>NC_054060.1:16154514-18654514 GCF_017639655.2 Falco naumanni | reverse complement strand
TTAAATAAAGCATTTTATCTTTCTGGAACTGTGAAAAAAATTATATATATAAATCCCTGCTACATCTACAAGATAATAAGACAGCTGGCCCTACCATTCAAATAGTTGAAGGCTTTATTTAGGGTTTCTATTTTATAGGATGTCAAGCAGCAGTGGATAATATACCCCATGAACTACATAGTATCAAAAAGTTATTTTACAGTATACCAAAAAAATGGTTTTGCAATATTGTAAACATTTTTTACCTAAAAACCACATTACTGGTTTTCCTTACACACAGTCTTTCTGATGAAAACCTAAAGCCTCTAATAACATTAATTGTTTAATTAGTTATGGTCATATTTCTACACAAACATTGTACAGTTGGCATCTCAGGCTTTGGCAGGCTTACAGCAAAAGATTAAGATAAGAGGACTGAAGCTGTTCCCCTCCCATCTGTCTGCCCCACTCCTCTCATGGATGTCACCATGTCAAAAATGAGAACATCTGAAAACTCTGATGGCTGAGTATACACCTCAGCCACAAAAATTTGCAGACTGGCATACTGCTCAGGTAAATGCAATCAGCCTTGTGTTCCATACTATTAACAACTGAAATTCTGACATCTGATATGGTGGAGGAGCTGACAGCTAGGGACACTGACAGCTACAACTGTCCAGTTTTAATCTTCTTTAAGTCTGCTGAAGCCCTCAAATGTTATGACAGAACAGTTTGTTTACTCTTAAGCTTATGAAAAGAGGTTAGATATTTTAACAGTAGTTAGGAAGACAATTTCCCTGTTTGTGGGGCTGGCTTGTTGTTTCCTTGTAGTTAGTGACAAGCTCTTTTTTTAAATAGGGGGCGAAATAAATTCCAGTTTTCATGCCAAACTAATACTTTTAATTTTACATTTATGTAGTCTTGCTAGTACTTTTATTTGCTGTCTCAGAGGAGTTTAAAAATACACTTTTCAGAAAACAGAAGCAATGATTCTGCATAAATTCTTAATGAGGTAGAAGACTCATCCCATTATTTTATATAATCAGTTATCTCCTATTTGTGAGGCAAATACTATCACAACAGCATATACAAATTGATCAGGACATAAGAAATAACTACTTCAATAAATTGTTTTCTTTGGAAAGCATTCTACTTGCTAAAACCACAGATGACATAGTCAAGGACATACAAACATCAACATCTTTCAGAGATTAAAAGTTCAGCAGCAGTTCAGAAAAATGAAAGTATACTGACATATTCTGATTGGTAACGTCACTGCTGTTCATACCAAGCTAAATTTTAATGGGCAGCAAATTTTCACCTGAAAACTTGCAAACAGTCCAGAAAAGAAATAGCCTGATTTTCTACAGTGACACCATAAATTTAAACAGCTGCATTTGCTGGTCAACAGGTTAAGTAAATCCAGTCATGTAGAGCAAGTCCAAAAGAACACAGAATTAAAGACCCGAGAAACGCAATCAGGCATAAACAAAGCAAATTAATTTCACTAGGTAACACATTAAGTTTTACAGATAGCACTGGAGGGTATTCACTGTATACTCCGGATAACTTATTTTATTAGAAATTTCAGCAAAACAGTAACTTTCAGTCACGTATCTCCTTGAAAACTGTCAAGAGCTGAAAGAAACTGACTTAACGACTTCACCATGGACTCAGCCTGAGCCTACAGGCCTAAGCCTTTGTACCTACATAGGCCCTTCCTCATACTGAAACCCCATGAAAACCGTGTGTGGTTACATCCAGTTTCATCAGGCTACAGGGTCAAGCTCTTCAAAAAGTTCCAATATGTTGGTGTGCAAGACAATTACTTCAATGTTGTATGTTACTGACTTAGAAAATTTCAGCAATAACACTATCCCCAAAAACAGAAGTCCCAGCACACCCTTATCTCAGCTCATACAATCCTCCCTTCTCCTTTTGTGAGCCAGCAACCATGCAGCCACCACTCAGCTTTACTGATCCAAGGGGAGACAAAAAAAAAAAAAAAAAGCACCAGGGAATGATGGGATCACCTATTTTGGCAGCAACGTGGCCTTGGACTCCTCAAGGCAATCACAAAATTCCAAACTGAATTTGTGTTTTAACTACACTTTCAGGGACAGAAAACTTTAAAAACTTCTGTGAATAAACAAAACTGGCACGCAAAGCAGTTCAGGCCTTTCAGTTTGAGGATTTCTTTTTAAAATAAGCCTTCATAAAGGTGTTTAAATACTCATTTTAAATAGTGGCCTCCAGTGGGTATGAAAGTCCCATGTTTTATCATTACTCAGAAGTGGTTTCATTTTTCTGAACAACTTATTTTTGCCAAAAATCGAAACTATGACATTTTTGTTTATAAAGAGAACTTGTCAGCAGAGGTTCTCATGTCTGAAAATCCAATACTCTGCATGTTCTTCTGTAGCAGTTTGTTCTTTGGTGGTGATATGATACTTTACAAAGAACCACAAGAGAGGAACACTTAAGGTTTAACAGGTCAAAAGCATGGTTTTTTTTAAAAATGCCTCCAAAACATTTCCTTTCACAGCTATTTTAAAGCTAGGTATCATGAGCTATGTGAGACCAGCCTACCAAAAAAAAGAAACCCCCTGTAATTTGGAACCCCAGTTTCTCTCCCTGCCAACACAAGCAGAAAAGCGTGCTTTTGAGAAACATACTCCTGTGCCAGACATGGCTGTTCCCTTCAACAGCTCTGCAGCCTTCCTAACATTACAGCATCACAAAGGCATGGAATTACATGTCCACTCATCCATTTCAGTTCTTTAGCCAAATACACAGGACAGATCTATCAAAAAAAAAAAAAGGGGGGGGGGGGGGCAACCCTTCCCAATCCTGTTAAATGCCATGCTCTGTATATGAAGCTTGCCCTTTATCCTTGCCCACACATCCTCCTTCAAACCATGCCTGTAATACATCTGCCATAAAGTACCTCACACTTTCTGCATCCAGCATGTGAGCCAGCTAGCTGCGCCAGACAGGCAGGGCTCCTGTGGTATATAATACAGGCAGAGATGTTGTCTGGCATGCAGTGGGGGGACACTGTCCCACCAGTGGATATGTTTCCTGGCCTCCTTGTTGAAGAGCCACAGATCCTTTACTGCTATTGCCTCACATTACATGTATGCTTCTTTTGCATACAACTAGTGAAGGAATATGGAAAAATAAAACAGATCTGACATTTCCACTTTTCCTATGGCACTAAGACCACTTCATGGCTCCCTTGATGATATAAAAACAGGAACTCCCTTGTATCCAATATCATAATCCTGGAACTCCTAAGACTGAATCAGCTGAAGATTTTTCATTAAAGGAAGATTAGGGCATACCACACTGTCTTCTCTTTGGAGGAGTGAACTTTCAGAATTCTGAAAATGTAAAGCTATTAAAAGCTAAATTATCGAATTACATTTGGTTCCATGGATTTCCAAATTTTCTTACCAAAACCAAAAAGGCACTGCCTATATTATTTAATCAGTGCCTTTTTTGAAAAGAGGGATGTAACAGATTATGGATGTTTACTCCAGATTTTCACACATGCACAGCAAAATTCCAGGAAGGAACTATAAAATTTGTCCTCCAGCTTTACATAATATTGACCTTGCTCTCCAAGCTAAATAATGGATTCTCTATGCAGCTGACTATTCAGAAAGTACCAGCAATATCACATGAAGACAAAGTGGGTGTTAGGTCAATAACAAATGACAGCGCTATGGAAAAAGGACAGGAAATAACTTTAGGAGAGAAGAGGAAGGAGAAGAAAAGGAAGCAGACAGGATAATTCATGGAAAGACCAAAACCGTGAAGTTTTCACACTTGGTGGAACACAATCTCACAAACATGAGGGGAAACCTTATCACTGCCAATCCTACCTACAATCCGAGGCTTCTGCAAAAGGAAAATGGGGCTGGGTCACTGTCCCTTTTAGTCTATATGGAAGATAGCTCTGGGATAGTTGAGTTTACTTGATCTACTGCTTACAGGAGAACAGAAGGGAGAAAAGTGAAATTTTAAAGTTCCAGATAATGGAACTGTAAAAGAGGAACAGTGAAAATCACTTAAGAGCAAATTGACAACATCCAACAGCAGAAAGATCTGAAACAAGTCCGCTATCCTTCCAGTAGATTCCCTACCTCCATTTAAGACTTTTTGCCCTACTTCCAGCATGGTTTTTGTTTATATAAAATTATATTTGTATCATACCTGTCAGTCACTCCTTACAATTACTAGAAAGAAAATGATAGTTATAGAACACAGCAAAACTTCCACAGCAGTTTCTTCTTGTCCCTGTACTGTCTAAACTGCCACTCCCTGCCTAGCCCTCAAAACACAAAACTTTCAAAAGGCCTACACAGATTTTCTAAATGTATCATGTCCTAACTATATGCAGGTATATGCAGGGTCTCTGCAAGCAGTAGTGGGGAAAAGAAATTACTCTGAGAGATTTATTATTGGTCAGCTTTTCTGATGTCATCAAAGACCTACCTAAAATGTCTATAAAAGAAGAACTGGAAAACAGACCACTGAATTTTAAAATACTCATTCCCTTTAAAAGCAGTCTGAAAGCTTCATGTCCCACCTCTTCTTCGTACTTGTTGGAATGAAAGCGACTGTGAAAAATTCTGTGCTTGAAAAAACCCATGAGTTGCTGGGAACCTAAGCTATATAGCATGATTATTCAGAACGCCATATACCAGTGCCACACCACAAAGACTTATGCTTGGTATCACACAAACAAAAGACCAAATCAAAGTATCTCTTCAGCCTCCAAGATAGGGCTGTCCTACTATTATAACAGAATTAATCTTACATATTTCATAAAAAAGTAAGCTAGCAATTTATGTTCTTCCAAAACCATTACATATAAATGAACTGCACAAGCTATTTCTAAACCTAGTGCTAGATCCCTTCCACTACCTTAGATACAGTCCCTGCATGCACCTGTATTACTTACTGGTGCAGTGCTAAGAGAGAAGGACAAAGGTTTGACCTGCTGCATTCCATTATGGTCCCAGCACGGCATACCACACATTGCATTGTTACCTGCAATAAAATTCATACCTATTGCCAATCCAAGGTGTGCATGGTGCCCATATAGAGAAGTAAATGCTGGAGGACCCCACACCCACATGGCAAGTGGGTCACTTAAGCCTCCTGTTGAAAGCAGTAATTCCAGCCTCCACATAAGCAAGCCATGTAGGTCTGCGCCTTCCATAAATGCAACATGCTTTTGTTTGGTTTTTTTCCTTTGACAAAGCTGTGATTAAATATGATAGTCATATGGCTTTGGGTGCATAATGGAAAACAAAGTCCAGCCAGGAACCCATAAAGAAGTCTGGGGGCAGAAGGAAGCACACCATCACTGTAATACATTTTTGTAGTGAGTACTTCAATGTTTCTGAATCAATTACTTTCATTTCTATTCTGCGAAAAATATCGTTCTCTGTTCAGATTTTATATGGCAGCGTAGGGATGGCACGCTAGAATTTCCTGTCGATGAAAATTCCAAATACCACTTTTCTTCCATAGCTGTTAGTGGAAACAAACAACCATGCTTAGGTTCACATGGATTACACACATGATTTTATTAATTTCTCCTGAAACGCAGTATAGCGAAGTGGATGAGTCTTGGATTTGCTGCTTTAGAGATGAGGATTTCAGTTTCAGTTCTGTCCATCAAATATTAAACTACCTTACTAAGATGCTCAGCTGATAAAACAATATTAATAGCCACCCTTTCAACAACAGGAAGAGAACTGCATTTAATAAAGGCTGTCGGTAGAAAGAACTAACAACAGCAGTTAGAGAAAAAAATACCGTTTGCTTGCTTACAGCTTGGTTCATACTCCCTCTGACTGAAAAATGTTGTGTGTGAGGATGCCTCAGTGTCTTAAATGTAATACGTCTTGTTCATCCTATGAAAGTATGTGACAGATCAGCCAAATGCTTGAGTTGTGTGACAACTAGCAGGTTTTGTTGCTTTATTTTTGGAGTTTTTTTCAAAAGGAAAATCTGCTTCGATAGCTGTAAGGCAACAACAAGACATTTTGGCAGATACTCAGGTCCCATAAATTGTCAAAGTCTGATTGAAGACAAGGACATATATTTAATTTTCTTAACCTGCTGTGTATCAATTAACATAGTCATAATTTCACAAGATTTATCCCCAGAGGAAACATGGCATGACCTACTAATCTTGCTTACTGAGTGGAAACTGAAGTTTTTTTAATGATAAAAATATTAAGAAAACCCCAAACTTCTCCAATATTCTAAATGATTGACACTGCAATATGTTTTACATTGTTATTAAAAAGCCTCTTTTTCTTTATTGAAGTAATTATTTTCCAGATTCTCCCAAATCATAAACAAAAGGGAAACAGAGACAAAAAACATATTGAAAGTATACTAAAACGAAAGTCAACCTGTATCTGAAATACAGTTCCAACAGACTAATTCACATCACCTGTCTCGACTAGTCCCAGGTCCTGTATACTGCGATACTAGTTAAGTCACTGGAGGAAGATGGGTTACATTTGTTTATTACTAGTTACTTTGGCACAAGCTTTATGCAGGCACAAATACCTGCAGAAGTGTACTTGTACTACTATACTGTTTCACTCCCACACAGGCTTATGTACACTTGTACAAGCTCTTTTTTGCCACTAACACAGAATCCAATCTGCTGAGGTTATCTACTTGCACTTTAAGTATCCTGACACCACTGCAGTACAATTCACATTTATAAACTTCAAATACAAAAAGCAAGCAAACAGCAAAACATCATACTTATCTTAAGAGAGTTAATTATAGACACATAATATGACCACGTTCAATTTTTCCTTGTTTCTATTGCAAACGTGCAAAGGAGAAGGTTAAAACTAAAAAAAGTAATAAAAGTCACTAAGAGGAAATTTTATTTTATATACTCTCTCCTAGTTTATCAAATTCTAAATGTTCATATCTGATAAGTATTGACAGAAACAACAGCTGAGTGACAAA
Organism: Falco naumanni; assembly: GCF_017639655.2. Classification (NCBI taxonomy): domain Eukaryota; kingdom Metazoa; phylum Chordata; class Aves; order Falconiformes; family Falconidae; genus Falco; species Falco naumanni. The sequence continues at coordinate 18,647,521 of NC_054060.1, read as the reverse complement.
AGGATACTTACAGATTCTAAAAGCAGTTTGTGATTTCAAATACAATAGCTGGTTTGTGTCCAAACATCTGATACGATTACACTCACTCCACAAGAGAGTCTATATTGTTTCACTACATTTTCCTCCAATTGTCAGTGTTAGAAACTTTGTATTTTGTTCCAAAGGAAATTATCTTAATACATCCCAATGATATCACTATTGTTTAAATACAAGAGAGTATCCTGTTCATATTTTTAGAGGCTCAGGCAAAAATCTCAAGTTTGTTGAAATAAAGAGTCCCTACTCAAAAATACGGAAAGAGAGTTAGGGCAATCTTTGTTAAACAGTTTTGCCAGTGCTTCAGGAACACAAAATTATTTATACTACTATCTAAAATAAATTAATTAAACAGGTTCCCCTACTCCAAAAATTATTTCTTGGCTTTAGATGTGACATAACACTGGACCTTCTTCTCAGTAATCCCACCAAAAAAAGACAAAACCTTGTCTACAGAAATTACAGTTACAGCAACACAACAGATGCAACCAGCATAATCTTGATTATATAAATATAGCTTATTCCTAAATAAAATTAAGGATGAATTATGAGTACACCTGCATGCAAAGACGCAGGTCTCATCTGCATAAAGACACACAGAAAAGTGTTAATCTCTATGGCGTTTGCAAGTACTTAAGTACAAAATCTACCCTAAACCAGACTTTAGGAGTCATACGTACACAGCCAACATCAGGCCACAGCCTCTTGTGTATTCAAGCCGGTTATGGCTCCCATTTTTCTATTGTTAAACTTTGTCTTAATTACATTTGTATTCTTCAAACACTTGGCTTCACACCCATCTAGTTTCTTTCAACCAACTCAACCATGCATTTTAAAATTTAAATACACAGTCAGAACTGCAGGCCCTGAGCCCAGCCACCACGAGATGAGATGATATCATCACATTCAGTCTGAGAGACATAAGCTCAGTAAAGAAGAGACAAGCTAGATAACTAAATCCACAGAGGAAAGGTGCTTCACGGTGTGCTGGTCTGCTCCACCAGGAGATGCACCACTTAGAAGGGCTTACAAAGCCTGTGCAGCCAAAGCTGCCTGGTGTGTACTCTGCTTGTTCATGGAGGACAGGTTTAACCAGCTCCCACAAGCAACCACTCTTCTCAGCTTCACACTGGCATAGTATAATTACTGGGGGGAAATGAGAGGTAGGGCTGCTTCTTTATGAGGCTTGAAGTGTTTGTGAAATTATAACATAACACTACATGCCAATTGTTCTTGTAAATAAAAGCTGTGACTGCTTAACATTTGCTCCCTGCATGTAGCAGCTAATGGTGTGCAAATGACTGTATGAAGACTTACTCCAACCCATTACCAGTTGCAACAAGGCCTAACAAAATATTCTGAGCTTGATTCACATCCCTGAAAACATTCCCCCATCTCTGTATAAAAGCTCAAACTCTACCCACCGCTTCTTATCTTGAAATAGATCACAAATCATTACTCACTTGAGAGTGTTTTTATGTACATAAATCTTCCACTCTAATAAACTTCATCAGCTCTTAGAGATATCTTTCAATAGAAATCAAAATCAGGTTGAAACACTCCTAATGGCTACATAAACTCCCACAGACACTTGCAGAAGCCTTATAAGATTATGTATACACACAGAGAAATACATAGGCACATATCTATATGAATGTGTAAGCATGGGCAGCCTAGCCAGCAAGTCTCCTGTTCATGGCGTATTTATATAGTTTCCACATCGACATTTTAGCTACATTAAAATGGTGTGTGCGATATACATATAACTAAAGAATTATGAACTTCTGCAAATGCCTGGAGTCAAACCCTTGCCGTACTCAGACTGATGAGGGTCAGCTACCTGAATGTTAATGACCCCTAGCATGCCCAGGGACCCTCACAGAAAGGGGCTACTGTGTTAATAATTGAGGCATCTTCCAGTCTTACCAATCTCCTTGATTATTTTTTTTTAAGTCAAAGTGCTTTCTGAGACATTCTCTGCAATCACCTTTATTCCTTATTGTTCTCTCTCTACCCAAATCAAGTAGAATGTGAAAAGTTTATTCTAGAATATTAATTTTAAATTTCATATTGTCAATCTGGTTAATGCATCACAGAAATACAAAAGATGGATCAATTTAATTTAAAACAATTAATTTGGCTAAAAATGTAGAGGCATTTATGGAAAAACTATACTATGTACTTAAAATGGCTATAGATTTTGTCATCCGCTCTATTTCACACAAAACAGAAGGCTATAAGCCTACATTTGGATAAACTCCTTCAAGGAGGCTGCCAGCTCTGTTGGCAGAGATGGTACAAGGTCACAGCAAATACACTGAGCTCTAATCCCAAACAGTGGTGATTCCATGACTACCATTCCACTAAATCTGTACCACATGCATTCCTAACTTTTAATTTCTCAGATTTAAACACTAAATTTTCATGCTTGGCTATACTGAAAATTACCACCATTCAGATTTAACTCCACTCTGAGAGTCAAAGCCAAAGCAGTTTCTGAAATGTATTAACATTTCCAGATAAACATGCCTGGAATAAACACTCCATGAACACGCGAAGCACCTTAGCTCTCACAATAACCTGGTGATGGCAGCATTCTCAGTGGGAGTATCCTCCATTCTTTTGCCAAGTAAGAACAGAAACAACAAGATCAACATTTTTCCTTCAGTTTTTGCACACCCTACCAATACAGCATTCAAGATGTATTAAAAAACCCTGTAAACCACCAAACCTAAGCTGAGGATGCATCGTCAGTAGTCTTCCTCAGTATGCAGTTTGTTGAGACCTAGCAACAAAACTGGAGGAATTCGAACATCTTTGCCTCATCCTGGCCATTCAAGACACAACACTGAATGACAGTGAAGACACATTCAAGACTCATCTCTATATTGTAAGGATGTATTCTTTGTAAAGCCCAGCTCTGAATCACAGCACTGAACTGATCAGGTTGAAGACAACCTCCTCCTATCCCTAAAAAGAAAGAAATGAGGCAGACAGAGAAAAGAAAAACAAACTCCTTAAGCCTGCTGTATCTGAATACATGGACAGCAGGTAGATCCATCATTTCTGCTGCCATTCAGAGTTGCATAGAGGGTGAAGTAAGTGGGAAAAATGGCCCATTATTTTAGTGTTCATTGCCATTTCTCAGAAATCTATTAGCATCAGTGATTTTGACCGGATTCTTGCTAGTTCCCCTCTATTAACACAAGCAGGCACTGCCATAGGCTGAACGTTGTTTTGTATAATCTGGCTCATGCGCTTGATACTAATACACAGGTTTTCAGGTTATCAACATAGTAAAAAGGCCAGATAATAATGACATCACCATCACTATGACTGTGACTTCAAAAAGCAGAAATGGTCAAACAGCAGCTGCAGAATGAAACTTGCAGGTCTACTTCTGTTTAGTTTCTGACATCAGCAAAATACTTAAGTAGCTATTTTTAAATAATAACCTGCCCACTATGGTCCAGGCTGAATCTTGCGTTGCTCCATGACAAGAGGTTTAAAAATTCAAGTTTGAGGTCATGCCATTTCACCTACACATTTCAGGTGACATTGCAGAGCCCAGACAAACCAGTTTCACCAATACTCCCAGAAAGATCAACTTCCTATTACATACGGTAAACTAGAAGAAGGAACTGTCACAAATTCTTTTTTTTCAGCTTTGTCATGCTTTTACTGAGGTAAAGTTCCTTACACATGATATACCACAGACCATTTTTGCAGTGAATTAAATTCCACATCCCCCATATATACCCTGTCAGGGGAACCTAAGTGCATTCTCAGAATTTCACTAGTGACAGTAAGATCTAGTAATGCAATTAACAGAAATTAAAATAAGCTGGTTTGCTTAGAGGTAATTCAGGCAGCCTAAGCAGTCATCCCATTTAATAAATTCAAAAGCAAAACGCAACTAAGTCAGATACTGAGAATAAAAACAGTTGTGTGATACACCCATGGAGAAGACAGGCTCTTTGGAATATGTAATCAAAGAGGTAAACCCACCTTTTTCATTACTGTCGTAACATTCCTGATATTTGCTAAAATAATCCTTTCTAGTGTGTGTTTGCACTGAAGTGGGATTTAGAAACAGTTAATGTCAGTTGCAATTCAAGGTGTATGCAAACCAACCAGGAATTCTTCTCCAACGATTAATACATTTCAAAAATACCTCTAAACTGTAAAATGTAAAAATATCAGTGCCTTTATAAGACACATCATTTGAAGCACTGCATTTTAATCATCTCATATCAATTTTTTTAAAACTATATCTGAACATTAAACTGAAAAAATATAATAAAAATCTTCTCTTATGTGAATGATATTCTAAGAAAATTTTTGATAAAAGTTAGAAGTATTGCTTCCTAATTTGGAGTTTTCTGGTTTACGAAGTATAGCTATGTCTCAAGAAGAATACCATACAATAAAAAGCAGTATAACTGCCTTTCCTAATCCAACAAACTTCAACTCCTTTGTAAAACATGCTGCTTACTACACTACTAATGGTACATTCCAATACTGTATGAAAAGTTTTCATTTCCATTTATAATCTTTTCCCAAACGCAAAGACCTGAGTTCAAACTAACACTCTATTAAAAAAAAAAAAAAAAAAAAAAAAAAGCTTATAGCAACTCGGTATACTTTTACATTAGTCAGCAGTAACCACATCTGACTTGGTACACACTGTGAGCACAAGCACGTTTATTCTCAGCCTAACATGAGGAAAAAAAATGAGACAATTCAATAACCATGGCATTTCTAGAAAATATAACTGCTAGTCAAACAAGTTCTTACAAAGCACTTTTAAGAAGTAATCAGTGGTTTGGTTTTGCCATTTTAATTATGTTTTTATAAATGTTTCAAAGTTCTGATAAAACCATCTCTATAAAAAGATCCTTCACTATGAGACATGTGACAGACAGTTGTCAGAATAAGCATCAGACACTGAATCTATCAAAATTAATATGGGTATATCACAAATCATTACATCCTAAGGGGTTTCTGATTCATCTACACGAAGCATTTTATATGACTGCGCACAAGTTAAACACAGTGTACATGCTCAGATAAATAAAGCAACTTTCAAGGATGGGTTTCCGCTATTTCTATTTCGACAATTTTTCAAACTGCGCTGCAGTGATATTTTAAAACCACTTACATGCTTAAAGAGAAAAACAGGAGAAAGATAAAAGCCATAACAACTATTCTTATGTCAACTGCAGATGCTAATCCAAACTCACCACAAAAGTTTTATCACAGCACTGATCTCCCCATAAAGTTGTCATCATATGGGAGGGATATAAATTATATCAGATGCCAAGTTAATTGGGAAGAAGAATAAATGGCTGAACTGCCATTATTTTCCCATGAAGAAGAACACACACAATGTGGACACACCCTTTCGCAAAAGTACGCTAATTCGTGGAATAAAAGGGAGATGAAGTCTGAGCGCCCTCAGCTCAGGAATGCCAGGAATCCCTGGAGGAATGCGTGCGGGCAGGCGGCGGCGCCCCCGACACACCGCGGTCTCGGCGACCCGCGGGGGGCTCCCGGCCCGCGGGGGGGCCCCTCCGCCCCGGACGGTGCGAGTTCACCTGAAACCGAAGGCCGGCAGCAGCACCCCGGGCTGAGGCACCGCAACCGCGGCTCCGGGGCGGCCGGTACACGCACCAGGGGAAAAGAGCCCCCAGAAAAGACTAAGAAATCCTGAAGTCTCACCGGAGACACTTTTCCGGGCAACTCCCTCCCCGCTCCGCCGTTCAGCACGCCCGCCCCGGGGGCGGCACAGCCGCCGCTCGCCAGCGCAGCCCCGAGGAGCGCTGCGGGGGAAGGCCTGTCCCGGCACGGCCGGCGCTCCGCCAGACTCCGCGCGTTCCCAGCTAGCTGGTCGGGCAGGGAGAGCCGTGTTGTTCTCCCCTCACGCCTGGCAGGACCCCGCGTCCTTGGTCTTTAGAAAAGAGCGTGTTTAACGGGGCGAGATGGAGGAGCGAAGCCAGCGACCCAGGGCGCCTCAGCGCGGGGAGCCACCCCCCCAGCCACGGCGCCCCGCCGCGGGCGGGAGCCCCTGAGGCGCCACACGGCGACGTCCCCTGTGCCCACCGCGCTCCGGTCACGTCGCGCCCCAGCCCTGTCCGGCCGGCCCCGGCCACCTCGGCGAGAAGCAGGCGACGAGCGCCCGCCCCCACCTCGGCTCCCAGACCTCCCAGCACAACCAGCCGCCGCCGCTCTCCTCACCCGTCCCAAGCCGCCTCGCCCTCAGAGGGGGATCCCCGTCAACTTCGTGCCGCTCTCGCCGCCGCCCCGCCAGCCGCGCTCGCCGCCGGAGCCGAGCGCGGACTGCCCGCCCCCTCCAGCGGGGGAGGGGGTGCCACAGCCGCCGGGGCCGGGGCCGCGCCCGGGCCCTGCCGGGGAGGAGCCAGGCGGGGGGCGCTCCCTCAGGTGAGCGAGGGGCTTCCTCGCGCGCGCGCGGCGTTTTCCCGCCCGTCCGCCCGCGCCGGTTGGGCTCTTTGAGGGCGCGCGCAGCGCCTCCTCAGGCTGGTTCCCCCCCCCCCCCCCCCCCCGACAGACACCCATAAACCGCACGCAGAGGGGAAAAGCACCCCGCTCCTCCGCTGCGGGCTGTGGCGAGCGGTACCGGGACGACCGGGGGCGGCCAGAACAATGCCGTGAGGCAGCCCGGCCCCGAGCCCGGGTCCTGTCAGCGGGAGGCCGCTGGGCGCTCGGCTTGGCGCTGGCTTCCCAGCGTGCGGGGGCGGCTGGCGCGGCTCCCGGCGGCGGGACGAGCTGAGGCAGCGCTCGGGCGGGCAGGGCCGGGCTGCTCGGAACGCGTGGCGGAGGTAAGGGGGAAGGAGTGAGGCGCTGGGCCGCGGCACGCAGGCTGGAGCCACCGGGGCAGCGTGCCCGTACTGCTCGGGGGGCATCGGCGGCAGCGCCCCTGGGCGCGCCCAGGCGGCCTGAAGCGTTTGGGGTGATTTCCACAATGTCTTCAGCTAAACTGGAAATATCACAAGGTGTCCGCAGGTTTCCAGAATATTCTACATCTACAGTGAGAGCTGAAGTGCTGCCAGCGTGCCTCTCTCCCCAGGCCCGTGTGCAAGGGAAAGCTAGGTGCTAAGGGGTTGTGGTTTACAAGTGTCACACAAAAGAATACAGTGCCTATAAGCATCTCACAAGAGTTGGGCCTCAGATAACTTCTTCTGACCTCAGAATTTTTTTCTCAAGATTTGAACCCCTTAAATCACACAACATTGTCAAGAAGAAAGGTTAGAGGAGAGAAAGAGCACAACAAAATATTGTAGGTCCATGTCTAGAACCGAGAAATTCAGTGAACATGAGGAAAAAAACCCCACCCAGTATATATGCATGAAAGCCACTTAGGGTCATTCTACAGGAATATGTATAGGCACACATCCTCTTTTCACATCCAGCTGTGCTGGAGCTCACTGCTCAAATTTCTGTCAGAGCTGCTCTGCTACGTGTTACACATCTGACAAAACAAGCCAAGTTAGCAAACAGTAATGTATGGGATTGTATAGTATATAATTGTATGGATTTTCTGTAGAGAATGTCCCTGTCTTAATTAGGGTGTATAAACAGAAGAGGTTCAATCAGAAAAGTAACTGGTCCCAATACAGCATCAATATCGACACTTCTGGGGCGCTGTACCTAGTTTTAGGTTCTTTGCTGGGAAAAACAAGTTAAAGTTCACATGAATCTGTGATACATGGGAAAATGAGGTGCACTCAGAATTTTAAAAACACACGTATTTCAGTAGTATTCCAAATCAGTGTTCCATAAGGATCTATTTACAGCTGCAAGAAACAGTCAAAAGCAAAACCAGGAGACAGAAAAGTAACAACTGACAGCAATAGCTTGTGATAAAACAGTATACTGCTGGTTAATAAGTAGAAAGAACTGTAAACTGGGAATTGAACAAACTATAAACAGTTCTACAGAGGCAGCTACTGAGGTGTTTGCAGACATCTGACAATGTTTTCTTTTGCTGAGAGTATGGAAGTATTAGGTGTGGCAGGGGCTATAAAGTCTTCTGTTGTGGAAAAACGCACCTCTGCATAACATACTAAATTAATTCTCCCTCAAAATGGTTGTTGAAAGCTAAGTCAGAGATGTATGGATTTTTCTGCCCTTGGCATTTAGTTGACTTGTCAGGAAAATGCTCATGAGACAGAGCAGCCAAAGTTGAGTTGCTGTCTCGATCTTTTACATATTTTACCATTTAACATTTGCTTTTCATATATTTTTTTCATATAACCAGAGGGCATGACTAATCTTGGAGCTGTTTAAGTAAAAGATGTATTAGTTTGCTTAGCTCCTTGCACTATAATATTCAGAAAGCAAGTGAAGTTTACTGCCCACCCCCTCTAACTGGTAAAACTGAGAAACAAGGCATGGAAAAGAAACAAAGTAATTAAACTTTTTATTTTTGTCCTCAGGGTTACATGAGCTATGAGGCAAAGTTTTCATCTGAACTCAGACACATGTACAGGGCTGTATTTTATTACAATTAAAGTGTGAAGAAATACGCTGACAGTTTGTTCAGCCTCATATTGTAGTTTAGTAACGTGTGTAGGAATTGAAATCAATAAAAAACAAAATGCTTCATTAAAGAGGTGTATACACCTATAATTTTCAGGTTATTGTTAGAGGTTAATTAAAACAGGTGTTAATCAATGATGTTATACAATAATACATTTCCATTCATTTAGAAGCAAACCAGAAAAAAACCTGTGAAATATCCATTTCTTGCTAAAACAACCAGGCTATGACGACTACTAGGAATTATTATATAGTCCATAATTAATTTTTTTCATGATTATTACCTATCACGTAACAGCTCAGAAGACAGTTCAATTGCTATCTGATGTGCTTAGCATTAAACTGCTTAGCAAACTGTTCTCTTGTTCTGTATTGAGTTTCAGAAAAAATATTTCATATGATAATTAGGCCAAGCCATTTTTCTTTTTTTTTTCTTTTTATTTTATTGTATTTTTCATATTACAGGGGGCAGAAAATAAACAGAGGGAAAAAGGTAGACCAGCACAATTGCTAAAACTCTTATATTGGCTATGAGCATCCCATACTGAAGAGGAGAGCTTTGACTAGATTTTAACTCCAAGTTCTATTCTACATTCTATAAGCCTTTGAGGAAAGCTTAATTTAAACCCTTTAAGTTTTCATTAAAACTGTAGTTTAAGTCAAACATTTTGTCAGTTTCTTAGAGATTTTTGGCATATTCTGAACATGAGTTTTAGAAGTACTTGGTATAATAATGCTACAAACATTAAGACTTTGTTCACTAAGAGCTGTAGTCCAGCAGCAATCCTGCAAGAATACAAGGTCCAGTGAGGTAAGAATTTTTTGAAAGAGTGTATGCAAACACAGCAATATGCTCAAATTGCACCGAAGGCAGCGTTAGGTCATACACAGAATATCATCTCAGTGCAGGCTACCATTTCCTTTCCCACCCCTCATCCACTTTCTTTTCCTCTCCTTTAAACGAAGGCTTTGGTCCTTGTTTACAAAACTGGCTCGACACTGATTAATGCCTCTCTGACCAGGCAGTGTATTATCAGGCAGTTGTGAAATACAATACAAAATGGAGTATGCAGCTAAAGCAAAAACAAACAGTAATGCTCTAGCAGCTTGTGCTGTAGATTAATTCCAGCTGCTAGCTACACCAGCACACCCCGGGTACTGAGCAGCACTCCCTAAAATTCAGCTCTCCTTTTGCACTGAGTCAGACTGGATTGAAAGTTTGGGTTATTAGTGCTATATGCTTGGCTCCTAGCAAGATGCATCTGTCTCTTTCTGTTCAACTACACACTGAACTGAATTTTGACACTTTATTACAGACCCCTGGTTTCCTTGCAGGAAAGGATCTGATCCAATAATCACAGTGGAAAGAAAAAAAAAATAGAAGTCTTTCTCACAGTATATAATTACTCTGCAACACTGCTTCTGACTCATCTTTTGCAATATATATAGCAAATTTCCTCAAATTATTATAAAATACTAGATGTCTGTTACTTAAGAAGTAACAAAATTATCTGTTATTATTGTATTCAGTAAGGTGTTGAATAGACATTTTTATCAATTTCTTATTTCAAGAAACCAGTCTTGCAGATTCAGTTCTTCTTTCTAGTCTACCATTATTTTCACTGATTTGTTGTTTTCTCAAATTGTATTTCAACCATTTAAACAAACAACAAAGAACTTTTGAGTTACAAGAGCATGAGAAAATACCCTTTTATAAAAATCAGAACACTTTGGCTATCATAGAACACAAGGAACAGTTCTATTTTAAATGTCAAATTTACTGTGGTGTAAATTTACTTTTAGAGGAGGTTTTAGGTTATTTGAAGGAATTTAATTTTACACTCTTACCAGATGCTTTTTAATTTATGACCTCTCTTTTTTCCTTGAAAGACAACTAACCAGAAAGGCAGGCCTTTTATTTTCCACCTTTCTGATTTTTTTCCCCTCTTTTCACCGTGGTCTTTCTCTTCTTCTTTCTCACTTGCTTCACTCCCTCCTCCCCTTTTTCTTTCTGGGGGTAGCCCCAGTCTTTTACATTTGTCATCTCTTGTTCTCCCATTTCTCTGTTCTCCCATACAGAGCTGTCAAACACACAGGGTACTGCTGATACAACCCAGAGCACTGGGTTCAGTCTGTCTCTAACCCAAGCGCGCAATGTGGAGAGTTGTATAACAATATTCTAAAAAAAGTCTGAATAATCCCAGCCATTAGGGTAGCTATTCAGGAACATGTTTACATTGCAGGAGAATAAGATGTGGTAAATGAAATGTACAAAATGATAAGTTACGAGCTGAAGATTTAAACTGTAACTTGTCTTCTATAGAATTTAATTTCATTTTAGTTAGCTCAAGTTCACAAATACTCTTCCTACTAAATATAAGACTGTACATTTATTAATCTTACTTACGTACATAGAAATCAAGAGTGAGACATTTCAAAGTTGCAAGGTGAGATGAAGAGAAGGTACTATTGACTTTAAAAGCTGTTGAGGGGAAAATACAACACAAAGTTTGATCACACATAATATGATAGTTTCAGTATTCATTTATCAAATAATATGTAGTCCAGTAATTAAGTGAATAATTAGTACTGATAGGAACTTTAGTTGAAGATTTTGGACACTGTTCTGTATCTAGCCACCACAGGACTTTCTGACCTCCCATTCTTCTCCTTGGACAACTTCTGGCTACATTCACATTTCTTCCTTCACCTTAATGACAGTCTTGCTCCCTTGAATAGCTTTATTCAAATAATCCTAGCAATGACAAAATAAGTTTTTCCAAGAAGAGCCTGCAGAAATCCTAGGTACTACCAAGTCCATGTACATTAAAGATCCAGAAACCATTTTGCTATCTGCTCTGTGGTGCTCTATGTAGCTCCTCTTGGTCAAGTCCAGCCTGCTAGGGTTTAGCTGTGCCTGCAAGGATTTAGCTGTGCCTGCACTGCAGGAACAGGCTAGATTTTTTGGGAGTAGCATAGACTGAGTCTCTGTTTTGCACAAATACATAAATTTAGTAATTTGTTGGCATTTCCAATATATTTATTTGAAGGAAGCTTAAAAGAGTGCATTGTTTCAGTCATTGCAAACGTAAACATTGATTATCGCAGAAACAGCAAAGTAGTAAATTATGCTTTCCTATGCTTATATTAAAGATTCCTATGCTCTTTATGCATGGAGCTCTTAAGAACTATTGCTCTTATCTATTTTATAACAACAGCCTTAGTATTAGGACCTTGTACTAGCAATGTAGCACTCCATGCAGATACCAAAAAATGCTGTACAATCTAAAACAAACAAACAAAAAAACAGACAAAAGATTTAATCACAAAAAAAGAATACAGAATGTGCTATGCCGAAACCAAAACCATATATCATGGCAAGATAATGCAGGAGCTTTTCTGAGTAATTTAACAATTCCGTCTGTCGTGCTGAAGTAACGTGCATACGTGTGAGGTTAAGCAAATGTAAGCATTTTTGATGTATTTAAAGTTTAACTTAGCATAAATATTTGCAAAATTAAGGTCTGAATCCTTAAGCTTGGCATCTAGAAATTGCATCCTGGAGACAGAATATGTTCTGTCTCTCTCAGAAATATTAATTTCAAATCTTGTTTTACCTTTAAGTAGCCTCCTTTTGTTTACAATGTAGATCAAAGATTATCTTGGTTTGGGGTAAGCAGGCAATTTAACACACATATAGTGTGCTAAGGAAGACAGAACAGAAGAACAAAAATAATATTTTCATGTTCTAAAATGTACTGTTGACTAAAAATATAGCAGGACAAGGTTTTGTTCAGTTTAGCGTATCTGTTAACTCATTCCTTTTAGTCACATGAAGATTTGCAGACACTGCATCTTATATTCAGTTTTCTTAGAAATATGTGTGTGTCCCTGGTGAGAACTAAGGCCAATATCCAGTAAAGAATTTAGGCTCCTAATTCCCACTGAATTAAAATTATTTCAGGAGACATGAAATGTTAAATTTATTCTTGGGTTCAGAACCAGGTAGCTTTTGGAACAGAGATAAAATCATCACTATCCCATGTAAAACCTGACTTTTTTCCCCTATAGGCATGCATGAATATGTTAATTATTGCTTCACACACACACACACCCTTTTGGGAAAAAAGATAAGGATACATTTCCAAGCCTAGGGAAGCCTAATATCTGATCCAAAACCTTTATCCCAGCGGAATTCCGTACGTTGGCGGTGCTTTTCTGCTGCTGTGCAATAGCACCACCTGGTGCCTCCAGTGATTTTAACCGCTCTGACCCTTTGACGAACTTGCACCTGAGCAGCTTGAAAAGAAAGACCAGGAAATAAAGACTATCTTTAATATTCTGAAGATTGTTTTTATCTCTGGCCACTTTTCTTAATCAAATGAGGTAATAAAATTTAAATAGCTTTGTGAAGCAATATTTTAGAAGAGCGATAAACGTTTCAGTAACATCCCAGATAAGAAACATTAAGGATCAACTTAGATACTGATCCTTCTGCTTTAAAGGTGAAGCATCACTCCTGATTCACCTCCAATATCTTAACTACTGATGCATTGAAGACTTAAGAAAATATCTGTAACTTTGCAAATCTAGGCAAGACCCAGAATGTCAGGTTAAGAAAGATAGATTTTAGAGGACTGGAATTTCCAACCTTTATAGGTTTGTTTTGTCAGGACTGATGCAGAAAACTGCTTAAGCACGTCCTTAACTTAAAAGGCCTTCTTTAGTCCTACTCACTTCAATATGACATAAACAGTCATTCAAAATTGAACATGGAAAAATATTCAAGGCTGAACATACCACGTGGAAACAGAAGCAGGGAAAAGCGTGGGAAAATGAATGGGTGATATGGAAATCCTTTGCTTTTTCTTTTTCAAGAAGAAAAAAAAAAAGAAAGGTAGCAAACACATGCAACTTTTTTTACTCATTTGGAATGGTGGAAACCATAGCAGAATAAAATCAACTCTCTCCTAACTGAAAAAAAAAAAAAGTCCAGTACATATTAAAAAAAAAAAAAAAAGCACAACAGAAGACAGACTTTTAACTATTAAAAAAAGTTACACCACAATAACAGAAAATTATATTACCATAGTGTCAGATTTACCGTGTCAGGAGCCAGTAGAACGGACTGCATGAAATTGAGAGGTTGCTGAAAAGAATTAGTGTATGAAGATTGCAGAGGCACACTCTCTACCCTGTCTCTCCTTGCTTTGAAGTTCCAGGAGGGAATTGTGTGTTTTTTGGGAACTGCTAACCAAAACCCCAAATCAAGCAAGATCTAAGTGTTTGTACAGTAGAATGTACATGCATATAATAAGCATTTCATGGAGATTTTTAACGTTTTTCAGTTCCATTTGTGAGCTAAGTACTTTTTTTGCACAACTCTTACAAAAAGTATTCTGAGAACTAAAACCATGAGCGAACACACAAATGACACAAACTCAGGGGAACTAGTTCATCCTGGCCTTTGCCATGGTTTATTCCTTGCTTGCTTTTGAAAACAACAAACACTGCCTTGTACAGGTTTCCATTTCAGATCCCACAACCATCCATTGTCTTAAGAGAAGTTTACAGCCTAATGATGAGCCAGTGCAGAATACTTGAGGTATTTTAAATTCTCAAATATGGAGGCTTCAGTGATGAAGTAGGTTCTATGTTTCCCACTCATGCGAAGCCTGCTCATCTTTACTGGGGTTTAAAGCACACACAGAGAGATGTTCATACAGATTTGTAACTGTACTGATAAACTGAACTAATACTCCGCTTTTCAGTTAATATTGTTTTCTTTAGGTAGAATCAACTTTTCCTGGTTAGTGTTTTGTGACTGTAGAGGGTGCTCTTAAAATACTGGTGATGGTAGTAATATATGGCAATCAGTTTCTCTTCCTGTAAAGCTTATCAATGTTAGGATGTTTATATTTAGCAAAGAAAGTTGTTGTACAGCTAGTGTGTTTTGTTTTGGATATGGGCAAGGGCCACTATGCACATTTGTGTCCAAATTCATCCCTGGAAACTTTTCTGGATTTAGTTTATTTTTGCAAGTATGTTTCTGCCAAACAGTGATAGTATCTTCTGAGAAAACTATTGATGCTGTCTGAAACAAGTTGAAAGAAATACTAAATAGAGTATATTTTTAGTTGCAAGGCCGTTCAAAGTTGGATAACAGCTTATTGTTCCAAAGAAGTAATTTAACTATTCACAAAAATTCTTTAGTTACATGAAATTGATGCTCCCACATTGTGCTATCTGGAATTCTGTTGGGAAGGATTTAACTTTATTTTACTTTTCTTTGTCTGTAGTTTGGCAGATTGCTCTGCCATACTCCCAAGCTATCTGTTTTTTTATACTTCTCTAACCGAATTAGCAGGGGGAAAAAATCCTAGATACAATGGACTAAATCAAATTAGTCCTGCTATGTTTTTCCCTCAAATATACAGTATATGTCTTTTTAAATATAAAACTGTGTTCCCGTCAGTACAGATGAGAAATAATTGATTTGATTCTGTATGCTTGAGAAATGTTACCTCTTTCTAGAGAGGGCAGAGTCTATAAACCTCAGAAAGGTAACAATTTTATTTTAATAATTGGAACTGCAATACGGCTGTTTCAGAGTGGTGTGAGGAGAGTTAACGTTTCTGAGGTCAGGACCTTTCCTGTGAGACCACGACTAGGCTATAGGCTTCTGTCAGCACTCCTTTGTTAGTCCTGGATGTGTTGAGGTGTGATCTTAGACTGACATGACTGTGTCAAAAAAAGCCTATACATTTGCAACAGCAAAACGACACTTTCTCTTGACTAGGTTGTTTTGCTGGGAGGGGATGAAACATACACTGCAGAAGCACAGTTTTCCCAGTCTAAACTTTTTCTAACAATTACTCTGCTTCTTATACTGAATTTGTATACTTATCCTGAGAAGGTACTCTTAAACATGAATTCAGATAATAGGACTTTCACCAGTGGTCACTTATTTGAGATCCAGACGTCATATAAAATTAACCCTATTTCAGACCAGGTCTACAGAAGATATTTATTATATATGAGGGTGTCACAAAGGCTGTGACTCTTTGCCATGCTTTTGCAACAGCTCTACTGTAGGCCCAGTTCAGAGCATCTAAGTCAGTACAGCTTGTTTTGTCTGGGGAAGCCCTCTGAGCTTTTTTGGCTAACTTCAGCAGCATCTATTCTAGGGAGACTTTGCCAAGATCACTACACTTTTAAGCATAGACCAAGCTTAACAGATGTTTGCTGGCTTCTAATGAGATGAACTTGGCCTGTTCATCTCCAGTTTCCGCATCAAATTCATCACTCTATCAACTTGCAAGTTAGGGCATGTCCCTTAGCATGTTTGTACACTGTATCATACAAAGGGGACTTTATGTTAGCTAGGACTGTGACTGCAGGCTTGCCATGCAAATAGTCAAATGAAATTCTGTCTTTGTGAGAGCTGGCAAAATTAACTATCCCCACACATCAGGCAATTCTCTTCAATAGAAGAAATGATAATGCCTGCAGTCTAAGGATGGAAAATATTTCTGATATGAGTCATGTAACAGGGGAACACAATGATAGGCTGAAGACAAGGAGTTTATCTCATATCTCATAGTAATTTGAACAACCAACCTTGATGAGTACACTAAGATAAATAGTCACACTTAATTTTCTTTTTATCACAGTATTTCTGGTGGGCAGTATTTTCACTTCCATAGGAGAAACTAGAAGTGTCTCACCTACACATCCCTTGTACTGAGGTTCTAAAAATGGGAGAAATGCAAATTTAATATCCTCTGTAAGTGTTAAGACTTGAACAGAGACTTCCTCTGATCACTAATCCTCTATTCCCTGAGCTATTAGAAAAACAGATAATACTTTTACTCCCTTGCTTTGTAAGAAAAGGTTGGCATAAATTTCTAACTCTAGGAGAGAGTTCAGAAATGTATTTTGGAGATTTTCACATCTCTACAGCTCACATTAAAGGATCAGAATGTCAGAAACCGATGGAACTCAAGACCCATCACCCTTTCTTCAGTCTTTAATAATGGCCAATCTGCATGTAGCCTATCAACTTTGGTAATTTCTGTGATGGACCCTCTTCCCGCAAGTGTGAAAAGAGGCAATGCACTTCATTCTGGGGTGGAGATTCCACTGCACAGCAAAACCACGGTACCAAACCCTCTGACCTGTAGCCATTTACAAAAATCACCCAACACATTCTAAACTGGATCTGCCCTTAGTGGTTCACTTTTTAAAACCCTCTCTACAATTCTAGAAAATCTTAAAAGCTCAGAGAAGAAATCTTGCATTGTACAGTACTTGCATATTTCAAGCAGTGAAAGCTGTAAATGATGCACATGTTGGAATGACAATAAGACAAATGGAAGCTTTCGTTGGGAAAATGCAAACCAGAAGACAGATAACTTGTTTTGCTTTAGGCAAAGCATGAATGCAAACATTTAAACTAGAGAAACTCCCCTTTCCTTCTGTGGCCCCTCTGAGCCATTTACATTAATTACTTGGAACTATTTACCTCATTCCCTTCATTTAGGCCCCAGGTGCAGACACTCTGTATACTGAAAATTATTTTCATTCTTTTCACTAGAGTGAAAAAACAATATATGTGGAAATATATGTGGAAACACTCATCTTTTCCTTTCTGAAATCCAGGAATGTTAGGAGAGATGGCACCCTAATATATAATTTGTGCTCTCCTGTTTTATAACACCCTGTAACAAAACATGAGAATGGTGTGGGGGTGTGTGTGTCAGTGATGTTTCTTTGTCTAAGTACAATGAAAATATTTGTTTAGTTTTGTTGCAATAGCAGGGGCAGCTGGCAGTGTTTGCAGTTACGTGTCTTCTAACACTTCACTGAAGAGATACCCCTAATCTTTGAAAAAAGACAAATATCTCATTTTGCAAATGTGCTGACCTGTGCTTATGCAGTGGCTCTGACAGTCTTCTTTTGTGATCAGAATGTTAGCTTGTCTTTGAAATGGGTCCTTAAAGTATGACCCGCCAGATCCAGACATGCACTTTTCCATATGTGAAGCTAGAGTATTAGTGGAGGCATTAAACGTTTAGAAAATAAACAGTCAATCACATTAGAAATTTTTTTTAAAAAAAAATCATCACAGCAGAAGCTCAAAACCAAAATTTCTAAATTGGCAGGAAAGAGGATCAGTGTCAATATCTATGATTCTTTTTGGCAAGATAACCACCTCTCAAAGCTCTTGCTTAGAGTTTCATTTCCAGCTTCCCTCTGGGGGAAAAATGAATTAAACCTTTTCTTGTGCTCTTACTGAGAGGTTCTTCTGCTCTTGATTATTTTGGAATACAAACAACAGACTGTGGGACACTGGCTGTATAGATATATTTAAATAATGATTAACAAAATCTATGGCTATTTGCACAAAGTATATTCAACTTCTACCTTCCCAATAAAGAATATCAGTCAATCCCAGGGTAGCCCAGGTCATCAAGGGGTGGCTACTGAGTCTGGCTCCCCCTGTCACAGCTGCCTGGCAGCTGGCCCACCCTCAGGAACAGCCAGCTGGCTCTGCTGTGCATTTCAGCTTCCTCCAAGTTTGCATGTGGACCTGTGAAGCAGCTGAGTTTATTTTGCCCGATCGGCTTATTTATTGTCAATCCAGAGAGTTTTCCCATTGCCATGACTGCTGATGATGTAGTCAGTTTGCACTTGGAGTTTTCAGCATGGCCTCTCTGCTCTGTCATTTCTGCAGGTCTGCACTGGCTTTTCAAAAGATCAGATCTGTTTCACAGATTTTGTTAGTTTTCAAGTCAGTTCAGCACTTCTCTGTTGTGATTCTATTGGTAGTCCAGATGCACAAGTTTGTTTTTTCAATCTGCTAGCTTCTGGCCCCTAGCATACTCAGACTATGAGAAAGATGAATCCTTCCTCTGCTTTCTCTTATGTTCCAAAGGCATATGTGTGAAACTATTCTAGCTGCTAGGGTGACCCTTCATTTAGAAGACCATGTTAAAGCATAGACACCTGTATTCATTAATGATATATATCTCAGACCTCAGTCAGAAATATAACTCCCTCATAGAACTGTGACCAATAACAAAGGAAACAAAACCAATCCATTCTATGTTCATTTTCTTATGTCAAAAGGAGGGTGTAAGTAGCACCTGCCATAGTAAAAAACCTCTTGAGTTTGAGGGTATAAATCCATGCATTCAAGGATTTTCAGAGGCAATCTTAGGAGTAATTCACTGTTAGAAGTAGGAAAGTACCCTCAGAATAAAAACATTATTTTCCAGAACATTTGTCTGTCTTTAAATTGAATATATGATGTATGCCCAAAGTATGCAGAAACTTTCTTTCTGTGACCAACTAATAATCAAGTATTTGTCTGGAAAAGAAAGTTATTTGGCCTAGTGAATATAGTAAGAAGATATTGTAATTCATTTAACTATTTAGTCATGAGATTGATTAATAACCTGTTGCATTTGGTTACCTAGATGAGAGAAAGAGATATTTTGTAAACCCCTGTTTTATTAATTTTTTATGGTATGCCATCTTCTTATTCAATAGGACAGCACTAAAAATGTTTGTAGTGATATTCATTGCTTTATGTAACCTCATTATCTTAGTTACTTACAGTCTCAGCTCAGTGGCATGATTTTTCACGAACGTGTCATATGAAAGTCTCCAAATTGTTTTTAATCACTCCCAACTTACGGGCTTTTTCTGTGATTGCAGTATCCTTACTGAGATGTGAATTTGAATGAAGAAAAAATGGTCCACTCCCAGACATCCATATCCAGGGGAGATAAACTTAAGACATTGTCATGAAACTGTGGTGGCCTCTCTAAGCTGGGTTACTGGCAGATGCAAGAGAGATCATTACTCCAGCTTCAACCACTCCTCTCAGATTTAAACAATGGCATTCACAGGCATAGGAAGAGACATTCAGCTGTCTGAACAGCTATTTCTGTCCACTTCTGAAGAGTGCCAAATCAGGTGCAGTCATGCCTACTGGCTAGGTGGTGTAACAACCACAGTCACACAAGCCTTGGCCATCATCACATCATATTGCATACTTCCTTGTAGAGGCACTAACAAATTTCATTCCAGTGCTCTTCCAAACCACACTAGTTAATAAAGTAATCTCATTCATTTTGAATTATTTTGTATTCAGTTGGACTCAAATTCAACTGCTTTAATAGGTTCTTCTTGACCTTCCCAAATCTTTTTGCAGCTTGTCAGGAACTTTTTCCATTAGCATAGTCCATGGCAGCAGTTAGCACACTAAAATTTGCTGGCATATTTATTAGGACTGAAGCCTAGTCAGGATGGCATCTGAATTCATGTCCAACTTAGGTAGGCAGAATTACTCAGATATGTGAAGCTACTGATTCTGTTTCTGCATAAGTACTTTCTAGAAAGGGGGCCTCTATCACCTGTAAGGATGAGCAGCTGCTGAGTGGGAAAAAATTTTAAACAAATCCTCTGGTATGGAAATCTGTTTTTCATTCCCTACTTAATGTCTAATATTCAACTAATTCTACCTACACTGCATTCACACATTCTGATTCTAATTCCTGTTAAATATGGTGTCTAAAAATTCCATCAGGATTAGCATGGAAGTATAGAAAGTAAATATATCCGGGAAAGAGAATTAATTTTAAATTGTAATGTTGTGCTTGAGAGTGATTACACTAAGCATGAAATCTGTGTGATTCATGATTATTCCTGCTATTTCTGATTTTTGCTTCAAATGAAATTGGGCTGATTGTGAAGAATGTTACTGGATTCTGTTTGTTTAAAAAGGAAGTTGGCATTTGGGGGGGATGTAGAGTTGATGATGACAGTCATCACTGCCACAGTATTTGAGGGCAGAGAACTAAAGAGCCTGAGAGATGCTTTCCCATAAATACACTGTTCTTCAAGCACAAAGACTTGGTAAGGAAACAATTCCTTCTAATTAGGAAAGTAATTTTAAGCAGAAAAAGATGTAAAAGCTTAAGGACTGTTCTTGTCAGAGAGAGATGTTTCAGAGAAGAATTAGGGCAATAGAGGATTATTGTTTTGTTAAGCCTTTGATTGAGATCTCAGACTTTCATCAGTTCTGTAGCAATGCAAGCAAG
The DNA here is from genome assembly GCF_017639655.2 of Falco naumanni. NCBI lineage: Eukaryota > Metazoa > Chordata > Aves > Falconiformes > Falconidae > Falco > Falco naumanni. The sequence continues at coordinate 18,626,816 of NC_054060.1, read as the reverse complement.
AGATCTAAGGCTCAAACACATCTCCAGAAAAGAGATCTTGGAGAAATAAAATAAAATAAAAAAAACCAACCCAGACTAGGATTTAGCTTTTGGGTATTTATAACTCCCAGTTGAGAGCCAAGGGGAAGTTTTTCTGTCATCACCCTGTTACTTTTAAAAAACAGAGGGGAAAAAAATTTTGCTTTTGATTTCTCAAAAAATAGTGTTAGTTATTTGAAAAACTCCAGACCAGAGCATGAAAGATCCTTTAGAGGAGAACTCCAGGGTTGTTATTTAGAGCCTGCCCTGAGTATAATCAAGATTAAATCCTTTAATGAAGGCAAAGCTTACTTATCTGATCAGATCCTAGCATAATGGTCTAGCATGTGATATTATTCTGTATAAGTTACATAAGTTTTTATTTAAGAGCATACTTTACCTTCAGCTGCACAAACAACATTTTTAACCTGTTCAGATCTTTGAGAAATACAGACAAATCTGAAGAGAAAAATTGAATATTTGTTAACAAAATAAAATCAAATCTTTCTGTGACTTGGTTAAGATGAAAGCAAGACAGGAAACTAATAAAGAGGATCAGAGAACCTGGAAATAAATGTTGACAGGCTTGTGCACTGGCAGTTTAAAATCACATACTATTAAGCATTAGCTTTCTGCTTAAGTGTTTGCCCACAAGATTGCCTTTCCTTAGTAAAGGCTAGAGATTACCCACGACTCATTTGTGTTTGCAGGTTTTCTGTAAGTATGTGTGGGTACATACTACCATTTATCAGCCACAATGCACCGAGGTCACAAGTCCTCTGTCTCATTAAAAGACAGTGAGCCAATTGAAAAACAACTCCCTTCTCCCTTGGCGCATCTGAACATATGGTGCGGGAGTACTACACTTCATTTTGAAACAGTCATATCTGGGAAGAAGCTAAGCAGTTAGGCAAAAAGGTAGGTAATAAAACTTTGGATATACAGAGTCATATAGTTTTCCTGTTTTGACAATAGAATTGGTGGACTACAGCTTCAAGCTTTTTAGAGTTTCTCACATACTGAAAAATAAAGATTAAAAGTTACAATATTAAAAGCCTTAGTGAAAAGATTAAAACAGAAGCATGACCCTACTTCAATGCAGAAACGTCTCAGAGCTTCACAAAATCATGAACTAGGTGTAGAGTGCTGGTGTACTCAGCATACATGATATAGGAGCATTGTACCATCAGGGTGTTAGTTACTGTCAGAAAACAATGACAGAAGAGAAGGTGGTTGCTTGACTCCTTATATGTCTAATATATTGTGATCTAATATGTCACATTAAATAATTGTTTATAAGTTTCACAATACTGGCTTGTAACAATTACCATTCCATGTCTTACAGACGTAGTCTAAGTACAGGAGGTGCTGGTTGCTGTAATACCACTGGTCTTGCCTTTCACATTGACATATAAAAGTATAGTGCCAATTCCTGCTGTTCAGACTGCTTTTTTCCAAGACAGATTTTTTTAAAAAAATATTTACATGCAAGAATTAAAGTTCTCAATAATCTGTTCATCCTTTTGCCCAGGAAAGCTGCTATTGTATGTTGAGAAAGCCTTTTCCAGGCTAAGGAACTGCTATACTTTCATTCAGCTTTAAAAAGAAACTAGTCATAAAAAATTTTTATACTTGAATACAGACCTTAAGAGTTTTGTTCAAAATGGTCCTCCAGAGAACACAGTGAAAACAGTATCTCTTGGGACAGCAATGGAGAAGTTTTCATCAGCATTGAGAATGCAAATATTCGTTGCTTCTGCAGCCAAGTAAATGCTCACTATTTTGTGACACTATATATTCAATCAAAATAAAGTTACTTTTTGTTTTCTTTATTATTTCTCCCCACCATATGTCACATTCCCTGCTGAATTGATTCTGGTTAACCAGAAAACAATAAAGTTAGTCAGCATGGAATGTGGCTTCATTGGCAAATAAAAGGACACTTTTCTAGTGCATCATGACATGGTCTCTACCGATGTAGATAATGTAATAGAATGGATAGCAGCACTTCTCTGTCTGCTTAATGCTATGAGTTCAAACTTTTGCATGAGGAAAAAAAGGCCAAAAGGGAACATTTAAACAGTACTTCTTAAAACTAACTTTTCTTTCTGTGTCAGATATCTAAGCTAATTACTTTTTTGTTATACTCTTAACTAAAGCTGGAACAAAGTTTCAGAAAGCTCTTCCTTCCATATTTGCAAAAATGAAAACATAATACCCAACAAGAAAGTATTTCTACAGTTGGGGGTGGGGGGGGTGGGTAGCAAACCCCCCCCAACACTGAGGTAGAGTAAATGGAACAGATCTTTTTCTCCCTCTTCAGCTGTACAAAGTGCTGGGATGGAAAGAGTGCCACATTCAGTTACTTCCTTCCACAACACACCAAGAAGCAGAGTTGCCGATTTTGTTGTCCAGCTCCAGAAACAGATGTGATTTGAATTCCTGCACACATGGGCATGAGTGCATATGCAGACACAGACATATACATATGTACCTTGCTTATTTCCACATGCTTATACTTGATTGAGAAGGCCTACCTGTAACTTTTTCAATCACCCACAGCCTGTAAGCAGTTCAAGCAGAGTTCCAGAGCCAGGGTTACACGCTGTCACCAGGAGAAGGACTGCGATAATGCACGATTAGTCCAAATCTCTGAGAAGAAGGAAAACAGCTGGGACTACTAAGCCTGGCATCACTGGATTGTAGTGATCAAGTTGTGCATTGGAGTAGGGGGACACCTGGAAACCATTTCCTGCTTGTGAACTGATCTCCCTCCCCCTTCCTCTCAAAGATAAGTGTATGCAATGTGGCTTTTGGCCACAGCGAGGTTTTTTGGATTTGTAATGTTAGGAAAGTTTACTTTAAAGGCACAAATCCAGGTCTTTCCTTACATATAAAACTTCAAAAGACCAATTTTTTCCCCTCTGATGCTCCACCCCCCCAATCTCTTCTGACTTCAAATTTTTCCAACTCCGAAAAAGTCTTTGCAATTTCATCTTGAAACTGGCAAATGAACTTTAACAGACTAGAGACTGCTTAGGTACTAGCCTGAGCTTTCACACTGCTAATGCCAAAGCCACTGATTGTTGCTTTCTAGCTGTACCTCACTAACATACAACAGGTTAAGATTTCCACACACCCCAACTCTTAAATACTTGAAGTTTCCTTGGCTGTGCAAAGTAAGCACATATTTTGTCCATGAGAGTGCCTTTGAGCAGTATCTCTTTTGTCAGTTAGGTTTCTCTTGTGGACTTGCCAGGAGACATCTCCTGACTGGTCGTCTTTGTCTCTGGAAACATTTCACTTGGCAGAATGGTCCCTCTGCTTTAGCTATTGGGTAAGGTGTTGGTCTCTCTGAAATCAACTGGAGCCACCAAATTTTAAGATGCCAGAATTTTTCACCTCCTGTCTTTAAAATCACTGAAGACTAGAAGCATGCAATGCTTTGTCAGTTTGAAAATGCTCCAGCTTTTTCTTGATTTTTTCTATGGAACTATTGGTCTTAGAAAAACTAATAGCAGAGGTGGAACATGCTTGTATTTCTGATACAAGTTTATAAACAACCGCCAATTAATTGATTTTCTTTTTGCTAAAAGAAACCTCAGTTTTCATAACCAAAGTCTAGAATTTTTGAAAACAGAACAAACAAAAAAAAGATAGCCAAATATTAGGAGACCAATAAAAACGGTTTTGTGAAGTCTCATACTAAATGTCACTTAGATATTCTCCAAGGTATTGAGAAAGTTACTTTTTACCTAAAGACACATGTTTTCATGTACAGTTCATTAGCATTATGTTATCATACTGTTGCAGTAGTTGTAAGATTTTAATAATTGATTTTCATCTCTTAACCAGTGATCCCTAAATGCAGAGTGAATGCAGGCTTACCCTCCAAGTCTTGCTGGGGAGGTTAGGACTTTATAGGAAAGTCACACTCTCACTCTTTCAAAATATACATGGTAACATAAAGTATAAATGGTCAGAGCACACCAAGGGCTAGCTCTGGCCAAAGGAGCCAAATATGACACTACAGCCAGCGTGGCAGAGACCTCATCAGCCAGGGCCCCATTCTACAAAGCAGAGCAAGAGAGCAGGGAAGACTCAGGGGAGGCAGCAAGGGTTAAGCAAAAGGCCAAATACCAGGCAAGTCTGCAGCAACAAAGCAGGTCCAACATTAAGACAGGCAGGCAGTCTGCACATCAGGATCAGCCCAAGAATCATCAGGCAGGACCATAGCGACAGGCAGGGCTGAGATGAAGCTGGGAAGTCAGCTCAGCTGATGATCTGATCAGCAGGTTCCATAGCCAAGCACCGGCACACCTGAAAAATAGCTCAGGTAGGGGCTGAAAGTCCAGGGCTGAGCTTAAATGAAGGCCCAGGGCCCATGGGCAAGAGTGTGGGTAGAGGCCCCAGGCGATGCTGGTCAGGGCCATTAAATCCTATCGGTGCACTCGGGCCCCCTGACATCAGTCAGTAGAACATCCAATCTCGTATTTTCATGCATAAGCAAGAGAAGGGAAGAATTATGGTTGTGGTTTGACCTGTGCTGCATTTTCTGACCCGAGTGCCTGATTTCTCAACCACGATATTACAGTAATGCGATGTCTACCCACAGTTTATATAAACACAGAGTATGTTAAACAACTGACTTATGATGTGATACTTTTGTTTCCACTGAATTCTAGACCATCTGCATACTGAAAAATTTCTAGACTTGTGAAGAAGATCTGATCTATTCAGTTCTTTCACTAAGTAGTCACAGATACTCCTGGGTATTCTTCTGTGTGTACTTTGACATTTATATTTCATTCTTTTTTTCATTGCAATTAAGCATCTGATGGATCCCAACACTTGGTTGTTATTTCTGTACTTTTGAAATGTCTTCTTTGCTGATCTTAAACCTTTAAAATTCTCTATTTATGTGCTCTTCAAATTATGAAAATTAATGCAAGCCTTTTTCCTGAGGCTTAGAGTTGCTATAGCAGAGTTTCTGGTCACCTGATTTCTGAGAAACAGTTTGGTCCGTCTCTATTGATAAGCAATGTTTTCTTTTTCATCTTCCCTAGCTGAGGTGATACATACTGCTATCTCATATTCTGGGACACAGAGCAGGATGTCAGCAGCATTGCAAGATACGACTGTAACAGGCACTCGGTACTTTTTGGAATAACTCCTGATCAATGTGTGATGTGTCCAGTTTGCTAACTGTATCCCCCACTCTATAATTAACAAAATGCATGTTCTTCTGTTGATAGAGAGTAGATTGAAAGCATACCAAATTCTACCAAGTATCTGGGAGTAGAAGCAAAAGAGAAACAACAGGTTTTGTTCCAGATGAAAAGAGTGAATATATGAGAAGTTAAGAGCACCTGTTCTGGGTCAAACCAAAAGCCCATCTAGCTCAGTATTGTATTTTGAACAGCGGTCAAGGGTGGGTACCTTGCAAGAGGAAAATGCTTTTCAAATTTTCCTTGCAAAAATTATTTCTTCCATGCCTCTTCTTCAGAGAATCACAGTGGACAGGGCAACTGCATAAAAGCTAGTAATTCATGTCTTATGCAAGATAAATGGATCCAGATCTTGCTGATATAAACAGTGTTATTGGCTTCAGTGCCAGTATCTCTGCTGAGGATATTACCTGAAAATTTTACACAGAAAGAATAGTCTAAATTTAGACATTACTCCAGTAGCCATATCAGACTTCACAACCTGTCTACTTTTGATGTCTTCTAGCAGATCATAGCACTGCTCTGTTTCTGCTCTGACACTTTGATTTTAATAACCTAATATGAATTAAAATAGCAGGTGCATAGCAACACCTTTTTAGAGTGAGTGTTTGATGATAATAAGCATGTTTAGCCAAGACTTTGCTGAGCCATGGCTTTCACCTCAGACTGTACAATACATATATGATAAAAAACAATTAACTCCTTAGCTGCTGGCTAAAGGATTATGAAAAACATGTATAAAATAACAAAAAAATTAGAAGTCAGGGAAGTTACGGGAGATCATTAGGAAGAAAGGAAGATTCAGTGTGGTCCCTTGAATAATATCACTGTACTTCGTATTTTTAATAATAATAATGCCATCAACACTGGAAAAGCTGCGCGTGGTCTGATGCAACTAAAAGGAAGCAAACACTACAGAGAAGAATTCCTGTCCAACATAGAAATGAAAGAGAAATGTGGGCACAGACACATGGCAGTTTTACTTGTGGAAAACTGAGGGCTTATTGAATGAAAGGGTTAATAAAGGGATTACAAGAATGAACTCCAGGCAGCCAGTGGATTCAATTCTCCTAGATTGTTGGGACAACAGCAAATGCTGCATATCTTTGTTTCTTGTAATTGCTTTGTTCATTACCCTGCTAAATCCCCAAAACAAACAACAAAACAGCCAAGCCCTCCTGTCACACAGACATAGTCTTGCTGTTAAAAAGGTTCCACTTGTAAAAAACACTTTTGTCTATTTCTGTGCTTTTTAACATTTTATCCTCTTACCAGGTTGAAGGTCAACAGAACTCACAAGGAAAATATTGTAATTTGTTTCGCTAGTAAACGTACTTTACTGGAGGCACATGCTGCATCAGACTGTGATAGTGCAGGCTTCATGTTTAACCTGAGTCCAATTCAAAATTCTGAAAAGACAGCTCAGTTGGACTCTGCGATCTTAAGGGTCTTTTCCAGCCAAAGTGATTCTATGATTCTGTTCTGGGTTTCTGCTACAAGAGGTCAAATGTTTCATTTAGTTTCTCTTCCATCTTTTGGGGCAAACCCTATACACTCCAGAGTTCTCTCACGTGTTACCAAACAGTACAAATCTTTTTGCATTCCTCTTCAGAAGTTCAGCAGTGCTTTTGCTTCCCCCAGGCCTGCTCTGTAACTTTTTTCCCTACTCCAAAGCCAGTCATTCACCAGTCTCTATCCTCATGAATCTGCAGCTGCAGCTAGGGTAAAACAATAGGCTGGGTATCATCTGAGGCCTGGTAAGCTGCCTCTCACCCCACCTTTTCCTCATCCTACACTTTTTTTGCAAGGTGCTTGAAATGCTGCCACCCAGCAGTTCCAGCTACCAGTTGTTTCAGATTTCAGTTTGTTCTCTTCTGCAGCCCTAAGGATCCTCCCACAGAACCACTGCAGTTAGACAAGCAAAGCAGACTGATGAGGAGGACATGAAGTGGAGCATGAGGTAAAAAATCTGTGTGGGTCTTAGTCACTGGGACGTCTTTCTGGAGAGTGGGCCAAGCATGGGAAGTTTTGCCATATAGATTGGGTCCAGCAGTGCAGATATCTTGCATATAGTGGTAAGACTGCAAATGGCAAGTTGTCAAACCGCTGCCTCAGAAGTGTCCCAGGTCCTTTATGGTGGAGAAATTTTCTGGAGGTTAGTCAGATGCCTGTGAATTCTCATACCTCTCATAAAACCAGCTCATTAAAGAAAGGAATGATTTAATGTCTAGGAGTGGAGCAGGAAAGAATATTAATTATACTTGATAGAGTATAATTCTACCACAGGAAAAATATACAGAAATATTTTGGTTATTATCTTAAATTAACCAACATATAACATAGATTCCCTGTAACACTGAAGCTTCCAATTTCTCCATGGCTTCAGTACTTGAACATTTAATGTCTCTCATTGTGAATCATCAGACTCTGCACCTTCTGACAGGAAACACCAGCAAAATGGCAGAGCTTAAAGAGGAATTCAACCCACATGACAGAGCGAGAGGGATTTCTAGAAGCTGCTGATTAAATTCTATTTTTTAAGAATGTTGTTGGTCTCGGATATGACTTAGTGTTAGAGGTATAATTGAATTCATTCTCAGGAAGGAAACAGAAATGCTTAAGGGAACACTTCCCCCAGAGTTTTCTTCTTTGGCAATAAGATGTCTTGATTTAGTTTCATTTTCGATGAAGCTGTTAATAGGCTGCATTTTGCAGAAGTGTCTATTATTCTAGTAAGTTCAGATGCACTGCATGCATATTTTGCATGAGTAAACCTATGTATCTGAAGCTTAAACTGTGCAGCATAATTAGAGGAATGAGCCTCTGGCTGCTTTGTCAAAACATTCTTTAATTGCTGGATTTTAGGATTATTGGATTAGAAGATTAGATGGGATGCCTAGAAATCTTAAACTGGAGCATCTAGTAAAGTAAGGCTTCTCATGAATCAGAGTTACAATGTATTTCTCTGACCTCTCTTCTTTTCTAATACATGTTTTAATTTTAAGGAACTTACTAACTTTTGTCCACGAGAATCAGTTGCCAACTTTCATGTAGCCATGGGTGCTATAGTCCCTCTGAACGTGGTCTGTGAATCACTGAGCTTCCTTGCCCGTGTGTTCCTAAAGGAATCCTGGTACCAACCAAACATTGTACAGCATTCACCTTGCAGTGTGTATGGTTGTTACTGAATTAAATTATGATCAGTAAGCACAGCTACATTTTTTATGGCATTCTTACAAGACATACTCTGTTGTCAAAGCATTCTGCTTTGGTCAAACTGTGTCTCTGAGTCCCAAAGAACATGCTGGACTATAGGCCTCCTCTTTTTTTTGTCGGTACAATAGCAGATTCACTAACAAGTGCAGTGAATGGCTTCACCCATGGCACACAGAAAGCTGTTCTTTCATTCTCGTTTATCTCACTTTCAGGGGAGACTTACTACTTTGCTCCTGAAAGTTTCTGTGATAAAATTTTCTCCAGCTGCTGGTGCTCTCCCTGCTTGGTCCAGCATGTTGCATACTGCATATACAGCTATGAAAAACCACAAGAAAGGCTGCCTATATGTATATATGCATGTGTATGAGTAGAGAAGTAATGACACAATGATAAATAGATTACCAGATAGGGAGGGAAACTTTGGGCCCTTGTCCTGGTTCAAATCCCTTGTAAGAAAAATGCTATGAAGTTTGTCACGTCAATATTGAGCAGAAATGGCTGGTAAATTCTGCTGGGGGTTCTGAACCTACAGGCTTAGAGACCAGATATTTCAAATGAGACAGTTAATGTAATAGTGTTATGTTGCTCTTTCCTGAGATGGTTTCATAAGTATTAGGAAGATGACTTTTAATTAGTATATTAAAAAGTTTCAAAAGTTATTGCTAATACTCTGTCATCAAGTTTTGTGAAGCAAACAGAAGAGGAATTCTGTTCACAAATAATATGGAGACAGATGTGCTAGCCATATTCCCAAGCCGTTAACAGAACAGTCATCAACACTTCAAAGCACCATATTCCCATATTACTTAGTATATATAAAATGACAGCATCCAAAATAAAAGCCAAAGCACTGAAGTGTCCCAGTATGATGAAGATCATGACTGTCTGAACAGAAGGATCAATATGGGAAGGTGTAAATCATATTCTTATTTTCTGGGGTAAAAAACAACTAAACACTTTGGTACAATTTTGGCATCTATTAAAATCAACTGGTATTTTTGTAACTGATTTCCACAAGGCCAGAACTGTGTTTTCTGGGTCTGACCATCTTGTCAGGATTTAACATACCTGAATTAGTAGGATTATATGTAGTGATGGGTTTCAGATTTTCAAATTTAAACTGTAGGAATAAAAAAAGTTACAACTTATCACTTCCTTCTTTGGTGACAGAGCTTGCTAAAAAATAAATGTTTTCACTAAATTCCAACTATTTCAAAAATGTCTGTCTGAGGTAGCACAGACCTCTTCAACTTCCTTTAAAACAGTGATCTGTGTTTCTGTTTAACCCAGGGACTGATACAAAATGGTTATGCTATCAGGTAGCATAAAATAAGGAAATAAATAGTTTAACAGATGTTCAGTGGGATAGATTTTTTTCTCTGTTGTGGGTGCCTGCTCACTACTGTTGAACTGGAAAGGAAGTACCTGCAAAAGCCCCTTGAATGCCTAGACTGAAAAGGCAGCCTGACTTAAGTCTTGTCTAAGGGTCAGAAGCAGGAGAGTCTGTCACCGACAGGAAAGGGAGCTAGCAGGGGTTGCAATCTTCACGTTCCAGTTTCCTACATTTTACACCAGTGTAACTGTACTGTCTTCAAAGAATATTCCCCACATGCAGTGATTTAAGTCTGATCAGAACACGGCCTTTCTTTAGCTACGTATCCTCCTGAGGCACTTATTTCTGAGAGACATTGCAGCAAAACCCATATACAAAAAGCTAGAACACGTAGCCTGTACATAGGGACAGAAGTGGGTATGAACCACTTCCCACGCCTGTGCCCTTAAGTATGACTATAAACTGGAGGCCTTGAAATCAGGAGAAATCTCTGGACTGTTCTGAATTGCTCTCACCTGCAGTTATTATCCCCAAAGAACATGATACCAACCACACATGATTTGGGGGTCAGCAGAACCACTGCTAACTTTATGTCAATCAATCCATTTTGTGTGCCACTGGCTCTAAAAAGCCAGTTGGCTTTTTTGGCTTCTTTGCCTCTTAAAAGATATACAAGACACAGTTCTAAAGGTTTTTCTGTTCTCAAGAGATTTACAGAAAGAGAGGAAAGTATAGAAGGTTATAGTAAGTGTGTGAATCCTGCCATTTAGATTATAGAAAGAGGTTTGTAATCAAAAATATCCTTGCCAGAAACAGTTTCAGGTTTCTTTGGTACTTAGAAATCCTTTGCTAAACAAAGTAAAAATGAATGATAAACAAAATCAAGTTTCCTTTGAGCCTGATGTTCTTGCAGCTGCACTCCACTTTTAAGAGTAACCCATTAGCAATTAATTTAGAATGACACTGGCAAGCAGTCCCCAGACTTTAATTAATATCTTTTTGACAAGCTCATAATCTTTCTAGATAATAAAGCCTCCCTTAAATTAGTTTAACTCTGATTTCACTTACCCTTATAAGCAATTGGCATCAAATCTAGGGTACTTTACAGTACTTTCTCATTTAAAATGCTTTTAAAAAGAGAATTTACAGTTGCATTTTGCAGAGTAGAAACAGTATTTGGTGAAGGTCACCCTCAATCCAATGGCAGAGCTGGAAAGAAAAATCTAAATTCCTGAATGCCCTTCTATTGTTCCATTGATTAAGCAATGGTGCTGTCTCCTGTCTCAGTATCTCTCAAGGAAAGGATTAAATTCTGATTCCAAGTTATGTAATTGATTAGTTTCCTTTATGCCAATATCAAGATCTTAGAAAGTCATAGTACAATATTATAACTATAATATAGCAAATTATTGTCTGTAAAAGTTACTTAAATAATAGGTTTCAGTACACGACAACTTAGGAGTCAAGTTTTTATTTAAATTTGTACTCTTAATATATGTGTCTACTTTTGAAAAGTTTGCTCTTAAAATTCTATGTCAGTTTTACACGTCTCAAATACAGAACTGGTCTACATGAGAATGTTATGGTGCCACATTATTGTGTCCTGCAGAATGGGAGATAATACTGTGAATTGGAAAAGATGCTGAGATAAAATCTCCTTTGACCTCTTGGTAAGTCAGCAATTTTTATATAAATGTTCTGAAACGTGCTATACGTGTGCCTGTTGCATATGTGTATTATAATAGGGAAAATATTTCTTTCCTTACCTGAACCCATTTTCTTATGTAGATGCTGTAATGAGGTAATTTGTGATACATAAGATCACATCAACCTTTCTTTCTGCTTTGCCTACAAAGTAAACTAAAAGGTGCACACATTACTGTCAGGCTTTGAGTCTTACAGGTTTTTTCAGAATTCAGAAAACTCCAACTGACGTAATGTTTTAAACAGATTATACCCACAAAGAGATTGTTTTGGTTTAAAGTTAGTCAATGTTTTGTACCTAACAAACTAAGAAATATCCGTCTAAGCATGGGATGACTCTACTGTAACTTACTGCCAGAGGAGACTGAAATAGGATCATTTTTGAAGGTAATGTTTGCCGAGTGAGGCTATAACAGTTTTAATTTGGTGATTCACAGGGATGGCTCCTTTTATTTTTTACTTTTCATGTAAGATGAAGAACGAGGTGAAAATGGGGTATGAAAAAAACAAGATTTGCTTATTAGTCTCCTCCATCTCAAATAAATATAAAAGCCTAATTCAAAAATCTGTCTCATTGATAAGAACTAAGATAATCAAGATGGCTGAGAGCGGCCAGTGATGCTATGCAACTGAATTGGGAGCCCGAGACCAGAAGACATCTCACCACCTCTAGAAGTCATGAGAAGTCTGTCTGTGCACTCAAAAAGTATTTGTCTATGACATCTAAAACTGAGAACACGTTCCAAACACCCTCTAGAACAGTTTTAGTAGCAATAGGCATCAGCTTGTACCATGACCTTAGAATACTAACTTTGCACAAAGGAGTTATTTTAGGTTGCTGCTTTGTTCTTTGTTTTTTCCTCTTCTTAAGTCAACACTGGGCAAAAAATACATGAGGCAGATATCAGCTAGGGAGGAAAAGTGCGAAAAATGTTTTCAATCAGTAGGATATTTCTCAGCTGAATTTCTACAGTTTTTCCTTAAGTGCTTGCTGCCTGCGGCAATATTAGCATGCTGAACTAAAGGCCTTAATGCTATGACAATTTCTGTTTCTGTGGCAATGATACTTCCATTTCAGAAGCCACGCATTAGAAAATGGTTTCTTACAATGAAACACTAAACGAAATACAACATGATCTTCCTCCTTTCTCATGCGTGTTAACTGTAAAAAGTTTCTTTGTCTGGAATGTGGCTCTGATTACATTTCTCTATCCAAAAATAAACATGGTGCAAAAGAAAAGGATATAGGGAGGGGTGAAAGCCTGTCAATGGGCCACCCTCAGGAAAGCCTCACAAGATCTACTGTCTGTCTCTGCAAGCCATGGAAGAGCTAAGGAAGTGATCCCAGCTTGGTGGTCTTTTTTTTAATTAAAACAAATGAGGCTCTTTCAGCTGCTGCAGATAAATATTTGATGAAAAGAGACAGGGACAGATGTCAAAAAACTGTAGTAAATAAAGAATAAGACCAGAAGACCAAATGTTACAGCAGCATTTTATATTTAAAGAAAAAAAAATAATCACTGTACAGATTTCTGTCAGCTGTCTAATTTTACTAAGATCATTCCAAAAGTGGGAAGAGTAATTCTTCATATTCGTTTTGACAAAGTAGAATGAATATAGATGCAATACAAATGCATATAGATAAAGAAAAGCTTTTAAGTCAACTTGTTGCACATTATGTGCTTAAACAAAAGGGTTAGGTCTCAGGCCATTGATGAGACAAAAGACTTCAAAGTCATTTGTATACTTGCATGCAAATTTATGTTGATTTTAGATTGACTGATAGAGCTTTGCTCCAAAATATATGTTAAGGATGCACAGTGAGAAGGTGCCTAGCAAAATATAAAAGCAACATCCCTATTGTAATAATCTCTCATAACATTTGTATGTCATGTCCTTAATGAATGTGTAATGTTAAAAGGTGAATGTGGTACATTCAACCTTTTCCTGTACTCACGGTTGTATTTACCACTGCAATTGGATCTAACTTCAAACTTCACCTTGCTGTCAGTGGGGATTTACACAAGATGACCTCCAAAAGTTCCTTCCCACTGCAATTACTCTATAGCTTAATAGCATTGGGTCCAGATTTAGTTTACCTTTTAGCAAATCCATTTATAGCGTTCTATGAAAAAACTAATCTAATGGAATTAACTTAAAAACAGGCCAAGTCATAGAGGGAAAATCTCAGTAGCTGGGTCTTTCAGGGTTAACGTCTTCATTGGCATTGCCTGCTAGTTTAAACTCTGATCTTGCCATTCCTGGGTAAAATGGATGTTTCCATTGAATCCAATATTAATTATACATCTGAGTGTGAAGGAACTGATTTTATAAGCAGGCCTTACGAAACTGTAAAGTGACTGTGAACCACAGGAGTTTCAAGGGAAATATTTAATTTGAAACCAACATTTAAAAATCGCATGGTGATTCAGATCACCAGAAGCTGGATTAATTGATATAATCCAAATTCTGAAACTATAAATACTGGACTTATGAATGAATAGAGCTCTGAAACATATACCTGACTAAAGATGGTTATGAAGAAAAAGCAAAAAGTTGATAGACTGCAGTGTGTAAGGGTCTACATGGAGATACTATAGAGCTATAGAGTCCAACAATAGGCATAGGTGAAAGCAGAGCAACAGCCAGTGACATAAAACAAAAGTTAAACTGGTTCAGATGAGAGATAAGGAACAAATTTTAAACACTGAGGAGAAGGAACCTTAGATTGCAGTGAACTTTCCATAATTTGAGGTAGTTAAATCAAACTACTACTCTAGTGACTATGTATTGGTTAAATTGGGAGGTATGGACCTCTATAAAAACTGCAGAAGGTCAAAATAAATGATCGTAACTGTCTCTTGTGGCCACAGCACCTGCAAATGTGTAGTGCTCAGCATAACGTTGCATCCCAAGCCTCTTGAGGTTTTCTGAAGGTGACACAAACCTCCTAATTCATGGGTCATGCAAAATACCTGCCCTTTGTATTGTGGCAAATTTCAGATAAAAACAAAGACTCAAGTGCAAAACAGTCAAACAGGTAAATTTTAATTTGAGGATCAAATGAAGAACTCAATAGCAACCTTGCTTGGCACAAATTTCCTTGTGATCTGACAGAACCAATCTGAACCACCCAAAGCTCCCAGAGATAACAGTTTGTCAATTTCCCATCTCAAAGGCAGTACGATAATTGAAAGCTTCCAGATATATCACATGGAAATCAAACTTGCAGCAAACAGCAAACTTCGTGATAAAGGCCTAAGCCTAATTCCATTGAAGTCAACGACAAAACCCGGCAGCTTTCAATAGAAGCTGGGTGAGGCTCAAGGTGAAAACCAACTCTGAGAACAGTTATAATCAACTCAATCCCCAGTAAGGACAGAATAAATGTGAGAGGATTCTTTACAAGTGTTGCCTGGGTTGAGAATTCACAAAGAGTGAGTTGCAAGGATCTCTGACACTGAGCACTTGAAGGGACTTTTGCAGAAGCTGACAGCATTTGGCAAGGTCGCCGTGTCCCAGTTAGCATGGCGTTACCATGCCCAGCTGAGAACTTACATGGAACCTGACAGCAGTTACCCTCTTTATTTAGCCTTGAGCTATCTACGGGCTGTCAACACAAGCTGCAGCCAAACTGTTGTACTGGAAGGTAAACACACAGAGTGTGGCTGATGAACCAATCAATAAAATGAAAAGGCAGCTAGGGGGGCAACAACTTTACCTTTGTTTTCTAAACAAGTGTAAGGGCTACAAAATGTACAATGCCAAATCTATGGCATGTCCAGTGCAAGACATGAGAGAGGCAGGGAAGGTGGCTGCAGCTAGAACGTGATTCAGGCTCAGATCAACAAAGAGTCACTACACTGGATACATGTGGACCAGTTGCAGATAAACACTCAATATACCTGTACACCAGTTCTATGCTACTGGAGCTATGTCCCAGCAGCACTGTCATTTACACAGGCAGAAACCAAGCAGCTTTCCCAAGGAACTTCCCTTCTGTTTTTCAGAGTGCAAAGGAAATGGATGGGAGACCTGTTTGGCGTTCCTAATCATCAATGACGTGTTTTATAGAGATCTGCTTCCGTAAAGACCTCTGTGCTGGGTGAAATACAAGCAGAGAGGAAAAAACAGATTTTCTCCAATTCCTTTGTTAAAAAAGGTAAGGAGAAGGCCCCAGAATAATAATCACTCCTTCCTCTCCTTTACAGATGAGGTTAAGGCAGACAGAAATGAAAGGACTCACCACGGTTATGCCACAGTCAGGAATTAAACTCAGAGCTTCTGAATCCAACTCCAGTGCCTGAACCACACATTCATTTTATTCTCTACATTCCCCAACAGTCTTAGGCCATGTGGCCACTATTGGTGAAATGAAAAACAGGTGCAGATCCATGAACAGATGGGAGACCAGCCCTGGCTGATCTCTGGAGGATAATACAGCATTGTTTTCCAGCAAAGAGGATTCCAAAGAACCACAGAGGCAGCACCCCTGCCCTAAAACTGAAGCTGCTCTGCCTCACACTAAATGTTATCTCTACCAGCCCAGCAAGTGGGAGTTCTGAGGCATGGCCTGTTGTCTGTCAGCAAAGGACACTGTCTTACTGACCTCTCAGACTTGCAATATTGACATCTCTGTTTTTCAGGCATGCATATAAAGATCATAGAAGGCTAATTGAAATTCCATTCTTTGCTGTAACTGCAGCCAGTGTTTCTACGTTGCTGAAACATGAAATTTCTTCCCTTGAGTAGACAATTTTGAAATGTCTAACCCTCAAAAAATGCCATTAATCATGTGCAGAATCTTTCTCTGGGAAAATCACTAGTGGTACGGGACAAATCAGCCAGGTAAGATGAATAATGTATTTATTCTGGATCCATAAGGACAGATCTACTTTTGATTTCCAGTTCATGGGGAGCTGATGGCTTACTCCACAATACTCCATACATTGTTAAACAAAGAACTTGGACTGCATTCCAAGTGGGAGAGTGATAGTAGGTAACGAACAGGGTGATTGCCTGGTCCTTGCACAGGATGAAGTGCTAGCATGCAAAATACTTCCCTGCCTTGTGTGACCCACGGTTATAGTCCCTGCATGGTACAAGACACATTTTCCCTCCGTGTGTGATCCGACGTATCAGCCAGGAGTATTAGAGAAGACATGGCAATCCTCAGTTTCCAAAGATCCACAGAGCACACATCAGACCCAAGAGGATAGCACATGCAAGAGGACAGGGTATGTTTCATAGAATCATAGACTAGTTGGGGTTGGAAGGGACCTCTAAAGGTCATCTAGTCCAACCACCCTGCCATGGGCAGGAACATCTTCAACTAGAACAGGTTGCTCAGAGCCCCATCCAACCTGACCTTCAATGTTTCCAGGGATGGGACATCTACCACTTCTCTGGGCAACCTGTGCCAGTGTTTCACCACCCTCACTGTAAAAATTTCTTCCTTATATCTAGTGGGAATCTACCCGATTTGAGTTTAAAACCAGTACCCCTTGTTCTATCACAACAGGCCCTACTAACCTTTCATCTTAGATACCACTGGTTCCAGCCTTCTCTTAGGTTGCTTCTTGCAAAAACACTCATTTAGTGCTGTGTTTGAGAGAGGTTAGTTGCCCTTGCTAAAGCTGCTTTTGCAGCAAAAACGCATGTTCACTTGTGCTAAGAAACTCAAACCCTCACAGTTTCCTTAGACTCATTTGAACTGGGGGCATAAAACCTGATTTGCAACAGTAGGCCAAAACCACACTGCTAACATACGTGTATTCTGCTCGTGCTAAACTGTAAAGCAGATTGGTTGGGAAAATCGATCTCGTCCACGTTATAGTCAGGTTTTGAAGGAAAACATTCTCCACAGATGACACTAACAGAATTTAAGAGCAAAGATGTCCCAGGACACTGGGAATCTCAAACTGCTTGGCCTCAGTTTCTCTGATTTGCTCTTCTCAGCTTCGTGTATGCTCTTTGAGAGACAAAAAAGAGCATTTCCTTAATTTTGAGCTTGGATTTCTTTTCCAGCTGAACACTCACAAAAGCAGCTGGGCCCAGAGGTGGAATGTTCCAAACCCCCATTTGGATCCCAGTATGTACGTTATGGAGTCAGTTGTGGCACCACTTCATAGAGAACAGACAATGAGTTTTGGATCTTGTAAGTACCTTTCCTCCCTGCAAATAAGTTCCCTTCCCCCATTCTTTTGGAAACATCTCATTCTGTATTGGAAACAGAGGATGTAATTTATTTTTATCGCCTTCCCTGTCAAACTGGCCAACTGCCACAGGGTTCTGCTTTCAGATGTAGCAAGATGCAGGAGAATCACAATGAAGAACCATTCATTTCAGTGGCTCCTCCTCTGTTTCCTTATCTTATTTTGAGGCTACCTACTGTGTTATCTTATCACTCTTTCTAATCCTGCAAAAATTCTCTGCAACTTGACCCCTCCACTGAAAGAGCTGACCTGCTTAGACCTCCCTGCTTCTCTGCTCCTGCTCCCTTCCTCCCAGAGCAAGTTGCTGCTTCATCTGTTACTTTCAGACTCCTTTTTCATGGCCTATTTTCCCCCTTCACTCCTTTTCCTAGTTCATTACACTGCATTACATTTCCTAGCTGAATGTACATACAGCTGTGTGGCCTCCTTGGGGTATGCTTAATTTCTCACTGTCCAGCCTGCCCTTTGATGTCTGCTGAAGAAGGATACATCTTTTCCATCTCTTCACATGTGCCTATTAATTACTTTCTTCAGAGAGACTGTTTACTGACTATCACTCTGTTTACAGTTGAATACAGCTAAACATTTGGTCTTCACAGTTCCCTCTCTTCTACGCCACCCACCCAGTTTCTTCCCAATTGTTGCAAAATAGATGTCTCCAAATCTCTTTATAAAGTCACAGATGCAACGTACTTACGTCCCCACACCCAGCCTCCTGCTTTCAAACACTGTTTTTGCTTCACTCACAGAGACATAAAGAAAGACTTGATAGGGGTATTTTTGTCTAATTCTCTAAAAAAATGAAGCAGTCAGTGAGGCTTAACCATTTGACCTTTCTGTTGCACATATTCTTACCTTGGGTACTGTAGAAACCCCAGAAATATCTGTAAGCATCAGGCTTCTGACCTGCGAAGAAATGAAATGAACTCAAGTATGAAGCATGGAAATATGCCCACTGAAATGAGAAGGGCTGTCCTATACATAAACTGCATATGCCTTTGTGGCATCAAGGGCCTTTGGGCAGAGAGAATTGTAGTAGGCTGTGGGGGATGAGAATTACTCTATGTGCAGAAGAGAAGAATTATATGGTTATAATGCAGCAATCCAGATCTAAGATGAAAATTCTTTCAGATGTCCTTCTCATTCCATATGGAGCTTAAAATATTACAAAATAATATGAAATAAATTTAAAACAAATGTGAGCTAAATTATGTTTTTTCCAATGAACAGATTATTGTCAATTTTTTGCCTTAAGACAGTATTTGGGAGAAGGAAGCAGATACCTCAAAGAGTTTAGGAATTGATTTATGACAAGGTGTATGAAGCTCACCAAGCGTGAGCCTGAGCAGGAAGGTGAGATGAAGGCTGTCAGTAAGAGGGTCGTGCACTTGCACGATTCAACAGTGGAACAACCTGACTACCCCAAACCGTTCCATTTGTGTTTTGGCATGGCATCCCTGTCTGTACAATTAGAGATGGTACACTTCCCATGGATAAGCCTGCCTGCTGCTTTCCGATTTCAGCTCCTATTTTTAGTGCTTATTACTTTACAGATTTTAACCATAGGAACAAGTTCTCCATGCTGAGAATTTGGGCTGAAATCTTTTAAGACTTTTAGCAAGACTTTCCGATAATTTGATTAAGAAGAACTGCTGGTTTGTGCATATTCCTTTTTTGTTACTATTACTGAGAAATTTTACTGCCCATATATTTACTGCTCACAAATTAGAATGATAATAGAGTCTGATAGGTGTTTGTAGGTTCTTGTATCAGGAATGTTCCTTTTCACTGAAAATTACCTTTAAAAGGTACTGGTTTAATAAGCATATGTTCAATATAGGCTTATTAGATTTGGGTTGAATAAGACTTCCCTCGTAATTACTCCTTCCAGCCCTGAAGGTGAGCATAGTGCTGTGTGCTGGAATGGAGAAGGGCTCGGACTTGCTCTGTCTTCTCCTGTCCCACTGCTCTTCTGGGTGCTGAGGAGGAGGCAGCCGCCGCTTCACCCAGGTGAGGCAGCCCCCACCCTGGGCCTGGGAGGAGCAGAAGCCGGCATGCACCAGGCTGGGAGGAAAGGATCAGACCCAGAGCTGCAAGCCCGAAGGGACAACCCCTCAAGGACGGGCAAAGGATCAGGCAAGAAGTGGCCCAGGTAAGTGCGGCAAGAAGTGTCCCTGACACTTACCTGTGGATGCTGGAAGGGACCTAGCATTGTTGAATCTCACCATCGCTCTTCACACTGGAGCAGTAAACCTGCACCACACTCATCATTCCGTTAGTTAGTTAGCAGAGGCACATACCTGGAAACTAAGTTTTAGGCTGGCTTATAACCGATACAGTTTGGAGGACATATCTCGTGCAACAAAAACTGAGGTGGGGCAGGGTGGGAACAAGGGAGGGAGGAAGTCCAGGAAGCTTTGTGGAAGCACCTGCAGACAGCTCAGTTCACATAGCCTTCCAGCTGGAAAGTCAGCGGTTACAGAAACAGTTGGATTAACCAAGGTGTCATTGTGGTTGTTTTTCGCCAGTTATCCTGGATATGCATAATAGCCACGCCAGAAAGACAGACAGTGAACCTTGACGGACACACGTCAGTTTGGGTTTCATTCACACTCTTTTCCTTGGTACTTCTGTAAATGCAGAATCTGTCTTTATATCAAAAAACTTTATAAGGAAATCTTTAATGACACATTTGTAATACTTTATATAACAGGATAATGACCACCAGCTGGCTACCGATAATAGCAGGCACTAATTTATAGTGGGTTACTACCTTCACATTCTGTCACTTATTTTTTTGTTTTTAGCATTCTTGTCCTCTTGTGTTTTACAGTGCTCACATTTACTATTCTTGCATGCTAGGAAAGGAATAAGCATTTAAAAAGCTTTTTGTTTAATTACACTTTCAGCTATTATTTAGTCATGTAAACAAGTTAAATGGACATTTAATTAAGTGTTAACCTTTTAAAAGAGTAAATTGGAAACAGAGCCCATCGGCTTAAAACCGATATTGCGTGCATTTATCTTAATTAGTCAGGTAGTGTTAGGGATTAATGTACTTTAGCTGTTATATTCATGATCAGATACATTAGCATTTATGTCTCTGTAGCATACAGAAGACCTGTTAAGATGTGAGCTCTCTTCTGCTAGGTACTGTACAAAGTGTATCTGTAAGACTCCCTTCCTTCCTTTGTCACCTTTAAAAGACAATACTGATACCCTCTTCAGCTTTTGTACGTGTGAACCGACCATTCTGATGACAATCGAAAACATGATCCAAAAATTTCCCCTACTTTATCATTTTATATTTATATAATAGAAGATTTCTCTCCTATAGAGCAAGTTTTCGGTACTTTAAGATGGGGATTTTGCATTCTAGCACACTGAGGTTCTAGTCTGGGTGAATGATGCCGATACAATAAATACTAAGCCCACAAATACCCCAAAGAACTCACCTGATTTTGAAAGCAGTTATTTCAGCAGTCAGAGAGAAACGTTTGAGAGTAGTCTGGAGCACCTAATCTGGTTGTGCAGCAAATAATGGGCTATTTGGTGTCTTTCCAATAAATACACAAACTAGGACTAGTGATTAATTTGCTTCTGTGATAAGCGAATGCTTCTGATCATCTCTGCCCATTCATGGGTGCTGGAGAGTAAAACGTGGAGCAATTACTCCTCAGACATCTCATTCTACAGATGAGTGTTGGACTTATTTTTATAGTGATTGCTACAGACTTACTTTCATGAAATTTCTTTAGTTGTACTTGAATACAGAAGCCTGACCTTCTACAATTGCACCACAAGTGCTTCTTTTGCCTTTTTGCATCCTGGACACAGAGGATGTGCATTTAATGCGACATTGTGTCAGATGAGTATAAGGAACCACTTAACTTACTTGTATATAAATAAGAAATCCAGCAAAGCAGTAAATCAGTCTGTTCTGGCATTTCCAAGAGTCTTCCCTTAGCCATTAAACCACAGCAAAGGAGGGCAGAAAAAGCCTCAGCACAAAAATAAGAAAGTAGAGCCAAAAATCTGCATTACTAAGTTAGCAAGATACTGGTGTGTTTGTATGTACAAGTGTTTAATATCACGTCCATTCACTTTGAATAATTTCCTCCTGGATTTTTCTTTTTAAAAGAGCTGAACTGTTTAATTTTCCAAAACAAATGTAACTTAGTATGTTATTCCGAGCTTTGATGGAAAGAAAGAGCTTCGTCTGTAGGATCGGTATAGGTTTCTCATGGTTTTCTGAAGTCCACGTCTAACATAAGACTGAATTTTGAAATTGAATATTGTAAATTATTATCTGTTCAATCACAGTTGGCAGCAGTTACTGTTCTGACTGATAGTTCATATTTAATTCCTTTGGCCTCTGATAATGTTAAAAACACAGCAGGTCTCTCCTGAAAATGCAAGAGCCTTGCCATTCTCGTTTCTCTAGTTTACCTGATATAACCAGAATTCCAAGTATTTAGCTCAGCCACTGACTTTCTAACAGATCTGCCCTCCAGGATCAGTTATGATCAACATTTTAAGAGATTTTAATCTCACTTGGTATTGGTATAATTTTTTATGACTTTTTTTTTTTTTTTTTAATCAGTTGTTATTTAACAGATGTTAATTGCATCAAAACATTTGAAATGTCAGGATTAGGAGAGAATTGAAAGGAATCCTGTTTACAGCCCAGACACATGCAGGTTGGAGCAGCCCAGGGCCAACACAAACACTGCCAGGTGACTGCCACCAAGCAGCTGCACCAGCTGCGCTCTCGTGCTGCACACACAGGCTGCTGCTTGCGGGACCAGTTGTATATTCGTGCCTTAAGTTGGGAATAAACTCCCAGTATTGTGCAACGGCATCCAGGCTGGTAGCGGGATGAACTCCAGCAAACCAGTACAAACCACGTCCCCTCCGCCCCACACACACGGCTCCCACCAGAGCTGGCTCCGGCAGCACAAACCTGGCAGGCAGAGCAGGGCGGGTTGTAGCACCCCCCCATTAGCACCAGTTCCCCCCTTCCCGGGGAACCGCTCCCTCGCTGTGCTGGGCAGGCGAGCAGCAGGAAGGCAGGAGCCAGGGCTGAGGCACTCCCCAGGGATGCAACCCTCCACCCCCGGCCTGCGACACTGTGGCTCGCGTGGCCACATGGTGTCTGCACGGAGGTGCCAGCTTGCCTGCTCACTCCTGCTGGGCCGCCTTGAACCCCACTCTTGAACGGCTGCCAGGCTTCCAAACTGGGGCACTTCCTTCTCTTACAGGACACTGTGGTACCCACAGGTTGGGTACATTAGCAAGCGTGAGGTATCGGTGTCACAAACCAAAACCAAAGTTTACCGTCCAGTATCTAGGTCATCTTTTACAGACTGTTGCATTTTATTTTTGTTCTGCAATCATTTCCAGATGCCGACAGGGAAAATGTTAATGTTGATTAATTCTTGGGAAAATGTTAACTCTTCTATAAAGAATCCAGACTCAGCTTTTAGTAACAACATCTAGTCAGTGCCGGAGGAAAAGGTGGAGTCCATTTTAAGCCTTTCCCAATGCTTCAGATTTACAGTAAAGCTTTCCTACGGGATTCCAAACGCTCATTCTAGCAGAATTGTATTTAACACAAAGGTATCCCAACATGCATCCCTTCCATTGGAAAACAGAAAAGAAAAAAAGATTAAGGAGTTGTGGTCTGAAAGTACCTGGAGACAGGACAGAAGCCTGGTGAAGGAAAGATGAAGAAGGGGAAAATGCCATTTTTACTCTCTCTGAAAGAAGTGACTAACTTGTAGTAGGTCTCGTTCAGAAAAGGGGAGAGGAGTGACGATGGATGCTCAAAGGCTGGATTTAGAATTATTACTGAATTAAGTATGTGTGCTGGGGAAGGCAGCAGGGCATCTCTTCCACTGCTGCTATTAAAGACATACTTCCACAGCCCAGTGTCACCTCCCCTCTTAGAGATTTGCCTGTGCTAAAAGTGCCAGCACATCAGCGACACTTGGCCGTATATGCACCCTGACAAGTCTTCTACAACGTAAACTAGATCACAACATCGTTACATTTTCTAAGGTTACGAAGGACAGTCCAGGAGCTGGACATGGCAGCCACACTGCCTGACACACACCACATCCAAACACCCTCAGCTCTCCGTTTGCTTTGGTCTTTGATGTGCTTTTCTGACTAACATTTATTTATTTAGAGAAGAGCTGGAAAAACCCAAGCTTCTGCAAAGTCTGCTTGTTTCTGGAGGGTTTTGGCTTGAACAGTTGTGCATAAAGACATCACCGCTCTCTGTGTACGCCATGGACACTGTACACCTTTTTCTTTTGTTAACACTCTCAGAAAGAAAAGTTGTAATGTGAAGAAAGCTTAAGCTACAGACCTTTCCCCCTCCTCTTTCGTTCACAAGACCTACACAGAATGCCCTCATCAACTCGGAACCAACTCGGCACTGAACTGCAACGCACAAAAGGGGCTCAGATCCCAGAAACTGATCTCGAGGGGCAAAGTAAAGGAGCGAGATGCAGCAGGAGGCAGGTGCCCATGGGGTCAGCTGCTGCTCCGTCTGCTGTTTGCCTGGGCAATCCCTGTCCCGCGCCGCGGCAAGCACAGGGCAGGCACCACTCCTCCTCAGTGCGCCGGCCACTGCAGTACTGGCTTCACGGGGAGCAGCAACGCTTCTTGTGCCTGCAACTGACACTGCGTGCCTCGAGCGTACGTGCGGTTTTATTCAGGTAAAGGCAGCAGCTAGTTTTGCTGGTGTTTTTGAAGGCACACGCTACCTACGAGGAGAGAGAAATTTAAAAAACTCACTGATTTACCATGTTAAAAAAAGATGGCACATTTATTGCTACATAAATGTTATATACATAGTGTTTTCTGTTACATTGACAGAAATTGTTTTGAACTTCTTGCTGCTGGTTGGAAAGGTTTATCAGCAATACCTTGAAATTTGACACAGGGTACAAATCTGCAATAAACCAACAATGGAAACTGGAGAACAAGATGAGAAGCAATTCATCTCGGACAATTAGCTCTTACAATACTCCATAGGTACTACACGGTATGCTAGAACCCTACTATGGTCTTACAATGCTATTGTAAATTTCTGATATTAATGAACAGGTTATGGTAAATAACCCTACATTTTTACTACCTAATATAGTAAAATAAAGTAAGAAACTTTTTACTGAAAACTTTTTCGATTTCAAAAATCTAGAAAGAGTAATATTTAGAATTCAAGAAATTTTCTTACAAGATTATTGTATAAAAGACTAGCTACAGTGAAAAATAAGCCAAATGTTTTTTTCTTTCTATTTTATGAAGGAAAGCTTCTGGGCATACTGCAAAGTCTAATATAGCCAAAAAGACAACAAGCTTAGAAGGAAAAAGGCCAGGCAGTGGCACGTGATCACTTTCACACGTCATAAGCAACAAATTTGTTTAGCTGATAAACACTGAAATGAAGAACAAGGCCACAGATATAATCAGGTGTTATTTGATGATATATGCAAATTAAAGTAATAGAAATGAGTCCACTAATTCCACAAACTGTTTTGTTAGGAACCACCCAAAACATGAGCTTAAATTCATTAGTTTAAGAACCCATCTTTTGTTCTTTCAAATTAAACTACCTCATAAAAATTACTGGTTTGTTCCTGTTTTGCGTGTGAACCGATTGCCAGTGATGAAAGATGCACTATATAAACAATCGCTCAGACAACCTTGGCTTCGGGAATTTCCTCCCATGGTCGTTGCAGTGGAAGACAGTTGCCATGGAAGTTCAAAGGGATTTTAACCATTTCAACACACCTGTGACAAAGGAATACTGATGGACACTGTTCTGGTGGAGAAACATTGAAAGGTTTAATGCTAATATGGCTTGGGAGGGGTCATCCGTTTGCATTTGACTCACGCTGTTGGGTTTTTCTCCACTGACAAGCCATACAAAAATGACAAGATAATTAATGTATACAGTAAGGAAAAACTGGTGACCATTGCTCTTATATTCCATTACATAAGTAAGCCCACCGTACTGGTGGTTATATCATCACACTACCTGCCACGGTGAATTTAGGATTTTACTATTCACCAAAATTACAGCCTGAAAAAAAATCTCCTTTGTATTTTAATGCATTTTGTGCTTACGTACAGCTAACACTTTACATGTACTATATGTAGTACTTACTGCTCGGAAAACAAAGCAACTCTAACAAAGTAGATTCTCCCCACCCAATTTACACTTCACGTTACAAGCTTTACTATGAAGCCTAGAAGCCTAAAAAGGTTTTGTTTATAATTAGAAAAAAAAAATGTTTGAGGAAAGCCTGAGGGAAAATAAAAATCACTTTTCAAATCCAAGAAACGTTATGGTCACAGTGCTGCTCCTGCCTGCAGCCTTCAGGAGGCCTCTCGCCGGGCTTGACGCACGGAGCTCAGTGTGGAAGGGTAACTATGACCATAACTGTTCAGATTACCAGAGACCAAAAATAACATAAAAAAAAGCTATACCAAGGAATAGTTTCCTATTGCATGGAAAACACTAGTCATATGGCAAAAGGAGAGGAAAGGACAACAAAAGACTTTTCCCTTCCTTTTTTAAGACACTAATAGGTATGCTGGGAATGCTACGGGTCGACGACGGTTGTCACTGCTTTGTTCTCTGATGTGAACAGCTTTAGTAAATGCTGGCATCCAGCTGAAATTTTATCAGCTTTTAACATGTTAACTTTTCCCTTTATATGTAGACCTTTACAGTTCCATAACAATAAATAAAATTTGTAGTTACAATGCATTTGTCAATTCAGTTTAGGCACAAGGCAACTTCCACAATGAGTGGAGAGATCACAACAGTCTCTGATTGTGCAGAAGCGACACACTGCTTGCAACAGAATGATATGTTCAGAGTATCCCATGGGCTGAAATTCTGTCTGAAGATCTTGTATCTTCAATCCTGATGCAGGTGTTGACCAGTAGCTTTGATCATAAGATTGCATTTGGGTTTCTTGCTTCAAGTGTTTTCTCCTGTCAGGTTTGTGTCTTCATAGAATCTTAGTTGTCTGTGTCCTTGTGAAGAAAGGTCACCTTCTGTGTATCCTACCAATAATTCTGGAAATCTAGAAAGGAAGTTGGAAGAAAAAAGGAGTATCAGGAAACGAATCAGTAGGAAGCCTATCCTCAGCACTAGAGAACCAGTTTAAACTGTATCTCACAGCATTTTTAGTCTGTTAAGTGCAAAAGAAAATCACATTGAGAGGCCTGGAAATCCTTCCCAGAGACACTTGTACGGGATATGATATACTGCACAGTTCACGCTCTGGAACCTTCTGTTTGGACCCTCTGGATCTGGGAGAATGGATAACCACAGCTCTCAGACCCCCGATTTGTGTTTGACTTTATTCTCTGAAACTAGCAGCAGCCAGTCCCCACCCAGTGCAATCGCTGCTGCTGATGCTGCACCCTGCCGCGCACCTAACGGGCCTGTGCAGCCTTTTCACACCAACGTCACACTTCAGCCACCTTAACGAGTTACTGCTATTAAGAAAGCAAAGATATAATCAACTTTTCAAAGTGGCTCACTGTAATATTATGGCAAGAACTGACTACAGGCTGCTGTAAACCAAGAATTATCTGACTGTTTAGAAGTAGCCTGTTGCTCTGGAGTGAAACAAAGGAAGTTCAAAGCGCCCTCTTCCCTGGAAATGGAAACCCGTCTTCTTTATGAAGAAGCTGCCTATAAGGGATGGGGAAAAGGCCCTGACCCAAACAAGGCTTGGTTTAAATGCCATTTCACTGCTTTCTAAGGAACGCTGGGAATAATCCAACTTCCACAGGATACACTGGCAAGATGCATGCCTCTACCTGAATCTAAAACAGAAGCAAAAGTCTACATACACAACAACAAAAAACCCTCCCAAACTGTAAAATTTAGTAGAGTGATGGATTAAAATCAGGGCAACCAGCCCAATCTCCCCCTCTTTTTGAAAGTGGCAACACTTCTACTGTTTTAGAAGACATGGAATACTCACAAGTTTTTCTTCTCAAAGTCAAGGTTTTCCCAGATACCTAAAAAAACCCCCAAACCCACCAACACGTCCTCGCACCAGAAGACGCAGATTCCTATCAGGCCGCCCCCTCAGCATGTTTTAAATGAACCGCTGGGTATGGGCCTACAGGGGGCTTGTGGAAACACCAATTTAGTGGGCAAAGCAGAAAATGCTGCTTTCCTAACCTGAGCTCTCCGCACTAACACAGACTGTGACTTCAGGTATTTGGCGATCTCTGCTGGGCAAGGGACAGCAGTCAGAATGACTGGCCTTCAGCCAGACAGCAAAGCTCTCGGAGATGAGAAGCCTCTAACTTTTGCATCAGCACTGGGAAACAATATGCGGATTTTTAAATGAACTAATGTGATACTTAGACCATTTAAAGATGGTATAATTCATCTCTATTATAGTTGGCTTATCTAGCAAGCTGTTAACTAATCCTCTGATGTCACGCCAAGAAGGCCACCTGAGCCAAGAGATGTAGCCATTGGCAACAATGCATGGAAACAAAGAGACTTTAACGACAAGTTCTCGGGGTTTTGTTTTATTATAAAACTAAACAAATCTGCATGCTTTTGCTTATGCCGAGAGATCTGAAAGCACTTAGCAGCACAGAGAAGTTTGGTGCCAGTGGCAGCTCAGGAACTAAGAATAAACCGATCTCGTTATCTCCCACATTTTAGCCACTAAAAAGGACAAGAGCCATTCCCCTGCAGACACAGACGTACCTGGCTGGTGTTCACATATGACCCATAGGGTTGGTAGTTTCACTCAGGCCAGGGTGGCTTCCTGGGTGTGGTGTTGGCGGCTCTGCCGATACGGCAGAAACTTTTTCTTCTTCCCTTCTCTTAAGGCAGGCTGCTTTAGGGTTTAGGTTTCGTTCTGTAACGGAAAAATGATTCTTAACATCCCCCACACTGATACCAAGGGGAATACTGATGCATTAACCGCTGGAATAGAAACAGCTACACAGCTTCCCTCTGCTAAGCACTGACGTCCCTGTGTTAAAATGCAGGTGCCTACAGCTGCAGACAAGCACTATGGAAAATCCCACCAGGCATCTCCTAAACCGGTGTTTAAAAAAAGTGAACCCCAGAACAAAAC
Source organism: Falco naumanni (assembly GCF_017639655.2). NCBI lineage: Eukaryota > Metazoa > Chordata > Aves > Falconiformes > Falconidae > Falco > Falco naumanni. The sequence goes on along the minus strand of NC_054060.1, from coordinate 18,597,961 downwards.
AAACTTTACAGCTGCCTACATACACCTTCAAAGCAGTGCCTCCCTGGTCACCAGAAGTGGCTACAGTGCAAAATGAGAATTGTCTGTAACTTACAATGGACTAACCCAGAGATCTGTGTGTTGGTACGCTGAAGTTGTACCATCCTCACCGACACCACGCTGGTTTCAGTAATGTTACTTTCTTTAAGCATTAGCCCACTGTTGGAACGGGGGAGGTACAATGTTCTAAGTCCATAGTTCCGTTCATACCCTAAAGACTGTGCAATCATCTTGTGCCCTCCTCGCTTAAATCAGAAGAATATGACACAGTCACACAGAGCAGGATTGTTTTTAAAAAAATGTATTTCCTCTCACTTCAAAAGCAGTACTTTATAACAGCCAGTTGTGCATTAGCTATCATGATAGCCCCTTCAGTATGTTTCCGCTTCCCTAATTAGCTTCAATGGATGTAGATTTGGATCTAGTTTTCAAATAATGAGTTTCTAAAAGTCAGTGGTTTCTGTTCTTCAAAATGCCTTCTCATGAATCAGAATACAAGAGATGTAAATTGCGATGGCCAAAAGGACACAAAAAACGCACGTTAATATATTCTACCAGCGCATGTTGAATTTTAATCAATGGGTTTGAGGTATTTTTCGAGCTGTCAGTGAATTCTGTTCTGCACTTTAAGATTGCAGATACAATTTTAACCATAAGGAGACGGCCAAAACTGAGCAGAGAGCACAAGCCCTTTCCCTCTAGTGATTGCAGTTTGCTGCCCCCTGTGCCCTTCACACGGGGTAGAATCTAGCTAATTTGAGAGAGGCAATTTTAGACGGACTTGCTAATTCTGCTTCCACCCAAGTCATTACCGACAGCCTCCTACCGCATTTCCTAAGGATGAGCACTTCCAAAGAGTCTACTGGAAAAAGAAACCCGCTAACTTTTCTTAATCACAGTTTTCTTTGTTTAAATGTGGCTTGCCTTGAAGTTTTAAAGAAGATTTAATTACGTGGAAACTTTGAAAGGCAAGTTAATTCACAGCGATTTAGGAAACAGAGAAAAATGCCTGCCTACAGTTAGCGCTCAAAATCTGAAATGTTTCGTTTTGAATAGCACCAATCACAAAATGAGCAGCTTCATTACCAGCAGCGAGAGGATATTGTTTATGTAACTCTGTCATACGCTGGTGAAAGCTCCTCCGGGCACCACACAAAGCTCCTCCGGTCAGTCACTTCCAGGAGCAGGTGCAAAGAAAGACGGATAAGGTAAAATGGGGGATGGCCCCGCTCACGGGAGGCACGGTGTGGTTGTGACAGGCTTCCGCACACACATGGAAAGCAGAAGAAGAGATGGAAATGGGAGGGAGGAAAAGCTCTCAATTTACACTGCTTGGAGAAAAAGATTTCTACCAGACACGTAAGGTTTGGAAGCAAATTCTGACCAAGGCAGAAGAGATTTTATTAATTTTCACACAGAGCTTTCTGTGGATGACAGAATCTGCAAGAGCAGGGAGACAGATTCAGTGCTTTTTAAACATTAAAATCCACACTTGATTAATGGTATTCTGATCTCTTAACGCTCAACCTTATCTTCCAGACTATGACAAACATCTTCAGATCAAAACAATTCCCAAGATCAAAGTCTAAGAGACGCTCAAACGGGGCTTTACCATGGCACTAGCTGGTGTCTCATCTGCAGACCAACGAGTTGCTCTGCCTGCCTTGGAAGGCCTACTGCCGGCAGCGTGCGGCTTACTAACAACTGGGTCAGTAAAACTGCCTGCAAACACACCATCTCATCCTTACTACAAAGTACGTAAGCTTGCGTTGTTAACTCTTGTCACTTTCAATAAATGCTTAACAATTGCTTTGATCTCCTGTGCAAAATGCAAGGAACTAACTAATTAGGAAATGAAAGGAAAAATAAGGTACGCTAAAATACTGACAGCATTCAGTGACATCAGCGATTCAAAGACGTAGCAGTACCTTAAGCGAACAGGACCGCTGACATCATCCACATCTGAAAGTCTTTTCCAGTCACTCGCTGCACTTCCATCGGTGAGGCACCGAGGCAGACTGTTAGTCACTAGGCCAGAACAGCGGAACGTGGGGATGCTCACCCATGCGGGTGCCAGCTACACAGAACAGAACTGACCTTCTGTTGGAAGGGACCTGCAGGGATCGCCCAGCCCAGCTGCTGGATCGCTTCAGGGCTGACCAGGTTAAAGTGAGGAGCCTCAGAGCTTCAAAGTTCTTTGACCCAAGTTTAAAGGGAGATTAAAAATCAACTGTAGCTTCACCAACGCATGAGAACAGAACAGCTGAACTGCACAAAGAATTCTTCCTTCTGCACCTACCAACAGACTGATTCTTTCTTTCTCAGAAAAATTTAAAGGAATCGGGGTAAGAAAATACAGGCAAACCCAGCCCTGATTCAAGTAAAGTAGAAGCAGGTTTCCTCCCTCCTCCTCCATCTACGTTTAACCCAAAAACCTAAGTAAGCACTGTTAAATTCACTGCATTTTAATATTTCAATTATCTGGGGTTCACCTTAAAATAGATCTCTTATTGTGGCTAAAGCTTCTGTACTACTAAGTGCTCGTTACAATTCAAAGCAGGACATATCAATATTTTTACAGAAACCTCATATCCACTTTCTCTTCCCCTCTTCCCTCAACCCCTCCCCCTTTTTTCTTTAAAAAAAAGCCATCCTTTGCTTTTCCTGAAGAACCTCAACACTGTTACAGAACAGCAAACACTTTCAGTAACTCGTGCATCTAGTTGTGCAGGTTTCAAGAGACTGACACCATTCCACCAACAAAGCCACCGCACAAACTGCCCCTGCGCGATGACGGGCTACTGACCTCTCACTTGCTGCTCTAGACTGAGGATGACTGCCACAGCCTGGTGAAGAATAAGCAGTTTTGTCTGTGGTTTTTCGCTCTTCAGATGAAGCTGACACATACGGCCAAGTTCTTTAAATGCCTCATTAATATCTCGTACACGCAAACGTTCTCGAGCATTATTTGCCATCCTTCTCTCCTTTTCTCTTTCTATTTTCTGCTCTGGGTTTAAATCCTCATCTTCATTAGTGCTGCTGCAAGAAAGTAAAGATGAAAGTACATTGAAATATCACTGGTGTTTCAAACAAGTGATCCTGCTGCTCATTCAAAATTTTCAAGTTGATGGAAGTTAAACTTCTTCCCACTTAATCTATTCCATACTGAAGCATACTTAGATAACTGTTAGGTAACAGCGCTTCTTGCTGTTCCTGCCTTTTCCTGAAAATAAATGTTAAATGGTTTCTGCCTGAAGAATACCCACAGAATAACGTCTACAGATGATGAACATCTCTGGCAAAAGTAGGGGCAACACAATGCCCCTTGAAGTAAAAGATGTGCCCAAGCTACCACTTCACTCAATTACTGATGAATGTTCAAACAGTTAAGACTTCTCAGCCATCCTGTCAGGTAAAGAACAAATCAAACAAGAAGTAGTTTTTAATTTATCAGCTTATATAAAAAGGCATTCAAGTAATTTTCCATTTCACGTGCTTATTAAAACGTTTTAGCTTTGTTAAAGACTTTATGGCCAATTTTAGAACTTTTTTCTTCTAATACCCAGTGTACAGCTAAACACTTATATTTAGAATTCTTGTATCACTTCAAACAACACAAATGGCACCCCTGCTCTACTAAAATTAATAGACTAAAATGCCATTAGACACATGCAATGGTACCAACTCCGCTGCCGTGGCTGTAAAATTCTCATTCTCGTTACCTCTAATTTCAGCACCTGTGCCTCAGGCCTACCAGGCAGACCCAGAAGCATTTTACCTGGCATCAGCTCCAGGTTTTTTGTCCGTGGGTTGGGAAAGGACAGAGCGTGTAACGAGGGCATCTGCCTACAGTATTCACCCCAGCCTCTGGGTTATCAGTCAGGCTGCCGCTCTCCATCACCACGGGCTCACGTTTAGGCGCGCAGCCCTGGCCCAGGTACACAGTACTGCAGGATTCCAACGCTCCCATCCTCTGCGCTGGGCAGGGCCCTCTGAATCTTTTACTGCTTCTATCTACTGGCAGGTATCAGACAACGCACTAACCTAAGGGAACGCACCCTTCCCAAGTGACTTTCCCAGAAAATCCTCTCTCTCATATTTAAATAGACACGAATATGGTAAACTATTTACCTGGTGCAGCTGCCTATTAATGTATGAACTGAGTTAACGCAAAAACCTTGAAATACATTTATCAAACTAAGGGCACCACACTACAGAGCATTAACGAAGCGCCAATTCCCCACGTCACGTCAGCAACCCACCTTGTTCTGCCTCTAGATGAGACCTTGATATCCTTCTGGGAGGACTCATCATCTGATTTCATGTCATCCGATGAGGGGGGTTCATGGATATTTTCATCCTTCTCCTTATGTTCAGACTTGATTTCTGTTGGACCTATAGCCACAGACTGGCTCTGTAAGCCACCTGACAAAGCTGCAAGCAACCAGAGATCGGTGTGAGTGTCACAGGAATGAAACGTTTAAGAGAATCTCAAGCAGATACTGCAATGGGCAACCAGAGCCAAGCAGAACTCTAGGAAGACCACAGGAAGAACGACGCTCGGGCCACAGGAGAAATCCTGCTAATGCTGCCGTACTTGGACACACGCCGTGGGCTGGTAAAGGGATCGTCATTCACAGGGCAGCTTGAGCAGTAACAGCTTAAGCTACAAAACCCACCGTTAGGACAAAAGGACCCGTGACAGCGTAAGGAAACCTGCCTCATGTCTGGGCTGCAATGTTAGGGCAGAGCTGCAGTGACACGGAGGCTTGGGCTTAGGCCAAACACGCAACGCACATCTCCCTGAACGCTGCAAGCAGACTAACACGTAAGCTGACTTCTGCTTTCTAGAGCTTGCTTCTTCTGGCCGGAAAGGGAGGGAACTGTAAACACCTGTGTGAATGACTTCCTTTTATTGGCCAGACTGGGATCTGGCCAGCTCACTCCGCAACCCTCCTGGCTGACTGGGAAATGGCTGCAGTACTGCAAATGGCATGACGGCTCCTCAAGCTGGAAGAATGCGGCTGTAACGCACAGTCTTCTGCTGAAACTACACTGGGACAAGTCTGACACAGGGATGCCCTCAAAACTGTTGCTGGAATCCCTGGTGGTTTACAGGATTTATAATTAATTTTTATTTCTCACCATTATCTATGTCCCTATCCCCTGTATCGATGCAATTTTACCAAGATCTACAACCTCACTGGGGTACTGCAGATCCTGTGCAGCATTTAATACTCCTGGAACGTTACCTCTGTAGCTTTCTTGTGTTTTATGATTTAGTTCTGTGCTCTGAGCAGAAACTGTACTGGGAAGAACTGAATGGTTGCTGTTCAGGCTGACACTTTCTTCCCGATGAGTCCCAACCTAAAGCAAAGCAAAGCAAACATTTCTGTTAAAGAAGTAATTCAAAGAAATAGTCCAAAAATAGAAGTTTAAAAGACTTAAAGTATTTGCTGGATTAGAGACCCGAGTTAAGGTTCTAGCCCAGTGAAGGAAAGATAGAGTTGAAAGATGCCATTACACTGAACGACTCGATTACACCACACTGGATTAAGCTGTGTTCCAAAGGGTGACCAACACCTGTTTGCAATAACATAGCAACCCAGCAAAAATTTTTTCCAATGTTTTCCCACAGAACACCACAGAATTTTCTCCCCGATTTAGACCTGAAGGGCACAGGATTTGTTGAACCTTTGATGGCTTTAACACAACTATCAAGTCTAGTCATTGCAACATTTTGATCCTTAAAAGATCATGAGGAGTGATGGACTTTCCCGCATGTGAAAAGTGTGTGTACCGCCCTACGCTCACGTATAGAGATCCAGACACATCTGTTTATAAAAGATACAGATAACACCTCCTCACTTCTCGTTCACTGAAAGAGGACTAAGAAAGAACTGGATCTAATACAAAAATACTACTTTATTCACTTCTTTCTCATTGTCCTCCTTTTTCAGCTGAACACATTTAGTTTAGTCCCACTACAGAATCTTAGCACACAAAAATAATGCAGGCATCTGACTGTTCTTACCACCTCTCCCAGTATTGTCTAATCTGCTCCGTGATGTAAGATAGCTACAAGTGCGCATACCTAGCTCGAAAAGGGAAACTTCTTCAGAATCCTGCTGCTTAGTACAGAACACTTAGCAATGCAAACCTCTATAAAAAAATATTCTTTTGTTTGAAGAAGGAAGAGGTAAAGACACACTGCCTATATTTAAATAATTTGGAACGCAAGTCATTTAAAGCTTTTGATTCCTAAAGACACAAAAGTCCTTTAAATATTTATAATATAACCAACATAATACAATTAAACAGTTAAAAATCTGAACAAAGATGAGGGATTTTGCTATTATTTGTATAGTTACAAAAACTGGCTACAGATGAAGCTTTTTATTGGAACAGTAGCAAACATGTCAAGTAGAAGATTAAGCCTTTAATTAAATAGGTTTATTGCCTGGAGTTACACATGAGAACCACTGTTTTTCAATAAATCCTTCAATCCTAGTAAACTGCTGAGCTTTGAATCCCTCTTGAGTAATTAATGCAGCTTTTACCTTTCATGTCTTAGTATGGGTTTTACCCAGAGAGAGATAAATACCCTTATGCAAGTTTATCCTTTGTTTAATATACACTCGTTCCTGTAAGCTAACGCACAGGAACAAGAAAGGAAAGGGGGACACCCCCCCGCCCCGACAACCCACAACTTATATGAGGTCATTCCGGGCTGCTATTTCTATCTATTGTTCTGCAGAAAATCTCGTCTTCTATACTGCGGAATATCTGTTGCTATTTAAAGTGTGTTTTATCTCCCTTTGTGCGTAACAGGCTTTGTTTGTGCGAAGTTCTGCTATGGGTACAGCCACCTCAGCTCTCGCAAATGTCATGAATTCACTCAGAGTAAGCAGCGGAGCCTGACTCTTTCAGCCTGCAAGACAGAACTTTACAGTGGGAATGTGAAACTCATTCTCCACGCTGAACTTCCAAAAATGAGTCTTTCCCTAATTCTGCCCCGCAGGTTGTGTGTTTTATTATATTCTTCTGGTCATGCTTAGTCCTAACACATGAGGGTGCTTTTATTCAAGCTACAGACTATTAATCACTTCAGGGCCAGGTTTGTTCCAAAGTCTACTACTTAAACTCAAAGATTTCTTAAAGCTGTGTACAAATGTAGCAGCTGCCAGAACCCTGGCAACTTTCAAATCTAGAGCTAATCTAAAAGTGATGGATTAGCACATGAGTTCTGATAAAGGCAAAAAATAATTAGAAATAAAACCTGAATTCAAGTCCATGTTCCAGTCCTTTGAAACAAAGCATACAATTTGGATTAACAAGATTTATACAGAATTCTTAAGAGCACAAGTGTTACAAAACTGACTGCAACGTGAATTTTTAGGTCTGATCTGTGATGTACTAGAAAATCCAAACCGGCAAACACAAAAACCCAACCCCGAGGAATTGCTGAAAGTCACTGTATCCCCTTACGAAGGCCAGGAGCTCTGTTCCCTGAAAGCACAACTTATCAGCGACAGCTTCAAGGTGCCAAATTGCATCTTTAGTATCTTAAACAGCGAGTTTAGAAAATGCAGTTTGCTTTTCTTTCCCTGGACTCCCGACTCCCACTTTCCCGAGTAAGAGGCTCTCCCCCATCTGCATTTCAATGGAGCACAACCTTGGGCTGCAAGTCTTCTGAAAGGCATATTATGCCATCCGCTCCAACGCCTTCAGAACAAACAAGCTTGCGACATGTTTTATTACTATTATTTATAAGTAATTCTCAGTCAAATCATTTCCCAGCACTAAGGGTGGCTGGGGCAGTGCATGTCCATGGGCAGGGACCTCCTTGGGGCTCCGAAGCTTCTCGGGCCCTCTCTCTGGCAACAGGGCACTCTTTGCTATGAGTGCTATAACCATTCCCGCTGGAAAAATACTTGGGAAGTACCTGCAGAATACGTGTGGAAGCGCTACCGGCAGCAGCTGCCGGCCCCCCGCTCCATTCCTAACCCCACTGCTCCCACAAACATTTCTCTCTCGTTTCCTGGTGGATTTCATTTCCCAGTGGATTCTGTCTCCCTGCTCCCCCAGTCCCAGCTGGGGACACTCCAGCTGTGCGGGGTGGGGCTGTATTAGCATACAGCTGCATGCCCCAGCCCCCCCCCCCCCCCCCCAGTAACGCCCTGCAGGATTGGTTCCCTAAGCCACGATCTGGGTGCACATTCCCTCTTCCCCGAGCTAACCTCGTCTGATTTTCATGATCCCTCTACAGTGAACCCCAAGCGCGCTCGGGCACACAAAACAGAAGACAAATGGAAAGGCTGGCACGAAACTGAAGTTGTCAGTTGCACACGGCGTTTGTTAAAAACATATTTCAATCACTCACCTTTGCGTATTTTCTCTAGACCATGACAATCTAACACATATTTAGGATTGTCAGCAAATCCAAGAAGTTACAGCTCAATAAATCACAGCTCGGGAAAAAGGAGAGCCCTGCATGCCAGGCTGCGCTGCGGCCGCTTACCAAGTGAGCTGCATTTACTTCTGTGCATTTCAACACCGACTTGTACACAGGACAACCCACAGGCATGCTCAGACTTGTACATTTTTTTTTAAAAAAAAAGTACGAGTGCAGAACTTAATTCAGTTGATTTAAGTGACAACACTTGGGATCTGAAACCAGAAAACCAGTCAAGTGGTTTTGGGAACTAAGTAAGAACTAGACAAATCGTGGCAACTGCTGACACACTGCTGCACGCAGGAGAATCAAACGTGACACATGGGGAAAGGACAGCCTCTGTCCTGGTAACGTTGGCTCTGCATCTCCTGCTTCAGTTTGATTATTGATTTTCAGCTCTTAGCAATAACAGCTTTTGAGAACTAGGAAAAAGAAACTTAAAAAAATAATCAGTCTTTGCTCATATTTGCTATAGATACGTGTACTTTCTAAGCCATGCTAGCTGGTCGATCTGGCCACAGTCAATAACATCATTTTAACTAAGGTGAGTCCAATTAAGACAATGAAAAGGGCTTTGGAATCAAGAGTTTTACACCTCAAGAAAGCTCAAAGCTGTTCAGCAGGATGTTCTGTCTGTGGAGAAACAGCAATACTTGGAGAGCTTTGAGCAAGAGCAGAGGTTGGCGTTGGCAGCAAAGCCACCTCAACCACCCTTTGGTGCTTCTACACTATAGCAGACGCAGGGCAATCGCCGATTTTCTTAGACTCCTGCTATACCTGCAAAAACCCCTGTGACTGAGGGATTGAGTTTCATCCTTAACTGAGTTTCCAGGCCTTTTATTTATTTATTTTTAATCAATTCAGGCTGTTCTTTTTCCATTGTATTACAATGAGAAATAAAAAGCAGCTTGAATAAGAACAAAAAGAGTATTAGTTCTTAACTTTTCAATAATACATGAAATAAAATACAAATCAACTTCAAAGGCCACTTAGCAAATATTTGATGAGTTTGAGATATTAAAAATCTATTTGAGTAAGTCTAATGGCCAGCCCAGCTAAAAAGAAAACAAGACCATTCAGAGAGAGCAGGAAATGAAGTCAACTGGAGTTTTAAAATAAATTTGGCTCAAAAATTAAGCAAATGTTAAAATAAAACCATGTCTGGTTACACTAATTACATAAAAAGGAGTCAAATTACTCATTTCCGAGCTCCTTCTGCCAAGATCATCTTCTTCAAGGGAAATTTAATTTTTTTTTTCTATTTTTTTCCTAAAGAACAGAAATGTTTTGCATAAAGATCTCGCCCTCCCTCGACAAGGAAGTTTCATTTAGTGCTGAATCCCAATGAACGTTTCCTGACCAAAACACCCTACGAGCCTGTCAAACAAGAACAGCTAAACACCCTTACCTATGTTGACAATTCTCATTATGTCGGCCAATACTCACTATTTCTTAACATTTACTGGAGGTCCTCTACAGTGAAGTAGTATTTAATTCCTGAACAAAGTCTAGCTCTTAGAGTTCAGGTGGTGCGTCAAATACTCTGCTCTCCTACATCTGCTATTTCAAGAAAAACAAATAGTAAGTAAGCATAGCTTAACATTAATTGATTATTGAATACTCTAAGTATTACAGCTCATACTTGGGGAGCAGTACTGAAATGCCGTCACCACTAATAAACCAGTTTCCACTGCAGCCAGATGTGCCAACCTCTGCTCTGCATATATCCGAGGACTCCATCCTAAGTCATGCTGAGCTCCTGCAATTGCAAATGATGTCAAAGGGCTCTCTTTGGGGAGTGGGCAAGGCCAAGACAGGATGCCTTCTGTTGGAGCCAATTATTCTGATGTAACAAAATCAAGGTTAATCCAAGAAATTCTTTAGCTGACTCACTTTTCTTCCCAAGCCAAAACTGACCTATAAGCTCATTTCACCCAGTGAGGATGAAATATAAAAGCAAATCTTTTTTGCATTTGCCTAATCCAAGTTTATTTCTAGCAGACAGCAAGCATCCCTCAATCAAAACTGCAGCTCAGTCCTTAGATGATCAATCAAGTCTGTATTACATTTAAGTTACACAATGTCAATTAAACTACAGCAGGCCGAGGAACCTTTATTATTTGGAGAGTCATTTTCCACTGTCACCTATTTTAATGGAAACTGAGTTGATAAAATACTTACCACAGCTTAGTTTAAAAGAGAAACATGAGATTTTTATGTACATTTTGGCACTATCTGCATCTGACTGTATCTGGCTTAGCAATATCAGGAGGTTCCACAAGTCAGATCGAGAACGATTGTGCCACTGCAATTTCAGTCACTCACTTCACCCCACGTCATTAAGACCTAGGAAAAAAGTTTTCTTTTGCATGACTAAATTTCAGTCTGCCCCAGAACACTGCAGAACTTTCCCTTTAACAACATTCTTTAAATATTAAATGAGGCAGTATTAAGAAAATATTCTAAAGTATTTATGTATCACTTCCTTCATTACTAAAAGTAACTGTGAACTTGTATAGAAACCTAAAGTTGGCTAAGAGTTTGGAAAGTACCTCCCTCCCCCAAAAGCCCCCAAACACATGCAGCGTATAGAAAGTAACCAGTTCTTTTTGATGTTTACTGCAGTGGTTCTGAAATTAATATAAATGGATGTGTGACGTGCGAATGGGAGAGCCTGGAACTAATTCTGTTTTATAGAATACAAACCCTTCAGCAATTGGGGTACCTAATTATTTTGATGATAGGTGAAATTTTGCCTTGATCACACAGTACCCAGCTGTGAATCTGTTTTATAACAAAAAATTTCACAGCATGTAACTGGTCTTTAAAATTACGCTGTAAACATGCAAACACATGGCACCACTAAAATAAGCATGTTCTAAAAAGCTCTTTTTCCTTTAAGCAGTTTTGAGAAGGGAGGAATGAAAAGGAAGAAAAAGAGAAGTGAGTAATGCCACAAATAGATTTCCTTTACTACATAATGTTTTTAACATATTTCTGATCTGTGAAAAGCTCGACAACGTTTTTTTCAAAACATTCATGGTTTTAAAGAAACTAAAAGAGATGGATTGAATTATTTCACTCTTCTTGGGGATTAATCTAAAAGTTGTTTCCTTTTCATTGTTACTTACACTACAGCTGTGCTCAAACTCCTTTTCATTTAGAAAAAAAAAAGTTCAGATTTTGAGCCTGCGCACACTATGGTTCCACATTCCACCAGCTTCCTCCCAGTCCTCTGCCAGCATCTGCTATTGAAGACTAGTTCCAATTTACAATAAACAGCTTTTCCAGACCAGAACACTTGAAATTCAGTCCTTCTTGACTGCTTTTCCCATTCAATCTCCCTATTCACCATTTCAAGGAGAAAACTGTTCTGCCAATTATTACACATCTGGAAAAAATGCATGTATAAGCTGAAATGCTCTCAGCAGAAAGTTTCAGCTTTCTGCATATGGTCACAGCAGGATTTTATGGGCCACTGACCAGGCCAAAGCTAAGTTTTCCCATCTTTCTCCTCCCCCCCATTTCTGCCCACCCCCAACCCTCAACCCTCTAATTGGAAACCCACAGCAGGTGCAAGCTGTCTGCCATCTTTTCCTACACAAGAGTCTCAAATAGTTTCTTCCTGCTAAAGGTTGATCTTACAGTCCAACTCACTAGCTCTAAGTCAATTTAAACCCATCAGCTGTAATTGCCCTGCATAAGGACCGCGTTTAAAACCAGCATTACCATTGATGCTTGTCTGTTGGTTGTTACAAGGCTAGATGCTCCGTAATTTGAGTTCAGGCTTCCAATTGGCCCGTTGTGGGATGGTCCCAATAAACTATGTATATCTCCATGGCCACCTGATAGGCTTGTGGAAGGCCCCACAGCATGATTTCGTAGTACATGAATGGCATCATCGAGTCTGTCCAAGCGATCCTCCATCCGCGACTGCTGCGGAGATTGAAGGGGGACAGTAACAGCCATTACTGAACACATTCGCAGACGCATTATGCCATTAACAGTTTCTACCTCGGAGATATTAAAGATAGAAGATGGAATGCAGTTTCAAAAGACTTTGAAAGCACCTACCAGCACTACAAACAAACAGGAAAAAGAAAAGATATCTGGAGATTTTGCTCGAGATAGCATTCATTCCACAAATAGGTGGCAGCTTTTAAAGTGAAGCTTATTATAAGGTTAATGTTACTCAGCTTCTATTACATGGCATGAACAAGAAAAAAGGAAGTGCTACAAAATAAGCTATCTAATACAGGACGAGAAAGCATGATCATAAAATCAGCCTCACCACGTTGGTAACAATTAAGAGAGGCAGTGGCTTTTTGAGAACCTGCATTACAAAAAAACTGGACAAAACTTTAAGTTATCATTTTCTAAAATGGATCTTTAAATAGATTAGATATTTCGGAAATAAAAGCGAGTTCTGTATGTTACTGCAGAGAAGTCTGTCTTAAAATTACTTCCCTTAACAAAAAAAAAAAAACAAAAACAAAAAGACACAGCAGAAAAACCCCAAAGCAAAACCAATTCTGACATTGCAGCTCTCTAGAGAAACAGTAGCGTGTTGGGAGTCAAAAGGTGGGCAATATGCTACACTAATTCAAGTTTTTAATGGGGAATCTGAAGGAAGCATTAATTGAAACACAAAAAGGCACCATCTAAAGTGAAATAGTACCTCACAGACATCCTTTAAGAAGGACATTGCATCTTGCAAATGCTCGTGAAGTTGCTGTTCAACTCGATTTTTCTGGCAAAGTCAAGACAGAACAGGAAGCAAAGCACAGGTTAAGATTAATTCAAAAAAGAGGTGAGGAAACAGCTGATGTGCATGTCAGCAATAAATTGTTAGTCAAGTTAATGCAACAGAGATCTGATTATATTAAGATAAGAAGAGGCTAATATTTAACACTGCAGTTATGTTAGGATTCCAAGATGTACGTATCAATTATATACTTAATTGCAAAAATATTGAAGAAAACTCTTTTAGCTTAAATTTATTCTTGTTAGACAGAAAAAAAAAAATAATTACATCTGTGGAAACTAGAAGTATTAACAGGTAATCAAAACCTTCCCTCCATTTTTTTCCCCTTTCCTTCCCGATGCTGTATCAGAAATTTAAGAAGTCAGTAACTTAAATCCTCTGCTGAATCTTCAAAAGAAGATTTACAATGCTGTAGATTATTTCCTGTGTGTTTTTCTGTAAAATGTTTCATTAATTAATAAACGAACGTTCCCCAATAGCAAATAATAATTACAAATAAAATATATTTAATACTTGAATGACAGTGTAATGAAAACAAGCCCAAGAGACCAACATTTCAGGGAGAGAGGGGGAAGGACAAGTAAATGCAAAGGCACGAAGTCTTTATCTTTTCTCCAGACTGAACTTTAGATAAGAATTAGCTATGGATTTGTGAAAAGGTACCAGAATCTCATAACAGCGCTTTAGCACCAGCTGTCCTCAGCACAGAAGCCTGATGCCCAAGGAACAGATGGTGAAAGACACACCCTGCACGTCTTATATTGTTCAACTGAACAGGCCATTTGTTAGCAAAGAATTCATTTGTAATGCTATCCTACTGTTTCCTTTAATGATATGCAGGATTTACACAAAACCAAGCCTTCAACTCTTAAGTAAGAAGTACTATGTTGCTTTCAACAATTCTTACCAAGGAGTGTAGAGAGTTTTCATAGTTTGGAGACGAGGGGGCTTGTCCTCCACTCCTAGACCACTGACTGGCACCTGTCAAAATTGTCTAGGTTAACGCACAGATTCATGCAGCAAAAGTGGGAAGCAGAGACAGGATTTCTCAACGTAATTAAAATCACCATATTCTGTGTAAAGGTAAGCTAACATATGGGTATACAAAGCAGGACAAATGCCTTCATTCTGCCTTACTGAGGAGTATTTTTTATAGCAGTGACATCTTCAAAGTAGTTCAACATTTAAGAAGTGGTCTAAACACACACACACTATCTGAAATACCTGCCTTCTGCCAGTGTCACCATAAAAAGCTTGCTGAATTTTTTCTTCTTCAGATTATTTTCAGTATATGTAGGCATATCTTTAACAGTGTTACAATACAGAACAAAAACATTTAAAGATGACACTGAATTAAGGGTAACAGGAAAACCATTTTGATGACACCTCTCTACTAAACAAGAAAAGTTAATATATGCCTAAAAGTTTCCTTTCTCTGGTCTAGTTCTACACTATGCCATTTTAGATTACAACACGTTCTAAGTTTAGAGGGGTAAAACCACACTCAAGTTATTCCCATTTGTAATTTCTCATATATTTAAAGGTAATTTGGCAGCTAAAGAATCATTGTACAACAAATCGACAATTATATCCATATTACCTATACACTGCAAATTCAAACACATATCCATTCTAATCTGACATAAGTACACCCAATTACCATGTCAAATTTAAAAACTACTAGATGTGAAATGCAGTAACTAATAAAGCAGTACTTTTAAAACAAAGCCTGAAGTAGTACAACATGTATTTTTCTCACCAACTAATAATGCATCTTTTATAAAGATACTACATGAAATTCTATGGCCATTAGAGACAGCTTCCTTTCAGCCATACAAATGTAATAATAAAGCAATTACATTAATAAATTATGGACATACAATCCAAAGCAGCTCATTAAAGGAAGAGCCTGTGGGCTTGTTCTTTCAATAACAGCCAGAGCTGTACGTCTGGAAAACTGGGAAAAGGTTTAATAACATTACAGTTCCTTTGTTCAGAGAGCTGCAAGTAGTTACCTTTTAAAGAAAGGGTTTTATTTAACAAAAACAGTACAGCTTGCAGAGCTATTAAAATACCTAAATATTCCCTTTCTAATTAAAAAAAAAATAAACCATCTCCAATTTCATAAAAGCCCAAGGCTGCCATAACTGTGCTGGAATTCTCTTTTAAAATATAACGACATCAGTGAGTAAGTATAATTACCAATTTTCACTTCACACAGCTACTCTGGGTCTGGATCTGTAGTCTCCCTCCGCATTACTGTCATTCCTGAACTCGGGAACAATGCTTGGAGCCCCGCTTGTTTTGGCAAAGCATTAACGAAACAACTTTAGAACATTTCAGCTCAGTGTAATTTCAATTTTTTTTCTGGTTAAAACTCTGTTTTCAGAGACAAGGCCATAGTCAAGGCTTTGAGAGTGCTCACAACTAACAGGACTAAGTGCACTACTTCCTACAATAAAGCATCAGCTGAATATTAAGCAGAAAGGCAATTAGTTAAGAAAAGCAGAGACTCAACACTTGTGCATCTAGTCTGATGAGTTTGGTGGGTTTTTGTAAACGACAAAAGGTACTATTACTTAATGTAAACCCAGAACAAAACTCCCGAGTGGGACTCGTCACAAAGGAAGCAAAAAGAAAAGGGGGGAGGTGATACTCAAACGGACAACCCAACTGCAACCTGCAGTTTTTAATCACACCTCTAGTCATGCTAGTGCTCTTTCTGAGCGGTGGCACACTGTCTCCATGTCTGCGCAGGTTGCCAGATGGCACCGATTTCCTGCTTTTCTCATTCCGCTCCCCCCCTCCTAGAAGTTTGTGCATGAAATCCACCAATTATGTTAAAAAGCATCCTGGCACCACAAGCCCTGCAATTAACAACTGCAGCTTTTAGTGCAGCACCAACATAGCAGCATGAAAAAAAACAAATAAGCCAGGCAAGTGTTCGGATTTACAGGGGTCATCGATAGTAATCACTGTAGTATTGTTCCTACTCTTAGTCTCCCCAACACTAATCCTCCAGCTCCCCTTTCAAACACACATGCACACTGGAGTCGGCGGAGGGCTGGTTTGGCATCCTCAGAACCCACCGAACCCTTCTGAATACCTCTGATCCTGGCAGAAGGATTCTTAAAATGCCGAGGCTCCCACCATTCAGATCCGTATATAAACTTCACATACATATACAGAATCATTAAAACTATGCCCAGAGCTTAGCTTCTCGCATGTTTATGTAAAATTAGAAATTAAATGAGGGCAGGGAAGATGAGACACACACTATTGTCTCCGAATACTTGGGGGTTTTCCATCGTGTTGCTCTCAAAGCTTTTACTTAAGTGAGTAAAACAATGTCATCAGTCCTTATTCAGTAACGTAACAGCCATTTAATAGCCAAACATGAGCTGATATACTTTTAAGTGTCTCATTTTAAGTTACTGTCTCTCAATACTTCAAATTGCAAATACAGTGCTCCTACTGTAATTTACAATTAAAGGATAGGTAAATTATGACTTAGTCATATCTATAATAATAAGAATGCTAAATAAACAAAGAACTGCAAAAGAGGAAAACCACAATGAAGGCTAAAACACTCCAAAATATATTATTTTAGCATACATAAAACATTTGTTTTATCTGCAATAACTTTTTGGGTCAGGACAGAAAATGGCAACCAGGAGTATAAATAGCAATAAATATAGTAGTAATTACTTTACATTGTGCTTCACTGTCTTCTTAGTTACTCATCTGGGAATAAAGATAAAAGTCCAGATTCATAAATGAAGGTAATTAACTACTGGAGCAATTTACCAAAGGCTTGATAAATTCTATATCACCGGAATTAAAGGGGGCGGGGTGGGAGGTTAGAACTGTAAAGCAGATGCTAAGTTTGTGCCTGACAAGGATTTCAATATTATTTGTTTACATCTACTACTATCTTAGCCATCAGAATCCAGAAGAAGGAATACAAATCAACGTGAAAATTTTGGAGAGTTTTTACATTTGATACTGGTTCCAACAAAGGCATCAACAGCAAAGGGAAAACTCAAACTTTAGGGATCTCAAATTTACATTCTGAAACAAGAAATCAGCTAGTGCTTTCACGCTTACAAAATAAGGTGTGGTATCTAATCAGGAACTCCAATAGGGTTCTTTAAAAAATTTAAATACTTTGAAACGTCAGAACTTACTTCCAGCCACAAAGTATTTTCAGTATTTGCTTTGATGTTAAAAAGAAAATAATAATAATTTTCTGGTCTGATCTGCCTGTTCAGTACAACACAGATACACAAAACATTTTTTGTCAACTGTAATCACTAAATCAAAAATCCCATTAATCCCATCATTACTCAAGTCAACATGGATTTTTCAGTTATAGAAAAAAAATGCCCAAAGCAGCTGCTCAGGAATGCCCTGTCAGATATTCATTAATCCATTAAGTCCACAGAAAACCAGAACGGTGTCCATTAAATGTGTGTAAAGTATGAACGATGAAAGTTTTCTGAGTGACACTGCGTATCTAGATATGCACAGTCACATACATATGTATATGACACCATTTTGCGTGCAATAACTTTACTAATTTATTCATGTAGATTACAGAAGAGTTCAGCTAAGCTTATTCTGTACACCTTTCACTGTAAGTTTATTCTATTTTTTTATAAAAAGCAAAACACACTTGCAAAAAAAAGTGACCAACAGCCAGAAGGCTGTAGGGATATATTAAACAACCGAGAATGGGCAAACAAGACTGTTGTATAAACGTTAAATAATTTAAATTGTACTATAGGAAAGAACAGGGTTAAAGTTACATCATCTTGCATGTAATTCTAGTTCTTTGTTAAACAACAAATTTAAGTCAATGGAGCTTTCACAGTCCTCTCTATATGGAGAACAGCTGTTCAACTTTTACTAGACAGCTGAGGCCACAGTGTCTGTGAAAGCTGCACTACCACTAATAGCTGCAGGCAGCTGCCCACAGTTCATCTCCACACTGGAATGCTTCTTCCCACATTCACACTACAAACACACAAAGCACAGGTGACAGAGGTGGCTGCAATACACAGCATTTACTTCAAAAAATGCCAGAAATTCCTCTCCCATAGAATGAAAGCATTCATGAAAGATATGAATGGAAAGCTATCTTATGTAAAAATTGGATAGTCGCATAGCCTACTATATTTTCATTAGAGAGAACACACATCTGCTGGGTTTGTCACTGGAAGCTGCCACAGAATTTTAACATATAGCTTTAATAAACAACCTCAACCAACTCACTCTCTGTACTGGTATCTTTATAGCTGTGATAGTACATGGTCATTCATTATTTTCAAAGATTATTTTAAGAAACTAATTTTCAAAGCCAGTTGCCAGAATTTAAGTGGATGCTCACAACAAAATAGTGAAGAATCTAGGTTTAGTGCAATGGAAAAATAAACAAAATACAGAAGTAATTATGCGAGGAAGCTACTGCTGATTTCACTGTGATTCCAAAGAGGATGTTTTCAAAACAACAAATAAATTATTGACAAATGGCTAGTCTCTACCTGTAAGAGGCGATGGTGATCCAACTGGTGTTGATGGATTCGATGGAAAACTACTGCTGGTATGATCAGGAGAATAAATCTAACAACAGACAAAAGAGATTGCATATCAATACGTGTTAGAATACACAGTAAAAAAAATTAGCTATTGGGATTCCTTTTCACGCTTTTAATTGTCACTCGATGCTGGACTGAAAAAAAAAAAATTGATCCTTCAATCACAGCTCTGCTTTATTACACTCAAGGCTCTAAAAATGTCCAGAGAACTTTCATTTTCAAGCAGCTGTCAAAATAAGCACAGACTGTATTTGATAGCGACACAAGTATAACTGATCTTCCTGCCACTTCAACAGCAGCAGAAATTACAGCCTTTTTATCACCGAAGGGGAACAATATATTTAAGAGTTAACAGCACACAATGACAACAAATAAAACTTCAGGAAAATGTGGAGAAATAACGACTTCCCAAAATTTAGAGAGAAAAGATTTTAGCAGTCGACACATGTTATCTTATAAAAATTAGTCCTTCACAAGAGAAAATAGCAAGAAGGCATTCAGTTCTAGTTACTGTTTGTACCTACCAAACAAAACTCATCTGAAATTTTGTTGCTCTTGTTATGTATTGCAGCACACACCAGTTTTCTCTTATTTCTGTATCAGTTCCTCCCTTGAGATACTAAACCTCACCTTGCAATAATTATTTCCTTGCTATTAAATGTAATTTAAAAGTCTTGATAAAAACAGAAGACATAATCCTGAAAGCTTTAATTAAAACTTAAAATTTTAAGATTCTTGGAAAATTCATTTTGTGAAGGGAACTGAATAGGTTTAGAGGCTGACTATGGACTTTAGAGCATAATTTTATGGGTCACCAGTTCAAAACTGTTTTACTTGAGCAGAGACCAGGATTTGTTAGTCAGTTAAAAAAAAATCTGCACTAGCAGTGTGGTTGATGTTTCTTCATACAGACAATGTGACATTTCACCATTTAGCTGACAATGAACCAGGACTCGGTTAAGCTGCATATTGCATTTTCTGAGCTGACGAAACCAGGGCCCAATAAACCACACGCTCCTTCCTGGGCTATCATACTTTCTCACTACAAAAGACCCATCAGTTCCCTAGGGGAAACACCTCCTCCTTTTTATACATGCTAGAAAGAAAAGACATCTA
Organism: Falco naumanni; assembly: GCF_017639655.2. NCBI lineage: Eukaryota > Metazoa > Chordata > Aves > Falconiformes > Falconidae > Falco > Falco naumanni. Next base: position 18,577,989 of record NC_054060.1, on the reverse strand, counting down.
AAAAAAAAAAACTACCTCAGACCATTGTACAAAATTCATGCATTGCACATTGTTATAAAAATAAATCATCTTGGGCGTCAGTATGGGAACTGTAGAGAGTTCCTGACAGGTAAGATACAGAAAATAAAAGTGACACCAGAACAAAGGCCACCAAGTTTCCTTTGAAACAGGTCATTTTCCACTACTCTACCTGCCCATTTTAATTTGCTTTATTTTAGATGACGGAAAACCTACGTTGTACCAAAGCCACAACTAAAACACAAGGTCAGAATTCATTCTGCATGCAGTCCCTGGCCGCTGTGCTGTTAAATGACCAATGATGAACAACCCTGACACCTTCTGCCAGGCTTAAACGGTAACATGACTCATTTTACTGCAACAAATAAGACTCCTCCTCCTATCAGTCATGGTCCATTCCAATCAGCAGGGTGCCAATATGCCAGGGTCTAATGAAAAGGCTCTTAGACAAAAGCTGCACAATTGAGAGCCTGCAGAGCCAAACCTCGGAGCTGTTAGTCCAATTTTTTAAACACTACAGTGTACATTTCAGTTAGGCTTTGTTATGTTAATGTTATTGAGTCTAAAGCAACAAAGAAACTTAATTCATGAATCACTTTTAGAAGTCAACTTCCCTACATTTTCTTTTCCTTTGTGAGGGGACCAGTGGCTATTTAACTACTGAGACCGTACAAAGGCCTTTACCCTAGTTCTGAGGTAGGAATCAAAACATAAGTTATCACAAAGAGGTCTGATATAATCAACAAAGTTAAACAGTCCTCCTGTTTGATCTCCTCTAAATTAAAGACCAAGTGTTTTGATTTGGCATTAGGCAATGAAATAAACCAGATGTTTCTCCTGCCATATAACCCTCCATGGGCACAATCTTAAAGGGTTATTGTTTGGCAAATGTTCAGGGAAACACATTAGAAATGGCACGAATACCCAGATTTTCTTTTCTTTCTATCTATACTAGTTCATTATCCAAACTAATGCATAATCCACAGGGCTTTGGGAACTTTGTGTAAATACTTTCATGTACAATTCTCTTTCTTGCCTACCCTGAGATTAAGACCACAATTATCCAGGCTTAAACCTAAAATAAAAGAACCTTTGCAAATGTATTATCTGGCCTTACATGTTTAATCACATACTATTCTGTATGGTCTTTAATACCTAAACTGAAGAACAAATGTCGTATCCTCTGATGTTTCACACATGAAAGGCCTATTGTGAGATGCACATCAACAGAATTTCAGAACTACAAATTCCTCTCAACAGTTGTGGCAGTAGCATTTAAAATCCTGACAGAAAGGCACATAGCGTCGTCTTAGGGGAGAAAAAAAAAGTCAAGACAATCCCAGTATTTAAACAAAACTTTGTTCAAACAGCAAAATATGCTTTATTCACTAGCCATCAAAATTCATGTGCGCTAGCTTCACCTGCAAGAGAGACCACCTCCCTCTTCTCCACAACCATGAGCTGTGCTCCTTGCCGAACCAGCGCAAGCAGCGTGCTGGTTGTGCGCGTGTTGCGGGGTGCGGGGGAAGCAGATGGATGAGGCGAGGGATTTGAAGTGTGCAGACTATGGCATGCACTGATAGAGCAGATGGAATGCATCACCATCAGCTATGACAGAAATGATTTATGGAATGACCTGGCTGCTCCTGCCAAGCAACAACACAGGATGACAGAAACAAGTTTCTATGACAACCAGAGCCCACCCACCAGTTAAGATTAAACATTTCTGCCCTGACTTCCACTCGCAATATATTTAGAGTTCTTCCTCAAAACATCAGCCTGGTTTTCTCAGCTAGTGACTTGGGCAAAAATACCTGAAAGGATGAGAAAAATAATTTAAAACAGGAGAGCAGTGGAAAACGTCACAAAGTCCCGCAGGTCTAACTGGCCAGCGTGTCAGACTTACAACAGAAATTTTGGCCAGGCTGCAGAGCAGCAGTCATCCTACTACGTCTGCAGAGCAACGAGCAGCCTGAACTATGTAAGCACTGCTATTTCTAGGAGTCAAAACTATCCCAGTTTTTTTCTGACAGGTCTCAAACAGACAAAGAGAGAGTGTTAACTGCCTTCTGGACTCCTGAATTGTTATCAGCTTGCTGAATCCCCAAAAGCAACAAGGACAACATTTTTCTGCTCAAAGCCAGTAGGTCAGAGTTCTCCTACCCAATATGGATATTGCAGACATTATCAGATCTGGTAATCTTTTAGCATATGACCCTCTGAGGGATGCAAGGGTAACAGGATCTGCACAAACATACACATTTGCATTCACTGGTATGAGGTGAGGGAGGCAGAATCCAACCCAGGAATGGTCTTTTGGGGCTGCAAAGTAGTCATTTCTATCTTTTAAATCAGATTTGGTTTCCCTATTTGCTACATACAAGAAATATGAAATGCTCCCCCAGCCCCCACTCCTAACTCTGACACTTCTGCTACACTGTATCAATTATTGTTCTATAAAAAGTACATCTGACTGTATTAATGCAAAAGTAATTGCTGTATGTTTGCATATGCAAACAAAGCTTACAGTAGACTGAAGATACTTGCAATGTTTTACATTATCTACGTTATTCCAACAAGAGTTAAAGTGTTTAAACTTTATGCACATACAGCTTTTTAAAGGCTATTCCATAAATTACAACTATACAACACAGCATTCAAAACCCCTCAGTTTTATAAGGCCACTGCAAAAACATTTTAAACCTTGAGGCAGGACCTGCTCTAAGAGTAAGGTTAGAAATACTTTACTATATCTAGAACACTACAGAAAAAGAGAAATAAAAAAATCACACCCTAAACTTTTTATGATTATCTTTTACTTCATCTAAACAATATTCTAAGTATAGCTACATATCTGCCCTAAATTTTTCGATCACTTAAAAAAAAATTAAGTAAAAATGAGTCTTCTACAAACAGAACTATTTTTCACTTGTTTTGTAGACATTTGTCTAGTATATAACATTACACCATAGCACATTATTTTAACTTCATACATGAAAACTCCTGATTTGACATTGCAAAATGAATGAACACATAAATAATGGATGCAGCGATCAAAATCAGTCTTTTAGATCTGAATATTCTACTTACAGATGCCAATGCCTTTCCAAGTGCATCACCTGTCTGTGAGCTTCCAGCACCATTTCCTCTGTTTCCTGTAATGTGGAAAGCAAACCAAACACTTATTTTTAAAGCTGAAATTTTATTTACTTTTATTATTTTATTCATCACGTACAGTTGAGCAACCACTTTTTAAATGGATGTTCTGAGGAAGTCAATGTCAACAGAATCAGTTCTCATTATACTTAAAAATTTAATTAAAACAATTAGATTTAAATGTAGATGCTCTCCTCTAAAGTCAAACACAGTATCACCGTGATAACTTCAGGCCCAACAAGTGAAAGCTGTTAGAAAGAAGATTATTTTCTAGGATCACAAACTATTCTTGATGAAACATGAAAAAATCAAAATCAAAATATTGTATTATTGCAGCTTATTTCTAAACTGTTATCACTAAAGCACTGCACGTTTCATTAATTCTCAAAGCCAAATCCACTCAATGGTTCCTTGTGTGCCTCCTTGTTCCCCCTGCTCTAATTCCCCATGTTGTAGTCTCATCTTTATTTCAGAAGATCCCTGAAAAGCTCTTCTCCACCAAGCTTTCTGTCACCCCTGCTCTTAGTTGCATGTCAGCAGCTCTGCATGCCCTTTTGCTCCACACACCACCAAGCAGAGGGGTTGTCTGAAGCCCTGCCAACTGGAAAGACAGAAAGGACCTGAACCCCCCGAAATACCTGCTTTACTGTAGAAGACAGACCCTTTAAAAACTGCATCTTCTTTCTCCAACTATCAATTTTCAATGCTAAGAGAATGTATTTAATGTGAATGTAAGCCATTCACATCAGAAATCCAAATCACAAAACACTTGCTGTTGCAATTTTGTAGCAGACTTGGATTTTCCAGCCTGAATTCCTCATGCAGATTCATTAACCGGGTCCTGCTTGTACAGCTGTACATGTTCCCAAATCAAAGCCAATATAGTCACTTAACAAAATCCCACTTAAAATGAAGCTAAGTGTAAATCATATCAAACTAACTTGACTGTCTACAAGCACTTAATTTCTACCACTGTATCTTAAGATTTACAAGTACGTGCAAGGAACAGATGATCATCCTGTATTTCCTGCTTTCTAGGCAAGCACGGAAGACACTAAACCAGCCACCATGCTGGCTACTCAGTAATCTCTAAATCAGTTAAGTGAGGAATTTATGACACGGTTTATCAAGCTCCCCAAAGAAACAGCCTTCCTGCCTTTCTCTGGCACAGCACCTTGGTGACAGATACAGCAGCTCTAAGAACTGCAGCACCAGTATTACCTATATGACCATGTACATAGACTAAACTACGGAAGGGTAATTGCCATTCAGTTAGATAGATACAGTCTCCCGTGTGAAAATAAATAAACCACTAAGTCTTAAGCTGACTGCAAACCAATTTGCCTCATCTCAGCCATACTGAGGACAGAAATGTCACAGTGATGTGGTACCCTTGATCTACAAGCATCCAATAAATCGAATCTTACTAATTTTGTGCATCATGTAGTGCTAAATTTCAACTTCTTGTAAAACTAAGGAGAAAAAAAAAACAGGCAGAAAGAACTTTTTACCCAGAATATTATCCGATCCATTGACAGGTGGAGTATGTGAGGCAGCTACATAAGGTGAACTGCTGGTACTGCCACGATGGAAGCTAGACATTGGAGGAAGACTGGCATTTATATCTGTAGGTGAGACTGAATGCGGGGGATAGCTCTAGAGAGAAGAGAAACAGACATAAGACATTAGGCGGTCTTTAAAGAAATGTTGCTATTTTAAGATACCACATATACAACACCCAGCTTTTTATTAAAGAAAGGGACTCATCCATCCTCTGAACAGACCACTATATAGACAATGATTTTTACGCATACAACAGACATAAATAGAAAGCCATAAATCTAATACCGTATGTTTGTGGTTTCTGACTACTGGGTTTTTAACTGATATACATGAGCAGCAACAAGAAATGAATTCTGCTAAGTTAGATCTCCATATACAAGTACAAATAACACTTATCTGTACTGTGTATCTTACCAAACGGTCATGTGTGTGCAGGCTGCCATAACTGCTGGACTGGGACATGTGGGAAGAGGAGCCTCCCAGCATCCCACCGTAGCCAGGCTGGCTCATGCCATTGGATGAACTCCAGAGGTCAGAAGAATTGTGGGTCCCATCTTTTTTTTTATTTTTAATAATAGAGAAAACAAGAAAAATACATTTAATGAGAAGTACAGGGTTCTATTTTCCTTCACAAAATTATTTTAAAAGAATACAGAATTCAGCTACCCAACCTAACATTGGCATGGAAACAGTGAGCAGTTTATACTGCATCTTCTATTTTCATGCCACCGCATTGTTGCTATATTTATATATATATATATATATATATAAAAAAAAACAACCAAAAAACCAACAGAGGCTTTATAGCTGAAATACAATCCAACCGCAGCTGAGAAAATACCAAGTACTTCTGCTAATTACACAGACCTTCAGTAAGGCCAGATTTGTATCAAAAGGGTTGATAAAAATTCCAGACTGAAAAAAATAATAAAAAAGGGGGTGGAGGGGAGAGAAGTTTGGCTAAGCAGAGATCATAAACATACAGTACAAAACATCTATTAACCTAAAATAAGTAATTTATAGTCTAAAATACCTTAGTACCATAAAAATATAAAAACATTTAATAATAACAGATTTAAGTAACTGAAATGAGTACATTATATAAGCCTTAAACCCGCAACGTCAATGCAGTTTTCATTCTGTAGCACACACTGAAGTGCTCTGTAAATTCCCATACTGAGAGACTATGCTTTCAGTACGCTCCAAAACCTCATCAGGCTGCAGTACGAGCTAATTGTGTGACGTAATGCCACGGAAATGAATTCTGCTCTCGTTTTGCTCAGTGCAACCCCCCCCCCCCCTTTTTTTTGGCATGCTGGATATACAAGTATTTGAGAACTAAAGACTGTTAGCTGATATTGTACAGTCAAATTCCAGAACAGTCAAGAAGCCCTCACCTCATTTTTCTCTATCACTCCCGTGTACTGCTCTGAAGCCCCTACAAATCAAAGGATGGGGGATTCTGTCCATCTGGCCTGGGGTATAATCCCCCTAAATTTCAGACAGCAATTAATGTCATGAGAAAAAACTTTAAATCAACAGACAGCTCCCTTCATCTAACTGTTTTAAAAGTATATATAACTTTACCACAGGCTCTAGCACAGTATGTTACCTGTACACTTCCTCATCCATTCAGTACACCAGTGGCTGACTGCAGATTTCTACCTAAAGGACAAGTGACATCTACCCATATATTTAAAGTCATTTTACTCACCTTGCATAAAGAAAGTGCTAGCAAACATACTGCTTGGTGGCTTCGGAGACGGGTAACTTGGAGATTCTCTGTTGAAATCATCAGAACTCGGGGATGGTGCATACACCTAAATATTGGAGAGCAATAAAAGGTTAGTAATATTTGGGTGTTGTGCGTTAAAAAAACCCCTTCTTAACACCATACAGGCACAGATAGAAAGCACAAATAAAAAAAGAACAGTGTAGCAAGCTGCAGCATTTGCTGCCCTTGTTTTATTTGCTTTTTAGCAAGTTGCCACAGTACAGAGGAACTACAGTAGAATGATCCTAACAACACACTTTCTGGTGTGCCAACTCAGCCAGGTGGCCTGATAAAAGCCTGAATGCTGATTTTGCTTTCTAAGTGCATGACTCGCACAGACTTGTTGCTCAAGATAAAAAAGCAAGATAAAACAACTGGGCCCCAAACAAATTTTATTTTAAAACAACTGTACGCCTGTTTGAATATTTAATTAGCTGGCATCCCAACAATCAGAAAGAAAAAGAACATCCAGTGACAAATGGAAAGATTTTAATGCAAACACTGTATTATCCATTCAAAAACTTGCACGCCTTTGTACAGTCATCAAAAATACATGTAACACAACTCCTGAGGAATAATCTTAAAACTGCAACATCAAGCAAATTATTTTCACACTGGCCTAGCATTAAAGAAAACCAGCACTGTTCTTTTTTCAGTGTAACACCACGTTGGAACGACCATTCTTAACTTGCAAACAATGAATTTTCTTAACAAGTTAAAAAGTGTAAGATGCCAAATAAACATAATTATTACAAGCCTTTCACCAGTGACTCTAAGAAGAAAGGTAAAACATATTCAGGAATAAGTCATGCCAAATCAACAAAGCCGGTATTCACAGACTCAAGGGCTCTACCCCAAACGTTAGCTGTTCTAAGCAATGCTATTTTTGCATACCAGCATTTTGATCGCTATACAGGATACTGCAATATTAGTGTGTATTAAAAGAAAAATCGGTTTTAAAAAGCAGCAAGTTACAAATATGGCAGCAAAGAATACTAAAAACTTAACATTGAGGATGTTTTTTGCCACAGAGTAAAATATGTGGGTTTTATTTTTTTAATCTTTCACCTTACTTGTAAATACCTAAGGCTTCATAAAGACATACGATAATTTAAAGCTTATATAATGCAACTTCCAAAGTGCGCTATGCCCTAAAATCCAAAAGCGAGGCACACGCGTGTTTCTATAACATTCACATCTCTTGCCTTGTCTTTCTGGGATGTTGTTTACCAAGCAGAAGAAGGGCCAGGAAAACCAAGCCGGCCCACAAAACGAGCGCAAGTTCCCTGAAAGGGAGCCATTGTTCTCCTGGAGGGGGCCTGTTCCGATACGGATATTTAGAAAGTGAAGTGGGCAAGTCCCGCTGCCATTTGCATACCAATACCCCTCCTCCCCGCTCCCAAATGCTTTTCTAGCCTGCTGTTGTCAGACCAAATGGCTGGGCATGTGCCTGCAGACAGCACTCTTTTATATCAGAAGGGCTGATTTACCACTCGCTTCGACTCGTTTTACATCTACAGAATTTCAACAAAATCTATCAAATTACAGTTTGATGGAATAAGGACTGGGGCGCAAGGAATTAAGCCAGGGCATAGCTGTCGATACGAGCCATGTGATGAAAATAGCAGCAGGTAAAAAGCCACCTGGCAAAAAGGAATCAAGTGGAAAACTTACAAACTTTTAGTTGCATGTTTGTTTTAACGTTTTGGGGTTTAAAATCAAAATAAATGCAAGTTTTTTTAAAAAAGGAAGTCTTTTGGAGAGCTTTTGGTCTTTATTTCACTTGCAAATTTTCAGTTTATGGAATAAATGTAAAATAGAGATGCTTACCAAACCTGAGTGACAGAATGACAATACATTATAAGCAATATTAACAGTGCATATGTATTTACTATATATGATGAACGCATGTATAGTTCATCAGACATATTTTAGCAGAAACGTCACTCTTGTCAAATTGTAAATACTCACACTCATAAGACTGCAAACATATTAGGCAAAACTGGGCTTAATTTACAAGTTCTCTGTTGTGCAGAATAACGCAGCATATGCTATAGCTGATGGATAATCTATCACTGTCACAGGACAGCAGTGGAAACAAAGCTTTACGACATTTTAGCACCGCCATGGAGATGTACACTGATTAATGCAAAATCACCTACAATGACGAATTATACTTCTTTTAAATTTTAACATTATCAATGAGATTTGTAAACACAAGCTTCAGACTGAAATTTTAACATTTTACATAAATGGGTTATTTATTAAAACTGATTAAACACTATCTCAAAAGGGAAATTAAACTAGAAAACTCCTACAAACATATCATTTACAGATACATATGTACAAGCCATTAACATAATAAAAATATTATGAATTATATTAACGTAAAAGAGGCCCTTCTAAACAGCTACATGAAAGACCTAGCACAGACACATAACTTTATATAGTTTCTGCTTGTTTTGGTATCTTAACTATAGCTTGCAAAAACATAGCTGCAATGTTATGAAGCTGCACTTGTGCCAGTCTAGATTTTTCAGATCAAAGGGTTCTTGCGGCAAAACACAACTGATGTGGTCTCAAAGACTTCATTAACTCCAGATGTGGGGAAATAGCCAGCCAATTCCACAAAAGGAGCAAGTCTCTTTTAGTTACAATCAGAACTACCCACAAATTAAAACCAGGCCTCTGATGTCATCTGATCACCTGCAGATGAGTGCCAGGTTTTTTTCTGGTTAATGACCTAATCATAATTTTTATGTTGTGTTACTGCAAACAAAATTTAAAAGCAAAGGAGAAAATTTACTAAGATTAACCTGAAGTCCCCAAGATGTAAAATATGTAAGTTTTAAATGAAAGAGTTGGGTTTAAAAAACAAACAAACAAACAAACAAAAAACAACACACCAAAGATAAAATTTGATTTTTAAGTCGGGAAGCGACGTATCGGGGTGACTAGTTTGCTCATTCTGAAAGCCCTGCATGCACTAGGACCCCTACCCAGCAAAACGCAGCTTTCAGGGCTGCCAGCCCGCAGGAGGCTTGCACGGCTGCACCACAGCTCCCTGGTCTGCGCCCTGGTTAAAGGGCTTTCTCTTCTGCAACAGCTCAGTAGGGCAGTTATAAATATGATGTGGCTGCTCAAGACGGCCTCTTTTAGCTATTAAACTGATAACAGGGACATCCAGGAGGCATCAAACCAGTTTTTCCTGGCTGACATTCCCACTAAGACAAGGAACTGTCAAAAGGTCAGCTTGTCTGCAGAGTCTCCTTGAAGAGGGTTGTCTCCAGCAGGTAGAAGAGGAGCCCATCTGCTAATCCCGTGACACCAGGCCTGAAGGCATCGGATGTGTCTCCATGCTGACAACCAAAACACTGATTATGAATGGGAAATTCCCTCCCAATAAACACAGGCCAAAACCAGTTTTTTTTACACGGCTTATCAAGTGGAGGACTTGACTTTTTTGGAGCTGTGCTAGAATATCCATCAATTCTCATGCTGAAGTACTTCTGAGGGAAGTAGGACAAATGAGCTGCAAAGGACATCAAGTCAGAGACCCACACTGGCCTCTTCCACACCCTGAACTGGTTTATGCTTCTCCAGTGGGAAAGGCAGGATGACAACTAAGATGTTTTTGAGGGGGGGTGGTGGGAGCTGAGAAAGCATTATCTGTACTACATCAGGTTTAAGCAAAACAAACACATCATCCGATTCTGAAACCTGCCCTGGTGATTAACATACCTAATAAGCACTATCATGAAAGTTACACAGACCTAATATATCTATGGCATATCAAAGGATTACACAGTGTGTTTACTCATACAGGTGCCAACAACATGAACATTAATTAAAAGATCTGCGTTTACCAAATTTTATGCTAAGTAAAACTTCCAAGTCTCATTCTATAAATGCATTTAATAAATATAACACTTAAGAGTCCTCCTGCTGGCAATACTTCCTCTCAGGCAGTTTTCCTGTAACCTGTTTCAAATTCTTAAATATTTATCAATGTTTAAGATTAATGTTAAAAGCAGATTAAAAAATAGCAATGAAGCAACCAATCCTTACTTCTGATGAGCTCACGCTATCTCAAGACCAAGGCTCCCACCACGCATACTGTTTGTGGAATTATGAATTATGTTACTCATTTAAGCCTAGTTATTAACAATTCTTAGAAGTTCAGGAAAATATTTATCAAGCTGCTGGAGACAAGAGAATTTTTTTTTGAAACCAGCAGAGATGGATAACCTATTCTGTAGCTTGTAAACTCTGCTAAGTAGCCTATCTACATTCCATCAGCATCAGTCATGCACTAAGCAAGTGCGCACTGATGAATGATTTGTACATGTGGCAAAATTTTACAGTGTATTATCTGCAGGTTTTGCGGCAAAAGCTAATTCTGCTGAAAGGCTGCTCTGGGAAAAGGAATCTTGTTTTCATGTTTATTATATCTCTGACAAAATCATGCACTAAAACTTCAGGAATGAAGAATAGTAACTATAGTTTTCCATGTTCCTCTTTACAGCAAAACAGAAGCTGCCAAAAAACCAAAATACAACCCCAAAAACCCCAACCCACCCTAATTTCTTGTTCAGCTGATATTTAAGCAAAATGGTAAAGTGAAAAGCCCTAGTATACAAGATCAGGATACCATATCCTCAGTCATTCTTTTTGTTTCCAATACCAGGTGTAAAGGTTCATACATTTTAAAAATTCTTCTCAGCACCCAGAACGAAAATAAAACACCTCTTTAGGAGAACAGAGCATCAGTCTTGTCTGCAAATCCAACGACAATTTTTAGGGAAGGTATAAAATTCAAACTCCTTGAAGTAGCTAAACCAATTCCATCTTAAATAAATGTTTATGCAGTTTAGGCATGCTATACATGCCTATTTGGGTATTTTTGAAATGCAGAATCCCACTGCAATGATACACAGCAGCAATACCTCCTAGCTTCTTCCCCAGTAAATGACAATTTTAAAGTCATGTTAAAACCCGATAGGCAAACTTACCAAAAATGCCAAATTCAGTATATAGAAACCTTTTGCTCCTTTCTTTTGATTTTACTTCATTTTTTAAATTGTAGTGTGAGGCAGAGAGGGGAGGAAAAAGAAGGTAAGGCAGCAGACACACTGCCGTAACAAAAATACAGAGTGCTTGAAGATATTTTTTTTATTTTGTTGCTAAGTAAAATCTCTTCCCCACACTTGTTAAACTACACTGTTACTAAAGGATGTATCCAACTACGTCTTCAAAAATTCGGGATTAAATTCAGATTTTAAGGAAGAAAAAAAAAAATGGACAAACTGCAACTAATTATCCTGCTTTTTAGCCTGTCCCCTGTGTTTCAGAAGGCCACTCTAGCTGTGGCTGGAATCCCCATCACGAGTATTGACCACAGGAAGGTGAGCAGCAGACAGAACACTACCTTTTGCATTTGTTTCTCTCTTCTCTGAACTCACTAGTACTCTCAAGTTTCTATACCTCCGACACAGATTATTTCTGCAAATGGACTTCAACATGCACATGATTATGAAAGCAAATGAGGGTGTGTTACTCTTTGGTGCTCACATTTTGAGAAATATAGATCCATCCAATACAGCACCTGATCCCATCCCTGGCTGCTTTCATTTGCCCAGGGAAACGGATGTAACCTTCACTTTAAAGCATCAATAAAGCTTGTTGCAGACAAGACACCCTTCTGGCAGGGGACCACTGCTCAGTAGACTGGCAGTTCAACCCAATGGAGTGGAGCAGAGGAAACTCTCTTGGGCTGATGCATTGTAGCTCATCGCTTTTTTTAGTGGGATGGGGAGGGGAAAAGAGAAGGGAAAGGAACCAGGGGTGGGGGGAGAGCGGAAAATCCAGCTGACCAGTGTTTACTACCTCTCTTTATTCAATGTCCACAGCCGTGTACCCCTAGAGATTTTCCAGATGATCTTATATTTGTCCTGACTTACAAATGTTAGCTTTGACCTTGCCTAAGTTGCTGTGGGCAGCATATGGTACAGAACAGCTTTAATTGTACTTTTCTCCCTGTATACTAACTGGCCCAATACTAATAAAAGCAGAATTGAATTGTTCTTTTTAGCACCTGCTTGCTCCAAAATTTACAAATTGAAAGCATTTTACATTGAGGTTAAAAGACTCTGTACATTATTTATTGCATAACAGCTACAGAAAGGCCTGCTGTCATGTCATCTAAGCATCATACAATATTATTAACATGTTTCTCTCTGCTTTAACTATGAAAGTGAAGGCTGCAAGGCAGGCATTTTCTCCACTAAAATAAATACCCAAATATACACATATATACTCACACCTGTGTGTATTTATTCCTCTATACACACATACCCATATGTATGTATGCACACAAAGAAATGCATTTATAAGTCTTTTACACTCAAAATTCTCAAGAAAAAAAAACATTTTCTCGAAAACCCCAATATAAACTAGTTTACAAAAAAAAACACAACACAAAACACCCAGTCACAAAGCACTATGTAAGATACAAAATATATACATGTTGATTTTTTCCCGAGTTTAAAATACACACTGTAGAAGCCTACCGTGGAAAGGTGCAGTAACACCACTTTAGAAAAGGGTTCAAAAATCTCAGCCTATGCTGAGAAAAAAAAATTATTCAAAAAAACACTCATAGGCTGGTATATCAAATTAACCCATACAATGTGCATAATACAAGAATAATGTGTAATATATCCACAGATCTATTCTCATACAAAGCAGCAGTCATAGGTGCTATAAAGTAAAATTAATCAGTGTTGTTCCTTTAAATCACTTATTTTGGCGATAACTGACACATTACGGCAAACTATATAGAAATAATTCTATAGTACATTTAGAAAATCTATTTCTAAACTTGTAGGTGAACTGAAAAAAGTGGGAATCTTTGAAGTCTGTACTTTATGCATAAAAAAGATAAAACATCTATTACATAAATATTATTTTGGTGCTATTGCGTTTGAGAAAATTTAAATGAAAATGCCCCAGTGAATGAAGAAGTTTGCTCAATTATTTGTTAAAAAAAAAATTATTTTAATTTGTGCTATCATTTCTACCTAAACACTACTGCAGCTTTTTTTTTTTTTTTTTAATGGGCGTTAGGTGTTTTGATTTTTTGGGGTCTGTTGCATAGCTCATGAATGAAACAGGAGATAAAAGCTTTAGAGAGCTGCAATTTTTAACTGCATTTTTTTTAAAAAAATATTCAATAAGTACTATATTAAAATCTTGTAAGCTTTCCAGAACTGACATTTTTTCTTATATATCAACAGGTGAAGGACAAGAACAAAACTACACCCACACCCATCCCACCCCCCCCACCCCAATCAAAAAAGAAAACCCAGAATAAATATTCTAGTTTAGTGCAAGTGGTTTATTTTCTTTACAGAACAGATTAAGGTTTGTTTTTTAATTTGGTGAGGTTTCTTGAAATACACATTTTTTTATAGCATCTATGACACATAATGGTAAAAATTTAATCCTTATCAAGGGATTTGTATTAAAATACTACTTTTCACTTTCAGTATCTCCCTAAAAATAACATAAGTTACAAAAGTTGAACCTCTTCTAATAGTAAAATGCCCTGAATTAATTTTTGTCTTTTCAATTTACGTGCCGGTGCACACATGGCCATCTAATGGGGTGCTTAGATACTTGTTTTTCAGCTTAATATGAAGCTTTCCTCTGGTTTCCTCAAATTTTAAGAAGTTGAAAAGCAAAATGTTTAGTAAAAAGTTTAATGCACACATTTTCTACATGTAATTTCCCACTTGCTTTGTGCATAAATAAATCACATTTCATATACATCAGGTATCGAGGAATGTCAATATCCGAAACCTAATACAATAGTCTAAATAAAAATCTCAAACTCAAACAATGAGGTACATTATACCAACTATAACTGACAAAACAATACAAATAAAAGCTCTAAGACATCAAAATCAGGGTATGTACTGTTCTCATTATGGAAAGGTTCATATATTTGGCATACACACCAAGAGGTATGCTGCAAAAACTGTAACACAAAAAACAACACCGCACACACATACCCTTCACATATCTTCCTTCTGTATATTTAAATTACTAATTTAGTCCAACTAGCAGAATTCCTAGAAGAGAAAATGCTAAAACTAGTGAGATGTTGAAAGAAAAAAAACTGAATAAAACCTTGGGCAACATGATATAGGATCATCATATGATTTGCCATCTATTTACTAACTCTTCAAGCTCATAAAGGTCACCTCTGACCCATAACAGGCACATGCTATCAATTTTCAAGCCATGCTCTCCGACAGTACCCAGCACTTCCATCTACTCTATGCCTGGAAATACTTAATAAGATCAAAGCCTTTTTTCCTGCTACAAGAACAAAGAGAAATGTTGTAATAGAGTGATCTGTGCTCTAGAAAGAATAAAACCAAAACTCCATGCAAGTTATATTCCCTTTGCTTCAGGGGTATTGTATAGTTAATTTTACTTAAGTCTTATATATATCTTCACATAAAACTTCAAACAGATTGTTTTAGCCTAGGAACAGACATGAAAGAAAAATAATTTCATATTTGAAAGACAGCTGGCATTTATACCAAAGGAAATGAAATAGAGACCAAGCAATTTGACTCATTCCCCTAACCTCCTATCCAGTATCTGTTCTCTTACTCAAGAAGCTCAAACAGCGTCTTTAAAGAACATCAAGATCCACAGTTTAATTATCACTGAGCAAAAATCTTGGTAAAAAGTTTGCTAACAAGGACAAAGCTCACAAAGGCCCACGAGATGAGAAAACAGCAATAAAAAAATAAATAAGTAAATCCCAAAACACGCAAAATGCTGAAAAAGATCCAGTATCATCATTTCCCTTTTTCCTACCGAATATCATTTCTGTGCCAGAAGAAAGCCAAAACCACGTACAATGTAAACAGGCTGAAAAAAACCCAGTGTTAAATTTGCCATTCTATGTTGATTTTTACACACCAAAATCAAAAAATGTTATCACGCGGACTTAAAAATTGCATCTACCGCGAA
This sequence comes from Falco naumanni, assembly GCF_017639655.2. Classification (NCBI taxonomy): domain Eukaryota; kingdom Metazoa; phylum Chordata; class Aves; order Falconiformes; family Falconidae; genus Falco; species Falco naumanni. Next base: position 18,562,430 of record NC_054060.1, on the reverse strand, counting down.
ACTGAAGCCTCCCGTTCAATTGCCAGAAAGTTAAAACAGAAAGAGGAGATTTAGTTTCTTCAGAATCTCTTTTTTCCCCTTCTCCTCCAGCGGTGCCAGGAATATTTTCCCTCTCTCGGAGCCAGGCAGGCGGCAGGGCCCGCTGCGGGCAGGGGCTGCGGGGCCGCGCTCGGGCCCCCGCCGCCGGGCAGCGCTGCCGCGGGGCGCTCCGGCAGGCCGCTCGCAACAGGAGAGATATTGCAAGAAAAATATAAAAAAAACAAACAAAGAAAGAAAAAAAAAACAAACCCTGCCAAAAAAAACCAACAAGCCCCAAGGCAAAGCCGCAGGCACGCAGGGACCCAAACTTCGCTGCCGCCTGCCGAGCGCCCCGCGCCCCAGCGGGCCCCGGGTGCGGAGCGGGCAGGGCGGGGGCTGCCGCTGCCCCGGCCCGTCAGGGAGCGCCGCCTGGCTGCGGGCCGGGCCCCCCGTGCCGCCGCGGAGCCGGGCCGGTGCTTCAGCTCCTACCTGAGGAGCCCCTCTTGCCGCGCTGCACCCCGCTCCCCTCAGCGGCCGCGGGCCCCGCCGCCGCCGGCCCGGGGAACAGGCCGCCCCCCCCCCCCCGCCCCCAGGGGCGCCTCACGGGGGGACCCCCCGGCGCTGCCAACTTGCGGCGGCTCCCGAACAAAGGCGGCCGCCCTTACCGTCTTGCCGTTGTAGTAGTACATGAGGGAGTTGCTGCCCACCCCGGGGACGGGGTACGCGCAGTACATGGCGCGGCTGGCGGCGGGCCGGGCTGAAGTGCGCCGCCTCTCCCCGCCGCAGCCACCCGGCCGCCCGCCCGCGCGCCCCGCCGCGCCGCCCGCGCACATGGGGCGCCTCAGAGGCGACTTATGCAAAGCAGGACTGAACCATCGCGGGGCGGCGCGGGGGTCGGGCCGCGCGGGGCCCCGCCAGCCCGCCCGCCGAGGGGGCGCGCGGCCCCGAGCGGCCGGGGAGCGGCGAATGGACGCGTCCGCAGCCGCTTCGTCTTCTGCTTTTTGTTTTAATTAAATTAGAGCACTTGTGGCGGCGGGGCACGGCCGCCTGCCGCCGCCTCCGCTCGCCCCCAACTTCGGCGGCCGCCGGCGCAATGGGGCGCACGGCCCCCGCACGGAAGCACCAAACCCGCGAGATGCTCGGCTTGAAAAAAAATAAAATTCATAATTTCAAAAATCACATCAACATGCTCATGTTGGGCAATCGCCCCAAATCCACCTCTAACATCGGGTAGGCACGGTGCGATGGCCCTGGGGAAACGAGAGCCAAGGCTCCTGCTATAGTGTGTAACGTGGTTTTGTACAGAAAAGGCCATTCTGGGCCCATGGCAGATGGGGACCCCAACTCTGGGGCATCGCAGAGATGCAGGTGGTGCAGCACAGCATCCCCGGTCCCTGCCCGTTCCCGTTATCCCTGCCCACTGAGGCTCTCTGCTCCCCTTGCTCTGCGGTGGCATCGCTCACTGGCACCTTGCTCATCGCCCACGCGTGACCGCAGCCAGCTCCCAGCCCAGCTCCTGGGAAGGCAGGCAGGGATCCCAATCCAGAAAAAAAAAAAAAAAGGTTAAAGCAAACCCACATTTCTCCACCTCTTAACTGTGTCAACTGCCAATGCTGTGAATTCTCCCTGCCTCCCTTCCTGACAAAAGCAGGAAAATACTTCAGGATAAGGAAAAAGAAAAAAAAAATGGGCAAAGTTCAGTTCGGCACTGTACAGGGAAAGCAAGCAAGGTGCAGATATCAGGTTCATTATGCCAAGTGCCTTGTGTGTTGGTGACATGTTCTGAACTAAAATGATCTGCAAGGGTGACAAACTGTGGTAGAGTGCTGCGGTCAGATACAAATCTTACTGGGTCTTCTGTAGAATGTCCATTATTTCAGGACAAAACTACGGTAGTCTCCATAAGCACACCAAATCTACACATACTGACAAAAAAGATTCACACCTCCAGCTTCACATGCTCTGTCAGGAGACTCCTGTGCTCAGAGCATGCTGCAAGCACTTCCTGGAGTTTCCATCAGCTAAAGGACGCTTACATTTTTACTGCAAGTCAAACTGCACGTCCAGAACTATTTAGCTATGCAGTAAAGCTAATGATATCTGAACTGAACTCTTCCCCAATACAAAAGGCGTAGCAGCAGCAGCTGCAAAAAAGAACATCGCTATACTTCAGACTATTAAATCACCAGGCCCACAGAGTGACTGGCGGCTTCCTTCGTCCCCTAGGGACCACAAAGACCTATTTCAGCCTCCAGAGAGTCCCTAAGAAGCTTTGATTTGCAACTAACAATGCCATTCCTTAAAGCTTCTCACTAATGTTCAGGACTCTACGGATGAGATATGCTAAAAGATCTTCAGATCTTTGCATGTGCTACTTTTCATAGTGCATTAGATTAAAATCACTAATTCAGACTAACATACAACTTGGGGAGAAAAAAAACCCTAAACACTGGAAACTGCATTTTCAGCTTGCAAGAGCTGAAGTAGTAAAAGAACCCTTTTTTTTTCCCCGGGTGGGGGTAGGGAAAAATCAAGCACAGAAACTTTTAGATCCTCAAAGAACTGACTCCAGTTACCCTGGAAGTATTTTTAAAGTAAAGACTATCATCAACATAGCTGTAATCGCTACTACGCCTCCATACACTCATACTGTTTTCAAAATAGTTGTGTTTGAGATGAAGAGCACAACCAAGCCCCCTCTCAAATAATACATGTTATTCCATCCATATTACAAGCAATTGGAAAAAACCCCCACATTTAAATACACAGCCAAAAAAGCTAACTTCACTATGTGGCATTGGGAGGGAGGCTTCTCTGCATTACAACTGCCCCATATTTGTACAGAGCAATTGTAATGAAAAATATATAGGAAATATTACCTAGTAATAACTGATTAAGGTTTATCAGCACAAGGAAGTAATTGACATCGTTTGCCATCACGTGGGTAAGACAACAGCGACAATATGTTCAATACCACTGAGTCATGACGCAGCAAACGCCGTCTGTCTGTGGACAAACTAGTTTAAAGACTGGTACCTCCATAATGAGTCAATAAATGAATTGGCTCCTGAGTTACTTCCCCACAAATCAAAAGGATAACAATTCCATTTTACTGAAAAGGAAATTACTGGTCCTACCCTCAGTTACATCAGTAGGAATAAAATCTTAAGTGTACAATATTTGAAATTTATCACTGTATCTGCTCTACATTTACTGAATGAAAACATTGTTTCTCACAGGACATTTGCTACATCGATTCACCTTACAGGATCAAACCATAATTCCATCAAGCATATCAAACTTTAACCCACGGAAGTTCACTTTCACCCGAGTAGATGAAATATAAACCTGCAACGGAAGAATTTGAAAGACTGCTCAAAAAATGGCGATGTTTTTACCAATAACACTATTTGCAGCAACTACTACCACATAACTATTCCAAAAGCTCCTGAAGTCCAAAGTAAGTTTTTGTTTTGTGGTTGCAATTTTTATAATCCCCATTTAAGCCGAGCAACAGCTGCTCCGAAATTTGTTTTCTTAAGAGAATCATGTTACAGTGAAATGAATCATAGCTGGATCAGCGATACTGTACTGGGTACAGTTGTTTACTCCATTTTTCCTTGGTGACAAGTCAAGGGTTAATCTCATGACTCAGCCTGACAAAACAAGTCAGCTGGAGACAGGGCCAATTTTTTAAACTTGATTTCAGACAGACATGCCGTCAGCAGAGGAGCACTGAACTGACATGCACTTTGTAGCCCGAATTGTTTCCACTCATGACCCAGTACTGTGTGTCAAAAACAATAAACTGCCTGTTTCTAAAGTATGTAAAGAGATTATGAAAGCCAATGCAGAGCGAAATACTGACCTAATAATAAACCAAGCTACCTGCAGGAGAATATTTTCAAAGATCATTTTACCACCAAGAGATTTTGTGAATGAACTACATTATCCCCGAAAACCAACTTTTATGTGAAATACATTTTTGTCCAACTTGTCAGAGCCACAAAGCAAATACACAATAAGCATATGTAACCCATCATTTATAAACAATAAACATAATTTCTCCAGATCACTGAAAATTACACTATATGAGAAATAATTATGCAACTGTCTCAACAGACAAGAGCCATCCTCTGGTAAAACATATTCCACAACAAGACTGAATTACCAAAATACTTTAAAAAGGTTGTGTTTTTTTATCACAGTTCTACTTTTTTAAATGGGTCTACTCAAACACAACAAGCAGCAAAAGCTTTTACAATTAATTACGTGCAACAAAAGTTCCTTTTTCACCAACAAAAGCAACTTTGATGTGCAAACCCAAGTAGCATGAGTTTCCTCACAGAGAGTTGGCTTCAAGTCCGCTGAAAAAATGGGAATGAGGTAAGAGTCCAAACGTGCTTTTGATGGGGATACCAATCCTATTGCTCTTGCTGAGTTCCATTTAATTTCTTAGGGGCTAGGCTAACCTAGCCCCTATCTTTGGAAATAAGGTGCAGGCAACTGCCCTAGAAGCCTCTCCTCCCCACTCTGCCCATGGTTGGAACTTATCAATTTCAACCACATTTGACAGGGGAACAGAAGTTTCACAGCTGATTAAGTTCTTAACAGTTCTAAGAAAACTGGAACCTGAACAGGAGACAGACCTCAACTGACGCCCCACTGAAATGAAGGCAAGGAATGAGGAATAAAGGATAAAAGACAAATTAATGAAAAATTAGTCCAGTACTGAACAACTTGTTGCTAATTAAAATATACATAGTAACTCCGAGCTGCTTCCCTTACAACAATTCAGAAAAAAATAAAAATTCTAGGCATCTTGGCACTCCCAATATAACTTACTTTCAACCCAAGCATTGCTGATGATAAACCATAGCAAGGCCAGAGCTCGGCTCCTCGATAAAAGATGCATTGAACATCATGCATAATGCAGCTGTTAAGACTAGACAAGGTTTCAAGCCTTAAGAAACAAACCTGACTGTTTTAAGGGGAAAACGCATCGCTTATTATACTGTTCTCTAATTAGTTAATCAGTTAAGTAAATGCTAATTTATTTTAATATCCTGGAAATACAGCCTTCTGTCATTCACCAACTACTAAGTGTGCTGTTCAGCAGAGACCAAGCGGACTAACTGTATGGATGACGATTTAAAATAACCCAGTGGACTAAATTTGATAGTCAAACCCCCTGCAATATCCAAAGGAAGATGTTTTAAGCAAATTAACTGCTTCATCTATGCAAGAGCTAAACCAGTTTGGTGGTTTTCCTGTTCGAAAAGGTTTGTCTTTAACTTCACGTTTAACGTTTGTATTACTATAAACCAGGGATGAGGAACAGTTTGAAGTGACAGAAAACAGACAATAAGTAATAATGAAATTGATATTAATTGCTATCCGTTACTTTCACCTAGCAATATTCACCTAGCAAAAAAAAAGGGTTTTGGGGGGCCTGGGGAGTCGGGTTTTTTTTTGTTTTTGGGTGGGTTTTGGTGTTTGTGGGATTTTATTTGTTTGTTTGCAAAAAACTTGTTAGCTATGACAGATATGGGTAAATTAAATGGGGGTGGGGTGTGTGTGAAACCGACTAGGAAGTTTCTCTTTCAGTAGTTTTCACATAAGTATTTCAGATATTTAAGTTTTCACATAAAAATTTTACTAGAATGAAAAGAATGAGGGAAATGCTGTATATCCCATTCTTCAGAATCAAAACACAAAACAGTTTGAGGAGGTTTTAAAACTTCTTGCAAAATCTTTCAAATACAACTTTGATAGGATATTGCTCAAACTCGAGTTTTATTAGTTTGGTGACAATGTTAAGCGCTTAAGGTTTGAAAGCCTCTATATGAAGGCCTTAACTACCCACATCTGCATTAAAAAGCAAACATGTTTATTATCCTGACACAATAAATTACCCCACCCGAAGCCCAAAACATGCTACAAACTCACCCAATCTAAAAATGTGTATAGACCTTGAAAGAATTTTAAAACCTGAAATGAATTAGCAGGGCTGCATTACTGAAACTTACGGAAGACTGCCCGAATTACAAATCTTTCCACATCACCTCACCACGACCAAGAAAATTTATTTGAAAAATTAAAAAGTGATTAAGGGGTCCCTCTGCTGGTCCAACCTTAGCAGCATTTAACTTTTATTTCATTACTAAAGTAGGGTGTGTTTTTTCACCGTGTCCCCACACCGAAGGCAGGCAGCTACAGCCGCAGCTGTGTGAGCTCCCTGCAGGTGGCTCCAGAGGCAAAACCTGCGCCCAGCCTCAGCCAGCAGCGCACACACACTTGCTGAATTGGTTAAAATACAAAATACTTCTGTGTCAGAGAAGCTTTAGAAGATTGCATATCAACATAGAGCGCGCGCTTATTGTGCCCCAGTCTATATTTCCTTGCGTCTTTCCTCTTCTGCTGTACCCCAGCTTGCTGCTTGGAAAAATGCAAGTGAAGCAGTGAGTTATCAAAAGCCAAACGAGCAATCCTCACAGCATCCACAGCTTGGAATCTGCCTGCGGAAAGAAAAAACACTAACAACCAACCCCAGTCATCACTGCAAATGGTATGAAATCCTGTCACTAAAGCTCCAAGGCTGTACAACTTGCTTTATGAGTCTTGACATCATAAGAAAATGACACTAAACCAAGTGGTAATTTATTTCAATTTCTTCACTTGAGCATGTAAATACACATCTTCACCTGACATCTCATTTAAAGGTTATGCAGTGCTTTAATTTCAGCACCATTCACCATTCTTTCGGAAAAAAAACCCAAAAAAACAAACAAAAAACACAATAAAAAAAACCCCAATCATTTTTGTATTGCCCATTTCTGGCAAACAGCACGCGCACCGGTAAAGCGACCTGCCCAAACATTTGGGCTGAACAAGCAACTGAAAGGGAACATTATCTCCATCCAACAGCGGGTCAAAGTCTAGCAACACGGCATTGCTTGCTGCTTTCCCAGATGACTTCAGGGATTATAAAAGTCTTCCTGCCAAAACCACAAGTATTATCAAGCAAAAGATATTAAGAAATAGTCGGGGGGGGGGGGGGGGGGGGGGAGCGAGCTTTTATCCTTATCTATTGTTATAAAACACCACACTAATTTATGATAATGGACACAATCTTTGAGGTAAAGCAGAAGTTGCAGTAATTCCGTAGAATTTCCCCCTAAATTACACGAGCTGCAATTCAGTCATGTTATTTTTTCAGATAAGTTTTTCAAACTATGCACAGATTTAAGGTTCTTTTATGCAGAGCTACAGCCTAATTTAAGAGCATCTAACGTGCTCTTTTGCATATGTTGTGAAAACCTCAAAAATAAAGTTATCTCCAGTAAATCCAAACACAGAGAATTAATTCGACATCATTGTATGTCTCTCATATATGTCTATGCAGGGTTTTGACAGGGAAAAGCCCGCAGTTAAGCAGCCTCACAAGAGCTCACCACAGTCAGATGACAGGACAGTTAGTTTGGAAAAACGATCTGAGCACAATTAAAAAAAAATAATGCTATTAAGAGAGTGTTACTTAAGTACCTTCACCTTCATTCAGTGAGAACTCCATCTGAACTCTCCCAGCAGGACTTTGCAATGGACCGCTTACTTGTTTAATGACAGCTGATGTTCTCATGCAGCAAAGAGCGGGTGGGATGCTATCGTTTGAGGACTGCTGGTTTTAGACAGATTTCAAATAAAGGGTGTGTTGAAAAAAAGCTACAATAATAGAAGCAGAAGACCAGGTCTTTTTCTTAATAAATATAACACCTCAAAGAAACACTTTTCATTTGGTTTGTAACATGATTTAGAGGTTGAACGTTTTATATATTTGCTTTCTGTTCAAGCTCACAGATGAACGTGGTGCTTAAACGGAAGTATAGAGCAAGTCCCTAAAAACTTTATCCCTTGAATCAGGTGACCACAGAATGAGCATAAAGGAGAAGAAGAGAAGATGGAAGACTGAGTCACAAGTTGGAAATCACAAGTTCTGTGTTGCGTTATCCATAAGGATTTACTTGCTTAGTTTTATTTAAAATTGCCTCCTAAACCACAGCTCAGCATCACAGGCAAGGGTCAGACAGATTACTGCTGCCTTCGCGAGAGTTAGGGGCTAAAGGCACGTGGCAGTTGAACATACCACTCGACTGTGCAAGTCAGTTCACAACAGCTCTGAACAATCTAAATGCTACTTTTTACGTTTTGACACCAGTTCTGGCCAGTGGGAACAGATCTTACAAAAAGAAGTCCCACTATGAAGTCAAATGCAACATCACACAAAGTATCTACCCAGGATGCTCCGAAGTTTTTATAGGGAGCCACAGACTTCCTAACAGTATTCCAAGCATGTCGCTTTACACGAGGCTACTTCAAAACACACTGAGCTTGCTAATAGTGAGGATAATTCTCCAAAGAAAGTGCACTCAGCGTGGTGAATGTTATATTATTTTTAATACAATCTAAACATTGAAGTCTCAAAAACTGTGTTACAGATAAACATTCAGAGGACCATTGCCTTTTCACTCCGCAATTTCAAATAATTTCTTTTTACCCTTCAGGAAAGGTGGAGGAAGGAGGGAGGCACAGAAGGGAGTAAGATCTATTATTTTTCTTCTGGTATCTTTATGAGACATGTCTTCCAACGTATTTCTCACGCTCAGTCTTAAAAGGCTAGCATGGTAACAAAAAGAAAGGTGCCTTAGATGTTTAGGAGGTAGTTCTATACATGCAAATCAAATTTTCTTTAGCTTTGCTTCATAAAGAGATATTGCAATAAATTAGCACCTATGGACTATACACATAATATAGAGGATGATATAACAAAGCAATAAATTGTCTTAAATTTATTGAAAAACATGATGAGTTTGAAATCAGAAAGAGATCTCTGGTATTAGAAAACACTCAACAATTTCTTATTAAATCAGTAGCAAGGCAAAGTTAACTATTAACTGTTAGCTTCAGGTACTGCCGAAAGTCTAAAATACTCAAAATGGTTATTAGAAATAGTACTATACAGAAAACAATCAGATATTTGTGCCTCTGTCAGCTGATTTTCTGTTAACAAAAGTCAACAGGCATGATGTTATTCCTCTGATAGGAGACTAATTAAATGGCAAAAGAATGATGATACTCCTGCAATTTTTTTTTTAGAATTGTGACCTCATGATAGCTACTGGTTATGGCATTTATCATAAATATTAGTTCGAAATATTTTCTGACTACACATGTGAATAGTGTGTTTCTGCTCACAGCCCATCCACAATGATTTGGCAATCCTCCCGTACATATCCCCGAGCCTTACTTTTCTTTCTTCTCCCCCTGCAGACCCAACAGCCCTTCGAAAGCCCTGACACTCGCTCTTCCTAACTCAGCCCTGCCGATTAGTTACAACTGGTTTCAAGTCACATGATGTTATTAGTTTCTTGGCTTAGTTAAGGTTAACTCCTACAAATGGAAAAATTTGCAGAAATACAACAGTTTTGAATCTCTGAGGATTATGCAACTCCCTGAACAGTGTTTTCCCCTCCTGCTGTAAAATAAATGGCACATCATAACCTTTCTCTTCACTCAAGCCTAGCTTGAGCCAACAGTAAGAAAAAATAAACCACTGATACTTTTATTTTCGATGCTCCCCACAAAGCTTTACATTTAGTAGTTGTAGTTTAACAGAAATGCTTGCATCTCAGCATTCAAAATGTTTTGGGCAATGACTCACCGCTTAACAACTTAGGACAGGAAAACTTAAAAATGCGTTTGCCTGCTGCACTGCATTTTTACAGTAAAAGGACAAGTTCAGATTGAGTTATATCCCAGAAAGTAACTGAACAATTCATTTCTCTGTCACTGCTTTTACTTTAGGTCCTAATATGAAAACATGAAGATAGATAAACCTCAAAGGAAGTAATTTCAGAAAATACTATATAAATCCAAGAGAAAAATGAAACCAACTAGAGGAAGATTATTAATTTTAAAAATATTTTTTCTTAAAAGATTGTTATTAAATTACAGTTACCTAAAAAATTAAATTACTGTTGAGTATCCATTGATATGGCAGCCCTATACTAACACAAAAACATTGCTGAAAATCTTTCAGAAACTGAAAAATTAAAAAAAAATACAGATTTGGATAATAACGTTAAGGATCATTTTCTTGCGACTTTCCACATTATAATTAAACTTCTCTGCACTACCTATTAGCTAAATCCATTTTTTACTTACCCACAAAACATTCTGACTTCTTACCAAGTATATTTAAAATAAAGACAACACTTGCATAATCATCGACTTAAATTGCCTATGATGCTCAATGAAATTTAGTTCTGTGTCATCTTCTAAACACACAATATCTCATCTAACTTTTTTTTTGTACCATATTTTACTTTAAGGACTGAAAAGCACTGAAACACAGAGAAACAGTACTTAAAAATTGCAGCACTGCAACCTGTTTATTCACAGTTACTGCAGTTTATTGGGCAGACTGGTACAATGTTAATACAAATAAAATTTATCAGCATTTTCTTGTCTCCACTCTTCTTACAGAAGAATTAAATGAAAACAATTTGAAAAATACTGCTTCTTAAAATTAAAGCCTAGTAAGAGTAATGAGAGAAATTTTTCATTCCCTAAAACGATCTCTTTACCTGGCTGACGCTACTAAATATTAAACGTGTAATGTAAGCTTTATTACCCGCCCAGAATTACAGTAATAAATTACATGAAAATTGCACTGCTATGTGTTTTAGCTTCTCTGACATTTTAAATATATTTTTGTTAATCTAGCAGAAATCATCAGCTAGACTGTAAAGCCACCCTACATAACACGCAACTGTTAAAAATGTAAATTGCCAAACTATTTTTAGCTGCTGCTGAAGGGGAAAAAAAAAAAAAAGGGGGGGGGGGGGGGGGTGGAGAAGAAGAATATTCCTGGCCTCGGGAATAATGATTTGAGGCATTGTGTTCATTTTGTTTATCAAGCAGCTATTCAGCCTCTAGTGGGGCCCAAGTGCTTATGCAAGCAAAAGCTTTGAGGAGTGCCTGCAGCTGCAATCCTGGCTTCCAGGTAGGCTGCAGGTTGGGAGCACAGCTGCCCCGGGCTGTCCATACCATCTCAGCTCCATCTGCAAGCGCGGCTCAAATGGCATTTCAGATCCCGCTTTCTATATATCTCACCGTGAGCAGGGGGGAGGGAGAAGGGAAAGAGAGGGAGGAGAGAACAGGGGAGACGCAAGGCCTAGAAGACCCCGTCCGCACTTGACGCGATACAAAATAAAAAGACGGGGCCCGTTGCGCTCCCGCTCCAGTCGCGCTGCCTGCGCAGTATGCTCTATTCAGCCTATCCGGCTTTGAGTTATGACTCATCCAAGTGCACCTGCGCCCATGTGTTAAGTACTGCCAAATAAAAGCCCAACATCCATTTACACAACAAAGCGATGTACCCCGCAAGGCAGCCCAGCTTCCCCCTCCCCTCCCGTTTGTTCTGAGCAGGGGGAAAAAAAAAAAAATAAAAAATAATGCCATCCTTCGCTTCGCTGGGGATTTTTCAGTTCACGTGGATTTTTAAATGCAGATTCATTTATAAACAATTTTCTTCCTTTTAAGAATAAAGCATATTTAATACCACAAAACACCCCTATAGCATTAGATTATCACAGCCATTAATGATTTTTTCCACCAAAACCCTTCCAACCTTTTTCATCAAAGCCCTTTATTCTCGAAGGATAAATTTTCAAGCAAAGAGGGATCAACAAACTAGTTGCTTGAAAGCCTTCCTGATGCTAGGCTGAAGTTAGGAAAGGCTTAATGAAGGCTTTAAAATCCACCAGGGCTTCACAATGAACATCTGACTCGGTGATTTATGCATATTAATAACCTCAGTCCTACTGAGGCAAGCTGAGCTGTACATGTCCTCCGAATCTTAATGTCTTCAGCTCCACTGGGATTATTACAAATGTAAATTTCTAAGATTCTCAGCTATTAATCTCTGTCTGTCCTCCTGTTCAGCAACATAATGACTAATTAAACATCAAAAGACCTGTACAGGAGATCTTCTTTGACAGCTCCTGGCCCAGCTCTCTTCCCAAGAGAGGAATTCAAATGACAGGGACAAGTGGGTAGAGGCATATGAGCAAGCTACAAATCACTGCTATGAAATCTAAAAAATTCCACATCAAATGTGCATTTCGGCCTCCAGAACCACTCCCAATTACCTAGCCTCGCCACTCACATCCAGCAGATAGCCCTCCTAACGCTAAAGTTAGGTAATTTCTATGTATGTCTGGCAAAGAGCCCGATTTGAGCCCGATTTGTTTGCTATAAATAAAAAATGTAGTACTTACAGAAGAAGGCAAACCAGGGGGCACCTTTCTTACTTTCTTTGTCTGTAGAGGATCTGTACACAGAAAAACAACATTTCATCAGGTATCTACGCTACAGACAAAAAACAATAAATAGCTATGCTATATAGCTTTTTCTTTCCACCATGGATTTATTTTGCAATTTTGTGCATTTTTTATTATGTGCCAATGAAATTTGTCTTTCACATCAATATGAGAATGTGCTTAAATATGTAACACACTTATGTTCTTCTCTAAAATAAAGCTTTGCTAAAGAATTCCAATTCTTTCTATAAGGAAAGCAGTTACTCCTAAGAACACAAACGCTAAAGGGTGCACTGATGCCCTTATACACTTGCTAGGAAAGAGAGAAAGGTTTCAGATGTATAAGGAGGAGAAAATGGGACTGATTAGCACGAGAAACGCTTTCCCTTTCTGCACTTCAGAGTAAAGATAGAACAATCAAAAAGGAATCTATGACATGTTAAAGTATGATTTATACTCTGAAAACACTAACATGATGTAAATTTCTATAGCTTTTAGACTATACCAAGGTTGTAAATAAACAGCAAATCTAATGACCTAATTACTTTTCTTATTGCCTTTATTAGGCAATACAACTCAAATTGGCATGTAATAGTAAAGTTGGAGGTATGATACCTGCTTCCTTCTAACAATAATTGTTGCACCATCACAAAAGTACCCAGCAATTTCACTACCTAAATCAAGAATCTGAACCAGTTTACTCAGCGGCTAATAAAATTAATCTGAACAGTATGCATGCAAATTACAAGTTAACTGATGCTCTGAAGATGAGTATCTGGCAAGATTAGCAGTTCTACAGTTAACCGATGGAGTCTTCAATTAAAATACAAAATACCTATTTTATGATTAAATGTCCTGAATGAAAACAGAAATTTTATTATACGATATGACAAGATAAAGGCAAGATAAGGTAAGAATATCTGCTGAATATCTTTACTCTGATCATTCCCCATAGGGCATGTTTGAACAGAAAATAAAAGGACTTCTGGAGAAGATATTTACACTGCTCTCAAAGCATCACCTGAAAGGGAATACTGGTTGGTTTCAATGAACTTTAGCGGCAAATTTAAAGAGAGTTTCTTGAGATCCTGGACAGGCAACTCCTTCTCAGGTATAAAACGGCCATAATTCAACTTTGCTTTAAATTCTCAGTCAGCCGTTTTGTAACATTTAACTAGTCCATTAAAAAAAAAAAATAAAAAAATTCAGACATACTTTCTCGAGCCATTGGAAACAAGACTCAAGATAAAAGTGCACTTGCTTTTCCTGGCAGTTCTGGAAAAACATTTCCATAAATTTGTAACCACCACCTGCCATGTCCCAAATTACAGTCCCCCAGATTCAGCCATGACAGAAAGAAGAATATCACCCTGTTACCAGTCCGAACATGTTTCTAGCCCTTGAGTTTCTCTTAAAATGAAAAACATTAATAGGAGTACTACTCTGAGAACACTACACTTAGCTTCGTTTTGTTTAATTTAATAGTATCTGGAAGTTACCAACCTCTATATAGCTTGCACAAGAAATGCACCTAATCACATATTCAAGTATCTAATACTAATAAGACAATCTCAGTTCGGACTCTCCCTCAGTGACTGTTTCATACTATAACCTTTCTGCCCACATCAGTACCCCACTCTGCTCAGCACCTGAAGTCATGTTCTAACAGACCACTTTGCTCAAAACCCTAACAGGTTACTATTATAGTAGTTTCTCACTAAAGCAGATTCAGTGGGGGCTAAAACAATAATACTAATAATAAACACCACTCTTTTCTATTAAAGTTCAAACATCCAAGCAGCAAACAATTTCATTTTCCTGATTGTTCCTCTTCCGAAGCAGCTCTGAAGAACTGCTGTGTTTGATTCTAATAGATTGATAGAACTATTCTAATTGATAGAACACTAATACCTGCACAAATATTTCTAAAAGACAGACAACCCCAGAATAAACGGCAGTTGTCTTGACAACTGGTTAAAAAGTTATAGAAAAATGGTATTTTATAATATACACACACGCGCGTATATAGGCAAACTTCCAAAGTCGTCTTATGTTATAAAAATCAAAGATTTTTTAAAAAAATTCAAGCCTGTTCAAAACTTATTTAGTGCCCAAGGAGTTTGCAGTACTAGTTAATACTAACATTACTTCAAGAAACAATTTGCATTTGATGAAATTTTATTTTGGGTAAAGTATGGCTTAAGTTACATGGTTCCAACAAACAAGATTTTATTATGGAACAGAAGTGCTGCACAGGATGAGGGGCATTAAAAATCAAAACATGTAACCGGAGTAATCCTAATAACATAACATGCTAACATTGAAATATGATAGCCTTTAAACTAGAGTATCAAGTTACAACCTCTCTTTTTATACTAAAAAGATTTTTTTTCAATTTGCACACCCTATTATTCGTGATGGTCTTATAACAGAAACTATAGAACAGCTGGCTCATTCTTGATTCCTTAATTCAATAGCAAGTCTTTAGAGCTATGAAATATTACCACTGACTATGACTGAGTAGGAAAATTCCATTTATCTCTAAGTATCTCCAAAATAAAACATTAATACTGTCACAGGATTACAACACTTTTTAAGCAAGTTCCTGCCTGCATATTTTGCAAGGTAGTTTAATTTTAGGATAAACTACTAGTCTTCAATTGCTAAAGAACTTTAAAGGCATGTTGAACCAATTACAATGAACTATATATTGCCCTGAATAAAGTTGCTTTTAGCATATAAAAGGCTAATTGTTTCCCCTTTGTGTCTTTCCCCTACTAAATAATGGTAATGACCTCAAGGTCAGGCATTTCCAGGAGTTAATGATGGCATGGGTTAAGGGCACTCAGCTGGTCATCAGTTCCTATCCATCTGTCATTATTGCTTTTGCAATTAAGGGGTTTATTGGAGTTTCTTGTTTGTTTTATAAGCAATACTGACCAGTGTTGAATTCAAGCTAGCATCTCAAAGAAAATGTTAATAATTCCAGTTTATGTCTTATATAGCAGTTTGCTGTAATTTGAATTGCTGAGTACAGAGCAACCTCCAGTATATAAAATGAACTGTCAAAGAAAATAATGCAGCCTGCAGAAATGCACCATGAACAAAAGTTTTAAAACTGTGTATATTACTCACCAAGAGCTGGTGATTCATGAAGTGGTCTTCGGCGTTGATTTGTGCCAGAAAATGGGTAGTAGGGTGTTCCAGGTTTTCCCGAGGATGACAGCTGACCTGGACTTCCAAGCCCCATATCTGACCGAAGCAGACTAGACTGCAAAATATACAGAAAAACGTAAAATTAAGCTCTGTAGTAACTCATCTGTTAATATACCAGAGTAACAAACTGTTAACCACACATACTACTCTTGACATTTACAGGAATTCAGTGGGCTTTCAGTGAAGGTCTTATGAGTTTAAAAAAAAAGTTTGACTTTTTAAAATTAGTATTCAAAGAATATACTATAGCATAATTCAGAAAGGCTGAGCAAGTTTGGCTGTGAGCCTCTGAAAAACTATAACCATTTCGGTTTAACGCATCTGAAAGAATCAATTCATACTTAAATTCTAAACAAAAACTGTAATATTTTTAGTTCGCAATGTAACACCTCTTCTATTACACAATATAAACATAATTGATAAAAACTGCTAAAAGTTTATAGTGTGACATTAGGTTTTAGCACATATTTAGAAATCCAAACTTATATTACTTTCATAAAAACATGGAATAATTGTTAAAAAAAATCAAACGCAGACAAAAGAAATAACAGATTAGATTAATGCACAGAACATAAAAAATTAGGACATTTTAAAAACTTCAAAGCAACAATGTAGTTGAACCCTATCCTTTTCATGCAGTAAATAAAAACATTCTAAACACTTAACAAGTGCATTATATATGGTTTGGCCTCACGTTATTTAGATTTCTTCTGTGAAACCGAAATGAATGCTGGCGATTCATGAGAAGACAGTTTTTCCATGGTTGATACCATGCTCAGCCTCATTTTTGTCTGAAAATCACCAGACTTGGAGTGTAAACCCACAGAACTGTTTGTACAGAAAACATAACGCTACCAGGGCATCAAAATACATCCACCGCTGCTTGCTCCTGGCTGCTGCGTACAGCTGGCTTCCTACAGCAGCACCCATCGTGTCGCCCACAGCTAAAGGCACTCTGCTTTTAATATTGCCAAAATCGGATGGTCTTTTAAGGTCACTATGCAACCAGCATCCTTCAGAAAAAAGGGATATGGTTTTTCCACTCTTGGTCGTTATGTAGCGCGACCTTCCCGTTACAAGGGGGGTAAAGCACAGCGGTCAGGCAGCAGGACCACAGTTTGGTTTTGCCCACCTTGGAACTGTGCTCACGCTTCTGCTGTGAGATGATGCAAAGCCAGAAACAGCTGGCTGGCTGAACCTTTATACCAAACCAAACGCGAGGTGCCACCTCAAGCTTCTCCTTCAGTCCCACCACTCCCAAACCAACCTCCTTCCTCCCCTCAGACCACTCCAGAGACGCAGCCCATGCACATCCCCAAGTTCTAGAGCTTGTCAAACGGGCAGACTTGCAGACTGGACCCGCAGGACCCACCCCAGCACCGCTGCCTCTGAGGGCTACAGCACCCACTGAAATCCGCGCAGAGCCCATTGTTCCTGGCTCTCCTCACCTTCCCTTCCAAGGCCTGAACACCCTTGGTCATAAACAAATGTATTTTATGGATTATATCATTCAAACCAGCTCCTTTGGTGTGATGACTTGTGAAAGGTGAAGCTAACTCACAGGGCTCCTGGTAAAGTACTAAATCCCTTTGAACCTGCAATGCACTGGGATCAGCAGAAAATCCAGCAGTCATATAAAATTCCAGACTATATACAACATAAGCAATAACCTCAAGTGTGTTTTTCCAGATAAATGGTTTTGTATCCAACAGCTAGTGAAATTTCTGTCTTTCACTTGTCTGATGACTAATTTGAGCACGAAAACCTTTTATTTTAATTGAAAAGAGAGAGGTGTGAAAAAGTCACCCTGTTAAAAACTAAAGGAGGGCCCAGAAGTCTTAACTATTTCTTGCAATCTATCACACTGTCTGAAGAACAAAATCAATAATGATTAAAAATGTTAAGGCATAAAAATAATTTCCCTTCCACTCAATGTCTTCGTTCTTACTCTTACAATAAAATAATCTTTAAATCAGAATTGTTAATTTAAAACTCATATTGAAATGAAATACCCTTATAAGGAGTGATATGAACTTTAAACAAAGTATACAGAAAATAGGTGGGGGGTAGGGAAATCTGCTTGTAGACTGTTTCAAGATTTTCTAATTTTGCCTTTGACAAACAGTTCAGAATTTTTTGTTTTGCAGAAAACATGATTATCAGAATATATGGCTTACATCGCATAAGACTGAATTTTGCAAAGATGCTATTCTAAACACATATTAGAGTGGTGAACACTGTGCAGGAAACCTGGGCAATATTTTGTGAAAAGCAGCTCCCCCAAACCAGCACTGTCCAAAAGAAGAAACAAAACTAGTTCTGCACTTAGCCCAGGACTCAACCTTCAGCCCAAGAACAGCCAGGGCTGAAGAAAAACTTCTTTACATAGCCTGTGGGGAAGGGGAGGAAGCATTGTCATAGTTGTCATGTCAAGTAGCTGAAGCAAGGTCCCACTCACAGAATCCCAAACCTGCTGAGGCTGGCAGGAGCCTCTGGAGGTCACCTAGTCCAGCCCCTCTCACTCAGAGCAGCTGTCAAACACAATTAGGACCTAGGTCCCATTCGCCTTAAAGACAACTCAACTCTCCCTGCTTGCCCCCAGCATCTCCTCCTGATCATTGGCAGTGGTTCTGGAAATGCAATGGGAACCGTACAGACACCTCCAGAGAAAGGGGTAGGAGGGTTCTTAGTTCCTCTATGCATTAAGGGGGGGTGGGATATGACAGGAAAAAACCCAACCAAACCCTATCACAAACAATCCAAAGCAAGCAAACAACCCCAACCAAACAGTGAACACTCCTACTCACTTCTGTGAAGCCATTCCCAAAGGTGTGTGTCTGTATCTTTCCCAGACTTCACCTCCAACCTTTACCTCATGCCAGTTGCCACTCTTGCTTTTGTCCTAAGCAATCCAGTACTCGACATTTTTATCAGACCCTGAATTTCAAAGCAGCATGGCTACTACGGCAACACTAAGTGTATAAGTAATATAATACGTACCCAGTAAATCTCAAGCTGTGCAACACACTCTAAATAAAGTTTCCTGCTCTATGTTGTCTTCAGGCAAGAATTTTTTATTTAAAAAACCCAAACCCCTCAGAAAGGGGGGGTGCACACAGAACTGAACAAAACCCCACAACCCTCTTCCCACAACCAAATGAAGCATCTGTTTTAAAATTTTATAATTGTTCCTCAGTCTTCCAAAAGAAAATAAAAATAGATGTCATTAGTTCAGCTTATTGATTTTTCTGCCTGTCTGAACCAATTGAGAAGCAATATTGATTAGGACTGATCCTTTCCTAAGGGCATCTGATAAAGAAAGGAATACAAAAATACCACTGAGAATAGCAAAAAAGCTTTGTATTATCAGCACCAAGCTTCTCCTGACTAAGTGCCCGAGGTCCCTGCACAGAGGCGGATCGCTTACATACGTAGTTTGCAGCATTCTCCACAGAGAACGTTCACGCTTACTCCGAACCTCATCTGCCAAGCACGGATCCAATTACTAAAGAATAATCAATGACTGGTTATTCTCCTGAACGCTGCTGAGTCCTGTCTGCATTACTGTTGTAAATAAACAGGCACCACCCTTAAAAAATTTGCCTCTTTGGATTCCAAAAGTCATATTTCCAGCTTCAAGATAAACAAGGATTTATTTAAAGCAATATTTTCCTCTAAGGAATGTGTGTTCAATAACCAACCTAAAAAAAAAAAAAAAAAAAAAAATACTTTTATTACAATCAACTAAGAACACAGCAAGCCTGATCCCAAAGAGAACAGAGAAAAGGAGGTAAACATGACTGCTTTACTTTTTAAATTTATCCCTTTGAGCAAAACCAAGGAACAGTTTTGACTGCTTAAGGGGAAAAGGCACAGCCTGACCCCCAAAATAAAGGCTTTTTCAAAAGCCACTATCTAGGCAAACGCTTTAAAGGGGTCCTTTTCCTAAAAAAGTACTCACATCAAAATGAAATTGCAGGGGAGTCATCTATTCAAACATTGTAAGGGTGAGGTGGGGAAAAAAAATCATATCTGGGCATGTGGGTGTATGTATTTATGCACCTTTGTCACAGAAAACAAGTAACTTGGACTTGCAGCTGCACTTACAGGCACCGCAAAGTTAGCTTCCATTCAAACCAACAAGCTAATCAACCATATGCTTATATCAAAATGGTATGCCTGAGATTAAAAGAAGCTCCTTACTCGACACATTTTTAAATGTTTTTTGAATTGATTCTTTCAAACAATTTTAGCATAAAAGCAAAAGAGCTTGACTACTTTGGAAATTTTCTTTTCCCTAGCCCAACTCCATGAACCTTTAGCATCCCAAAGAAACAATTTGATGCCAAAATACTGCTCTGCCTTCAATGAACTTCTAGGACAGCGGCCAGCAGAATTCTAATATGTTGGTAAACACTTTGATTTTCTTGCTTTGATATAAAAAAAGAAATGTGGACAATAAAGGCCTACAGATGCCCTTATGTAATATTCCTTGCAGCTCCCCAGCATTTTCAGACTACATGTAGTCAAACTGTCCTGCAAAATGCACCAACATTTTTTAAAAAACTCACTCCATACTCTACACTACCATATATAAGGTTCTACCTTGGCAAAAGTGTATTTGTTATAGGCAGTTAGCCTTGTGCTTCTTGGTCTAAATCTCGTTCACATTCATTTGTTAAATGCAAACTTATTAGCAAACACTTCAAGAACTCAGATTTTCCTAGTGTAGCCATAGCCAAACTATGCAATAGTTTCATCCAGCTACAACTGTGTGCCTTTACATTACTCATTATTTCCTATCAGAAGAATAATATGGTTGAGAATAAAAGCATTAGCCCATTATATACAACTGATTATGACAGGCCATTGTGCTGGCATAATAAGGCAGGCTGCTTTGGCAGGGAAATGAGAGCTGCAACTTACCAACTGCAAACTGAGACCTTGAAACCATCCCCTCCCCAATAAACTAGTCAACTAGGTCTTATTTTTCCTAGGCTTTTTGCATTGGCTTTCTTCTCGAAAAGCTTATGCTTTGAGTCCCACTAGGTACGCTGTCCCTATTTAAGACCGGAAAATTGTCTAAAGTTTTTTTTAAAAAAAGTACTTAAGTGTTTAGTTAAAAATTGGGAGCTTAGATACGTTATTTTGTAAAAGTAAATTAAGACAACAGCGCTCAGTTCAATCAAATCCCACCATTACCCTACCACACAGTCGAAGCCAAACTCACTAGGCATTTCTGTGTTGCTCAGAATTACGCAGAGCAGAAGCAAGTGCGTTCCTTGCCTTACTGTAAACTTGAAATGCTGTACTGGGTACAGCAAAAGTTTCACGTACATGTCCTTTTATTCCATGAACCATTTGGATGACATCAAGCATCTATAAAATGAGTCTTAATATTTCACGTCTTGCATTCTAGATAAACCTGACGATTTGCATGAGCTAGTTTAAAAGAATGTAACAAAATGAAGTCCAATGCTGCTAAACTTGTTAAATCCCCTCAGCTAAGTTGTGTACATTGTGACTGTGGTTCCAAAGGGAAACCTAGACCAAAATTAAAACATCCACAAATCATTGCACTGTGAGATACTAGTACAGTACAGAGGTTTGGGCTGCAAAAAGACCGTTCACCTGAGCTCCGTGTCATGCAGTTTCAGCCAAAAATACAAACAAGATATTAAGTGTTGAATTTCATTTTACTCAAGTCTCTGATCTTTGGAAACTGTAATGAATATGCACTCCAAAATAGGAGCTGAATTTGGAAAAACACTGACATATGATGTAAATTCATTTTAAATTTAAATTCCAGAGATATGTTTGCAATTATCAGCATGTTGTTAAAGAATCTCATCCTGAGAATATCATCAAATAGTAATGTGAAATACAGTGTTACCATTTTGAGAACAAAGGGACCCTGAATGAGTAATCAATAGCAACTGGCAGAAAATGAGGCATTAATTATGATCCTCTCTAGTGTTTTGTCTCAAACAAGGTTTCATTAAATATATTGTGCTAACCTGTACATCTTCAAGCCATCACCAATAGATCTGATCAGATACATTTTTGGTCTGCTTCAGGAGGAGGAAAAGATTAGAATTAAAAAACCCAAAACAACATCTAAAGTGTTATATGATAACTTGAGCATTTTTTTCTTGATCAATTTAAAGGAAATCAGGGGTTGCTAATAAAACATCTCAGGAGAGGATCCTCCAACAACATGCTGGTAATTGCAAACATATTCCTCATTTTAAAAAAATACTCAGATCTTATAATCTCAGTGTAGTCTCTTGAAAATTTAATTATCATCTCCTATACCTAAAGTATCATGCAGGTTTGAGAAGATAATGACAGTCATCCATCAACTGCATCCTGCCAGTGTAATCAGGCTAATCTAGCTCACTGGAGTAAAAAACCACCCCAGCTACCTACAGTACTAAATACTGAAATGATGCAACATCATAAACAAAATAACAGACATTCAGTTTTAGTGTCTTCCCAATTAATATTAACACTGAAAAATATCAAGGTATCAATATATTCTCCTCTTACACCAAAGCTTTTCCTGATCACCATGAGCTGCTTATTCAACGTGTACACCTAAGCAGAATTTGCTACTATGGATAATTCTGTTTAGGTGTAAATATACTGAGACTGAGCACAGAGACAGAGATGGGAGAAAGAAGTTTATTCAGAATTCTGTATATGTTGTTTCAAGCAGTGGGAGGAGTAAATATTAAATGCAAAGGGAAGGAAACATTTTGTATTCCTTCTGCATCTAAGTGGTTTTAAAGCATCTGATTAATACAAATATTTTGAACGAGTCCTTTCCTTCCCTCCTGCAATAGTGGCGTCCCTGCACTGATACCGCATACTGGCAAGACTACAAATTCTGTCTTACGCTTCTAAAAGCAGCACCCTGCTGATGTTGGTGTCCAATCCCCGAGGTTATGCTGGCTCAGCTTGTCTTCGCTCATCCCCTCGGGCAAGGTATTTTTGCGTTGCTGACTGAATTCTAGGAAGGCATTACTAAGCATTGTGATTACAGGTCAGGCTCCCCTCCCTTTGCCTTTGAATCTTTTCGCTACATTATGAAAACAGTAATTTGAACAGCTTCCTTACTGTGATTATACAAAAGCAGAAGGTTTGTGGAGAACTGCAAAATGTCAGAAAAGAAGCAGCTGAGGGGTTATTCATCTACTTTTTAATTTTTTGGTACCAGTCTTCCTGCTTTTCTCTATGATTACAAGATACAAGCATAAGAAGTCAACATTATAATAAAAGATTTTATGCTGAATCTTATTTACAGAAGTCAGACTATAAAGGATATTCTAAAGCTCAAACTATCCTTGCATCTGTTTCTCCCTCTGCATCTTCAGCAGAATTATTTCAAAAGATTTCAGACAATTAGTAGAATGTTTCATGTATATGGTATGGAAGCTGTGCATCTCCTCTCCCACACAACCAGGAAGAAAAATCTCACTTGCTCTAAGCACTAAGTCAGAAAATGTGTAACAAAAAACCATCACTAATATAGCAACCAGACAATTGTCAGGACTTAGCATGATGGACCCATACGTTTTCACGTACGACCAAGTGAATGTTAAATCCAATACCAGGGTGCTAGTAAATGGATAGACGAGCCCAGTAAATACCTTGGGCTACAATCCCCTCCCCCCTTAATATATGTTATCCTTCTCTCCCTGCTCTTTAGCAATCTGTGCCATCAGGAACACGATCATCTTGAAAAGCACAACACAGCTGAAACCAATGCAAGCTGGATGGTTTAGTTCCACAGGTGAGGAATCAAAATGGCAAACCTGTCTTGTGCTTCTTTCCATCCACTGACTACCTGCTCCAGCTCCAGCCTCTCCTAGCTCACCCCTGGCAGCAAACGCTAAGTCACAGGTTGCTTACACCACTCTTACATCTCCCTTCCCAGTTCTACTCAGGGCCTGTATTCATCTTGAGAGCAGTGTTCCGTGCAGGTGCAAAGTTTGGGAAGGGACTTGATCTCTCTGTGAAGTAAGGAAGGCAGGCAAACAGGTACCTACCATACTAGAGTAGTTATGAATAAACACTTTAAGGAAATCCAAAAGGGCAATCCAGCTCAAACAGACAAGTACAGCTGAGAGAACTGAGCTGATCTTTTCCTCATCCTCCAATAATACCATAAATTTGTAACTGAGGAGCACCCAGATCTGAGGCAGTAAGATTAGCTGGAGACAAATAGCAATTGGCCAAAGAAATTGTATCTACACTCCATGGTGCAAAATGGTTTTTACTTCCTTATGCAAGATTTTATATATATATATACACACACATATATTTACAAAATATTCGTTACCTTAAATACAATCAAACACAATCAAAAATTAAAAGGAGGCAAGAAAATGTGCCAACCCTAAATAGTGTGAGAAAGGCAAAGACAAGGAACAGTTTGTCTGCTTAAGACATTCAAAACTGTTCCTTGCAGAACTGTTCCCCTTTTATAAATAGCATCCCTCCCCCAACTATAACTAAATCTAACACCTGCTACCCACTTCATTCCGGGGGGGATGTCTTCCCTGATTAACTTCAGGTGGTCACCTCCAGCTCTGGAAAAAGAAATCTAGCCTGTCCCCTGTACATTTTTGGTTTCTAAAAAGGTTCTGCAGGCTCCTTATCTGCTGGGAGACAAGATCTATTTTCCCAATAGCACAATAAGTGATTCACTTCTAATAAATCATAATCAAGAGGAAGTTAATATTGCTTGATTACTTCTGAAGTAAAAAAATGAAGCAAAATAAACTCAAGTTTGGATATTCCATCTGCCCTTAAACTATATATCCCTCTCCCCATCCCAGCCTTTTAAGATGGTATCAGCTGGCAGAACCCAGCGTTGCTGCTTCAGTTAACATTGTGTCAGCCTTTCCCTCAGAAGCCGCATTTCTTAAGAGATTGATAGCTCAGCTGTAAAAATCTGCTTTGGGGAGACACCTGATATCAAAGGTGTCAGAGGAAAGGAGATTTAAAACAGAAAATACACAAAATAAAATCAGTTTGTCAGCTTTTAAGTTAGATTGGTATTAAAAATCCCACACATGTACAAACCTTGCGATTTTTTTTTTTATTTCATAACTCGGTTATTGGATTGAAATAGACATTATGTTCCCTATACTGTTTCTAAAACTATGTGAGGAAGAACAGCAACTGGAGCTGCTGCTTATATTCTTTTATAAGTCCAAACAGATAAGAAAGGTCCAGAATATCATGTATTCTTCTGCCTCATTGGAAAGATCCATCTAAAGCATCTTTAAACACACTGCCAGCAGCAAGCAGGAAGAGCTTTCTTGTTACTGTTTAATAGATTTTTAATTTTATTTATTTAATAATAATTGCAGGGGTGGGGGCAGCTGTGGAGGGGAGAAAGAAAAACACTTTGGGGAACCATAGCTGATACAATCTGACATTTTTATTAGCACTAAAGTAAATCTAAAATTTTTTTAAAACCACAAAATGGTAGCCTCTCTATAGCACCTATGCTTTTTTTATTATCAGCATACGCACATCTTTCTTATTGTACACAATTATGTTCCAGTGTATATTCTCTATGTACATATTTTTATTATTACCTAATTTCAACACCTGGAAGTCAAAAAAAAAAAAAAATCCAAAAAAGCCTGAAGGGATCTGATCTGAGACACACTAGCTACAAGGTTCAGCCTAAGATTCTCCAGAGACAATTACCCACACTCTAGCATCCTTCTTGCCACAACATTACCTCCTCTACTGTCTACCCCCTAGGTGTGGTCTAAATATGCCTATTTCCAATCATTCCTCAGACAAACTATTTACATTTTCCCATTACTTTAAACCCTTTCATTAGTTTGCCTTTTTTTAAAAAAAAATACCTCTCTTCAATAGCTCTACAATATCATAGGAGCAGATGGCACACCCTCAACACAGAATAACTGTTTTAATTATTGCTCTCAAGGAAACCAAGAAGAGATAGAAGGTCTTAGAGACAAACGATTTAAAAAGTTTCAGGATATGAACAGAAATCCTACAGGAAGAAATGAAAACTGCAGAACTCTGAATGTGTGTGAGAGGGCTGGCATACACACACTTCAGGCATACGTAAGCTTACCCTTACTACTAAAGTAGTTACTGGCCCTGCAAAGAAAAACACCTCATACATATTTGTTCTACACAGTTGTCCATTACTTCTTTCATCTTCCAGCAAGACATAGAGTGCTCAGTACTCCGGCATATAACGCCACAGTAAATCACGTTAGTAGTGGTCTAGTATTAAAATGCTGAATAGTTAAAAACTTAGCAAAGCATCCTAGGAGCAACTGCAAAGACGTGCTGCCACGCTGCTGTTTGGGGGCTATACCTGCAAGATAGAAAAAGACTTGTTTGGAGCC
Organism: Falco naumanni; assembly: GCF_017639655.2. Classification (NCBI taxonomy): domain Eukaryota; kingdom Metazoa; phylum Chordata; class Aves; order Falconiformes; family Falconidae; genus Falco; species Falco naumanni. The sequence continues at coordinate 18,536,410 of NC_054060.1, read as the reverse complement.
TTCATCTGCATGTAAAGAACCACCCTGTTTTAAAACGTGATGTGCTACAAATACCTTTTTCTTCTTTGATGCGCACATTTTAAGTAATACCTCAGCTGTCAGATACCACTAAAACACTGTCCCTTCACAGCCACTTGTGTCTTTTGCTTTTGCCACTTCCAACTTTCATTCTTACAAAACATGTATTTCAAATTACATTTTTCATACTCTTCTTTGCTTTTCCATTTTTGTCAGTAAATCTCATTTCCGCATCCCACATACGTTTTTATACACTCTTGCCTCCTAACACATTTTTGTCTGTATGCTTATTCTTCCAGCTGTTTAGTGTCACCTGATGCTTTACTAAGAAAATAAAATCAGTTAATCTTCTCCATTGCACTATATACACATCTCAGAATTACACTGTTTATAAACAGATTTAAAATACTTCAAAGTTGGTGCTATTCAGTTCTATTAATTTTTCTCTATGCAGCAAGCTGGTACCTACATCCTACTAGGGATACTTATTTTCACTCTTGCTTGCATATTCCTCACCACCTTGCCAGCTAACACAAAAAAGTTGCCATTTTTGCCTGTGCACAACGTGAGCGAGCTTTTCTGTTCTCCCTAGATGACTCAAATTTCTCAAGTTCTACTCTTATTACACTTCTTCAGCCTGTGAGATAGCTGTTAGTGTGCTCTAAGATTCTGCTTTCTCCAGCATTGCAGGATTGTTCTTTAGATTTGCATTTTGCTCAAAGTGCTTTAAAGTATTTTTAAATTTGTAAGAGGCAAATTACTGACTATGCAAAGGCAAAGTAACATACACTTGCAAACGTTTATTTTGCCAAAGTGATCATCTGTTAAATTGCCCAAGAAATTGGTGCTAAAGGCATTTTTGGGGTTTATTTCAAAGTTCTTATAGTGTGTTTGTTAAGAAGTAACAAATTTTTTTTTGCACAAAAATAACACAAACTTTTTACTCTGTGAAGGATGTAACAGCTAATAAATACAGGTTTTCATGCTTGTAAATTTATTCTTTAATACATTGCTAAATTTGCAGACAACAAGATGCAATCCTTTGAAGTTCCATATTAAATCATGAAGACAGTTGTTCTTAAGTCAATAAAGAAAGGTCACAAGTTTTTTTGCTGAAAAGCCAATAGTATGAAATCCAGTTGCTCAATACCTATAACGTAATTAACTTGTAATATTTTTCAGCACATGTGAGTCAGACGTATAGAAATCTAGCTTGCTTTGCCTGGAACCCAGATGAGGAAAGTGTTTCTACATTGAATCACTCCAAAGGTGGAAGAAAGATGGATGAGTTTGTTCCAACCTACTTGAACCATCAAGTGACAAGTCAGCTAATTTTTTCTCCAAAGTACTGCCCAAGTAAGACCATCCATTTAAAGTAATTCAAGAAACAAAACATGCTCTGAAGATCCACAAATCCACTCATCTGCCTTAATATTCCAGTGAAACACTTTTTTTTTCCCCCAGAATAAAGAAGAAATTGGTAAATCCTGAAAAGTTGGCTGAAATGACGTCTTAAGATGTTTACTTGAAGTATATTCCCATAAGGAGCACTAAGTATGGTGCTAATGTGCATAAAATGTTACTGTCATACTGCAAAATTCAGGCTAATTTAATAATGCCTGATGTGCCTTGCATCATGTTGCAATGATGCAATAATATGCTGCTAAATGAGTCACCTCACATTAGCTTCACAGCAATAGCAGAGCTGATGGCTATTGAAGGGAAAATGGTGTAGCAAGATTACTGGAAACACTGGCGGACCAGCTTTCTGTTTAATTTTTTTTTCTTCCTCCAGAAAACAAAGATTCTGAAGCAGCCTTATTTATTACCGATATGCACAAAACTTATATAAAAATAGCAGCAGAAATGAGTTTAAAATCCATCTGCCACTACCAAATAAATTCTATGTATCATAGACAGTATCATAGAAATTTTTCATATGCCTTCTCTGCAGCACAATCTATTTCATACTGCATGAAATATATAACATCATTATATACATCATGCTATGTAGAGTAGTATATTTTATGCAGTATAATACATATAATTTTACATAGACTAAGTGAAATGTATTTAGGAAATATAATCCATAGCTCCTTCCAGCGTTCATGTATTCTACAAATTTATCAAACCTTTTTCTAAATGTATTTAGGAAATATAATCCATAGCTCCTTCCATCCAGCATTCATGTATTCTACAGATTTATGAAACCTTTTTCTAAAAATATTTAGGAAATATAATCCATAGCCCCTTCCAGCCCCTTCTACAGATTTATCAAACCTTTTTCTAAATGGGTTTTATAATATTTAAAGTGTCCCATCATCTTATAGAATATATAGACAGCTAGAAAAATAAAGATACGTCTCTTTACAGAAAGGTTACACTTTAAACAAACTGGTGAATGCCTCTTCAGTTCTTGCCTAACATCCATTACATTTAGCACTTGATTTTATCTCCTTTCTCGCACATGGGATAGTACACGGACTTGAAATTATTATGAAGTTGGGCAAATGTGTTATCTCCACACGTCAAAAAATCCATGATGTCTATTTTTCATGCATGATTGTTTAGAATTAAACCAGGACATTAAGGGGATAGTCACAAATAATTTACTATCTTCAACCTAGTGACGCCAGTGGGGAGAGACAGACTTTGCCAGGCACATGAGCACAGGCACCGTTGGGCTAAAGAAGCATCCCCCCCTCCCTCTGCCAATTAAGCCAGGGCACTTACAGGCTCAAGGGGATAAAGTTAGCTTCTGTGAAGACCCACAGAAACAATTAGAAGAATTAGTCTAACAGCTACACATGTACTGCACATTTATCTCGATTTCACTTGGAAAATCGTGCAGATTCCTGGCTTTCTTAGAGCTCAGACCTGTCAACGCAATGTGCAGCGACAGCTGGGTACCCTTCTGATGATACTGGAAATGGGAGCCATGCATTCAATATCTGAAGTCTAATCTCATTTCTTTCACACAAATTACAATTTTCAGTATTAAATTACACAAGTGTAAAGAAAACTTATTACAAGAAGCTTTCTGAAAACTTGATCTATAGCCATTTTAAGATTTGTGAGAAGATGCCCTTTCCAAATCTGCAATTACACAGCTAACAGGAATGGTGGAATCCCACACAAATATCACAACCAGCCTCCGCTCCTCCAAATCAAAGACACAAATAGAGACACTGTGTCAAGCCACGTAGCCTCACATTTCATCCCGATAGCCAAATGCAGTTTGTACATTTCTTCTAAAATCTGTCAATTCTTTGTCCAGGTAAAAGTTTTTGACATTCATCTAAGCCAGCTCTGTATAAGTCTCCGTTTCTCATGCTACCCATCCACTCAGACTCTATATACTCTGTGAAACATCAGAGAGGGGAAAAAAAGGCAGTAAGAGTTGGAAAGGTACGGAATATAGCGAAGACCTGTCAGAAGGAGAAAGAGTATGAAGTACTAAGAAAGCCAAAAAAGGAAGATGATTCAGAACTTGACAGCAAAGCACTAGAAAGAACACACAAACACACACCATTAACCTTATTAACACATAAAACCCACAGCTTAAGACAAATGCAACGACCTTATTCAACACTGGTATGTACATGAATAGGCACAACACAGCGCTACATGCTGTACTCCAGGATGCTCCTTTTTGGCTTCCTTAAAACACCTGCTGGAAATCAAACCTGGAGGTGTGCACTTCCTCTTTGGTACAATATTAATAAATTAGCCATATTTACATTCTTATGGCTAAACGTTATACCTGAATCACATTTCCTTACCTACGTTGCTTAGATTTTTAAGGTACATTGAAAATCAACCACCCTTAAACTCCTACAGCGTAAATATAAAGCCTGCGGGTAGCCAACAGTCCGTACAGATCACCACCTAGACCATTCTCAGTAAGTGGTGAGAAGTGATAGTAAGCGTCTTTGTTTACAGCAGTCTTGAAAACTTTCATTCCAGCCCTCTGTAACCTTAACAGCAGTAAAAACTAAAACTCATCACACACCAACACCAGGTTATTAATACCATTTACACCAATGACATATGGAAAGAACTTCGGTGGCAGGTTGGGGAGTATTTGGATAAGTTAGGTATTTTCAAGTCATCTGTACCAATACGATACTCGGAGGACTGGCTCTTGCAATTGTCAGAAACCTTAGCCACTGTCTTTGAAAACTCACAGTTTGGAGTGCGGACCCTAACAAAGAACGGGGTTGGTTTGTTTCTTTCAGGGAAAAACAAAAGCAGTGCCTTGTAATACCTCAAGAATTTAAATTTCATTTTTTGGAAGAATACTGGGAGAAGCAGACTGCAAATTCCAGAAGAAAATAAAGAAGTAGTATGGATTTAGCTGGAATAAACTACATAAACCCAATCTCGCTTCCTTCTCAGACAACATATGAGATGTTTTAATAAGGCTTTTACTACTTTCACACTTCACAGGTGAACTAAGGAACCAAGGACAACCAACACTACTGCTGAATACAAAGGATAAGTGTTTAAAAAACAGTAGCTAGGAGTTCATGATCAATGCTGGGTGAATGTATTAACTGAGACTTTGCAGGCGTCTGCTTTGGGCATCATTCCACCTCTTAATTAGTGACTTGGATGAAAAATGAAGACCACATTTACTAAACTCACAAAGCAAATAACCCAGAAAGATCTACAAATGCAATGCAAGCCTGGAATTCAAAATTACACTGATGAATTTCGAGAAGATATAAGTAATGTGTTAAAAAAAAAAAATACACTTTTGCATGTGGAACCTGTGAACTGAAAAATATAGGCTGAGGAATGACAAGCTGACCAGTCTTACAATAAGAAGGTACTGGAAATTTTTAGACCATCACCAATCAAACCATTAGCAAAGACTGGATATTTGTTATGAAAAAGGCAAATATCACACAGCAAAAAATTAAGTGTTGTCAGAAAGGTCCAGGAAATTTATTTTTGCTATCATGCTAAGGCCTTAAATAAAGTACTTTACCTAGTTTAAAACACTGGAAAACCCCTAGAATTGTGAACCTACTGGCGAGCACCTACAGCAGAGCATAAGCTTTTCTACCAATATTTCAACCTGAGACAGACCCTGTTATATATCCTTTATTAAAAACAGACCTGCATTACATTCTGCACTATACACACCAACGCCAAAAAATTAACTCCCTTTATGTCTTATCTTTTCTAAGGACTCCTTATCATCCTAATCATCTACTGGATTTCCAGCTGCTACAGACTTCAAAGAATATAGATTCTTCTCTGTGTCCACTGTAAGGCAAGAGTTAGATGCTTTAATTACAATGATATTTAGATAAGGCATCAGGGAAACTTTTGAAGAGTAAGTACATTTAAGTAATGGAAAACAAAACACAGTGTGGTCACACAGTCTTCTCCATCTCTAGAGGTTTTTAAGAACTGACTATATGAGCATCTGCCAGGGACAATGCAGCTGATTCTTCATGTGGATTGTCAAAATGACCTCTCTCAGGGTCACTTTTGACCTTCTTCTCTATCATAGCTTTCAAACATTGGAGCTACAACGAGAGCTGTATTACGGGCACTGCCGTGGATTTATGAAAAATATAAAAACCTAAAAGGATTCAGAAATCCCACCACGTTCCGAGTTAACAAGTTATTTCAAACACTATCAGATTTAACTGATAAGACCAAATTAAAGTACAAACTGTAACTTATCACATAAACTTTCAATTTAATTTTAATTCAATTTAAATTTATGATCATTTTCTATCCTGAATATAAAACCAATACAGATTTACCTACAATAATATTTTTCCCATACGCTAAAAATGTGTAAGAAAGAAGAAACTGTAGGAGAGGGAACAGTAAGAAGCATTTTGAAGGAATAAACAGAATTAGAAGTGATCTTAATAGAAACAAATATCTCTAAGATTTTGGCTTTAAAATAACTACATATAAAAAAATATTAAATGGTATTAGATATAAACAATTAGGAGATGTAAAAGCATTTTCCTCAGAAGCCAAACAACAGAAATTACACTCATTACTGCAAAACAAAACAGAATTTTATGCAAAGTTAATATAAACCCATTTTCCAATACAGAACATTAACTTAATGAAAGAGTAACGTGGAAATTAATTTGCTTCCGAACTAATGTAAATTTTGAGTTATTATATTTAAATACAGTACATACGGAGTTATTGGAACAATAGTAGTTAACATTAATACAATGTTCTACTGTCTAGACTGGCAATAATGTGAAGCCTGTAACTTGAACTTAAAGAGGTATACTGCTTTTTGTAAGAATGTTACTGAAAGCTCACCCATACAGTTATAAATGGGTCTTTGTTCGACACATCTGTGTTGCAGAGAAGTAGTAAAGGCTGTGAGAATGATCCTTTCTTAATAGGGGAAGCGATGCTAGGACTGCATTGCCACATGGTGCTGCCCATTCACACTTCCCAAACTACTAGCTAAGAGACTCAAAACCAAGATGTCAAACTCCTTATGCTAAGTTTTATCCTTCAGAACAAAGATGCTCCTGAAAATATCCATTCAAAGCAAACAGCCTACTTAGAGTGAAATTTATAAAGATTCCTTTTACAGAAAACAAGCTTAACTAATTTTAGAATTCCAAACATATTAGTTATGTAAAGTCTTTGTCAACAAATACTGAGTGTAATCAAATGCTAATTATACTTTTCAAACATTCAAACTTTCTACACATTCAAAACAGACTTTTAAACAATGATCAAGATAGTATGCTTAATCTTCACTCTAAAATGAAGATTTAGAGATATAAAAGAAAGTTTTCTCAACTACAAAAAAACACATCCTCAAACATACAAAATAATGATGTATCACACTGGATAACCTGCTAAAAATGGAAAGCCTAGTAACACTGTTTTCCTTAAAAAATGCACATGATCTCCACTAGGAGTAACAGTTAACTAATGAACTATATTCAGCAATTACTGATATTTTTTGACAAATTGTATGTGAAAAATCCAAGTATCACAGACTAATCCTGATGGACAATCAGTACTGGACTGCAATTCTGTTAGCAGACTTGGGAGAGAGGAACAACTTGCAAAGGGCAAGAAAACTCATTTCACTATCATCTGCAGGAAAGATGCGATACACACAACTGAAAGCACATTGCTCAATATGTTCAGACCAATAACAATCCCCCTTTTACTAAAAACACAATGCTTTGTGGTCATGAGCCAAAGAACCAGTTTCACTTGCACACAGCAAAAGTACCTCCTCTAAATGGATATATGAAAGTGCAAGGAAATTTGACCACACAGAACCCAGAAAATTTACTCTGGAAATTGTGGAATGCATTCTTGTTTATTATGTTTGGTAGCCTGACACATTCAAGTAACTTAAACTAGATTTTAAATCAGATTATTCCATTTGCTTTCAATCATAATATACTTACTTGACAGCCCGGTAACCCCGTATCTCTACCATACAATGGAAATGGACCTCTATCTGAGGTTTTTCCTACAAAAGAAAGACATTTGAAATTAGGTTCTTTTCAAAATCTACTAGATACATGCATCAGTTGTCCTTTTATATGCAATTCAGAGAAATCTGTTAGCATCATAGTAAATTCATAAAAATTAGGTTGCATGAATGAAAGCAGGCTTTTATACACCTGTGTTTAACACAAACAGCGCTACTGTAACATATTAACATACTTAATTCCATTCCTTACGTAACTGATCAGCAAAAAAAGAACTACTGCAATGTGTTTATTGTTATAAAACATCCCTATCAATATGTTTAAATGAAAAGGGAAAAGGTCCAGCTTCACTTCCATTATTAATGAGCAAAGATAGAGACACTTTTAGACGTTCCTCCTTCCTACCTGAAACTAACACATCGCTGGTATCATCGTAGGAAATGAATACACTAAGCAGTAAAATAAAACCAACAAAACCACATGAAAAGTGAACAAAAACTTCAATCCAGAACAAGAAAACCCACACCAAACTTAAACCAGGGCTGAATCATTCAGCTCTTGACATTCATCCCTTAAATCCTTCAAATTCCTTTTGTTTCACGTACATTCTAGTCAGGTACAAAACTCAAGTAATACAGCTGGTCAAGGCAGCAAAACAGACTCTTTTACCACATATGCAGGATTTGCCTGGGGGTAGCAAATACTGAGTATAGTGCCTCGTGCAGGGTGCCTGCCCTCTGATGTCGTTAGCTGGGGTCGCAAGACATTAGCAATGTATTTGTCAATTCCAGAAACATTGGTGCTGCATTTGTTGGTTGTGCCACCAGGCTGGCACATTTGTATATTAAATATAATAAAACTCAGTGCGAAAGTTCTCCAGTAAGGCTCAGAAGTTTATCAATCAAGGCTTTAAAAAAAATAATAAATAATCTTAAATAGAAGTCTCTGCTGAACAATGTCAAGAATCAGACAGCCATCAAGTACATGTGTAACAGAAAACACCACGTGCCCATGCCTGCCCTAGTTACGGGCACAGTTAGAATGAAGAAACACCCCGTAACACCACTCAAGAGCCTTATCCAAAAGCAGGCATTAATAAACCATGACACCTATCTATTTGAAAATGAATGTCACCTTCCCCAAGTAGGCATTCCCTTTTCTAAACAATGCATGTGTCATCCAGTCGTCATAAGAAGAATAAATAGCCTTTCTTACACATTCCCATTTCAGTGATTAATGGCTCTACACTACCGCAATTGCGCTTCTCGAACAGGACCTCCTTTGCTTTTCCTGATTTTCTCTATTACCAAAAAACCCTAAACATCATTTCGTAAGAGGAAAAACTAAAGTATGTTTATTCATTTTAAAAGTGCATTTTATGTAAGTAGAAAGGAAGTCTGAATCCTTGCATCAACACCGCTGCAAGATTATCATCCTGATAACTACAGGTAGTCCAGTCAACAATAGTTTGCTCAGAAAATGGCAGCTCTGCTGTAACAAAGGGAGGAAAAAAGTTAACATTTTTCTGCTGAAGCAATTTGCCTCTAACAACAATTGAGCACCAAGCAAATAAAGTACCTAGCATGCAAAATTGTATGAAGTAGGATGAATCATGCTGTTCATATTAAACCAGACTCAGCATTTTCTTTCCAGAAAATGAGAACCTTATACCACATGATAAACAACTTCGACTGAAGTATGCAGTATTCCAGGCAGGCTTTAAAACAAGTATTTGTACAAGAGTCAATTACAGAGACTAGAAAAATTATGATTTAAATTACGGTTTCTGTAGCAAGCAAGAAATTGTTAGATAAGAATGCATAAAATCATCTGATTTAAATGTTATCACTCAAAAAGTTTGGCAGGCTCCCACTAAAGGAAAAAAGCTGACTAGAATAGCCCAATCTATACTAAATTTGGGTTTAAGAAATGATTGAGTTAAGGCTGCCTGATGCTACTACCTAAGTGTTTATCAAGAATTAGAGCTGAAGCAAATTAACATTTAACCTGTGTTCAAATGGCTAAGCTTCTCAAGGAAGGGTTTGGAAAACAACCTAGGATCAAGTACAAGATGGTTCCTTTGGTAGAGATAATCTCCCAAACACATTGCCAGTGCGAGCACTTAGATACGACTCTCAATCCTGCAATAACATGACAATGTTAAAGGAACATGTTTTTAAACAACAACAAAAACCAAACGGCATACACTACAGACACACACGTTGAGCCCACAGGCGAGCCCTGTTCCTGGTTCTCTGCTGTGGAACCACACCGCTGCCCCTTTTGCAGGACTGGAGCACTGTGCTAGCAGCATGATCTTCACGTTTGCATAGCAGGAGTATGGAAACCGCTAGAGCACATCTGTTGCACTGCTCAGAAGAGAAGAGGGAGGACTCCATCAACAGGCCCTGAAGCTTCACTGATACTACATCGCAAAGGTTTCCCAGCGCCGTGCTGTCTGGTAGTATCACAGGATGGTTTTGCTCTCAATGCAATGGAAAAGTGGACGAGTATTGACTACAAATTGCCTGTTGTCATTTCAGCTGCTCCCGTCTAGGCATGACGCTACTGTCACTATTTAAAGCCTTGTAAGCAAACGTTACAGGTAGTGTTTCCTTATCAATAGAAAGAGAAAATACTCAGCAGCTACTTCATATAGTAATTGAGTCAAGTACTTGAAAGGTGGGTGACGTCAAGTTTGACAAGATGACATTAACAAACAGGTAGGTCCCATCCACAACATCTGATCAATGCATGGGCAGCGTCTGGCATCCAGTGACTTTCAAACACATAGCCAATATATCAAAGCAGAATGCCTTTGGTAGGTTTTAGCTTATCAAATACCTTTCTTAATTATTCAGATTCTCTACAGGTTGACAGAAGAGTATTAAAAAATGTGGAGGTTGCTGTGAAAACCAAACTTACTGGAGTACCAGTATTTATAAGCATGCAAACTTTAAAAATACAGTGACACAAAGCCAAAGCAGCCCTGAAATATCTTGCAGGTTTATCCTACAAGATTTGGTGTTGAGTATGTTATACCCTCTGCCTGATCATATGCTCTCCACCCTCTCTCACGAGGGTCTTGTCTCAGTCAGTGCTCACTGCACAGACGGCAATAGTACCTTTATTATAGCTGGAAATTCAGAAACATTAGTGCTCAGCATTAAGGGGACATGAGGAAACTCACTATGGTACCTGACATTAATTGGAAGAAAGAGAGTGGTATGCAAAAACACTATTAAATTACAAACTCCTCACTGAATGGTTTCATTTGCACAGGTTTGTGTAAACATGGCTGTAAGGCAGTGCGCGGACATACCAGCTGGGAAGGTAAAGAAATTTATTTCCTTTTCAGATCCCATTTTATTTTCATGAAGTATTCCTGAGAAGTAAAGCAACTTTGGCCAGTTTTCTCAACCCCAACACTTCCCGTGCTGTGCAGCAGGGCTTCTTACACAAGGCTCTGGTGAATCTCCAGCTCCTCGATCACCTTTATCATATACCTCCTAACTGACATGTTTCAAAAGTTACGTGCTGTCATTTTAGAAGCAAAATCCATGCCTTGCTTACAAAGGAGCATCATGGTGAACTTTTCTCCAGGTTACGTATCAGTGGCTCTATAACTCACGGTTTTGTCTTCCAACCAGATGTGAACTAAAGCAACGGACATTTTAAAATAGAGTTGGTTATACACAGAAATCTTAAATCTGCACAGATAAACTCACATGGCATTTGAGTCTTTTAATAACTTGGAATGAGTTTGGGGTTTTTATTTTATTTTAGTAAGTTTCAAGTGTTTTCATCAACAAAAATTTCAATTATCTAATCACTACTTAACAGGCTTAAAGCCCAAGGAGTACAGAGTTAAAAGAAACCCAACCAAGAAAATCCCACTAAGCATTGTAAACCACAAGTATTCCCTAACTTCATAAACTTAAAACCTCGACACATTCTGTACCAATTCAAACATTAATAGGTATTTAGTAAATAATTATTTTTCTCTGGCAATCACTTGCCTAAATGTGATGTGCTCACAACTTAATATAGCTTTTGAATACCACACAAGGAATTGTATTCCATAATAAATCTATCTGTGTAACAGCTGTGCAGCCTAAATACTCTTAACACAGAATGAACTGAAACAGCAAGATGCAAAGTGATAGCGAGCTGAAAACAGCACTACATTAACTCAGCCGAGGACTACTTCAGCGAGTGTGCTATAAATGCCTGCCAGTAGCAAAACAGCCTTTTCCCACTGCTTCTGCATAATGCCGGGTTTATGAGAGGGTGAGAGAACAGAACTCTGCAAAAAATCACTTCGACTCCCCCAGAATTAACTCTTTACAGACTAAAGATCTTCCTGTGCGCTGCTAAGGATTTATGTGGTTGGCAATAGAGAAAGCACATTTTTTTAATGAAGTCATGTTTATCATCCAGTACGAATACCATAGTGACCACAGCTGGCAGCTGCTCTGTTTGTCAGACATGAAGTATGTCTGCCCTACTTGCACAGAGAATCATCTTTCAGCAAATCTTGAAGCACGTTTTCACAGTTCCTAATCACTGTTTCATCACTGATAACACTATTAACCAGTCACAACAGAGAGCCTGCCCAAAAGTCAGTTTAAAACAAAACGTTGTTGATACCTTTGCACATTTCTGTTATTTAAAGTCATTAAATTTGGTTTGGCTAGAATCATTTCATACCGCTTTCTCCTCCGCCACATCCAGTAACAATGTATCCAGCAACAAAGTACATGTCTTTTTTACCCACACAATTAATACTTTCACATAATTTTTCATATGCGGAGACCCAATACATTAAGGAACAAGCTGCAAACGCTATACTGACAGGTGCATACAGATGATGCAAGAAAAATATTCAAAGTAAAGAATTTTCTACAACTCATTATCACTTTCCAACTTAGTACAAAGTAGAAAGCAAGCATACAAAATATATAGAATAACATCATTGCCGCCTCCAGTACAGGTCCATGCTTTATTTTTTTAAAAAAAATTTTGTTGGTGTTAAGAATTCTCATTCAGCAATTATTCAGCATGGCAAAAAAAAAAATATATTTACATTTGATTAAAACACAAAACCAGCCCTGCTCCTAGAATTTGGTGTGCTGCTGCTTTCTTAGGGGCAAGACGGACACATGCAGCCACAGAAGTTTTACTACATATCTAAACATTTCCCAATGCATTGGAGGAATTGTTTCTTCCTCTTCTACTGCTCTATAGGCCTACTCATTAATAGAGGCTGTCACAGCTGTAATATCTAATACCTACAATCTTATCTCTAATGTTTTAAAGGCACATAATACACACACACGTCTATATTGTGAATAAATATAAGTATAATAAGGAAAAATGTGTGTATTTTATGACCAAAACTCACGGAAATTGAACAGAGATCTGAAGCAACACCATTTGAAGAAAGTGCTTAAAACAAATGACCTCCTATTCTCTCCACAACAATTTGTTGAAGTATTATCGGCTAACGTGTGCCAAGCACGCTGCTGGCTACGCTGAGGATGTTTAAGAAGCCAGTGCCAACAAGTGCAGCTGCTGGACTTGCAGCACCCTCCTCCTGTTCATCCCAAGCCAAATTACTCACTCTGCTATGAACAATGAAGCAGCAAGGCAGGAAAATGCCAAGTGCAAGTGAGATTAGTGATGAACTACAGGATCCCTACAGAGGTCGGTGATTAGCAGGTCCCCAGTTGTAATCACTTTCCTAACCTAGCCTTTATCTCATCATACGCTCCATCTTCACTCAGTCCTCTTCTGACTGCAAGCAGCTTCCCAATCAATAACTCTTGAAGTCTTGCAAACTCATCCACACTGTCTTGCCTTTTAATAAAGCAGTCAAATCTACATAATATGAATTGTCTGAAAACTCCTAATACAAATTTTGAACCTTGAGACTAATAAATAATTCATAAGTAACGAAACCACGTTACTAGAAAATTTTTTAATAAAGTAACAAAATAGAAGAAAAAAGAAGCAAACCTATTTAACCAGGAATGCCATGCCCAAGCGATGACCAGCAATGCAGTCTATACAGGTAATCATAAGAACATTGCCCTAGTCAGTTGTAAAGAATGGATAACTTAATCATACATTCAGACTGTGACTAGTGGAAAAAATACATTATTTTAGATTTTAACACCTTCCTCTCCCCCCACATCTTCTAAAGCCCATTTTCCCAAACAGGAGAAGAAAAAGTTTAGGAAAGCTTGGTTTTAATATTACAGAGTTGCCCCCTACTCCTTTCTTTGGTCCCCTACTTCAAAATTTGGTCAAAATTTTGCAAGACCATCATCCTACAGAAGAATTCTAATAATTTGCAAGAAGATTATGATTTTGTATGAGATTTATAGGGTTTAACTGTCCAGTCTCAGGTCTGCCAGAAATCTTCTAGGATTCTCCACACCAAGAACTGTCATTTGTAAGATAGCATTATACTTCCACTATCCAATCCTATTACTTGTCTTATTTGGTGCAAGAACTGTTTTTCATATCTAAATGATCCAAAATGTGTAAATTCTGAAGCTGCAATTACCTGAAATTAACTTCCCATTATAACTCCTGCAATTTAGGAACAATGCTTTAGATAGCAAATACTAAAATATTGCTTTTGTTGACATTTAGACTGGATTATCTGGGGAAAAAAATTAATTTTTTTTATTATGCTTTCCAAAGATTAGAAAAGTTCAGAAGTTCTTTTATACTTACAGTTGCGTGGGCATTTGCACATGTCTTTCACTGTAAGAATTTTACCGATTGAACTGACCAGGCAATAAATCTCAGAGTACATTTCTTAAGATGTTAAACACAGAAGTCAAGGGATTTCTCACAACTTCTTTAATGCAATATTTTTAAAAGAAATAATGTCAGTGTGTGAAGTGGTACTAAAGAACCTGCTTCCCAAACACATGCCTTTGACACTTTCATCCCATTGATTTGTAAGTACTTCTAAGGAAAGATGGAATATTTTGACAGTTTGCAGAGCACTGCACAGATCTTTTAGTATAAAAATAATTTATTAATGCTCTTATGTGCTTCAAATATGCAGGAGGTAAGGGTGGACTAAATTCCGCATTATATTTGGATTGACCCTGTGAACTTGTAATTTATATGCTCACGTCAAACTGAGAACGTTTCTATTCCACCAGTGGCTGATCCATGAAAACTCCTTCCTCAGTCCTATTCCTGTCCCTCCACTTACCAGGTGTATACTGTGCTAAATAACAAATCAAACCTTTGCAAGGCTAAAAAGTCTCCGGCAGGAAGATGCACATGAGTAACTGAAGGCAAGGGGAAAAGAGATAGTACAAACCTCCTGAACGAAAAAAGAACTTTCTTCTCCTCCCCCAGGCATATGTGGGCAAGTATCTGTGACCCAAATAATTCCTGAATAGCTGCTTAATGTATTTAGTTTCAGTTCTTCACTACTCTGTCTACCCTAGGCTAACCTTACCATAAATAATGGTACTGCTCTATTAACCCATTAATGTGTGCCATACATAGACAGAACATCAGCGGGAAAAACACACTTAAAATTACCTCACTAAAAAGATACTAAAAATGAGGGAAATCAGGGACATACAATATCCAGAAGACAATAACCAAACCGAGTATGCATATGAAAACACACATTCCACGTGGGTGACAGGAAGGCATTTTATCCCATGTATTTACCCACTTCACCTATCCACCCCATGTATTTCTAGAGTATTCCAGGGTCTTCACTTTGTCTATTAAAATATTTCTGCCTTTGCCATCTTTCTTATCTCATCCTCAAGGGATTTAGTCAAAACTTTGAAGCAAGTAACAAAGTTGCTACTCACAACTAAGCAAAAAGCATCCCTTGCTCTCCTGGTGTGGAATTTGTCCCATATTTTAAGGACAAAAATTACTCAGCTTCTATCAGTGACTTTGAACATCAAGTACATTCTTAAGTCTAAAGTCAAGAGGATTTTATAATTGGAAGTGAATAGAAAATTCACACTTTACAACAAAACGCTACATCTGTTTCCCATTAAAAGATTATTTTGGTGACACTACTTGCTACAAATTGCTGAATTACTTTTTTTCAAAAATATATATATAATCATATAAGAATTGAAAAAATAGTTATTTATGTAGGTATCTACAGTTCCTCTCACCATCCAAGATCTATTAATTCTCATTAAACCTGAAAAGCCAGCTTTGTCAACAAAGAAACATTCCCCCCTCGTCTATTCCCCCGATAAACACAGGTACAGACAGGGCAAGCATTTATAACCACCTTCTGTAAGGCAACTGGCAAATGCATCCAATAGTACTCTGTTGTACGGAAGTTTTGACAGTTCTGATGTGGATGTCTTGTGTAATTTACTCAAGCTTCACCCTCCACAGGCAATCCAGCCACCCCTATTGCACAGAGACACGGGTTAGTTAAATCAGGCGTTCCCAAAGTGTGGTCTCCAGCCCAGCAGTAGGTGTCAGACTGGGGGCAGGGGGAAGAAAGAAAAGAAAAACAACCCACCAAAACGCAAAACACACACACACACACACACACAAAAATCCAGAAGTAAAGAAAAACCAAACCCAAGAAACCCAAACCTTAAACACCCATTAGGTGCTAAAACAGATTTCAGAAGAAAACAAAACAGCACGTTAAGTGTTATCCCAGTATTACTGCTTCAAGAGAACAATTTCTGCAGAAACCACGGAGTAATCAAATTATCTGTTAGAACAGAAGGGGAAACCCTGCAAGACAGGGCCTGAAAGGAGGCATCTCCTGAGTGGGGCCTGCAAGCTCCTAACTACTCACACGTGTTATCTGCAAGCACGCCAAGCCAAAAGAAGGTGAAACAAAAAGCCTATAAAGATTAGTTAGACAGTCTAAATTAATACAAAGCATCAAAAATGCTAAGAGCTTAAAATAGGTGCTGTTTTTTAAGTACAAAGCCAGTATTTACAGTAAGGGATTTCAGACTGTCCAGCAATGGAAGGCCATCCTGCTAAGCCCTGAAACACTGAAGGGAACTTCACAGGAGAACATCACTGTGTTGCAGAAATGCAAACTGGTATTTGAGCTACACAGAGGATGAACATTTCACCGTCTACTGAAAAATCACTCAAAAACATAGATCTAAGCTATCCCCCCATCTGTAGGCAACCCATGCCTCCATACATCTGTGTAAATGCTGATACCTTACTGTCAAGGCACCTGAAGCACGAATGCTGTTGAAGTCACATTTGAAAAATGAACAAAAAACCCCTACCAACCTCCATCCACTCACCCCACTTCCCCCAAAAACCCCCCACAACAACCCACCACAGTTGCAAAGGAAAACGTGTTTGCTGTTTATTTTGGGAGGTGACACCAGTGGCATTCTCGATAAAAGAAAGAAGAATAATAAAAAAAAGCGCCTTCATAAGAGATCACAACAGTCGTGGGAACAGGACTGAAGAAATATTAACAATACCATCCCAGGTCCAGATGTATTCAAGGTGAACGAGTCTCTGATTTAAAAACACCAAGAAAAATGGTGTGCTCTTCAATGAACTAAAGAATAAAACTTCACATATCAATAAATACTACCTCTCTGCTTGGCTACCCATACTTTCCAGAGGTATCACCATGCTGCTTTAAATGACCTAAAGCAGATAAGGAAAACACTTTCCCTCAGCACTTTAAGAACAAAAGGAATACTCGCGGCAATACTGGCAATTATTTTATAGAAATGATAACATGAATAAGAATGATGAAATATTTTCTACTTCAACAGCAAGGAAGATGTAAAAGCAATTGCTAACATTCTGCACTTTTGTATCAGCAGGTCTAGATAACCTGACTTGAGAAGAATTAAAAAACTTTTTTAAAAAATATATATATAAGCCAAAGATTTATCTCAAATATTAACACTGTTTTTTACTTAGTTTTTAGAATATGCAGGAAATGCAAAATGTCTGGAAGAAAGTTCATTTTGTACAATATATACAATAAGCAAATCTGATTACACAAATAATTTATTCCTTTGATAGCAAATCATAAATAATGAAATCACCAAAAAAGGATTTTATTAATAAAGGATTAGGTAAGTTAACGATAATGCTAGTCAGCTTGAATTCATGCCAAAGGTGTCTTTTTACACTGTAAGCTGGCAGAGTACACTATCAATGTACCCAATTTTTCTAAGGTATGTGTCTTAATATGATAAAATATTTTGACAAAAAACCTGGATTACTTTTAAAAGAATAATTTAGAGGAATAATCTAATCACTCTTTTAAAACAATAATGCATTAAGGGAGCAAAAGCCAGGCACCAGACAAGATTTTAAAATGCAGCTGTAAACAGAGAATGATCACTAAATATTTTTCAGTGACATCAACACAACTCAAATCTTGCCCCTAGATTTAGGGGGTTTTGTCCTTTTTTTTTTTTTTTTTTTTTTTTTTAAATCATCAGCTTGACAATCTAAATGTGTTACTGGAAATTCAGAGCTTGTTGGCAGACTGAAACAACTGAAGACAGGTCACTGATCTGGAGCGCTCTGAACTGCATCTAAGGATGCAAGCTGCCTTTTTTATTCAGTCAAGTGCAAAAAGATGCCTGCAGGATTGAGACATGGCCCTACAGCCTCCTGGTCTTTAACTAGACTTATCGCAGGGAGGAGGGTGGTGGCTATGGATGCTTTTCTGTGGTCCACCATTATCCTACTTTCCTGCTGGCCAGCCTCAGCCGTTCTGCAAGGGGCGCAGTGGCCTTTGCAAATCCCACTGGGCATCCCCCAGGCATTGAGCAGGAAAGCCCAAATGTCTACCTCGGGGTTAGGAACATGTGGTTATGGTACCTGAAAGCGTTGCAACGTGAAAATCTTCCTTCTAAGCCTGAATGGTATTAAAGAGTGAAAGTAAAAACCGTATGGCTTTCTATCTTTTCATCAATTTTACCTACTTGTACTTCAGTTCCGTGCACCACAGAATACGAACCACGGAGCTTGCTTATTATTGCAAAAGCCTTTTATACACAAACTAGGATTAATTTCGAAGACACTTTCCCATTTCACATCTAGCATTTATCTCTGACATAAGCTCTCAACTACACATTACTCCTTGATATTAAACAGTTGTAAACACTTATAAAAAGGCTTTTCTTGATCCTGCTCTCCCTGGAGTTACTCATCTAAGTCTCGGCATCTCAAGCACCTATTTTACTTCTCATGCAGTTGCTTTTCAACCTAAATTTACGTTTTTATCAACCTCCTTGCATCTGTAATTTTGTCATTACCCACTACACAGTGCACACGGAACCTGTCCTGCCTAATGTCTTTATCAGTAGCCTGGAGCAGAAGGCAGAGCACACCCTAAAAAAGTTGCAGAAGACCCCAATTTAGGAGATGCAGTTCAGTACACTTGAAGGCAAGGCCACCTTTCAGAGGCATGCAGGCAACCTAGAGGACTGGGCCAACAGGAACCTCATAAAATTCACCCATAACACATGTAAAGCCCTCCAACGTGGGGCAGACCAACCCCTTGCAGTGGGGCAGGCTGGGGCCAAGGCTGCTGAGAAGGACCGAGGGTCCCCAAAGGTAAGCTGCACGCAAGACAGCAAGTGGAGGGGAGGGATTATCCACCTCGACTCAGCACTCATTACACCATAGCTAAAATATCGCATCCAATTTTAGATCCCCCAATTAAAAAACAAACAAAAAAGCCCCAAAACACCTCCACACCAGAAACAGACAAAACGTAACCAACCAAAACTAAGCCTAAGGGCAAGACGGTCAACAGGAAGATTCCCACTGCTTTTGCTGGACATTGAAGAAGGCCTCACAACGATGCAGCCCTTCTTTTCATTGGTATCACATCCATTCCAGAATCATGGATTCTGAAACCCTGCAGCTGGCAATTTTCCCTCCAACTTGCTATCACTCAGGTCAAACAACTTCTGCCCCCCTCTTTACATCAGATCTCATCCTTCTCTTTTTTAAATGCAACCTCAAAATTGAAGCAAGACAAATTTAAGCTTTCCAATTCAGCTAAATTAACTCCCTTAATTAATTATTCTTTACACACTGGCTCTGAAAAAATGATCATGCATTTAAAACCACACACACACTATTTATTCCACATCACATTTCCTTCTCTGCCGGTGAGAGCACTCTCTTGGATACCTGGTCTCTGCAGTGAGTTTCCCGATTTTCGCTATGCTGCATGAAACAGTAAATGGTACCGGGTGGTGACCAAAACTATTCTGCTTTGAGCAAAACATTTGAAGAAAGGTAATAAAAAGGATTAAAACTACTACTGAAACGTCTGGACCTCTCCATTTCTAGATTAAAAATGGTAAAGTAAAAGAGCAACTCATTGTAGGAGTTCCAAGCTACAGTTGTATCTTTAAACTCTCACTACTTCTGTTAATTTAATTCACATGTATATCCTAATAGAAAAACAAAGTACTACTGAGGTGATTTAAACTGTTGCACTTTTAGGGTTATATTCGCAAAGTCTATTTTAAGAACTGCTTTGGAAGCAACTGATGTTTTATGCAGTGAACTGCTATTTTCCCAGATGAACAGAATATCCATTCTTTGGCTCGCAGTTTCCATGACACTAAAAACAAAACATTCATCGGCACCAACTCAGTGTTTGATGGTAAATGCAGCTGCAGCTCACAACAGCTCGCAGTGTACCTCAGCCCGCCTCAGCTGAACAGAGGCACTGTATTTCCCCAACGCAATTTCATTGTTTTACAGACAAGCCCTTTCTTGCCAAACTCACACATTTCAAACCCTGCTGGTGCTCTGTCTTGAAATGATAAGTTATTCAATTCTGCAAGTAATGATACTAAGGCAAAGTCGCCCAAATTGCTGAAACAAAGTACATAACCAGAAAAAAGACTTCGGGAACAGTAGCATTTGCCCCCACAGTTATGAAGAAATTTTTGGCAAAACGAATTCAAACTTTGCTCCCTGTTACAATTCCAACTCACTGGCTTCAAGTGAGTTGTTAAAAAAAAATATTGCAGGGACTGTTTTAAAACTGGGAAATGGAGAAAGTCACATGGCGATTCGGAGACAAGGAAAACCACCCTGCTTTCATAGATCCTTCTCTCCCCAAGAGGAGCATTAAAGAGAACACCTCTAGAATAAAAGATATCATAATATACAGCCTTCTACTTTAGGGGAAGATGCAAGACTCCTGTTTGCTAACAAGTTAATCCTGCCTCATATTAACTAGCTTTTCATCTGTTTGAGATTCAGGTTAAGTACCTGGTCACTCACCTTCTCACACCGGTCAGCGCACCGCTGCTGCACACACCTCGACTTAATCACATCAGTCTGACTAAAAGCCAAGTTGAAAATGGGACCTAAACAATACTCCGCATATATTAGAAGCATTTTTAGGCACCAATTCAGTAAAGCAACTAAGCGCATATGTACTTACAAGTATACAAATGAACTAAATTCAGCAGGGACTGCTCCTGTGATTTCAGCTATACACTTAGGAGAACGCTGGTGGACTGCAGACAGATTAAAGAGAAATCTGACAAAGATGGATGCATCCTCTCGGTCTACTCAGTGTAGTTTTTAAGAAATTCAGTCAAAATTTCTGAAAATATGAACAATGTAACGCGTCAATGATCAATTTACAACTTGCAGTGCTATTTGAAGCTAGAAACTCATTTCTTGAAGTTAGAGGCTGAAATCCATTTCTGTCCTGGCTCACAGCATGCACGTGCTAAGGACAAGGAGACATCCATCCATATTTAACTCCTTAAATATAATGAAAATAGCTTTCCGAGAAGAGCTGGGAACGCTGTTGGTGTCGGTGGCACATTCTCAGGCCCTGGGGGTGCTCAGCCCCCCCTGCCCGCAGCGCGGCGCCGCTCCCCCCCGCCCAGCTGCTGCTGTGCTGAGAGCGCCCCCTCCTGGTTCCCTGGACTCGAACCACGCCGGAGATGGAGCTACCCACGGGCACAGCGCTCAGACCTATCTAGGGCACTGTAAGAAATGCCTACATCATTACAAAAATAATCAGATGGGAAATACAACCTCAAGCAATTGCTTTTATACCAAAACGGAACAAGGCTGCCTTTCCAGCCAAGTTACTTTATATAAAGCTCAAAGAAAAACATGAATACAAAGACTGCAGCAGTATTTATTAATAAATCATTAGCAAAACAAAAATTTAAAAATTCATTGCTTTTTATACCAACACCAGTGACTTCAACTTGAGATTCAGCAGACCCCTTCAGGATCAAAGACTGTTACAGCAGCTTACTGTCAGAGGCCAGTGGAACTCGCTTTCAAGCATTACTCTTAATAAATTTCTATTGATAACCTTTCTACTGACAACCAACTGGACTTTTATAACATCCTTACACTAAGTCATTAACGAGACTGGATCATCAGTGTGCTCCCTGTAGACCACTGCAGATTACAAGATCAGAAAAGTGAAGCCTGCTTTTGTAGCTTTTCCAGGAGCAGAAATACCCCCCCACACACACACACAGAAGCTTTCTCACTGCCAACACAGCAGTTACACATCCCCAGATTATTATTAACTGGAGTGTAATCCATGTTGCAGGTAGTCATCACTGTAACCTAGGAAGAACATTCATGTTATTTTGTAAATACAGTCCTGCAGAAGTTCTTTGGTGGGTCAGTAAATGCTGATACGGGACACAAATGCTATCTTCAAAATTTCAGTTTTATTAAGTGTTTGCTGAGGTTTTGACTATTACTTTTCCTTCTGAAGCCAAATAAGAGACACGAAGTCCAGACGCTGGCAGAAATAGTCAGCTCCCCTTACAGCTCCTGGAAAGAATTTTGTTATCTACAGATTTAAGTTCTTCAACTTTATTGCAACACTGTTGCCCATTTCCCTATGCTAGTGTTTCCAAACACTGGACAATAAATTAAGAGACCAACCAGCTGACCTGCATACTAGATATGATGTTGTTCTTCCTCTACTTCAACTACAGAGCAAGTTTCATTAAAAATATTAAAGGTATATCATGTGTTTTCCTGAGACTGTCTTTTTGCAACTGCAGCGGCAGTAGCAAATAAGGGACTTCATAGTAAGAACACAAGCAGCAACGTCCCTGTAAGTCCACTGCAAATTCCCACCTGGCTGTGATTATCACATACACAGCCTGGTATGCAGGGGGAAGATGAATGAACCTAGAGAAGCTTTTTAAAGTATAATTTGCAGCACAAAAACCTGAAAGAAATCCTGTATCTTAAGATAACACAGATTCTTCGTAGGCCAATTGTTAGTGATCCTTTTTATTGCTCCCTTCTCAAAAGCAGATTCTTGCTAGCTGTTTACTTTCTGAAACTTTGGATAATGATTACAGATGCTAAATTGGGATGTCAACCTATGAAGTCAGCAATGGGGGAGGGAGACTGGACAGACAAATAGTATCTATTATAATCACAACCAGTATTCCTCTTCCCCAACCATGAACCATGTCTTCTCCATCTGCTCAGGTACTTACCTCAAAAGCTAATTAAAAAAATTAACAAATTCACATCCGTGTGATAGTGGTTCAAAGAGGGACAAAAAAAAAGTTACAGCAGCTATTTTGAATAAGGAAGGTCAAGGTTTCCAGAGTCTCAAAAAAGTAATGTTTTAGAAGAATCTTGAAACTGGTATCTAAAAAATGTCTGTTTTTCAAGTTGCAAAGCACCCAGTTTTATTTGCAGTATAACTCAAATCACGAGTGCACAGGAATGCTGAAGCCACCTCATGTAGTTCTATTTGAAATCCGAAATATGGATTTATGGCCCTGATCCTTCAAACAGCTACATACGTGCTTAATGGGATTATGTGTGCTTAAAGTCTCTTAGATCTAGAAGTTTTTGTAAAATTAGGACTTACTTTGGGCATGCAGATCATTCACTAGGACACATTAGATTTATACTGACTTTCATTACACTCTAAGACCTTTGGATACTTCCCGTTATATCAGGCAACCACTGAAGTAAACAAATTAAACTCTTAGCAGTATTTTACTTCCTTATATTACGAAAAAGCTTATAAGGATTATTTTTTTCCTGGGTACCATCAGAGCATTACCAAAGCACCAGAATGCTAATTAAGTGGTTATTTTGCTTATGATTAAAAAAATCATTAAGTAAAAATCTGAGATTTGTTTCAAATAGCTTTCTTCACTAGCCCAGAACATTATGTATTTCTAGAACTGGAGCTCTACTGAAATATTTTGAAAAGTGAAGCCACTTGAAATAATATATTTGAAAAATCTTGTATGTATACATGTGTATAAGTAACACCACTTCACCTGTGTTTCAGTGCATCCAAAACAGTTCAGCCACATATATACACAGTTTCACTGATATTTTCCTTCCCTGAATAAGACCCATTCTTTGTTTACTACTTTTTAATTCTTATTTTAAAAGTCTTTTTTTTTTTTCCCAATTACAGGCAGGAAATAAAAAGAAATGCAACTCTTTTTATGTAAAGTAAATCCATCTGGATGTTTGCTGCATCCTATATTATAAACTTGTGATCCCCAACCAGAATGAGTTATAGTGAAGCTGCAGGCAAAATTGTCTCCATATACCACAATCCATTATCCCTGTCAAGTTAATGTTCCATGTTGAGCCATATGGCGTGGGTACACACTCAACAAAGGAAATTCCTTAAACTTGTTATAATCAGCACTTACAGTCATCCAAAAAAACTGACATAAACAGCTTTATTGTGTTTTGCGCATTTCAGTTGATATCCATGACAAAAAGAGGAAGGGGAGGGGGGGGGTAGGGGAGGAGAGGGAGTAAAGTTGCAATAATAAAAAGGGAGAAAGGGAGACAGAGACTGTACATTTCATAATTACACAATTTTCCTTAGCAACTGATTTTCAATTACAATAAAGCTCAAGCCTCCTGACACTGATACACTGTTCCCGATTAACAAGAAACAAAACAAAAAAAAAATCCAAACCCCACTACATCATTACTTCATTTTCAATGCAAATAAGAAACCCTATAGTTTCAAAGTGCCTGACTCATGTAAAAGATTCTCAATTAAAAAAAAAAAAAAAAGTTGAATAATTTTAGCTTTCCTGACTTTGGAGAGAAGGTTTGTCTTCAGTTGTTGTATAATTACCAGGGATTTAACAGTCCTTCATTAACAATACGGTTATTTAAGTAAAATATCTTTCTATGCATTAAGTGTAGGTCACAGATGAATTAAGGGCTCCCAGAAGCCTCTGCTACCTGGCACAACCCATCACATCAAGCCTAAGTCAAGGTACAAGTAGAGCAGAACTTCATTCCAGCCCCCGCAGTGACAACAATAAAACGCTGAGAAAACACACTATCAAATACTGAACTCAGCATCAATTTCTGTTAATTACAGCCTTGTCAGCAACGTGATTATTCAAACAGCTCATGCAAATGTTAATGAGTCCTTATTTGCATATTTATTTTTTCCTTTGTTGAAATGTCATTGATTATTACATTCTACAATGATGAATGCTGCTGATGATGTGCTCTGATATGTAATTAGTCATTAAGTGGAATGAATAGATCAATTATGAAAAAGGAGTAAGATTAAGAAATATCAAACAAGACCGCCCAATGTAACTATAGAAATTTTTTTAAAGGAACTAAAATAATTTCTTGGCATTTAAAGTGCAACATCAGTAGTTTTCAATAAATAAACTACTACTTTTCTGAGGTTAAATAAGATCTTCCACATGCACTGCTACTTGGGTAATCTAATTACAATAGCTGAGCACTTTTGTAAAGACAGGAAGAAATCTGCAGAGTAACACACAGGTTTTGGGGTTTGGTGGTTGTATCTCGTCCCTCCCCCAGGTTGTTTCGGTTGGTTTTTTTTTGAAAAAATTATATCTGTCCCAAAACTGCTCATGAGCACACCACAAGCCATCTGATCATCCAGCAGAAATAAAAACAGCGCTTGCTGCACTTGCAGCAGCCCCACTTTGTTCTGAAGGCAAAGGCTCACATTGCCTTTTGCAACTGCCTGCTCTAGCAACCCAGCCAGAGCTCGCCACTCGCAGATGAAGGGGAAATGAGAGAGAAGAGGAAGGAAGGAGGAAAAAAAAAAGAGAGAGAGAGAGAAAAAAAAACCCAACCCAACAAAAAAAAAAACACATTACTGCAGACCAGATGGGAACATTCCACATGACCAAACCAATCAATCACCTCGGTGGGGCGCAGGTGCAACACAGCCGTGTAGCAACACACCATTTCACAGTCTATCGGGCACAAACACATGGTCACCAATCAATGGCACCCCCAGGACCTGGGGGGGAGGCTCTCTCGAGCCTTACTGGTCCATGCCTGATGACTTCATAATCACACATCATTTCATTCACTGGAGGATACAAACCAGCATTCTAATAACCTTCCCCTGAAACCGGTCATGTTGTGCATATTAATAGAGTGCCGGGTAGAGCTGAACCACCGGCTCCACGCTGCAATCTGAGCAGAGCCTGCAAGAAGGAAACAACCTGAAGCTAAGAACTTCTGCCTGAGGAAGGCTAGTGGGCTCAGACCCAGATCCACGGCAACATTATTCATTTTGCCAAAATAAACCGTGCACAATGCTCGCACCTTTTACAAAGCAACCCTTGAACAATAGCAAGCAAGCAGAGATAAAGGACAAAGCAGGATCGGGGGAAAAAAGAAAAAAAAAAATCAATGTAAGAGCCTGTTTCTGTACCTGGTGGTGTGTTAGACAATTCTGAAACAAACAGGACCACCACCCATAATGAAAAAAACAAAGTTAAAACTATTTCTAAATTATCTGCGCACTCACAATGCTCTCAGTGATATTATCTTTCTTTTAATTCAAGTATCACAGATGAGTTTTAAAACTAGCAGATAAAAATTATCTATGCAACATGATATAATCCCACCACACCAAGACTTCAATCAGAGCACTAGCTGCTTTTGACTACAGTTTGCAAAACAGGCCAACTACAAATCTTAATTTATATTTTTTGTTGATGACTTAGGAGTATAATAAACAAATTGCTGAAAAGTCCCTGGAGAAATAATTATAGTAGGCAT
The DNA here is from genome assembly GCF_017639655.2 of Falco naumanni. Taxonomy (NCBI): domain Eukaryota; kingdom Metazoa; phylum Chordata; class Aves; order Falconiformes; family Falconidae; genus Falco; species Falco naumanni. The sequence continues at coordinate 18,509,864 of NC_054060.1, read as the reverse complement.
AATAAGGGGTATAGTTGTTAGGTTGCACTCTATAGCACTACATGTTGCTTTAGGTCAATGGCAATTCCTCCTTTCCTATCTGGGAGGCTACACCAAGAGATTACAGCATACTTTATTTCATTAACACAAGGGGGGGAAAACAATGTCACAAGCAGAAAGCACATTTTTTAATACTTAAAATCTAGATAATTTGGCAATTTGTACTGCTGCAGGCCCTTTTATCTCCTTTGGCTTCCTCCCTTGCTCATCTCAAAGATCTCAGAAAAATGTACAAAAGCATTTGCCTTTTGCTCTCAGTTTAGAGTCTTGGTATGATTCACCTTTTCACAGGGTCAAATCAGAGTCAGTAATCCAAAAACTCCACACGATAAAAGGTGGCAGACTTGGTGATATCAGATAGAGGAGCACAAAAGGGTTAAAGAACAAACATAGTATCACAGGAATATTCACATCCTTTTGCAGAATTATGTTGACCAGCAGCAGATGAGGAAGTGTTCTCCCTCACTAGAATACAGAACTCATTAATCAATAAATCATTAAATTAAAGGCTTGACGAACAGTTCTATTCTGGGCACTTACAGAATGCTAATTACTGTATCATCTGGGGAACCTACACTGTTAAAATCTGAGTATCTTCTTTAACAAGATCACTTTTTTAGATTAAATTCAGCTTTTATTTTGAAAGCCCTTGAAAAGAAATGGAAAGTGTCATATAATGAATTAAGTACTAATATCAGTCACACTCCACATGCAACACAGGGCAAGCTGATAGCTAGGCTACAGACGTGACATCTCTTAAGAGGCAAAAAACTAACAGCTGGCAACATTCACAATGGAAAGGGCTGGGAGGAGTTTGAGAATCTCATCCCAATTGAAAAGGCCTCAGTAAAGCTCAGCCTGACCTGGAAGCATCAAACAAGAAGAACAAGAGGGCAGTTAGCACAAGAGTCCAGGCCGGTCTGAGCATCTCACCTGCCCTCCCCTGTGCTAAATGCTACCTGAGTGAAGCCAAGGACACACGTGTCTCTGGTGGGAGGCACGCCCCACACCAAACCTCTTCTGGTCCTCAGACAAAACTGAGTATCTCTTCCCATTGACTGAGGTGGGAAAGGAGTGGGGGGTTGCTTCCTCAGAGTGTAATTATACTCAAAAAGCTAAGACATAGAAAGCGAGGGTTCAGCTCAACGCATGGAAACTAGAGCACAAAAGGTTAAGATTTATCAGAGAAAAAAATTCAAAAGAAAGGGTACTCCAAAATGCAAGAGATGGCACTGCTTGGGAGCAAGGGGGGTTCTACAAAGACTGCATGAACTGCACCAGAGAACTTTTAGTGAACTTCTGAAAACAATTTTTAAGAAGTGCACGGCACAGGCATCAGGGATCCAATTGTTACATAAATTATATAGGCTATAAGGACATCAAGAGAACAGTAAGATATTTTAATCAGTTTGTTCAAGTCAGTGAAGGAGTCGTGACAACAGTAACATGAATTTTAATTCATAAACAAAATGATACATAAGTCCTGAGATCTCCTTCAGAAAGAATGCCAGTGAAAATTTGCTTATACAACAATTCTTACCCCTAAAATATATAGAGGCAAAGTCATCAGTAAAACATTATATGTAATTCACAAGTATATAGTGCATAAATTAGTGAAATTTATCTTGTAAGAAGTAGCATTGATTTATTCATTCACTAAAAATTAAGACAAGCACCACTGTTTGGAAGGAGGGATCTAGAAGTTAACGAACAAAACAGTGACCAAAAAAAAAAACCCTCATCTTGTCAACGCAATGGTAACTCATTACAAGGTTAACCTGAAATGGATTTCTGCAAGAAGCACTCACAAGTTCACAAATATAGCAAAATTAGTATTTACAATAAACAGAGGTAAAAATGTGTGGGAACTTAGGACAGTTGATAGCTAAGGCTGAAAGGGTTTTGTGATTCTTGAGTAAAAATGGTTAAATGAGACAGTCGACGTTACCCTAGCAAGCAAAGGACATGCATTTGCTCAATGTTAAAAAAACTTCGCAGAATTCAACAAATAAAACTGCAAACTGAAAATGTAACTAAAATTAGGGATATACTTCCTTTAGTAAATGCATTCAAATCCAAAGAAAATCTCTAATGCTACTAAGAATGTTCTTAAACTACTACAGAAACGTACAAACCCAGCTAAATTGAATGCTTTAAAGTTCAGATACAAGCTACTGCCTGACTGGTCCCTTTTATCTAATCATCTATACTGACGTTACTCAGCTTTATCCAGAGTCAACAAGAACTATTCAATTTACGTTTTGCCTAACTGGATTCCTTACAATCAGCTGTTAGCATCAAGCTGTCTGACTTCCATTCAGGCTTCACAGCTGGATTCATTATAAAAAAGAAATATTAGAACTTGGGCAGGCATAACTGGCTTTGACTTCCAAATAAGTATTTTTATAACTAATCACGCTAGACTTTCAGGTATTAAATAAAACTTTCGTTCCCATACATTTTTTTCAACATGACACAGACTGAATATATTTTAAAATTTCCAGTAGCTGTCAAAATTGTATATGTAAAAAAAAGCTAACAAACCCAAGATTTTTAATGAAAAAAATGATCGGGAAAAGGACCAAGAATTTTTCTTCTATCAGTAAAAGTCTCATTGCAAAGAAGAGTTGGAATTCCACTGAGGCAGAGTTGCAGTTTGGGTTTTTTTTAATTATTTTTTTAAAAGGAATGAGGACTGTTCTGGGTTTTGTTTTTACAGTAGCTACTGAGTTGGTTCCTAAGGAGTTGATAACTTACATTCTCAACAAAAAGAAGGATTTTGAAGTTACAACAGAGAAAACGCCTACACTACTTAGAGCTATTTTATATTTAAAGGCTGTTCTTGATAATCAAAATATTATCTGCAAGATGGGATAGCTACTCTTGAAAAAAAAAAAAAAAGAAAAGCAACATCCTTAAGGGAAAAAAAGGGAAATCTGTGGGGAAAAAAATTATTTAGCTTTGTCTTCCAAAACAGAAGATAGATGAGCAGCAATCCACACGATACTGATTTGAGCAAATACTTGAAAAGGGACAGGGAGGAGAAAGGCAGCACATCAGAAAACATGGCGCTCTGTACAAATGCAAAAGATGAACTATGGCCACCCAGCAATTCACAGTGACATTGCCACCCCCTTTTTAAATCACTGCAAAAGTCTGCTTGGGAAGAACAGGTGGGTTTTCTCAGTGGAGGGGGGAGTAGAGAAAGCGAAGGGCCACTGCCGCCTCCGTACGACCACAGACCTTGAACAGGCTACAGACGGGAAGGGGAGAACACAGGAACACACATTATCACAAAGGCAGTCAAAAGCAGAAAGGCAGGAAGGGTAAGGATGGAAGTAATTAAGGTGGGGGGGAAACAACAACAAAAGAAAGCGAGGAATAAAATGTACTTGCTGGTTTGTCACGTCCTATGTTTTATTGTTGACATACACTTCTATGAATTTGCAAAAATGGGGAAGATGCATCTTGCCACAACAAAATGGCCAATGCATATCATTTTAGACAACTGAATTTGAAAACTGAACAACTGGATATGAATTCAAGATTACCTGCTACAAATTTTAAACTATTTAAAAAGCAGAATTATATTTTAAAATATCTTAAGTTTTTAGGATTGAATACATTCTTCTTAGGGAGGTCCTCAAGGCTCCCCATAGCAAATTTAAGGACCACTGAAAGGAGGCAGTTGACCAGATACCTTGACACTTCAGGTTTTATTACCAGCTGCCACTAATCCTGTCTTACAGGCCAATACAACCAAAGAACGTACCCAAAGAGAGACAATCAGGAAAACTATGACACTCATTACACACATTGGTTTATTAGCAGTTAAAAAAAAAAAAAAAAAAGAAGGAAAAAGATGCAGGAAAACACTGTATTCTGCTATTCTGCATTTACAAACACCTGACATGCCTCTTGTAAAAAATTAAATAAAAAAACCACTCAAAACAAAACACATTTAAAGTGATACTGTCCTTTTAAAGCCCAACTAGTTCTTTTTGTGCCTTATTTCTGATTCTGATCAGCAGCATTCTCTGCAATGTATGTATATGGTATGACCCCTTCTGTTATTTACAAGCAGAAATAAACTGTGAAAAACTTTGGATTTAGTACTTTCTGAACTGGTCACAGCAGAGTAAGCTCAGATGGCTAGTCGAACAGAACATCCTTAGGGAGACAGAGCCACCCCAGAGGCTTTGTGGGCAGAAAATCTTTAGGCAAAGTGATTCATCATGTGTGGCAAGATGACTGTGACATCTAAAGATTCTTGCCTGGAGCAGCATGGTACATGCTATAAGGGATCAAGCATTCTGAAAAGCATCCATGCACATCTCAGAAGCTTCAGTAAAAAAAAAGTTCATGTTTTAAATAACAGAATACTGGCTATTAAAAAATTGTGTATGTGAATTTGCGTCTTGTAGTGGAAAACTATGAAGTCCCCCTTCAGCTTGTCTGAACCTATGCTTTTGGCCTAACATAGAAACAAGCAAGATTTTACTAATTTTGCATTCCAACCTCACTCCTTCAGAGTCTAAACAAAGGATGTTTTAACATCTGGCTCATAATCCTTCCTCCAACGTAAGCAAGCCATAGCCTTGCAGGCTTATTTAGAAGTTGGCCATCAATAAATGATTATTTTTCCCACTTTAAAACATATTTTCCCATAATGGCTTTAATTATCCTCTTGTCTATTCACCATAACTTCTAGCTCTTCTAACAGAGAATTAGAGAATGCATTGCTACACCTCCACCGCAACAAGAGAACAAACAGGTTTGATCTGCCAAATAGAGTGCAGAGTAATCTGTCCTGTGCAGGACAATACTGTGCCCTACAGCACCCCTGGTCAGGATCTGCACTTAAAGGCCACTTAGAAGATAGGAGTTTTGAATGTACAAATGTCTCACAAACAAGCAAAAAGACCCACACTGGAATAAAGACGCCTCTACCATGGTATCCCACTAATAGCACTGGCCAGTAACAGGTGCACAGAGAAAGAACCACAAAACCCCAGAGCTAATGCGAAGAATGATACGCTCCAAATTTCAACGGTCATGTGTTACAGCCAACTAAGTACCATGCTATAAGCAACAACAGAGTGTAATCAGATGCAAAACTTACTTTCTTTACCTTTAAGTCGAAGGAAATAAAAAGAAAATATACCTACAAAGAGCAACACATCTGCACAAACCCAGAAAAAACGGCCTTTCTTAAAACAGTCCAAAAAAAAAAAAAGTCAACAGACCAAGGAAGACAGACAAGCCAGGTAAAGACAGGAAAAATCCCAGGGTGCAGATGAGTGTGAGCCTGATGGAAATGCTCAGGTGGAACAGTGGACTGATCCAGACGGGTGCATTCAAGGGACAAAAATACAAGTTTAACCGCCCAGTAAAACTACAGTAAAATTATACTCTATAGATTTGAGGACAGATAATTCTCTTGCCAGTTCTAGTGGAAATTAAAGTTTACATTATTTTCTACCTCTGATTTTTTAGCAATTTTTGAAGGAAATGAACTGGACCAATGACACACTATTTGTGTTGCATTAACAAAGAAGAAAGCAACATAAATGTATCACCAAGAAAATAGCAGAGATCAGATAGAAGGGCAGTGGCAACTTTAAAAACACAGTATTCAGTTCAATAGTAGTGTTGAGGTTGATTATCAGGGGAATAATGATGCTTAAAAGCACAGGTTAAAAAATGAAAAAAATTACTAGGGCCTGGGTAACATTTTCTCCTGATGAATCACTGCCTTTCAATTTGGTGTTTTATTTCACACTGGTTTACTGGCATTTGCACTATGTCTCTATTATGAGACCAAGCTGTATCTATGCTGAGGGAAGAGGGGGAGGCACCCAAAACAGAAACTCGGAGGAACACGATCAACAGGGAAGCTTGCCTCCTTCGTACTGCAGTGTCCACCAAGCACGACAGAGCCAGCTAAAGCCAGTGCCTGGAGATCAAGACATTTGTGTTCCACATTTTCTGCTATGTAGGTAAAACGAGAGAAATCAACACAGAAAATCCTCTATATTTTAAAAAAATCGTTCTTTACCCTTACTCAGTTCTAAATATCTTGCTGGCAGCCCGCTGTTTATTGTGTATACTTATGCAAACTCTCCTACATAAAATGGTTACCAACCGGAGAAACACATAGGCTTTTTCCTTATGCCAGCAAGCCATATTCCTTTTCATAGTTTGCAACTGTGCCACTGAACCAACAAACCCCAGCATTCCTCTTCTGACCCCTCTTCCTTCACCTGCCCCCCCCCCCCCCAAAAAAATACTGAAGAAAGAAAGAGGTTTATATTTCATTCAACAGCTTTACGAAGTTGTTTGGGTTTTTTAAACCATGTACCTTTTGAGCTACATTTCTAGGAAGATACATTCCTAATGTAACAGCAAAAATATAAATTAAATAAGGAATATACACATATACTGGACAAAAATATTCATTGTAATTGTGCACAGGGCTTAGTGCCAGATAGCTGTCAAACAAAGGAACAAAATCATACAGTTGTTTGGCACTCAAGGCTGAAATCATTGTGAAACATGTACTGTTTATAAATTGTCATTGATGAATAAAAGGAGCGAACAAAAAAAAAATTAAAGGAAACGCAGCCAAGCACCAGAAAGACAAGCCAATCATCACTCCTCCTCCCACCACTCACAGTAATCAAACAAAACAAAATAACCTCCAAAACCCCCAGCATACTGGGCAAGAACAACGTAGCGGTGCAAGGTAACTGAGCATTGCATGAACAAGTGACTTCAGACTGTGCTCTCTTAGTTCACCTCAAAGTACCCAGAAAAGGGATAGATTCAGACACCTGAAAAAAATGGTACTTTGATTTCTCAGCTTCGTTATTTATAAAGTAATATTTAAAACACCAGCAATGTTAATGACATTTATCTTAAGCTTAAAAATATCAATCCCAGAAGATGTAAAGAAAAATTGTTTCAGCAATGGCAAAATATATTAGAAGATCTTTCATCACAGAACATAGTGTTGCTGAAAAAAAATACCACATCATCTGTCATTGAGAAGAAAGATTTAATTCACATCAGGTGAAAGGATGACACTTCTCTAACTACAAACAGAATTGTATCCCGGAAAATAAGTCAGAGATCAGCTGCTGATCTTGCACAGCGGTACAAATTTCAGTATCTTTCAAACTTGAAGCTGTATAATAATGCAACACATCTACATGGAAACAAAATCACCTCTAAATTTAAAGAAAAAAACCTTGTAAATATAACAAAACACCAAACTTTTTTGACTGATAAGTAGAATATTAAGGTGTGCTAAATGCCATATGTACAACACACGTATGACCTTCTGTAGACTCCCCTGAAGTTAGGGTGACCCAGTCAGAAGATTCACTACATTTCACAAGGCCATGCAACTTGTAAAATAGGTAAGGCATATTTAAGAAATACGGTGCTGTAAGGAATTAATTTTTGTAAATCTCTATTCAAACAGGTCAATCAGACTGCAGTTTAAGTTGGGAAGTACCTCAAGATTCCAAATAAATATAGAAATACATTAAGTCTGACGTGACAGCTTGTAATGAACTAGCAGTATGTGAAACAAATAAATGTCATTAGAAAGAAATTAATCCAGTCAGAAATGGAAGTGTTATTTATCACAGCAAAATAGTAAGGCAAACTTCACTTTGCTCCTACAATGCAGAAAATGTACCTAAAACTGCAGTACCCTGATAAAGTCTACAAGTACACTCTTTCCTTTCTTACAGAACTTCTTTTTTTTAAACTTGATATGAATTTATTTATGATATAGCGATGCACTTAGGTACTCAGTGCAGACCCCAGGGATCACCCCTGAAGCTTCCAAGACTGCTAACAAGTCACACATTAGTCTCAAGACTTCTGCTTTCTATGTCCCATTGTATAAGAGGAAGAAATTGCAAGATGCCTTATTTGTGTTGCATTCGTGCCTAAAGTGCCAGGCTTATTGTAGAGGTTCCTATCATGCTGGCAAGTAAACTAAAATTTCGTTACAGACATTGTGACAATAGTACTGATTTTGCATGTGGTATGGGCAATCCCAAAATGAATTTACACATTCTACATTTACACATTACATATTTTGGTGCGCTTGGTTGCTAGCTACCTCAAAGGCTCACGGCCAGACCTCAGCAGTTTTAGGATAAAACCATAAAATGAGCCTCAACTTATTTCACTATTAGCTACTGTGCTTCTTCCCCATTCCCATTTCAATGAACCTTTTTTTATTTCATCACTGAACTTAAGGCAATTGCTTTCTTTAAAGGAATCAGTAGCAGTAATCCCAAATACTGCCAGTTTCTTTAATCCCGTACGTAACAAATCACATAAAATGACCTATCAACTCTCTCTTCTTTCATCTTCAGACGCGACACCCCGGTGAGTGTCTTCCAAAAAAAACACAGCCAAACAGCACCCTCCCTCCACCAAATGCCACCCTGGCGAAACTTCTACACATAAGGATAACAATGTTTCTGTTTCTGAAAGTGACCCTCCATCCGGATGCCTAAGAAATAACTCCTCAGAATTTTCAGCTGACTTCCCAACGTACATATATGCGTTAGTGACAGAAGCTGAACGCCCATCTGAAAGCCACAGTACTGTTAGCCTTCAGAAAAGCATAAAAAGGGCAGCAACCAAGAAAGCCTTGCAAATAAAGTAAGATACTACCATCACTTAATAGAGCAAGTCGCAATTCTCCAGTCTTCGGCACATTTCTGTTGCATGAGAATCTTTCACCTACTTTTCAGAAACAAAACTTCGGTGCAATACTGGACTGAAGTGAAAGCGTCCAGACTTTATTTTCAAATTCAATTTAAAAAAACTGTTGTTTTCTTTTGACAATACTTGTTCCATTAATCCACTATATATCTGAAGTATTGCACACCTACACCCTACACCTTAAAACTCTAGGGAAGCTGTAGCGGCCACTCAGGCAACTCACAAAACCAATAGTATTAGAGGTCAAACACCTTCATGCACCTAAAAAATAAAACTACATCTTTTATAGGCTTGCTCATTCAATGTCATCTGGTTTACTTTCCCCTGAGGTGTCTGTGTTTCTAAACAAAGTCAGGTTTCCAGCAGCAACACACATTTGACTCTCTAAAACCCAATCTCTAAAGAAAACTATTAACAACTTCAAATCATATTAATGCAAATACTATAATGCCCCAAATCACAAAAGCCACTTGTTTTGGCACGAGCAGCGTAGTTAGAACATTTTGGTTGATCAGTTCAGAATTTAATCACTAGATACAGGCTGCTGCATTTATTAAAAACTGGACTGCTAGCAACTGACAGGCTACAGTTACATGCACGCAAGAATGAAAAAAAAATAATGGAATTAAATAGAGATTAAATAAATGATTTTTTATGCACCTGGTGATAAGCAAACATCTTTATTGCAAAACAAAGACAAGCCATGAAAAATTACAAAATTATCTTTTAATCACCAGTGAGCTTTCTACAGTCTCCTATTTGAACAGGATAATAGTTATTATGTAGATCCCTGAGCAACTGCCTCATGGGGAAGTTACATCACCAGTATGGGAGAGATTCACCTCCTCCTCCCTTCTCCCTGGAAAGAAGCTTGGCGCCTTCAGACAGACTGAAATTTAAAATCCTACAGCTTCACCCAGCTGATCCCATCCACTGGAACGCATCTACAAGTGCCCAGGGATGGCAGGAACCACAGGAGAGAAATATGCCCTTTCAGCATTTCATGCACTGATGAGCCTTGTAACAGATAAACATACCCTACAGCAGCTAAACTGACATGTTACAACAATGAGGAAGCGCAAGACTTAAAAATTTCATCAGATTACTATTTATGCCCTTTTTCAAAGGCAGAATACACTGCGAATAAATCAACGCTCAAACATATCAGAGTGCATTAACCAAAAAACAAGCTTTGCAGAACAAATTTTATCAGAAGTAAAATATTCCCAAATTCAAAAGCCGCAGACTCGCACATTTAAATCCCCGGACTGGCAATTCAGAAGCACTTAGTACGACAAAAAACTCCAGGTTTAAGCGCAAGACCTTTTTGTAGCAGGCAAGTTTTCACCTTCCTCCACACGATGAACACTGGGTCCTGTTTGTTCTCCCATTAGCGCAGTGCAGGGCAGCGCTCCTGCCTGTGGGCCACCAGCCCCACTTACGGGATGGTACCTGCGCACTGGGAGCATCCAGTGAGAAGGTTACTAGCAGCTCTTCCTTGTACAATGTGCAATCACACAGCGTGACGGATTTTCAGGGAAACATGTCTTCACTTTCTTACTTGCCAGAAAGGAAACTTTTCTTTCCTTGAACTGCAGCGCTGCAGACTAAGTTTGAGAACAACTCCGAGATGATGAAAATCATCTAAACTTGTACAACGCTACCCAGGCTCGTTACGGATGAGCTGCCTCAGTGCTCCAGCATACTGGTGGATGGCCGACAGGGCAAGGGGAAGGCTGCCCGCTCCTCACCCCGGCAAGCCCCCTGCCAGCAGGCAGCTGCGGCCCCGCACCTACCTGGAAGACCCGCACCTGAGCACCACCTGAGGAGGGCTGTCAGCGCCCCTCCGCCAGCTGCTGGCTAGCCAGAGGATGGAGGTCTCAAGGGGGAGAGAGCACAAGCAGACACCTGCTACAGCATAACGTTACACAAAGGACACAAGCCCCCCACCCCACCCCCCACTGCATTTGTAGCGAGCCTTGAGGTATTACTGTATTTAAAGAAACGTTAGGAAAGCCATTTGAAATATTACTGTAAACAGAAGGGAAAACCAAGCTTAACACACACTCTTGTGAGCAAAAACCCAAGGGTAAAAATGCCCTGCACTTAGCGCTTTCACTAAATGACTGTGTAATTTAATTTCCCAGAAACCCATTAGCTTTCACAAAAGGAAAATGAAGAGCAGATGAGAGCAATTCTTTGGTGTGAGTGGAATTTATTTATTGTAATACCTGGGGGTGGGGGGAGAAATCAGAAACTGTACCAACAGACACAAAACACCATGACTCTAGAAAGCTTCATCCTACCAACCGGCAGCCCTGAGGTTTTATAGGTAGCGCTGAGAAAAGCCTGCCTCTGCTCAATACACCACACCACAGCCAGGACACAGCCACACGCAGAAACACCCCAGGACAAAAGGATTGCTAGCATTTAAAACAAAACAAAAATAAATAAATAAAGTTAAAAAAAAGAGGACCTCCATTTATTTACGGAAATTTTAGGTGTGCGTATATGAAGCAAGTGATACACATAATTATCTGGAAAAGAGGAAGAAATCGTTAAAATTTAACTGAACATGTTACTCTGGGTTTGAAATTTTCATTAAAACCCCGAAATACTACAAACTTCACATCAGGATTTTAGCAAATCCATAATATTTTATATAAACAGTGTCAATCTAGCAAATAAGCACAGCGACACGCCCCAAAAGGAAAACAAACATTCTCAGAAGGAAATTCAAATGTATGTCTTCCATTTGCCAGATTTATTATATGCAATGATTTGGAAAAAAATATTTTTTTAAAAAAAGAAACATAAGCCTACCTGAAACAACAAAACATGAAACTTCACTGGGATGAAGGAATCTCAACACTCACTTTGGGAAAAGTAGCCATGATGTATTACATATAGATGAGTCAGTGTTTTGATCTTTTTAGCTTTAATAATCAAAACGATAAGCAATTCAATAAAATGTAAGCATAATGCTGTGAAACTGCATAATGCCAGTTACTGTAAAGTGAATTTCAAGGAACTTTTCCAGCATGGGAAGTTTACAATCTATGGATTGTGCTGGACCCCTGTCTTAGAGGAGGAGACCGGTACCCCTAAGTATCATAACTGTGGACGATTCAGACTTGCATCTTTTATGCTCAGAAAAGTTTTTCTGAAGTCTTAACCGACAATAATATTTGACACAATCATGCACTATGGGAAGCTTATTAGTTATCCTTTTACAATTTTCCTTCAACTTACTGCCCTGCTCCTGTAAAATGAGATAAACTGAAGCACTTGTCATAATCTTTGTTGTACCTCTATTTTGTCATTTTCTTCTTTTAACATTCTCCTCTGTCTTCCTAATGAATTCTCTGAAAGATACAAAATATTCTGCCCCCACCATTCTCCAAGTTAATACCAATGTAACTGCATATAAGTTCTTTCAGATCAATCTTGCAATTACTTATGTCCCTGGAGATCATTTCCATTGTGATGTCTATTTTATTCCGTGTGTTAAATTAGTAATGACTATTATTTTGGACAAATACAAGCTCTGCCAACTCACTACTTGCATCTGCCCTCTCCCTTCCTAAAAGGTAATTAAAACAAGATTCCTAGTAAAAACTATAATGGCATCATTCATAATATTTGCCACATTCATAACTACTTACCCTTGCTTACTTCCTACTATTGCCTTCACCATCATAAGATCATTTAATAAGCTCTACTTCTTTGATTCGAAAACTCTTACTGAATGGCTACTGAAGAAGAAAACTAGCAGTTTTCATGAAGATTAGTTAAGATTCTTAACTGAGAAATAATTCAGATGCATGCCTTTTTTAAATTGTATTTTTAAGTTCAAAAGCCTCTCCTTTTACCAAGAATAACGCTTCCCAAATTATGATTTAAAAGGCTTGCGTCACCTGTTTGATAACAATATCAACACTGGAAAGCTTACAGAGAGGCTTCAGCTATTTACCATGTTGCTTCAAAAAATGCCCCAATGTTCATCTTTAAAAACTCTTACCACTCTATCCAAGCCAACTGGTGTACTTAACTTACTAGTCAAACAATAGATACTACAACTAAAATTACGTAGTAATTTCACTAGTTTGCAAGATGCACTGGCAGAAGCACAGCCATTCTTACAAACCTACACAATCAGGCAATCAAATCAATTAAGTGAACAGTAACTCTAAAATTAGAAGGTACCCTAATCCAGATATCGATCGCTTACTTCTATGATTGATCCACCAAATGAATCTTCAGTTTCACAGCAACTCAAAAGACTACCTTTGAAAATTCATGGAATTTGGCTTTGAGCATCTCTCCGCTCCTGACGCCCTTGACTTCACATGGCAGTTTCTACCCAGCACATACCTATTAACCACTTGCTACACCAGTGCAAGACAGTTAAGCACTAACAGAGGGTAAAATAAATGGTATGTGTATATATATATGTAATCTACTTGCAAACCCTGTCTTGCAAAGCCTGATGACAAACCACCCAAGTGATTGAAGCACGTCAAGTACTACCAACATTAAAGGAAGCCACACTGCAAAAAAACCCAAAATGTATTACTCTGCTTTCACCAATTTTTTTCAGTCAGGGCAAGAAGCAGGCTTACCATTCATATTCACAGTATAAATAGAGTACAAGAAACTATATTTTGATTAACACTTCGAATAATTTATAGCTCTACTCTAACAAGCGTCTACTCTCTCCCTTGTAAATACTGACTGATGTGTGTCCTGACTTCCCTGCATTGTCAGGTCCCCTGTACTCTTAATGCTAGCCATAAGAAAACATCATGGCCACACCTAGCATGAAGCAGAAGTTGGTTTGTTAGGAAGAGGAGCATAGTCGCCACCTCACTAGGATACTAACAAGAGCTGAGTGCTACAACATCAACAGATGATGTGAAACAAACCAGTAACCACAACACTGCAGTTGCTCTACTGGAGTTACTGAGCAGGTGAGGTCAGGAATCATCAAAATGTTTGGGTTGGAAGAGACCTTAAAGATCACCTAGTTCCAACCCCCCCCCCGCCTCCCCTGCCATTGGCAGGGACCCCTCCAACCAGCCCAGGCTGCCCCCAGCCCCATCCAGCCTGGCCTTGGGCACTGCCAGGGATGGGGCACCCACAGCTGCTCTGGGCAGCCTGGGCCAGTGCCTCACCACCCTCACAGTGAAGAATTTCTTCCCAATATCTAATTAAATCTCACCTTTTTTAGTTAAAAAACATTACCCCTTGTCCCCTCTACTAAAAAGTCTGTCCACATCTTTCTTAAAAGCCCCCTTAAAAAGATGCAAATTACCTAAAATCCTCCATTCCCACACATTCAGAGTTTCTGATTCTGACAGTGTCCAGTTACCTTGGTTGACAGGTCTTCAAATCCTGTGGCTACCTCAGGAGCATTCAGAGCTCTATGATTTAACCCAATTAAACTGTAAAGCAACTAGTTAAAGAAACAATGAGAAAATAAGGAAGTATACTTGAAAGTAAACTTGGAAGAATGATATCTCTCTCTCTACTCCAGGGATCAACTGTAACATGGCAAGCTTATGTTCAACTGCCATGTTTTCACTCACTATTGACTTAATTTTTTTAATTACTTTTATCATGTATAAGCTTGGGCAGTACACAGATGATGAACACTGAGCACAAGAGCCTTGCCTTTATCCTTTCTGCCTCTTGTGGAAAGACAGACACAGAAAATAAATTAAGTCACCCACTTCAAATTTTCAAGATGGACCAACAAAAACCCCTTTAAGCTATATTCAAGAAAGATCTGCTTGCTTTCTTCCTGGTAAGCAGCAGTGGAAAAGCTCAGTAGAACAAAGTCCAGGGAACAGCACAACAGAAGACACAATACCACATGCTTGAAGAGTCCTAGCAAAAACTGACCTCTACTTGCAAGTGCAGAGCACTAAAAAGCAGCATAATTACAGAGAAAAGAATCTCATATCCTGTGAGTAGTTTTCTAGAATGTAATTAAAACAGAAAGTGTTGAATAAGCAAAGATTATCAAGTCTAAATGGAGTTACAATACCACCAATATATCTTAGCCTGATTTTCTACATATCTCTATGGATACCAACAGACTATGCTGGTGCCAAGAGGATTCAGTGGTTTTACTTAAAATACAAGCAACGGCCCGTCTTTTTTTATACTAACAAATCAACAGGATAATTCTGGAATTCATTAGTGAAGAACACTAACCAATCCAACATAATAGCTTTACTTCCTCTGCAAAACACTTCAAAAAAATATCTAAATGAATATGGAAATGCATCTTTCTGTGGCAAATTGTTCATTATTGAATCATTATCAACTCTTGTTAGACAAAATTTTTCTCTTTTGCAACGTACAAGATCATTAAAATGTTTGAGAGCTCCATCATGAAAGACAGTGGCACTTTATAATCCACTATCTCTTCAGGCAAATATGCTTACGGCTGAGCACAATACACAAAATAACAACATACCCTTGACACACAATTCTTTCTTTTAATGGTGCTTTTAAGTGTTGACAGCAATGGTGCAATATGTTGTTGCTCTTTTTTATTTTTTTAAGTACTTTTTAACTATTTCAGAGATGTATTTCACTCACAATAAAATGCTGGGAAGGGATGCATCTCTTAGATCTTCAGCGTGGAACCCCAGATGCTCCATCGCTCCTATCAGCCTAGTGAGATCTTTCCTATAAGCTCATCAAGTTCATATTCTTAGCCTCCATCTCCTTTGAACCCCTGAAGATCAGACTGATCAATCAATGCATTAAATATCATCTACAGAAACTTATAAAATGAATGTTTTCATTCTGTTTATGGGGACATGCCTACAATTTGATATCTAAAAAAAATGTGTAACTTTTTTTTGGTCTAATGACTTAAGAAGAAACCTCATTTTCCTTTTCAATAATAAACAAAAAAACATGGGCACAGATAGTGGTACTGATAGAAAACTACTACTCAATGTTTTTATGTAGCTTTTATCATTCCTCTCTCCAAACTTCCAGCACTAACTTAAAATAAGCTGCAAAAATTCATGACGCAAAAGTATGATATACAAAGCTGTATGCTATACTACAACATAAGTAAAATTAAAACAATTTTTTCTTATGACAAGCAAAAAACCACAGGTGGAATACTTTTAAAAGCCTACTTTTAAAGTTTTGAGATGTACATTTCTTATACATGCCGAAAGCCTTCTATAGTTCTTTGCTGCATATAGAAGGAAATTAAGTACCACTGCTTCAGCAAAATAAAATCCTTAAGAACTGTTAGCCATAAAGCATTACAATACTATTTCAGTTCACAGCTACTTTGGGTAAGTGGCTGACTCACGTACATCTTACAATTAATTAATTCTTTAGAAAACAATCTCAATAGAGGATTCTTCTCAAATCTGTATTAACAAAGTAATTCTATTATGTCTAACAGAATCATCTAGACATCTCTTCAATAAAAATGAAAAACTAAGAAAATACAGTTGCACCAATTATTTTCTTCATATATTTTAAGGCATATATTGTATATAAATTGGATGACTCAATATAAAAGCATGAGCAAGTAGTTTCCTTTTGGTAATACCAATTTTTAAAAAACATCATGTATTTCTGTAAAATACAGCCAGTATCAGCTACAAAGCCTAAAGCCATTCCGTATGTGCTACTGATCAAAATACTGATGAAACAATTGAAGTAACTTGCATTTTTAGTCTCCTGTATTTACAAAAGGAGAGAACATACTTGCAATGGTATTGGGAGGAAGCTCTATTCTGCTTTATCAAAATAACTAAAGGAAACTACATGCTTTACTGTCCTCAGATACAAGTACCATTTACCAGCTGACTCGTACTCTCTGTAAACAAACACTACAGGGACAGTCATTTTAGTATTACATTTTTTCAGGTTCATATATGAAGGTTTAAACAAAATTCTGTTTTCAGCAGTAGCTGTGCTTTGTCTGCCTCCATTTCAGAGAAAACTAAAGTAGTAAACAAAGACTGAGCAAAGTAGAAAGATTTCCAAAAGAAATTGCAGACCACCAGGATTTGGATTTAGGTAATCCACTTAGATTACCATGGCTGTGTCTTAAAAGGACAATACTGAGATCACAAAATAGGTCATGTCTACAAGACACAGAATATGTAAGTGAAACAATGTCAAATGTACAAATTCAGAACAGAGTCATCCCAAATTTTAAGACAGAAAAAAAATGTATTTTTTTCCTGAGACCATGCATTGCCAAACAATAAATATTCGGAAATCAACATTTTAATGCTCCAAACTGGAACAGGGAGAGGAGTTTCAAAAAATGCCATCAATAGATTAATGTGTTTTAGGTAACACAAAAGTGCAGACAATAAAGAAAAAGCTTTCAATACCTAAGCCCACAACCTAATACACATTTTGCTTGGTTTTTTACCAGTTTCAAAAGCAGCAAATGCTGGACACCTGCAGGCCTGGAAACAACAACAGTATCTGCCCAGCAAAACAAGAGTTTGCATTTGTTTCTTAGAAGTGACAACACTTCTAATACCACAAGTATCAAATAAGTTAGAAAATTAAGAGGCAAGCCCTCAAATTATTATCTGAAGAAATGCCTGAAGTAAATTGTCAGGTAGTTCAGGAACTGATAGTGTTAGAAAAAAAATGTATTTTTTTTTAAATACACAAGTTTAAAATTGCTGTAGATGTCTTCTCAGCAAAACTTAAGGAAAATTCACTTGAAAATAATTTAGAATTTACAAGAGAAATGTAAAAATTAAAACAAAATGTATCAATTCCCAAGATCAAATTGAGAAAATCTAGGTGGTTCCTTCTTCTCAAAAGTCCTGGACAAGAGCCTTTATGAGGAAATCACCCAACATTAAAAAATTTCAATAGGAAAGTCAGTGTTGCTATGAGAAACAGAGCAACTTCCAGATGCTTGACATGTCAGGCCTAGACAAGGGAATGAAAAATGTCTCTTTCTGACCGAAGAGGCTTTGGGGGGATACTCGTAAAGAATTACCTACTTACCCATCAGATTTGAGTTCATGAAAGGTGTCGGGGACAATCCTTCATGGGGCCCTAATCGACTGTCATTCAAGTGATCACTGTAATGAGGACTGTCTGCAAAACCCTAGAGAAAAAAAAAAAGACCAGAGTATTAAACAGATTATTTGGCAGCCCTGCTAATTGAGTGTAATGACACTTTCCTAATTAAATGTGCAGAGTTACAATTGGTCATTAATCACAAAAGTTGGCTTTCAGGTCTATCTGACAGAAATTACTCCCTGCCCACATTTTACTTTCTTCCCTTCTTTTATTTCTCCCCCATCAAAAAGGAACCACGTAATTTCTTAATAATCTGTGTCCTCACAGACAGTATTTCTAAAAGTTGAATAATAGTGAGATATTTTGATATTTTAATCCTCTTAGTGTTAAGTCACTAACCACAGAGTCTAAAATTTGTCTGAAGAACTTGCAACTGTTTTTTGCGTTGTGGTTTTCTTTTCCCCTTAAGGTTTCTGTTTGCATTAATAACAACACAGTAAAAGGGACAGGAAGAGTCACTGACATTAGGAAAAAATGTTAGTGCAAATGAGAAGAAGAAATTCCATTTCCCCTTGCAGCCTGCTATTAATGTACAGATTAACAGGCATTTTGACACTATCACATTACTGAACAGCACAGCTCGCTGACAAAAGGTTTACTTCCAAACGGTGATTAAGCAAACAACTCTGGCATCCGATTTGCAAACAAGCACTCAAACTAAAATACTGTTTTGCACTTTTCTAGCATTAGTACAGCCAACTTAGCAGGCCTTGAAATGACCCTTACCCAGCCAGGAAACACTGGCTTATTGAAAGTTTTCACCAAAGGTATTGAGACACAGAAAACACAGAAGCCCTAGGATGCACAATATTATTTGATTAACCCAATTACTTAAAATTCTCTTTTGTACCTTTCAGAACACCTTCAGCTTTTCCATATAAAGGTGGTAATACGATATTTGTCATTCAGACTGATCAGATGTGCACTGAATCACTCATTCTGTACCAAAACATGACAGACCTGGCACTCAAAACTGCACCTCCTTTGTAGGCAAAGTTTTGAAAAACACTTTGTAAACTTTATCTTACAATTCCCTCTTATTTCCTTCTGTAAGTCTGGTGGAGAGAAATCAAAAGCTCAGGCCTAATTAAGGGGTGGGGGGGTGGGGGTGGAAATTGTTCACAGCTACCAGAAACCATCCGAAGTGCCCTGGGACTATAAAATCATCAATCACTGAACATTTATCATTTTTTTTCAGACTGCAGGCTCACGTTCAAGACAGCATTAATGGGGCTGAAACAGGCCTCACTATCTTTGCAGGCGTGCTGTCAGTTCTACCAGAGGGCTAGTAACTGAGGGGTAAATAACTGTCAGATCCCTACCGCTGCTTATGGATGCGTGTCACAACTCTGGCTGCTATTCTGCTTTAAAAGTAATCTTCTGGGAGTCCCAACTCCCAAATGAATCTTTGGCTGACTTTATCTACTTTAGAATCGGCGATACACATGTGATAGGCATTCAGAAACAGTCTTAGTGACATTTACAACTTGGTTATGACCACAAGGGTGTCCTCTGGTAACCATGACCTAGCCCCGTCTGTCAGACAAGCAGCATGTAGCAGCAGCTGCCGAGGAAATGGAGTGGCTCCTAGCTAAGGTCACCACATGTGGTTTATTTTTATGCTGAAATGAAACAAAAAAGAAATTAAGTCTGCTGAATAAAGAAACAAAAAATTTGCAAAAAGAGGACCAAAAAAAGTAAAGCTTTTAAGTAGGTGGGTTCCTACTGGGTGCTCTGCTTGCACTCTTTATTGTGGTGGGGGCTTTTCAAGCCTTTTTTCCTAAGACAATACTTCAACTATATTTTAATTTTTAAAGAAAAAAAACCTCTGAAGGATGTTATCAGTGATAAACCAGAATCCATCTCAGACATTCAGAAAGTGATGTCTAGGTGAGCCCCAGAAACTGAAACGTTCAAGCGATCTTTATTTACAAAGTAAATAAATATATATATACTGAAAATATAACAGGAGTAAGACTGATTTCATAGACTGTTACACATCATGCAACACAATCTACCTAATGCACAGGAGTAATACCACTTCTCCCCAAGTTAATATCGCACATCCCCCCTCAAAATAGAGGAACTGTAGAACTCTGTCAGTAGGTTACACAGCAAGGAATGTTCTCCCTTCTACCACCAGAATTCCTTCAAATAATCCTTTACATCATGTTCTTGTCATATACCCTCCCAGTTTCCCAGAATGCACTCACATCCAATTACCACAGCACCAAAGTTATGTTTCTACACCACTAGACAAATCAACTACTTCATCTGAAAAATGCTCCAAGAAATCCTCCGCAACACTGAAGCCATAGAAAACAGACCGTTTACTCTACAGGGGAAATGTGCTAGGGCATATGCAAACACTTCAGAGAGAATTGGGGGTTTTTTCTGTACTCCAGTTCCTAACTAAAATTGATTCTGTCAGGCATTTCTTCCTTTGTCACGCATTATAGAATTTACACTTGTGCAAAGCATAACCTCTCTCAGCCTCCATCTACAGCGGACCTACGTAGAGGTCTTAAATCGTCCACCATCCTTGACACCAGTTATTCCAAATTTTAGTAATGAATTATGGATTATTAACTCAAACAGCAAAGTTTTGTTCGGGATTAGAAACCCCAGGCCATTCCCACATGTAACTCACACTAAATGAATACGAAGTAACTAGAAACACATGCAGTTTTAGCAAACTTCTTTTGCACTTCACAAAAGCAAATTAAGCAAAATCAGAAGAGCTCTAAGGACAATCATTTAAATTACACAAAGTTATTTCAGAGCATTCTTCCCATTTAAGCTGTACTTCAAATAAAATTGCATCCCTGATACCATTCCTTGCTTTTACATCTGTATTGTTAACTTACACAATAAACAGCATAAATGTCTACCAGGAGGGGTTGTAATCAATCATAGATGAAAATCTTTACAAGCTTCCAATAGCTTCTGAAAAGCTACTGGAAGCTTCTAGTCATACAATCAAGGCTTAAAAATGTATTTAAGAAATACGATAGCGCAAATTGACAACATATGTTTACTGCTTAAAGAATGCAGTTGAGAGCCTTGGAAAGTCTGTCTATACCACCAATAAAGGATAGCAGTTTATTAAAATGTACATCCCACCTGTGAGTGACAAAAAGAAAATACTATCACCTGGCATCTGAACTTAGCCCTCCTCACAAAAGCAAAAAAGGTGGAAGTGGGGATAAATTTCTATTACAGACCCCTGTCAAATTTATGTTTTAAAGAAGACCCAATAATATATACTGTCAAATTTCATTCCTTCTTTCTGAGAAAGGAAGGAAATTCCAGTTTACAGCAGTTTTGAAGACTACTATCCAAAAGGGAACTCACTCCATCATAGCAAGATTGATACAGGCTCCAAGCAGACGCAGGAGCTAATTAATTAGGCCAAAAGATATTCACCCTTTTGGGAAGAACTCTTCAAGGATACATACCCTGAGCTGACTCTACTGGAAGAGGCTGGGGATATCATTCTTCAGACTACAAGCGGGCTTCCAAAGCCCTTGGGAGGATTGCTACCTACTGTTACCTGCGAGGCAGGTCTGACACAGAAAGGCTGGAAGGAGACACCCCATGCTGAGCACACATCCCCGTTTCTGCCACCTTTGCTCCCCAGCAAACACACCAGTGGATTAGCATGCCGAGGGCACCGTCTGAGTATTTAGCAACTGGCAAAAAGTCTGCAAAACAGGAGTTACTGGACAATATATTTTTTGCCTGTTTTAGCACCCTATTCTGAAGCAACTGCAGATAGCTCAGGGCATTTTTCTGTTTACAGAAAGAAAACTGGTTTTGAACATGGTTAGCTATAAACAGAAAACCATCTTGTTGGTTCCAACCTCTTACATAGCTACTACACATGCAAGCTTTAGCCTTCCCGAAGGCAAGCAAAACTTTTCTTCCTATATTGTTATAGCCACAATAAAGTCTAATGGGGGCTAGCTGTTCCCTTCCAGCATTTTGTAACGTTGCCACTGCCCATTTTGCAACGGGCCTCTCCCTGGATTTTCAGTCTCACTGCGTCTTTGTGATCAGAAAGATAGTCAAATACATCTACATGGAAAAGCAACAAGTGTTGTCTACTTACAGTAGTACCTATCACGAAACGGAGCTGAAAAACTCCTACTAATCAGTGCTGCAATTTAACTGAGCAGTGAAGGCACTCTCAACATTGAATGCTCTAACATTTTACTCATTTTTCAGGTATTTAATTGGATTAGAGTGATGTTCTCTAATCATTCCAATAAATTAAGTCCATCAACATAAAAAAAAAAACCAACAGCTGCAACAGTTTTCATTCCTACCTCTTCTGGGTAAGATGCCCCAAGTGTCCAAGTGATTTAGGCTTTACCTGTATCAGGAAGATTTCCTGTGCACAGGTATGTTAACACAGCCAAACCAATTAAAACTCTGAGATAATTCACAAAACCATAAATAGTTGCATACAGGACACCTGAAATTTATTGTACAGAATGTATTAGTCTATAAGACCTGGAAGAGGACCGGGGGGGGGGGGGGGGGGGGGGGGGGGGGGGGGAGGGGGGAACAACAACAGAGAAAACACACTCCTCGGTAGGCATTTTTATCCTATGAAACCATAAGAGAAGGCCTGACACAATGAGTCAATGCCTCATTTTACAAAATAAAATGGTATTTTGCCTCCTAACATTCAATGTCTTTCAGTGACCATTAATGTTCTGCCGTTTTGGTTTAAGTCAGTCACAGAACTCACCTAACAACAAGCTAAGAAGTCTCCCCAGCTCACTGTTCCTACCCCTTTTCACTGCACTGGTTCTATAGCTTCTGTAGGATTCATCCTCTCCCTTTTTGCTTCCACTTCAAAAACAGAACTATTGTCCCTTAGTAATCATTTTCTGAAATCACACCAAGATTTGTCCATGTGTAAGCAAAACTGTACTCCTGACATTAACTCTAGTGGTGGATTTCTTGGTTTTGATTTTTAAATAAGCACAACATCCTAGTTCCACTTCAGGGTAAAATTTGAGAACTGAAGGAGACACTGTACAGTTAACTACTCCTCAGCAGTTTATTTGTTCAAGTCCACTAAAGTAGAGAAAACAGGTTTGTTACCTTTATTCCTCCTCTCTTATCCCCAAGCTGTCTCCTACACAAGTCCCTGGCAATAGAGCAAAATTAGACCCAGTTGTGGCTCATAACCAAGCTGCCAGATCAATACATGCGTATTTGCATGTTAGCCACTTAAAATATAGCTCAATTATCGCCTTTAAACTTAAGTCATTAAAATTCCACTAAAATGAATGGTTGACTTCGTAGTTTGACATGGCTACAGACCGAAAGATTAAATTTAATGAATGCTGCTTCCGATTCCTTGAGTTTTATAGTTTGGCTCACCTTAACTAACAAATATTAATTGTTTAAAACTCAGGAATACTCAGCTCCCTTCTAAGCTAAATTTGGCTATGATCATACAGATCAGGCAAAAGTCGTCTAAATGACTAATGTATAAATGAATGACAGTGAATCTACTGCTGGAATTCACTTTATTTTGGATTATCTGCCACTCCAAACTAACCTGAGAGTTCTAAAGACGAGAGGGGGAAAAAACACAAGGAGGGGGAAGTGGGAGAGAAAGCGAGACGCAGAGACAGCGAGAGACAGATGGACAAGACCCAGAGAGGCTGACTGACGGGGAACGTCATGGTGAGTCACGGACTTCAGATTAGACAAGAGGCTCTGAGCAACAGCCACACCAAGGTGTTCTATCTAATTTAAAAGATTATGGATTATGTGATCATGTACGTTTCCAGAAATAAACAACCATTTTGTTTTGAAAAGAGTATTTTTCAGTTATTGAACCTACCTATTTGTCAATGGCCTAAAGGAAAGACTACAGAACCAAACCCTGTCTGTGTCTACTGAACACACAGGTCAGGAAGAACCTTGCAAAAATTAAGGTAAACTAAAAATAAATCCAGAGAAGAATATTCTTCCTTTTTGCCTTGAGGATCACCTGCACTAAATTTAGTTATCTTAACCCAACACCAATAAACATCACATTGTCACAAGTCATGGTACAGCTCTAGTTAAATCACAAACAGTCTTGCAGCAAACTATTAGTTGCTAACAATGTGGTTTCCAAACGACGACCAAAATGATTTTATAAAGGATTCACCTGAGAAGAACAGGGAAAGGCACAGCAAGACAGCAAAATACGTACATTCTCAAGTATACGTCTGACAAAAAAGGTACTAAAGAAGCACAGAGATTCATATGGATATATTTTTAGCATTGTCTAGTGTTTTTAAATAAAGCACTTCATAAAATTTGAACAATTTTAAGTCAGAAAATACAGAACTTGCAATCAACTCTACAAGAACAAATCAAGTTAAGTCTCAAAACTTACTTTCAAATTATTTATACACAGACTATTAGCTCAGATATTGCAATAGCAACTATACCTGACCACATTTTATAATTCTGTGGACCAGAGAGATGTGCACAAAGACTCTTCTGTGAGAGAATGGGAAATTACAGAATAAGTCAGTTTGTGGCTGAACATAATCAATCAACAATGTATAAACCTCCTATGCAGTAAAAAAAAAAAAATACCCAACCAACGGGCATTATGATCAAAAACTAAAATGAAGAGCAGCTACTTCACCAGATCTTTTCTAACACAGCCAATAATAAACACATCCAACAACCTGCTTTTCTCTGGTCTAACTCCACCAACATCCTCCATAAGGAAAACACACCAGTGTCTCACAGGTCAAACAGAAAATTACCTTAACTGTCTAAACAAGGAAAAATGCCAGAGGCAGGGAACGGAGCAGACAGACCATGATGGGAAACACCACACACTCCTTAGACCATTCCATCCATATTGCTATCAATTGCCTGCTGAAATCCAAATGCTAAGAGACCAAACTGAAGATCTGTCTGCCGTGCCAGGAAACAAAAACCTCTTCCCTCCACACACACACATGCCGTCTCCCAGCCTGCTGAGAACAGCCAGTACTTCAACCCCATCTCACTGTATTGTGCCAGAAACTTGTATAATACTTATTAAACAGAGAAATGAATGCAATTAGCCGATGGAGACCACCCAACTGCACCAGAAACAAGGAGCTGTACAATTTCTAGTTTTAATTTTGATTCCTTTTCACTATCAGGAAGCTTTAATATTCCACAACAACATCCTAAAAACAGAAATGTAGCTTTATACGTGATTTGGTCACCAGCTACACAGGAGGCAGGGGAAAAAAAAAAAAAAAATGTCACTACCCCAGATCTCAAGTATTATTGGGAAAAGTCAAGAGAGCTTTCACAAGCACCCTCCAAGTGCCACCATAAGTCACGTACTTTGTAACAAAGCTCTGGAAATATTCATTAGCTTATTTCCAAATATCAAGTTCAAATAGATGACAGCTACCTGTGCAGGAATGGAATAAGAACAACTGAAAACATGGTTTTGTTTATTTACTTTTAAACTAGCAGAGCTTGGGAAGGAGAAAGGGGACTTAACACATGAACAAGGAATCTGTTTTGAAATAATCACCATTTTTGCCAGTTCTAAATCCATTTACAGGAAGTTAACTTAGTGAATGATGAATCTCATTTTAAATAGCTAAACCCAATGGTCAATTACAGCTCTCAACTCTGGTGAGGCAAATACAAACATGATATGTAATGGGACAATTTCCTGGCCACATAGAAAATTATTTTGTGAACAGGTTCCAATGCCAATTTCAATATGATAGGTAGTTGCAATAAAAACAAAACCAAACAACTCTCCCCAAAAAAACAACAAGCTTCTCCAATGCAGCTCACATGACTGAAACCAGATTTTTCTAGCTCTTATCTAAGCTATAAACCAAGAAATAAAATAATACAGGTACAGCCACAGCAACATACTAACAATAAATGCTCAAAGACAACACTTAAAAACCTAACTAAAGCATTCAGAACTTGCTTTGAAAAGTGCTGTCCATAAATCAAATTACAAAGTAAGTTGGATTTGAGAAAGAGTCCTGTGCACTGAATATAGGATATTTAATTTTTGCTTAGATTTCACACTGAATCATCTGCTTGCTTATAGAGTACATCAGAAAAAGCAAATAACCAGCAGAAGAACCACCAAACAACCTCCCTCCCCCGCAAAAAAAACCAACAGAGGACAAAAAGGACACAAATACAACAGACTTGATAACACTTACTGTATTTCTGTGTCCCTCTTGTCTTGTTTTGCTATTTAACAGCCTCCTTTCTTGTTATGTACCTGAGATTAAGAGGTATAAAATACTATTTCAAAACCTGCTATCTCATTACTATTTTTTGACTTCTTTGCAAATTAAAAGTGCTACTGGTGGTAGGGGGGGAAAAATAGTTTGGGCATATAGTATTTCAGGTTCCAACTCATGTCTGAGTATTTTAGGTACAATAGAGGGCATAGCCTGTTGACTGATGCTATAAACCCATCTAAATCTAGCAGTGGTATCTCGATCAGTTCAACTCTGGCTTCAAGCAAATACATAGCAGAGTTATGTAAATGAAAAGGAGGATAACTGCATACTCAGTGCTGAAGCTAGATTCTATGCTAAATCAGGTCAAAATGTACACTCACAGCTTTTAGTGCAATATACATGCTGAAAGATAATTAAAACACCCACACTTCAGATTTTGGAAGAAAAATACCTCCGCTAATTTATGCTGCATTTTTATCAGTAAAAATTATTATGTGTCTATATATATATAAAGGCTATCCACTAAGGAAGTGTCTTACAAAAAATATTTTTAGATTTGCTTGATTTGGAGACAGCAATCTAAACGGATGAAAAACTAACTTATGCCTTTTATTGCAAAGACATGTTGCAACAAAATCAAAACAATGAAAGAAAACCTCATGGAGCATTATTCTTCATGGAATAAAAGCAATCATTAACTACACTGCAATAAAAACTATGGTAGAAAAATACTTAATTAAAAGACAACGTTTATCCCAAAAAAAGCGATTATAGCAATTTGTTGCTAGGTTATGAGTATAAATTATAACTCCCAAATAAAGCAGGAAAGCTAAAAACTTCGGAATCATCTCACAACAGGAAGACAAAACTTTCAAGTGCAATACGTTATTGTGCAGCAAACACGCTACTTGGGAATTTGCCTCGAAGAGCTCAGCAGAGCAAGGCTTTCAAAAAGCTGCTTTACAGTCCTCTGCAACATACACGAAGAGCTAGCTACCCTTCTAATGCAAGGGATTATGAACACATGCAAAAATATCTCTAGCTGTATATCACTCAGATAAGGGAGGGACCTACATTCACTAACCAGAAGATATTCACTGGAAAACCACCACTGTTGCACGCACAGAAGAAAAAGCAAGATTGTAAAGTTGGGGGGAGTGGGGGGTGGGGAGGGAACAAGCACAAGAGATTGAATATTTTGACACAGTATTGTATATGGACTTCAGTATCATCATTCCAGAGTAAAGGAGACCATCAGCATTTCATAGAATTCCACTGACTTGCGAATAACCACGATTTCTGAATTACTACTCTAGAAATAAAGCTTTCCTATTTTTTCTCCCTCTCCCGATATATTTTCAAGTTATTCATTTTTCTATCACAACATTTGGCCTATGCAACAGAGATTTTGCACACACACATCACTCATGTCTCAATTTGTACCTCTTCACAAATTTCAGATCGTCACAGCCAATTCTAACACAAATACCCACTGCTCTCTCAGGGTTAGAATGCTATTTAACATTACTAGGGAATGAAAAAAATATGGCTCATACAAGGTTCTCTCAAGCCTGCAGTGATTCTCAGCCTTCCATGTTAGTTCAAAATACTTATTGTCTAAGAATATTTTAGGTTTCAGTACAGTATTGCCAGAGACTCTTGAAATAAACTGCTATGGGAAACAAGAGAAGGATCTTTTGTGAATTAATTATTGATTAAAATACATAAACACCCTGTCCCAAGCACAGGAATATACATCCAATTTTCACAATGAAAAGAAGTTAACCAATGTGTTTTCCCCACTTCCCAAAAAACTGCATTCAGACCAACGTTCTTCAACAATTCCATAAATAAATCATAAAAAGTGGCTGACCAAAGACATAATAACGTTTGCTGATAACAAAAAAGTTTAAAAATAATCCTAGCTAAATGTTACCGCAGAGTTGCAAAGCAAGTTCTCCATGAAATTGGCAGTAAAACAGCAAATAAAGTTTGGTGTAAATAAATACAAAAGAAACGTTAAAAACCAGCTCAATGGCATAACAATGTGGTAACTAGTATACAACGTAAGAAAATATACTTTTCTACACAGTTTTTGAAACAATATCACTTTAGAGTTCAGTAACAGTCAAAAAATGCACTTCATAATGAGTGAGAAAGGAACAGAGAATGAAAGTGTCATTAAGTCATGCGTAAATTGATGGTATACCCTCATCTTGACTAGTGCATGCAGCCATAATCACCCTAACTCTTAAGTTACACAGAAGCAGCAGAAAGATTCAAAGAACAGCACCAAGAAATAACCACAGGTTAGGAAAAGTTACCATACAAGCAAAGACACATAGATTACAATTCTTCAACTTGGTTGACGAGAGACATTGAAGAGGCATGTAAAATAAAGATGCTGGGGGAGGGAGGGGAACATCACCAAAAAACCAGAATTCTAAAGTACATCAGTAACAACCAATCATTACTATTCAGAACACAGGACCATGGTAATCAGCATACTTAAAGACAAAAACATCAGTATTTTGCCACACAATGCTTGTATTTGTTGCCAAATCTGTAATCAAAGTCCGAAAAATTCATCACTTGCAGAAAACGTGTCCACCAACAGCTCTAAGAAAAATGTCCAAAAGCTCGGCTCTGCCCAGGAAATCTCGGGAGGGCCTAAGTGCTGGGCTTTGCTGGGAGAGTACAACAGTAAAGGTGCCAAAAAATTTGCCCTATACTTACACTTCCCTTAAGCAGCATTGCTGGACACGATCACACCACCCATAGGGACCCAAACAGACCTTCGGCAAGAGTTAGGTAAGGAAGACCTCCTTTAGCCAGCCTTCCACCATCTATCTTCATTAGCCTTTAACAGTTATGTAATTAACTAGCACCAAATTCCAATTCTATTGAATTGAAAACTGATCGTCTTTACGTGCCTTTAGAAATTCCAGCCAACACTGAGCCAACAATTCAAATTCTTAAATCATTTTGTCACTGTATTGTGACTTTTAAAGGAAAACTCCAGTAGTAGGCTGCACTCAGGTTTAAAAAAAAAACAAAACCATAAAAATACACAAAAGATAAAAAGAATAAATGGTACCTCTTGAGGTTTCAATTTTTCCATATCTGTGGAAAGGTCTGAACTTTTTCCATGAAGACTGCCATTTTCCTGTGAACACGCAAGTAGTAAGAACTATTAGGACAACAACATTCTACATTGAAATTGGGGGTGGGGGGTGGGAAGGGAAAGCTGAACAGCTGAAAGCTGAAGTTAAAGTTGAACATTTAAGACTATTATAATTTATTTGAAACTCTGTTAATCACCTCAAAGAATAACCTAGAATGTAAAAGGCTAAGTGTATCATTTGTGCTGCCTCCGGAGAAGCTGATCTATATTCTTACAGACCCACACACTCGTTTTAGCTCTTCCTCAGTCATCTGATCTGGCAGCATATGAAACTGCAGTTACAACTTATCTTTACTCAAATTTCTGAGGCAGTCATGTGTCTCATTAGTTGAAAAAAAAAAAAAAAATTAAGACCATACATCTTACCCAAAATTTATGCGTGCAAACTTGATTTAGACTGGTAAATGAAGTCCAGTGCATTTTCAGTAATTTCAGTGCTGAAGAGAACTTCATTTGTGATATATTTTTGGAGAACATAGCCATGGGATGAATTAATCTGTGCTTCTTAGCCATTACCAATGCTATATACAGATCGTATGCATTTCTAGTGTTTATCATGTTTTGGGGGGAAACATAGGAATGGAGTTTTCTTGTAAGAGGAATTCAGGTTGGTTTTTTTAAAAAAAAAACAACCACCACACAACAAACAACTGTTGTCATTTAAATTATATCCCAGAAAAGCATTCTTTATTGCTTCATGCAGGGCCCCTACAAAAAGTTGGCTTTTCTTCCCCTCCCACTATGCAACTTTTAGGTGTATTGAAGACCTGGGCTGAGATCTACTATGAATAATAGATTGATAAAATTCAGCCAAACCTTCCGAATTCCTTTAGATAGTGACTTCACACTGATTCTGCACAACACCCACGCTGACCCTGTGGGACAGGCCTACCTTATTCCTCACTGCATGAAGCTGATACACTAGGTAAAACCAAGGAGACATGGGCGTGCTATAATCTTTCAAAGCCCACCACCAGAGGCTGACGCCTCCTGAGACACCCCAAGAACACGAGGCTTCCCAGTAAAACCAGCGTCTACCACCTGGTCAGTGATCCTGAACTGCTGCTGTGCTGATGCTTCAGGGCTGCGGGGCCAACAGCTCACAACTCTAAGCAGACCCCACGGAGAAATGTTACGAACAGTCTGATGTCACCTTCTCTGCCAACATGAGACTGGC
Organism: Falco naumanni; assembly: GCF_017639655.2. Classification (NCBI taxonomy): domain Eukaryota; kingdom Metazoa; phylum Chordata; class Aves; order Falconiformes; family Falconidae; genus Falco; species Falco naumanni. The sequence goes on along the minus strand of NC_054060.1, from coordinate 18,479,362 downwards.
TCTTAAATTGATATCATTTAGCAGGTTTTCCAAAAAAAAGTTAGTGTAGGAAAACATTTGTAAAAATACTTAATTATAATAATCTGTCACTAGAATTTAGGACTATTGGGGTGTTTTCCCCCTCATAAGATTTCTGCTGCCTTTAAACAACAACAACAAAAAAATGAATCATCTATTGAAGTCAAGAAAACTTTACCACCTCAACACTATGGGAACAAACTTTTTTTTTTTTTTAAAGAGAAGGCAAAACATACAAAACATTGTTTTGGGAGACAAAAGGAAGAGGTGAAACTGATTAGTTCATTTTCAGTTTATAAATCGGGGAAGTTTTTATGCAAGTGTTCAGTCTTCTCTAAATTTTATACTGATGTACATAAAACCATGCTATAAAATCATTACATTCAGCCACAAATAGAAATAGGGAAATAAATTTACATGTCAGTATTTTCGAACTCTCTAACTTTAAAAAAAAAAAATAATCAGACAGCATTAACTGCCAGTTCTCTAAAATACTGCATTATAACACATTTAGCTTGAATTAAGAAAGACTTGCTAAAACAGTATGTTCCAGTTTAAACAAAATGGAACATATTTTCTTAAAAAAAAAAAGCAAACACAAAAGAACCCCATCACAAGCTATAAATAATTTGTGCTTCATGTAAGAGAAAAATCCTCTTCACCTAGCCAGCAGAGGAAGAAATACTTCAGTAACATTGTGGGGATAGATTCCATTAACTCTTAACAATATATTATTCATTGTGGCTGGAGTCCAACTGACTTCAGCTGAAACTGTCCTAACAAATTATGATTCAGCAAGGATTGTTTGCTAGGAGGATATATATTTCCTTTTTTTTCTGTGTGTCTCTCTTTTTTAATATAAACTATTTTATGTCCAAGTTACAATTGCTTACAATAGGGGGAGATGGACATCTGACACGTATAAGAATTTAACATCTCTCATTTACATTTGCTTTTCTCAATGATACATAACAAATCTTCCTATGATTCTAACTTCTGGTATACCTCTGTTAGAGCACTGACATCTACCTTTATTACCAACTTTAGGGTATAATGGTATAATTTGTGGAGGATTTCGTTATTGACCAGTGTTTAAATTTCCTAGTCATGATCTTCAGTTATAGTAAAAACAAACAAAAAAACACACACAAAAACCCAACACACTCAAACCACACAGCAGCACAAAACCCCCCAAGAATAAATCAAAAAAAAACCCACCCAAAAAACCCAAAACAGACCCACACACCAGGCACCCTGACTTGACATTATTGGAATGCTAGCTGGTTGACACTCTAACATTAAAAAAAAAAGTGATTAACATAGCCACACAGCTGATGAATCACAAGCTCAAATTCCAGTTAGGTCAGCTTAACTCATAATTGATTAAAATTGATCAGCAACATCATAAATGAGTATCAAAACACCAGACAAGAAGAATACAAGTTACTTAAAGCTGTATAATAAGATTCCATCATTTCAAATATAGAAAAAGCATCTAAAAGGCTGGGCTTCATGCCTCAGATTATGCAGGATGTTTTAAAAGAATGCCTAATTTCTATAATGCACAGAAACACTTGTGCAACCCATAAAGTTCTTCTATCTCATTATCATAATTCATTTATCAATGATCGATGGAAAAATTAGGACTTCATGACCAATCTTCCTAACGCTCTTTTCCATAGTCAGACAGAGGCTTTAACAACATCCAGACCTTGCCAACTCGCTCCATTCCACAGCAAGAGAAAGCTGCCAAGGTGCAAGAGCTAACACAACTCGCTGGCTCAGGGGTACTGCAATTAGAACAGATCGTTTAGACTAGGCCCACCAGCTATACTGTGTATTTCTAGTAATTAGTTCATTAGGTACTTAGCTCGTTGGCCTTCTAGGGAGCAGATATTCATAAAAAGCAACTTGAGCAGATGAAAGGGAATGTGATTTACTACACGGAAAGCCTGCTTTTGATCACTGAGGTTTTAAAAAGGCGGTATTATTTTTGAATATTAGATACTATCAATAACCTTTAGCTCAAAAAGCAGGATGGATGAAGTTGGAATGGAAACAGGAGAACTGTATTTAAAAAGAGAAGCCTCTCTCCAACACCATGACACAGCACATACTACAGCTGGCTAATATTAATGGAGAGGCAAGCATTCCCTACACTTAGCTAATGAATCTGCTCTTAAGTAACATGACTTCTGCTTTCATTTTCTGACCATAAGGTAAATAAAACCTGGGCTCATCATTCAAGTATACAGTTCTATATAGTTTATTTTCATAAATTCTTCACTTATATATTTTTTAGCCTTTAGAAATCTGAATCCCTATTGCAGCATATCAAAGGCATTGAAGTCTCAAAAAATGATAATTTGTGTATTTAAAGGAGCTTACCATCCAAAAGCACTGCCAAATCATCTGCTAATTTTCACTGTACATTCCCATAAACTTTAATATGAATTATTACATGAGACCCTTACCCTTGAAGATTCATATGAAGGACTTGGCTGACCACTTGTTCCCCAGGATGTGGCACCTGTTCGCTCATCCATACCTAGCAATAAAAAGAAAAATACAGACCTATAAGAAAAGACAGCAAAAGCATAATGTTCTCTGATGCAACCTGAAAGCAAATTCACCCACTTTCATACACTTAAAGCAAATTCATCCGCTTCCATACACTTAAAGCTGTATTTCTAAAACCAAAACTTAAGATGAACGGTTTCCTTTTTAATGAAGCTGGCTACAAAGCAACCTACTCATTTGGACACCTGCAGCTGTTGAAAACAGGAGCATAAAAAGTCAAGAATTTGCCAATCTGCAATGTCTGCCCTACCCAATCCATAAGAAATTAGCATGAGTAACAAACAAGCACAACGATGTTAGCATTGCTTTTTGCACAGCCTGATTTATCCTGCATCTTAAGCATAGAATATTGCAACACATACTGTGAAACACATACTTGTTCTCTACTCTTTGCTCTCGTGTCTTGCTTAAGTATCGTAAAATGTGCAAAATTATTTCCCCTACTTGGTCTTTATATGACATGCAAGGTACTTTAGCATAAGGGGGTAAAAAGGCAAGAGAGACTGGATATATTTCAATGTCTTTAAAAAAAATAAAAGCGCCCACAGACTTGTGGTGTCTGCTTTACTAAAACAGGAATTTTTTTTTAACTCTAACGGTTCTTTTAGAATCAGTTCCCTTTATGCAAATCCAGGTTACAGCTCAAGAGAAAGGGGAAGGAAAAATTGGGTGATCTTTAAACTCAGATCAGTATATATATCCCATGTATTATCTAGCCAACGATTAGAAATACTGTTGCCAACACTTTCTCCAGTTACTTTCTACTCAAAGTTAATTGGTCAAACCATCTTTAAACCTCATTCCAAAATAACTAAAATAGCTGAATCCCTATGGCCAATTCATTCATATAGGATAAAGTAATTAGTAATTAGGTTTCTGATTATCTGTATCACAAGACTTTTTTTTTTTTAAACAGGTGAAACACCTCCATCCTAAATTGCAGATTTACACACACTTGGGCCTACAAAGCACAACTTATTAGTTCCCTGTCACCCAAATGTCTCTTTAAGAGTTTTGATATAGAGCATAAATCCTTCATATGATATATCGTATAAACTATTTATGAAGCTTTATAAGTTATAATATATAAGAAATGGGTGCAAGGTCCTCCATATAACCATCCTTAAACCCTAACTTTATATTTTAACTCTAAAATTTTCACACATCTCTCTCAGACCGGTCACGCTACAGGATAGAATGGAAGGAAATAATGTAAATATTTATAAATAAAATTACCTATGGAGTAACAGTATTCTAATAATAATTTCCTTAAGAAATGTGTTTTATAAAGCTAAAAATACCGTTTTGACAAAGACAGCATGCAGAAGGCCTGTTAAACTGAGAGAACAGTGCCATCACCCAGATAAAGCCTAGACACCTTTTGTGTATTGCAGGGAAGATACTCAAGGCTGGAGAACACTCTTTGAAAATTCAAACCCACCACTAACTACATTGAGCCAGCAGTTTGTGGAAGTTTGGTGCGTGTTGCAGCTGACAGCATTGTTGTTTCCTTGTAACTGGTCCAGGAGCTGAGTAAAAAGTGGTGGCTGGCACTGACAAAGGCAAAAGTAATCTTTTGGCACAATTGACTCTTTTCTGCCAGAAACAACAGCGCTAGTAATCCAGTGATTATCATAACAAGTTCCATTGCCTTAGTTTCAAAAGAGAAAAAAGAGAAGGGGGGGGGGGGGGGGGGGGGAGGGGCACAGTGGTGAAGAGAACGCTATCTTACTGCAAGACAGTGTCTTTGGGAAAGTTTAAGACAGTACTTTATATCAACCCACTTACAAATAAGGAAATATGTCAGGAAATAATGGTTACGTGTAGAGTGTTTAGGTGCATGACTCCTAACCAGTAAAACATGTTACTCCTTTAAAAGTTTGAGCCAGTGGGACATAAGGACATAGGTTAAGGTTCTGCTAAATCAGCACATGTATAATTAATAACTCTCATATTTTAAATCTACCATATGAATTATGGAAATAAATTGTTCAAAGAAACCACTCTAAAACAAAATGTAACGGTTTAATACGGGAATGAAAATTAATTTCTAAATAGCTTTCAGGATTCTTTCTTCTAAAAAAGCCCAGTACAGTTAGCTAGAGTAGTCAGGAGTATCAACACGCTTCCTTTTTTTCCGCCAGGTGTCTTCTTCCTCCTTTTCATGCAGCATCTCTTTTCTTTTCTTACAAGCCTAAACCAGGCTGCATCTAGACCTACCCTTTAATCGGAATTTGCACACGAGGCACATGCATTCACATTTTAGAAGCTCCTTAAAGGCTACAAGGAAAAATTTCATACACTGCATACAGAACACCGGCACTCTGATTTACTCCAACATTTGGATTTGACTTGGAACACCACCCCTGCTGCCCTCAGTCCCCATCAACACAGCACACCCCAAACAAGCAGAGAACCGGCTAGCCAGCAACACTCAACCAGGAAATCAAGTACATGTCTACAATGGCGCTCAAGGAATTTGTTCTGGTTTGCACACTAAAGTTTTTTCCATCAGTGGCAGATGCAAAACAACCAAATGCTGAAAGAGGCAGAGACCCAGGCAAACCCTAGCAGACTGGCCACAACCAACCAGCGCATCCTTTAATACAGCCAAAGGTAGCCCTCTATGGCAGGACCATAAGATACACCTTCCAGACAGGTGGTAAGCCCGAAATAGGGAACACTCAGTAACAAAGAACACAAGAGTCACCTATGATTTTAAGTTCAACGAAGTCTCAAAGCAGAAGCGTCATCAAAAGGGTTCAAGCATTTTCCTGGGAAACACAAAATGGAATGGAGGAACTAGGGGGATCACCACCTTCGTATAACCCCTTCTACAAGGAAACGCAGTGTCCAATTCCAGTATCCACTAATTCATCACAGATGTTAAAGGGCACAGGAAAGCTGTGACAGATAGCAGAGCACTGAAAAACATGCTGCACTGGGAAAGGCTGCAATATCTCACTCTGTTCAGGCAACGCAAAAAAGGGGAAAATTCAACAACTGCCTGTTACAAAGGTCTAATAACACAGACACATGCAGCCAGGCAGACAGAAGCAGGACGAGGGTCTAACCTCACTTCCTTTTTTTTAGTAGGCATTGAGCATGAAAAGTAATTGACATGACTCACGAGTTGATTTCATAGTTCTCAATCGAAATCAGCTACTTCTATAGCAGACATGCTAGTTTAGCTAGAGAGTAACTCGTTAAGTTGGATCCTTGGGCAGTTCAGCTGGCAGCCTGTGCGTCTGGCTTACATGGCACCTCCACCGCACTTGCTCCCGCTGCCCAGGGAGGGCTGGCAGGGCATCCCAGGCTGAGCACTGCACAAATCCGGGACTCCGCCAGGCCACAGGAGAACCTCAGTGCTCCTCACTCACCCCAGGAAGGCCAGGCCAAGCAGTCGTGAAGATGCTCTCTGGCTTCATGCATCGAATTCTAAAAAGACTTTGCTTAATGCCACTTCTAAGATGGCACTGTGAGCATTTCAAGCTCTTCTAGAAGAGAAGTTGAAGAAACCTGTTGCCTCATTACTTCAACCTATGTATTCATTCTGAAGAAAGAGGTCCAAACATTCATCTAATAAAAAACCTGGATCTTACAATCAAACTGAAATGAAAGTTGTTCTTGCTGGTATAAGACAACCATATTTAAAATTTATTTCAAGAGACAAATGTCCTAAAGTTCGTGTAAACAAAATAATATACTTCTTAGGGTTACCATCTGCTATGATGTTGATAAAATAAATGATTTGACACAAAAAAAAAATAAATCACACACTAGGTACTCAAGGTATGAGTTTCTACCTTTTATAGCTTCTTTATCCAATTTTGTTTCAGAGAAATGATATTCCTTCAGATAAGATTCAACTACTGAAATCAACTGCAAAAAACCTAGAGCACAAACCAAAACAGTGTTGATTGTATTTTGCATCTTAGACACCCAAACAAATCAATCTAACATTAGACCCTATATTGCAAAGGTCTATCGTGAAGTATGATACAAATTGCAACCCAAAATTGAATTTTAGGTCTAGACTTTCCAGTAAGGGGGTGCAAGGAGAAATACTATTTGATGAAAAAGTACTACATCAATTAAAAAATTTAAATTTCAATAGGTTAAGGCTAGTTCTCAGCCTCTTCTTGTTGCTTCCATATAGAAAATATTTTTCATTTTATAGTAGACATAATATTTTTAATAACATAATAAAATAATTTATATTCCAACAAAGTACCTGAAATTTGCAAGCTAGATAAATAAGTAAAGAGAAGATACAGTTCCACACACTTGTTACCCAGGGAGACGAGAACACAGCATAAGACACTCAAACCAAAAAGATGCTTTGATAGTAGATGTCATATGGTAGGCTTAATATATACAAAGCTAAGGGCATTAATCAAATTGAGAAGAGAAATGAAACCCAGGCAACCTATGAACAGTCTAACCACTCAAGTGCCATTGGGATCAATTCAGATGCAACACTGTAATTAGGTAAAAGACCAACCACTTTAATTTCAAACTATATAAATAGAGCGCTTTCCACCCACCCCACCCCCAAAGGAAAGGCAAAGGGAAGTACTTTAAGTGTGTTTAAAAAGACAAAAAAAAAAAAACACAAAAAAAAAACCCCAATAAAATCATGAGAAACTTCAAATCTCAAGCCATACTGTTTCTCGGAGAACGCACCGATTCCCTTACGGCATATGGATATGAAGTTCCCCCGCCCTTCCAGATCAAAAAAGGAAGTTGCCCCCCTAGTAACAGACTTGCTCGTTAGAGGCACCAGTGGGAGTAGCAGAGCAGTGTCCCCTTGCGTACCTCTTGCTCCAGAGAAGATTAATGGAAGTGCTATGGATGTGTCACAGAAACACTATCTTGACTCAGAGCTGTCTGGTACAAACTGAGGACTCCACAACTCCTTCAGGAAACTTACTGAGGAAATTTTATTTAGTTGCATGATGCTGCTCACTCCCCTCCCTCTATCGAACCACAGAGTCACAGACTGAACACTTAATCCATCGCGTGGTCTAAAAGTGAGACTTCTCCCAGGCTTAACTGTTAGTTTCAATACCATTCCCCACCTACCCAGTCGGGTTTATAACCATGAGAGTTGAGGTTGTTACCTACCAACCTCTCATGGCAGACATTTACAAGTGCAACAAAGTGCTGCAAGGACCAAAGCCACCCTGAGGAGGCATCAGTTATCTCTATTATTGCACACAGAACACTAGCTTTTGTTTTAATATTTTTGTTTGTAAGATATATTTAAAGTATCAACAATGATTATTAATAGTAGTAAATAAATGCAATTGTATTTATGAAACATTGTTTATCCTGGAGAACCCCAGAGCATGATTATCTGACATAGCAAAGAATAAACATCTGCTATGCCAGTTATTGTGGAAAAGATTTTAAGAATAGGCAATAAGCTATGCTACACAAACTTAATTTCTATGCCCAGAACAAGCAATCACAATTAAAACTTCAGGAGAACAAAATTATTCAGATGGGAGGAATGCACAGCAAGCACACAACTTGCCTGGGCAATAACTAAAAAACTTAAACCAAAATTTTTAACAGGCGTTAAAAATTAGTTTGAATTCTCTCTTTATGGAAAGCTGTTTAAAACCTATACTTTCATACAGAAAGTGATCTGCAAGAACAGTATTTTCTCAGGTCAGAAACTTTGGGGTGTACACTTGAAGAACCTTTGCTAATACAACAAAATACTTAGCTTGTATCAAGTCAGAAGAAAATGGAAAAAAGTCACACTGGTTCAGGAAAACTGAAGAAAGCTTTAATTTGATTAAAAAGTGTGTACCAACATCAAAAGTCAGTACCGGTAATACAGTTCCTGTATAACTACCAAGTATGTTTCAGATTTGTTTCCATTAATTACCTAAATATGATTTGCTATTAAAAAAAAGAAGGCCATTACTACTTTTAAGTTAATTTCACAAACAATTCTATTCATTTATTGTAATAAGGACCATGCATTCCCTAAGAACATTAGATTATTAATTCCTGTAATAGCAGCACTCTTACACAAATGTCAGAAGTTACCTGCTTCTCCTTTTTCATATTCTCTGCTTCCTAGACTAAATCACATCATTGAACACACCAAGTGACCTGGCACGACCTGGAGACTTTAAATACAATGCAACCTGCTCAAAATAAAATTGTAATTGGCATTTCCCACCCAAACTGTACTAAATCCGAAACTGCACATTGCCACACCCATCTTGCCAGAAAAAGTACATCAGGTACAATTCAGAGGACAGCATATTTATAATACCATATGTAACATGCTGTTGCAATACATTTGTTGCTTGTGCGTGTTTATTCAGACAGTTAAAGTATAAGCTAATCAAGAAAACTGTCAAAAAATATCATTCAAAATAGTTCAAAACAAAAAAGGAAACTTCCTTAGAAATCCACAGAGCTGCTCAGAGCACTACACAGTAAAGCTATGCTTTGCCCATGGAAAAAAAAAATCCTTGTATCAATACAAGCTTTAATATTATTCTTCCATCCAATTTAAGGTTAAAATTCTATAAGAAAAATTAAAATGCTAATCTTCATGGATTATATCCTGTATATAAGTAATATTTACATGTGTGCACACAGAGTGTATTTTGAAAGCACCCCAGTTACAAACATGAATAAAGCAAACCAGCTTAGAGATCAAGCCTTTAGCAGGGATACAATCCAGAGCTTTTATTCACATGCAAACACAGAGTTAAATTGCTATTAAATTGCATCATGCTGCTTATTCCCCTCTCTGTATTGAGCCATGAAGTATCAGATTGAACAGCTCTAACAAGTAAGTCTCAGCCCTAAGATATTAGCTATCATAATAATCCATTCTACGGGCAATTTTTCCTGTGGTTACTTCAGTTATGACTCAACGGCTTTATATAACCATACACTTCAATACATGTGTGTGTGTATATATATATTTATATATACACCAAATTAAGGCCAGTGTCACAAGCCTGCACACACCAGGCCAAAAATATTCAAATATAGTCTCACAGTCAACAGCTACTGCTACCAACTGTATTACAACAGTGCAGAAAATGGCCCATTCAAGCAGCAGGACACAATACAGTTTGAGTGTTGTAACTGAGGCGCTAACACTCACGAGTAAGGAAAACACTGCAAGTGTGACAGCTTTTCTAACATGTCTAAAAAACGTTAAGAAAAAGTGCTTTCAGTCATTTACTGTAATCACAAGGTGCACAGCAAACTTCGACCCTCTTGAAAACAAACTCCAGGATCAACCTGAGGTCAGCATCCTTTCATGGAGTGGATGATTGTCATGCATCTTTGTACACGTACAATTAAAATTATCCCATTGCAACAAATCAGAAGTACTTTGTTGATATTCAGAACATCATTAATGCTCTAATACTCAAACCTTTTACAGCGAAAGAGACCCTCTGACATAACAAACCGTTTAAAAGCAGAGGAAAAAACCACACACTTAAAAACAAATTTGTGAGAAATATCACGTATTTTTAATTTCTGAGTTCATGCAGCTAAACCAGAGGAGAAATAAAATATCAAACAAAACCCTTCCATCTTAGCAAGCCAGGTTTTAAGCTTTATGTAAAATGGCAATTATAGTACACACATAGCCAAGGAAATGCCAATGCAGTTCTACATTTACACTTCCATGATGGGGAGCTAAGATATTTGCAGACATGCAGTCAAGATCACAGATTTCTGAGTCTCATCTTCAGAAAATCTAGACCAAGCTCTTCCTAAAAGCACATGGAAGAAAACCTATATTTTGCAAAGGTACATAATATGTCTGTACCAGATTTTTGGCTACCCTACACTACTGAAATCTAAAGTTTATTATTAACTACAGCACAGCATCTCGGCATCTCACATGAAAAGCACAATACACTAACATCTTAAGTTTTTTCTAAAACAAAGCATGTAGAATACAAAGAAGTTTGAAAGGTTTTCAGGTTTATGTCTAAAAAGGGCATACCTATAAACGGATTATTTCTTACAATTACTTGTTCTAAAGAGCACATCTAACACTCACCCACAGGACTGAACCCTCACTACTGAATGAAAGAGAAGTTACACATCAGGGGTTGAGTGAACATAAGTTCTTCCTAAGAGAATTCTGTCTCTCAGTTCAGCTGAGGAAAGTGTCTATTATAGGAACATGTCAGCATTAGACATCATCTTTTAACGCTAAAAACAAAAGTTTATCTGTTCAGTATTTGAACAGGGAAGAATGCTTAATGGATATATGAAAGCTCTGCACATCTCTTCATCTATACCAGAGATGTGGTAGGCTAGCTCTAAGTTACATTGAAAAAACAATAGAATAAATACAGCAAATGTTGACTTAGATAATTATTACAACCTGCCTCAATTATCTTTCCCCTCTCTTGCCGAAAATCAACAAGAAACCCTCCATACTTCTTCATTTCCATCCAAGAAAGAATCTTCTGCAGGGATAAGGCTTCACCATTTGCCCTGCAGCACAATGAAGTGACCAGCTGGTTTGTTCAAGGGCAAGACAGTATCTCTCCCCTCAGTAAAAAAGCTGCCTAGAGCAAAAAGTGTTTTCTTGTATTATTTCAGGCACGGAGAAAAAAAAAATGTTTGAAGTAATTATTAAAACTTTCAAGAAGCATCTCTACCTGCATTTACACAGCGGGAGAATTTGAGCTGATGGAACTCAGCATTAGTCTGCAGTATCAAGGACTAATTTTCCAGTATGCATTTTGTACTAACTAGTGCTGGAATGTAGTAAAGCTCTTGCCAGATATTCTCCTTTTGCAGAGGTCCAAAACCAATAATTCTCAATAATTCCATTACTTCCAAAAGTCATAGCCAGATTCCAATCTGAACAAATGATGGAGATGTGCCCCAGCCTCCACTGTCAGCAGGGCCCTCAGATACCTTCAAAAAAAAAAAAAAAAAAAAAAAAAAAAAACAAACACAACAAAACCACAACCCCCCACCCCCCCAAAACCCCAAACAAAAAACAAACCCACCCCAAAAAAAAAACCAGCACCAAGAATGCTTTCTTTCCTCAACATTGAGATGTTTCTTACTAACCACTTCTTCAACAGAGATGTTATTGGTATTTTTGCATCTCGCTCTCAAAGTAAGAAAACATTACATTCTCTGACAAAGAAGAGAAATTTGCCTTTAAGTGTCCCAGATATCATAATATCTGCACAAATATTTGCTGAATCAAGGTCCTTGCTGCCTGGGCTGTTAGCTGCCTGCTGAGGCAGCAGGCAAGCTTTGTGTTGACAGCTCCCTTGGCGTGAGCAGCAGTAAATGATGGTGTGCCCACCATGCCTGGAAAACTGATATGATACAGTTCAGTCTCTTACACCAACAAACGAGGTGGAAGGAAGATTGCTGCCTGATGTTAATGGGCCTTGCACTAATACATAGCAGTACTGCAGCAACTGAGATGTCTCAGGGAGCCTAGCTTACCTTCGAACCTCAAAAACATTCGTTCCTGTTCATTAGATGTTTCCACTCTTTCCTTTTATTTCAAAGAGAGGCTGTTTCTCCCATTGAACCAAGATGTCTCACCACAGCTCAATGACATAGTAAGTTGCTGACGCCTGCATTCACTAGTTTCTTCCTTCGTAACCAGAAGTTATTAGCTGATCTACTAATTTCTGCTGCACTTCAGAATCAGTCACATTTTAATGTTCTTCTGCTAGTATATCCATGTTGTTACAGCTTTTAAGTCTGGAAAGATTACCTGCTGACAACAAAATTCCATCTTTTGAGGATCAGTAACAGAACTAACAACTCTAGAGTAGTTAAGACTCTGTTCAGCATTGTGGTAACTAAAAAAAAATAACTTATTTTTCTATTCCAGAAAGTAACTACTAAATCTGGCAGGATCTCGGTCTGGTGTAAATGAGTCCAGAAATAGCTACGTTTGCTAGTGAAGATGTTGAGATTTCTCCAGCTTTCCTTCTTAACCAAAGACTTTTTTTTCCCCTGTTTGAAGACTTCACTGCTCTTCCTCAATTTCTTCTGCTACCTTCTCATTTAATATTCCATAGTCTGGTTGGACTGTGTAACATTTCTCCTTGGCTTAAATCCTAAATATCACACTTTTTATAGAAACGTGAGTTTTCGATGCTTTCCTTGTAACAAGTGTTACATGAACTAAAACGCTCTTAATAAAATGCACTTAGAAACCATACGCACTTCAGAAGCAGAACTTTGATGGAAAAGTTAGAACTGGAATTTATATTCAAGTAATCCCATATTAAATTGCCTTCCTTCTCTTAGCAACGTTATAGCTGGAATTGACATACCTGTTGCTGTTAAAGCGCATTCATGCCTGTTCTTTCTTTTTTTTAAATGAGGACAAGTTGCACTTTGAATAAACAAAAAAAAAATTGCTGCCGCTTCCCAAAAGTATGCTGTTACAGCAGTTCTGTAGGTTACAGCTAGAAAATGCTGAAAGCTAATAAAATGCAGTAGGCAGTCTTTCCGTGGTGAAAAGCACCCTTACCTGGTAATTATCTTTCCTACAATAATAATGCAGTATTAAACACTTCCTAACATTAACTTGAATAGTCTATAGGCAAAAAGCAAGCAGCAATCAATAACTATTTTTTTTTTTTAATTAAAAAAAATCCTCTTCCCAGGATGTTTTAAAAGTCTGTCCTTCTACAAAAGCATCAAATAGTCTCAACAACTTCATTCCCATAGAGTTTACACCTTAACATTCAGAACAGATTTCTTGGGATATTTAATCAGAATTAACTACACAGAAGCTAATGATTTTCCATCAAAATTTGGACGAATGCTTTAAGTTTAATATTACAGCTGAGTAAAAATAAGTAGTGGAAGGATACTAAAACCCTTGCAATTCCCCAGCACTGCAAAGAGCGGGTCACCACCAGCCCTGCCAGCACAGCACCCAGCAGAGGGCCAGCCAACATGCAAGCTACAGCAGTACTGAACCTCCTCCTGCAAAGCAAGCCTTCCAACAGGCAAGCAACCATTTACCAGCTCCTCACAAGGGATTTTGCTGCAGGAACCATTGCCAGACAACTGCTTATGAGTCAAGTTTTATGTATGCAAACACAAGCCTATCTCACTAACAACTAAGGGCTGGCTGCCACCCAGAGGGGCCATCCTGCTTCCCTTAACACTTCACTGTCCCCACTGCCCACAGCCCAGCTTTTGTGTCTCCCTGCCTCATGCCAGCACCACTGTTCTGTAGGCTCCAGTAAACCAGTTCAGGAAGAAACTAGTAGAAAACAGAAGGATAAAACACCCTTTTCTGGTTTCTGGCCAGATTAGCTCACCCAAGTATTACACTACCAGGCCAGAACACCACCAGCGCTGGCAGAAAGGTGATGAGAGCACAAGAATCGGACAAGGCCAAAGTCAGGGTTGCCTGAAAGGCCAGGGAAGCCAGCCCATCACTTTTCAAGCATTCACTAGCTTTGAGACCAGCTATATTTTAAAACCATAGGGATTCCTGCAGGAGAACAGAAGGGAAAGGAGAGGAGAAAAACACTACATCTCTGTGTGGTGATGCATAAAACCCTGCAGCCTACTTAGGGACCACTGGCTTTATTGGACCATTGATGCTAGGCCAGTGTATGAGAAAAATAACTGAATAAATGCATGTTTGAATTGCATCAAACACCAATAAGCTTCATAGAATCTTAAAAATATCAAATCTGCTCAGTGTTAGGGTAGAAATAGGTTACCAGGAAGTTCAACGCTGGCAGAACACTCACACACATAATTTATCGTTCACTGGCTGGAATTTTAGCCAAAATTTAGAGAAAGAGTAAATGACTTCAAAATAAATGGCAATAAACCCAAGAATTTCCCTTCCCTCTGTTTCTTCCGTAATTAAAAAGACAAAAAGTAAGATTCTTTTTAAGTACACTTTGAATTTTAGCCAAAACAAGTCTTGGGTTCCATGTGCCAAATAAGTTTCTTCTATAAATCACCATAGCCCATTTTCTCTTTTGTATTTTAGAATCTTAAGCATTGCCAAAATGAGCCAATTTAAATACATTGCCTCTCTGGGTGGTGACTAAGTTTAAATTTTGTTGGCCTTAAATCCTGCATTTGGTTCTCTTTATGTTACTGCTTTTAGTCTGGCAACAGTTTCAGATTTTGCTTCACTTTGTACTTTACTTCTTCATGCTCCAACACTCCAATATGACGAAATTTGTTTAAGTGCCCAGCCACTAAAAATAAAATGTTACTGTTTGTAAGGATTATCAAATAGTTTCAACAGAAGACAGACTCTTCATATTCTGTTAAAATACGTAAAATAAATAAAAAATGGAAAAACATTTTCTGCCACTTGGAAACAGACAACTGTGGCTCAGTATTTGGGAAAGAATTTCTTATATTCTGATCAGAAAAAATATCATTACCCTTCAAGGTACTATCACTTCAGTGTTTTGCAGATCACTCTGTGAAAGGGTAAGAAGGCATCAAACATCTCTTCATATCCCAATTTATCTGTGGAGGATTACTGACACAGGTTCAAAAGAAACGCGCTGACCTTCCCTCCCAAATGTAAGAAAGCATTCTGGAAAGTCACGTGTAAAAGGGCAACCCAGAATAAACGTCACATACAGCTCCACCACACAACTTCACATGGACATCACTAAGCAGAGCGTATTCCTCTAGAAACAGCTGGTCTACGTACTTTTGAGAAAATTAAGAAATACTTGTAAATTGAAGCAAATTCTTAACTGAAGACTCTTCACTTGAATTCAAACAAGTGTAATATGCTCACGTAACTGAAGGGCTATGTGAGGCTACATGCACCGTCTTTTACACCCATTCCAGGTCCCCAACAGTGAAACAAACAAGTATTTTATACAATCCTCACCTGTGATATGAAAGCCCAATGAATTAAACAAATACCTTAAGGCACCTAGCCAGATGTACGTGAAACAAATGTACAAATTCAAGTACAAAGAGCTCCAGTAGCAATTCTGTTCTACTTCACTGCACATTTCTTAGGATGTAAAGCTAATCTTTAAAAGGTCACACAAAAGTAAACATGCACATCGCTCTGGTATATATATGGAACTTGGACTTGAAAAAATTCAATGTACGTCACTGATTACAATATCAGCTTTACATTAAGGAATATGAATTCTCATTAGGATTTCATTCCTTGCTTGGCTTTTCATTTTTAAAAAAGCAAGAAATAAGGCTGAAGCCACTTCCTTTTACATTTTCAAGTTCACTGTTGTTTTTTTTTAAACATCAGGGGCATAACTTGCCTTGAGTAAGATATACATTCTTAACCAATTATCAAGAAACCATAACAATGTATATACACTTCAGCTAAGATCTCTTCAGCGTAGTTTTTAATTTTCTAATGGACTCAGAGTATATCATTATCTTAATGCTGAATCTATTATGGGAGAAACAAGAGAAAACTAAAACCAAAATACTGTGCAATATTACACTAAAAGAAAGACAGGATAACAGACAAAAAAAATGCATGGAGAAACAATCTATATCTGCTTTTATTTTAAAAAGTTCAGCCTGTACAAAAACTTCATACACAGTGGGACCTGTTAAGATCTGTGAAGCCTCTAAGTTACCTCAGGACTAATTAGGTTTTTAAGAAGTCTTAAAAATCTAATACACCCTATCTGTACAGAATATCAATTGAATATAGGTTCTTAACTCTTGCGTTGTAAAGCCAGAGTTTAGTAGTTTACAAAAGATTCTAAAAATACAGATTAAGCTAAGCCACTTCATCTTACTTTCCATTAAGAATGAAGTACATTTGAAGCCAGAATTCTATACTCCCTGCACTCTACTAAAGCCAGAGTAATACCATCTGTAATGCTAGTTGCAGACAAGTAATAGAAGGATCTGATGTGGTGCCTGTATTGATCTAGTATTCTACTTAATGATTTTTCTCTTAAAAGTCAATTACATCTCCTTCATACCCACATCCCTCATTCTAACACAAGGTTTACAAGATTTTGTTAAATAATAATAATACATTTTCTGTTGAACAGAAGATATAAAATTTATAGAAGGGAACTTCTGCATTTCAAACAGGTCTATCAGACTAGATGTTTGGTGTAAGAAAAAAACCTGACAATTACAACTGTAGCATTACTACGTGCATGCCATCTCTTACACAAGAAAATCCGTGCAAAGCCATTTTTAAAACGGCTCCAAAATTAGAAGTCTGTAACTGCAGCAATCTTCAGGCTGTAAAGCCTCCAGACCACAGCCAGCTCATAGCCGGGCTGATTAGCTCAATCACAGCACCTTGTTAACAGCAGCTGAGAGCTCCAACCTGAATCTAAATCACATCAAGCAACTCAAAGCACAGGCAAAAGTACTTTAACCTCAAATCACCAAGGATACCAAAATAAAAAAAGGATGAATAACCTACAGAAGTTTGAGAGTCAAATAAAACCCTATGATACATAATGTTTCCCCAGACAGTACATAAAAATATTATTTAGAACAAGACTAGATATCAGCTTCATGAACACTCTTAAATTAGGGAATACATCTAAGTTTAATGTTCTGTCTGAACTTAGTGATTGCAAATATGGTTATAGCATGAAAAAGTCATGAGGGGTGGGAGGTAATGTGCTGTCGATGAGAGATAGGGGGAAGAAATAAGAATTAACTGCTCTAAGCTAGGTTTTTACTAGCTTTTTTTGTCCCTTTGTGTTCTCAGCCTCATTGGAAAGGGGAAATCTCTCCACAGGATTTGTTTACTTTTCAAATACAATAGAACTAATTCAAGGCCACCAACAGCCTGAAGAGGAAGAATGAGCCACCTGTAGAGGTCAGTATTCTAAAAGTGTATCAGCAAAAATGAAGCAAAAGATGTAAATTCTCTCTTTAGGAGGAATGTCATACTAGGTGTGTGGAACAATAATGATATAATGCATCTATACATGTGTTCTTCTCTGTCCTTCTGACAAATAGACTCATAGAATCATTTACGTTGGGAAAGACCTTTGAGATCATCAAGTCCAACCAATAACCCAACACTGCCAAGCCCGCCACTAAACCATGTCCCTGAGCACTGCATCTACCATCTTCTAAATACCCCCAGGGATAGTGACTCCACCTCACCCCTGGGCAGCCTGTTCCAATGCATGACAGCCCTTCCAGCGAAGACATTTTTCCTAATATCCAACCTAAACCTCCCCTGGTGCAAGCTGAGGCTGGTTCCTCTTGTCCTGTAGCTGGTTTCCTGGGGGAAGAGACCGACCCCCCCTCGCTGCAGCCCCTTGCAGCAGCTGTGGGGAGCGATGAGGTCCCCCCTGAGCCCCCTCCTCTCCAGGCTGAACCCCCCCACTACCCCCAGCCACTCCCCATAGGACTTGTGCCCCAGCCCCTTCCCCAGCCCCTGCCCGGCTCTAGACACGCTGCAGCACCTCTACATCCCTCTCGGAGTGAGAGGCCCAAAACCAAACACTGTATTTGTGGTGCGGCCTCAGCAGTGCCAAGCGCAGGGGGACAGTCACTGCCCTGGCCTGCTGGCCACACTGTTTCCAACACAAGCCAGGAACCCATTGGCCACCTTGGCCACCTGGGCACCCTGCCAGGTCACTTTCAGCCAGCCATCAGTCAGCACCCCCAGGTCCTTTTCCACCAGGCAAATAGCACAGGAATAATTTTGCTCTGATTAATACAGTGTGGAAGCAGATGAAAACAAGCAAATTTCCTGGCCTGCTTCATCACAGAAGTAATACTTGAATAAAACCAGCTTCCTATGGCAGAAAAGATCCACCACTGTGATTACCTGGTTGATGAATTTAATGTCAAGAAATTCTATAGACAGTTGCTTAGAAAAACAAATACATAGGTGGCAGGTCTACTTCCACACTTACATACAAAGTTTTCCATACTAAATCAAGTGGTAAAATTACTTTTCAGACCACAGAGTTTTGCTCAACTCATATCGCAAGATGTATACACTAAAGTAAGAGGTCTTTCTGGAAGACTACGAAATGCATGTTCAGACAGTTCAAAAATTTAAAATACATAGTGTACAACAATTAAAATCTCTTCGACTAGATCATAAAACTTAGTTAGATATAAAAGAATACATGTATTACTAATATGCTATAAGGTGAAAAGGGTCATGAGAATTCCAGCCATTGCACCTTTTCTCTGCAAGTGTAAGACACACACCAGGCAATATATTGGGTTTAATCAGAACTTTCTATTGATATCAGCAGGAAGCTAGCATGGAAAACACCTGCTACATGAAACCTCTGATTTATTTCTTTTGGTTACATGTAATTCTTCCATGTTGACCCACGCATTTCCAACGCAGTTACTCCTTGCATGAAGAAGAGGGAAGCAATTTAAGTTAAGAAACAGTCTTCTCCACAAAAAAAAAAAAAAAAAATCATTTGGAAAAAAATCTAATGAGACTCCTGCAATAACATCAATGCCCAATTCATCTACAAAACTTTGTTTTGGAATTCAAAAGAGTTTTCAAAAAATAGTCTGTTAGGCATCAGAACAGTGAGGCAGGAGAAAGTTACCATATCTACTTAGCAAGTGGGACACAGAAACCACATTTTTGCTCTGAAATGGGTCAACATGAGCAGAGGAGATTTAAACAAAACTGTGTTTCACCCTGGAGCGCTGCCTCACTGGAGTTTTTTAAGTACTTTAACCTCATTCTCATATGTTTGTTTACCATTGTATCTGGTCTTTAGGACATGGTACAGATGATTATTTCTTTCCTGATTACCAATCCCTCCCTTTGGGAAATATTTTTTTTCAAGGTTCTCCAAGTTTCCATCCTTTTCAGTACACATCCAGTTACTGTATTTGGATCTGGCTGTCAGTTTTACAAACAATTCTGTCTCCAGACAATCACTTATGTGACAGAGGCTAGCAGCAATGGTCAACGGGGTTGATCTGACAAAACATTTGTTTAGGAATCTGCTTCTGCCAAGCCATAGTGTTGGCCGTTTGAAATTTTTTGCATTAGAAACAAGGAATCCATCTACCAATCCAGAACACTCACATTAATCCAACTACGCAGACAAAGCACGCAAAAAGTTATTTGAATAACACGACCTTTGAGAAATCCCATCAGCACAACTCCCTGCATCAAGGAGCTCTGCACTCTTCAGCCTATTTAAGCAGCCAGAGTGTGAAGGAATTACTTGAGTGCGTGATCAGAATATTAAATATACCACACTGTCCAGATTTACAGTGAAGCAATCAAATAACAGAACAACAACTTCAGAGCAGAACTTTTTTGCTGACTACCATCATCAGTAGTACCAGTAACTGCAGCATCCTCAGTCTTGTGCCAGGCTACACACTACTGTGAATCGTCAGCTGCAGTTTGGAAAAAAACTTTTTTTTTTTTTTTTTTTTTTTTTTAAGAACAGTTACAGCTGGCAAACATGATCTTTCGCTATTACTGCCAGAACCGCTGTAGGCAGTGACAGACACTGTCTCCCTACAGCTTCAGTATCACCTAATTTTAGGAGGCACTGAGGTACTCTGACATTACTGAGAGCCTTAAGTGGATTAGCATTTATTAAAAAACTTACTTGAAATCCTGTCTCATAAAGGATGTCTTCTCTAAATCTTCAACCAAAAAATACTTGAAATCACCGTGCTAGAAACACCGCAAACCTCAGACATAAGGTACAATTTCCTTGTCAACAGATTCCCACTGCATAACCACATCTGTAACACGTGGTAGCAAAAGTAGACAAGAAAACATAAAATAATATAAAAGTCTTAAATGGTTCCATAGTCCAGAAATAAATAAGTATATATATGTGTATAAGATATATATATATGTAAAAACTATTACCCAAATAAATCACTACTTCCTTTAATCATTTCAGTTCAAAAATCCAGGTTAAAACTGGAAAGAAAAAAAACACAACCTGAAATTCACAAGTCACTTTAAAACTGCAGAAGGTGGTATTTTGCTATCGCAATTACACTGCAAAAATATTTTAAAAAATGAGCCGAACAGTTTCAGCAAATTTGATGTCTCTGGTGACAAACATGCAAAGTTAACCATGGACATTCATCTTAAAGTCACTAATTTCTCCAAGCATACTGTGGATTCCAACAAAGTTCCAACAATACATTTCTAACAGTATGTCTGTTTTAGCACTTCAAAAGAGCGAATCTAACCAAGTAGCTTCTTTACAGAAGTTAAGCCGCTTTATATTGATATAAAAAAGTAAATTTTGCAGAAACCTCTTCAAATTGATGGTCTATCCTTTTCTAGAAGAGTCCACTCTCTTCCCAATAACAAAATTTTCTATGAGGTTATCTTCTCTCGAATTCCCTAATGCATATGAAGAACTCAGCAAAAGCTTTTCTGACTCAGTTGTAAACAAAAACCATCTGAAAGGAGTTACAAGTGAAAACAATTTGATCTAGAGCTGGAGAAAGTTCACTAATTGGAAAGATGACCCAGAATCTTTGAAATTGTTTCAAATAGTTGAGCTGTAATACAGAAGTATCCTTCCTCTTTCTTACAAGACGGCCTCTCACCATTTCAGCAAAGTTTCTCAAGATGCAGGTCAAAGCTGAAGATGGAAAAAATTAAAACAAATACCCACACTACCTAGTATGTGTAGACTTTTTGAAATCAAACATTATTATGTGGCACACTGCCAAAATCCCTCACTGGAGAAATCAATCCCTGCATCACTGCAAACAGCGTTTCTTCTGACTTAGTAAAAAGTCAGTTTCAGGAGAAGCAATTTAACCACAACAGAAGTTGTCAGAAACTAGCTCTGTCACCAAAAGTCAGAAGATTTTAGTATACTTTTTTAAAGAAAAAAGAGAGACCCTTTAAGAAAGGAAAAATTGAAAAAGGAAAAATAAAAGGAGGAAAAGAAAAAACTACAACAGGACTGCTCTTCTCTAACGAGCAATTTGAGAATGCAGGAGGCAGACATTCCAGAAAAGTGCAATATTTCTTTAGAATTATTCTCTCCATATGTTAGCATATGGGCAATAGAATCAGCAAAGTAAGCGTTCATAAAATGATTGTCCAGATAAAGCTGTCCATAATTTAGGAATACAAAACAGAAACGTAAATTTTCATGATCTGCTACAGCAGCATGTTAGCATTTAATTAAACACAATATTGCAAATGTTCTACTGAATGATTTGTTATGATACACATATACACATGAAATACTACGGTAGAATGTTGAAGAACTGTAAGAATAAGGGAGATAAAACAGAAGAGAGGTATTCATCCAACATTAGATACCAGACACCAACATCCAAACTTTTAAAAGGAACCACACAGAAAGTACAACTTTGTTTTTACTTCAGGTTTGACCTATTTGTCTCTGTGATGACTCATACTTACAGGAATTTGAAACTTATTCCAGAAATTGTTTAATTTAAAACAATAGTACTAAAGATTCTGCCAAAGATGCAAACTCATTAATTGTCCCTACTGAACACTACCCTTCATTATTACAGGTTAAGTGTCCTCAGTTACAGTCGTTCCACAAGCCTAAACATTTTCTCAACTGTATTTTATATTCTCTGCTGCCTGTGTCAGAAAACTAAAATAAATAAATAAATAAATAAATAAAATCCAAGGTATGTAAGGACAGTCACTTTCTCTGGAAGCAGTTTCTTAGAGGGCATTTACTGCCACCATTCATTATGGCATTTTTGGATTTGGGGTTCCCCCCCAAGCTTAATGATGCAGCCACCATTGGGTTGGGTCGATCCACTGCCATTAATCTCTTCTCCCCGATCAACTGTGTAAGTGACTACATGTCTGGCAATCACAGTGAAATTCAAATTTAGCCAGGTAAATATCAATCACGAGCTCAGTTTAGGTATTTGACATGTATATTTAAGGCACTCTGAACAAAATCCTGGCCAGAATTTCAATAAAGATTTATGGAAGAATCATTAGATACTAGAAGGGGTTTGCATTTCATTAAACATATGAAGTTCAACTGCTTTCATATGCTACAGCCTGACATCACACCATCTATTTCATTCTCTCTTACCTGGTAAACTTCTCACATGAACTGCAGCTTCGTTCACATGTACTAAGCCATTACTACCCTATCTATTCAGATGGAAACAAATGTGATGAAGATTCCTACCTTCATTTAAAAGTTACAAAATCCCAAACCAGGACTGTTTTTAATATGTAGACTTCCATTTTATTTAATCCGTTATTCCACTTTATTTAATACAGGACCAATTACTTGCAGTTTCATCTAACACTTTTTTTTTTTTACATGCTTCTGCTCTCTTCACTTTCCAATTTTCTACAGCACTAGCACATACACAACCAGTTGCCAGAATGGTAACACTACCAGCAGTGGCTTGGCTTTTACTCTGACAATTCAGAGAGTCTAAAATCCCACTTTTTTTTTTTTACTATTAAATTTCAGATTGGTAGGAAATGTAGTTTTTCTTATTTTAACACTCCAAAACAGCTATTAGGGGCAGAAATAAATCAGCAAAACAGTCAGTTCCACAGTCCATTTCAAAACAATCTGAAATCTAGGCGAGATTGACAGCTTTCCATGCATACCAAGACCACTAGGCAGAACCACAGTACTCTACAGACAGATCTCAGTGCCCCATACCACTACACATTATGCACTCCAAGAGGTAAAGAAGTTATAACCTGCTCCACAAGTTCACATTTTAAAGGCCAGAATTTTCTTCTCAGAGGCAACCATTTAACTCAGCTGCCTGAAAAGCCTAAGCCACAAGCACTATTTAGTAGCAAAAAATAATTACTATCTTCCCCAAAATAATACCTACAACAGTGAACACCAACAGCCCCCATGGTTCCTTGATGAAGATGGAAACCTCCCTACACTGGCAAATGACAGACAGCCCGAGACAGAAACTCCCCTAACCAACTGCAGCCCAGTCCGAAAAAGCCATTTAAAACCTGTCCCCTTTGACTGATACAAACAGACGTGCTAGGAGATCTCCACACAGAGCTTTATTTTAAAGGACTAAGCCATTATATGCCTGTATATGGATTTTTTCACATGGACTTGTTTATTGTGAATGGATGTGTACACTGATGCTATAATTGCTTTTTATATGATACCGTAGCATATGTATTGGAAAAGATCTACTTGATAAAATATGTAAAACCACCGTCAGTAAAGATCAGTCTTGACTATATTGAGAGATATAAGTTTACCTGCAAACTAGGAACTGTGTCATATCTGTATTGTTGTAGTACAATCTTAAATATTACAGGCAGCATTTGCATGGAAAACATTTTTAATCAATATATTAAGTTAACAGTTCTCTTTCACATCTATTACATCTGTCCTTGGAAGTAAAGATGGGAAAAGGTAAGAATGACTTGACCAGATGTTTTTTCTTATTAAAAAAGGTCCCAGTTAGATTCAAACACAGAAAACATCCACTGTTACTAATGACTGCTGGAATAAGAATGAGAATAAAAGGAGGCAGAAAAAAAGTGATGGCTTACAAAAAAAAAAGCAAGAGAAGTTCTAAGGACTCTGGGAATGAGATGGTTTGGGAGGGAGAATACAAAAAGTAATAAACAAGGTAAAATAAGAGAGACAGAAACAAAATGAAAACATTTGAAAAGCACCAAAGAAAATATTTTCTAATAATCAACTTATGTGCACACACATGTGCAAACAGCCCCCTACTCCTGTCTCCTCCTCCCACTCCCCGCAGCAAGCACTCCCCATCACCTCCCAGCTGAACACCCCTGCCTCTGAGCATACAGGCAGGTGGCCCACAAAGACCTTCCAGCAGACAGGGCTTCCTCCACACGAAGCCTTCAGCCATGCCACCAGGTGAGAGCTGCTGCATCAACCTGGGCTTCCTCCTAGCTGAAGCACGGGGAAGTCAGCCTCTTCTTGTTCTTACCGAAGTGAGACGACTACTTTGGATAGCA
This sequence comes from Falco naumanni, assembly GCF_017639655.2. NCBI lineage: Eukaryota > Metazoa > Chordata > Aves > Falconiformes > Falconidae > Falco > Falco naumanni. Next base: position 18,454,827 of record NC_054060.1, on the reverse strand, counting down.
AACAGGGAAGGTGATCTACATTACTACCTGGAACACACTAGACTTAAAAAAAAAAAAAAGCCACCAACATCAAAAATCCCAAAACAACTCACATACCACCTCTGCCTACATTTTAATCAAGAGCAGAAACAAAGGGAAGTTAGAACAGATACTACCTGGGTAGGTTTAAAGAAGGAGGACAATTCTTTTCAACAGCAGGCTCCATTTTATCATCCAGGTGCCATAATAATATCCATTTTCCAACTTAAAAGCAGTTGGTCATGTTACAAAAGATCAGATAACAGTAACAAACAACATCAGACTATTAATGCCACAGCCTCAAAGAACACAGAAAAGTGTTTAAGCATGATACTGACTTTGTAAGATGTAAGATACCAGCACATATGCAACAGCCCATCCTTTTTTAAGAGGTTAACATGTTGACATTAAATGGTTGGATTAATGGATTATAAAGGAATAATACCATAAATTAATTCTGATACATCTCAGCAAAGCTGCTGAAAAAGAAAAGAGAAAGAAAAAAAGAAGGAAAAAAAAAAAAAAAAGAAGAGATCAGCATTCTAGAAGTATCCCTGGGGGAAAACAGCAGCCGATCACGGCACACATTACCTCTGCCCCTTGTTCATCCATCTGCTGCACCCCAAGGAATGCCACAGGGGAAGCAAACATGTGGAGCACAGCTAATAACAGCAATTCTGTCCATATTAGAAACTAATTATCACCCTTTCTTATCAGGATCAGTGCTTCCAGAATTATAAGCAATTTACCCTACTAAATGCAGTCCAGAATTTAACACTCAATAACTCAATAGCTTTATGTTAAAAAATGCTGATTTGGACCTGCATATAATACAAATTGTATTTCCTTTCCTTTCTATACAACCTGCTTTCTTGCATACGAAGATTTAATTTTATTTTTTTTAATGAAGGGATGACAAGAAAGAAACTCCACTTAAACAAAATCCTGTGCTCAAAATCCTTGGCTCAAAACTGCACAATAGCTGTGATTAAGTCTATGTAAATCTAACAAAAAAAAACCCCAAAACATTAGTTTTCTATTGTATTAGCAATCTTCTGGAAATAACAGCATGAAATCTCATTGCTCCCTACCAAATATATTACTTTTCATTAGACACACAGACCATAAAACTACAAAATGAGATAGAAAGCTGTGAATAGCATTTTATATACTGACCTTGCAAATAGAAATCAGTTTTTCCTTGATCTATTTTCATTCTACCCAACTAAAAATTAAGAACTTCAAGAACTGCTGAGATCCCTCCACATTAGGCTGTTCTATAAGAAAGTAATTATTTACTTCAAAATAATCCAGTAGACATTGTTTTGTTTTAATTAACATCACCTATTTGAGGCACTACTTGCGCACACAAGTGGTACAAATGTTCTGCGGCACAATCCAGAGAAATGAGAAACAGGGAACACCAAGGAAAATCACACTGAGTGCCAAGACCCAAATAAAGAGCATCAGGTATGGATCAATACAATGCTTCTCTGCTAAGGATATTAATTTCTTTCTTTTTTTTTTTTCTATCCATCCACTTCTTGAGCCCTCACAACCCCAAGTTTCGTACCATAGCCTACCAAGACCAAAGTACCCTCTACCCAACTCCCTCAGAGCCCCTCCTGGTTAGCCAGCAGGTGCCACTTTTTTTGAGAAAGACAAGGTCAACGTTCCCCTAAGGATTTGAGCAAAATGCCTCCTCGAGCGAGCAGTCTGGGATTCAAACTTGGGTCTGCTCGCTTGAGACTGCACATGCTGGCTCAACCCCTTGAGGTAGCAATGTCAAGAACTGTTAAAGAAGGATTTACAGAAGTCTCAAAGATGCATGTGAAAAGCATTCTAACAAAAATCATCATCAAACTACTTTGTACCTCTGAAAAACCAGACATTGCTATTACCCTTTAAAACATTTTTAGATGGAAATGAAGTATTCCCCAAAATATTTACTTTTGAATTAAAAGTACTTTTGAACTTAGTGTCAGATGCCGAAGAGCTAAATACATAGTAAATACATAGTAGAGCGCTACTATTTGTACACAGCCAAATGTATTACCCTTACACACTGAAGTACTTATAAAGCTGTCTTTTTTTTTAAAAAAAAAAATCAATAGTCAAGACTATTTATGCTCAACTATATCCTTCAGCATGAAGGGATACAAAGAACAAACGTAATGCAAAACACCAGCAACTTGGCTTAATAAGATTAGAGTACATTAAAAGGTGCTCATAAGCATTTTCTATAAATGAAATGTAAAGCCTGATGACTATATACGTTCCGGAAGACCAACCTAAGCTCATAATGAAGGTATTGTGACAAAGCTTAGTACACCATTCTATTGGCGTTTCAGGTATTTTTGACGTAGTTGAAAATTTTACACCGATTATAAAACAGCCATGGTCAAGGGACTCGTTTTAGGGTAGTAGTGTTCTAGTTTCCATGATCTATGTAACAGTTAAGGCAGATAATACTGAGTTTACCTAATAAAGAATATTATTCTTTCCTACAAATCTCACTTCTCAAAATGACAGCATATTTACAGTGTAATAGCACATGGCTGGAAAATTTAAGCCACATGTCAAATAAAGAAATCAGAAATAATATATGCATAATTTAACTCAGTACAAAACAGTTTGTTTTCCTCAAATGCAGTGAAAAAAGATACTATGATCTTTTTCATAAAAGGGATATTCTCGTGCTTTTTCACAGGAAAAGCAAACTGGCAGACTAAAACGCCAGAAACTGTATCTATTAATCCATATTAAGTAATGGCAGTAAAAAGAGGGGGGAAATCAAAACCCAACACCCCTGCACTCCAATCACACATGCCCTCCACCAGTACACAGCAGTAAGTACTACAGTGAAACAATAAGTATCAGGCAAATTTGGTTTTGTTTCCTCACCTTTGCAATTTTGAGCGTGTCTCACCCCATGGCCACCACATGTATAGACAGCTATTTTTATATCCTCATCTGCATCACTCCAGAAAACAATCCTACAGAAGATAATCTAGACTAGTAATGACACCGATTTTCCAAAACAGATTTGTCAGTAATAAAAACCAACATATAGACTGTTTCACCAGCATCCTACTTACTTCTATCTTATTACTGTTCCTTAGATTCAGTAGCTAAATTTACATTAAAATAATTGTACCACTGTGCTTCAACATACAATAAATACTGTGTTCCTTAATGTGTCAGCATGAATCATCCCTAGGCTTAGGGAAAACAAAAGAAAAAATATTGAAAAAGCTAAAACATAGAAGCCATCATCATTTGACTTAACACCTAGTTGTGAGTCTAATCAAAACTTCAATGAAGTCAATACCAGTTGAGGTCTTTCTTTCTCTAAATGATATCTCAAACCATAGATACACATAAAAATTCCACTTTATTTATAAGAGTTACCAGGAGATCATTGTGCATGCACAATGCATATAGTGTGCTGCCGAGGAGGAAGATCTAAATTAAGGATACTCTTACACAAGCTAGTCACCCATTCTTGTCGCCATCTCCTAAAAATAAAAATTAAAAAAAATCTCTTCTATAAACTGAAGTGCCTAAAAGGTTTTTTTCTGTTTGTTCAATTAAAAGGAAAATTAAGTTCAGAAAAAAATATATTCATTATTTTAATTTGAATTCAAAAGACATGCAGGCTTCGGAGTAGATTATAAACCTATAGCCAGGTGTCCATTTCTACACATAATAAAAGCAGGTTTTTAAGCACAGCTCCTTTCTGAGAGAGGATATCTTTCCTGAAACACTAGCAACTTGTTACACACCACGATATCAAACCGAAGGGCCAGCTTCTTCATCAACTTATCACTCCTGAGAGCGCAGATCTCACTAGCCCTCCAGGCACACACAGCTACATCAGAAGCTGCGTAAGGAAAAAGGGGGGGGGGGGGTTGTTGTTACTGAACAATATGCAGCAACTTACTACATTCAAGCACCTTCACGGTCAGCGCTAGCAATAGAAAAGGGAAGTCACATTCATAGAATGTAGGCACATTCAGCAAGTTTCTACTTCGCAATAACTATGCGTACCAAGGCACTTCCTTCACTGCAGTACACCCTGTTACCATGATGTTTACTTTTAAAAGTTTTCCATTCCCACCCACATGTTACAGAAAATATTTTTTAAGGACGTGCAATATTATTATTAAATTTTATTTGAAACAAATGAGCACAAAAACCTTCCTAGGACCACCTTCACTAACTCCAATGCTAAGGGGCATTAAAGGGAAATGCTAGGAGAAGTCATCAAAATCCCCGAACAGAAAGTCAAAATAGAAAGGCCAAAGACAAAAAGGCCAAAATGTGATATATCCAGCACAGGAACACTTGAAGAGTCATATTAAGACAAGTCCAACATGAAACAGTACGTTAGAGGCATACTGAGAAGAGCATACTTTAACGACAGAGCCACCTCTCCTTGCACACTGCTGCCTACCCAGGCACCTGGCAAGGCACTTCCAGTATCAGGGAATGCCCAAAAAGCAACAAAGAACAATTTACAGGCTACAAAAGCACACCTCTTTTGGACTTCTACTTCCCTACAAATAATCTTACAGTCTCTTGTAAGAGAGCGAATGACTCCTGAACCAACACGAAGGTCAGAGGCAACAACTTCCAAATAACCGGCATCGCCCCAAGCTATTAAAACAGAGTAATGGATGGGCACATGACAGTTTCTGAACCTACATTTCCACACCCCAAAACCCCTTAACATCCCAATTGAGCTCTTTCCCTCCCAGCTGCCTCCTTGTGCTATCAAAACCAGGCTGACAGTAGGAGCAGCACGGATTTGCTCGCTGCAGCAAGTAAACCACGACTGAGCCCCACCACATGTGCAGCACTAGCTGTATAAGCAAGTGGCTTCCAGCCAGCCTGACTCCTATCAGCCACAGGCAGGAAGAAAACCAGACAGGCCACTTAGGTGAAGGCTTGTTCACTGTGGGACAGCAACAGAACATTATTTGCACAATTGGAGCCATTATGCCAATACCTTCTGTTCGCTGACACCCTTTACAGAAATCCACACGGTTACCTTCCCTCAAAGGAAAAAGCTCCAGCACGGAGATAATGAGAATACACAGCAATAGCCCCGAAAACGGTTGAAACCATGTGGATTTAGATACAAAGTATGTAACGAGAAGAGTAGAAACTGCCGGCATGCAAATGGCTTCAATACAGACATAGTATGGCATTGTTAATCCAGACCCTAAACCAAATTCCAACAGTATATCCTGTCCCACAAAGGTAATGCCACTGCTTGAAGTGTGTTATATTAGGTACAAAATCCTTAGGTCTTGTAAGAGCCCTACAACATCAATACCTCTTTTGCAGTCTATACATGATTCAAATGAACCCCCCCAACTAAACCAGGCACGTAAATATGTGCTTGACTTTTAACCATACAGGTAATATCACCGATATATTCGCTGGTCTAAAGTTACACATATCTCAGTTCAGCAAAAGATGTTAATTAATCTAAATTACAAGAGAACAAACAAAGGAAATACTAACTGGACATATACCAATTCATTTACTGTCAGGAAAAAAATGTTCAAGAATACAGAATGCAAAAAGGTGCTTAAAAATAATGGCAGAAAACCACCAAAGTAGAAGTGACCAGGAAGAAAAAACCAAGCTTCCAAGATTAAGAAAGATAAGGTCTTCTAAGAAGCTGTGATAAATTGGAATAAATGTATGTAGAAACAGAATACTAACACTAGATTACTGGGCAGAACTTCTAAAAGTGACAAAGCTGACAAAAATTAACAGATTTCACTGAATTATCAAATGCTTACTGAAATTCCACAGGTGTTTAGAGATAAAAATCAAAACACAAAGAGACTAAAAATATTTTAGATAAAGGAAAAAGATTCCTTTCCATGAGAAATGAGATTATACCAGAATTAGAGATTCTGGCAACCTGCATCACAGCCTCAGCCCATTTGCATACCGTGATAGAGCAGGATCAGGGGGGAAAGGCAGCCGGTATTTCAGTGCTGACAGAAGCAGGACACCAGATACCCTTAGTCCTTTTCCACTTCCAGTTTGTTCCTTACTACTACTGTTACAGAACACAACATGGTTTTTCACAAGTGTAAGCATTCTTTACATTGTAAGCTTTTTTTTTTTAAAAAAAAAAAAAAAAGGAAAACAAAAAAAGCACAGTCCTCGCACAACAGATACCAAATTTGCATTTCATTGTAAAGGTGCCCAGGATTTTAAAAAAAAAAAAAAAAAAAAAAAAAAATCAGACTTCTGAGAAATGAAGTCATTCCCCATCTTGTTAAATTTTATCTGAATAAGTTTAACAAACTTCCTGATAATGATATTATTGTTTCTTCTTAACAGTATAAATCTGGATGCATGCCAATTAGATCTACATGTTGTGTGTGTATTTCAAATATAATTTCCGAAAGGGCTGGAAACTATTTTTTTTTTAATCTGTCTACATTTAAAGTCAGTCATGAGGGTTCATAGGAAAAAGCAGGCTGAAAATATATTTAAGTCTATTCCTAGCCCCATGAGAATGCAAAGTCTCAAAACACTAGATCTGTCACTGGTTCAGGGGTGACTGCAGACACTACTGTGCCTCCCAATTATATTTTCAGTTGTACATCTCCAGAAATATACATGTGAAAAGAAACTTGAAAGAAAAGTGGTTTTTTAAAAAGGATTTGAAACTGCTCAAAGATGATTATGGCAATCTTCATTTGAGGCATTCTGGAAGAACACACAAAGTGAATCAAAATATATTTCAGAACACAGCCGCTATTCTTAAAACTACTTCACATAACACGTACTCTTTTGTTGTATACACACACACAAAAACCACTTCTGCAGGACACCACTGTATCAAAAATATCACAGCACCAGGAACAGAAATAAAAGAGAAAGTTACAGAATTGTTCCTTATCATTTTGCCCACCAAGACATTTTAGAAAGATTAACTGAAAGTAAAAAACACAACACCAAACACAGCATTCATTTGGTTCACATTATACAAACACCTGGAAGAATCACATGCATCTAGAAACAGTTAACTATATTAATGACATAGATGAAGTCAAGCCTAGGACAATGCAAATGACCAAATAATTTTAAAAAATTGTTACCAATCAGCTGAACATCCAAATTCAAATCTACCCTGTGCAAAAGAAGTTAGCTTTACTGGTTTTCTTGCTACCCAATGGCAATACTATTAAAAAGTTTTAATTGTGACATTAATAGTTACTACTAGAAGCAGCACCACTAACAAACTGTTACAAAAAAAAGATAATATTCTTTAACAGCTCATCTTTTATTTTTTCTTGGAATTGAGAAATAAGTTCATACAAAAAAAAAAATCATTTCAGAAATTGAGACGTATTCCACCTCAAGGCCAGGACAAAGACACCCCTAGCTACCAAAACCAGTAACAGAACACTGGTAGTGGACGTGGCCATCTGCATGAAGAATGCCAAGGGCAGAGTAGTACAGGTTTTTTATTTCCCAGCTTCAAAGTTGAACACTAGTCTTTATAAATGTTGATGCTCTTAAGCTTTGTTCTGAATTTTTGTATAACACGATCCTGCCAAAATAAATATGCAAGTTGCTTTCATATTCTGTTTCATTACCACTTAACTCAGACAAATATTCTTCAAGAACAAGTCGGAGAAGGCATCTATCTACAATAACAAAACAAGGATCAAACGTATACCTTGCACATAAACAACACCAAGTGGTAAGAATCCCTAAAGTTTCTTGCACATCAGGTACATGGAAAAAGCAAATTAACTTCTCACAGTAACAGTTTCAACAGGATCAACCTGAGCTCCCCTGGAAGACATTTGTACCTCCTGATTTCCCCAGCTTTCTGGGTCTCCCCAAATACTACCTTCAGTGCAAACATCCTACTTCTCTTAAAAGCTGCTGTGAAGCTTAAGAAGAGGTACCTCAAATCACTTGTAGATAATTTGGGGGGGGGGGGGGGGGGGGGGGGGGGGGGGGGGGGGGGGGGGGAGACTCACAACAAGTATCCCATTCAGAAGTTGCTGAAATGTAACCCATAAATTGGGGTGAAAAGTTAATTCGCCTTCTTAAAGCAACGTTTAATTCCTTAAATTGGTTTGCACTCTCTCCCCCTTCAGTGTTTTCTAAAACATTGATCCTGCTAGCTATATCAGAAATTCTATTTAAAATAAGAGGAAACAAAGTTACAATTTTTGGAACACTTGTTTTTGTCCAAACCTGGTTGATTTTACTGAGGTTTATGAAATGTAAAGCAGCTTTGTTTCCCAACAGCTAGAACCAAATACAAAACCACAGTCATAACGTGCTAGTTTGGCAGAATACACTAGCTGAATTTTCATTACAAAGAATTGCTGGAGAGCCAAGGCATCGTTTTTCTCTTAAAGGACATTTAGATACAACATAGGTTTTTACTAGTCAAAGGTAACTGAGACCAAAGCACGCTGTTAGTATGTAAAGCATTTGTTTTCAAAATAATCTGTAGTGCTTGAAGTCTTCCCCTTTGACATGTATTTACTCACCAGCACTTCTTAAACTTCCCCTTGCATACCAGAATTATGATACAAGAATTGTGTGTTTCACAAAAGGCTCTATTTAATGGTATACAACTATTTTTATGACAGAAGAAAACAAACAAGTTGAAAAGCACTGCAGGGGAAGGAGAAATTAATGTATTGAAACCAAGTTCTTCATGATCATTAGGTTAGATCAAATTTGTTTCGTAACTTTTAAACACATGCTGTTGCAGCACAATTACCTTTTCCATCTCTGTTAAAGCATAGGTTCTGTCTATGACATCCCAAAGGGTATTTATTAAGTATTCAGAATACAGGCATAGTAGCAAATGCAGTCACATTTAACACAGCCTTGTTTCTTGTTTCAGTCAGAGTAGGTTTTGTCAAAAAAACCACTTGATTACTGAATCTTTTTCGACGACTTGTTACCATATCCATGATTATTAGATCATGGCCATAGGCTAGACACTGGTACATATATCCAGCTGTCAAAGTGAATTTAATCCATTAAATACAAAGGATAGCTATGGACAGGGCTGTTTTCTGTTTACTTATCAGGAAGCCTTTTTAGACTAGTAATTTTCTTCCTTGAAGAAATTCAGGCAAATTATTTATCTGCACTTTCTTATTTGGATTAGATTCAAATAAAATTTACAGAAGTGAGAGGCATATGTAATCTGTGAAGGTATGCTGAAACAGTTTGTAGATTGCTATGAGTCCTAGACTGAAATTTGCATTTCCATATTTTTAAAAAACAGAAGGTACATTTTAAAAGCTGTACAGTGGATATTAAGAACTGAATTGAAAAAATTAAACACTATCAACCTAAGTCAAAGATTGAATTAAACAGAGACATAGAAATTATATACAAAAGGAGGGAGTAGATATTAACACTGAAAATACGTGCAACCTAATTTAATTCTGCTTAGGTCATATGAAGTTATTCCTGTTAACCCGTTCCAAGTCCACCATTTCCCTGAACTGAGGAAGTCAGAAAACACTGTCTCACCTACAACATGAACACTAGCCCACGTTTTACAGCTGAAGAAACAGGAAAACAGAAAAGAAAAAAAGCAGCTCTTCAAAGGGACATAGGAACTGTGCAGCAAGGTATGAACATAAACTGCCTCTTTGCTATGTCCTTTAAAACTCAAGATTATCTTCTCTTCTTCATGATGCAATACAATCTTGGCAAAAGTTTTTGATGGAGACATTAATGCCTGCTTTACCTCATTTAAATAACTGCATTAAGTATTAAGTGAGTAATAATATCTCCTAGGAATTTGCTATTCCTAGTAAATTTTTAGGTATGAATTTCAATTTAAAAAGTCAATAAAACAAAAAAAAAAATCCACTTACTGATAATTTTTTACTTTGTTCATAATTCAGTATTCCATATCCCTATAATTTAACAGATCTGATAAAACAGTAGCATAAATGAAAACAAAACCAGAGGATATTGAAAAGTATTTCATATCTCAACACGGAAGCTTGTTAACATGAATTACATGAGCTGCTCATTTAATTTTAAAATCGGTCATCCAAGTATAAAATTCATTCAGAACTAGAATTTCAAAAGATAAAATACCTAACTTCTTGTACTAAACTCATTTTAAACACTATCTTTGCTAAGCCTGATGAAATCAGGCCAGTACTAATACATACTTAGATATTCCGAACACAATGAGCTTATCTCAATGTATTTCAATTGAACTGCCACAATCCTAAAAACAGTGCCTACTCAATCTGGATTAATTGACTCGAAGGCTAAAAGGACACATAAATGGAACTTTTGTTGGAGCCGTGAAAGACCTTTTTTCCCCAAATGTGTGACTCAAGACCAGCAAAAGTTAGAGGAAGCTTGAGTTATTGCTGTTGTTTTCATTCCCAAGGATAGCTAGAGAGCTTCAGTACACATGTCTGCTGATACAGCACTAAATTTGCTTAAAAAGGGAAAACAACAACAAGCAGCCACCTTGCTGAGTCTAATTCCCTTGGTTCACGCTCTCAGTGTTATCAATGCTGACCTCTCCTTGGTACAGGATCTGGTCACCACACCAAGGTCACTTACACCACAACTTGTCTATCCAGGTTAGAACAAAAATGTAGAAACTCTCAGTAACAAGTCCTGTCTGAACTGCTTAGAGCAGCAGCTCAGTAATGCTTCCCAAGGCCAAGGCAACCTGAAGCTATGTGTCTTTCCTACTCCAACGAAGGGGCAAAAGCAGGCAGGGATTGAAAAACAAAACCCAAACTAAAGATCGCTAGTATCGCACACGCACACATCTGCCACAGCAGGCAGAAAGTTCTTTTTAAGTACAAACAAAGTATTATTTTTTTTCATTTTTCCTTAATTTCACTTGGAAGGAGGAAAAAAAAAAGAATTAAGGGTTCGTTTAAGTCTCATCTCTACCTACTATATTAGAGAAAGTGATAAAGCTAAAGACTATGTTACATAAAAAGCTGCAAAGTCTGGAGCAAGCTATACAGGTAACTTCAAAATTCTTTTCTAGAGGCTTTTTCAGTAACACTTAAAATGTTAGATTTTTAACATGAATTTTAAATTTTAAAAATTAAAAACTTAAAGGAACACTTAAACATGGAAATCCCAGTCCACATGAAAGAATATGCTGTGGAGTGGTAATCACATTAGTTTTTTCCTTATGTAAAACGATCAAACTATTTTTAAAATGAGGAATAGAAATGAAAAGTCAAAACTTTTGTAAGACAGGAGACAATCAACTCCATCCTCACAGCACATGTAGAAATGGGTGTTACTGCTGCCTAGAGTATCAGCGCTATACAAATGGTCTCTGAACGCTTACACTTTATCTTGGGGAACAAAACCTCACTTGTCGAAAAGTATCAATCTGATGGGACACAAGAAATTCACAGCCTTTTCTTAATTTGGTAACAAAACCACACTCTGAGGATAAAATATTTATACACAAAGATCTAGCAGTGTTTGCTAAAAAAAAAAAGATCCTACATAAGGTATTTAAAAAAAAATAAAATATGGAACTATATGTCTCCAAAAGTGATTGTTGCCCATTACTGTCACATTTATGGCTCTGTAATAGAAATAATTTACGGGATCAAATATGGGAGCACGGCAACCATTTTACTTAGAAAAAAAGAAAACATCAAGTTGAAAAGCATTATGAATAAAACTGTATTTTCACAATTGTTTTGCAGTAACCAAAATCATGGAGGAAACTCTCTAAAAATACGTTTTCCAAGCACTGAAAGGGACAAGTACTGTAGGAAACCATGAAAGCCATACAATAATACTTTCACAATGAACACTAGCTCGCTGTTACTACAGCTCAATCTATACATGCATTCAGGCTAAGTATGTTATATGAGAACCGTTCACAGGGTAAAATTTTAAAAAGCCATATGTAGCTTTACAAACAGGGGGTTCAACTAACAATTAGCTGTGGGAGAAAAAAAAAGAAAATGATGTATTTTCAAGAAATCTATACTTCCCGCTCTTTTGACTAAAGCTACGTGCTAATACTGACGAGGTACTTTCAGATCAATGCACCCAGCACTTCAGGAGATGCAACAGCTCTGCCAAGAATCCTGCCTTCAAAAGGACTTTCATTGCTATGGCAACAGCATGTTCTCCAGTATCCAATTCGGAGACAACCTATGACACATACATGAGATGGCCAAACTCTGATGCCTCACTGCAGCACAAGTCGCATTGTCATATAGAGAGAGATATAGATATACACACACAGCTATCAGTTTTCAGTTGCAGAAATATAAGGTACAAAACAGATTTTTTTGCTAATAGTTCACAGGGTACTTAGATTACCTACCAATAAACAGCTGCATCTAGGAGAAGAAATGCCATTCACTTTAAAAAACAAACACAGACTATTCAAAGACCAAAAGGAATAAAACCATTAGCACAGAATATAAACTGCATTACACAGCATCTCCCATATGCAGGTATTTACCTCTTCTCTGATCCCAAGTTCCCCTAACACGATGGAGGAAAAGGAAAAAAAAGAAATGTTGGTACATAGTAAATAAGTAGATGATTGTAACTGTCATTCAGTACTCAACAAGTATCCTGAAAACAAAGGGGGTTTAAAGAGTATAAAGAACATGCGCAAATATAAACTCTGGTTTTACTGCATTCACTCGGGGCGGGGGGGGGGTGGGGTGGGCGAGCAGTAATCTTTTATAATGCTTCACCTTCTACCCAGAAATGTATTCACAAATGCACAGCCTTGACATGACTTGAAATTTATTCACCTAACAGTTTCAAGCATCCATGCCACATATATCACTCTTATACTTGTAAGAGTTTGTATACTACTACATAGGGATCAGCCAGTAATTCAAGCCATTAAAAAGGACAAGGAAGAAATTGAAGTTAGTTACATATCCATTTCTGCACTTTTATTACATGACAGCTTTGAAAAAAATAAACAAAAAACAGCCTGTTGTTGCTCACTTAAGTTCATTCACCCCAGAGGGTCCGATATATCTTTCCTGTAACACAATGAGAAAAGTAACAACGTGGTTGCATTCTTTACGTTCCTGGCAACCCTAAAATAGTTAAAGCAACCTTTAAGATTACTTCTGGGTGTACTGTACAGCACTCATATACTGACGACTAACATAGAAGCAGAAACTTTGCAAAGAATCGCAACCTCCTTTAAAATCTTGGTGGAATAAAAGATTAGATTAACTTCCACAGAACTTGACTATTTCCCACTTTAAGGAGGTTGGCTGACAAACAGGGAAAAATAAAAGGCCCTTTCACCAAGTCATGAGGCCTGAATGACTTTTGGGAGAGAGAGTTTGGAGGGGATATGGTCTTCCATCCCTTAAAGCCTCCCTTTGCTTCCTTTTGAAGTATCAGGCATTATCTAGCTTGCTTTGCAAGTAGTAATATTACAGATCATTAAAAAAATATTCCAAATAAACTAACGAGATGAACAACTGAAACTGAAAAAAGGTGGGGTTTGGGTTTGTTTGGGGTTTTTCATGGGGTTTGGGGGTTTTGTATGTTTTGGGAGGTTTTTTTAGTTTGTTTGGGGTTGGGTTTTTTTGGTTGGTTGGTTGGGTTGGGTTTTTTTTTCAGTTGAGGAGCTTTTTAAATCCAGCATCTTAAAAGCACTTGCAAGAAAAATATCTAGTTCAGATGTTTCTGTCACAAGTAATATTGACAAAGTTCATGCTCCAGTTTTTTGTGTGCTTATTACTGTCGTCTGGCAAGGGAATATGATATCAGAGATATTTTCAAGGTTACCAAAATAAAAGCATTACATAGAGCAGAGAATACACGTCAGACATTACATGCATTTATACACATAAAGTGGCAGAGATGTGCATTTCTTTTATAATCGACTAAAAAAACTCAAACCAAACTACAAGAAAAAAATTTTGATTTGCCATACCCATTCAATCACCTTGTATCAAAGCATCACAAGCACTAATCTGGCAAAGACATACTACAAAATATAGCTATTTGAACTCTGCGATAGTAAGCACCACGCATCATGTTTAGAAACATACAAAAGCTTTTCATTACTCCAAAACTCGGTCATCTTCATTAAATCACCATCTCTTCATAAAAGCCTTGGCTTCATTTAGCATTCGGGAAGATGAAAGAGCAGCTACCCTCCTTATGGATTACTTCTCTATTACAAGAGAATGTTTTGCACGTCAAAAGCAAACATTAAAGGATTAAATGATATTGTCATTTCTGCTCTTGTTTATTTGCAGTGGGCAGTGAACAGAATTGCAAAGAAACAATTGGTGATTATTTTAAGCTGTGTTCTTTTGCAAGGATTATGACTCACGAAGTTGCTGCATAAAGAAACTGGAACGGGATAGGTGTCGCATTGAAAACCATCAAAACATCACAATATAAAAAAATGTTTGTCCTACAAGCAAAGCTGTCTGGTTTAATCATTTCACAGAGTAGCCACAATAGCTCTTGGGATAACACCAAGACAATAGTATCTTACATTCAAATAAAAATAAAAACATAAACAGTGACTTCCATTTTCCTACAGAAGACTAAAAATACTTTAGGATTTTCTGAAGTACATTTACTTACACAGCATCCTACTAACACTCATGCAACACAGTAGAAAATTCAAGACACTTGGTTACCAGACATCCCTGCAGCATGCAAAGTGCAAAATTCAGTGACTTTATCAGGGATTTATCTACATCTTTTATGCTTTAAACACATTTTCCAACAGAACTAGAGAAATCAAGCTTGCAAAGTGATGTTGTTTTAAATTAAACTTTTAATATTTTTCTCACACATTATATGCTAATGGGTATGAATCACACTCAGCAAGTTTCATGTTTCGCTAAATCTTCTGATTCTCTTATTATTGCCTCCAAGTAAAAAACACAGATTTTTTTTCTTTTAGATAGTTGTTAAAGATTCAGGTTGTACACACAAAATTCAACCATGTGCATTCAGGTTTTATTTTATGCAAGGCTTGGAACCACTCAATACACTACAGATTTTGTCTGTAAAACCTGAACCTGGAAGAAGACAGGAGAATTATAAATCAATTCACTCTCCAAAGGCAATAATATACATATTAAAATTAGCAATACATTTTGGTCATACTCTAAACAGAATAAAAAAAGATACCAGGTATTACTACAGATCAAGTTCTTGCTTATATTGAATTAAGGGCAAACTTTGGTTTAAGCTCAATTTCATTTAACACACACGCACAGTTCATTTAAGATGCACAATCTGATACTGATTGTTATTTTACCCCAAAAGGTACTCAACTAGAAATGACCAAATTTTTATTTTGTTTTACTGGGTGGTTTTTTTTTCAACAATTAGTTCTGCCTATTCATCTTTACATTTAAAAAAAGAGGGGGGAAATACACAGTCTAAAAAGTAATTTTCACAAATCAAGTCTCAGAATACACTTCTATATAAAGCTCCAACCCAGCCTAACTTAAGTTTCTCCATGTTACCATTGCTTCGTCTTCAGCAGCAAAGAGCTCTTCCAGAGACAAGGCACAAACAAAATGTTTCCTGCATTTTTGTTCAGGCAAGAGAAAGTAGAACAGCAAAAGCAAGTGGTTCAACCTATCACTAGAACTCCACGTAACTAACAACCTGATGAAGACACAGAAATACCACCATTTCTGCAGTACAGCTGGTACGGGGGGGGGGGGGGGGAAGTCTGCAATACCAAAAAAAGCAGACTTGAAAAGCGTAATATAAGTATCTCACATGCTTACAAAAAACAAAAAAAAAAAAAAAAAAAAAAAAAACAACAAACCACAGTATAGGCTATCTCTGCAGAAGATCACAACAAGAAATCAGGTCCACTGCAATAAACAAGATTTACTTCAGAAAAAATAACTCAAAACTGTCAACTGTATGTAAAAAGATGTACCTATTTTCCACATACCAATAAAGAGAAATTGTGTGTAATACCAGAAATGTACACTTTTTACCTTCTTTTTTAAACGCAATTGTATTGTATGAGCATTTTTTGAAGTTTTCCATAGCACTAAACTAATACAGAAGTATACAAGACAAACCTTACTCAGTTTTACGCTGAAGTTTTACTAGCATTCCTAGAGAGCATTACCCTACTACCAGGGCTGTAAAGTAAACCCTTTTTGTCAAGTCTCTTCTTCTTCCACCTCCCATTTCGAAGTATTCCTTAAAACACCAACAACAATTATTCTGTTGTGATCAAGCGAGATTTCTCTAAATTACATCAGTAAGAACATGAAGTTTATTAAATTTAAAGCAATTTCATCTCCTTCTTAAAAACAAAAAAAACACACACAACAACAACACACACAAAAGCCAAACAAACACAAAAAAACCACCCACAAACCCACACATCCCTAGTATACAAGAGGAATCTAACAAAGTCCTAAAGATTGATTGGGTACATTTTAGCCTGATTATCCTCTGAAGACAATGGGATATTATTAAATATAACAGAAGCTGCTCTTTCTGATCATTCTTGGTATTCAGTTAACATCTTCACCAAAAAAGTATGTCCTTTATGGTTTTGAATGTTCTGTTTACAAACATTGCTTTGTTTTACAAATGAAAAAAACAAGGCACTCATTCAAGACACTTAAAAAAATTATCATTATCTCATCTCAGACTCATAATAGGAAAAAAAAAAAGTGCCCCTACAACCACTAGTAAATAATGGGGTTTAGTATTTAAGAAGTCCACAAGTGCTTCCAAATCATCAGGTTAAGGTATACAATAGAACTGGGGGACTTGTAAACTTTCGTATTAATAAAACACCCAACAAACTAAAGGAATGGTCAGCACTGATTAGGGGAGGGGAGAGGGGGAAGATATTAAAAATACATTTACTGTCCTTATAATACTTTTCCCCCTTTTCTTACAATGTTTAAACACCGAAAAAGTGATTAAGGTGTACACTGAATTTAAAACTACTTATCAGTATTCAATAACAACCTCCATCAAATAATTCACATACAGAAGAAAACAGTGCCTTTTCTTACTTCTTTATTTACTATTTAGTGACTTCCTCAGTGCAGAATATATGAAACTAATCAAGTTTTGCTATATACTTCTCAAGGAGTGCTGACACATTAGACAATGCCTCTAAAAAAAGCTTTCTAGAGAACAAACTTTATTCAATGAATTCATTTACTGAAACTGACTTTTCAAATATGATAAACTATAGTATTTCTTTTGAAGGAAATTTAAAATAGAAGACATTATATAACATAGATCGCATCTGGCTGTATAGGTAATTTAAGAAATTATATAAAGCTTCTAAAAATGCTCAGTGTTATTCCCCAAAAATGTAATCCTCCAACATTAGAATACCAAAAAAAAAATTAAAAACATATAAAAAATGAACTGCATCTCCACAGTCAAGATAAGTCAGCTCAAGAGGTCTAGTAAACTACTAAAGTTAATAAACATCTTTCCATTTTAGAAATAGTCTCCACAAACCCCAGTCTTACCAATTGATATAGTATTACATTAGTGTTTTAATCATCCTTCTGTTCACAATACACACGATTTTCAACATTAGTGTAGTATACTATACCTTTAGCAACTTAAAACACAGTTTACCAAGTTTATAGTAGACTATACAGTAGATTAACAGAAATGCATGTAAGAGTATCTATAGGCTCAACTATGGATAAAGTAGAATTATCCGAGACAAACAGCTGTCATACCAACTCGATAGCAAAATGACTAAGGGGTTAAGTTCCCTTTGTGTGACAGCTGGAAAGAAGGGGCGGTGTATGTGAACTTTGCTATATATGTATGAATGACAAGCTTTTAACGTGAAATTCCCTTGCCAAAGACCACAAACAAATAAAACCAAAACCCCACATACCCCACCAAAAGCTACAGACATAATAAGAGTATTACAGTAATCAAGGGACTGAGTATAAGTTCAGCTGTCATTAGAGGACAGACAAATACCCAAGGATCTCATTTATACTTCTCTTTAAAGAAAAGGAACTCCTCAGATGAGACACGATTTTTCCTCAGTCTCTTTTCAGGATACTTCCTCCTTTTCACCCAAACCTTCAGTCCTCGTGTTTACATCTACATCAACACTACTCTCTGGGTAAATCCAAATATACAGCAACAACTTCAGATCATATTCCTTTCCACATGCTATTAAGACCACTCTCCAAAGCACCTGGATACTCTTCAGCACTTACAGCGGATCAGCAAAATTTGGCAGATCAAAGAGCTGCTAGCTGGGGTGGATGGTGATGGTGGGAGGTGCCCCATCCTGGGCAATTTTACATCAGCAAAGGACAAGGCACTACTGGGACCCTGGACCTTCTGAAGCTGCCCAAAAATAACACTGCAAAGATCTTCCTTGAGTTGCAAGACAGTAACATTTATATAGGGATTGGAGGTTAGATGTTGTGCTTGTAAACACAATGACCAGCCACATCGCTGCTCTCACCCAGGGAAAACTGATTGCTGGAAGTAAGAGATAAACTTTTTGAAAGAATGTTTTCTACAGGTCACTACCGCAAAAGTTACAGTTTCCCTTATTAACAGCTTCAAGTGTATATCTAAACAGAAGACAGGACAAACACGACTAGAAATTCTACAATTTGCTATTTGAAAGACAGCAAGGGATTTCTGACCAAGTGACATGAGGTTTATACCATCACCTGAAGTGATAAGGGCCGTTTCAAAACAACGGCCAATGGCAACAAATGGTGGACAAACACCTACTTACCCGGTCACACAGCTACATTCAGAACACTGTTACTGTTCCATTTTGGTTTTGGTTTGTGTTTTTTTTTTAAATCACAAAAACCCCTCAACATCCACGTGACCACAAACACCTTGCAAGACACCACCTGCTTTAAAGTTGGGTTATCAGTTCCCTCCATTTATCAAAAAATTTTCCCTCCCTCCTCTTTCTTAAACAAGAATATGGAAGAAGTTACTTAGCCCTTTTACACGCAGTACTTTTCAGGACTGTTCATGGAGTATGTGTCTGATAATTTATCTTTCCAAAGGCAAAGGAAGGGGAGAAGGAAAAGGGACAGCAAGAGTGAGAGGAAGGCTGCCAACAGGCAAGCAGCAGAGTCACATATTTATCAGTACTGCGTCACCTTTCTAGGTTTCTAACTGCAATAGGTGAGAGAACCAGACCGAAACGTTCATCTCACTTGCGTCTGGCCCATTTGAAGGGTAATTGATGGGTCTCCCCTACAAACAACTAGAGGGGAAAGCAGCTACGGACATCTTTCTGCTTTCAAGCACAACCCTTCCCAGAAGAGGACAGAATACAGCACCCTTCAGGCCCAAGATGAAATACCAGGTTACCAGGTCTGCTCATTCACTTCTAATGGAGCTAGAGGACAAAATCCGATACTAAAAATAAAAATAATAAAGCAGCCACACAGCTGCATGACCTAATGTTTATGTTAACACGCCACCCTAGATTTCTGGCATTTAACACACACTAAGCTTATCTGCTTTTGAACAGTAAACAAAACCACACAGGATCATAACACATTTTGGATGATAAAACCAGAAATAAAGGCATTTCACTATTTTTTTTTCCAATTTGATTTTTTAAGAGTCTGTCATGACCTAACACATTGTAGGACTAGACTATGTGACTACATGAGACCTCTCACCAACTCCTTAATACAGAGACTGGGAGCAGGCACTGGGAATTTCCTACACCTCAATGGCACATCACAACCATAAACACACATAGAAAGGTATCAGGGAACTGATTCTCCTTAGGAATCACAGTTCTGAAAATGAAAAAAAAAAATGTATTTTGAAAGGTTAGGAGCACTGAATTACATAAACAAAAAAGTCTCATCTTTCTGCAGTTTTTGCCAAGGCTGTGATTTGGCTGTCAGAGTTGAGAGTGCCTTTTCTCAACGCTTGCTGTAGATTAATGAACACATTGTTTAAAATACTATCCAGCCAGGTGTCTCTCCCAGGTTGGTTGCTGGTTTTGGGGGGTTTGTGGTTTTGGTTCTGGTTTGTTGTGTTTGGTTTTGGGTTGGTTTTTTGGCGTTTTTGTGTTTTGGTTTTGGTTTTTTTGGGGGGGGGGTGGGGTAGGGTGTACAAGGAACTGTTGATGCAAAACTAAAAAGGAAATAAGAGTTTAGAAGACTGACGAACAGTAATCGAGTCATGTTTTGCTAATTTTGTTAATGCTGTTTGGTAACTTAACAGACCTGCTAAAGAACTGCCATTGTGTCCAGTCTCAAGACACACGGCCCTAATTTAGGGACACCCAGGTTAATGGCAGGCTATCAACTTAAATGGTCTTTGCATCAAGCCACTAATTAGTGGCCTATCCCAATCCATTCCTTACAAACTCAGTAAATTAGCAGAAAGAAGTGGAAAGGGCAGCCTCTTGCATTTGCATTAAAGGGACCAAACCAATACAAATGGAGATCAAACAGACAGATTCAGGAGCTTTTTTTCCACGTAGGGCTAGGATGAGGAATGTCTGGGTACACACAAGACTTGTGCCCAAAGCTGTCCACACACCAATGCATGCACTCGTTTTTCACGAGCTTCAGGAGAAACAGGTAAGAGGTCATATTCTGACAGCTTAGCTCTTTAACTGTACCTCTTTAAACTCTTACCACTTTGTTTGCTGTTAGACGTCCACATTATCTTACCTCAGCTTTTCAACTGATACATCCCATATGCAAGTGCACAGCCACATGCAAAAAAAATGCCATTGGTACATAATGCCATCCTTGAGGAGGCTACAAAAAAAATCAAGCTAGTAGGCCACATAGGAAGATACTGTCTCAGTTATATTCTTCTTTAACCTTTAACAAGTTCCTTGCATAAGAAAAGGAAAAAGGGGTTTGTTTTGTGGTACCACACCTGAGATTAGAGAATTTCAACCACAGGAAAAATTGAAATTGAGATCAAACCTACCAGGACCCATAGGAAAATTGCACTCTTGTTGCCTATGGCAGGCATTTGAATATTATGACTAGATTTTTATGGAGTTACTGTAATAAATAAAGGGCATTGGGCAAAATCGGTAACCATCCAGGTCTGTATTGGCACATATTTTGTGGCTTTGACAAAAGCCAAACAAAGCAAAATTTCACTGTAAATCATAAAGACTGCTCTTACCCATAGCAGCATAGAAAATTTTGATTTTAAGAATAATCTGCAAAGAAGCCTGATGAAGAAGCCCGATAGAACGTAGTATCTCTGACCTTTGCCTTCTCCTTCTACAATTTCTAAGACAGAAATGGCTTTATCTTCACAAGTGGGCTTTGGAGGGGAAAAGAATGGGAAGTTCTGTTTTAAACAAGAGATAATTACAGCAAGTATGACAAGGAATGTTTTGTGACTTAACTCACTGACTTACGTATCAGGTTACTTTTCCAATATGTTTATTTTCACCAGTAGTCTGACCAAGTTATTTGACTTTATCAGCAGCTTACACAACTTACTGTCATAAGATACTACGATATCAGATTAGTTCACTTATTTCATCTGCAGCTTTCATTCATAACTGACTGACCTGTAAAAAGCAAGCCTGCCCCAACACCAGTCTTGAGCTATCTTTTAATCAAAATACAGTATTTGTATGTTATTCCATGACAGCATTTTCCTACAAATTACAGGTATCGGTCATATTAGCTGTTTTATTTATTTTACGCAACCCGATGACAAATATATTTTTACAACACAATCAATAGAAATATTGCAAAATTGTATCAGATAGAGCTCGTTACACCAGAATTAATAACATTCATCCTGGTATTTCCAACACTTTGCAAAGCCACACCTGAAAAACAAACGGAACTTAATCATCTTCGAACAGCAACTAATTTGTCCTTTTAAACAGGGGCCCTGGGTGGTGGTAAGGAAAATGCATCATGACCATTCCTTTCTTGTAAATCAGATTTCCCAGAAATATACAGTCTTAAGAGCCATGCAGACAGGCAATTGATTTAAACCTACTTAACGGGGGCCGTTAGGCTGCATCTAGGTGGGGACTCTATAATAACAAACAATAAACACATTCTTATTGCAACTAAGAAAAGGAAACCGGAAAAAGAAAAAAAACTGAGTTTAACAGGAAAGATACTGAAGGAAGCTTCACGTCTGTCATGCCATCAAAATCATATAAAGTCTCTGTAAGAGGCAGCACCACTCCATATTCAAAGAAAAAAATTAAAAGTACTTTTTAGGAACCTGTGCATACAGTGCTGTACAGTACTAGATAGCTCAAAGGAACAAATACCTCCTCCTTTCATGTTTCTCTTTAAAAAGTGGCTTCTAGTAGTAAAACCAAAAAAAGTTTCAAACATTATTTCTCCCAAAAGTTACAGAACACTTGCAATTAAAGCAAGATCACAATTAAATCAGAGTGCTAGAAATTAAATGCCTGTACTTTGTCAGCAAACTTAACACAGTCATTCTACAATACTTAACACTGACTCAGAACACAACTAGTATCCAAGTTTGGCGCCTCTCACTCCTGCAGAGTGATCTCCCTAGGTCAAGACTTAGGTCATAATGTTACAAGAATTAGGGCATACAATCCCGCTAACCAGTAAACCTCTACAACTAGCAATGTTTTGAATTCAAGCCCACAACTATATACCATTATCTTTTCCAAGGGGAATTCACTTGAGGTTGCAGCTTGCTTGACAGCTGCGGTGTATTGCTCATGATTGGTATCTGTGTGATGATACCCTATACTGGTGAAGAAATTCAAGGAGTCAATAACACTGTTTCTTCCAGAAAGCTAAGTATTCTGGCATTCTCTCTTTTTCTGGGCCATCCAAGGAAAGAAGGGGACACATTACCTACAAATAGGGCAAGGCCCACTACCAAAGACTGATCTGAGAGCTCAAGTAAAAGTGAAAGCTTTATTATTCAACAGAAAGTTATTCTACTCTCTCAGGAAAAGCAAGGGGAAAGGGATACAAAGGTGCTCAGGTTGTGCTCCCCACAATAAGTTTTAGCTGCCTGAATGTCTTCTAAAGCAAGCTTTTGAGAAACAACAGTCCTGAATATTTGTTTTTTTTAAAAAAAACTTATTAACTACACCGTATATGAATTTGCTGTGTTACTATTGCCAGTTATTTAAACCTGACACACTTTCAAAGAGCAAAACAAAACCACTTACATATTTTTAGGAGAGAAAAAATTAAAAGCTTCTTCAGGTATGTGACAATTGCAACATCTGCTACATGTTTTCATTAATTTAAATGTCGCAGACAGTTGAACTCTCTGAATAGTCTGCAAAATTATGATTTAGAAGTTTTAAGATGCCTTCAAAAACAAGTTTTAAAGCATCACTAAAATGCAAGGTGTTGTTTGGACTCTCAAAGTAACAGCTCTGGCAGTAAGAGCTGAACAGGCGATGTTACTGCACAACTTCAAGCAACTACTTCACCCCTCTACTGCTATTCTAAAAATAAATTCTCATTAACCTTAACTAAAACCACAAACATCACTTTGTTGTATTCATAAAAACAAAAATATCACTTCACAGTATTCACAGGCAGTAAGGATACATTAAAAAAAAAAAAGAGCAAAACACATTGTTTAAAAGTTACTTTCGTTTCTCTTTTGGTAAGTAGTAATAAATACACCCTTCACAAGAATGATACAAAGTATCTGTTAAAAAAATGCACTTATTTCCTATCACAGGCTTAGCCTAAAAGCCTCTCAAAACAGCCATTAGGTGGACCTCGTTGAAAAGATACTGAAGCCACAAAATACATGAGACTTGTGAATAGTTACTTGTTTTCCAGATGCACCGATAAAGCTTCAGCATGAGAGAGTTCTATTGGTGGAGATCTTGAGAACTACCCAGTACTAGAAAATTGTATTAGCCTTACATTTTCCTTAAGAACTGCATTTTGAAATATATCCTTGAGTCAAGAGTATTTCATTATTCGGCATTTCACTTAAGTGTTCTCCCCTTTCATACAGGGGCTAGGAAATACTTACCCGTAGGTTTGATTTTATCAAACTAACAAAAACAAAGAAGCCATTAACTTTTAACATAACAGATAAACAGACCCCTTGCATGTCAGTATGACTAGGGATACTTAACACCTCGCTGCACTGGTATGAGTAGTCTGAGGCATACAGGGGAAAAGGATGGTTAAAGTACTATAAAGTCAGATCAAAAGAGCACATCTCTAATTAATCTGAATGTCTTATGAGAATATGTACAAGTGAAGGATTTACCACACTTCAAGCACACAAAGACTAAGCTAAAAACATTGAGATCTAGTTACATGAACTTTATGTATCTTGGATGCACCCTACCTGATCCACTGAACTGGCTGCTTCCTAGCGTAGTCGGTCTGGTTTTCCCACTATTAACAGGTGGGGAAAACATCTGCAAAAGGAGGGGGAAAAAAAAGTGTTTAAATTGGCTTTGAAACTCTGTGCTAAATTATTAACATAAACTTTTAAAAGATGTTAATTGGAAGCAATTATTTCATTCATTTTTCCACTAGAAAATAAACATAACGCAAGATGCACATTTAGACCCATAAAACCAACAAGCTAAAGCGCTCCTTGCAATTGACTTACACCACAAAAATCTCTTCTCTACATAAACACAAACAAGTTTAAAGAAAATAAAATGAGACCTACTACTACGATGGCGATTTAAAATTGTTATAGATCTTAAATTTTGCAACTTAAAATGTGTTCCTTGCTGATCTGTGAGTTTCAAGTCACTGGGATAAAGACAACTTTTGAGGGGCCAGTAGTTTTCTGTTGTGTTTATAAAAATCAAGCACCCTTCTGAAATCTGTTCAAAGCATCACACAGAAAACACCTATAATTTTCTATGCCAAAACAGTCCATAAACAACCTCTGTTATTTGCGGGCATTTAGCTTTCTTTTGGTTTGTTTAAAGAAAGAGCAAAAAAAAGCCAACGTACCGGTGCCACACGCCAGCTTAACAAACGTTAATTATTAGATTATGCCATCACTGGGTCAGCCTGATTTTAACCAGTTAAACCAATTGACCCAGCTGGTATTACAGTATTAAATCTGCAAGTCTAGACATTACATCAAAGTTCAGGTGTCCAACTTGGCTGAGCCGGAGCCAGCCTGCCCCTGCTCCGGTGGCGTTACCGGGCAGGAGCGGGGAGCCCCCGCGGATATCGTACCGCGCTGAAGTCCAGCAAGTCGCTCAGCTCCTTGTCCGTTCCTATCGCGGCCATCCTCTGCTGCTGGGAATTCATCTTCCTCCGCTCCTCCGATCACCTCCTGGGCGCAGGGAGAGAGGCACAGGCAGCGCTTCACCGCGGGGCCGGCCCCCGACACCGGCCCCTCCCGCCGAGGGGCCGCCGGTACCCGCAGCCCGGCGCTGCCGGCGGCTCCCCCGCACTAACCAACTCTCCTCAAGTTTCCCCCGGCTCCCCCTGCCCCCGCATCCCAGGCTCCCCCACCGCCAGCGGGGCACGGTCGCGCCGCAGCGGGGCCGCCACCGGGAACCAGGTCCCCCCCCCGCGGGCCGGCGGGAGCGCCGCGAGCAGCCGCGCCGAGCTCGGAGAATTACCGGGAGATTAAGTGACTCACGGGCTCCGCAACAATGGGGCGGGCGAGCGGGGCGGGATGCGCCTCAGCGCGGCCATCTCTGCCCCGGCATCGCCGCCCGGAGCCGGCGGCCGGCTCGCTCCCGCCCGCGCCCCCGCCCCTCCGCCACCGCCGCTCCGCTCTCGGGACCGCGGCGGGGCCGGGAGCCGCCCCCGCGCACCGCACGCGCACACGCGACGCGGAGCCGCCGGGCGCCGCGCGCCGCCGCCGGGCGGGCGGGGGGCGGAAGGCGCGTGCGGCGGCACGGGAAGGCGCGGGGTGGGGGGGGGGGGGCAGGGAGCCGTGCGCGCGCGTTGGGGGGGGGTGGGGGGGCGCGCGGGGAAGGAGGGGCGGCGGGGCCCGCGCCTTCCCTTGTGCCCGGCGGGGGAGCGGCGGGGGCGCTGCCGCAGCCCCGCTCCCCGCCAAGTTTCGGAGCCGCCCGGCGCGCCCGGGCCGCGGCCACCGCGATCCTTTATGAGTGCCGGGAGCCGCGCGGCCCGACCGCTGCCCGCGGGGACCCGCTCCTGCCCGGGGCCGGGGGCCACAGCCCTCACGGGGTCCGCGGCCCGGCCCGCCCCGCCGCCAGCGGAGCCCCCGGCACGCCGCACACAGCGCCCCGCCGCCCGGGCTGGCGGGCCCCGGCTGCCGCCCCTCGGCGCTCGCCTCTCGGCGCCTCCCTTCCCCACCGCGGCCTCCCCGCGGCCCCCAGGCAGCCCCGCTCCCGCCCGGCCGTGCCCCTCGCCACCGCCTCTGCCCCCGCGGGCGCCCGGTCGCCGCTGCCCTCCCCTGCCGCTCTCTGCCAACTTCTCCCGGCCGCCCGCACTTACCTGCTGCCCCCCGGACGCTCCGGTGACCAGGGCCGGGCCGGCGGCGGCGGACGGGCCGCGGGCTGGGTGGGAGGCGACGAGCCGAGCGCTCCCCCCCCCCCCCGCTGGAAGGAACTTGTGGGTTTCCCTCAGGCAGACATTTTTTTGCTTACCGAGCCTCAGCACCACGTTCACGGCTCCGGCTCCGTATCCCTCCGCGCCGAGCGCCGCCACGGCCTTAACCCTTGCCGCGCCGCGTCGCTGCCGGCCGGGGGCGGGCGGGAGGCGCTGGCGCGCTGACGGCGGCCCCGCGGGCACCCCTCGGAGCCGGCCCGGCCCCCGCCTTACCCCCGGGCTCCGCCGGGACGCCCCCCAGCCGGCTGGGGAAGGAGGGGGAGGGGGGAAGGCGGCCAGTGGATGGCGGCGGGTGCGCCGCGCGGAAGCCCTGTGGGCGCGTGGCGGCGGCTCGGGAAGCAGCGGGACCCCCCGGCCCGCCCGGGGACAGCGCCGCGGGCGCACGGCAGCAGCCCCCTCCCCGCCGCCCCCCGCCCCCAAACCGCTGGCAGCAGCGCACGTTCCCCCAGCGCATCCCCGCGCTCGCCCCACACACGCACGCCCGGCGATGTGCCGGAACACTTTTAATGGGTCAGTACAAGCACACAGCCCCGCTGTGCAAACACCACCGCGCGTCAGTCACATCGAGTTCTGAGCGCTCTGCAGCAGCTTCCCCTGAAACACGCGGTTGAACCCGTAACGTGTCAAAGTGCGGCAACACGCACGGCGGTGCGGGAGCGTGCGGCTCCCCGGAGGGGGCGATGCCGGGGCCAGCAGCCCCTGCCGGCCACCCCCGCTCCCGCCCGGGTGCAGGCGCGTCCCGCCGGCAGCGCGAACAGCCCGGCCCGCGGGGAAGGTGGCTGCAGTGTGCAACCGGCGGGGCGGCGGGGCGCGGGACAAGGTGCGGAGCGGGGCAGGGCAGGAGCGGTGCGGAGCAGGAGCGGGGCAGGGCAGGGTGAGCGTTGGTGTGGAGCAGGGCAGGAGAGGTGCGGAGCAGGTCGTGAAGCGGAGCAGGCGCGATGCGGAGCGGGGCAGTAGAGGTGCGGGGCAGGGCAGGAGCGGTGCGAGACAGGCGCGGTGCGGAGCGGGGCGCGGGGCAGAGCAGGCGCGGTGCGGTTAGGGTAGGCGCGGTGCGGGGCAGGGCGCGGTGCGGGGCAGGGCGCGGCCCCCGCTGGCGGCGCGCAGCCGCCCGCGCCTCTACCGGGCCTGCAGAGCCCCCCGGTGGCACCGCCGCGCCACCGCCCGGGCCCGGCCCCGCGCTCACCCAAGGCCGGGCGCCGCCGCCCGCCCCGCTCGGCTCCGCGGGGGCACTAAGGGCCGGGAGCCCCTGGCGGCTCCCGGCACGGTCCGTCAGAGCGGGGGGAGCGGGGAAACGGCGGGACAGGCGACCTCAGCCTCGCAGGAGCTAAAGCGCTGCGGGCGGTTAGCGCGGTGCGGGAGCGCACGGAGCGGGTAGGGGCGGGGGTGGGCGCCCCTCGGGGGTGCTGCTGGCGCCCCCCTGGGCTGGCACGCAGCCAGATGCACGGCGCGCTCCGGCCCCCGCCGCCCCTTCCAGCTCCGCTCTTCCCACCCCCAGCTCCAGCTCCAGCCTGTGACACCTTCCGCAGGAAGGGGAGGGTGATAACAAACTTACCACCCCCGGGCAAAGGCACGCTGGAGGTTTTGGAGCCTTAAAACATTCTCCTTCGGTTTTCTCCCATGTGTGCCGTGTACTGGATGATCACCTGGGCCTTGTGATTCTATGAATATTCATGTATTTGCCACTTAGAAATGCAGGAAGCAATTTGTATTAAAATATCAACACAACGACTTCCATTCCCTGTGCCCCTGAGGGACATAAATATGTACTTTTTCTCCTTGATGTATAAATAGTCGTTCATTTGAAAGCACCCAGTGACAGAGATCACTATACATTTCATGAGGAATGCCCTTTAACATATTTTAGTTACAAGGAAGACCCCGTTTACATACTGTGAAAATACTATTGTTTCTCTTGATGTCTTATTTCTTAACCAGCACTGGTGCTCAGTACCAGCTAGTACCTCTGCTATGCCAACAAGCCTTGGTCAGAAAACTGACTAAATCTAAAGCAGCTGTAAGCAGGAATGCTAACAATTGTTTGTACTGATATGTAACGGTATTAAAATTAATTTCAAATGCAATACTTTTTATTTGCTCTCTGACCTAAGGTTTTAAGTTTCACATTTGTAGGCTTTTTGTTTTACAGCTAGAAACTTTTGAGTGGAAGATGATACATCCACAAAACACATGACATAGGGCTTCAAGATACACAAAATACCGTAAGAGATTCCATTTGGCCCACAATGACGTGCCACTTTCTCATGCAGACGCTAGCAGCAAGCACGCTCATTACCAAAAGCCACATTACAGCAGCTGTTCTGCTGCATTGCTTCTCTACGGGTTGACTGTCCTCTTTGAAGAACTTCACTTCCAGGCACGTGTAAAAAAATGACTGAAACATAAATGAAGTTTCCAGAAATTATGCCAGACAACTTAGCAAGTACCCCAGGACTCAGGAAAGGTATGCTTTGGCCAAAAATAAATCGTGAGTACAACCTAAAGGAGATTGCTCTGGGGAGCCAAAATTGTAATGACTTGGCTGAATCAGAAATTCCAGAAGAAACTCATGCAGGTAGCTTGAGTAAAACTGCTGTGAAAGATCAGTAACTATCACGTCCTGTATTACAATAAAATTGTAAAAGAGATTTAATCTCATGTTTCCCGGGTACCAAACATCATCACTGGCAAAGATTTGGAATCTTTAACCTACTCAGTTGCTAACCCCTCTTCATGTAACACTGATAAGAATTAACACGTGCACTCAAAACATCAAGGCACGATATCCATGCAATAATGTCTTTCACCTGTTCTCAGACTCTCCAACCCCTTTCTTAAGCTGCTACTTAGAATCCTTTTATCTCTGACACTACCTGTAAATTATTCCTGTTCAGTGCAGATAGGATTTTTAAAAAAAAAAAAAAAAAAAAAAAGACATTCCATATCCTTATGCCGTCAGTCATACACAGAAAATGAAACAGAAAACAATGTGGTCAACATTTATAAATAAATAAGTAAACAAAACAAACAAACTCTCTGCTTTTAGCTATTTAGAGATCTTTATGAGAAAATATGA
The DNA here is from genome assembly GCF_017639655.2 of Falco naumanni. Classification (NCBI taxonomy): domain Eukaryota; kingdom Metazoa; phylum Chordata; class Aves; order Falconiformes; family Falconidae; genus Falco; species Falco naumanni. The sequence continues at coordinate 18,425,184 of NC_054060.1, read as the reverse complement.
CTAAGACTTCATAAACATTTTAAAACACTTGAAGAAATAGGTATCTGAAACCTGGTTGGGACAATGACAAGAGCTGTCCATTTGCAAGCAAATACTTTCAGTTTCATTCCTGCTTCAATCCCTAGTTACGGTTCTGGTTCTTTCTTTACACATGTGCAAATGTGGCAAACATATGACACAAATTGTACAAAACCAAAACCTGCCAGCTTTGCTGTGACACAATGGTACCCGCCTTGTACGTTACACACAAGGCTGAAATGCTACTGTCTTCTGCAACTGTTACACCCTTTTTTCTTTCACTTCTTTAAAAACAAAAGGTCTTCCCTACCTAGGGAGCAACAGATCAGGTGGATAGCAGAGGAATATAAGAGCAATCATAAACAACAATTGTTTTGCTAGTGGTTTTGTAAGCAAGGACTCCAGCGATCAGGACTAAGTTCCTGAAGATGCTTTCCCATTCATATTATCATCAGTGAATTTTCTATCAAGATAAATGAACGTATTCATCTTGCAGGCAAATAACCTCTCCTCAGAGAAGTCTCAGGTCTGTCATGGAGCAGAGCAAGGAATAGGCAGGCAAACCCATGCACGCAGAGTCATGGGTGAACTCCAGGCTCTGACAGAGCATACCACGCAACTGTAAATCTTTATGGTAACAGCCCTGACAGCTGATCTACCAACATCAATATGGTCAGCTACCAAGCAGTGCAATCAGGGAATTGCTAGTTGCCAGATGGCAATGGCAACATTCTTCCGCATGCTTCTACATGACCGTGAAAATGAAGAATTACATACAGGACATAAAAAAATTAAAAGGAATATAAAAACAAAATCACTTGAGTACAACCCCCTGAAAATAATCACACTCATACGCTGTTTCCACAGCCTTCATGAATTGCTTTCCACCCACTCCTTAAAGGAAAAATGTTTGATACAGCAGACAGCTGTTGTGCATTCAGGGATGTGAGAAAATGTATTCCATATTACTATTTAATGTATCATGCCTGTGTGAATAGAATCATTAAGCTTGCATGTCTCCTTTTGGTTTATTTATTCTTAAATTTATACACGCTGAATTAATTCACCACTGCCACCCAAACTGTATGAGCTCCTAGGGTGTTCCTCGGCACAGCATTTGACCCAGGATGGAGTTTTCACTGGAATGGCTCCTTTAAATCAACACATATGTGCTCAGCCTACATCCACAGCCAGCAATTTATCCGTGATAAATGCTATTGCTCAGCAAATCCATAGCCCTTGAGAAAAGTCAGCAAACCTTTCCTGCTCCAAGGTTTTCTGCTGGCATTTTTTTTTCTCTTTCTTTACAACAAATTCCCACCCTCACCTAAACCACAGAATCCTTTCTACTGCTCCCTATGGACCTCCCGGGAGAGACAGCAATGCAACCTTGTTTCCTGCAACTTGCACGGGCCAAAGCAATTCCCTTTTGACTCGTTCCCGGTGTCACCTGGAATCTTACTCAAGCCCATTAAAAATTAATTAAAAGATTTTTGTTGTCAGGCATGAAATTTTGGGATGAAGCGCTTGGGGAGGCACTGTCTTCTTCCTCCAGCTCTTCCTTCCAAAGCAGACTATGGAGCAGTATCCCACAGACCAGGGAACACTATTCCAAAGCAGACCAGGGAGCAGTATCCCAGGAAGGCGCTTGCCGCTACATGGCTGCGGCCAAGCCTGGGGCTGCGCAGCGCTCACCGCTATCTGCACGGCCCATCGCACTGATAACCCGAGTGCTGCCTGCTATGTTTACCTCGCGGTAATTAAAATTATATAACATAAATATTACGTAACGTATTGTACAATAGGAAGGATTTAGAACGTTTGCAGGAGGCCGTGATGGTGAAACCTCTCGCCAAAAGTATCGCTTAAGGGGTGACCTGGCAGCCCCCGTCGCTGCTAGGACGCCCGCCGGCGGGGGGCTCCAGGCTGAGCCGGGGCTCAGCTGGCCGTGAGGGCCGGTCCCAGCGGGAGGAATTCCGGCAGGAGCAGAAAGTTGGCTGGGGGTGACGGGGAGGAGGAAAAGGGGGAAAAAAAAAAAAAAAAAGAAAAAAAAAAAAAGGTCGATTAGACGGGGAAGCCGCAGCGAGAGGGCCCCCGGGGGTGTCCGCGCCCCGGAGCCACCGCCGAGAGCCGCGGGAAGCTGCGTCCGCTCCGCGCCGACCCGCCACGCCGGGGGGTGCCCCGTGGCGGAACCGCCCTCCCGCCGCCACAGGGCTCCGTGGGGGGCCCCGCCGGCTGCGCCGCGGCAGCGCCCCGGGGCACGCAAAGCGCGGCCCGCCCCCGGCACCGCCCCGGACACGCCGGGTCCCGCTCCCCCGGGGCCGCAGGCGGGGCGAGCCGGAGGGATCCAAGTTGGCAGCGCCCGTCCGGCCCCCCCGCCCCGCCGGACCTCCGCGCCCCCCCACCCACCCCCAACGGGGCCAGCGGCGGGGCGGCCCCCCCCCCATCCTGGGGACAGCCCCCAGCCCGCCCGGGGGCGGCCCCGCTCCCCGGCGCGGCGGCCGAAAGTTGTGCGGGCCGAACAATGCGGAGAGGACTATTTGTCCTTCCGCCGGCCGGCTGTGACGGGAGGGAGGGGGGAGGGGAGCGGCGGCGGAGGGGGTGGTGCGGACCGCCGCCGAGCGGGGGGAGGGGCCGGGGGCCGCCGCTTGCCTCGGGCTCCCGGCGCGGGGCGGGGCGGCTGAGCCCTCCCGGGGCCGGTTATGAAACGCGAGGGACCGCGGAGCAGCGCTGCTGCGGACACACAGAGCGGTCCGGCCCCGCGGGGAAAGTCCCGTCTCCCGGTACTGTCGTGCCGCTGCAAGGAGCACAGCCCCGCTGCCCCGCCGCCCGCGGTTAACGGGAGCCCCGGTGCCGCCCGCCCGCCCCCCTGGAGCGCAGCGCAGCCCGGGGGCCGTGTGTGCCCTGGAAGCCGCTCACCTTCCCGCTTGCAACTCCAGAAACGAGCCTGAGCCTCAAAGTAACACTTTAAAACAAAAAGTGGCTTTAAATCCGCGTGGGAAGTGCTCTGGGTACTTGTCCTGTTTAAGCCAACCTTTTTGGAATTAACTAAGAACAAGTTTTTTAAAAAAAGAAAAGTTTTTTTATAAAAGTTTAAAAGCAACCGGATGTTTCATCGCTCTCGTGGTACCTTGCTACTTACAGAGAAGTGAGTGGTCACAGGAGATTTACAATAGCTTAATAAAATTAATCTAAAATTATACTGCCTTCAAAGGGGACTTAAAAAAAACCAAATCAGTGGGAGAGAAAGCGTGATTGAAATAAACACCCAACCGTATTCCCATGGATATGGGAATATCACCACGGGGAGTGCAGGGCCAGGCATGCTGCTGCTGTGCCGCTTCCCTCGAAGAAAACTCACTCAGAGGGTGTAGATTACGAAGAATCACGTCACTGAGATTCTAGAAAGGACTTCTCAGCAAGGAAAACAATACCAAGTTTTAAGTTTCCTATGTAAACTACATGCCCTTCGCTACACATTTTGATGCTCGATTGCATCATGCAGCTCAGTGTGGACAGTTTGGAAATATCCCGAGGATAAGTGTTACTGCTGCCAGCAACTGGGGCAAAGCAGCTTTCACCTAAAAGGCATCTCACACCGAAAGATGTTGGATAGATGGGTGGAATGGAGTTAATTCGCAGTGAGGATCAAGCATGAGGATCACCGCCGTTAGCCTGGCTTCCTAGGGAAACCACTTGCAGGCGACCACACCGCATTCACGTGGACGGATGCGTTTCCTTAATAACTCATAAACTAATCTGCTAATTTCAGCCAAGGAAAATGGGGGGATCACATTTGCACACATTTAATGGAAACAGGGATTAAAGCGGGGAGGGGAAGAGACAGTTGGTGCACCTACTGAAGAAAAGCCTACTTGAGGGCAATCCTTGCCCGTGACCAAGGCACCTGAGCCAGGATGCAAGGCCAGGGAGGGCAGCCTTGGGTAGCTTCCCTTCTGGCAGAACCATTTCTGGTATTCTGCCTGCCACCAGAGCGGGAACAGGAACCAGCAATCTGTTTTACACAGAGCTTTTTGAACATTTCCCCGTCTCCAAAGTTTCACAGGAGCTGGGAAATAATTGCTTTAATGTAATCAAACCCCATATAATCCACAGATAATGTTTTGCATTCTAAAATTGCTTGAAAGAACGTAAGTGAGGTCTGACAGTAGCCATTCACCAGCCGGTCCCGGCTGGGCCTCTCGTGCATGAGGTTCCCACTGAGCACTAATTCCCTCCTCGGCACCGAAGGGAAGAAGTTCTGTCCCTCACACAACTAATGGACTGTCAGATGATGTGTTCTGGGGAACTAAAGGATGACAGAGAAGACCAAATTTACAGAGGAAAATCACAGCTTTGAAGAATAGTAGCAACTCTTTATACCAAGCACATACAGAACTACACTTTAAACCACACTGAAAAAAGTTGCATTTCTTAAACCAGTGGAGCAATAATACTGTTTATTACTGTTTTTTGATTATTATTGTTTTGATTATTATACTGTTATTTGTCATTCGTCTAGGGTTTTTTTAAGGCTTTAGGAAAAAAAACAATCTTAAAGTTTAAGTTCTCTTTTTAAGGCTTATGCAGCCTCATCTTAGGTGGACTCTCACATAAAGAAAACTGTGGAATATTCAAATATTTCCCTCATATATTATCATAATTATTTTGTCCAACAGTATCTGCAGAGCGCATCAGATTAATTTTCATTTGGGAATACAGTTGTGGGCAGTCTCCTTGTCATATGTATTTCTAGTTTAATTCTTAAGTAATATAAATATTTTTGTTAGAAATAAGGGACAGTCTTGCAAGTGCTCTGACTACCTTTAATCTTCTTTTTATATGAATCATTTGGGATTTTGCTCCACCAAATACATCTTGCCCCCCATAATTTGCTCTTACATGGCTCTTAACACAGTAAAATCTGCAGGAGTTGACTCAATTATTGGAGGTACTTCATTATCTAGAAAGTCCTCGTTATCTGCCTCAGAGTGGACAAAACCACTTTCAGAAATACTAATGTGGTAGGATTACTGTGTATAGCGTAACACAATTTTGACCATAAAGTGTTTCCATGACAGATATGCAAATATTCAAGGCCAGATGACTTCAACAATGGTACCAATGCTTTTGATGAACTAGTTTGCACTACCTCATCTGATCCCCTCTTTTATCATACATAGATGAGACATTTTACGCATTCACATGGTTTTGACATTGTCATATGCAGATACTCATTGGAACTACATAGTTTCCAGATGCTGCAGAAAAGTACAGCATCATAGTCCGGAAGGCATCCAACAGGAATTTTATGAGTTTTCACTCAACAAGAAACTAACGTAAAAAATTATGCATGTCATATCATGTAGTACATAGTCCCAAGCAGGTCTCAAGTCTAGAGCTAAAGTATACTCCAAAGAAACTGAATTTTTCGAGTTTTAGTTTTACCTTCCTTTTTTGGGGAAGGGTTTACTTTATAAACAGTGTATTTATGATTTCAGTTCTTCTGTGCTTAGACAGCACTAGTTATAATTTCCAGAGCCATCATAAATCACAGGTAACCCTACCCTAGCTGCAGGTCCTAGAGAGCTGCCATGTGTCAGACAGAGGCTTCTGAATGAAATATGACCTTTAATCAAGTTTCAACAGCTTACAAGAACAGAGAACTGAAGAAAGGCCATGCTGCTCAGACCAAAGGTCCACCTATAGCCCAGTGGCCTATCTCCAAAATAACAACCCACTGTAGCGTTTATTCTTTTAAGTTTAATCTCTTGTATGTTCTCAATGCAGTGACTATTCAGTGGGGTTCTGAGAGCAGAGATGGGTTTGGCCCTGTACCCGTTCCTGGCATTGCGTTGTTTTTTCCAAAGTAATGAGAAAGAACAAGCATTAGCCAGTACAGGACACTCAGGGAAGGATGCAAGAACCACGTACAAGCCAAGTCACCCTTTATCTGGCACACTCCCCCTTCTGTGAATAAGAAAATCAAGAATTTCTCATGCAAGAAGTTGCATTTGATTGTTGTTCTCAATGGCTATTGAGGGCTTATCCTTTCTGAATTTATTTTGTTCATATTGAACTATTTTAACTACTCAGCAGCTGTACACATAAGAGATTATAAAAGAAGAGTCAGCAAGTAATGAAACTTTAATACTATCAATGGGTCAAACATATCCCACAAGGGCAACTCTTTGAAAGTCAGTAAAGGAGATCCAGGTCTTGAAGGGAAGACTTGTATTTGTTCTCCATCAAATACAAGATAAATATATTGCCACTGAAAGCTCTAAGGGCCAAGTTTGATTTCTGGTAAAATCTGAGATTTTAGTCATTCATTTTACATTCCCTACATGACCTTATCTCCAGTTCTAAAATTAAGGTTTTACAATACGGAACATCCTGTGATTAGCCCAGGGTTTCATGGTTAGTTTGTTACGATGTGCAAGCTGTTGTCTCTTGGTTGGTGGGCAGACCAAGCAGAATGATTAAAGGTCAGTCCCTCTCTGCACTGGCCTTTGTAGGACTCAGGGTCTTCTACCCAGATTCTTATTTTCATTAAATCTACAGGGATTTAGTATGTTTGAGTCAAGTACCCTCTTAAATTGGATTAAAATTGGAAAATACATTTTAAAGTTACTGGAAAGACAGACAAGCAGACAAACTGGTAGTGCAATCACATAAACGTTATCTTCCATAAAGAAAAAACAGAGTAAAAGCAGCTATACAAGGTACTCGCCATAATACTGTTCTGATTGAAATCAATGGCTGTGAAGCTACTGGCTTCAAAGGAGGACAAAAGGATAACCCGTCTAGTGTCCCTTCAGTAATATTTCCAGCACAAACATCACAGCTTGTCAAATTCATATTACATGTGGAAATTTTTCATTAAGTTCCCTAAGAAAAATGGTTATTTCAAAGTCAAGAGCTTTTTCTTTCTAACATTGTTTTGTATTAATCCCCTCTTTTTCGAACTGCACAAAAAATTCAAATTAGTTGTATAGCTCAAGGCAGTTCTAAAGTTTACATTCATTGTTGATGGTGATTGAAGTGATGGTTATTAGAGACCTGAGCAGCTGCATTGCCATCAGGGTCCTGGCTCAGAACTGCAAATTGAGGGGTTGCTCAACCCAAGCTGAAGTTCAGAACATACTTTTATCTCTGGGAGGTAAGAATTATGGTACAGTTTGCAAATTTTTTTTCAATGTCAGACTCAGTTTAAGGTTTTTGAAAGGCTACTGTTGCATAAATAAGTTTGAGTACTGCCTTCCACTTCATAGCTTTAAATATTACAATCCCTGTTCTTACTTTTAATGTTGAGGAAAATATTTTAGCAGCACAAACAGAAGACCTTCTGCAGAATCTTGCCATCCTGAACCACCTCAAAGTTTTAGGTTTCTCTTCAGTGGAGCTATGATTGGGCTCTCAACTCTGCTAATAATCGAGTAAGTTTGTATAGGTCAGTTTAATTTTCTTTCTCACTTGCCTCACATGTAAAATAAGGGTAGACAATAACATCTCTTAAAGGGTTGCCAGGGAGAACTAAACCATAGGATCTTCAAATGAAACACATAGTAAAAAAAAAAAGGTTTTAGGTAATTTAACATTTAAAACTATAAGTGGGTAATATTTTGCATACTGGTATGACTGTATTTTAATCTTGGATTATAGGATAGATGTACATAGAAAAAAAACCCTAGTTATATACAGGTTACCACTAGGAATATATTACCTTCATGAAAAAAAGGCTAATAATGTTAATCTAAAAAACCGTCATTATTGCTATTTCATACCAAAAAGATTTAAAGAGACACTGTCCTACAACTTCTTCAAATATATTTTCAAACTGTATGAGAAATAAATTTTAAAATTACTGCCTGTAGAAGTATTACTAGAATATATATCCACATGACCTGCATTGCCTAGCAGCTGTACAATACCTAAAAAATATCTTAAGATTTATTACCTGTGAAAGCAAGGATTCTGTACATTTTTTTTTTGTATGCAGAGACCATAAATTTAACTTCCTTTTTCTATGTAAAATTCCACTCACCCAGTTTCTCTGATCATGTTTTAAAATATGTATTAATTTCAATAGGAAACACTTTCTGTGGTTACACCTTCTACCTGATATTATAGAAACACTGTAAAACATATGTTGCAACTCAATATCAATACAGCCTTTAAACCCTCCTTAAATCCAATAAAGAAAGAGGAACTATTAGAATATCAGTTAAGTGAGACCTGCTTGTTGGGGGAGGTGTTGTTTGTTGGGTATCTTTGGATTTACACTGCAGCTGTGTATTTGTATATTGCATTTGTAGTGATTAAACTGGAACAGTAAAATAGCATGAGGTATGCATATCTAAAAATAAAAATGTTTTATTCCATAGTCTGTGAGACAAGGCCATTTCTTGGACAACTCCAAACAAACAGGAAAATATCTTCCTAATAAATTTACAGCTATTTGGGTATTTGTAGCTTATAAATAAAACATTACAGATGTTTACTATGAGTTATTACTTATTTGCATTTCACATATTCAGAATATATTTTTCCACCTCTCCATTAGAGGATACACAATACACAGACAGGATGGTAGAGGGCTAAGAGGTCCAGAACTGTAATACTTAGCATAGATGCAAGTCTGGGAAGAAGGCCATAGAATAGCTGAAGCTGAAAAGAGGTGTCCAGCTTTTGCTTTCCATATCAAAGCCTTTATTTTGATTGACAAGAACATTCCTGAGACAAGAAAAGCTTCCCGTGGGATCACTTTTCAGACTACCAGTTAATGATAAACAGTGATACTTCAGTATGTAAGCAACTCTAACTGCCTTGACACAAAAGAATACCAGAAACGTTGCTTTTATATCATGGTATTCATGATACTGGTCTCATGACCTGCTTGGTGCCACCTTCTTGGTCTGACCTAGCTCTGCTGTATGTATGATAGCTAGTCATCCCCACGTATAACATTTGATGCATTGACCTTCTGAGATCCCTTCCAAAGTGAACTGTCCTGTGATCTTGTGATCCCTTTGATTCTTCGTATTAGTTGGTTTAACATTTCTTTTGAGCTTTCACACCAGCAGAGAAATTGCCCATAAAAATCTGCTATAGGTACATACAACTTTCTCACAGAGGAGGGAATGATGATGCTTCTGACCTATGGTCAGCTTTAAAAAGGTTAGCAATGAACTATCAGATAGTCTCTCAAATGTAGGGGAAAAAAAATCCAAACAATTTACTTAGCATGCTGTAAAGCCAAATTAAAACTAGGACAGAAAGCTTTTGGGGGAATAGACACATGCTAAATAAAAGTGGCTGCTGCCACTGCCACCCTGCAGGGCCTTACAAGATATCATGGAATGTGTCAATGTGATTTATTTTTATGAATTATTCCTATGGGCATTATGTATGTATTCTGTGAAGATTAAAAGGAGTTGTTTCTTTAGAGATGCTACATTAAGAATCACCATAATGTTATCGTTTAATTTTGTAAAATAAATTATTTCACTCACAGAACATAGATCAGTATAATAGAATAAATTTTTTATATATATATATTCCATCATAGAATAATTCACAAGGCTGAATACATTTTTAAAAGCCAATGAAGTTAGAAATGAAACAGATGAGGCAATAAGCAAAAATATTTTCCTCTTTTGAAGCAATATACTCGGAGACCTATTTCCTGTATTGTAGGATTTAATTTTCCTAATGATATCTGTTAGCCCTTCAGGAACTTAGGAAGCGGTTCCCACTATTGCCCACATTTTTAAAAGAGGTTACCAGTCTGTTAGTTGCCTGTAGAGGCACTGGTTTCAGAGTGCCTATCATTTCAACCCACACTGAGCAAAACTATGCTTATCTCAAACCCATATTTCCAGTAGGGTTTGTACCTTTCTAATAATCCGTATTGAAGGTCACATGGCACTTGATATAGGACTACTATGCAAATTTCTATAATCATTAATTACAATTGAATATTTTTCTGTGCAGTGCAGTACAGAAGCTTCAAGAAGCATACAGCCTATCTGTTTCAGCATCAGGAAGCATTCAATGACTGGCCTGTAGAGTCTGCACTGATTACCTTCTTGCTTCTGACTGTAGTTACCAATTTCCAGCAGAGTACATGTATTTCTAACAGGTGCTGATTTCAGTGTAGACTGCTCCCTATGCTTGTAGTCATTGCTGTCTGGGAAAATTATTGCTGGGTGCAGAACGACTGCCAGAAATCTCTTTTGCTAAACCTTCTAGGACTAAACTTGGCTGTTGACTATGGCTAATACCCACGCTGAAGGGCTCAACTCCAAACTGCACTCACTTTGTCAGGTACAACCTGAATGTTTAAAGCTTTAGGCAATATAGAAAGTTTCACTCCTGTGCATGAGAGGACATGAAAATAATCCATGCTTTCACTTTATACATAAAGCAAATATCTACTCCTAAATAAAAAATCTCTCATGACTGATTTTGAAGATTAATAGTTCATTTAATTTTGTAAATTAGTGTAAGTAGACAATGATTGTCTTCTTTTCGTATTGTTTTTTTTTTCCCTTCCTGTCTTGTAGTGTGTTATGATTAGGGGAGACTCTTGCTTCTTAGAATTATTGTGCCTTCATCATTAAATGCAAATTTTTGTGGCAGACCACTTATGCATGAGAATGTAACTGTACTTGTGCATTAGTTATGTACATACATAACTACATACATATATATGTTAACTATAGCACAAGGTACTTAAAAAGACATATTAGAAAATAATTGAAACATTATTTATTAGATCAAAATTTGTGTTTAACACATACAAGGTACTTACTTGAGTACAGGGTCTCTTTCATATAGATTTAGTTCTAATTAAATGAGCTTCCTATAAAAATCCATGGACAGAAAAGCGAAAGAAATGCAGAAAATTGATTCTGTCACATTCTGGAGTAGTTATAAGGCAATTTATCACTTATGAAAGGACTTAAAAGCTCATGAGCATTTGGGGCACCACGTATCAGAAAGGAAATCAAGTTCATAAATGACTCGCCAAACATTACAGGAGAAGAATGATCCAGGGTATGTTAGAGAATTGTGATATATGTCCAAAGGCTGTTGCAGAGTAACAAAGAATCTGGGGAATGAGAAGCATGTGTAACATTCTCCTGTATTCTTTATGTGTGTATTCTTTTTATATTGCTAATAGTACAAAAAGACACAGGCTTAAAAATCAGTCATATAAACCTGTGTGCTCTGCATCAGGACCCTGAGCACAGTAACAACCTCTCTGTAATTAATCTGACCAGCCTCACCTGAGGTCTCCCCACACCTTTGAACAGGGATTCTTATTTAAGCTCAGGCTGGGCATTTCAATCTTTTCCTGAAATATGTCTTAGATGGCCCGCTGCTGGCTCTGTTCCTGAAGTGCTGTAGTGCGTCTCTTGATGGATGTGGGACCCTGTCTTGCCTGATGATCACTGGACCACTAACAAGACCTGTTCCTGTTGCTATCCTGCTTTGCTTGCCTGTCTCTGGTGCTGTGGAACTGTATGCTGCTGGTGAGGTCCTTGCCCAGTCTGCGCTGTAACCACCCCTTAGCTGCCAGCTCAGCTTTCCTTAGGGAGCAACCTGCTCTTGTTGTTCCCTGCCATAGTGTTTAAGCTGCATGCCTAAAAAGAGACACTGGGAAAAGAATTTCTGTATTGTTAGAAATGTGGAAAGCTTGTTGTTCAGTAAAGCCTTCCCTCCTTTTATGATGGAAAAGTATGCTGCAGCTGGACTGATGGTCATTGTCTGGCTTTGCTGTTAGCACCCCGTTCCTCAGAACCTCAGGTATCTTTGGAGTCTACACAGACCAGTGCAGGATTACACAGTATATGATACCACTCAGGTAATTGCTGTTGTAATAGTGAGAGATGACTTTTATATGAGACAAAGTTATAATAAACACACATGTTTATTTTATAATACATTAGAATATAAGCAATGGGACAATTACTGGGAAACAATTACTGCAAAAAAAACGTGTTTCATGATTAAGACCTGCCTTGGCCATTAAGTCTTGACCATTACATTCCCATTCTGTTGTGAGAGAACAGAACAAACATTGTGGGTTTTTTAGAAGACAAAGCTCTCCGTATTATCTGTCAGATATTTTTAAGCAGGATGGTGGCATGCCTTGTCCATTCACTGTGCAATTTCAACTTCTAAAACATTTTAAAGAGTTTAATACTAGTCAAAACTTTTTGTCCATACACAGTCTCATGGAGTTATTTATGAGTGAGGTGTTAGGAATGAGTCATAATTTTGAGATGCCATTTTTCTATAGCATATTAAATGCAAGAATATGTCAAACGTTGTCACTGAGGTTTATTGTTAAGTCTGCAGATAGCATTTTATTCAAAACAATGTTTGCTGTATCTCATATAGCTTGAAGTCTACATGAGCTTCTTTACTGCAGTCAAAGGAGAAAAGAATTCTTTCTCTGCCACAAGCAGTAGTAGTGTCAGAGATCAACTATGCTACAAACTAGCAGTGCTCATTTGCAACTACACATTGAGCAGTTGTGGAGTTTCTTTGCCACTATATCTTTATCCCTAATGCAAGACTGATGAATAATAATGCTACATAGCTGGCTCTTCTCTAGAGGCCCCAGTCTCAGCCTCTCATTTACTGTACATTAAAGCAGCTACATTCTCTTCCATGGGCTAAAAGGTGTAGATGTCTACCTGAATTTGTAGCCTATTCCAGGTAGGTATGCTTTGCATTAGGCAAGCAAGTGCTTTATCTCAGATATGCATGGTTATGTATAGAATTTGTCACTTACTGAAGTGTTACTGGGGAAAAAAATCACAGCTGCTAAGACAGGCATGGAAATGCGACTAATCTGTGTTGGGTTTCAGTTGCCTTAGTCCATAAGACTCTGTGAGGCTTTGTGCATCATGAAGACCCTACTGTATAATTCAAACTCTTTCATCTAGAGAACGGCCTAAATAAGCAGTACAAGAACACAAGTAGCCTCTAATTCGTATAAGTGGAGGCATTCCTTTAGTTTTGATCTTCATGCTCTGAAGTATGCAGGGTTTGTGAAAGTGGTGATAAAACCACTAGTTTTTCAGGGTTGATTTGAAATTACATACTACCCAGATCACACTGAAACACCACTAAAGTCTGTCTGTGAATATTATTGACAACTGCAAACCAGCTACAATCTTTTCACACACCCTTCTGCAGGCCTCCCCAGTTGTGGTTTATGAGAATCAATATAATTTGTGCTTTCTAGAAAAGAGGACTTGAGGACTTGATTCTACATGTGGTGTGTATTTGTCTAAGCTATAAAAATACTATGGAAGGAGAGGCCCAAGGCTAAAATAGCAGGTGTTTTTCAAGCTAGAACTGAAATCAATTGGCGGCACTGCATGGGGGGAACCTTGCGCAGTATCTTCCTGAACTCTGTTTGACTTAAGCAAGTGTTGGCAATCGTTATTTTCATGAAGTTAAGTTTATCTATTTTTTTCAAGAAGTTATAAAAAATATCATTTTTAATCAAGCCTTTTCATGTTAAAAAAAAGCATTACCTGGGCTTCCTGACAGTTAGAAAAATCTGATCTTTTTTGGGATACAAGGAAAAGTTAATGTGAAATTGCAGATCTTTTCTAATGTTTTGAGCAGTGGCTTTATGATTGCAAAGTCAGTCTTTTTTTTTTCATGGCTCACTTTTCAGTATCAGAACTATGGGTGGCATCAGGTGTCTAGGTTTTGCACCATTTAAACCTGGCAGCTGTTTAATTTACCTTTGTTGCATAATAAAACCTTCTCGGAATAAAAAGGGACAATTTCAGTAAGACTAGTCAGAGCAGGATCACTAGATGCTACTTTCGCTGCATTACACAGTTGTTCTTAGCATTTCACTGGGTACAGGTAACGATTTCAAAGGCAGATTCTCTAGGTTTCTGAATTCTTTATGCTCCTCAGCCAGTAAAGAAAGACTAGAAACAAGGTTGACAGCCAAGCAGAAAATGAGCAAAACAGGATGCAACAGCTCACCACCTATAACTGCCGATCTTAATGAGGAAGTGACTACAGCACCCTAGGGTAGGGTTGGTGAAGGTGACCCTAGTACTCTGGGTCACTGCTAAGTAGGAAGGATTATAGCATTCCCCAGGTTGCTGACATCTGCTATAGCCAAAGCAGAACTACAACAACAGATACTTTGTAGTACTCTTTCAGTTCCTCTTGCCTCCCTACCTAGCAGAAATTTGCTACAGCAAAGAATTACATAACCATTTTAACAAGATTTCTTGCAATAAGGAGTGCCTTTGTCCTGGCTGCAGAGAAGGTTACTGTCTGGGCTGATTACTGTCTTTCATGCTACTCTTCATCAGTTGTTGATTTACTATAGGCACTGCTAAGCAGTGCTCAGGTTGGTCAGCATGAAGATTCTTCTTGTTATCATGACTGAGGGTTTACCCCATCATTTTTCTCCCATGTTTGTCATTGTGGAGGTAGATCATATTTCCGGGTGCTGTTAAGCAATTACATTTCAAAAGGATCAGGAATGTATCTTGCCTTTTTTTAAGCAGGACAAACCTGATTCTTCTCAGTGGTGCTCAGCGACAGGATAATAGGCAACAGGCAAAAACTGAAACATGTTAAATTTCATCTAAATGCAAGAAAACACTGTGAAGGTGGCTGAATGCTGAAATATGTTGCTGAGAGTGATTGTGGAGCCTCCATTCTGGGAGGCAAGGCCCTGGGCAACCTGCTCTAGCTGACCCTGCTTGAGCAGGGGCACTGGACTAAACTTAAGTGTCTTCCAACCTCAACTACTCTGTGATTCTGTAATTAGACCACCTTCTTTAATGCAGCCATCACATGATTTATGTCTTTTACTTTGAGATTGGATAACTGTAATTGATTCAACAGGGCAAGGCCCCATGACCACTGAGAGTATGAAGCTGTTAGATATTCATAGCCTAAGGGTGAAAATGAGCTACATAAAATCAAACTAATCGCATTAGTGCTTCATATCTATCCTGACTTGGGTGTGTTTGAGAAGGAATCTAAAAGAGTTGGGCTGATGAGATGTTACCGTCCTGGAATTGCCCTAAATGAGAGACCACATCTCTCCTCCTCTGTTCTGCACAGTGAGCCAGAGAGGTAACAGGGCTAGTAGCTGCCTTGCCACTGGCAGAACTGTCTGCCAGCATCTCTCCCCATGGGCACGCTTTCCCCTCTGGTCTTCAATAGGCAGCTGTTGGTAAGTCAAGCTAGTTTAAAAAGCTGCAGGAGCTTCAAAGGAGGTGTTGCTGAGAAGATTCTCTTTGGAGTTAGCAAGGTGCTTTTACTCTTTCAAATGTTTTGAGGACAAGCACTATCTGCTGCTTGCTGCACAGCTTTTGTAGGCTTTACTGGTTTACAAAAGGGTATGAGGAAGATCACAAGCATTCTGGTTGAAAACATCCTTTGTCTTTGCACATTCCAAATAAACACAGTTTAAAATTCAGCTTCCTTAGACTCTTTTCTTCTTCTAGATGTTAGAGATTGTGTCATTCAGTTGTGTTGGAATATTTCCCCCCCATTTCAAAAGCTACCCATACAGAGATGTTTGGCTTCCCTTCAAATGGAACAGTATAAAAAAAACCCAAAACTGCTGAGCACAGGGGTTAGCAACAGTTGCCCTTTGAAGTGATTGATACTTGAAAATTACTAGGGGACTGATACATATATATATGCATACACACACACACTTATGAAAATGGAACAACAGGTACAGCAGAGAGGCCATGATGAAAATCAGGTTTGTATTATGACAAGTTGGACTCAATGAAATGCGGTCAGATTATTAGCAATAAAACTTGCACAGATTATGGAGTTAAACTTATCTGCACAGAGAAGCCTCTGTTGTACTGGCTTGGAGGAATGCGGTTGTTTAACAAAGAATTTGCAAGAAAAAAATAGCTCACTTAAGAAGTTAGATGCAGAAGACTAGAGATTTTGATGTTATGCTTCCAAATGTGAGCAGAATGTGTTGGGTTTTTTTAAGTGTGCTTTTCAAGCTCCTTTCAGTGGATAGCAGTTCTAAAAAAAAAAATCAACCCCCCAAAATTTATAAGCAAATAATTGATCGGTAATTTTTAATGTTTTTCCTATGCCATTGGAATTAATTGTATGTATTATCTATTTCAAATGTTACAGCCTTAATAAAAACTGAATATGTATTTAGCCAGTCCTATTAGTATGAAGTTACATGAGGCATTAATACACCAAGACCCCTCCTTCCCTATACCCCCAGAAAAATGATCCCCTTTCTTATCTTTCCAGTATAGCAAGCTCTTTTATCCATATCTTTTACAAGCTGCTGTTGCCACTATTCCCCTTCATGAGTCGTGACAGCTGACTCAAGTTGATGGCCACACTTCCACTGACTGCTTTAGAGTAACTGCCAAACCTGTTTCATACTGTAAGATGGGTGCTATCTGTAACTCCCCCTTTCTGAATTTGCTCCTAGTATGTGTATAATTTATATATATGTTATTGTGGAAATGATATATGTGTAAAGTGTGGAAAGGAAAAAAAAAAGCTTTTTTTCTTTGCTCTTTTGCTGAAATAGTCAAATCTTCAGGAGTTAATGCAGAACTCCTATGCCTAGTGTGGCTAAAACAGGTGAAAAGGACTGTGTTTTGAAAGCAAACTTTTCTACTACAAAAAAAAAAGGAGGGAAAATGAGTTGAGGATGCTAATCAAACAGTAGAAAAAGTCCCTAAGGAAGTTATGATTGTGTTGAATGTGTGATCCAGGCCAGTTTTTGACTGAGGAAATAACAGTTACATTAGTTAAAACACACAAGGTGTGGGCTCAGAAGCAGAGACTATTGGTAATGGTTATTGTGTTTTGCAGACAATAGGAAGCAGGGTTTTGACTGGCCATCTGGTCTGCACTCTATAGCTACAGCTGTGTTAGCTAGCTTAGAGGAGGAGCTGCAGCTGTGTAATGAATATATACAGCGTAGGAGGGTGTGATATTTATGGCAAAGATAAGAATTGATGAAAAAGTAGCACTGGACATGCTTTAGGTTTAACATGTCATTTCAAATCCTGTTGTCTATGATTCAGTGCTGGACATTTCCTTAAAATATTCACAGACCTGAAATAAGATATTCAATTCATAACTCTGCTGTAGTATGTGTGAATACAAATGCTAGAACTTGGTATACAGTTTCCCAGGTCTAATTGTTCTAAGCATAGTTACACAAGCACAGATATATTTTTTTTCTGCCAAGCAGAATGATCAGAAGTTTTTGATAGCTCAGTATCTAAGAATTACAAATGTCTTTTAAATAGCTCAGAACTGTGAATACTTTGAGCACAATTCATTTTATATTATTCATGCTGATGAATCAGACCCAGAATTAGAGATGGTCTGGGCACCTGGGTAGAGCAAAAAATTGTCATCACAAGGCATCTTGACTGATGTAACTTGTTGGTATTTATACTTCAGTAGAACAAATATATACAATTTTTTTTTAATGAGACATACGTATATATACAGCAGAGGTTAAACATATTCTACATACTGCCCCTTCTACAGAGATGGTGAATAAGTAATTTGAATATAACTTTCTAAAGATACACCTTTCCCTAGAGAACACTATTTAGCTGCCACAGGTAAAACTATTTGCAATGGCCCATATACTGGTAGAGATGTACAAACCTGCCCACCAGTTACTAGCAGACAGGAGCTAACACGCGGTTGCCACAGCACACAGTAGTAGCAAGAAATTAGCCTGTAACTGGGTGGAAAAAGAATTGCCAGCAAGATTTGCTTTCTGCCTTGTAAAAGAAATGTACCTTGGATGGTAGACACTGCCTTGGAAAAAATACTCGGCTAGAAGCCCTTGAATAGGGAATTAGTCACATTCCTGGTTGCTTTTCCTGTGCCCAGGAGAGTTTGTGACAAGCACAGGCAAGTGTGAAAAGCTTTGATAATAAATCTAGAGATAACATTCATCTGAAGAGTTGGTGTCCCTGGAGCATGGAGGGCAAGTGTTATTCTCTAGTATTCCTTAAAATACTCAGAGCAAATGGGTATTATTCTGCCTATGAAGACATTTCTCAGAAATCTGGTTCTATAAAGTGTTACTGCCCTAAGAAGTACTACAAGAGACTTAACACCCTGTGCCTTCAAGAAGCATTCATTCTCAGTGAAAAAAAACGGGTCACAGTAAATCCTTAGATACAAGGGTGGACGCAAGTAGCTGGCATTTGTTTCTCATTTGCATTTATCTTATTTCATTGCAAATTTTAATTCATCTCTTCCAAATGAATATGGAACATTTCATTTGCTGATCTTTTGCATTAATGTGGTCAATATAATTGGAGCTGAAGTGAGCTGTTTGCCAGATTTTCTAACTGCTGCCAAGAAAAACTTGGGTGTCATTTTAGAAAAATCCATGGGTGGAGGAGGAGGAGATCATGACCATCTGTCTATGCATCAAAGGCTAAATCATTATAGGGGAAAAATAACTTCTCTGTTGTGTTTGCCAGCCATGTTCCCCTTTAAAGTAAGTTCAGTTAGTAACTTTTGAAGATAAACATTTTCAAAATTGTCCTGTGGGCTCAAACATTTCTTGGAAGGAAGTTGGGGAAAAATTTAAAGGTCAAAAATGTAATTTTGGAAGTGAATGAGGTAGCAGGAGGATAACATTAGAGAAAAATTATACAGTCTCCTTGGAATCTTCCCAAATGCTGTTGCATCCCTTTCAGTTCCAGGATCTAACAAGTATATCGAAAAGGAAGCAGAGTCTCTTACTTGTCCTGCAAAGTATATGCATGCCATGCCCTGTAGCATTTACAGACTTCTTGACTTAACATTTAACAAAGGGACAACAGACTAACAGCATTTGAGAGAAGTTACAGTAAATATGCACCTGGACCTACCTGAGCCTTAGAACTTCTGTTGTCAGTCAAGATAATAGTCTGAAAAGTAAACATTCTGCAAAAAAAAATCCATAGAGGAGAGGTGTATTACCTGTAGTATAGCTAACACATTGCTCTTTTTATTTGGTTGCTTTTTTATTTAATGCACTGCAAAATTAAAATCTTGGCATCATGTTGAAATCCATCATAAGGAGCTAAACTATGAATGTCTTTGAAAAGCCATCAGTCCTTCAAACCAGCAGTCACTTGCAGGAGTGCTGTGGGCTCCTTTATTGTTAGTCGCTGTGACATAAAGGTCTCTATGATGAGAGTGAAATGACAGCAAATTGATAATGGCAGTAACCATGGGAGTTCTGTTTAGACTGCCACTTCCAGCATTGCTACTGTTCTAGTTGAGTCCGCTACAGTAACTGCTTTAGTTCAGATAAGTTCTACCTTCTAGCATATATTCTCATAAAAATGTTTGCATTTTGTAGGGTATGACATCTAAGTCCAGACATTGTTGGTTAAAATATTGCTTTGGCTTCTTTGAGCAGGAATTCTTCATAGTGTCAGTCTTCAAAGGGAAGATTTACAGTTCTTATCAGAAGCATGGGATTTCTCTTTGTATTGAGGTTCTGAATTCTCTCTTCCTTTGAAGATAAGAAACCCCTGCTATCACAGACTTTATCTGAATACGAATGGTTCCCTGGATTTGATAAAATGTTTAGGACTACTAGGATCAAATCTTAAATATGTGCACATTGAGAGTTCAAAAGGTGAATTAATTTCACCTTTGTATGCTTGCTATTCTTGACTCCTGTCTTTCCTGACAATACATAGTAAAATTTAAAAATGTAATTTAAGATATTTATGGCTTTTTAGAGCTATACTTCATGTTCTGCTCCAACATTTTAAAATATTAAAAAAAATTATAGGCAGATCAGAGTGTGACTTTTGGGAAAATAATCTGTTGCTCATTTTTAATAAATGCAAAACCAAGCACAAGTGAATTTTCTGTGCAACCAAATGTCAGTAACGTGTTTCACATACTTGAAATGGAGCAAACACAATTTTAACTTGCATTACACCAAACAGTGGGCCACAGCGTTTGACCACATCTGGAATCTCTGAAGAGATATATATATCTGTGTATTACAAGTTTTTTTCTAACAGTAACTACAAAGTATTACCTTAGCCCCCAGTAATAAAATGCCAGCATAAAAATAAATGGAAAGATATAACTGATTAAAATTTTCAAGAGTTATTGACAATTCAGACAAATTATCCTTCTATATTACCAAGGTTGAATGGTATCTTGAAAACGCAAATTCTGCATGTTCTCTATAAAAACAAAATTTGTTCACTGCAGTGATATGGCTGGGTTTGCTAAATGTTCATTTGCATCAGGCTTCTTGCTTGAATTGTATGTCGATCACCTTTTTAAGCTTTTAGTCTTTAATTTTAAGTTAACAGTGCAACAGGATTTGTGTATTTAAAAAAAATAATCAAAAGTTAAGAGTAAAACCTAGTAACTAAGCACTCCTGTAACACTTGCAGAAACCTGATGGTAAAGAATAAATTGGTTTCATTATAATGAAAAGTGTGTGTGTGTGTATATATATATTTACACACAGACACACAGTTTCAGAACATTCTCCTAAGTTTTTTTTTAAAAAAAACCAGACAAGAGTAGATACCTTTCTGCCCTGCCGTTGTGTCACAGTGTACATGGTCAACAAATAGTTGACCATGAATAGTACAATTTACTGTCTGAGCTGAATAATAGGATATCCTGTAAGGCAGGAGTGTTAGAAATCGGTATGGAGGATTGAATTGGAAAATTGCCAGAAGTTCAAGGGCCACATCTATTTTGCATAAAATGGAGCAGATGGTAGCTGACTTAATCTTTGATACCATGGTACAGTCCACCGAGATTATAAATCCCAGCATGAAACACTGCATTTCTTTCTTGCATTGAGCAGGTGATAAAGGAAGATACAACGTATCTTGTAGATACTTTGCAACACCTACTTTGAAAACAGGCTCTATGCTGTATTACTGTTTCTCATCTAGATTTTTCTAGCAGGAGTTCTATTTTTAGCACTACAAATAATAGCATACAGTTGATTAGTAACTGCAATTAATTGGCAGTTTCTTGGCCACGTTATTGGAGCTTTGCCTATGCTGGCCTAGAGATTTATCTCAGGAAGCCTTTTTGCTGTGTTACACAAGCATTTATAACTATTCCATTGTTATATTTGATCTATCTGATGCCATTCACAGACATAATCAGATTCAACCAATAGATCAAATGCTGAGAGTCAGTATTTGAAATTCTTACACTGCTCAAAAAGCTTGTGGGACATTAACATATTATGAAGGAGAGGATGTCTTAGATTGTCCCTGAGGACCACTATCTAATAGCTATTTAACATGCCACAAATGGTTAAGACTGTCAGCTATTTTGGTTGAAAGTATAAGAAATTTAGAACCTAATTCAGAAAATCTTAAATTTAACAGTAGGTCCTCACATATTAAGCAAAGCAAGTAAACATGTGAAATAAATACTTTAAATAGAAATCTTAATGTGTACATCAAAATTCCAGGAAATCCACACCATCTACATACGCAGACTATGGAAGTATATGACATAAAAATGTGTTATGGGTAGTACTGAATCTGTCACTACTTGTAGATGTCTCTGTGCTGCACCATATCAAATTAATGCTGAGTATGATTTGTGATGTAATAGAAAGGATTTTGACTGGTTTTAGTTCCATTGCTGAAGTTCAGGTACAAAATACTAATCTGAAAATAATGGTATTCCAGATGGAAGAAGGCTGATCTCTTAAGTCAAAAGAAGTGAAATATAGAGTAATTTTGTCAGCTGTCCACAAGTTGTTCACACAGTGCAAAATCCATTGGATATCTGATAAAAAAAATTGTGTTCTTTTGTGCTTTGGCAATACTTACACATTTTCTGTAACAAGATTTAAAATATAGGTGCCAGAATACTCCTAAACTTCTGGAATATCCAACTACTATACTGTACTATATTTGGGCATATTTTACTTTCATGTACTTTGTAGATCCCTACAAAGGCACGTATGGGCTGTGACAGATTTTTGGTGTAACTACTTTGTAAGAAAATAGTTCAAATCTGATAACTGATCTGTTAGTAGAAAGGTGACCTAGAAAGTACTTAGAATGTGTAACTGCTAGTGCTTCTATATCTGTTTCCTTTAAAAAAGGAAAATGGACAACGTTTTGTCATCCAAAGTTAAAACCAGTATTATTCAACACTTGTGAAGCCCAGCCTTAGCCTGTCTGCTTTGCTCTGATCCGACTGCACGGAGCAAACAGAAATCTGGGTGGCTTAAAAAAAAAAAAAAAAGTGGAGAGTTCACTGGCATTTCTGAATGTCTTTCAGTTGCTGCTCCCCTTCTCCCATGTAGGTGCTGCTGAACAATGGACATAACTTTGTAGCTCTGTATTGCTTGCCAGAATCTCTGGCTAAACCCTTAAAACTGAGAGCTGAGGGAAGCTCAGTTAGATCCTTTATTGGAGCCTGCTTGGGGCTGTAGCTCTCACTGTTAGTACTATCCCGTTTGTCATGAATAGTTCCAATCTCATGACGTGGTAAAGCTACAGAGCCGAAGAGTTGTATCCATTGCTTCAACTGGAATAGCATTAGAGCTGCTATTATTCATGCCAGGGTCTGACTCAGTGTGAAACCTAAGGGGCATCGCTGCAGACTAAGGGGTAGTTACTAAGGTTTACCACTTCTGATGAGAACTGCCCTGAGCCTATATAAGCAGGAATATTTCAGTTTTATAGATGGGAGAAGCAGAGAGAGATCAATTTCTTTCTTTCGATATTACAGACAGTTTAGCATTGAGGAATTTCAGCTCTTCTCCTAAAAGAAACACAAAAAATCAAGGGGAAAACCATTTAGAAACAATTGCAACTGCATCTTTTCTCTCCCTTTAAGAATTGTTTCCAAGCAATGGCTTCCTCTCACAGCTTTTAATACTTAATTAGTCATTTTCATCAGCATGGAGTTGTTCTAATATGTTACTTCTAAGTTCTGATTATGAAATACGATGGAATTCTAAATATTTAACGTGAATAGGATTATTAGCAATGTGCCCTTGTTGCGTGCTGCATTGTTATCCTCTCTAGTACTATAAAATATACAGTGTACCTGTAGCAAAGAGACCTTAGTAGAGTATACAGATGGAATTGAATTCCTAAAGCAGTCTTAGGTCTGCAAGTGTTATTCTCAAGATCTCAATACAGCCTTTTTAGATTATTATACATGAACATCAGAGAAAAAAACCTTTCTCCATCTTTTTAATACAGTAAGTCCACGTATTATTCAAAGATATACTGGTACAAAATTACCAGTTTGATTACACTCTAGAATTGAAAAGACCATTAAGTTTTGGTTGGTGTTCATTAACATAAAGTTTATTATTTAATATTTTACTGTATGGGATATCTTTCTTGCAGATTATAATGCCCCTCAGATTATTCTGGGTTCTTTGCTCACCATTTTAAATGAATTTTTCTAATATTCTTAGAGAAAAGTTAGACTCTGCCAAAGGCATATAGAGAAATACTCTAATTTGAAATTGAATAGTACAAAACATTACAGTTTAAGACTGAGAATCATGTAGTGAGATCTTTTGTTTATGTATTAAACCACTGAATGAAGATTATTATAATATATCTGATAGTCAGTGGAAGAACATGGGGTGGAAAGCCTCCTAGATTATTTGCTTTGGCACTGGTGGTTTTGAAAAGAGAAATCCATGCTGCAAGCAAATCAGATTTTTGTTTACAAGTTGATAGATGGAAAAAGGACATATACTTTATGCCTCCTAAGGTAAGCTTTTCCCACCGAAAGAGCTAATTCTAGGTTGGCATTATATTTACAATGGTTGAAATTAAAATTCTATTGGCCACTTAAAAAATGTAGCAAGTCAGTGTGGGATTTTGATACAAGCAAGATATAAAAATAGACCAGCAGCCCAAAACATTTACTGCTCATAGGCAGATATGCAACGAAAAGCCTGCAATGTATTTAGGGCTGTGTTATAGATCAAGTTCTACGTTAAACCATCTGTGGGAAGAGGAAGATCATGACAAAGTCAGATTTTCTTTATAGAACAGCTGGTGAGACCAACAAAGTTACTCATATGACAGAGAAACAAATTAGCAGCAACCATAGAGGTAGGCTGCATTAAGAATGAGTAAAATGTATTATATAGTGGTCAAAAAGAACATGAAATGAAGCTATTTGTGAGTTGCTGGAGCAAAGTAAAATACATGGTTCATCTCGTGTAGTATAAGCAAGAGCACTGCTTATGAAACAAACTACCTACCTCCTTTTAAGCTGCCCGTTGTTCTCAGCTCCACTAGAGACAAAGATCAGGTCAGTAGCCGGGTGTCAGTCACTGGTCCCCACAGCCTTGATTGCTGTGTAAATCACAACAGTCCAACTAGGACTGCTGCTGCAGAAGCTGGTTTTCATGTCTTGTATCTTGTCTCACCTCTGTTAGGCTCTGTCACAGACCAGCTATCTGCTGTGCTCCAGCTTCCATTCAGCCATCCCTTATCCTTCTGGATCTTGACCACTGCAGATATAAAGCACATCAAGGGCATTTTTAAAGCTTTTTTTCTCATTAACTGAGGCCCTTCCTTACTGCATTCTTCAGCCTCATTTTGAGGTTGTGTCTAGCTGACAGTTATACAGCCAGGACAACATCTAAGCCCCCCACTAGCCAAAAAGATTTATTTCAAAGAGTATTCCTTAAAATTCTTGTAATGTAAACTTTCTCAATAAACCTTATAAAAAAGTCCAAGAGTAATCAGAAACCAAACATAACATTTGCATTGGAAAGGTGATTTCCTTGAAAACAGTGAAGGAATTAAAGTGTTTATCAAACAGTGATGACAAAGTCCAATTAGATCTTGTTTTTCACAGAAACATGGAAATCAGGTGCAGGGTGTTCTTAGCATTGTTTGTAACTACAGGGAATTAGGAAATGGAATTAAGTTGCAATATGCTACATATGGATGACTGACTTCTTCAGGACTGATGAAAAGAAAAAAGTAGTTAACCAGAAAGTACTAAATAGTGGTTTTCAATATGAAAAACATTCTGAAGATGCTTTCTCCTACATATATATGGAGTAGTTCATAAAAAAAACCTGTAAGTCAAGTCATCAGAACTATTGTTATTCTGAAGCTGCCTTAATTTCTAGTTGCTTAATTTAGTTGCTTCACTCTTCTTCAGACAGGATTTTAATTTATAGCATCTGGTATAATTTTCTTGGTATTTTCCAAAATTCAAGTTTGGAGGAAAAATTAGGTTGTTGATTTGGAAACCAAAGATTTCTACAGTAAATCTCCTCTAATAAGGGCATGAAGATTTTATGTTATCATGTGACTCTTAAATTTGCAGGTACCAGGAATATAAGTTTCAATATGTGAATATGTACGACTGTAATTTTTTTAACTCAGTATTAGGAAGCCAGATATAGGCAAACAGTTTGTCCCTCCACCCAGAAACATTCCAGACAGAAGCTCTGGGGTAAAGAGATGCCTAACCATGGAGGGTTAGGCTTAGAACAGCTTTGAATCAGATCAAGAACTGCTTTTTGAAAAAATATTCATACTCGCTTTTATTGTCAAGTATAGGTTTTTAGTAATACTGTATAATCTTTCACTTTAGTTTTTTTAATTTCTGAGAAGATATTAAAATTGGAATTACTATCAATCTCAATACTTTTTTTTTCTTTCAACCTATGTTGTTTTCAGCCTTGAATACCCCTGAAACTATATAACTGGAATAGAACTGTTCTACTCTCGGGCCAAACCCCCAGACTCTTATTTTGTCAGAAATAAATAGTCACTATTTACATTTGCCTCCCATTCTAGCTCCCAGTTTTCCCATAAAAAGAACCAGGACTTCATTCTAGGATTTCTATAGTTTTAAATAGCTAACTTAAAAATAATTGAAGCCTATTCTATTATGCTTTGAGGGCTGTGCTCAGTCAATCAGAGTCTTACCAACCTACCCACCCCAGAAAAAAACCCACAACTGAAAAAGTAAAGTGATGCAAATTTTTAAGGTGCGCTTTCACGTTATCTTTAATTTTTTTCCTAGGTCTGGAAACACATGCATTGCACTTTCATAGCTGTCATCTATTTCATTTCCAAAACTTTTACCATTGCTCCTGAACAGTACAGAACTATGAAGATCCTCATTAGTGCCATAGATATTAATGATTACTGACACTATTACTGTTTCTGTAAATATTGTGTATTCCATTAATATCCAGCTTTATACCCAAAGATAACTAACTGATCACTGCAAAAGAGTACCTATAGCTGATGAGGTCATTATAATGGATTTCAAAGTATTGTTCTGGAAACTGTAAAAATGCCCAAGAACATTGATCCTATCCCAAGGACCTGGCGAAGGTCCCAATCCTGGCAGTGGATCCACATGGAAGCAATTTGTGTCCAACACATGGCCTTTTGTGTATTTCAATTTATTTATAGAAGATAATTTCTGACATCTAAGACATCAACTTTTCTTCTGTAATATTGTTCAGCAAGTTTAGCTGTCTTCTGATTTACAGTGCTATTGAAGGTTTTACAATAATGTTAGCTATGTTCAGTGTTAGCACTTTTAAAGCAAAATCCTTGAGTAGAAATGCAACCAAACAGTAAATATCTGGGGAAAGACACTGTAGAAACCTTTCTAACTTAGCATATTAAAATAAAACGTATCTACAGTAGAAACTGGTAAAATAAAATATTTCTGTAATCCAGTTAGCACACTATTGGATTTATATACGGTGAGGAACCTATGCTTTTAATGGTCACAAGAATATCTAGTTTGGATTTTGGAAGCATATTGCTTTAAATATTTCTATGTTTAAAAGGACAAGTTTATCAGGTGGATACATTTTATTCCTCTCCAATATAATACAGAATTGAAAATACTTTAAATGATTACTATAAGATTCCACAGGAGCAGGATCTCGTCCCCTATTACAAATCATTAAGTGGTTAACAATGTGAATGAATGTGGCTGCTTCCACAAATTGTTTTCAATTAGCTGTTGAAATAGGAAACTCATCTAAGAAACTGCTCTAAAATTATATCACAAGTTTCCCAAGTGAGTACTTTGCTGCTAAACTAAAAGAGCAGTCCTGTAGCTTAAGTCACTAGAGACTGTTAATAATCAATGCTAAATTTTTCACAGGTGCTTTTTTTATATATTTTGTCAGGGTACTGGCATTTTACAGCTAACTCAGATTTTGCCACACTGAAAGTTGCAGTTTTAGCCCACACAGCATATATTGATAGAAGCAAGGTGTGTTGTTCAATTTGTAAGTCAATTCCACTTGGTTAACTTTCAGAAGATAATTTTATTTAAAAATTAACTTTTTGTCAATGCTGTAACCTAAGTTGGAGCACTTTGTGAAAGTCTTCTCTAGAGTAACAATTCTGAACTGAAAGCTGCCTTTAAGTATTACTGCTCTGTATATATCACTACTTCCTGATATTTCATCCTTCTCTTTCCTGAAAAGTAAAATATTAACCTGTCATAAACCTTCAAAGGGCTGAGCTGTTTTTTACTGACTTGTACATGGTCTTTTAAAAAAGTAATTTTGGGGACTTCCAGATCTGGTGAGTAATCCTGGCTTGTAGTAAAGGATATGCACAGTGTCCACATTAGTTTAGAAAATATGAAAAAACCCACATTTTTTTTAATTCTGTCAAATTCAGATAGGCATCTGCTTGTTGTAGAAGTTTAATATCTGTACTCCACCTGTCTAAACAGAAGCAGAGCAGTTGACTGATTCATTGTTAATGCTTCCTGGTGAAACCATATACTAGAAGTAGGACACCAGAGACTACATCTGACTCATTTTGTTTGTGGCAATGAAATCACAAATAGTTTAGGGCTTCGGTGTTTTGCTGGATGTTTAATGTCTAGAAAAATTATTTTTTACTGCACATAGATTTGTACTAATATATTAGCACAATTAAGGAAACCACCCTGTAAATGCCTGCTGCAGGCACTTAAAAAACCACCTGTTAGAAATCTGTGGGTTGCAGAATGTTATGATCAAGATCCCTTAAAGAATTATGTGCAGCCTCTGCTTACCTGTATTGTTAGGATGGATTTTATTACCATAGCATTGTTGTTTGTGATTTAATACTGCATGTTCATATAATGAAAAAGTTATTTTTCAGCTGCCCTAACATCAAAATGGCATTTCTGTTATCCTAGGCTACAAGAATTTTCAGCTGGTACCAATGCAGTGCTATTAATCACAATGTCACTTGAAAATTCCTTTTTCTCTCTGTAAATCTTCACTCAAAGATCAAAAAAGCATCCATCAAATTTGACTCTCCTATAACACTGCTGTTTTAAAGTTTAGCTCTACAATCCTTAACTGCTCCAGGTTCTGGTGCTACACTGGCCTCCATTGCTACCCGCCCATTACGTGGGTCTAAACACCATACTATCATCTTTACAGTAGCTGCCATGAAAAGTAACATCGGCCAGACACAGAATTTGAAGAGAGAAATTAAAGGATATTTTCACTAGTTTTATGTGCCTATGCAACACTGGAAGATGGAATAATAATAGCGTATATTGAGAGGAAATGGAGCACTATGGGTGTTGAGAAAAAGGAAAGAGAACAAAGATAATCAACTTGAAGTGAGGTTAGCACAGAAATGGTGTCCTCCCTCCCTCTTCCATATGCTGTGTAATGCAAAAAAAAGCTGCGAGTTCTAGTTTGAGACTTAAGTGAGACTATTATTATTTTAAGAAAACTTGTAGGATGCAGAAAAGTAATACACAGGTCAGCAGGATAATTCTGTTTGTGATAAACAGCTAAAAAAAGTTAGAGGTGATAGAATGACACAGGATCTAGCTTGGACTCTAGCTGCGCTTTGGGAGCCAACTCAGTCTCTGATTGCTCATGGCCCATCCTTGCCCTTGGAGTTCAGGAGTTACTGGGATAATAACTGTGCTTTCCCTTTGCTAACTCAGGTCTGTGAGAATCACAGCAAATGAAACCTGGCCCTTGCTGGCAATCTGATGGAAGCCACAGTTGTGGCATTTCTCAGCTCTCTCTCCTGGACAGAATGGCAACTCTTCATTCTAAGTCTCAGTATGGGTAGTCTCGACCCAGTAGTTTCTTTCACAAAAATTTTAAGCTCTTTATTACTTTAAAGGTGTATCTACCCTTTTATCAATTTTGTCTTGAATCAGCCTGTGTCCACAAAAGCTATTAATGGGACACACACACATGCTATGATGGCACAAATCTCCTTTCCTTAGTAAACTAGGCTAAATACCTCTAAGAAGCCAAACGAAGGTATAATCTTTAAGAAACTACATTTTTTTAAAAAAATATCCATTTCTTATAGACATTCCTACCAAAATTAATGTTATGTAACACTACTATTCAAATGTGCAGGAATAAATAAATTATATTCTTTATAAGAATTTTTGATCCCTCCTCTATATTTCTACATGAAAAACATGATTTTCTGTCAAGCTGTGTGGAACACCCCAGATGTTACACAGCAAATGATTGCCTTGTCTGCTTCAGAGCTAAGTCAATATTAACATCAGTGAAGTATGCATCACCATGGTTTTCAGAGGGACTTTGCATTTTGATTGAAGTACAAACACATTCAGGCTGCCAGACACGTGTAGTCCAGGTGGGAAGCATGCATTCTGTTTTGTAATTCAAGGGAAATACAAACTGGCTAAATTTTAGTCAAGGACCAAATATTCAATAATCTGGAAATGATGGTGCGCCTTGACAATATTAACTCTGTTTTAGAGTTGCTACTCACAGTATTGTTTCTTACATTTTCTTTAAGGACTACAATAATTCCTTCTAAGAACACTATACACCCAACAGAAGGGAGCCTGAAAGAAAGACAAACAAGTTGACTCTGCTGAATATTGAGGCAAAAAGGAAATAGCTGTGTAGATATGAGGGCTGTTGGACAGTTTCAGAGTTTAAAAATAGCAGTCAGTGCCTCACAAAACTTAGGAAAAAAAACCCCAGCGCATTATTTTTTTTAAGTTATCATTCATATGCTACAGAGGAGTTATCTAAAACTGAAGAGAATATGTTAATCTTCTAGAGACTGTTCTCAATAGAAACTGGCAAAAAATGCAGTTGAAGGGAAGGCAACGATACAGTATTCACATGAAGTACACAGAATGTTTGAGAGGCCGATGCTTTCTATTGATGGTTCCTAAACTTCATAAAGCAGTGTGAATGCAAAACTCTAGGACATGACTGGCTACATTCATAACAAGAAAAGGAAGGTGGAAATGACGCTGCCTTTTATCTGAAAGTCCAGGCACTAGTGTATTCATCTGGGAGAATGCACTAGGTAGATCTTCTCTGCCGAGTTCCCTCTCCTGTTTGAGGAGGTCCGCTCACTCTGACTAGTTTTTGGATTTTGGAATAAACCTTGTTTTATTTCACATAAGTGTTCACTGAGTCAGAATGACAAGCCTGGTGTGTAAACCAGGAACTGGGGAGGTAGGGTGCTCTTGGTTTTTAATCCCTGTTCAGATAGACATTTAATGTTCTTTAAGTGGAACAGCTAAACCAGAGAAATGCACTCCAGATACTCTGCAAAACCCTGATTAGATCAGACTCATAGGAAGTGTTGATTCTAGGACTAACAAGGGGTTTTCCTTTACAGACCGTAAACTAATTGAATGGTGGATGACAGCAATCCTCACTGTTTTCTGTTTTGTTATCCTAACACTTTCTTTTCTTTCAGTTTGGCAGCCAATCTGATAAATAAAAATCCGTTATTGGCAAAGACCTTCTCAGAATTAATGGACATTTTACAGATGTGATGATAATGCCAAGGAATCGGTTTCAGTTCTAGTTTTATGAACAGAAACTTGTAGGCAAATACATGATTACTTGTAAAGAATATAAAGAAATCTAACAACCTAAAAGTGTGTCACTTTCTCCTTACAGTGATCTGCCCAGAGTTGCTGATACCTCGGCAGAAATTCTAAGTAATATTCTACCAAAGGAATGTTACATAGAACATTTTCTTTATTTATTTCTGTATTATTAGTTTGTTTATTTTGGATGATGGAAAAATACTTATTGCTTAGGAGCTGGTATTTTTAAGATCTCCCTAATAGCAACTCATTGTGATGCAACATAAGTCATTTTATGATTTCAAAGCAGACACATCATTTATTATTTCCAGTACTATCTGCAATAGTCTAAAAGCCGCATTGGAGCATTGTACTTCTATGAGTTTTAACTCACTTTTTTGTCTTTTCTTTTCTGGAAGGAATTATCCTCTTTTTGTCTGCCCACCACAATGTGGTTTGCTTGTGGGATATCTTATATGAAGAATGGCTAATATTTTGTGTAATGAATTAATCAATTTTTACAAATCACAACAAAAGGAAGCATCATAGAGAAATTTTCAGTTCCTGTTTACAAGGGCACATACTGTTGTGTATCTGTTCACAATATTCTAATGAACTAGAGTATTCTGGCAAAGAATTTCTCCCTTTCTTTCTCTGACAAGGCTTGTGAGAGAGAAACCAATGTAGCAGTAGGATTCTTGTAGTATAGCAGTTGTCAGTATAACCTGGCAATTGTTATCAACAAGACAACTTCTCCAATAAATATACATTGCTCCCCCTTTTTTTTCAAAATTTTTTAAAGCAGAAAATATGACAGTAAACCATACCCAATAGTGTCATTTTTCAACAAGAGTCTCTGGGACTTCTATTGAATTGGTATTATGTCACTTTTCATGCTACTTAAGGCTTCTGCCAATATAACAATGTCTGGAATCAACCCAGTGGAACCAAGTTCTTTACTACTGAATTGCTTAATTGAGTAGAAGTGGACACAAAGGCTAAACCAAGTAGTTATTTGCTTGCATTTTGTTTACTATGTGGAGTACACACAGTAGTAGACATCTAGGATTGAATTTGTTATAAGGTGAATGAGAAAAATTAATCCAATAGACAAGTTATGTGTCCTGTGTCTCTAACCTGGGAACCAGACAAGCATTTGCAATAGATAAATGGATGTACATAGTATTGTTTTTCTAAGAACAATTTCAAGCTTTATTTCTTAATGTTCATCTACTAACTTTAATTTAAGCTAAAGTCACCATGAAAAGCTGCTCAAACAAAAAAAAATATTTAAGAAATACTTTTCTTTTGCATCCCAGTAAACAAACAGGATTTGTAATGGCAATGGCTCTATTTGTAGCCATTTTCACTCTGATAGTGCTTATCCAATTCAAACATGTCTTGTAACTTTTAGGATGTGTTGTCTGATGAGTTTGAGTAATTTTGACAGGAGAAATACATGCAAACTTAAGAGACAGTGACTCTCCTAGATGTTATTTTTTTATTATTATTCTGCACAATGGTATGTTGGAAGTGCTTGAAAGGACAACATATGGTTTGGGTGGGTTTTTTTTTTTAATTTACAGAAGTATACTTTTAAAGTTTAAAAGACTGGAAGCTTATGATTTCTTCAGGGTTGTGTATTAAGCTGTTCATATTTTCTTAAAAAAGAAAGGATAAACATGTTATATATGCCTAAAAAACATTATAAAATGATGTTATAAACAGATTAGATCACACCTTAGTGTTTATACTTATGCCAAATTCCTGAAGGTATGATATTGTAACAACAAACCACAGCAGACCAAATGCAATCAATTTCACAAGCATACCTTATGGAATACTTGAATACTTGAGTAAACCATACATGTGTTGAATAATGTTTGTTTTGCAGATGTTCATTTAGGATCTGTTTGTGCATTCATAGTTACAGGCTTCCCATCTGAACATATCTATTCTAATAAAATTTTGGCAGCAGCTCCAATTGCAATGTCATGCAGGTTGGTACTTGTGTATGTGTGTAGTGCCTCTAAGAATAACAAATAATATTTAAAAAACCCCATAACATCAATGGTAATGAGCAAGACCTCCTCACTCTACTGTAGTTTTTTTCACTAATATACAAAATTGGAACTAGACAATTGCACTCTGATTCCCAGATTACAGCCAAATAGTGACCAGATACATCACGAAGTCCTCATTCAGTAGGGTTTTAAAGAAAAAATCATCAAGTATATTTGTCACAGTAGTTTAGTAGCACTTCCCCCAGTAGCTTTCTAGCACTTAAATGTACCAAGTCTGCTTCCGACATGTGTTCAGCTTCAGAAATCTTCAGTGATGGAGACTTCAGGGTCTCCCTAGGTAACTCTGACAAAGTAAACTTTGATATTAATAATATGACAGATTATGTTAAATTCAAGTCACACCTAAAATTTGTTTTTCAGGATTCTGTTCAAGACTTTTCAGAATGTACTTATAAACTTCTCCACTCTTCAACCACTCTCACCAAACATTAAATTTGTTTACTAAATCAGTAGTGAAGAAAATAGTCAAGTTCATTTTTAAATATCAACCTGAAACTGAAAATTATATAACAGGTATTTTAGTATCAGTAGAGCAGAAGGGGAGGTCTGATGAAAAGTGAAGTTCTAATCTGTAAAAGTTCTGGTTTTGTTTTTGTAAAAATTTTGATAAATTTATGTTCTCCTTAGTACTCTGCTTGTGTTTCTGTGTAGGTAAATTCATGATCCCAGTTTAAATACCATCACTTCCTTTGTATATGACACTTTCCTTCAACTGGAACGCTGCTGGCCCTCTTGCATTGGTCTCTGAGTTCTATGACAGAGGTATCTGCATGCTGGTGGTAGCTTAATTGACCCCCATGTTTATGTAATCTATAAACCTAGAAACTTGTGTCTTGCACAAATAGTTTATGGTGACATCTGTCACTGCTTCAATTAAGAAATGTGAATTCCCTTTTTTTGGATACTACCTCCCATTCGTCTTCACTGTTTGTAGACAGAGTTGGGGAAGACTCTTTCAATCTAGTGAAATTGGTTAGGTGATCATAATAACAAAATGAATTTCCTAAGATGAACATCAATAGCAATAGTTCTAAGAATTTGTTTAGAAATCCTTAATCCAAAGGTCATGTAATTTGTAATGTATATTTTATTTTTTGAATATTTAATGGCATAGTTAAAGGTTTTCCAAATCAGCCTGTAAGTACAGATTAATAAAACCACTAGCTTGTCTTATGATTTCATGGTAAGAGGTAAGGTGGTTTACATGCTTTAAGCACACATTTTGCTGTTCTTGCATAGCAAAGCGTTCTAAAGCATCAACTACATTTCCTGGTTTCCCACTACCTGGCTCTCCAGTCTTGATTTGGAAATACATAGAAGTTCAACCAAACTATTTGTGTTGCTAAAAACCTTGAAGGAATTTTTGCCTTTTGCTACATATGGATGGCATAGATGTGGTTAAAAATCAAAAGGATCAACAAGTTAAAACATATGGTGCCAGGGTGAAAAGTAATCATCCAGCTTTTGCAGACATCAACACATTGTGGAAAGACCTGCTAATTGATACAAAGAGTAGGAGGATTTTTTTTCCCAGCCCCAAGCTTTTTTCCACAGGAGAAAAATGGATGACCACCTTGAGAATTATTATACTGGGCCTTTTGGTTACAGAAATCAATGACAGATCAACATTTTCTTGCCTAATTCTTTTCTAGTCTCTATGAATCAATATGAGGATTTTTTCTTTTTCGTTAACATTTGAGGTGAAGCAATCGAGAACAACTGCTGTCCTGCAACTTGCTTGTCTCTAGTTATTAATTGCTGCTTGACAAAACACGCTTTGGTTTCCTGACTGCAAAATCCTCATGCTTAGCTGAGTGACACTCTTGCCTCAAAATGCCTGAACACAATATGCAAAGTAAGAACAATATGAACAGCTGCTGGCTGATATGCAGAATAAAGTTGATGGTTGTATTCATAATTTCTCACTTATTGCACTCATCCCTCTATCAGTATAAGGTCAGAGGAGTCAAAACAGGAGATAAGTTATATACTTATATATATATATAAGTTATATACTTATATATATATAAGTTATATACTTACAAATATACCTTCTGGTGTTGTGAACAATACAGCTACTGGTTTCTGCTATTTCTTAACAAATTTCTGTATGTCTTGTCAAAATGAGACTATTGCCTGCAGTTCATCAGTGGTTAATAGAGGGTGATGTGGGGGAATAGATCCCTGGGATAGAACAAATGACAGTTTAGTGGGGAATTTACAACTGAGAAACAAAGACCTGCAGGGCAGAAGGGGCAGATTACAGTAACAACACAGAGAATCTACACTTAGAATGAATCTATGAATCTGTCATTGCAAGTTCTTTTGCTGGGGGAAAAAAAAAGAATGGCAGTGGAGAAGCAAAATACAAAAGCTAACAGACTTTGGGTTTTGATTGGACTGGCAGGTCTAACAGCCACCAGAGCTGACAGTATTAATGTGTCTAGTTGCCTACATCCATGCATCCATATTAGTCCATGCTGCAAGTGTCTTTATTTTACAAATGCAACTCACTTTTATCAGTGCTTTTTCTTTTTAACCTGCAGCAAGCAATAGAAGCATTTTGTACCACTGAGATGTATTGCAATCAACTGATTTCTCTTGCACAATGCTTTCGAGACAAAAAAACAGAAACTGATGAGAGATTACTGTCAATAACTCTCAGAAGGGGAAGGATTGTCTCTTGAGTAATTAAGTCACCGGCCCGTAGATGTGAGATGAAGGAATTCAGACTAGTTAGCTTTCAAGCTCAGCTTCACTACTATAGCCACAGTGCATGCACGCTGCCCAACTGCATGAAATACAATTGTTCTTTGTAATCAGCTTCTGCTAAGTTTCTTTTATGGAGTCTACAGTAAGTTTGCAGTTTTCTCTTAAGTTTTCAGACACAGTTCTGCTAAAACCTCATGTTTACCTTTTCAGTACCTCCTTTTACATATAATGCAGCCTTCCGTCATCGTACTTGATTCCGGCTGGCATCTCCAGAATGTGCAGTTTTGTAGACTGCATCTGAAAGAACTGCATATCTTCTATCATACTGGCTTCTGGGGAGATATAAATCTTCCTGTGCGGTGCATCTGCTTATGCTTTTCTTATTGCAAGGACACCATGGAGGAGTGTGTTCTTTAATTGCCTGGATCTGCTGGCTCACTGCTATGATAACTGCCAAGGACCATTACCAGATGTGGGAGGTTAGGAATCCCTTTTTTTATTTCCCCCCATGACAGCTCCTCCCATGTCATTTCCATGGCTGATGAGGAACACTAGAAGGGCACCTTCACTGTTGACAGTTTATGAAGTCCCACATCTTAATGTCGAGGAGACATAGCTCATCTATATCACAATACATTGAGTTTTCAGTCTCTTCTTTATAAAGAGTCTTTTCAGATCTCATTAAACTTTTTACTATTTTCTTTAGTTAGTCACCAATTATTTGTTGTAACACAGTTTTAGGGCTTTCTCATGAACTAGCTACTAAGCTTAGCCAAGATGCCCATCTATAAACCAAGAGAACCTTGGAAAGAAATATTTTTTTTGTAATTATGAGGGCTATTTACTATCTTTCATTCCTTTGTGAGTTTCAAAGTTCTGAACGCTTATTAATTCTCACTTGATAAACTTGTTGATCTTGGTTCTGTTGATCTCAGCAGAAGAGTTGATCTTAGTTCTGTTATATCACATTTACCAATGTTTTACCTTGTAATCTTAATATTATCTTCACATTTATCTTGCTTTAGAAAGAACATAAACACCTGCAATGATTCCTCAGTAGGTAAATGAGTAGTTGGAAATATGTGTTTTAAATAACTGGACTGTATCTCTTTCTTCCCAATCACTTCTGTCTAAAATAAGTTTCCCTCTCTAGCTGTCACTCTTTTCCTCCATTCTCTGCCAAATGTCAAGAATATTTCTTTCTCTCTTTCTTTTTTCCTCCTATTTTAGTTGTGGCATAGTTTAGTAATTGTTTAATAACTAAACTGCAATAACCAAATGATTTAATGGCATAATCACTAAGCAGCAATTATTTAATTACTGATGTTTAATTTTTTTCTTCATTTCTCTGAGGTTCCAAAGTGCTTTGGAAGCATCTCAAGGCTAAAGATAATAGTGAAAATGAACATAATATTTTCCAGGCTAAACATGGTAGTCAGATCTTTGGAACTGGAGTTCACAAGAAGAAGGACCCTTCATTTATTCCTCTGAAAAATACCTACATTTAAGAGAGCATTTACACTGAATAAATTGAGGATGTCTGAAGGCAGCTATGGCAGATGTCACCAACAGCAAATTGTGACTATGTATGTGAAAAATTATGGGCTGAAAAATTTAAGAGGTACAGATTACATTTGGGTAAGTACCTTCTCATTATTTATCTTCATAATTCACCAGAATTATTTTTGTATTTTACTAAAGGAAGAATTACACTTTAATTTCATTAGGGTAGAATGGACAGCAAAAAAAAAGAAAATCTAAACTTGGGCGCATTCTTTAGACAGATGTTTGCCGGCGTGAGAGAGCATTATAGACAAAAAGGCATGAGAAAAAAGAGATTGCTTAGTCACCTTTTGATTCAGAGATTTTCACATGCAAATTCTGAGGTGAGTGAAAACGCAGCTCTCTGTGGCACTGTGCTCCAGGACTGTCATCTTTAGCAACCACAGCTTCACTGCCCAGTTGAGGCCTTGTCTAGCAGTTTTGCAATGTCGCACTGAAAGGAACAGGAATGTTTTATTTAGTAAAGGCTTGGCACAGTTGATTATGTATTTGATTATGTTATTTAACCTGCTGGGTAAAGGGCTATGAAAAACCTCAATGAAAACACAGGCACACAAGGAACCTCCAGACTGAACAGCATTTTTAGTATCTTACGCTCCACCAATTCCAGCAACATACTCTGTTATGTTCTCACCCGTTTGTATTTAATGTTAACTGTGGGTACGCCTTGCCCCAACTTTTGTTTGCCCATACGGCTGTACGGACTCAAAGGCGCTCGTGACCGACGGTACCTCAAGGGTAAGGCCTGCCCGCCTGTCACAGCCTACCAATGGCTGCCAGGCCTGGCAGCTGCGCTTGCCCACTTGGCAAGTGCGGCCTACTTACAGGGCACAGCTGAGGTGCGAGCTGCTCGCGGGGCCTGCCGTGGCTCTGGCCATGGCCCTGGCTGGGCTGGCCCTGTCAGCCCGGGCCCAGGCGGCGCAGGGCAGGCGGGCGCGGCCGACGCAGGCTGAGGGGGCGCGAGGCCCGGCACATGGCGCGCGGCTCCGCCCCGCGCGGCCCGGCCCGGCCCCGCCCCGCGGCTGCCGGAAAGCAGGCGCCGCTGTGGGGCTGACCCGCGCTCTACCCGTCAGGCAGCGCGCCGGGCGCCGCGCGGCCACCCCCGCCTCCCTCCCCCGCCCGCCCTCACTCCCCCGGCGGCGGCTGAGGTGGGGCGCCGCGGTTCGGCGATGTGAGGCGTCTCCGCCAGCGCGGCCGCCTCCCATCCCCCCGCCAGCCCGGGAGGAAGGGAGCGGGGCGGCCCGCCGCGGCCTCTCTAGACGCGCAGCACGGTAAGCCAGCCCGCTCCTTGCCCTCAGCCCTGCCTGCTGTGCCGGCCTGCCGCCTCCCCGGGCGGAGGGAGCCGCCGCTCGGCGGCGGGCGGGCCGGCCGCGGGGGGATTGTCGCCTGCGAGACCGACGCCATCTTAGGTCGGAGTGCGGCCTTGCCCCCCCTTCGCGCCTCTGGAAGGGGCCCCCGGGCCGTGAGGGCTTCGCCGGGCCGCCCGCGGAGCCCCGCCGGGAGTCGGGGGGGCTGCCCGCGGCGGGCCAGGGCCCGCTCCGCTCTGCCGCCGCAGCCCAGGGGCCGGCCGCGGCCAGGGCCCCCAGCTGCTGGCGGCGGGAGCCGGGCTGGCTGCCGGGCCTCTTCCCCTCCCGCCGCGGCCGTTTGTGCGGGCCACGGCCCCGAGCTGCGGGCTCAGCGCAGTGCTGGCGGCCGCCGGCCGAGGGGAGGCGGGACGCCGGGCAGTCGGGCTGCGCCGGGGGCGGCGGCGCCGGGGGCGCTGCGGGCGGAGCGGCGGCTGCTCGGCTGCCCTCGGGGACCGGGCTTCCTTCCGCGGCCTCGCACCCATCGCTGCTCGGGGGTGTGAACTTCTGGCGGCTTTGCAAAGGCGATGTTGCCCTTCTCTAGGCGGAGCTTACACCGACTCGTGGTAGAGGGGGTAGTGCTGGCGATTTAGGTTTGAGTTTGAGGGAAGTTGGTTTATATTTTTGGCTTTTTAAAACTTCCAGGTACGGTTTCAGCTTGGCCATCGTTTCTGCTGAAACTAATGCAGCACTCAATAAAAACACAATTGCTCACAGTCTTCATGAAGCTGTGGATTGCACGCTCTTCTACAACTAACACGATGCAAAGTTATGTGCCTGTATGGGAAGTCTTCTGAAAAATACAATGTGGGTGCTCACCGTGTGATCTCCTCATTTGAAGTGCAGCTATTAAACTGGAGGGGGGGAGGGCGGGGCAAAGTTTGAATAGTTCATTGGTAATGGGGATATGGAAAGATGACAGACAAAGTTAGTCTGAGGACTTCTTGGTTAATGTAGATGTCCTCATTCTTTAGGCTCGCTACCAGTTTCATGCTGGTGATTTGGTTGCAGCTATTTTTAAGCCAATCCAAAGAAATAGTGAGTATTGGAAAGCTCCCTTGACCTTAAGAGTGGAATAGGTGAATTGCATCTGAAGTAATAAATGGATTTTCAGTAATGTTAAATCTTAGTGGAGCTGCATTTGCCACTTCCTGTCATACTGATTTCTGTACACCCTTAACGTGGGTTTCTTCAGATCACTTTCTGCTGTTTTTACTATAGCTGTTACACTTGTGTTACATTTAGTAATGTTTGTATCATTTTTGTTGTTTCTATGTGAGTGCTTTTAAATTGTAACAACAAAAAAAACCCCTCCAGGTTATAAATACAACTGGCTTTTGATAAAGTTAGGTATCTTTAGATGTAATTGCCATGATAAACAAACATGTCCGGACTAGTGATTTCAAAACAATTACTTCATCAGAAGCTTATTGCTCTTTTGTGCAATTGGTTAGTTTTTTTCAGTCTTGTATCAGGTTTTTAGTTCATTGCTTGCCAAGTAACTATAATAGTGTTCCAGAAACCTGTGGTTTTTTGCAGGTTGCCTGCCTAATGAACTTTAACTAGCTTTAGCTTTTGCTGGGCAGTTGTCTGTTTAAATGATATCTTGATATAGTCTAATGATATTTTTAAAATTTTTTAAAGAACTTGTTCACAATTTTGAGTCTTTTTAGCCTAGAACAATGGTTTAAGACCTTCGGTTGATTATATACATACAACATTTCATTGGAGTTTTGGACCTCTTGGATCCGTGGACTATCTTTAAGGACATGTGTGTATAAATGTGTATGTATGCTTATACATATTTAAAAAATGGAGGAAAATAAAGTCTCTTTGTCAATGGCTTACCTTTCTTACACAGGCATCTGCCCCTCCACTGGGAAATATTTGGGGGGAGTTGGGGAAGGATTCACTGTTGGTTTTGGCTTTGAGAGCAACCGCTAGCAGGATTCCTGGAATGTATTTTCTACGTTCACGTAGTTAAAGAAGCAGAAAACTTGGAACCTAGTTGTACTCTAAAAATGGGTGTAGATGTTCCCTTTGGCAATGGAGAAGATGTGAGCAGTTCCCACACAACTCCTGTAATCAAATCCATTCCCTCCTTACTGCAACTTTGATTGCTTAGGCCACAGAATTTTTGACCTCTCAGTCGTGCTGGTAAAATTGTTACTGGGCCAGGTTATTTTTAACCTGCAGTGTTTCACGTCATAGTCCTGTGAAAAGTTGTACTAGCACAACTGAGGGAGCAGTGCAGAAGCAGGATGGGAACTCACTAGGCTAGCTTTGTTGCCAGGAAGCAAGTCAGATTGACTTCAAATTTTAGCACTGAAATTAAAATTACTTTGAAAGATCTGAAATAATCTTGATACTTGTCTTTTAAAAAAGCTGTCATACACTTTAAGTCACTTTTTGAGAATAATTAATGTGCATCCTGATTCACAAATGGAAATTCCCGTAAGAGATGCCACCAGTTGGTGTAACTTCCTACAAATCCTTGCTTATGTTATAAAATTACTTTTACCTTTAAAAAAAAAAAAATCAGCTGCATTATAGTGTAGCTGAGGTTATCACATGTATCTTGTTAGAATTCTGCTAATGTATAGATTGCTTGTATCTGTTTTGTGCTTTTAATATAAACTACATGTGCTCTTGTTTGCATTCCTTTAGCACATTTAATAATTGATTACTTTCTCCCTGAGGTCAAATCAAACTTTTTTTAAAAATTAAAACCCCACAACTCAAATTTATGTTGTCATTTCCATGAAAAAAAGTCCCTGAAAATGATCTTTCATTTTGCCTTGAAGTCTAGTAAGTTTTTCCCCTGTGCTAGTAGAGAAAAGTCATTTTAAAGAATGTCTTTCTACAGAGGAGAGTCAGGTTTGATTCCTTTTCCAAGACCTGATATGTGGCCCCTGTTGTCTCTGTCAAGAGAAAACTGGCTTCAGACTCTTTTCTGATGACAAGAATCTAGTTCACTGTCCTGTTCTCTTCTTTCCAAGCCCCATGTTTAACTTCAGCACTCTAAGCTGATGGAGGAAGGAAAAAAGGAGTATAGCTTTGCTACTTTACAAGCTAAGTCTTGGAGATAATATAACACCAGCAGCCCCGTTCTCATACACTTTAATGCGAGTAGGGGCACAATTCTGCCTGCTCCCCTGTGATAAGCTATTACAGACTAATTATTTCTACAGTCCATCGCCAAATCTAGCAGCTCATTACTCCTATCCTGACATTGTGTTCTCTTATTAGATATTAGACAGTTACTCATTGTGTCTGTGCTGAAGTCTTGTATTTCAAACACTATTGAAAGATAATGAGGGATATGGTATTCTTAGTTTTGCGTAATTACAATTTTAAAAAAGAAACTTGACCCATTGTTTCATATGTTGCTTTTGAAATATTTTGGAAAGGAGAAAATCATGGGAAATTGCACAGAAAGCTGTGTTGAAAAAACATCTTCTTAATCTTTCAAGATAAATAGTGTAGTTTAAGAAATAGCCGGTTTTGGTTATGAATGTAATTTCGTTTTGTCACCTTGTGTATAAGGTTTGATAGTCTTTAATGACACAATCCCTTAGTGCTGGTCTGATGCCCTCGCTATTAGGTTTAGGGCTCCAACTATCAGAGAACTATAACTGCTTGATAGTGGGAAGTCCAGCTTCCGTAACTAGTTTGCTTTGTCAGATAAGTGTTTATCAGCACAAGAACGAGAGAGATATTGGTAATGGGTTTTGTTGGCCATAGCCTGGTAATAAGACTCTAAATATTCTTACATTGACTGTGGCCTTCACGAGAAGAATTGTTGCTGGGATGTTCTTAGCTTTGAAAGCAGTCCAATGATGAGTTGACTTTCATTTGCTTAACTGCTCATTAATTTCAAGGAATCCCTATATTGGCTGGAGTTGCTACTATCATGTTCCTCATGCAAAACTCTACTGTTTCCCCTCATTTTTTTTATTTTTTTTTTAGAAAGGACACATTAGTTTTGGGAAGCTCCGTGTCTTAGGCAAAGCAAACACTGTTGTATTGGGATCCTGATCCTGGTTATTGGTGAGACACCTGTCTGGTTTTATGAAATTACTGGTCTTACTAAAAAGTAGGCTATTGGTAGTATGTGTAAAGACATATAAAAGTTTGTTTCCTGTATTGTTCAGAAAAACTTTAAAGATTATGTTAGGGGTGAGAAAAGAAAAAACAATGCTTTGTTGACCATCACCATTTAATTACATATTTTCATATGTGACTTTTTTTCCTTACTGTAAGAGCAAATCTGCAGACATGAGGGACTCAGTCTAATGAGTTCTACACAAAGTTTTTATCAAGTCCTAACTGGCAATAAAAACAATATGCAATATGTTGTGGGTATGGGTTTTTGTTGTGGTGGGTTTTTTTGTTCAATGGGCAGTTTGTTTGGGTTCTGTTGTGTGGGTTTGGGGGAATTTTGTTTTAGTTTTGTTGGGTTTTAAAGAAAATTTGACTATATGGGAAGCCCTGGCCAAATCTGACAAAATTTGTGGAGCTGTGGTATGTTGTGGGTTGGATTGGGTTTTTTTTTCGATGTGAAGAGAATAAAGCTGTAACGTGTTTCAGTAACTAGTTGTGCCAGGTATATTACATGCTTCGTAGTAGGGTCTTCATATTTCTTGTGAATCACTTACCTGGAATAGGGGTATGTTTTGAAAGATACCTTTCACTGTGGTGTCAGAGGCTTCTTCTGATAGTTACTGGTGGATTATACCAAAATAGTTTAAATTATGTGAAGGGTATCTTTGGTCTTTTCTCATCTTTAACAGCAAAGATGAGAATTCAAGTAATTATCAGAAAGGTGATGTGGTATCAATCTCAGAAGATCTGCTCTTATCAGATCAAGTTCAACCTATGTAGAACATGGCGTGGGGGAAGGAAAGCCATTCCATGGGAATTATCCTCAAGTCCAGTAATCTTTACTGAACAGTGAAATATTTTTTCATGCAAGTACTGAATGTTTTGGTATGAGTGTTTTGTTTTTTACTGTCTAGTCTCAAGATGGCAGAATTATTTATGGAATGTGAAGAAGAGGAGCTAGAACCGTGGCAAAAGAGAGTGAAAGAAGTGGAGGAGGATGATGATGATGATGATG
This sequence comes from Falco naumanni, assembly GCF_017639655.2. Classification (NCBI taxonomy): domain Eukaryota; kingdom Metazoa; phylum Chordata; class Aves; order Falconiformes; family Falconidae; genus Falco; species Falco naumanni. The sequence continues at coordinate 18,381,475 of NC_054060.1, read as the reverse complement.
ATGAGCCGATCTTTGTCGGGGAAATCTCAAGCTCAAAGCCAGCTAGTACATGTAAGATAATGTTTTCCATAATTTAAAACAGATATTTTAAGGCGTAAAACTTTTACTGTTCAAAATTGTGTATTTTCTAAGTAAGTTTAGACTTAAGAAATTTTACATCTTAAAGCTGTTCTGTAGGTCTCTATCATACTGAAAATTGGAATTCTTTGGAAATTCTGTCCTAAAACCCAGGTTATTTACAGCTCTGTCTATCTTTAACCTTAAATCTCTGAAGTCAAACCAAGGATGTTTGAAGGTTTTAGTGTTAACAGTATGGTTAAAAATCCAATATATACAATACTGAAACCATGCATGCAATTGCTCTCAATGTCATTGGTATTTAGTTATATATTTGGAAGTGTCTCCCTACTAAAGAAATGTGCATGAATTTAAGCCTTCATGTTGCAGTCCCTCTTTTTTATTCCACCCCACATTACTTGTGTTGATGTACATAATTCTGACAAAACCGAGGTGACGATCTTAAGTGTCTATAATAACAGCACAATCAGGAAAAGTGATTAATATGAGAATCATAGAAGTCTCTCTGTTAAGTAAGAGATTTTTATAAATGAATTCATTCATCCCCTGTAAAATAGTTTTTTTCATCAAGTTCTGTAGTTTTCTCCTAATGCAGGTAGTGCAGGGAGTGAGGTTAGGTGGTTGTGGTGGCAGCAGATGTGTCAGGATTCCATGTTTGTCCTGTGCTTGGGCTTTGGCAGGTAAGTGAAGGAAAACATTATTTTTGCTACTTAATTTTAGTAGTGAAACTTCTTGATATCTGTGCATGGCCATCTGGTAGCCAGTTGTTGAGAGGTTTGACCAAAGGTTTCTCTAGCTATTGAATACACAAGACTTTGCCTGGTGGGTTTTACTGCCTTAAGTTTCTGCCTCATTTCTGCTATGCTTGTATCTAAGGTTTCTGTAGTCAGTTTTCTGAAGGTGTATAGTTCACAGTGAAGAATCTCAAAATGTTAAATTAGGCGCTCTGTCACACTCTGCTGCATGGACTTTGGCGCTATTATTAGCTCTTCAGTCATTTTAGTTCACAATACTTTCATCTTATGTCTTAACTCTTGTTTTACTTTGTTACTCACTGCAGTAATATGTCTAATTTTTCTTACACTGACTTTAAAAAGTGGCAAATTATGTTTTAAATATTAACCAATACAGAAGCTGATCTTAAAGTTCTCTCATCTGAAAATAGTTCTTAAGGGTTAATATTTTTGAATGTTTAAAAAATATTATAGATCCTCTTGAAAATTTGAAGAATATTTTTAAAGTACTCTAAGAAGTTTTTTGCAGTTAGAAACTTTTAGAAGGAGTGAAAAATTCCCTTAATGTTTTCTGGAAGGTCTTGAGAACTCTGGATAGCTGTTGGTCATTAGCAGTAGGTCATGGCATAGAACGACAATTGAAGCACTAGGCATATGTTGGAACAACAAATATGCCAAGTTTCATTGCAGTTGTTCTTGAGTAGTCTCAAGAACTTTTTGTAGTCATAAAGGATAGAAATATTTTGTTCAGGAGAAAACTATTAAATTTGATACAATTCAGCAACTTTCAAGAACTTTAGTAAAAGACAGAGACTTAAAATGTATACATCTTATATTAGTGCTGTCCGTGCTCGATCCTGACACAAGTGAAATCACTTATGGTATAACTTTTTACTTTATCTCTTTTCCTTCCCTTTCCTCAACTTTTCTCTTTGTAATCTTCTACTTCACTATCAAAAACAGCTATGGAAGAATGACCTCAGTTCTTCTCTGGCTTGTAAGTAGTACTACCTGGCAGTAGTCAGGCTTCAGTTTGTTACTGGTGATAGGCAAGACACAGTGAACTGAACTTTGCTTATCACTGTTTTTTAGTTTTTACCTGAGAAAATTCCTGTCTTGATCAGATAAAAAATTAGATAACAAATGGAGACTCGCATGTAGTTCTTAATTTTTCTGAAAGGTATATTTTCTGCAATACATAGCTATTTTTTAACCTTTTCCTGGCAATGAAATTATCAGTTTTTATACAGACTGGTGTGGAAAACCTGAAGGAAATAGTTAAAAACCCATCTTTGATCTGCTGGCACACTGTCATGTACAATAAAGTGCCTCTTCTGATGTACTGGAGGATTAGTTTGACTGGGATGATAAGTAATTCACAATTTGTTGCCTTTACTATTTCCTGCAACTGCTGATTTTTCCTACAATTATTGCTCATTTTTCTTGTTTATTTTTTCATAATGATACAAACCTGTAATTTGTTGCTAATTTAAAGTGTTGTTTCTGCGTGTTAGCTTTCTTATATTTCAGTGTTGTTTTACGTAAACAGGACAAATAACACTTTCATGGGGCAAGGGAAAGGGTGCATCATCTGTGATGAATCACTTGTGTAAATCTGGTTTGTAATTTCAAATCGCTGACTTCCTGAAATGTTCTTTTTAAAAACAATAAAATCTACATTTGTATTTTAGGACATGAATTGTGTGTGCATCAGACTGAAGCTGAATATGCTTTTAGGGTAGTAGGTAGTTGAAGGCTTTAGTTTCATTTCATTCTGGGATTCAAATGTGAGGTATACATTTATTAAGAAACACAAAAAAGTATGTATTCAGCTATATCCTGAATTAAGTTGATCCTTGCTCATAGTTAGTGCGTTGAAGTAAAAATACTATTACCAGATGAGATTTTGTCATATCTTAAAAAAATGCGAACCTGTTTGGATCTGTTGGTTGCAGCTGCTTTTTTATTAGTGTGATGTAAAGGCAGGTGACAGGTTGAAAGCTGTGATCGTCTGAGCTCTACTGCTATTAGATTTATATATCAACCTGGGTAGCGTACACTAATGAGCCCTTGCTGGTGGAAACAGCCTTAAGGTTGTTAAAACCAATGTGTAGATAATCTTAAGATCTATGGTGTGAGATCCTGATGTAATTTTGACCCTGGTTTGAGAAAGTACTTTAAACCTTGTTGGTTAGATATTGGAGGATCTGTCTAGTTTCATATGCATATTTTCACATGTCAGAGCAAGAAACTTGACAGCAACACTAACGGAATTGAGAACCTAGGGATAGAAAAATATTTTGATTTGATGAATATTTTTGTAACATTCTGGAACAATCAGAAACCCCAAAGTAAATCATAAAGTTTGGGAGTATTGGTGTCATTAATTAGGGAATAAACATCAAATCTAATAAGTTCCATGTGTTTCTGATGAGTTAGAACTTTGATCATAGACTACCATGTAGGATATCTAAGAAAATCAGTCCTCTTGCAATACAATTCCAGCACAACTCCTTTGGTTGCTGGTCTGTTATTTTTCTTTTGCTTTGGAAAATTAAGTCTAAAACCAAGTTTTTAAGTGCTGTATTTTCCTGTAATACAGAAACAAATTGTGTAGTTCAGAGGAAATACTTCCTTTAGTGTAGAGCAGTTCTAGTACTTGCGGAACTTATAATGTATGTGAGAAACAAATGAATAAATGCATTATAATCAGCAAAGCTAAATATTTATGAAATGTTCTTTTTTGTTTGTTTGCTTGCGCTCTTATTTTTGTGTTAATCTATTTCCAAGATAAAAAAAGCTGAGATTCTTAGGTGAACTAGCTTAACCTAAGAGAAGGGGAGTAGAAGAACATGTTTCAGTTTGTACAAAAGACACTTTGTTTTGCCAGGTATTTATTTTAGAAATAATATTCTAATTTGTATGTCAAATCCTACTTGGCTTCATTAGTGGATATGAATGCTACTTTTAATTTGAAAAGCAATTAAGCTATTAATTTAACTGCAATTAAGATAAATGTAACTTTTGACAGATATATTGAACAGAGTCAACCTCAGCTCATCACGAAGGGGGATACAGAATGGTGCACCCAGTAGAGGTACTTTATTGTCCTAATATGGTAATTAAAACCAAAAAAATCCACAACACTTATGAAATATCTGACTGCAAAATTATGTAAAGATAACTTTGGAATCCTTTGCAACAGGTACAGTTACTACATTCAAGCCTGACAGTCACCATTATGCACCACCTGCCTCCAGCCCCAGTGCCATGCCTGTTTCATCAGTCTTTCAGTCCGTATCCAGACCTACAACTAGCTCTGTAGCGGTTCAGCCATTGTCTATACCAGTGAATGTTTCAGGAACTTCACAGACACTGCAGAGACCAGTTGCTGGATGTTTATCAACACAGCAGATGCCTGGATCAAGTTCTGGAATATCACAGCCCGTTAGCAGACCTGTAACCATTCCAGTGACGACACAACCAGTATCAAGAAATATCACGGTTCCTGTAGTGGCTCAACCTGTATCCAGGCCAGTGACTACTGTAACAGCACAGCCTGTAGTACTCAATCCGGTAAGTTTTTATTCCTTTAAACTGTAAAATACGTGGTGCAATTAGTTTTGAATGAATTAACAAGGAACATACTGACTCAGTCTAGTAGCTTGAAGACCTGGACTAGATTATTGACTAGTATTATATAAACTGTAAAGATTGTAGGACCGTAACGTTGCACTGGTGAATTAAAATACATATTTGAAAATACTGATTTGCAAGACTGAAAGATGATAGCTTAATAACAGTGGAATTACATTAAATGAAAATCTTAGGCATAAAACAAATCAGTACTGTTTAGGTTATTTTGTTTAAGCTGTGTGGAGAAATTACAGAAATTCTCATTTTCGAAATACCGGAGATTTCTCTGCTTAGAGACGGATCCTCCATACTGATAAAATAATGTCATTTTTTTAATAGCTTGCATTTAGTGTTTAAAGTAACTTTGTGGGTTTCCTACCTGATTTTTATACTGCCTCTCTTGGGATTTTCGCTTTGTAAGAGAATGCTGTACTAGTAGCCCCTCAGGTGTTTTTGCTTTTTGCTTCATGTAGCAGTTGTAGTGAAATAGTAGTATGGTAAGGAGGACTTAAGCAACCAAAAGTTGCAGTGTCAGTAGATGAAACAATCTGGCAACATACTTGTTTTATTGGAAAAGTCCAAGGGAATGACATACATAGATCGTGTATCATAGATCTTCCTGGATTGCCACAGAACCTCAGAATGATAACGGTAGGACTCAAGTTAGATGCTGGTTTTGTTGCCTTAAGCCATTGGACATTTTTCAGAGAGAAAGAATGAAGATTAAAATTAAAATTTCATATTTGTTACGAGCTAAACTATGATGATATACCTTTATTGAAAATAATTTGAGTTGGAACTGTTTAGACAACTTGCCTGTAGTATTAGCTACTACTTTTGGGTTAAAATAAAGCCTGACAGCAGGCACCATCTCCACTGTCCATGCAAATATACACACCTGCGTTGGTCCCAGCTGTCAGTCTTTTGGTATAAATAAAAATCATGCAGCCTAAGGTATTCTGCATTTGCTGAACAGGGCAATCAGTTTGAATGAACATAGTTAATAAGACCATTCAAACATGAGAAAATTGGGTGGCATTCTTAAGGTTTGTGGCTAAATCATTGATGATGCGGGGGGGTTGTATTTTAAGAAAAACAATGCAATGCAATCATTGCCTGTCAACTGGGTAGCTGAATCTGGCAGATTCATTATGAAAGAACTTACACTGCCCAATTTTGAGTCTTCAGCAGTTGATTGATAGTTTGCAGAGAGAAATTGGACATATCTAATGAAGAAAGCTAGCTAAATCAGTCTCACTGTATCTAAGGCGGGCTAAAAATTATATAATTGAAAGTCCAGATATTAGTAGGATATCTAGGTTGCCTCTAGAGTCCTCTTAATTCTGTCTTTATAAAGCAGGACAGATTAATAGAGAAAGGTCTGCAACTTCACATGATGTATAAACATATTTCAAATCTGTGAATTTTATTTTTGAAAGTGTTTATGCTTTCTGTTTTTTAAAGTTAGTATGCTGCTTTAAATCCTTCAAAGGTGTGTTAGGGTGCCTTGCAGAATCTTTACTGCAAAAGAAAGCTTTCTCCTTTACTTCCGTCACACATACATGCTCATGTTTTTGTTCTAATAGATAAAGCTGCTAGCAGACTCTACATTGTTTTTATTAGAAAGCCATAAAGACATCTAGGAAAGCTGAACTTCTCCAAATGGTATATGTGAGCTGCATGTAGCTCAAGGCAGTGATGTCCTTTAAAGACACTATACACACAGCACTTATTTGTGTGAGAGTTCTTTCTCAGTCATCGAGTTTACTTTCAACAGGAATGTCACAGATGGGGCTTTAGCTAAGTTTTATGGTCTTACTTTTCTAAAATCTGCAGGTGATTGTTCTTCCCTGGCAGAGTACAGAAACACCTATTTGAAGCAGTTGCAGTCTGAAATATGACTTTCAAGGTACACAGCATGGAAAGGGATCTCTAACCATGTATTGGTCAGTTCTGTGTATTCCGAGTTAGACTGATATGCTCTAGAAAGTAATGCATCCTTTTCTGGGATACCCAGTGCATACATATTCTGTGGTCTCTTAAAACTTCCACAGTTGAAATTATCATATGTTATATGTTTATTTTTACAGTGTTGACATTTTGGGCATGGCTTTCACGAGCTTTTATTTTTCTCAAGTTATCCTAAATGTAATGTCCTATTCTTTGGATGTTAAGAAAATCTTGAGTACCTTTTAGAAAGATTTTTCTCGGGTTTTTTTTTCCTTGCTTAAAATATGCTGAAAGTGAATCTTCCATCTCTTCAGCTTTTCTTGATTCAGAATTGTATTGCCAATTTCAGCCTTATCTAGAATAATTTGTTTTCTTGTTTTTGTGGTGTTCTTGCCATTTGATTATGTCATGCTTTTTATGGGAAAAGAGGCTTGTTTCATGTCCTGTGTTTTATTTCAGGAGGTACTATAGTTCAGCTTCTTGGGCAAAGTTCTGTGATTTTTAATCACTCCTACCACATTATGTCATTTTCTGTTCTTAGCATCATATGTCTGCTACCTGTATTTTGTGGTTCATGTCCTTGGTTTGAAGTGTCTTCATTCAAGAGCTCCTTAGGCTTCCTGGATTCCCCCTCACATTGCATCTAGTCTGTATTTCATATTTCATTTGGGACCACGGCTCATATTTTCTGCCTTGGGCTTTCTGTGACATTTTGGTTCACATTTCCTGTTTCTTCCCAGCTTGATTCTTCCTAAGTGGCAAGAGCTTCAAGTAAATTTTTCTGGGGAATGTTTGATGTCTGGATCTTCCAGATGTTGAAACTTATATCCAAAATTAAAAAAACTGTGTTGTGAAAGGTTACTGTGAGATATGAGTAGACACTGTGGCAGGACTTTTAATGAACATCCTTCAGAGTGCTTTTGCATTCTTAATATGGTGCAGTATTTTTTAATGACAGTTTTTTCTGTGGGAACTGATTGCTTTTGATCACTAACTGGTTGAAACATGTATTTCCTCATTTTCGTAACATCTAGGTCTGTAATTTACCTTTTGTCGGTGTTTGGTATTCCAGATCTATCATTGAAATACCCCTTTTCAATCACAGGCTTGGTCCACTGACTTCCTGTAAAAGTCTAGGTTTTGTATTCTTGTAACTATGCTATGTTAATGCAGTTCCAGAAATTGAGTTGAATTTGGCTTCAGTCATACTGTTACAGCAATTCTAATTCAGTCAGAGCTACTGCTATTGTATATGATAGCATAGAGCTATCCTTTTCTTTAAGAAAAAATTGTTGTTAGTGGTAAAGATTTTCTGTAACTCAATGCTCAGAGTGCTCTCCAGTAAGCCTCAGCCAATTCTGTCCATATCTTTCCTCTACTAAATAGGGACTTTCTTCAGTCTGAGCTTGATTCAGGTTCCAGTTTCTCATAGTTAATTTTGGAAGAGCAAAGGTCAGATAACATGCATTGTAATTGCTCTGTGTGGATTTCGTTACCAATTATTATGTTGGTTTCCACAGTTAGAATATTTCGGATTCAGAGTATAAACACAGTATTTTCAGTAGTCTCTTGGAAAACTTAAGAGTGGTGATGGGTTATTGTTCTTTACTTGAGCCCTAGGAACTTACTTTATAAAGGTGTTGGGTTTTGCATGTGAGGACACCTGTACATGTTAGTTTGATTTTTTTAATTGATGTGGTTAACCTGTTTTGTTTTCTTCTTTAAAACATTTTTGTTTTCTGAAGCATAGGAAGATACTGGAGGGTTTTGTATGTAAAATGAGAGAGCCAAATTGCATGAAAAGAATAATTGTGAACAGAAAAGGACATTTTGCAAATTATGAGACTTTGAAAGTTCCATGTTGTCTTGTTTACTTTTCTGCCTTCCAGATATGTTTAGTATATACTAGGGAGATATACACAAGCCATCAAAATACCCAGGCTATTAATTTGGAGAAAGTTAAAATGTTAGCAGCATGTAAAAACAAACTGCAGATTTTATATGTAGCTATGGTATTGGACATATTTCAAATATAAATGTGCATAGTTCTCCACACAAAGAGCCTACCACAGGCTAGCCACCTGAGTGTTAGTTGTGCTTGAAGTGAGGTTTGCAGGCTAAGCTGCTTTACTTGCAATTTCACTGGCTAGTCTGAAACCATTATGGCTGCAGTAACACCTGCTCTGTGACTGCAGCTCATGTAGCTGTTAGAACACACAGAGCAGAGAAATTTCATAACTGTTTGCACAACTGCTCTTGAACATTCATGTTTAATTTGGTTAGGTTGGGTTAGGTTGCTCATCAGGAGAAAGAATGGCTCTTCATTATCGTGAAGGTCCTGCGGGGTCTTCATTTAAGGGGTGGACAGCAAAAAGGCAGGATGGGGAGAAGCGTCGTCTTTTTGTTTGGTACTTAGGAGTCCTAAAATAGATTATCATACCTGTATGCCTACTTGTGTGCTTCTTTAGACTTCTTTCCATCAAGTTTAGTTGATGCAGTGGTAGTTAAAAATGTGGTAACTTCCCCAGAGAGATTTTCAATTAAGTAGCACAATTGTGCATAGGAAGCATTTTGTTAGATTGATCTTCATCAAGTTTTTTGTTTCGCAGTACAGCTTGATGAAGTGTAACCAGCTGAATTATTTCAGAGTAAAAAGATCAAGTGCCAATATTTTGCCAGTCATACCTTAATGTTGAAATTAAACCTAACTTCGTTATAAGGTTTTTCTTAACTTGTTATTGTTGAAAATATTTCATTTTACAGATTGATTGTTAGAATGAATGGCCTATTAAGATGTGAGCAGTATTGATGAATCTTGGAAAGTGCGTTTCTTCTACCTCAACCCCCAATCTTGAATATCTGTAAAGAGAAATTTCATGTTTCTTTTCTCTCTAAACGTTACCTATTGAGTGATGAGTGAAGGTGTTTAGTTTTAACAGTTCTCAGTGTTGCAGCCAAGAAATGTGGACTACTTCATTGTTTTCAGGTTATGTGTAGTACTAAAGGGCAAACCTTTTAAACTGAAGGATAAGGTGATACCTGTACTCGGAGATGCTCAAAATTTGATTTAACAGGGCACTGAGTAACAAGAACCAACTTCTAGGTTAACTGTTCTTTGAAAAGAGGGTTTGATTACATTATTTCCAGAAGTCCTTATGAAATCACTCTACATAAAAGAAAAAAAAGCATTAATGGTGTTATGAATGAGTGCCATTCCCAGTCAACATGCTATAGATACACTCTACTTCCGTTAAAGCTTGACCATTTAGTAGACTTCGATGGATTTTTGTGTTTTATCATCTTGCTTTGAGAAGCTTCTGCTTGCTGCAAGTATGTGCTGCTTTTGAGTTCTGTTTTCTGATCTTTTAAAATGCAGCTAGCTGTTACGCAAGAGTAATAGGCAAATGCCTGAGTTTGGGTTGAAGGAAGTATTAGTTTTTTGAAAAACAATTCAAGTCTAATTTGAAACATCATCAGACTTTTGAACAGAAGCAGTTACAATTAGCAGTTCAGACAAGTTCAGTAATATTTCATAAAATTGACTTTCCTAGGTCTTATGGTTGTTTTTGCTATTCTGATACACATCTGTGAATAAATTAACAACCACTGATGAGAGCTGCAAACTTATTAGAATGTCAAAATAAACTATTTTGGGGAGATTGTAATTAACTTGATTTACAGCTGAGTACTTAGTAGTACTTTTAAGCAATCATATGTTTTTAAAGTAAACCCTTTGAAGCCTGCAAGTAAAAAAATGTTAAACCTCAAATTTCTTTTCCCTCTTGAAAATATCTTATTAGGATTATATTATGGATTCTCCACCAGCTGCACCAGATAATACATCTGGTATACTGTTTGGTGTGAGACAGAACTCGGGAGTTCCACAGTACCAGACTGGGCCAGCAGTGAATGTAACAGGTGGGTATAACTGTAGTAGTTGCTAAGAGAAAGAAACAGCCTAATGTCATTTAACTGTAGTGCAGATCTTTGGGTTATAAATTTAAATAGGATTTCTAAAGCATAGTATAGCTACTTTTTTCTTCCCCCTGTACATAACACTGTATAATGTTTAATGAAGTAGACTTTGGAGACTTGTGTTGTCAGACTTTGCTTTTCAGCACATTAGACTGACTGTAATATCAACTGATGTCTTAAAATTATCATTTAGACTGAAAAAAGTACTGCCAGATCCACTGTAATTTTTTTGACTGATAAAGGCTCATTTTCAGTATACCCAGGACTCTGACTAGCATGAATAGGAATGACTGTTAGCAAGAGGGTGCTGTGAACAGTACCAGAAGAACTTTCTGAGTTTGCTGAGTGGATTCTCTGTGATGATGATCTTGGTTTCCTCGCTGCTGTACGTAGGAGTCAGAGTAGATGGGAGCAAAAGGATCCTGTCTGAAAAGCAGAGGAAGGGACAGAGTACATAGGTTGACAACTAAAATATTTTTTTCAGCTAGCTAAATTGTGTTTCAGCAGAAGCTGTTTAACCTACTTAAAAATAAACAAAAAAGCACCTTTTTTTGTGTCACAGCAGATGAAGTGTATTTGAATCATGTAGCAGGCTTTAACTTGGGACTTCTCTTCTGTGAAGGATTGTACTTAGTTAATAACAGACCAGAATCTTGTAAGTCAATCTGTAAGCTACAGATGACAGTCACTTCTGATTCTTGCATGAGGTAACAGGTTATGTACAATGAATGGCCTAAGTGGTCATACTAACAAATTACGTAGAACAGAGTGATTGCTAGTTTATTCTGCTTGATGTGATGATTTTTCATCACTAGTTTAGGCATTCGCTCTAGCTGCTTATCAGTGAAGGGTATTTCCCTGCATGTGTCTAACTATTCTGTGATCTTATTATTGTCTTACTGGGTTAAATAGCTTTTTGTAAAGTGAACAAAGGTTTTACTTCTTGCAAACAGTTCTGTATTCCAGCCCTTGTTCTCTAAAGAACAGGTAAAACTTTAACTGTTCATTGTTTGTTTGTTGGGGTTTTTTTATTATTATTTAGGAGACCTGCTTGCATATTTAAAAATTGGTTGCATTAGCCTCTTAATGAGAAAAATAGAAAATACTTAAAAGCATCAAGGGTTGTCATTCAAAGCTGTTGTGTTTTACCCCCAGCTGACAGCTAAGCACCACACAGCTGCTCCCTCACTCTGTCCCCAGTGGAATGAGGGAGAGATCAGAAGAGGTGAAAGTGAGAAAACTCATGGTTTGAGATAAAGACAGTTTACCAGGTAAAGCAAAAGCCACGTGCACAGACAAAGCAAACCAAGGAATTCATTCATCACTTCCCAGTGGCAGGCAGGTGGTCAGCCATCTCCAGCTAAGCAGGGCTCCATCATGCCCGACAGTTGCTTCAGAAGACAAATGCCATCACTTTGAAGGTCCGCTCCCTTCCTTCTTCACTCAGCTTTATGTGCTGAGCATGATCCATGGTATGGAATATCTCTTGGATCAGTTGGGGTCAGTTATCTTGACTGTGTTCCCTCCCAACTTCTTGTGCACCCTCAGCCTACTCACTGTGGAAGGTGTGAGAGGCAGAAAGGCCTTGGCTCTCTGTAAGCGCTGCTCAGCAGGAACTAAACCAGCCCTGTTAGCAACACTGTTTCTAGCACAAATCCAAAACATAACCCCATACCAGCTACTATGAAGAAAATTAACTGTATCCCAGGCAAAACCAGCCCAAAAGCATATTAAATATACCGTGCTTAGTCTATGTTTATTTCTGTAAAATGGTGATAGGATTTAAAAATTAGAAGGTTTATAATTGAGGGTTGAAACAAGAATATTTTTATGACACAGTAAGCAAATTTAAAATGCATTTCACTTCACAATGAGGAAGTGTCTGCATGTTTTGTGGTTTGACTTGCATGGTGAGGTCACATAATGTTCTTAGGTTATTGTTATTTGTATGTGCTGATGCCTACTTGCCTGTGTTGGTGCTATGCTTCCTCTAATTCCTGTGTAGCACTATGGGCACAAGACATTATGGAATACGGCATTTAAAAGTAGAGTCATTTTGGGAACTGGCCTGTGATACTCTGTAGGACAATTTCACTTCTGTACATGGATCATTAAAGATTTCTTAGCTCAATGTAGCATCAATACTTTTTTCTGAAGTCTAAGCAGGGCAGTAACCAGACATTTTGTTAGGATGCTGAATAGAATGTGGTATTAAACAGCATTGGTAACTTGCCTGCAGGTTGGATGAGCACTGGGGATGTATGTAAAACTGCAGCTTGCTTTCTGAGAATATTTTGAGATCATTCTCCCACAAACTTTACTGGTTTTGGGGGAACCAGAAAATGCTGTAACCGGTAGAACTGTTCTGTGGTATTTAGGAGTCAACTGGGCTGTATACATGCATTCATAGCACTAGATTAGTGGGAGATGGTGGTGAGAGACAAGGCACTAGAGGCCTGAAACAGTTTGGCTTCCATGTCAGTGTTCTGTTAATCTGATATGACTGTTACCACAGTACATTTAATGCTTTTATCCTAGGTTACTATTTATAATGTCTTTTGCCATCATTCATAAAATCAGGCCCAGCTAGCCCAGATGTACCGAACAGTGTTAAGGATTTTACAGTAGTACTGTGATGTGTGTTTAGAAACCTGTTGGCAAGGTGATACTGCATCCAGTATATTTTGCTCCTTCTTGCAATCATTTTAGATATTGTACACAATAATACTGTGTGTATGAGTTTAGCCAGCTGTTTCAAAATAGATACAAAATATTTAGGAAAGTATTCATTAACAATGTGAAGTGAAGGTAATGGATTTCCAACGAGCCTGAAAGCCAAACAAGAATTGTTTGGCTGCTGCTTTTCGCTGCTGCCTTGAGTACCTAAAGTCCCTGACAGTTTCAGCTGTGTGGTCTGCTGGGTAGAGGACTGGACAAACTAGTCTGGAACATGGGTGATCCAAGGAATTCCTGTGTCCACAAACCAGCTGAGAGAGGTGCTTTGATGAGAAGAGGAATCAATCTGATTTATACTAGCTAGGTATTAAATAGTACTTGGAATTGGTTTGATTATTTTTCAGAATAGGCTTAATTATTTCTTTTAAATGAACAAACAACAGAATTCAAATGTGAACCTATGTATATTCTCCTAGTATTATTGCAATTCTTCTGAAAGAGGGAATTTGTTAGATCAGAGTTGTATTAACTGAGTTAAGAATGTTCACCTTTATAAATACAAAGTGTTCTTCAAATATTTTGCCACAGATGTGTCAGGTTTTTAATTGAAACTATTTCCAGTTTTATTAACATGTACAAATAGTTCTTGTTTCCAAATTGGGTTTTCTACAGTAAAATAAAATAATTCACTGAAGCTTCTTGTAAAATCAGTCAGACCTCCTGTCTTTTCCCTGGTCCTCATTACACAATTACACATAATTAAATACTTAGCAGCAGTTCCTGCTGTAAACGGATGATGGCCTGATGCTCGAATAAACTCAGTGTTACAGGGGAGTGCTAAAGATGTAACAGCTCTGTGGAGGTCTTTGTTGATCAGGGCACATGTCAATGTAACCAGCTCTACACCTAACAGTGCAAGTATAAGTAAATTCAAAAACTTCAGGTAGTAGTAGTATCTAATGAATAACCTGTTTATTTTGTGAATGTGCTGATTACCTTAGGCAAACAATGCATAGGGTGAGACATTTGAGCTTAATATGTTCATTTATGTTAGAAAGAAGGAAGGGTGTACAGCAAAGGAGAATGTAAGGGTGATTAAATACATACATAACAAGTTAATTATGTTTTCCTGTATATGAGACATAGTGTGGTAAAATCTTTAGCATGCTTAAACATCAGCATTCCCTGTGGGGAGTCTTTGCATCTGTGGATTGAATGGGGAGATCATCCAGTGTTTGCCAGGTGTAGGTAGTCACCACTGGGAGAGGGTTGTTTTGTTTCTCCGAAGAAGTGGTTTGATTAACTTTGTGGCACAAGTTACCTCTGCTTGTTGAGAAGACTTCTAAAGATAGTTATTCAGTTTCCCAAAGAAATCACTGGAGTAGCTAGACCATTGGGAGGGGAATATACAAGAATGTCCTTAGTTTAGGTCATTGTGTCTGGACCAAAATGTGGTCCTTGCCTTGGTTCATGATAGTCTTAAGGCTGTTTGCAGTCTGTGATTGTGAGAGATTTGTAAGGCCTGTGCTGACACTTCAGTCGTCTTGGTATGTACTTGTGCTTTTTCAGGTCTACTTGAGAACTGAACTGATCTCTGTATTGAGATTACATCATCAAGGGTAACCTTAGAGTGACAGAAACATGGGTTTCAGGACAAGATGGAGCCCAGTATTGCTGGACATGCTAATCAGGCACTGATCCTTTGAATTCGAGTTATTTTTTTGTGATTTTCGTTTTTTAGAGAAATACTTAAAACAACTGAATCAACTCTTCTTTCAGAAGAGAGCAAATAGGTGTGCTGTGATTAGGTCATTAGAAGTAACACTTCTTATTTTCCATACGCACTGGAGTCTCAAATGATTTACAGACTTAAATAAAGAACTAAACCAGCATTAACATTGTGCCAGAAAAAAGGAGAGATGTTTTTCATCAGAAGGGCAGAAGTTGTTCCAAATAGTGGGCACTGCAGAAACCAGCTGCTTAGCTTAATTTTATTATTC
The DNA here is from genome assembly GCF_017639655.2 of Falco naumanni. Lineage (NCBI taxonomy): Eukaryota > Metazoa > Chordata > Aves > Falconiformes > Falconidae > Falco > Falco naumanni. The sequence goes on along the minus strand of NC_054060.1, from coordinate 18,366,426 downwards.
TGAACTCACCTTGTCTCAGATTAGTGGGGGTCAAGATCTAAAAAGTAGGCCAAATAAATTAAGGTGATAATAGTATGATTGACTGGCTTCCAGGGATGGTTCTGTATCTCTTTGCATTTGCTGTTTCCTTCTCCACTGCCCTTAGGATATTCAGTCTGAGTTGGGTATTGTTTTCTTAATGTCTGTATAGCTTATTATTTTAGGGAAATCTTAAGTGCTTTATGAGACTTGTCCATCCTTTAAAGTATAGTTATCACTAATGTGTTCATAATATACTATGGGAAAATACTGAGGTTCTTTAATTTAAACCACTGTAGGTCTGAATGAGAGTGGTTTTGTATCTAAGCGTCCTGCTACTTCTGAAGGCAACAGTGTAACTCCAAAAAAGGCCAAGCCTAATGAGGTTGGTGCTGGAAGCAATTCAGCTGTTTCACCTACAGTTAACTCTCCAACAGTAACACCATCACAAAATTTATCTTCAAAAGGTAGGGTAGATGAAATGGTCTAGCTCTCAATCCATGCATTTCTTTCATGGAAAGAGCTAGCATTCTTTTAATGTTTAAGTTGATAGATATTATTAATGCTATTAAGGCAATGTAAATAATAACTGTTCTGCCTTAAAATAAGAAAAACCTTTCTATGCAAGGATTTACATACCTTTACAAATTAATATACCCTAGGTTTTTACCTGTGCAAACTCTAGACCTTTATTGTTTAGTAGGTATGTTTGAATTCTGTAAAGCAATGACTAGTTAAGTTGTTCAGTGGCTGTGAAGACAGATGACCAAAATAAATGCTCCTGACTTCATACTCTTAGTCCAGATTTTTCTATGTCAAAGAACTGAATAAAGTTGAAACTTTAAAAAGCAACTGAAAAAATCAAGATTGAAAGAATTCTGTGACTGCTGAATTTATAAACTAATTCTGATTGGATAAAAGAAAGGAAAAAATCATTGTAGGAGCGTCAGGCAAGGCAGCAAGGGCTCAGATTGTGGAATCTCCATCCTTGGAGACACAACCAATTCAGAAGTTGATTGGTTGTGTCTGAGCATCCTGGTAAGGTTGGACTTGCTTTGAGGGAAGGCAGAACAAAAACACGTCCACAGGTCCAACATAAATTATTCTGTGATTCTGTACTTGGACTAACTATTGCAATATATGTTTTGCAGTTACCCCCTTTATTTCGCAGCAGTGTTTTTGACACAGTTTAGAACAGTAGTAGGAAGGGAGGAGGGGGATTTTAAGTTTCAAAGAGAGGGTGTTTTTTGAAAGACCTTTTCCTCCCTATAAGAAGAGAGGTAGTTTAGCTGTTTCGGCTTATTAATAATTAGGTGCATTTTCCTTCTGAGCCAAAAAGTGCTTTCCAGCTGATTGTAATAGACAAGGATTTAATTTTGACTTTGAGATACTTGCAACCACATACTCCCGCCTATAATGTTAAAATGAGGAGCTACGTACAGTTTGATTCTGTGGTTTGGAATAATTTCATGTTTGGGTTTTCTGCATGTCTTATTTGCAGCTGGTTTGCTCTCAGACTCTTCCCCAGCAACCAGAAGGAAGTGGCCATAACATGGAATATTGAAGCAAAAAATTCTCTTCCACCCTGTGTTGGGTAAAACAGATACTGTGCTGCAGCCTGTAATATACAAAAGATAGCTGGAGGATCTTACTAAATGCAGTAACAAAGCAGTAGATCATATTCACTGAGAACTTTACTTTTATGAGTTTGTCTCTAAGCTGTCCAGTGCTAGCATAGCAATTTCTAATCTGTCACAGAATCCAGCACTGAAGCACCACAGAACACGAGATTTTGCTGCAGAACCCATTTGCTTCCAGCTCAACTTGCACTTAGCTGTGATGTGTCAAAATGTTTTACAAACTGTAATAGTGAAGACTTGCAGCACTGTTTTGTGGTACATCTCTTGCTTGGCCATCCACTCATGTGAAGGACTTTCTGCTTAATTGTGATTCTTAACAGTACTGTTATCTTCAAGGAAAAATGCTTTTTGATCCATGTCTACCTCAGGGATTATGCAAGATATTTTTTTTGTGTAGAAATGCATAATGCTATTGTATGGTCATCTCTTAACTCGTACACTTACTCATTCCCTTTTTGTAAGGTGGATGTATCTGTGTGTTTATTACATTTTTCCATAGCCCTGGCAGGGTACAGTTGACTCTGCAGTTGAGATGTTACTTAAAACTTTTCCTGTGTTTAATCTCTTGTTCTAAACTACTTACTTGGCATGGAGTCCTCCAGATCTGTGAATGACTTGAGAATGCAAGAGAACTTCATCTGGAGAAGTAGCTCTCACTTTGATGGTTTCTGGCACTTTGGAGAAAACTGGAAGCCTGGGTTTATTCATTAAAGTTTAAGCTAATGCAAAGCTTTTTTTGTTTCATTTTTGCTTAAAAGGTATTAATCATTTCATATTGATAAAAAATACTATTTCCTTTCATTGCTGGGAGTAATTATTTAGAGGATTTCTTCTCCAGGTTCTCCAAAGACACCTTTGCTCCACAGGAATGATGCATCTGAATAGGCCTAGGTTCCAACAACTGTCAAGAGAGAAATATTCTCATCATTGAGAACCAGATGGTGAAATTCCTTTCCAAAACCAGTTATCTGAACCGTATTGTGATGACAATCAGGTCATGGCATTAAACAAGTTTTACATGTTCACTTGAGAATTAAAGTTCTTAAAGGCATCAAAAATTTATCCTATCCTGGGGATGGGGGAGTGGTGGTGCACAGAATTAACACTTTGTCTCTACCATGCTACTTTCACCCACTCCCGTTTTTTTCTTATTTGTTGCTAAGATTTTGTAAAAGTTGTTTATAGGTCTACATCAGAGAGAACAAACTCTAAGTCAGTTTGGAGAAAAGGAAGGGTGGTTAAAAGATGCTTGTAAAACCTTGCTTATGGTTACTACAGCTGTATTAAGTGTAATAGTTGTCATTTGAAATAAGGTATTTTGCTAGAATAATAAATAATAATAAATCAAGTAGTCTGCTTGTGAATTCTGAATCTTAACGTGTTACATTTTAAATTTTACAGGTACAAATGTTTCATCAAGCACCATTAAAAATGGAGGACCTTTTCCACGAGCTTGTCCAAAGTGCAATATTCATTTCAATCTTATGGATCCTCTAAAAAATCATATGAAGGTAATGTATTTGGGGGCTGGTCAGCATTATAAAAAACTTATGTGGGCTTCTGTTGGTTATGAAAGTGTGCCATATTTTGATATGAAGATAGTCTGGCTTCTGGCTATGATCAATCAGAGCCCAAATGCTCGGTGTCTTGCAGTCATGGAGAGGTAGGATGGAGTAGGGGAGCTCTAAATCATGCCACGTTTTGCCTTATGTTTCCAATGAATGGAGGCATATTTGCTGTCTCTTTATGATTTCTCTCACATAGCTGTGACTGTTGGCCAGATTCAGGTGAAATTGAGGAAGGTAAGTGCCTGTGATTATAGGCAGCCAGTTGACGCACATCTGTGTTAGATTGCTACTGAGACAAAGATGACAGTGGAAACTTACCTTTTAATCTTGACATATCACTTGTAGCTAAAAAAATGTTGTTAAGCTGAGGGGAAAAATTTAATTTGTAATTCATACTAAAAAAAATGTAAGAAGCTTTCAGAAACTTAGCATCACTTAGTCTGCTTATGAAATTACTTGTTATTGTTTCTGGAAACATTGTTTCCTAGAAAATATATATTATTATTTGGAGATTCATGCAAATACGAGGCGTATGTGTTCTGTTTCAGGGGGCAGAGAAATGGCTGTGAATATCCTATGCAAAAAGGAGAATTACAGTGTAACAGAAATCTGTTGGGCTCTGAGTTACTGTTAACACAGATCATTCTGATTTACTGGGCTTAAGGTTTCCTAAATGGTAGCTACTGTCCTCTTCAGCTTCAAAACACAATGAAGAAACATACGTAACAGTGAGGAAGAAAAAAGGGTTTTATTTTTCTGTAATCATTATTTGTAGAGAATAGCTTTTGCACTGAGTATATCAACTGAATGAAGGAACCATTGAAGAAATGGCTTTACATAGTATTATTTAATTATTTTTTTAGTTTAACTATGTGGGATAAATATACTGAGTTACACTTCCAGAGTAGGAAATGAACCCTGTAATAGTGGGCTTATAGAAAGTAGTCCTGCATGATAAGAACCATTATGCAGTGGGAGAAAGATCTGTCTTCTGAAACATTCTAATTTTGTTCACTGTTGGAAACTTCGTAGTATCTTCTGTATGAAGTACTTCATACTTTTTAAGTTTCATAGTATAGCTGTTCGGTTAAGCATTATGTACATCTTGACATAAAGAAGCTTAAACAATGTGTGTTGTGTGACTTAGAATTTCTGAATTTTTCAGTTATTCTGGAAAGAACTTTAGCAGGTTTCAATGTATGTCCTCCCCAAAGAAATAAAAGCTAAAATTTCCCATTAAGTTCTTGGTAAACTTAGCTTGTCAGCAAAATACTTGCATAAAAGCTGCTTTTCTCTTTCTTGTTATTAAATCTTAATGAGTAGAGATTTTTCTAGTGAGTACAGCAACACTGGTATTCTGATTTCTAGCTTAGATTTATCTTACGTGAACCTACAAGAATAATCCCTTTTCAGTTTTTATAATAGAGTGGTTTATTACGTAAACACTACCACAAGATCAATAACACTTCAAAATCCGTATCTGAATATGACTGAAGTCAGTATATCAAAAAATTGAGCTTTGCATCAAACTCCAGTTAGTGAGTGGCTTCCATTTTTAAAAAGCTGTTGTCATCAATACAGTTTGGCAAGAGAGACTGATCCCTTTGTCTCTGTCTCTTCTCCTCCCCCTTTTCATCCAGTATTGTTGTCCCGATATGCTGAATACCTTTTTCCTGGGAATGGCCAAAACAGAATGTTCAAGCACAACAAGCAAGACCGCTGAATCTGAAAAAGGAAAATTGATTATGTTGGTTAACGACTTTTATTATGGGAAACATGAAGGTGACACCCAGCAGGTACAACAGGAGCAGAAGACTCATACGACGTTTAAATGCTTCAGTTGTCTGAAAGTTCTTAAAAATAACATAAGGTATTTATTTGTTAATCGCTTACAGCCCATAGCGCTTAGTCTCATGCACTAAAAATTTGTTACCTTGGAATAGAAATTTTTTTCTTACTGAAAACTGATAATACTGGGTGACTGAACAGGAATGGAATTAATTTTTGCTGTGCATGTATGGCCATAACTTAAGCTTTTTACACATTAGAGTACAAATTTTAATGGTGTCTAACAAACAGTAGTTTTAATGAGAACAGTTGTAGGACTTCGAGGTTAGAAAGGGCAACACAAAGTATTTTACAATTTGCCATCTGGATTGATGGTGACATCAGTAGATGCGAGTGTTAATTCCCTTTAGGGATGCACAATGACTAATAGTTGGTGGTTTACTTATGTAACATCTGTTACTTTGATGGAATAATTTTACTTCTAAATGCTGCAAAAAACTTCAGTAAGCTATTTTAATAGGTAGATGAGTTTGTGTCATTGTTCCTTGGGAAGTTAAGGTCATTAAACTTTTTTACATGCATTCTTCAAAGGAAGCTGAAGTAGCAGAATGTAAAACTGAAAAATGGGCTATTCCTTCAAAGGGCACAGTCTGCAAGTTAAAATGAACAGGCTTATGCTGACATTAGATAAATATAATTTAACAAAACAAAAGTTTCATGTAATTACAAGCATTAAATTTGCTATTAATCATTCAGTATGTGTAAATTCTAAGTAAAAGTACTGGTAATTTGTCTTAAGCAGCTTGAAAACATTGTATGTTGTTAGACTTTGAGAGAATCTACTCTCATGATTTTATAGTTCCTGTTAATTATGACATTTCATCCTTTGCAATTTGTGTTTTTAAGACCAATGAACAATATTTGATATGGGCCAAGAGGCTTTTCTTCTGGTTTTGTATGCATAAGACTTTTCAAATAAGCCTTTCTTGCAGTATCATGAAAAGTAGTCCACAGAAGGAATACTTTATTGAGATACAGGCTCTGTTTTAAAAGACATTTTTCAAGCACTATTTTCTACTCAGCATTATAGTGTAAGCTATTGGTGCTATGGTGCCTACATGTTCCACAGCAAGTGGAGCATTTACAAGTCAGTAAAAATGAGCACTTAATTTTTTTCTTTTGATTTCTCTAGCATCTACTTTCAGACATGTTAATTTCTGCTGTAATGTTGTAGCTGTATTCCATAGTTTTATAACTTCAGAATTTTTATTCCAAGGTATATTTTACACTTTTAACCATTTATAGTGGACAAAACAAATACATAGCACCTCTCTAACTCTAGTGGAGCTTTTCTGGATCTTAGTTTGGAAAAGCTCAAAATGATTCATCAGGGTGCTCCCTGCTTCCTTTAGAATGTCTATGGTTGAACACATCACTGAAATAATGTTCTGTTAAGGTAATATGCAGTACTAGTGTCAATTCCTTTCTTCTGCTTAGGGACCAAGATATCTTCAATTAGCTTTTTTCTTCCTTTTTTTTTTTCATTTTTTTAAGCAACTGTGTAATACTAGAAGCTTGAGTTCAAGAGACTTCTCCTTGCTCATTTGTTTTTTTTCCAATTCCAAGGTCACCCATTTGAGAACTACATTCCTTTTGTGAGTTTGACCTATATTTAATAGTTCCTCTGGCTGTACTGAAATGAAGGACATTCAAAATAGAACAGGTTTTGATGTTTAACAGTAGTGGGTTGTGCAGCTAACTTGTCCTTGTGCTGCTCTGCCAGTAACTGAGACTTGCCAGTGTTGTCATTGGTGCCTAGACTTCTCGGACAGAGCAGGTTCCTACTACAGGTAGGGGGACTATTAATGAGGAAAAGGTAACTTGTAGTAGTAACATACCACCATGTTTTTCATATGCCAGCTGTGCAGTGGTATGCTTTGATAACTGTCCTTCATAATTCACCTTCAGTCCTAAATGCTTTATACAAAGAAAGCTCCTGTTTTGAATGGAGGTGGTTTCAGATAAAGCGATAGTGTCCTAATTGCAGATATGTTCTTGCTACTTAATACTTTGCAGCAGAGCTAAAGTTACACTTGTTTCAGAATGTGGCTTTCAGACTCTGGTGGTGGTGAAGTGTGAACAGCTGACATGTTTCGTTGTTGTTGCCTTTGCTAATTTCCCTTTATTTCAAGGCAAGAATTCAGTCTAAACAAACAGGGAAAATGCAATTGATTGCATAGTCTTGGAACATGTTTCAGATATGTTGCATGTTCCTTATAATAGTCAACATTTCTTTTTAAGCTTTGAAAGATGATTTGTGGCATGGTCAGCCTGCTTAACTTTTTAAATTGACTTTTCATTACATTTTTTTATTCCTTAGATTTTTATTTTTTTTAAATTGAGAAGTCCTTAGAGTCAAGTTTCTAAAGAATCTGGTACGTCTTGCATGTGATATGTCATGTATAGTGAACAAGTGCAAAAACCTACATTTTAACATTCACTACCATTTCAAGGTTTATGAACCACATGAAACATCACTTGGAGCTTGAGAAGCAGAGCAGTGAAAGCTGGGAAAGCCACACCACCTGCCAGCACTGTTACCGTCAGTTTCCCACACCATTCCAGCTGCAATGCCACATTGAAAGTACACACACGCCTTATGAGTCATCTAGTAAGTTGGATTGTATCACATTGAATCTTTTTGTGACCTGAAATTTTTAGATACATTCTTACTTTTAGTTTGCTGGTTTCTAACTTCAGAATAAAGCTGTTGTACTTTAAGAGCAGTAATCTTGAGATTTAGTATCAGAACTGAGCACTGATTCAATTTATTTTGGAGCAATGTGTGTGGAAAAAATATTTTAAAAGCATTGTTTTGTGCTTTTTGTTTAAGTGAAAGCTTGACTACAAGGATTCACATTGTTTAAGGGCTTTGCGCTCCTGGTTTTCTGAAATCCTACAGGGAATTTCTTCTGGAGAGTAGAATAATTGTTAGATTGCTTGACCTTCATAGATATATATGGTTCACATATACATATGTGTTGTATTTTATCTACTTATGACTCCAAATTAATTTTTACTTTTTTCTTGTTTTTCACTTTTCTAGCAATTTGTAAAATCTGTGAATTATCCTTTGAAACAGAGCAAGTTCTTTTGCAACATATGAAGGACAATCATAAGCCAGGTGAAATGCCGTATGTTTGCCAGGTATCTCAGAGTAACTGTCTTGTATTTAGATTACACCCCGTGCCCCATCTTTACTGTCAATAAACTTTTAACAAGAAAGTCAAACTTTTTGTTCTAGGTATGCAACTACAGATCCTCAGCTTTTTCAGATGTAGAAACACATTTTAGAACAGTTCATGAAAATACAAAACATTTGCTGTGCCCATTTTGCCTCAAAGTAATTAAAATCGGAGCACCCTATATGCATCATTATATGAGGCATCAGGTAAGTCGGTATTTTCTATCCTTAATGCTAGAAAAATGCTGAATATATGTAATGAAGCACTCTAGAAAAAAAGCATAACTGATTTGTGTGGTTGTAACTGTATAAGAATAGTTGATAAAATATGGTAGAATTATGACTGCTTCTTTTGAAAGGCCTTTTAAGGGAATTGTTAGACTGTTACGTTTTTGTGTGACAAAAGCTTACTTTTAAAAAAACCTCTGAATATCCTTGAAAGAATATTTCTACTATTTGGTTTCAAGTACTGTGTCATCTTGTAACCTGATTACTCCTCCTCTTAGTAATGATACTGCCTTGCATTTTCTATTTAATTCCTACATAGTATCTTGGCTTTGTGCAATATTAAGAGTTTGTTCAGTTGATGTTTTAGAAACTGGATGACCATTGCTTGAGACAAGCTAAGGCTGGAGTTTTGTTTGTCATGACATTCATACTTACTATAGATTGTCTTCCATTTTTAAAAGAAAAAAGGAATATACCGTTGCACTAAGTGCAGACTGCAATTTTTGACATGCAAAGAAAAAATGGATCACAAGACTCAGCATCACCGAACATTTAGGAAACCCAAACAGTTAGAAGGATTGCCTCCTGGAACAAAGGTAAGTGTTCATACAGGAAAATTAGAGGGGACAAAGGAACAAAATGCATTAGAGGGGAACAGAATGGAATAGAAAAATGTGCTTTTCTCCTTTCTTTTCCAAAGCAAAGATTTTTTTTAAGGTTGGTTTGTGGGTTTTTTTGCCATATCTAAAACTAAAACTCTAAAAAATACTCCTGTTGCAAGGATTGCCAGGCACAGTATATGATTTCTTCCTGATGATCTTTGGTGTTGCTCTCTTCCCATTCTTCCATACCATGTATATGTCAATAGTCCAGTTAGTACTGCTGCTTTCTTGAGCTGTTGGTTAGTTTGCTCCCTCCTGTTTATCCCTTCTTGTGCTAGGAGAAAAGAAGATAGTTTGGATGTTAGTCTGAGGGGTCTGCATCATTTTTGTCCTAAAGTGGCTTAAACTTTGAGACAAATAGAAGTGGGAACTTAAAAAGCTTAAATCTAGAAAGAAACATTTTTAATTTCATACTTGCAGGTCACTATTCGAGCATCTGTTGGATCCCTTCAATCAGGATCATCAGCTACATCTTCTGTTAGTACAAGCACCTCCACATTTCAGTTATCACCTAAAGCAAAAAATACAACCACTAAAAATCATAACAAATCTAATACAAATAAGTCAAAAGCAAAATCAAAACCAGCTACATCAAGGAAGCAAAATGCATGGACCAACAGCAGAAAAAAAAAAGAAGTTACAAATACAGCATTGCATAATCTAAGGTAAAATATTAGCATTAAGAAATCTTTAAATATACTTTGAATGTAAATAACTGATCACTTAATTATCTTTTATTCTAATACTGCTGTACAGAAGATTAGACACTTAAGTTTTGCAGAAAAAGCAGGCGCATAAACTTTACACATACTGGTTCTGTGATTATAATTCTGAATCTTCATTCACCATTTTTGTTGGTAGTAGACTAATTTATGATGGAAGAACAGATGTTCTGGAAATATTTCTGTTCTAAATTTAGAAATTTTGTCTGCACAGAGCCACTGACTCTTGAAATAACTGACTCATTAGGCAGATTTATGTTTAAAAGTGACCTGTGGAGGGGAATAGATCTGCTTGGGTATAAGTTTTCTTATGGAGAGGGAAGATTTTCCGCCTTCAGTGTTTTAAGGGTTTTATTCAAACCCATTATTTAAAAGGTTAAATCCTGTCTGTCCTAGAAGATACCTTAATTTAGGGAGCTACAAAAAAAAATATTCAAGAAGGTAAAAGCAAGCTGTTGGGAGAATGCTGTCCTTACATTTACGATGTATTGGGTTTTGCTATCCTTATATTAATGATTTAATGCATTTTATGGACTGGAATATGATTTCATTGGCAAAGTTAGCAGTTTTCTTTGCAAAGATTATAGATGTCTCCCTTCCAATAAGGTGCTAACACTCACAGCATGTAGCTCTGAGACATCCAAAAATGTCCAGCAAAATTGGGGAAGAGCAGGATTACATTCTTGCTTTGTAGATATCTCAAAGCTTGTGGGGAATATCGGGGGTGATGGGAAAGATTGCGGTGGATGAAGCATTTCTTTGAAATCCTTCTCAAGGACATAGAGACAGCAGTAGCAGCTGAAGTTGCAGGTTCTAATCTGCTGCAGTATCTCATTTCCAGAAGTGGCCAATATTACATTAATTTTCTCCTTTTTTTATTAAGGTCATAGTGACTGTATAATTAAATTAAAATTTTCTTTATGTATTTTAACATAACCTATAATAAGTATTTAACAGATAGTTTTAAGTTCTTATTTTTTCCCTAATGTAGGCAAGCTTGCTACTGACTTAAAGCAAAAAGTTTGAAATAGTTATCTCATCTGAAAATGTTGATATTAGCTATTAATGTTTTCACATTACTGCTAGGTATCGTTTGGGAGCTCACAAATGCATTGAGTGTTACTCGGAAATAAAAGATTTTGCAAGCCATTTTCCTGCTTATGTCCACTGTAGCTTATGCAGATACAACACTAGCTGTAGCAAAGCCTATGTGAATCACATGATGAGGTAAGAACTCCTCAAAATTTTTGTTGGGTTATCAAATACTTCCTAAATTCATATAAGGTGTGTTAAGTGTTCCTATTACCTGAATTTTGAACTGGGTTATAGGACTGGCAGCGAAATGTGTAAGGTTGGATTTTTACTTTGTAATGAGGGCCTAAACCCCATGTTCTTTTTCTGCCTTAAAAAACACTGGTTCAGGCAGAGTTCTCTCTTCGCTTTTGAGTTTCTGTGGGATCTTCCATTATTTGTTAAGTCTGGCTGAAACAATTGTGACTAATTGTTACATGTTCTCTGGGCATCAGATTGAATGCCTCATCCGATTTTACAAGTGCTGAATGCATACAGCCACAGCTATTGCTAATGAAATTTGTGCTCAGAATACCATGTAAAGGATGTCTTAGATAGCATACTCAAGTGGGTACTTTTTCTTTTACTACTTCTCTTCTGGTCATCTGTAAAAATAACATCTCATTTTGCAGGAGATTTGTCACTGATTGAGGCAGTGGTAGGGTATTAGAGATGACAGCTGTAAAAAGGCCAGTTAAAACAAATGCATTAGTTTTCAGAGCAGTAGAATCATAGTATGCAATTAGACACAGACCACGTAGCAGTGACAGTAAAACAAAATTTTGAAAACCTTCTTGTTAATCCTGTGCCCTGAGCAAACCAAATGTATTGCGGAAAAATACAGAATGCAGTTGTCTTTTTAAATACATGTATGTATAAAATGTCTTGGCATTTTTGAATGCTAGAATTCTTGAATTTGTTACCTAAGTCTTTACAAATTTTTACATGTATTTTATATGTTGACCTATTCATACTAATTTCAACACATATGTAAGTCCTAGGCTGAAATAGCTGACGTGCTTTTAAGCATGCAACCTAATGGTTGCATGCTTAAAAAAAATAATAAAAATTAACATGCTTAATTCTGGCTGTGTAAGAGAAAGTTTACTCCAGAATGGGAGAGGGGAACCAAAAGGTAAACTGTTCCTACTGTTGTCAAATTCAACTGTGAAGTAAAATAGCCAGTCTTTTATCCTTTCCCTGCTTGATGCACTAATACTCTCCCTACTGTGACCCCTTGCAGAACCTATTATCACCTTTTTTGGTGAGCGTAAGGAACGGAATCGTGAGGAGGATGGCTGTTAGAGGGAGAGTGTTACTGCAGTAGCAGACCCTGTACTCAGCTGCTTGCTTGTGTTCACATGGGAGGACAGTGTTGGCCCATACTTAACCTGCATATGAGAGAACTTACAGGTTGCCTGAAGATTTAGTTTATCTTGTTTAAAGCCATCTCTTTAGGAAGCGTGAGTTCAGCAAAGCTTCACTTTTGCGGAGTATTGTATAGCTACAGCCATGGTGCTTCAAGAGCTAAACTGCTGGTGGAGCAATGTAACTATGGTCTTGCAGGACTGTGTGAGAAAGTTCAGCCTGGCCCCTCCTGAACTTATTTACAAGGGAGACAGTGTTTTAAACTAGCGCCAAGATTCACAAGCCTGTAAGCTTTCAGCAATTTAATGTTTTAGAATAATGCAGGTCAGTAATTGATCCTTCTATTTTCATGTCTTGTCATAAGCAGATTGCAGTACCATGTACAGTGTAGGTGATATGTGGAGTAATGTACACGAGGAAACCAATCTTAAGTGGTAATGTTTTCTTTTACTTAGTTTTCACAGTGCTCGTCCAAGTAAAAGATTTTGGATCTATAAGAAGCATTCAGAAGAGCTACGGTAATTCAGTTTGGTTTAAGTTACGGATCATTATGTTTTTACTTTGATAGTGAACTGGTTAGTTAAATGAGATTTAACTCTTGAATTCGTAGGCCTCCACAATTTAGAAAGAGCAGGAAAATAAAAACATTAGCTCTTCCACTGGCAGTGTTCTCTTCAGTGACCAATATTTGTTACTTGTCCACATTTATTAACTTCTTTCTTAACTCTGAGTAGTTTTCAAAGATATTTCTATTTCTTTATTTTCCGATTATTCATAATGCACAAAAATAGGGAGGAAGCAAGGGCAACAAAAAACCCAAACAAATGCCACCAAAACCAAGAAAGTCCTGCTTTACAGATAAATTTCTGTCTAAAGTGGTGTTCTTTGTACTACACCCAGTGCGGAGATGCCCTGGTCATTGATAGACATTTCTAGGTGCTAGTTGCAGTATAAAAAGCAAGAATATGTTTTTGTGAGTCATCTTATGTAAAGTTGTAGGAAACTTTACTTAGTTTTTTATAGCCTGTCTAGTTGCTGCAAATTAAGAAAACTGTTTTCATGGTCATGTTGTGTTTATACTGCCTTTTTACTTTCTCTTCTCTAGAGGTGTGACTGTAGTGTGTCTTAACTGTGATTTCTTGACTGATGTTTCTGGCTTAGATAGCATGGCCACACATCTGAGTGAAAGCCACACTCATACTTGTCAAGTTATTATAGAGAAAGGTGAGTACATACAGTGTCTTTTTTATATAGTATACACATATAAACATTTACATGTGGATGTGTCTGTGTTATTGCAGTCCTTTTTTCAGTTGCATTGTCATTATTTCTGTGTACTAGGGTTTGAAAGTGAGTACTTCTGTATGTCCACATTGTAAAATATTTTTAATTAAATCCTTTATTTTTATTTTCAGTTTCTGTAGATATCCCCACTGCTGAACAAGTATCTGAGTAAGTTTCGTTTTACTGCTTAATGTTTATTTTGCTTGATTTAGTGACAGAAGGCCAAAATTTGCACTTTAAACTTGGGTTTCTTTTGAATTTCATAGAATTTTAAATGTATGGATGAATGTAGACCCTTACTTTACTAGTGCTTTTTGCTCTTGATACATACACAATTACAAGAATGAGGACATAAAATGATTACTGTAGCCATAAGCAAAACCAGGTTTTTGTTCAGTTTGGCCAAGGAGACATAACTATTTCTTGAAGTATTAGTTAGCACTTCTCAAGCCTGACTTATAAGTCTAGACGTAGTGAGAATGTTACTTCAACTTACTTTTAATATTAACTTTATTAAATGAGTGATTTATGTTTTTAATGTAGTATTAATGTGAATTTTTTAAAAAGTGACCTTTATTGAAATAGGACAAATTCAGTCTTAATCTTTTATAAATATTTAGAAATTATTTTCAAAATTTTGTTATTTGTATGGTAAAAGTATACTGTATTGCATTAACTTTTTAATTCTGACTTTCAAAGAAAATTAATATAAGGGGTTTGGCTTTCAGGTTTTTTTTAGGGATTTGAAAAAGAACCTGCAGTGTTGTGGAGATTGTGTTGCAGGGTTTACTTGGATTTTTTTAACCTTAGAAGAATCAGACATGCCGAGTCATCCCTGACTGTCCTGAACAGTACCTGAGGCTTTGCAGTATAGTTTGTGAGCCTTCTTAGGCCTTAATTGAAGGTTCAGAGGCATGTCAGTTGAATCAAACATTTAACTTCTCTCTAAACTATTTCAGAACACAAGAACAGAAATGTCGATTAGACTGCAAAAAAAAAGATATTTTAAAAGGTGGAAGAAAAGACTTTAACCCTGATTTAACAACGGGGTGTCATTGAGTCCATCTAGCCTACAGCAGTTTTCTAAAAGAGGTTAGATAGTTAGATATCCTCATGCATGATGAGAACTCCTCCAACAGAGTGAGAAGTTCTTGGGTCTTTAAGCATAAACTAGCCCTCACTGAGTGTTGGAAATATCCCTAATAGGTTGTTTCATAGCTATTAAGTATTTTATTTCTTAGTTTCCATGAAGTGGTCAGTAAGAGGAGTACTGGAATAATCTGTCACCTGACCCAAACATAGAAATACTTTCCTTTGGCTATGAGTAATAGTAGAGCAAAATATATGCTATAAACTTCAGACCTCTACTAGTAACTGTTTAGCATGTGATACAGTTGAAATAAAACTGGTGGTCTGATGGGATGACTAATAAATATTATTAAAAAGAATTGAAAATACTCTGGCAAGGATGAACAGGGCAAGGAGGTTAATTTGGGAAAGCCTTCCAAAAAGTGATTTAAAAAATGAAATTTCTGATTTTTGGAGCACAGAATACTGAAATTGAACAAAAAACTAGGAAGAGTCATCTGGGAGGGTGAGCTATATTCCCTTCGTTAATCCAGGGTGGCTTGTGTCCTTTAACAGTTTAGATATCAGTGAAACTCAATGGAAGAATAGTGTTGGGTTGTGATACCTGTGAAAAACTTAGCTTTTCTACTTGGAGCTGGCATTAGGTGTTGGGAATTAATACTTGCTGAACTTGATATAAGGAGAGGTTACAGATGTCTTGAACAGTGGAGAAGGAGGTACAGTTTTGGCAGCTGTTATCAGTATTGTACAAGGATCTGGTTGTCTTGAATATATTGGAGATGTATGAAAATATTTAAGGATGTTGGATATACAAAGCAACATCTTGGAAGCAAGATGGGTGAGCACTGAAAAGATCTGAAGTGGAGTCAAGAGTACGTGCAGGTTTGTTTCTACATGCTGTTAGGGCAAATGCACATAGCCATTACTTTTGAAAGCTCAGATGTTGGCATAAGATTAGTTACAGGTACTGCTTGAGGTCGTATAATCTGTGTTGGTGCTTTTTGAAACTGTTTATAGACATCATTAATTCCAGTAAATCTTGTCCTTTTCTGTATACTAATTCTCTGATACCTTGGACAAGAATATATCATTGCTAAACCTAAGTATACCTGTGTAGCAAAATTTTTAATTTGTTACTTGCAGTACAGAGTACACACAAAAATGTTCATCTTTTTGTGGGATGGTTCTTCATGGTACTCTGTGGTTTGCTTTGGAAGAAGAGGAACTTGCAGACAATATTCATAACTTCTGCTGTGTAGTTTCTCAGTGATCTGTGAAGGTTTCTTCCCATTCTTTGACCTATAATTCAGTGAGGTATGACTTGTTTGTGGAGCTCTTCAGAGTCACTTCATCATTAGAAACAATCACTCACAGTTGCAGTCTTGAACACTTTTGGATCTTCTCTTGCATCTCTCAGATGGTATCTTTTATTATATGTTAGACTGTATGTGTTGTAAACCCCATCTTTATTGCTAATGTGTTCCATGAGGTCTGTGTAGTGTTGATGAGACAGTCTTTGGGCCAGAATCCTGCCATTAGTAATACAGATAACCTGGCTGGAGATGTTCCAGCAGGAATTGCTTTTTAATTTGTTACTCTACATAAAGTCACCTTGTTTGTTTAGTGATCCACCTTGTGCTGAGGGAATAAGGCTTAATAACTACACCAGTACTCTTCTAATGCTCAACTCTCTGCTTTGCGCAACAATTAACATATTTTTAAATGAACTGACAGCAGACATTTTTGTTGCAGGGGAGTTGAAAGTGAGCAGGTATCCTATACTGCCTTGGCTCACTGATACATCATTGTGGACCTGAAAATTGAACCCAGTCCAGCTTGGGATTATTTTGGTATGTAAGCAAACAAGGATCTGACCAGACCTTTTCCTTTTTCTTCATGCATTGAAGCTGTGGTATGCTCTTCTTGCATCTTTTAGGCAGCAGGTCTGGTCTTTTCTCCCAGTATTGTAGTCTGGCAAAGGCCCTTCTGTGATAATGTTCTCTGCTTTGCAGCATTGACTTGCAGCTTTTTGGGGGCTATACTCCTTTGAAGAGAGGTTTACCAGGAGATTCACTTATGTGATGCAGTGTTTCTTTCCTGCTCATTTGCGGTGTGTCTTTGCCACTCAAGTCTATTGATACCATCCCAAGCTAGAGAGGTGTATAAATGATGATGTATATGTGTTGACATCAAAGCCCGTTTCGTTCTGAACTTGATCCTAGCTTCTGAAACTAAAGGGCTTTGTCATTCTCTTTGGATGTTCACTAAAACATACAAGTCCTGATCTATTTAATTTTCAATTAAGTTACATTTTTGTCTGCCAATGACTTTACAGTATATAGTGGCAAAATATGCTTTGAATGTCTTCTGTCACATGTAACTGCATAAACTGAATCTTGGCCAAAGGAATTTACTAGCTGCTTTGCTTTGGCAGCTAAGCTTCTTTTTGCTCCTAAATACTGTAGGAGGAAAGCATGTGATGGAAGCAGATACATTTATTGAGCCTTGATTCTGAGGGTGGAGCAGCTACAATTCATTCACACCTTGTTCTGTTGGTATCATCTCTCATCTTCAAGGATGCTGTACTCAAGCTGCTGAGACATCTGCTGCTTTTGATTTCACTGCTTCTGACTTCATCTTTAGTTCTAGATTATCTATGGCAAGTTTATCCATCAACAGGTTGTCTGGATATATGATGAGCTTTCCTTTTGTCATGATGAACATCTAGTGTTCCTCCAAACTCAACCTCCTGCTTACGGTGGATATGTGTCTTGGTTGAATCTCTCATTTACTAGCTTCCAAGCAACCTAACAGATAGAGGTAATCTTACTCTGAGATCAGTTATAACCTCCTAGTTACAAGAGATTATTTTTTATGAATGCAAGCTGTTCTTGATTTGCAGCACTTTCTGCATAATCACATCCTCTGAGATTAATCCCTTTTTACCGGTACTTTTGTCCTCTTCACTTTCAGTATTCAAACAGTAACAGTTTCGGTGATAGTGAGCTTCTGCAACCACTGTGGTATCGCTAATAATGGCAAGGATCCTGTCATCCATTGTCTCTTACGCATATTTTGTGATTGAGCATCTGCACGCTTACTCAGTACTCTAAAGTCTCATTTTTGCTGCTTTTTTTTCTTCTGACAGAAGCTATTTTCCATCTTGAATGCTGCTGTACAACTTCAAGCATCAGTTACCTACTACAGGTTTTTCTTGCAGGACTTCCTTCTGTTTTGACACAGCAGCATTCAAAAAAGCATAGTGGGTTTGTGTTTTCATTGTGAATATGCTGTTGCATTTCAGAGGAATTTGAATCTGTGATATTTCACTTTCATTCAGGTTTCCGGCAACAACAAAATGGGAATATGATCGCAGATTTTCATGGCTTTCAGAAATGTTCTAAGAATTTCCCAGAAATTGTACTAGTTTGACACTTTGATTTGAAGTTATGTGAATTACGCCTCTTTTGAATGTTCATTTGGAATATTATCATTTGGTTCTCTTACAGCTTTGCTACAGAAATGTTTTCAGTTTCAGACTTGCAGTTAAAAGACTTGTAAGCTACACACAGATTTGCCAGCTTTGTGTAAATAGTTCATGTAGAAACAGTTGGCTTATTGGCATCCTGTTTCCATTTGTGTGAGGATCACAGAAATGTTACTCATGTGGAAAACTGGTATCATAAAATCAGTACTAAACCATGCAAGTAAACCTGCCTGGCTTGATATTAAATATCCCTGAAGGTCCCAACAACTACAAAGTTACATGAATAATGCAACATATTGGATCACATCTGCAAGGACAGAGCGTGAATATGCATGGTATAAGCAGTTTAATTTATGGTCAGCCTTAACCTGTCTCTTTTTTTTTTTTTTTTTTGTTATTTTTAGGACACTGAATGTCACTGCATTATGGGTTCTTAAAAGACATGTAGTTGCAGAGCTGTCTTCCTTGATTAGCAAATGATATATTACCTTTGTTCTGACAAGAAAGTGCATTTTTGTTTCTGTTACTCTGTTAAATGTAACTGTGCAGCTTTGTGTGTAAGGACACTTCACTACTCATGATAATAGTCAGTTATGTAGCCATCCTCATTGCTAACAGCATTTTACAGGTGAGAAACTGGAGACAGTGTCAAGTAACATGGATGTCACCATCTTTTATTTCCCGTTCAAATGTTAGCAGTGTAAAACACCGTAGTGTAGAAGCAGCTTTTTCTTCTTTCTATACATTTACATGTACCTTCCCAGTAAATGCTCATGCAGTCGGATACTTAGGGGAGAATGGTGCTTTATGAGTCATCAGCACTAGAGTTATGCCTTTCAAAATAGGGTATTTCTTCTAAAAGCTGGAGTTCTTAAAAAACAAAACAAAGCACACACACACAAAAAAAAAAACCCCAAACCCAAAGACCTTTCAGTTCTTATTGGTTGTAAAATAGATTTGTATTTATATTGCTGGGTGTGGTTCAGTTGAGTGACTGGAAGGTACCTTGAGCCACTTAATTTCATGTAAAGTTGTTTTTTAGAAAATCTTGAAGTTAGTCATCCTAGAAAAGGTTACTTTTGGTTAGGGATAGATAAAAAAAGGGATGTTTGGAAAAAGATTCCAGCTCAGTTTCAGTGCTGCTTACCCCAAGAAGCTGTGGGAGTAACTCATGGGTTGTAAGAAAACATGACCGCAGAGAAGACAGTTGCTCATGATTTGCAAATATACATAATTTTACTATGTGAGAGCAGGGGAAGCAATGAGAATGTAGGAATTTCAGAAATGAGAATACTCCCATCTGTACTTGGGACTGTGCATTCATAGTCTGCTTGTTCCACTGACTCCAAATCTCTTCCATTAGTCCTAGGTGACTCCTTGTGTATCAAATAAAGTTGCAGATCAACCAGAATTTAGACTTTAAGGTGTCTAAATAAATGTTCTTACTTACCTAGCTTTTATTCTGAGTCTCTTTGCTTTTATGGCCAATCCAATCTATTGAATATTTCAATCAAGCTGAAATTTTGTGCTCAGCTGCAACATTTTGGGGGCATTTTTTTAAGGGATTGACAAGGGGCATTTTTTTCATTGGTCTTAACTGGAAGTTTATTTTTATGTAGAATAAAGAGTCTTTGGAGAGGAGAGGTTTCAAAATTGCTCGAAAATGTGGACCAGCAGGCTGTACTTTACCAGAGCTAGTCATAATGTTTGTTTAATTTTCATGATGTTCTTTCCAGAGGCACTGTAGCTCCACAGATACAAGAAAGTACACTGCCTTTGTTGCTGTTTGCAAACTATGGGATTTAAGATTTCTTACATCATAAAAGTGTTGGGAACATCACAAGGCGATAGCTTTCTGTGGTTTAGTATCCGTTTGTGAAACTTCTGCTAATTACAAATTAGAAGGAACTACTTTCTAAAACAGAATTAAGGCAGAGAATGTGTGTCAGGAATCCAAGGTAAACCATGTTAACAGAGATGTGGTTATCACGAAATGTTACCAACCCTGTTCACTTCCAAAACAGCATAGACTAGCCAGTTTGAATCTCGTTTATAAGTTATAAGGCATAATCACAGAAATCTGTCAGAATGTGATCATGTGAAATAAAGCTTATAATGTACTTAAAACAATCTACAGATATTTGATCCAATTCATACCCGTTT
Organism: Falco naumanni; assembly: GCF_017639655.2. Lineage (NCBI taxonomy): Eukaryota > Metazoa > Chordata > Aves > Falconiformes > Falconidae > Falco > Falco naumanni. The sequence continues at coordinate 18,346,094 of NC_054060.1, read as the reverse complement.
ATTTTGGCGGCAAAACTTAAATTTATTCAGAGAAGAACAGTATGTTTTGTCCTTGGTTATACAATATCTGATTTATTTGTGTCTAAATTGTTCTGTTCTTCCAAGAGTGACTGTTTTTAGACAAATTACTATTTCCAACTTATTTCTTTAAATTCTTGCATAGAAATCATTAAAGCAGTGAAGCTAAGCTAAATATCTGGTGTTGCATCATCTTTTACTGGTGTTGCTGCTCATGATTAAATACTTCAGAGTATTCCAAGTCCCTGACCCAAAAAATATGTTGTCGCTTGATTTACCCTGATTTATCTTAGCATTAATTAGACGAGCATTGTTACAGCACTACCATAGCAATGTTATTTTAAAACAACCTTTTTTTGGTAGTTATTTTTGGTAGTTATATATTTACAATCTTTTATTGTAAATTAAGATGCCATAATTAAAGTTAGTTATAAATAGTTGTTTATACTACAGTCTAAGTTGTTGGTTAGCTGCTAGAATGTTAGTATTAGAAGGTGGTTGTGGTGTGCTGAAGCTGTGCTAAAAATCTTTAGGTCTGGTTTTAGCACTGCTTTCTTGGATTAAATTAGGAAAACACAGGCGGTAGGTATCAATCAAACATTAGTATACATTTATCATAAAATTTAAGTTGGTAAAGCTGTTTCTTCTGTCAAGTATTTTGTACCTTGTAGACAACCATTAAGACTTGCTGAGGTCATGAATAATTTAATTTATGATGAATAATATTATTTAAATATAACAGAGGAAGCACCATACTTCAGCAGATTATATTTGCCTTTAATGCAGCATCAACAAAGAAATTACAGGCATAAGCAATTTCAAGGGTTTTGTTTAGTTGTGTTTTTTTTTATAGGAAACATTTGAAAGGTTAGGTTTTATATTAGAACCAATGACTTAACAAGGTTCTGTAGGAGACATACTTGCTATCTCTGCGATAGTGTTTTCTTATATAAACACAGAATCAATTGTAGTGATGTTGTGATAAGCTGTTTAATTAATGTGGTTTTAAAAGTCGATAAATTTAAATAATTCATAGCTCATGTAGTGTATGGATTGTGCCTGCAAAGGTCTTTTGAGGGAAGTATCTCCTCCAAATAGTATTTGGAGGTCAGCTGCAGTGTTTTACAGTTGCCCTGAACCACAGCTGTGTACTGGTATTTGGGTTATTGTAGGCAATTAAAAGAAAACTGAGCTTGTTTTGCAGAATGTTTTTGTTGGGTCATAATGTAGCTTTATGCACTTAATTTAGCATTTCAGATCTTAAATGTTTCTGTCAGGTTTAAGAGGCCATTATGATGAGGAGATTATTCCTCATGTAGAATTGCAGTAAGCACTAGAATAAAAGTATTGCGAACCATCTAAAGGCTGTTGCTTCCTGGTTTTCATCAGGTGAGATAAGTGGAACAGGTTACATGAAACAAGATAAACTTGTATACTGAATAAAATATCTTAAAATTCTGAAATGTTCTTCTGGATCTCTGAAGTATGTTTAGGCTCAAAATAGGTATCGACTTTACAGATTTATTTCAGATTGCCAAGTTGCTTTCTTACTGTAAGTATCTTCATCCTTATCTCTGTTTCAACCATGCGGTATTTTAAAACATTGAATCTTAATTCATTATCCACTAGGTTAAAGACCGAAATCTCCATTAGAGAGAAAGAAGCTATGTTGGAGGTAATGTCTTTTCTTTTCTCCACACAATCAAACTATATCTCTGAACTTCATAACTAGTTTAAAGATCCAAGACAATTATTTTTTAACTACACATATACTGGTGGATCATGGTGTTCAGAAGATATGCATAGTGAAAAAATCTAGCTTTCTGTGAAAGAAAGATATGGCAGTGCTGGAGGGACACCTTTAGTATGTCTGCATGCCCAGAGACTTCCAGTTTGCAGTCAGTCTGTTCTGGTTGATTTGTATGCTGGGCTGCAGTGAAGGAATGCTTTAGTTACCTTGTGTATCTTCATCTTCAGGGAACCTGAAAATTGATCTGAAATATAACCTGAGATCAGGGTAAATATTGACTGTGAACTGTAACTTTTTGAGGTTTTTTTTTTTTTATTTGTGCTTGTTTAAAGAGAAAAATTTTTTGGAAATGCCTCTTTAGGCCTGCAGTGTTTTTTTTTCTAGGCATGTGTGTGATTTTCCTCAGCTTTCTGCCTATCGGGAAGCTAAATGATGTCACAGTACCTCTTCTTAATTTTTTTCAGAAATATCATCTTTGGGTTCTGATTTTACAGATATTTATTTTTTTCCCTGTAAGAAGTTGTCTTTCTGTTGCCCTTAGGAAAAGGCAATCTGTTACAGAAATCCCAACTGGTAAGAGAGTGGGAGAAGTCTTCAGACCTGGGAAAGATTTTTCTTGTAATACTGCTTGTCTACTTTCCAAAATGCAAAGGGGTTGGTGATATTTTTTAACAGAAGCAGTGATTTTGTAGAAATGTGAGAATACTGTTCATCTTCATTCAGCAGTGTTAAGCAAGATCCTCGAATATACACAGTAACACCTTTTCTTTCCATAGACTCCATTACCACTTCAGGTGTGTTTTCTCATACTTTTTCATTACTTTTTTTCATCCCATACTGTGTTTCAGCATTATAGATGTCAAATGTGCATTTTTTGCTCCAGAGAATTGTGTTCCACTGTCTTTCATTTAAAAATAAAACAAAAAACCTGCCAACATTCCCCCCCCAAACCCAAACAAAAACCAAACAAACAAAAAAACCCCAACAAATACAAAAAACCCACCCCAACAACCTAACCCTGATGGTTGGAAAAGATGGAGAATACAGACAGAATGGGCTACTTTGGTGTTAGCTGTCTGAGCTTACAGGACATAGAGCTTTTAGAACAGTGAGAGTTCAGTATGATCTGGGCCACGTGGAACCTCTGGTTGTTTTTTCCAAGGTGCTATGGAATGCCTGTTATTTCGCTGCAGCCAGATGCTTGGCGTTATGCCTGTTTGTTGAAATACACAGCAGGAAGTCAAAGGACAGTCCCCTAGGGTGCTGAAGAACCAAACAAAAATTCATGAATCAGGTTGTTTTAAAAATGTAGCATTCAAAATGCAGAGAATAAGTAAAGAAATCTTCCTTCCCTGGTAGTTCCCAGGGAGGGTTATGGTCAGCCAGGGCAGAGGATGATGGTGGATAAGGAAGGAGGTTCTGTAGTAAGAAGTAAGAGTGTACTAATTTTAAATCTGAAAGTATTTCTTAGCATGGGTCTTGTATGACAGAAATATAGCAAAGCATGATAGAAATACAGCAAAAGGTATTTTAGAAGAAGACAGAATAAGCTTAACTTTACTACGCACTTTTAAAATACTTGCTGCATAATTTGGCCTCATTGAAACAAAATGTACCACCTCCCTGGGGGAAAAAATATTATGCTAAAAGTATATAACCTTGGTTTTACAGTTTTAAATATTTAAGAGGTGGTGATAGAAATAATACTTTAAAATATTTGTCTTTATGTACAATGACCTTTTCTATTTTAAAACCAAAATAAACTTATAGTTGTATTCAGACAGAAAAAAGTTTAATTCCTTAATTTTGTCACTTAGGCACTTATAATTTCCTAGATGAGAATAAGATGGTATAGGCAAGATGCCCTGTAGCATAGGAAATGCTTTTAGAGGACTGGTGTGGCAGTTTGCAAGTGGCAGTTTTCAGTCACTTGCTTTTCTGCTGTTCTAAAAATGGGGGCAGGGAGGGAATTGCCTTTGTTCATGTTGTTAAAAAGTTATTTCATTGAGTAAGTTTTAGTAAAGACTCAAAAGTTTCTTCTGTGACAAGCATTTTGTTCAGAATCTTCCATATACTTAACATTTAATGATAGCATCTGTTAGGGCTAAACCACTGTGTAATGCTTAAAAAAATATTCTGACTTCAACTTTGTCTTATTCGCTTCTCCCTTTTTTTGCCTTTTTTTCCTTTTTTTTCTCTTCTCTAGCAAAACACAAGTTTAGTTCAGATTTTTAATTTTTCCCCTCCAAGTAAAAACTTGTCCAGGCTTAGTTTGCATCCTGTTCAAGAAGGCATAATTGAAGTATTGTATATGAAAAAGGCTACATGAGTTGCTTTAAAGTTTTGCTTTGTTTTCCTGGGTTTTTTTGTTTAACTTGGAAGACTATTTGCAAACATCTGTACTAAGATCCATGTTTAGTCTCTGCTACATAGCAGATCTATGGGAATGTCAGTGTGAAATTATTTCTACAACTTTATATTGTAATCAGTTGCTCATTGAATGTAAAATAAAAGTAATATCATTAATTATTACAGAAAATTTCAAGACCTAGTTTATCTGAAGGAAAAACAGAAACACCAACTTTTGAAAGGTAAATACAATGAACAGCTGCATCTTGAAATCAGGTATATAAAATAACACATGCTGTGTAATTTCTCAGGTAATTGGGTAAAAGTATTTAATTAGCATTTTATAATGTGTGTGTTCTATGATAGAAAATCTTGAATGGCGGTCATAATGTACTTAACAAGACTGGTAGAATTTAGATTCCAAGTGTCAAAACACATTCTTAGTAATGCTTAAACTGTGAGTTAGTCAAGATTCCTAAGACATTAAATAAATTGTACAGATTGCTAAAGGAGGCATTTTTTATAATACTGCATATTAGTTAAGAGTATTGTTGGGAAACAATTTAAAAACACAGTATAAAATATTAATTCTTGGATATTCATTTAGTTAGGTTTTTACAAACCTGTCATTTGCGGGGAACAGACAATCAAATTCTTAGCAGAGCAAATATATGACATTATTGGGTAACTAACAATTATAGCTCTACACTAAAAAATACTCAAATTTGTGGAATTTTTTTATGTATGTCTGGGGAAATAATTTATATACATTTCTTTTGGCACATATTGTGAGCAGACTTAGACTTCATGTAATTCATCTAAATTATTACTGCAGATCCCACAGCCTAAGACGTCTTATTCCATTTAGTGTTCTTTCACAATTGTTGGTGCAAATTCAACCTTTAAAAGCTTAGTCAAAATGTAATTGTAGTTAGTTGTTGTATACACTATTATAGTGCCTTTAAAAAAAACCCAGCCTGCTTTCAGAGTCCCTCTGTAGGTTACTTCTTAGAAAAGGTTCTGCTTTATTTCTCTTTAGTCATGCAGTATGGGCCAAATAATTTGAGATTTTACTTTCACTTAAAATGCTTCCTTAAGAATTGAGACTAAGTAGTTAAGGCGTTAGATAGAAGCTGTGTCTTTAAGCTACAGATTAGTAAACAGTCACTGTAATTCTAATTGTATATGATGTACTACTTTCTCCTATCCTTGTATTTAGGTAGACAAAAGTAATTTTAATGTATAAATCTGTTCAGTGTTTTCTGTTAAGACTTTGTTACTACATTATGAGCTTTAAGACAGACATCTGGAGTATTGTAGCTCTAGCACCAGAGATTCTCACTCCTCAAACGCTTTTCTCTTTTATTAAGGCAAGGTAGTTGTGTTGATATTAGCTAGTAGTTAGTGCTGCAGGAGTAGATCAATAGATGAAAGCAGTTGATTCCGAGAATCTTGCATCTTCACTGCGCTATGGTTTGGAGGTGTTATTTTAGGCCAGACTTGTGTTCCATACTGTGCACTTATTCAGAGCTGTGTGGAGCATTCATTGTTGGTTTGGACTCCTGAGCACCCAGCTCTGTTAGGAGTTGCAGCAGTTGTGGATCAGAACTTCTAGTTCATTTTTCCTCAAAAAGAATTCTAGTTTGAACGCCCCAGGACTGCTGTGTAAAGCAAATCGGTATGTGGGAACAACCAAGGAATGTGCCTAAAAACCCCATAGTGTTGTTTCACAACAAACTGTTAATGTAAATGCGTCTGTAATACAGGTTTTGTTACCTAGAAATACTTTTCCACGGACTGAAGGTGTGTTTGCACATACTTTGTGACTCCTGTTTATTCATATGTGTAAATGTCACTTGTTTACAGTTTTGTTCTGAAGTTGTGTGATATTTTTTTCTTTCTTGCCGTAGAATTTTTCCCTGAATTATTTTTAACATCAATATATAACACCAATGTAAAATAATCAAGTATTCTAAATAAAGTTAAATTAATATGTGTAGCAAAGAGCAGCAAAAAAATGTTGAGGTAGTAGGATTTTAAAACAAAAATTGTTAAGAGCCTAGCTTCCCTCAGCCTCACTTGGCACCCAAATCTTGCATTTCTCTATACAGTGAGGGGAAAAAAAAAAAAAAATCCCTTTTAGTTTCTAGGCTTCTGTAGCTTGGGGTACGTGTATGTTTGCGCCTGGTAGACTCATCTTTTGGATTAAAACTTATGTTCTGTGCTACTGCCTTGAAATAGTCTTATTATAAAACCTGATTCCATATAGACAATACAGCAGCTAGTTCATTAGTATAGCCCATATTTAATAGTCTGGCCACAGTTTGTATCATGCTTTAGAAAATGGGTTCATTGTTTTCATTGAACAAAAGTCAAATTTTACGTTCTGTTTACTTAAACCCTCCTTCCTATATGATATTTATTATCATTCTCACATTCTCCAGTCTTTCTGATGTCTGAATTTTTAGTTTTCTTACACTGTAACCAATACAGTTTGCACGTAGTATAGTAAGAGTATGTTTCGATCCTAATACTGGATGGAAGGCTATTCTTTTTCAGCTGCTAACTAACAGAAAGATGTCTTGAAATCCTATATGATTATTCTATTCATTGCAGGATTTTAGTGTGCCACAGTTGCTAGGTTTTGCTTATTCAGCTGCAGTTCTTAGCAGAATTAAATTATTTCATTGGAGGACTGTTCTAAGTGAACTTCTTTTGTGTTCAGCAATCTAAGAGATCTCTGTACTTCGTGGATAATTGTTTTTGTGATGGTGATCGTTGTACAAAATCTTGTTCAATTTTTTTTTACATTCTGTTTTATTGGTATAAATGACTCGTGGGAGGGTATGCCTATGAGAGACAGTCTTTTTTTTCTGCATGAGAAATGAATATATATATATTTCTTTTCTTCCTCCCCACTTGCTCTCCCTCCCTTCTTGTGTTTTGCCAAAATGAGTGAGAATGAGAGGCTGGGTTTGGATGAAGCTGGGATTTTGGTTGCTAGAAAGTGAGGGAAACTGTGATGGACTGCTTTTATACGTTAAGGGTAGATTTGTCCTTTTGAAGAGTTACTCGGTGTGCATCTTGTATGTGTATGTAGATGTAATCCATCTGGGATTTCCAGCCTGGAAACACTACTCTGTGTGTGCTAATGAGTCATTAGTCATCCATTTATTCAAACACTTTTTTTTTTTCATATCTCTGTTCAAAACTTCACACATAAAGCATAATACTTTGATTGTTAGCTCTTGAACTACACCTTACCCTCAAGCTGCTTGTTGAAAAATAGTGGCTAAAGGTCATGTGTGTATACACGGTTTCATGAAGAGTTGACTGGATTTTCATGTAAAAACAGTTCTAAATATTTGCTAGCATTTATATGGCTCTGTGTAGCTTAAGTGTTTCTCTGGAATAGATGAGGTAATGAGAAACAGTTACAGCAAGACCAGTTCTGTCAGCCACAGCTGATGGGTGGTTCCAAGTGTTGGCTTTTGTGCAGGAACTTAGTTTTGAGTTTTGCCTCAAATATTACCCTTTGTCCGCTTTCTTTCTAGAAGTTTGAGGGAGAAGAGAAGAGAAGAACTTACATAAAAAATTTGTTGGTGCATTTGAGAATGTTATTTACTGGTTTAGATAGCCCAATAAATGAAAAAAAATCCCACCTTTGTTTGACACAAATAGCAAATAGATTGTAATTCGATGAAGAGGTTGGCCTATCTCTTGAGTTAATTCCTTATTATGAATTAAATAAATCATTGTACTAGGATGAAAAGGTTCTTATGACTACATCGGTGACTGGAAAGCTTTCACCACTGAAAAATAACTCAGCAGTCTCTTATCCCTCTAACTTAAATTCAAAGTAGGAAATGCAATATTCTTGGATTAGTTAATTTAAGTGAAAGTAAAACTCGAACACAGATTTCTGAATGCTTGTAGTATGTAGTGCCCCTTCCAAAGGAACCATTTTCTGTAGAAATCAACATCATTTAGCATATTAGATGAATCGTGAATTGTTTTAAATTCCTGGATCAGTAGAACAGCATGCCTAAACTTTCAGCTTGAAAATATATCATAAAAACATAGTAGCAGGAAATTGGTTATTCTTTTTAAGAGTCCTGGAACTGTCTATTGCTTAGGCAATGTTAAAAGTTGTTTCATCCAAAAATTATTTCATTCCATTTTTAAAACCATTTAAAGAAATAGAGTACAAATGCATTTTGATTAATGAGATATTTGGTGGTATTATCTCTCTCGCATCCTTTGTAAGCATGTCACTATTCAGAGACTATTTTCAATTTCATTTTTAAATTGTAAAAGTTAACCGGAGATTTTGCGCCTAGTTTCACTTCCTATATAGAATTTTTATCTGAAATCAGACCAACTGTTGTTCTTCCATCTTCCCCCCCCTGCTTTCTTTCGTCTGTCACCATCATCATGTTAGGTAATTTGAGCTACTTATTATTCTGAAATTTTGAATGGGTTAGAAATCATTAAACTTTAACCAAATTTAAATCTTTACAGCAAAAATTGAGCTACATCATTGAAAGGATGGGAGAAGCTTTTGTTCCTGGAAAAAATGAAGAGAAATATTATAAACTAGTATTTAGGATTTTGACTGTTGGAATATGAGCATGTAAGCAAATTGTATATAGCGATATGACCAGACTATTTTGTATTTTTGTGGGTACAGATGGCATCTGAAGTATACAGTTCAGTTTGTCTTTGGAGCATTTCTTTTTTTCCTGGTCACGTTAAAGTACTGTGTGCATGTGGCTTTACTGAAATAATACAAGGTTTAAACAAGCAGTTTCTACAAAGTTAATACAGTACGTTTTAGGTTTAATTATACAGTAAGATTCTCATTTTTACTTGCATAGTTCAGTACTGATCTATAAACAGTTTTACTCTGAGAACTGACTGAAAATGCTACTTCTCAGATTCATGTTTTCAGTGAATCCAAATTTGTAGTTGCTGAACTAAATTTTAGATTTAAGTTAATTTAGATTCCCAACTGTTAGCTTTTTTCTTGCTTTACTCTCATTAGTATTGCAGAGTCAGTTGGTCAGTATAGAGGTACGAATTGGCTTGGTTTTTTGCATGTCATCAACGAAAGTTTCGAAGTAGTTTTATGTGCATCTATGTCAAAGAGGCTGTGCAGGTAGAGGAACTTCATGTTGTGTTTTGGAAAATTCCATGTGTCACACAAAGGGGAAAACTTAACCTTCCTTTCTGGAGATGAAATGCAAGAACTAAAGAATACTGATTGACTGCTAAATACAAAGTTGTTTGTAAATAGGTAAGAAAAATGCAGCTGTTAAATTAAATTCAACCCATCTTGCTATGAAAATTTGTGAGATATACCAAGTAGGAAAACTATAATACTACTTTGAAAGTCACTTTGCAGAGTACAACCATGTGTTGCTTTATTTCATCTATTATAAAAATAACTTGGTTTGTTTTTTTCAGCACACAAGAGCATGACTCTTCAGACGAAACAAAAGAATGCACTAGAAATCAAACTCAAAAAGTTGCATCAGTTGAAAAAAATGAAGAAAACTCATCATTGTCAAATACAGAAAATGTTCCTAGTTTGGAACTCCCTGACAACAGCTCAAAGATTCCTTTGCATGAGAAAGGAGCATGTTGTGATTCAGATAATAACAAACAATTAGTAGATGAGAAACAAAAATGTATTATTGATGAAAGTGAGTTGAAAACTTGCCAAAGTTCTGATAGTGTTACCTTGAATGAGCAAACTAAGGTACATAGCTTGGATGAAACTACACTTTCAGCAATGAACGCAAGGGACTTGAAACTAACATTGGGTGAAGATGTTAGTTTTGAGCAGTTCTTGAGAAAAAGAGATGAACCTGAATCTGTTAGTTCAGACATTAGTGAACAAGGCAGTATTCATTTGGAGCCTTTGACTCCATCAGAGGTACTAGAACATGAAGCTACTGAAATTCTTCAAAAAGGTAATGTTGCACCTTCATCAAAGAAAGCCGGACAACCCTCTGAACAAACAGATGAGACTTCTAAAGAAAGCAGTCCCAGCAGAATGGAAACAACTGTAAACAAGACAGACGAAAATGAAGCGAGCTGAAATTATGTTAATTCTATTGTTTGTTATAAACAATGGTAAGAACACCATGGACCATTCCTGATGAGTGTGCTCATTGATGCTAATTGTCAAAAATAAAATAAAAAAAAGGGGGGGGAGGGTGTGGGTGGGTGTGTGTGTGAAGGAGAGGAAGAGACGCTAAAGGAAAATTTTGCATACGAAGATAGCATGTATGTATATGTACAACTGAATTCGCTAAATTTACAAAAGGTAACACATTCAAATATATCTTCCTGTCTCTTGGATGTGATATATCTTATTAGGCTGACATTTGAAAGGAGGAATAAATGCTAATTTTTATAGTTAACTAGCCTGGGATAAGGTGATTTGTTTGCCAAGAAAATATTTTTTTAAATCCTTCAGTGTTAATATCATTAAATAGTGGCATTTAGTATGAACTCACTTCTGATGCTGAAATGGAGCACACTTGTAATGATGGTTATTGGTCTGCTGATAATTTGGGTGAACATAAACCTTTGGACTTGGTGTCACATTCCTGTCTGTAAAAGCATGTTAACAGAATTATATGAATCTGTGCACCTCTGTACAGGTGTAATCCTGCCAGGCTGTAAGCTTACCTTAATAAACTTTCAGTGAAAGTGGAATTATTACAATAAAAATATATATTTGTGGGGTTTTCAGTGTTCAGGCTGTGCAGAATTACCGAACATAACTGTATAAAGTAGAACATACTGCTGGAAGTACCGTAGCTGTTAGGCTTTTACCATTGTTTTAATCATTCTTAGCTGTAGACCTGTAGGAATGGTCTGTAAGTCACACCAAAGTACGGTTTAATGTAAAAACTGTTTTAAACAAAAATAAGGAAACCCCCAAACTGGAAACATCAACAGGCATGCATTCTGCCATTTTGCAGCTGCTATTGGCTAACTGTTACAAAAAGGACACAAGGAAGTATAAAGTAGAATTGTACAGTTCAATTTCAGGGTTTTTTTGTAGTCTAAATTGTGTACAGAAAGATGGCTGCTGGTTTTGGTTTATTTTTGGGGTTTTTTTTTGTCTCCTAGTTAGCAGCTAGATGTAGGAATGCATATGATTAACAGTAGCTTGCTCTTATGACTTCACTGCTCCATTTGAAACATTCAGAATGTGCTTTTGACTTACAGTTTTGTTTCTAATGAATGTTAAATGTTTTGAACAGCTATTAAAGCACTGCTGTAAATTATTACTTTTTGAGTAAATATTTGCAACAAAATTTTGTCTTTGTGCATAATTTTATGCTCAGCTTGAATCTTTGGGCATTGTCTTCCCACATCTTTTTTTTAAAAGATTTAGTGACAGTTCCAAAAACTATTTAATTTTAAAATTGTGAAATTGAGACTTTACGGGGCTTTTTTGTTTGGTTGTTGGGGTTTTTTTAAGAATTAAATGAGCAAGTGCCTATGCATAAACGTATTTTTGTAGCTGTGTGCTAACTTTTCCAGGTTGTATAGAGATATTTTTCTGGGCTGTCAGCATGCAGTTGAAGTCTGCTCTGTCCTCCTAGGTTAACTGGGCTCAGCTGCTAAATGAGTCTAATCAGCAACAATATTAAAATTTAGAGACCATCCAGCTTATTTTTGGAGCCTCTAAATAAACCACATGTATCTCAACATCTCAAAAATTGCTTCAAACTCTTAAGAGTTATATGACTTAAATTTTGAATTGCATCTTAATTTTCATCCATGCAGGTTTAGAAGACTTTTAAAAAGAAAATTGGAACAATTTACATAGTCACAGCTCTTCAAGATTTGCCATTTTAAGAACTTCAAATAGCAAGACACATGAAAAAGTTGAGAGCGATAAGTTGCGGTATTCTTTGTTTTTTTTAAAAAATTTTAGTGAAATCGTTAACTCAAGGGATGATTAACCAGTCTGATGTCTTCAGGCATCTACATGTGGAAGATTATAAAATACATCACAATGAGGACAGTTTAAAGGACTTAATCAGCTATGGAAGTTGATGTATATGTTACTAAAGGAGTTCCTGAATACATCTGAGTTTAAACCCAGAGGAATCTCTATAGTATTTTTAAGCCGATTGATCTTCCATGCAAATTATAGATTTTGAATAATGCTCTGACTTGTGGTGTTGGAAAAGATTAATATAAAAAAAAACTGGAACCAGTTGTATGATACTTGCTTATAAATTCCTCACATTTGTCTTTTCTTAAGCAATTAAATTTTTAAAACATTTCCCATTTTAATAATGGCCATGTACTGTTGAGAAAAGTTGGAAAATAAAACTCTGATTTAAAAATCTGCCTATTTGGTAGAAGTAGATAGATACATTCCTACATGCCTAATATGTAAATCATTGCTTGTTTCAAATCATGTAGAGAATGCTTATATAAAAGGTAATGTTAGGTATAAAACACCCAAATATCTAATAGCCCTTCCAAAGGAAGAGGTGAGAGAGAACTGGATTGTTCTAGCAAGACTGTTAGATAGCTTTAAATAACAAGTAAGGTATATCATGAAAACAGTGGCATGGTATTTTTGTGAAGGAGAAAAACTGAAATGCATTATGATTTTTCCTATATGAAGTAATTAATTTGGTGACTAAACACTAGGAGACTGCATAATTATGAACATTATACTCTAGTCATGTCATTTTGGAGGTTTCCTGGAGATAAGTTAAATTGGTACTTTTGGCAGAAGTCACTCCAGAGGATCAAGTTACGTGGAATGAATTTTGAGTTATTTGAACGTGACTGCACATAATTAATTTTTTGTTTGTTTCTGAGTAATTTAGAAGTTTTTTTCCATCTAGCCATTAGTAGTTCTTCCTCTGTGCCACCTCTGGTTTTTGTACTTGGGAAGACTTTTTACCTCAAGTTTTCACTGCTTTACCAAAACCCACTAACTTAAAGTTGATTCTTGGTGTTCACACTAGAATCACTGTTTCCCCTCATCTCAAGACATTCACTGTATTTGGTTAAGTAATCATTGCAGATTGTTATATAACATTTAGTTTTAAGGAAAACACATGCCATGTGTATGCTCTCTTCATTATTTGCATTTAATGGAAAACTTGTCATTACTAGCTTACGGTCAGTTGAGTGTTCAGTCATTTGGAGCTTCCTCAAGTGCAGCCAACATGTCGGTTTGTCTTGTGCAGCTTGGGAAAGAAACTTTGGTTGGCTTGTGGTTTGGTTTTTCTGTAACAGCATGGATGAGTAAACCCAGGGGGGAAAAAAAATATCTGATCAAATCATAGCACATACTGAATTCTGAGTATTGGCGGATGTCTTTTAAATGAGAAAATCTTTATAACAAAACCACGTTTGCTTTTCTTTTCCTGGAAATGGGGGGAGAGAGAGAGGAGAACCCTAGGCAATAGGGTTAAAAATCACATTCTGTGGTGCTTTACTGCCAGAAGCCATTAGAAACAAGGTCAGGGTAACGAATCTTAAGTAATGCTTAGTATTCTGCAAAACCTTAAATAAAGGATCTCAAAGCTTTTTTGTAGGCATTAAGTGTTGTTATTTATATGCTGGGGTGTAGAAAGCAGTTATTTTTTTATGCTGTAGTATATACTAATATTGCACCAAAGACTGTGGCCGTAGGCTGTCACAGTAGAGTTCTGGTAGAAGACTATCTAGAAATTTTTTATGTAGGGCAAATTTTATACCTGATTGTTTTCTCTTTTGTTTTTATTAGTGTTTGATTTTTGAGGCTTGTGAGCTTATTCTGTCGAGTTGCAACCTATATTTATTTGTTGTATGCTTAATATGCTGCTAATAAAAAAAAAATTGGTAAGTATGTTTCACGATTACTTTGAATGATTTTTGCTTTTAATAAAACTTCAGTCTAGTTTTAATGTAGCTCAAAAGGACAGTTCATAATTTTGACTCTAACTTTCCCCCATTAATTCAGTGCTAAAAGGGAAAGTATGTTGACTGGTATTTCCTATTAGTTTACAGGAACTATGCAGAAAGTTCTTTGCTGTGCTCCTTGGAGTTCTGGATCGCTGTTGGAGTTCTAAGACTCTTTAATTTTCAGTCATCTCATTGACCCTAAGTAACCACGTTAAGTTGATGTTTCCTGTATTGCATCAGATTTAAAAAAAGAGAAAAATATTTAGCTGTGAAACACTTGATTTTGGGGGAGATTAACGTAGTTGTTATGCCTGCAAGGTGCTATAAAGCTAATGTGTTTATTGATGTAAAAATGTGTTGGTTTTGTTGAGGTTTTCTTGCTGTTCAGACCGTTATTTCAGAGAGGCTGAGGTTTCTGTGACAACCACAAGGATAACTGTAATGTTATATGTATATCTGCATTTGGGCAAATTTAGCTTCCTATTAAGAAAACTGAGTGCTTAAATTACACGTACGGGCTGTATTAGACAATTTTAAATAGGTAATTCCATGATCAGGAAGTTTTAGCTTGTCAGCAACCAATTCTCCTTTTTTTAGGCAGCATTGCTAAACTAATTTCTTATGTTCTGAATTTAATGTAAATAAACTTTGGTTCAAATTTTAGTTCACTGAATTCTCAACGTTCAGCATTTAATTCAAAAGAGCTGTTCTTTCCAAAAATCTTGGTAATGCGGTAGCATGTAGTGGTACCTTTATAAAGACCGTTATAACATGGTAGCCTTGAAAATGTAACCTTCTTATGTTTGCTTATAAGCAGTGTAATTAAGGATCGATCCTTTTGACTGAAGGAGAGTAACCTGTGGGTCTGTTTCTTGCAGCCTCTTGTGACTTCTTCATTCTGATCCTGTCGTGATATTTTAGCAACAAATAGAAGGCCTCACTTTCCTGGCTTATAAGGCTATAGAAGAAACGGAACACGAATACTTAATAGTTTGTAAACTGTATGTATTTGAATTAGCTGGATGTTTGCTGCCTGAAATAAGGATTGAATTTTGTGTACCTGTTTCTCAGGTTTTCAGCTGAATTCAGCTGAGATTTGTGTCTTGCTTGATTTTCTTGGGAAGACTTCACCTCCTCTTTGAACTAACAGGTTGATGGCACGTGGTATGATTTCCCCAGGACATTTGGTGAAACGCAGTGTCTTTGTTAGGTATCATTTAAATGGTTGCACCTTTGTGTCTTGGAATGGCTCCTTCTCTTGGTGGTTGGTGTATAATCAACTTCTAAGTTGTTGGCTGGTGATGGAAAGCAAGACATTTATACAGAGGAGAAGCAAAAGTAAGTTCAGAATTTTAAGCATGATTAGCAGTGTGCAACATGCAGGAGAGGTTGGTTAACGTGCTTTATCTGATAAAGTGAAGCTTTATTACTGATTCCTAAAATGGCAACTAGAGGAACCAGAGCAGCTGGGCACATCCACCTTTAATGGCTCTGAAAGATCGCAAAGAGCGTTAAGATACATGTATGAGATCAGAATTCCCAAAAATAGCCTAAAGGCAACATGTTTATGCTAGAGAAGCTTTTCTACTATTTGTGTGATTTTCCACTCTGTTTTCTTTCCTAGATAGCATACAGTGGATTCCCTCTTGAGACCATAGAAAGGCCAGTTATCCTAGAGGAAACAAGAGTGCTTGTGTGATCTTCCTTGATGGAACAAAGAAAAAGCTCTTAATGTGGCATGTATGCTGTTTTACATACTAAAGTAAGATGTACCTTAGTGTTGAATAGTGGCATTTTATTAATCTTTGCTAGGTAATGAAGTTCTGCGAGTTCTTCTGTTTAAAATAAATAGCCTTTAAACTATAGCTTGTCACTTTTCAGTGGCCTTTGAGATAGCAGGCTAATAAGTACCACAGCAGAAAGTGTCAAGGCAGGCTGTGTCATCTTCTGTTTTAATGCAGATAGTGACTTAGCCTTTCTTGAGGATAACCTATGGAGTTTTTTCAAGTTTGTTATAAGAAAAACTTTAATGCACAATACTTCTATTGTTTATAGACCTGCTTGGAACTGAATATTGATTTGATTTAAATTAGTAAGACAAACTTATTAAAGCAGAACATACTTTATAATACTCTAAAACGTAATTGTATTTCATAAACGGAATCTGTTGTGCTCTGGGCTCTTCAGAAGCAGTCTCGATGGTATAAAAGGAAATCAAAGTACAATCTGTTAAAATACAGTAAACGTACCAAAGTTTTTCTTAGCAAAAGTAATACCGAGTTACTTTTAATACAAGTTACAAGGATGGGAATGTGTATGATAATCCACTCTGGCCACAACTCTTCTCCAGTTTTATTCAGTGGATTGAAAGATAAAGCTTCCTCCCTTCCCTTTGCAGTTGTTTCCCTTAACATATTTAAAATAGTAGTGAGAGTGTAGTGCCAGTATCAGACCAGAGGTTACATTTGTATGGTCTTTAAAGATCAGAAACAACATTATCATCAACGGTGTTTGAAAGATGGGCCTGGGAGCTAAAATTCAAACCTTTAATGGATATTAATGATAATGAACTGGGTACAGCAAAAAACTAAAACATTCCTGTTAGAATTTTGGCATCATTCTTCTAGTTGACTCTGCTGTTTCATAGTGATCTCTTTGTCCATCCTGCAGGGTTTAAAAACCCTCCTAATTTCTCCACTACAGTGTCTTGTGTGCTCTTTATTTGTTTAATCTGCCTTTTGTTTCAATTTGGGGAATTAATGAACTTAATTATTGCTAGCTTGTACTTTGCTGCAGTTTGTTGCTTCGGTTTCACAACCCAAGAAGGGCTATATACCTGAAAGTTTATCTTTCTATTATTAGCCACAGATGTAGTTGAGGGGAAAAAAAGATTATTCTCTTCCCTTGTAAACCTGCATCACCAACACCCTTTGGACTATCTTACTACACAATGGACTTCAGTTAATCTTGCTTAATAAATCATCTCTTTTACTTGGCCGTTACGATTTCTTTAGATTAAGGTAGCTCAGTTTTACAAGAGGAGTCCAAGTTTAATCTCATAAATTTGCTAAACTGAGGCTTGTAAGGCTCTGATTCTGTAAGAACGCTTCCAATGATTGAAGCAGCCCTTTCCCCTGTAGCTGCTATGTCTTGCTATAGCCAGATTTTGCAGATACAAAATGCTGAGCTAAATCACAGGGCTGATCAGGCTGAAAAACGACCAGTGGCAGCAGCAACAAGCAGCAGCAGAGAACAAACAGCACGGCCAGTTTAGGCCATTCAGTTGCAGCTGAATGGGAAGCCACAGCCTAAGAAATAAAGCTTTTTGGAGTAGTCTGTAGGGAGTTGTAGAGAAATTCCTACTTTTTTTTTGGAGAAAACATTTCCATAAGAGGAATAAACGCTGTGAGCTTTCAGTAAACCAAACAGCTGCAAGTAATGAAGCTATTGGATCATTTCCTTTGGAAACTGCTTATTATGGCTGGATCTCCAGAGGCATTATTAGTTATGTATATTTCAATTAACTGCTGCCACTGAAGGTAGAAACTTTTTTTGAGGATGACCTATACATTCTTCAGTGTAGACTTGAAGGTTATAATAGAACTTTAATAATTTGCATGCATGTGATGTATGTTGTTGTATCTATACAAATTCAGCATATTAGGTTCATCTAAGCAAGCATGTTGCAACAGGGGCATCCTATTCCAGTTACAGAAGATGAATTTTCAGTATAAATTCTGAAAATTCAAATGTTACAGTGTAGGATTTTAGAAAGTAAAAAACTAGTCTGCTACTCAGGAAGATGTTCATCACTCACACATTAATTTATGATTATTTATATATGAAATCTTATCATTAAGTAAACCTGGGACAGAATGGAGAAACTAAAAATGAATCCCAGTACTGTGAGTAATCAGGAAGAACTTGGCCGGAAAGGAAACCTTCGGAAAAAAGGAACTTGATAGGGGCTGAGTGGTGGCCATGTAGGAAGTCAGGTGAAGTCTTAACTACATTAGACTGTTACTGCATTCCCATTATTTTTCCTTGTACACACACGCACACTTGTTTATGTACAATTATAACAAAAACATAACTTGGTTTATTTTTCCTGATGTGGATGAACAGAGTCATAAAGAACGAAACAGGTCATCTTTTCTTGTTGTGTAAAAAGAAGGTAGATTTCAGCAACGATCCTTACGCTCTCTTGAGCACGAAGTTGTTTAAATGGATTGTTTTAAAATTGCCATTCTATTTGAATTAGAGCATCTTGTTAATGGAAGCACACTTCTGACTAGGTGAGCTACTCAGTGGAGGGAAATGGGATTTCATCTCCGCTCTGCATAAAAGTAGGTGAGATGTTCGCTAAGCAGACATCCCTCAGGGCTCTGGGAAGCATCGTCCTATGCAGGACAGCTGTGCCTCTCAAACTGTCACTAGACTTGTGCACTTCCACCCAGCTAAAGCGCATTTGATCCAGAGACATTATATATGGGAAAGTTTAATCATTGTTGAAATGAAAACAAAATTCTGCATGAAAGCGGACCTCTTTTTCTCTAACTGTGAGCTTTCAGGGTGATTCAGCTGCACTAGGGAACTGCTGTTTTAGCAGTGGGATCTTGGAAACTTTAACATGCTCTGAATTGCCATTTGTATTTTGTCAGTAATAGAAATATATCTTTGCCTTCTCACATCATGTGTGGTTTATATTAATGTATTCTGTATTTGATGTGTTTATGCAGTCCTTGGTTTTGTCCATCAAAACAAAAGGTATTGTTTGAGAGAGCTTAGAGTTCACTTGCACTGTTATGGGAGTTTCTTGATTGTATTTCTTATATAATGTGTATGTTACCCTGCATAAAATAAACTGGAGGGAGCAGGGGGAGGGAACTATGAAAAAATGTTTCAAAGGTCAGTCTCTTGTTTATCCCTAATCAGAGTTGATAAAATATATCCACCCTGAACCTCTGACTCCCTGCAGTAACAGCCATATTCTCTTGCTTATAGGTGATGCTAAAGCTGGTAGGGATTCTGCTGAACATAATCT
Organism: Falco naumanni; assembly: GCF_017639655.2. Taxonomy (NCBI): domain Eukaryota; kingdom Metazoa; phylum Chordata; class Aves; order Falconiformes; family Falconidae; genus Falco; species Falco naumanni. The sequence goes on along the minus strand of NC_054060.1, from coordinate 18,326,994 downwards.
CCAGAGAAAATACAAAGCAGCAAATGAAGAGTGTTGTTGGATTGTCAAGATGCCTCAGTGCAATGAAAGATCAATAAGAAGCAGCAGCAAATGGGAACTTTACTGTGAGTGGAATACAGAACTTGTACAGGCAAAATGCTTCTGCTTTTAATCTTTTCGTTAATGCGAGAAGAAGTGTCTATCAAGAAACAGGAGATTCTGTGCAGCATCTGACCAAATGGTCTGTTATAAGTTACTTCACAGTACAGAGAGATTTGACCTGACTGTAAACTGGTATTCTTGAGTATAATGTACACCAATTAGGTAAAGGTCAGTAATAGACGAAGTTCACTCAGTCCAAACTCAAGTAATAATTCCTTTTCATCAAGCTAAGTATATTTCACTGCCATATCATTCAGGGGAGGTGAAAAGCACTTTCTGCACCTCACCTGTATTATCCACTAGGATGTCTTGTCTTAATCTGTTGAAAAGAACACGCACAGAGCAGGAAACCTTTGAGCTTGCCAGAGGACATATTAAGTCAATACTGACTTGTTTTATTTGTGCAACACCTTGCATTTTGGGGATGCTGTAAAACCAGTTTCAGTTTAACTATCCTTGTGTTCTTTTTCTAAGCATAGGAAAAGAGCTCTCTCTCCTGCATTTTTTTACACAAAACATATCTTTGCTGCTTTGCCATCAGTTTGACAGTGTATATTTTAGTTGTGCATGGTAAAGTTAGTAATGCTGAGATATAAGATCAAAGCGTTTAGAAAGAAATAGTTTTGTTTGTTTATAGAGCTAATATTCACCAATTTCATGGTGCCTCTCTAATACCCTAAACTTTTGAATACTATGCTGGATCAATTCTAAAGTCAGGAACATTCTGAACCTCGCTGGAGAAAGAAACTATTTTGGTGATAACTGCAAATACAGAGAAAAACCAACAAAGGTATAGATATAAAAACAAAGTTAAAAATCATCTTCCCCACCGCAACAGCAGGCAGAACACTGTGATTGTAGAGGTCATGTCATGGAGACACTGATCAGGCTCTTCCATACGGTGCCGAGTGGAAGCCCTAGAGGAAGTTACTAAAGCTGAAAACAGCTAAAAGAAAAGCAGATTTGTCTATTTAGGTTTCACAACGGTGTCCTTTAAAATTCCAGTGGGTTCTGCATCAGATGCTTGTATTTTTACCATTCCCATCATCAGCAAGTTCTGCATTACAGATTGTGCATGATTAGAAAAGTTAAAAGGTGGAAGTCGATAAAAGAAAGTTAACAAAAGAACTATTTTGTTCTGCACATAGTTGTGCAAATAAACTTAATTGACTAGGAACATGTATATCTAAGGAGAGGTTCTCAATGCATGTGCTGAGCTTGAACAAAGAAATTAGCAGCCCTTCTGCTGACTGCAGAAAGGCTGTTAAGGTGAAGCAGACAAGCCATTACTGTGTTTGTAGGTGGATAGCTACAGTAGTTGCCTACGAAACCATAGCTCATTAATCTTTGCACCCGTTTATGGACTGTTAGGAGTATGTGGTGGGGTAAATGAATTGCAAGCTTAACCAGCTGCAGTTGTGAAATGGAGACATGCTTAACTAGATGTGATTTGAGATATTGGAACTAGAATCTCTACAGGCAGTCCAGGCAATGATTTCTCCTATTACTACAGAAGTAAAAGGATCGCTTATTGGTTTTTTTGTTTAAAACAATACAACATATTTTTCGAAGTATGGCTGAAAATCTAGATAAAACTCTCTGAGGTTCAACGGATTCAGTAATGATCTAAGCTTGGTATGCAGTAGCTGTGCTGATGACTTGAGTCTGTAACCACTACAAGAAGATATTAGCAAAATTGAAAATAGGAGTAATTGGACCACCTTCAGACTTTAAAAAGCTCTTTGCAAAAGAGTGGAGGCAGCAGCTATAAAATATTCTGGTCTTCCTAAAATTGAATTCAAGAGTCTTCTTGTCAATGAAACATGATAGGTTTATTAACTATGCTGTAGAACGCTGTATGAGAAAATTGGTTTTATCTGCTCCAGTTTTTCTCCTTAATTTCAGCTGTATGTATGCTACTGCAGCTTCAAAACATCTGGGTACAGCAATTTTTTTCTTTTCTGCACCTGCAAGTGCAAGTACACACATAAACAAAAAAGAAATTAAATCTTTCACAGAGCCAAAGAGAAAGAAAAAAACCAACCAGCCATGAAGCTCAGGGGAGCAGTATGACAAGTGCTGAGCTGTAAACAAGCTTGAGAGGGATTTAATTCTTATGACAAGCGCCAGTGGTAGCATCTCACATGGACTCAGCATATGCACACATTTCAGAGGAGGAATCACAGAGGACTTAATGCAAATATAGAAAAGCTCAGAGCACATCAGCCTATACTGTTCTAAAAATAGCCTCATAAATCAGGATGAGCTAGGGTGGTAATTATCTTGATTTTTCAGAATTTTGCCACTTGTAAGAGGGTTTCTGCTTTACGCTCACACTACAACAAGACCTCATTGGGTGGTGTTTTCAGGGTGATGATACAATATAAAGGCTGAATAATAACGGCTGTACTCAGTTTTGAAGAAGCTTATTTTAGATCAGAAGCTTTTTTGTAGTTGTTTGTTAAGGAAAGAGAACTGATATGTAATTTGGTATCCAAGTGAAATTTTAAAAGCCTCTAATGCACTTAGTCCCTAATTACAGTCAGGTCCTTTCTCTTTCAAGTATGCTCAGAACTGCCTCATTTCTCTAGCAACCTTCTGAAAAGTACATACTGCAAACCATACCCTGCAGTCTGTACTTAAGCAGATTTCCTCATGGCAGTTGATGCTAGTGCTGCAAGATGTAGCCAATTTTCACATAACCTTCAGGCAACTTTGAGATGAGTAGCATGCTGCTCCAGCCACAGTACAGGTTTGACTTGTATAAGAAACCAGAGCAGTACTCTATTCACCTTGGATCTTCAATCCAGCTGCTTTTTTTCTGCTTTCATCAGTCTGCAGTAAATTAATTTAAAGGTTAAATTTACTAGCAAAGTGTTAATAATCCCTGGAGGTACAGGTTTGGATTGTCTGCAGGCTCAGCCAAATGCTAAAATGTGAGATTATTATTTTTTTGTGTGTGTGTGCAAATTGCTCTTAATTTCTGTGATGTAAATACTTGGTTTCTTAACCTGTTTCTGGATGTGTGTTTTGGACATCCTCTGTACTGCAAACGATTGAAAATGGCCTTGCATTTGCATTTGGTATGAATAACCTTCAAAATAACAATTAACAGGCTCGACTTCACAATAGGAGTAGTTTCCCACCTTTGGCATGGAAAGCTAAAGCTGCTCTTTCCCTCTGTCACAAATAGAGTTACAGCTTCCATTTTAAAGTTATCTTTTTATTCTGATTTTTATTTCTATAATTTTTCTTTTGCGGACAAGTAAGCATAAAAGGAGCTTATTTTATTTTGAAGTAAGTATTCTAATGGTTTGCAAAACTGTAAATAAGCATTAAGTCTTCTGGGAACCTGTAATTATTTACTGATTTAAAATTACCTGGATAGATGAATGTATGGGAGAGCAGACTGTCGGAATCCTTTTTTACCAGGTGGCTAGAAAGAAAATGTTTTTAACTAATTCTTTGTTACCAGAGCAGATGGAAGCTCCCAGTCTGAACTGTCCATTATTTGTTGAAGTTTTGAGAATGATGTCTAAATACAGATTCAAATATTGAAGTAAGTTAAACAAGCATGAAAATCCAAGCATCTCTCAATCTTGAAAGTGAAATACCAATGTAGTTTGGATCCTGTAATGTGTATTTTCTTTTTGAATGTTGAGCATAGTGCTGCATATTGCAGAAAGCCACATAGTTATTTGCCAAAAATTCTTGGACTTTAAAGAGCTCTTGTGTGAAGGTAAGACAACATGTTTCCCTCTCAAAATAATCTTTTATGCAGATCAGGAGCTAGTATTTGATTTAACATAACACGTTATAGTGCATTTGTGCTGCAGTCCTTTGAAAGAAGCATTGTACCCCTGCCAGCGACTCGTTCTTTATTTGTGGCAAGGTATAATAAATTTGACTTCTCTGAAGAGCTTCTAGAAGAAATGCTACATAATCTGTTAGGATCTAAAGACTCTTGCATTGAAGTAGGCTGAACTGTTACTTTGCATACGTTATGGGTTCCTCATTTTCAAATACCATTAATCATCCCCCTGAAGAGAAGGTCTAGGTTATGCTAAGTATCTCAGAGTGATTTTTAGAAATAGCATGGATTCTCATGTTCTACTTGTCTTGCTCAAGTAGGTTGAAAATAGAGGAGGGTTGTTTTCTTGATTATAGGCTCATCCCTAAGCCTCAGTGTCTTCTAATTTGACACAGGTAGCCCAGGTAAGTTGTTTACAGACCCTGGGTAACCATCTGTGCTCATCGCTGGTTTTGTACGTTACTGCTGTTTGTAGAGAATGTGCTAAAAAAGCTGTATCTGTCTTGCGGGCTTCTTTTATTCTTAATATTCTCTGTTAGTTATTTTTCCAGTATTTGACAACTTCTGTGTGCAAAAGCAGTCAGAAGGGTGGTACTGAGAGGACACTGGCTACTGTGGGTGACAGTAGAACTGTTCATTTTTATTGTCCTGGGATTATGATCCTGTTGAAGAGTAAAAATGAGTATAGACAATAGACAAGGCTGTGGTAAACTGCTGTGCCAGTGGGTTTTCTGTTATCTGGGGATCTTTACAGAGGTAGCGATGCCTGGTTATATGCTTTATGATTGTCAGTCCTGCCACCTTGCCCTTCTTCTTAGGCAGGGCAAGAAAGTCCCTGCTCACCCTGTTTTGGGTAAAGGCTGGTTGTGTGAATACAGATGCGTAATAACTAAGCTCTTAGACCGATCAAAAGGCAACTATCTAGTACACTATACTATTCATGCAATGTCCCTATAATATAGGAGCAGGCTACGACAGATAATTTAGGTGTATTTATGACTGGTGTTTTGTAAGCTTTTTATGCAGAATGCTTCCATCAAATTATAAAATTTAGCAAAACAAAGTTGTGTATCTCTTTCAGAGGTAGAAGACTGGATTTAGAAGAACGGTTGCTGAGGTAAGAGATAGTTAACTGCTATTCTCAGCTTCCTTGTGCTGGAGTGCTTTGTAGGAGCAGCAAAGTGTGTCTGCCGGGCTCCCTCTGGCACCCCTCCATCTTTACCTGTTGAGTAGCCTGGGCAGCCAGCGGAAGGAGCAACTTCGAGCCTATCTTACTGCAGATGTCATAGTTTTGGTTCTAATAATCATACCAAAAAACCTGCTGATTTCATAGTAGTGGGGAGAATTTCTATAAACAAGGTGAATATCTGTTTTTTAAGGAGGGTCTCCGGGGTTTTTTGTGATTAACAGGGGTTAAGTTGATTGAACTTTGTTGTATGCTTTGTTATTGAACCTAGTTCACCCTTCTGGTGCTGTAACTAAAAGCAAGTGAATAGCAAGTTGCCAGTTTATGTGGCTTCTTCATATAGCTTACAGTTTAAATCTTCTTGTGCTACATTTAGGAGTGAGATGGTACTTTTAGTCCTCTGGTTGCATATATGGGTCTGAACGTTCAGCAGGTTGAAAATACTACTAGATTTCTTGTAGTAAAAGGCAGAAGTTCATTCTGTATGATGAAGACGAGATTCACCAAGAACACAAAATTATCCTAAGCACATTGGCTGAGTTTAAACCTTGCTCCATTAATTTCAACCCTCTGTGGATACCCAGGCCAAACATCAGTAACCTGCAAGGTTTGTTAAAGGCTTTACTCTTCTAATTCCCACTGGGGTATTTTAATGTTGACAGCTGTTAAAATTCTCAAACTGGAGCTTCACATCCATATTCTCTTCCTCACAGACACCTGTAATGGGATTCATCTGTTTTCTTTGTTACTCCCTCTGCTCATTTAAATGTAGTGTGCATTTCTCATCACACCACTGGATTAACTTTTGCATAAAATTACTAAAATGCACAGATACACACATACATACATTTCTCCCATAAGAACAGAGCATGGTGGTTTGCTTTTGAGTATAAAGCTGGCCAAAGATAAATACAGTACTACAATCATCATGCCTGCCTTAAAAACAAAAGATTTTTTTTTTATTATATAGCCAGTAAGATTTGGCCTTTTGAAGCTCCTCCTGAGATCTTCATCTTCTCCATCCCCTCAACACTGAGCGATGTTCCAGGAGTGGAGGAACTAATTCCATTAATACTTCTGGTGTTTTACTATCAGTCACAGGCACCTCTGCTGCCCCTCCAGTCCATCTCTTCCGATTTCTAGTAGCTGGAATCATGGCTTTGCTTATTTTTTCCCTGGGAGGGGTTAGCCAGCTATCAGGTGGGTATTGTATTGCCTCAGGGATTATTAATTTCCAGGGCCTTTGTTCTGTAAATGATACGTTAATGGGTGTGTGAACCTGATGTCTGACTGAAATTCCTATTGATCCAGTTCTTCTCTGCCTTGGTTCATCTACAGTGCAGGCAGTTCAGGGTGCCAGCCTTGTGTTTGCGCTTGAGTTAACTCGAAAATAGCTTGGATACAATGGCTGGCTGGTAAAGTTGAGAGAGGGTGACTGAACAGTCTGAGGCAGAGCTGTTAAGCCATACAAAATGTTCTGCTGCCGCAACTATGTTCCTTGTGACACCTCACTCACCTCATTTGACCTCTGTTGGTGAGCCTCCACTGTACTGTGCGTCCCAGCAGGGATCATCACAGAATAGACCTAGCACACCAATTAAAAGTATCAAACTAGCTGAGATTCATTAAGAATTTTATCTGCAGAAGATGCATGCTCCAATGCTGGTCCAATCAAATTCTAGTAGGAGCTTGGGCTTGTATGTATCTCATTTAACTCCCTTCCTCAGTGAGCAGGGAGAAAAAGAATGACTTAACCTAGTAGGTCAGTGTTACCTACCTCTCTGCAAATACTCTTTCCATACCAGCAGTGTTGCCCACTTAGCTGGAAGAAAAGCCTGCTGGCATGATGACTCGGGAATGATATTTGCTTTTACAGCCTGTATATGAGACTGGCAGGCTGTTAGCTCCTCAGCCAAGGGTGGCTTTTCAGGATAAAGTGGTACCTAAGTGCTTAGATGAAATTGTGCTCCTTGTAGCTGTTGACAGAGACAGGGGTTAGACTTTGGTAATTTAGTCATTGGTTTAGTGGTCTTGTGAGGAAAAACAGTAATGCAAAGAAAAGATGTAAATACTTCATTTGAACAAGATCAGTTCTCGTCTGCCCTGACTTTTGACTTTAGCTACTTAACGGACTAGAAATAACATGCTGCTATTTTAACACTGCAACTTTGGCCTTTTAACTCCAACCTTTATTGTCGTTTTTCACTTCTCCTACAGCTGCACGCAGAAGCCCAACCCAGATTTATAGTTTTGGTATATATGGTATAAACACGGTGTATTTTTTTTTTTGTACCTAGTTAATAACAAGTCCTGTAAAAAGTTTGCAGTGGGAAGCTGGAGAAAGGAAGGATTTTAATGGATCAAAGTCAGAAAGAATAAGCAACTTTCTAAAATTAGCCCTCAATGAAAATCAGATATAGGACTTTTAAGTAGAGCTAGTAGAAACAAATGATTTCCTTAATTTCAATTCCAGTGCTTTCCTTTACAAAGTCTTGCCTGAACAACTGACCAAGACATAATAATCAAAATACACAGGGAGAAGCATCAATCAGAACAGAAGATTTATTTTGGAACAGTACAGATAAATTTGTTACACCACCCACCCACCTCAAAAAAAAAAAAAATCCCTACAACACACTTTGTATGAAGAATGAAGGTATGTTTCTTGTTTTTATTTTCAGCGGTATAAAACTCAGACATATTTGAATAGGAAGATTTTCATGTCTCAAGGCCTTTTCCTGTCATACCTTAAAAGCAAAGAGAGTGTATAGTTTCTAATAATAAAAATCTTTCCTCTTTTTTAACAGACACATATTAGTATAAAGATGTTACCTGTGCATCAAGCATAAAGGATAATGTTGTCTTGTTACAATGTGTCAAAATATTCTTTAATAAGAAATGGTATATAAAATGTACAAAGCAGGCTAAAGCAGCTACTAATACCTTCATTACTGTCTGTCAAAAAATGACAGTCCTATCAGTAAATGAATGAGCTGGAAGGAATTAATGGACAGCTTATAGAAATTGCTTTCACAGTGATCTCTGAATACAGAAGATGCAGTTTTAAGCCTTCACATTTCAATACAGTCATTTTGGCAACAGCAATGTATGAATGTGTTAGGTGTCAAAAATGGTTTGCTCTATATTCCATAGTTAGGCTTTGGAGTATTTTTTAGTTTCAGAATTTTTTTTGTAAAATACTATTAATGCGTTTTACCCTTTAAAAATTGTTTAGCCACCAGCATTATTCTGGACTGCAGGATTCAACCTACTAATTACACTTCTAACAAGTATAGTTATTGGGGTTTTGGCCTTTCAGAATTAATGGACCTTTTTGTCTTGCTTGAGGCATATCTGAGCATAATACCATGAACAAAATGCTGACCTCACCATTGGTTCCAGGACATGATGCTGGTGCATAATATTTGAGGCTCATTCCAATAATAACTTGCAGTTTTAATGATGATTCTGCTAACATATGGCAAATAGAAAACACTTTCCGTAGATTAAGCAACATAGCTTCCATTAAACCTCTGCAAGGACTGAAGAACAGTAAATTGTTAACCACCTGAGTGTTCATTTGTTGTACTTCTTGTTGAATTATTTAACATCTTTCTGCTTTAAGGTATAATATGCATTAGAAATACTATTACTAATCAGGTTACTGAATCTTAAATCATATATACTACTCCTGCTATTTTAGATCTGTACATGATGTTTACCTGAGAAGCATTGAAAGGATGCTATACTTCCCATAAATTAATTGATGAATATTTATATACCAGATGGTTTTTCAAGTGCTAGCCAAAACTGATGGTGTTTAAACCACAGCAATTGACAAAGATTGAATTAAGAAAGTCACGGAAATATCTGTGGAGGGGTAGTACATTTGTGACTTCTAAAAGCCAAATTATTTATGGGTTTGGAAGTACAGCTTGGCTACTGCTCATACATTCTTGAGCTTCACCTCTTTGATTGTGCATCTGATCCTGTAGTTATCGTATGCTTTTTAAGAGAATGCTTACTGCTGTGCGTAGCACAAGATTAGCAGAGGCTGAAAGTATGGTGACTCCAGTAGCATGAATCTCTATCCTCAAGTATCTTTCAGAAGTAACACTGCTCAGCGAGTGTCTTAATTTTCTGTGCAGACTTTGAAAAGCAAAATCTTTGTTTACTGGTGGAAGGTTGAAGTATGGGACATGGGGGAAGAGGGAGCAGGGGAAAGGTGATGGTTTATTTTAAAAGGCACATTCCATCCTTTACTTAGTTTATGTGTATTTTATACAGTTTAAATTAGCTAAATTTCAGTACATTTGTTCTGTTGTGTTTCTCCAAGCAATCTGTCAGTTACCGAGTGGTGTTTGCTTTCAGATTGAATTTTGGTGCCATCATCTGTTGACCGTGTAAAACTGCAGCATGGGCAGATTGGGACCCTAAAACATCGAAGATTGCACTTTTTGTATCGCTTGTTTCACATGTAACTTCAATTCTTATACTACCAGAAAGACTTTATATATGATGCTTTAAAGAAAAAAAAAAAAAGAACAACCAAAAAAACCCTCACAAACACAGGAGTCTAAACAGCGGAGCAACCATTGTCTTTTGGGTTGGATGTCAGATGTGAATACTAGTGCAGACAAAGCAGAAATTTTGCAGGGAAATAAACTAGACACTGTGAACTCTAGAACAGTGTCCAGAAGTCCAATTTTATGTAGCCACTTTATGTCAAAACCTACAGGTGCTCCTGAGATTTTGCAGCAACAGTGTGTGTTGTAGTTGTTACTTAGTTTGGAAACTTCTGCTCTTGTTTAGATAAAGAGTTTATCTGACCTGCATGAACAAAACTATTTGAAAATAATTAACACTGGTTTCTGCTGCTCTAGAAACTAGAGCAAAAACTCCCATTCACTTTTCTGGCAATAAAGTATCCTGTCAGTGTTCTGTCTTCTCTCCAATACTAGCATCTGCAGAAAAAAGAATGATTGGTTTCTTTGCTTTACCAAAATGGTCTATTTAAATTCAGCAGATGATCCAGAGACAAGAAGATTTACCATGAGTGGATGCCTACCTTGTAATCAGGCTTTTCTAGCTGTGAGGTGTTGTAGTAGTAAGGTTCCTTTCCACATTTGTAGCTCATTATCACTGGGTGAAAAACTTCTTTCCATTCATAGCCTCAGTTTCCACCTGCATTTATCAATTTTGATCAGAGTCCAGCAAAAGAAATAAGTATGAAGATGTTAGAGAGATGTCTGGAGCAAGAGTCACACTTGTCAGAATGAAGAATGAGCTACACCTGAGGGCTACATGCCTGATGTTTGTGGATGAAAGTCATTGTCCAGAGATGTCTGTGTCTGAGTTGATATTTTTCCATCGACAGCCAGTGGAGAGAGGTGCTGACATGATCTCACCCTGAGGCAGACACTTATAACTGGCAGGCATACCTGCTTCTGTCCATTGGCAGGAATAGGACTTAACTGAGTTGAGATGCTCCAGTCTGAATTTTGCTAAGATGGATCCACACAGTCACCAGATTTCTCTTGCAGAGAAAGAAACTCCATGATGAATATCTACAAAAGGTTGTTGAGAGAAAAGAAATATTAGGAAATCCCAGAGCCCTGAAACCCAGAGCAACGTGCTGGAACCTGGCTCAGCTCCGAGCAGGGGGCTGGACAAGCAACTGCCAGAGTCCCATCCACCTACAGCTTGTGAGTGTTCCTGGGTTTAGAGCAGGTACCCTCCTTTGTCAAGGGTGAGAATCGAGGGGAGAGCTTTCTCTTGTAAGGTGTGTAGGATTTCTGTGTGTTACAGGTGATCCTGAGCAGCCAAGCAGATGTATGACATTTATAACTCAGTGAGAAGATCTGTGCTGCACAGTAAGCTGCCCAGGTGAACTCAAAACTTGTCACCGATTTTTGCACTCTCTTAATCTTCCTGTTTATTCTGTGCTTCATTAAAGTCAATCTCTGCTGGACAGACTGTCACTCAGGCTAGGCCTGTCCTGCTGTCTGCGCTCTCTGGGGATCACCCTTCATCCTGATAAATGGTCTATTAGGAGAGCACGTGTCAGAGAGAAACCCTCCGTGAAGCTAAATAGATTAGAGTCTCTTCCCTCGGAACAGTCTCAGTGGAATGGGGTAGGCATGATCGTTAAAGCGGATTTAGAATGAGGAGCCATTTTTTCCTTAGGACGGGAAATTGCTCTGAGCGTAGAAAGGTACGGATTCATTCTAGTAAAGGTATAAAGGGAAAACTCAGCAGTAGCACTTGCCACCAGAACAGGTGCAGTGTGGTGGTCCACAAGTATATCAACTTTCTCATGGTGCCCACTTGGGAAGTGAGAAGATACAGCCGTTCTCTGTGGAAGTTCTGTAATACCTTCCTGTAATGGCTAGCACGGAAGAGCAGTATTGAAAAAGCATTCAATATTCTTGCAGTGCAGTTTAGCAGCTGCGGCTATGTTAGTGAGACCAGCATAAAGACCAGCAAACCCAGCAAAGGGAGGGAAATTTTTGTTCTTACACCTGTCCTGTCCCTCTAGCTGTGGCGTTGTAAGTCATTGCTGTGTTATCCTTGACCCTCCGACATCATCATGGTAACAGCAAGGCCAAAAAATCTCTTACAAATGGAAAAGCTGCCCTTGAAACCATCTGTTTACAAGTGTGAGTTAGTATGAGGCATCATACACTCAAATGCCTCTGGTTCATCATCTGGTTCTGCCTTTTCCCTGGCACAGGTTTTCTCAGGCACAACATAGGGAGGGGAGAGAGGAGCTTGGGTTGCTCCTGTTCATTTCTTCAGGAGTTCAGGAAGTGCTGGGGAGAGGCCGACGAGCTCCATTGTTTCTGAGGTTAGTGGACATTTAGCAGAGGTTGGCTCGTTTTTCCTGCAGACCCTCAGAAGCAGCTTCAAGCTGCTGAGGTTCCTGCTCGTGCCTCTTTTAAAAAAAAAAATAATAATAATATTTTCTTTCCTTTGTATTTACGTCTTCCCTTTCTCTGTGCTGAGTGGGAATGGAGGGAAAACTGATTCAGAGCCTTTCCCCACAGCTATTTGTGTCCTGAGCAGCCATTTCCTTTAGCAGCAAAAGTCTCAGTTTCTCTGGTCTTCAGGTTATTCACTGCTTGGTGGATGTTGGAGGTGTTGCAGGGGGTGCCTGTGGGCAAGAGAAAGCCTGTGCCAGGAGTGTGCAGACGAGATCTTGGTGGTGCTTTTTTGTTGCTTGCAAGAACTAACATGCAAGAGCTGTGATTCCCACCCTTGTTGGAGCCAGCCCAACAGAAATATCTGTTCTGTTGGCACCAAAGAAGGTGACAGGTCCTCACAGGTGGCATTTGTACCCAAATGGGGAGGGGATGCTGCCAGGAGACTCTTTGTGTGAAGAGTGGCTATTGCCCAGTGAGAGGATAGAAAATTATGCCGAGAGAAACTAATTTTTAATTAATTAAAGGAAAATAAATTCACATTTTCTAGCAGAGCATCTTCCAGGAAAAATCAAATAACATAGAGGTAATAAACAGCAAACTCAACATCAGTTTTCATGAAGGACTAAGCAAATATTGTAGACTTTTTAATAATGGTAATAAACAGCTACAGGTAGCATAACAATATGCATGTTGCAAACTCATGTAATCCCATGTGGTTATTGTTCCTAAACTGCATCTTGGGTTTTGCAGCAGTAATATATTCTCTGTCTGCCTGGGAAGATTTGGTAGACAATGACTGCAATGATGGTGCAAAAGTTGAAAGAGGTAAAGTGGGGGAAAGAAAGTTCTGGAAGACTCTTTTCAGCTCTTTCTTTTGTTGTTATTTATTTAAATGCAAATCTTTCAGGGAAAAAAAAAAAAAAAAAAGAAGAAAAGAAATGTCCAAAATTTGATAAATATTCAGTGGCCTCGGTGAATGTGAGGCTGAAGTTAACAGAAATGGTGAGTCGTACAGAAACTTGTCTGGGAAAACAAGGCACCGCTGATATTGTGAAGTTAAGGGAAGAGCAGAGTACAGCAAACTCTTACATTAAGCCAATGTAAAGGCTTATAGTGTATTTTATTTTATATTTAGAGCCATCCCCAGCCTGACATCCTCTCCCAGGGCTAAGGCAAACAGGTGCAAAAGCTCATTTCCCCTTTCTGTCCCTTGGTAAATCAGTGGTTGCACAGTGTGGCTTTCCCTGTCGGGGCAAAGCGCAGGAAAAATGTTGCTGCTCCATGTGACTGCTGTGAGAATGGTACCAAACCCTTCTGCAGCACTGGGTGGCCTGGGGATACCCCCCTCTCCCCTCCATCCGCCCTGAGGAGGGGTGAGAGTCAGCTTCTCCACCTGAACAACGCTATGACATGCTATCAATACATTAATTCTTGATTTTATTAAGGTTAAAACCTACTTGACCTGTTTTAAAAATGTCACTGTTTCCAGGGTATCAACAATAAAAATAATACCTGAAAGAGACCTACAGAAAAGCTTGGATGCATGTCATGAATGTCATGTTACTTCATGGCTTTATGTTTAAGCATCTTAATTACTGCACCTACTTACACTTAGAAGATTACCAACTAGAATGGGTTCAAAACTTTGTTTAAATGGAATCTACATAGCGTGAAAAGATTTCACAGTAAACATCTTTGGGATGTGTGATTAGGTATTTATTGTGTACTGGTATTGTTATTGTATTTTTTTAATGTTTTTACAATGCCTCATTGTAAGTTCATTCCAAGGGCTTTGCCTTTGCAGTATGACATGAGTAAGCTTGTTTAGCATTGTTGTTGTTGTTGATATTATTATATCATTTGCTTGTACACCTTGCCTATTTTATTGCTGAATTATACATTTTTAGCAATATTATTTAAAAAACAAATGTCAACAAATGTTTAGGATTTTTTCTGTCTTTACTCAGTTCAGTTTAAATTAAACCGTTCAAACCCAAGATGAAATACTGCTTATTAGAGTCTGTCTATAACCTTAACAGTCATTTAACGCTGACTAGGACTGGCCAGAAAATTAATATTTAGAGAGGGCTTCATACATTTTGGGATGAAAAACATATCAAATTTTTTTTACTGCTTCTTGAGAAAAAGAGGCAAGTTCTTAATCTGGTGCAGCTGAGGGTATGGAAGGGAGGTCTTCTGCATCTGAGACTACTGGGTATTTAAGTTTATGTATTAATTAAGATATATCTCACTTTATAGTCTCAAATTTCACATCATCTTTGAAAGTGCATTTGAAATATGTTTGTTTGTTTGTTTTCTTGCTTTCAGCTGGGGACAAGCTGCTACAGAGACTCCAGCTTGTGTCCTCAAGCTCAAGGTGTCCAGAGAAGGATTTGTGCAGGGGGACTCCACCTTAGGTCTGTACTGGTTGGATGCCATTATCATCCCAGGCTGGGTGCAGAGTAACAGGGTGCTTTCCCGTGACTTGCTGCTCCATCTTGCGAGCCGAGCAAGGTGGGTATTTGCTGACAGGCTGCCTGGAAGGTAAAGAGAAGCAGTTTTTCAAATACTGAAATTCATAAGAAGGGCTTGCTTTTTTCTCCCCAAACATAAAATAAAAATGTATAGTCCTTCAGGAAACTGGCACATTACATAACAAGTAGGTAAAAAAAATTGTTCCTTTTGAGGCAGTTTTTAAAAGAGAAAAATATTTAGAAAGTGAACCTTGCAGTCTAGGTAACAGTAATTTTGTTTTATGCAGCTGCCACTGAAGAGTCTGGTGTCAAAATGCAGTGGTACTTGTAAGTAGTAATCAATAAACATGAATTATTTAGGAGACACAGGATGAAAACGAGTGAGTATTAAGATAGAATCAATCCACTATATAAGTGCTAAGGAATGCGTATGAATAACTAGCAAATTGATAGTGACATCCATTTGGAATCTCAGTTTACATGCATAAAAACAAAGTGTAAGTGAATATTTCATTATCTAGATGTAAATATATATACATTTTATTTAAACTGCGTGAGCTAACTGTTAAGGATCAAGTATCTTTATTTAGAACATCTACAGTATACAAAAGCAGACATGTCTGGCCAGATGGTATGAGAATAAGAAATGACCGTGTTTCAAATAAAAAGCAAGCACCTAGAAATCATGTGCAGAGGGATTCAACTGACCACTATGTTTTAAAATGACCTGGAAGGAAGAGGTGAGACATTTTAGGAGTGACTGCTTTCCCCATGCAACCGGTAGAGTGAAGGTTTTAACACCATTCCAAGGCAGAGGGGAAAAGATCTGTAGTAGAACTGTCAACACGCAAGAGACAGACTGATTCAGGCAATTTACTCTGCAAGACGTCAGAAGCTTTCTAGAGGTTACAAGTGTTCTTTCAAAAAAAATCTCAGGTCAAGCACCCATGTCCAAATAAAACCAAGCAGAGAGGAGTCTGTCTGTTGGAGGGACAGTGAGAAAGTCTCATACAACACATTCACACTTTTTGCTTATTCTGTCTGCAGAAGTCAGGTCCCAACAGAGCTCTTGGATCCTGGAGAAGCCTGATGACAGAGGTCATTCCAAAGCCACCGATGGAGAAGTCACTTCAGGAAGAGGAAGGAGCAGTAATAGTCCTCACCTGTAAATGAAGTGAGGCAAGGCCTGGAAAGTGCTTCACAACAAGAGAAAAATTGAGGCCAGGAATGAGGAGTGCCCAAAAGAGTGCTTGGGAGAGCAAGTGCCTGCGGTAAGAAAATACCAAACAGGTAACGGAGACAAGAAAGCAGGTAGAGAGAATCCTTCTGAAAATACTAAAATTAGCTTCTTAACCAAAAATTGTATCTCTGTAGGAAACGGTTATTTGTAAGCTAAAGCAGAAAGTAATACGAGGGGGTAATTTTTAATATTTTTTTTTTTGATCAAAAAGCAACATGCATAAAATGGGGAGTGAGATTATGACCTTGTTCAAAACAGGGGCAAAATCTCTTTGACTTCAGGTCACAGTCAAGGCTGGTCACTCCTGGTCACTCCTCACCATGTCACATAAGCACTACCTCAGTGTTAGAAGTCAATACTGAGCCTTCAGTTGCACACAAAGTTACATACATGCACGTGCAAGTGCTGTGTGTTTTGTACACTGAAGTGTATGTGGCTGACTCACATTTTATTGATAGAAAAACTGAGGCACAGAGAGCTGGAGATAGGACTGAGGCTCCTGACTTGCAGCACAGCACTTTGTGGCTGGGAACATGGTGCTTCCCCCTGCTCTGGCTGTCCCCCAGAGCCCAAACTGCCCCAGGGACCTCCTGGGAAAGTGGTTCCCTGTTCCTAGAAAGCCTCTATCAGTCAGAGCGTGAGACTAGTACTACTTTATGGTTTGCAATGAGCAGAGAGGCTGATGAGAATGGCAGTCATGCCTCTGGGCAAGTGTGAGTCCCCACAGCATGGCGAGAGCCCCTGATAGCCAGTGATGTACACGTTCAGATGCTGTACAGGTATACAGGTACTAATCCATATGATGTTCCTCCTGTGTGAGTATGATAAGCGTTGTTGCAGGCATGCAAAAAAGCAGTAAGAAAAAATAGCTTTCTGAACACTGTGCACCAAATTACGGACAAAGCCAGAATCCAGGCACACCTAATCCTCAGTCTGTGTCCAATCCTACTAATTGCTCGAAGTCTTTTTGCTGTTGTCACATACGAAAGGTAATTACATATTTGAAAATATTCCCCTGCTAGTTGCTTGGAGAGCTATTAAAGAATCCGCATGCAAGGGATGAACAGAACAAGGCTGTAGGTTTCTCATTGTTTAACAGAAATGCAGGACTGGCAAACTCCCCCATCACATGCAAAATCGGTGCTCTGAATTGCAAAGAAAGACTTTTGTAGCAGTGTTTAAAGTGGAATCGACAAATCTGAGGATTAGCAGTCCACAAACTGTAAAAAAATTAATCTGAATATTGCAGTCCTTCAGTGTCTGGAATTTCCATTACTTCCAGGGTCTGCAAGATTAGCCCCCAGTTTACAAAGGAAAAGCCTTACCTGACAGGCTTTTGAGGAATGTTCCTCTTTGAAGAAATAATTCAAACCACCAGTTCATTCCAGAGCATTATTACAGACCTTCATCCCTGTGCTGCAGTTATTGGTTTCCTTGTGCATGGAGTCAATTAGTGCCATGTTTCAGCTGGATTTCATGATTGTATTATCCAGTCAGTAGTAAAATCCACTCGTGTCAACTCTTTGAAATACCAACCTGTTGTGGATGCAATGTCATGTTTCGTGGAAGCTGGTTATGTTGTGAGAGAAAGAAAATGTAAGCTGTTTAGCTTTTCTTTGAAACTGAACTTTTGGACAAGCAGGAGGAGGTAAAAAGGGGCAAAAAAAATCCTAAACATCTCTGGATGGGTAGAAGTTTCAGCAAATGACTGATTACTGAAGCATTATTATTTGCCTCAAAGACAAAAACATCCTGTGCCTTTGTTCTGCTGTTATCCTGCTGGAGTTGATCAATTCAGCAAAGTTGTCCAAGCAAAGAATTAAGCCTACTTGTAGGACTCGCACCACTGGGCACTGAGTATTGCAGAGGCAAAGCACATTTCTCCTTCCCCTGCCAGGTTCTAACCCTGACCCCACACCACCTCGCACTTGTACGGGTGTGTTTTGCTGAATAGACAAAACGTGTGCTTATTTTCTTCTTCTAGCTCCACTAAAGTTCAAATTCATAAATTAAAGTTCCTTCTGCTGTTACTTCCTTAGCTTCCTCTCCTGTGACACTTTTAAGTATGTCCTGCCCTACAATCAGGAGTAAAAGAAGCACATTGATACTGCTTTCAAACTTAGCTATTAGCTAAAAGGCAAGCCCGTGTAAAATGTTTTCCAAATGAACTTGGTTAAAATTTGAAAAGTATAAGCAGACGGGGAGTGGGAATTTCCAGCATATCTGACAGCAGAAGAGAAGTAGAAACTGCTGAACATATCCTATAAAATTGTGTAGGTCACTGGCATCAGGTGATGTGCCCTTATTAAGGCATCGCAAATGTTTCTAGACTCACTGCAGCAAAAGTAAAGATGTTCGACTGTGGCAGTTGTCTGTTAGGACAGCCAAGTGATCATGGATTCCTACATGAGTAACAGAAAGGTGAAGTTAAAGATCTTCAAAAGGAGGACTTTCTTAGCCACAAGGGACAAAAGGAGGGGAAAAAAAGAACCAAGGAAAGTTGTACACAAAGATGCTATTTAATGCAGATTTGCCATAAGGCAAGATAATAATGCTTGAACGTTATGAACTGCAGAAACTCTGTGAACACATTGTATTTTAAACACTTAATCTGTTTTACAAACTATGTACATTCTTCTGCTAAATAAGATGAATTGGGATTCAAGAAGCAGCACATCCTGACAAATCTCCTCCTAAAGGCATCCATTAATATAAATCAACACTAGCAATTTTGTTTGATCATTTATTTGCAAGAATCATTAAGGTTTATTAGCATAATTATTCCCTGTGGGACTTCATGTCACATAAATGAAAAATGGCATTATCAATATTTAAAAGATAAGTGCGTAATGTTCAGAGTACTTAAACAGTACTCTGCAGGTGGTGTCCAGCTGTAGCAAATTAGAATCGGTTTGATTTCTAAATTGTAGAAATACAATTTCAGTGCAACTGTTTATTCCAAAACTAAGTCTGCTTCTTGTGCAAGGTATAAACACACAACAAACTCTATAGTTACTTGTTACAGTACATGTGTGTACAAAGTTTTCTGATTTCAAGTAAGCAATTTGTCTTAAGATATGAAACAGGAAGCAAATATTGCTTACCGGTGGAAGTCCTTTTATAATCTTGTGTATTTTACTTTTTACAGTTCTATATGATCTGAGATTTTCTCAGTGAAATGAGAGGACTTTCTCCCTCACTCTCCTCCCTCCTCCCAAGCAAAATAGTAGTTACAGTGTCCTTAGATCTCCTTCTCTACAGAGACACAAAGAAGGGCCATGCTTTCCTGCAGTAGCTCTGGGACTAAAATCAGCTGGTGCCTCTGCACCGACTCTGTGATCATCTCCATAGTAAGGATGAGCTTCAAGCAGGCACAGGGACTGATGCGTAGCAAAGCCGTCGGGGTGGGATTGCACTGGTCCTGCCAGTTGCCTGCAGCACAGCGTGGGCCCCGCGCTCACAGCCTGTCCCGGTTCTGAAGGGTGCTGAGGGGGTCAGAATTGGGAAGAGAGTATCTGGGAATATAACAACTTGAGAGGAAGGGTCACGTAAGTGGACTGCTGCTTGTCATCTGCTTAGGGGAGACACTGTGTGTCTTTGGTTCCCCTCGCTGCTGGAGTGCTGAGCAGTAGGCGTGACACGAGCACACGCTGCTTTAGGGAAAAGGTGCCGAAGGTTCTGGCACAGACAAGTTACCAGCTGGGCGCTGCTCGAGGGACTGGTGGGAGTTCAGCTGCCAGGTGGCAAAGGAAACACAGCTTTGGGGGCTGGGTGAGCCCCGCTTCTGGGCAGCGGGTCACAGCATGCCGGGCAGCATGGTGCGAGGCAGGGAGCGTGGTGCAGAGCCGCAGCCTCTGAAAACAGCCTCTTCAGCCGCCTTGGCAACCGCTGGCTGTGCCGTGATTCCCCAGCTATGCAGGGCCCCATACCAGCGTGCCCCTTCACAGACCTGGCACGGGGGGCGAGAGGGGAGAGCCTGGGAATGCCTGGCAGGCGGGAACCTGTGGGCTTTAGTCTATAGCAACGCAGAGGCAATTTTCACCACTTCACCCCTGCAATTTCATTGGAGCACAAAATTGCTGTTTTATCAGCAGTGAAATGTATCATTAACCACTGTGCACTTTTTTCTCTAAAGGCTTTTGAATAAAACATCAGGGATTTTACTAAACATGCCCCAGGACTCCTCCAGACACATCCCCATGCCGGGCAGGGAAGCAGAGCCTCTGCCAGCCTGGGGCTCATCACAGGGCTGCGCCAAGGCTGACAGGCAGAATGAAATGCTAGTGGAAGGGATGGATGCAGGCAGCACAATTATTTTTCACGTTGCTCTCAGCCCTTTCTGGGACTGCTGTTTGTTTTCTGTAACTGTCCTTCAGTTGCCCTTTCTGTTGGTTGGCTTAAGGTTATGGTTACGGATTAGTATGTTAAATACTCTGCTGTTTGCAAATGGCATCTTTCTTCTTAGTTTTCTGCTTGTTGCTAAGCTCCCCTTTGGAGCTCCTCAGCTTTTTAATTATTCACAAACGCTAAACTGAACTCTGGAATTAATTGTGTTTGGTGGTATCTCGCAGGAGTGACAGGGGTTCTGCATGTTTCTAAGTACGTTTCTTAGTGCGTTCTTCTACACTCAAGTTAGAACATATACTAACACCTGGACTCAGTGCTTCCAAGGGAGTAGGCAGTTATGGAAGCATATGCTGTCCAACACTTTTACTCAGTGTATACTTTCCTATGGGTGCTGCTATAGGGAGAAAAAGAGTAAACCTTTAAGTACTTGACAGTTTTTTCTCAGTATCTCATTTGGCCTTGGAAATTATGAATCTTCCTTCCAGAGGTGTATGTCCTGGTGGCATTGCATATAACACACTGAGAAGAAAACTGTGACCTGGTCAAGTGGTTAAATGACAGCCAAAATCAGCGGAGGTGACAATGATTGCTGGGTTGGAAGCAATGACTGGTTTCCCTCCAAGATGCTCCCACTGCCACGTTCTGTTGGGCACTTTGGCAGATGAGCTCGTTGCAGGCTGGTTACTCAAATGCCGCCTCTAAACCCTGCACAGGCAAGGATAGGATAGAGTAGCAAAAAAAAGTCAGTCTGGTATTTAATCTTTCTGCTTCCAAATTAAAAGCTACAAATGGATCTTGTTATCTTGAGGGGCACTTTTTGACAAATAATTAAATTAGAGCTCGCATGTAAAAATCTGGTTAAATAGACACAACTTTTTTGAAAAGCTTTTAGAAACAGAACTTACTTACCCATAAACATTTAGATTCTCAACTGAACTGTGAATTTCCTTAAGAGACAATTCAGTCCTTTTGCTTGAACTTATGATCTCTACTCTTTCTCATGGGGGACAGGAGTTTGGTTATGATAAGTGGATAAAGTTCTTGCTGCACAAAGCAGAAGTGTCATTATAGCAGCGGTTTTACAACATTCTTTACATAGAAGAACTGTATTTGCTCTGCCTGGAATATTTGCTTGAAAAAATGGAAGCAGAAAGCCTGGTAATAGCAACTAGTATTCTCCCCAGTGTTTGCTAGTTGGATTAAAAAGCACATGGTGGACGTGGCGCTCTAATTGTTTTTTTAATCACTGAATGCTAGCAAAGTCATGCCAAATGCACAGGAGAAATGCTCTGTTCCATAACCCAAATAGGTCATCTAGCCAGGCAGCCAGCTGGCAAGGAAGCTCAGACTCTGCTGTGTGCTGTAAAAGCTCATTTCCCAGCTCACTGTGTTGGATGTTGTACAAAACCTGGCTGATGTTGATGGTGTTGTAATTGCTGCCTGTTTTCAGGTTACCTGAAATTATTTTTTTTTTCAGGTTAATAAGAAGCAATTGAACTGCAACGTTAAAGTAGAGAAATGGTAAGAAACTGTAGAATATATAGGACACTTGCTATGGCTACTACTAAACAATGTAAATAACGTTGATCGATGAGAGGGGTGCAGAAAGCCACAAACTTGGTATTGGGTGGAGTAATAGGAATGGGACAGAAACTGCAGAGAAACGGAAGCACCCAAAGAAAATATAAAAGAAGCAGTCAGAGAGCTTAAGGCATTCTCCCGTCTTGACCCTGGCCAAATCCTGAAAGGCTGAATGCTGGCTGGAGAAGAGACTTGAAAATGAGTGATGAAATAAGTGTCCTAATTCCCTGCTATTGTTTTACAGCATCAAATGAGTTTGGGCTGCATGGTTTAAGAAGCACTTATGTTTTCTGGTATTGCTAATGTGGAAACAAAGAAATGACAAGCATTGTGTGGAGGTAAGAGATTGTGGGATGAAAAATGATTTTGTCAACACATAAGCCTGGATGGAACTGTCTAATCCTTCTGCCTGCACAGAAGCATAATCTGGTGTACTAGTACTACACCACAATTTTTATTTTTAAAGATCCTCTCAACAAACTACCTAAGGAATTTGTTTTGGTGTTATCCTGTCCTTTTAACTAGAATAACAACTATTTCATGTCCAACCAGCAAAAATACCCTCTGTAAGAAACATTGGAGTGTAGTGTCACTATGGAGTAAAATTCATCTGTGGTCTTTGGAATTTATGTATTCAGTCATTAAAAGTGTGTCTCCTCAGAAGAGTAGGTGGGTGCTTTATAAACTCAAATAGTTGAGTAATAAATATTAATATGACATGTTAGGAACTCTTGAATTTACTCCTAAATACATGCTATATAATGATGGGGATATAAATGCATTTTAGTGTTTTTAGTCAATGTCAGCCTTTAGATGCACAGCTCACAGCTTTTACTCTTGATCAGTAGGACTGAGCAGAGGAAGCCCAAAAAAAAGCAAAGAACATGGCACCCCTAAAAGACTAGTTTCTGTTCATGTCCTTTGCACAAACGTCATTTCTGGGCAGAGACATTCCATTTATTCTCTTTATTCTTTGAAAACTCAATACTATACTAAATATTTATTAAATTCACATTTTTCTCATCGGGAACAGCTGTATTTCTGTTGAACATATTTGAAGCACTGAGTATTTTTGTTCCTTAATAATACTTTTGTTTACAGTCTGTAATGTCATAAGTAAAAGATCACTTCTCACTTCTGCCTACTGCTGCTACAGGACTTATTTTCTCTACTACAGCAGGATAATTAAAAAAAATAAATTAGTGTTAGGATTTTCTTGACAGTGATAGCCCCTTAGCTGCTAAATCTGCTATCCCATCCATCACTAATCTCAAGCAAAGCAAGCATTAGTTTCTTTGTGACTTATCTAGGTCTTTAGCAGATCAATAGCACAGCTCAGATGTTTCAGACTCTTCCTTGTTAATTCACATTTATCTTTTCATCCAAAGAAGGTAAATTACCTCACAGAGAAGCTGTGTGTTATCCCCAATAGCAGTTTATAATGTTGCAAAGTCAGCGTGACCCACATATCTTATCTCAGCTGGAATGCATTTGTCACTGTCTCCTGTTATGATCATCTGGTACAACACCCTAGAAGAGAGGTAAACCTGCAAAACAGCTTCACCGCTTTTATTTAATGACCTTTTTTTGCCATGTGTTCCTGTATCACCTTCAATTTAAACTGCTAAAGTAAAAGGGACTTTTTCCTTTAATGCTCCATTTCATCATTTTTATCATTAGCAAAATTTTCATTCCTCAGCAGCCTTCATTTCTGCTGTCGTGAGAGATCAGTAGGTGGTGACAGCGAGACTGGGAATGGAATCATTTATTAATAGGTTAGTTCACCCTCAGAAGGGACTGCTGGGGTAACTCTACGTTTGTACAGTTGGCTGCTGGTTACCTGAAGCCTCTCGGGCCCTGGGAGTCTTTAATGCTCTTAGGAAAAAGGAATGAGAAGCTGCAACCAGACTGCTGCAAGAAGAAATGCTGTACAAAATGAGTTTGACAGCAATTATGCAGCTGGGACTCATTCCTTGCCGAACTAGAGTGAAGTAGGTATTTCAGTATCTGTTATTCTAAAAACTTCATAAATTATGGAAAGAAAACATAAATACATTTGGCTTGTAAGGAGTCTGACCCAGCTGGTTGCAAAACCAGGACATTTTATTCTGTTCCTTCAGGTGAGCTGAGCAACTTCTGCCTGGGCTGGACTCTGTTCTGCAAGTGTTACATTCTTAGGTCTTTAGCTGAGAAATTAATTGGTGCCATAGAGGTCTGCTCTTTGATGTGAAAAAAGGTAGGTCTGTGTTCAGCGCAGTGCCCGATTTCTTCCCAAATCAGATCATACAAGGGAGGCCCAACATGGAGCGCCCACTTTCTGTGGCCGCCCAGCTGGGAGGAATAGCAACAGCAGATGCTCGCCCCTCAGGTGGACGTGGACCATCCAACCGGGGTGACCTTAGCGGGGGGAACTGGATGGTTAGGAGGGCACAAAGCGCTTGCCCAGGTGCAGGTGCGCTACCCGCGTGCCTGCAGCCCCAGCAAGTTTGCAGATAACCCAAACAGGGGGTCAGTGCCCGGGGGGCACCCAGCAGCAGCCCCCAGTTGCTGTAGGGAGGCACCAAGAAGACGAAGCCAGACTCTTTGCTGAAAAGTACAGTGGGAGTCTGAGAAGTCAGTGGTCACCAGCTGAGAAAAAAGGGAGAGTTCTGGCTGGATGTAAGGGGGGAAAAAAATTAGATGACCAAGCTTTAGAACAGGAGCCTGTTCTAAAGTTTTCCTGGGGGAGCTCTCAAATCGAGGCGAGACCAGCAGGTGTGTCTGAACTGGGGGAAAGGATGGGTTTCCATCTGTACGTACTCATTTTCACGGAAGGAGCAGGGCAAGGGTATATTGGATGTTTCTGAAGTGTTTCCCCTCTCTGTTCTCTGCATGGGTGACTGTACGTGCTGAAGTTACTTAGCCTTTCTTCGGAAATCTGCACACACCGTATGTTTACTGAACTGTCCCTGTGGCTTAATTTGTGTTCAGGAAAACAACCAGGGCATTAAAGGTAAGAATTTCTGAACACAAACTGCCATAAGGTATCGAGGATAAAAGAATTCTCTGGTTGTGTTTCTTTCTTCTTAGCATTTTAAACGCTGCAGCAAACCTGAACAGGATGGGAGATGAACAATGAGGCACTGAGGACTGGAAGGCACAAAATATTTTTCCCTTTGGGATCTTAGCAGATAGTAGAGCTGTGTCCTGTCCCTTCTGTGAAAGGTACGCTGCTCACAAGTACCGTGTCCATGCAAATATAAGCCACCTCTTGATTTTAAAAAGAACTTTGTAAACAGACTTATTGATCTCTGAGATATGTGTGGGTTTTCGACCATTTTTACTGCCACTTTTCTGTCTGAACGCCTTGCTGTGCTGGAGGCTAAGTCAAGATACACTTTTGTTCTCATTTGAGAGTGTTGCTGTTCCAAATTGAGGATATCGTGTGAGCAAAGATCAAACATTAAATCTGAAGGTTGTTTACTGTTATTTCCAGAAGCAAGGTGAGGGAACCTGATTTTGTTATTTTGTTTGACAAGAGAGAAATTTCCATTTATTTCCAGTGAGGTATGTAGCTGTTCACCAAGGAGAAGGGGACAGCAAAAGGATCTTTTGCACCTTTTTTCTCTGTGCCACCTCCAAGCCTTTAGCTCTGAAAGTTGGTGGACCTTCTTCCTGAGTCAATGGAATCCTTGGGGAAGAGGGGTTTTGGCATTTGTTTCCTGGCGTGCTGTTGAAGAAACTGATTATTTAATGTTTTTTAGAGAGCTGTAGTGGTAATACCATTTGGGAAGAAGCAGTAGAGAAAGTTTAGGGTCTTATTCTGTCTCATCTCCATCCACTTGTATCTTTTCAGTTAATTGTCTACTAGAGTTTAGTTATTTACTTAGTTGTTTATGTATATATATAAACAATTTCTATATAGTTATCTAGTCCCCTGAGGACTGGGGGGAAATATTTTTCTCCCCAAAAGGGCGACTAGCCAAAGCTTCAGCAAGAATTCTGCTGATCTGGGAGATTTTGTAGAAGATTTGAAACTGATTTTAAATAGTATTTTTATCCCGTAGCTAGGCTGCTACAGGCATATTGAGCACAGGTCAATAGAAACGTGCAGACTTCATACCCGATTCTGAGAGGTGTTCTTCAGCTCAGCTTGTTAATTAATTTTATAAAGTAGGTAACGGGGGGATTTTAAACACAGCTGTAGAGAAGCTGAAATGGGGGAAGTTTTTGAGGGACCCACGTAGGAGGGAAGCTGGAGGTGAGAGGAGCTGCCCCGGGTGCCGCTGGCGGATGCAGCGGTGACCGGGCTCCTCCCGCCCCGCCCGGGGGGGGGGTCCCCTTGCCGGGGACCAGGCGGCCGCGGGGCCCCGCCCCGCCCGTCGGGCTCCCGCCGGCCCGTCACGCTGCCCGGTTGCCCCAGCTCCCCGCCCCGCTCCCGCCGGCCCCGCCCAGTAGCGGCTAAAGGCCCCGAGTCACGTGCCGCGGGCGGGCCGCCCTCTCGGCCAATCAGCACGGCGGGCGGGCTTCCCCCGGAAGTTGAAGCCGTTGCCCGCCCTCCCGCCGCTGGTTGCCATGGCAGCGCGGCCGGCGGCGGCGGCGGGCGCGATGGTGAGCGAGCAGGCGGGCGGGTGGCGGCGGGGGTCCCGGGGCCGCGGCTGCCCTGTGGCACCGGCTCCCTGCGGCACCTCTTCTCTCTTGTCGCCCGCAGGCGTCCGGGCCGTGGGCCGTGGGGCTGGCGGCGGAGGCGGAGGAGCGCTGCGAGCGGAGGCGGGTCGGCGGGCTGAGGGCCGCCCTGGAGCGGGAGCGGCGGCTGGAGGAGGCCCTGCGGCGGGTAAGGGCCGGGGCCGGCGGGGGGAGAGGCGATCACGCTGCCTGGCTTTACCCTTCAGAGGGGGGTTCTGTCACCGTTGTTCCCTGAAGGCGTAGTGCTGCCCTTTGCCCGCTGCCGGGCCTGCGGGGGCCGCCACGGGCTGTGACGGGCCTGACGGGCGTTGTTGGCCCTGGGCAGGCAGAGGAGGACAGAAACCGGAGGGAGCTGCAGCTGGAGCGGGAGGAGCGGCTGGCGGCTGAGCTGGCGAGGCTGAGCCACGAGAAACTTAAAGACGAAAAGATGAGGCAACAAGTGAGAGAGAACAGGTAATGCTTCAAAATCCTGACAGCTTTTTAAACTAGCTTTTCTGGTAAATCCATCTGAATTCGCAAAAGTGCCGTTACAGGAGCAGCCGGCCAGCGGTGTGCTTCCTGCACGTATTTTACTTTTCTTGATCGTGTGTTGGACTGAGCCGTAGGTGCAGCAGGATGGAGCATGCAATGTTTTCAAGCAACAGAGAGGAAGCTTTAGTGTGCTAAAATCTGATATGCCATTTATTTTTTAGAATAGGCTTTGACTTTTTAAACTTGTGCAGCAGAGAAGGCAATAAGTAGTAAGAGCGTAGGAAAAGGTGGATTTTGCGCAGTGCTCAGCGGGCAGTGCTCGGAGGGGATGCTCCAGGTGTCAGTGAGCAGCGCTGGAGGTGAGTGCGGGAGGCCAGAGCAGCGCCAGGTGCTGCAAGCTGCGCGCTGACAGGACAGGCCTTGTGAGAGTTGTAACAGAAGTGGAAGTGAATCTGACCTGGGAGGAACAGTTATTTTAAGATTAAGGTATGATAAAAAGTTATTGTAAGCAGATTTTGTTTATAAGGGTAAAACTGATCCACAAAATTTTAGTTTTTAATAGATCCATATATATATGTACACTTACACATATACGTAGGCATATATGTTTATGTATACATTTATGTATATATACATACTTACATGTAAAATATGCCAAACTATTAATAGCACGTGTAGAAATAGCGATAACTCTTTTATTTTTAAACAGGTATTGTTTTCTTTTTCTGCTCTTTTACTAGAGCATTATTTTTCATTTAAAATTGCAGTTTCCCCCCCAGAATATTTTTTATGCATTGTGTTTAAATAATGATGGAAATCTCAGGTTTTTTTCCCCACGAGTACTTTCTTCCTTGTAGTAGGATAAATTATTTTTTTTTTCCCCACTAGTCTTGAACTTCGAGAGTTAGAAAAAAAGCTAAAATCCGCTTATATGAATAAAGAGCGAGCTGCACAGATCGCTGAAAAAGAAGCTATGCGGTATGAGAAAATGGTAATTAGCTTCACAGTGTATCCCAGCACCTGAGTGTTGTATCTCTTTGTATGGGAATGAACATTTCTCTTTTGAAGCTGATCTTTTAATGTAAAATACTGTAGGTGTAAACATTCAGTGTTTATTGAAAATATGTTTTGTGTTAAGAAGGACTAATTAGCTTAGAAAATGGTTTACTTTGCTGTTGCAATCAAAGTAATAGTGAATTAGGCTGTATGAATGGATGTAGTTTTTATTTTACTGGGTTTGTAATATTTATCCAAGTTAATACTCTGATACGCTTTGTACAGTAACTGCTTATTGTGGTGAACCCTCAGGCACAGATTGTTGAAAATGTTACTATTATTAAACATATATTTGAATAACTTCAGGAAAAATTGTGAACTTCTATTTATATATAGAATAATATTGTGATCAGACAGATGATTCTGATTAATTTTTAACTTTTTATGCAAAAATCAGTTTACACATATTGCTATAAAGACAATGCATTTATTGAGGATGTTCTACGTGGTTACACCACATTCCAATTCTTATGCCAACATGAGCTAGTTTTACTCGTGCTGGATGCTTTACTTCATTTTTGCTCAACACGCAACTGCCTTTAATATTGTTACTTCTCCTCCAGTTGTGTAGTTATTGAGGGTTCTACTTACCGAATTAAGTTATTAAGCATATTAAGACGTGATAGGCTGAGACAGAAAACTTGCCTTATTTGTAATGCAGTGTAATTCCTTTTTATACTGCGTATTTTTTCATTACAAGTTGTATTAGTGGGAGTAAAAAAAAATCTTGCAAATTTTTTTTTTCCCTCTATAGAAACAGGAGGGTGAAATAGCCCAAAAGATGAAGGAGGAGTACGAAAGGCTAATCAAAGAAGAAAGTTCTGCAGAACTGAGGCGACACAAGGAGAAGATAGCGTATCAGCAAGAACTGGAGAAACAGCTTGAGGAAAAAGAGAGGAAGAAGCAGGATGCTTACAAAGAGTTTCTAAGAGAGAGAGTCATGATTGATGAAATTGTAAGAAAGGTCTATGAGGAAGATCAAATGTTAGTTACTTTGCTATTTTATTATTTATTAATTTAAAACAAAACAACTCGTGTAATTCCACATTTGTTTCATAGACTGAGGCCTGTTTTAGTTTTCCTTGGTCATATTTTACTAACAAAAGACTGACTTGTGCGGATTTTGCTGTTGAAACATCAGAATGTGCTTGTCATTTCAGTCGATGTTGTGTCCTTGTTCCCCAAATACAAAATCCCCCTTATTCCAAGGAGTGCTTCCATTGGGCCCATCGTGCTGGCAATGACGGCATATGAGAGATTTCTGCCTCGCTTCGTGTCACTGCCTTTTTGTGAGGCATGTTGCATGCCTGTCTCATGGACAGAGATAGGAAAGGAGGTTTCTGGGGGCAGGGGTGGGGGTGGGGAGAGAGTGATATTAGTATAAATAAATAAAAAGTTTAGGAGATCCTGGTGCACATTAGGCTACTGGGCTTCCTTCTTTCTGTTCGGATGGAGCATGTGAAAAACGCAGTAGTGAGACCTATGTGTCCAATGTGTCCTCCTGAAGAAAGGTGTTAAGGCATGAGATCCCCCTTTGGGGGCAATTCAGTGATAAGTATTTTCAACGCAGGTACCTGGTTCCCAGCTGAATAGGTAAGCAGAGCCATTTAAATCTTCGTCTCTGGAATATGTTGTTAAGGGTGGTCTGTTTAATATTACTCTGCTCTATGTTAAATAACATTTTTTCCCTGTCTTCTACAGGGAAAAACAATTGAAGCTAGATAAAATGAGAGCAACTCAGACATACATTGAAGAATTTAAAAAAGAACAAGCTACCTGGAGGAGAAGGAAAGAGGAAGAGATGGAAGAAGAAAATAGAAGAATTACGGAGTTTGCCAGCATTCAGCAACAAAGAGAAGAAGATCGGATGGCTAAAGTTCGAGACACTGAGGAGAAAAAGCAAAGGCTTCAAAGCATGGTAGCAAAAACTAAAGCTGTTCGGAAAAAAATAGTATACATTGGTGTCTTTCATTTAGAAATCTTTCCTTCTTCTACCAGATTGCCCAGAACCTGGAAAGAGAACAACAGAAGCGTGAAGAACTGGAACAGATCCGCCAAGAGCTGTATCTGGAAGAACAAGCGGAGACAGAAAGGAAGAAGGAGATGGTAGGTGCTGGCAGGTAGATGAAGCAGTACCTGCACACTGGGGGGGAATATTTCACTTTCCTTGGACTTCTGCGTGTACATACATGAGTATTTTGGTACTTGTCAGATAGCAGGTTTTTTTATATGTCCTGTGTATGTTACGTGATCCTGTGTGTAAACCGTTAAGGGGAAATGCAAGTGGAGAGGAGTATTGCAACTTTGCCGTAATTCCTGGAGAACGTTCAGGTTAGTGGAGCTGGTCTGGATGAAATTTATGAAATAAAAGTAGTAGTCTATATGCAGGAAAACATATTTCACGGAGCATTTGTAGCTATGGGTAGACTAATCTGATTTAAGCAGACCAGATGTGAGAATTTAAAGAGAAAAAGAAACCATTTTGAATCACTGATCTAGAAATAAGTCATAAAACGAATGCAGAGACAGTATTTCACCCAGCCTTCCTCTGTCCCTTCACTACTTCTGATGTCTTTGTGGTGGAGCAGCGCTCCCTCAGTCTTTGGGCATTGTCACTGGAGTTGATGCTCGAAGAACATTTAGTGAGCCTGTATCCCGTGTGCAATTCCTTCTCTTGCCAAGGATGCTTTTCATAGGCCACGTAACTCCCATTTCAATGACTTTTCCTCTGTCAATGCTGGCAGGTCTGTCGCAGTCTGGTCTGGGTTGGGTTGGGTTTTTTTTCACACTTTGGATTTGCTGAGTCTGCGGGGCTGTTTGTGACTTTGGGATGTTTCTGAGGGACTCCTTGAGCCCCTTGGAGTCTGTGAGCTGGTTCAAAGCAGAAATCTTTTAATTCTGACATGGGTTTAGGCGTATTAAATGAATCTGAATTGTTTTCAGTTCTGTTCTGGCACCAAGTGTCTATTGTCAACGCTATTTTCTAAATGTTGTTAGTTGGACAAGCACTTTGTCTATTTATTAAGTGGTTGGAGGGAAAACTGTCCTTTTGAGTTTCCTTTGCCATTCCTGTTGTATTTATGTTTTAATTTCAGGAAGACAACTGAAGGTTTTGAGTACCTTTATGGTTCCCTTCATACACTTATTTATCTCATGAAGGAGGGTGCCAGTAACTTTCAAGTTCAGGTTTAAGTTAAGCGGGTTAATGAACACTTGCTTTTGAATGGCCGTTTGCTTTTTCTGACGGGCTTGCCCACACGCTGTCTTACCTTGCTATGGGTGACAAACAAAATGTAAGGCAGGCTGATACACCTAACACTGTTATTTTTAGAGTGTTGTTCAGGATGACTTGTCTTGTTGATTTACTTCGTGCTAGTAGAAAAAAATAATCTCTTTTTGTTCTGGAATTAGAGAATCTTGAGACATTTACTTAACTGTTTAATACCGGACAGCACCATTAGATACGGAGTGTTTGCTCCAGTTATTTATACTAGAAAGTAACAGTTACAGTAAACTTATTCCAAGATAAATCAGGTAGACTGGCTGATGGTGATCAAACTTTTCCAAAGTATGTTCAGTAACAGCATTTTATTAAATTTCCTTTATAGGCAGAAATCGAAAAGCGAATAAGGCAACGCTTAGACTTAAGGCAAACATACGAAGAGCAACTGGCGTTAAAGAAGCTGGTGCGACAAGCTATGCGAGAAGAGGAAGAAGCCTTCAGACAACAGATGTTGGCCAAGTTTGCAGAGGACGATCGCATTGAACAGATGAACGCTCAGAAACGAAGAATGAAACAGCTTGAACACAGAAGGGCTGTGGAAAAAGTTATCGAAGACCGTCGCAAACAGTTTATTGCAGATAAAGTAAGAGTTTTCACGTTTGGTTTGAGCCAAAGCGTTTCAGTATGAGAATACTTCCGCTGTCCTAAGCAACAAGGCTATTGTTATAGGGAAAGGTGACAGGGGGATTGCAGAGAAATGTGCAGGGGGGAAGCAGGCCTTTGTTTTGGTTTGATGACAAGAAACCTTTTTAGAGCTAAATTTTCTTTGTAGCTCAAGAGGTGAGAGTCAGCAACAGTCCTAGACCCCTGTATGACCTGATGTGTGCTGCAAGTGGCTCTTCAGGAGCCGTAGGATCAGCGACATGACTGTTATCCAGTTCAGCATCCCTGCCCAGCGGCTCTGATAGACATGTGAGAAGGGGAAGCCCCAGCCTTGATTTTTGACAAGGTCTCTTGAATTACCATCTGAGGAAGAAAAGGCGTAAACTGAAAACAAGCCATGCAATCCCATACTGCAGGTTTTGGACCTGTATATGGTGTACATCACATGTGTAATGCGAACTGCAATTTCTAGTCATCAGCATGAGAACACGTGCCTATTTCTGCTTTTCCTGGACTAGAACAGTAGGGCAGGAACAGACTAACTTGTCTGAGAGCCAAGAAGGAATCAGAACTTAACTACCTTTAGAAGGGCTTCTAGTATGAGACCACACGCTTACACAGCAGACTAGCCCCGTGTCTGGGCATTCAGTCTTCTCTACTGTTTGAGATCTTTTTCTAGTTACCAAACAGGTATTGTTTAAATAGTGCTGTGTGGCGTTTTCCTTATGCATTTCCATCCTTTTCAAATTAACTTCTTGTGACCAGGAGTTAAATAAGTAGAAGTTCAAAATCTGCTTCACCAGAAGATTTTATCCTGTGGTGAATATTGGTGGAAACAAACATTCATAGAGCTGAAAATGAACAGTTATGAAAACTTTCTCTTCTACTGTAGGAGCGTGAACTTGAAGAAAGACAGACAGAGGAGAGAAGACAAGAAGACATCCATGCGATTGTTGAAGAAGAGAGACAGAAACTCCTGAGAGAGCATGCGTCTAAATTACTGGGTTATCTTCCTCGAGTAAGTGAATTTTATTTTAAATGCTTTAAATACTTGTCCTGTAAATCAGTTTTCTCCCAGATTAGTTGAAATTGCAGAACCGTGTAAATTCCTGGAGTCAGTGGGAGTCCTTATTGTGTCAGCTCTCCCGTGCTCACCTTTTCCTTTCTTTTTTTTTTCTTTTTGAGCTGGGAAGCAATTTACAAAACTATTCTTTCGGACTCTACTGCAGTCTTGATACCCAGAACAGAACTTGCTGAAAGCTTCCACAGTGCTTTGCGCATCCGGTTTTTGGAATACGGAACGTTAAGTTTTAAAGCGGGGCTTTTCTGGCTAGACAGGCGTCCGCTGCATCTTAAACCCTGTTTCCACCAGATTTCTCAGTTGAGGTTTTGGGAGTTATTTCTTTAGAGTGTTGGCTATCTTCTAAGTCTTCTGTTACCTTGGAACAAGCCTCCTCTCTGTTGCAGTGCAATAAACTGCAGCGCTTACAGAAGCATTTCAAAGTTCGCTTTGTTTGTGTTTTTAAAAGTTACAAAGATGGAAGCAATTCTTGTCATAGGAACAAACTACAATTTATTTTGTGTTACACTACATAATCTGAAAGATCACCCAATGGCACACAAATGGAGAGCTGCTTGAGGGATGCAAAAATGCCTTTACAGTAGGGAGAGAATTATCTGACTATTTAAAGAAATTCTTTTCTGCAGTACTGGAAAACATGGTAAATGCAGAAGAATATAATTTTTATTCAAGTATTAATATGCTAATTTGGTGCCTGAATTTGTAAAATTGAGAGTGAGTTATTTCCTAACATAGATTTGATTAAAGGATAACTCAAACCGACAATATCTTGATACAGTTTTCTGGTTTGAATTTACCGTTGTAGGAAGTCTTGGCTGTTTCTGCGTGTCCAAGGCTCAGACCTGTTCCGTGGTGTTGAGGTTCTGCTTTATTCTTTCTCTGTCTCAACAGTGTGTCTGAATCACGTGGTCACGCACCACGTTGCTTGACTCAAAGCGGTTAAATAGGAAGGTGCTACCTAATTGTAGAGCCTCCAGTATAAATTCAATTTATAATATTTTTTTTAAATGTTGCAAGGTGTGTTCTGTGGGTCGTGCACATTTTTAGCCCTAAAATTAATTGAGAATTAGTTAAGAGATTTAGATTTCTAGGTTCTTCTGTTTCCTTTCCACAAAACATAGGTTCTGATTAAGTTGTTCATTAGCAGCTGATTTCCAAAACTATTTCCTTGTATGGGCCAACTTCTACACCACTAAAGGTGGAGGGAGAGCCCTGCCCCAGCCAGTGCTGCTTTACCGTGCAGTTGCTTAATGTTACTAAACCCGCACCTGTGCTGACTACGATCACTGCTGTTAGAAGCAGAACGCGGGTAAATGCTGCCTTTTGTACAGTGCTCACGCTGGAATCATTACGGGGTTCTCACCATGGTTTGCACAAAGAACAAGAGCGGTGGTTCTAGGTTGGCACCCCCTGTGCCAGCTTGGAACTCATCTGTTAAAGTTCTGTGACGGTTTTCAGGGCTGTTTGAAAGGTCACACCGGTACCGCTGGTACAGGCTGTTACGTTCACTTCCATAGAAAACTGCAGGGATCCACAATAATCTTGCTTAACCTTCCGATGTATGTTTCTTCCCCTTATTGCAGGGAATACTCAGAGACGAAGATGATGTCAACATGCTTGGAGAGGAATTTAGACTGGCTTACCAGAAGAGAAGAGGTAATGCTTTTTCAGAAGAGAGCTGAAATTTCCTGCATCTCATCTCCTCCTTTGCCACAAGGTGTCATCTCTTTTCTAAGGAAAATTTCCGTATGTTCTTAACGGTGAGGAACTCCTTTTTAATATCATTAAAATCTCCATTTTAAGACTGGACTGCTAAACTGATGAGCAGTTAGTTTTCTTTAAGTGTATGTTGTCCTTGTGTTTTCATCAATAAACTCTTGTGGAGTTCTCAATTATTCTCAGTGATGTTGCAATGTTAAAAATGTTTTCTCCAGCAACTCTGCAGAAACCTAAGCTTGTGTGCATTTCAGTATGGACTATAAGATTCTCTTAATGCACTATTCCTGGTTGTAATTTAAAGATTTTCTGCACTGGCATTACACTAGTAAAATACTCATCTCGCTGTAGTTTTTGTCTCACCTCAGAGGGGTAGGTCTGAGTTACTTGTTTCACCATTTGTTCATGTTACTTTGCTGGTAGGATTCAGTAGAGACATTTTTCCATTTTGAGGTCAGAATCACCATTTATACTTTTCTTGCAGTGCATAAACTTGCTGTTTATGTGCCATGTTTCTATTCAATTAGTCTGAGGGAGGAATCCATGGAAATAGCAGAGGTTTGGCAGAGGTGCGTGCAAGCAGCACAGGCTTTTACGCTTACGTTCATTAATGCACACATGATATGCTCGGCTCATCTACACTCAAACTGTTATCTAGTTCATAATTATGATGATGTAATGAAATCTTGGATGTAATGCTTGTAGAGCACCGGTGGATACGGAGCCATCATTCCTGACCGTATCCCAAAGCAGCACTTGGATGGCCAGGGGAAGTTTTAGTATTTTCACCTTGACAGCAGCAGGAGTTTTACCCAGCGCAGCTGTATCAGGTTATGGAGCCTGGCTGGGCAGTGAGGGGTGAGTCTCAGCTATGTTTGTGCCAGCCAGGGTGTAAGGTGTAATAGCTAAAACAAGTTCAGACCGCTTCTGGAAAAAGAGCTGTTGGTGCTTAAATTAGCTGCCAGACCAACTCACTGGGAGGGAGAGCTGTTACAGACAACACCCAAGGCCAATTTTCCAACCACATGTTTTAAAAAGGCCATGACATTTTCTTCTCAACTGGATCCCTGGTTAATTTTTTTCTCTTGCAGCAAGGAATTTTCTGAGACTAAACCCTGACTTCTTTGGACTGAATATTACCTTAGCTAAGGTATATTTTTAAATGCTAAAACAGAGCAAATGGAGTTCTTTTGTTGGAATATTCCTTGCACGGTCTGTGCTTCTGCACTCACTGCAGAAGGGACAGTTTGCCCTTCACCAGAAATTTGCATTTCATATGATATTACAACACAAGCAAGCAGGCTTAGGAAAGTTAAACAATTTAAACATAAGCAAAATCAACAAAACCAGTTTGCTGGGATATGCAGTTATTAACTATTAACAAGCAGTCGTATACAGTGCCAAAATTATGTACAATCTGACTCGTATTTCAAACAATTATTTTTTTTGTATGG
Source organism: Falco naumanni (assembly GCF_017639655.2). Lineage (NCBI taxonomy): Eukaryota > Metazoa > Chordata > Aves > Falconiformes > Falconidae > Falco > Falco naumanni. The sequence goes on along the minus strand of NC_054060.1, from coordinate 18,290,962 downwards.
AATCAATTTCCCCACTCAAGAGCCTTCATGAATTCCTCTTCAGTAAAAGAAAGCATCTTAGCAGCTTCAAGGTGCATCTTAAGAAAAAGAAAAAAAAAAAGAAAATTAGGAGCAGGAGGTAAAACAGTGTGAATGACCAACACAAAATTCTTGGGATAGCTGAAAGGGGCTTCAGCTCTGTCATTCTGGGGTTTTGTACTATGGGTTTGGATGTTCACTTGTTTAAGTTGAAGCTGCTATTCATATTTTTCTGCAAAAATGTATAGCGTAGGAGTAATGTGATAAAATTTATGCTAAACATTGCAACCTCAGCTCTAGTAAAACGGGACCAATCGCTTTTCTTAGTTCCTTATATTGCTTTAAAAATATCTCAGTTTTAATGAGGCATGGAAAGTACCGAAAAATCTGACAGCTTTAGTGACTGTTAAAGAACACATATAAGAAATCTGCTATATGTTCTTTCAAGCTGATCAATACTTAACTTTAAAGTTATTACAAATCAAATGCATCATTAACATTCAGCATGCTAGCGCTTCTAATACGCATGACTTCATGTTAAATTATTTTAACAAGATAATATAACACCATTAAAACTTAACTGTCAGCATAACTGTGCTACAACCACACGAGAAATACCTGGAGCTGACCACTGGTAGCTGTGTTGCCGTGTATCGCATCACACAGCTGTGATCCATTTTTGCACATAAACACACCCACACATACATGTGTACATATGTATATGTTTAAAAATCATACTGCAGTTTGAATTTGTATTTTTATTACACAGGATATAGCACATTAAACGGAACACTGAAAGGAACAAACTAAATTTTTTCACTTAAACAAGGCTATTTTCTGTGCAAATAACACAGTTGCTTGGAAAAATGTCATCAAGATCATCAGTGTTTGATGAGAAAACAAGAAATAAATGGTCAGTGTATTTGCACAGAACTACCGAGCAAAAAGGCGCAGCAGCCGGAAAGCCCTGAAGGCTTCCTGGGTTCTGGCTGGTGTCATGGCACAGGTCACAGCGGTGCCACATGTCCCCAGCACCACACCGGAGTATGATCTCTTCACCTATTGTTGTTCAACATGGAAAGGAAAATGTCCCAGCTAAATAGTTTTAATAAAATGGTTACGTTTTGAAGAACAGAAAACAGCCCATGTCTACGAAGAGTCTGTTGTGGGGTGTTTTTACCTATAGACATTCTGTCAGCTCAAAGTGACAACACAGCCTACGGCCATCCCCCCAGACAGCGTCACACCCGCCAGCTCTGCACACCTCAGACCAGCTTCCCCTTGTGCCTTCTACAGCTAAGATTTCCTATGAAATTCTCTCAAGCAGAGAATGGCCTGAAGAGACCAGCTGGAACGTGAGCAACTACTCGCTGCCAGCTGCAGCTCGTCCTGCTACTCATACTTAACACCTTTTGGGCACTTTGTTCCTCTCTCACCCTTGGCGCAGTAGTGTGCCCTCCCCTCCAGGCCAGCTGCCTGCATGGCCACGCAAACACTGCAAATGGCCCCAGCCAGGTTTCTCGCATTCATTCATCTAAGGCTCCCACGAAGGCAGCAGCCCTGAGGTCCTTCCTGTGAGTGCCGTTCTCTTTCAGGTTCTTTCGTAGTCTGTTCTGGAAGGACAACTAACAGCATCCTTCTTCTCCAAGTACTAGTTCTTTTGTAAGAAAAGGTAAGTGGCTTTCTCTACTACCTGCAGTTCTGGTACAGTGTTTGTAGTTTTTAAAAAATGTATTTAATTAAGTTTCTTGAAGGTCATTTGAGACTATGGTTTTGGTTCACAGTCTAACGGAAATACTGCTCTTTTTTGACACCCCTTTCAGTGAATTCATGTTCTAGAGGACAATGAGCTACCTCACTGAGTTCATTTTGAGCAGGTCCTGTACCTTTTTCATTCTCAAAATGAAGTTGAAGGGCCATAAGGGCCAGCCAAAGGCTAAGCTAGCGCTGTTAGATGAATTGCCAGGATCTTCTTTGCATCCTGTTACTGCCAGAAAAATTCTCTTCAGCTGGAAATGCATGAGCAGCCTGAGTTCCTCTTACTCCAGTTACCCATCCCCCTATGTTGGAGAGGTATTCCAGATTCCAGGGTGTATTTCCATATTGCAATTCCCAGTTCTTAGGATAAGTATGTGTATTTTGTTACATGAAGCTACCACTTCGTACAGAACTATTCTTCCTCTAGGGAGGCTTGACTGCTTCAAAAGCGTTTACAACATGCCTGGTGGTCACTGCAGTGCTCACAGGGTAAATAACGTGGTCTATTTTCTTATCTCAAAGGCTGGCCCTTCTAAGGTGCTTCTGCTCAACAAGTCACCATCCGTGGCTTGTTTCGGCTCTCTTACAGCTTGGGTTTGAGAGTGCAAAAAGAAATGGCGTTAACTCCATCCTGAAATGAATCACATGGGATTCAGCGGAGTAAGCAATTAGAGGTGAACCACACTCATGTTAAGATCCTATCTAGGCGGTTGTGAAGCCTGTAGCCTGCATGTCTCGTGTAGCCTCGGAAGGAGAACTGATGCACCTGATAGCGCACAACCCCAAGTATTTAGTAAGTAAAAGGTGCGATGGAACTAGGAAGACCTAAATGCATCAGTAAGTGGAAAACTGATTTAATTTCTTTTGTGTAAACTCAGAGGTTCTTTCAATTTGTACCATTAAAGCTCATTTGACAGGTCTATGCTGAAAATACTTTTTGAGAAAGATAAGGTTTTTACCCACTCTGCAGTGTCTGAGGTTTCTCTGTCCGAGTAGAACAGCCCTCCTTTTTGGGACATCAGTATAGCTTTATCAAATACAATACTTAAATACATTTTCAGCTACATTCTCTCTGAAGTATTTAGTCCACTTTTCACTACACCACCTTCCTGTGAAAGCCGTATCGCTAATTGGTCGGAGAAATTGTCAGCCTGTATTCTACTACCCATCCCCTATTCAGCTTCAGCTGCTAAAGGAACTGGAAGGCAGCAGCCCCTGCCCTCCCTTGTGTGCCCTGAGGGAGAGGAACAGAGGGAGATATGAAACCAACGTAGAATAAATAACTTTCAAAATGAGGCTAGCTGCAGGCGCCCTCTGGATGGGAACACCCATGCAGCCACGTAGATGTCATTACACTGTGTTCAATTCAAAGTATGCGTGATATTCCAGGAATTACAAGAGGATGGAGGTCAACTCCCTTCTTTCAGTCTAGTAAATTCACACCTAGGAATAAGTACTCTTTCATTTTGTCTTTCCTTCCCCCCCCAAACTTTTTTTTCCTTTTGTCGTTATCGTGTCTTTTCTTTTTTTTTTTTTTGTTTGTTTCCCCCCTTTTTTGGGGAGGGAGGGGGAACGGTTTTTTTTTTTTTGTGGGTGGGTGGGTGGGTTTGTTTTTTGTTTGTTTTGAGGGTTTGTTTTGTTTTGTTTTTTTTTCCATCTGACATGCAAGGAGAGCTGCACCTGGGCAGAATTGTACATGTACAGAACACCTCAGAATATAAAGAAACAACGTTGATTGAGAAGGACATGCTTTGAGAACCCAGGAAGAATATAGGTCTAAAATGTAATGGCTCACTCCTGAGGGGCCACGCTGTTCCAGCTGCTGATAAAACAAGCAATAGGGGGGGGGGGGGCGGGGGGGAACTAAACTAACTTACATGCTGAAAGGGCTTCTACTGACAGCACCAAAGGGAGCTGCTGTTACTGCCTGAACAGTATTTGTTCTTGAGGAGGCTGTCCGAAGGCTTGTCAGTAGTAACCTTTCACCATGACAGGAGATGTTCCAAGTTAGGAATGAGGTCAAGTCAAAAGACCACCAGCCTTTGCTATAAAGCAAAATATTAGCAGTAGGCACTAATGAAAGTGAGAGTGCTGCTCCCCTGCATTGAGACTTCACAGTTCTGGGGCTTTAGTTTGCAAGTACCTTACTGGGCAACAAATGTATTTAGCTAGAGTGGAATAGAACTGGTCCTTACCTTTTGTCTCTTTAAAATATCGATTAACTGGAACTGCTTTTTAAAACCCGTCATTAGGTCTTCTTTTTGTTTCTGCAGTTTCTTGTTTTCTGTTTTTAATTCTTCAATTGTTTTGAGCTCTTGGTTAGCCACATCCTACCATGGGAAGAAAAGGAGAAATGTATTATTTATGAAAAGTGGTGCTTTAACCAAAGAAACTTAGCATTACCTAACCAAATGACAAACAGCAGCCACACATGACACTTCTGAAATGAAATAGGATTAATCAAAATATTCCCAAAATATTCAATAAAATGAAAAAAAAAGAGTAGAAAATCTTAAAAGAGCCGTGGTTTGCCCGTATATGTCTTAGGTGTGTATGTGTACTTCTCCCTTTTTCTAAACACATTAATTTTCTCACAAATGGGGAAAATCAGAAAGGTTATAACTTTTATTCTGTACATTTCTTCTTCCTGCATAGATTGCAATAGCAGTGTCCCAGATAGTCACCAAAGGGCTTGGCAAGTTTGCTCTAAGTTTGTTTTGGGGGACTGTCTGTAAGAGATACGATGCATCCAAAGCTGTCCATCAGCCCTTTGTCTCATTCTAGCATTACTGAGTGATTACAGACTGGAACTTGTTTTCCCAAGCCACTTACCTTGTTACTTTGCTTCAGTTTATTGAGCTCCACTTTATACCTTTCTGCTTCTTCCAGGGCCCTGTTCAGGCGAACCTCCATTGCGCTCTGACTGGTTGCAGCCTGCTTTTGTACACGCTTTAGATTCTCCAATTCCTATTTAAGAAGCAAAGGATAAAACCAAACATTATAAATAATGGCATTTTAATGACTCCCATCTAGACAACACATTTACAGCAAGGCTGGCCCTTGAAAACCGAAGAGCCGCACTTCTTTGGCCTGCAGATACTCTGCCTCAAAGACAATTAATTCCACTGTTAAAACACCCCCTTCTCCTTTGAAATCTTGAAAAAGAATCTTTCAGATCTTTGTTTTAAACTTCTTTTAGAATAATTTGGAGCTGATCATGTAAGACCACAGCACTGACTGAGAAACCTTGTATGCTCAATCAGAAAAAGAGAAAAAAACATCACTATGTCCACTCTGTGGCAGGTTTTGGAAGTGACCAGTATTCCCAGCTGCTTCTTCCCACCTGTTCCTTTTACCTATCTTCCCCAAATGTTACTACATGCAATTACCAACAAAAAGTTACAACAGCCTACTGAAGATAGCTGAGGGTAGTAACTGTTTCATCTAGCTAGCTAAGTAGTTCATCAAGTGTTTATGGCAGCAATCAAAACAATTCTCTCTTGTCTCTGATGATAGTATTTCACAGGGCTGTAAGTGGGGAAATGAGAAAAAAGAGACCAAGTTGAGGAACAGAATAATGAGATGAAAGATCAGGGAACATAGATAAAAGACAAAGTAAAAGAAATAAACAATTCTGGCAGAAAGAGCACAACTTTTCATTTGTAAGAAAGAAATAGCCTTTTTTTAAAAACACTCAAATTTTTAGTGATGAGCCCAGAAAGATTCTTTTAACCAAATCAGAGTAGAGAAGGGGGCTTGCTGTTAATTTTTTGCTCTCTGACTACCTTATTTCTGAGTAATTCTTCTATTTGCTCAGCTCCACACCAGCCCTTATGGTGGTTCCTTATGATTTCCACATCACTTATCCAAGAAATACATACTAATTGATGAGTGTATGCAGCAAAGATGTTACGGTGAAGTTATGACCAGAACAGGTATTTCTGGGGAGCTTTGAATCTTCTCCAAATTGGATGAAGAAAACAGGAGAGTAAGGTGCATCTCATTAATCCTCCCAAATTCTGTCGGTGAATGTGTCTCCTCCAAGAGTTCACAAAACTAAATGTTGCTTCAACATTTTTATTTTGTTGCTAACCTGTCCATCTGATGGATTAAAAAAAGTTGGGTGAAAGCCTGGCCAGTCAGGCAGCAGAGCACCCTGGAATGCAAATTCATTTGCTAGAAACTGAGCCCTATGTTTCCCAAGAAAACGAGCTGCACAGCACGCAAACCTCTTGTCTTGTATCAAGATGATGGAGCTGTGAATAGAGTCAACTAAACGTTTTGTGCTATGTATTTTATTCTGTGTTAATATTAAAAGCTTTGGAATGTAGCCTTTACTCAAAAAAACAGTCTGCATGCAATGCAGATTACATATCAGCTAATCACATCACTTAATGAACGAATTCTAAAAGTTCTTTTCAGGCTTTTTGACACTTACTGTCAAACATAATACCTTATCAAGGACTTTTTTGCAAGTCATCTAGTGAGGGTATATTGTTAAATATATTTGACTCCCAAGTTTTTCATCTGAAAAATGCCTGAAGTAAGTGTTTTACTTTGTAAGTAGGCAAGGTTTCTGCCAGTTCTTCAATGCTTTAAGTAAAAGCTGGATTCATTTTCTCATATCATGTTCCTCAAGAGGGGGGAAAAAATTACTATGTTCTAAAACTGCATCCCATTTCAATCTCTGGGTTTTCTCCACTGTGCCAGAATGGCTGAGGCACTTGAGTATCAGTAGGGGAGGTGATACCAGAGAGCTTGTCCACGAGTAACCCTCCCAGCAGCAGGCATAAACAGTGCTTCTATCTTTAGAAAGCTCAGCCACACCTGTCCACCCCCAAAAACAGTTGAGAGATAATATTTGCTTAACATCAAGCCCTTCTTCAAGGGAAATTATAAAATCCCTGCACAAAGCCTTAAAAGGAATAAGAGCATAACTTTACCGTTTCCCTGACTTTTATCAAACGTTAAAGCTAGATTGAATTAAACAGTGAGAGGGAACACAGAAGGAATGTTCTTGTAGACAGGTGGTGGGAAAAAACAGGAGAGGTGATAAAACTGATCAGATCAACTAGATGGAAAAAAAAGAGGAAAGCTGGAAAGAAGAGTATGGAAGTTGGGGGGAGCACCAGAATTCAGCTGCTGCCTGAGATGGGTCTCCCAGCAGAAAGGGTCACAGAGACCAAACACCAGAAGAAGGAAATGTAAAAATAACTAATTACTATGTTTCAGGTAGTTTGTGAGAATCTTTGCCTAGGCACATACAATGTATCACAACTCTTCTATCATTTATGTTGCAACCAAAATAACAACAAAACCTCCAAACTCAGAGGTTACATTTGTGCTGGCTCAACTATACAAAGTAATTTCTCTAGGGTGAAAGTATGAGTCTTGACAGTTTAGTGGCTCAGCACTAAAAACTCAGGCCCATGTTCACAGGTAATTGTTTTTAAACATATGTCTAGAATTAATCTACCACTACATTAATTCCATAGTGTTGAATAATATTTCATACCTAAAGAATAAAACAGTTTTCAGATTAAGTCCGTAAGAGATTTAAACAGTTACTGCAAAATGATTTTTAGATGCATGCTTTTGGCAGATATTTTTTTTTAACACCAGAAAAAATATGCAAAATAACTTCTGAATTAGCAGAGAAGCATTCATTACATACACTTGCCTTTTTTGCTGCCTTAGTATTTTAAAGAACTATCACTATTTGTCCTGATCATGTCTGATCAGTAACCTTGAGAAACTCTAGAAAACACAACGTGTTAGGAATAATTGGAGCAATGGAGGATGGTAAGCGCAGAGCAAAGATCAGTATGGTAGCTGTACAGCAGAAGTGGATAAAGGTTTTACTACAACAGACATCTCCTCACTCTTGGAATAAACTTTCTAACTGTGACTGTTTACAAGAACCAGCATAGACCAAGGAAATTATGGAAATGGCCATTGCAGACAGCTTTAAGTATAGGTTAAACAAACTTTTGTCCAGGATAGTTTGGACAGAATCTATCCCACCTTGGTTTAAGAGAATGGACTACATGACTTTGTAAATCTTAACCCTGTTTACTGTGAGTACTACTCCTCAATATTTTTCCTGACAGAATCAACAACCACGGTAGTTATTTAAGGGAACTTAAAACTTCCAAGTATCTGCACAAAAAGAACACATAAACTTAAAACATTTTAGTTTTGAAATGCCAGAACTACAGAACATTAAGATGAAAGCATACCTATACAAATATATAGTATGATTTAACGGCAGTATGAGACTTTGTTAGGCTGAGGTGTGCTATTTTCCCCAAATTTTTACGTGAAATGTTCTCCTGGTTCTATTACATGTACTACACCATACTATATGTATTACATGACTCTGAAGTCAACCTCTTTAGCTCTAAGTAATTAAAGAAAAACACATGCTGCTCTTAGATCAAGTTCCAAACAAACAACGCTGTGCATGCAGGCCATCTGCTACAGCTAGGCACATATACAGTTTTGCATATGTGGCCTACAACAGGAGCCAGGTTAATTTTGATTGATCCAAATTAGAGTGGCTGGTTTTCAAACCATCCATTTTCAAGAACAAAACCACATCCTTTCCTCTACCTGCAGAAGATGCTAATATAAGCTGCAGATGTGGGTTTTTAATGCTCACCAGGTACTACAGTTTACAATAAAGCTCCTATTACCAGAAGTAATTTTGAACAATTATAATTAAAACCAGAAAAATAAAGTTCTCCTGTATTTTTCAAGATTCTTTTGTGAATTCGACAGCAGTTTCTGAAAAGGTTGTTTTGCCTCTTGTGGTCTTTTTACACCAGAATTTAATTTTAAAATACAGAAATGTATGATTGTAGAAGCAAAAGAAAATGAATTAGCAAAATACATAATTTCTTCCTTTAGAAAAGGGATTAAATAATTTTAAAATACAGCTTTTAAAACTAGTATCAGATTGAAATGCTAATGGGATCATTGGATACAAATCTAAGGTGCAGAGGATGACTTGATGTGGGTTTTTTCCCCCTTTCATGGGGTAAATGACACTAATATCTGCAATACCTTTTCTAGTGCAGTGACCTCTTGTTGCAACCCTTCATTTTTTTTGTTTGCTTCTTGTGACAGCGTTTTGTACTTTTCAGTCTGAGAATGTTGCATACTGATTGTTCGTTGCAGTCTGCTGTTTTCTTCTTTGGTATCTTTAAGCTGAGATTTTAAATTCTGATTTTCATCATCCTGTTTGACAGCAATGAGCAAAAAAACCCCAACTAAATTATTGCAAGAAAGCAGTAGGAGAATGTGATATTAATGTTCTGTAAATAAAAGTCAGTAAAAAAATATATATTATAGATACGGAGATAACAGTTTTTAAAAATTATGTTACTTTAAAATGTTTCATGATGGATTTCACAATAACTTTAACAAAGGAAACTACTAAGCTAAACTAGGAAAACAAAACCCCAATATACCAGGACAATACTTCAAACAAACAGCAACAATTTTCTCATTTAATTTTCTGCAGTCTTTTACCTGCAGCTGTCTTGTAGCAGTATGTAAAACATTTAATTTCTCATAGTTCAAAGGTTTTGAGAACTAACTATCAAAATGTTACAGAATAATATGAATAACAGTGGCACATAGATATTTTGTGACCTTTTTGTGTGAATAGCTAAAGGCACACTTTAGGAAAAATTCTGGGAAAAAGAAGAGAATATAATTACTGATAAATCAATCCTTTATGTTTTAGGAGATTATCTAGTTTTGACTTAAAAGCAACTAGTGATCCAGGATACATCAAGTATTCAAATTCCAGATTCTTTTAACATCAAGTAAATCCCGCATTAGATTTATGACCTACTGGCAATTACGTCCCACATTAAGCATTATAATTTCATGGCTTTTTTCTTTTATAACCTTTTAAACATTATAAGTGAATACTAATTAGGTTATTTCAGAGATACATTTTGCCCTTCGTTTCTTCTAAGAAAAAGAAATCAAGGCACATACAGAAATTAGGTTTCTATGAAAATGGGTCTTTTTCTCTTGTCCTCTCGGCCCTTAGGAATACAGGCTTCTCACCTGGTAAATATATATGTTTTACCCTCAGTTTCAAGTGACTGCACGCACCTTACAAACTCCCACTTCTTTATATTTGAAACAGATTTATTGCTTCCTTGTAATAAGTGGACTGTGAACAAAACCTAGAATCTATCTCAAGGCTTTGGCAAGATGAAATTTTTGTGATGTTCTGAATGTAATGAAAGTTATTTTCACACCAGAGAAACTAGTACCCAAAATGATAACATTTATATACAGAGTGCTATGGGAGCAGGACAAGAATAGGTACAAGGTTGTCTTCTCCCATCTGCTATAGTAACTGATTTATGTAGTATTTTTGGCATGGAATGATGAAGTTCAATAGCTACTGACAATATTATATTTGATTTGAAAATGTCTTCAAAATCTAATGTAACAACTTCCTTCTGATCACAGCATAAAAGTACTGAAATGCAGAAGCACCTGTATTGATAAAAATGAAATAAATTATACATATAAAATACAAAAATCTAATTCTTTCTAAAGATTTTCTTCAGGCACCTCTCTCAAAGAACTTATTTAATACCATCCTGCTCCTTAACTCTAAATTAAAAGCTTGAGAGAAAACATATAGATGGTTTACCATACATTCTGAATGTCATCCCCACATTTGGGCCTGCGGAACAGGTGAAAACAAGCATTCTGAAGTTAAGAGACCACAACTAATAATTGTGTAAACCAAAAAGTTAGTTCAGAAACCTTGCCTGATTACAAATGCATGAAAAAAAGGTGATCCCTCTGGCAGACACACACAAACTATTTAAGGTTTTACAGCTCAAGAGATGTTTGAGCATCACCTGAAAACATCTTGCCATCGCTGCAGACCATAAAATTCAGTTGTAGTAACTTGAGCAGTAAAATATCAGTGTAGCTTCACAGTGCCTTAACTTCAGTCTGATCTGCCCAAGCATGTAATTCCAAATACAGTCCTCATCGAGCGTCATCTTAACAATGGAGAAAGTCTAATTTCTGTTTTGATTAAAATATTCCATAAAAGTGGATCACAGATCAGCTGTTTCCACACTTTGTTCCACCAAGGACACACAAAGCACCTGACTATATTTCTCAAGCTTTTTTATTTCTCATTCTGCTTTAAACATCCCCTTCCTCCCATTGCCCAGGTCTGGGCACCACTCGTATTCTCTCTCTATACCAGCATCTGTATTTGACTGCTAATATTTCCTCCTTTATCTCAGGCTCTGGTAACACTCCTTCCTACAGTGATGGCTAAGGACACTCTGCAGCACCAGTGTCCCTACAGCTGGGGCACATCTTCATTCCAAGTAGTTTTTTCCTGCCTCAAATTCTTTTTCATTAAGTATATTTTGCAAGCTTGTAGCCCAAGACCGCATTTATACAGAAATTACTATCCTTGACTCTAAATTCTTAGGAAATTGCAGGGGGAAGAACCTTAGCTCTTAATATTTGAAAAGGAAAGGTTAAGAGAATTCTGTTGTGATTATTTGCTAAAGAGGAATCTACTCTGTTTCTACAGATAAGAAAATTCAGCTTTTACCTTTTTCCTGCATTCACAGGCTACACTAGCCAGCTCTTCCTGCATAACACGCAACTTTGCTTTAAGAAATCTGATTTGAGCTTCTGCAAAACATAAGAAGTTGTAAATAATATCCACAAGTACTCATTATTCCATGCAGAAAAGAAGCAAGACTGATGTAAGAAGTCACTTTAATTATCTTGTTTTTAAAAGCACGATACATTGTTTATTAAAGAGAAGTAGGCAAATAAAAACTCAGATTTCTAAATAAATGGTGCGTGTTTCTCATTCTTAGGCAAAGCTTTGCTTAGATTTTTCCTGTTAATGACTGAACTCTACATTTTTAAATGTAAAAGACTTGTAATGCTCAAAATTGGAACTTACTGGAAACTTTTGTCACACTGTGCTATACATTACAGCATTCCTTGAGGCTGAAGTCAAGAAAACTATATTGTAGGGTTTGTCTACTACAATCAATCGGTACCTGCAATTTGTGTAGTTACACCCAAAGTAGTTTTAAACTGCTCACAACAAACAACTAAACGTAGCCTGCAAACCCCCCAGTATGTAAATACTCCTCCCACACACTAGTCTATGCTTTTTTAAAGTACACTGCTAACATTATTCAATTACCAGTTTAAAATTAAATTGATTTAACCAGATGTTTTTTTCCAAATGCAGTAACTTCTTGCTCGTGGAAAGCTAAGAAATGTCCTATTACCGTCATGACAAAACGAGCTGTGTGTGAATGGTCTGCTCTTCTACTTCCTATTTCCCATCTTTCCCCCAATCATTCACAAGGAACTCCACCTGAACTGCCACAGGCACAAAGCACAGAAACAGTATGATGATCAAGTTGAGCAACATAGAAATAACCATTATTCACAGTAGGTACAAGAGGAAAAGAATAAAGTGGAGGAGGAGTATCTGGAACTGAATGGGAAGGGAAGGATGGGTACATGTGTTCATTTGCTGTAAAAGGAATTCTTGTAATTTCACCCACCTTCCCTTATCAACTGTCAATTGCAGCTTAATTTGTAACTCTGCAGGAGCCAATAATTAGGATTTAGGAAAACACCATGAAAAAATAAGATACAGACCAACTTCTTTCCTCCTGTAACATCCTTGCTAGCTTCTGATAACTAGTGGCTATCCTGAGATGGAGACCATATTGAAGCCATCAAGTTTAATACTCTTCCATGTACTTCTAAACTACTGAGTTGTTTGATTTTCTTTATAAAACATATTGTAGTTTGGTAGTCACAATATCCTATGGCAATGAGTTGACTAATTTAATTATGCGTTATGTAAAAGAAAAACATTTTGTATAGCTTGCTTTAAATCTAGTTTAACGTGGCACTTACTCGTGTTTGCATTACAGAAAGACAGCTTTACCATTACTTTTTTTATTACAGAATCTTTCATATTGCCCTCAACTCTTTTGTTTTCAAACTGAAGATTCAAATCCAAGTCATTCCATGCTTCTAATCGCTACTGTATACCCTTTCCTATATCTTTCCTAGTTCTGCTTCCTGGTTTTGAGATGGGGTGTGCAGAACTGTGTCATGCTCAAGATGGGGTAGCATCAGTTACAGAATAGAATAATGATAACAATACAGTATTTTAATTTCTGTTATCTTCTCAAGGATTTCTAACAATCCATTTGTCTTTTTCACTGTGAACAAGCAATCCTTTTTTCCCTGAGGAAAACCCATTTCTGACAGTCAGCAAGGAAGAATAAAAGTACTTAACTATGGGAGGAAACCTACCTGCTCCAACTTCATTTCCAACACTTGGAATAATATCATCTAGACAATCTGGTAAGCCTCCTTTCTCTAGTTTTTCCTCAATTTTGCTTATTGTTTTTGCTAAAGAAAAATCTGTGCAATCCTCCAGTATTGCAACATCAGCAGCACTTTGTACTTCTAGGTTTCTTATTTTTGAACTGAAAAGAAAGCACACCCTAGATATTAAATCTATAATACAAAAAAATTTTACAAAAATACAGCACGTCTGCTATTTTTAAGGGCGCGCAGAATTATTTACCTAATGCATCTTCATTGCTCACATTCATCTGAATAATGCATTGATGGCAATTTCTCACGTTCTTTAAGATACTTTACCATATTCCACATAAACAGTTAGAAGACTGTACATATTATAATGTAGATGGCAGAGAAACTAGTACCATTTTCTACTGAGAAGATTTTGGCATGGTCTTCTCATCCAACAATTTTGTAACTAAATCAGAGTAAAAGAAAGAAACAGAGGAATCTTCTCTTGGCTTTAGCTACTATCGACCGCCTTAAATTCTGCTGGTTGTCTCCCCTGTACATTAACTTCTAGAACTCTGTTCTCTCCAGTTATACTCCTACCTTACTACAATTTCTGTGTCATGCCTGGCCTAGGAAACCTCATTGATCCTAGAAGCTGCATACCAAAGTTTTCATAAAACCAAAACACAAGGTATGTGACACGTGCTACATAGGGTATCTCCTCAGCTTTCTGTTACAAAAAGGTGACATTGGTTCCCACAGGATCTGAAGCTCCTAAGTTCTTATTCCAATATATCCTCATCCCAATGCAGCCTCCAAACTCCTCCTTAGCTGCAAACTTTCTCCCACAGCTTTGGGTTCACCCTGCAGGTATTGTATCTGTACAATTCCGCTTCTAAATCTCATGATGTGGTGCCAGCATGACAGCCTCCCCTGAACTGCCCAAGGGAGGTCCCAAGTGTCCACAAGTGACTTCCAAATCCTGCAAGACAACCTTGGCCTGTGTCAGTACCATGTTCTGCCATCTTGCAGACAATTTTCATCCTATTCTGGTATTTGTTCATACCTTGTGGCAGTTTTATTTTGCTCCCAGGATTTTATACATTTCTCTACTATTTCCTTTTGCCCAGGTGTCCATTTCTTGCTTTTACAACCTTGAATATGCTACCTACACAGCCGAAGCTATTCAGCCTGAAATCCCTGAAAGCTGTGGTACTACTTCCGACTCTCTCTTGGCCTGTGAGCCCAAGATTCACCAAAACAGAGAAGGCCCTCGAGGGCCTCATGTTTCCCATGACAAGTCCGATCACAGCTCAGCCTGCACCACCTAGGTGTGCCCTCTCAGGCTGCCTCAGATGATGTATTTCCCACATGTGTGCTCATTAGGCATCCTTTCACCAAGGGAGTTAACATAGTGTAGCTGTCAGCCTTGAGAAGTGCTTAAGCAGAAAGCAACAGTTTCATTGTTGTAATATTAATCACATGTGCTCACTAATAATTTTTGGTGCTCTGTGCAAGTGAACAGATTGCTACATGGTGGAGCTGACTGAGGAGGACCAGAAGTTTGATACATTTATTTATACAAATATATGTAAGTGTAGAAGCATATATGAATAAAAAACCCCTGATAAACAAAAATAGCAACTACAATATTTAATTACAGAGACAGATGTGTACAATATACCTTGAAGTGGTTCTTTTTCCCTTACTTCCAGAGTATGGTCTGTTCTGAGCCGTGGGCACGGAAGCACATTTCTTCTTGTTTGCTAGCTACAAGATTTTTTCAGAAAGTAGTGATTTATTTTTTTAATTAGTTAGGAATTACTTTTTTCTAGTATTTTTTGTGGTTTGTTTTTTTTCTTTTTCATATATTCAGACTCAAGAATACTTTTCAAATATGCTTTTGAAACTTTTAAAAGCACAGTTTTTCAGTTTTACTTGCACTTGTCTTTATCTTGCAACTTTTATGTCCATATGCCCAAGTTATAATACACCCAACAGTCATTTGCTTGTGAGAGTTTTTGCACACATACTCATAATAAATTCATGCATAAGCAAGGCTCTCAGCTATTATCATGATATTAACTATTGGACTGTCAACAGAGTGCATTTCTTTGAAAAATCATACCTTCAACAACATGCTGTGTTTATGCATTATTTTAATCTTATAAATTCCCTGTAGAAGGAAGATCTAACAATATTTTTGTTACTTTCACCCAAATAAATGTTCTTAAAATTTAGAAGGGGTTCTACTGTATCCTGATAAATAGCTGAAGACAGTATTTTGGAAGTTTTAGCTCACCTCCTAAAAGAATCAATGTAATTGTAATTAGAGACAATTGAGTTTGTTCCTGATCAGTCTCCTTTTTCCATTATATTCCCTTCCTGTACTCCGTTATTTTGACTACTTGTTTATTATTACACCTAGAAAACAGTAGTACTGCCTTTAGTATTATACTGGTGGTGGAGTAAAGGGGAGAAAGGAAGAAATTACTTATGTTCTAATATCACACTAGGAATTCTTAATTTGATGTTCAAAACAGTGAACACTTCTGTTAACGCTTTACAGAAGATGAAACTTAGAACACAACAATGAAACATGACAGAGATCCACTTCACCACCAGTGGCACTGAGAAACCCTGGTAACACTGTCCTTGTAGCACTGCTCTGAACATCATTTCCTTCTGGCTTCCCACCAGTGCAAGTCCCCAGCGTAGCACAACCTCAAACCCAGAAGTAATAATGTGGTAATTATATCAGAAGAGAAATTAACTAGGACAGCTTTGACTTCGGTACCTTGGCATGTGAGTGTGTAGGAGATGAAACTTCAGGGCAGAGTGGATCTCTGCAGGAAAAACAAACAAAAAAAATATTGCTGAACATGTGTACCAAAATAAACATTTTCCAAAGCAAATTCAACCCCCCTGTCAGAGTCGGGAGAATAATGTTTTCTATGTCTAGAATAAACAATATAGCTAAGGTGGGAACATGTACTAAGTTCAGTCATAAATTCAGTCTAATTCTCTGTCTTTCCAATCTACCTCATTTGCTCTCTAAATCACCTGGTGAGCCTAGCGTATCTAATACAACAGTTTACTTATGTACCAGAATCTGAATCTTGTCTTTCACAATTCAGGTGATTGTGGCAACTACTGGCTTATTAGATCAATGATTCCCTGCACCAGGGAGTACTTTGCCAGTATGCACAGTCTTACCAGCTTCAACAAGGGAGACTAACAATCCATTAGCAAAGATCACCGACAGCTCAGCAGTTAATACGTCTACTTGAGACATAAATTCCTGATTTAATACAAAGAAAATGAAGATATAAACCACCGTCCCCTACAGTCTAAGAGGGGCTCAGGTTGACTGTTGTCAAGTTAATTGACAGGGACTGTCAAGTGAACATGAGGTGGGAGCAATTTATAAATTAAGCCTCACAGAATTTTCTCTGAAATAAATATTACAAATATTTTATCCATTTTACAGATGAAAAAGGAATAAAAAAGAAGCCTTCTTATCTGCTTATTTGGCTGAAAACCATACTTCTTAGTGACTGAACTTCAGGTTAAATGATTATTTTTTAAACCTGCTGGAAACAAGCTGAAAGTTTTAGCATGCTGTATACTATCCAGGTCAAGTTTCTTGTCACATGTATAATGTTTTTGCTTTCAGAATGAGTTATGGTTTTTACCACCCTTTGTAATTTTTTACTTCAGTTAAAATACTGGCTTATAAAAGATTTGGAATAAAATTGAAATTTCAGGCACATCAAGTCACTTCAATTTTTTTGCCCAGCTCATTTGAGCAAATGCTGAGATCTTGCCTTTAAAAATTTCACAGACATCCATTCATCAAGAATTATCTGCACAAAGCTCCATGTTTTATTAATCCAAAAAAAAAACCAACCCTGGAGAAATCATCTGTGTGTGGTTGGCAACAGACTTCAAGAATAGGGTGATTAGTTTTTGTCTGTTTACCCTATTTTCCTCAAGCTTCCTCCCTATTGGCTAGCTTTAGGAATACGCAGAAGGTGAGGATTTGCTGCCACAGAAATAGCAGTTACATGTTATTCTGGAAAATATGAAAGTACAACACACTCTATACTCAAGAAAACAACAATGTTCTATCCATCAATATACTAATTTGTTCCTAGTATATCTGTTGTCTCAGGGCCTTCTTTAAAACAAACAAACAAAGCAAAACAAATGAAAGAAAAACCTCATTGTTCACTAAATTCCTCAAACTTGTTTAACCTTAATGGTTTCTTTCCTCTTCCCCCGTACATGACAACCCATTTTTAAAACCTCATAATACGGTTCTATAGTTGTTTGGTAAGTGAAATTAATGTGCAAATCCTGAAAAGGTATACAAATAAGTAGCTAGAGTATTGTGGCAACACTGAAACAGAAGCTAATGTTTAACAATTCCATCTCTGCATGTAAACAGGAGATGCATGTGCATGAGCAAACCCTTTGTGTTTGCTAATCCTATTCAAAGCCTATAGCATGCTTGCCCATGCGCGTAGGGTTCCCATCGCCATGAGCCCGGCAACGCTCTGAAGAGTGAAAGTGTAAACAAAAGCTGATTTCAATGTGGTGTCACTGGAGCTGCTTTGTCTCTATGCAATTCAAGTTTCTCAGCAAAAATGATGCTATAAAACCTCCAGAACAACTTACTGAAAAATATGCACTGACTTGCAGAGTGACTTAAATATTTGTTGCCTTTTTTTTCACTTTGTTTACTCATTTTCTTTCTTAACCTGTCTACCCCACCCCCCGACGTTAGCTCTTTCTTATCTTCAGTTTCTCCCCTTCTTTCCAGTTGCTTTAGTGTTCATTCTCCTTAAAGGAGTCAATGGAAACTTCAGGTGGATATTTCAAAAATATCTCAAGTGCTTCCTTTAGATTCGACCTGTCTGCTTGCACAATTTAGAAATATTTTTTAATTAAATATGAAGTACTTGAAACTAATCTAATTGAATGGCCTCAGTGTTCACTCATGGATAATCAGTATGCCTAATTCCTAGCACACATTTCTAATGTTTTTCACTACAGCATGGGATTTCAATTCTTCTTTCACATAAATGTTTACCAGAACACAGACTGTGGTTGTTTTAAGATGTTTTAGTTTATGTAGGTAACTGGTAGATGGGCTGCTACTCTGATATGCTAATTGCCAATATTTTTTTAAATTCTTCCAGCACTCCCATTTATTTCAAGTGCATATTGTCAAAGCTATTAACTCCCTTTGGGGGGCTGAATCCTCCGATCACATTACTTCATAAAACAGCCCTGTAACTCAACTCCAGTTTGAAGTTCTTAAAAATCTTCTGTCTACTGTTCAATAACTAACTAACAGAACATAAAAGTAGATGCAGAATTTGTTTGCAAATCATGATTATACTGATAACACATGCAGTTTGTTTTTTTCCCTCTCTACAACTGACAGATATGGCTTCAAAATAGCTCAGGAATAATTTTAACTATAGTAGCAAACTTGCCGGTGTAGCCAGGCTTCTCTCACAGACTTGCTGTCACACCCTTTTGGGTACTGAAAAACCCTTTTACGTCCATAAAACTCCCTCACTTTTTGTTTTCACTTTTGCTCTGCACACAAGTAATTGTTTGATCATCTCTAGCAGACTCTCATATATACTATCTCAAAACACTCTCCCAACTGCAGCTTAACATCTGAAGTACCTTGTAAATCCAGCCTTGTAGCTTTGTTATCCAGATTAGCGACATGATAAATTTAGGAACCTAGGGGATCAGGTCCTTGATAAACTGTGAGTTAGTCTTAAATTCACCCAATTGCTGTAAATAATGCCCCTGAACAACTAAGCGAACATGGCCATGTATCTACTCCAGAGCTAACAGGTTTGAACACAGGCCAAAATGCACAGCTGTACGTATGTCCATACAGGCTAAAGGTATGTGGGACCCAGAAGTGTAATGACGCCCAAGTTCCAGAGGGTGGCAGCTGAATGTTTTTTCAGTCTCAGGGTTTTGTGTGTATATTTTTTGGCATCAAGCACTTCCTGTCCCAGGAACATTTAGGCCGAATTAAATGTGAACTAGAATCTATTTCTTCGCTTTGTCAGCCCAGCTGGTTAAAAAACATCTACTGCTGAGTGTCTGCTGTTTTGTACTGCAAAGAAACTTGTTACCTTACCTTGCTTTTTTTACAGACGTCAGCACTACTTAGCATCCTAGATAGAACATTTCAGCACAATTAAGACTTCCTTGAAATAACAAGGAACGCCACTGACTTAGTATCAATTTTTTCAAATAACATAAAAAAAAATTTAGACTCCACCAGTCTAGTATGCTGCAAAGATAAGATAAAACAGGAGCATGACTAGGGCGCAGGTTAGGTGTGCACGGCCAGTGTGAAAGATTCACCACAAACTACATGCAGCAGTTGTAAAGCACATACCTCTCTCTTGTGTCTTCACATGATGTAGTCTGTACTGTAACTGGTCTAGATAGTATCTCCTGTTGGGCTTTCTTTATTAAAAAAAAAAAAAAAGTGCTCAATTTTGGGGGAATATAACCCATTAAAGATTAGTTATATATTTGTAAACCACATATCACAACTACAGTCTACTATGGAAAAGAATGGAAACTATAGTCCACTGTGGAAAAGAATTTCTCAAACATAGGAAAAAATGGCTAAAAAATAAAATGCTATTACTGTCCCCCAACATTTATTTCTGTTCCACAAAATGTAGTTGCCCTTGGCCCATAGAACTTTTGCATAGCTTAACATCATCTGAGATGCTGCTACCCTCCCTCCTTTTTCTCTGAAATATAGAGGTAGCAAACGCACAGCAAGTGGGACCATTCTTCAATTTTCCATACTGTGCAATAAGCCTTAAAAATAAACCTTTATTATACATAACCATAATATATATATTATATATAAATATAAAACCATAACTGGACACTGATATGTTGTATGTATGAACAATTCAGTCTGAATGCTGAGATAGTTTCTATGTTGCTAAATTGCACTTATAAAGTGTAATCCAGAACAAAATGCAGATGTCCTGTTTTGTGTTTGGGGGTTTTTTTTGTTTGTTGTTTTTTTTTTAACTTAGATTGGTTTTCTTCTGTTGTTAAATGTATATCTGTGCAATCTGGTAGTGCCATGTAGTATATTAAGTGTCCTAAGAATGTTTGATCTTCTGTTGTATTTAGAGAAGGGGGGGGGGGGGAGGGCGGGGAGGGAAGTGGTTGTTGCTGCTTTTTAAAGGAAAGGGACTAGATGCTATTTTGGCCACTTCATCTGCTTCTGTTCAATGCCAAGCAGTTAGCCTCAGCTTGTCACAGCTCAAGAGAAGAGTGTTTCCACAGGATGTAAAAAGGAAGTTTCAACAGTAGGAAAAGTGCATACAAGTATGGCTTTCCAGAAGACTTAATAATTTGCTTTTTAAGCCTTATTTATTTGGGTGAGTGCATTTACATTGAATATATGCAGAACACCTTCTCCAAACTGTTTTGGGTATAAACCACATCTCTCCTGTTCCCTTTTTTAAATTTGTCCAATTTTCATAGAAAAGACTTGACTCGTATCAGGTACACAGCCACACCAATGTCAGAAGCTACTACTGACAAACAGGAACTTTTCCTGTTTTAAGAAAGCTGCCTTCTTATTAACTACATATTTTCTATTTATGTTGCTTATTCTTTGTAATTCTTTCAGCTTGAACAATGTACATCTTGCTTCACTAGGATGTTATTGGAACAGTATCTGGTTTTCAATTACTAATTTTTTTTTAGCATATAAGACATAAGCCACATACAGATACTTTTCTTAAACAACTAAACAAGTTTTATGTGGTTTTATGTATATATCTGCAAAAATGCTCTATGCATCTGTGTGAACATCTACCTGCCTGATTAAATATATATAAAAATTATTTTTGGGTGTGTTTTTAGTAGAAGTTTAAGGTTCTGAAAAAAGGAAACCAAAAGGTTAGATTGCATTTGAAACCAAAATACTTTTACTTGTCATGGTCTAAGTAATTTCTTTTGAAACTTGACCCTGTGTGCATGTGAATCAAGGCTAAATTATGTAACAGTCTGCAGAACCTACTCACCATTACTTCTTCAGCCTGACGCACCAGTTTTTCTGTTTTTGTTTCTAATTCTGCATTCAGTCGCCTGAAAAAGTAAGAAAGCTTGTCACTGAGTTTTTGAAAGTTTTAATAGAAATAAGTGTAAGCATGACAGGATCTCTGCCTGAACTAAGTAACATTTTAGTAACTCCTGCCGAGGAACACTGAAGCATACTTCAGGGTATGAGCAAAGTTATGTTTCAACCATTTCCTGGGTTTCTGTCAAATCAATAGTAATAAAGTACCTACACCCATCAAACAGTAAGGTTTGGACTGTAATTCTGAGGTAAAGGGTGGCCTTGTTTTTGGCCGTATCCTTGCTTAACACACCTCTTCGGTCTTTATTTCCTCATCACTTTCTGTTAGCGTGGTCCCTAGCTGAAGCATGCTTAGCAGCAAGCACTGAGGAAGGAGTCATGTATGTTTATGTTATGATCACATAATTAAAATGTGTCGTTATACCTATGTACAGGTTAAAATACGCTTGTGTTCTCGCACGCTTCGCTGTACGGCTTTCCGTGTGGCACGGCTCCCTGTCCAGCCCCCCACGGGCCCAGAACCGACAGGTAACAGAGCAAGTGCTTTTAAATGTGCTTTCACCGCATTTGTCACAAACTTTAGCGCTTTTAAGCTTTTTTCTTTTTTAAGAGGCTCAAGCACCTGGGTAGTCATAACGTCAAGGCAGCGCTAGAGCTTTAGCGGCGGGGCGGAGGCGCCGGGCGCGGTGGGCGGGGAGCGAGGCCTAGCGCGGCGCAGGGCGGGAAGGCGGCTCCGCGGCGGGGCGCGGGGAAAACGCCGCCTGCGGGGCTCCCGTGTGCTCCGGGGGAGCTCGCCCAGGGACTGGGATACAGGGGATTAACCGCAACCTCCTCAGGGCGGCCAGCGGGGTGGGGCTGAGGTGACAGGGCCTGGCCGCCGCCCCGGCCGCCTCCTTACTTGTACTCCTCCTCCCGGGCCAGCAAACCGGCGCTGACGGGGCCGGGCCCCGTGGCGGCGGGCGGCAGGGGGCCGCCGGGCGGCCTCCGCACCTGCAGCGAAAAGGAGTTGGTGAGGGGGGCGGGCACGGCGCGGCCACGCTGCCCCCGCTCGCCTTCCCGTGCCCCAGCCGCCGCCTTACCGCGGGCAGGCCCCTGCCCCGCCGGGCCCCGCCGCCGCCGGCCGCCGCCATTTTGTTCACGCGGAGGCTGCTGCGTGGCGTCTCCTTCGCCAGGGCAACGGCAGCGGCGGGGGCGGCTCTGCTCCGTCCCCTCCTCCGCCCCGGGGCCCGGGGACGCTCCCCTCCGGCCGCCGCACGTAGCCCTGACCGGGCCAGGAGGGCAGGGACAGGGGCAGCCACCCGCTGCGGGGTGGCGGGGGGCTGGAGCGCTCGGCCCCCCGTGCCAGGGTGCCGCCACCTCGGCGCCCGGTGGCAGCCACTGTCTGAGGGCCTGGGGACCTGGGGACGGGACCCCGAGCAGAGGCTGAGGATCAGCTGGCTCCGGGCATGGCGCAGGGCCACCATGGGTTCAGGTGAGGGGCAAGCGATGAGGTCTGAGCTGGCATTACACTTATTATTGTAATAAATATTTATTACAGCCCTTCCGTTGGAGCCTTTGGCCTTGCCACGTCGTGTGCTGCCACCACCCCTTCACTTCAGCGTA
The DNA here is from genome assembly GCF_017639655.2 of Falco naumanni. Lineage (NCBI taxonomy): Eukaryota > Metazoa > Chordata > Aves > Falconiformes > Falconidae > Falco > Falco naumanni. The sequence continues at coordinate 18,268,053 of NC_054060.1, read as the reverse complement.
TTAAACTCCCTTTGCAGTGCTACGGCAGGAGTTCCGCCTATGTACCACTCTCCTGCCGTCATCTTTCTGCATTCGCTGTTCCCGGTTTTCCATGATTGCGGTCTGTTTTTAGCCTTGCCCTCTGCCACGCGTTTGAATCTCTCCATTATTTTTGTCCCTCACCCCCACACTGTTTGATTTTGCCCCACGTCTCGTGAGGTCATAGGTCGCTGGGTATATAGCATGAATAATACAGTTCTATACCCGGAGTTACATGGCCTGTATATGATTTTAGCAAAAAGATTTGCACAGGGGAAATCGGAAGGGCTTAGCTGACTGGAAGTAGAAGGTCCGTGCGTAGTTGAAGGATTTCTGCAGAAGTATTAGTTGCAAAACAAGAAATGCTTGGAGGAGATTAACTTTGAGCACTGAGACATGCAGTGTAACGGGATAAATGGAGGTGAAATGAAAGACAGGACAAATGTGATTAGTGGAAGGCAAAAAATAGAAATATCAACATAGAAAATGAAAGTGCTTAACAGTAATGTTGATACCTATTGATATGTATAATGATGAAACATACTGACACATGGGGGGAAAGAGCAAGCCTGTGAAAAAAGTTATGGAGATTTTGAAAAAAACTCAGAAAAGAAGTCAGTCCATGATAATAATTTTTGATATTTTTTTTTACTAATAAAAATACTAAGAGGTTAATGGTGGCCTTTCAAAAAAAGATATGCAGAATTGAACACCATCAGTTATACTTTTGATTTGGAGAAGCAAGAAAGGGTGAGGTCAACAGCAGAAACAAAACCTCTGCAGGGGGAAAGACAGGTTTTGTTAAGAAATATTTTGTAGATTCCATGAGATATTAAGGTGTCATAACCACAGTGAGGCTTTAGAAGCCTCTCTAGTGAGTTTTAGTGAGGTTCTGAAAGATTCCAAGACAAACAGAGGAGTCAGAGAAGGGAAACAAGGTTGGCAGGATGACAGCTACAAGAAGAAATGTGCTCTTTCTAAACAGCAAATTCCACCCCCACCCCCCCGAAGAAAATTACTATTTCTTTTTTCAGAACTAAAATATCATGTTAGTAATATTCCTACTGTTTTTAAAGTTCCCATCCAATATAGCTATAAAATCATAACACCTTAAAAATGCCGCAAGTATTAGCTAGAGGATCTCTGCTTGTTAGATACTGAGGCAACAAAATCACTGGTTGAGATTAGAGAGATTAGAGCCACTGGTTTTCTAGCCAGCTTTTAGTTAAGTCTTAATAAACAAAAGAGGGGTAATTTATTATATCATAAATGATTAAGTATGTTAACAAACATGGTGGTGCAAGGTCCTTTTTGTTTAGACCCCTCTGGGAATAACAACGTACATATATATCAGGATTGCAGATTTGCACAGTTTTTCTAAGATCCACAACATGATTTATTTAATATGACTTATGCTATTGAAATACTGTCTCAACTGAATTTAAAATTCAACTACCTATATTTGAAATAATATTAAAAGATTAGTATGTTTAAATAAGTATTTCTTAGTGAACTTTAAAGTATTTCTCCAGAGATGTAGAAAACAGAAATAAGAGATTTTGTTACATTCTTGATTCCTTGCTCCATTAAGGTTTTATCACTTTAAAGTTGACCTGTGACCTTCATAGTTGTGGTTAATTCTCTAATACATAGTTGGTAACTATGAGAGGGTAGAGAATAGGCTTAGATTAGAGATGGCAACCAATAGTGAGATACGTGAGGAGCCAGGAAAATTTATCTCAGTATTTATCTGGAAAAAAACAACCCAACATTTGAAAGCATAGCATTGATATGGTATAAAATTTAGCCAACATCATTTGTTAGCACATTCCCATTTTCCATTTAATCATTTTTTAGAAGTTGACGCAAACACTGTGACTGTAAAATCAAAATGTTTTTGTCATTTTGAATTTAAGTGTACATCAGATTAGATGCAGATTTCAAACAGATCAGTGTTTGCCATCACAGTGAGCTGTACTTGGGACCTATTGCTTGGGACCTCCACGATTAGCATAGTACATCATCATTCTGTATTTTCCAAGTGTTTCAGTTTTTCTTTGTTTTTTGAAGGATTGTAAGATCCAAGAATTAAATGGCTCTAACAGAAATGTTAGATTTAAAATTAAGTGGTTCACTACATTGCCACTGTTGCTTTTCCGGCAAAGGAGGAGGTAGATCACAGAACAAAATACCTCAGTCAATATAGCTGGTAGGAGTGCTTCAGGACAGAAAGGTGTGCATAGCTGGTATGGTGTTAGAACAGTGTATTGCAGAAGACCACTGAGGATCAATATACAGTGTTTACCTTTGAGTAGACCGAAGAACTGTGTTATTTAATTGTTATCTATGGCCTTATTCCTTCTGCAGGCCCAAATTTTGTGATACCCTTTTCCTCCTCCAATAAAAATATAAAAGCATGAGATTTTTATATTAAGCTATTATCTTTACACTTTTAGACACATTTTTTATTTATGATAATCTTCTTATTGGCTTAGAGATTCATTATACAGAATTTTCCATGTTTCTCATAAAAGTTGTGCTAGAGACCTAGAATATCAACAACAGTCAAAATTGTAAGGGCCAGGATTTCACTTTATATTACATTACTTGTCAGAAACTAAGGAACAATAGTGGTTTAGGACAACATTTTCTTCCATAAAAATAATTGCAAATGTATCAGACCAAACAGATAACAGCTGATACCCTTGCTCAAGTTTTCGCTTTTTTCTTTTATGCAACCCGTTGTAAACAAATAAATAGTATCAGATATATGCAACAATGCGTACAATTTTTAGACCAAGAATCATGCTAAGGGTTAGACGTTGTCTTTCATATGTGGTAGAGCTACATTAAATTAAGCTTATATATATGAGAGAGGCCTGAGATAAAATATTACCTCTGTTGATTCCACCTCTAGAAGGCGAAGTCTTTTACAGGACTTGCTGCTGCCTGCTGTACCTCCATCGTAGGAGGGGTGCTTCCCTGAGGCATTATAACACAAAGTGTGTCATTTCCTTGTAAGCTAGTTTATTTGACCAGAACAGTCTGTAGTGCTTAGATTACCCTGCTCCAGGTTAAGTGGTCACGGGGAGACTGTTTACTGCAGCACATATACACTCTTAGGTCTGAACGCTGGTACTTTCTCAGTCAACACCCGTGGTTTTAGGCACGAGAATCCAAAGCAATCCAACCCACGCTCGAAGGAGATCTGTGTTACCACCAGGGCTGCCTCCGACACAGCAGCGTGCCACACAGTGCTGCCGTATCTCATGGTCCATGTCACATAAACCGCCGTTCACACCATGCCTCTTATTGGTGTGCTTCACAAGCAGGGCATGCACAGGGAGCCTCACGCCGAGCAAAAACCACAGCCTGTGCAGGCTGAACCCAGTCATAAGGAAGTAAACCAGAGACAGCCTAACTGCAGCACTTGCAGATGAAGGCAGAGAATTTAAAGCTAGCAAGCAGTTGTTTGTTTGTTTACTTATTTATTCTAAGTGTGCCAGACAGGATGTCACAGTTACTTCCAAAGCATATCACTGAAACCTGAGCAACTGTAACAATTACAGACCCTTCACACTTGAATAGTTTCCCTACCTTGAATTTCTTAATTTCTTAAATTTATACTTTATTTTTCTAGTTCCAATTTTCTGGAGGGCAGAGAGGGAAGAGCAGAATTTTGGAATGGACTGTAGGTAAAATTTAATACTTAGAAACTTTCAGAAAACTTGGAAATTTTTTAAGATCTGAATACTCATTGTAGTTTTTATTTTAAAAGATGCAGTTGCTATTTCATATTCCTTTGTGTGGAGTGGAAGTAACAGATAATCTTGAATTCTTCTGAAAATCAGACTAAATCACATAATTTCTGTGCAGTAATAAAAAAAAAAATAATGTAAACTCATGCACAGCATTTTCAAACATTAGTGGAGTGGTAGGATCTAGACAATGTGTAGCTATTAAATCAATAATCCAGACATCGAGGGAATTCCCCAGACAGCTGTTGGATTTTTCTCCCTAATCAGTAATAATAATCCAATGGTGTTTGTAATGGCACGACTGCATATCAGAACGTATTTTTGTGGTGATATTTCCTCATGTGTCTCTAATGGCTCCCTGAAATACAAAGATGACCAAGTATTATTAATAGCCTGCATTTCTTATGAAAAAGCTGCTAGCTGAGCTGTTTGGATATATGAAGTCTGCAAAAAATCTTTAGACCTTACTGACAAATACCCGAAGCTGGTTTACCGTCAGTGTAGCCTGGTGTCTTTTGTTTTCTAGCAGAATGACCCTGATGGATGTTAGTTGCTTGTGTCAAGTTTTGTGTGGCAGAAGTTGGGGAGGTGTGTGAGAACTGAGCAAGCAGATTTTGAGGGACAACGGGCCCGGGGGATGGGCAAGCTGACCTAATAAGTCTCTTCCATCTCCAGTGTCTCCGGTTTTGCTTTCATATGGATTTCAGTGCAATGGAAATGTTTATTCTGTTTCTAGTATCTGTGTAGACATATAAAATACCTAATTTCTAGGCTACTCTAAGTTATTTTTTATATATAGCTATAACCAGCATACTTAGGCTATTCAGATTGCTATTTAAAAATACAAACATTTTTCTTTGTTCTTCTCTGCTTCGCTGCACTATTGGGGCTTACTTATTTCAGTGTCATCCTTCCTAACCTAATCCAAACAATAACCTTGGCTCAACAATTTAAACATATTGAATCCCCAACCAGAGTAGTTTTCCCTAGTAATACTCTGATTACAGCAGCTTTTATGTCTGAACAGGAAAGGACCTTAAACACTAAATCTCATCAGCACTGTAAAAAATAAGTGGTGAGCATCAGTCACATTTTCTTGAAATACTACAAGTCTTTCTTGAGGCCTAATCCTTTAATCTCTGGATTTTGGGCACTTCTGTTCTGATTACTAGGGATCAAAAGGTTTGGCAAATACTCTTCAGACCACTCTTCAAAGTGGCCACTGTAATATTACCAGGTTGTTACGACAGTTGTATGATTTTTCATTGTAGTAGTAGCTGGCATTTTTGGAAAAAACAGAGAAGCTGGTTTATCAATGCAAAAGTCTGCCACATTGAAAATTAATTAAAAAGCACATGGTCCTCCCATACGGTGGTTCAGAGGATTTCAGAACATGGCAACATCAAAGCTAAAGGGAAATATCCTTCACTGATGATGGGAATTCCTCCTGCTGTGTGAGATGCAACATTTTCTAATGGAGGGTACCCTTAAAGGGCTGCTGCAACATACATAAATGCTGTTTTCCTAGCTTGTTCCCAAAGCTACAAAGTAATAACTCATTTCACTGAAACTAGAGCTCTTACACCATTTCCTACCTGAAATACTGTCACGTTTGAAGTTACATTAGGAAAAAAGAAAGAATTTTGCATGTCATCCATAGACCAAAATCAATCCCTTAGATCCTGCTACCGGATAGTTTTGTCAAATGTTCATGGGTCTGTTCTGGAAGTAGGGTTTTTCCCTAAATGAGGTGATTTCCTCATCCTGTTTCAAACAAAGGATACGGAAGTTGAAAAAATCAGTGACTCCTCCTCCCCCAGTTTCATTTTACTTATTGCAAACTAGAATAAAACTGGGCTAAGTATTTTTCCCTATATTTGATCACCAGGACTCCTAAAGACTGTCCCTTTACATGTTAGATCTCCATCTAAAAAAACCAACCCCATCTCACTTAAATTTAAGACAGTTAAGAAGCTGCTTTTAAGAAGAAATCACTCACTCTTCAACAGAGAGGCATGCCATTGACCCGGCAGATAAAAAAAAACCCACAACAATCTTGTCACCTAGATGCAGAACCTTGCAGTTACAACAGGAGTAAGTGCAAATCTACCTGTGCTCTTCCTGTTCATCACAGCCTTTGTTAGGGGTCTACATTTATTGTTCCTCTCATGTGGTTGTCGGTAAGAAATCCAGTCGTGTATTTAGAACCAAAAACCCTACAGCCTGAAAGAGCCAAATACTCTTCTGCACTTTTCATGAATATTTTAATTTGCATAGGTGTGTCGCCACTTGTGTCCAATTCCTCTTCACTTGGAAGAATGTGTTCCCCTACATAGCATAAAATTCATTTAGAAAACACTTTTTCATACTGTTGCTTTCATGGGATGTGCCACATTGTATATCTGAGTGTGCATATCAAGGGTGAATGCAGATAAGGTCTTTCAAAATTACTTTGCTGTGTTGACAATGCCACAACAGATCTGGCCTTTACTATCAACTTGCATATTTTTATTAATTTTTCATTCAGTGCAGAGTAAGACATGATGGTTCTAAAATATTCAGTGAACACAGTGTGGCATCACCAAACAAATTAATATTATATAACAAGTACAAACAAGTTCTAACATTTCCAGTGTGTCAATGTTAGCATTCAATGTTAGTCTTAAACTGGAATACCACATGCTTGGGCATTTGCTTGTTCAATGTTGCTTGATAAAAGAAATGCTAATTCAGTTTACATTGCCAGTTCAGCCCTTGGCTTCCCTGCTAATGCTTACTCTCTATCAGAAAACTTGTTTCAGTGTAATAAAATGGATTAAAAGTCAACCTACATGTCCCTGTGTGAACCACCTGGATGAATGCACTTGACACATTAGTGCATTTCCGCATTGGAAAATCATTTCAGCTTAGGGGAGGTACAAACTTTTTCACTAACTGTAGTAAAAGATGTGTAACTGAGTGCCGGCTGGGAGGAGAGCATTAGTTTGTTATCTTTTGCCTGTTTTCATAAACAAATGCTGACAGCAATTGTTGTTACTGCAGAGCCAGCAGAAATTCATAGGGGTTTTCTTTTTGTTGTTCTGCCACACAAAAAAGAAATGTTATTTTAACAACAGAATGTTTGAGAGCTTTTAAAAATACAAGTCCTTATTTTTAGGCATGCTGAGCCCCCCACAGTTGCCATTGAAGTTGGCTCTTGCTGCAGATGCCCCACAGCACTCTAAGGTGTCCCTCAGATTGGAGGTCCAAGACCAACATTAGGGAACATCTTTTATGTGAGGATGGCCACCAGGAAAAGCACAGGGGCTTTTGTTTTCTATACATGAACTCAAATTGCACTGACTCTTTTGACAGGTACATACATCGATTGTGTTCCTAAACTTGGTCAAGGCCACAGCAGTTGGCCTTAATAGTAATGTGCAAATTAGCTTAAACTGAAGCAGGGCTTCTCTAATGAGAATTGCTTTGTGAAAGGGAATGTGGTAAGATTTGGACGTAACTACTCTGAGACAATTGGGCACAGCAAAACATCTGTCTTTTGAAGAAACTACCCATGGCAAAAATGGCCCTGGACTAAATACTGAGCTAAATTCCCAGGCTAGGTCCATCTGACAGAGATCTAAAGGTTTCTGTTGTGTGGTTACAATTAGTTTTTTCTCTTAGAGCAGCTGAGGTTTTCCCAGGATTCATACCTCAGCAGGTAACAGTTAACAGATAACTGAGAAGGCCTTCTGGAAAAAAAAATAAACCCAAAACACAGAAGATTTCAAATCCCTGAAAAAAACAAATACATATATACAAAATGTATTAGTCGCATGCACAAACATAGTGGGAAAATGCCCTTGCTTCCGTCCTATCACCCTTTACTGTCCTCTTTCCCAAAAGTTCAATCCCTACTTTAATTTAGGTGTTGTATATTCATTGAGCGTTATAGGACAGATGTACAAGCAATGTAGTGGCAGGTAAAGGCTGTGCATTCCTTTAAAATTTATTGTCCTCTGATTTATTAGCATTATTAAATGAATGTCTGTTCAAATGCTCTGAACCTTTGGTTAACAAGACAGGAGAGAAGAAAAACTGGCTGATGTTAGTTTTAAATGCATCAGCTTTTATGCCTTTGGCTATCCTGAGTAAAAAGAGCACTCCAAAGGCATTTAATTTCAAAGACTAGGTTGTGAATTCTTTTCCCTAAAACCTGATCAAAAGAAAAAGATCCATTGGAATAGCTGTTTTGTTTACTTAGATTTGGACATTCTCCTCCAGTGTTGGCAACTCAGATTTTGCAAGATCTTGCCACTGCATAAGAAGCAGAAAGTGGAATGTAGAGATGAAAGCATATGTTTGCTATCAAAGAAAAGTTGAATTCTCACTGTAAACAGATAGCTCGAACAGTAAAAATAGTAATTGTAAAATTATTGCTGGTATCAGTAAATTAAAAACCTTATGCTTAAGCATTAAGTGAAAAGTTGCATTTAATAATTTTTTAAATGCAAAAATGAGCATATTAAACAGCTGTGGTTATAAACATGATTTTGTAGTGCTTCTTTTCATTGTATATTGAGTCTTAAAATGTATTTAAGTAGAATTAAAACTTAAAAAAAAATAAAATTCTAGGTTGAGATTGTCATAAACTTGTGTCATACCTCCAGAATGGTGAGTTCATTTCTGTGAGGATCACCTATCATTTCTTAAGCAGGCTGAACTAACAGCTGTATTGCATATTATAGTCTTTGTGCAAGCGTAAAGTCCAAAAGTGCACTAAAAACTACCACAGAGCTGATACTGTGCAACACAAAAAGCCGCTCTGCTCACTGCAAAGGCATTATTTATAGAGGAAGTCATTACCTCTGACGTGAATTTTAATGCCTTCAACAAACATATTGAGACTCTTTTCTTAGGGACTATCTTGTTAAAAGTAACGTGTGATGCTGGTCATGTAAAGTTGCAGAAGTCTGTTAATTAATCTTATTTTAAATATTAGAAGACTAATTAATTCAATTAAAAGAGGAATAGTTTCAATTTGAAATCATATTAAGGAGATGTTGAGTGCAATAAAATCATCTTAATATTTTCTAATAAGCTAACTCTTAGCAGAGGACTACAGGTTTCTGAGACAGTGTCAAACCCTCAGGAGTTTGCTCACAGCATTCCTGTTTTCTGTTTTGCTGTATAACAAACTGGCTGGTAACTCACGTGTGTTGTTCTGCTCCATTCCCTGGCCTGAGGCACAGTAAAATAGTGTCTGTCCGATGCACAGAGGAAATCAGAGAAGGAACTTTCTCTGACTGGTTTGGGAGATGATGCTAGAGATCACATGAACAGAGGAAAACAGATCCCCAGAAAGGGTTGTCAGAGCTCATTTAGCCTTGGTGAATGATCTAAAGAAAGGGTCTCCAAAGTCGAAGCGGGACAGCAGATAGCTGTTGAGAGTCTAGCACTTCACCTGTGTGAGAGCGATGAGTAGAGTTAATGGAGGTTTGCCTGATGACTGTCTTTCAAATCAGATACAGGGAAAGGCAAAGAGAAGAAATCACTTAACCACTTAACCTGGCAAATTAAGGACTGGAAAAACCTTTGTAACATACTGCTTATGAAAGAGCAAAATAGCAGGTAGCGGCAGTAAAAAATAAGTTCCTTTTTCTCTTTGAAGTCAGTACAGCAATCATACATCCCTTCCCTGTGCTGTCCGGGCACCATGACTAAGTGCTGGCCTGTAGTAGAAAAACCACCTCCACTAAGGTTGTGGTTTATTTTCCATGTAGCCTTTCCAACTGTGTTGACATTAACCATAAAGCTGCACATAATGTTATTCCATGCCACGTATAATTGTGTTTTTCCTTATGCGGTCAGCTGTCCAGTGGGAAATGAAAATAAACTGCCTCTTTTCTGGACCGCGTTGAGCAACCATTAGCTAAGTGCCGACCACTTGCGTGTCTGAGCATTCAGTGTGTTACAGCGCAGCGTCCAGGTTTGTCAGTGGAGTTTTACACAGCTACCCATGTGATGATGGCAGTTGCTGATCTGAGGGGGCTACGCTAAAAAAGCACTACTTGTGTAAAACTGAAAACATATTTTTCTCAACTTGAATAATATTTTTGTAGATCTTGTCTGACAAAGATTTGAGCTTTGTTGGAGATTTATTCTAATGTTGGAACTCTGTTTCAGGAAAGTGAGTAAGCTTTTATATAGTGCTAAGCATGTGAGCTGTTATCTAATTACATTGCTGGATCAGATTTCTAAATTTGTTTCATCTCCTTTTGAATGGAAATTGATCCATCTTCTGAAATACTGCTCATGCTAATCAAAACATATTTATTTTTCCAGAAAGACATGCTAGTTGAGTTAATATTTGCCTTTAAAGTTTGGTTTCTCCTGGCAGAGGGAATAGTTTAAATTATGTCTGGGTTACAGTAGAACAAATTTCATAATGAACATATAAGAGATGGGAGAAGCATATCTAGCATTCCTGCAAGTAATATGAAGCACCTTATTTTATTGTTTGATCTATGTCTGTGCTGTACTGTTCGGGATCAATAAGATTTCTTCTTTTGCTTTAAATCTTTTCCTAATGTTTCAATCACCCAAATTATTTATCCTTTAAATTGGTAACATGGTATGAAACCATACTGTCTCTTTCCAAGTTATTTTAGAATTTACTTTTATACATGAGTTTAGCTTGATTTAAAAAAAAAACCCAATGTTAAGGTTAGCCCTTTCCAACCTGTACTCCTTCACTTGCTGTACTTACTTTTCAAATTTTTTCTATTCTGCATGTTATTTTTGTGGCAGAGACCATGATGTAGAGACCACCTTTGAGACTGGTGCTGTGTGGTCTATAGTCTTTGCAATGTGTTTTGCAGTCATTGGCACAGGGTAGACCTGAGCTCAGTAACTCAGCTTGTCACTCTTGCTGTGACATTTGTGTCTAGGTGGCTTTAACCTTTTACTCTTAAAACATTTAATTGTTACCACTTCTGGTTCAGCTCCATAAGAGCACTAGTCTATGGGCAGTTGATGTAACAACCAAGCTTTTGTCTTCCAGGTCAACTAGTATTTAGACATTCATCACAAAAGCAGCCAGAATAGTGGTGGAAACGGTGAGAAATTACTCCTTTGGTCGAGGGAGAAAAACTGAGGAATGGAACCAGTGTTTCATTATCTCAAACACCAGAGAGTGCTGACACTGAATCTGTTAGCACATGGGCACAGTTTGAGAAGAACCGCTATCATGCCCAAATTTCCATGGCATCTGCTCATAATAGTCCCTCTTTCTCACTAAAACCCCAAGGTTTTGGTGCTCTTCCTGAATTTGTTCTCTGGTGAAAACTACGTATCTTAAAATCTGGATGCAGCTGAACTCTGACTAAGGCCGATCCATTCATTTGTTTGTTTGTACTTTGACCAAAGGATTACATTGACAGTTTCCCAGGATCCAAAAATTGTATTTAATCTGTTTACAGAGCTACATACGTTGTTTGAATGAGAAAGAAGGAAATGAAAGTGGCCATATCTACATCAGCCGGTAGCTGTTCACAGGAAGCAGCAATTACTGCCTAGCCCTCGTCCCCGGGAAAGCCCTCCCGATTGCTACACCTGCCACGCACTGTGCTGCACAAACGTGCAGTGTCACCACCCAGAATATCAAAAAAGCATCAGAGAGCAATAAAAACTGATACACAGGAGCAGAATAATAGGAATTAGAATAATTCCTATGTGGACTTAACTGGTTGTGGTTTCACTTGCAATTGTCAAACTGAGCTAAATGGGCAAGCGAAGGAATGTGTATTTGTAATCAGTGGCTGTGCACTTGCAGCGAAGGAGAGACAACAGCACTGCACATGCAGACAGTAACACCCCTTTCACATCCACTCAGCCTGTACAGTAGCCTGTATTTTTCCTCTTTTGTTTTTTTTGGTCGCAGCTCACACATCTGTGAATCATTCAAGGGGAAAGTTTGAGAGATGCTATGTGTCAGGTCAATCCAGGTTCATTCACTGTATGTCCTTAGAAAGCCAGAAACATGGTGTGTAAACAACGGGGGAGGGGAAGGGGAGGTTTAACAAGACAACCAGGGTTAATCTTTTCTTTCAATATTGCATATAATTTGGTTTTCTGATTACTCACTACAGTTACATTTTCTTTAATTCAGTTACACAAACACAGCAGCCAATTAATATTCCTGCACTCTGTGTGTTGTGAAGGTTGCACAGAGAAAACCTTTGTTATTTTTCTGGTGCTGAAGGAGCTGTTCAAGTTAAACCGTATTCCTCTACACAGCAACAGCGAAGTAAATGACAACATTAATTCAATCCAGAATGCTTGATAAATTGAGAGGGGTTGTTTACCTAGTGTATGAAAAAGTCTCTTGGGGATGGGTTTTATGGCGATCTGCATAGTCATCCATCTTCCTATACTGTCTGTGCTCATGTTTGTGAGTAAAGCATATACAGTAATTTAGCATTCAGATAATCCCACAGCTATAATCCAGACAGATTTAGCTCAAATTTCTCCAGGATTTCTATTATCTAGATTTAGCAGTGTGGTATTGACTGGATATTTTAAATTGCTGCAAATGCTTTTTTTTTTTCTACAATAAACAACATATTTTGATGTTCTCATAATTGAAGCTGTGGATTCTTCCTGACATTACCCACACATAAAAATCTATCTTTGTGAGGACAGTGATTGCACAGCTGGAGCATGGTTTTAATGGATTCCAGCTATTTGACTACATACCACATGAGATCATACAATGTTGATATGAAAATCAGTGTAACATATATGAAAGTACTAATGAGGATAATTTGAAGAACATTCATCTCCACACATCACCTATTTGAAAATGAAATCAACTGCTTCGATTTTAATAATGTTTTACTACAGTATATTAGACAATATAGCAATATAGAGCCTGGCTGTCTTACAGCACTTCTTGTAAGTAGATCAGAGCTTTTATTGTTTTCATTTTCCTCAGACAGAACTTCTAGTCTTCCTCGCTCAGCAGTTTTGAGGAAAAGAGGGAGTCCAGGGGGAGAGAGAGCATCATTATCCGCATGAAATGAGAGGATATTAAGTTCAAGCGCACTGGGTACCTTTCACAGCAGACCACCCTTTGTCATATGTTCTTCTGATTAATTGCAAATGTATTCAAGGGAGCAGAGCAGACACTGTAGAGATAATTATATATATTATTCTATAAGAATAGAGATATTCTTATACCAAAAATGCCAGCCCTCACACTTGCTAGCACTGGTGGAGCTGCAGGAGTAAGGATGCTTATGTGGGAAATTTTTAGGAGGCAAGTATACTGTGGGGAAAATTGTAAAGCTGTTTCTTTTACCCAAGTAGCTTGAGTGAGAGTGTCTGAACCGAGGCAAACTGCAGAGCAGGGCAGTGCATGCACTGTGCTCTGCCTAGTGATTGTGTTGCAAATGCACAAAGTACATTATTCACCCCCAGGCCAGACCTTCTAGGAGGAGGCTTGTGCACACTTGACAATAATCTGATACTCAGATTACATCGTCCATAAGCGTCTGAGAAATTAAATAAGAAAACCACTTGGAAATGTTTGGAAAACAAACTCTTTACCATTTTTGTGGGATTTCAGATGCCTTGTGTCGTATTTTTGCTCCCTGAACTGGAGGATTTAGATACCAATTCACTAGGTGAATTCAGGTATGCTGCTCCTGGAAGCACCTCCTTCGTGCTGCGTTCCAGATACCTTCTCTGTGCGATACTGCCCGCCCCAATAACTGTAAAAATCTTAAGAGGGATTTTCAATGTGAAGAAAGAGGCTCATTTAATCAGTTGGGATAAAGCTGTTCCAGGTAAGGCATTTATTTGCTTAGTCCCCAAACTGCAGGTTTGCCAGAACGATGCAAAAAAATCCCTCCAAAAACCAACACCAAAACTGATTTTTTTTTAAATAACAAGCACGAATGAGAGTTTTATAGCTAACAATCATACTTCTGGGTAGAAAACTTCTGAAAGAAATATGCCGCATCTATGTGGCAGTACTTTTGGTTTCATACTCACTGAGTTATTTGCAATACTATAGCAACTGGGTTTCAGAAGCAGCAGCTCGCTTACGTACTTGCAACAAAAAAGAAACAGAGCATTCACTTGCCTCGCTCCAATGCCCCTACTAAAGCGGCAAGCCTGCACCATCGCACTAAAAGCCCCCACTTGTGGCCTGAGAAATCACATTTAGGCTGAAATATCTATCAATATCCAAGTTTGATCCCCAGTAAGTCAGAACTATGAAGCTATAATGCCAGTGAGATGGAAAAGCAATCCGATAGCTCTTAAACTGCTCTTTCTTCCAGACGGTGGTGCCTGGGGCACCAGCTGTTGAAACCGGGAGTTTTCAAGCCCCAGTTCTCTTCTTTCTCAAAAGAATTTCCTTAAACCCCTAAAAAGTGGCATCAAAAAACCACAGATGAGCAAAAGAGTTTAAAATGGACCTGACATAAGTATGTCTTAGTTGCTTCTTTATTTGAACAGAAGTATAAATCAATGTAAAGTTTTACAGTCAGTGTCTGAGGAAGTTGCAGATGGACCCACAGGCCTTCCCATTGCTGTTCAGCTCACTAGTTGGAGTCTGGTTGCCTGCTTTTTTTTCCTTTGGGATTCTTTTTATCCTAGTATATCCTGATGTCTCATTCAGCAATTATTTTGAATGATGCTGAGGATACTTTTCCTCACTCCTTTTTGGATTTTCACTTGCTAATGCAAACGCAGCTCAAAATATCATCTTCCCAAGTTATTAGATCCAGGGCTTGACGATGCATGCTGGGCTTAGTTGAAGTATCAAACCAGCAAAGAAAGACCAAGAAACGAAATAGCACCATGTAAATATTGACAGATTGTTTTTATGACTAGGCTATAATTATTCTTCATTAATTTGTCTATGTTTTCAGAAAGAAGGGAGGAAATTTGAAAAGCAGAGTAGTATTTTTTTACAACGCGCAACTGTTGTAAAACTGTGTGCTGTGATTGTAGAATTTCCTATTCAAGAAAGCCCTCAAAATGAAAAAAATTCACAACAAAAAATCTGAAAATATCTTACAGTGAAGCAAGTCTGGTATGTTTAAAAGTAACATCAGTGTGTTCTGTGTCTGCATCTGTAATTTGAGATTAAATATATTGCGGATAAGGTTAAAAACATAATCTTTTCTAACCACCTACCAGGCATTTATGCAGTATATTGTTTCCTTTTTGACAGTTAAATTACTAGTAATAAAGCTCTGTATCGCTGCCATGACAGTGTTTGTCCTCTAACATGGTTGTGCAACTGCATCATCTGCTATAAGCTGCACCAGTACAATAAGGGCAGAATCTGGGCCTTGTAGCATTTAGTTAATCACTCTGCGTGCCATTAGCAGAGCTGATACCTTTCTGTCCCCTCCCCGGAGGAATAAAGCAACTCAAACTACTCAGTTGCTGCAATTCTGAAAACAGATTTTCCGTGCAAGAAGTTGCCATCTGCACAACCATACTTTTCCTCTTCAAGTAGCGAACAGCCAGAAGGTACTGAGCCCCCTCTCCGCCTTGCAGAAGGAAGAATCTCAGACATGGCTTCGGTAGCTGGGCCCTGCTGTTTTTTTAACCCATTGAGGTATTTTTTAAAGATGCTCTTATTTCCGTGTGCTTGGCTGGTGTTATGGTGACCATGAGCGAGGATATCGAGTTACTGGTATGGGAGCAGCTCTGCCAGGAAGCCAGAGGGCATGTTCAGTGCAAACTGTTTTTAGAAGCCTAAACAGGCACAGCTCTATGTTGGGTGCCTGCTATGTTAATAAAAGGACTAATCATTACTTCTCCTACCTCCTAAAGGTGGAAGAACACAGCCTGTGTCTGAGAAAAGTCTTGCTCCTGGGTTGTTGTCACACTTGGCTAATTGGCCCTTACAGCACCATCTGAATAGCAGTATTCTCAAACTGGAGTTAGACAGTCAGATTTTTGAGTTTGGGATCTGCTAGAATTTGGGGGGAGGACTTTTTAAAAACTGAAAGCAGAGAAATTAAGAAAAGAAGCAAGCAAGCAAGCAAATGCCCCATCCTTCCCAACATGGGAACTTTTAACGAACGCAATGCAATCAACTCATTCTAGGGGTTAAAGCAAAACTGAAGAGCAGAGGGAAAGCTGCCCCTCCTTCCTTTCTTCCCAATGTTGAGAGAGATCTGTTCCTTGCTTTGTGAAGGACAGAAAATTATCTGCCTCAGAAAAATTGAGCTAGGAAGGTGACCTACTGATTTATTTATTTTAGTCTTTGCATAGTGGTATAAGACATCCAGCTGCAAAGTTCACTGTTTTGTAAACTGAGCTGCTCCACTAGAGGTTATTAAGATTAAAACCGCAGCAAAACTCTGAGCACTATCCCAAAAGGTAAAGGCCAGGATTCTATTCATTATAATTCCCCATGCTTTCCTCCTATCCCCAGATGATATCAGTTGTAAAATGGCAGCTTTTATCTATATTTCCACAATTTGACACCTAATATTTATTAAAAAGCTATTTAAATATATCAATCATCTTTTAGGTTCACTTAAAAATAGCAGAGGACACGAAGTGCTCTCTCGTACTGGAGTTTATAGCTTAGTCTGCTTTGCTTTTGAATTGTTAGAGAAATGTTAGAAGCTTGATAGTATGGAAACAGCTGTTTCTTGGCTGTATGCGGTATTGACTTGTAAGAGTAGTGATATTGTGACTGTATTGTAACTAATTAAGGCATTGATAAAGCATCTTGATAAAGGATGCCATTCTTCTCCTATCTAAACTGATTTGCTATTGGTGTTTTGCTAGGTTGAGCATCCAACCTAAACACGCTGGTTAAGACCGCAAAGATCGCTGTGGGTACTGAGAAGACTATAACCACCACTGCTGACTCATTCACTGCCACGCTCGTCTGACATAAGAACTGCTACCCAGCCTCTCCATCCCACCCCTGTTCACACGTTGTTATCTGCCCATGGACCCATCTGCCCTCAGCAGCTCTCTGGCTTCATCCCCATCTCAGTGGTACCTTTCCTGATAGCCTAATTTTAGCTCTGAGCTAGATGCAGTGCCTAGATAGGGTAAGTAGATTTTAGCCAGATGGATTATGAACAACATTTTCTTGTCAATATTCTTGGCTCCAACCCCACAGAAGATTGCTTCAGCCCAGCAGAATAAAATCCTGTCCTTCAGGCAGCTGAGCCAGTTGCCTTACTTTAGCATGCAATGTGTAATTATCCTGTATGTTCCGTATTACGGGTATTCCACTCAGAGCTTCTGTTTTGCACCTGAAATCTGGATGCGCTGCTGACTTCAGGACAACACAGTGCAAACTTTCTTGCAAAGGTAGATGAAGGCATTAAGAATCTGCACCTATGTATAGTATCATAAATGAACAGTCTTTCATTTCTTACATTTCACCCTGGTAAGAGAAAATAATGTCCATGCTCCACTAAGCTCAGTGCTAGAAAGGAAAACTCCCTGTGAAGCCTACAAACCTGTTCAATGTAAATAGATAATATGACTTTTTTTTCCCAACTTGATTCAGATGATAAATGAATGAGATTTAGTCCATCAGTCCTCATTGAGTAATTCTGCAATCACATATTCATGCTGAGGAAGATCTTTCAGTGGGATTCTTTGCCAGCTATTGGAAGTGGGATCATTGCAGAAGTACTAACATTTTCCTGGTACTTATCAAATGCAGCACAAATCTGCCTGGTATCTTTGTTAATTATTTAGAGTGTGGCAGACAAAGATAATATTCTTGGAGTTATTGTTGGAATAATTTATCATCTATTATGAAGTGAAAGCGATTTTGATATATGAGCAGTATTGGGGGGAATGGCCAGTGTGAAAACTCCAACCAGATCTCTGTGCATGATATTCTTGTCTCACAGGAAGCAGTGGGAGTAATATGTGAAAAAGAGTTGCTCACAAATCAGTATCCTTTGGAGCTGTCTAGATGACTTTACTGCACTCGGTGATATTCTGCAAAAAGAAAGATCCTCTTTCCCCTTCTTGAGCCTTTTTATGTCACAAACTGTGCAGACAAAGCCACATGTGTAACAGCTCACACTAGTTCTTCAGCAAAGAATGCAGAGTAGGATCGGGTACAAAACAAAGGTTCCAGTCCATGATGGTGATTGCAACTACAAATCTCAGTGAAAAACAGTGTTAATCATTAAAACAAAGGTATTCTTAGAACTGTCTCCATTATTAGAGGCTGATTTATCTTTCCACGTTACAGTGGGATGAATACTGGACAAGCCTTTGCAGTGCTTTCACTCACAGCTTAACTGGAATCACAAACAGTTTTCATAATGAAGTCCACCGTCTGCAAAAGATTTGTATTCCAAGTGTATGCGTAGACTGTTGTTCCAGATTGTACTTCTTTCCCGAAGCATGCACTGACAAGCTCTTCAGTATGTTTATTACTGTACAATACTGTGAGCCAACTAATGTTTATTACTGGCTGTGCGTTAGGTCAATCCAGATTCACCACAACAAGGAACATTTTAAATGGGTTGTGCCTGAAGGGCAGTATCCCTTACGGATCAGCACAGTGGGGAGAAGAACCTGCACCTTAATAAGGATGTACTGAGCTCCCACCTCAGCCTCAGGGGAGAGCAGGGAGACTGACAAGTCCTGTCCTTGTATTCCCTAAGCACAGCCACTCTTGCTTCGTACCTGGCCTTTTTCCAGGGCTCTGGGATGGAGGAAATCCTCCTCATGTCCTGCTTCACTCCATATAGCTGCATTAAGGCCAACCACAATTACTGGTATGGGTATAATGTTGAATATTTAAGTCTATGTAACATCATAAATACATGTGTATTATACCTAAGTTATGTTCACAGAGCAAAGATGCATCCATAAATATATGTACCAGACTGCTCCATACACAGATGCTATTTATTCTATATTAATTAATATTGCATGGAGAATTTCCTCCCTCTTTAAATATCTCAAACATCCTTTTTTAGAATCAAAATGTACTCATACAGATTCTTTTTGCTTTGACAGCTGACCGTTGTATTTTGTCTTCATTCAACATAGGTGGCTTTGGTTTGGTTTTATAATTGCTGTCTTGTGTATCTTCTAGCTAGATGTCATTATTGTAATTCTGCTTTCTACTTAAATCAAGTTAATTGAGTTAATCAGTTTAAAGGTGGAAAGCAAACAATGGTGCTAACTCTCCCAAAATCTGGAGAGTTAATAGGTCACGTTTGACAGGGTTTCAGTCTGCAGGTGTTGGCTTCACTGGCCATCACTTTTTTTCATAGTTTGTTTTTTCTAACATCACACGTAAGGACAAAATGCAGCCACTGCCGAGATTTTACCGCTCCATGTAACTTGTTCAGAAATACCGCTTGAGACATGTGGTCTTTGCCATTGTAATCTTATGACAGAACATTTCTGCCTTACAACTAGAGGCACACATAGATGTGGCTAAAACCAAAAAAATAATGGCACTATCATGGATATTCAAATCCCATTGCTTTAAGGGACACTAAAGGAAACTAGGCCAAAAACTTGACCTATTTTAAAAGACATGCCAATCTGTTCTTTTAAAAAATCATTCACGCTTCATTGAGTCTGTCTCTCCTATACCATGAAAAATATCATACAGTAGCAAAATTCGAAATTCTCTGTACAGTTTCCCATACAAATATTGCAAGCTGAATTCTCCAGTTTTAATTTTTTTTCTCCATCACTGATCTTGAGAAAGAAACCATCTTAAAAATGCATAAATTGAACTAATTAGGTGTAGCTAACTAAAATGTAGCTAGCCACATCACTGCACTTTCTCCCTAGCATTCGCTACAGTGGGCCCATTTGACAACCGAAAGGTCTTGGGGCCCATAAAGGATTTTTGCTTCTAGGGGCTTCCATGTTTTGAATTTGAGAACCAGGAGCAGTGAGCCATATTTCTCAGTTATTTTGTTGTTTGAAATCTGGCTGTGAAACTCTATTTACTTTGTGTTGGACTCCCGCCAGAGGAGGCCTGGTTTTAGCAGATGGTCGCGGAGCGGAGGCCAGACGTTTCCTGCTGCGTCCTGACGAGGCACTGATAGCACCGCTCCCAGGCACAGGCAGTGCTGCCTTCAGCAGCCACGGATGCTGGAGGTGCCATGACTGCTGGCGGAAAGGTTGTGAAGAGTGTGTGCAGCAGCCCTTGGGGCAAAAGCCTCCGTCGATGAGAGGGTCCTGATGTGGCGCTCAGAGGTGGTGGAGCTGCCGGCCACAAGATGAGCAGGGGGAGGGCTGAAGTTTTGACCAAGAAGAAATGAAGTGTTACAACCAGATGGACATAAACCAGTAGTGATGAGATGTGATTGCTTTGATCTTTGACAGGACACCTCACTGTCTTGTCAGGCATAAAGCGCTGAAAAAAGAAAGGCAAAATGGGAGGCTACGGCATCGTACTGTTGTGTGGGTTTACCTGTCTGCTCTACAGTCACAACGTGCAAATAGCATTTTCCTCTCCCCCCATTTCTGGGGGGCAACTTCCCTGAGAACAAAAATCCTTAATGTGTCCTCAGGCTGGTGTTTGATCTTTGAAGATACTGCCTGCTCGCAAGATGGGGAATCAAAGGGCAATGCCACCATCGCAAGCACTTGTGTATTGCTGGATCGCTGCCTTGCCAATTTGCATATAGGAGAAAATGCAAACAAATTTCTCAGGAGGCTGTAAAACTTGGAAACCCTCCAAGACTCCCTCAGGCAGCGGTAGGATTAAGAACATCCACAGTTTATCTGGGGATCCAGAGCTCGGACCAATGTAGCTGCAATTCATGGTTCCTGTGCCACATGGCTCTGCTTTTGGAGATTTGGGGCTCTCCAGTCCTCTGCTACCAGATACCTAGAGCCACTGCATTACTGTGGGAGGCTTATTTTGGGTCATGGTTTTATGGAGGTAGCAAGGCCCCTGTGAACTACAGCTGGCCCCCTCCTTGCACTCAAGCCATTGTGCAGGTAGGCAATGTTCAGTTTTGAATGCTTGTGCCTTTCCAGTTTACTGCTGGATCTCAACAGGAAAAAATTCAAGGAAAGACTAAGGCGTTTATTGCTCTGTTATAGGAGACTAATATGTATTTTTCTCTCCTTGGCCTTGATTCTGTCAGAATCTCCCCAAACCCAAGCCTTTGAATTAGCACGACATGACTGACGAGATCACTCATCTGCGCAGGGGTCTGATTGAAAATATTTTTCCCGTAACATCTACCTGCAGGAGCATCAAATAGTCAAAAACACTGAAAATGGAAGGATGCTTCTGTTTAAAACCCCATGCAGTCAAGTATCAGACTTTGGTATTCCTTCCAGTGACAGCCCGTCCTTCCTGCTCATCAGCCTTGTACAGGGCGGTCTGAATCACCCCTTTTGTGACCCACTGTCCCCTTCTAAGTAGTCTTCTTAGGCTGTGGCAGTTGATGCCTTTTTCTTCTTTATTGGCTTCTTCCATCTTGAAGACAAGCATGCAGTATATAGGAACACCATACTCATAACTTTTCCAAGCTCAGCAGCTGAGCCCATTTCATCACATTATGTTGAGACAAAGATTTATTGTGCTGTACAGAGGAGGCAGTCTACAGAAATGAAAAGTTTCAAACTCTCTGTATCATCAGAGGACCTGGATGGACCTTGGAAATTTAATCTGGTTATCATGACTTACTGAATGCAAATGATCTGTGATTTATCCCAGCAAAACACCATACTCCTCGTCTGACTGGCCATGGCAAGCTGTGGCCGGGCTGGTGTGAGCCAGGGCCATCGCTGTCTTGCGCCTGGGGATCGCCCACATCTGGACAGGGCAAGGCCACATACCCATTGCCTTAAAACTGCCTCGCAGAGCTATAAATGACTAAACGGATGGCACAGCAGAGAGCTGGAACTGTGGTTGCCAAGAAAACTGTTTCCATAACTAGTCAGAGTGGTAGCTAATACTCTTTCTTTGCAGAAGGACTCATGACCATGCGGCCTACCTCAGACTTCCCTCGCATTTTTTAAAATATTTCCCCGTTACAGTCAGGTTGCAATACTGCCCACCACACAGTGCCTGCACCCGCTCCAAACAGATGCAGCAAGACCCAGCAGGCTTTCGTTATACCTGAAATAGCCCCCTTTTCACTGCCAGGTTTGAACACAGCCCCACTTCTTCTGTTGGGTGGTATGATATGAGTTTGAAGATTTCCTAGGTAAACTGGCTTTTTAAATTATTATTATTTTTAAATAATTGAAACTAAAAGCTGAAGTATTCATTAGAATTGGTTAGGTGAACTATGAGTTATTGCACTTTCATTTTGCAGGTGCACACATGAACAGAGATAACAAAACAAAGAGAACCAGAGGGAGATACCTTGGGCATAGCTCAGGATACACGGAGACAGACATCCCTAGGGAAGGAGAGCTGCAAAAAGGCATCAAAATGGAGTTCACTGAACCAGCTTTTAAAGCTTTTGGAAAGTGTCTTTTTTTAGCAAGCCTTTAAAGTCAATAATCCTCACAGAGTATGTTTTATGTTTATCTTGAGGATAAAGATAGCGAGATTTCATCATTTGTCTGCCTCATGCCTCAGGTTAGTCTCTGAGCGTGCAGGTCTCTGGCCCTGTCCTAGACCAGAGGTGGCAGATCCTCTCCATTGACAGAGGAGAGTCATCATCTCATCCCACAGGAGAGTGGGAAAAGCGCCTTCCCCTCCGTGCTGGCTGCTAGCTGGAGAAAGGGCAGCGAGGCATTCCTCCTTGAAAGCATGAGATGCGATATCCCCCGACTGTCAGAGACAATTCATAATGGAAGAAAAAACAAAACAAAGCCCCGCTAAAGTACAGTAGAGAAAATCCTGGAAATTAGGTTAGACAGTATTTCAGCATAACTTTTCCCTGCAGAGAGGGCTCATGTTAGATCCTAGGCTCCAGGAATAGAGGAAAAATAAACATAGCTTTTAGAATTAACCTGGCAAAATGGAGTTTGCTCCTGCCTGTCACAGGACGGCATGGTGGAGACTGTCTTTGTGTGGATAGCTGGCTCCTCCTTTCCCCAAAATGGCGCTGTCATTCTTTTTTGAAGATCATCCTCTAATGAATATACCTGTCCGGCACAGCACGCTTCCAGCGCTTTTGAGTTAGAAAAGACAGGAATTTTAGCACTAATACAGCAACATCACTTGAGCAAAGTCTGTCTGCAGAAAGGGAGAGGAGCAGGAAGGCCCCAGCCTACCTGCTCTGGGCTCAGCTGCTGCACACTTCCATTAGAAACAAACAGTTTGGAAAAAGGGAAAGAACAAGGAAGATCCCAGTCCTGCAAACAGCGGTCAGGTTTCTGACATGCCTAATCTTTCACACGTGCCTTCATTTACAGTAATGGGATGCAAAATTAAGTCCTTTCTATTACTTTTTGTGTGTTTTTTATATGGAGCTGACCAGGAGCTCAATCTCTGCGCCAAATGAAGGTGTTCGGAGCCAGTAGGTACCAGAACTCCAGCAGGCAGTGGTAGAGGGGTGGAGGTGGATATTCCATGGAGGTCTCCAGTCAGCCCACACGAATTCAGGTTTGCCTCGTAGCTGTTAAATAATTCCCCTTCAAGTCAGTTCCGTCAGCCCGAGCTCTTTGCTTACACAGTTACTCTGGATCTGTTTGTTCCTTGCTTTACTTTGTGTATACTCATGTAAGCTGCGTATAAGCTGTGGCCATTTTTCTTTCACCCATTTTGCACAGCTTTGGAGACAGTACGAAACACAAGGCAAGTTCAGCTGGTTGCGTAGGAACGTTTACCAGCCTACCTGCTGCGTAAAGGGAAAAATTCCTCACCAGGTGTCAAAACAGGCGTGCACCAAACATGCAGCAAACCCCGCGCTCCGTCCCACTGAGGGAATGCAAGGAAAGCACTGAGGGGGAGTTACTCCTAATAGTAAGTCATAGAGAAAGGCTCTGGGAGAGCGGAGTGTGGGCTTCCCTGCCGTAGCTATACACAGCACAACCCTGTTTCTTTCAAGGATCATGCTGGCAAAAAAATGTTAAATTCCTCTTTGCTGCTAGGCCCGAGGAGGAAATCTCTTCTTTCCACAAAACGTAGACCCTGATCTCACTTCGGGCCTCTGCGCAATCTTATTTTGGGCCTTCTACTCAAACTCGGCAATAGAAACTGCCTTCCAGCTGAGAGGCTTCACACCAAAAAAGCACAGGAAAAGAAAAAGGTGGTGTTTTTTGTTTTTTTTTTTTTTAAAGGTGACTTGATGGTGAGATATGGGAGTACAGACATGGCTTTTGAGGCCCACTGACCACTTCCACCACAAAAATGCAGCCTGGGAGTCTGGCCCACTTGTTTAATCCTGTGCCAATTTAAGCACATTCTACCCTAAAACACCTGGTGCGATTACAGGGTGGCAGCAGCCCAGGGGTGCCAGCCTGTGCCTGGCGTGCCAGATTTTGCAGAAGAGACGTGACTAATTTTTTTTTTTTTTTTTTGGGGGGTGGCCTATAATGCCCATACAGCTGTGAATAAGTGTGACTACAATGTGACATGGCTGGGAGCTAAATTCACGAGGAACTAAATAACGAATTCTCTTCCAACTGTTGGTTTAGACTGAAAGCAACACTGAAATGATGTGTATTTTCCCAATGTATTGTAATAGTCTATGATCGTGCAAACATGAGACACATCTTTTGAACTTTATTCGGATGTGTAGGCCCATCAATTTCAATCCAGGACTGATAGATATGTGCTGGGCAGAACGTTTTTACGACTGGGATCCCTGTGGGTTGAGCTCTGGGCAGGCAGATGTCACAAGGTCCCATGAAAGATCCCAACAGAGGCAACCCTGGCTGTGTTGACACAATTGAAAAAAGTGGAAATTGCCATGAAACTAGAAAATATCATGTAGGATGCTCATCTTTGTCTTCCAGCACCAGTTTACATGCATCTTGTCATAGTTTCCCTGCAAAAAAGCACAGTGGTCAGGTATTTTAAATTGATTAACTTTCTGTTTACTTCTGATTGCAATTGTTACTTGTGTTTTTCTCTTCTTTTTTTTTGGATGACCTTCAGAAATTTCCAATTAATGTTAAAAACAAAATGCTTTTAAGAGGCAGGAATGAGACCTTAGTTGTTCGTGGTTCTGATGAGAGGTTTTACAAGAAGAAAATCACCATCATCGTCACAGCCATTAACATTCTGATTTTGGAGCTGTGGAAATGTAAGCGCAGATTTATTTTTGAAAAGTCTTGCTTAGGTTGGTGACACAGTAATTTACAAATACTCATCTTGTAGATTCAGCAATGCCACATCTCCACGCGTGTATTTATGTTATATTATGCCTTGAGGCTCGCATTTTCTGTGAGCAGCATCGGCTGGGCAGTGGCTCCCTGACCCTCCATACAGCTGACAGAAAGGGCACCTGGGCGCCATGCCCCCACCGAGTGTGGCTGATCGCCACCACTGTCAATTCCCGTCAGAAGATGGCCAGAATTGGGGCGATGGGGAGAAGCGCAGGGACCGCCTCGGCTGTGCGCAGAAAGCAGGGGGCGAAGGCCGGTGGGACAGGGTCACCGCCGCCCCATTGGCATCCAGGCGGCACAGAGCGGGGCTGAGGGCAAGGGGCATTCCGGCCTGCCCCGTGTTGGTGGCCACCATCTCTAGGGACATGAGGGCACTGAGGCATTTTTTTTATTATTATTATTTTAGGGTAACACCCGGTGCTGGCGGTGGGGGGCAGGGGAAGGTGCGGAGAGCGCCCCGGGGAGCCGTGCCGCAGCTGATGTAATGCTGCTGCTGCTGCTGCTGCCGCCGCTGCCTTCGCCTGTGCCCGGCGCGCCGCTGCGCCCTATATACCTCGTGCGCGCCTACCTATGTTACATGTCTCGCTCCGTCTATACCAGACGCACGCGCACACATATGTGTTATTTTCGCCGCCGGCGCGCAGCGGGGGCCGCCCCCGCAGAGCCGGGCCGCCCCGGGAGCGCTCCCCCCCTCCCGCCCCAACCCCGCGGCGGGGGCCCGCGGCCAGCGGTGGGGCCGCCCCGCACCGCCCCCGGCCGCGCCCCCCGGCCCCGGCCCCCTCCCCGGCAGCGGCGGCGGCGCGGGGCGGCCCGTCAGCTCGGGCAGCGCCGAGCCTGCGCACTGGGCGCCCGGGCGGGCACGGCGGCCGCGGGGCGAGGAGCGGCGGCGCGGGGCGGGCCGGGCCGGGCCAGGTGCTGCGAGGCGGGGGAGCGCGGAGCGACCCTGCGCGGGGGCGGCGGCGGAGGCCGTGCCGCCATGCGCCGTGCCGCGGGCCGGGCTCGCCATCCTGCGGCGTAAGCGGCGGGACGCGGCTCGGCTTTCCGCCCGTGATGTCCCCCGGGCAACAGGGGAAGGCGACTCACTCGAGGGCTGCGGCAGAGGCCTAGTGCGGCTCCGCGTCCGCGCCGCCGCGCCCCCATGGCCGAGGAGCAGCAGCCGGAGGGGCAGCCGCCGCGGCGGCTGGCCGGCACCCCCGCGCCCGGCGGGGCCCTGCCGGCCCTGGTGCCGGGGCTGCAGGGCGGCGAGGCCAGCGCGCTGCAGCACAAGATCTGCAGCTCCATCTGGTAAGGGCCGGGCCCCGCCGCCGCCCGGGTGGGCTGGCCGCGGGCCAGCGCTCGGCTCCGCGGAGGGGGGCGGGCGGGAGCGCGGGGGGGCGCGGCCCCTTTGTGCGGGGAAGCGCGGAGCCGCCCCCCCAGCCCCCGGGGCAGCCGTGCGGAAAACACGCGTGTCCGTGGGCAGGTGCGCCGGGCGACCGCGGCCGCGCCGGGCGCGGGGGGTTTCCCCGGTGGGCGGCAGCCCCCGGTGTGGCGGGGCGGGGCGGCGGGGGGCCGGGGGCGCGGGCTCACCTGCCGGGGGCGTCTGCGGCGCCCGGCGCGGCCCCCGGGTGTGCCCTCTGCGCCTTCCAGCGCTGGAGGCGCCCAGCACGGGCGTGCAGCGCGGAATGCAGCGCCTTGCAGCGCGGGTGCGTTTTGCCAGCCTCCCCCTTCCGCTGAGTTTCCCGTCTGGCCATTGAAATGCAATTTTGGCTGAAACTTGGGATGGTGGTTGGCAAGTTCCTGCGCAGGAATCCAGTCCTTCGGGTTTTTTCCTAAAAATCACAACAAAATTCTCAGTGAACCAGCGTTTTACTTCAGAGTATTTATTTTGGGTGCCTTTGAGGGAAAGAGAAATTGAGTGTAGCTTGCCCTGCAAATAAAATATTTTGTTTTTTTCAAAGAGAATACAAGCAAGAGGTGCTCACCTGCAGCATTTACGTTTTGTGTGTGTTTTTAAAAGCTGCTTTTGGCTGAGGGGGTTGATAAAAGTATTGCGAAAGTTGGGAGTTGTAAATATAGGTTGCTCATATGTGTTTTCCTCTATATATACCCGCCACATATATATGCACATACCATATATATATATGTTTATGTATGTGTACTCGTCCTAATAGAAACATAGTGATCCAGCTTGCATATTACTTCATACTATAGTTAGAATTTATGGTTGGAATTGATGCAGCTGGAAAAGAAAGAATGTAAATACAATGTTACCTTCAGATTCTTTTGTTGTATGGCATACTGAAATTGCATTTACTGTTTGGTTGTTGTGGGTGGTATTTTGGATTTCTTTTTAAAAAATTTAAACCGTAAATTCATTGTCCTTAATCCACACTTGCTACCTTTTGTTTTGGTTTTCTCTGCAGCGTGACCTAGAGAGGGAATGCAAACTGCAGGATTTCCTGTCTGTTTAGATGACAAAATCTTCACACCCTGCTAATGTATTATGGTATTTAGTGATAGCCTTTTTAGATTTTCTTCTCTTTCCATGAACGTGCTGTTTGGAAACGAGCCTCAGAAAGCATGTTTACACTGCATTCAGATTAGGTATCATGTCCAAGTTGAAGACAAAATGGCTACTAAGTAAAACCTCTGCTTTTATTATGGGTTTTCTTTTCAAGGAAGAAGAGTACCTATGTTAGCCTTTTAAATGAAGGCTGCTTATTTGATTCAGGTAAACCTGCTGGATAGCACGAGCCCACGTTTGGGACAGAGGAGCGCAGCGTTTTGCCTGGTGTGCGTGGCTCGCCTGGTGCCACATGCTTGTGACCAGCAGAGGTTTTGCCAGCACCTTGCAGCCCTGTCCCCTGGTACTTTCGCCGATGCTCCTCACCTCCGCACGTGTGTTCCTCCTGGGTACCTGCTTCCTGCACCGGGCTGGGACTTCCCTGCCCTTTTCAGGCCGTACCCATTCCCTGCGGGTTACGCTGTTGAAATGCAGTACTTGAAGATAAGGTTCTTTTTTATAAGAAAACTTTTTGGTATCTTCAAATCACGTGTTTGGGACCACTAGAAATTGTGTTTCTGCACTGTGATCCAGCAGACTTCATTTGGGGCTGGGGTTTAATTTTACTTTGCATCTTGATGTAGATGCTGTGGTGGTTTCTGGGCAGCAAGGATGAGGAGCATTGCCAGGGAAGTCGTGCACGCTGCACTCGGAGTAAACGGTGTGAAGTCTGGTGTAGTTGCAGTCTCTGATCTGCTGTTCTGTCTGGTGGGTGCTGGGTGCTGGTGCTGGATAAACAGCGGGAGAGGTTGTGGAAGGTCACTCGTGAAAATGGCAGTGCCCTGTTGTTAACAGAACTTGGTGTAACGTGCAGAAGAGAGCTTCCTCTTTTCTGCTTTCCCTCCTCTTCCTCCCCTTGTCCCCCGCCGTGCCAGTTCTGCGTGCCGGCAGGTTGGCATGTTCCGTTCCCCCTTTGCTTCCTGAAGGGTTTAGCACATCTAGGCTAGGACTCACCTGTATTGTTTCCCCCCTTTTCTGCTGCACGTTTGTGCGTAGTGGAGGGATGTTTTCAGTAGGTTTTGTTTCTTAGGGTTTCGGTGCTGTGTTTTTTGGTGTTTTTCCTGGTTTTTTTTTAATGATTATTTTTTAAAGAAAGGGTTTGGGTCTTCAAATTATACTGTCAATAAAAATACTAGTATAGCAGCTACTGAAATGCTGGACTTGGGGATCACAAACAAGTCTGTGCTTGTCCTTGCGCTGTACAGAGAAATATAAATATAGTGTGTGATGTAGGCCTCGAGCGGGACAATGAGGCATTCATTATCTCAACTCATATTTAATTTATTCTGTTTATTAAATTAAAATGTAGTTTGACAAAAGTATCTCAAGTAATTGCGAACATGTGGAGTCCCTTAAAATGAAACAATAGGTTAAGTCCTGCTGGTTAAAATTACAGGCGTGGTCCACGTATATACTGAAGACTTGAAAGTGTGCTTGCTAGGACTCCAGTCGGGTTTTTGGGGTTTTTTTGTTGTTTTTTTTGCATGTAAAGTGACCATTGGTTTTGGACTGAAGAGGGGAAGATAAGAGTTACCTAGCTGTGCTTAAAAACTGATCAGGAAGTATTTATTTGCATCACAGCATCACATACAGGTATTTAACTGCTGTTTGGTTACAATAATGAAAGTTCATCACTGTCTTGACAGTATTTTGTTTTTCCTGTCTGCTTCACGTGAACACATCCAGCAAAGTGGTGTCTGTTTCTGTTCTGTGTTGCGTATTGAGTTGCTAAGGCAGTTGGATGTGTTCTTACTGCGTCAATGAAATGGGCAGAAATAATATTAGATGTCTTTTCCCATTGACGGATTACAAGTCTAGACGGGGAGTACGCGTCTTTGGGAGCCTAGCTTGGTTGATTAGTGTCAGGTTGGGCGGCTTTGTAAATTGCCCTGGTCTTCACTGGACACTGGGCCTTAATCTGCCTGGGTTTATTTCCCTTCAGATTTATTAAAGCTTTCATATTTATTAATAGCTTTTTGTCCAGACGTTAGAGCCTGAGGCAGGAAAACCTCCCTAGTCAGCTGTCTGAGCATATAGACTAATGGGGTTTCAATTATTTTCTTCGGCTGAGGGTACTGTATTACCAAATGTGTGTTATTTGTATATGATGTTTCTGTACCCAAACATATGGTGGCGAAGGCAGAGTCTACTCAATATCACATTAAGTTGCCTAAGAATATCCTATAGCTAAAGACAGCCAGCAAGGTACATCGTAAAAGCAGGGTGGTCGAGGTGCGGAGATGACCAAGGGAGGATGTTGTTGGTCGAGGATCTGCTTTTGCTGATGTGAAAGAAAAAGACCAATGGTTTTAGGCAATTTAATCTCTTTGCTCACTGTATTAATCTAAAATCCAGTCCGTAGGTTCGTTTTCTTGTTCACTGTTGCGAATAACTGGTGATGATTGTTCAATGAGTACTTGTTTACTGTTGTAAATAGTAATCTGGTGCTTGCATCTGTACATGCATTGGCCCCAGCTTCTTTCACCTTGCCTGCATCTCAGCTCTTGTTGTCCTAAAGGCATCTGTTAGGATTTGATTATCATAATTCTGCCTGAGGGATTAATTTCTCTCCTCCCCCTCCCCAATATCTCGTGTGTAAACTGAGCCGAGGACCAGGCGGCGTGGAGTGGCAAACACAAAGCATTGCTTTTGCAGCCGTTTGGGTTGGACGTGGGTGTGGGTTTCAGATCCATAATTTTTGTCCTCAAATTGCTCTTCTAGCTAGAAGTTGTATTGGAAAACCACATGAGCTAGGCTGGGCAGTGCCAAAATTATATGTCCTAAGGCCCGGTTTGTCTCATGTTGAAGGGGGAGTAGGAGGTGAATCGTGCCCTTGTTAGTTTTGGGCTCTCAGTATCGTGCTGTAAAACCAGACTAGCTGATTGGAACAGTAGTATTTTCTAATCTTTGGAAGGCTCCATTCTTTCTTACGACTTGCATCATTCCTGCTCCCTCCTGCAGTTGCATCCATCACTCCTCATTAGGCATTGTCAGCAAGTGTAGATTGTCACTTAGCTGTTGGCAGAGCAAATGTTCTGCAATTTGGGAAATGCCATTGAGGTTTTTCGTAATAGGAATTGCTACTTATTGGTATGGTTAGGTCAGCAGAAAAAAAACCATTGACAGTCTTGGTATTTTTAATAAAATACCTGGCAATGAAGAGGGAAGCTCAGTGTGTATGTGTTTCAGGCTCTTTGCAAATGTAGGTGCAAACACCTTTTTGGTCGTTTTCTTCTGCAGTTGAAATCAGTTTATGTAGTTTTTTTAAAAATTATGGATTTCTTGATTTGGGTTGGATTAATCTGTAGACATCTGCATTTACTCTTTTTCAGTTTTCTATAGTTCTGGAGGGAGTGAGTCAGGGAGTAAGAGGGGAAAAAAACAAACCAAAACCTCAGTATTTTGTTAGAGTCTGTCGAAATTGAGTGGGGAATTTAAAATTTCCTATAACTGATTACAGACCCTTTGTGGTTATTCTGTGCCTCCAGCCCAAAATGCACCAGCCAGCGTTCCCTCCTTCATCCTAGTTAATTCACTGTTGGAGGTGGGAAACAAAACTTAAGAGTTCTTCAATAAAAGGTTGCTAACTATTGTGAGGAAGAGCTAATAATTGTCATTGACAGGTGTACAGGCTGCACTCATTTCACTAAATCTGCTTAACATCGGCAGTGTGTTTACTACTTTTGAAAAAATACGTTGAGCCCCTCAGGTAAGAGGTGCTGTGTAAAACTGCAAAAAATTTCTTGTCACTAAGGCAGTTTTCCCTGGCTTTATGGTTCCATTGTTTACAGGTGGTGGTGAGACTGGCCTGCCCTGGATGTATTTCCTGATGTGGTGTATAAGCAGTCAAATACATAAGATAAAATTGAGCTGTGGACCATATTTTAAGGTAGTTCTTTGTTATTTTGGGAAGCGTCAGCCTTCCTTGGGCAAAGCATTTAGCAGCGTGTCATTCTCCTTAACACTCTGTTACCCCGAATGGATAGGAATAGAAAGTAGGGTTTGTTTCATTTGACATATGTTATCCTATATGAGTTGGTCAAGGTAGCTCCCTTGTAGTGGTGGTGGAGAATAATATGCTTCTGATGTAAGGGCCGTCTCCTGGGGAAGGCATCTTTATAAAACAATCCATCTGATCACTTTATGTGCCTATTTCCCTTTGACTGTAAACAAATTTTAAACCATGTGCCAGGGTGTAGGCATCTGCGGAGCAGATCTCTTGAATTGGGCAGAACAAATCCTACCATTTGTCACTTCTTCAGGTCAGCTTATTTTCTTGGAGGGTGGCCGCTCCATCCCTCCGTGGGTTGTTTTGGACATCTTCCATTCCCTTGAACAAAGTCCAGGTACGCCCTTTATGTATTACTACGCATTCCTGTATGGAGGAAAATCCTCCTTTTCGGGGGAAGCCACCCTGGAAAAATTCCTTCTCACCAAAGTGGCTTAAAAAAAGCATTTACAGTTCTGTCCTGAAATGCATCCCCTTGCTGTTGGGAAAGCCTTCCTCCATGCCGCTGACTGCCGGGAGCGGGGAGCAGGCAGGTCAGTGGCACGCAGCAGTCCATGCCAGATCGGCGTGGGAGGAGAAGCAACTTTCCAAAACGGGGCACAGCCACCACGGTGGTGGAGTTTCTAGGTCAGCAGGTGTGGAAGCCAATTTGATCTGCAGGCATTTTTACAAGGTTAGAAAATAAACCTGAATAAAATGAATGCTGACCTTTGTGTAACCTTTTGAGAATGGAGTTGAGGTTTTATTGAATATCCTGGCTCTGAGTTGGATGGAATAGCTTTGCAGAAAAAAAAATATCTTTGTAAATCTGCTTTTAGAAGAGTGGATTTTTTTACTCTTGCTTGTGGGTTTTGTTTGTCTTTGTTTCTTGAAACAATAGGTTCTAATAGAGTATATGGGGAAAAGACCCAGTATTCAAGTCATAAAAGGTTTGGCTAAGTTTTACTGCTGTTCATTTAAAATACATAGGAGTGCATTAAATCGTTGACTTCACAGCACCAAACACACGTGATTCCTTGTTCCAGAAATGTTTTACTTTCTGCTGCAGGAGTTCCCTTCATCGAAGCAAGTGGGATGGTGTGACATTGTGATTCAGAGCAGCCTTTCTAATGAGTTCTCAATAAGCACACAGTTGCAGGATGGTCGTCCCAGGCCTTCGTAGCTGGGTTGCTCCCCATTTGGGGCGGTTCTGTTTGGTTGGCATGTGTCTGTCTGCCACTGGCGAGTAGGAATCCAAATCTTTTTCTGAAAAGAACACTTAGAACTCTCCCTAAAATTTTCTGGATGCCATATAAATTAACCAGAAAAAATACTGTAACTGGGCGAGATGACAGTACTGCTCTGGTTTGGGTGATCAGATTTACACTGAAGCACTGATTAATCTCTTAGTTAATTGGGGCTTGGGGTGGTTTTGTTAGTCTTTTTGTGTGTCCGTGTGTGTGTGTGTAGTTTTGAGAGCAGGGGTTGAGCTTAATGTTTTTACACAGATGCCATAACTTATGTATGTTGCCTTCTCTTGTTACTCCACTCTGCCGCTTGCCAAACAGAAGTATTTGGACAAGGGCCAGAGCTGCAAAATTCAGATCAGGATCCAAATTTGGATTTTTGGTTCAAGCCTTTCTAATATCTAACATTACAAAGCCTCCTATATAAATAAGGAGCTCCTTATTTTTAAACTGTGAAGATGAGGAGATGGAGGTAGCTTTCTGGCTTGCTTCTGGAGTAGTCTAGGTAGAACATGGGACTGCGTGTTTGAAAAGCTACCAGCAGGTGATTCCAAAGGTAAATTGAATAGATGAAAATGCAGTGCTCTGTCACCCAGAAAGAGCCCAAGCAGAAGGCCAGCCAGCACAAATGGGCAATTCCAGGCTGGTGAGAAGAGTCCCCTAAACACATCTAAAAATTCTGAAAGTCCTTGGGGTGTTTTGTCGTGTTCCGTTAGATCTTTGGGAATTCTGAGGGTTGTGATTCGTTTGGTTTGTTCTAAATGGAGTTAGCCAGTATCTGAATTTTAATGCTTTCTTGATTTAATGGAAAAAGGATTGTCTCTCATCAAGTAGGATGTTCGTTATCGGCTGCTGTGCCATCAACAGTCTTTCAGTAAGCTGCCAAGTGTTTTCTGTTGTTGAATGTTTAATCATTAAGACAGTGGGAAAAAAACATTCAAAACTTGCCGAATATTTTCCCTGTTGCTTGTTTTTAATTGCTTGTGGTTGCTGCAGTGACATCGTACCAGTTGAAGGGTGGGGAGGCCGGGTGTTGCTGCAGGCGGGACCGGGGATGGGGATGGTCTCTGTGGGTGGGACATGCACCCTGGGAGTTGTGGCGGAGGGGCCTCCCGTGGGTGGCAGACCCACCAGGTTCTCCTTTTGGACCTACAGCACCCAGTGAGTGGTCTGGCCTTTATTGCTCCATCTGCGTAAGCTGGTACCTTTTACTCACCGTGAGGTGTCAACACGTGGCAGGGTGCAGCGCGTGGCGGTGGCACAGGTAGGGGATGTGTCCGTGGGTCTGGGGTTTTGGGGTGTTCCTGTGCTCCTCCGGAGCGACGGGTCTTGCGTAGCTTTTCCCTGGAGCTGGCTGGGGATGGCCTCACTTACAGATCCGATAGTCAGGTACTTCAAGTTTGGGAAGAAAATCTTGTTCCTGGGAAGAACTTGTTTACTTAAACGAGGCATATTTGTGTCTCCCCCTGAGAGGAAATTTGTGGTTATATGTCAGGGTCTGTGATTTATGGCTGTCCTTTTTGATGGATGGTCTCAGAGGCATGGAGGCAATCTTAGTCAAAGATTTCTTAGTCAAAGATTCCGAAGTGCTATTATGAGGTTGTTGGGACTCCTGCCAGTGAAAAATTTGGATTGCACTGGACAGCAGGAATTACAGTTCATTACTTGGGTTGCCTATAAAGCAGTGAATTAGATTGTTTTTAAAGCTGTCAGCAATACAAACAGACTGTTGGAACTTTTTCTTAGTACAGAGTTGCCTGGCAGTGTCTGCCTCAAGCATCCCTCGGACAAACAAGAATTAGCTTGTGAGCAAGGTGTGCTGGATAGTAGGATGGGAAGTTTGCTTCTCTTGAGTTTTCTTCACCTTCTTGCCTGTGTTCAGAAATCACCTGAAGATACTTGGAGTAGTCTTTGTGACTTCAGTGAAAATACTCCTGTGTGCTTTTTCCTCTCCTCATCAGAACCGTTCCCATATTAAAATGCATACTTAAAATTGACAGTTACTTGGTACCACAAATGATAACTGTTTGAAGGCCTGTGCATTGAAAAGCTTTAACATCTTCTTAATATTTTTTGTGGATTGAATTTTAAGTCTTTTTAAAATCTGCTTTGGAAAATAGTGACAACTCCTTCCTCTGGAACCACATGCTAGTTTTGTTGCTAATTCAGTGGAGAAAAGTACTCGAGAGGCTCGGGTGCTTATTAAGCCAGGTGAGGAGCTGGGCAAAGGTGATTGTGGATGCCGGGTGATGCTGTGTCCAGAGGCAATCTGAAACTGGGACTTGAGGCTTCTGCTTTGGGGCTGGACACCCTCTGGCAGGCCTGGTTTGCTGTGCGTGCTGGTGTGTGCAGGCAGTGGTGTCTGGAAGGGCATGCAGGTGGCAGATGCCCCTTGGTGTCCCTGCTGTGCCCTTGAGGGAGGGTCCCTGGTCCCTTGCAGGATGGGTAGCTGGCCAAAGGGAGCAGTGCTTGGTGTTTCTTACCCAGCATTGTCTGCCTCCAGCTGCCATCTCCCGTGCTGTGTTCGGTTTCTGATGCTTTGTGCTTCTCGCTGTGCTTCTCAATGAAGGGTAAACCATCGCTCCGTGATCCTTGCGCAGGTTCTATGGAAGTTGGTAGCTGTGGGTGAGGCACCTGCGAGGTTGGCTGGTGCTCAGCCCTTGTGTGAAAGCTGCAGCTCTGCTCTGATGGGACTGTCTGAAGCAAGGGCTGAAAATAGTTTTGAAATAATCTTGCAGGAGTCAGAGACTGCCACAGGAACCTTTTGTCCGAGCTCGGACAAAGTATGGTGTTTCTTTCATTAAGGGTGCATAAAAAGTTTGCCTATTTTCTTCATGGTTTGATTTTATTATTATTATTTTTTATTAAGCCTGTTAGCATTATAAATGATGAGCTGTGTTAGAGCCTACAGTGCTGTTAGTGGTCATGTAAACTACATGAATTGGTTGGTATTTAAAAGACAGTCAAATTACTCACTGGCAGTAATCACAAAACTGCACACCTGGAACCACAGTTTGCTGAAGAGCACAGCCAGCTTTTGGCTCCGTGAGCCTGCTCTGCAGAATTACCTTCATTATGCTTGATTCCAGTGGTATGGTTCAATGATTAACTCATAAGAAGTTGAGAAATGAATTGGCAGCTGAGAGAAAAGTGGATTTGCTTCTTCTATTCAACAAGTGAATGAAGTGGGGTTGACAGATCTAGTTATAAAAATATGGAAAGGGATATTTTGAACAGAAACCATCAGTTGTATTTAACAACTAGAGATAGCTTGCTGAGTCAAATAAAAAAAATCTCAACTAATCAACAAATGTGCTGAAGATGTAAGAAAAAGCACTTTTTGTCGTCTTTTTTACAGCTGGTTTGTGTGTGTTTAATTGCATCAGACAAAAGTTTGTCTAAATCAGTTTATACTGAAACTTAGTAAAAAATTAATTTTACAAGTTATCATTTTATCAAGCAAAAAAATCTAAAATGTTGACCCTGAAGATTTGGTAACTTATCTAATTAAGTCCCTGATCTGTGAAGATACTCAGACAACTATCTCTTATCGATTACTTCAGAGTAGAAGCTAGGTGTCTGATTACCCTGTAGATAATATGCCTGAACTTACACTATGAGTAGTCAATTTTCCTGATTATTAGTGGCTAATAAAAAGGGTAATAGTCTTGATTTCTCAGGCTGAGAATAAAAATGAAAACCAAGATAATTTTCTTTGGGTTTTTTTTGGTTTTTGTTTAGTACCACTAAGTTTAAGCAGTCCCCATTTAGCTTTCATTGCACATATCCCCATGGACTGCATCTCTTCCTTGCTAGAAGCTTACTTCTCATGGAGGGATTAAGAATGTGTGACACTCATGTACCATCGTGGTTTGTAAATTCAAGTTGGTGAAACTTGTAGCTTAATGGAAAAACAAAATGTAGATTGTGTGTACAGTGGTTCAGTGCGTGGAAGCCCTCTCTCTGTGAATGCTTAGACACATATGTATGTATTGGGATGTCAACTCATAGCCCCAGATGTTCACGGTGAAAATATTTATAATGGATGTTGGCAGTGCAGAACCTAACTGTTGTTCTTAGTCACTTCAGAGAAGTTTTGAGTATTCAGTGGTAACCTGTATTAAATCCCAGTAGCTTTGTGGCAAATCAGGCCCAGTGTAGGATCAGGAGATAGCTCGAGTGCATTGTGTTCCTCAGGGAGAGATGGTCCTTCCTAAATTCATCAAACTCAGATGAGCTGCAGTTTTGGCTTGATCAGTTCAGCTGCTGAGTAAGGGAGTGGCAATGCAGTGTATAGCTCACCTTGAAAATTGAAATCAAACTGTGTTAATAATCAGGAAAAGAGTTTTCATTCTCTTAACGCAAACATCTGCTCTCCCATGGGCATGTTTACGTATGATGTGGTTCACAGGAATGAAAATCCAGACCGATCAATTCTGTAGTGCTCTTAGACAACATCTCCTTCTGGAAGGACTCATCAGACAAGTAACTGTGGGTAACATTAGTGTGAAGATTTTATACAAGCATAGTTCAATAAATTGTTAGATGCTGAAAGATGTTAGCCAGTTACGTGCTGCAGCCTACAGGTGAATTTCAACAGTGCGGTTATCTCAGTGAGTATTGCTGTAGTAGCTTTCTGTCTACATCTGTCTCAAATAGAATTCTTCGGTGCCGTGAGTTTTGGAAAGGCAGAAGTTTAATGCAGCTTTTCTGAAGTCTGTTCTAGATTTCATCAATGACAGCCTTGTCTGTTTCTATTTTACTGAGTAAGTTGTGGTGTAACTTTACCATTCCCGGGATGTTTAAAACGGACAGACTGTGACTAATGAATCCGTGCAGGTGTTCTGCAAATTGTCTTAATAGGGTGCTGAACTCAGTGACCTGCATGGCTGTGGCTTCATGACTTTGTACTAGGACAGGTCGCATGCCTTCTACCATGTTTTTAAAAGGAAACATGACAATATGAAAACTTTTAACATAGACATCAAAATGCTTATGAACAATGCCATGCCTGCAAAGCAGGTATGTTGCTTGAGAAGAAAATGGCTAAGTTCTCCAGTTTTTGGGTCACATTCCCAGCAGTTGCCTACAGAAGTAGGATGGGGCGGCAGAGCCAGGGGTGGGTAGCACAGTCATCTTGCCTGCTTCAAACTGGCTGCATTGTTCCAAGGAGACAAGCAAGAGTACAGAACCTTAAAGTTGTGGGGTATTAAGTACTGGTCAGATGCCTGCTGTTCATCATTTCCATTCATAAATGAGGTTTTAGAGGAAAGAAGTAATCTGATAATTTACTTGTTCATTCACCATGGCTGCAGAGGCAGCCTAGTAGTGAAGGAGGCAGTGAGTGGAGTGAAGGTGACAGAGTGAATGGTGCTCACCTGCCTTACACTTGTAGTTCATGAAGCGCTGGCAGTGGAGTTGTCTATTCTGGCTGCTCTGGAGCTGTACAGGCCTGATGGATGCTGCAGCCCAAGAGCTGGTAAACGTAGTCTTGGGTTGGAGCAACCAGTCCTGCAGTGCAGGCTCGTGTAAGATGCTTGTTTGACACAGTTAAGCTACCACCTAGGAGTAAGTGCAGTTGCGTTCAAACCCGGCTTTGTAGGTGCAAACTGAAGTAGGTGCATGCAGGTATGAACTTACACAACTTAATTAAATTTTGTGCAGCTTTAATTTTAAGCAAGCTTACAGGTTTAGACAGGCTCTTGAGTCTGCAAGTAAACTAAAGTTCACTTGGGCTGTAGGGTAGGGGAACTCAAACTTCCCAGTCTAAATCCTTGAGAATTGGAATAGTGCATGTTTGTAACTTTTCTGAAGATCCTAGTTTAGGGATTAAAGCAATTTGTAAAAGATGCCACTAGGAGTATTTTTTTCTTAGCCCAGAAGCAGAGGGTGGAAAACTGATAGGTTAAACTGTTTTAGTATTCAGTGAACTGACCTTTAAGGTAGGCAAGAGACTCGGAGCAACTTGCAGCTTTTTATTTGCAGGGACGACAGTTTCTGTGCCGGGAGCGGGTCAAAGCTGGTAAGCAGAGGTGGGTGAGAAATGCCCCAGGGTGCAGGTGCAAAGCTGAAGGATGGAGGCCTGAAAAAACCGGTGGCAGCTGAACGAGAGGGAGGAATTTTTTTGAGCTAGGAGGTTATATGACTGCCGCTGTCAGGCAGCAGTGACGTGTTCATCCTGCATATATGTTCAGCTGTTAAATTTTCACCTGTACAAAAAAGTCAGGGATGGGAGTGAGGTTATGGGATGTTCCAGTGAGCAGTGTGGCACAGGTCAGGGAGAGAAGTTGCCTTTCCTGTGGCAGTGAAGCCGTGCCAATCCAGCACAAAAGAAATTGCCCTTTTAGTAGGCAGGTGCTTGGAGAGTGCTTGGAGATACTCAGGGCATTACTCAGCACAGGGAAACCGAAGAGGTTGCAAGGATTGAATTCCCTCAGAGTTACCAAGGTCAGCACTCGGGTACAGGTTCCTCAAGTGGAAAAAAAAGTGCTGGGGAGCAGTGTGGTGGAGAGCTATGGGGGTGAGGAGGATGAGGAGTGCAGACCTCCAGAGATCAGGGCAGAAATGGAAGTGGAAGTGGTAGGATATTCTAAGCAGCACAGGGAGGAGGGGGCTGGATAAAAGCTGTATTTGTTTGCAGAAAGGCAGGCTGATGCCTAGGGGTGCGCTGTGCGATGCTGAGGGGAGAGGTGGATGTCTGTGGCATGGAGGAGGGACATGCCTGTGCGGGTTAAGCTGAACCTCCCCAGTGCGGTGTCTGTGCAGCCCTCAAAATGCTCCTCTGCTTCCTAGCGAGGGTCAGGCCTCAGGTAGCATTGGGATAGTAGCGTGGTGGGAAGGCTGGGGCTCCTTTCCAGGCTGACAGTGGGACACCTGCAGCTGTTGACCCTGCAGATTTTTGAGAGGGGACGGCTGCACGGAGTGTCTGAATACTGGCTTGTCATAGTGGGACATACTTTAGATTAAGTTCCTACTTGAGCAGTCTTTTTTTTTTATGTGGCTTTATTGAGATCACTCTGCGTTTTTTGTATGTAGTTTTTCTAGGCAGTTGATCCTTGCAGACTTATCTTAGAACAACGCCCTGCAGTGCCCCATGTAGATTGTTAGTATATATAGGATGCAGCTCCTCTGAAGTCGTATTATCTTCCTCCGTAATGTGCGGAGGGCATCGCATCCTTGAAATAGAGAGCCCTGCCTGAACATAACAATACACACTGATTTTCATTCAGATCAGTGTTGAAAGAACCAGGGTGAGAGCCGTGTAAAAGCATTTTCTTTGTCTCTTCTAAGAGTTCATTAGAGTAACTTGTGGTAAAATTAAGTAAATGTAAAAAACCCCAACAACCCAGCAACTCGAATGACTGTCTTATTGCTGGAATAGAACACCTGGCAGCGTGCGGTTGTTGCAAGTTCTTCACAATTATTTTAAGAATTGCGGAACAAGTCTTCAGTGCTGATTACAGCTAGATTTCTTCAGAGAGTTAATAGAGGTGTTTATAGACCTGAATTTCAGATGTAGGTATTCTGATGTCTGCCGGCTAGTTATTTCTTGGCAGTTCGTTACAATGGGCTACATTTGAGACTTGGGCATTTCATTAGCAGCCTTATCTTCCTTCTTTGTTCAGCTGTTTGTATAGATTTTATGAGCATTAAATAGTGTCAGAAATGGTGAAGGGATTAAATTTTTATCCTATATGAAATATTTCACTTACAGTAACAAGTATTGAAGTCATGCGTTTGACCAGTTTTCACCTGCGCTAACTTAAAATGTTAATTTTAAGCATGCTAAACTGCTACTTTTTCTCAGCACTGTGATGCAGCGTTGCTCCTTGTGTCTGATGGAAAACCAGTCTGGCTTATTCTCTTTGACGAGTGGAAGGAGTTAGATGAGGTTAGAAGGTGGGAATAGCGATGGGAAGGTGAAATGGATGCCGCTTGGCCTTCTTGCGCTGTTTTATCGCTTGCTGTACTTGTTGCTGCCTTGTTTTGCCGAGAAGAGTGGTTTGGGTTAGGTTGAGGAGGAGTCTGCCTTCAAGCTGAAAAAGCCAGTATTTGCAAATTGGTGAGTACTTGCTTTGTTTACTTTTTGAGGCCTGAGAGTTGGACACTTTCTAGACTTCCAGTGGACACAACTCTGTGGCTATTTTTAGAGATTATTTCAGGGAAATAACAATACTTTATGTGCTTCCAAGATACGATTGCAATCCCAGTAGCCTTTGTCTGCAGTTAAGGATGTATCTGCGTTTGAATACTGGAAGATTTGGTTTGCGTTGAATGTTTTGCTGCTTTTTGCTTGTGTTTGTGCAAGGTTCGAAGGCGTGATGCTGGAGTATCCCCGGGGGGGAGGTGCAGGCAGGGAGAGAGCCCCTAGGTGGCATCAGAAGCCACCTGATTTTTGGCTCCTGCATGGCAGCGGTGAGAGGTGCGGGTGGGAGGCGAGCCCTGTGCTCGGTGGTGCCAGGCTTGGCTTGCAGAGCTGCCCAGCATGGGTGGGCTTCCCTCGCTCAGTACCCTGTGCTAGCACGAGCTCTTACTCCGTTAGCTGAGCAGTATACATAATAGTCATTCTGCTAATTCAAGCATGTTCCAACCTTTTGCAGCTCTGCTTTCTAAATATTTAATTGAAATGCCATTTTACTACTATATCAACGTGAGCCAAGCCAGACAATGTAACATGGCGCATGTTAAGATGTTAATTGACTAGTAGCACGCATAGGTGGCTGTTTCATAATTTTCTCCTTAGATGATCCTTGGCTCCAGTTTAACATTGCTTTGTGCTGCTGAATGGAAGGTTATATACAGATACATTTAGAGCTGTTAGTCTAAGAAAGAGAAGCATTAATTCAGTGAGATTAAGAATTAAGGCCTGAATCCTGCAGGCACTGCTGGGACACAGTGCTTGTTGTGGTAAGGGTGTGATAATAGTACCTTTCTGATAGTACCACTTACTGTAATAGGGTCGGTAATCCTTTTATTGAGTGGTTTGTCACAGCTTGCAGAGTAAATAACGTGTTGGGGTTTTTCCCCCCCTGGAATGTCATCTGATTTCATCAGAGTTGTGGAAGAGATATCAAATCTTTCCAAAAGGCTGTGTGGTCAGTTTAGTAATGACCCTCTGTATTTTAGCGTGGCTTTCAGAAAGATGACTTTGCCAGAACTATCACTGTCGGTATTTAGTAGGGGTCTGAGTTGCTTTTCTTGGGAGCTAACCGGGTTTTTGCAAGAGGCAGAGGCAGCAGGACACGGC
This sequence comes from Falco naumanni, assembly GCF_017639655.2. Classification (NCBI taxonomy): domain Eukaryota; kingdom Metazoa; phylum Chordata; class Aves; order Falconiformes; family Falconidae; genus Falco; species Falco naumanni. The sequence continues at coordinate 18,225,980 of NC_054060.1, read as the reverse complement.
ACAGGAAGAAGAGCTGCTGGGTGCTGTCACCATCCAGATAACTCCTGTGCCTGGTAGCTGCAGGCCTGGCAAGTGCTGCTCATGTGGCATTGAATCCCACAGAAGCAGCTTTTAAAGACTGCCTGTAGATCCTGTTGTTAAACAGTTTTGACAAACAGCCTTTGGATATTATGTGGGGGCGCGGCTGATGCAGTGGGGAATGGAGGCGTTGCAGACCTGAGTGGTTTTTAAAAGGTCATGTGGCCAAAATAATTCTTCCTTGTCAGACAGCTCTTAACTGCTGTCTTGGGTATCCTTATTATACAGAAGGCTTGTTTTCAAATATCAGTAAAAATATTGGGGCAGCAGTGCGTGGCTACACAGCATTAGGGTCGTACGCATGGGCTGGGAGTGGGTAGCTGGGAGGGTTTTGTGGCCCTAAACAGCCCCTTCTCTTCTGCGGGGACTGCACCGAGTTGTTGCTGGTCTTTTGCAGAACTCTCAAGAAAAGAAAATTTACAAGTGGTCTGGTTTAGTTTTGTTTTTTCCCCTTCTCAAAAGAAAGCTTGTTATAGAACTTTATAAACCTCCCCTTTCTTCATCATTTGTCTGAGAGGGTAGGTGGTTTACCACCCGAGATAACTGGTTAACAGTGCCAATGGTAAGTAACCATACACCGGAGTTTTCCTTTCTAATTGCAGCTTTTCTTACTGCATCCTGTGTCTCAGGTAATAATGTAACGTAATGCACCAGTGCTGGAAACGGGGAGCCCTGCAGTGGGGAACCCGTGCTGTCAGATTCAGTGTAGCCCGTTTTTGTGATGTATGGGGCAGCTATTAGCAGTGATGGAAAGTGGTTCCTTTTCATAAATTGCATTGGGATTTGGCAGAAATAACGTTTTCCCTAGGCTGTCAAAAATGTACCAAGCCCAAGGAACAGCCACAGAGGCTGGTTTTGGGAGGGTGTTCCAGTTTATGCAAGTGTTTGCAGTCTTGGACTGCAGGGGATACAGAGTATCTGTGGCAGCTTCACTGATGGTGTGAAACTCGTAATGAAAAAATCACTCTGGGCTTCCTGGGTTTGACCACCTAGTCAAACCGTTACAGTGTTTTGCAGGATAAATTGTGGCTCTGCTTGTCCCCTGAATTTTGTTGAACTGGATCTGTCGCTATCGTGGACATCTTCCTCCATTTGAGGATTGAGCCCACTGCTAGTGCCTGAATGAGGAGAGCCGTGTCTCGTGTGACTTCTGGGGCTGGGAGGTCCCCTGCCTGAGCAGAACTGCAGCGTCCTGGAGGTGCTGCTGTCACACTCCCTGGGGACACAAGCGGGAGCCCCTTTGCCAGCATTGTCCTCCGCACAGCGTGTCCCAGGACAGGAGTTGTGCTGCAGCGGGTGGGTGTCGGTACAGCATGTCACGCTGCATGTGCTCCCCCAGTATTTGTTACGCGGCTAGCTTTCACGGGGAGCGAACGCGCTGCAGTGGAGAAGCTGGTAAGGGTTAGTTTCAATGGCTGTGCAGGCTTTGAGATGGCTCAGAGATAACTAGGCAGTAGCTAATAAGTTCAAGGGCTTTTGTTTACCACCCCCCCACCCACCTTCCTCTTTCTGGTCTTGCTGGCATAAGGCTTCTCGTATCCCTTGTGGTTATACGGCTGCTTCTATTTGCAGCATTAAGGAAATACTCGGTGTGCTCAGAGCAACTGAATTATGCCACCTCTTGTAACACGATAGTCCCATATTGCTCAGTGTAGTTCAGCTACCTATTCCTGAAAGTAAAGTATTGCTTAATTAGGGGAAGGTTGGCAGCATCTGGTTTTGTGCTGCTTTGAAAAAAAAATAAAAATATCACATCTCCTTGTCTTCTCCACCTGCTTTTTCCCCTCCATCTCTCCTTCAGTGCAGAGTAAACCCAGCTGCACACCTGAGGAGAGAACACACTCCTCATTCTGCCCATGTCAAGCTGGCGCAGTTAAAATGGGGCTGTTTTGAGTAGAAATACAGAACTAGGTCAGGGAAAGCAGACATGCATACTTTGGCGTAAGATAGAAGAGCAGTTTGAGGAAATGCTTTAGTCTGGCTTCCTCCCCTCCCCATCCGAGTTTGTCAATGACTTCAGCATTGAGGAGCTTAAATTACTGCAGCTTTTGCAAGTTGCCTTCAAGATGCTTTCGAAGTTCTTCAGCCTAAAGTTTAAGTCAAAAGCTGAGGCGGTTGAGGTAGGCTGGAGGTTTCCTAGTAGGGCTGTCTGCTGCAGACCAGAGCAGCCAGCACGTGTTCCCGGGGAGGGCGTGGGGCTGGGGGGCTCCATGAAACACGGTGGCTTTTGCAGGGAGCCAGCCAGCTGTGTGTCTCTGAACCACAGGCGGAGAAACCCCTTTTTCTCTGCTGATTCACTGATCAGTAGAAGCCGGGCTCTGGTTTTTGAATGGCTCTGGTAGTTCTTCAGAGGTGAGCAGGTTGATGCAGGCTGGTGGTGGTTGGGGTGGAGGTGACGTTTTTGAGGAGCACTGCTACAGACGGTAGGACAGGGCTGTGTCCCTCTTGAGTTGCTCAGCGTGCCTTAACATTCAAACAGTTTGCACAGTGGTATCCACTGAGCAAATGTTTCATTGTTGGTTGTGATAATAATTGATTATTATTTCTTTTGCTAGGTTTTGGTACATAATTTTATGCTACCAGGTTCTTGTGGTGGGTCAGTATCGGGTGCAAGCTGGTAAATCCAAGGCAGCTGTAGAAGCAGCCAACTTTATCACTCCTAAGAGACAGCTACCCCTGGAATTGGAGAACGGCACCTTCTTGTCCTGGGTGAAACTGCTTGTAGTAGTCTGAATTGAATTTTAGATCAAGGAAGTCAACTAGTTTAACTGAAGGGACACTGTCAGTGTGAAGAGCTGTGGAAGAGAGTAATGTCAGCTGTGCTTCTAGGTGTGGGTGAGTCACAGCAAGCCCCCTGGAGCAGCTCTCCAGTAGAAGCAACACTGACTGTTGGCTTATTGTGTGGTTTCTAAGTTTAGTTTTCCAACAGGCTCAGGTCCCTAATAGATTCAGTTATTTTCATTAGTGAGAATATCTCTCGCTCCTGGTGCTCTGCTGCAGCTGTTCCTAGACATGCAGCAAAGCATGTGGGTAGTGGCCTCCAAATACTAGAAATGGCTCCGTGTAGGGCCTGGTTCAGCCTTGCTCTTGGGATTGCTGGTTGCAGTTACTGTAATTGCAGTAGTAATTTGGTAAGGGATACACTTGGCAGACTATTTGTAAATGAAATTTCAGCTTTCAAAACACATCTGTCCTGTTAGTGAGAGAAGAGGGGTGAAACAAAAGTGGCAAATGCACTGTAACTGGGATCGCTGCTCCTTTGCCACCTTTGTCACTTGCCCTTTGTCTCCTGACTTGATGGAGATACGTCCTGCAGTGTCATCAGACTGAGCTTTTCTGTACAATGCTCAGGACTGTGAGAAGGTCACTGTCCCAGTACCTTCCCAGTCAAAGGGCTGGTTCCTCAGGCTTGCTGTTGCTTGACATTGACATGGATCAACTCCACTGGAAGATAAATGAGAAGCATTTATGTCATTAGGTGCAGGCTTTATAGAATCAGGCTGTGTTAACCTGTGCTCTGGTTAGGATGAAAGAAGCCTTAGTTGACCACTAAGAAATTTTAATGGTGCCCTCCCAGTATATTAGGGAGCATACAGGGAGAAAAAAATTGCTGTTAAAATAGACATCTCACTTATCCCTGCTGAAGCTGTAGGACCTTTGCCTTTTAAAATGTCACAACATCTGCTTCTAGATTGAAGGACATGAACTTAACTATCCTTTTTGTGCCACCAGCTGATGAAAACGAAACACAGAGAAACTCTATTTCCTGGCTTTATTATTGCTTTTGTGCTGTGGCTTCTCAATGCAGTTGATCGGTGCTGTAGGAGCAGAGGTCACTCAGAACTGAGTTCAGAAGAGCCTGAACTAAATGTGAGAGTTTACATTTACTGACTCAGACTGGTATTTGGAGATAAAAGGACAGCTCTAGGGATCTCCTGCCCAGCTGCCTCCTGGCAACTTGCCTCCTTCTCTTTACAAGAAGAAAATATTAATGCAAATGGGCGTGCTTATGTGCTGTTCAGCAGAACCTAGCAGAATGGGAAACTGTGCTGGCTGAAACGTGTCCTCCTGAAAAGCCTAGCACACAATGTCATCTTCAAGGCTGTAGAGTAGATGCTGTATTTGGACTAAGTTTGAGCTGCCTGCATCCCCTTGTCCCCAGTGCTTCTTTTCTGCATTAAGCTATCGTGTGAAGCCATAGAAAAGGTTTAGGTACAAAAATGGGTGTATATGCCTAAGCCCTGTTGCCTGCTGCCACAAGATCATCTTTTAGGAGAGTCTGTGGATCTGTAGCAGCACAGGGATTGTGAGACCCTGCTAGGGGTGGGAGGCAGTGGGGTGAGGTGGAGTCCAGGGTGAAAGAAGTGCTGCTGGAGCAGCCGTCTGTTCCAGCATGACTTTGGTCAGCATGCCTGAGTCAGCTTTGGGTTGGATGCAGTGATGACTCCGAGCAGCGGCAGGTTTTCATGCTTGGTGTGCTTTGACTTTGCTAGTAAGATGGTGGTTTTTGAAGAATGAGATGATTGGATTCCCTTCAGTTGCTACAGTAGATGCCTTCTCCAAGGCAAGGGAAAGCTCCCATTTTATGGTCCTTAGCATTCCCTGTTCTCATAAATCCTCAACAGCTCTGCTTTACTCTCTCCTTGGTATTCCCAAGTGTCTACTTATCTGGTCGTCTTCTCCTACACCATCACCTGAAGCAGATGTCTGCTGATGTAGCTACTTCAGTGGACTTGTATATTCTTACTTGTTGAAATTCTCTATTGTATTTTATCAATATAGCATATGCAATTCTTGTATGGGAAGGGGCATCAGTATTACCAGCTTCTGCACAACAGATTTGTAGACCGTCTGGTTTCAAGATGAGGTGTTGAAACCGGCAGGATCACAAGCTCTTGTCACTGAGTATCTGATGCATGGATGCTAGTTCAGTAGCTTTGGTTCCTGTCACCACCAGACACTAGATCCATTTGTTTTGCTTGCTGCTTACAATTTCAGTCTTATCCATCAGATACCTTACTTGGTCTTTCTTTGTATGTGGTAGCACCTGTGCAAAAGTAAAATGACTGGAAATGAGATGTTTTGTTGTGTTAATGGGAGATTGAATTATGTTTTATTCTACTAGGAAAAGAATGGCTGCCTGAACTCCAAAAATGGTTGTTTAGTTCTTGTTCAGTAGGTGTCGGCCAGTAAAGGCTATTGGGTTTTGCATGGTAAAGCTCCTGCTTGTCTGAGCAATGATTAAAGTCCTTCAACTAATGTAGTCAGGCCAAGCATGTGAAATACAGCACCCTTAAGAAACACAAAAGCTGCTTATGGGTGTGTTTATATGAAGTATAATAAGTTCCATACTGTTTGCGCTCCTTGGCACATGTACTGAGGTCATTCATGGCATACTTTAATTCAGTCCCCACCCAACATCGTCTTAATAAGCCAGCTGGGAGGTAGTGAGACTAATGTGGAAAACTCCGAAGTTGCCAGTTGGGTACCAGTTGTCTGCTTTGTAGCAGCTCTTTGGAAGGCTAGAAATAAATGCCTTGAAGTGGTGGGATTTACTGAAGCGTGGTGGTGGTGGTGGAGTTAATTGTGTTTACAGATGAACACGTAAAATGCATCTGACTTGTGGAAGAGCTTACCATAAGAGTAGCAACATCCGTCTTGGCTGCCCTGCAACTTGGGACAATAGCTCCCAGTTGCAATGGTATTTCATTTTTTAAAAAATGCAGTTCTTGTATAAAGAGCAAAACAGCAAGAATTCTAACAAACAGTTAAGAAGTTTGGGCTGATTTATTACAAAAAAATAGCCGGATGGGTATTCTTCCATAGACTAGCAGGATATTTCACAGTAGGAGATTAAGCCTGTAGTACAGTGAGAGAAATTCTAATATTTAATATTTTTGTCATTGCTGCCTAGATTAACTCAAGATTTCTATTCTCTCTTTCTTCCCTCACGTCTAGCAAAACTGTACAATCTAAAGTGGACTGCATTTTGGTAAGTACAACTCCAGAACACTTTTTAATATTTAATAAACCGCAAGACCAAAACAGATGGTTCTAGAGACTGACAGCTATTACGAAGCCTTTCCTTAGCAGTACTTTAAGGAAGTACCACTAAATGTGATCAAAACTAGTTCCCATTGCCAAAAAAAATCCATTATGTGGGTTTGGTGTTTGTTTTCCGTGGAGGTATTGACCTCTCATTGCCAGCAGCAAGGCTGTGCTTGCCACTTGTAGAACTGTCAGTATAGATACAGCACGGAAAGTTGACTTATACTACTTTTGTAAGCATGATTTTATTGAATGCAAGATTATGTATTGCATAGATGAGAGTATGCAAGAAGCTAATTGTGTCTTCAACTTCCATTGCTTTTTAGGCCTTTAATGATTATTGCTTTTGTTGTTGTTTCCTTGAAACAGCTAATTTGTGGCCGGTACTACATTTTAAGAAAGGAACCAGATTGAACTGCATGTCTGCACAAAACCTGGCAGACTGATGTCCTGGTCTGTGAAAATCTTGCAGATGTCATAATTACCAGGGGTTTTTGGTTGGTTTGCTTGGTGGTTTTTTTTAATCTTGCTGTCCTCAAAAGTTGTACACTATCTCAGGAACCTTCCCAGAAATATGCAACCCCACAGGTCCTGTTAGCTCCGCTGCACTACTTAGGACAGAGGGATGTATCATTTTTTGAAGGAGGAAAACCCTTGAAATGAACAAACATCTTCCTTCATGCATTAAAATAACAGGATCTAAAAAGATAAAGATTATTTCTGGGAAGCAAGTATATAGCACTAACTCAGAAAAAGGTGTTATTTGTTTGTTTTTAATAGTGAGCAGGTTGCGAGTTTCTTTAATTCAGAGTCTGAGTTCATAAATCTTGAGACTGGAAGGGACTGCTTATTCTGACTTTCTACCTTCGGCATTTCATCCAGAAGTACCAGCGGGTAAGATAAAGAGATGACATAGACAACCATCTGGATACTATCAAATAGAATCTGTTCAGCCGAGCTATATAACAGTACTCCTTAAAGTCACATCATCAAAGGCGAATTCAGATGGCACTGAATTACCTTTCCTTAAGGTGTTGTCTTAATTATTGTAGTAAGAGGTTTAAAGTAAGCTGTGTCGTTGTATTGCGGACAAACTTTGGACCCAATTTTGCTTATGCTTAAAAATTCTTGGGTGCATCCAACTAAAATAGTGATGCAAAATGTCATTTTTGTCCACTTAATTCCTCATTGATGTTTGTGGATGCAAAGCAAGTGTCTTAAGATTTTATTTATTATTTTTTTTTGTATGAGTCTTCAGTGGCAAAAGGGAGAATTGCAAGACTGCATTTGTAAAACTTTTTAGCACCAGGTTTTTCTGTGGTGAAAAATGGGAAGTGGGGCAGGCGTAACTAAGTAGCATCAGAGAGGGAGTAAGTAAGTAGGAGGTTAACCAATTGTTTGCTTCTTGGAAACCCATTTTAAGAAAGTGGAATTACACTAAGACAATTCTAGCATTAAATTCCACAGGTTTGCAGAACTAGGGTACTGCGGTGGGGATTATCAGTTTGTGTGAGCCCATTTGTTTGTGTAGTCTCGTCCATTGGATGGACAAGCTATTTTTTGAATAATGCTTTTGGATGCAAAGCAGTCTCCGTAGCTTGACTCGGAACAGAGCAGCAGTCTCCTGATGGTGCAATTTGCTGTTCCAGATGCCTGATCTGCCCTGCTGAGGAGTTCAGAGGAGTCCCATCAGTAGTGGGAAGGCTACTCTAGGTTAGAAAAGGTACATTTGATGCTGTTCAGGCAGTTTAAAAAAGAAAAATCCAAGATCAGAATAGTTTCAGGAAATAAACGTTAAGCTGAATTCTGGCAAAATGGTTTCTGCATTTTTACGTGCTTTTGGAAAGCCGCAAGCTGCAGGGCAGAATCTAAAAGTGTTCAACTAAAAGGCCATAACTACATAGCTCTGAATAACATCTTTGGAGCTTCCTTGCAGCCCTGGTAGTTTTGTCCGGCAGAAGGTAGGTGAGTGGGTTGCCCCTTCAGTGGAAGGTGTCTGGCTCTGTCAGAGCGGTCCTGTGACTGGGATACCAGCTGGCTGCAGGGTCCCGACCCCAAGCTTATGGGCAGGTCAGAACATTCCTTCAAGTGATGCTCTCGGGTGTTCGGTTCAGACAGAACCTTTTCGGGGCCTTTGAATCAGTCTCAGGAGGCACGAAGCACCAATGTCCGTCCCTTGTCTCCCTTCGTGCTGTAAGGAGGAGATCTGGGACTAGCTTTCGGTTATATTGGTAGGTGCTGATGATACCTTAAAGCATTTAAAGTTGGTTTGCTAGCAATCTTTAAAAAAAAAAAAAAAAAAAAGTCACCAGTAGAGAAAAGTCAGACAACACTTGCTGCTGCTTGTGTTTGGCAGCACCAGTGACAACCGCAGTGTGAAGAGCCCCACAAATGCTCTTCAGCACATAGACTGCCTAGTTCAACACAGGGTAGCAAGACAGAGAGAAACAGGAAGAAGAAACAGAGGTGATGGCACAGGTCTGTTGTGGAGGCAGCTAGCAGCAGAGGACTACAGCAAACAGCTGGTCTAAGGGCACTGGGACTGCCATTACTCATGTAAGAGACTGAAGTTATCTGCCTTGTACTTGTGACACTTCACCACTTACATTCTGACATACTGTCAGTTTCTGGAAGATCATAAGAAAATCATTGTATACTCTGCAATCCAAAAAAGGATAATTAGCAAGAATTGTGGTGTAAACAGCCATTAAAAATTCATTATAACATCTTTTTAACTATAGTAAACATGTCTAGCAGTAGATTCTCTTATGACTTTGCTTTTTATATTTGTTGCCACACACTAAGTGAACTCTTGAACCCGATTTTTAAAATGATACGCTCCATATAATCGCTCAGCAAGAAGGTTAAGTTTTTTTTCGGTAGTCCTCTGAAAAGAGATCAGTGCTGGTGAGCGTGCTGGATTGATGGCCACGAAAACCAAAGCTGCTCGTGGCCGGAGCAGTTACAGTGTGGGAAGCAGCAGTGTGTAAGATCTGTTGAAGCAATGTGCCTTGGTCCTGCTACAGAGAAGGTGGTAGCTTGTCACTTGTCTTTTTTGGCCCTACAGCAGAAAGGCAGAAGCTCTGTGAAGCGCTGGCAGCTGTGCTTGGACACTGTCAGTACAAAGCTGCCATGTGTTTTTAGGGCTCGTTTGGAATATCTAGCACCTGAAATAAGTTTCAGCTTCTGTTCAGATAAAACATACCAAATATATTTATTAGCAGCTTTTTAGAATATTAGGTTCTCTTTCAAGTATTGGCTATTTCTGTCCTGATAGTATTTCCAACAAACCATCTGACCTTGAGCAAATTACTTAACCTTTGCTTCTTGTTTCTCTGTTCACAAAGTGGGGAGATGATTGCTTGACTGCTTTGCTATTCTTAGTCTGGTTGTTAAATAATAAATGTTTGTTCTGCGGAAGTATGACAAGTTTTAGAACCAGTCTGCCAGTAGGTGCAAATGACATTGTCATTGGCATAGCCTTTTTTACTTGTATTAAGAGTATAGCTATCTATAAATACTGAAAATATGGAAAGAAGTATTAAAATCAGTCCATGCTCTCTAAAATAGTAGTCTTGCAGAAACCTTGCAGCAGTGCCCCTGGCCTTCAGCTCCTCTTCACCAGAACTTGGGGACAGAAATAACCTGTAATTCTGCCTTCGTTGTGGAAATATGAAGTAGTTCAAATCTGGGTGCCATTTGTCACTGTGTTTGTTACAGAAATTGTAACTCTGCTAATTGTTCCTAGTATATTCTTTCTCGATCTTTTTAAAAGTTTGGCCTGACTAAATACTTTCTTCTTTAAAACGATCCAGAAAAAAGCACGTTCCGTGGAGTTTTCCCATGGTAATTCCTTTTGACAACTTTAGGATGAAACTTCAGTGACGTTTGTGACCTGGCAGTAGATCAGCAGTCAGAGAAAACCATGTAGAGAGAGCCAGTCCAGCAAGGTCAGGACACCTTAAAATGATATTCTGTGATTCTGGAGGCTGACATTAACATCTCTAGGTTCTCTGGTTCAAGCAGGAACATGAATAAACTCATGTTATCTGTAACGCAGATTAAGTCCTTCACCACATTCTGTGTTGAACTGTTCTTTGTCTTTTTGTGCTGAAAAAAGTTTCAGTGTCTCTCAGAATGAAACCAGATGTCAAAACCTGCTATTGTCATTTAAAAAAAAAAAAAAAAGAAAGAAGAAAACAAACCCCACAACATTTTGGCCATCCTGGTTTATTTCACAGCTATTTATTTGCTCAATCAAAATGCCTGTTAGAATGAAAAAGAAAGTTGCGTCTGTTCCTAAGAGATCTTTGTTCTCTTTCTGTATTAGGCAGCAAAAGGACAGATTCATTCTGAGCAGATCTATGCGGCCACTAATAACGTGAATATAAATAGATTGCTGGTTAATTAGTTTGTTACATATTTTGTGCATTTCTTTAGTGAATTATCTATATTTGGTAACTGTCAAAACAAAAATACTGGAGATATCTGCTCCTTTATATGTAAGACTAAAAAAAAAGTCTGCTTAGCTGTGACTTGAGGTTTCTAATTCTTTGTTCTTAGTTTTTCTGTCTCAGAATCTAAGAGTACTTGGATATCTTAAGTATTTAATGTATTTTTGGTTAAATTGGAGTCAAGTTGTGAAAATAAGTATGAACACTGCTTGTTCCCCACCTTCACTGAATCTTCCTTTATTTAATGTGGTTTCAATTACAGGAGATACAAATGCAACGTGTGAAGATGTAACAGAGGTGGTGCTTTGTGATGGCTTTACACCTCAGTCCTGCACGCAGTTCAGCATACTCATGCATTTTTCTAATGCAGCTTCAAGAAATAGGTTTTATAAATAGCCTTTGGAGAATTAAACAGTCTTCATCTGATTTGATAGAACCAGTCAATCAAGGTCAGGAAACTTCAAGCACAATTTTTACTGAGATCCTTTCAAGTAGCGGAAAAGGATTCCCCAGACACTTTACATTCTGTATGGGTTTTAAAACTACTGTAGCATAAGCTTTAATGGGCTACGTACAAAGGGGAATTTGTCCAAGATGATGCTGGCATCACAGCCTTCCTTTTTATGCTGTGACTCTTCTCCAGTCTATTGGCCTATTTTTTCCACTCTATTGATCTTCTTGGGAGGTGGTGGTGGAGAAAATTTACAGTGTATTTTGTGTTCTTGTTTCTTTTTATTAATTTCCATATGCATCCAACTTGGCACAAAGGAAAAACTCAGGATGAATGAATCTTCTTCCTTGTCAGTAGGGCAGCTGAAACATTCCTCCACTTTCTCAAATTCTTTTCTGATTGAATTAAGGAGTTTGGAAGTTTTGGTACTTTGTGAACAGTTGCAGTAACAGAGTTATTGCTGAATTCACCAGACCTTTAGCACTGAGAGCTGGTGGAGGTCAGCTGAGGTTGAAGAGGGGATTGTTCTTACCGAGGTTCTAAAGCAAGTTTTGAGAGTTTTAGAAATGTTTAGAGAAAACAGCCTAAACAAAACAGTGTTTAACAAATTTTTTAACCTAAACAAAACATTGTTTCCTGAATCTACTTGCACTGACTGTCACACTCCATCTCTTCACTGCTGCTTCTTCAGTTCAAAGATGATTTTCTCTAAAGAGATTCAGTCTCATCTAATTAGCTTAGGTTTATCTAATTATCGCCCAGGTAGCATTACCTCTGTGAACTGCCTGTGACTCCTGGCTGCGTGTTACCTCTCCTGCTTTGAGGCAGTTCTGCCTCCCCGGGATGTCTGTGCAGCCGCTGATGGAAGCTGGAGGAGTTGTGCAGAAAGCACTGCCTGGGGGCAGTGGCGTGAGGAGGAGTGGGTTTTGAATGAAAACTTGAAACAACATCACTGGCCAGCTGCTGATGCTGAGGTTGTGACAAAGCTGTAATCCTCAGCTGCCTTAGCTCTAGGGATGCGGTTTTGCTGGGCAGTTGCTGGCTCGCTTGCATCCTTTGGAAAAGGCTCTGCTAACATGATCCTGGTCAAATATTTTTCTCTAACATTGTTAGGTTTTGGGGGGTTTTTTTTGTAGGGTTTTTTTTTGTTTGTTTTGGTTTTTTGGTGTGGGTTTTTTTTTTTTTTTTTTAGTTAAGGGGGTTTGACAGACAGGGCCTGTGTAGCAGACCTTCTGCAAGTCAGGCAGGGCCCTTCCACACAGCCGCTTTTGCCAGGACACAGCAGATGCTTCAGCTGCAGTGGGCCCTCATGCTACTTCAGTCTATTTTGATGAAAGATTCAACATTTCTTCTAAAACCTCGCCCTTTGTGTTGTGCTCTGGCACATAAGGCTTGGAAGTGAGAGGGTGTCTTCCACCTTGGTGTCGGAGTTGTCAGGAGCATTTTGTGTTTTTCCTGGGATGCTTTTGCTGCACAGATTAGCGCTCACCATGCAAGGGAATCTTACCCGAACTGTGCCCTTTGGTGTGCTGCTTTGGCATTTGCTGTTTGAAACAAAAAGCAGCCAAGTTCCTTGAAGAAGAGGAGGTCTAATAAGTGCAAATTTTCTTGCAGCTGTAAATTTCCATCTTTTCATAAATAAATAGCTAATTTTCTGTGAATTATTTCTTTGAATAATATCGATCTTTTCAATAATGGCTTTGTTAAAGGAAAACCCAACAGTCCAAATGCTGTGATTTATGCAGGAAAGGAAGAACCGAGAATTTGACAAAATGGACCCATTAAGAAATATCTTTCTAGATATTCGGTCTGAGGATCACTGCTGTGTAAGCTGCTGTAGAGCCACACAGAAATCAGTGTCAGCAGATTTAACACCCCAAATGTTGTGGTTTGCTGCAGCTTATGAAAGCAACAAATCCAGTGTCTGTTACCTGGCTGCTGCTGAAAGTGTTTCTCTTGGCTCTGAGAAGGTCTGTTGCATCGCTGGTGGCCCAGTTTTGTGGTGGGTTTAGACAGCAGGGATTAAAGAGCCCCCGTGCTCTCCCGGTGTCCTTCCCCATGCAGCACGTCCTGCTGGTCCTTGCCCGGAGCCTGGGGTCAGGGAGGGGACCTGCCTGTTGGGCGCAAAGCCAGCAGAGGGGAAGCAGGAGCTCACCTCTCACCAGTGCTGCTGCTAATTGTGTGCCAGCTGAAGTGAGGAGGATCTGGACATGATCGGGTCGAGTGGGGAGCCCCAGTTTGAAGTGAAGGTTTAGGTTTTTAGCTCTCTGTTCTGCTTGTTGCTGAAGTAAACTGCCAGGTCTCACTACTTGCTGGTCCCACTCTCTTCTTTTTCAAAAGGTTATATTGGCAGTGAGGCACCAGTAAATTAACTGTAATCCAAGAGCTGTATTCTGACTTAAAAAGAGATCGTGTGAGTCTTTGACTCTGCACAGATGGTGCACCACCTCACGCGTTGCTTCTGCAGCATCTTGAAGGAAGACCCTTTTGCTCCTTGGTGCATGGCTTTACTTGCACTGCTGCTGAGCAGGGCTGAGCATGTTAACACAACTGATTTTCCTAGTATCGCTAAGTCCATGTAGCTGGTTTCAGATGACCAAAAGCTAGTTTTTATGTAGCCATTGCTGTTTGCATACACCGGGTAAAACTCCCCCTTGTGTCTGGTCCTCAGCTGGTGTCCTCCAGAGGAGTCATCTAGCATCACTGAGATTCATGTTAACTGAATGTCTTGTCTTTAGTACCTGTTCAATAACTCTGATTCCCAAAGGAAACAAAAAAATACATACGTGTATAGGTAGATTTTAAAATGTCTTCATTGAAGTCTGACGCTTAACTTTCACTGCATAGTGGATCACAGGATCAGATCCGCCATGACATTTTGTTACAGCATAGCTGTTTTTTGACACTGTGTTCTCAGAGGTGGGAACTGGACTCTAATGAACGTTCCTTGTGTCAGCAGTGTTTGCTTTTTTAGAATCTGGGTCTGCAGTTATTATCATGCGTGCTCTGAGAAGATAAAAGTCTTCATGTTACATGCCTGGTTACAGAAGTGATCTGTTATTGACATTTTTCCAGATTCTGCTTTTGTTGCATGTGAATTTTGTAACGGTGACACGTGCTTTCTAGTGTGTAATGGTGTGCAAATAAAATAGAAAATTATGTTTCTAGGCTCAGAGTGCTCACAGTCACATTCTTTCACATAGTAAATATTTTCTTGTTTATATTATTTAGTAATACACTGTCAGGTGACAGATTTTAGGCTGTCAAGCTCAACTCCTGTTGTTTGCTTTTTCTCCCTCTGCCTTCCTCTGCCCTTCTGGTTTTTTTTAAACCAAAACACCTTTGTTATCTAGCAAGAAGTTGAGAAGTTTACAGACCTAGAGAAACTCTACCTCTACCTTCAGCTGCCTTCGGGTCCCAACAATGGAGATAAAAGGTACGTGTGTGAGTGTGTAAACGTGAGCAGCTAGTACTGAAAACTTACTTCTTGTGGCGCTTACCTGCTGAGGAACCATTCTGTTTGGTAGCAGAAGCAGTCTTTATGAAGCATTAAGGACTCTTCATTTCCTGAAGAATTTTATTTATTTATTTATTTAAACTTTGGAATTTTTAGTGCCCGAATAGCTTGCAAATATGAATCTCCTAAAATGCAAGAGTCCTCAGAGAAAGTCTTTTGCAGCCAAAGTGTAATCATTCCTTTGCTTTTTATGTGGGAAATGATGATACAGCAACACAAATGTGATGGTGAGGGAAAGAAGGAACTAATGGTATTTCCAGGTAACATTTGTTTGACTAAAGGAAGGTCTAGAAAACCAACCTGCAGGTCACAGCATCGCAAACTTGGTATATGTTCCCAGTAGGTATAGGCAGGCAGGTGCCTACAGGAAGCACTGAGCATCTGCTGGGAAAGTCGGGTGTTTCCAAAGGGCAGCTGGCAAACAGAGTGGGCAGAAGCCTGGAGGTGGTCTAGTAAGGAACAATACATTTAAGAGGGGGGGAAGTAGGTGAACTCTCACCCATCACTGTGTATGCGTGGCTGTGTATCCATCAGGAACCGGAGTGTGGAGTCTCTTAAATTGTGGAGGAAGAAGGGAGCTAACAGCTGCCACTGTCTTGAGGAATAGCTAATTGTGTGAGGTCCTCGTTGTTGCTGGTGTTTGTTAACGTGTATAGCCAGACAATTATGAAGTCTTGTAAGTGAGGAGGAGCTATGGAGCGGTCTTCATTGGCACTGCTGCTTCTTTCACTAGCGATCAGATCTCCATGTCGTCCAGCCGTGCCCAGCAGATGCACGCCTTCTCGTGGATACGGAACACCTTGGAGGAGCACCCCGAGACATCCCTTCCCAAGCAGGAGGTTTATGATGAATACAAGTGAGTGCTTCCAAACTGGATCTACGCGTGTGGCTTTAGCCAGTATGGATAGTTCTGTGACACTGACTCTAAAACCACTCCGTGATGTACAAGTGCACAGAGCAGAAAAAGGCCCTACGTACTAACATACCTGGGAACGTACTAGCTACAGTGAGGGGAATTGTATTCTGCTGCTGGAGATAAGACTGTGATGTTTAAATTGTGCATTACATATGCTGAAGGAAAAGTGCAAGTATTTCTTAACAAGTAAATATCTGTACGAATATTGGTTTTTGTTTTGTGGGCAAAGCGGCACAGGTAAAAAGCACCAATTACTGCCTTACAGTACATGTTGGTCTGCTTGTATATACACACGTGTATGTCTGCCTTAACAAGGATTAGGGGTGGAGTTGTGCCTTCTGGAAATGCAGCTATTTTGCACATAAGACCTAGCCAATAACATCTTTCGTTCCATAATAATGCATAAATATTGGACCTTCCTGCAGCAAACCTGATTTCTACAGAGGCACAATATATCTGAATATGTATGAAAGCAGTAACCAAGGCCACTGCGAGTCTGTGTTGTCAGGTCTCAAAGCTACCATGTAACAAGAAAGCGATTAGAAGCAAGGGAGAGGGAGCTGTCTGATGGGAAGTTGGATTTGAATTCATTTGCAGAACATTCCCCACGGAGGAGGGGGGGGAAATAATCATCCTTAGCCCAGTTGCCTGAAGATGAATAACAGATTTATGATCTAGTATGAATATTTCCATAATCTGACCGATTACAGTAATTTGCAGCCAGCTGAATCCCTTCACCTCCTAAGTGCCTACAGGATTCAGCCCCAATCAGTAACTGTTATTGCAGGGTTGCCTTCTGCAAATATCTCCTTTTAATTAACTCTCTCTGGTCAAGTTTTTTTTACTCTGAGTGAGCTGAAACATGATGGCATTTGCTTGCCTGGGGTTGATAAACATGCACACACCTATTTCTGAAATCTGGCCATGGACCGGAGCGATGACGCAGCCTGGAAATAGAGCCAATGGCACAGACGTGCCGGGGTGGCCAATCCCCGAGCAGCAGCCGCTCGCGCAGACACAGCAACAGCGGCAGCTGCTGTGCGGGAGAGAGATGGAAGCGTTATTCTTAAATATATTTCTTATTAAATAATTTATGGCCTGCTTCAGCAACAAATCTGCTTGGCTTCCATGCTGTGCCAAGCTGCAGATGCCCAGAAAAATCATCATCTACAGATTGTGGAGTGTGAAATTTGGATGGCTTTTGTATGTAGCTGCATCAAGTATTTGTGTATTGTATTTCTTTCCCCTAACAAAATAAGGGTGGTAAGCAAATATTCAGGAAAATATCAAATGTTTGGAATCTGTTCTCCTTTGAAAGCATCTGTTCTGTTTTTAAAACATTCAGTTTCTTTGAATATTTTCCTGAGTTATTCTTGCACACCAAAGGAAAAGTAGTCTTCGAGTGGGAGGTGGGTAACAGGCATATAAATACATAAGAGTTAGTTTTGGTACGTCATTTTTCTTTACCTAAGGGTGTTAAGACCTCTCAAAACTCACTTCTGTCATATTAACAAGTTAGCGTTTCTCTCCTCTGTGTGCAAAGATAGATGTTGCATGAGCTCACAGTGAGCAAGCTGGTGCACTCTGTACGTATAAATCCATAGCGAGGCTTCAGAAGACTGCCGCATCATACCAACATCTCAATTCCTGTTGGAAATTTTCATCAAAATAAATCTTGTCAAAACTACTGGGCTTCTGCATCACCTTTCATGTGGTGTTTTGGTGGGTTTTTTTTCCTATGAAGAGGGAAAGACGAAAGCTTGCACTCCACACAAGTCTACTGTTGGCAAGTGTCGGTAGTGCTTCCAGTTCCTCCATGTTTCAGCAGCCTCTTCTTGCTGAGTTTATACAACACAGTGACTCTTTATATTTTCTTACTCTTCTATTTAATTGTGAATTCATGTCTGTAACTGGATAAAAGTGAATGGATTCATCTCCCTTTTGAAAAGGATAAAATAAATGAAAAATGCATCATGACAGAAGGCAGTAGCACTTGGGAAGGTTGAGAGTTTGCAGCTGAATTTCAGAAAGGAGGTAATAACTAGTTCTCTCTTGGTGCTGCGCTGCTGCTTGCACTGACAGAAGACATTGGGCTGTAAGAAGCTGTGTTTCTGTTGGCACACATGGTTCTTCTGCCAGCTTCCTTTGGGAGTTATGGGGACATACAGACTGGAAAATATTGTGGGAACTCATGGGAAGCTGCCTGATGTGTTATCTAGCCTGCAGAAAGTGGATGCTGCTACCCATCAAATCCTTTCAATATTTTCTTGTAAGTCGGTTTTGCTTGGGTGTCTTCTTATTAGTAAACACCCTTCTGGAGGCAACTGGGTGTAGGTTTAGCTGAGTTGAGAGAATTAAGATTTTGAGTCTTAAGTGCAGTCCTGCGGTACTTATGCAGACAAAATCCCTGTTTGCCCACAAAATTATTTGTTGAGCCTTCAGTAAACACTTGGCTCCTCTTATCTTGCTTCTACTGCAGTGACACAAGGAAAGAAAGTCTTTTAAGTCTGGTGCCCTGAAGATTCACTTGATACGATTAATGTGGATTAGGAGGTCTTTGAGTCATCCCGTATCTCTTTCCTTTAGTCTGTAAATCATTAATCCTTGCTTTACTGGCTGCTGGGCTACTTGATGCCACCTGATGCATAGATTATGTGCGCTAAGTGTTAAGAATGTTAACCAACAAGTTAGAAGAAGCTAGCACAGAAGAGGGCAGTAGGTATAGGAATACCATGTCTGTTAAATAAGACATATACTAATCTTATTTGATAGCACTTAACCAGAGTTTCTGAATAAAACTCCCTGACAGGAACAGAATGGGACCTATTGTGTTGTAAAGTCCAGTCCTCTCTCAAGCAACAACCTGTATTCCTTTTAAAAGCCAATGAAACTCCATTTAAAATAGTTGTTTCCCACCTCTGCTACTGCTTTTGGGAGTCTGACTTGCAATTTCATTTCTCTAATGATTTTCAGCCATCTGGATTCCATCCTACCTGATTTTTTGGACTAATTTCTGTGCCAGCGTTGCTCATCACCTTAATGAGAACCTGCCTCTTCCTAAGGTTCTTAGCTCTAACCCATTTTTAGAGACCAGTTGTTCTGCTAGATTGGATAAGCCAAGATCTTTATTTCGTTTCATGCAGTGGATTCTTCATCATTTGCTGTTTGTAGTGGGTTTTCTGCCCATGGCTGGGATGCATAGCCTGACCTGTCTTCATTGGCTTTTTGGCTAGGTTTCTTTTGTGTGCGTGGTTTAATTCAGGTATGCTCCCAGTGTATTTTATATCTTCAGTACATTTGATTTGAGGACGTTACAGGAAAATAAAAAGCCTTTTCTCCTTATCATGTAGGGGAGCTCTGTACAAAGGAACATAAGCAACTGCATGTTCATTTTCATTCCTGTCTGTGCGTAAACCTTCCCTCCCCCCATCTATTTCCCACCCACCCTTCAAATAAGCAAAACAGCTCCTGGGCTCAGCAATGTGCCAAGAGTGCAAGTAGCAGAGAGAAGAGCTTCAGGGAAGAGACTCCTGGTATGTGTTGTCAAGTCAATGAGAGACCACAGATGGACACGGAGGGTTCTCGGCTGAGCCAGGAGGAGGAGGGGCCATATGGGATGATCTGTCTGAAAACTGAAATTACATGATGATAATAATAATAGCTCAGAAA
Source organism: Falco naumanni (assembly GCF_017639655.2). NCBI lineage: Eukaryota > Metazoa > Chordata > Aves > Falconiformes > Falconidae > Falco > Falco naumanni. Next base: position 18,206,847 of record NC_054060.1, on the reverse strand, counting down.
TCACAAGCTTGCAGGAGCTGCCAGGATGGATATGAGGGGACCGTGTAACTGTGTGTTTTGCTGCTAGCAAGTAATTGTCTTGAAACAGATGTGCTAGACTTGAGGAACAGATTATTTTTTTTTTCTTATTTTATTTATTTATTTTCTCCTAGGGAGAGAGTAACTTTGACTTTAAAGTTGATTGATTGGTAGGTCCCTAATCCTGTTGTTTTGCTGGGTTATTGTTTAAATTTTATTTTGCTGACATGATCTTTGACTGAAACTCAACACTGCTGACTGTGGTAGAGACGTTCAGAGAGCCCTCCTTTGCACACTGGTTGAGGCTTAAAGTCCTGTAATCAGCATCAGTAAGTGACAAAGACCCACCTGTTAGGAATTTTCAGAGTAAAGTTGAAATCCATTGGAGCCTGACAAGATGCCAAGGGGAAAACAAAACACACAGGGATCTATCTGCTACGTGTAAAGCCATGTCTGATTCCTAAGAGGGTGCAGCAAGGCAGGTGAGGTATTCCTTTGTAATAACTTCAAAGGGGCATATCCAAATCCAGATTCTGTGACTGACATGCATTGAAATTAAAGACGTTAATGTATAAATTGGATAAAAACCTCTTGGTGTCCTATATAAAAACCTAGACTAATGGCTGACTCTATACCAGGTTGTAGGCAGCATCTCCTGGTTTCAAGAGCTCCCAGTAGCTGGGGAAAGCAGGCGTACACAAGCTTTGCAGGGAAAGGACAGAACCAAATAGCATGAATCTTGCTGTTTATCATCGTCAAAATCATTACATTTGTGGTGGTGCTCTCCAGGTGGAGGATACCTACATACTTTCTTACTGGTTTTCTGCTCTCCTGATGATGCCCACACGGGACCGTGTACAGTCACCTCTTCAGAGGCAGATTGGTTTTGTACATTGCTGGTAGGACTTCTCCAGGGGAAAGGAGGTCATTGCTATCTGATGCTGACCCCCTGACCTTAGTAAACTTGAATGAGAATGCTGTAACTGTACTTTTGGGGCCTTAGCACATTAACATCTGTGAAATATTGCAGGGCTTTTGAACAGAAAGCAATAGGGCATCCATATCTTTGTGCAGCCTTAAGCACTTGCTGCACAGGTGAACCTTCCAGAGCAGTTCTTGATTTTTTTTTTCTCCTCTGCTTTCACATGTTTGTGATTTTCCAGAACATTCACATTTAGCAGTGAAATCAATTCTTCTTCTTCTTCTCTGTCTCGAAGAGATACTTTTAAAATGTCTTGGATGTTGAAACAAAATTCCTTCTGCTGTTTTTGAGATAAGTGTTCATTTTACTAGAATAAACAAACTTAGCAAAGTAATTACCTTTTGTTGCTCTGTTCCCCTATATCATAAGGTTGTATGCTCAGTCACATGAAGGTCGACATTTGCAGAGGCAGTTGAAATCTCTGTTAATTTAGGACTGTTAATGAATATAAGGATGGCTGTAACTAAGCAGCTCTCCTCATTCAGTAGTGGTACAGTGGTAAGAAGACTTAAGTCCTCACTACGTGTTTATGTTACGCCCATAAAGGTGAAGCTGGTTCCCTAGGAAGGTATGTTTTATTACATTTAGTTCTGTTAAGCCTTGTCAAATTGAGGTTGTGTAGGCAAAATCTTTCTCTGGACACTGATGAATGTCTTAGCTACTGCTTTTGAAATATTCCTGCAGGACTTCAGGCCTATCCACACTCAAGCTATACTTCTGCCTAGAACAATGTCCCTGCTTTTATTATGTCCTAAAATAAGTGAATTGAGACATATGCTGCGAACTGAGTTGTGGAGTAAATCTTGACTGTGCTCTAGATAATGCCACTACTTGTTATGTCTCCATATGACTTGCCTTTGAACTCAGTAGAGAACAAGGCAAAAACTATGGTATTAATAGCTCTGTTTATACATTTTTAATGCATTCAATTCATTGTGGATAGCTTCATTAATGTTAAATGTGGTTCTAAATATGGATTGGGTATAAGTGTTTTCTTTTGAAAACCTTTGATGAAGTCTAGCGTGCAGGCTGGCCGCTTGTATTAACTTTGATTCCATTCACACTTTCTTTCTCTTCATTGCAGGAGCTATTGTGACAATCTTGGCTACCACCCGTTAAGTGCTGCTGACTTTGGAAAGATCATGAAAAATGTCTTTCCAAATATGAAGGCCCGTCGTCTAGGCACAAGAGGCAAATCAAAATATCCTTTGCTAGAACTCTTCTCGGTAACTTCTGCACTTGCCTGGAGAACATCTGTCATTATGGCTTAACTACCAGCTAAATGTAGAAGTAACGTTCAATAAAAAATGCAGACACTTTCCCAATGCTCTTTAAAAATTACTAATTGTGGTAGTGTTAGGTTGCAAGATACAACTTTGGAAACAAGTACTTAAATAGGTTCTAATGCTTGGTTGTCACAGCAGCAAGGAATCAAAGAAGTTTTATGGTTTAGTACAAAGGGAGATACTGGAATAGAGGAACTGGCCTTATATATGTGCAGTAACTAATATTTTGTTGGTAGTACAGCTCAGACTTATCAGAACGTGTCTTGCTTTTGTATTATACTTGTGCACACCAGTAATTAAAAAATTAGTTTTAAAGCCAAAGATCCTTTGTAAGCGGTACTACAGGTATTTCGTAAGACTGCCTCTTCTCAACCATTAGTACGCTGGAGAGAGAAAAGGGAACTGGGAAGTTGTAACAAAAGCTGACTTCAGACTTGGAAGGCGTAATCCGAGCCTTGTCCTACCATCAGAGCAGGGAGACTGCTTCCTTCACTGCGTGGTGCCAACCTCCTCAGATAGGAAAGGCAGTTAGAGGGCAAGAGTGGCTCAGGTGGGGGAGCGCTGTCTCTGTCTTGACTGCAGAGCCTTGTTCCCCGTGCGCACAGTGGGAATCAGCTCACTTCCCTGGGTTAGGGAAACAGTCCATCCCAGAGGAGGTGCAAAAACACTACCCCGTTTAACTGTTAACTTAATAGAAACCTTAACTTTAAAAAATGCATCTTGTCATAGTGTACATAGAGGGGGGTATCTATCAGTCCTAAATTGCTAATTCAGAATTATTAAAATGTGACCTTATCTCACACTTGCCTTAATACCTAGCCTCCTTACATTTATTTTACTGTGATTATGCTCCATCCAAATTAGTGCAAGCAAATGCAAACTCCATGGTGTAGGAAAGAGAAATACAGACATATTTACAGAATGTGAAAAATTAGTGATCCTGAAAAGGATTTATGTATCACAGAGAAGAGACAATGTATGTGAACTCCTAGAGTAATGCTGTGGAGAGGAAAAAAGGCTGGTTTGATTTTTAGATCCGTAAGCAAGTGACTAAGAGTAAAGGAGGGAGTATATTGTTGTGTACTAATTTGATAAGATCAATGTAAGAACAAGTCTGGGTATTTGTGTCCATGTTTTTATAGAAGAATTATCACGGGTGGGGAGAGACACAAAAATTGTGTGAAATATTAGGAAGAAATGTCCTTATCAGTCACTTTATCTTGTCATGGGGAACTTCTTCACTTTGTGGAAGTCCCTTAGGAGAAGAAAATGTCAGGAAACTTGTCAAAGAGCCAAAAAAGAACAACTCACAATAAAGTAAAACCTAAATTTGAAACCCAGCTTATAATAAAGTAAACCCTAAATTTGGAAACGCATTTTTTAATGGTGATTAACTTTTACACTTGCATTCTCAGTCTTCTTTTGGGCCTGATTTAGGAAGAGAGTGTAGTTCAAATTCATGTTCATTATTTAAATATTGAGTAACTAATTGAAACTGCTTGGCATGGTTTAGTGGTTCATCAAACAAAACTCTTTAGGCCCAGCCTCACTTGCTCCTCTGGGTAGATGGAGAAGCCCCATGACCTGCCCAGGAAGGCAGCAGTCTGTAGGCTCTTGGTTCTGCTGGCTGTGAGAGACGATGTTAATTTTCGTTGAATTAATGTTGTTGAGTTTGCTTATAAAGCTTATGAGGGCTATCGCAGGAATTCCTTCCCTTCCCTCCTATCCCCCACTAACAGGCGGACAATTTAGACCTTAATTCTTGTTCACATATTGCTACAGTGGACTGAGGAAGAAGGCTTTTGTGCATATGCCAACACTGCCCAACCTTGACTTTCATAAAACTGGAGATGGGGTATGATATATACTTGTGTATTTACATATCTTTCTGCAACTTAACATTTATTATGCTGTTTTCCTGTCCCAAGTTTTCAAAACGAAGTGAAGAGCTGTGTAGTTTTTAAGATTTTTCTTTATGATACTTATATTCTGAACCAGTTTGATGTTTTTCTGTAATACTCAGAACGAATTGCAGTGCTATGAAGGAAACAATAATTGAGGAGGTGAAGCAGAGTTTCACAGTGTTGCTACCCACAAGCTATATCTGTCTAACTGATTCTGGTTTGGGTTTACTGTATTGTGTTTTTTTAAATAAAAGTCAGTGCTAGGGAAGAGGAACCCCAGTGAAAGAAGCAGTTCCTGGGTGACAGTGGCTGCTGAGCTGACAAGACTCTGGATGCAGACAGCATCAGTTGGTGGTGGTCTAGATAATAGGATCGTCATTGCAATTTTCTTCCAGAAATATCAGCTCCATATAATGCCTTTGGAAACAACCAGTAGATTAATGTTAAGACATTAATTTTGAATGATACTGATGATGTGATCTCATTCTCCCAATTTAATGAAAAACTGCAAACATACTTTTTATGTGTTTCTGATGATCATTTGCTCTCTATTTTTGTTTTAATGCCTTAATGACCCTTCATAATTAACCTTTCCTTGTTTGTTTTAGTTGGATGGGGCAGAGCCGACTGGACAGCTGCAAAGTGCTGATGAGGAAGTCGTCTCTGCAGCCTGCCGGCTGGTTTGTGAATGGGCGCAGAAAGTGCTGAGCCAGCCTTTTGATACAGTCTTGGAATTGGCTCGTTTCCTTGTAAAAAGTCACTATATCGGTACCAAGTCAATGGCAGCTTTAACAGTAATGGCAGGGGCACCGGCAGGTAATGAGATAAGTGTTGAATCAGTGTAATAGGGGATTTTTTTTGATAATATCTTGGTTTGAGAAAGCACATCAGGACATACTTTAAACACCGACTGAGCATTTGAGCATACATTTACATGATTTTAGTCCACGTTGCAGCAAACTAATTTTCTTGCTGGTAGTCTAGGTGAAGAGAGCTAAAATAAGCTTGGGTCTCGGTTTAATGTGTGATTCTCCCGTTCCTCCACTGAGGACCCTGGTCTTTTAAAGCACTTCAGGGCATGTGAGTAATTGTGCTGTTTGCTAGATTAGGAATTTGGTGCTGGTGCTGTGCTTGTTTGTAGACAGACTGCTGGTGTAGCTGTGTTTCTGTCTGATAACTTGCCCTAATTTAGAAAAAATTGTCTGTCTTAATTTTCTTTCAAGAGCAGATTTTCTTATGGCATTTCTGGTGTCAGGTGCAGATTCTCCTGAGGTGTTTGATCAGTGTCAGGTAGCACAAGTATGTCAGCTGCTGCTGCTGTTGATCCCATTAGAAATAAGGGCTTGAGGGGCATTCTCCAGGGGCAGTTGCGTGACTGAGATTCCAGCACTCGATTTCAAATCTTCATTAAAGACTGAGATAAAGAGGAAGGGTTATTTTGTATTCTGCTACATCAGATTGAATTCCTGTTCTGTTTGGTCTCTAGGTTGGTTGTACATTTTTGTGTTCTGTTTCCCTCTTCATGCTCAAAATCAGTCACTTAATCATTTAAAGTGGGTTTTCTATGGCTGTGGATGGAGTAAATTACAGAAAACAAAGGATGAGCAGTGCAGGTGCACAACGTGCTCCCCAGACTTCCCTCTGGGGAGTTCTGCCCAGGCCTGTCAAGCAAAATGTGTTTAGATCAAGGCAGATCTCTTGACTTGAGGCAGGTGATTTCAAATGGAAACTGGTGGTCAGGGCTGTAGGTTGGGGTGATCCCATTTGGATCACGTTCTTTCTCCTTCCAGCTCTTCCCTTTATTGCAACCTGGAACTGACAGGTGGCAGTGGGAGGTTTTGCTGTCTGTGTGCTCCTCGTTTACACATCGTTGCTTGGCTTCACTGGTTCTGCTTGCTGTGCTGCTAGAAGGAACACTAGGTATATGCACAGCTCTTCAACTGATGAACCTTCTCCCCCTTACTTCCTTCAAGAGAAGATGGTTTCCTTCATGGAAAAGGGCAGTTAATTTCAAGTGCACGCCTCTGTGGCTTGAGTAGTCATTTTGGGAGAGGTTTTTTTTCTAGAATGACAAGTAAAATATTCCCGTTCCTCTATATCACAAGGAACTACAGTGTCTCTGTGCCTTAACTGAGGAAAAAGCAAACCTTTACCCTCCAAAGAAAAAATTGGGGTTTTTTTCTTATAAATGTTACTTGCCTTCAGTATTCAGCTCATCTAGATTAATTGTTTTGCAGTAATTGCAATACATTTGGGCATTTCACTGCTCTGTAAAGAAGGAATTGTGAAAGTAGAGATGCGGTAGTGTTCAAGCTATTGTGGTACATGCAGACAACTGCTGAGAAGGGTAGGTTCCCAAACCACAGTTCCTAAGCATGTAATGGGTATCTAAACTGAAATACTTGCTCTGAAGTGTTGTCAATTAATTTACAATTAAGAGTTACTTTAAAAATGATGAAGCCTTCGATGTGTAAATTAAACAGTGTTAAAGCATTTTTAGAGGGGCAGTTCAACAGGGTTCATTGGGCACTGAGAGAGCATGCTAATCCTCTTTGACTGTTAATAAACAAAAGATTATAAATGTGATGCGATTTTGTGAGGGAAATAGGTACCAGCTGCACAGATGAGACTAATTCCCTGTTGTTCTCCCTGGAAGCACCACTTGCTTGCCTGGGATCAGCAAAGGCATTGTCTCTACAAAAAATGTTCTCTCGTTCTAATTTCCATTTCCACCACCACCACCCCTTTTCCTTCCTTTTTTTTTTTCTTTTTTTTCCCCTGGACACTTTTCTTGCCCTGCTTTCACCATTATCCCTGATCACACGCAGGTTGTGATCCATTCTGATATTAGATGCATTGTGTTTAATGCCTTGGCATAATATCATCTGCTCAGCGCTGCTCCTCTGTGACACAGACCTAGTCCTCTGTGACACAGACCCACAGCTTTCTGGAAAGATTTTTCATTTGTAAAGCTGCCTTAGACACTGATAACAAAACAAAAACAATTGTAAAGCCTCCTCTAAAGCATATCTGCTGCCCTCTGCTGTCAGTTAAAGGAAATGCATCGTTTTTTCGATGTTGCTGACACAAAAGTGGCCGTTTGGGATTACTAGAAACAAGATGCCAGTTCGTAGTGGTTTTAGCAGCTAATGCCCAACTGGTCTAACAGAGAGAGGTTTTGCCACAAATGTGGAAATAAACGGAAACACTGAATAGGTTTGAGCATGAATGGGTTTGAGCAATTTGGATGGGAAGCACCTTCTGGAGTAGGTGTTCCCAGGCTGGTTGTGGAGATGCCTGCCCTGTGTTCTGTGCGGTTAGATACAGAGTGTCACTACAGCAGACCAGGTATGTGTGGTTACAATTCATTCTTCTTTTGTATTCAGGAATAAAAGGGATCCCCCAGCCCTCAGCTTTTATACCTACTGCTGAAAGTAATTCCTTTCAACCGCAAGTGAAAACTCTGCCATCTCCTGTTGATGCCAAGCAGCAGCTGCAGCGTAAGATCCAGAAGAAGCAGCAAGAACAGAAACTGCAGTCTCCTTTGCCAGGAGAGTCTCCAGCAAAGAAAACGGAAGGCTCTGCAACCAATGGTGTGACCAGTATATCTAATGGAAGTCCTGCAATTCTGTCTCCTCCGCCTATTGGCATTGTTGTGGCAGCTGTCCCCAGCCCAATACCGGTAATGCTCTCCAGCAGTTCTCTAGAGAAACCACCTTACAAAAGGGTTGTACGTTGCAGTGGTGTCAGTGGGATAGAGAAACTGGTTCCGCTCAAAGGCTTGGGTCCCTCGATGCTTTTCTGTTCCAGTGACTGTTTTACTACACGAGTTTCAAGATCGATACAGAGGCAGCAGATTTCTGATCACATAGCATAGGCCAAGTAGGTCTTTGAAGTTGTTGACAGTGAGATTTCAGCTAGCAGCAATTAAGGTTATACGTGGGAATAATTGCCCTTGAGATGAAGTTTAACCAGACGAGAGAGCTGCCACCAGTCATGTGGGTCACTGAGCCCCTGACGTGGAATCTAAATTGCCTTTCATTGGCCCAACACATTTAGTGACAGCAACAATTTTATTTTTGCATGAGTGTCAGTAGTATGGAACATCTTTGTCTTTCAGCCATACAGAACTGGGCTGGGGGAGGCGGGGGAGGTTATTTGTTTTTAAGATGTTAGCTGTGTTGTTAATTTCAATAGGTAAGCCGATTTTTCTGCCTGATAGTGGGTTTGTATTTCACTGGCTTTTGAAACCGTAACAATGAGGACTGTTTGAACACATCCTCTCTTTAATCTTTGTATGTCTGTCTTTTTGTTCTGTGTGGTGAAGGATTGTATGAGAATGACCCTTTCCATCAGCAGAAGAGCAGACTAGTGTGTAGACCAGTGCCTCATGCCTTAAAAACTGAGGCCACATACCTGCGTACCAATCCTTAGGCAGACAAATATAAATTTTCTTGTGTGTAGTTGAAGAGCTTGCTTTTTTTTCAAACTGACATTCACTAGATTTGGTGTATTGAGCTGTGGTGTCCTTCACCTTTGACATGTTTGGGAATGAGGTGGTCTGTGGGCTTTAGGGACTTTCTTCCTTCATTGTTTGTTTCTCACTCTCTCTACAGGTGCCAAGGACCAGGCAGTTGGTGACGTCTCCAAGTCCTATGGGATCATCTGATAGCAAGGTCCTGCCACTCAACGTTCAGGTGGTCACTCAGCACATGCAATCAGTCAAGCAGCCACCAAAGACTCCCCAGAACGTTCCTGCCAGCCCAGTTGGTGACCGCTCTGCCCGACATCGCTACCCGCAGATCTTACCGAAGCCAGCAAACACCAGTGCTCTCACCATCCGCTCTCCCACGACGGTGCTGTTTACCAGTAGCCCTATCAAGACTGTTGTGCCAGCTCCACATGTGAATTCCTTAAATGTGGTGAAAATGACAGCAATATCCCTTGCCCCAAGCAGCAGTAATGTGCCCGTCAAACAGACGCCTTCAGTTAGCAGTAGTGCAGGAGCAGTGGAAGAAGGGAGGACTGGTCCACAGATTAAAAATGGATCTGTTGTTTCACTTCAGTCTCCGGGATCCAAGCCTAGCACTGTTGTAGCTACGCCTGCAGTCAAGATCAAAATGGAACCAGAAGCACTGCTGGATGAGAACTCAGTACAGGGCCAAGAGAGCTCTGATGTGTCGAAATCCATAAAGGCAACCCCTGACCTGCCTCCTGCTCAACTAATTAATTTTGAGGTTGCAACCTTGAAGGTTTCAGCTGATGATGTTCTGGAGGCAAAACCAGGTAAGGGCTGTGATCAGGGAGCTGAAGAAGCAGGGACCAAATATAAAACACAATCTAATGAGATCACACCAGTTTCTTCAGCAGGCAATAATCAAAACACTCTAAAGCTCTCAGTTGCCAGTCAGAACTTGTCCAGCACCAGCATTGGTTCACCTCCTACTGGTGAGTCTACAATTAAAGACAAAACATGCACTAAAAGTCCAAGAAAGCGACAACCTTCTATGCTTCAGGATTCCCAGGTACCACCTGTAAAGAAATCTCTGGTGGAGCAGCTTTCAGCTGGTAATGCCACAGAGGGCCAAAAAGCAAACGGTGTTAAGAAGTCTCCGAAGGTTGGATCGTTAACTAACAGTGACAATACGGCAACACTTGCTCAAGTTCCCAGCACAGTACCTGTGAAGGTACCTGTACCCTCTACAGCTGCAGCAAACTTAACAACAGACCTTTCTTTGAGCACCACTTTAAATACCAGTGATTCTACTTTAGGACAACAGCTTGCATCAGCATCATCTCCAGATATAAAAGTAAAATTGGAAGGAAACTTGTTTATCATAGAAAACGATTCAACATCCGATGGCAGCTTTAACCCAAATACATGGCACCATATCACCAAAACCTCTGACTTTGCATCTGTGAATTGTGAACAGCAGCAAGATATCAGTGTTATGACTATTGCAGGGCACTCTGGCTCTGGTGACTTGCAGGAATCGGCCTGGGAGCCGGTGCACTGTGAAGGTATACAGCAGGATGCGTACGCCCAGCAGTTACAGAGCCAGATCCAGGAGTCCTCCTTGGGTCAAATACAAGCACAGTCTTCAAATCAGTTACCTCTGCAGTCTGAACTGAAAGAGTTTGAACACACAGTCCCTCAGTCGAACGAAAACTTCTTTTCCTTTGATGATGACCTTACCCAGGACAGCATTGTGGAGGAGCTGGTGCTCATGGAGGAGCAAATGTCCATGAATAATTCCCATCCTTATGGTGGTTCTCTAGGAATGGCACTTCAGAGTCAGACGGCAGCTCAAGGAGCTCCTGTGTCATCTCATCCAAGCAGCGTGCACTTTTACCATTCGATCCATAACAACAGCACTCCAATTCACACTCCCACTCCCACCCCCACCCCGACTCCCACCCCCACCCCGACTCCAACACCCACCTCTGAAATGATCGCTGGATCTCAGAACATGTCTCGAGAGAGCCCCTGTTCAAGGCTGGCTCAGACAACTCCTGTAGACAGCGCTCTAGGAAGCAGCCGGCATACGCCCATCGGCACACCACATTCGAACTGCAGCAGCAGTGTCCCTCCGAGTCCTGTGGAATGCCGAAACCCATTTGCATTTACTCCCATCAGCTCCAGTATGGCTTACCACGATGCCAGCATTATATCGAGTAGCCCCGTGAAGCCAATGCAGCGGCCTATGGCTACCCATCCCGACAAAACCAAGCTTGAGTGGATGAATAACGGCTACAGTGGTGTTAGTAATTCCTCAGTTGCAAATCACGGCATCCTTACGAGCTATCAGGAGCTGGTGGAAGACCGCTTCAGGAAACCTCACGCTTTTGCCGTTCCTGGCCAGTCATACCAGTCCCAGCCGCGCCACCATGATACTCACTTTGGTCGCGTGACTCCTGTGTCACCCGTGCAGCACCAGGCAGCCTCTGTCAGTAGCACCACCAAGCAAGAGGGCTTTGCTGTTCCTGCTCCTCTGGACAACAAAGGAACCGGTTCCTCTCTCAACAACAGTCTGAGATGCCGGAGTGTGAGCCCTGCTGTCCATCGCCAGCGCAATCTCAGTGGAAGCACTGTTTACCCAGTTTCAAATATACCACGCTCCAACCTGACACCTTTTGGAAGTCCGGTGACTCCTGAAGTTCACAATGTATTTGCTAATATCCATGCAGACACCAGTGCCAATAACATAGCGCAAAGAAGCCAGTCAGTCCCGTTGACTGTGATGATGCAGACGGCCTTCCCATCTCTTCAGAAACAAACAAACACTAAAAAAATAACTAATGTGTTGTTAAACAAACTTGATTCTGATAGTGATGATGCAGTGAGAGGTTTGGGAATGAACAACATGCCCTCAAATTACACAGCCAGGATGAACCTCACTCAGATTTTAGAGACATCCGCGGCTTTTCCTAGTGCCAACCCGCAAAATATGATCAATTCCAGCACTTCAGTTTATGAATTCCAAACACCAAATTACCTCACAAAAAACAGCAGCACCGATCAGATCAGTTTTTCTTCTGGAGATAACCAAGCACAGTCAGTCATCGGAGAGCAGCAGTTAGATTTTAGCAGCACTGTAAAAGACCTTTTAGGGGAGGACAGTCTGCCAACAAACCAGCAGCTGGTGAATCAGGTGGCATCAGATCTTAATAACGTTGCATCTGTCTTTTCCAGCGACATCAGGTTGTCTTCCGAGCTCTCAGGCAGCATTAATGATCTGAACACTTTAGATACAAATCTACTGTTTGATCCAGGTCGTCAGCAGGGACAAGACGATGATGCTACACTGGAGGAATTAAAAAATGACCCCTTGTTTCAACAAATCTGCAATGAATCCATTAACTCAATGACTACATCAGGTTTTGAGTGGATGGAGAGTAAGGATCATCCTGCTGTTGAAATGTTGGGTTAATCTTGTTTTATAATATGTATGTAGCACACTGTATCTAAAAGACAGACGTATTGTATTTGTCTTAATGGAAGTGCCTCCCGCAGCAGAAACACTTGCTATGTATTGTGGCATTTTTAAAAAAGTTTGCTGTACCTGTTGCTCATTCTTCAGCAGGGAAAAAGCAGTCTTACCAATTTTAAACAAATCTCTGAAGGTGATGGGCTATCAAAGAGCCAGTATTAAAATTTGAATTTTATAGCGTTTCCCATTCAACATTTCTTACTGTAGCAAATAAAGAAGTGGTTAATAGCCAGCCAGCAATGCTGTGGTTTATATAATAGCCAGCCAGACAGCTATGGCTGAGGCTTTGGGAGGGTGTTAAGTCAGGCTCATTAGTAGGCTTTCCGTACTTTGTATTGCTTGTTACTTCTTAGTAGGTGATCCTTCATGGGCCTCTGTTGTTCAGGTCTGAAATACAGGGTGCCTGCAGACAGGTAGGTGCTGGGGAGTGGGGAGAGGTGAACCCGGTGACTCGCAGGTGCCCGATCATTGTGTAGCTAGCTGCCTTGAGCACTGCGCAGTGGTGAACTGTGGGAAATCTCTGTAGCACGGGTGCCATCGGCATCTCTAGTAAAATGCAGAGATAGCAAAAACCTAACAGGAATGATCAAGGAATAAGAAAGATGCACTAAATTTTTTATTTAAGAGAAATAAATCTATGTAGTTATTTTATCCATTAATATTCATGACATACTTGATATTTTAGTTCTCACTTAAATGTTTTTATATTAGGTAAAATTCATGCGAAAAGATTGTGAGCACTGAGATTTAATCTAGGCATAACACCCTATTTTAAAGTGATAGGTACTGTTTAATTATTTATCAATGCTAGAGAAGGAACATATATTTTCCCTCTTTTTTTTTTTTTTAAATAAAAGGGCTGCTGGAGCTCATTAAAAACTATTTTTAAAGATTCATTTTTTAAGTTTGCTCTTTCCTAACCACATGGAGGGTGTAGGAAGATGTTCTTTTCTCTGTATTTCAGTAGGTTGAGCCTTGCTGTCTTTCTTGCTTGCGCTCTCTCAAACAAAAGATGATTACAATATTAGAAAATGTGGTTGATCTAAAAATATTTCATATAGAGCCATAATACTGCCAGGCACTTTACAGATACACAGTAAGATGTGATCTTTCTTTTGGTAAAACTTCTTTTAAAAGTACTTACTGTTTTAGAAGCATTAATTCCATTTTCATAAGTGATTTGACAGGACTGATGAATCTGATTATTTTATATTTTTTTTATAGAAGTTCTTAGCTGCCCCTCTGGAAAATGAGATTTCTGCCTCACTAGTTGGCTTGAACCAAAAAAAGACCTTTTGTTTTATCAGCATGGCATGGATTCCTCTAATGGTCAAAAGACAGAAGTACTAACCAGCTGTGACCCTGATGCTGGAAAGGACTTGCAGAGGCAAGCTTTTACAAAAGAAGTGGTGCACTGAGGATACTACAATACCATCCCTTAAGCTTCATATAAAATTGATTATTTCGCCTGTGAACTGACGCTCACAAAATGGAAAACAGAGCAGAAGACATTTTCATTTCTTGCATTACTTCTTTGTGGGGTCAGGAATTTATGAAGGGGGAGGCACAGGCCCGATAACACCCCCTAGATTTACTTAAGGAGAAAATACTCAGATTTTTTGAGTGATTAGTGGGGTTTTTTGTTTAAGTGTCTTGATGGTCCTCTGTTTCTTCCGTTTTTGCTGATGAATTGAGATCCCAGTACTGGTCAATTTCTTGGGCAGTGCTGATTCAACTTATGCTGCTGCATTGGCACTCAAGGTGCTGGCGTACCACGACTTCTTTTCCTCTTGCCCCAGTTCATCACCAGTTTGTGGCCTCCTCTGTGGGGATAAACAGTTGTGCCAAGCTATAGCACCTTAGGGGGGCCTGATTTCACTGTGCTTGCATCAGAAGTTTTGCCGCTGTGTCAGGAACAAACTTGGAGAGTTCAGATCCCTCCTTGAAGCACATGGATGTGCAATAGTGTGGTTTGCTTTATTTAAGACCAAGTGACCCTTTTAAGTTTTGATAAAATTGGGAGGAGACTAAAAAGTGCATGGTAGCCTTCTGCTTGTTACCTTGCCAGGTGTCTGTCGGTAAGGCTTGAACCATTTTTTTGTAGACTAAAGTTGCTGAAGACAGGGCTTGAGTTCTGTACCTGCCTGTGGCCTTTTGCCAGAGATGTGCTGAACATCCTTTTGTTGACTTCACTGGGTCTGAGAGACACTCAGCACCATTTTGTGTGTGGGTTTTTTTTTTTTTGGTTCCCTCCTCTGACCCTGTGTGAAGTGCCAGCACTACTGTGAATAGGTGATACTTACCTTCTGATGGAGTGATGGGGAAGGACACAAGCGCTGGTGCTGCAGGGAGAAGCCGCATGCACGCTGCAGCAGTCCATGTGCTCGCATGATGTGCTGGCCTCGCCTCCAGGTTGTTAATGATGAGGCTGAGGTGGGCTTGGGGGAAATAAGTTTTTGCCTGACTCTACTAGTTTTTTAAGAACATTTCTCGGAAAAGCAAGAGTAGAGTTAAAGCTGATGTATTCTAAATTATGCAGCCATCACCAAAGGTGTTGAAAATTATTTTTAAATACAGGCATTACATTGGGCCTAACATGGCTTAATTAGGGGAAATATTGTATAATCAGTGGTTTTAAAGCAAATGTACATTTAAGAAGTGTTAAATTCAATAAGGATTGGTTTCGAGTAAAATCCAAGGCACAGGCACAGCTTTGTACATTGGTATGTATTATTTTAGAGGTGTGTTTGTATTGGTGTTAGAGTTAATAATGTTAGGTCCCTGTACTTAGTGCGAGTTAGTTCTTTACAATACATTGAGACAGAGCACTACTGCACACCAAAGTATGCAATACCCAAAGGAAAATTCTGTGATTCTAACAAATGGAAGCCTGTCTGTGTCAGATACTCCAAAACAAAGAATTTGAGACAATTCTGACCCCTTGTTTACATTATTGGCTTCCTACTAACATGAGAAATAAATTATTTTGATAGCAGTTTTTGCTAAAGTATACTAACTAGTGAATTTGTACCCTGTGTACAGTATTGCCAACACTTTAAATTGGGTTGGTTGGTTAGTCCAGCAAACTTTCTGGGTTCATATATTGCACTAAAATTCTGTTGAACCTGTGGCAGGCACATTCCTTAGGATAAATGCAACAAATACGGCCCACAGATTTAAAAAAAATAATTAAAAAAAGCAAATAAAAAAACCTTTTTAATGTGTTTCATTATTATAAAGGCAAAATGTCATTAAAAGTGACAGGTGAAATTGTCTTATGTAGCAATGTGCATTGATCTCAATGAGATATTTCTATTTCTTATTCTCTTACATGAGAATATTACAGCAGGAAAAATTAAGTTTAGTTTGCTTCACCATGTTAATACATGATCACAAAACGTGCATGAGTGTTAATGACTTAATCTTGTACAGTACTAGATATATTCCTGTAACCACTTATTTTTTTTATTCTTTTGCTGTATTGAAACTGGTTCAGTGTTAACCAGGTGAGCATAGTTATTCACAAGTTATTTACTTTTTTTATGTTGACTAATTCAGCTTAGTTATTGTTGAATATGTTCCTTTCTTGGATTATTTTTTATTGTTCTGGTGTTGAAAAAACATTTTTGCATCATTTTATCATGATAAGAATTCATGAAGTAAATAATTTGCAAATAATTGCAATAAGCACTGACTTCTGAACTGAAAAGAAGGAAAGCGTTTCTTGTGCAGTGCATCTGAGGTTCATATAATAGTCTTGTACTATACTGTGCTTTATTTACTGCACCGTAAAGAAAGAAAAATCCCTGTTCCACGTTTTCATTTAGTGCAGGAAATCCAGTTTCTCCCCTTTTCCCCAGTGTTTTGTTGTCTGTTGTACTGCTGAAACTACAGTAGTTGAATATTGCAGTAGCATTTCAGTTATTTTTTTTATTGAAAGTGCTCAAAAATTGTTTTTTAAATGTTTTCAAAAACAATAAAAACATTTTATATTAAAATGACTTTTAGAGTTTTTTCTTTGTATGGAAAATGCATGTTAAGGTTGACCTAAAATACAGATCTCTCTAGTTTGGGCGAAGATATATCACAGCTGCCCAGTTGTACCGACTTGCAGCAGTCACACACTTAAAGCTGAGGATGCAGGTGAATCTTCCTAGCCGGGATGCCGGGCCAAGGGGTCAGTCTGTGCTCTCAGACTAATCTCTTGAGAGAAGTTGGTGGTAATGGGCTTCTGACCATTCACTTTATATTCCATTTCTGTAGGTATCCCTTTTAAGTGTCACTTGTGTGGTGATACTGTTACATTTGGGGGAGAAAAACAGCTGCAGCTTACAGTTGAACCTGACAGTTCAAATTTTCCATCAACTATTCAGATAACATTTTGGCTGAGGCTGTACTTCAGCACATGGTGGTGATAGTTGTGCTGGTTAGAGTTGTCATCACATGTGGCTCTTCCATGCTGCAGACATCCGGGTGTGGGTGCTGGTCAGAGTGTTAGTTTTCCTGTCACTTTCAAGTGGTGGGTCTTGCTGTTACGGCATGTAACATGCTGTTGCTGGTATAGCCATCCACAGGGGGGGTGTGTGCTTGGTTGTTTTTCCTTTTTGATACTAGTAAAAGCATTCTTACAAGATGGTGTTATGGTGCAGTTTGACTTGCTGCCATAAAGGGGAAAATATGCTGGTTTGATCTATGGAGTCCTTTATTTGGGTTGTAAAATTGTATGTAAACCCAGTGGTGTTCCCAGCATAGTCTGTGTGAACAAAATGAAGGTATTGCCACAGAGCAGAAACTGACTACAAGAAAATGAAGGCGGGGATAAATACTCAAGTTTTCATGCCAAAAAGATAACACTGGTTAACAGCCTCCATCCCAGACTACAGAAGTGCTGAGATGAGCTGGCAGGTGGCAAGATTTGATGGTAGCACAAAATCACTTAGGTTTGTCAACCAAGAAAAACAATCATCAGGGAGACATAAATGAGACAACATGAATGAAAGTGCATCAGAAAGACTTTAACATGACATTGGAGGGAATTCTGTTAATAGATCTCGCAGGATTCTATATTAACGTGCTCTAAAAAGAGTTCTCAATGAACAATTCATGGACATGCTTTCTCTGTATTTCAGCGTCATAAGAAATGCAAATTAAAAATTCCCAAGGATTGAGATGGACTATAATGTAGGAGACACAAAAGTCTGTTTTAGAAATTGATAGGTCATCTGAAGTAATAATGGGTTTTAATTGGAATTTCTCAGCTGTAGACTGGAAAGAATTGGCTTTAATGGTTAATAAAAATGGTCATAAGAGCGAACAAATGTATGACTGAATGGAAATGGCCTAACAGGAAAGATCTAAGAAGGTGGAAATGTCAGAACTAAATGCGTGAGCAAAATACCTACCTCAAAAAGTTGACATCATGAGCTCTTTTGGTTTCAGACTAGATGTTCACATGTTTAATGAAGACATCCAGAGTAAGTTCCAAACAGCTACTTAGAAATATTTTTACATCTCCAGAAATACAAATGCAGCTGATATTTGGGTAAACAGAATTCCCCTTCAAGGGTCATAAGGACTGCTGTGTTCAATTAGCCAGTGGTTCATGTAGTCTATATAGGGTCTCTGGCAATTGATAACATTATCTTCTCCAGAGAAAAAAAGCCCTGCATTACTAGGTGGTCACAGAATAAATTGCTTCTGCAAAAACTGCTTTCCTAGACGTAAGATCTAGAAGCTCAATCTGAACCCAGTGCATTAGAACTGGGGGGTCAGGGTTGGGGCTGTGTCGATAAGGTGATCTCCAGAACTCCCTTACAATCTCTTTTTTTTCAGCATGTGCATCAGAGCTGAGTAAACCTAACTGGATCTGTGTAGCATGACTGCTCTCACTCAAGTATTAAGCATCACATTTGATGATCATCAAATTCATTTGACAGCAAATTTTTCATTACCTAGGCTGCCTCTGATGCTTAAGCCAGAGAGAACCCAATGCTTGGATCTTGCTGTTCTCCTTCCCCTCTTACAAATAGCACAAGTTAAGCTTGAGTAAGGAGAGGAATATATGTAAGGTTTACAAATTGTAGAATAATGCTGGAAAGCAATTCCAAAGTCAAGTAGTAGTGGTGACCTGACTGTATGCTTCAGATATTTCTGAATAATACTTATAAGGGAGTGCAAAGTTAGTGATTCATGCAAAACTTTTAATCTGTGTAGCATTTCTAGTAGTTACCTGTAATTATCCAGACCAGAAGACCATTAGACAACAGGGAGCTGGAGACCCGCATAACGGTTAACCTGAATATGCCCAGGCCTGTGCAGCACTGTGCTGTCCCTGTGTGGTGCTGCGCTTACCCACTGGCTGCAGGGTAAACTTGGCCAGGTAACAGGAGCTTGCTGACAGCTGCCGCTTGGTGCCAGCAGCTATGCCACCTGCGTGTCCTTGCCTTTATCTGAAAGTGCAGCAAGAAGTTCTCCTGTGAACATCCTTTCTGCTTGATGGTAGAAATGATGAACAGAGTTGTTTTGTTTCAAGAAAATCCTATAATAGCTCAAATGACCAAAATGGGGTGACCCTTCCAGAGGCAAGATCTGCATGTGAATTGCAGACCTGTTCAGTGCTGCATAGCTCAGGGATCTGAAGGGATGTAGGACCATCTGTGCTACCCTCTCTTTATAGTGCTAGCTTTAGCAAATGGCATTTTAAGCAATACTCCACAGAATATGAGCAACTTCGTTACTGCTATAACAAACCAGCACCTCCTAGTGCATAATAAACATTGCCTAATGAAATAGCAAATCTTTCAGTCTCTCTTGCTTTTCCTGCTCATTTTGTTAAAAAAAAACCAACAAAAAAGGGTAAAATATAAACTAAGCAAGGCCAGATCAATTACATCAAAAGTGAACTGAGGACATGGAGAAATTTGTCTAGAAAACATACAGTGCTAAAAAGATGGCAGTTTCATTCTACAGATTGCTTAAATACTCAAAAGACCACATCAATATAATGCAGAATATATAACCAAGTGATTACAGTTCCTGATAGGTCATAACATTTCTGCTATGTGCTTTGAATATGTAGGAGATAGCCTACTAGTGATGTAAACACTGGAGATGTGTTGCCTTGGAACATTTGCATATCTGTTCTCCCAGGGGTTGTTGTGGCTCCTCCTGAGTCTGTTCTTCCTGGGCCTGCCTACCCGTTTTCTATATCTAGTAATGCCTCAGCTCTGAAGTCATTAAAAAGGTCCATTTTCATCGTGTGGCTCATTTTTCCTCTGTTGTCATCTTCCTTTTGAACAAACTGCTTTTATATGGATTATGATAACTTTGGATTATGGAACTTTGCCTATCCACGCTACCTAATTAGATGATGCCCACTAGAATAAAATTTCAGTTAATTTCAATGAAATTCAGATAATTTCAATAAAAATCTCAAGCTGCCATTTTAAATAACGTTCAAATACTCTTAGCAGTATGCTACTGATCTGGAGCACATTCTGTTGTGTATGTAGGGGTTTTTTGACACAAATGTTAAAACTGTACTTAAAAAGTTGGCCCAGGTACGGTAATCAGTCTCGGGAGCTTGTGAGAAGGTTCCTTCTTAACCTACCTATGCATAAAAGTAGCTACTTATGGTAGAAATATTTTCAAAGTAGTATATAAATTATACCAAATAATCTAAACTTCCTTTTAAAGCCTTCATGTACCTTAATGGTAGGAAAAAGGAGATGCATAAGAAACTGAAAATGCATTTCCATTTATTCAGGAATGGCCTTATGTCCAGTTACTAACTTGTTGCTAGTGGATTTTTGTAAAGCGTAAATTGAATAGGGTGTTACCTGGCTGCTCTGGGGCTGAGTCTGTCTGTTTTCTGAGTGCTGTGCAGAGGAGGGAGGCTAGTAGGTATCAAGTGAAGTGGTCCTTGCAGCCTTCCTCAGGTAGCTGACCTACCCATCACTACAAATATGTGCTTCTCAACACACCTACTTTAGAGAGCTATTGGGCTCCCTCTTCTCAAATACTCTTCTTTCTTTTTTAGTATGGCTGGGAAAACACAGCCTGTATTACGTTATAAACTAATTAGGACTCACTCTTTTCTCTATCAAAAATACCCTTGAGTGTTCAGTTTGCTTGCTTCGTATCAGTACTTCAAAAGACACTTGTTCCAAGTGCTGTGATAATCAGTTCCCAGAGACATCAAGCCCAGTTTCTCCTTGCTCTGAAATAAGAAGAGGCGTTTTGAAATGTGCTGTTTAAAAAGCTATGTATAAGCAATGAACTGGAACAAAATGCTCCTTGCTTCTATTTCAAATTGCTTTGAAAATTCGGAACAATCTCTACTGCTATGTATGTATAGATGAGAGGGGAGACGAAGTGCCTGTGTCCAAGAGGCCCCACTCAGAGGTTCTTGTGCCAATGGCATAACTAAAACCTACTCTGACAAGGATTATTTGTGGGAAGCAAAACTAATTCTGGGGCCTAAAATGGCTGCAAGAGTGAAATAGGAGATCTCAGTGCTAATACAGAGTTGCTGAAGACCTATTACAGTGCACATAACTTCAGAATTAATTTACTGCTTTAGGAATTATCTGAAGTTGCATTTTTTAATAAATAACATTTACAAAAGGTAGCTATATAGTACAGGAGGATATCTGGATTTCCCTTTGTTTGGCAGAGGTAATAGTCTTCTCACTAACAGGTATCCTTTTATACCATGCAAAAAGCCCTACATCCTTTTCAGTCATCATGGTTTTTAGGAGTACTTCCTCGTGGGATTACTTTCTATGCCAGCCAGGCTTGAAGATGTGTGAACACTTTTTGGGTGGTGTGTTATAAAGTCTAGTTTGGCCTTAACGGTAATTAATTCCCAGTGACACTTTCAAGTTCAGTGGAAGCCAACCAGTGGAACAAGGACAACACGTTGAAAATCTGTACTCAGAAGTATTTGAACACTAAAAAAACCTCAGAAGTAATTAAACCCAACTTATAACGGCAATTATTTACTATTCTCTTTTTCCTAATGGAGTAAGGGAGAAACACTATGAGAAGGAGCATCTTGTGTGAAAATGAGAGGCATAAAGATGGGAGTGCATGAGCGCAGCTCAGTCATGCACCAAGTCAGAACAGTAGTTTCCTCTGGCCTCAGTGATGCTTAAGGCACTAGCAAAGAGCATATATCATGTACCACTTCAGATACATACGGAGAATTATAATCTTGAGGTATTTAAAGAAGAAAAGCCCAAATACATCATCCCTGGAAAGATCTTACTTGTGTAACATTGTGATGGGTTGAGCTGTTAGCAGAAATAGCCATAATGCCTGTGTTAAACAGCGTGACAGCAGTTGACTGGAGCTCAGCACCTCCGGGTTTCTGTTCTGGCAGGTCTCCTCCCCCTCAAGCTGAAAATAGGGAGAGAAAGATGACATCTGAGTGGTGATGATTCAGACAAGTGTTTACCACTTCATTCAAATGCATATGCACAAAATGAGTGTGACTTTCCACCTCCACCACAGTTGCTCTTCTTACTGTGCAGGTTTGCTCATCAAGCCACAGAGATTTACAAAAGAAATTGCTTGTAAACTGTTATATTAGTCACAGAAATCAGGAAAAACATTTCTTACATCTTTGCCTCCTTGTAGCCTCCCCCTATAAGAGCTAGAGGTCTCAGCAGCTTTCCTAGGGGACAGGGATCTCTACTAATGGGACAGTGGGAGCTGGCCCAGGGCACATGTTAGTGCCTCTGGAACACAGACCCACGCTTCAAGAGCAGTGTTAAATTTTGCCTGTAGGCTACCCTGAAAAGGAACTACTTGAGTGGAGAATTTCTGGTTCACATCTGGTCTGTCCCTTGGTGATGGTCACGCCTTGCTGTCATCCCACAGGGACAAGTAGGGCTGCAGGGTTTGAGACAGCTGGAGTCAGCAGCTTGGCAGCAGGCAAAGCAGAAGGCAACACACATCCAAACAGAAAATATGTTGCTTTTAAGGGAAAGAAGAAAAACTGTGGAAAACAGAACCAGTGACTTTGGAGAAGTGAGAATGAAAAGGAGCAATAAGGGGCTGGTGAAAACCTGAGCGTGAGCTAACAGCAGTCTAGTTGCATTGCAATGCAGAGACAACAGTCAGTCTGGGGTGACTTTTACCATACTGAAGTTCTTGCTTACAAAAGATAGGCTTTCATCTTTGTAACAATTTTGCATTTTATTATCATGGTGTTTGAAATCTAGAATTAAGTGCCAGGATCTAGCACGGTTTTGCACGTAACTATAGAGCCAAGAAGAGTGTTGAGTGTTGGGCTCCGAACTATATCTCCGGTATTAGTCTCATTAATGAGTCATTGCCGTGGTAGTAGAGAAATTGAGATTACTAGGCTATCAATAGGTATTTACTTCTCTTAGTCATAGCAATGACTCACTAGCAATGTAAATGTTTTCTATTCATTCCCTCTTGTATGTGGTTTTCCATTTACCTGTCACTATGACGTTGTGAGTGGTTCATCATAACATTTTCTATTGTATGACTCAGTAGAACAAAAGACAATAGGACAAAAATCTGTTTGTGTCATTTGCATCCAGATTTTTTGTTTAATTGTAGTTAAAATGACTTTTGATTCCTTTGGTTTAAAGGAAGACCAGTGAAGATAATTTATCCAATTTCATTTAAAATCCTCTGTAGCAAAAGTGTGTCCTATATTCAATAAGATAAAACATACTTTGACGTCACATGATATCCTAGCTTTTGTAACTTAACCGTGCCTATAGTTAATATATCTTCTTAACCTAAAAGTTATTTTATTATGATAACCGTTTGGAATTCTGAAACAAATCTCATTTTCCTACATTATTTCCTCCTTTAAGAACAAATACTGCTTTGATTTTTCAGTGTAGTGTATGGATTCTCTTCAGCTTATGAAAGCATTTACAATAAAGAAAGATGCAAACTAAATACTGTAAATGTCTATAAAATTCAGACCACAAATTGGGTCCAGCAGGCTGAATGCCATCATCTAAGACATGGAAAATATTTTTAAAGTTTGTACTTTTTTGATCTTTCAAGGAACTGAAGGTTAATTTAGATGGCAAGAGAAGTCAGACTTCTTTGTTACCAGATGAGACCTCATTATTGGGATGGAGTAATGAGATAAAATATTAATATGTTTTTAATGGTCTTGATACACAGCTAAAGTGTTCCATTGCACTCAGATGAACAAACTGCGGGTTATCCTCTGCAACTGAAAATCAATTATTTGCAGAATAAGGAAGAGCTCTCTTCCACAATTAGTTTGTAATTACGTAAGACCATAAAATATTAAATGCTGGAGATACCTTTTTGATATTTTGAAAAAATATCTTACATAAGAACTGCAAGTTTGTTAAACAGATTGTGGTTTATTTTCCCCTCTTTTTAAGCAAAAGAGTAATTTAAAATTCTTTTATTTTGATTGAACTGCTAGATATCCTGCTGGAATATTGAAGATAACTATTGATCCCACTGAAAATGCACATAGACCTTACCTTAGCATATGGATGCCTCTGGGTAACAAACCCAGAAATACAAGCCTTGTTGATATCAGGCCATCTACTTAGGGGTTTGCAATTTGACGCTGTGGTAACTCCCGTTCTGGACAATTAGTTTAGTCTTTCCACATAAAAAAAAGAATATAAGATCCTATTTGGGGCTGCTACTTAAGAAATGTAATATAACAAGTTGAGTATGCTAATGCCCTGTAAATTCCAAAAGGGCATTATTTCAAATTTCAAAATTATTGAAATGACAAATTACTCAGAATTTAACGTTTGAGTTTTGATGTCTTACAAAAAAGCCCAATGAGTAATGTTCTAAGAAAACATTCACAAACAAAACCTTTGTTAAATAGAACTTCAGGATGCTTGAGAGTGCTTCTTCACATTGCTTCTAGTGTATACAGAAGCTGAGACTGAGACTGTGGAAAAACAGACAAGCAGAGTTCAGGCAAGTGATAGTAATGTAGTAGAAGGTTTATAGGAAGAAATAAACCAGTATCTTTTATTAGACTAACCAATACAATTTTGAAAAAAACCCAAACCATAAGCTTTTGGGGGTCTGATGCTTTCTGTCTGACATGGTTTGTACACTCTAGCGTAAGAGGCAGCACTGCAAATACAGGTATTTGTGCTCAACAGCCACAAACCCACCTGCTTTTTCTAGCAATCTGTAAGAACAATTTACTAACCAACATTAGGCTCAATCCCAGAAACAAGTGCTTCACAAAGTAACTGGACCTGGAAATTGTGCCTGGTGTAACTTAGGCGGTTTTTCCTTTCTTGGCTGTCACCCAGGAACCTTCCCACTTAAATCTGGACAAGCCTCTAAACTGGGCAAGGCTGAGTGAAGGGAACTGGAGAGATACACTGGGTGTCCAGAGGCTTGATTCAGAAACAGAAGGGGGTTGTTTCTTTTGAATTATCCAAAAGTTTACCTGGGTCTTTTTCCCAAACTTTATCAGTTGGTCTAATAAAACACATTGTTTCCTCATGCAAATCTACCTGTTCATAGTCACAGACAATCAGGACTATGAAGACACTTGCCCAAATGCCACTTTGTTTCTCACTCACCTGATTTTCAATAGGTAAATCCCTGCATTGATTTTGGAACATGCACAAACTGATGATGTTGCTGCTGAGATTGATTGCTTTTCCTCAGAACCTCCTGCTAGCCCTGGAAGGAGAGCACAAGTGTGTGTGGTAATGGGCACAGCTTGCCTGAGCCCTGCCCTGGAGGTGTTTAGTTACCTGGGTGTTCTGTGATCTGCTTGGGGGCTTGGGGCACAGTCCAAAGAGCTGACCCTGAGTCTGTGTTTGTTTTGGAAAGGGTAGAGTTTCTCATCAGATGATGACAGAAATAGGTCACCCAGGTCATGAGGGGCCAGGTTGGAGGAGCTGAAAGATGAGCGAAGACACTGGTTCCCTGCCAGTGCAGGTGTTGCTACATTTGTTTGTTGTTAGTGACACACGTGATTTTCCATGTGTTCATCCTAAGATGAAGGTACGTTCTCTGCACCCACAGGCTGTGCAGTGCCTGGAAGAGTTTGGCTCAGGCTTGTAGAAAGGCTTATGGCTACAAGGCTCAGACTAAAACACCCTACTTTATTTATACTTTTTTCAGCATAGCTTTTCCTATTGTCCTCTGCCAGCTGGGAAGGCCGGTGGACAGGGAGGGACTCCGGAGTGAATCACAGGCAGCTGTTCAAGGCGGCATGAATTCAAGCCATTTACTGAACCATCATGGAACCCGGTCCTTCCAACTGGAGTGTAGGTGATGGCTGGGAAGCACTGCTGAACAGTGATTTGGGAATGACCTCAAGTGTTCAGCCGAAATGTTGTCATGCTCCCTTAGCGACATGTTGCTGCAGCTTGTAAGTTTGCAGGGGACAGATTTTTCTTTTGAGAAAACGTAGTGTCATTCCAACACTGTTGCTTTGATTTCAGACAAGGCTTTTATAGTTTATCTATTTTTCTCTTCTCTGGCATTCTCCCTGCTTGGGTGTTAGCTCAGGCCAGCCCCCTTACCACAGCGGGGACTTCCTTCCTGCTCCCAGTAACCTGGAAGGCAGCACTACCTCAGCCTGGTGGGGCAAGGTCCCTTCTGTGCATTGACAATGATTATTTTTTCCTCTCGGTTTTCCCCAAATTTTTGCAATTCCAGAAGGTTCCCTAGATACGAGGGGTTTAAGCCAGAGCCTGCCACAGCTTGCACTTAGCCCTTGGAGATGCAGAAAAGACCCCGATGGCGTAACCCACAGGGAAAATCTTCAGAAAAACGACTGCACTCACCCCGTGGCCTAGTGAAGGTGTGCCCCTCGAGCGGGGCCCGGGGTGGGGGGTGGCACAGCGCTGTCCGCGCACCCCGAGGGCGGGCGGCACGGGGCGCCCTGAGGGGCTGAGGGAGGCCCGCACTCTCCCTCAGGCTGCCCGCGCGGCGCGTGTCTCCGGGCGGGGCGCGGAGAGGAAGCCAATCGGAAGGCGCCGTCGTCTCCTGGGTGGGCGGTGGCGCGGGTTTCTGCACCAATCAGGAGAGACGGGGGGGGGGAGCGGAGAGAGGAGGAGGGCATGGGCCCGCGCTCGCAGTGCCGGGGGCGGGGGAGGGGGGCGCGGCGGTGGCCCGCGCGGCGGGCTGTGGGCGGGGCTGAGGGCGGGGCGGTGGCGGGCCGCGCGGCGGGGCGGCGGCGGCGGCGGGTAAACACGGCGGCGGGGCTGCGGGGAGCGCGCGCCGCTGGGCCATGGCGGCTTCTCCCGTGGAGGTGTTCGGGCTGCCGGGCGAGGAGGTGAGGCCTGTGACCGCCCCCCTCGCGCTTCCCGCTTCTCTTCTCCGCGGAAGGAGGGCGGCGGCTTCCCCGCGGGGCCGGGCCGGGCCGGGCTGGGCCGGGCGGGTCTTCCCTCAGGGCGGGTGGTTCTTGCGGGCCCGCCGCGGTCTGTTGTGGCGGCGGGAATGAGGCGGGCTGAGGTGAGGCGGGGGCCAGGCCGGCCGGGGGGCGCGGCAGCTCCCCTCAGCCCTGGCGGCGGGGAGCTGGTGGCTGCCCTGTCGCCTAGCACCGGCACTCCTGTCTCTAGGCTGCTTTCCGAAAGCCCTGCGAGCCTCCCCGGCAGACGGAGCGACGCGTCTGTGGGGCAACTTCCTCGTGACGGAGCTGGAGGGGCGAAGCGGGATTCTTTTCCCCCCGCTCCCTCCCCCAGCCCTGAAGAATAAAGTCTTTGTTTCAGGCTTTGTCACAGACAGTATGCAAACCACTGAAGCGATGCGTGGATTAAAATTGTGCAAAAGGTAGTTCGCGGCCTGAGCGATGGTGCTTTTCTCTGCGTTGCCATTAGTGAGAGTTATGAAATCTTGTGTGCGTTTTGGTGGGTTTTGGTTGGCTTTTTTGGTTGTTTCTTTTTTTTTTTTTTTTTTTTTTACCCAGTAAACTCGTGGGTGACTGAAAGTGACTTCGTACTATGGAGACTTCTGTTGTGAAGTCGTAGTTCCTGAGCACGTGGGTCTGGAAGGTGGCGGATACTGATGTACCTGTTACAGTGCTCAAGTGGTAGACTTGAGGCTTTTGCATTGCAACTGTGGCTTGTGCACAGGGCAGAATACTGGTGGAATAGTTAACTTTCATCAAGAAGAAAGAAGGTTACTTGTTTTTTTTTAGTTGCAGGTACAGGAAGACTAAAAGCTGTATCCATCTGAAAGCTGGTTGATGACCTGTGTGAAATGTCAGTAATGTTGTCTTTGAGCCAACAGGATATTTACCAAGACTGTCTTTGATCAGCTCTTTTTGTGTCCAGGCAGTGATGATCTCTTGTGTCAAAACACAGTTGTTGTGTCTTTAGCAGGAATTCACTTTCTGAATAAACGATGAAGTATTATTCCTGGTCTGTTATCACAGCTCTCTTTCTCAAGTTGTGCTTCACTTCTGGAGAAGTAACTATAAAGGTCTCAAATGCTTTTTTTTTTTTTTTTTTCTTCTTCATCTTAATATTTGAATTGCATAGGAGTTCTAATAAAAAATTAGCACAGCATGCTGCAAGGGTTGCATAGCACTTCCCATTGCAAGATTCTGTTTTCAGTTGCTAGTAACTTCTTGAGGCAATCTGGTTGGTCTAAATCATTCAATGCCTCAGGCTCTGTATTTTAATTTTTAGTCAGTTTATATTTTTATATTTATATTAAAAATATATTTTATTTTTAGTCAGGGGAGAATATTTTGAAATCTAGTCAAAATGGAACAATTCTCATTTTCCCTTGATCCTTTTGAACGTGAACATGTTCCTTTGGAACAGCAAGGGGGAATGGGAAGAAAGTTGGAGTATGTAACAAATGTGTCAGATCCAACTTTTTCTGTATTTCAAAAGCTTAGCCAAATTTCAAGTTACAGATTGAAAAATGCAGTTTATGATCAGTCTTTGATATTCAGTTGGTGCTTTTTAATTCATATGTAAAGAACTTGCTCAGTCTTCATGGTTTTCATGTGTGATTCTGCATGCACAGATGACAAAATGCTGCCAGCTGCTTTTGCCTAGGGTGCTAGAACAGAAACTAGGGTTCTGCCTCTTTAGATTGGGTTTTGGTGTTTTTTTGGTCTTATCAGAATTTTCATCTGGAAGATTGCATACACAGAGTCACTACAAAAACACAAAGTCAGAAACTGAATTGTATTGAAAGTAGCATCAAGGAGTTTTCTGTAAAAGCCTTCCTCGCCCTCCTCTCATGGGTTTTTCGTAGTCTGTCTGCACATGGCAGCTTCTGTAGGGCTGCTCTGTGACCCATTCTGCAAGATGGATTTGCTTGGGGTATGAATTGTAATTGTCTGGTAAAAGCAGTGTTAGCTGCAAAACCTCTTTACTTGTTGCAGCTATTGCATATCATTATATTGTAAATATAAAAACTAAATAAGGAAGGTGAGGAAAAGTTGGTCTAATTGTTGAGGCAGTTGAATGGAGTATTAGAGTGTGGATTCCCCCCCCCAATACATTTATGCTGGATTTTTTGGTTAATGGTGTATTAGTCACTTAGACTTATTAAAGGATTGCTATTATGATGATCCTGACACACCAAAAAAAAAAAAAAAAAAGCTGGGATGCAAAGGAAGCTGTAGCTGAGGTTATTATGTATACAGTGTGTTACTGTATGTGTTATATTTAGGTATCTGAATTTTTGTGCCTGAATGTAGCAAGTGCAGTTGTCCTTTATTTCTCTGGTTCAGTTTTTCTTCTGTAATATGGATATTGTATCCTTCTGTCACCCATAGGACTTTGTACACCTTAGTTGGATATTGAAATAATGAGCACTAGAAAAGTCAATAGGGAAGACTAAATAATTCTGTATTCAGAGTGGGGTCTTAGCAGTGTGTGGAAAATGAGGTCTGGGGTCACATGCTGAAAAATGAAGATGAAGTGAAAATATTAAATAGTAAGCAAAATTGGTATTGCTCACATAGTAAGGTGTCTGTCTTTTGGAAAGAAATAGTTTATGATCCTATTATCAGACGTTCTAACAGGATGAATATGCAATAGCAAGCTAAAATGAATATAATCTAGGAACAATATTAGACTAAAAATGTTGATCATATTTCTGAATGTCTTTAACTGTCAATTATTTTACATTGCAGGATAGTATATAGAAAAAAGGCAAATAAGCAGATGATACACCTTGCCACAGTTGATCTCAATGTAGAAAAATAAAGAGCTCTGATATTTATTTTTTTTAAGAATTATTTTTTATCCTCTCATTAGGTGTTTTTTGAAGAGGCAAAAGTATACTTACCACCTCCAGGTCAGACTTTCTCTCACAGTGCTCATTGCCTCAGGCTGCTTAAAAAAAAAAGCAAACAGGAGCATTAACTGCTGCAGACTTTGTCTGGAGTGGGTAACTGTGCCTGTTGTTGCATACTTGGGATATGTCTGCCTTTTGAATATAGTTGCAAGTGTTGGTTCAGATGCACAGGCACAGCCTGACACAACTGCTGCTGCTGCTTTTCTTTGTCATAGCAGTGGTAGCTTTGCCAGCGCTCTTAAATGTGCTTGTTGAGGTGGGATGCCTATAACTACAGGGTTTTTAGCTGAGGGACTCTCTAATACAAAACTTTCAGGTTGCTAAGATTTGGATTTCAGAAGATGAAATGCTTTGAGCAAGCATTTTCTGACGCTGAGCTATTAGCTTCTAGTGGCTGTGTTTTTGTGACAATTGACTGCAGTACAAAATACAGCATTTTCTAACACTTATTGTGGAATGATCTTTCAAAGGCTGAAGGAGGAATTATTTTGAAGGATCTGTCCAGAATGACAATGTATTTATTTCTGTTTTCTATGAAAATACCTGCTTGCATTGTAGGGCTTTGGAATGGCATTTAATATAAAATGATGCTGCTTGTCTGTGTACATGTATTTCATAGCCAGTTTAATTAAAAAATTTCCATATGTCAGAGTTCTTCCAGTCCCAGCCTGAATTAAGAACTTTGCTTGGCTCTTTTTGTATTGCCTAAATAACATGCTAAGTTAGCTAGCCTTTTTGATCTTTTGAGTCTATTATGTTTGATGTGTTTCTGGGATCAAAACTAGTAATGGCAACTTCTCACAAGCAAAAATACACTTCCCACTTGCACGTGTCTGCCATTTCAGGTTTCTCAGTCACTTGAGAGCTATCCTATGTAGAACAAGTGTTATTGTTTTCTGCAGGTCACACAGGATTTCCCATAAGCATATGGTATTTTATTCTGGAAAGATTTAGCGATATCCTAAAGGAATATAAAAATAATATTACTGGAGTAGTTGTTCATGGTTATTTGGCTTGCTGCTGGTGAACTGAATGTCTTGGGTATGTGGTTTGTCTTCTCTACTGCACACCTTACCCCACAACCCTTCTCATATTGCTGATTGCTTTTGAGACTGGCATGGAGTAGTCTTCCTCTGTATTGCTTCTGATGAAAACAGGAATTTTTTTCGGCTCATTTGCGCCTGAGCTTGAGGCAGCTCAGTGCTTCAGTTCCTGTTCAGACCCTGTGCACCTCTGTACTGGACGTCTGCTCCATCTGACTCTGGGGCACTTAGGGTGGAGGGAGGGAAGGGAAGGCAAAGATATGCATGCCTCTGCTTCAGAAATGCTCTGCACTTAAGCTAGAATCCAGTGTATTTGTAGTAGTTTACACTTGTAAAAATGCTTTTTGGGGTTTTGGTTTATTGTTGTTGTTGGTTTAGGGGTTTTGGCTTTTTTTTTCTAACAGCAATATAACTTGTGTGCATCTGGTGGTTTCCAGAAACTATCTTATGTACCTGGGTTTGGTTTGTTTTGTTTCTTAAAACCTTTCTTTCAAACTGAACAAACACTGGCTGTAACTGTTGTGGTGTTGGGTTGCACATGTTGAAAAGGGGTTTGGTGGTTGTTGGGTTTTTTGGTTTGGGGTTTTTTGTGTTGTGTCTTCTGGTGTTTTTTATAAAGTAAAATTTTGTTGGCAAATGGGTAGTTCTGTTAGTGGACTCCTGTCTTGTTGAATCTTTTTCCTTAATTTGCAATTGAACAGAAGTGTTAAATAGAATCTGCAGGAACAGCCTGCATTTCTTGAAGGAGAAACTTCCTTATTTATGAACGCAAAATGCTCCTGTGGTACAATTAATGGTTAAGTTCTTTTAGTGAGTTAGTAAGACTGAACTGTAACCGTCAGGTGGAAGTTAATGACTTTCATTATGTTTACAAGATTGATTAATGTAGTTCTATAACAGGAGTCTTCCTGAATTGAAAACTTGATTTGAGAGAATTTCTTCAAAGGAAAATGGTTCAGCTCTGTTCATTGCCACAGAGGGGAAAGAGAGTGCTCTCTGTGTTGTGCAGGAACGGTCATAGACAGCAAAGTCTCCTTCCTGCTTTGTACCTCCTGGTGAAATGAACTGGTGATGCTAACAAAAGTTAGTATCATTTAGAGGTCACTTAATATACACGTTGGCCTAACTTGCAAGGTCTGAATATTGCAGGAGCTACTTTTCTTCAGCTAAGGCTCACCATTTGTGGGAAATTCTTTCAAACAAGATGGTAAGTTTTAACAACAAACTCATTGGACCTGTTCCTCATGCTGTTAGCTTTGTGTCTGTCTCCTGCTGGAATTGCTGAAGCTGAATATAGCATATATAAGTGTATTTAGTTAGCCTGATCTTATAATTGTTTTGGGAGTGTTTTGTTTAGGAGCTAAGGAATTTTATTTATAATTCTTCTGTGATATATGAGGAAGATCTGTTCTTAAATAGTGTTTTTTCATGTTAGACAGGTGAAGAATGTCAATACCTTCTGGACTGCTTAAGGGAAAACATTCTGGGTTGACCTCAGTGTAGGCAATGGAAGAACCAAATCCTTAATTATGCAGACTGAAAGGTTTCTTTGAGATAACATGACTGCTTATTGCTCCAGTAAATGCCACTAAGGAATATATTTTTGTTGTGAAACTCTCAAACATAACTTTTATGGTTATTAATGATCTCAAGAAAAAAACAAACAAACAATAACCAAACCTTTACTGCAGTCTGAAACAAGTAAAGTGCTCTTGGATGGGAGATACAGGTTAGGAAACATGCTAAGATAGGATTTTTTTTTTAAACTTACAGAAACACAGCAGTTAATCTACTAAAATGGGCAGATGCAATGAGCTATCTGTTCAACTGGAATATGTAGTCACTTTAGCTGTAAGTAATCTTTCAGCATCGTTTCCAAGCTGCTCCTAGGCTTCAGAGCCTTTTATGTGAATGTGTCTGTCTTTACCCTACTAGTAACTTGTACTTTAAGTACAGTTGATTAAAGCTGGGTACCTTGTGTAAGATGTCTCGGAGATTTGAGAAGCATGCTATAAAAGAAACTATACGTTCATGATGTGTATCTCTTATGCTAGTAATTTCTCTTTAACAGGCTTAG
The DNA here is from genome assembly GCF_017639655.2 of Falco naumanni. Taxonomy (NCBI): domain Eukaryota; kingdom Metazoa; phylum Chordata; class Aves; order Falconiformes; family Falconidae; genus Falco; species Falco naumanni. Next base: position 18,174,257 of record NC_054060.1, on the reverse strand, counting down.
TGCACTTTAATTTGGCTTTAGTGCACTTCTGCCCACGCAAGTGTCCTAATGTTTCTCTCTGTTTATAGCTGTTCCTTAATGAGGTCAGCAGTCTGTGTAGGTGTGTGCTGCACAACACTCTGTAGTAATTGATAATACCTGTTTGGTGTGTTGGTTTTTTTTCCCCCCTTCCCTTCTGCCGTTCTGACCTCAGTACATGGGATGGCAAGGATCACTCTACAGGGGATGTAGAATATGTTCAGCCTGTTGAACATCCATCCCTTCTTTTTTATGCTCTTTTCACGGGGCCAGGCTATTTACTAGTTTCAGTTTTGAACTTCCAAACTATGTTTATTTCAGTTTGCCTTATCTGCACTTACCCAAATCTGATTTTTCTGTTCTCTTTTTATCTGTGCACTATATGCAGACATGGTATGAAGCTTAAGAAAGCCTTAATATATAATTCCTGATATTACTAGAATCTTAAAAGGTGATGCTGCTGTCCTGTTTTATTGTTGTAATATCCTTTGATGCTCTTTTCTTGGCTTGATTTAGTGGTGGCTGATTCTTGACCTATCTAGCTGGAACAAAAGAATAACAGGATGTTATTGCCTAGAGCAATTGTTTACTAAAAAGCGTGTTCTCTGTTGGACTGCTCAGACATTTTTATATTGGCTTCCTCAAAAAAAGCTGTGTAGTAGTCCAGCAGATACTACCATTTTATGTTTTACATTAATTTAACCATCCTGGTTTTGGTGTTTCCTTCTGTCCTGCATGAATCTTTTCTGTATAAGTATATTAAAAAAGCAAACCCAAAATTTGAAGCAAAGATTAAAATAGGAAAGCAAATAAAAATAATTTTCAAATAGTGATCAAATAAGTACTCTGAAAAACTCTTCTCCTAGTTAAAAACCTTTATCTTCTATTGCTATACAATTAACTTAACTGGATTTTGTATGTATTGTACACATGTCAAACTGCTTTTTCTGTGTGGTGGTTGTTTATCTGCATCTTACTTCAATCCCAAACCTGCTGTAGGGTTGGGATGTGTGCAAACTGAGAAACGGATTGTAACTTGCTGAAAACTCCTGTAAAATTGTTTGGACTTGAAGTGTTTACATTAACATCAGAGAGTGCCTTTATAGCCACTGAGTTATCTAATAGCATGTTATGTGTGGTTTTTTTCTTACTGCTTCAAGTGAAGGAGAAAAGTTGGTAGTATAATATGTTCATAGTTGAGTTATTGGATGTTACATTAATGACTGGAAAAGGTAGAAGCCTCTTGCTGGTGTAACATTATAGTGTTTCAATGCCCAAAATGAAAGAATTTGAGCTTTTTCCCCTGCCCCCCCCCGACTTGGGTATAGGCAGCAGCTAAAACTTCTAAAGTGACAAGTTACAACTCTTTGTTGTGATCTTATTGTGAATCTTACCACATATAGTTTGTGTAGGAAATATTTTATTATTTATAGTCCATGGAATTAGCAACATGCTTCAACTGTATGCATGCATGGGCTCACACTCAAAGCCTGCATCCTACCTTTGGGGATCTTCAGATGAGGATCACACTTCATCATCATTCTCTGGTTTATTCAGTATTTTGTACTACAGTAATCACTATGTCACCATTTCTAGATTTGTGCCTTCGTTCTCACCCTTTCATCCTGCATATGCTTTTTCTTGTGTCTTCTGCTCTGTCTTGGGCTTCCACAACAAAAGGAGGAGTCAGTCTTGCAATTGTCATCAGCATTATTTTCCTACCATGTGAATGTGGGAAGGATGAGGGTGAGAATGGACAGTGTTAATACTTGTCCTTTATAGTCATTGAGTATAAACAGCTGTAACCCAGGCAAGACCGTTCAATTCTGATAAACTGAGCAAGTTTTAAACTTAAAAGTGTGAGATTTCTTTCCAAACACAATCCACTTACAGAAGTGCCGCTTTATTTGTTTGACTCCTGCATTGCTGTATAGAGTACACATTTTAAAGACAATGCCTGCCATCCTGCGATACTTTGAGGTTACTGTGACACAGAAATCCTTTTTATGTATCCCTGTTAAAATAGTTTTAAAGTTATTGATTGATTACATATCAGCTCAGAAACTTTCTATTTCATTGTCTTATGTACTATCCCTTAGTCAATAGATTCATTGTTACAGACTGTGAACATGGCATGTCTTTGCAAACCCAGCTATTTTGACCAGTTATATCTTGAACATGTACTTCAGAATATACTGATAGGAATAACAATAGAATAATGATAAAACCTGGAAGTTCATAATAAGATAACTAACTTGCTGATTCAGCTCTGTAAAGGATGTTTTGTCTGACTTAATCAGACGAAGAATTTTTGGACAGTTCAGTCTTTGTAATATGTGGTAGCATTATCCTCCTCATATGTCCCACCCCTTAGCTTTAAAAATATATAACCCCCCCAAAATAATTTATCCTTGAATTTGTTAGGAGCAGACTAATGTAAACGGTGTCATTTGGACTTCATTTGTATGCAGCCACTCCAGGCTGATGCAGTAGTTTAACAAATACTTCTTTTCCCACACTGTTTTTTTACCAGATTCATATTGGGGTACATGTATTCTCAGAGGGAACAGTTTAACAGTTCACAGTTTTAACGGTGAAATGGTCTGCTTGTATTTTATATATGATGCTGTGTTGTGAGCTGTTTTTATGTTGTCTCACCCCGCCTCGTCTCCAAAGTGGCTGGCAGTCAAATGTCAAAAGAAGCTGAACATCCTTGCTGCATCTATACAAACAACCCCTGCACAGCTGTGCCCAGAGCTGCTGCCTGTGATGGGCTGTCGTGTGTGTGTGTCTCAGAAGTGCATGTCCGCATTGCAGAGCAGATGGGTACCAGGGCATTAAACCTATAAGACTCCTAGTGTGTTCAAAGCTGCAGTGAACGCTCTGTCTCTTCAGCTGTACAGATGGAATACATTCTGACCGACCCCTTCAAGTTTATGTTGGGACTGCAAAAGTGTGGGTAGGCATTTATGGCCAGGAAGGGACTCTTGAGGAGATAAACTGGTCTGAGAGAGCAGTTTTCTAGATGAGCTGCAGTGCTGCTAGACATAGCTGGTGTGTACCTGGCTACTGACTAGGTGCCTATCCCTTTCCATGCCACCAGCACCACTGGAAGCACCACAGTGGTGGAAGAGAATAGCAAGACAAGATTGAGAGTGTCTGCAGTCAATGTAGAACAGGTACAGGCTGTAGCCTGTGTGTTCTTGGACCATGAGAACACCCTCGGGTTGTAGCTGCCTGTGGATCTACAGAAGGATCTCATGAGCACTGTGAATGAAGAAGAAAAGGTTCAAAATGGCCTTTGACCCAATTAAATTTTGGTTTTAAACCTATTCCCTTTGGATGCGAGAATCGAGTAGCTGATGCTTTAGCCCTGTGCAGAGCTTGCATAGCCTAATTTTTGGCTGCATGAAATGAACTTCAGATAGTCCTGGAATTCTTTGGCTGTTCATCGCTTTCTGGGATCAGTGTGTTTGGGGCAGCTTTTGTGAGCTGTGGCAGTTGTTCCTTAGCAATTCTGTCATCGGTGAGAGGGGAAAAAAGGTCATATGGTCACAGTGCAGACCTGTATCCTGTGAGCAGGCCTCTGCCTCTTCCAGGATGTGTGAGGTTGGAGCAAAATGGGTCTGCCTGGTGTAAAGCGCTTCTGACTGTCTGTGGATTGAGCTGTCTGTATTTCTGCTGGTCTGCCTTGCTCACTAGTGTGACCAGAGACTCTCGTAATTAAGTATTGCCCTTGCACATTAGTGTGGTTTTTTTCCTGAAGTTTCTAGCCTTTATAGCTTGGAAAAGGAAGAAGTGGACCTTTCAGTATCACCTATCGGTTTAAAAAAATACACAAAAAGGGGTGTGGTGAGTTTTTGCAGGGTGAGAGTGGTTAGTGGAAAAAGTGAAACAGGAGATCTGTGGGGAAAATTCTTGTGAATAATTCAGAGTTGTTTTTTTCTTAATTTTTTGTTAATCTAGAAGGATATTTCTACATGGCAGTTCATAAGCAGATGTCAGTTTGCTTATTTGTTCTGCTGGCCTATCTAAAATCCTGTAGCTGTCCTAGTTTGCCACTGACCCCAAACAAACAATACTTAGTCTTTCAACAAGGCATGTTTAAATCAACCTCCAGCATGCCAGCCTCAGGTCTGCAGCTTCTAGTTTCCTGAGATCATGTATAAACCAACTTACCTGAACGCTGTTTTACAGAAAGACAAATTCAGATCTCTATTATGATACAAGGAAACCAACCAAGTGGTGAAGCCAGCTTTAAAATCTGAGTAGTATGGATCCAATTTCTGGGATATCCCCTGCGTGGACTACATTGATACCCTGTTAAGCTTGGCCCTGAGTTGCCCATGGCCAAGAGCATCTCATTGTCTTTACTTTACTCATGCTCAAATAGCTGAGAAACACTTGTGTCTAAGCAGCTAAATGCAGATTCAAGAAGAGGTGTTTGTCTTTTAGGGTAGTGTATCCTACATCAGCATATTTTTCTGAGAAGGAAATGGGGAGATTGTTTCTTGAGCTGTTTTCTGTCAGTTAGGTCCCATGTTCTGTAACTGAGGACCCTGCTTTGTTGGGAGAGGGTCATGGTGCACTGAGTGAAGTGCAAAAGTGCTCAGTGAGAGCACAAATGCACACATAGACTTGCTGATGTTGTATGCTACTGAAGGCAAGTAATTGACAGAGATAAATAGGATGCTGTTTTGAAATGTTAAAAGGGTGACTATTTTAGGATATTTGTGATGTATAAAAATACTGACAAATGGCTCTTCTTAATTTGATGCCACCATAGTATTATTCTTTCATAAATCTGGTGAGTTCTTTTGCTGTCATAAAACATATTGGTAACGTTATGTGCCCTAATGCCTGGTCATTCATGACTATGAATTTTGAAAGCGTGGGACACCTACTGGTGGTCAGTGCTGAGTGAAGTTTGTTGTTACGTCTTTTTTTTTTTTTCTTTACTCCCCCCCCCCCCCCCCGAACAATTAGATTTCCTACTAGGAGACAATTTTCTTTGAGGTGGAGGTGGAAGATAGACTTTTGATCTAGTTGGAATTGTCTTGGCCAGTTGACTATATTGTCAGTAAGTGGAGATTGTAGATGTTCATCTTGGTCTCCTGGCAATCAGCTCTAACTGTAGAGGGTGGGAGAAACTTGCTTGATGGGTTTTTTTTTTTTGGTTTATTTTTATTTAGTGGTTTGGTTTCAATTTTACCTTGCTAGCCAGTACTCTCTGCCTCAGGATTAGCATGCAATTCTCTGTTAGCTTTACGAAACCTCCAATTAGTATTGATTAGGGAGTCCAACCCTGTGGCTATATAGAGGATGATAAAACAAACTTTCAGAGTGCTTTCTACAGTCTTCTGAAAGCACTTTCAATCATATGTGGAATTCAGGAAGGCCCCAGAGACAACATCTGCTGCTTCACCCATTGCTCTTGGTATCTGTTTAACTCTTTAACCACCTAGTTTGGATCAGCTTTCCTCACAAGTCTCTCTGACTAGCTGTTGCCTACAAACAGTCCTTCATTTGCAGAGCTTTTTGCTTTCCAGAGAAACAGTGCTTATTTGTCTTCTTCCTCTGACATGGTCACAGCTGTTGGGATTTTTTTCCTCCTCTTGAATTCAGTAGCTTATCAGATGAGCCATGTAAGGCTCTGCACAGCTATATTAATTAACAGGAGTAGTGCAATCACTGATGTCACTTCTGTGAAGCAGTAATCTGGATAATGTGTAACTGAAACAGCGTTTTGGTTTTTGAAATCTCATACCTTGCTGACAGGTAATTTCAGAAATCCCGCTATTTTGAGCACGGCCTCTCCGTGCTGCAAAATAAAAACAGATGCAAGAATTCTTTATTCTTCCCTTTTCCCAGAGTTCTTTACTTCTTTATTAATCTGTTCTGGTTTCTTTCCTGGGGGAAATGAATGGGGTGTAAAATTTATGGTCAGTCTTCTTTCCTACTCTCTGATGAATGCCAAGATACCATTAGGTGAAAACTTGATTGGTCCATATGCATTTGTCTGAGTGGCAACCCATTCCTTGCATCCTAACAGATCATGTGCACCAGAAAATGTGATGCTGTTCAGAGCATGTTCTCACAAAAGTCCTTGCCTACTCTGTACAAAAGATGGCTTAGAATTGCCTGCTGAGAAACGGGAACTGCTCATGGAAACTGTTCCCAGATGCTCGCCTTCCTGTGAGCAGTTGGGAGCGTTAGCAATCGCTGGGCTCTGTGAATTGTGGCAATAGCAGCTTGCCCTTATCACTGCCCTAGGAGAAGACCTTCATGTGTGCTGTGCAGTACATAGGTACTGCATCCAGTCTGATACAAGTGTATTGCAAGGCCTGCCAGGGGAAGGTGGTGACTGCCACTGCCAGAACAATTTGGAATTTGGGAAAGAAGGCTGGCTGGAACAGTTGTATGCTAGGTTAATAATCCTGCCCTGTGGGGTTAAAACACCCAAACTCAAACCAAAATCCCATACCTTTAGAATGCTGAGAAACAAACAAAAAAAATAATTGTTTTTTAAAAAAACAACCCAAACCCTACTCTAGTGACTTACCCGCTTTTTCTGGATTCTGTGTCTACCATCATATGTGGGTACAGTGGTGGTAAGACTTTAAAAGGGTTAATGGTAGAATAAATTTGCTGTTGAAACTTTGAGCTGTTTCTGTCTAAGTGCATTACTTAAGTCTATAGTTCTCACTGTAAGTTCAAAATTATGCCATTAATTGCTTGTAGCTTTGTATATAAAAAATAGATCTGAAAAATAAATCTGAACACCTCTTGAGTTATTGTCATTTTGTATTTTAGGAGAACACACGAATTGTCAGGGTGAAGGTTATAGCTGGAATTGGCCTGGCCAAGAAGGATATCTTAGGAGCCAGGTAAGAATATATGTTGTCAATATATTAAGGCATAGCTGCTTCTTTATTTTCTTTCCATCGCTGTTTCAGTAAATCCTGCTGTTCCTCTTTCCAAAAACATGAGAAATGTTTTAACTGGTAACCTTGTAAAATTATCAGAGGCTATATAAACATGAAGATACCTGTTTTCTTACCCAAGAGTCACCTGGATAAATGTGCATTGGCAAAGCAATGTGTGGGGAGGTTTAGTTCTCTGCATGGTAAAATAGTTCTGCCATGGAGGATAGATACATGTATATATTTTGCTTCGGGTCAACTACAGCTAAAATAACAAGAGTACAATTATAATCAAAATTCTCATCTGTGCTTTAAAGACTTGGAATGAACACAATACTAAACATGGGTAGCAACAAGACTATTTCCACTCAAATTATATGCAGAAGAACAGCATCCACCAGTTCTATAGATGTGGGAAATGCATGCCAGTGGCTGCAGGCTCTGGGTATGTACAAATTTAAAAGTTAACAATCCATGTAAGGGAAGAAACAAATCAAGTGGCTTAACGTTTACCACAGGAAAGATCAGACTTTTGAACTGGTAATTGAAATGCTTTGTAGGATCTTGTAGATTTGACAAGTGGCAGCATGCAGCTTGTACTAAAGCTACTTTTTCTTCTGGCCCGTATACAGAGGGTCTAGAAAAGTACTGATAGGTTTAGTATTAGTTCTGCTATCAGCTGCTTTGGCACGTGTACAGGAATGCTGTTATTTTAGCACTGGCAGAATTGTTATGTGTGACATTGGTTTAGCTTTAGGAAAAAAAGTTGTGATATTCATATTTTCCTTAAAGCCAAACAGTCTCTCTTCAGGTTTGTTTTTTTTCACATGTGAGTTTTTTTACTTTAAACAGAAATCGGGCACCTTGTCTCATGATCATAACTTAAATATGTGAAAACCGTATGCTGTTTTGCTGTGTGGCACAGTCTTGGTTGCCTTTTGTAACTCATCTGTTTGAGCAATTGAATGCCTTGAACTCTGTTCATGAAAAGTGAATATTCTTAAATTGTTTTTTATTGTGCCACAGGAAGGAAGAAAAAATACCTGAGGCAGTAGGCCATTTTAAGCAACCAAATTAGGACATTGGCATTGATAGAAAAATTCAGGTTAAACTCTGTGAAATTGATAGAACATTAATAAAAACACTGCATGTTCAAGGAAGTACCTCAAGTTCCAGGTGTTTTAGATTGCTAAAACCAAGATGTTCAATACTTAAAGTTCTTTCAATTGCAGCTGTTTTCTTTTCATGTATGTCTTGTTGAAATGCATGAGGGTTTAGTAAATCTGTTCTCATGAAGTAAGAACTGTGAAGGAATAGAGAATAAAACTGTAATGATACACAGAACATAAAATGGCGTAGCTAGTATGGTCATAATCAGTAACGTTTAGTCTTGTGTCTAAAACTATTTAGAAAATGATGGTAAGTACATGTATATGGTGTCCCTAAAGTAACTCTTAACTCCTAGTTTCATAGCTTCTGTTAATTTAAGCCTTTTAAAACTCAACTGCTAATAATGCTGACAAAAAAAAAAAGGATGTATAACAGCATGCATATCTCTTTCTTTCCCCTTCCCAGTGACCCATATGTGAAAGTGACAGTGTATGATCCGGTGAATGGAGTCCTTACCAGTGTTCAGACAAAAACTATTAAAAAGGTTAGCCATCTTATCGTTATGGGTGTGGTGGTTTTGTTTGTTTTGGGCTTTTTATCAGACTCTAGAGAAAAAGTTAATACTGCAGGAAGTGGGAGAATTAATATGTCACCTTTTTGAATGGACACAGGGAAAGGAGTGTTCCATGACCTACTCTGTTCATGGTGTTATTTTGATGTTTTCTCTTCAATAGTTTTAATGAAAGGTAGAGAAAGACTAAGGGGTATAAGGTGAGTACTGATTCAAAACTACATCACTTGTGGAAATACAGGATTGTTCTGATAGAATCATACTTACCTGGCAGGGGAGACACCATGATCAGGCAGGTGGTTTTCCTGGAAACTACCTGGAAGGGGGTGTGTAGGCAGGGGGGGGGTCGATCTCTTCTCCCAGATAACCAGTGACAGGACAAGAAGAAACGGCCTCAAGTTGTGCCAGGGGAGGTTTAGATTGGAGATTAGGAAAAATCTCTTCACTAAGAGGGTGGTCAGGCATTGGGACAGGCTGCCCAGTGGTGGTGGTGGAATCATCCATCATCCCTGGAGGTGTTTAAAAGGCCCATAGATGCAGTGCTTAGGGACGTGGTTTAGTGGTCGACTTGACAGTCCTGGTTGATGGTTGGACTTGAAGATCTCAAAGGTCTTTTGCAACTTAAGTGATTTTATGATTTTCTGAGATCTTTAATGACAGAAGAAACTTTCTTGCTGTACAACTACTATCTTTTTTATGTTTGAAACACAAACACAGTTTGGTGTGTTCCGTTGTAATTCATGTGAACTGTGCAATTTGACGATACTACTCATTTATCTAGAATACCTGCAGGAGGTTCATAATTTCAGGATCAACATATGTTTGCATATAAGCATGTGGATAGTTGACTGAGAAGGCAGTGATGATTGCTGAAAACAAACCATAAATTAACTGATTTGAACTGCATAATGAGTCTTCTGCATCCATAGCATTAGCCAGAATCTGAGAGTACATAAATTGTCTCTATTCTGCACTGTGTTAAACAGTAGAAAACTCCTATGACTTCTACCAGTGATAGCAAGATTATTTGTACTGTAAGTGGATTGTTACATGGGATAAACCAGAGGTAAAACATAAAAAAAATACACCAATATGGAATTGTCACTATAATAAATTCTGTCTTCCTTTTCTTCCCCCCATAGTCCTTAAACCCAAAGTGGAATGAAGAACTCTTATTTAGAGTAAGTGGGGGTTTTTTACAGCTTTATTACCTATGTTGAATATTATGTTTACACATTAGGGAAATGTTTTCTCATTACTTCAGCTTAAAATCAGAAACATGTCTATAATTAATGTTCAAAAAGGCTCACAAACTGCTTTTCTTAGAAATACGTTTGTTAACATTTCTATTTGTGTCAGAGTTAAATTTTCAGTCTTGATGTTAATCATCTTTGTTCCATGAATGTTTAAAAACATGAACATGGATTTTAAAACAGTTTAGGATAGCACCAGTCTTTGCTCGTTGGTCTTGATAGAAACATGTTGTATAGTGAAGTGGCACCAAAGTGTAGATTTGCTGTATAACTTGGGTCTTACATATTTCTTTCCTCCTGTATAAACATAAGAGGTTTTGCTGAAAACAAATGTTGGAATTCAGCATAAATTTTAATTATCAACATTTTTTTTCCTAGGTTAATCCTCAGAAACACAGACTCCTTTTTGAAGTATTTGATGAAAACCGTTTGGTAGGTCCTTTTGTGTTAATATAACGGTGTATTGAAGACTTGAATGAAAGTAAGTTCATCTGTGTTCAACATGGATTAAAAAAATACCCAAACAAAATAATCTTAACTTCTCTAACGAAACATAAAGCTAAAGGCAGACCCGATTTGTTTACTTATCTGACACGACCACACTTTGTGATGCTCTGAAACAGTTATATTATTATTCTTGATTTCTAATGTGTGTTATAAAAGTGTTGTTCTTTTATAGCACTTTTCAAATGATATGTCCACATTCTTTTGTGATACTGAAAGCTCTGATTGTGGGGAAAAATAAACATTCAAAGCAGTGTTGTGAAATGTAGGTTTCTCTGTACACAGTTGAGGAGTAGCATGAAAGAAAACGTGCATTTTCTTCGAAAATCTTAACAAGCGGACAGTGGATTGTGATTTTGTAAATAGGCATCACTGTGAAGGGCAGGTTGAAAGTAAGATAGGGCTAGCTTGTGCCTTTATATTCTTACTGAAATTCAGACTTATCCTCTGATGATGCTCTGGTTTTACGTGTGAAGATGTCCAATTACCTGTCTTTGTGACTGTATGTTTTATTGTAAATGAGTAAGGCTAGTAGCAGTACAATCATGATGCTTGTATCCTAGGGCCACTTCACAGATACTTCTTATCACTGGAATTTTTCTTCTGCAATACACATTTTCCTTCTGCAATAGTTTGAAACTAATAGGAGGGGTTTAGTGCTCTTTGGTTTGTGCTCCAAACGCTGTTTCATTCTGATAGCTGTTATAATGGATGTCTTTGTGCTTGGATAGTGTGTTGGCTATGAAAAACTTACTATTTCTTCCTAATGCTTTCTGCATATATTTGGTAATACGTTGTATGTTTTATGGAGGTGCTGCTCTGCTGAAGTTGGGAAGTGTGAAGTGTATGTAAATCTAAGTACAAACTGTCTAGAATAATTAGACTGAAGAAAGAAGCAGCTTGTTTCATGGTTATAGGCATTTACAGACTTCCCAAACAATTTACTACTTGACAGGTGGTACTACCTGTCCCAAGTATTTCAAATATGGTGTCTCTTTTATTTTATGAAAGCAGTTTTAAAGGGAATCACCAGCAGTTGTGGCTTAGTGGCAGATTAAATATGATCTTTCAGAATGCTCAGCTGTACATCTTAACTTGATGATACAGGCTACAGTGTATTCATGAGGTCAGAGTACCTTGTCCGTGAGCCATTGGAACATTACTGCCACCCCCTGGAAGCCAGGAGGCATGAATAGAAAGTCGGATTCCTGATTCTTTGTGGGAGAAAGCCAATACTTTCTTTGTGGTTTCCACCAAGATAATTCCTTAGAATTCTGTCTCTAATCTGGAGTAGATAATTTGTTTGACCTGTTGGCTTATGGGAGAGGAGCCGTTAGAACATTTTATTGGCATCAACTTGGAAATGGTGCTTTGTTTCCTATGTATGATTATATTTAGAGATCAAAGCATTATGACCTCATCAGTCACTGTATAGTTCTACAATAACTCCAATATTTTTATATTTTCCATCTCCTTATTCAGTGAATGGAAAAAGCTGTCTCCCTGTTTTACTAGCTTGCTCTCAGAAACAGTAAGTTTCTATCACAGATGTCTTGAGCTGTTTTAAATAAGTCAGATTTTTGCTTTAGCGTTGACAGGCTCCTCCCCCCTTCTATTAATTCATCTTCATGTGTCAGAAATCATAGATGCATTGCACTCTTACTAGGATACGCAGCTATGATCAAAAGGTGTTTCATCTTCCGTTATTTTAGGGGGCTTCAGTGTTAGTCAGCCTTTCTTTCTTCTACCTATTGGATGACTGTTTTAACTGCAGATGCGAGCAAGAAGGGAAAACTGAAATTCTTAAATTTGTCGAGACCTCTACCCAACAGATAATTGCTGCTTTATAAAAATGTATCCCAGTTGCTTTTATTTCCAGTAACTTTTAGGGATAAAATGAAGTCTGAACTCTCTGCTGTTTGTTTTTAAGAAATGTTGCTTTCTTGAGAACCAGGCTCAAAACTTCAATGTTAGACTTAAATTCAAAGTCCTGCTGCATCGCTTGTATCGCCAACAATAGGAGTTCTAAAATCTTTCTGTAGTACCTTCAAATTTCAAGAATGCCTGTCTTGGATTTGGTAAGGGAACACTAAATGTAGTTTTGTTTTGCTAACTTGTTGCAAACGATTAGTAGAATAAAGGGCTTGAGCAGTTCGTGGAGTCCGTGGTTACATTAGAAAAATCTGTCAACAAGGACAATGAGTTCACTTACGAGATGGACCAGTGAAGGGGCTAGATGACTTTTTGTTATGTCTCCCTGTGTTACAATAACTTGATGCAATTGTGTATATACATCAAATGAAGTGCCAAAATCCATTATTGATAACTGAAGTCGTCAATTATGTTAAGATTTGAATGGAGCTGTTGGTACTTTTCAAAAACCATGATTTAAATTTTTTTGTTAGGTCTTAATTCAGCAAGATAAAATTTTGCATTTTAAAAGCCATTTTATGTTGGCTAAGGAAGCTGTAGTTGGCTGGCTATACCTATACTGTTATAGCTAAGGAAAAAGTGACGTGTTGAGAAATTTCATTTAAATCTTAAGCCTGAGTTACCAAATTATGTCAGTTTATCATGTTCTTAAAGGGTTCTGTAGTAAAATTGGAAAAAAATTTTGGATCATCCCTTTGGGGAGAAACTGTTACTGCTTTCAGTAAAAAAAAGTATTTAATACACTGGTTACAATTTGTTGTGTATCACACTAAGTTGTTACAAACCATGCTACTAATTTGTTGTTGGGGAGAAAAGGACCTTTAAGAAATGCATTTTTCACTCTTTGCTCACATATCCTAGGGTGGGTTTTTTCTTGGTGTGGTTTTGGTGGGTTTTTTTTTTTGTTGTTTTTTGGTTTTTTTTTTAATATGTTGGAGTTCAAATGTATCTTTTTGAAACTGTGACCAAAAGAATCTTTTATGGTATTTTTCCTTTCGTCTTCTCCCCCTATCCAGGCCCCATCCAATATAAGATTAGAGGAAGTCCAGTTGGTAAAGCATAATGAAATAAATGAACTATTGTATTTGTTGGCTTTCTATGAATAAGCTAGTATTCATTTATTGCTGCGTTCTAATAATGGAATTCAGGTAACGCAGGTTAAGTAAGCCCTGGAGTATAATTAGAAAACAAATTTGTTGCTTGCAAACAGGGCACTGTGAATTTGATTCTTGGCCCTTTTTTGGGAAGGAGGTATAAATGTTAATTTTACTGCCTTCTAGCTTAAAATACAGTAAAGGTTAAATAAATATGGAGCAAAAAAACACCCCAGTACTATGACCTATAAAGGTATAAATGGCCTAGTGTTCTCTGCTGTTTGCACTTCTTCAGCAGCACTAAGTAACTTCATGTTAGTATGGTAACGTTTAGTACTGCATTATACGTGGCTTCTGTATTCAAAATACATTCATAGGCAAATGCTTTGTTTGTTTTTTTTAAATAAAATAAAACAACAAACCACAGCAACAAAAAAAAGAACACTTAACAGTTAAGCGAGATTCGAGATTGTCTTTTTTCAAAAGTCCCACTAGGTGCCAGCAAAGGACCTTTTTCAGAGGATATGAGCCAGTGAAACCTTCTGTAGTAATTCTCAATCCCATTACTCTTTTAAGAGTTAATGGTATATTAACTTCTTGACATGCTGATAATTTTATTTAAAAAATAGTCTTTAGCTGTGAATGTATGAGACAGTTTGTATGTAATTTTACAGCATACTTCTGTCATTGTGCTTGGTAATCGTATTTAACTCTGCATGCTTAGCTTAGTGTTCTGAAGTTTGTGTAGCTGGTCATATAATACATTTGCATGCAGAATTGAACTCTAATGAATGTCTGGTTATTGCGGGCTTCCAGCAAATAAGGTGAGATAGTTCAGCTTGTAAGTATAGTTTGCTTCTTTCTACCTTTAACAGAAGTAATTTGGCAATGTTAAAATATAAAATAGAAGGTTAATGTGGTAGGCTGAAAATAAATGCCAAATTATAAATCAGAATAACTTTTTTTGTTCCAATTCAGTTGCACCTTGCTGAAAATTATGACTCGGTGGGAGAGGTTTCTGCTGTGTGCAAATCTTTAAGACAGTGTGATAGCTTAACAGCATGTTGATTGCAAGATAATGGCAGATTTCTTTCAAGTTTTATTTAAATAGTGCAGAAAGACTTTTTTTTTTTTTTTTTGAAGGGGAGGAGGCTTATTTCACTGGTTTATGCATAATTCAGACCTCAGCAGTTTGCTAGCATGGTTACTATTTGGAAATTCAATCCTAGGCTTGATACTCAATTATATGGGACTTCATTCCTACCAACTTCCTGTAATTCTAAACCTATGGGTAAAAATATTAGTAGTCATACGCTGCTGAGGAAAGTACGGACACATTGACTCAGCTAGTGCAGCTGCAGCAGGAGTTGCTGTTTTAAACTTGGAAGTACTGGAAGTTTATTATTGTGTTCATTTATGCAAATTACAGAAGGTGTGCTTGAAACAAGGTCAGTAGTGTTTGTCAGTGTGTTGCAGCTGAGGTCGTTGGAATGTAAGTGCTTTGTAAATGAATGCTTTCTGACTGCAAGCAATCAAAGACGGTCCAGAAACTGCAATTCAACGAATGGCTGACTTATTTCAAGAGGTACAGTTTGGTTTTATTTAACACTAGTATCTTGTAGAAATTAGGACAAAGACTGCAACTTTTACGGGCTTTTACTGTTGTGATGTACTAGCTTTAGGTTCTGTGCTGCTGCCTGTAGCCTTTCTGCTGAAGGATCTTTGCGGTTTTCATTTGCTAACATGCGTGGAAATGAGAACAAATGGCACGACGGTTAAGATTGCATTTTGCTACCCAAAGAAGCAACACAGATCCATTATCCGAAGCCTCTGAAGATGTTTTGGAGAGTCACAATTGTATGTACTTCAAAAAATCGCAGAATTCTCCACCTAATGTTACAGAAATGAAGCTAACTCCTAGACAAGTTGCTTATGCACCTGTAATGCAACAAGTAATTAATCAAGAAGAAAATGCAGCTATTTCTTCATTTCAAATAAAAAAGAGCACCTCACTGCACATTTCCCTGCAGTCTAGAAAGCATAGTGGATGTTTTCAGTCTGGTGATGCTGTAGCTGCTGGTGAAGACACTTCATTCATTGGTATTGATAACGAAGGAAACTGTGGTGCCAGAATTGTCGTTGATCATCGATCTAATGATAGCCTTCTGAGCAATACTGCTTCGTGCAATGGCAGTCTCGTCAGTATTGCAGCCAGTGACAGTGGATCGTTCAGCAGTGCTGGCAGTGACTATGGATCATGTGCAAGTACCACAAGTGATGGAGGTTCTTATAGTAACAGTGTCATCAGTGACAGTGGTAGTGGCACTCTTTCGACCAGTGATGGTACTTTCTGTAATAGTGTTGTGTATGGCGATTCTTTGTATAGAAGCACTGCAGACAAATGTAATCCCTATAGGAACAACTCATCTCGGGAAGCTCTGTGTAGAAGTAATACTACTTTTGACCAGGACGATTTGTCGGTGAGGAAGAAAACAAAGATTCCACTGCGACGTTGTTCATCACTGGTTATTTTCCCTAGGAGTCCTTCCAGTACTCCTCCAGCTTCTCCAGTAAGCTCAGGTCAGCTACCACATAGAGGTGCCTACCAAACATCCCATAAACTAATTATTTCTCCTAGTGAGCTGGCACAAAAAGAAGATCACACTATTTCCAAGGGATGCCTTTCAACAGCAGTCAATGGACTTCGATTATCTAAAACAGTTTGCTCTTCTGGCGAAGTCAGAGACATTCGACCGCTTCACTCGAATACATCATTACAAGACAAAAGTCAAATGTCAAATAGTTCCGAGCAGGCAACCTGTGAAGAAGCAGCTGATGGCTTCTCATGTATTTCAGTTCATCTCACTCAAAAAGCATTTGCATCAAGCAGTGAAATGGTTAATGGCAGTTGCAGTCCGGAGTTAAATCTGAACTCCAGTGCAAAATACCCTTATTTAAAACTGGCACGTAGCACATCTGTGTGTTTACCCTCAAAAATAGATTCAGAATATCAGGTTAATATAAACGAACTAGCAAGACCGAATGCACAGCTGAGCAAAACCCACAGTGTTTTGCAAAGAAGCGTTTCGTTGGAAGGATCACATCAAAAAGTTTCTTGCTGTTTATCCAGCCTTAAATACAAGTGTCATAGTGCAAGGACGTCTCAGTTGCACATACAGTTCAAACCTGGGAATGAAGGAAAAACAACTGGTGTTAAGAAAAGATACGGAACCTCTAAGAGGGAAATGTCTAGCACTTCTTTGTGGAGGCCCCATAAGGTGAGTGTTCTGGTTTACAGAAAAATTTGACAGTGTTTTACAGCTGAAATTTAACGGGGAAAATAATAAAATTTACAATCAAGACTTAAACACAGTGATTTCAGAATTTCCAAATGGTGTCAAACTGTCACTGTTAGGAAGTTTAATTTTTATATTATCTGCAGTATTTGGTTTTTAGATTTGTTTTTTAGGATATGGTACATACAGTAGCGTAGGTGAATATGTCTTGAAGTGAAATACCTGTATTTAATGTATTATAAATAAATCCCATGTCTAGATAACCAGACAAGAAAATCCCTTTGACTTCATGTGAATAAGAAATTCTTGTTTATATTTCAGATGAAGTTGTGTAGTTTTAAATATATAACTGTTTCTTAGTAAATCAATAGTGATTACTAAAATTGGTAAAAATGAGTGGATTACTTTACAGACTTTTAGGTGTATTTCATATAGGCTTTATTTTACAGAACAGTTTGCTGTATGTAGAATTAAAGATAAGTAATATTTGAGCAGAGAAACTGTAAATACCATTTGTTTCTGTATACACCCTGAACCACAGGAATTTTCAGTTTCCTCTCCTTTTTTTTTTTCTTTTTTTTTTCTTTTTCCTTCCAACCGCTACTTCAGCCTGAGCAGTACACTGTAACTTAATACTTCTCCCAACAACATTGCTGTTCAAATTATAGTACTTGGTTCTAGAAGGCTTATATTAAATATATTTTTTTTGTAATAAAGCTAACGTCCAACTAAACTGCAGAAATGTGTTTGCTTTTACTAACTCCTCAGGCAGTTTATGTTGTTAGTAAGGCATAAGCCACATGAAATATGGATTTTAAGACTTGTTTCAATAACATTATGAAGACATAAATGATCTGAATATTATATCTTAGTTTTAATTGTCAATGCTGATAAAAGTGAAACAATCATTGTTTACCAAGCATAAATTGACACTGCTATCATTTAACTAACATGCTTGATTAAGCAAAAGGCTTTATGCCAAAGATCTACAGTTATGACAGTCCCTTTCAAAACTAGTAATATTGTTTGATAAACTTGGAGGTATTAGCCTGTAATTCACAATCTGTTGTTGCTCTTGGAGTAGTGCCTGATGATTCTACACTTTTTGGCTTCTTTGAAGTTTTCTATTGCTTTTTGGTTAAAAGAGTTTGAAGAAAAGTACACTTTCCTTCCTTGTATAACTGTGATCTGTGTTTAAGCTTCATCATAAAACTCACAGTGGATCACAGGTAGTCACTATGCATATTGTTTGGTGATTGCTCATCCCAAAATCAAACTGTGAAGTCAATGATAAATTCCACAATAAGCACAAACAGATTATGACATATTTTAAGTAGTCTGGATCTAGTTATTTTTTAAAAGTATACTGCAAAAAGGAAAACATGTTGAGTCATGCACTTCAAGTACATTTCTCATCAACTTGCACTGCTAGTTGCTGTCTTTAATGGCAGTTGGTATGTAAGATACATTTTAATACTGAGTGAATTTTTAAAAATTCAATTTAGGTAGAATTCAAGTTCAGGATTAGATTGGTAGCAAACATTTCCAGAAAACCTCATAGGCCACTGGACTGACAATGATTTGTTTCAGTTCCTGGAAGTGGTGTTTACAGTGGATTGACAAAATCTAAGGAAACTTGATTTCTTAAAGCACTTGATGGCATGCTTCAGTGGTAGTTGAGCATTTGTACTGTGGCAGCATGTTTTAAGCTTCCTGAATACTTAAGATTTCTTCTTCTGACGAGAAGATGAGAGAGACAAGTTTAAAAAACAGAAGTCTGAATCCCAAATTGGTGTAGTTATCTTTGTACATTTCATGTATTTGCAAAAGCTTAGATTTGTGCCATGACTACATACAAAACAAAAAGATCTCTGACATCAGAAAACTGGACACTAAAGATTTTATAGCAGTATACTTGTTTCAGATTCCTTTATGCAACAACAGGCACCAGGAGCCTTTCAGTTGTGAAATGGCCTTTTCAGTCTTTATGTAAAACCAGTTTTTATAGAATATCCTATAAAATGTTATCAAAAAATTTCCCCCCGAACCAAGCAAAAACCAAAGCTGACTCTATAGCAGTTGAGCAATTCACTGGAGAGAAAAAAAAAAGGATCTATTGTATTTGTCACAGACTATAATAGCAAATACAATAGTATTTATCCAATGGCAATCATTTAATTATATAGTCCAGTTAATTATCATGGTGTATTGTGACTCATTTAAAAATAAACAACTCCCGAAATATTTCGCTTGACTCCAGTTAGTCTGGCCTAGTATATTGATATGCTGAGTCTGGGTTCAAATTTAACAAGTTGATACTGGAGTAGCATTTAGTAATGTCAGCTATCTGTACAGAGCAGTCATGAAATCAAATCAGTGCTTTGGTCAGAGACTCGAGAGTCTGAAGCAGCAAAAGGTCTATGCATTCTTTTCTTACGTGCCTAGCTACTAGCCTTCAGCCACCTCATATCAGATGTCCTGCTTTCTATAATCAACAGCTTGTTAAAGGCTGACTTAAAAAAAAATTTATTTTTTTTTTGGCAAAACACCATTTCTCTGACAACTGGCCTTGGATTATTTTTAATTGACTTGAAAATTGTGGAATGGTGATGGCCCACATACCACAGCTGATCTTTACTGGAAACATATTGAATAGATTCTGCAGTAGTTAGTGGAATTTAATTTATGCAAAGCAGGAGGAAGAGGTAGTCCATGGTTGCAGCATTGGAGGTTGTCCTTGACTTTGTATTTCTGTTTTTAATGTTTTTCAGTGCATCTCTCTCTTGCTTAGGGCAGAAATAAATCTGCAGCTAAAGCATTTTGACATCATAGCTGTGAATTGGGAGGGTAGGCGTGAGTAAGGGAGCAGTTTACATGTCATCTTATGTATGTAAACTCTGAGGAAGGCAGAAGCAGTGACTAAAGTTCCACTTCTTGTAGATGATAAACTTTAAAAAAAATCTATGTTAATCTCTTCCACAAGTATAATACTATGCTGACATCCCTGCTGACGTTAGCCATTCCTTCCCCCTGAGTATCACTGCTGGTTAGATAATGTGAATATTATAAATGTACTAGCAAATCTATCTCAGCAACTGCATACCTTGAGAAGAATCCCTTACACAATTAAGGGAATCATTGTGTTACTGTCCTTTTGTTTACAAGTAATTCTATTCAAGTTTTGTCTCTAGTGAATGAAATACATGTTTTGAGGCCAAAAAATTTCAGGAGTGTTGTAAAAATCACCAGAATGTTTTTCTACTGTCAGGTTCTTGTGAAGAAAACCTTTAGTTGGAACTCTCAGGCTTTTTTTGACCAGGTCCTGGAACCCTTTTGTATCTGTAAAAGGAGATGCTATTTGAATCTTTCAGTACTACATTTAAATTTTGGACAAACAGTAATTTGAGTGGGCTGTGTGTGAGGATGTCTTCACTAAGTTACCTCCTAGCTGATCTGAACTTGCTGAGGGGACCAGAGCCTGTGCCTGGAGGTTTTTGATTCACTTGATAAATGCTGCACCACAAGTTAGCACTGAATAGTCTGAGGTTGTCTTCTCTTGCGTCCCTTTCAGATGTAGAACTTCAGTCTTAGCAAAACTCCTTTGCAGAAGGTAATGGTCCAACCAGGGAGAAGTGCCAAGAGAAGGGGAAGAAAACCGTGGCTTATCTCCAGCCATCTGCATCTTTTATATTGAGCAAAGGTGCTGCATATGGGTATTGGTGTCCCAATTCTGTGCAAGGAAGTGAGTGGAAAAGGTGCAGGTGAAGCAAAACATCAGAGGCAATGCAAGGCAAAGCACAAACTGACATCTCTTTATGCTATTGTGCTGTGATAACCTCATCACCTAATAATTTTCATATTGTTCAGTATTGCATATCTTGATCATGTTACAGGACTGTTTATGGCTCATTGCTGTGTCATGATATATGAGTTCAGTCAAGGAGAATTAGGGTTGAAAGAAAGGTGGCGTGTTTCTGAGGAATATGGTGACAATTATGTTACTTGCATCATGTAATCCTATTTATGTTGTGTCTCAGGCAGATTTTAAAGCTGAAGTATATATAAAAGCATTAAATGGAAGACAGTGGAAACTGTCTGTTAATCACAGTTTATAATTAGTTGTAGGGGATCTCCTTTCATGTATGTAAAAATGACCTGAAGTGCTTTGATTTGTACTGATTTCTTCTATCTTCCATCTTGCTTAAATGCAGAGTTTTGTTACAGCTGCTTCTTTACCTTTCTTCATGTTTTGAGCTTTTGATTAGTTATCTTCTTTGGGGGCAAAAAAGATTACCCACAAAGGATGCCATAAACCTTACAGTCAAGACTAGCTCAAGAACAGTTGCTACATGGAAGCATTAGCAAAAGAAGCAGTCAGTATTATTTAGTATCATCTCCATCCCTAAAATTTTTCTATGTTAGTTTTAGCAAGTTATATTTTGCAACAATGAACCATGTGTAACTTTCAGGATATGATCATGCTGTAAGGAACAGTGTCGGAGCTGTAGCAGAACACTTGAAGAACCCTGTATATTGAAGCTCTAGCACTTTGTAGCCACTAGCAGACACTACACATACATAGTAAAGAATTTATTTGATTGTGCTCTCTACAAATTATGCTTAACTTTATTCTGTTTATAGTCTGAAGCTGAACTGAGTTTGGATAGGTTTCTCTTGCCAATAAAAGGGGAAACTAAAACTTCAAAACCATGCAGAGTGGAGCTCCTGAAACAGCTTATATAAATATTAAATTATCCAGCCTTCAGGTTGATTCATGTCCTTTTAATCTACCATGAAAGAGTGGGGAGCAGTGATGGTGTGGCTTCTTTAGTATAGCCACAAGCTATAGTTATTCTGTCTCTTAAGGCTTAGAATACATTTAAGGATGTTTTAAGGTAAAACTGTCACCAAGGCAAGATAAAGACTTTCTTCACTTTACTCCTGACCAGCCAAATAACTTAGTCTTTCAGTTATGAGACCGTGGCCGTTGCTGTAATTTCTGTTTTGAATGGTGTATCGTTTTTGCTTTCTGTGAGAAATTGGATCAAAACTTTGGGTTAAACAAAAACATTTCTCAAAAATGTTATGGTGATGTAGAAATCATAGTTTTTGTAAGCATTATAGCATAAGACAGAAGGCCTTAACAAAACCAATAGTACTGCAGGTATTCTCCCAAGAATTGCCAAGAAGGTCAGCTATAAAATTGTTGAAATACATTCAAATACTATTCGCAATAGTTAGTATTAGATACCCATTACTGAAGGAATTTGGTAAGTAGCATGTCGATTTTTAAAATGACCAGAAGGGTCGTTACAGGCTACCACAACAGGCTGGTCTGAAAGAAAAAGTACATGGAATAGGATTAGGAGACATGATGTTTTGTGTTTACAAGAAGGGAGACCGAGCACTACTTTCATAAAAGGAAGTTGTGTCTTAAAAATCAAATTAAGAAATTACATGCAGAGATGACTGAGCTGGTTAATGCAGGACACTGAGCTTTTAAAAATATTTGACAAGAACCCTTAGCACAAGTTCTGAATAATACTCTCCAGACATAGGTGCAGAAGAGAAAAGCTTCCTCGTTGGTGACAGCTAATTAAAAGATAGAAAAACAAAAGTGAGAATTAGATTGTTACCTCTGAAGCAGTAGAAGATCTCATGGTAGTGAGTGACTAGACAGTAGAATGGACAATTTTGAAAATCACTGTTGATAAATGCCAAGTACTGCACACAGGAAAAACAGCTAACGATGCGTACACGGTAATGGTCTCCTATACTGGTCAGGGAATAGTTTATGTCATGGTGAGTGACTCGCTGAAAATGTCAGCTGAAATCTTGTTGACAGTTGAAAGGCAAATAGAAGGTTAGGATTTATTGGGAATGGAGTAAACTAACAAAATTAAAAACGCCATTATGGAGTTGTACAAATCCACATATGTGCATGGCATGCATATTTCTGGTCATCCTTTTTCAGGAAGTGTGTATAACAGAACTAGAAAAATACCAAGAAGGGTCACAAGATTGGGATGAGTTTTATGTGAGGAGACACCAAGCAGATCAAGGGCTTTTCAGCTTTGGGAGGGGAAAAAAAAAAAAAGTGGTATAAAGGCAGTTTTATAAAACTATAGTTCAGGGGAGGTGAATTTAAACAGAGAATCCATTCTTACAAAACACGTATGTTCTCATATGTGTTGCTGAGCTCACTGTTGTAAGATATTGTGCATACCAGAAGTAGAAATGGATTTCAGGAAGAGGTTAGTTAACTTGAAGAAAGGTCCATCAAAGGATGTTACATTCTCAGTATGTATTTTAACGTAAGGAACAAAAAGTCCCATGACCACTCATTCTTTAGAAACTGGGAATATATCAGAGGAAGTACTATTCTTAACTGCTGCTTTTATTATTTGTTTAAGCATCTGCTCCTGGCCATTACTAGGGAAAGGATACAAGGTTATACAGAACATTAATCTGACTACTAGGCTCTTTGGTGCCTGCTCAGGCCTTGCAGCCACCTAGGATCAAATGGTAGAAATGCTCTTTCCAGTTCTCCCCTCACCTTGGGCTAAGTGTGCTCTTCTGTGTTCCAACATGTGTTTTCTTGTCTTCCAGAAGTGGATGAATTTCACAGATAGAGTAAGCAAGCAAAACAGACTGGCCTTTTCAGGCAAAGTCATTTGCTTACAACTGACTTTCACCCTTGTCTGAAGGGGACTGCCCTGCATTTCTGTTAAGTGTCTCTGTTTCAAGTGAACTTTCTTCCTTACTCCCTGTGACGAACATAACATACTGATTGGGAATGCAGCCAGCAAAATGTTTGTAGCTCACTTCACTGTTAGTTTACAGATCTATAATCATCTCTGTTTCAAGAGAGTACATCACTTTTTTGCCATCGTGGCAGTTTATGGTAAACTGAAGAGTCTACAGATAGATATAGTTATTTTTTGAGACCTTAGGCTGCTTTCAGCTGTATCAACTGTAACATAAGCAAACAGCATTTGAGAAGGACATCAGCAAGTTCCTGGCTGAAGTTACATACTAACTTGAATTGGACTCATTGAAGTTAGGGTGCGTTAAAATGCAAATGGTACGCTCCAGCTACTCAGTAAGCAGAATGTGGGAAGAAACATAGAATTGGATTCTTTTAGATGTAGATGATTTCTCTGGCAGCCTACAATTTTCCTAGCATGAGGGAGAAGGCCCTGTTCAGTAATGCAAAAGCACAAGGGCTTTTTGAAGAGAAAGGCTTCCAGAATTTATTAACATTACTTTTTTTATATAGTAGAGTTTCTACCTTAGCCAGTTGTGGTGGTAATCATTGCTTCTAGTAAGTTCAATTTGGGACAAACATTTAGCTTATAAAGAATAAATGCAAAGTAGTTAAAGTCTGGCAAATTATAGTCTGATAAAACCCATGTCTAATGTGGGAAGTGTAATGTAACTTTAGTAAGAAATGTTGAGTTTATTGGAAATCAAGTGTAATAGCACTTTTGTTGTAAAAGTAATCATGGGTGGATTATTTGTGTTGTGGTTGCTTTGTGTCGTGGAGGTTGAGGCATTCAATTCACGTGACATAAAGGATTTGTAACTTCAGTGTAGCACAGCTTAAGACAAAACAGTAAGTTCTGCCGTATGCAGGTTGTCTGCCTACATGTAGGACTGGCAGCAGGTAGTTATGGGCTTGGAGCTGGGAGAGGTCTTGTAGGTAGGGTGTGGGGCTCTGATTCAGATCAGTGGTGGCTTAGGGCTAATGTGGAGTGCAGAAGAGCATGGAAGAGTGGCTGGCAGCACCACTAGCTGTGTGCTGGTGCAAAGGCCCAGGGAATTCCTGAGCTAGTGTTGATGTTGATCTTGGATCAACAGTAGCTGAGAACAGTAGACTTAAGAATGCTTTTGAAAACTGCTGGACTAACTTAGGAGTAGGCTGAGGCCATTCAGCCTGCATCCAGACCTGCTGTAGGTCTGCTGTCACAGAAACTTTTTAGAAGGGTTCTGTTATTTCTACAGCCTGGGTAACTGTTCAAGATTGCCTTTAGGGCTGGAAAAAGGCAGCTTACAGGCTCAACCTTATTTTATGCATCTGTACTGGACCTAATGAACTTCCCAGGAGTGAGACCATGATGCAGAGGTGCTCCAGTTGCTTGTCTGCCTTTTGGAGGCAAATTGGTTGTTTCTAAATTCTGTTTCCTCTTGCTCTGAATAACAAAAAGTTGACTGTGTATTGTGTCCTTCTGCTGAGTGTATTGATTAGCCAGTGTGGTTAACATCTGTCATATCTGGTTTATCTGTTGCTCATTTCAGCAAGCAAATTGCACATGCAGTTTAATGTTTGATAGGGTTT
Organism: Falco naumanni; assembly: GCF_017639655.2. Classification (NCBI taxonomy): domain Eukaryota; kingdom Metazoa; phylum Chordata; class Aves; order Falconiformes; family Falconidae; genus Falco; species Falco naumanni. Next base: position 18,149,218 of record NC_054060.1, on the reverse strand, counting down.
TGAATTTTTTGAGTGTATTAAGCTTTATAGTGTTAATTGGTGAAGGTAAAAGTACAGCTGGAATTGTTACTGTGAGAGTTTGTTTTTCAAACTTCCATTTAAGTCTTAAGATTTGGCACCAGAGCCACACATAGGTGCAGAAGTTTTATAGTTTTATACTATCATGAAGTTAACTGACTTGATATCAGGAATGGTTTGTTGAAATAGTACCTAATGAAATACTTGGTACTGTTTTCTGATTTATTTTTTATTTACTCTGTGTGTGTGTGTGTGTGTTGGCTGGTTTAACACAGGAGGCCAAATCTGGATTGGCTCTTGACTTCATAAAATGTAATATTCTTGCTTTTTATATGGTAGCTTATTTGGCACATCTGTCCATAAAACCAAAAGAACTCAAATTCCTGATGAATAAAATATACACATTACTAACTTTTGACTTGTTCTTTAAGTTGTGCTTAAGTATGCTTTGATTATATTAGGTTACTACTTGTCTTCCTGTGACCTATGTGAAAATGAGTTCTTGTATGCAAAAAAAAAAAAGCTGTCTTAAATAGCTTTGTTAATGAACATAAAGGCACAGGTTCTCAAAGTAGCAGACATTGAGTGGAGTAATAAATGAATGTTGTTATAAAATCACTGTAGACTAAATGTGATCTTTTAAGGAAGCTGTAAGATTGTGGTTCTATATAAAAAGTGTAAGCTATAAATGAAGAAACAGATGATACTTTTGCTCTGGTCTTTTTAGAGAAGCAGTTCTCTGAAAATATCTTTGGAAGCGAGGGAGAATTGGTGAAAATAACTTCAGTGTCATTTCTAAATGCTGTCTGTTAAACAGATGGTGAAACTGCTGAGGCATGTTGTGCTGACACCTTGCTGTTAAAGCAGCCAGCAAGGCTGAAGGTCCCGCAGAAACATATGTTGCATAATAACCATTGATCTATGAGTATGTTATTTTCTTTGTTTTGAAAATGCTCATAGGTTCTTCTTTCTCAGTATTGCAGATAGTTGATCATAGATGCCAACTAAAAAGAAATACCTACGTGTCATTACAAAAACACAAACATTCCTCACCAGTCTACCTCTCCCCCTTAAAAATACAGGAGACTGGGACTGTAATGAATTCCATGCCACTAAATATTTACTGCTTTGCAAGATAAGAGAAAGCATTACTTTTAGAATCCCATGAATTTGGTAAGATCTTGACTTGATAATTGAATTTTGCTTTTTTGAAACTTATGTTCCCATGATGAATAGCACATCTGGCAGTATTTTAGGGAAGAAAAATCCCCTCACTTTTCTCAATTTAAAATTCAAGGGAACCAAATAATATACTCGGCACAGCGTGAAAAGAAACATACTTGAAGTTTCTAGTGTAGCTCAGGAAAGTTTTGGGGTTTTTTTTCATTCTCATCAAGCTTGTAACTAATGTTGATGTTTGGGTGTTTGAGCAAGAAGAATGTTGGTTTTGTAAGGGATCTGTTGAGCTCTTGTTTTCTTAAGCTGCGATAGTCCAGATCACTGTTTGTTTTTTCAGTTTGAATTGATACTTATATTCCCTCCAATAAAAGCTGTATGATTTCTCATTTTGCTGTACAGCTGGAGATTTTGGTTGAGGACTGACTTGCACACAACTAGCTGTCTGTTTAGTCAGAAGAAGACTGGGAATATACTTGGGTTCTAATTCATGCACTAACACCAACGAAATTAGTCACAAAAGTTGGTAGAGAAAATACCTGTTATTTCAACACCCTGGTCTTACACAAGAGGTGTTTCAAAAGGCACTGTGGTGAATCCAGCAATTAAGAAAGGCATGGAATCAGTTAACTGTCTTCAAACCTGATAAATTATGGGTAATGTTCTCAGTACCGCTCTTCAAGCGTGTGACTGATACAAGCATGTCTGCTTAAAATCTACTTCTGTCCAGTTTCGGATGGAAATTGCAGAAAACATCCAAAATCTTCACTATGGAGGCTTATTAAGTATATTAGATTAAAATTAATTTGACTGGATTACTTTCTTTTGGTGCTTTTTCTCTTGGAGCGCTTGCTTTGGCATTACACTGGAGTTCTTTAAATGTATTGTATATAGCAGCTGTCTGTCCTCACATGTTTTTAATAACTTTCTATAGCCTAAACCAATGAATCAGTAAAATAAAAGGCCTCTTTGTTAGTGTATATCATTAATTGAGGTTTATGCACTTACAGTCTGGCAAGCAGAAAGTTTGAATTCTCTGTTAAGAAATTAGAAGTTGACAAGAACAACTGACCCACTTGTCCCTCTTGGAAAATACTGGGATGCCTGCTCTCATGAAAAAGAGATCCAAACAGTTTCAGCTCCATTGGCATTTAATTGTTAATGTGTGTGATGTCTGTTTCAAAGCTTCCTTGGCACTTCTTTGAAGGCAGTTAGTCAGCTCGTCATGGTGAGGCACATTGCTAAAGAGCATTCCTGCTATCTGATCTATGTATTAGTTGTTTGGAGGTCAACAAAAATCTCCACTGGAGGATTTTACTCTTTGGCTGGAGGAGAAAGTACTGTTAAAGGTTGGTTATCAAGGCTAGCTCAGCTAAAAATAGCGGGAGAGACAACAGAATAATAAAGTGAATAACAGAAGCCCATACTAAAATAATGCTGGTAACAAACAGAGTGTTCTGAGGTTTTCTAAAATACAGCAGACTTTTGTCCCACATTCCAGTAATTTATTTGAAAGGCATGTTCCACTTGAGGATTGCCAAGAACTTTACAAATACTAAGCCTTTTAACATGTCTAAGGTATGTGCTGTGCCATTTTAAAAAGAACCTCATGGGCAAAAATGATAGCTATATTTTTCCAGAAGCTTATGGTCTGTAATAATACAGAAAGTGTTCTTTCAGTGGTTCAGGGAAGCTTCAGACTCTCCAGGTATGAAAACCTATTGTAGCTTTCTGTCCTAAAAGAATTTGTGAATAAAAAGGTGGATATTCTGGGTTTCATTTCCACCCCCCTCCCTCCCACCCCCAATATTAATGTAAGACATACACACTATAAATTCAGTTACGAGTTATGTGTCGCTAGATTTCTAGCATGTTTCATCCATGACAAGTTCTCCAGTCTAGTTGTGCTTTTTGGAGGTCTAAAAAAAGTTAGAGCTTACACAAGTGTTGTGAGGCACTGGTTCTCCATATACAGGTATGGTTTAAAGATGAGAAGTACAAACTTAGGACAAGAGAGCTAAAGAAAAAAGGTCCCAGAATTATTAAGGGAGAAAGAACTGCTTCAAGAAATACAGATAGCCTTTAATATCAGAGCAGTTTGCATTCAGAATGCTGTCAGTGGGACAAAAAAAGGAGTAGAATTGGACTAGAGTTTTAATACTGTAAAACACTGTGATTGAGAATTATAAATAGTCGTGCTAGAAGAAAGGTGAAACACTTGGCTTTGCCCTGAGCTGCATCCTGCTGACATCTACTCCCTGCACAGCCTCACCGTAGAAAGTTTTATGGAAGAAGGCCATCCTTGGGTGAGAAGTTTGAATAAAGCTTGTGGTACACCAACAGATTTAAGAAAGAATAGGCACCAAATCTTTTGTTAACTGGAAAAACTGGGAAGGCTAGAAATGCAGAGGCTGCTCAGGCTAAACTGTTCAAGACTTTCACAGTTCCCTGCCCTGTCTATGCAAAAAAGCGTACTCTTGTTATAGTGTTTATTTTTGAAAAATGCCATAGGCTTATACGTACCTTTTAAAAATTTCATGCCCTCTTGATTTTAGCACACAAGCAGTGATACATCTTCATGTTAAATGACTCATATAATACATTTTCCTGCTTTTGTGGAGGTTTGCAAGGGCTTTCAAATCACAAATGAACATGAAACAACTCAGCATATGCTCCAGTAAGAAGTCTCAACTGTTGGCAGTGATTATTGGGGAATACTTGGATTACCTACATAAATGCTAAAGTCTTAATTTCTTTGGCAGGCAAAAATCAGTGATCAAAAGTAAACTGTACAGTGATACCATCTATTGTCAGCCACTCTCCTGGTACTGCAGTGTAGGCTGGAGGGAACTGGGCTGTAAAGCTGCTGCCTTCATAGTCCAGACAGCCAAGTCAAGGCACAATCTTTAAGATTTTAGTTGTTAAAACTAAACTTTTCAATGTGTGTAGGCAAATGGTATTTTTTCTTAGATACAACAAATTTTAGCATATTTTCAGATGTCAACAGGAATGTTGGCAGGGGGTAGGGAACACGCCAAACTTTGAGCTCCTGCTGCCAGGCTTGAGACCACTGGAATTACTGGAACTTCCAAAACACTTATCACAGATGAAACTTATTTTTGCTCTGTCTTATTTTTGCCGGTAGCTGTATTATTTTGAAAAGAAAAAGTTGTTTATATATGTTTTAATAGCTGCCTATGCTTATAGAAATTGTCAGGCACTCCTAGGAGAAAGGTCTTTAATTCTATTTTAATTTGTGATAAATGTTTAGTTGCTTAAGTATCCAACAAGACAATTATTTTACTGAAACAGCTAAGGGGAAAAAGTGTGTTTACTCTTAGCCCTTTAGAATCCTGTTTCTATTGGAGATGCTGACAATCTCAGTCCTTATGCTGGACAACCTTCTCATGTTTGATTAACATTAGTCTATATGATTTTTAAAAAACTTATCTAAATTTCCGTGCCCAGTTCTCTGAAATTTCATTTATTTTGAGGAAGACAACTGTCAAAGGCTTGTGAGTGTTGGGTCAATCAGAATTCATTCTGTACAGAACAAGTTTCATTGTCTATAATTTGAGAGTATCTTTGAATTTTTAGAAAGCATTGCTATGCTGTGAGGGCTGTGCAATAATGTTTTTAAAACACTTTGCAACTTTAAACTTTCTGTGTTTTTTTGTTTTGTTTTTATTTTCTGTAGACTCGAGATGATTTTCTTGGGCAAGTGGATATTCCTCTTTATCAGTTACCGGTTTGTATTTTTTGTTTGTTTTTGTTTTAAGACTATGAAAGGGAAAATCATTCTGTATGCAACTGTATTTGTTATCTAAGGAAGTTAACCATACTGATAATATAAGTGATTAAATTCTTCTGGTCTGTGGGGTTTTTGTTTGGTTTTCTTACGGGGATTTGTTAGGAGTATTTTAGTGCTGGTATTTGTCAAAAACCTCTAGGTTATCTTGTGTTTAGATACTGGTTTCTGCTGTTAAAAGTTAGGGGTGCTTATAGCTTTTCCAAGAATAAAATGCAAGTATTCAAACAGTCTTAAAGACAAGAAGATACTGTAATTATTGTCACATTTCTTAAAATATTTTCTTTAAAGTCGACAGATTTACTTTAAATATAACTTATTCCCATAAACAGATACAGAAGAGGGTAAGTGGGAAATAGAGCAGTGTTGTTTTGTACATTGTCTTTGTTTCGGTTTTGTATTTCTTTTGCAAAGCACACTGTTGGTTTAAAGAAATATCACCAAGAACATTGAAACATGTAAGCCTTTTCATTTTCTTCTGAGTTTTCAAAACATTAGCAAATACTAACAGATTTATCAGCAACTGTTTTAAAGACAGGATAACAACTGTGGAAAAACCTTTCCAAGAGCAGTTGTACTTTCATTCCGGTAAGAACTGTCAGGAGTAGTTATATATGTCCCGTTTCCCACTGTAACTGGGATGTGAGATCACACTAACCCCTTTCCCTCAGTCAGGTGGGTTGGAAAGACCGACCGTAATTGCCCTCTGAAGGAGACTGTCTGTGTTCTCACTTCCCCCTGATAAGCTGGACAGCAATATCTGGAGTATTTTGGATGTATTGGTGTCTTTTTTTTTTAATTTATTTAAAAAAAGCATGAACTAGGTTATAGAGCCTCACTTGAGTATTTTCATGGCTATTTTCTTACCTGCCTTGAACGTCTGCTTTTCCCTGTGTTCTGTTTCCATCTTCCTGGTTCCTTGTTATTAATTATTTGTTCTTGCCATCTAAATCCATTGTACTTCATTGGTCCAAATATAGGTGGATTTTTGGAAAGTCTCTCATTTATATAAGTAAATACAACTTGGATAAATAATCAGTTTATAAATCCTTTATTACATGCACTTTTGGTTTTGCTTCATGCTGTGCAAATGCAGACTGCTCATAACTAAAAAGAGCTGGTAATTGCAGACATGGAAAAAGGGCAAATAATCTGCAAGGTAAGATAGTTGGCAGATACAAATTTGCTCTTTCCAAAACCAAAATGTTTGAATCCAGATATAATGTATTGTTGAGTCTGAGGCAACTGTTCTTTTTTTGGGAAGTCAGAAAAATAATTATAAAATTTAGATTAAGAAGATAATCTTTCTTTTTCTCTCCTCAGTGATCTATTTTCATAGTGTGTTTGTGTGTAGGTAGCAATAATGTAATGTTGGAGGGGGGAAAAAACCCATCCAAGCCCCCGCAAAACCAAAACCCAAGCTTAATTCCATTTAAATTTCAAAGAACTATTTATCTTTGATGTAAAACGATTCATTTTATAAATATAGAAACTGATCTTGCAGATAACACCAGTGTAACACGTATATTGTTACAGGATTGAAGATCTGCATTTTAATTCAGTGGAGGTGGAACACTTCAGCTTGTGTAGTATTTCTAAATTGTTTTATTAAGAGCTTACACTGAAATTTCTGAAATACAAGAGAGCATTTTTCTTTCTGAGATTTGATGTAATAGTTATCACATTCAGTAAAATGTACTCAGCTTAATCGTAGGAATTTTTCATAACAAAGTTCAACAGTTCCAAATAAAATTCTGTCTATAACTTAATAATGTCTAACCTTTAGATTCTGTATTCTTTTATGTCTCTTTCCAGTCAAATTAGCTCAGCCTTTGAGGATTGCATCATGTACCACTTTTCTAAAGTAAAAGGTCTACAAATACAGCAATTGCAAGTTTTTCCTCATGTATTATAAAGTACTTCTTGAAACAGTTAAAATGTATTGGGTTAGCTCCCCAGAATTTATAAACGGCTGAAAAAGGGGCAGGGGATATGTGTGTAGAGAGAATCAAAGAAGATATTTACAGATGTTTTTAAAAATACGGTATTACAAAAATGTTTTTGTAAGAATTGCAGAACTTCAGATGCATTATAAGTATTTATATTAACCAGAAAACCAAATCTTTCTTTAGTGATCTCTCATGTGTATTTCTCTATCTGTACCTGGGATGTATATTTATAAAATTATGTCTGTTTACCTCTGTGCTTCTTTCTGTTGAGCAACTTCACTTCTGTGAATTAGAACAGAAATGTTCTCAGAATGGATTCCTCTCATTATTTTTTATCCCCAAGTCTTAAAGCTAGAAGTGGCTTTTTGTGTTTGTTCTGTGTAAAACAATAATTGAAAAATAGTAAGGGAGGAAAAAGGGTTATGGTAGATCTTTTAAATGTGAAAATTTGAGAATCTGTTTCTTAATTTCAGGTTAAACAGTTGCTTGGTTTTTTTCTGTGCTTTAGAAACTGTAATCTATGTATACACTGAAAGGTAATTATTTTTTCTTGAACTGGGGAATTAGTCTTATTAATAAGATTAAAGCTGGCATTACTATTACTGTACCTAAACTTATAACTTAAATTGTAAAATGTTATGTGGCCTTTAAAGACAATAGTTGTAAATTTCTGATAATTTTCTCTAACTTAAGTGTCTGATACAGATTTTTTTCTTGAAAAATGTTGTCTTATTCAGACAGAAAATCCAAGTATGGAGAGACCATATACATTTAAAGATTTTGTTCTTCATCCGAGAAGGTTAGTAAATGCCACATAAAAATTCTAACTTACATACCTAAACAAGGCTGTTAAATAATTACTTATTACTTGTACATATGTAATATTGGCTGAACATTTATGTTTTCATCAAAGAAATTTGAGCAGCAACAGAGTAAACATATTTGTGGTTCTACTAAAAAGTCAGTGTTTGTTTAAATACTTAAGAGATTGGTAAGAATAAACCATTTTTCTTCAGGCTGTGATATAATTCACATTGTAGCTTCATCTAAACCGTTTACTACATCACTGAACAGTGAAATCGGTGACCAGTGTTATGCTGTAACTGATTTATCCCTTTCCAAATTGAGATTGTTTTTTGCCTTCCTGTCTCTTTTGTTTGCCTTTTTCATGTAAGCAGTTTCATGTGACTTTAATTCTAAACATAATAAAACTTAAACTGAAAAGCTGCTTAACATTTAGGAAGACCTCTGTTAAAAAAAACTTGAGGAATTTTTAAATGATAGGTAGCACTTTGACGCTGATGTTAAGTGTTTCATATTTGTTTTTAAAATGGAGATTCCTAACATAAATCTGAACAGTTTTTAGGAACTTATTTCTAATAAAATGCACAAAATGCATGTCAGCATTTTTCAGATAATAGGTTACAATTGAGAAATAATGTCAGAACATGTGGGATCTATAGATCTTTCTCAGCCACTTTGGTAGCAGAAGACTATTTTTACTGTAGTTATTATACTCATTTTTAGCACATCAGTGGGTTTTAACACATAGTGACTGTTGTTTCATTTTGATCTCCTATTTTTCTGAATTTAACATTTCTTGTCCTGTAAATGAATGAAGAATAATATTTATTGCCTCCGCATAAATTAAATTTTTGTCTGTTAGTCAAGCATCTGACCTCTCCTTGTAGTGGCTGCCATGTGAATTTGGCAACGCTTTGTAGTAAGAGATGCTGCCATAGGTTCATGCACTCTGCCTTGAAATCTTACTGTAACTTTTAGATGCTTCAGTATTGTTAATGCATGTTCTTCAATTTTGTGCATGTTTGCATTTATTTAGACAGGGATAGTAATAATAAGGTTACTGCCTTCCCCAAACCTCAAGCTGAGTAAGAATTACTAATACGTTAATACTCTGAAATGAATTACTTTAACCTGCTATCTTACTTTCCAGTACAATGGTTACTTCCTCTTTCAAAGGGATGTAGGCATTTCTGAAACCAAAATGCCGTCTCTGTGAACATGTTTACAATCCAACATGAAATGCTCTTTCTGAGTATCAGGAAATGTAATTCGCTTTCTGTATTGGGGGGAGGGAGGCAAAGCATTAGACCTTAATGATGGGAGTGGGTTTGGGGATTTTTCTTTATTTTAGTAATATGATGTGCACGTATCCAAGTTGACTTATCAGTGATATTTTCAAGACTCTCCGTTTGTTTTTTATGCACTAGTCAAACAGATGAGATAATGTGGCAAATTTCATTACCAAGTGAAAATACTGAACAAATTCAATATGGGAAGAGCCTATTTTCAGACTTGAGACAGTGCATTAAGATAAATACAGAGGCAGATGCTGAAGTAGATGAGCTTGCTGTAACTTAGTTTTAGGAAAAGTAGTCCTTTAAGTTGAAATAATACTTAATAATTTGACTGTGTATTATAATAATATGAATTAAATTCTCATCATTCTTATTTTCTTGTTCTTTGTGCATTGTATACTAGGGAAGTTTTCAAAAGAGTGACTTGGAAAGAAAGGTTTTCCTTTGTGGTACCTAATACCAAGGTGTATTCAGAAGTCTAAAAACTTGATACTATTACAGAACTCAATTTAAAATATAAGAAACCAAGTTTGTATTGAGAAACCTAAGAATAATCCTCTAGCTGTGCTTTTTAGCCGTTTTATTTTCAGCTAACAATTACACAAGTGCATAATAAGAACATTTTATTTTTTCTTCTGCAGCCATAAATCAAGAGTTAAAGGCCACCTTAGATTAAAAATGACTTATTTACCGAAAAGCAGTGGGTCTGAAGAAGAAACCACAGAACAGGCTGAAGATTTAGAGGTGGGAAAAGGTGTATTTATTGCTGAAAACCCTAGCAAGTATCTTTAGCTTTTAAGGGTAGCTACAGTAAAAATGAATGTTAAGAATCACTAAGCTATAAATAGTGTTTTAGAAACAAAGTGGTTAAGAACGATTGCTTGTATCATACATAAAAGTTGTAAATGTATAAAAATTCTGGAGCAGTTTTTCTAACTCAAGGAGTGAGTTTTTCAGTATATCTAAAAAAAGAAAATTTGCCATACATCTATATAACTTGTCTTGATTTAGAATTAATGGAAATATCATTGGCCAGTATTTTTACTGCTGTTTAATGTTGTTTGACCCCAGCCAGCCAGACACTGACATCTTGCTAGTTTTAGTTTGAGCTCTCTCCAATTTATAGGGATATTTTGATCTTAACTACTTTACATTTGTAATCTTTTGTAAGCATATCCAATTTAGATCAATGGATTTCTTCTCAAGACTTAAACAACTCTAATCAGCATTGCCACCTTTGCTGTAATTAAACTTTCTGTTGCAAAATGTTGTAATATTTAATGTTACAGCTCATTTGACTAGTACATTTGCAGCATGTGTATGAAATGAGATCTGTTTACTTTTTTGGATGTATTCTATGAATGCTCTTTATTTTCCTGGATAAACAATTTCGGTGCTAATATGTTTAAGGATCTTGAGTTAATTTCTGCATGCATGGTTTGTCCTATCATTTCTTGAAAAATACACACAATAAAATCCAGAGCCAATCTTATAGGCTTAAGATGTAGTGGAACTGCACCTTAAAAGGAGTATGGTTTAATAAACGGAAATGCTTTTTCAACTTTGGTAGTATTAAAGGCAGTTAATATTATATCTTCTAGCCTGGGTGGATTATATTGGACCAACCAGATGCTGCTAGCCAGCCACAACAGCAGCAGCAGGAACCTCCTCCGCTGCCTTCAGGCTGGGAAGAAAGGCAAGACATCCTTGGCAGGACCTACTATGTCAATCATGAATTCAGAAGAACACAGTGGAAAAGACCAACTGCCCAGTATGTCTTTTGGCCTAAAAATTCAAGTCTTATATTAACTAGTGCAACTAATGCACTCTAGTTACATTGAAAGCAAGGAGAACTAGAAAGCTTGAGAACCAGTAGAGAGCCTTCTATAGTTTAACCTGCGAGAGTAGTCATTTTAACTGCACAGTACTCTTCCTGTTCTCTGGAAGTATGCATTCAAATAGAAACTGGTTGCAATTGTAAGAGATAATAACTACAGTAATGGAAAGGAAATTATTTTCACACTCAAAGCCTGACTCCTCCTTCCCAGCAGGGACTGCATTAAATTATTTACCTTAGGTTTTTTCAGGGTTGGTTAGTTTGTTTTTCTTTTCCTTAGAATGTGAATTACAGAAATAATACCTGGAGTACTGTCTGGTTCTTTGGTTTAACTTGCACTTCACATTGACATGATTGCTTATTCTTTTTTTAAACTGTTTACATCAATTATTGTAGCTCATGACTGTTTCTTTATCTTCTGCCAAAGTGACCATAATAGATGTTTTTGCTGTTAGCCTAGCTTACTGTTGAAAGATAAAATATGGCTACTGTATGCTCACTCACCGCCCCACCCCCCCCCCAACAGGGACAGTGTAGCTGTTGCAGATATTGGTAGCGTGCAGTTGGAGGCCCAGCATGTGTTCACTCACCGGCGACAGATATCGGAGGATACGGAAAATCTAGACAACAGAGATTCCCCCGAGGTAAAAAAAAAACAAAACCACAAACATCTCTAAATGTTTCTGAAATGCAAGTAACTTGTAATACAAGCTTTCTGACTAGATTTAAAATTTGTAACTTGAAACTCCTTTTAAAAAATATTTTTTCTTTATTTTCTTTTTAAAGAGCTGGGAAATTATAACTGAAGATGAGGCAACAATGTATAGCAATCAGAATGTTCAAATACCTCTCTCACAGAGTAATTGCGATATACAGTCTCATCTTGCAGAAGAATTGAATACCAGACTTACTACCTCTGGAAGTTCAGCTACTGGCCAGTCAGCAGCCTACACTGTAAATTATTTTTCTTATTGTTCTAATATACAGAAATATCTGTGTTTTGCACAAAATGTTATAACTGATAGGATTAGATCCATAAATACTTCATTTAACAATTACATTTTCAATTTCATCCCTAAGGCAGAGAACTTAAGAATAAGCTTTTTACTATTGAAGCCCTTCTAAGCAAACATTTTATTCTTCCACACTTTTCTTATATGAATTTTTGCCTGAGATTAAAACATACTTGTGTGAAGTATTTTTTGGTCGTCTTACACTGTCATACAGAATGCTATTGAAAACTACAGGTGAAGGAAGGTGTCTGTATCCTGAAAGCTTATTTCTAAGGGAGTTGTGCTATATTGGTCACTTCTTCCACTAGGACAAGTTTTAAGATAATTCCAGTTTTCATTGTGAATACTGGGATAAGATTTTTATGGTGGGGCCGAGTAAACCTGGTGACTCCATAGCAGTGAAAAAGGGACCCTGTTCATACAGTTCCGCTGCCCCCGCACCAGTTATGAAACTTGCCTGAACTCTCGGTTAGTGTTTTCAGTTTGCTAACCCAGAAGAAAACTATTCTTTTTTTCCCCCAACTCTGCTTTTGCTATTTTAGCAAGTTGAAACAATATGCTAGGTTGTCTGACAAATACTGTGGTGGCAAATGAGAAGCAGCAGGAGTACGTTGCCAGGAGTAGGAATTGTCTTTTTGGTGGTAGCGAGCAATTAAATAAGCTCAGCTGTCTTGTGAAAGCCGAGCTCCACAAACAGCCTTGTAACCTGATCTGTGACTTGAGAAATCCACTGTCCATTCAGGAAAGCCTGTAGAGGTGACCCAGACCATCTAGTCTGTAAGATTTAGGTGTTTAAATAAAATTATTAGCTTTTTTCTTGCTGTAAAATGTAGATTTGGAATTGACAGTTTTTCTGAGTTAGTAAAAAGGCATCAATAGTGTTGCTGGAAACACCAAAGTGAGAGTTTGTTATTCTCGCTTTGCTTGATCTCTGTTATTTGGAATACTATGGATAACGAGAAAACTTATTTTTGAGTTGCTTGGGTGGCCTAAGATAAGAAGGAGGCAGATGTTCAAATTATTTGCAAGAGCCAGCTAGAATGACAGTCTTGCCTCCCTTCACCACTGTCACCCCCCCAAAAAATAAACTTATGAACTTAATCTTGCTTTTTCTTTGAATTATTCTAAAAGAGTACATAGAGAGGGAAAAAATCCTTCAAATAACTGGGGAAATTCTGCAGCAAGATGAAATACAGTTGCTTAATTGTAGCATGTGAGATCTAAATTGGCTCTAGGCAGAAAGGTGGATGCTTATGCAAAGCCCAGGAATTGAATTGCTCTTTTCAAACTGGGTGTCTAAAACTCTCTTACCTTGTCATTGTTAACTTAATCTACTCTCAGAAAAGTTGTTAGCTCTGATATATCACAGGCTTTAGTCTACTGACAAGATAACACAGTAAGTTCTATACTGTAAATTCAGCTGTAATGTAACTGGTTTCAATTAACTGTAATGTTTTACGTGCCAAACCATCTGTTTTTAGGGTTTTTGAGAACTTTCACAAGCCTCTGTATTATTCTGTTTCAAGATTACAATACACACTGTGAACTTAACTTTTCTAGCAGTGTTAAAACAGGAGTTTCAAAAATATTATATCAAATTGACGTTTCAAAACAAATAAGACACTTTGTTCAAGATGAAAACTGTAATGAAGTGTGATAACTATTGTTGACTGTTTGCTGCCATTGGTAAAGCTGCAGTAATAGCTAATACATCATTTCTCTTCACTGCTTCCAGAACCATTCCAGCAGAAGAGGCAGTCTGCAAACATACAGAGCTGAAGAGCAGCCTGCACATCCAGTGGTACGTCACTCTCCAGAAAACCACAGGCTTGTGTTGCAAAGAAGCTGAAAGATTTTCTTCATGTAAAACTTACTTTTGTAGACTATGTGTTACGTGCTGACATTTTAGATGAGATTTGGCCTTCTGCTTCTGGCAGCTGTCCTGACAAAATTGCAATTATAAGTCTAGAAGGATTGGAGTTCCGTTATAAAGCTTTCATATTCCAACTTCGTGGTTTTGGTTTAACATTAGCTTAATGCATGGATAGAGCCTGTAGAAGGAAGTAGTCTTCCCATGAAAGTATGAGTTTTGTTTTTCAAATCATTTGCTTTGTAATTAAGGTAGCGTGGTAGTACAGCTTTTATGTTTTCACGGTGACGCTGCAAACTGTGAGCTCATAGCCAGTACTAGGCTGGATCAGCCATGCCTAAACCAGGTTTATAAATTAATCCTCTTAGATGAGGAGCTTGAATTAAAAAAAAAACAAACAAAAACCAAACCCACAAAACAACCAACCAATAGTTACTTCATATTGTTCAGTAAGGACTTAAGTTCTGCTTTTCTATTTTATCCAATCTGCAAAAATCACGACCGTCTGGATTATAGTTTTGTTGTTTTAATTTGGCAGAGGAAAGCCTTTTCACGGTTTCATAATTTTCTTAACTGTTTTTCTTCCGTTATCACTAATATTTAGTTACTACCTACTTCATCCGGATTACCCCCAGGCTGGGAAGAGCGACAAGATGAAAAAGGGAGGTCTTACTATATAGATCACAATTCTAGAACCACTACCTGGATTAAGCCAGTTGTACAGGTACTGTCTGTCTTCTAATTTACTGATCTATTTATTAATTTAACCTTTTAAACATCTCACATAATAGCAGTAAAGTTTAGAGAACTCTTTGAAATAGAATATGTGAAAGGCATAAATGGTAAAGCACTAAAGTATCTGAGAGAATGCAACAAGAGATAGGAACAGTATTATTTTACTACTAATTATTAATACTATTACCAAGAAAGCCTTCTGGAGAGTTATAGCTGATTGAGAAGCCTGAAAGACTTCTTTCAACCTTGGTAGCATAATCAGTGATTGTTAGTCAATGTTATTGATATTAGACTAAACAAATCTATGTCTGGCACTTGCTTTATGAAACTGCTTTCGTGAGTCAAAAATACAGCTAAATAGAAAAAAATATATTGCTCTACAGGGCTTTGATTTGATTTTTTTTTTTTCCCCCCCCATTTACCTTAGACTGCTATGGAAACAGGTCAGTTGTCAGCTGTGCAAAGTATTCCTGTAGGAAGACAACCACAAGCAACATCAAGTGATTCATCACCACAGTCTTCTCAGCAGCAGCCTGAAACGGAGCAAGGATTTCTCCCTAAAGGCTGGGAAGTCCGACATGCACCCAATGGGAGACCATTCTTTATTGACCACAATACCAAAACGACAACATGGGTAATGGGAAACTGCTGTCATGAACTGAAATTTTAGTTTCTCACAAGTCAAAGCTTTGCTGCTTTCAGCAAGCTTCTGTAGGTTTCTTTAGTGCCAAGATAACTGTGTCGTATCTGTTAAGGAACATATGTAATAAAAATGTGAACTCATTTAAAATACCTATCATGGGTAGAACAGGGTGAATTTTACAAACTGTATTGGTACTTGAAAATTTAGCTCAGAAGGAGGAAAACACTGATGTGTATAGGAATCCATTTCACAGATATAAAGCATCTCCTAGATGACACCTCTGTTGTAACTGTAGAACTGTGATAGCTTATATGTGCTGTTAACAGAAATCAGTTTTGTAAGTGTTACTGCAACAGGAAACGTTACTTCAAATTTACCACATGGTACAGTGCCCAATACAAATTTCTTGAGGAAGCAGGCCAGGTGTAGCTACAAGATGGATGCGGGGTTGTACAGCTACAGTTCCACAGAGTGGCACTACACACCACTAAGCAGTGCTGATAGATCGACTTAAGTATTTAGAGTAGGTCACTGTTACTGTGAAGGAGATACAGGAATGCATTAAATTGATTCAAAATTAATATTAATTTCTTCAGGATTACAGAAAGACCTCATTTAACACAAACACCTTCCCCCTACCCCCCTAAAAAAACCAAACAATGAAAAATCCCAACCACCAAACCCCAAAAGCACAAGGTGTGCCAGGAACAATGCAAAAAGATTAATTTGACTCAATTACACTAAAATTGAGTTGAATGAAGGATTTTAAAATAAATTTACATATAAAAAAGTGAGAGGTCATTAGAAGATGATTGTGCACTCTGGAGGAATGAGAATCCCCAAGGAACTACTTGGCTGCAGAATACGCAACAATTATCTAGTTGGTACTAGGCATATTCTTTATGCAATCATTAACAAACAGGAAAAAAAAATAGATTTTAACATGCTGTTTGTTTTGTTTTCAAAGGAAGATCCAAGACTGAAAATTGCTGCTCATCCAAGGAGAAAGGCGTCCCTAGATCCAGTAGACCTGGGTCCATTACCAGTAAGTAAACTGTTTTATACTTGTTTTGCAAATACAACAATTTAAATACTTAAACTAGCACCATTGAAACTTGCACATGAGAAAATGCAGCCTGCTTTTTTTCATGCAAATTTTGAATATTTGAAAATATTTTGAATTCCGATGCTGAGAGTAGATGGAGGGGGTGAATGCCCCTAGCTGCAGATGTTGTTGAGTTGTATGCAAACTATATGGTTAGAAATTTATAATAAAAGTGTCGTCTTCTTACAGCCAGGGTGGGAAGAGAGAACTCACACAGATGGAAGAATATTCTTCATAAATCACAGTATGTACAATGTAGTATTCTCCCCCCACTCATAATTTTATTTCTGAACATTATCTAAATTAATGAAACTAATCACAAAATGTCTTGCAGATACAAAGAGAACACAATGGGAGGATCCTCGACTGCAGAATGTGGCAATAACTGGACCAGTAAGCTTTCCTTTTTCAAAATATTGTTAATGGAATCCAAACAAACTATTGTCATTTACTAGTTAGTTGTTCTAGAAGATGAAACTTCCAGGGTGCTTGAACAAGGCATTTTTATTTCTTTATAAAGACTGTTTAGAAAGCTTTCTGTGGAATGGTCTTTAAATGCCAGAAAAAGATCAGTTCCCGTATCAGTAAGGAAGTTTCCTTATAGACTGGAGGGGGGGGTTGAAGTGGGGTAGAAACTTTATTTTTTTCTTTTTATCCACAGTGTTCAATATAAAACTAGCTCAATCCATGAAGTAAACTTGAAAACAAGGAAAGACAAAAAGAAAGAAAAAAAAAAAAGGCAGTGAAATGGCTTTAAAAGGAATGAAATAAATTTCAAACTGAAAAATAATTATCTACCCTTGATACTTAATCTGAAGTGCAAAATTACCAGGACTAATTGCAAAGATGGTACACATTATAATTATAGATGGGTTTTAGTGTTCAACTGATATCTGTGTTTATTAATAGCCCACATATGTAAACAACCTTCTCTGTCCATGGAAAATAGGGGTGTTTGTAGCCAGGTCTCTCATGATACAGCAAGGAGAGACCTAGTGTTATGTAAGTCACCAGAGGCATTTTGGTCACTTCGATCTGGGCCAGTCACATCAGCTAACAGTAAAGTATAGGATAAATTCGATGGAACGGATCAGAACAAATGATTTGAACGAAGGAGTACTTTTCATTCCAGATGTTTTGAACTGACCATATATTCATAAACTGAAAGTCTTCTGATACTTAGTAAAACACATATTCCTGTTTTCTCAGAACTTCAGTGAATGTCTATGCTTCATAAATGTAGACTAGTTTATATTACATTAATTGTTTGAGTATGTCAAGTGCTTTTTCTTTTGGTTTTTATTTTTTTATTATTTTTCCCAAGGCTGTGCCTTACTCCAGGGACTATAAGCGGAAGTACGAGTTCTTCAGAAAGAAATTGAAGAAACAGGTTAGTAATCTGTAGGAATCCAGCAGAAATTTATGTCCCTAAACAAAGGGAAGCTTAGGTTACAGTGAAAAGAAATGGGAACTTTGTAACCTGCTTATGGAAGATAGATTTACAGTCTGATCAAGAATACATTTGTGAAACAGCAACTTGGTGACAATTAGCATTTAATCTAACAGTAGGGTTTGTGACTTTGCTTGCAGTCTCATCACTGCGTAATCTAATTGAAAAAGTAGAAATTCTAAAAGGTTAAGAAACGTTGTAAACCTGGAAGTAGGGTGGCAACAGAAAAGTTTGGAAATCACTGACCTAGCATATACTAGTTTTTGGAACTCAGAATATGGAAATAGAAGTTCTCAGAATAGATTTTAGACTGTCCAGATAGAAAGCTGTACTGTCATCTTGATCAGGCTAGATAACTGTAATTGTTATAGCCTTAATATCTGAAGTTTATGAATGTCATTTGCAAGTTCTAGCTTGAAGTAGCAGTGCCAGATGTATTTATAACACATAACATAAAAGACTGTAAATAGCATCTGCATATCCAGATAACAATGAGTCTGCACAACTGCAATCAAATTGGGTAGCCTTGGAAGATATTATATATATATATATAATATATATAAAAATAGCCTTTGAGCTTAGACCCATACTTTGCCTTTTACCTACCAAGTAAATAGGGCTACCTTTAGCCTTTCTGAAACCTGTATCTTTTGAACGGACACATAAATTGCACACAATTATATATGCATCTACTTTTTGTGTTCCTAGTCAAGCAAGCTTGGCATTCATTGAAATGTCATTATCATGAGCTGAAAAGTGATAGACAACTCAGCTACACAATATTTTCTGAGTAATGTAAGAGTTAGATGTGTATTTAGAGCTTGTATTACTGCTGCCTTTTAAACATTCACAAATACCTCAATGACAGTTAGAGTGACAGATTGATTTATACTGAGATTTAATTACTCAATACTCATTTTAATCAGCTAAGTTTGGTTTTAGTAATTGATTTTATTATTGCTTCAACTTTTTTCTGAGAAGTTGATTTTCAACTAAAACCAGGAAAATATATATTTATTTTTTTTTAATTTGGGGATATTTTGCTATTTTCTGAAAGGATGAAAAAGACCCATATCTCATAGTCACCATGTAAATTAGCGATAAAACATTGCACAGAATTCTGCAGCTTGGAGAATGACAAATAATGTGTTCCTCTACTCAAAGTAATTATTTTTTTGTTTGTAGTTTGGATCAAGCTGTTGTTGGATACAAATAGGCATTACATTTAAATGGAGCATTCTATTTTATTGGCGGGGGGGAACAGGCTATATTATTTAAGGAGTGTAAGAAAATAAAGAAGCATATCTGAACACGTGCACTTCAGAGTTATTTATTAAATATTTCTGCATTCAAAAATTTGTTATTTCTACTGAGTGTGACTAGCTCTTTGAAATCTGAAATACATTGAGTTTCATTGCATGATCCTAATCTAGGCATAGAGCAACATGAGTTGAAATTTCCTGTTCCCACTTTCACTGAATTTCTCAGTTTTGCCTGAAGTAAACGCTGAAAACAAGTGAAATCAAGAAAATACTTTTTTCTCATATGATTTAATGATTCAGCAAAGTTTAGTCCTCGTTTATTACGGGCTTACTCTGAAAGCTCAGCAGCAAATATGAGCTTGGATATTTATATTCAAATGTTTTCCTGGTATGATAGATTGTGATTTGTTGCTGTTACTTCATATTTGAAGGGCACTGATTTTTATTTTAATACTGTAGGAATACTTGTGTGTCATTATATGTCTTAGGAGAATGAGACACCTAGCCTAATAGTTAGAATATTGAACTAGAAGATGTCAGGTAAAATTGTTCTAAAAATAATTTTATTTATAAACTGAGATGCTTTTTTAATCAAGCTTATAATATGGCAAATTTTCAGTGTTAAAAAGGATTCCATGCCTTGCTGCATATAGAACAACTGAGTATATACTGTTACCCCTAAGAACATACTTTAACCCTATCTTCTTCGTGTGAAATAGAAGTTAGTACCCAAAACTTTCCATGTGAGTTGAATCTCATGTAATTAGAGTCTCTTGTCAATCATATCATGTTATGTTTGCAAATTTTTAAGAACAGGATTTGTGTGCCATTCTTTGTCTGCTTACAGAATTTGCATACTCTGCAAGACTGAAAGATGCTGGGTTTTCTTCTATTATTCTATGTCTTCATTTTTTAATATATTTTTATTTCTAGAGTGATATTCCAAATAGATTTGAAATGAAAATTCATCGCACAACAATCCTCGAAGATTCTTACAGAAGAATTATAGCTGTAAAGAGAGCAGATTTCCTTAAAGCAAGACTTTGGATTGAATTTGATGGTGAAAAAGGTTTAGACTATGGAGGAGTGGCCAGGGAATGGTTCTTCCTTCTCTCTAAAGAAATGTTTAATCCTTATTATGGATTGTTTGAATATTCAGCTACGTAAGTAATACAGGTTTGGAAGACGTGAAGACTATTTAGGGAAAGGAGATCAATTGTATTTCTCATGCCTACCTTCAGAATGGAATTGCTTCCCCCACCCCAAACTGTATAGGGGCGTTTAGCTGTAAATGCCTGTGATGTTTTGCACCTAGTTCTTTGTTTGACAGGAGAATAATGTGGAGACAGTACCTGTGTTTGTTTTTTTCCAGCAGTCTAACCTAAGCCATGTCATCTTTGCATAGACAAGTATATGCTTGTACTATTTACAGAAGAAGCAGTATTTAACAAATAACACAGGGAATGTTATTCTGATTACTTTAAAATCAATAGGAGTTAATCCTTTCTTTTTGGTATATCTCTAACTTAGAAAGATAATTCGTGGTGTTTCAAAACTGTTATTTCTGT
This sequence comes from Falco naumanni, assembly GCF_017639655.2. Lineage (NCBI taxonomy): Eukaryota > Metazoa > Chordata > Aves > Falconiformes > Falconidae > Falco > Falco naumanni. The sequence continues at coordinate 18,128,685 of NC_054060.1, read as the reverse complement.
TATGCTAATAGAATCATCTACTGAGTATTGTTTAATACTAGATTAGTGATTCACTAATCCAAATTGATTATTTTTTCAACTTCATGAAAAGTAACACCTGATTTAACCAGCAGTGTCTTTTGGACCTTCAAATATGGGACTGTTCCAATAGTACAACATTTTTTCTTTTTTCTTCCCTACTCCGTCCCTCAACTTCAGAGATAACTATACTCTGCAGATCAATCCAAACTCTGGACTTTGCAATGAAGATCATCTCTCTTACTTCAAGTTTATAGGTCGTGTAGCTGGAATGGCTGTTTACCATGGCAAACTTTTGGATGGTTAGTATTTATTATATGTAATATATTTAAATTATTATTGTACATATTTTGAATTTTAAGTTACATACTGTTCAACTTATTTGTTCTTCTTTAAAGCCTTTTTTATTCGTCCTTTTTACAAGATGATGCTCCAAAAACCAATAACGCTTCATGATATGGAGTCTGTGGTATGTAATTTGCTTTATCATCTATGTTAGGCTTTCATGTCCGTATTAATTTTTTTAACACATCTTTAATGAAATAGTGAAGGTTGAAAGTGCATGATTCAAAGAAATTTTAGGCTGCATCTTTTGTAAGTCTGTAAGTTATATAGGATTTAAAACTTCCAAGGAAAATCAGAGACCTGAACTATGGTTTAAGTTAAGCTGTATTGAAAACTTGTCTCTAAACTTTCTATGATGTACTCTTGAAATATTTTTAGACACTAAGGTTCCTAAAATTAAATAATAAACATCTTCGGGACCCCTGTCTCAACGAGTTTGTTAAATTAGGTTTGTGGGTTTTGATAACTAAAAAGAAATGTATTCTTATACGTTCAGAGACTGAAAATATTAACAAGTGAGTACAGTGTAAAGTTTTTAGAGGGGAACATGGCCCTTAATTTTCTTCTTTTTTTTTTGTTTCCCTGGTAATGGTATAATGGTTCTTATCTAGAATAGTTATGGACAGAGTGATTTTTATTCAGTCTCTTTAATCTATAACTGATTAAATAGTCCTTTAAGACTATTCTTTATAGACTTTAATCTATAACTGCTTTTATAACTATAACTTTTATAATCTATAACTGCTTTTATAGACTTTAATCTATAACTGATTAAATAGTCCTTTAAGAATACAGAATATAGTTCGTATCTGTTTCTGAGTAATAGCTTTATAATGTGTCCTGGGTTTTTTTTCCTTTTCTTTTCTTCTTGTACTATAAAATTATGGGATGGTTTGGGTTGGAAGGAACCTTAAAGATCACCTAGTTCCAGTCCCCCCGCCATGGGCAGGGACATCTTCCACCAGACCAGGTTGCTCAAAGCTACATCCCACCTGGCCTTGAGCACTGCCAGGGATGGGGCATCCACAGCATCTCTGGGCAACCTGTTCCTGTGTCTCACCACCCTCACAGTGGAGAAGTTCCTCCTAATACCTAACCGAAACCTACTCTCTTTCACTTTAAAGCCATTACCCCTTGTTCTGTCACTTTATGCCTTTGTAAAAAGTTTCTCTCCAGCTTTCCTGTCGGCCCCTTTAGGTGCTGGCAGGCTGCTCTAAGTTCCCCCTAGAGCCTCCTCTTCTCCAGGCTGAACAGCCCCAACTCTCTCAGCCTGTCTTCATAGGAGAGGTGCTTCAGCCCCCGATCATCTTTGTGGCTTCCTTTGGATCTGCTTTAGCCGGTCCATGTCTGTCTTGTGCTGGGACCCTAGAGCTGAACGCAGTACCCCAGGTGGGGTCTCACGAGAGCAGAGTAGGGAAGAAGAATCACCTCCCTTGACATGCTGGCCATGCTTCTTTTGATGCAGCCCAGGATGTGATTTTGCTTTATCTTAATTTTCATTCCCTAAGGCTCTTTGTAGTAATGTCTGACAATAAAGGGAAGTTAAATACAGGATGAGAGACAGAGAAGAGTCCACAATACATTACTTCCGATAATGCTTTTACATCACCATTTTGCTACGTGAGAGTTTTTTGGTCCTGAGATTGCTGAGTCTTCAGGTTTCAGATGTCTTTGTAGCTTTGTACAGTTGCAGTGTCTTTGTATCCAATACAGGATTATCCTAGGTAGCAGCATTCACTGGGCAGTAATGAAGCCTCTTGTAGCTTAAAAAGCGGCTACTCTATTTTGTGTTTACTGTTTCGTAATTCTCTCTCTTAGGATAGTGAATATTACAATTCTCTGAGATGGATTCTTGAAAATGATCCAGCGGAACTGGACCTTAGATTTATCGTTGATGAAGAACTTTTTGGTCAGGTTAGTATGTTTATGTAAAGTAGAATAGACAAAACACAAAAGAAAATATTTGACCTGTGAAATTAGCTGATTTTATCTGTATGGTACTAAGAAAAACCCTTCATTCACAGTCATGTTGGTTTGTTCACTCAGCTGCTGCGTTTAGCTGGCACATGCTCATGCAGTGCTCTTTTAGCCTGGCTGTGATGTGATAAAGGACTTGGAAATAAGCAGAGCTTTAAAAAATGACTCGTGCTTTTTTCTTAAGTAATACTTGTATTGAAATGTAGCTGTTGCTGTGAATGCAACTGAGACTAAGATATCCATAGTCCCATTAGTAATCTGGAGTAGAGACTGGTTTTCTGTGATTGGCTGGAATAGATAAGCTCTTTTGGAAATGATCGGAATCATAAATTTCACTGGGAGATGATAATAATAGGGTTTTTTTCTAAGATGTACTAGAAAACTATGGAGTAAACAAGTTTGTTGTGTAGAGAGCTATCCAAGATAAGTCGTGTAGAAATACCACAGGTATTGAATAAAAATTGCAAATTATGGGTGTCAGCTAGATCCAAGTAGGACAGTAGCCTTTGTGGTCTTGTGTAACTAAATTGACCTTAAGTAGAAGCATGAAAATGTACATCCATAATAAAGTAGAAATCAGATATTTGTCTACTGAGGTTCTATATTGCATATATGCATAACGTTGTTATGCATATTGATTCACTTATTTAATGGAACCATTGCTGAAATTGCTCTGTGTTTTTTCTTGAGATTTGGAAAAATGGCTGGGTCACTGAATATGCACTTGGTGAAGTCCACATTACTGAAAACTCGTGTGCAAATCTGGCAGCCCTGAATAACACTTGCTTTGAAAAAAAAAAAAAAAAAAATCAACCAAATTCTGTTTATTCAGGTGAACTGTGACACCAATTCTGACTCTTATAGTTTTCACATCCTGCACTATTCAAGAGTGAACTAAATTACACAATACTGATGTATGAATTCTGTCACATACTTCTCTTATTTAAGACCTATTCTATGTATCACGTTTTAGACCCATCAACATGAACTGAAAAGTGGTGGATCCGAAATAGTCGTCACCAACAAGAACAAGAGAGACTACATTCAGTAAGTAGTGGTCACTGTGTGTGACGTGTCTTACTGGATTGCCCCTCTAGTAATAGGGGCTGTGTGTTAGTTGTATTAACAAGAGGAAGCTGTTGCTTTGTGTATAAATTGCTTTTATTTTAAATGTTTTTGGTTTTGGTTTTTTTTTTTTACAGTCTTGTAATCCAGTGGAGATTTGTGAGCAGAGTACAGAAACAAATGGCAGCCTTTAAAGAGGTATAGCTTTAATTACTACAGAAATTCTAAGAATTTGTACTATCTAATCTTAAGACAAGCTTATTTGGACATCCTGAAGATCCACAGATAATATTGCTACAAGTATAAAAAAGGCGGTGATACTGTTTGTCCGCTTTGAATTATTTCAGCCTTTAAAATCTTTTTGGTATATTTTTACTGAGGTGTTTAATTCACACTGAGAAATCTGTTTATTTCTCAATCCTGGCTGACAGCTTTGGCTGTAGTGCAATCAGTTTAATGAATTCTGCAGAAATGAAAATTAATTCTATTAGTTTGATTTAAACTAGCTGGTTTATCCTTCTATGCAATATAATTTACACAAGTATGATATTCAGACTTGCATATTCACCATTCAGTGTTGCACAATAAAGATAAGTCAGAATTAAAGTACTGTAACTGAACTGGGGGCTGCTGGTGTTCAAACATCTGTATTTGATGTATTGCTTTGGCTCTGTTTATTAAAGCATCTAAATATTGTTCTTAGTGAACAAAAACGCTAAAATAATGTTGACTTGATTTTTTTTTTAAAAAAAAAACATCCCTCGTCTTTTTAGGGCTTTTTTGAACTAATACCACAGGATCTGATTAAAATATTTGATGAAAATGAGCTAGAGGTAAGTGTTTCATGGAAAAGGAAACAAATTATGTTGAAATTTAATGTTACCGACTTAAACTTCTGGTGGTGTTTGTTTTGGTGTTTTGTTTTTTTTTATCCGTGTAGTTATTAATGTGTGGACTCGGAGATGTGGATGTGGCTGATTGGAAACTACATACAAAATACAAAAATGGCTACAACATAAACCATCAAGTAATACAGTGGTTCTGGAAGGTATTATGAAATTCTGATTATTTTTTTTTTAACTTAGAACCTACTCAAAAGCTGTAGCATTTCAGCTATGCTAGTTTATAATGCAATTCATTAATAGGTAGGTAAATATTTGACCATTAAGACTCCTGAGAAAGTAAGAAAACTATAGATGAGATGCATGGTAAGAATGTAAATACACTACTGATACTTGCTTTTTCCAAAAAATCCATGTCTGACTGGGGTTAAAAATATTTCTGTGTAGGTTTTTCTGGCATGGTTACACTAAAGAGGTGTTAAACTCTTCTGTTTAATAAATTACAGGAGTTTGGCTGCTAGTTCATAACATCAGGAAACTTCAAAGAAAGTAGGGGCCAAATCTTTCAGGGAAGTATTTCAACAGCCTGCTTAGCCAGTAACCGTACTCCTGTTACAGTGTCATTAAAAAATTGTTGACTTAATGTCTTTTAGCAATAGGCAGAGAACTGTGTGTCACTACAAAAAAAACCCGCGCATATATATATAAAGGATAATGATTTAGAAATAGAAACTTGCGTAAATCTGCTAGCTTAATACATTAATTTAAAAATAAATGTTTAATTGTAATCATTATCATACACAGGCAGTCTTAATGATGGACTCCGAAAAGAGAATAAGATTGCTTCAGTTTGTTACTGGCACATCACGTGTACCTATGAATGGGTTTGCTGAGCTGTATGGTGAGTACTTATGATTATGTTTACAATTAAGTAGCAGGGAACGTGATACCGACATTGTGTCTACATTTGAAATCAAGTATCACAACACTGTTTTTCAAATTTTGCTGTAAAAATGAGTGTATACTGGCTTTATAAAAGTGAAGTTAGAGTCACTCTAGATCACGTTTCCTGTGTTCTATAAATATGTCATTTTAATTCTGGTTTTGGAAGTTTTTAAATGTGTAGGAGTTCTCAAATGAATGTGGTTTTTTTAAAGCTCTTAAAGAGCTGCAAAAATCCCTGTTTAACACGTGATTGAGCTTGAAGAAGGTTCTCAGTTATCTAAGATCTGATTACAAAGACATGCTGGCATTAGCAGTTAAGTTTTTCCCAAGTTCCCCAACTGCTTTTGCAAGCCACACTTCAGATACAACTGGAATTGTAAGGATATATTCTGAAGAGGACCACTGAAATGACACGAGTTAAACGTAATGCCAAAAGAAACATAGTGAACCTACAGTGCAGAGACTGAAACAAGCAGATGGCAGCAGGGAGCAGACTTCAATACCGAAGCCAGAAAACCCTCTGTGAAAAGACCATGGACAAGCGGATAGAACAGCCCACAAAGGGTGGGGGTGTTTGGCTTATGGGAAGTCTATTTTCAGCTGCCATCAGCTATTACTTCTTCTGCTAGACTACTCTATTAAGCCTTTAAAAGGGTTTGAGATCCTATGCAAATGACTGAATAGCCTAACGTGTATTTCAATAAACATTTCTATTAACAAATTACTGTTGTTTATAGAATGCTAGAACTGTGAACAAATAATACCCCCCATGTGTCCCTGTTTCTCCCTCTCTTCATTTTCATTTCATTTCATTTGTAAATACTCCCTTGTTGTGAGTTCCAAGGGAAAGGACAGTGCCCTCAGCAGACTTGAGCCACGTGTCTGCTGTTGCACCTGTACCTTCGCCCTGTTGGAGTTACAGTGCATGCGCGTTGCAGTGGAAACCCCATCAGGATTTTGTGGCCTTCGGATTTTTGTTTATTTGTCTAAAAACACTAGCCAGAGATAGAACTAAGGAATAGATGGAAGGATAGAACTAGGAATTTCCCCCTATAGGGAAAGAAACTGTTGAAACTTGGCTTCCTTCTGCTCAGGGATTAGGATGGCCTTGGGCAGTCTTCTGGCCAAGTCCCAGTTCCCATAGCTCTGTTTACTCAATGAAAAATTCAATTAGTGATTGCATTGCACAGTGCTTTGACATTGCTGTTTTGGCTTTTTATTTCTGCTTTACTGTAGCCAACATGCCAATCTCCCCAAACCCCAGTAATGATCACAGTGGCATTACCAGTAACCTGCTTCAAGAAGTGTAGACGGTTCTTAAGTGTTTCATGTTGGCACAAGGCTTTGCTGCTGCCGGGCTGACCCTCCGGTGGTTGCCTTGCCACCTTCGGGCACAGCCCTAGAGCTGGCTTCCTAGTGGGACATCTCCCTCTTGTGGCCCGGAGAGGCTGTTCTGCTCATGAAAAGGACTGCTTGGGAGGGTTTGCTCCCAGACACCCAGTCTGAGAACTTCTTGTCGTGTGGTAGAATGCACCGTTGGTCGTAGAGCTGCTTCTCTGCTTCCTCCGTATTCAAGGCATTCTTACTAGTTACTTTTTCTAACCAGCCTTGTGTGCTGAAGAAACACGTAAGCCAAAGAAGAAAGTAAAGATGAAGAGCTGGAAGTGTTCCCTCAACTCCTGACATGTATGTCTCACTGATAGTATTTTAGGATAAAGTGCACAGTGTTTGCTCTCGCCTGTCCAGTTCACTCACTAGGCTCGTTTGAAGTGTAGTTTCTGTGCATTGATTGGGATTTCCTACCTTTTTCTGTATGTTAGTAGCTGTGAAAGTGTTTTCTCCTCCTCTTATTTTCATGGTTAGGATTAATTGTCTTGGATTTTTCTGTTGGTGGTTTTGTGGGGTTTTTTTTTGTGTATAAGTTGGCTAACATCTTCAAATCCACCTCCACAATGTGCATTATTACATGTGATCGTAATACAAATATTTTTATTAGTAATACATATGATTTCTTTTTTCGCCATAAAACCACAAATTAAATATTTTTGAATTGACAGTTATAACTTGTGTCATCAAAAAAACCCAAACATTTTGGAGGAGTCATGAAAAAAAGGGGAGGTGTCTCTCTGCATTATAAAACCAACTTGATTTCATAGGTCTAAAGGTACTCAACACAGCACTTACACCTCAGCTGGATTCACTGATCGACCTGTTCATATTACTGCTGCTCATCTTTAATCTGAAACATGTTTCACATTTTCTGTTTCAGAACGCTGCTCATACTTGGGTAGCCACCTGCCTTGGAATACCATTCTGTAACTGTATTGATGGTCTCCTCATAGAGTAGTCAGCAGACACCCACCATCAGAGATCATCTCTTGTTCTCTGACAAGATAGCAACTTTTTGTTACTATTATTTTTTTTTAAACTACATAGTCTTCTCCAGACATACGCAAGCACTTCCAACAGCTTAAGGAAATGGTTACAAAATGCCCTTTGTGTTTACTTGGCAAGAGTTGAGAGGTCCGAGGAACTTTCAGATACAACATGCTGTAAGTCAGTTGCTGAAGACACAGGCATAGGTGGAGCTGCACTTGTGAGCCAGAAGTATTCTCTCAGGTGCATACGTACATCCCTGGAGTACACATACGGTCTCTGTGTTCCAAAAAGATATTAGTTACTCTGCTCTGTTGTGTTGGTGACGGTGGACACTGAATACTTGCCGACAGGTTGTATAACTTGGCACGTTGTGATAAACATGTCAAAATTTTTACATGCAAAATTTACACAGGATTCCGCATAAAATTCTCAATGCCAACTATTATGCGTATGCATTTAGGTCTTAGACTCCGAGTTTAAGGTGTGAAATTAAGATGTGGCAAGAAATAATTTAAAATAAAAGAGAATTGGGATCAGTGACCGTTACTGAGTACAGACTATATTTGATTCATATAGATAGGTCCAACTAATGTCAGAATTAGATTACAAAACCCCAAGATATTTCACAATTTGAATTTCTGATTATAAAGGAATCTCATATTGGAATGTAAATTGATGTGTATTTTTCTGCAGGTTCAAATGGACCGCAACTGTTTACAGTTGAACAGTGGGGTACCCCTGAAAAACTGCCAAGAGCTCATACCTGGTGGGTATTTAATTTAGGTAGATGATGACATTTATTGAGAATGATAAAAATATTTAAGAGGTTTTATCTGTTTTTCAGCTTTAATCGCTTGGATTTGCCTCCATATGACTCATTTGAAGATTTATGGGATAAACTTCTTCTAGCGATTGAAAATACTCAGGGTTTTGATGGGGTTGATTAAGACACAGACATAAATTATGTCGGTCCAGTGCTGCATTTTCATGTTAAGGGTTTACAAAAATCTGAATTTTCCAGGGACTACCATTGTGTTTAGTTGCATGGCTATTGAATCTTCACAGTATCTCTTGTAAAATAAGTAAGTATTAAAAATTCACTAACTTTTGAAAATATATTTTGCCATTTCCACGGTCTGTGTACTTTGCTAGTAACTACAGTATACACATTGAATGGGCCAGTGCCAAGTAAATCAAAAACATTTTTAAGCAGTTGCCTCTTCTACAGTATTTGACAGACTGTCCTACAGTAAACTACTGAAGTAAAACTGTGAAGAAATCTTTGCAGAGGGTATAAATTTGAATTGCTGCTTTTAAGAGGAACAACTGAAATTGTTAGATGTTTTTTAAAAGAAAAACAGAAACAAAACCACCAAGTTTCATGTAATGCAATATCATAATGTGTGCTGCTTCAGGCTGTTTGCTACAGATCTGCCCAAAGCACCTTATAATTCAGCATATTAGGTAAAAGATTGGAAAGCATTTGTTTGCATTATCAGCCATCAGTTTGCAGAAAATTGACTTGCTGACACACTTCATTTTGTTAGATTTCTGTTTCTAACTTGCTTTTGTTGAAAGAGTGTAACAAAACCAGGATTTTATATAAAACGGACAAGCAGCATAATTCTGAATTGTAATGAGAAATTATATCCATTTTTGTCTGAAATTGTATACTGTCAGTTTATTGAGTGTTCATCACTGTTTTTGATAAATTTCTAGTTCAGCAATGGATAATATTTTCAATTCAACCTTTTGCAACAAATTAATCTTGAAATGAAATTTGTATGGATATCACTCAGTATTAGTTCTTGGTAGTTAGAGGCCTTTATTATCCATTCTTGCAGTATTGCACTACATAACAATAAAGAACATGTTTACAGGGTTTTCTGGGCCAAATTCAGCACTCTGATATGTGGAAACTTCTCCGTGCCGCCTGGAGGTTATGCACATATAACCAGGTGCCGAATTTGGTTCTGTAATATGTTTACAGGTTATGCTAGTTTCTATAGCTGCATTTTTATATTTTTTTTCTCCACTGTTAGTCTATAAACCAAATTTGTTAATACAGTATAACCAAAGTCATAACCAACAATGTGCAATTTATTGTAGATCAACTTGTCATATAAATACTAGTTTGATTTCTTTTGTAAATGTGGATATCTTTTGTATTAATGTTAACACTTTTTTTGAGCAAGTGCTGGTTAAAATGATTAACAAAGTTGGTTCTAAAAGGAAAAATTGGTTTTTATACCAGGCTTGCTCTAATTTTAACATTTTATTACCAATATGATCTGAGGAAATAACAGTACCTAGCTTTGGCCAGCAAATTTCTGTTTAGTCACAGTCTTTATAAATATGCAAGAAGGAAGTGTAGCACATCTCTCTATAAAGATATGTAAATTATGTAACAAATTTAATGGGTCTTAAGGGATATTTAAAATCCCACTTTGTTTTATTCTTTGACTAGGTCGTTGGGGCTGAGAATATTACATGTAAATAAAGGTAACTTATACAAATTTTGGAAATCTATATGCAGTTTTGTAAAACATGAATGATATATCAGTAAATCTGTATAGATTTGAATGTAGCAGGTTTTGTTGCATACTTTAAAGTATAAAATAAGGATCCTGAGAGCAGTAAATAAAAGTTTATTCTAATAATCTGTGGCTCAGTTCTTTGAAGTGCAAATCGGCAGTCTTGAAATAGCAAGAATTCAGTAACTTTAGTACTCCTAGTTAGACTGGGGCAGCAGTTCCACCACAATACGTTGCTACCTTTGTATAGGTGTTGAGGTACAGCAGCGCTGTTTCCTACTGTTCTGCTCCCAAGGCACGTAGTCTTCGAAAAATTAATACACTGTTTTCATAAAAGCTCTAGGTCGCTGTGAGCCTTCATTGTACGTACGGCCAGCCTAGAAACGCTGCACGGCAGGCAGGCGGAGGTGGTGGCCCCCCAGAAATGCCAGCTGACTGCTGCTGCGGGAGGGTCAGGCTCCTCCCTGCTGCTGTAGGAACACCCTTCTCAGCTGGCCGGCTGGCATGCAGCCCACAGACCGCGGCGGTGAGTGCGGCAGGGGTGCAGAGGGGGCCCTGAAGCTCTGCTCCAGGCAGCACAGGCTGCCCCGTGGCGATGGGGATGTGCCACAGGGCTCGGTCCCCCGTGCGAGCTGTGGGAAGCAGCCCCGGTGCGTGGGTGAAAGCTCCTGGAGAAAGGATGCGGCTGCCGGGTCTTGGGCTGCAGGGAGTATCCTGGTGCCTCTCCACAGGACAGGGCTGGCCTGCCTGCAGAAGCTCTGCTGTGGGCAAGGCACCAAGTTGCTGCAGGGAAGAGCTACAGGAGGACTGAGTAGACACGTAGCTTTGGGAGGATAAACAACTGAGAGGTCCTAAGGGTCTTCACAGGGACCTTGTCGAGGCCAAAGAGCAAACCACACAGTGGGAGTGAGGAAGAGGAGCTGGAAGCCCTGCTTGGGCAGGTGGTGGATGCATATACCCAAGGTGGGTGAAGCTGGAAGCTTGTGACTTCTGGCATCAGAAGAAAGGCTTCTTCACCTCTGGGTATGAATTTACAGAATTGTGGTGCTGAAGATGAGGAAAGGAACAAGTTGCATGAAGGGAGTGGTTTGGAGCCGGATGCGCCTGAACTCAGAGTTTTCACACCGAGAAGCAGTGGGTGATACAGAGTCCCTTCTGTGGGCTTTAAACTCAGTTTGTGGAGGAATGGTGGTAACAGCTTGTGGTTAAATAAGAGAAAAGAGGCCATTGGTGCTGGTGCGAAGTACCGGGGCAGGGCGGTGGGAGTGAGGCAGCCCTTCTGGAGGGTGCCACAGGCTGAAGGGAGCCCAGCTCCTGTGCCTGAACACGCTCACAGGCAGCCGGGGAAAGACCAGGAGGAACAAGAGACACAGCTCATGTGGCTGGAGCCGCTTGGATGGGGGGAGACCTGTGGAGGGAGGGGGTGACAGGCTGGTGCAGAGCTCTGAGTCTGGGTCAGAGGAGACACCAGTACAGGAAACACCTAGGCCACTGGTTTGTTGTCAGGAAGTGGGCAGTGGTCTTGGAAGCATCTCAAGGAATTCCAAAGTGGCAAACCCTGGGTCTTAGAGGAGGCTAAACTCCCTGATGTCTGTAGGAAGGGCAGTACAAGGGGACAATCTGGGAGGCTTCAGGAGGGGGTCATGGACAGCTAAACAAGGGTGCTGGACTGGCCGGCTGGGGAGATGTTCTCCTGGATCTCCTGTGCGCCCCTCTGTACTTTTATTTTCTGCACATTGCACCTCCGTATTCCATGAAACGTACACTGGGGACGGGACAGGATGACTCCAAAGATGCTACTGTGAACACTTCCCTATTTTTTTTTTTTTTTTTTGCCAGAACACCGTCCCTAATGTGGCTGTGTGTGCCAGCTGCAGGCCACTTCCCCTGGCATTACAGATGAGTTTGACAGCTACTTCCTTGTGTATTAATGACCATCTGGTTTACACTGGAATTTCATTGCTCTCACCACCCAGCAGTGCCAGGTGAGGGATAAGGCTGAAAAATCTTCCAGGCAGGTAAGAGTTAAACGCACCAGCCTGCTGAAAGGAAGGGTAGCCAGGGTTGGCATTTGGGAATGGATTTTGTGCGGGTCTAGTTAAAAGGATGTATCTGCGAAGAAACAGTCTGTTAAGGGGAGAGACTTGAGCAAGATGCTGATTCTGGGCAGGGACTGGCCTGAAACGCGAGGGAGAAGCTGCACCAGGAGCAGTTCCACTTCTCCCAGCTTTCAGAACACTGCACTGAAAATTCTGAGGGGTGTTTTGGCAGGAGCTTTGTGGGCTGCTGCAAGCCTGAGAGCTGTAAGCAGAGCAGTGTCCAGCCATCGGTTGTGGCTTCTGCAGGTCGATGCCGATGCAACCCGGCTTTTCTAGAAAAGTACACTGGAGAATCTGCCCCGCGTGGCGCCTTTCCCTTCCCGCAGGAGGCTGCAGTCAGAAATCAAGGTCTTTTGACACTAACATTTGAAAATTTTGAATTGTCAGGCACAGAACTTTGATGATAATAATGGCTTTATAAAGGAATAAACAAGAAGGTCAAGCTGCCAGTGCCCCCTCGCCCGCCCCCCCGTGGCCGCGGCGCTGCGAGTGGTGGCGCCAGGGAGCCGCCAGGGGGCGCCGCAGCGACCGGGCCGGGCCAGGCCCCGGGGCGGGGTGCGCGGTCGGAGCCCCCCGGGGCGGCGGCGGAACGGGGTGCGGGCAGCGGGGTGCGGGGTTGGCTCCCCAGGGGCGGGCAGATCCTCTCAGAAACTTTTCAGGCTTCAAGCTTCGCTTTTCTGGGGAAGTGAAACCAGTTCTGCTTCGTGTTTAATGAGGATGGCGGTGACGTTAATTTGTGTGTTAATTGTTACGGTTATTTAGTGAGTGGCGTTCCTGCTTCTGTATAAATAAATATGACGCTGTCGAAGAAGTGTATTTATTTAGCCTAAAGAAAGGTAAAGTATATAGATTAACCTCAGCAAAGACTTGCAGTATAAGCTGTTTACCAGTAAGGTCCACTGATGGCTGCAGCTGAGGCTTGCTTACATTTTTCAATCGATGTCAATAATTTGATTTGTATCGACTTAAAGGCGTTTGGGTCTGAAATGGTCTTTCTCTAAAAGATCTCATTTGTTCCAAGGGTTATCATGGATGTGGAAATGCTCTGCCGCCTAGTGCGACGGAGGCCTTAGGTATGAGCAAGAAGCACCGAACAGTAACTGGGAGGTCTGGGACAGCGGGGGCTGTGGTGGTCTCTTCCAAATGCATTTCAGCTGACAGATTTTTGGGTTGGGTGTCCTCTAGATGAAGTCTGTCACTTTGGGAGGTGGTACAGGTGATTCTTCAGTGTTCTTGTTGCATCGTGGGGCAGAGCTGTGGGTTAGTAGGAAGCTAAAATGGTAATTTCTTTTAAGTGCCACCGAGGCTTCACTTAGGCAGCTTGAAGGCCATGTGACTTGAATTATTTCTAATTACTGTTAATAGTAACTATTAATAACTATAATCACATCTGTAGCATATTAAACACATTATTTTTTACTAGAGACAGGGTTGAGTACTTACACATCAAACCTAGGCAAAATACGTGAGCGCAGTCTGCTCGTTTTCCTTTTCTATCCTATTTTTCCCTCTCAAACCTCATTGTTTCATACATAAACTTACTTTGCAAGCTACCTAGTGCCTTTGGCACTTGATTTGTTCTGCAAATCCATAGTGCAGTTTAGTGCTATTTCACAAATTGACTGTGTCTTTACAAAAAGCTACGTGTATATTGAAATCCACAGATGCCTCTGGCATACCGTCAATGAGAAACGTGGCCAGGATCAGCACAGATTGCCGCCTTCTCTTTTTTTTCAGTGTGATTTCAATGTTACTTAGCAAATACCTGATACTCTTATCAGTCCCCTAAAGTGGGAATTACATACTGATGATGATAACATGCTGAAACACAATTGAAGTAATTAAAACTGAATATGTGTAGTTTTAAATACTGCGTTTGCTTTACTCATTTCTTGTGTGGTCAGAAAGAATGTTGATTGTTAGGAGACCAGGCTCTTCTGTCTGTCGTTCCTCATGCTATCTGTTCATTTGTGTTTTCCTTTCTGTTTCTTGTTAATTAGTTTGTCGTGGTGCTTGGGTTCTTCACATAGGGTCTTATACAAAAAAAATAATTTGATAGGATTCTGCTTTTTGGGGTCAGTTTGTTTATTTTAATATCTCCCCTTTTTTAATAAATGATTTCTTTCAAGGAATCAACGTGCATCTCTTACTATGTGAACTGAGAGGAGCTCACTTATTTATCTGCCGTTAGAGCACCACCAACAAGAAGAATCTGTACTTCTGGTGCTAGAGAAGCACCTTATTGAAACTTCTACACATTTAAAAGGCAACCAACACCTACCATCTTCTATTGTTATAAATGGGAATTCAGCATTTAACAGCTGCCGTATAGCTCTGCGGCATCACCAAATCAGTAGGAGATGCAAGCACAGGCTTTGGTACTCTTACACTAAATCATTTTTCTTTGAAGTGGAGACTTAATTGCTTTTTCTATGTGGAACATATATCATTAGCACACTAAGCAGAATACAAACAGCTTGCAAAGGGGATAATGAGGGAGCACTTCCATGTAATGCTCGGTTTACATCCACGTGACTCTGTAAAAAAATGTTTTGTTTTGCTGCGCTGTCCTTAATTTGAGGTTTCTTGCTTAATGAGACTTCAAACAAATTCTGCATTGTAGGTTTCAGGTTTTCATCCCAGAGAGAGGCTTGGGATTTCGGGGAGTGAGGGGAGGCAAAGCAGCTTGGAAAACCTGAACAGACATTGAGTAAGTGAGCGTGCCTCTTGAGGAAAGACAGATAAAGCAGCCTTCCGAAATGTGACAGAATGTAAAACTTTCTGTTGAAATACACTGCAGTCTAAAAACATACATCTCAATTTGTTTTTCTTAAGCCCTTTTGAGTTTAATTTAATGGAAAATGTTTTCATAATTGTCTGATAGCTTTTCTGGTATTTTCTACAAGCTGAAGTATTTCTGACTCGGGTTTTGTTTTGAGGGCTGGGAAGTGTGACCTTTCAGAGGCTGTGAACACACGTCCTACTAGGCAGTGCTGCTTGGGAGTATGCAAAATGCTAAAGGTTTAAATCAAATTGCCCTGAGGACTGCTTACTGACCTTTTGAATGCAAAGCTGTCAAAACCTTCAACTAGACTTCAGCTAGAGAAGAACACTTAAGGCAGATCAATGCAAACAGAAAACGCTGTGGTGTTCTGACTTTTGGTAATTCCTAGTTAGTGAGAAACGGTTACTGTGCTGCAAGAGCTGCTGGAAACAAACCCGCGCTGCTGAGGAGTTGCTGTGAGTAACATGTAATAGTTGTTTTGCAGGGAAAACCTTTTATAATCTACTTGAGAAATTAAGTTTTCATTAATTGCCAAGCCCTGATACAGTTATCTGAGCAGGATGCTTCATTGACTTCAAAGAGATTTTTGTCTGCTTAAGGAATGTGGGGTCAGGCCCTTAACTAGTGATAACTTTCTTCAGCGGGCTGTCAGATATGACAAACTGTGCCACTTGGACAGAAGTTACCCGGGCCTTGCCATCCCATCCTTTTGTCCCGAAAACTTGCTTTCTTCATTTGCCCACGTAATAGAGTTTCTGGGTGGTTGCTATATAGAAGAGCTTAGAAATTACCCTCTAGCTGAAGCTGTGGCTTACAGTGAATATGTTTTCTTTACCTTGAATAGTTATAACAATTATTTTCTAATTATGATACACTATATAATAAATTCAGTTGCGGAAAGTGCTTGGTGGAGTTATGCGTCATCGTCCCCATTCTATGAACCGCTGCCCAGTAATTAGTTGTCCACCCTTAATAGATTTATTCCTGATTAGTTGTTCATGCGCTATTGCTTGCTGTAATGCAGAGTTTTAAATAAATGCCTTCCTTTCTACGTAGGCTTACAGAATTGGACCCAAATCCAGGGGATTGAGAAGCTGCTCATTCATGTGTTGCATCTCAGTACAATAATGATAGGCTCCCTGTGCAAAAAGTATTAAGCAATTGTGTTAAGCAATTATGTATATCCTGTGCTGAAGACTCACAGAGTAATTACTTCACAGGCTAGTAAAAATAATTCTCTGTGCTTTATCAGAATGATACAACTGCTTTTCTCTTAGTGTAATTAAAAGTAGCTATCAAAACATAACAGGTGCTGCTTCATTCAAGGCAAAAATAATACAATCTCTGTTAACATATACCTAAAAATTATGCTTTTTTTCAAAATAATTAATTTTTAATTTTCATACTGGGAATTCAAAGTCTGACTGTCAACCATTTTAAGATCAAATTTTTACTTACATAAATGTCTACAATTTCTTAAAGATGAAAAAAGAGGTGAGGTTGAAATCTTTTTGCATGTTTATGTAAACCTGAATTCGGAAAGTGAATAACATTTTGATCATGTAAATACTTTTTTGTACTGGAGAAAGCCTGGCTATTTAATTGATTCTGAAGGTGCAAACAGGCTGGATCAGTTGATGTCTTGCTGTAGAAAGAAATTAATCCTAATCAGACTGTATCTGACTTGAAGATGGAACAGATCACAGTTGGGGCTGCAGGCTGGGCATGGGACGCGGTGGGGAGCTGAGCTGCAGGATGTGACCGGGGGTATCCCACACTGGAGGTGTTAACAGGGAGGGCTGCAGCTCGCTCAGGATGCCTTGGAAAGGGCATTTGTCCATCTCTGCTCCTCCTCAAGCCAGTAGGAGTTCTCATACTCAGGGGTGGATTTGGACTGCTTGCTCTGTGCTGAAGGTTTTTTTTTTCTCTTGTAAGGGTAAGGCATCGTGCTTTCAATGCTGCAACAGCTTGCTGATGCTGAATGGGATGCACCTGTGGCCCCAGCTGCTCCAGATGGGATTTCCACTCAGTGGCTTGCACTGGCCTGGTCCTCCGCTGAGCACAGTAGGCCAATTTAACTCAAAAACTTACCATAAAACTCCACCATCACCACTCTGCATCCCCACCACCACACACACTCTTTTTCCTCTTTACGTAAGATGAACATTTTGGTGTGCACGTGTTGTGTGTTTGATACGTGTATTATTTGCCCAATACAAGTTATGTCATTTGGCCACTGTGACTTTTTAGAGGTATCTGACCATAAATGACAGCAAAATGTTATTTAGCCTTTAGCAAGTATAATCCTGAGGTAACGATTAGATACTGGATAGCAGCACAGCAGAAACAAAGTTACACTACCAGCAGCATTAACTGCGGGTTCCTTGGTGGATGCGCTATGCAGGCTCATCCCTGGATGCCACATACTAAACCGAACCAGGGACTTGATTCCAGCAAAAAAAGTCCTTGTATACCCCAAAGCATTTCCATCAGGATCAGTTCTCTGGTCTGATTGCTCACCTAGCCGTGCAAGCTCTTAGGCCAACCCAACAGAGGCAGAGCAAGCTTCGAAGCGCTGAATTGCATCAAACAAAGGGAGGGTGCCCGTGGGTGTGCTTCCAGCGGAGCATCTGAGCTCCTCTTGCCCTGCTGTGCCTCAGCGTGGGCCAGATAGAGACCTGAGCCAGGTTAGTGGCAATGTGGGGGGGGGGGGGGGAGAGGAACTGGGGTGCTGCTCTGCTTCCCCTCAGTCCACTGAGAGCACTGTGATCCAGCCGTGCCTCCTGCCTTCAGCTCCTGCTCAGCACCGGGCGGGCAGCTCTTCCAGAGCCTCTAAAACACGAGGAATCCCCATGGGCTCCCAAGTGACTCCCACAGCCCAGCTGAGATAAAAACCAGGTAAAATCCTGGTGGCTGCAGCTGATGGAGGCGATAATTTTGGTATCAAAAGAAATGACCCCCATGGTGGCCTGCCTTTGGCTCCCCTGGGCTGGCAGCGCCTTGACACAGGCTTGCTCCTTGCACTGGGGTGTTGCCTTTAGCGGTTTAGCCTGAATTCTTGGTGGAACGGTTCTGGTGTAAGTCCCAGTTTCACGTGGCCCTTCAAACATCCCAGTATCCATCCCCAAAGCAGTGTTGTGCGCAGGGGTGTTTGCAGGGCGAGAGCCTGGGTGCATGTGAGGGGGAGGAGGTGCTGGGAACATGCCTTGAAGGCTTCAAATTTGTTTATCTTCACACTCCTGAGAGGTGATCGCTCTCCTGTGACAGGGCAGCGAGCTGGAGGGAGCAGCGCTGGCAGAGGGGAGATAAACCCATGGGGCACAGGCTGCTTTTGGCCAAGTGGCCTCTCCCTGACCAGCAATTCCTTATGTCTCTGTGAGATGAAATGGGACAAGAGCAGCAGGAAGCCTCCTCCAATCCTTCTTTTTAATAGTTCCTTGGGATAAATTGCAGATAAGAGGAGAGGCTGCATTGTTAACAAGCTGAGAATGCAAAGACAAAGGAAAGGGCTGCAAGCTTTCACAGCAAAAATAAAAAGGTATCTGTAGCACGGTATATTCAGCAGTTTGTCCAACTGCTAGTCAGTCGCTGATTTGCCTTGGTTTTCATTTGGTTTATTTCCAGTAATTGTTTCCTGATAGCAATCATATAGAGGAAAAGGGGCAGAAACGGTTTGCCTGTTTCCTGGTGTAACAGCAGAATGAAGGTAACTTACACAAGGATGAAAGGAGACCGTATTTCATGCCTGTTGCTAAACAAATAGCTGCCGAACATGGGTTGTCATGATAAGCAAGAAAGACGCTAACAAAAAGCTGCCTCTATCTGGAAGGTTCGTGAGATTCCTTTGTAGATTCAAACAGAGAAAGTGGTAACCTAGGAGATATTTTCTTTCTGTTCAGTTATTCTTAGTTTGATACTTATTGTATCGACCCAGTGTATTAACGCTTTGAGTTATAGAAGATAACATCGGAGTACAGTACTGAAGCATTTCCAGGATTTTGTTTTGCTGTCTTACTGGGGAATGGGTTGAGAGGGGGGGACTGTACTCAGCCAATTAAAAAATACATACATTGCAAATGCAGTTTATGGGGCAGCTCTTCTTCACCTGCTGGCCATTCCTGCTCCTTGCTGCGATTTCCACATATGCATAAACCCCTAATGAAGTTACTCTGAGTGTTTCAGTGCACAAATTCCAGCTGCGGCTGCCCGTCTGCTGTCGCTTTGGTCCCAAGCCAGCCGAGCACCGAGGGCTTACCTCCCAGGAATGCTGAGCATCCCTGAAGTCAGGGGTAGTAAACAGTGCTCAGCACCTCGTGGGGGAGCCCAGGGAGGCACGGCAGAGGCGTGCAGGCTGCCCTGGCCTGGGAAATGTTCATGGCAGTTTGGCTGAGCTGATCCAGGGCAGCCACTGGCCCATGCTATTGCCACACCTTCAGCTGCATGTCGCAACCCTTGGCGTTTCACCATTCCTTTTACACTGCAGAGAGACAAACCAGGAGAAAGGAAGCTCTGTGGAAAAAAGGAAGAGTTTTCTGGCAGGTGACATGCCCAGAGGAGCTCACTGCAGGCAGAGGAGCATCAGCTGTAGCGTGAGGGCTGGGAGAAAGAGCATGGAGCTGTGGTAAACCCAGAGTCCACGTGGGAAGAGCTCTACGCTGTGTGCAAGGGGAAGAGTGCTTGTGGGATCAGCTCTGCCCTCAGGTGCCTGCTCTCCGTCTGTAGCTGTGTGGTTTCTTAAATGTACCACGACGACATGATGTCTTCCATCTAGGAAACAACAGAGTGACTGAGCAAAAACACTTTGGTATTTTTCCCACCTTCCAGCAGCAGCAAACAGGCACGGCAGAGCGAGGAAATGCACTTTGCCAGATCCCTGTGAGGCTGCTTTTCCATACTGCCTGCGGTTGCCTCCAGCAGTAGGGGTGGATGGTGGGGAGTCCTCTTTCTCCTGCTGAAACTCAGGGCCTGGTCCCTTTGCATTCTGGTGTGACAGGCCTCCAGAAGAGAGGGTGAAGGCCGGGAGCCTGCTTGCAGGGCACTGTGGAACAGCCTGGCTGAGGTGCACCCACCAGTTTGGGCCAGCAGAGTGCTGTTGCGGAAGGTAGCTGGAAGGAAGAAAGAAAACGAATTGTTAGAGCAGCAAATAATTGTACTCCTTCCACTTTGGTGTTTGTTGGTTTATAACCAGATGAGATCTGTGTTAAAATCCCTTTGTCAAGGAGGTGTGCTGTTCCTGTACAGGAAGGCTCCCTGGAGAGAAAGTTCATTAGCATCCCGAGGGCTCATCCCAAGGTGTGTTTGCCCATCTGCTCGGGGAAGGAGTGACTCTCCTTTGAGAAGGCAAAGGAGATGGCAACTGTACGCAGGTTCAAAATGAAGCAAGAATCCACTAAGTGACCAAATGTGCCAAAAGTAAACATTTGTATGGTGGGTCTTAATAGAGTTAGCTTCACGAAGTGTACATCTGTGAATACAGTTGTAATTGGGTCGGGAGTTTGGCATGAGAAACAAGAAAGTGTCTAAACATGCCTACGGTGACACCAGATCAAAAACACTTCGAGCAAGAACTGCAAAGAAAAAAGGGGCTTCCCTGAGAAGAAGGGTTAATGACACCCCGCCGGGGGTGCCGCGTGGTGGCAGCCTGTTAGCTGGGTCTTGAGGACTCCACCGGCTGAAGGCAGCGCTGAGCCGGTGCAAATTGCCATAATTCCCCTGTAGTTAATAGGGCTCCGGCAATTACCGCTGCTCTCAGCCTGCGCTGAAAAATGACAGCCGCTCCAATGCTGCCGCAGCAGTGCTAAACTGCCCGTGGTGACTGTACCCCCCCTGCACCCCGCGTGCCTGTAGCCGCAGCTTGCTTCACGCCACCGGTGACACACGGCAGCTCCGTGTGACCTGCCAGCAGAGGCGGAGGACAAGCTGGGACCTGGCACTGGTACCAGGGGAGGGTTGAGCCTCTGGGGCTGGGAGCAGGGAGGGGACCGGAGTAATGGTTTTATGTTGGTTTGAAAATGAATTTGGGCTCCTGGACCCTGCTACCACCCCTTATAGGCAGCAGCTAACTGAGGATATGTGCCAGCGGGGACCCTCAGACCACGGTAAGCAGCTTTCTCCCCACCTCTCCTGTTTCCCACCCATGGGTGCTCACCCCTGTCCTTTTCCGTCCCACAACGTTATGGTGTTACAGCAGAGCTGTGCAATGCCAAACCAGGGGAATGGATCGTGTGGGCAAAGCCACGTTCCCATCTCTGAGCTTTTCAGGTCAGGTGGGACATGGCAGCCTGTGGGCACCCAGCTGGGGCAGTTTGTGGCCGTGCCAAACGCCATCCGTGCTGCTGTGACTGCTTTTCCCAGACCGCGGGAATGAGAGCTAACGTGATGCTATTCTTTTTCTTAGGTAGGGCTGAAATGCTTAGCGCAAAATTGACCATAGACCAAACTGAACTATTTCTGGCTTAAGGTGAAAGAAATAAAATTGGTCTTACGCAAGAAAAACCTTATTCTAACCTGGAAAGAAACTGCGTTCTCCACCCTGGGCTTGTGGCTGCAGACATCCCATAAATGCAGAGTTCACCTTGGGAAGCTCCAGTTACAGGTGAATTTTCAGATGCTTTCCTTTTCCTGAGGCTGCTACGTTCCATCCCAGGGAAGAGTCCTGCCTGTTAGTTCCCTTTCTGCATGTCAGTAATGCTTCAAAGCATATAAACATCATGGTCATACGTTCGTTCACTTCGTTCACGTTGGGAAAGTCCCTTTCTCTCTTTGCTGGTTCATAATGGGGCCAAAATCCTGGATTTACGGCCGCAGCCCAGTTTAGCAGTCCTGGATGGATTGACAGCTGCCCTTACACGCACGCAGAAGGGCAGTGGAGCAAAGCCCTGAGCTAGATCTATTCATGTCAATCTGCTTGTTAAAATCTTTCTTTTCAGGAAACACATCACCTGGGCTTGCCGTGGCTGAGGGTGAAACTGCACCGTAAGGTACATCAGGTTATTTACAGACAGCAACCCGGGCAGCACGCCATATTCCAGTAGCACTTCAAAGAGAGCTCTTACTAGTGACTTGGGTTTTAAGGCATTGAGGAGCTGACTTCTGAAGTATTAAAAGTTATTATTTCTTTGCAAGATGTCTGCAGCTTGTGTGCACACCCCAAAAGCTAAGACAACCATAGAAAAGGGTTTATATGGGTACGAAAAGAACCACAAACCCGGGAAGTTTGCATAGCTTTCCATGTATGCCAAAAATACAGCCAAACAAAAAAAAAAAGTCAGTGTTGGTGACAGAAGAAAAATTGCTGCCCTGCAGCAAAGTAGGCACAGCTGTGTTCATGTTGGCTGGCAACACCTTGTACTCATCCTGGAGAGCCATTCTAGCTCTCTCAAGGTAATGCTGCTGTGAGATGGCTAGCCAGGTAGATAATTGTGTTTATTGGCTCCACATTTACTAACACGGAGTATTTGACAAAGTTATGGCTGGCGGTGCCTTTAAACTGTGGGTCAATGGGTTTATTAGCTGGCAGTGAAGTATGAATTTAGATATGCTATCGCAAGTCTGCGCTATCTCTAATTCAATTAATTACTGGAAAATGTGTTAACATAATGACTTCTAGCAAATTAAGGAGGGAGAATTTATGCTCTTCTAGTTACAGGGCTGTTTAATTCTAGTAAGGAATTAATTATTTGTTTTGCTCAACAGAAATGTGAAAACGGAAATATCGGTGTTTGCAGCTGCCCAGACCCAGGCACAAGGAGCGCTTCAGCGGGAAGCACTTTTCTTTGTTAAGCCATTTAAGACAAATATTGCATTTGATCTCACGAGTCAAAGCCTCCTGCTGGCACAGCATAGTCCAGGGAGACGGTAAAGCGGTTTCCCCGCCACAGCAGAATAGAGCAGTGAGCACAGACATCACAGCTAATGGAAACCAGCCCACAAGTAGGACTGCAACTTGCTCTCTATCCGTGGGCTTTTTTTATGTCCCCCGGTCTACCAGGACCAACTCCTGCTTCAGAAAGGGCTAGTGAATAGGGCAAGGGGGTGTCCCTCCTGGGATGGTGGGGTAGTGCCCGCTGCTGGGTGGTACAGCACAGCACCCGCTCGTGCCTGCGGGAAGCAGCACCCTGCTGCGCCCAGGGCTGCAGGGAAATAACATTGCATCTAACCCGGGACAGCTTCAGCCTCTCCACCAACTGATCAAAGCACATGGCATAGGAACGTTACTGGGAAAGGCGTTCCCTGTTGGTGTTTGTCATCTTCCGCCGGGAAATCTCAAATTCAGGTCACTCTGATCAACCAGAGTTCAGCAGGAGAGAGTAGAGTACAGGCATGAGCTGCAAATGGAAGTCGTGAGTTTGCCACTAGAATGAAAGAATGAATGTTTAATCATTAATTATCAAAAATAATATAAACAACATTACTGGTGACACTTTTTTTCATAGTTCACGCTTTTCTGACTGCCTAAAATAGAACACCGGGGAGATTTAACTGATCAAGTGGATCCTGTTGCTGTATTTGCTCCTACTTGGACACCACAGTGGTGCACGTGCGGTTCTGCTCTGCAAAGTGACTGTGAAACTGCCTGGATGCCTTTTGGGTAACTGATTTGCATGTAAAGCAAATCTTTCCTAATTACTTTTCCTGAAAACTCGTGCTAAGATCAGAGCAAGCTCAATTCTTCTGCTCATGTATTTTTGACAAGTAAGGAAGGTGATATAGGTCAAACTATGGCTTATGTCATGTTTAGATAGCTCTGGTTTTCTCCTGAAGGCTTTTGGAGGAGTCACGGGCTGAGGCTGTAGCCGGTGCCGGTGATGATGCAGCAGAAAGGACCAAGCTTGGCTGCCAGCTCGCGGCTCTGTGAGCTTTGCAGTGCTGGCAGGAACAAAAAGCTGTAAAAACTTGCCTGTCACTGAAGTCAGCAGCTCTCACAATGAATGCAAACAGGGGGCAAATGTGCTGAGTAAGAAGATGCCTTCCTCGGCGGTAACTTTAGAAACTAGAACTCTGCACAGACAAAAAAAAAAAAAAAAAAAAAAGAGCTTAGAAATCACTCGCTGCAAGCATGGAGGGGAAGCTGAAAGCTTCAATGGTAGCGGCACCCTTTGAGTTGACGGTGTTTCACGTACAAACCGGCCCTAGGGTGCTGGCAGCGCAGCGCTTCGCTCCGTGCGTCTTGCTGTTTAGCTGCACGTGGGCAGCTGCGTTTTGGGCTGGGGGCGGCTGCAACCCTGGGGCTGCTTTCTGGTGCAGAGGGAGCGAGGGGCGGCTGGTCCGCGGCAGCGGCGCCCTGCCCCGCACGGCCATCTGGAAGTGGTTTTACCGGTGCTGTGCGAAGGGGTCAGCGGCAGCGGCGGACAAAATGGCACTCCGTGAGCGAGCGGCACGCAAAAAGTCAGCGGCGGGTGCGGGACAGCCCGGTTCAGCGGGGTGCGGGGGTGCTGTGCCGAACCGGGGCGCCGCTGCACCTGCCCCGGCCCCCCCCCCCCCCGCCGTGGGGTGTCCCCCGTGGGCAGCCCGGTTCGGACACAGCACCTCGGTACGGGCGGCTCGGGCTCAGCGCGCCTTTTGCTGGTGGGACCGGGGGGCTGCGGGGGGGCCCTGCGCCGGGAGCACGGCCGGCAGCGCCCGCCCCGGCCGGGGGGGCTCAGCCCCCACCCACCCGCGAAGCGCGTGGCCCGGGAGCCGCCGTCGGGGCCCCGCGCTGTCCAGGAGAGGCGGCGGCTGCGGGGGCCGCGCCGGGCACCCCCCGCCCCGGGAGGGGGGGGCTCGGCCCAGATGGCGCCAGAGCCCGTCGCCCCTCGTGCGCGGGGCCAGCGGCTCCTGCCGCCCCCCCCCCCGGGGTATTGTCCGCCGCGGCCCCCCGCCCCGCGGCCCGCCCCGTCCAGCCGCGTCCCTCCCTCCCCCGCCCCCCGCCCAGCCCGGCCCCTCGCCCCTCTCCTCCCCAAAGGCCAATGGAGACGAGATGCGGAGAGTAGGGCCGGGACGGGCGCGCCGGGGCCGCTCCGTCCGTCCCCTGTCTCCTCCCCTCGGCCGCTGACCGGTCTCTCTCGCGGCGGCCGGGCCGGCGGGGCATGCCAGCCGCCTCCCGCTAAATGGCGCCGCTCCGCCGCCGGGCGCTGCTGCGGGCGCTGCTGCGGGCTCTACTGCTCCCGCTGCCAGGTGGGTCCGCGCGCCCCATTGTCCGCCCGCGCCCGCTCCCGGCTCGATCAACCCCGAGGCGGCGGGACCGGCCGGAGCGGGAACCGGCCCCGCGCTTTGTTCGCGCCGCGACGGAGCGGGCGGGGGTGGGGGGGGCGCCCCGCCGACAGGGGGCGCAAGCGGGCCGCGGGGGGGGGTTCGCGCGCGGCAGTGAGCGACCGTTAACGAGCCACGAGCTCGCGCCCTCGGGATGCCTGAGGGGCCGTGCGGGGCGCGGGGCCGTGCGGGGCGCGGGGCGGTTTGCGGCCCCCCCGCTCGCTGGCGCGGGGCTCTCGCTAACGATGCCCTGTAAAATCAGCCTTTTACGAGCCGCCCCGCGCCGCCTCCGCTGGCGGGCCGGTGAAATCAGCGAGCGGCGCGGCGAGGGCCGCACCTGTGCGGCAGCCCCGCCGCAGCGGGGGGTCCCCGGTGCCCGGCCGCCCCCGCGGGGTCAGGCGCTGCCGGTGCGGGCTCTGGCTCGCTGGCCCGTTGGCACAGCGCGTTGGCAAACGAGGCGAACGCCTGGGTGTTGCACGGCGTGGTGCCTTTGCTCCGCTTGGAGCCGGCCCCGCGGGTTTCCCGGAGTTTTTCCCGAGTTTTCCCGGAGTTTTCCCAGTTGGGAGGGCTGGGAGCCCTCCACCGCGCTTACGGCGTGCGGGGGCGCCGCCAGTGCGTTCGGCAACTGGCGCATCCTACTGACAGGCGACGTCTTTCTCCCTCTCTCTTAGGAGTGTGGTGCTTTAGCGAACTGTTTTTTGTGAAAGAGCCTCAGGATGTTACTGTCTCAAGGAAGGATCCGGTGGTTTTAGACTGCCAAGCCCGTGGAGAAGCTCCTATAACTATTACGTGGCTGAAAAATGGAGGCAAAGTATCTGAAAGTGAACGGATCTACACCTTATCCAACGGCTCGTTATATATCAGTGAGGTGGAAGGAAAGAAAGGAGAGCTGACTGATGAAGGATTTTACCAGTGTTTAGCTCTGAACAAATATGGGGCCATTCTCAGTCAAAAAAGCCACCTCACACTAGCAAGTAAGTTTCTGCGCCTGTTTGTTAACCTGCTCCTGAGTTTGTGACAGCAATTCCCTGAACACCACACAGACCTCTTGTTTTGATTGTGTACCTGAAAAGACAAATTACACAAAAACCCCAAAGTGCGAGTCAATTCTGCAGAACCTTGGTTTTATTTCAAGTGTTTAAAGATTGTGAGCAAAACTTGTGGTATCCCCTTTTCAAGGACGTGATGTGTCAGAAGCAGTGCAGCCACCTGTGAGACCTCGTGGGCAGTGGTACCTTGTGTGGGCACCTCATGTGGGTCACTGGTGTCCAGAGCAGGTGGTGATGTGCAGTTGTGCTTGCAACGGGCTACAGAAGCCCTGGGTCTTGCTTCCCAGTTGCTGTTCAGGCAGCCTTAGAAGGGTTATTCGCAAATCTGATAAAAAAAAATAAAATGATTCTATGTTCTATAGCTTGACGTTGTGTTGTGTCATCTTGAGGCAGGGCGGAGTGGTTAACAGAGCTGGCTGTCTTTGGGAGGAGAAAGAGAGGAAAGGTTTTTTGGGCAGCCGTGAGGGTTATGTTACCAAGCCCTTGCTTTTCTGATATGTGTGTTCAGCCAAGCAGA
The DNA here is from genome assembly GCF_017639655.2 of Falco naumanni. Taxonomy (NCBI): domain Eukaryota; kingdom Metazoa; phylum Chordata; class Aves; order Falconiformes; family Falconidae; genus Falco; species Falco naumanni. The sequence continues at coordinate 18,101,900 of NC_054060.1, read as the reverse complement.
TGCAGGTGCTGTCCCTTTTGGGATTCCTCTGGAACAGACCATAAGGGCCTGTTAGGTGGTTCCACTAGGATGTGAGAGTCACGTTTCTAGGGTGACTCCCTGCTGCTGGATGAATGGCGAAGGGAATAGTTGTAAGTACCTTTATGGCTTTAACATTCTGACCCTGAGTGCATGTTGCTCTCTGTTTTCCTAGCATCTTTAAATGTATTGAGGAATAGATGCGTGTTGGGAACTGGATGCCGTGCCTCTTTCTATGCCAGTGCAGAGCTTTGCCAGTAGACTGCTTCTACAACACTGTTCTATGATTCTATGATTTTTTTTGCTTTCCAGAGGTACACAGAGTCATTGCAAAGGAAGCGTAATGCAGAGAGTACACAGTTTATGTGGTCTTCTCGTGTTCCCTGTATAATAGGACTCAACTGATGAACTTAATCTAATAGGAAAAGGCTTCCTTTGACCTCTTAAACCCTCTTCTCAGTAGCAAGTTGCATGAAACTGTGGTGCTGATACCTCAATGGAAACTTGACATTAGTTGTAAATTGCAAGTTTTACCAAATTCAGTCTGAAACCGGTTAAAGCAATTGGAACATTAAGTTACATTAAAAGATGCCTCAGTGTTAACATCTGTCATTTTTTCTGTGTGCTTCTGAATTGAGTGTAAAAACTGTCCATAGATATCCCAGGAAGGTGTGAAATTCCTTGTCCAGTGAGCGACAGCATTGGGCATTTGAAAACCAGCCTGGAAGCAGGTGGCTCCAAGTACGCGATGAGGTTTTCACATGCTGTAAGAGGCTGATCTGTGAACTCTTGATTTCAGAAACCTTAATACTTTTGTGTCATGGCATCTTACTCATATAGAGGATCAATAGACCAAGCAGTTCTTGGGTACTTTGCATAAAAAGGGGAAAAATGAAGTATTAATATTGTTATTTAAATTCACATCATTGGGTTTCATTAACAGACTGAAGAAAACCTTTCTTAAGAGGATAAGATTATTTTTTTAAAAATAAAGTAAAGCAGTGGCTGATGGATCCCATGTGTAGGACCGTGGAAAATTTAGGGCCCTTTTAAATAGGAGACATTGCAGTATAAGCTCTGTGCTCAGTATCAGAGAACTTCTGGAAAAGTAGTACAGAGCACTATCGTAGTACAGCATAGTAATATACTTGTAGTATCTGGTTTTATCCAGGCAGTACTGAACTTTTATAAATGTTTGTTTCTCACATGCACATTATTTCACCAGAAAGAAGGTTTAATTTTGTTTTGATTTTTTGATAATGAAAGACCTTCACCAAGGAAGAGTTATGAACCAACAGATTGCATGCTGTGGAGAGAGACTTTTAGTTTGCAGCCCCCTCCCCCAGACTGTGACAAAAGGTTTCTTTTTTTCTTTGCATACTTGAAAGGTTTCCTATGGCTGTTGGAGAAAACTGGAAGAGATTGTGGATCCATAATGATCACAGTAGGTGCTGTTGACTTAGCGATTAAGTGGTTAATAGTGGCCAAACACGGAGTTATGCTATGTAGCAGCCACCTCTTTTGAATCATACTCCAATCTGATTGGTTTCAGAATGTCATCTTTACTATGAAACTGTGAAATAAGGCAGTAATTTGTATCGTTATATTTTGAAGCCCATAACACATGCGCAAAATTAGTTTTATATCTCATTTTTACAGTGTTTCTGCCAGCTATCGTGAGTTGATCAGACTTCACAGACGTTTCAAGTGAAATAAATTAAAAGTCTTGTGAGGGATTTTGTAGGCTTACAGTTTTGCTTAGAAGCAGTTGTCTGTTGCTGCGAAGGCAAATTACCGTGTGGTCAGGGTGCAGAAGGAACTATACATATTAAACAGGTGGAGAATAGGCATTAAATGGGCATTCTTTCTTTGGAGGAAAAAAGCAAACTCTCTCTCTTCAGTCACTGGTAGCAGCAGGGCGCGAGGATGTTCTTTTACTTTGCCTGGTCAGAGCTTTTGCCAGTAAGCTTATCTTTTGCTTCAGAATTGTAATGTTTAGTGTGGCATTTGGAAATCAAAAACTTTAATCTGTCCAAGAGTTTAAGATTTGAACACACAAGGAGATCAGGTCTTGGTTTCTAAAGTTAGGAACTGGAAGCTGAAGGTTGCACTCTTGGCAAGAATTCCATTATTCATGTGCAAATTAAGAATTCACAGGGTTAAAAGGTTAGAAACTGGCCAGGATGAGGTTTACCCTTGTGATAAAGAGCAGATGACCCTCATTCATTGGCCAAAGCTTTCATGTAGCTCCTCTGCAAAGTTAGTGATTGCCATGAATTGTTCTTGAGGAATGCAGAAATTCAAATGTGAGCAGGCCTTTCCTTAAGTGTCACTATGGAGCCTTATCTCCCGAGCACATCAGAGTAGGTCTGGAGGGACAGGGTTCCTCCCCAGAGGCCCCAAGGCTTTGCTTTCCTGTTGTTCATCCATGCACAAAAGAATTTGACTAATTTAGGGCTTTTTTTCGGTGAGATCCCCCTACTTTTTTAAAGAAAACTCTGGGGCTGAGGTACTGCTTAGGTAAAAATAAATACTAGTTTCAGTACATGCTTGTAGTTGCTTCCAAAGCAGGATTATTGTTGTGGGGGGAGAGGAGGAGGTTCCTGTGTGGTTCTTTTGTGAGGCAACATGTGGGGGTAAAACACTAATAATAAAGAGTATGAGTTACTCAAAATTCGACTTACTGCTGCCTATGCTAATAAGAGAGGTCTCTCGAATGGAATGTAAAAGGAACGTAGACTGTGGAGAAAGTCTAAGCACTTTTGGTACAACTTGGAATCAGCCAGAAAAAAACAAGCTGAGTTTTTTGTATTCCTGCATTTTTAAATTATGACTATTTTACCACAGTTAACTAAGATGCTGTCTAAAAATAAAACTAGACTTCCAAGGAGATGGTGTTAACGATAAATGGAGAAGGTGGATCGCACTCTGAAGCTAGCAACACAGGCTTTGGGCAGTGATTGGACAGGGTGCTCGTTTATTTCCTTTTCACAAAAACTGGAAATTGGAGTCTTAAGAGGGTTGGATGGGATATATGCAGCTGGGTAGGAGAGTTCCTAGATAACCCTTTCTTCTCTTGTAACTTGGCTAAATTGTTTTTAATGTTTGTGGATGACAGGAAACATAAGCCCAATTCTTCATGTACAGATTTCTGCATTTCACAAGAGTGAAGGTTGTGCAAGCAGAAGTTTTCTGGGAACATGCTGCTGGAGGGAAACTGCATGTGCGTGGTGCACTGCAGTTTGCAAAACGCTGGGCCTTTTACACGTAGCAGGGTATACTTTGTGGAGGGTTTGCAATTTTGCTTACCTGCTGTGGCAGTGATGTGACTTCTGGTCCCACTGTTGTGCCAATAATGAGCAATATTTATGTTTTAATATCAGAGTAGCATCTTTTGCTCTGCTTTTAAATACTTGCACTTAAGAGTGCATCCAGCTGAGCCTTATCCTGTACTGTGACAGTCATGTTTTCTTAGCAGTTCCAGCTGTTTGTTCCCACTTCTGCATTGTGCTGTTCCTTGTGTGGGCACAGCTGCACGTGTGGTTAACTGAACAGGGAATTGATCTGGGTTAAAATAATAGAATTAAAACAAAAGATGGTGTTAACCCAAATGAGTTCCCTGATGTGGTTTGTCATGGAGCCACTCACAGCGATTGCACTGGCATAACTGAGAGGAGTGATGTGGAGGTGGAAAGACTTAGTGGGGACAGAGGAAGGCTACTGAGACTTAGACTGTCACAAAAATAGATGTTCAGCAAACTAAAGTCTTTGTGGAACATGTGTGTAGGCAAAACCTTTGCCCTTCTGCTACTAATTTTTTTTTTTAAATTAGTTTTAGTGTCTTGCCCTAAATGAAGGGATTAACAGCTGTGGTGTAACAATACAGTTATCAGTTTGTATGGAACCTGTCATTTCAGGTGTCTTCCAAATGCATGTAGACCTCAAAGGTGTGTTTAATTACTTTAAATTATAATGGATAGAGGAACAAATCCTGAGATGGAAGGGTGGGGTTAGGGAGCAGAAGTGGTTTTTGACTGAGATGGAAGTGAAATGACAGTTGTAGACAATGATCTTGTATTAAGAGATAGGAAAGTCTTAATGCTGTAGAACTGGTGTGCATATGGACAGTTTGAGGAACGTCTTTAGGTTTTTACAAGTGCTGCATTATTGCTATTGCTTTGATTAGGTGATTTGAATGTCCTGAGAGTATAGTCCATTTCTAAGGTGAGAGTGTGCATGGCTGAACCTTTGTGCATTTAAATTCCAGTATTGAAGGCAGGAGGAGCACGTTTAATGTCTCAGCAATGTCACTTGATAACAGTGAAGAAGAGCGGTATGATTTTTCTTGTTTGACTGAGATACATTGAAGAAATAAGAAAACTGGCAAATATTCTCTTCTGAACTCTCTTTCTTTTAGAATTTTCCTCTAGAACTCCCCCAGTTGTCTTTTGACCTGAAGTCCTACAACACCTTTACAGAAGAAATTGTCAACATCCTTTTAAGACATAACCACTACTTTTTTTCTCTCTTTTTTTTTTTTTTTTTTTTTTTTTGGCACAGGGGCATTCCCTATTCTTTCAGCAGTGACTGATCTGCACTTGTAAAAGCTCTTCCACAGGCTGAAGGATGGGCTTTTGTATTGTTGCCAGGACAAAAAAAACTGTATAAAACATTACTTACTGCACATGAACAGTGTTTGTTTCCACTACCATGTTACTAGAGTAGTAAGCTTTTCATGGCTTTCCTCAACACTTCAGTTCCAAGTTTGTGTTGAGTATAATGCCAAACTGAGGCATTTCATACCCTTGCTTTTCTTCCTAGCTAGTAAGGCTGAAGCTGTTATGGCTTTTACTAGTTTTTATCACTGTAACTTTATAATGTATAAAGTTTTTACCAGCTTCTTTTTAAAGGAATGCCCAGTCTTATTGGGAGTGTACTGTATAGCTAGTAAAACCTTCACCTATGTGAGAAATGTTGAAGGAAAGCATGATACCGTGCTAGAAGTTATTCAGAGCTGTGACTAGAAGCACTCAGTTCTTACCTGGTGCAAGATCTACGTGTGATATGTGCACTAACTGTTGAGATTTCTTTCCTACTTGCAAACCAGTGTATGGCAGCAAGGGATGCTGTTCTGTTCTTGCAGTGTGGTGCTCCCCCCCACTGCTCCCTTGCTTCCTCCTCCCTCTCTCTGCATTTCTTGGTGTAGAAATTGTTGAAAGGGCATTCAATAAGGCCCCCTTTTGTCAGCCAGCTCTGATTATCCTAAAGAAAAGGATCTCACTCTGAGCAGTTGTTTGCCTAGAGACTTGTTGTCACGTCTTCACAATTTAACAGCTGTGGCTATTGATGGTGTGCAGAACAATTTAAGACAATGACAAAAGAGAATCTTGGAGGAAGAATTCAAAAGTTACTAAGCGTTTTCCTACAGAAATATGGTGGTTTCCATTGTTGGGCAAATTTGTGCTTAGTTTTTGTGTGTTTTCTTCAGTTTTTTGTATTTTTCCACATCTTATCTCCAAAATTGTGGACATAATCTTTTGTTTAGTTTTGCATTGGTTTTTTTGTTTCATCAATAGGCCCAGCTGTTAAATTGGGATTGATTACTTCCAGTCTTTATAACTGGTAATCACCACCTAAGTGAAAAAGTAATCAACAATGTCAAGTCTCCACATTTTGTTGAGTAAGTGTGGGTTGTATGGTCAACATTAGTTACTAGGGTCAACCTCCATGTAGCTTTTAAGCAGCAGCAGTTTAAGCAGCGTCTACATTTTAAAGTTGATTGTCTCAGCAATTGAGCTAGAGGTGAAAAAAAAAATCACACTAGATGATCTGTCGGGAGTTAGAAATCCATCTGGCAGCCTTCCAAAGCCTACATCTATAGTGGAAACATTTTTTGTTTGTATGGATGAAATGACTACTTTTTTAATAGATTGAGATAAAGAGCAGGTATAGGAAGGAGATGGTTGTGAAACCAGTGGAGTGTGGAGGGTTTGTCTGTGACTTACTTTATGAAATTACTGTGACCTCCTATGTTGTTTTTTCTATATATAACAGTTTTGGAGGGAGATGGCCTTCCTAATGTATTAGAGGAAAATGTAAATAAGCAGTACTAGACAGATTTTCTTTATTGCTTTTGGTTTGTTTCATAACTCTCAACAGTAATTCTGGTTAGTTGGGTTTTTTTTGTTGTTTTTCCAATAAAATAAAATTTGATCTCTTAGGTGAGTGGAAGTTTTTTTGTTTTTAACAATGTGAATGCTCATGAATGCAAAATAAACTAAGTGGCACCTCGATAATACAGTTACCATCTTGAGACTCTGTTCCAAAGTGCTTGTTTTTCAATTGCTTGTCTCTGCTGGGCTTCTGGTAGGTTTCTGATAGCATCTGCGGCTTAGGGAAACAGGATCTAGGTATCATTCCCCCCAGATGCCCATAGGTCTGCTGTGTGCTTGTGAAGTTCACTTAGCTTTTTATTATCATAACCCAAAAATGACAGAGTGTGTGATCTTTGTAACTTATGGGGTAAAGGTTTCAGAGTTGCCGGTTGTTTCTGTGGCACTGTTACACTAAACAGCTTTTAAAATTCCTGCCGTGGTCAGGGTTTTGCCTGAGTTTGGCTGATGGGAAAACTATGAATTTTTCAGTAGTTAAGCTTGAGGGAGTGAAGTTTGCTTCTAGCCTGAACACTTACTTCATGGTAGTAATTGTGATAGTATTCAACGTGTACCTTCTTATTTACTGCATGTCAGAGCAGTAGAATGCAGTGTGAGGAGTGAAATACTGGAAATGAACCTGTTATGAAAGATGCAGGAACACTGGCAAGCTTTATATCAAAGCTGTTCTCAGAAATTAATCGTTAATTTGAGGCAAAAGTTGCAATGTACCAAAGTACTGCTTTACCATCTCTGGAAGGGTTACTGGGGACTTAGCTACTGGGGAGGGAGGAAGTCAGCAAGGAGTGCAGTGATTTAATCTTCTGTAATTGTGATTCTTGGGTTTGTACCTGTATAAACTGATTTCCTCTTCTGTATAAAGTGGTAAGAAAACACAGTTATTCCCATAAATTATTTGAAAATGATCTTATGAAGTTGTTTCTGCACATAGGCAGAGTTTTGAGGGAAGGAATGACTTCTGAAATACGAAATAAATGGAAGTGCACTGATTGCAAAGGTCTAGCAAAATTGAAAACAGACAAGAACTTTTGTCATAAAACTAGAAAACGGGTAGAAACCTTATCGAGTAGAGTTTCCTGCAGTCATGCGTGTGAAAGCTTGTGAGGCTCAGAGAGCATGTGATGCAGTCTGACCTAGCTCCTTCTAGAAATCTGTCCTTACTGTCTGGGATTGTTAATACAGGAAAAGAGCATAAGGGCACAAGGATGCCACCCATATTCTACATCTCTGTGGTTGTAGGGGATTTGTTCGATGAAAATATCTCAGGTGATCTTGAGAAATGAAAGAGAAGTAGAAAAGAAATGCAACTGTAATGCTTTCCTTTGGGATATTTCTTCCTGTCGCTAAATCTGGGCATTGGTTTTAACTAATGACCATACAAGAAACAGTTAGCTCCTGTAATTTTACCTTGTATAACATAAACTAAGGAATTGTTTCTCTTAAAAAAAAGAAAAAAAAAAAAAAAGAAAAAAGAAAAAAATAAGCCTGGGAAAAATGAAAATCCAAAGAGCAGGGTTTCTTTTCTGCAAAAATGATTAATAATCTGCAAGTGTGGAAGTCCTGCCTTTGGATTCCTCAGCAGACACTAAACTATTCTCTCAGTGGCTGTTTTTAAGAGACATTGCTACGTGAGAAAATACAGCTGAGCCACTGCTCAGTTAAGTCAGTATTAAAAAACGTAACCCAATCAAAATCTCAGCCGTCCCTTCTATAGGCAGTGGTCAACACTTTTCCTCTTCAGACCTTACAGTTATGCTTTAACTTCTATTTTACCAGTTTTTTCAATGATAGAGTGCTACTGAGTAAATTACATCTCCGGCTGTTGACAAGAACTGTGTTTGAAAGCGGTGCCTGCCGTAAGAGCCCTGGTAAAGTTCTCCTGGACAGCAAGGAGTGGAGTAAGGTCATTGTTGTTTCTGAGTTATGACAGAAATCTGTTGTGAAAAGCACGATTCTTAACTGCAAAGAGGATCTTTGACATCCTTTCCCATGTATAGAATCTTAGGAAGAAAACTTCCTACATACTGGCTGATGCAAAGGGACTGGTGGTAGAATGAATTTTGTCTCAAAACATTGCAATTCGCCAAATCTGTGTTCAGATGTGGAACATCTTTGCCATGCCTGTGTTTAAGTAGATGTTGGAATGGGCAACATATTCCATTCTGTATAAGTTCACAGTTCTGTTCAAAATTGGCAGGCTTTTCTGAATCACAGCTTTAGGTGGGGTGAGTACAGTATTTCAGCAAGGAGAAAAGAGTCTGTCTCTAGCTGCAGGCTGCACTGAGTGGTATATTGACACCAGAGCAGCAAAACTTACCTTGGTCTAGTCCTTCAGCCTCAGAACATGCTAAAATCATGATTTTGAATATAAAATTAGCAATGATTGACCTTGTTTTAAAAGTATGTATAATGGAAATTCATTCTTTAGTTCTGAGATGCAATAGTTCCATTTTGAAATTATTTGCGTATGAAAGACAGTTTTGAAAGAAATAATCACTTGATTGACCAGGGGTAAGGGGTACGTAAAAGTTATTACAAGCATTAAACATGTCATCTGGTGTTCTTTTAATACATGGCTGGGGGCAGTTAAACCATGTCTTTATAGCTTGTGATGTGTATCTTGTGTATAGCGATGCGTGAATGTTGGAAACTGGAGGGAGTTCTATGAACAGAAGCAACTCTATCTTCGGATTTAATTTTTAGCATCTTCAGATAATAATCTTGTTCATATTGAATGATCACACCATTTATTCTCATTTCGGTATAAATTTTCAGAATTTCTTGTGCAAAACCTTTGTGTCTTAATGGTATCACTGACAAATTGATAGAATTATAAAAGTAGAAAAAATTTTGGATATTTAATTGATCAGTGTAATTTTACCACATGTGTATTAGCTCATCTTTGGACACTCTGATAGATACACATGACTTGCTTCTAAAATCTTGGATTACACCAAAGGTCTTTCTGAATCTTTCAGTCAGGAGGGTTTTAAGCTTTGATGATATACTTTTTTTTTTTTTGGCTCTTCTTTGAGCCATTTCAGATTAAAGACAAAACAAGATAAAATATTATTAGACAAATAACTTCCTTTTCTATATCCCCTCAACCTTTGCAGCATGAGTTTCTCATGCGAAGTAGCAATGATCAGCCTTCTGTCCCCCCACTAAAGGTCATCCATCAGCCTGTTTACAAAAAGGGATTTTCAGTTCTTTTATGCTTTATTGAGAGACTTCAATGTCCTGTATGCCTTAAGGAGAGGAAAAAGTATCAAATAGAAAAGCTTCTCGTTTCTTTGCTGCTGTGTTCTGATACTTGGGATTTTCTCATCATTTGTGTCCTCTCCCATGTTCGCACTCTTTTCTCTTTCTCATGTCAGGTACAGACTAGTTTTTTGCTGCATGTAGTCATGTTTGGCAGGGTTTTCTTTTCTTTTTTTTTTTCCCCTTCTCTTTTTTCTGTTTATAAGTTGTCACATATATGCTATTATCATTGTTCTGGATTTGCAAAACTGCTTTTGGTGACCCCCCCTTTTCTTATTCCTGTCTGATGACTGCAAAGAGGCAGTCTTCCAGTGGAGCTTATTTTCACAGCTGTGGCTGGAGAGGGAAGTGTCATAAGATACTTCGAGGTCAGTTTTGACCCCAAATTTAGATGAGGTGAAAATGATTCAACAGAAGTGTAATATCTTGTCTCGAGTGGTCTGGCTGTCACTTCAAAACCAGATCATAATTATGATTGAGAAAAAGCTGTTTTGATAGCTGTTGCAATGTACAATAAAACCGGCTCAGTATTACACAGTATTGTTTTTTGTTTTACAACTTGTTACAACTGGAAGTTTCAAATAAGCCATTATCTTTTCAAAGAAACTTGAAAATTAATCTTAAGATCTTTGAACATGCAGAAGAGTTCTAAATAATTTTTTGCTTACTCCTGCTTGTACGATCTTCAATATATTGATAATTGTTCAGGTAACTTATCAGCAAATTAACTAGTGTAAATTGTTAAATTACTATTTCACTGTCCACATCAAAATCTCTAGTAAACCTCTAATAACTGTAACATGTGCCTCGGGCAGAGCTGTGCATTATGTATGTTCTTTGTAACGAGAATTTGTTGACTTTATGAAGCCATTGACGGACATTTATCATTTTGTTCATTAAACTTGTCTGTGACATCCGGCAAATTGATGTTAACTGGAAATATTCTCTGGGAGTTCTGGCTTGATACCGTCGTTTTGCCTGAGGAGAGAGAAACTTTGTACATAGCACATCCCAAATTACAAGGGTGAAACTTCCTTCCCACACCCCCTCCCCAAAAGCATAAGTGAGTGTACCACCAGATCTTTTTTAATCTTGCTTTTAATGCCTATTTATGCAGAGGACCCTGTGGCCCCCAGTTTGCAAGCAGATTTATCATTGATCTTCAATAGAAGTTGAAAGTGGATACTGCTTTTATTAGTTCGGCCAGTCTGTGCCAGGAAGGCAGCTCAATTTTATCACACGACCAAACTATTGTAAAAATGATCAGAACACAAATCTAGTGCTCTGCACAGTGGCTCATGGAACAGGTACACGTGAGTTTGTGTTCAGATGCATCAGCCTATACTCATAAAATAAGTTTTTCATTTATTTAAGAAGTGGAGACATAATTGAGCATGGGGATTTTTTTGTTTATTCCAGTTAGTAAATTTTCTTTTCCCCTCTTTCTTTCCCCTGGTATTTTTTCTTTCTTTTTTTTTTTTTTTTCCTGGTGTGAACTTTATTTGTAACAATAATTATGATTTCTAGTGTTTAGAATTCTTGGATATATATAAAACGCTAGAAGAGGTAAGCATTGATACAGTGTACAAGAAATTAACCATGGAATTCTTGGTAGCATTCATGGGATTTCAGACATTCTCAGTGCATGGCATTTAGTACTTGTTTGTAATGGTCATCATCTTTTCTTGATGGTCCTTGTTGCTGATTCTCATAAAATACGTGGTAGATGGCCAGATTCTTTGTGGGAAGCCTTTGTAATACACATTGTAGAGCACTGCTTAGTTTGGTCTTTTAAAATTACTATGTTTGGAGTGGTGAACATCATTGGTTCTGCACTTGAGCACCCAGTGTGGGAAAAAAATACATGCTTTTAACACCTGCCTGAGTTTGATTCCAGTGGATAGCTGTCTCTCATAATGGCAGAGGTTGTTAATAGGATATCTGCCCACCTGCTAGCGTTCCTGTTGTGCTACCAGCATCCAACTGTATCGGAGATCTTTCAAACAGGTATGAATGTACTAACAAATTGTGGCCTAACTGACTAAAATATTCATTAGGGGCTCAAAGATAATGTTCAGCTTGTAAAACCTTCCAAAAATTGAATATCCAAAAATCTATTACATAAAATTTTTGTCTTTTGAGAGAAAGAGTAGAGCAGTTGGCTCTTTAAAATATATTGTGTCTCACTACATAATAGTTCACTGGATTAAATGAATTTATTGATTTCTGCTTCTTTGCTGACACACATTTATGAGCAGTTTCTTTGGCACCGTGGCCACATGTCAAAGGTCATAACTTTCCTTCACTGTGGAAGAATAAAAGCTTTCAGATGGTGAATCCCTGAAATCCACACAGTGCTTTATCCCCCCCCCCCCCTTACTGTTTTTGCATGACTTTAAGATAAATAAACAATAATACTAAAATATACGCACACTTGAAAACCCTGTACTATCTATCATAAAATAATTGCAGGAAACTGTTTCTCTGCGCAAAAGGTGACATAGCTAATCTGGTAATAGGTATCATTATGGGATACATGTAGTATATTAGGCTTTTTTATGGTCAGAGGTTTTATTGGAAATGGTCGATTCTTAGAATATAATAAACATTTCTCAGGAAGAATTTTATTACAGTTTGGTTTAGTAACAGTATTTCTTTCCTGTTAGAGCTGTGTCAGAGGCATATTACACTTTGTGCACCAGAGTTGATGCTGGAAGTAGATCCTAGTGAGAGAATGAGGCACATTCATAATCTGTGCTTTGTGTTTAGGTGAACGTTTATAATGTTGACATTTTCTTTAATGCCCTTCAGCAGTAGTAGCCTGTGGGATTTTTGATGTGTACTAGGTATGAAAGTCCACTGATGACATAAACATGAAGCTATTAAAAAAGAATCTGCAATGGAATATAAAGAAGTTGAAACAGTCCACTAGTTTGCAGAAAGAGAATAATAAATCATGCTTTAAACATAAAGTGGCTGACACTAATTCTGAAGTTTTGGAACTGTAGAATAGGATGCAGTTAATGCCATATCCCTTGTGCAGTTTGTGGTGCTCATCTGATTGATAACCTGGCAGAAAAAAATACTTTTTTTTTTTTTTTTTTAACGCTGGATAGGTGTCTAACTAATGTGGTTAGCTGTGATGATTTGAAATGGCTTTCTGTGTTATCTGACGAGTGCTAGAGCTGGTTGGAGATAAGTAGGCAAGAGCAGAAGGGATTTGGGATTATCTGGGAAGAGTTTGTCTTTACTTTTTAGCAGCTACTAACTGGCAGTTTAGCTCTGACTGTCTCAAGAAACAGCAGTGTGAAGGTAACCCAACTTCCATCAGGTGTTATTTTGATTTAAAATCATGAAAATATTTGTGCTAGGTAAGGTGAAACAGGTTTGAATTGTTAGCAGGGCCTGGCTATAGTCCTCCCAGCAGGACTGTTTCAGAAGGAATAGCGGAGCCTAGAGTTATATCAATGGGGAAAAAAAAACCACCATGATTTTTTAAGAAGACTTAAAAAGTCTTCCCATTAGAAAGAGAATTGGCTGCCAAACTTTATTTTTGCATAGTAGAAGTGAAGCCTGTTGATGTTTTTAAGCGTGACTCTTGCAAAAAATACTAGTCATAGACTTTTCTTCTGCTCTATTGTTTTGTGCAAATGATGATCTTATTCTAAAGGGGCTGGTGGCACTCTGCTCTTAGTTACCGAATACTTGTATTGCAGGACTCTTTGATGTGTTAACCTTTTGGATAGGAAATTGTCATGTTGGTATCCATCTCTTTGCTTTATTATTATTTTTTTTTTAATACAGTATACTTCTGCAGGACTGTTTGTCCTGTTCCCTAGAACAAACCCAAGATGAAACTGCTTTTTTTGTATTTTTGTTTTTCATTAGGATAGCGTGGGAATGTCTGCTTAGGGAACAGAGACATGGGATTTGCTGGGCAAGTGGCCTTTTGTGTCTGGAAGTAGCTTTTGCTGTTCCTATGAATGTATTTGCAAGTTTTGGTGTCCTGTAAGTTGTGAGGAAAATTTTCAAACTTTTTTACTTTTTTTTATTTTATTTTTGTTTTTTTGCACATGTTCAGCACAGACTTACTCAGCTTGAGTAGCTGGAGACACAGAAGAGGCTGTTTGTGCTGAGCGTGTTGCTTGTGAACACTGAGCTGGGCTTTCCCTCTAAGCAGCCCTAGGCAGCTGTGGACTTGCCTTTTTTTTTCCTTGCTCTGAATTAATGAGGAGCTAAAGTGTGATCTAACACTGCCTGGAGAAACCAGCTGGCATTGAAAGCTAAAGTAAGTGAAAACAATGGTCTAATTAGCTGGAGAGGAAGTTTGGGAGGGGAAGTGGGTGAGGTGGAGGTGTGAGTCTCATGTGTCTAGAGGTCAGGAAGGGTAAGGGAAGCATACTGGTGGGAAGCAGCTAGTGCTAAGGCAAGGCTTGCGGAGCGAGGCTTGGGTTTGGCTTGGTTTGGAGACTGCCATGGGTGAAAGTTGGGAGTAGGAGAGGACCAGGGGGCTGGCAAAGACTGATACAGGAGTGTACCCGTTGGAGCAGCTGATCTTGCAGAACATGGACTTCAGAAACACAGAGAATAGCCTCCTAGTCAGGGGACCTTTAGAGGATTTAAATTGCATCACTGCTTCAGCTAGAATTTCCTGCAGTAATGTGACACGTCAGCTTGTCCCTGCTTTTCATGGGAAGTCTGTGATTACGTATTGCATATGGTCTCGGTGTTTGATATGAAGTTCAGAAATTTGATCAGTTGGAGCCGCAACAGGTTGGGGGAGCTGTGGTTGCAATGCATGGAGTGCTGTGAAGCATGGGTGTCTTATCTTGGTCACCTAAATTTAGTGAATATTTTGGGCCACCATCCAACTGTTTGCCCAAACCCAACAGTAAAATTAAAATTTTGGGGTGTTGTGGGAGTATATCCATTAACATTTGTGAAGAACTGTAGTGCAGAGCCCTGCAGAAAAGGCCACAGGGAAGTTAATAACTCTGTCTTCAGGGCAATGCTTAATAGAGTGTAATAAATAAGGAATGAGGCCACACACTGAAGAGAGAATAGAAAACAAAATATTGAATAGATGCTCATTATGTGAGCACCATTCATTTGGTGCTGTGAATAGCAGGGGAAGTGTGATTGATTGTGCAGTTGGATTGTTTCCTAAAGCATGTATGTAAACAGAACAAATCAGTTACATAAGCAGCTTAATTTCTTCGGTTCCTAACTTATGGGTGTTAGGGTTTGGAAATTTTCATCTCCTCTGTGTGTGTATACATACATGTAAGAGGCAGATACACTGGATGCTGCATTAGTGGGAAAGTTTAGGGGCTGGCTTCATTTATCTAATGATGTATATAACGCAGCAAAAAACCAAAGTATTTTTGAAAGTATTAGACTTTTATACAGGCAGGGTGTCAGGAAAGAAAGACTCATAACAGAGGGCAACGTGACGACTTCTGAGACAAGTTAAATAGGTTAAGATTTATGAGAACTTTTTGATTCAACCAAGAAAATGTGGGCTGGTGTCTAATCATGTATTTAGCAATAGTTTTAACTTAATAATAATCCTTAGATAATTTTTTAAAATATATACATAAAGGTTTACTGACCAGAGAATATACTGTAGAGGTCTACAGACACATTTATAAGCCTGTTGTTAGTATCGCTCATCAGAGCGTAATCTGACTCACGAAACCATTTTAGGACAGTACTAAGAAAACCCACATTTAATTTATACTTTTGACCACAGTTTAAGCTTGTGGGTGGCAGATACTCACCTGTACACTCAGTGGTGTCTGTCAGTGCAACCTTTACTTTCTCTGTGACCTGACTGAGAGGAAGTTGGGTTTATTGCTGATGTATGGGAGAAGAGCTTTTTCGTGGTTCATGGTACTGTGTAGGTGCTAGGGAGGGCTGATGGCTCCACTGCTGCAGATGAGTTAGCACCTGTGGGTTTCACCAGCTCCTTCGTTTGGTCTGTCTCTTTGCTCAAGTACTCACTCCAGCATGTAGCCTAGAGTACCACCTACCTAGTAGGCTACAGGTCTTACTTACCGTGAACCACAGGGCAGCTTTCTGGAAATACAGCCCAGCAGTCATGGCTTGAGAAAAGCCCTGATACTCTTCTTTTTCCTGATACATTTGTGTAAAGGCAGTGAAGTATGTGCCTTCAGCGCAAGGTGCGTGCCTGGATCCTGTTAGGGGTCTAGCCTTTTTGGTGTCAGGACCTTCTTTCTCTGAGGACGTTTTTCACAGGCATGTTCAGAAGCTGGAATTGCGAGGAAATGTAAAGCATTATTTGCCCTTATTTAATTGTTCCTTTCCTCACTATTTAGTTGCTGCCATGTTCGCCATTGTCTTGCGTTTACCTAAAAAATGGTTGCCTGGCCTTTCACGAACTTGTGAAGAGGAAAGATGGTGACCACCTGAAACAATAATATCTGTGGCAGAATAGCCTGAGAACTTTAAATAACCAAAGGGGACGGCGTTTCCAAGGCAGCAGAGTGACCTTTGGATCCCAGAAGCAGGCTATTCATAGAGGCGAAGCCTTTGTCCCGCTTTGACCAGTGGTCAGTGAACTCTGGCAGGCCCCTCGGCTCACCATCTTGGCCCTAGACTAGCAGCTGGTGATTGATTCATTTAACTGTCCAGATTCACATTCTTCTGTCAAGGACTTGTCAAGGAAGAAAAAGGTTCTATGGAGGGCTATTCATTTTACTAAAAGGAAGGGGATGCATTATATGATTGAGTGGATTACTTTTGGGTCAGAAGAGTTACTGCATTGCTCCGTTTTAATTCGGCCCTCAATCAGAGAGATTTAGTTTATCAGCGCAGTGTGGTGCTCATGAAGAGGGACAGATCGTTTCAATTCCATCAGTGCAATAGGGCTGGTTTTTTGGGTTTTTATTGTGGTTCCCCCCCCTTCCATGATTTATCTACCAGACCATTTTTTTCCCCACCAGTAGATCTGCAGATTTTTGTGATTAGTTGATATGACAGTGTGTTAAGAATATTAATTTCTATTAATCTCACTCTTAATTTTAATGTGTATGATATATGAATGTTAATGCTCCTACTACCTCTCATATATGGTGTTAAGTAACCCAGAAAACCCTGCAGTAAGTAAAAGATTAGTGTGTTACCTCTGTTTTAGATGTGGAGAAAACTGAGGTGATAAATTCTACAGGATCAAACTAGTAAGTTACTTTCCTACAGACAATGTAGGCAGCTGTAAATCTGAGGGTAGAACCTGGTATTTTCTGTCCAGTCCCCATTTTCACCTGATGAACGAAAGTTTGTTGTAGAAACCCAGCATTTTGCAAATGCACAAGAGTGCTGTCCATTTGTCTGCTGGTTTAGAATCCTTTTTTTTTTTTTTTTTTAAACGAGGAAAAAGTGTTTCCATGCTTTATGAAACAAGTAATTTTTCAATTTTTATAGTTAATGTGTCCAAAAACCCAATTCAGTTGCATGAGGGAGGTGTGTTTCCTCTCCATCCTGTTGCCAAGGTCTTCCATCCGTCTTCCCTTGAGCTGGGCTGTGTTCCCTTGGCATTAGGAGTTTTTTGATGATCCTGTTCATGAAGTACCGAGAAAAGAACATTGTTGCTTAGCTCCTTCCACTGGAAATAACAGGCATTAAAGAGCAGATCCTGCCAGTTAACCTTCTGCCTCCGTTTGAATGAACATGATGAGCTGCAGCAGATGAAATATGACCTTCAAGTTTCTTTACCTCACTCTCGTAAGCTATGTATTGTTTTGATTTGGCTTATTGAACGCATTATGAGGGATTTCTGATTGGCTTCAGGCCAAGGTGTTATACTTCTGCTGATGGAAGTACAAGTGCATAATTTAGAAGAAACTACAGGAAGGCTTGGTCTGTTACATTCTTTTTCTCTCCCTCTTTTTTTGAGGGAAAAGGGAGAATTTTGTTGAGATAAAGGAGTAGCTTAACTTAAGAGCACAGGAGAAGAAGGAACTCTGAGATAATCTAACTTTGCTTAACTCTTCTCTGTTCTATACGTCCATGTATGTGTCAGAAATCCAGGATAAGTACGACACCTGTTGAATTGGCTTCCTCCTTTCATGGAGGCATGGTAGTATTCTTTTCATGTCTGCAGTTGCATTTCCCGGGGATCAGTCTCCTTTCTCAGAGCTCGTTTGTTTCAGGCTGGGGCATGACGTCTGAGATGGGGATACTGGCTTCTCTGTGCTCCACATAACACTTCCCTTGGCACCTTCCTGGTGGCTTTGATTTGTGGCCTTGAGTTGGAGATAAATAATGAGCTTTTGAAAATAATGGAAAAGGAAAATGGGTTGTGATTGTGTATTACAGAGTATAAGTAATCTAATAACCAGATGTATTACATACTTTGTAGAACATGGTTTTTTGCTTGCACTATGACTGGGCAAACTGGTAATCTGGTTATTGCCTCCCACCCAAGAAGTCAACAACCATAGCAAGGTTTTGTCTTCCTTTAAAGACAAAATTTTTTTGGTTTCTTCTGTTTGCCTTTTATATGGGGGCTTCGTGGTGTGTTCAGAACAAATTTGCAGGATGTTTTCCAGACACGTGATGAAGTGAGAGAAATTTACATGAGGAAAACTTTAAGGATTTCTATGACATTGAAGGCAATATGATTTTTATGTGGAAGCCACACTTCTGATTTGTTTTATGGGAAAATTGCAAAAGTTTTAAACTCTTCCCCCTCTCCTCCCCCCAAAAATTTTCAGATAAACGTCTAATTAGAGGATTTAAGTAACTTAAATAAAAAAAGCAGATCTAACAACGTCTTTTGTTTTACTTGGGGTTTTGGGTGAAGTTTGTTTCTGTTTTTCTCCCTGCTGCTCTCAGACTTTAAGACATTCAGAATTTTGCTCTTAGTTGCTACCCTCTGTAGAAAGACTGTTATTGGGGAGAGGTCTCTGGGCTGTGTAATGCAGTAGGGGGGCATTTGGTGACAGGGAAATGAGCTGCAGGCGTTTGGCCCTTGAGAGTGGAGGCATCTCTTCTTTCCTTTCCCCATGAGAATGCTGAAATGTTGACATTTGGAGAGGGGGCTGAAGGGCTTGAATTCCCAGTGCCTCTCCTCAGCATTTTGCAGGGAAATTGTGTCTTTCATCCTAGGATGCTGGTTGTGAAACACTGTGAGCAAAAAACGAAGAGTACTCCTATCTCTCAGGGATAGCGTTTCTGACAGCCTGAAGACTTACAGCGCTGCTGTATCAGCTTACGCTCATTCATACGTGGATGGTGTCGGTTTGCCACTGTATGAAATGAAACCTTTTCCTCTGCCTCCCCCCCAGATGTGAGGGAAGGCGCAGTGGTGGGCGACGCAGCAGAGGAATGTGTGGGGCCCCGCTGCTGTCCTGGGATGCTCTGCAGTGCTTCCTCTGATTGATGAGCTGGGGAGGGTGAGGTGAAGAGTGGGTATTGCGTTCTGCTTAGGGTCTTATTTTATTTTGAGCAGGAATAGCATTTATTTATTTTTGAAGGTACGTTACTGATAAATAGAGGTCTTGCCCTTCTGCTGGTGTCTGCAGTGAAATTCATTGATCAGAATGGGGCAGCTTTAGCACTTACAGTGCTGGAGGCTCTTGTTACACAGTGCTGATACTGTCTTTTCTGCGTCGCACTGAGTGACTATTACATTTTTGTTGTTCTTTTTGGGGTTGTTCTTTGAGGAACCTTAGAATCATAACAGTCAATCTTTAATTTTCTATTTCTACTCTTCTTTGTGGTTTTTTTTTTTTTTTGGGGGGGGGGAGGTTGGATGCTAAATTAGGATAGATGTGAAGGGATACATCTTTTGTTGCACAATCCTGCTTGTGTTCTGATCCTTCTCTTCATGTTGTGAAGTGCAAAACTGTGCTGGATGTTCCCCATACAGCATTGGGCTATTAAGCAGAACTAATTCTTCACAGAATGGCAACAACTCCAAAGAAAGGCATCTGTAGGATTAAGCATAGATGCTAGAAGGCAATCATTTGGCAAACTGCTGAAGGAAAGCAGTCCTTGCAAGGGAGAAAGTGGTGTGTTCTTTCTCCTGAATGCTTGCAGCCACACAAGTAGAATAGCTTTGAAGCTGGTTAATGTGGCTTACTGTGTGCCTTTTCTGTACTATTTCCTACATTTCTTGTCTGCAGAAGAGCAGAGGGGAATTCCTTGACAAGTGCATTAGCATTTATTGTGCACTTCTGTGGCCACACACTGTTGCCTGCATGATAGATAGACTGAGAAGGGAAAACCCCAGCTGGGATGCCTTCAAAAGTGAAAAGATCAAATCTCTCATGCTTGTGTACATGATTTGGTAGGGTATGTCAGTTACACCATCAATAAACTGTTGAATTTATAGAACCCCATATTTCTAAGCCTCAATCTTTTATTTCCTTTAAAACAGTGCTAGTGATAACTCCTGAGGTGATATGTATTCCTCGTTTCATTGGGAAGGGTTGTAGTGGTATATTTTAATTTTTTTTTCTAAAAATCATTTTTACTAGATGATTGAGGCGTAGTAAGGCAATATGTGTGGTTGTACAAATAGCTTACACGTAGCTGCCAGAAGAAGAAAGTGTCATTGTTGCAATATCATTAGCTGATTTGACCAAAGTAAAATAGAAAGACCTGGGTGTATTATCTTGTACTTTCCTCCCTCACAGATTGGGGAATTTTGATGTGTGCCACCACACTGCAATTCTCCGGGATCATCATCTTGGTGTGGCTCTAAGAGCACCCAATGGGCTGGAGAACAAACAGTAAAATAAGGCACTCATGGATGGGTAGTATGCCGGTTAGGGTCCTCCTGTTATTTTCTGTAATGCATTGATGCTGCCCAGGATCCCATTTGTTGTCACAGTTATGTTAATATGTCATGAATAACAAATTGTGTGTCTGTTCCAGTGGCCTGAGGAAGAAACAGTACAGTCTAATAGTCACCTTGTCAAATTGTACTTTTCTGTTCCTGCATGCGTGTTTCTGCATTTAAGCGAACTTTTTGAAGCGTGATTGTCCACTTCTGAGGAGCCAATTTTCTTTAACTGTTGCAATGTTTTTTCTTAACGTACAGCAGACATGCTGATTATGAACTCTTTCTGTTGCTAAGGTTAACGCTTTCCAAAACTTGTGGTGAACATATGCTGCCTATTTAGCAACAGGAAAGAGCATCTTTCATGAAGTACAATATATCCTGAGATGAAATGATTGCTTTTATCCTTGAAAAAATGTATTGGTATCATAGAGACTCTTTGCGTATTGTGATGCTTATTATTATAATTTTGAATTCACAGTTTTACCCAAGAAGGAAAGCTTAGACAGACAGCCATATGTTTAAATGTTGAGAGCCTGATGTGCCATTTGATGTGTCCTGTGCCTAGAAAACACACATCTACAGGGCTGGACAGTTCTGACAGAGTAGTGGTATCAGTGGTAGGGCTTCTGCCTTGAGTGATGGCCATGCATATGGGAAGAGGTTGTATTTCCAAAACTGCCAACTGCCTCACCAAAGGGAGGCTGTTCCAGAGCCACGTGCCTCATTTGTCCTTTTTTTCCTGATTTTTCTTTTCTTTTTTTTTTTTTTTTTTTTTATGGAGCAGCCAAAGATGATAATTCTTTCTTTGAGAGACTGTCCTCAAACCTTGCACTTCTAAAGAGCTCTTGCAAGAATGGAAGGAAGTTTTGTTTTGTTTTTAATGAAAACAAAAACAAACTTGGGAAAGTCAGGACATACAAGGAAAAGGCATGAATAAATAAAAAAATTTCTCAGTTTTTCCTGGTAGGGGGGAATTTGTACTTACCTTGTCGAGTTTCTTCTCCTTTCCTGTCAACTGTCTTCAGCGTGCACCCTTTTGAGTTGTCCTCTTCTCTTGGCTTTCTGCACTGGGATACATCGGAAACTTGCTCACAGTAGTTTCCATTATGCGTGTGGAGAAGAGAATGTACTTTACTACTTTCTGTGGATACTGTAAGAAAGAAGGAATAAGAGGATACTGTAGGAAAGAAAGAGTAAATGAGTATGTTTCCCTAAAAACTAGTCCAGAATTGACTTCCAACTTTCCAGGAACAGAAATACTACATATGAAACTTCAGACTGGTCTTAACTTTGAGAAGCTGGTTGTGAAAATTTATCGGTGTGTGGCCAGAAACACTTTTACAGAATCTAGTTGAAACGCAAATGGTGTAGAGTTTAGTGATCTTCAGTGGATGTATTCAGACTTGGTTATTCCTGTACAGAGATTTTTAAAGTGATCATCTGTCAGCCACTGAATTAGGAGCTGTAAAGAAAGGAGCAAGGGGACCTGAAAGTGTTAGAGGAAACAAATGAGATTGCAGCTGACATCTCCAAGGGAACTTTTGTTCAAGGGTGCTCAGGCTGTTGACCTCTTTGCTTCTCCATTTCATTGCCTTTAGATTATAGCATTCTTCAGTACCAGAAAAGTAGTGGCTAGTTTGTGACAGGGCAAATGCTACCCCCTTTTTTTTTTTTTTTTTTTTTTTTTTGGTAGGGGTAACAACCATAGACGCTTCTGTGCAAAGCTTTTAATACATAAAGAAACAGTTTTGCATTGTATTTTGAAAGTGTGACTTTTATATAAGAAGCTAATGATTTATATCCTTTTTTTCCCTTTTTATCAGAGAATGGAGAATAATTCCTGGTGATCTGCATCTTGGTTTGGAAATCATTGTCTAAAAATTACACTTCTTAGATATCTGTCAGCATGTTGGCAAGAATCTGAGAGAGGAAAGGAAGAATTAAAATCTATTGTTGTTTCTTCCTTTTTTCATGCCTTTCTCTATTGCACCTCCCTTTATTTAGTTTTAGTGGCAGAGCTAAGTATATGGTAGGCTATAGAAGTAAATGTTTTTTCAATAAGGTGACCATAAGTTTTAGCAGAGCAGACTGCTTCCCAGGTGTAATTGACTGGCAGTTTGTTGGAGGCGAAACTGCAGTAAGCTCTGCAAAGGAGTTCACCCTTTAGCTTAGCAGTCAGGGCCCTGAAGAAGATTTGTCCAGAGCAGAGATAATGAATTGAGAACAGCAGAAAGGGCAGATGGTCGAAATCCTCACTCAGTACTTCATCTGGGATCTCCTTGGTATTTATCAGTGAAAGCTTTCTGTAATTACCCCTACGTGCGGAGCAGTTTCTGGTCCCTCCAAAACTCTAAATGTGATTTTGAGAGGGTCTCACAGACTAACGCTTCAGAAGGGTTTGCTCTTCGCCTATAACCTGCCAATACTATTCTGCCAACTGAAATGTGAGAAGTGCATGGTGTAAGGGATCAGTTTTGTCTATAGGGAATGCCAAATTTCCTGGCCAAACCTGGGTCATTCTGTGTGCTTACATGTCTTTCACACTGTAGAAATGAAGTTTCTGATCTTGTTAGCTTTTTGCAGTATTTGGAGCTTAAAAAAAATTGTATTACTTTGTGTATTGTTAGGTTTGTGTTTTCAGTTGAATTATTGGCATATTCCACACTCATATAAAATTTTTTTTATAAACATTAGCAAAACAAACTAGAACAACTCCTCTCCCTTCCAGTCTTCCTTCTTTCCTTGATCCCAACAAAGTAATATATGCTAGAGTGGAGTATGTGGAGGAACACACACATCAGCTAGAGAATTGAGAAGGCACGGTATTTTCTCAATAAAGGGTCTCTTATCTCTCTAAGGTAAGGTCCTGACTCAAACCTTATTGAAATCAAGGATAAGACTGCTACTGGTCAACAGGTTGGAAAAAAAAAAAAGAAGAAATATGTGTCAGCAGTCTTAAATATCTGGTGCTCAAACTATCTGGTTCTGTGAACATAAAGTGCTTGGATGCCAGTAAGCTATGCTGGTAGCTCCCAAAGCGTCATCCCATTTTGATAAAATCAGTCCTTTGGCTTAGGGAGAAAAAAATGGTAAGAAGGGAAGAGGAACCCAAGTTGTAGTGCTAAGTTAGTGGCTCCTAAAAATGCAGCTCTGCAATTTCCCACTCGACAGGGTTTTCTGAAGCAACAGAATAACAATCACAGTAGAATATGATTGCATTCTGTACGAGCTGTAATTCCAGTCCACCTTCTTTAAAATGTTAAAATGCCTGCTAGGAGATTCTGAATGGCAAATGGTTAAGAAAAATCTTTGGGATAGAGGCATTAATAGGTTTCCCATATCAATTATTGATAGTGTCAAATCAATGCAGCAGTTTCAGTCTCATTTAACCTCCCTATTATTTAATTTTAATGCTCTACAGTAATAGTCTGAGACTGGACTCCTTTTCCAATACAATTCTGAACTATTGTATTCCAGACTGCTGCTATGGTGTTCATACAATGACAATGTAAGAATTTCTTCATATTGGTAAAGTCATACAGGAACATTCCTTTATCTTTTTGTTTTCATTTTAAGAAGAGATAATTGATGTATTAGGTTTATCCTGGAAATATGTTTAACTTAAGAAGTATGTGTGAAAATACACAGTGTAATCTGTTTCACAAATAACATGGCAAAAGGCTAAATGTTAACCCTGCTTGCAGATATTTCCAATGTACACAGCAGGCTGTGGGGGTTTTGTTCTGTATGTTTCTGAACAACATAGAGCTTATTAAAAAAGGGGGCATTATTTGCACTTCTGTGACTACTTTTCATTTCAGTGTAGACTAAAAGAAACATGACTCATTACCATACCCAGATTTACATTTTTGTCTAGAACTAGAATTTTTCATGGAGAAAAGTTTTGATGAATTTAAACTTAAACTTTTTTCTTAGTTGCTAAAGGGAAGGGTTTTCTTCCTCTCATTTTAGTAAGTCCAAGGTATAAACATTTCTTTTAAGGTAGTTTCACTGACACTTGGGTTGATTATAGAGGCGTTTTCCAAAACTGTTCTTGAGGAGAACCTCGTGACTTTTCTGAGATATTGGCAGTGTATATTTAGGGCTGAATTTGCAGTTAGATTTTTCTGTACAGTTTGCATCCTGCCAGCACAGTACTTCTATAGATACATGGGCTTTTTGTCTTGTGAAAACACTCACCTAGCTATTGACCTGCATGTTCAGATGTTTCTGGAGAAAGGTGTTAACAAAGAACCTGGAAAGTACTGAAATATTTCTGTATGTAGAAACACTACCTTAGATGCCAACCAAGGCTTGCTTTGTAGCAATGTTTGTAGTAAAAAGTGTATGCCTGGCAATAAGGGCTTTCAACCTGACAGGATACGGTGGTTGGAGGAGTCCTTTTACTTATGTAACACTTCTGTTTGATTCTATCTCTCTTGTTTTTTTCCCTCTTCCTTCCTTGAAATAAATACTTTTTGTAATAGCTGTATTGCATCCTTTTTTTCCCCTCCCCTTCTGTTTTTCATATGCAACCTCTAGGTTATCCTGGAAAATGATTTTATTTTTCATATTGAGAAAATAAATGTCATACTACTGGTAAATAGCGTGTTTCTGTCATGTAATCTTATCTTAGGTTTGTATCCTGTCTTCTTTCTGAGACTGAGTTCTTAGTAACTGGCTTGATAGAACAAAGGAGAGGCAGAAATTAGAGCTAACATGAAGCTGGAAAATGACAGAAAGGTGAAATGGATGCCCTTTAATAGGGGTGACCACATTCCCAGAAGATTCAAGCAAATACTGATTCTAAAATTATATCTTAACAGTTTAGTGTTGGTGCCTCATTAAAAGCCAGGGATTAATAGCAGCAATCTCCTTGTTACACATTAAAAGAATTTGGTTTAATTTTGGATTAGAGGCTACAAGGTGCCATTCTAGCAAAGTTATTCCCAAGGTATCAGTGAGGTGTAGTGGCATGGCTTAAAGACTGTGATTTCTTTAGCTGTCCCAGTTATACTTTACACACAAACACACCTGTATGGATTTTAAAATTGTGATGAACTGGTTCAATAATACTTTTAAACATATGTTATCTTTGGAAGTGAAATTGTCTGGAAATGCTTGTTTGAAATGTTAAGGGTGGCAGTTGAAGTTACAGTCCACACTGCCTTTCTGGGGCTGAAGGTGTGGTTGGGTTCAGGTTAGTTCAAAGACATTAAGATCTGTGGATACTGGTATTAGAGATTCAACCTGTAATCAAGACTTCCTTATATATTAGATGAGGATGATGTGCAATACTCTGCTTTGCTCTCCTGCAAGTATGCAGGAGTATGCAGCTTGTGCAATGTGAGTAGCTGGAACAGGTTTGGTCATTCTCCTCCCTTTTGCACTACAGTACTACAGGTGTTTATAAGCATACAAGTGAGAACAACTGTCTTGAGAGCCTTAATTTATGAATTCATTAATTTGAGGAGAGGCATAGGATGAACTTATGGACACTTTAGTCCCCTCACTGGTTTTAGAATGTGGGGAAAAGGAGAGGACGATTTGGTTAGCTGTTTTATTGTTATCAGTTGCTTTTTGTTTAGGCTATCTCAGCTCATTAATACATCAATGTGTGATAGCATTTACTGCCAGGGTTTAACACAGAGGGGAAAAAAAGTACAGTTTTAGAATTCTAGTGTGAAAACTTAAGCACCTGACACAGTGTTACCCAAATTTTTCACTGAGTTCTTAACATCTTGAAGTGATGTCACCAGCCTGTGTGATTTATTTGATAGTTTTATTTATTTATTTCGTGATACTTGTGATTTTTTTGGGGGGGAGACTAATTTTTTTCCCAACTGAGTTTAAGTATCAGGCTTTCAGCACTGTATACACCTTTGGCTGTTAATTAAAAATAAGCATACGAAACTAAAGTTTTAAGCAGTAGTAGTACAAAACTATGCCATTTCAGAATATTTTTTCAAATGCAAGGATATAGAAAAAGTGTGTTTTAGTTAGGCTTATTTTCATAACGACTCTGGCAGAAATTAAAAATAACAGCTGGCTTTAAGGAAAGCCATACTTCCAGTTTATCAGAAGAGTTAAATCTCTGGTAGTTTACAAGAATGCCATTGCCAGTACGTTGCCTGAATTACAGTCTTTTTCTCTTTACTCTTTTATAACAGAATGAACTGGCACTTTTCCTTTGTGCCTGAAAGGGCCAAATGTGTTATGGATGGTATCGCTTCCTTTTACAGATGGAACTCAGTTCCATCTCAAACCTGATTGTTCCCTTAAACAATAGTCATTGATAGGAGGAAAATATCTGTGCAGACAGTGAGTGAGACTGAAGGAGGATCAAGTCTTTGCAGATGCTTCCATTCATGAGCTAAACTACCAGAGGTCCGTAGTTCAGCAGCAAATCTTTCTGATGCCTGGAGTGGTCAAGAAGACTCCAGAACTAATGTTTTATTCCCTAGCTAACATACACCGTTGCATTTCAAAGAAAAGCAAAATAAGATAAAATTGAGTCTGATCCTTGGAGTTAGAGAAGGACCAATTACAGGCAAATACTTTGCAAGAAGCAAAATCCAACAAGTAGTCTCCTCCTCCACGGAGTGTATGTGGGGGTTTGGTTCTTTTAATACTTTGTCTTTGGTTTTCTTCCAGTTGTGCTGGATTTTATGAAGAGGATGACAGATGGCTTGTTCCTCATATGTAGCTCATAATTCTGTGAAGGCACATTCTGTAGTATGGTGCTGCTGTCTTCCTCTGATCACAGGATATTGGTAAAATTCAGTTTCCTCTTGATCTCATCTGCTGCTGCTGCAGCTGTAGCAATGCCTCTACTGTGACAACTTGTTGCTTTCCAGAATTACTTACAATTTCTGATCTGCTTGTACTCACTTGCAAAGTAAGTGCTTTTTCTGTGTAAGGGGTCCCATTAACTACAGTAATCCAAACAGGGACTTCAACATAGTTATAATAGTTCTTCCAATTTATTCTCTTTCTCCTTTTCTATTTTTAAAAATACTGTTTTATTTAAACAGAGGAAATTTATTCATTGGGTGAAGTCAGGATGACACTTTGTGAATTTTCTTTTATGGTCTTGGTCTTACTCACTTCCCCACTGACCCGCAACACCACAGGTTCTGAGTTTTTGCAGAGCAGGCAGTGCCAGTGATGTGGAGTTACCTGATTATCCATGGCATTTTGCTGGAAACAGATACAATTTGGACCAAAAAATGTCAACAGGAATCTATAAGGAAAAGCCAAGCATTATAATCCCTTTCATCAACTGTAGCACCTATGTTCAGTATGTTCCTGCTGAATAATACATGCTCCTGCTGAATAATAGATGTGTTAATGAAGAGAAAGTTGAAAAGGATACTTTCAAAAGAAAAAAAAAAAAGGGAAGAGAACCTGAGGGAAGGAAAAAATATAGCTTCCTTGTTAATGGATTTAAGATTGTTGTAAACTGAGATATGGTCTCGGACATAGAGAAGACAGCATTTGCTTGCAATTGAGCAAATGCAGAAAAAAATGCAGTCCCTCTGCCAAGAAATTCACAATTTAAGTAGGAAAAAAAGACCATAAACAGATTCAGAGAGGAGACTACAAGGACATTACACTGGTCCACATGTATGGTCCTAGTCTAGCAGCCAACGGTTACTGAAATTTTTTTGAGTGCATCATGACACAGTGAATTGTAAGGACAGGTCAGATCAGGAACCTGAAAGCAGTCCTGGCTAGAATTTGGAGTTCTCTGATGCTCATATTTTATATGGGCATATCCACTATTTTATATTCATATTTAGTAGTATCTGAAGATGTTCAGAATGAATTGGGAGATTCTTGGTACTTTGGTGACTTCATTGGGAGGATGTTATATTGCCTTAAAATAATAATGCAAAGGAGGTGTTTATAACTTACATTCTAGATAAGAGACAGTTTAAATCAGCCCTGTAGCCACACTTCTTAGTGAACTGGGAGCAGCATGTTCCCAACTCCTTGAGCAATATACACATCCTTTTAGATGACATTCAGAGCTGTGTGCTTCCACATGCATTGATGTATAAGCTACTTCCTTAGCAGCTTACTAAAACCGTGACATTTTAAATGCCTCAAGAGCTGTCATCTACCTGCATCCTAGAAATCCTGTGTTATGAGACTTTACAGCTATCTGGAGAGATTTTCCTTGTGTGTTTAGGGTTCCATACTTTAGTATGGAACTATGATCATTGTATGTTGTATGCCACAGTTGACTTTAGGATATTTTTTTTAATTAAAACTATTGATTTTAAATTGAAACACAACCTGATTCATAATTAAAAAATAAAAAGGGCAATAATATTTTACTTTGAAAGGTTTGGATTTTCCCATGCACTTTGTGCTTGTTCTGTTTGCATGGATATCTTTCTTAAAAAAGGAGCTCTCATTTGTAGGCTACAGGCTATACTGGTTAAAGATAGTCAGGGTTTTTTTGGACTGAGAAGTTTAGGTTTATGTTGCTGTAGAACCGATCTCCAGCTTATTTTCAAATCCTGAATGTATCATTTTAAATAAGTAGGTTGATGTTTTTGTTTTAAAAAATGGTTAGGGCTATCCTCCTCTTCCCGATGTAGTTGAATAGCTGTTGCGGCATCAGAGGCTACCTTTCATACCTGTTGATCATCTTGCACTTTCTTCTCTGAAGGAAGTTAATTGACTCACTTGGCTTGAAAGGAAAGCGTGGATATGTGTTAAGGATATTAATAAACCTACTGAAATGCATCAGGTGTTGAATAGCAGGTGTACAAACCAACCCTTGTCCAGCAGCAGTGGTTCCGGGTGAGGTTGGGACCCTTTGCTGACTGACAGTCTCTGGCACTGGCTCTTTCTTAGATACCCTTTTGTTTATGTACTAGCTTTATTATCTTATCTCCACAGATTTTAGGGCCTATCAATGTAAAATGTGCTGCACTGATAAAGCTCTGAAGAGCAAAGAATGAAACAGAAAGTGGGGGTGGGATGGAGGGCTGGAAAACTGAAGAGCCTCTTCATGGAGATATACCTGAATTGTCTTTTGCCTGAGGAAGAAACCCAAAATACTGATAGATTCTGGATGTTTTTGACGGACAAAATTATTTTCTTTGTGAAAGGATCTTTGCTGTAGCATTTGGTGTGAGGAGAGTGGCAGGAGCCATGTCCCTGCCCTTGGGTGGGTAGGTGACAGCACAGGCATCCCTTTTGCTAGCACTGTATTGCCTCCCGTACTTGCCTGTTCCTTGCTAATATATTTCCATTTAGCAACCTCACCTGGACTTCCCATGCTAGAGCTAAAGCCTCTTTCTGCTTTTTCTGTTCTTATGGATTAATGGCAGTCATAGCTCCCTGTCCTCTCTAATATCGCCCTTGTATATTTGTAAGGCTGTCACTTCTCTCTCTGGTTCCTTTCCCGGGCTGATCAGGTCCCAGCTCTTTTAGTCTTTCCTTACAGGTCAGGTTCTGTTTTCTCCTGAAATGTCTCATTTTTATACCTCACATTTTAAAAATAATAGTTCTAGATCAAACAACACATTGAAAATTTTAAGGGTGAATGTAAGAAATCACTGTGCTTGTGGTAGCACATTCAGAACCCTTTCACAGTACAGTTATGAAAAACTTTATCCATATAGCTCCATTTGTGTGACATTCACCTCTGAAGTGTATGTACTAAGCAGAACTTGAGCTCTGAAATACTTTATTTGTTATTAGCATCTGGGAAACTCAGCAAAGGTCCACCCATTAAGTCACAGCTCCAGCTCTGCATATTCCAATTGCTTCAATGGAGATGGGGAGAGTAGCGATGTGTCTGTAGACTTGCCATCTGCCTGGATCTGTCAGTACTCACATAAAGGTTATTCCCAACTCAGATCCAGACCAGTGTGCGCTATTTGAGTAGCAAATCATTCAGAAATATGTGTTGATATAGCAAAAAGGCATGGCAGAACTTCTTTCATAATCTGTTTTAAGCCTCGCTCCTGCAAGGACTGAGGAATCACACTAAACTTCAGGAAAACGTGCAAGTTGGCTTTGGTACTAAAAATGAACACATGTATATTTGTTGCATTTTGAAATACTGTTTCAAGAGAGAGCGGCGCATCATGAAAATTAGATCAAGAAGAGAAAATTCAAGATTAAGGTTGTCATGTGCTGTCCTGAAATCAATTTCTTTGGAAAAAGACATAGCTGTTCTTTAACATACAAGTTTGTTTTTTCTCAAGTGAAACCTCTTCGCCTGCAAATTAAAAAAAAAAAAAAAAAGGAAAAGGTTCTTGGTTTCATTTGAAGGGTTAGGGCTATTGTGTAATTCTCAATAGCATTAACACCTAAGTTCTACAGATGGCGTTATGCCCTTTTGTTCTTTCCACCTGAGAAGTTCATCTATCTGAGTGGCCATTATCTCTTGAGAAGCACTTGAGTGGTCAGTATGGAGTGTTGAAGTTTCTCAATATTTGCTGTATTCTGGTTAGATGAAACCCAATTCTGCGCTACTGTTTCAGTTCAGGGGTTTTATCTTCCATTCTTCCAGTTTATTTATTATACAGTTGCAGTCCAGTCTTGGGCTAGTCTCAGCTGTGATGGAAACAGCAAGCGTTAACGATAATAAACATGTAGGTCATTGGAATTTCTTTTGCCTCCTAAGAAAGCTCATTCAAAAATTCACTTAATGACACAAAGCATGTGAGTAGAAAGTGCAGCATGTCAGGGAACAAGTCGCCTGGACTTGTGTTTGAATGAGCTGCTGGACTTCATTTCAGGAGTGAATGAAGTAGGTTTGTTGTGTTTCCTTTTTGTTTGTTTGTTTCTCTCTCTTTTATTTTGTTTTTATTGAGTGAAGGACTGCTGCTGTATTTAAAAAACCAAACAAAAGGTGTGAAGGTTGAGCTGCATGAGCTTTACGTACTTTAATAGTTAAATCTATGCAAACCTGTTTAGGTGCATAATATTTTTTTGCATGCATTCAGGATGGTATTTATTCTGTGTATGGTGCAGGAGACACCAGCAGTGTTTCTGTAAGATTTAATCAGCATGTGTCTGCAAGTAATCATTTGGATTTTGAGCTTGTGGGTGTTTGCTTCAATGCTAGATGAGGGAACTCATACCAGAACTGAACTCTGACTTCTGTCTGCATAGGTAAGTTTATTGGACAGAACTATGCCATCAAAGGTATTCATACTGAGAAGTAACTATACAAGCACATGTTACTGTCACATAAATTGCAGGAATTATAAAAGTAAACACAGTTTCTAGCTGTTGTTTCCTTCTTCTGCAAGCAGTGTTTGGTATCTTGCAAGTTAAAAAGGGTGGGAGCATCAGCTTCTTGGAGTAGCATTAATTGTTTTCTTTTGGCTATAAATCTGGGAACAAAATGATTAAATAGCCTGGAGAAGAGGGGGAAAACTCAAATAAAAAGGCACTTACATTTATTGCGTTTTGCAGGGTTGTTTTTGGGAACAACGTATGTCTCTTGAGACTTTGTTTCTTATCCATTTTATAGAGCTCTGGCCTCTTAACAGCACTGCTTTAATGACTTGTTCTTGGGGTTCTGAGTTGGTATCAGCGCTTGCCATGAAAACAAGCCTGTTACAAAGAGGTCAGGTTTCACGAGACAGCAATAGACTTGTAAAAACAGATTTTACTGGAACAAATAAAGTCAGAATTAAGAAGAAACCAGAGATTTGCGTAAAGAAACAAGATACAGAAGGAGCAAGTATTGAGCTAAACTGATAAACAATGTATAAATTTAGATGGGAGATAAGCAGGATTTTTTTGTTTTGAAAACCACGCTTAGTGATGTCAATGAGTTTTTCTGAAGATTTTGTGCATTTCTCCGTAGTTCTGACTTTTGCTATCTTTAAAGATTAATTTTCTGAGGAAATACATTGTTCCTGCACAGCTGGCAAAATGTTCTTTAAATATCAGCTTCGATTAACAACCTGCATTGGATTTTCTAAATAGTATAGCTGAGTCTTTTCCTGCTTGCTATCATGATGACGTTTTGTGCTCCGTGAAATACTAATTTTCCTCAGTTTCTTCTGTAGTTCTTGAGAGTCTCACTTCTGTCTTTAATTTTCAGCTGTGATGTGCTGGATGCATGGAGATAACTTTTTTACATACATAAATGAAAACCAGATATTGTTGTTTCTGTTGTCTCACTCTGTCCCTTTAAATAATTGTACCAATATAAGAAAATTCTGGATGTGATTTTATCGTTCCTATGGAGATCAAACTTTTAAAGGTGTGTAAGAGCTTTGCTTTGATAAGACTGTATAATTACCTTTTTCCCTTGTTAAAATGGTCCTTTCTTATGCCACTGTGTGGTGCAGCTTTGCTATGTGATAGCTTTGAAACTCATGTTACATTGATTTGTGGTGTTCTTATTATCTATGCCTTTATTACATTCCTAGAGATTTTATAGTGAAAGCTAAGCAGACTTGCCTGGTTTGCTACATCATACTTTCAGTAAATAAATGACGAATGCAAAGCACTGTGTTTCTTGTTAGAAAATCTGTTAAGAATAGCACTAGGGATATAGTATTCTGACTCCAGGTGAGCACATGTAATCAGTGTAGGGAGGAATTAGAACGGAGAAGGAGGGAAGGGAGGAAGACGGACAAGCCTGGATGCCTTCCTGCCCACCCCGGCCCCTTCCGTGGTGGAAAACCACAGGAGAGTCAGGTTGCAATCAAATGCAGCAGAAAGCAAATCCAGAAAGTTTAGAGTTATGGGAACAATCCAGGCTATGTGCAGATTATTTGACTTGTACTGAATCTTTCTGTTCTGTGAAGTCGAACTTCTGTAGGTAGGCAAAGAACTATTAAGTCTCTTTTTTATTCTTCTAATGATTTCTTAGCAATTGAAAGAAAACCTGTTTAAGAAGAGACCTTTTTTCCTGTCTCCCCCATAGGCTTTAAATGTAAGACTTCTGTTGTAACGTCTTTATGCAAGTTGTGGGATTTGTTTTGCTTGTTTGTTCTTGAACCTGGTACTGCTCAAAAGTGAAAGAAAGAACAAAAAGTGGAACGTAGAGAACTGGGTTAAATTCTGCTGGTGAGAGAGGGTAGTTCCCTCTGAGGTGAAGGTGTGTAGGGAACAGACTTCAGGGTGTGCTGGGGCTGTGGGAACCCACTGGTCATAAAAACAGATACCAGGAGCATCTCTGCTTGCGCCCTGGGAGTCTGGATCACGTTTGAGGGGCCAGACCTAGCTTCCGATGGCCACGGTGTTTGCATCATGCAGCTGCAATGGCTTTCAGGTGATTTTGCTGTACAAGGTGGTTCCGTTGTTTTGTTAATCACATTTTTCGGGAAGTCTGTTCACAAAGCTGCAATACGTTCACTCTGCTGGTGTATTTAGGAACACTCATTCCTGCTGTGCTGATGCAACTACAGAAACACAGTGCAAATAAAAAAAAAAAAAAGGATTTATCCTGATCTAGGAAGTGAAATCGGTATACTAGTAATAGGAATCTTTAAGCTATGTAGTTAGGACCATGTTAGGAATTAAATTTGTGCATGGAGGAAAAAGCAACCAGGTAATGTTGTATCTCCTTCATACTCCAATATCAATCTATTGATGCTATGCAACGGTACTAAAATGTCGAGGGGGAGGAACATTCATTAGAGTGCTTCGTGTGCATCAGTACTGGATGTGTCTTCTATGCAGAAGGGCATTGCAAACATGGTAAATAGGATGAAACCCATTTCGATTAATAAACAAGTAAAACAGGAATTCTTTGAACACAAAACTTGAATGTCAAGGGATGAGTAACTTACTAATATTGATTTATCTATTGAAATCATGTTTCTGTATAATTTATACAAGAGTATAAATTTATTTGAAATCTGATTTTTTTAAAAAAACCAACAAATCAGTACCATTGAGTTTATGCAGAGATGGTTCCCTCTGCAGTTACAGGGGATGGAAATGTGTGTGGAATTGTTCTCTGAGTTACCCAAAAGGAGCTGCCTCTGAAGAGTTGTTCTTTCTGTTAGTTTTGTTGTAAGTAGCAGTAGATAAGCAATTAGTCTTGCATTCCTTTCCCTTTTGGGTT
This sequence comes from Falco naumanni, assembly GCF_017639655.2. Taxonomy (NCBI): domain Eukaryota; kingdom Metazoa; phylum Chordata; class Aves; order Falconiformes; family Falconidae; genus Falco; species Falco naumanni. The sequence continues at coordinate 18,067,576 of NC_054060.1, read as the reverse complement.
TTATTTTCTGAGAAATCCAACTACTGATCAATTTCTTAAGTGTCTGTTAGTTGTAAGGTATATAATGATCTGCCACTTCGATTGTCTCAATTCTGTGAACTCCTGAAGTTGTACATGCTCAAAATTATATTGACACTGTGTGCGTCAGGCATCTACTTGGTGACCACTCGGACTCTTGGGATGGAAGTGGTTTTACGTGATTAAACTTATATTAAGATCTTTTTTGGGTTTATTCCCTTTTCTTATCAAACATGAACTTGTACAACTCTGCAGGTGCTTTTACAAAAGTGAGTATTATTGAAAGACTAAAATATGATTGTCAGGAATTAATGTTGTTTTGGAAATTTTCTATTGCAGTCAATTTTTATTTTTTTTTAAGCATAGTGGGGCCAATCCTAAACTAGTTGAATTGACATGAATTTCATTAGTTAATTAATATGCTTGCCAGCTGCATGCCAGTCAGTTTGTATGCTTAGTTCTATTTGAGAATGTCATATTCATTGAAACATTATTATACTGAATTAGGTTAAAGCAAAGTTATTTTAAGTAAACCTTTGAACAATGAGACTGTGCTGTTGTGTGAAGTTGATAAGGTAATTAGACTCATCTTCTTTTGCTTTGCATGTAGAAAAGAGGACTATTTGAAGTATTTCTGGGTATTTTTGCAAGTTGATCTATGGTCTGGAGCCAGGAATTTTTACTTGCTTTAGTCCTTTTAATTCTGTGTTCTCTTATTTTTAGCCATTTCTGCATTTGAAGTCCAGCCACTTTCAACTGAGGTCCAAGAAGGTGGAGTAGCTCGATTTGCCTGTAAGATAACAGCAAATCCTCCTGCCACTGTGACATGGGAAGTGAATCGAACAACTTTACCTTTAGTCATGGACAGGTATGTAGAGTTAGACATTTTGGAATGTAATTTATTTTCTGTGATAATTTTGAGCCTGCTACAAGAAGAGAATCTGAATACTTGCAATGCCGTTACATAAAAAAGGTTCCATGTGTATAGTATGTCTAAAATAGCTAGTAATAGTTAATCAACTTTAAGTAAGTGTTAGGAGCGCAGACCAGAGTCACCTGCTATTGTCTACACAGTAATCACTGACGTATGAATTTTTACTGGTGGATTCTGTATGCAAGTCCTCCTTGGGAATGGGAGTTGCTGTGGGATGCAGAATAATTGGACTTTGGCTGTGGGGGTGGTTTGAACTAGCAGGATTGCTTTCACAGAAGAATTGATGCTGGACCTGATTTTCTTTAGAGGGCCAATACAGAATTATGTGTACATAAAATTGAGTTAAAACATTTCACACTAGAGAAATTCTGCACAGGGGGACTTATCTTGAATTTATTAACTTGAAGCATGCAGCCTGCTCCCTGCTAGATTCTTTCCCTGTCCCGATTGTATTCTTGAACGTACTTCCATCTTTCTCAACATGTAACTTTTGTTGTATGTCTAAGGTACGTAGCTTGCAAAGGGAGGTAAAAAGAGAAACATGAGAATTCAAACCATAGGGAGGGTTTCTGGGAACTGTACACCAGTTATGCCAGTATATCAGAAATTGCGGCCAAAAATCAGCCAGTCTGAATAGTGTGGATGCAGTAGTTGGCTAGAGGTTGGGATGGTTGCTTCTGAGGGTGAGAAAGATCTGCTTGTTGAAAGTGAATTCCTCTGCTCTCATCCTGGTGCTGGGGGTAATCTCACCTGTAGTTCACAAATGTGGCGTGAGTCATGTATAGAGAATGTTTTTGAGTCTCCAGCGTGCTGTTCCCAGGTCAGTGTAGCAATGGCTGTCTGTAAATCAAGTAGTTAATGCCATGATGGTGTTCACAGGTTGCACGTTTATTTAAATTTCTTTTTTTTTTATTTCTGTGACAGGATAACTGCTCTACCTACGGGAGTTCTTCAGATCTACGGAGTTGAACTGAAGGATGCTGGGAATTACCGATGTGTTGCCACAACGGTAGCCAATAGACGTAAAAGCAGTGAGGCAGTGCTGAGTGTTATTCCAGGTACTTGCACCATATGAGATTTTTTTTTTTAATGTCATTATATTCTTTTCTTACATTATAGCAAAGACACATGCATTGAAGAGCTGTAACTGTCCCCTGAACCACTTGCCCAAATAATAATTTTGCTTGCTTGTATCTTGTGGCTAAAATACTGTTCAGTGTAAGTTTCCACAATTACTGAAATAAGGCTTTAGTGTAAATTTAATTTTAAGGATCCTTTAAAAAAGAAATCACATTTTGTGTCATATTTAATTGAGGTTTTGGTGACTTGTTCTCACTTTCTTTGATGTTTTTTTAAAATATTTTTTTCCCTCCAAAGCCTCAGACTTGAAGCCTTTTCACAAGCCATCTATAATAGCTGGTCCTCAAAACATTACGGCATCTCTTCATCAAACTGTCATACTGGAGTGTGTAGCCACAGGGAATCCAAAGCCAATCATCTCATGGAGCCGGTTAGGTAAGTCTTAAAATTGCAGCACATGACCTTCAGCCTGTGGAGAGGAAGTGAAACCGGAAAGAAAGGATTTCAGCAATTAGGTTACTGTTCTGAGGCTTCGAGTAGTAAGTAACGATTAGTAGGTTAGGGTAAGATAGGTGAAATGCTTTTAGTTGCATGTTGCCATACTGTTGTTAAGAAGCCCTGAGGTTTTCTGAGGCTTTGGACTCCCTGCTTCTGCTGTCAATCCTGCACTGCCCCCAGCACGGGGTGGGCAAGGTGCTGGGTAGGGTGGTGACATCCAGGGGTCTGTGACTCAGACTAGAATCAGTAGTGAGTTAGGGCAGGTTGGGGTGGTTGTATCCTACGAAACAATCCTGTGAATGTTTCTCCTTCTTCCGAGATGCACTCTGTGAATGTGGTTTGGACCTTGTGTTAAGGGGCTGTTTGCACTATAGATAGGTATAGTCAAACCCCAAGTAGTCTGCCTGGAAGGGGAGAAGAGAGGGAATGCAATAATAACAATAATATTTATCAGTGCATCACATTTTCCCATGAAAGCTACCTCTGTTTTTATTCTGACGTGTACTTAAATGTGAAAGTCAGGACTGTACCTGTGGAAGCAAATCATGAAAAGTTTTCCTGCATTTTTATTTCTGAAAGTGTGAGAAATAAACGTATCTTTCCTGGTTGACTTACAGACAAACAAGTAAGACAAAAGTTACCTAACAGTCATAGAGCATTTGTTGTGAAAATAGAAGAAAATATACAGTAATCAGATATACTCATTTTATCCCCAGCATAATTCAGAGGGTGCTAAATGATCTCTGTTTGTAAAGATGATGTAGATATTGGTAGTGACAAACTGAGTCATAGTGCCAGGGCAACTGGGGGGACACTAACTGGGAAAAAGGCATTAATTTTTTAGCTTTGATGGTGAATTTCATATATAAACCATTTACCAATTGATGAGACCCAGCTACCTGCATGGTTAGCTAACTAGTGAAAAGCAAAGCAAATGCAAAATGGAAACCTCTGAAAGCTCATCAGTGATCTCCCTTTGTATGCTTTGACTCTAATCTACACCCTTACTGCCTCGGCCACCCTGTTTAGATAAGTTATGTAGCTACATTGAACAGCCTTGTAACCATGCTTCTCCTGCTCTCTCAAACAGACCATAAGTCCATTGACGTCTTCAATACCCGTGTCCTTGGCAATGGGAACCTCATGATCTCTGATGTAAAGGTGCAGCATGCAGGCGTGTATGCCTGTCGAGCCACTATTCCAGGCACACGAAACTTCACGGTAGCAATGGCAACTCTCACTGTGCTGGGTGAGCCTGCTTTGACTTCCACAGTGTGTTTCAACATCCCACGTCTGCCTGTCTGTCTTGACCAGTGCTATGTGCTGGGCTGAATTTTTATCTCGAGCGTAGTGCACCAAGGGCTGTAGGGACTGCAGAGATGAAATGTTTCACAGAACTGTGGCTGCTGCCTTCTGTCTGTTGGCTTAATTGAGAAGTGTGAGATACTCAACATCAGAGTTACAAACTAGCAATTCAATTGCACTTGGAGGTGCCCAGGTGCAGTGTTTGCTGTGAGAAGACAGGCTTTCAGCACAGAAAAGAATTGCATAACAAAGTAAAAATATGTCATATGTATGTATGTTTCGTGAGCAGTATGTCGTAGGCTGGAGTTTGATTTATTTATAATCCTAAACGCGTGAACAAAAAATGTGTAGAAATGTTGCTATCTCTGCAGCTAGTATGTACCTTTAAACAAATGTACTTTGTTTACATGGAACATCCTTTCTGTGTGGGTATATGTATTTGAGTGCCCTGAGGGGAGAGGTTTGTGTGTGGAAAATTTATTGTTGTTTTGGCTGTCGTTGCATTTGTAGGGGCTTAGTTTTTTATTTTTTTTTTTTCTCTCCCCCCCCCTCCTTGTTATTTTTCTGTAGCTCCACCTTCATTTGTGGAATGGCCGGAAAGTTTAACAAGGCCTAGAGCTGGTACTGCTCGTTTTGCTTGTCAGGCAGAAGGAAATCCGGCCCCCAAAATTTCGTGGTTAAAAAATGGAAGGAGAATACACTCCAATGGTAGAATAAAAATGTACAACAGGTATGATTACAGTTGCTATATGAGAGCTGTGCCAGTCATGTATTTCCAAAGGATGAAATTCCAGTCACTAAAAATAGCCAAGCAAGACAGAACTCAAGTAAACACGAAATCTGACATGAAATGTGGTTCTGGATGTTTCCTTGGCAGAAGGAATGCAGATTAGTCAATACCTAACATCCTCAGCAAAGCCTTTGTGATCACTGCCTTACCTGGGGGGGGAACTGAAGGCTTTCACCACAGAGTTGCTCTAGATTTACAGCAGTGCAGCAGAGACCAGGATTGTGCTAGTTGTTTGAGGTTCTATTTCACTACTTCTGTGGAGTGAGGAGCTCGTATAAAGAGTTGGTTAAGGAATTACAACCCTAAGGCTCTGCTTTTTGCAGATGGGGAATAGATTTACAGGTTTGTTTTCACTGTGCCTGGCTTTGCAGGCATAAACATAAACGTGGCAGGTTTTGAGGAACGCTTCAAGTTGCTAAGTTTCACAGCTGCACATCCACTTCTAATAGAAGAGTTTGTGGCACGTACGGCGATTATGCTAAACTCATGGATGATAATAGAATCATTTAGGTTGGAAGAGACCTTTAAGATCATCAAGTCCAACCGTTAACCCAGGACTGCCAAGTCCACCACTAAACCATGCCTCCAAGCACCATATCTACATGTTTTTTGAACACTGTTGTTGCATTATTAGAGCTAAGTTTATCCAAGATGTGAGCTTTTTTCCCCCTTTTTCTTCCTTTTGGATTCAGTAAATTGGTGATTAACCAGATCATCCCTGAAGACGATGCCATTTATCAGTGCATGGCAGAGAATAGCCAGGGCTCTATTCTCTCCAGGGCCAGGCTTACTGTAGTTATGTCAGAAGACAGACCCAGTGCACCTTACAATGTCCACGCTGAAACGATGTCAAGCTCGGCAATCCTGCTGGCGTGGGAGAGGCCACTGTATAATTCAGACAAAGTGATTGCATACTCTGTGCATTACATGAAAGCAGAAGGTAAGCAGTTTGATTTAAATACTATTTAAGTACTTGTATGTGGTAAGAACTTGAATGTCCTTGCAAAGACTGTTGAATTTGGATGGTTCATAACCAGGGCTGCATTGGAGCATACCAGCATATAAATGCATGTGGTAAACAACAGGCATGCTTGGGGAAAAATGCTTTTGCCACATCATCTCATTTGTGGGACTGAGTGTTCTTCCAACACACCCTTGTCTGATTGTGCCAGTGAGCAGATTTTGAAGTTAGGAATGGACTTTAAAACCTGGGGCCTCCATACTGCTGTCTGGGTTCCCCCTGTCCTCAGCAGTAGCTTCTGCCTGCTCAATTCCACATGTGTGCTTCGCAGGGAAGGACGGACATACAACAGAATCCTGGAGGCTTACAGAGTTGAACTTTTCACCAGAGACAACTCTTGTCCAGATCCCCAAATTGTTGTGACTTTACTGGCTTGCACGTATTTTGGAGTAGAATAATTGATACTTCATTGTAATTAAGCCAATCTTCTTCTAGAACAAATATTGGCTGAATGGTAAAATCCGTTTTTCTTTCACTCCTTGATCTCCTGTAATAAGAAAAGTATACTCAAACTCTAAAATATGCTGAAATAGCCATGAATGGGTTTATCCTTGTCTCTGAAACAATACATAAATTCCTATATAAAAGGGAATGGATAGTTGGAATAAAAATGAGTAACTAGACCTTTAAAAAACCCTTAGTATTGTGTAATTGCTTTGTTAATGTGATCTTTAAGGTGGTGGAAAACAGGCATTTTTCATAAGCAGGAGATGTGATTGCCAAACGACTTGAAAATTTATTAGCTGCATGGCTTAAACCAAGTTGCGATGCGGCTCTGTTTTCTAGGAGTGATTTTGTTTTCCATTTCTATTCAGTAAGTGGTTTATTCAGGGACAGGGCTGCAGATGCTCAGCTCTGTGTGGAATACCAGTCTGCCATCTGCTAAGCAGAGGCAGAGGACAGGAAGGACAGCTTAATTACTCTAATACTGATGCAGGAATAGTGCTTTTGCTTTTGCAAATGGGATATTTCAGGACACAAGAGAATTTTGTCTGAAGAAAGGAAGGAAAGTGTTTTAAAAGATAATGAGGACAAAAGGTGCGGGAAGTTACCCCCTACACTTTCAGTCACTGAGGTATTGTGCTCACAACCCCCTCTTAAAGCTAATATGAATAAAGTCACACTAGATAAGTTATCTGGGTAATTGTATGTCCGGTGCCAGTGTGGAGAGCAGAGACCCGATTACTTCAAAGAAAACTGGAAAACTGTCCTTAGGGAAGTGTGTATTTGTGCAGGAAATACTCTTGCACAGTAGTGAAAGGAGGTATCTTCTGAAATGTGTTTTCTGCAAAATTGTTTTGCAATCCCTGCTTTGTTTGCTTGCTTATCCAAAGGCTCTATCTTGTGAAATGAGATTGGTTTAAAACCAAAACAAACTCCAAACAAACAAAAAACTCTGATTTACTTGAAATTGCTTTCTCAGATGCTCATTTTTTCATCTTTCTAGACTGGTTCGTGATGTTTGCTTAATATAATGCTGTTGTGCATCCTTTTGCATTAGTAAAGAAATCCACAGCAGGGAAAATGGGGAGGGCTGTGTTGAGTAATTACAGTGGTAGGAATCAAAGTGTAGGTGATCTGCATGCGTTTTTTCCTTGGTAGCATGATTGGGTAGTACATGAAGATCTGCATGAGGGCATAGAACCACTTTTGTCTCATTTTGTAGAAAAAATGTTGAGCTTCAATAGCTAGTGGACTGCACTTTGGTAAAAATAATTGTGTTCTAGGTGATAGTTGGTAAATCTTTCTGAGGATGTGTCCCATGTGTCAGAGGCATTATTAAAAACCTAGAAAATGCCTTTGTAGAAAGTATCGCATCAGCCATCTCTCTAATGTAAATTTAGAAGCAACTATATTTAAAGAAAAGTAAATATTAAGGAAAATCGTTTGATGACATTCACACTATTCCAGGTACGTAGAGGTGCTAACATAGGCTTTTGACGTCAACACCTTATTTACTCTGTAAGAATTCTGGATAATTATGCATTAATGTAAATAGTTTGTATGAGTTTATTGCTTTCATTATTCCTTTCAACCTGCCTTTCCCCAGTCTGCCCTCACACACTGTTTCAGACCCTAATGAAGATTAAAAATTATCTCTGATGTATCTGACTTAACTAGAAGTATACCTTCCTTGCTTTAAGCTTCTCATGTGTAACTTTTTACTTAATACATTTACATTCATGTATTGCCCTCTTGTTTTAGTTAGGAACCACATTTGTCAATGTGAGTAAAGAACATTTTATTCCTAAAGAAAAACAGTGCTTGCTAAGTCTCCTAAGTCGTGCTAATGATTCCATAAACCTTAAACAGAAAGGAAAGCTGGATAATACGCTAATCATATGCAGTTTTGTAAAGTTATTTTTTCTGTAGACCTCACAATGTGGTAGCTAGTACTTTGAATATAAAAGATACTATCACTCATTGTTTAGTTTCACAACTTGAGTATTCTGATGTTTCACTGTAAAAACAGGTTCAGGTCCTCTTCCCTACTTAAAAAAAAAAAAAAAAAAAAAAAAAAAGAAAAAAGAAAAGTTAGTGTTTTAATCGAGTTAGTTGAAGAAACTAACAGGTGGGTTTTTTGTGATTTTTTGTTTCTTTAAGCAGAATATTTTACATTCAAATCGGGGTCATAGTAGCAAGAAGAATAAGGGTCTGATGAGCATGCATGTTGGAGTGTGTTAATTCCTTGTTAGTGATTTAGAAAAGGCACAAAGGGAACACTGATTGTGGTGGAAGGCCAGCCTTGTTCTCTATTATGGCTGTTTCATTAGGGCCTCTGCATGAGGCCTAGCAATCCATTCAATGAGAGAACAAGTCCTTTTAATTTGAGCTCAAGGATCTTGTTTAGCAGGTCAGAAATCGTGCCTTGCAATTCCTAATTAACAAGCCATTAACTAGTCTGTTGTGAGATGCTCGTAATCTTGTCTAATTAAAATGCTATCAAGTTAATTCATAAATGTGGGAAAACTTAATGGTGGAATTTGCCTTCTTTTTTGTTTATAAAATCAGTTGTGAAGAGGAGGAGCTGGCTCTTACAGAGTTTTGATTAAGTTGACATGCACTTGGTGTGAATTGTTCATTAACACAGCAGCTTTCACCATGCTTATTCCACTTTATAGCCTTCCTCTATAGGAATAAAGCCCAACAAAGACAAGGACTGCTGCATGCATTGCTATGCGTATTTTAATGTGAATTGCTGAGAATTCCCCCCCCCCCTTTTTTTTTTTAACAACTCGCTAAGGAGCCGAGCATTTTTGAAGCTCATTCTCGTCTGTTCTTATTGGCCTTTCTCCAAACTAAAGAAAAAAACGTGTCAATCAAATGTAATAGAATTTGCAGGGCTAAAATGAGATCCTTTTGCTGAATAAATTCTTTCTGTTTGTTTCTTTTTTTTGGGGGGTGTTTGTTTTGTTTTTGGTGGAGTGGAGCCCTCGCATTCCTCTCAGTCTGCTATAGAAAGGTTCTGTAAATAGGTTTTGAAAAAACCTCCCTGACTCTAAACAAATAGATTTAGAAGCTCGGTATGAATGATAAGGCTATTAGAGGTTGTCTGTTGTGTTACTGTACATTCGGCACAGTTTGTTGTGATTAATTCTAAATAGGGTTTAGAATTACATTCAGCATCCCTAATTCAGGAAAATCCTGGAACACCACAATCTACACCACAGCAAGACACAGTTACTTCTGTGCATAAAAGAACTTTCACTTAGTAGAGTGGAAAAAATAGAGGTAGGCTGGGGAAGAGCATGAAATAACTTTGTAAGATCTTAAAGCAAAGATGTCGTGATGTTTAGGCATTGTCAGGAGTTTTCGTTTCTCTAACCATTGTTTTATGCCAGGTTTAAATAATGAAGAGTACCAAGTGGTCATTGGAAATGATACAACCCATTATATTATTGATGACTTGGAACCAGCCAGCAACTACACCTTCTATATTGTCGCTTATATGCCTCTGGGAGCCAGTCAGATGTCGGATCATGTGACTCAGCACACCCTTGAAGATGGTAAGACAAATTCCACTGATGCAGATTAATATTTTTATTTGCACTGAACAGGAATGTGCAAGCTGGTGCTAACAGCTCTTGAAGATCCCAAATTTCCATTGACATCAGTGTGGTTTCTGAATACGCACAATGTAACACTAGCTTGCTAATGGGAGCAGTGAGAATAAAATAACATTCTGACAGGGCAACATTGTATATTACATGGTGTCTTTTTTCATTAAATCATGTAAATAACTATTCTAGATCTTTTAAGAACTTCCTCAGTGTTGAGAATTTGATGGTAGTATACAATTTAGTCTTTATGACTGTCTCTCAGGCATCTGAAACGTGAATCAAACTGCATACCCATTGCATCTTCTGCAAATTTTGGAGGAAAATGTGAAATGAAAATTGGCTATAAAAAAAAAAGGCTTTTGTTTGGTGTGGGTTTTTTCTTTTTTTTTTTTTTGTCTTTGTGCTTGTTAGTAGAATAGAATTTCATAAAAGTCTCTACTGACTTATTTCTGTGCAGTGATTTAACTAATCTGAACGTCATGGCAACAACAGACTATTTAGTATAGTTCATTAGAACTGATTAATAAATTCTGACAGGGTTAAGCTTTGGCAGTGTGGAACATTGCCAGTCCAGTTGTCTGTCTTTCTCTTTGCCAGGAGTTACTACCCTCATTACATGCTTGGTGGAATTAAAAACGCACTGGGTCTTCAACAGTACAGGTTGCTGTCTAGGCTCTGGGTTTAAGCTGCTGCATCTAACCTTGACAGTCAGTCTGTCGGAACATTAAGGTGCTGATTGCCTTTGATTGCTGCTGGCAGCAATAAGAGGAGAAAATGTTGAGGGCCTTACAGAAAGGAGCTTGCTAAGGCTATACTGCATGCAGAAAGTGAGAAGTATAAGCAGTGTCAAGTTATCCTGAAAATAAACAAGAATCCATAAAACTTCTTGGATTATTTGCTCTTACGTTACTGACACCTCATTGTAGGCTAAGTTGCCAGCTGAGAATTTTCTGTCTCTCTTTCCCTGAGCTCAAAAGCTTTGTCTTTTCTTTTTTAGTTCCCTTGAGAGCTCCTGAAATTAGTTTGACAAGCAGAAGCCCTACAGACATTCTCATCTCTTGGCTGCCAATTCCGGCCAAATACAGGAGAGGTCAGGTGGTCCTGTACCGTCTGTCTTTCCGCCTCAGCACAGAGACAAAAATTCAAGTCTTGGAGCTTCCAGGGACTTCAGATGAGTACCTCCTTGAAGGTCTGAGGCCTGACAGTGTGTACTTGGTTCGTATCACTGCTGCAACAAGGATTGGCTGGGGAGAAGCTTCTTTGTGGACTTCCCACCGGACTCCCAAAGCTACGAGTGTGAAAGGTAATTCTTAATGTTGCCGGCAGCCTAGAGATGGGGTCAACTGCAGGCCTCATCTGAAGGTGACAATTTTTTCTGACAGGTGGTGCAGGGATGTGAAATAGGTTTTCTCATTACATGTTCTTGCTCTGGTGATCTAGAAAATAGTGTTCTAACCATGATTCTGTGCATAATCTGTAAAACCTTCTGATTCATTTAATAAATGCAGTTAATACATAGTTTCAGGATCAAAAGTTGAAGAGGAACTAATCTGTCTTATGAAAGACCTTATATGTGACAGGAGAAGGAAAAGGTGATACGTTGTTTTGGTGTCAATCTTTGATTGTTTCCACATGTTGATGTTCACATAATTTGACATGGTGGCAGGAAACTTGAATTCGTGTTTGTGAGCTGCTCAAATGTTTTAGCTTGTAGACTCTTTTCCAATGGTAACACAGTTTTCTTCTGTTCTATGTAATTTTAATTTAAAAAATAGTCTAACAGCCCTAAACCCTATTGTTGTTCAGTGTAAAACACCTTTCTGCAAACTAGGACATTACACATTAGCAGTGTGTACAGGCGCTTAAAGGATCTGAGTTGATGCATGTATGTCTGTATTACAAACAAAATGCATGTGTGCTTTGAATGTGCCCGTTGACTTGGTATTTGAAGTCTCGTTTAGGTTCTTATAATCAGCCTTGGGATTACATTATTATTTAGTAATGTAATGGAGAAGAGCATGCAACTTCGCATGAATAGCTTGAATAACATGTAGGTTTGAATTTGTAACTACATTTCTTAGCTGTAGTCCACATCCATCCACTTGGGATTTTATTGAGTTTTGACTACTATAGTGAATTATTAGCACTTGGTGAAGTGTGCTTTTATTGTTAATCACATTTGTTTTGGCTTACTTTAGAACAGCAGGTAATTTTATAACTATCTTTGAAGTGTTTTCGTTTCTCTTTGAAAATCACTACCGTTAGTTAATTAATTAAGATGCAGAATTAAAAAATTCTGATTTATCCTAAATCAAGTTGCTAGATTAGCTTTGCGTGAGTAATGCATGTGTGCTAGAATCACTCTTGAGTGAACTTTGGACTGATGGGCACCCAAATTTTTGCATGAACATCAGTTGTTTCTAGAATATAAGAGTATTATATGCATTTCTCTAAAACCAGCACCAAAGTCTCCTGAGCTGCGTTTGGAGCCGATGAACTGTACAACCATTACAGTACAGTGGCAGCAGGACTCTGAGGACACTGCAGCTATTCAAGGGTACAAGCTGTATTACAAAGAAGAAGGCCAGCAGGAGAATGGACCAATTCTGCTGGATGCCAGTGATCTTGAGTATACTGTCAGTGGTTTAGGTGAGTATATAAAATATTTCTTAACTCTTCTGGAAGACAGAAAAGTCAGAGGCCATCTTAGACAGCTTAAATCATTAGACCTGTAAGGCAACAACATTAGGGTTGGCCATCCGTTTTCCCAGCCATAAGCTTTGCAAGCTGGAGTTGTGCTGCTGATGGAATAATCCTCTTCCAAAATATCTGTTGCACAACACTTAGATAACCAGATCTTGTAAATCTTGTGTAAGTTGGAAGAAGGACATCCAGCTATTTATCACAAGATACTGAACTTAGAGTTAGTAAATACTGATAGTAAATTACATGTCTTTTTAATATTCAGTTTAATACACTTTTTTTTCCCAGTTTTTATGTATTTATGCCTGATCTAGTAATAGTGGAAGATTAATACAAAATACCAAAGATATTTCTCTGGCATTTCTAGCCCATTTCTCTGTTATTTGTAGCCTTTGTAACAGCTATACTGCACAACAAGCACTGCTTGCTCACCATACTAGCAAGTAGTGCTTGTGTGTGTTACTGTCCTGTTAGTATTTTTAAGGAGCACTGGCAAATATTTGCAGGACTGAGCACAAGGATTAGGGCGCAGAGCTTGCTGCGTCCCATTGTATTCTTTCCATTGATTACCTGACTCTGTGTCCTCCTCTAATTCTTGCTATGTGTATTAGCACAGACGTGTTGGTATCATCCCTAGGTAGAAGGTGCTTCTGTTTACATATATAACTGAGAATTTATTTCATAAAAAGATGTGATCTATAATGTAATCAGCAGAAGTAATATAGGACTTGACACTTAGTGTTTGAAGTGTGTTGAGATAGTTTACTTAGGGGTAGTGTGGAGAATTAATTTTGACTAAATTATCAAAATTGACCTGCAGGCTTAACTAGGTCAGATGGCCTCTTGACCATGCTCAGATATTCTCATCTGCTGTATACAGTTTAGATACTATTTTAGGGGAGATTTGAGGAGAGCATTCTGGTCTGTTAACTGGACAACTGACCATCTGTGACCATTTCTAGCTAGAGCATCTGGCAGCAGCTGACTGTTTAACAGAGCTGGGAGACAAAAGAGCAGTGGGTTGAAAGGATGTGGTGTCTGTGTGCCCTAGGACATAAATGCTTTTTTTTTTTGTCTTCTCATTATGCAGTTACAAAGCAGTAATTTCAGACACATGCAAACTTATTAACTGTGTGATCCACATCATATGGATTTTCTCAGTACACTAATACTCCTCAGATTAAATATTATTTTACAGAATTAGCTTAGAATGTATAGTCTCTGTGTGGTTTTACTAGTTTTTCTTTGCAGTAAGTGTGTGGACAGAAGAGAAAACAAAAGCAAAGTTAAGTTTGGGAAATTACCGCTTTCACATGGTCACAGTTAACTGAATTACAAGAAGTGTGGGCATGGAAGATTTCATGTGCTTGAGTTAACCATTCAGGCGTGGTGTATGTGATGTCTTGAGTGTTTATTCCTTACCATGATTCTAAGTATCTAAATATGATGACCAAAACATGATACATCCCATATGATTTGATCACCATAATTTATATTTTTCACATATAAGTAATTTATGCTGCTGTAGGTTAGATCCACTGAAGAGTATTTTTTCAAATAACTTCAGTAGAAGTCACCTTTTTTAAAAAAATATTTTTAATGGGATGTGTTGATTTATTTGAGGTATATATCAAATACGGGAAGTCTTCCTGTGTAAGTTTCTTTGGTGGTTTCATATTTTGGTTTGCTTTGTGGCATTTACAGAAAAAGGTGTTCATTGCTACAGCTACAAAAGACTGAGTTGGCAAGGGAAATTTGATTAGGTCATGATTTTCCACTGCTGAAATGATTACATATGGTGAAGCTTGGGAAGTTCACACAGACTTCTCATAGTGACAGTGCCTGTCTTTGCCCATTGAGAAGCTGTCTGTTTAGAATACTTGTGTACACTAAATTATTTCTTCAAAAATTGTATACAGCCAACCTTTTTTTGCCTGTGGCAGCTGCACTTGTGGAGAATGTAGCAGAGAATATTGTGGAGAAATATATATAGCATAGGAAATTATATGCGGTATATAAACCCACAAAGACTTCATCAACATCCATGTATTAAGAAGGGACTGATTTCCATTTTTTCTTTTTTCCTAAATTTTATTTCTTTTGAACAACCTAAATCATTTGGACCAGGTTATTTTATTTATGCATTTCAAATTTAAACTATTACTTATTAGGAAGTGGTCCTACCTGGTAGAATTTGAGATAAAACAAGGCAAGCTGCTGCTGTAAGTTCCACGACTACGGTAAACTGAATCTTCATGAACTGGACAGAGGCTTTGAGGACTAATGTTCTGTCATCCATCTGCCTCTCCTGAGGACACTAAACTACTGATTTATTGACAGCCTCTTTAAAATAAATGTCTTCATTATGAGCTACAGGAATTAGTAGAATACTGCAAGTGAGAAACCTGAAGGGGAAAGTGGTGTGTTAAGATTTTTGGTTTCATATATGATGGATAATATGATCAAAAGAAAAGGTTCTTCCTGATTTGGAAGAATATGGTAATAGTATTAGGTGCTTCCCAGTGGCAAAGATGGAGTAGTTTCTCATGCATTATCTGTTGCCACGGAGTTATGTGGCTTCCAAACACTGCCTCTTCGTGCCTTAGTTCGTCATGACCTAAGGCTGCTTTACCGTTCCCTGTTCTCTTGCAAAGTTAATAAACTGCAGATAGACTTCTAGTGACATTTGGAGCCTGTCAATACATCTCTTCATGGAACTTCCTGCAGGTGTTGGTACAACTGCCGATTGTGTAAAATATGTGGATTTAAAGAAGATTGTTTACTTATTCCTTGGCAATTGAAGCGCATCACAAAATCAGAATTCATAATATTCTCTAATCAAAGGGTACATTAGCATTGATATTATAAACACTGTTGATTACATTGATTTTTGATAGCATTGATGTAAGTACTGTAAATTATTTGCATGTGTCTACAGGGCTCTTTAGGGAGGGACAAGTATGATAGGTAGAGCAGAATCAGCAATGCTAGTGTAAAATAAGTTACCATGATGGAACATTAAATACAGCAATATGAATATATGATGTACGTTTTAATCTCTTGTTGCTTGCTACCTTGTTTTTTTGAGAACTGACCTCTCTTACTCCAGTGTAGGTCTGCGCAGTTACTTCTGTGTATTTTTAAACTGGATTATTTAGCATGCTAGTCACCATGTAAATAGAATTAAATGATCTGATCAGAGTCAGGGCTGCCATTGTCAAAATAAATATCCACAGTTTCACATAGACATTTGTTTGTGTTAAAGGTCCTGGCATTTATTTTTCAATAGCAGGCCATTTCCTAGTCTAGTGTAAAATTCCATTATTACTTGAATTTGCTACAGGAGCAGACCCTTGAGTGCATACCATGCATTTTTGCCTGTATTTTTAATTCCTCCTTTGCTTCCTCCCGCTCTAGAAAGCTTTCTCTGACAGAAAGTCTTTCATTGTGAGACCTGATGAGTCTGCCGGTACAGGTTCTGTTTCTGTAATATTTCAGAATATATGTGTTCAGAAGCTGAAGTGAGTTCTGGTGGTGGAAGTGTTTGTTTGGGAACCTTCTCGCTGTGCAACAGGGGATGGATTGGCAAAGCTTGGAAGTTAAAGGGAGTGTCCAGAGAAGCTCATCTTCCCCTTTACATGTCTTCAAATGATTTTTTTCGGAATATTTTAAGCATGTGCATATGCATCTCTGCCTCAGTGTTGCTGGTACTCAGTACTGTGCTAGGTGGACTGTTTGCCTCGGCTCACGGCTCACTGCGTTGGCAGCCATATGACTGGTAAGAAAGTAGAGCCTGTACAAGAAGGGCAGTGACTCAGAAGAACCCATTTTAAGCTTACCTGGTTTATTGGAGCCAGGAACTCTTCATAACTAGGTTGTCATACTCCTAGGAATCTCATCCTGGAATCTACATCTAGGGAGAATAAAATCAAATTCTTGGTTAACAAACTCAAGAAAGCAAGATCAGTTCTGATGCTGTAACGCAAGAACACTGTTCTTCAAGCTGCCTAGAAGTCTCCCTCTGAACTTTTTTTTGTATTTTTCAGTTAGTGTCATGTAGTAATTAATTAAATAGGTGCCACTGGTGATGGGGGAATGCAGCATGTTCATGTGCTGTTAATGCCTTCTACACTTGGAGGGAGGGAGGAAAGCAAGAATTCACTCTGCTAGCTCATTCTTGCATATCGCTGTCTGGGAGCTGTACCAGCTTGAGTGATGGTAGTTACAGTGTGGATTCCAGAAAGTTGCACTTTGGTGACAAGGCTAATAACTAAATGCACACGAAACCCTGAGACAAGCAGCTTGTGGCAGAGATGGGGGCCTCTTCGGTGCTCTTTTGTTTCTGTTGCCTACAAGATGATATCGCAGTAAATAACCGTTTTCAGGCAGACACCTTAGGGGATGGAAAAACTGGTCTGTTAGCTTTGGGGAAAACGTGGCCTTGAGTGTGGGAGCCCACATACCTGGGCCTTTCCCTGGCCAAGGCCCCTCCCCAGGAGTGGAGCATCCTGCGCTGGGTGCTGGAGCCCCCAGGAGCACTGCTGGCTCCCTGGGGCTTGGGGTGCCTGCAGGCTGCAGGGAAGTGATTGATGGCCATGAAATGGCGTGGATCTACTTTTTTTTTTTTTTTAATAAAATAAAATAAAATAAAATAGGTTGGTAGTTCCCCTGAGGCTTGGAGAGACTGCAAGCTCGCTCTGGGAGGCTGATTCTATGCTGTCTGGAGTCATCTAAGCTCTTTACCGTGAAGGGCATTGCAACCCCTTGCTGCTACTCCTGATACTCCAGTTTACATTCCCTGGTGGCATTTTCCCCTGCCTCAGTCTAGTTCTGGAAAAATAATGAGATTCTGTCAGACTCATTTGTGCAATTTACTCCAAAAAATTCGGTCTTAATCAGAAAAACTTCCCTGCCTGAAAGCTCTTCTGTGTCCTACTTTTTTCCAGTTGTAGAGAGGAGAAATAAGGGAAAAATTCTCTGCCCTCCTTGAGTTGGACAAATTTTTTCCAAGTGGAGAATTTGTCAAAGTCTAAATAACACAAAGACACATTTTGTGACCCTGCATGGCACTCTCCTCTGAAAAGGGGACTTGTGGTGAAGAATTAGCTACCTACCTACTACACTTAGCATTCCCCTAGAGACTTGGCCTTCAGTTGTTTAATTTCCCTTGGATCTATTTATAGTACGTTAAAACCGTGATTATAGCTAAGCTTCAGTCCAGGGCAGCAAAGCTGACAAGGTGATTCTGCAGTCTATAGAAATTGAATAAAGGTGTGTAAGAAGAGTCACTGCAAAGGATTTCTCCAATTAAACTGCCTGATTCATGTCTCCCAAGTGTCACTTCTAATAATTCTGTAAAAGTACTTACAAAGTTTTGTAAAGCAGTTGGTGTGATGGTCAGATATGACATAGTGGTTTCGTTTGCACCATATTGTAAGTAGATGTGCTAGAAAAATGTAAATTTTAAAAAATTAATGACATCTTTGACAGCTTTGATGACATCTTTCTCATTAAGAACTGCAAATGCTGTAATACAGAGAAGAAATACTGTAAGAGCATGACATGTGTTAATGTAGTTCTTTCTGATAGCTAGGGCTGTCATTTCAGTTTTATCCTAGGTTTTGTTGGTGTCAAAATGTAGTCTCGCATACATGTATCTGAAAATTCTGGGATATCCAAAATCGTGTATGTGGGAATTGGTACTGCTTTTTCGTTATGAGTTACCATGGAAACTTAGTTTGGGATTCCCATACAAATTCAAGGAGCCGGGCATTCCTACAATTTCATTAAATGATGCGAAAGAAACACAGGTCTTACTCCCTCAACATTCAAATTTTTTTTCATTTCATAGCTAACTGTTCTCAAATGGCATGCAATAAAATATAATCTAGTATAACAGATATACTTTATTTCTGCTTGATGTATTTTATATCAGATCAGACATTCACAGTTAATGAAGTGTCGATTTGAACAAACTACAGCTCTGTTTAAGAAAAAACCCAAAACAAAACAGAAATTATTTTAGCTCTTAATAAAGATCAACTAAAAGCTCAGTTTTCTTGCTTGGAAAACCAGATGATCACACTGTATGCTGTATATACTGCAGCCATTATATTTACATGATTACATAGTGAAAAGTGTCTAATAGCTCAGTAGGTGACCAGGACAAATATTATCATTTATTTCCACTGTTTACAGCTGGGTCAGTCTAATGTTTACTCACGCTGATTACACCCTTAAACTAAACCTCTTATCTGTCAATTCTCCTGATTGTGTGTAACAGGCTTGCTACTACTACTTATCAGCTAAAACATAAGGGATTTGCTGGGAGAGGGGAGGAGGAATTGGTCGTATTGCACAGTACTAAACCCAAAAGCCCTAGAAGTAGACTGGGCATGTTTAAAAGCAACCTCTTCCTCGGATAACTGTGACCTCTTTCTTTTGCACAGGCATGACAGTCTGTGTATATTTGTACTGCCAAACCCAAGCTCTTGCCCCGTTGTGGTATGATAGTGCACTTCTAATACATGTCAATAAACAGATACACATTCCTTACTTCATATTCATGAAAGGCAGACCTGTCACCGCTGTAAATGAGCCTGTCTTCTGAATGCAGACGTGGCATATCTGCGTATCTTGGGTTTTTTTCCCTTTCAGGGTTTAGAAAGGGAGGAGGAGAAACCCCTTATTGATTAAAATAGAGAAGGGAGGGGGCTTTATTACACTGTAACTTTTTTTTTACCTGCAAAATATCAAAGCAAGTGCTGCTTTGATAAGCTTTTACCTCTTTTTTATAAGGAACCATATTGCATTTTACAGGCTGTAAGTGTAAATAGAGATCAAACTGATTTTGGTTCTGTTTTGTTGTTGGAATTTACAAACTGTCACATCATGTTTGGTTTCAGATGTAATTTCAGATGTAATTCAGAGCAGTAATTTCTCTAGGTAGTTTGTAGCAGAGAGCTCCTTTTAGAGTCAGGTTTACTGTTCTTGCTTGTGCAAGAACTACGTTGGCTGGCAGAGGCAGGGAAGGAATCCAACGTCAGCCTTGTGCACCATTTCTGATTTTATACTTGCTGGTCCATGTGCAGCTTGATGTGTACCGGGACGAGCGAGTGGGGAATAGCAGGAGGTTGCACCGCCCAAATACACTGGCATAAGTTGACCAGCCAAACTGAGCCGCGGACGCACCCGCTTTGTTCATGTCTCCCTTATGGAAGAAAAACACTATGCTGCTCTGTTGAGAGGAAAAATTAATTCCCTCAGATTGTAAAATCAAATTCTTACCAAGCAAAACTGAAACTAGTGTTTTAAGTGTGTGGCCCTTTGTTGGAGTTTATTGGCATGGCATCCGTTACAAGTGTGTCTTTGGTTCAGCTTTATTTAAGCCCTCTTATGCAGGACTGAGTGGGAATCCCAGATAAATATCAGCTGGTTCTGAGGAGAGGCCAGTTAACTCAGCACTAATGCTCCGTGCTTATTATGCAGTTCAAGTGCCCATCTGTAAAAATGTAGTGCCTGCCTTCCTGTGTCATTCTGCTGTTATTTCTCTTGCACTGTGCAGTGTTGCAGATTGGTATCATAATTACATATTTTCACTTTTTTTTTTTATAAGAACAAAAATTAATCACTTTGTCATGTGTTCTGACAGCATTTAAGTTTGCCTCTATTAAAGAAATTGGATTTATCAATATTTTTTTTTTAAACCACATCACAGTTACTTCTGCCCATGTTTTTGGTGTCTGAAAGTAAATGTTATTTTCATACAGTTCATTTGTAAAGGAAATCTGTAATTATTGTTTAATGCATTTGTCAATTTTAAATTATATCATCAAGCCTCAGGTTACTGATTTAGCCAGTAATCAACTTCAGTAGGCGCTGGAATACTGAAATCGCTAACATCTGTGTTAGCAGCATAACTGGATTTGGTGTTGATTAAAATGTTACATATGACAATTACTATGTGAAATCTCTAAGTTTTCTTTGAATTAACTGCAGAGTCATGAAATGGCTCTAAAGCTCATGGAAAAGTATTAATTTGTTTACATGGTAAGCACTTAATCTTGGGTCAGAGAGATGCATTCTTGCTTTCGGACAGTTAAGATCTTTCAGAAACAGGTAGATTGTGTGTCAGCAGGATTGCCTAATGTATTTTTATGTAACTCCTTGAACACGCTCTCTAAACTGTTCCAGTTTGAACCCATTTATCTGGGAAAATAGGCCTGACATCCTCATTTAAACATGCCTTGACTTTTGCACTAATTCATTTTTACTCCCCAAGCTAGTGGCGCTTTGAAGGGGAAGGAGATACCCAAGTGCAGAATAAAGATTGAACGTACTGTACTTCAAAAAACAAAACTGAGTGCTAAGACCAGTTAAGCCTCACTCTCTAAAGAGATGGGGGAACTGTCAGGATAAGGGAAGCTTCATTATTTCATGGGGCAATGCCTTGTAGCAATTTTAAAGGTAAAAATGTAGAGATGCAGGCTTGACTAAGGCAAAAGGAGAGATTGTTCCATGTGCCCACTCCAGTAACATGGAGGTTTGTTGCCTTGTTTTGAGAGTCTGTTTATCAGCTGTCCCCATAACTGAGTTGGATGCAGTTATTTTTCTCAGGATATCAGAGTAATTGTGTCACAACTCTAAGAACTGGAATCAAGGGTGCTGCAAAGCCTTGGAAATAGGAGGGGGAAATTGGGAAATTTTTTGCACTCCGGCAAGATAACTTGCCAGCCTATAGTGAAGCAAAATGTGTTGTCTTCAAAGTATTTAAAGGTAGAATTTTCCATGGTGGGAAAGCGATTAGAATCTTGCAGGAAATGCTGTCTGCTGCTCTGTGTTCTCAGGGTAGAAATTCCACCATTTAAAGCTAAGCCTGTGTGGGAATTCAGTTGGGAAATTGTGTCATGTTGATTGAGTAACAGTTAGGATGTATGCAAATAGTGTTTCATTGTTCGTTTGCTGGAGCTGAAGGTTAAAATTTGCTTCATGAAAAGGACATATTGATCACTCCTTACATCAACAAAGTTGTAAATTATTTAAAATAATAACCCTCAAAGTTGCTTTTGAAATATTTCCAAGTATTACAATGAATATGTAATGGTATACAATGTAAAAGTGACCAATAAATAAAGGCTGATTTTCTCGGAAGTGGAAAGTTAAGTGTTGTTCCCCTGTTAAAAGAGAAAAAAAAGCAAGCAGTTAACAACGGCAGGAATGACCAGATAATTGCTCAAATTTCTTAAACAAAACAACAAAATAAACCAAACGAAACAAAATAAACCCCCAACAACTATGTGCATTCTTGCTCTACAACCTTTTTTAAATTTAAACAGAACTTTAAATACGGTGGTTCTTTTTTTTTTTCTTCTTCTCCCCCCCCCCCCCCCCCCCCCAAATGAGAGGATTTGTCTCTGGGAGACAGCATTATTTAATTTGCTATTTATTGGGCTTCATTAGTAAAATACTTAAGTCTTGGATTGCAAAGAAACTGCTCCTTGGAGAAAGCTTAGAGAAAACTCCTGTTATAGGAAATTAAATCAACATTGTCCATTAATCATACTGCATGTCAACCCCCAGACCTCTCTTGATTGTTCTTGGTGAATGTGAGGAACCATTAGATGTGTGAGGTCCTTAAAGGTCTGAGTAAGTCAAAGGGGAAGAGTTTAAAAAAATGCCACCATTAGCACATGAAAGAGACTTCAGAGTGGACAGAAGAAAACATTTGCTGTACAGGGCTAGTTACATTTCTTAATTTTTTTTCCCGTGTTTTTTTTTAATTATTATTTTCTTCCTTTGTTAAACAACAATCCGGATGTTGTGATCAAAATGTTAACTTAATTTTTCCTGAGGTTTTTTTTCCGTTAACTTTTTTGGGGTCATGTTACCACTTGTGATAGTTGTATGGGAAAGCTAATAGCAGGGGCTCTTTGCAAATTCAGTGTTAGTGATAAGTAAATGCAGTCCTAAAGCTAAGCTAGTATGTCTTCTGGTAGCTTTCCTGCCTTGAGTAACACCCTGGTTATGTATTTGCCATGAAGGCATTATTGCCAACAAGAGTTTTTCTATTTTGGGAAAAGATACAACTGTGGAGAAGCTAATTTTTTCTGTTGTTTTTTCTTCAGACTGACTGGAGTCACACTTTTGTGGCAAATGAAGGGAGAGCATGTAGGAAGCAGGGAAAAAACAACATTGTGTTGGAAGCAGCCCTTGCTGTGAAACTTCTCTTCTAAACCTGTTTTTTTGCACCTGGGAAAAAAGTTGCATAGAAATGTTTTGCGTGAAAAGTGTATTTCAGCATTTATATTCACTTTCACAGTATTTTGACCATTATTGTAGCTGAATATTTTACCCTGAGTCAAGCTGGTTGTCATTACAAAACAAAAATGCTTTTTACTGCACATGTTTGTAGAAGCTGGGACAGGGAAATATGTTCTTTATCTTGTTTGGTAGATCATTTAGAGACTTGAGGTTTCTGCCTCTTGTGTGCATGCGTCCAGTTGTGCATGCTTGTCTCTTGTGCAACTGACACATTTCTATAGTCAGACAAAGGAGACGTAAAATATTATATGCAAATATATCTTGAAAATGTGGTCCCAGGGCTTTTTTTGAAGGCAATTGAACTGGAGATGCTTGGAAGCAGTAGGGTAGGATGGTGTACATGGGGGTAGAGAGGCAGATGGATAGGTGTTGCACTACTGTGCCTTATGTTCATTTACCCATCAGTTCCTCGCTTTCTCCGTTGTATGTTTACAGCGTGGGGAGGGATGTGCTCACAGCCTGTTGCCTAGCTCTGTGTCTGTGTGTCTGTATTTACATGTGTATATAGAAGCTGTTGGGAGAAAAATAGGATATCTTCTGGCTTCCTGATCCTTTTTGTCTTAGTCTAGTACAACACTTCTCCATCAGAAGCATACCTCTTAGTATATCAGTTCTTGGTATTAATTTTTATATTCATGATAATTATTAATGTTGGCCTAACCTATCCTTTTTTCTCTTCTTATGTATTTTGGCCGCCACCTTACTGCTTCTTACCTGCCTTTATCCAATTTCTCTTAGTTTCCCATCAGTCCTTGTTGCCTCAGTAATAACCCCTTGCCTTGGAAGACCCATAGCTATAGCACTCCTTACCAGTTATTTGTGCTGGAAAACTTTATTCATGGAGTGGCTTGGATGTATTAAGTCTTTGTATGTTGTCCAAGCAGAGCAGGCAGGTATGCATGGGCTGTGGTTGGAAGAGCCCTGTCATATGTGCAGTGATAACCATCTCTCTCCTTCAGAAATGAGAGCCAGGCCATGCTTCCCATAACCCGGTAAAGCAGCTGCAGAAAAGCACCAGAGCGCAGTCAAGCTGTAGGACAGAAACGCGAATTGCTTAGCATGATTCGGAGTGCAGGCACGAGTCCAGGACACTCTGGCTGGCCCAGCAGTGCCTACACCTTCCTCTTTCCCCTGAGCCTCCCTGTTGGGAGATCTGCCTCCGAAGGGTCATCTTCCTCCTTGCTGATGCCAGGAGGAGTCTCCCCAGTGGTACCCCAGAGCCTGCGTTGTCCCGTGTGCCCCCACGCAAGGCAGTTGAAGCTTCCTGCCTGGCGTGTGTGTGACAAAAATCCACTTTAGGCAGTTACTCCTATTTCCACTTTTCTTTGTTATTTCTGCTAATAACACATGCTGTGCTCTTCCAGCACTTTGTAGCCATTCCAATGAGTTTCACAGATGGATGAGTGTTTGTCATCCCATCTTACAAACCGGGTACCTGAAACACAAGGAAGAGAAGGGCTACTTCTGTAGAGTTGCTCAGGCACTGATGGTTTAAACCGAGCGTGATATGATATCCCTGAAATCAGTGACAGAACTGAGCTGTAAATTTCCAGATTTCCAGTCCTGCAGTCTATTAGATAACAGCTCCCCCTTGAGGGAAATGTCTTTTATAAATAAAATAAATTTTTATTTAAATAAATGAATTATTTTTATTTTATATATGTATATAAGTAAGTAATATATTAATATATATATATTAAATAATTTAAAAAGTAAAAATAAAAAAAATAAAAAGACACAGCTATTCTGTCACTGAAGTTTTTTGTGGAGATAGGTTTGAGGTTCACGATTTCACCAGGCTGCATGAGATGGAACAGACTTAGGGTGGCTGTATTGTGTCCTAACCAGCTGTCCACAGCTGGGAAGAGCAAGGTGGGTCTGCCAGTGGCTCGCTCTGTTGCCTTGGGATGTCACTTAGCTCTCACAGTCCGTCAAAGTGCAACTCGGAGCGCCATAAAGTAGCAAAAGCTGGTGCTTCTGGAACAAAGCGCCCCACGTCTTTGTGTACCTGCCTGTGCTGATGGTCTCTGTGCTTGCATGAATGGCTGTGTGGTTGCACAGGGACAGGGTGGGAAGTTGGCCTGCATGAAAAATAACTCTGCAAAGGAAGGTTGTGGCGGAGAGAGTGGCTGAAGGGTGAGGGGAAGCAGGCTGGCTTCTTTCAGCAGCAGTGTTGGCTAATGCTGGTTTAAAATGCTCATCAAACTGCAGGCTGAACTCAGCATTTGTAAAACGAAATTAATGATGGCAAACCCTTTTAATTGTACAAAGGAAGATAGCTAGCTAAGAGTTAAGTAGCTGTGTGTTTATTTTACCTAAGTAATCAATCAGTCAGACTGTTTTCCATTTTCTAAGTGTTGTATAAACTTCATATGCAGAGGAATTACATCAAGATAATTTTATTCTCCCTTTTCAATCAAGACAGTAATATAGCTTGGATTTAAATCTTGAATGCATTAGGAAAGATAACAAAAATAACCTTGATTATAAGTCATCTCCTAGTCTTTCACTGTGTACCTTTCAGTTAGTTAATACAATGTTTGACATGTATTCAATGCTTGTTCTTCACAAGACTAATTGAAAACACGGCAGGTATGGTGAAAGATTTAAATTGCAACTGGCCTGTGGTCAAGCATTTTGACGACAACAGCATTGCCTTACATGAGAAGTGATTTAGTTTATTTTAAAAAGTTTTTAAAAAGAACATTTTGAAGGAAAAAATTAAGTAGACCAAATTCCCATATATATAATTATGGAAAATATTTTACACATATAAAAAGCATTCTTGGAAAAAGGGACCTGATCTGTGAAATTCTATTCCAGATTCTGCAAAGTTGTAATTTACTTTTCCATGCTGTTACTGTTGTTCTGTGCTATTCTGAGCATCCTTTAAAGTACAGTAGTATTTACCTGTAGTAGGTAGTATTTACATTAAAAACATGTTGTAAGCCATTTCCAAAAATATACTTCTGTCTTTACAAAACACCACAAAGTATAAAAGAAGTAGTAAGTGTTGTGATGTCAGCCAGAAGAGCAAAAGATTGTCAGAAGTTTCAGGAAGCCTGGAATGTTTCAGGTTCCTCTTCTTGTTTAGATGCTTCTTTGTATGGACTTTCAACAACGTTTTTGTAGAAGAGTATTAGTATTCAGAACACAGTTCAGAAATTATTGTGAGCAAAGAGTTTGAGCCACTGAGAATATTTCGTCCAAATGCAGATTGCACAGGTTGACCCCTTTTACACTGCTTGCAGGATCTGTCTATGGTGCTTTCAAGAATACTGTTCCAGAGATTTGGTCTTAATTGAATAGTCTTCAAATAAACCATTAACATCTAGTTAACTAAAAGCAACAACAGCATTAACTTACACAGCTGCTGCCACTAATACAGACAAGAGTAATCCTTCTGGTGAGTTATCCTAGAAGAGCAGCGCCTGGCCTGGAAAGAGATGAACACAAGATGCCATTGAAATACAGTTTTAAGTGGAATCAGTGCGGAGATGAAAAGTTAGTATAATTTTTACAGAGAAGCTAATTCTCCTAGCCTTCTAGATGGGTATTTGTACCAAATGTAAGCTCACCGAAAGCATTCAAGAAAGAACATACATATGTAGTCTATCAGGCTTCGTTGCCTGGTGACAAGCTGTCACTTATTGTGTTCTTGTAATAAACGTTTCTGTGCAAATTCCTGCCACAAAACTCATAATGCCAGTGTGCCATTGAATATAACAGCAGCGCAGTTGGAGCCAAGGATGTTGTAGGTTCCTGGATACTTTTATTATCTTGACAAATGGAAATTTTCTTCAGGGCATGTTTTAGAAGTCTGGGATGTGCTGTATGAAAATGTAAAGGCTAAAAATAACACTGCTGCACCAAACCACTAGGGAGGTAGTTCAGCGTAGTCGAAATGTAATTACAATGAATACCCTTGCTAAATGTCAAAGATACGCAACCAGTCAGAGAGGCTGTAGAGAATGAGGCATCTGAGAAGACAGGGAAAGATAACGGACATGCTGATGTATGGGGAGATACTGCAGTGCGTTTCGTGGCTGAGGAGACCTGTGTCCTCATGCCACCACACTTCAGGTGAAGCCACCTGCTGAACAAAGGCATTTGCGTTGAACTCTTTGTAAGTACTATTAGCTGTCTTCCCTGCTTCCTGGTTTATTAACCTGTGTAACTGGAAAATGTGTAGCATTGTATGCTGAGTTTTCAATGAATACTTTGCATTAGAAGAAGCATGTGAAGGAAGCTTGATGCCAGCCTTGTATTACAAGCTTTTTTAATTGCATCTGGATTTAACTTCAGCAAATGAAGTATGAGAGTTGTCATGTTAAAGGTAGTAAATATGTATCAGGCTAACTGGCAGTCTATGGCAAACGTGTCAGTGTAGCACATCCACTATAAAACTTGTTAGCCTTCCAGGTTAACTTGCCCCTCCAGCCTGTACTCAACAGATGAGTGCCAAATTTTGAGCTTCATTAAGCAGTTGCTGTATTTACCTCTGCAAAGTGTCTGTATGATAATAGTCAAGTGCTCCCACCGCTGTGCGTGCCAACAAGCCCAGGGACGCGGCGCGCAGGTGGGTGCCTATCTGCCTAGCTCCCCCAAATAAAGGGGAGCGCTGTGTCAACGGGAGCACACATGGCCCCCGACACCTGCAATAACAGAATGTCCCACTGAAGTCTGGGCCCTAATTATAGATGCAGCTGGATATAGGCCATGCAGCCAATATTTGCCTTAAGAAAAATATAGTGGTGGTTTCTACCGGCATATATTTTTATTTGTTTTCCTGTCACAACTGACCTGTTTTCCCTCTAGCAATTTAGTGCGGTTCCTCGTTGCCCTCTCAAGGAGGAGAGAGCCAGACTGACTGTTAGTTGCCCTGCCTGAAACTTGCATCTTGCAGTCATGCTTGCAACAGCACAGCTCCTAAAGCATGAGATCTGAGAAGTGTCACCAGACCACAGATGTTTTTGCAATGAAACTGTGCACCTCCTGGAAAGTCGCTGTGGTGCAAGTAATGATAGATAGTGTTTTCATTTTGCTGCACAAAAGGGTCAAAATGGCATGGGGAGTCCATGACAGAGCAGCAGAAAATGTTGGTTCTGAAAGAAAATTTATTTCATAGCTTCAGGGGAAAGTTTGGGTGCTGTGAACAGATTGCCTTTGTCATTGTGTAAAAATGTGTCATTTGTAAGGTGATGCAGGATGTCAGTGCCCATGTATGGTGGAGCTCGGTACCTAAAGAGATGTTAAACCAGACTTGTTACAGTTACTGCATTGTGTTTAGATGCATTTTCTGGAAGCACTCCTCTTAGCGTGAAGGTCAGGCAAATGGTCCAAACTTCCTTCTGATCTGCAACCCCAAAACGCTGGTCTTCACTGGGGTGGTCATCTCTTCAGTCTCATCCATCTTAGGGAAAAGACCCTTGTATAGCACACTGCTGATTTGAGGTGTGCTTGTAGCAGCATTTGTGTAGTTTGGTGGGGTTTTTTGGTTTTGTTTTTTCCCCCCCGACCTTCTACTGTTTGATTCACTGTTTTCTATCACTTGTGTATGGGTCAGTTGCTATATGTAAGGGAACCTGTTGTACGGGGTAGCACATCCTATTTGGATCCACTGCATGAATGCTCAGTGGACATATCTGTGTTAGTAACTGGGGGTAATTAAGGCTCTGCTGGCTCCTTCGGACACTCTCTCCCTCCCCCCTCGCCCTCCCTTTCTTCTTCCAGAGATGGCCTCTCTACATAATTCCATTAAAGTGATTGTGCTCTGAGGGGTGGACTGAGGGGCAGTGCTCTTATCTTTCAAAGCAGGACCAATGAGCTATGTGCTTTCCACTGGGCAGCAACAAAAGAAAAGGTCTCTCAGAAGAAAAGACGAGCACAAAAGATCAAAATGAGGTGTTTGTCCAGGCCTCTGGTATTGCTTTCAAGTTAGCTTTTGAGGGCTCACTTTGAAAACGGTGAGCCAGGCTAGTTAACAGAAGGGTGTCTGCTAGTTTTAGAGTGTGTTGTTAGAATAATACTGGAAGATAGCTTTTTGCTTGTGCAATTTAACAGTTCTCTAAAGCGCAAGAGAAACATAGGGACGGATTGAAAACGTCGCAGGCGTAGCGGCGGTGTTCTATGCCCAGAAGGCAGTCCAGCAAACTTAAAATCCTTCAGATTTTATTCACTTCTTGTAAAAAGATTGAGACATATAGATAATTCCCTTGTTTCCCTAGTCTCCAAAAGGCCAAAATGCTGTATGCTGGCAATTCATCCTGCCCCTCTAGCCCTCTCCCCGCCCTTTTTTTGTATAAAGCTGCTATTGCTGATGGTGGGCAGTAGGAGAGGTGATGTTTTTACTGCAAGGGGGTGTGAGGTGTTATTTGTCCTGGGGCCCTCGGAGGGGACAGGCAGAGCTACAAAAGGGATACAGACCCTTTTCAGATTTAGACAAATAAGCGAGAGTCATCCAAAGCCGTTGAAAGCCAGACCGTTTAGCTGGATCAATTCACATATGTCATATGTTCAAGTTTCTACCAAAATAAACTTTTACAGTGTTGTACAAAGAACAAATTGCTTAGTTTCTACTTCAGTTATTTGGTTTGCAAAGGAAAACACGAGTATCACAGGCAGTCTTTGTTCCGTCTAACTATTTAAAGTTACTTTTAAATTGGAAAAGAAGCCATGAGATGTAAAACGCTGGCGATTTGTAACCTCTCAAACTCTTTTAATCTGATATTAAAAAGTTGTTATTTAAAATGGGTGATTAATTACCATTCCAACTCCTTTAAAAACAGAAGTAATTAAATATTATCTGAAGCTAGTAGTAATGCTTAGAAATTACATACCAAGAGCCTTGACAATATTTTACAAGCCAGAGTAGAACAGGATTGCTAAACTGTGTTTATTTGCTTAGTCATATGCACTCAAGCAAAGTAAAAGGGCGTTTTTTAGAAAAAAAAATAAAATCCAGTACTGAGAATCTGGGAGGGTATACCTGCTTTTGAGAGGAACAGACCTGAATCTGTATCATCCTCCTGCTTCCCGGCTTTATGTTACTGTTTGGCTTGATGCGCTTCTCTCTGTCCTTTTCGTCTAGTATATTTGAAATGTATTTGCTTATTTTCCTAATAAGTTTCTGCTGTATTTACATTACTTTGCTTCAAAAGTACATTTTTAAGGATAGTATTTCTCAGTGCTCTTCCTTTCCCACCCTTCCCCCTTAATAATTCCCCTGGACCTCTGTTGCTTGGAGCAGACTTTGGCTAGCCCTAGATTCGATGTCAAAGGCCATGACCCGATGTCAGAGCAGCCCATGCTGCTGGCCTCTTCTTTGAATAATTATCTGGAGTTTATTGTGTTGAAGGGATGGGCTTGAGGGCAGCGCAGTCACCCTGGCAAACCAGACCAATGAGCTATCCAGCCGGACCACTATCCAACAATGGACCTGTAGGTTACACAAAAAATCCAGCCCTACAAAAGATTAAATTAAAAATGGACATTTGGCCGCAGAAGTTTTGTCCTTTGAACAACCATTTTTTCCAGCCTTCTGAGTGTGGTGTGGTTTTGATACCTTTAATTGAAAGGAAAAAAGTATTATTTAAAATTTTGTGTAAGCTAGAAGAAAACGGAAATATTTTCCTTATCCCCTTCCCCAGCTGTTCCAACCACCGTATTGGATGTAGCTTAAGAAGTTATTTCTAGGTTTCTAGTTGCGGAACTTGACTCAGAATATCAAGCCACTGAACTTTCTTGTTTTGTTTTTTTTGTTGTTGTTGTTTTGTTTTTCCTAGAAATTCTGTGCAATCCTAATTCTTTTAGAAACAACAAAGCTTCCAATACTTTATTTCTATCAATATTTTCCTTTCAAAGTGCTGAGAACAGGCATGGTCAAAACAGCTATGAAAGCATGTTCAGTATCCAGATTAATGAGTCAACAGTAAATGATAGTAAAATGTCCATTTTCTGTGGGCTTCCTTATCTTTTCCTCTCCCCAAAGAGGACTTAAAAAGTCTGAAATCCAGATTGTGGAGTGCTGTCTCTTCTTATCAGGACTGAATGAAAGGCGGCTGGAGGTGGACTTGCTGTTCTGGAGGGGTGGGAAGAAAAAAAAAAGTTCTTTCATGGTCTGACCTCGGATTCTTTCTTAATTTTATCTAGCCCTGACCTGTTGGCTCTGCTCTGGCTCCTTTCAAGGCCTTCGAAGCTTCACAAACATGCAGCAGCTGAAGGAGACAATGACAGGGCTTTTAGGGGTTGCAATATTACACTCTTTTGTAACCTTGGCTAAGGAGCCTGTAAACAGATGCTTGCTACGAATCATTTGCCAGAAAGCCAAAATTTTGGCTGTGTTGGTATCAGCAAACAGGGCTCTGTAACACTCTTGATTTAGGACTCTTCGTTTTGTATTCAACGTAAGCTTCAGCTGAATGAACAGCCAGAGTGTCCCGTGTGTGCAGTGTGGTCATGGAACCTGCTGTTACAGGCTTTACACTTACCTTTGGTGCTCTGAATTTACCTGGAATGGAAGAATCGCATGAAGACAAATTAGCAAAATCTGAATGGGATAAACACAGTTTGGTCTTTTGCAGAAAACTGATTTGAAGATAATGTTCAAATGTAATCAGGACATTCGCATTTCTATGTATTCTTTTGAGAAGGGAGGATGGAATTATGTATGGATTAGGACTTCTCATTGGCTTGTTGTTAATGTCGTGCTGCTTTAAGCTTAGAGGGTTTTGATTATGTAATAGGAAGTATTGAGAATGGAAATTTTGTTCCATTGTGAATACGGAAGCAACTTTATTGTTCTTAGTAACTTTTCCTAAAAGCTCAGTCTGTGCAATCTTGGTAATTTAAGAACGAGATAGTTGCATTAAAAAGTACTTCACCAGCTGCAAAGTGATGAGAAGCACATTTTTGTTTTGAGTTGTTTAACTGCTAACGCAGGCATTTAATCTTTTGATGCCTCTAGTTTTTCCAGCTGTGTTCATTGGAAGTGCATGAGGACACCATCTGGCAGTAATGAGGTATAACTCTACCAGATGGAACTAACCCACGTTGGGTGGAGAGATGTTCCTTCCTCTCCCCATGTCACCTTTGTCACTAGGGAAATGTCTTCAAAACGGAGGACTTCCCCCCCACCCCCCCCGGCCCTTCCTCTTCCCATCCTCCAAGTAATGGTAGCTGCTGCAGCAGTCCTCCCTGCAAAACGTAGGTTCTCAGTGCACGTATTTCAGAGGCCAGTAAGGGTCGACAGAAGCACCATTTATTCTGTTGTGGAACAAGGCCAGATTGTTTTATGTGGTTCTGTGTATTTGTCTCAATGTTCTAGAAGAACCGAAGAACTCTGAGTTCTTGGGATTCCGTGGAATACATCAGCATACACCAAAACTAGTTCTGGCATGAGATGATGTCAGCTCTGTACTTGCTTTTGCCTACCACATGTATGTATTTACTAGAACATTTATTTTTTCCTAAGCTTTGAAACCTGGGCTCTGTATGTTTAATCCACGTTTAACCAATAAATATATATATAATTTGAACACACTAAAATTTTCAAGTTTTGGAAAATAAAATGGTAAAATAAGAGTATTTCTGACCAACAGCTGCTTTGTAGTAGCAACTTCTCCCCTTACTGAAAGAGAAGTGGAACATTTACATAGAACAAGGCTGATGGCAGTAGTAAAGAATATCAAGTAACTCTGAGCTGGTGCAACAAAATGTGGATATTGCAATGAATTCCAGAGCAATAGAACTGTTAATAAATCAAGTCTCAATTCTTCATGATATTTTTGCAGTTCTTCTGTTTCTTGTGTCCAGACAGATAAGATGTGGCTCTCCCTCCATGCTGGGAAATGAAATTACTTGTCACAAAAACAGAGTTGGAACATCTGAGTGCACTGTGGTATTTTTCTTGAAGAATCTGTTTTTACAGCATTAACAGCCATAACTGCTATGAGCTTCCTATCGCCTTTCTGAGAAGCTGAACAAAATCTCTAAGATTATACCTTGGGGATGTAGTAAGGCAGGAAAATACACAAGTAAATATGAACTCATACCAAGCTTCAGCTACTGTAATGGTTAATGTTTTTTCCAAGTTACAACCCATCTTTTAAATGATCGCTCATGATTTTGCTCATATTTGCGGTATTTAGCTTTGCCATAGTTTTACTATAAGGTGTAGAACCTATTCGTAGCCTCATAAAACAAAGAGAAGGCTCCCCCATGTGTCTTGCTGCTGAAAGACCTGCCAGGGTTGGATCTGCCGGGCTCACTGCAGGTTTTTATGGGAGAATGAATGACGGGGTATGGGATGCCAGTGAACAGCCAGGGAGCAGTGACCTTACCTACAAAAACTGCCATAGGAAAATTAGGCTGATCCTACACAAATTGCAAACCGGTATCTGTTTTAATAAGTTGAAATTAATCAATTTAAGGTGTGTTTACCTTTTTCCTCCTCTTATTTTATACGAGTTTTATTACCAGCGGTGAAATTTATCTCTCTGGTTGAACTATTGTTATTCGTGTGGTTTTAATACTGTCAGGTTTTGGTTTTATAAAAAAGGGTGTGTGAGGCAGATCCATTGTACGGTGTGAAGCTGTGCCAGCTTATCACATCTAGCCTATAATGTTTTTCAAGACCATCTCTGTGTGCTCCAGAGGCACTCTTGTAATAAAACTTAAGAATTAGCTTTAGCATGTTTATATCAACATCAGTGCCGGCCTCTTGATTTGTACAGTGTAGTTTTTGCATCCTTCCTACCAGCTGATTTAAGTAATAACAATAAAAATGCTTATTAGAAATCTGTAGGTGCTGTGACACTTAATTTTACAACAACCTAATTGCCAGCAGCACTAAAAAAAAAGCCAAACCAAACCATATTGCACAGAAACAAACTACCTTTAAGATATTCAACCAGTTGGTAAATAGGCTACAGAATTGTTCCTGTTCACCTTAGGTCTGGGAACAAGCCTTCAACCACTACACAAATGCTGGTAATTGCGAGAGAATTAATTGAAATGTTTCGGTGTTCAGAGAAAGTTTGAAAATGCAGAGGTGAAATCTTGCTGTGAGTTTTTTATTTTTTACTTAAACTGAATTTAGGGGTTGAATGGGTTGTGTAAATCGCTGCACATAATTCGCTTCTGAATATCAGTGATTTTCTGTGGAAAGATAGGTTACTTCTGGGTCTGTTGCAAGCGTAACCGATGGCCTCAATGCTCGCTTCCCTGTTTTCTGAGCTTCTCCAGCCTCCTGTTGCTGTATCGTGCACATGGATGGCATACATTAAATCTGAGACTGTCAGCCCTGCAGGTGGTCGTGCTATCCCCAATCTTTTATCAATGATTTATATGTAAACTATTCAGGATACCTGTGCTGCTTAAAGATAAGAAAGCTCTCCTGAAGTTCATTTTCTCTCTGAAGATATGTCTGGCTTGGAGTGTTTGATCCAGCTGATGAACTACTAGATGGAAGTGTTTATGCCAAGTTTGTACTGGGACTGCCACTAAGGAGTAAATCATATCATAAGCCTGTAAACAAAACTGAAAATTGTTAAAAATAATCTAAACACCACTTCATAAAACAAATAGCATGCTGTTGGAACTGGAGGCAGGTCTTTGGTTAACTTGTTTGGCATGTGGTGTAGCTATCATCAGCATGGAACAGCCTCTCAGCGGGCACTTTGAATTCATCTTGACAGATGTTGTACATCATATACATATATACTGTGTAATCTGTGAAGCAAGTTTCCAATCAATTTCTTTTGCTGCTCAGTATGCAGTCTTTAAAATTCTTCTGTATTCTCATTTTTAGTTTGCTATAACATTTAGACTTTTCTAGGCCGGTATATCTCAATTAAGAGATACCAGCAAATGGGTTTTCAACCACAGAAGCAGTACTGTGTGACAGCTTCAAAATTCTGACATCGCTTTTGGGTTGAACTAGGCTTGCTAGCAATTGAACCGTGATGTTCTGAAGTGGAAACAACCTTGTTCTGTAGAATGTAGAGACTAGTTGAGAGACTGTATTTTTATACAGGTTTTTCTATGTGAAGATAATTCTTTTTGAAACTTCTTTCATTATACAAGAGTAAGATGAATAGTATTCAGTATCCTGCTTTTTCTAAAGGTAGAGTGTTAAATGTACTTTAAAAAAAGATTTTAAAAATGTGTTTTCCTCAAAGATATTAGATTTTTTTTTTGTGGGAGTTACGTTTTTGCCTTTCTTCCACATCCCATTATTCTTCCTCTCCTCCCCAATCAAGTGTTAATGAGGAATTCAGGTTGGGGGGGGTGGGGGCGGGAAGGCAATGAGGATAAACAGACCTCACAGGCTCCTCATTCAGCTCAGCAGGGCACTAGACCTTAGCTATTCTTCATTTCACAGTGAAGATGATCGGTTCTGGGTGACCACTTTCAAAGGGCACAGAGTTTTTGAAGGTGCTCGGCAGCATGATAAATTGTCGTGTCTGTCATCCTGTGCCGTGCGGAAATGCAGCAGGGGTCTCTTCTGCAGGAACTTGTAAAGAAAAAGATGGACTGTGACACTTGGCCGGCTGGATGCTGCCGGTTTATGTGGAATGTCTTCAAGGGTCTGTTAAATAGTACCCGGATTCAAGATTTTTTCTAAGAATGGACGGGAGAGGCAATTATTATAACAATCTCCAAATAATCTTCCTAGTGATCTTAACCGTGTCTTGATTGCCTCTGTTTTTAAATTTTGGCTTTGTTTTTGAATATTTCAGTTACATGCTAAATATGTTATGCCTGTCGTGTATGCTATAATTTGCCTCAACAAGTCACCATAACTTGATTTTGATGTATTCAAATTACTTTGTACTTTCTAAGGGCAGTTATCTTTCTGGTTGGGCTCAGTGTTTTTAGATGCGCCTTCCCTTCACGTCTTTTTTTTTTATATATAAATTTTAAAGGGATTGCAATGGTTTACATATAATATCTTACTGTCTTTCTGAATTTTCAATATTAACATTCCCTATATTCTTCTATTCACATGCTTTTCACATGGTTGTTCAGTGTGTTTGTGTCCATCTCTTTTTCTCTGTTTGCAATTTGTGGGCTGGGAACAACTGATGTCATCTGTTGTTAAAGTGATACTGTAAAGTGAAAAAAACTCCAAAGGAAATGAGAATTTTACTCCGGTTCAAAACAACCCTCATTTTTCAACATTTTGTTATTTAGGTTGTCTACTTGTGATGTTAAAGTCTATATGAAAAATGGGAATGGGTTCCTCTTGCCTGGTCTACCATTAGTGTTAAACACATCAAAGAAATACTTCAATCCAAATTTAAGAACCTGGGTTTTTTTACATGTATATCTAGATTTTGGTAAAATAAGACTTTTTTTTAGAAAGTACATAGAGATATAAACTCCACCTAGCGATACCTCATTTGAAGCTGATGTCGGGTAACTACAGCATGAAAAGGTTGTCTGTTTCAAAATAAACACGAAAAGATTTTACAAAATGCGTGATTATGAAATGACTATGCTGGAAACGTCAATTCGAGTTGTTACGGTTGTATTGCTGGTGCAGAGACTGCAGAGGGAGCTGACAATCTGATGTAAACAACAGTCCTGTTAGTGGTGAAGAAATGTCAGGGATTTGTGTTCCTGTTTATTTCATGAAAGGCCGTGTCAAATCTCAGCTAAAATGAAAAAGAGGAGAGCTTATTTTGAGAAGGGATAATATGATGGTATGGTATTTTGGGGCAAGGCAAAAAGAAATAAACCAGCACAGCACAGTTACGGAAATCTGACCCTTCTGAAAATTTTAAAGGAAAAAAGCAGGTTCATGACAATGGAAGAGGAGACTATCCGAAGAGCTACATCGGTACTGGGGTGAAGTTTAGCTGAACCCAGAAATGCTCGTATGTACTAGCAGCACATGCTACCACCTTTACAGTCGTATGGAAGGGATTCGTTGCAGTTACCATTGCAAGGGAGCAGGCTGCAGGGAAGCAGTGCAGCTAGCCCAGTGGGCTGCACTCCTAACCACCTGTGGGTGCCCCACGCCACCCCACGTACACAAAGCTCAAGGGCCCTTTCTAACTCATTTCTCTGTAGTAATTTTTCACTTCATGTGGGTCAAGGCCAGTGTATAGTTAACAGAACTGAGAGAAGCAGCAAACTGCGGTACAGCTACCCAAAGACATGGCCAGAGAATGGGAAACAGGGAGACCCTTCAAGCTGGGAACAGTGACCCTCTAAGGATGCCAGAACCAGCTTTCAAGAAAACATATGGAAGCAGAAGTTGTTAGTCAAAGGCATTATTAACAATCACTGTTGTTTCACAGTATATCTCCTCTCAGAACCTGGAACCAAAACATTTCCCACTTCTTTGCTGGGTCCTGTCTCCCTGCGTGTGCTTTGATCGCCCTGCTTCATTACAGCCTGCTTACCCAGAAATAAATACTGGTTTCGTAGACCGCATGCTGTTTGTTTTAACAAATCTTTGTTATAGACTGAAAGCACTTTCAATATGCTGAATCATACTATTAAATCTAGCTCTGTAGCTGTGAAGGTGGGATTTTGTTACAGCTAGAAATGTGAT
The DNA here is from genome assembly GCF_017639655.2 of Falco naumanni. Classification (NCBI taxonomy): domain Eukaryota; kingdom Metazoa; phylum Chordata; class Aves; order Falconiformes; family Falconidae; genus Falco; species Falco naumanni. The sequence goes on along the minus strand of NC_054060.1, from coordinate 18,030,283 downwards.
ATTTATCCTACTGCCACTGATTCCTGTTACAAACTTCTGTATCAGGCTATTGGAAGCAAGTCTGGGAGTTGTGTGTCTGATTCTGGGCAAAGATTCAGGGAAATTCATGGGACTGGAGAAAAGACAGGCTTCCAGGCATCCAGCCCATTCAGCAGCCCGTTAATGGTAGCGGGCAAGTTTTGAACCAAACTTGCAAATCCATATTTTTTTACTTGAGTCTATTAATTCATTTTCTCCTTGTGCAGATCCTAGAAGAAAATATCATGTAAGGCTGCTGGCATATAACAGTATGGAGGAAGGTTATCAGGCAGATCAAACAGTCAGCACTCCAGGATGTGTCTGTAAGTGTTGTAGGTACATGAAGAATTTATTAAGAGCTGAGCTGTTTCAAAGTCTTAGCAGCTCTGTGTTTTTAACCTATAAATAATCAATTAATTCAGTGTAAAACAGAGAACCAGAAAGATCGTATCTGCGACAAGTACTGTCCTAGCCATCCTGCAACTGAGACAGTCTCCTGTGTTCATGAACTGCAGCTCAGGAAACAAGATAGCTATCAAGCACTTTTTCCTGCCCTGCTGGATTGTCTGTGTCATCTAACCAGTGGCATATCACATACTGTATGATTATCCCTCTCCCTAGTCTCTGTTTATAACTTCGACTTTGTTTTTGACTAAACAAGAGGGACTACAGAAGTAATATGTGACGTGTATTGGGTTAGGAGGGATCTCTGATAGCTTGGACCAGATTGCTGGGTTTGAATACCAGCTAGGGCTGGGTCGGGGCAGATTTGAATCTAAAGCTGTGTGCTCAGATCTGTCTCTTAATCTTGCCAGTATCTGTATACAGTTCATTGAATAATTCATGCTCCTTTTTTTGTTTTAAACAGCTGTCCGTGATCGCATGGTGCCACCACCACCGCCTCCTCACCACCTCTATGCCAAAGCTAACACTTCGTCTTCTATCTACCTTCACTGGGGAAAGCCTGCCTTTACCTCGGCGCAAGTCGTCAACTACACAATCCGCTGCAACCCAGTGGGGCTGCAGAATGCTTCTCTGGTTCTCTACCTTCAAACGTAAGTGCAGCACTACTAGTCAGTCTTGGTTTCCCATTTCTAGATCCTTCCACTCAGTTTCTACTCTTCCTGCCCTCTCTTAATTGCCTTTTACTGTAACAACTTTTACCTCCCTTAGAGGACTGTGTGTTTTGCCCAGTGGCTGCTAGTTCTGTTTCTTGGGTTGTTTAAGATGTGTTCATAGAACAGCTTAATTTTCTACCTGTGATCCTTGTGCTGGATCCCTGGGTGAGCTTTTGAATTTTTAATGGCGCTTTAGCTGTCTAAGTTGATTTTAATTTTAAGCTTTTCTTCAACCAAACAAAAGAGAATACCTATTTTATAGGTAGCTTGTCCGGGCAGAGGTGGGACTTAGTCCGGTGTCTGATTTTAAGACTGGAAACAAGAATTTTTGATTTTTGAGAGGCTGAGCATGTTACTGTGGGAATGCCACATTCCTGAGTGCGCGGCACCCTGCCAGGAGAAAGCTGAGTAGGAACTCCAGGTTGCTTTTCAGAGAAGCAATGCATGAGCCACAGAATGGCAGAACAGGGAAGATCATCGGCCTGGGCTTGGTGGTCAGCTCTCTGCCCAGGTGGGACAGGAGCAGAAGACCTTGGTCCACTGTGTGCTGTGCTGGGGCCGTGGTGCTGTTGAGGGAATCCACACGTGTGTAGCTCCCTCAATACCTGGGTTTACTCAAGCTTTCTGAGTAAGAAAAATGCTGTCTTAAAAGAGTTTCCACCCTAATATTGATGACTTTCTCTTCAAAGAACACATCCCCCGCTGTCTAACTCCTGACTTAACGATTAGACACAGTATAATCACCATGTAAAATTCTCAGTGTGCAGTATGGAGCATAGTAACAAATGCTGCCTTTTGTGCTAGGATGAGACTACCGCAAATACTGGTGACTGCCTTTGCAGTATGGAAGATGAAGATACTAAATGAGATTTAATAAAGCAATATTTGTAGATTAACACCATTTTAAATTGAGATTTAATCTCAACTTGGGTATTATCACCCAGTTTTAGCCCTGGTGTATATGAAAGATTTTCCCCCTGCCCCCAGAATCAAGATAAAAGCGGAATGTCTGCAGCTGACTTTGATCACAAATAATGAACTGCAATATTACAATTAATATAATCAATTTTACAATTGATAAATTACCAAGTATGACTACAAGACAAGTAGGGAACATTCATATTTTACAGAGATCCCCTAAACCTGAGGTGATAGAGGCCATCAGTGGAAGTTGCACACATAGCCTGTGTCGCTTCTCTGGTCCGGGAACAGCTGATGGAGCCAGCAGCGTGTGCCTCTTCAGCTGTGGTGCTGGTTGTAATCACAATACTCCAGCTTGAAGTGCAGTGTCCTGTGGACAGATGTGGAAAGAGCTGCGTTTGGGATACCTGCTGGTGATCTGGGCAGTACTGTTCTTGGACTTGCTTGTGCATCAGCTGTCCATACAATCTTTGTAAAAACTTGAGCTAAAGTCAACCGACACCAGGCAGTATCATGTCTGGGTGTCATAACACTGGAAGAGTTAATTGTGTATTATCATGAAGAAGATTGTAGCTTTTTGTTCTGCTTTTGGGTTTTTTCTTCATACAGCAAAATAGGTACAAATCCAAAGGTGATCTCACATCTAAAGTATAATTTAAGTAAACATGTTTTTCTAGGTCTTTTTTTACCCTTCCCTTTCCCTCTGCCCTGTAACCTTCCTTTTACTCTGTTATTTTCCTTTTGGATGGATCCTCCAGAGAGCTCCAGGGTCAGGTAGACGGCACAGATGGACCAGGTTTCTGGACATGAACTGGTTTATCTTGTGTTGAACTGATAGTGAGAATCTACTTACAGTGACTAAGAGATATCATTTGAGTTTGGGATCTTCAAGTCAGCTGCTGCTGTTTAATTGACTTTATTCCTCCATCGGTACAGGTCAGAGACTCATATGTTAGTTCAAGGTCTTGAGCCAAAAACCATGTATGAATTTGCAGTTCGGCTGCATGTGGACCAGCTCTCCAGTCCCTGGAGTCCAGTAGTCTACCATACCACCCTTCCAGAAGGTAAGGCACCAGGAGAGGACCACATGGCTCTAAAAAGAAAGCTCTGTAAACCAAATGGCCTGAACAATTGCTTATTAATATTAATCTGTCTGTAGGAGAAAAAACACTTTCCTCTGAGATACAGATACTGCTTTTGTTGCTGAGAGAGAGAAAAATGCTGTCAGGAAAGTCCTTGTTTTGGAACTGTGAAATTCTTTTTCAAAATCTACCTAAAACCAGCAGTGATTTCTATATAAAACATGGTACACGTATAGTTAGCAGCCACTGAATGGAAATAACTTGAATAAAAACTTTAAAATATGTATTGAAGAGGCATGGCTGATTCATAGGCATGAAAATATGTTTTAAACCCCAGAACTTTTAGAAACTGTAAAAATATTACACATCTACTGGCATAGCTGCTGTTTTGCTTTTCTGTCAGCTTGGTCAATGAAAATCAAAAACTTCACTCTCGTGTTCTCAACATTGCAATGTTTGGGATGTATCTGTTCAGAGGGTGATGATGTGGGTTGTTTTTTGGGTTTTTTTTGTCAGTATCTGTTTCCTTCTGGAGTTGAAGGAAAAATACGATATTTGCTTTTACAAAATCTAAGCGACTGACCAGCTCACAGTTAACAGGAGTGTTTCTCCTGAGGAGCAGTACGTGCTTGTTTATATGTTGTTTATCTGGGATGTAGCAGTAGCCATTAGGTCTGCACATCAGTTTCTTTCTGAGCAATTTAATTGCATGTAAATTAGGTTAGCCTAATAACATTGTGTTACTGTTCTCACAGCACCATCTGGCCCTCCAGTAGGAGTGAAGGTGACTTTGATAGAGGATAATACTGCTTTGGTTTCCTGGAAGCCACCTGATGGTCCTGAAACAGTTGTTACACGCTATACTATCCTGTATGCATCCAGGAAGTCTTGGATTGCTGGGGAATGGCAAGTGTTGCACAGAGAAGGTAAACTAAAATCATAAACCTATGAACTTCACCAACAATGATGTTACTTATAAGATGCTTTGTTGCTTTCAGCTCCCTTGGACTATGATAAGAAAGAAATTCATCGAAAAGTTCACGTGAAGGTTATAATTAGTTTAGAATTATTTCCATGGTTGTGATGAAAATGTATTAAAAACCAGTTAATGCTCAGAAGGTGAGGGGAGAGGGGCTGTCTGTGTTGCTTTGGAGCTCAGTGTGTGCATGTGAACCAAAATGTCTTGCAAATCCAATTATATCCATCTTAGTTCTGTTGCAACCATGATTGTGACAGTTTCGTTCTGTAAATGCACTCTTTCAAATCTGAAGTCTCTGAGGTGCCTTGCTCTCCAGAAATAAATTTATAAATGTGGCTGTGTGGGTTTATGTTCCTTTTGATCACTGCCAATCCAGTTAGCTCAGTTTGCTTAATGAACTTTCCCCTACTCCCACTAAATTGCTCTGCAAATTCAGTTTAACTCTGGCTTTATTCTACTGCTGAGCCCCAGCTAGGTAATCTAACAGTAACTCAGGTATAGTGATAGGGACTGCAATCACATCTTTGTGGTTAGGTGTAGGTACAGTTTAAATTTTTATAGGCACTTTCCAGAATAATACTGTGACCTGAAGAGCTGCCTCAAGAACAGATTTCTACAATAGCCAGGAAAAAAAAAGGCATTTACTGTTGGATTGGCATTCAGAATAGGCAGAAACAGTTTAGAATAGATAGTGTTCTAATAATGTTTTAAACCGGAGAGAGAAGCTGGGTATTAGAGAGTAAAGTTATGTGCCTGAGCAACTTATTGAAGAGGATTGCCCAGGAAGAGTTTTTGTTGGTCTGTGCCATTTCATGGCTGAAAGCTTATCAGCAGAGTGTGAAGCTTTACATTTTCTGGGGAGAAAATGTATAAAACTTAACGAGTACACGCTGATGGAGGACAATTCATTTTGCCTTTGGTGTGAGTGAATTGTTTCAGTTCAAAGATAACGGTGGTTGTCCTTTGTGCTGCTCCTGAAGAGAGGACAACAGCCACTCTGACGGGTGCCAGTGCCACTTGGTCTTTGCTGGAGCAGAATGGTATTCATTGGGCTGGCCTCAAGTATAATGGTCAGCTGGGAAGAATAACACTAAAATGACTAGTATTAAGCAAGTTAAGTTGGTTTTTTTTAATTGTGAAAAATAATTAGTCTCTGAAATATCAGTGAGGTCTAACTATAGGGGGAAGATGGAGCCTATGGGTTTTCACTATCAAAATTGTTCACAGAAACAGTGATACAAAGTTGTCTCATTAAACTGTTGAAAGAAACAGTTGTCATATTAAAAGACCAATTTAATATCAGTTTTTACTCACTAAAAAACCCAGCAGATTTAAATTCACAGAGAGCTTATATTTGAAGGATAAATCTTGTCATTCTGGTGATGATATGCTGAATTTGTTGTATGCAGCAAAGTGGCTGAATTGCTTTCAGGTATGTACTTCAGCTCAGCCACAGCTGTGAAACAGAACAGCATCTCAAATAGTATTTTACCCATCGGTATTTTGGATGACAGGATGGCAATAGCAGTAAACATTTTCATGTGTTCCCGTACTGAAAGTGTTGGAGGAAATGAGCAAATGGAGAGCTGTAAATCTCAGTGTATTACTGTGTCCATCCATGTTAGAGTCACTAATTTTCTATTTTGACAGATATATTAGGGTTTGAGGCATGGCACGGAATTCGAGCATCTTGACACGTTAGGATAATCTGTAATGCTTTTAGTTAAAGTACAGATCAAAAAGTCTTTTTCAGAGTTAGAATTGAGCAAATACTGTGATAGTCCTGTTACAGTCCTTTCATAGGTAAATTTGAGGTAGAGGTGGGTTTTGGGTTTTTTTAATGCATTTATTCTGAAAAGATCAGCTAACCCTATGCAATAAATAGCGTTGTTTTGACACTAAACTTATGCAGAAGATTTGTGAAATCTTAACCCATTTCTTTCTCATACCTCCAAAGACACCCCCCGATTAAAAAAAACCTAAACCCTCACCAAACCAAAACACTAAAAGTCCTAGCATGGGTTTATGCATGACACTTCTACCAATCCACCAACTTAAAATCAGAAACCCTCTAATTTGACTGAGCTTGTGTTAGGCATGGCAGAATTAGAAAATACAGCTGCAGTTTGTTGCTGATTCGTGATGTGAGTTATCTTCCAGCCACCTCCCCCCTTTTCCCTAGATCTCTTCAAGTGGATAAGAAGTTACAGCCTTTACACACTTGGTGTGCAGTAAATCAGTGCAAAGTGCTTACTTGCTTCAGCAATGCAGCAGATTTGAAAGGAGCTGGTGGGAAGGAGCCTGTAATATTGAAATGTGACCTTTCGCCCTGGCTGGTGCTAAATATTACAGCTCCTTTGGTTACAGATACCTCACATTTTACTTCAAATGCTTTCAGCTAATGGCTGTCTTTTATGGAAGAGCTGAAATAGCTTCCCTTTTGCCAAATGTATAATCTTTTCTGTCAACAAAACAATCTTGTATTTTATATGCTCCCATGATACTATAAATTCTGACTTCTGAAACTGATGTGAAAGGTTGAAATTTAGACTTCAGCCTGAGAAACTGAATGGTATATGTGAAAGAGACCAAGGGATAGACTTGAGCCTGTAACTGCCACTATTTGGGGAAAGAAAAGCAATATATTTCTATGGTAGGAAGAAACACAGGCATTTTGGAAAGGAATTGGAATTTTAAGCAGCAGTCTGCAGTCCCCGGCCAGGCAAAGCTGTTGTTGACTTTGATAGGAGTTTTGCGTGTCTAAGGACAATGCAAGTGAATCCTATTTATGTTCTTAATCTGTTTTTCCTGCCTTCAGGGACTTTATGAAATGAATCCTTAGCATGGGAGAAAAATTTTCTGTAATATTTTTAGTAGCACAGCTTAGATGTACAATAATCAAGGAAGCCTATGCAGGTCTAAATAGGGGTTCATTTTTAAAAGCATGGTATAATGTACTTTTCCAAATCTGTCCTGTTCATTTAACCAGCTAGACCTGAAATTTGACAAACTGAACCTGAATTATTTTGTTACGACAATTTTCATTCACATTCATGGTACAGTGGCTCTAGGAGTGGCATATAGATTCATACACGAGAGAGCTCTTAACATTCTGCTTTCTCTGCCTGAAAGTCTGGTTAATTGCTTGGAGCATCTCCTCACAGGTATGATCACAACAGAAACACTATCACACTAACACTGGATTTAGGACTGGTATGCTATGTATTGTAGTCAATACCTGGTTCTTGATTTTGAACTATACTGGCACTTGGCAGTGTGCTGTGTTCAAGCAGTATGGACAGAAAGGACAGAAGGGACAAGCAGGGAACTCCAGTGTGTCTCTGTACCCTGTATATGCAGGTTAGAACACGTGAAAGCGATCACAGTCCTCAAACAAGATTTGGAGGTTGTATTGGGGGAAAAAAGCGTAGGTCCCAATGTCTAAATCTCAGTCTGTTTCCACAGATTTTGTCTAACTGGAACTGTTTATCAAATTTTTCATAGGAGCAATGACCATGGCTTTGCTGGAAAACCTTGTAGCAGGAAATGTCTACTTGGTCAAAATAGCAGCCTCCAATGAAGTAGGAGAAGGACCCTTCTCAAATGCAGTAGAACTTGCTGTCCTGCCGAAGGAGACATCAGAGTCTAATCAGAGGCCTAAACGCTTGGATCTGGGAGATTCCACAAGTCAGTAGCAATTTTTTGATTACTGCTGTCATGAGTACCAGGAAAAAAGATCCTTGTTTGTTTTAGCTTGTAGCCACTTTCTGGGTAAACCATTCTGTTTTATGTGAGGCGGTCCCAACAGTAGCATTTTCTTCTAAATGAAACCATTTTGGAGTTTTTATCTCAGTTCAACTCAGAACTGGTTTAATTCTTTTGCTCAGAAGTTGGAAGTTTGCCTTTCAAAGGAGAATATGTAACTGTGTTGAATTTTACATCAACTTTGCAGCCACTCTTCCAATGCACTTCCTTTAAGTCCTTTATTTGCCTTGAGGTACTGGTAGCACTGGGTCAGTTGGAACCAGACAGCCCAGCAGAGATGAGATGGCATCTCAAATAAATCTGCTGAGATTTGCTGGCTCCTGGTATTCCAGAAACCCAAATCAACCTGTCGGTCAGTGATACACCGGCATGTGTTTTCACCAAAGAAGTCAGCCCCACCTGCAGCTCTTTGGGGAAGACTATGTGTTACCTTGTGGACGTTAAGGTAACATCAGTGCTTCTCCACATAAGAATGGAAGAACATGTCTTTGTCTGCCATGGAATGGCATTTATCTTGGTGACTTGGTACAGATTTAAATTTTTAATATTTATTTGGGGAGGCAAGAGCTAGTCATTATTCAAGTACATAAACCTTTTAACCTCTCCTTGTTGCTACACATGGAATTGTGATGAAAACACAGGGATTTTTCTTGCTCAGGTTTTCTCCCTTCCTGGAATTCAGTTGTATTTTAGGCCTGGATAAGCAAATAGAGTCATGCCCTCAGGATTAGGTTAACAGACACATGATGTCAAAGCATAAGCCAGTGTGAACCCTCTGAGGTGACAGTGGCTGGAATTCTCCAAGCCTTTTCCCTTTGTTGTCTAGTAGCCCCCTGTAAAGGAAGGGGTTGGAGGGAGCTCCTCTGCTCCAGGCTGTAAGGCCACCAAAGAGGCTGTGGTGTGGGGCAGTCCTTTCTTCCCATCCCCACACCAGGCCTGCATACACTCCTTTGTTTGGTCTACGAGTTTTATTTTCAAAAGTGTCAAAAGGTATAACAGAGAAGGTCTGGAATCTCATTACAAAGAAGCATTTGTCTCTGTGGTTGTGACTGTAACCCTTTTAATTTTGTGACAGAGAGAAGGGCGTAACTCTTCTTATTGACTGGGCCTTTCTATGCTCTTTTTTGCTATAGCTTATTCTGACTATTACCATCTGGACCAGAAATCAATGACTGGCATTGTTGTTGGGGTTTGCATAGCCTTGACATGCATCCTTATCTGCATCCTGATCTTAATTTATCGAAGTAAAGCCAGGTATGTTTTTATTCTTGAAGACCGAGCCCTTTCTCAATGCACTGATTCTTGGGACATGCCGCCTTCTCCAAGAGTGCTAAGTTCTCTGAAGTACTCTGTCTCTTCACCTGTTCCTACCAGCAGTGGAAACAAAGCACTTTGTTGGCTCTTCCTACTCTACCTGAGCCCCTTCTCCAATGAAAGGAAGGAAGAACCCACAGAGTGAGTCAGTGGTGCTTTGACAACTAAGTATGAGGCATGTTTCCAAATAAAAAAACCCTTTTGAGTCAGACAAGCATGCTGCTTTACATCATCTTCCTGCTTAACCCTCCAGCCTGCCCAGACCTGGTTTGCAAGGCTTTAACCCTCTGGTTGCTGGACAAGAGAAACTGACACAAAGCAGTTCCATGATGCAGTTTCTTTGCAGTGGTGCAAGCTGCCATCTACCTGTCTTGTCATCGGCTCCTATGGGACATAAACTAGCACAGTGACTCTGCCCATAACTTTGGGATCAGAACAAATATAAGTTACTTGAAATAATAAATTAAAAAACTGTCTGAAAGTGTATTTTAGTAACAAGGCCTTTTTAGTGTACGTGCAGGAAAAAATACAGATTGGGAGGCAGTCTCTGTGTAGCATGGTAAGAAAGGTCTTAATATCATTAGTGGTTACTTCCTCCGAGTAATATTACTAATCACAACAATTCCTGTCTGCACATAAGCTTGTAGGCTACTGTGTATGATTAACTGGAAGCAGATGTTATTTTTATCACAAGCAATAACATTTAAATTCCATGAGAGTTAGCAGTATCGTATAACAAAATGTAAATGCCAAGAATATACCAATATTACTTGATTAATAATAGCTTTGAAGTTCATCCTTGATTTTTTTGTATTTTCTTCCTGTGGGTCAATTTTATTCCTTCTTAACACTGTGTAGGAAAACATCTGCTCCTAAACCTGTGCAGCAAAGCACTGACCAGCTGTCACGTACCAGCATCTCATTAGCCAGTGCTAATGAGGTGGAGAAGGGTATTGAAGGAATTGCAGAGAATGAAGAATCCTTATTGCCAATGATAGTGGGAAACAGCTTCATCGACGCTAAGGTACTGTGAGCTTTACTCACTCCCAAAACAGAAATCTTTCTTTAGAATTCATTACTATAGCATCAGAGTCCTTATCAAAAGTAAGATATGTACACTACAAATCCACAGGAGGTTCTTTTATGGGACGAGCACATGTTTGGCAATCCAGGGTCAAATTCTCAAGACTTACTGTACAGTTCAGCTAGAGATCTGATTCAGCGCACTTGTCTTGCACTGTACTCTGCAGAGTTTTTGGCTCTGACACAGTGCCAAAGGATAAAAGCTCCGTAGACTTGGGGCTGCTGGGTGGCCTCTGCTAGTCCAAGGAGGCTGGTGAGAGGGTCCTTGTCAGCACCTAGGTCTCGAAGTGCCTGTGTCAAGCATGACACTAAGCAGGTATTAAAGAAAATATTGGTTTTCTATATATTTTCTGGTAAAACAACCTTACATTTTATAGGTTCATATTTGGTCAAATGATAAATTAATGTAGATGGCAGGATTTATCAGTGGATGCCTAGAATCTTATAGTCCAGGAGCCCCGTGTGACAAAACCACACTGGTCTTCCTTTCCCACGCACCAACACTGATTTAAGGCTTGTTCTGTACACGCTGCCAACCTGCATGGAGCTGCTCCCTGAGGACATGTGCAGGAGCTGGGAAATGGAAACGGACCCCAGGACAGGCACAGACACTATGTCTGTGAATGGTCACATTCGAAGTAGAAGAGCAAGAGCAGGGCCTGGAATATTTTGCTGTGTGTTTGCAGCATTGTAGCTGCTGGGGCTGGCCTGGGGGCTGGCCAGATTTAGTGGCTCTAGTCTTGACTTGTCTCAAGCAGTAGATGAATACCAGACCACACAAATGTGACTCAGTCCTAAGACTTCATTTTTCTTCCTTTTCAGTATGGAGCCAATAGGTAGAAATAGAAAAAAAATTTCAAATATCTTAGAAAAGTAATATGTTAAAATAAATTGCTGTGTGTCTGTCTCTATTGTAGGGGGGATCTGATCTGATTATTAACAGCTACGGGCCTGTCACAAAGGCTAACTGCAAGAAAAGGTGGCTGTTCTTCCAGGATACTAAGAAGGTGAAGACTGAGGAGGTAATTGGTCTAATGGGCAGAGATGGACAACCTTCACTAGTACCCCGTGTTTGCAAAGGAAGATACATACTTTCCTATTTATGGAAAAGCACAATTAGTGGTTTAAGTTTTAATTTGTTTCAGTTGTGTAAAGGTCAATGGTGTTCTACCTTCTAGTAAAGTCTTCTGGAAGTTTCATTTTCTGTCCCAAGATTTTAGATACTGTAACCCTTTATGGTTAACTGATTACTTTCTTGCCTGTGCCCTTTTATCTGTGAGCAGAAGGATTTCTGTGTGCTGGGTCTGGACGCATTTGCTATTTGAATGAGAAAAATAACAGTTTAATTCTGAAGTGTTAAACTAAATCCTGAACTTTATCGTGCAATTTCACACCTATGGGATATCTAACTAATGTTCATTGAATTGTAACTTGTATTGTGCTCTTGTGTCTTTAAGGAATAGGAAGTCTTGATACCCGTGTGGTAAATTAATATTCCAAAATATTTCCAGAAGTGGCTGTATATTTGCTGCCACCCAAGGAGTAATGTTTAAAAGAATATGCATGAAGGGATGGGAGAGAGCTCTATCGAGTATATTTTTAAAATACCATTCAGCTCTCTCCAGTGAAATCATCCTTGATTAGCCATGCTTAGCTAGAAGGGATTATTTCTTCCATTACGGAAAAATACGAGCAAGACTTGAGATTGATTCTTCTTAACCTCCTGTAAGGAAGCCCAGATTGTTCCGAGCCAATGCAGTTAGAGGCACTCCAGCAGAACAGGAGATGGGCAACGTAGTAAAAACTCAAATTATGGCTCAGCTTTTTAGAGGCTCAACAACTTTTTCCTCTCTGCTTTTTATGTAGCCTCAGAGAAGATTTGTCCAGGCGGTGTGTCTGTATAAGCCAGGCACCACTGTGCTGCTCGGTGAGGATGACTCCCCCAGCTCTCCTGGCCAGCAGTCGAATTTCCAGGTGCCGTTCAGTATTGTTGCCGATACGGAGCATTCGGCCAACAGTGAAGGAAGCCACGAGACCGGTGACTCCGGAAGATTTTCTCACGAGTCCAACGATGAGATACACCTCTCCTCTGTGACAAGTGCCACCCCTCCCACTACTGGTCCGTTTGTAAGCAGTGACTTGGATATGAACACCTTGAGCCCTGCCATGAGTAACTGCACAGAGTCTCCTCTGCCGTTTGCTACTGACCAGACTCCTACCTCACCTCTTCAGATCCACTCTGCGGTGCAAAACTGACACCCTTAGGGCCACACCAGACATTCTTGCAGTGTATGTCTGTTCGAAGGACAATGAACAGGGAGCCAAAGTTTTATTGTGGAAAACCTGACTAACCTAGCAGGTGATCCCATATTTCTGTTGAATGTTTGGGGTTTTTTGTTTGGTTTTTTTTTTTATTTTGTTTGTCTTTTAAAACTCACTCATTTTGAATGTTCAGTGGTCAACAAATGTGAAAGGACAGTGAAGATTTCCGACTAAAGTTAAAAATATGTCACTGGAGCAAAGGGAAGGCTGTTGGCCCTTTTGCTGACTATCTACCTCAGTTTGCCGAGAGGCAAACTATGAATGACAACTGCTTTACCTCATTTGTGTTCTAGTTGGTCTCAGCTATGGAACTCATGATACTTCCTAGTAGTGTTGTTTTATTTTGGGTATGTTTTGGTTTTGGTTTTTTTTCCCCCCAGTTGTGTGTAGAGTGTGTGTGTGTGTGTGTGTGTGTGTGCGCGCGCGCGCGCGCACGTGTATGCGCTCAGTGATCAGGGAGTTGTATAGGTAGGTGAACAAGGTTGTTTAGCTGAAGCTCTGTCTTTAAAAAGAAGGAAATCTCAGAGTATAAAATGTAATTATTTTATGTGGTTGACTTAGAGGATGTTAAAAACTGGGAAAACCGGAGTTGGTGCTTCCATGTATGCAGCCACATGAAATCTTTTGTACTTCTTGATCTCTCATAACCCCAGTAAGCCTAGGACAGTGCCTTTCCCCCAGAAATTTGTGCCAGCAACTGCTGGTAGGATGTATGCTATATCCTTAGGGCTCTGGGACATGTTGGGTTCCCCACAGTGACAAATGTTGCCCCTTTATTGACAGTTAATGCTAAAAAGCATGGCAAAATGAAGCATTCAGCATTTCCAAACAGTTTGGCTCTGCTTGAGAGTCATGGAATGGATAATAATGCTGAGTATTCACAGTACTTCTAGCAATGGTGCCTTGCATTATGTATTATGAAATTACTAATTTGCCTTATGCCTTTTTAGTATTCATAAAGTTGCTTTGGAGTACAGGAAGATGCCTTAAATGCTTCTTAGATGTTTTAAGTAAACTGTATCATGAGTTTATATTAATTTTTACCCAGCTTTGAGTGCTGATAGGCACTGCTAGCATCATAGTATGTCTCAGAGCTGTTGTTAGGATGCAGCCCTGCTCCTTGCCTTTGCCTAGTGTGCTGTTAGCCAGGAATTTTAGCTCAGGGAGTGACTTTACCCACATGCCAATCTAAAACTCTGATTAGGTTACCATGAGAAATAAGAAAGCCAGAGCTTTAGTTGAAGAGTCTGTTGAAAGAGGTGAGTACTGCTACTGCCTTGAACCCATGCAATTCCTGTTTTATACTACCTCCTTTAAAAGTTATTCTAGTGGTTTTTGGGGTGTTTTGTTGTTGTTTTTTCCTGTACTCAGGGAACAGTTTGTTACTTTTGAGCTGCCTCACGGAAACGTGGAGCAAACTGACAGGGTATCATGTTTTGTTTTTTAATAGGAGAGAGAGAGAGAGGGAGGGAGGAGGTTGGAATCATTCAATGTTATAAACTTGACTGTACCTATATCCAGGCCTCTTCTCCACTCCTCCTCTTTCCCTGTTTTACTTTAAAAAAAAAAAGGAAAAAAAAAAAAAAAAAGAAAAAAAAAGAAAGGAAGAAAAGAAAAAAAATGAGGCATATGTTTTTACTTTAAAAAAAAGTTTAAAATGTAAGGTTGTGCAAAAGCAACCATAGGAACTCCTGGCTGTATTGAATCTGTCAGAACTCCCGTTGACTTTCCTGGGGCCAAGATGTTGCCCCTCAGGTAGGCCAGGCTGACTTCTGTATCGTTCCTCACGTATCCAGAGGTGGTCAGAAGTCATCAGTAAGCCCTCCTGTTCTGTTTTGTGTTGCTGGATCAGCCTCTAGTTCCTGTAGTCCTTTACCTTGTAACTGTTTGCTAGTTCTGAACCAGACAGTACGTGTTCACCTTCTCGTAACAGTGTTGATTCAAATGCTTTAAAAACGATCTTGTACCAAAGACTTTTCTGTAGAAGGAAGCCACATATTGTCCAAAAATAATTGAACTAGTTAAAAGCTATAGGTTTGAAGAGCTGAATACATTTTATTGTATAAGTAGTTACTAACAAAAAACAATAGGGCTTCTTGATTGTAGTAGTTGATTGCATAGATGAGTTGTATGCTTCCACAATTTTAACTACCTTGTTGTTACAAGAGCCTTTAAAAAAAGTTATAATAATACCAGCAGATATCTCCAAAGACTTCCAAGTGTAATTTTTTTTCTCCAGCATGTAGTTGATCAACAATACAGTATTAAAAATAATATTTTTGAACAGTTTTTTATCTACTTGCTGAAGAAAAAGAAAACCTTTTCACCAAAGATTTATTTTTGGTCTCGTCAGGCAGAATGTTTAGTGTACAGCAGAGTACTGTTTCTAGTTAGGTAAAGTGTGCATTAATCAAAACTAGATTAAGAATGTGTAACTGTAGCATGAAGTTTCACACTTCATCTTTCAGAGTAGCCTCTTTTGTTAGTTTCATTCAGAAATAGCTGATATGCAGATGGTAACTGCTTCTCCAAAGACTTGTTTGCTGTAAGTACTGATAATGGGATGTAATGTTACAACCTTCACTACAGGTAAATACTTTAAATCCTAAACTACTACTTCTGGTTACCCACTCTGTAGTATAACCCATGGATAATTTAGAGAGAGACAGACTTCATATAAAATTTGTCAATCTAATATAGATGCTCTAACTTCAGTAGCCAAAGAGTTGAAAATACTCAGTGTATTAAGAGAGCAGTGCATACAGAACTCTATTCGTCACTTAATGTTTTGTTAAGGTACTTTTTATCAGCAAATAAAGAAAACCAAAGATATTTAAGGTTACCTCAGCATATAGACAAGCTTAGTTAGGCATTAATTATTCTGTCTTTTTTCTTTATTTTTATGTTAACCAATTAAATACGTTTCTCCAGAACCCAGTCTACATTCACATGCTTCCCTTTACCTTGTCATGTAGTCATGATTACTACAGAACAAAAAATATGTTTTCCTCAAAATTCATGGCCTATTACTACTATATCACAAGATGTTGAGAGAGAGTTTGTCTTATGATTGAAAACTCCACCAATATAAGTAAAGGATCTCCAGAAAAATTGTGAAAAAATTGATACATTCTCTGTTGAACTCAATCACAGATTCAAAGCTTCATGATTGTAACAGTGCAAAATTGGGCTCAGAGTTAAAATGCTTCATATCCTTGAAGCGAACACATGCAGTTATTGATATGATACTACAGATACTAATTTTCTTAGAAGTTTATACCTGTGGCTAAGGAAATCAGTTTTCCATATTTAAACATTGTTCACTCTGTTCGCCTAGAAAGAGCTGGCAGAACACAGCAAGGCAGAATGGTTTCAGGTTTTCCAGTATTCTTTTTTCTTGGTTATGACTGTAGAAACTGGGTCCTGGAGAATAAATTATCTTTTTTTTTAATTATGAATTTTACTAAATATGTTCTGGAAGATGAACATAAATGTGGAATTGAGTGTTACACTATGTGAATTGATTTTGTTTAAGTGTATTAAGAACTAAGGAGCCATGGCTGGTGTAATGAATGTATATGCAACCCTGGTACTTTAAAAAGAAAGCAAAGTTATTACAGTTAATGTAACTTGAAAAGCATCAAAACTTACAGAGGAAATCTGGAAACTGGCTTACCATGCTAATTGTGTTGCCATGTGAGGACTCTGCCCTCTGATTGCAACAGCAATGCCTGTTCTGCAGGACCTGCATCCAAACCCAAACGCTTGACCTGCCCTCGGTTATACTTGTGTTCTTTCTTCATATTTAACAAATAAAAAGTATTCTCATCTTTCAGGAGTTACCTAGGAGAACTGGGAATGTGTATGCTGTGTAGAACAAGGCCTATCAGTAGATACTTAATCTATCTTTTTTAATAGCTCTGCTTTTGTAAGAGAAACTTGAAGAATCTACATATCACTTTTAATAATTTCCTATAATGGCTGTGTATTTTCTGTATAACTTACCAGATTCTAACAGAAGAGTATTGAGAGATTTCTGTACTTTTTAAAAATTATTCTTTGTAGTTCATTCCATCTTTGGTTTTACTCCTTTGCTGTAGACAATGAGCTAAATCTTGTTTGCCTTATTTAAATTAGGGTCGTCAATCTGTTTCTTTAAGTCAATGGGAGAATTAATCTTTATTTCAGTTTTCATGGTCTGGAGAGACATCATCAGCTTTTTGCTTGTCCATTTTTTAAATCTTCACAGTCTTATTTTTCTTTTAAAGGACAGAATCCTCGTGTAGTTAAAATCCCACTGGCAAATGGATTTTTGTAAGATCACAAGTTACCATGCATCAGAGGTCCACTGTAACTTTCCATACAACCAGTCTTAGCCTGTAGTAAATACTGAGTATTTCAAGTCAGTTTACCTCCTTTTCATTGCAAACTAAGTCAACTTGAATGACTTACCATTTGCTGCAGCCTGAGCATACACAAGCATAGTAGCCATGGTCTCAGGACCAACTCCCAGTAACATGTTGCTCTGAGCAAACTTGCAAGCCCTAAGACCAGGAGCGCTTGCTCATTTTATTTGTTACAGAATGAAGTTCATGCAGGGCAAAGTCTGTCTCCTCACATGGGGAATGTTGGCGGGTTTGGGGGTCATTCGCAGCAACCGCAGAGAGAGCTGCACAGGTGTAGCTCTGGTGGTATTTCACAGAAATCAATTTACTGAAGTTGTTCGGGTAAAATTGAAAGCAGAATTACACCTAGTAATTGCTAAAGAGGTAGTTCTCAGCTTGAACAATTGTTACACGGTTACTGGTTGCTGCAATTGCAGCTGTAATGGCAAGCAGAGGAATTTGATTGCAAGAAATATTGAGCGCCTTTCTGTAATAACATAAGTAAAAAATGTTATTTGTGTAACTGTGTATTTTGGAACATGTGTTTCCAAAAAATACTATTATTCAATACAAGTGCAAAACCAAATCGCTTTCTGTTAAGAGAGACCGGTATGAAAAGAACACAAATTCAATTTGGCTCCAATGTAAGTTTTATTTCTTTGAAATTCCTCTAAATTTACATTGAGTCTGGTCCCAGCTGACTGAAAAGGGATGTAAACACATGCTTAAGCTTTCGCTGTTGTCCCGCTGGTTCCATTGCGAGCTGTGCTCCTGGAAGTGTTCGGCTTTTCCTGGTTGCATATACCCACATTGCATCTGCCTGGTACGTTTTCAGTAAAGACTGACTGTATATGAAAAACTGACTTATACAAATGTTGCTTTTTGATTGTTTGGCTTTTGGGTGTGTTTTTTTTTTTGGTTGTTTTTTTTTTTAAGTTGCGAATGAATTGCCAGTGTAGGAGCCAGGTATGTATCTCATATTGTGGTGGTCTGGATCCTTTCACTCCGTGTGCCATTTTCTTCTAAGGGCAGCAGTGGCTGACTGGCTAATGGAGGACAGAGCTGAATTGTATTAATTTTATATTTGTCTCAGGGGATCAGCTCTGTGAATTCCATTGCATGAGGGAAGCTAATGTTTGCCCTGATTTGAATGTAACTTTTTAATGTCTTTTAAAAACGATTTTGTTTAATAATGTGGATTTGTTTTTCTTTTTTCTAGCATTCTAGTAAATGTTACCTAGTGTGTTGGTTCATTTTTCCCCTCCAGGGTTGTTTATATACTATCCCAAGGTCATGCCAAAAAGTAATAGAAGTTTAAATGCCAAATGTTTATGAAACTGCTGTCTAAATACTGATTGATTGCACAGTTGAAATAAAAGTTTTCCTTAGTAAAAATGCTACTTGAGAAAATATTTTATTTTTAATGTCTCTGAGTGGCTCAAAGCAAGGAAGACACAAATCCAGTGCCTTGTTTTAGGCTGAGCGGCTGGGGAGGTGTTGGCATTTAAGTCATAGAAAGAGGTAGAGAGTAAACTGCACTCCAACTACTGCCAGACACCCGTGCAAGATCTCCGTTTTGGTTCCTTTTCACTGGGTGTGGAAGATGTGGTTCTTGGCGCAGTTGTTCTCACGTATACAAAGCAGCTGACAAAGCCGCACTGCTGAGTTTTCCCCAGCATTTTACACCTGCGAACTGTCAAAGCGGGTAGTTCAGCATATTGAGAAAACTACGAAAATGTAGTTGCTGTTGATCAAAAGGCAAACTGCTGTTTTTACAAAGGACTACATTCCAGGCAAAAGTCAGTGAAATTAAAGTAGCGAGGAAATGATGTTCTGTAGGGATTAAAAAGTTTCTATTGCTGGCAAGTTGATTGCTGATTGCCACTTGAAAGCAACTGAAAAATTAGCCAAGCAGTTTAGACAGTTAGGTACAGAGCTGGGTTTAGAATAGCAGTGCCCGTGCAATCTTGCACTACTGGAAATGAAACCGCAGTAATTGCTGCTGTTATTTACAGGGTTTCTAGGGAGAATAAAACCCCCGACAGTGGAATCTGAACTCTTGCAATACTTTGGTAGGTTTGACTTTGGTTTTTCGTCTCTATTGTTCCCTAAAATGTTGGAACTCTCTACTGGCACTGAATATACTTAATGGGAAAGAAAAGATATTTCACAGATGTTTAAGAGCTTTGAAATCACAGTATTGGGAATTGAAGATTTCAAGTAAATGTTCACTAACTTTCTTCTATGTCCAGGAAATGACTGCTTCTGAATACATTTATTTTAACCTCTTGTTTTGACACTCTCCAAGAGGCATGCACCCTGTCACTTAGGGGCACCCCTAAGGGAGAGGGTGCGCTCTGCATGCCCCTGGGAGAGACAGCCGTTCTGCTCTGGCAGCATCTCAGGCTGCTGAGCCATGCTGCCTGGATTCTGCAGTAGAACCATGATGTCCTTCCTTTCCTTTTGAATTCTCAGAAGACAAAGGAAATTGGAAAAGCCTCATCATGGTTCTTTATGAATCACAGCTGTTCTTACCTGCAGAGCTTGCTTATAGTTCTGCCTAGGTGGGTAGCTTATACAACATTTATCCCTGGGGTTATTAGAGCACCAGCTGTGGTGGCTATTTGTAAAACAAACGCTAATCCAAAATGCTTTATTCCTTATGTTCAAATATAGGAACACTGAAATATTGTTATTCAGAGGTAATTGACAAAATTAGAGCAATGCTGAAAAACTAATAAAGTATTTAAAGACAGTATTTGTAAAAAATTAATAAATCTTAAATATAGTAAATAAATTTTAAAAGATAACAAAGAATTTCAAATATCTAGGGAGCAAATATCAGTCTTGGACTGTCCAGTGATATGAAAGCTCTGTCTGTCGTCCACCAGAGATGCTGTTCCTTGTAGGTGAGAACAGGAACCAGCTGCAGTTCTTGGTTATGTTGCTGGTTAGTACAGGTGCATTTTACAGTCCAGAACCGCCATTCTCAATAGCAATAAATTAGTAAAGCCCCATCTTCCCAGGAGTTGTTATTGCAAAGGAAAGCTTTAAAACAGCCCTGGTTTGTGAGCTGAGGCTGTGCCACCCGCCCGGAATCTGCCACCCACCTGAATGTGAGCTTCGGCCAGGTGAGCTCTGTGGGCCGCTTACATTGAATTGGCCACATTAATTGAAATGACAGCATTGCTGCTGCTTTAATCTGTGACATCAACCTACAGTCTTTGTTTACCTGTTCTTTGGATAGAAGGACCGATACCTCGGAACCCAAAGGCCAGCTTTCTGGCGTGCTTTGCAGGTTGTTCAGCCCCCAGCAAACGGGAAAGCACAGGAGGAGTATGGGGGGAAAAGACTCTACCTACAGTTGTGGCAATGCGTCAGGATGGCGGTATGTGAAACATCCCTTGTGCTACAACAGGTGAGCAGCAGCTCTTTATGGGTTAATTCCTCTCCCTGTCCTCATCCTTTCACTCAGCAGGTAAAATTAGTGTCTCTGTTAAGCAGCAGGGTCTGTGCCTGCATTTGGCTGCTGACAGTGCAGAGCACCACAGGGCAAAGGAGCTGGATGCCCCAAGGCCTAAACTGGGTACACGTGTCTTGAAAACCAGCCCAGTTCTCCACAAACTGGAGTTCTGGTGACTGCAGATTTGGAAGCTCCTTTGCACCTGAAGCCAGACTTTGCATTTTGTTACATATTAAAAAAAAGATGACATCTTTTCTTTCATTTATTCCTTAAGTTATTTCTCTGGATATTTACAAGTAAATCCAGTTGGGTTTTCTGTTTGGAGATGTGCAAGCATTTGTTACCAGTAGGATTAACCGATGCCCTATCTGACACAAGTTGGCAGTGTGCAGCCCAGTATGTCTCCCCTTTTTTCTTCATCTGCAATCATGGTTGCAGGATTGGTGCTGGACAGTAGAGTGCATCGTCTGTCAGTAGGAGAGAAGCTGTGGGTGCTAATGCTGTTGCTGTCCATGTTGCCGTGTCCCACTCTTCTATAATTAACATATTAAGACTTGGCTTCATCCTTTTCTCCCTGCACAGTGAAGAGGATGGGAGTTGAACCCTCCTCTCTGCACATCCCTGGCATGCTACAGCCACAGGCAAACAAGCTCAGAGTTGACAAAGAGATGCCATATTATTCTACCTGAAAGTGGAGTGTAAGCTTTATTTAAATCCTGTAACTGAAATCCTTTTTACACAGGAATGCATTATTAAGACAGAGGAAATGCAAATAATGCAGAATCTAGCTGTGCCTCCATGAGGGATAATACTGTGCATGGATTTCCCTAGTCCGTAGGATCTCCCTTGGCTGGTGATAGAGGGCTGGGGGCTGGCAAACGTTGGGGTGCCAGCTGCTCTCCAAGGGCCCTCTGCCCTTACTGTCGGGCATGAATCCCCACTTGGCCTGCAAGAACCAGCTGAGATGGGTTTCTGGCAGTGCTGTGAAACCCTCTGAGTTCCTCAGCGTTTCTCTTGGAGAGGTGACCAAAATTCCAGGTGGGTCCCGGGGATGCTAGGTACTGTAATCATCTGCAGTTTGGAAGGATTAAAGTGAATTTCTGTAGATGTGTTTCATATTATACTGCTCCATGGGAAGTTTTAAATCAATGCCCAGAACGTGAGTTTCTGCTTTAGCTGGAAATAGACTGGGGGCTCCCCAGAGGTCATCTTAATAGAATGGTTGTGAATTTCCTTTTCTCTGCGTGGCAATACACTGGGAAAAAAAAAGATTTTCTTGAGTAAAGCAGCAGATTTCTGGCTAGGCTGCCAAGCGGTTGCACCACACGGAAGCAAGAAAAGTGTTGCTCACACCACAGCTCACTACAACCTTTAACAATCTGCATTTTTGTGTGCTGGTCTAAGGAAATTAACCCCTCTGGTCTGCTGAAAGCTATCACCAGGGGATGAGTGACAGAGCTTAATATATGCTGCCACCTCACTTTCTGCAGTTTACATCATACTAGCTTAAAACAATCCCACTGAACTATATGCTCATAACTTTCCCTATATTAGGTCATGCAATCGAAGTTGGAAGTAAGACAGTTTACAGTACAGACTGTAAAATTAAAAAAAATATAATTACCTATAAAAATTATATCATTCATGTTAACAACCATCATGCTTTGGAATAGATCCTGAATATTTAAAAGTCAGTAACAGCTTGCTCAGTCTCTACCAAATAAAACAATCTGGCTTTGCTTTACACAAAACCCACAGTCAGGGCAGAATGAATCCCTTGAGATCAAGATTTCCAACTTCAAAGGATGTTAACTCCAAGCTTGAGTTCTAAGTATGTAAATTAAAATTCTTCTGCAAAATCAAAAGCAAGACAACCTCTAGTTCGTAATAAGAATTCTAATACCGGCTGTCACAACACTTTATAGAAAAATGACTACATTAAAGAGGACAGCACCCTCTTATTTTTTTTATATACTGCATCTCTAGCTTTGCGATCTACATATGGTAAGATGAAATCATTGAAGAAGGTCTGCATGTTAGAAGTCATTGTAGAACAGCCTAGAATCCGAGTCAGTACCCAAGAGTCCAGGGCTGCCATTGTAAAGACTTGGGGGATTACAAGAGCCTGGACTACCTCTGTGACTAGCTTTGGAGCACTGGCTGGAGATGGAATAAGCACCCTGGCACCCAGCAGTGTGCTGGTTTGCATCATATCCCTTGTGATTTAGAAGTCTCAGCCCAAGTGATGAGGTTGCCATTTGCAGTTGGGTTGACTGGGAACAACCTTTTAATAGGAGCACTCCACAACTTGGGTTAATGGTCAACAAGGTTTTGAGAGGTTGATGATGATGTTTCTCTTCTGTAGCTCAGCTGGGCCAAAACTTATAGCCCAGCCCTGCTGTTGCAGATAACTAAATGACAGGATTCCCATAGGAACAGATGTATAGCACCCTAAAATGTCTGTCTGGAGATTTCAGATTTTGAATTGCACCCACTAGACATAATACATGTCAAGCAATTTAATCCAGTTTGGTGTTTGCAGACAGATAGTGCATATATTTTAAATAATTAGTTCCACATTCTTTTCTTGAAATCCTGGATTTCATGTGAATTTTAGCCTGGGGATTAGGGAAGCTGCTTTCAGATGTAATGGGTGAGCGCAGCATCTATGTAACTAGGTCACAGTGTACTTAGGCATATTTGGTTATCTGTTCTTGTGTTCTTCCCTACTTTTGTTGCACAATAAACAAGAGAGGCAACTAAGTTTGATTTGCTATCTCATCTTAAAGGATGGCAGAATTCTGAGATTTCATAGTGGCATTTTTTTAATGCATTTCCTAAGAATAGTATATTTGTGGTATCTTTCTTTTTTTCTTTTTTGTTTTAGCAGCATTTTCCTTTCATAGCCTACAAACCTCCACATTCACATCCTATTTGGTTCCTGCTTCCCAGCAGATCTCCTATTAGTCAGACATAGTTACGTTACTGCATTCCAGTATTTTCCTTAAAAATTAAGACTAAGCTATAGTTGCCAAAAAAAAAATATTACATCACACATACTGCCACGTAGCAGTCCCCTCAGTTGTCTACTAACTACATTTCCCTGATACTTGTTAATTGTGGAAATGCTTGGTAATTACTGCAAATACCTGAGGTCATACTGTAAGAAGGTCTGTAACATTGTGGTGGGTTAACCTTGGCTGGCTGCCAGATGCCCACCAAGCTGCTCTCTTACTCCCCCCTCCCCCTCAACAGAATGAGAAGAAAATAAAATTAAAAAGCTCATGGGTGAAGATAAAGGCAGGGAGATCACTTACCAATTACCATCACAGGCAAAACAGACTTGACTTGGGGAAGATAAAATTTATTGCTCCTGAGGCCACCCCTGCAGGCCCCCTGCTACCAAAACCACACCACCTACAGCCAATACAAACATTAATAGCTTTTTTTGTACTAAGATTTTGGTCCCATTTGCTGTTTAATATAGAGCTGGCTTCTAAGAATCCTGCTCTTAATTTCAGAAAGACACAACTGTAGTTGAAAAACTCAACTGCTGATCTGGATGGAGGGAAGGGCAAGTGATATAATTTGACTGAGGTGGCTATAAAATTAATTGTTCCTCTTGACAGACATCTTGCTAAAATCTGTCCCCATTCTTAACTACCCATGTGCTTCCTAGAGTCAGATGTACCCCATAAACCCCAATAGAGTCCTTCAAAATGAAACCAATACAGTAACATCAAAACCAGCTGGCCTCTAAATCTGACTTGGAGTTTTGTACCCAAGAGTAGAGCATTAGTATTTTGTTTCACTACTAATATGTGTTGGTTTTAATTGATGACAATGAATCACAAATGCAATCAATCTATTCCTTTGTGTGCGCTGCAACTATAGCAATGAGGTACCGATTGTCCTCCTTAGCTCACAAAGCTGTTATTTACCCATCTGTAACTGGGGTCAAAGCAACTGTGGTCTGGCTCCAAGTTGCATATAGGGGCATCACATAATCCAGAACAGTCTACAGAGGTGCTGAGGGGAGGCTCTGCTAGTCTGTTCGTGACTCTGCCTGCCACTCTGAGCTGCAGTGTTTATATGTACTTTGACTGGACAAGCAGTCCTAGTGCTTGAAATTCAAGGACAATGTTCAGTGGGTCTGATCCATCCCAGAGGCAGCGCCCTGTGAACTGCACTCTCCAAAACCAGAAAAAGCAGACCTTAAATTAAAAAAAAAAAAAAAAAAAAAAAAAAAAAAAAAAGGCATTTTTGTGCTCTGAACTTTCTGTAATACATAGACCCTATCAAATGAATATGACTTCCAAAAATGTAATCAAGTTGTTGTTGGCATATAAAAGAGGCAGTGTGTCCAGGAGGATTCCCTCTAGCACGAGCAGACAGATACACACGGCTCGGATAGCTTGGTGCCTGTCCAAGGCTCTTACGGAGGCACAGGGCTCGGGTGAGAGCACACCCACACACCCCTGCTAAGCCTGGAGAGCTATTTCTGCAGAGGCTCTGCTACCTCTAGAGTCGGCATTGCCACTCCTTTAGTTTTATGGCAAAGATTTCACTTTGGCAATTCTGCAGTGCAAATCCCAGAAGAATCTTTGCCTAAATTTACTTACAAATGCATTGATGCACAGGACAGCCCGGAACAAGGCTTCCTCGGGTTTTTACAGCAACAAACTTTTAACTTTGACCCTCAGCAAAGTCATCAATAGAGCCTGGATCCAAGAGCAGATTCATAACCAATTGTTGCAAAGATTGGCATGGCCTTTGCAGTCTTGCGAGAACTGGGTAAGTGCAGGAATTAAATGCTTTCCTCTCTTTTCATCAAGCCATCATAAACAGTTGTATGGAAAGGATTCAAGGTGATGATCCAGAAGGTGCAAGAAATTGCATTTCTTTCATTTCCCCACAGAGTGTCTCCATTTCATTATTCATTCTTCAATAGGCAACCACTTCTTTGAGTAGGTAGTAGTCCATTTTTCAGAGGTGCCCATAAAGGTTTGTTAAACATGTATTTGGCCCTTTTTAAAATTTATTATATTGCTAATGTCAACATGGCAAACTGAAAGTTCCTTCTTATTTATCGTAAAGGGGAAAGAAATCTTATGTTCCTTGGTGACTTGAAGATCAAATGAGGGGGGTTTAATACATATATGCATGTACACACACTGGATTTGTTGTCGAAACTCTTGTGCTTTGGTATATAAATAGACACAATAATGAAACTTAAGTTCCTAGATAATCAATGCCCATCTTCAGATTTTAAACGTTTGAGTGCTATACTTACTAATTTTTACATATTGACTATAAAATTTTATAGTTTAAAACTGTTGGCAAATTGTAGGTTTTAACTTTGTAAGTCATATGTGTTGTTGGCAAGAACATCTGTGTGCATCAAAGGTTTTTTTCCTGAAATACTTGAGCATGGCTATATTTCAACTGTAAGTTGAAAAGGTAAGTGTACACTCAAAAAAAGAAATCAATTAGTCTCACTAAGTTTCAGGGCTGTCTGAGAGCTTGCTTTGAACTTTAAAAATTTTGTTCCAGTGTGGCCCTTTGTACACATTTCTGAGACATTTTTTGATCAGTCCACTAATAACTTGTCTTGCGAAGCTTAGAAAAATGTTTCATGAGCCAATGATTTACTACGTGATTAGCCAAAGGCATGATCATTCTCAGGGTTTTTACTTGATTTCAAGATGTCATGCATCATAAGGAAGAAAACTAACTCAATGGACAAAAATAAAAAAAATCTTACATTTTTTTCATGGTCTAACTCATAAAACGAACTGTTCTGCACTTTTTCCCTACAGACAGTTTTGTATCCATTTCAGACTAAAGTTGAAACATGAACAGACAATTAATTAAATTTTGGGTTGTACTTTAAATTATGTGGCTAAATCGCTAATGCAGAAGCTTAGACAGTCTTAATTTTTGTTGATTAAAAGCAGAAATGAAACAGACGTGGGCTAGTGAGACCTGGTTTATATCACCATAACAGATGTAGCATTCACCAGTAGGTGAACAATTTGTGCTAAAATAGCTTCAATGACTTGTGCTCACATGTTTCAGTTCCAGTTACAACCCTGAGACTGGCAGAGAGATGCTCAAGATCTCACAGGCCCAAAGGGACCTGGTTAACACATTTTTCCAGAGCAATACCAGCGTAACGAGGTAGGCTAAAAAGACATAAAACCCCCACATCTCTGAGTAACTTACAAACTTGTGTGTGTTTAGTTTTACTACCCTGAATAAA
The DNA here is from genome assembly GCF_017639655.2 of Falco naumanni. Lineage (NCBI taxonomy): Eukaryota > Metazoa > Chordata > Aves > Falconiformes > Falconidae > Falco > Falco naumanni. The sequence continues at coordinate 18,003,571 of NC_054060.1, read as the reverse complement.
TGAGATGTGGAGGAGGAGAACAAATGAGTCTGGAAGAAGAGGTGTAACTAGCATAACAACAAAATCAGATCTTGTGTTGTCTCAGGTCTGACAGAAACTCCCTCCAGCCTTGAGAGATAGTCCTATTTATCACAGTGGTATTGTGAAACATGTACGAGTTTGTAGAACTAGCACTTTAATTTGTATAACATGAAAAAGGGCCTTTTAGAAAAATGAATTATTGATTTTATATCTTTTCCCTTATAGCAGTTAAGGGAATCAAATCTACTGATGCTGGAAGATCATTATGAGGTAAAGCTTTCACAGTACACATTTTCTTAAATGTGTCCCTTTTCTCCAGCTTAACATTTTCTGTCCAGGTGTGAGAGAGATTGCTGGCCGCTTAGCTTCTGTGTCCATATGCCAGAAATCTTCTGTGATGAGTTGATAAATCACAGTAACTTGATAGGTTGAAGCTGTGTGTGTTTTTTTAGAACATGTATGGCTTATATGAGAGGAAAAGTTCTGTATTTTCTCCTGGTACTGGAAGTGGCAGGGTGACACATTTCAGTCAGCTTCCAGCTTTTTTTCTACTGATGTCATGCTTCCTTTCCTCTTTTCTGATTTTACTCCTCTGGGATGAAATTTTGGCTCCCATAAACCCAAACAGAACAAAACTTCCACTTTTTCCTTTTCTGAAGTCCTTAAATGTCAGCAGATTTCAGCAAGGTATTTACACTTTTGCCATTAGCACATCTGCCTATGTTGTCAAAATGGGCTTCTGTGCTATTCTCTGCTCCTGAGATACACAGTTGATGTAAGTGAAAAGATGCAGTAAACACCCTTTAAATGTTAATGCTCTGGTGTGGATCCAGGTCTCATGGATATGTCTCTCCCGATAATGTAATGCTGTGTTCTATGTTCAGACAGTATGACAACAAGTAGTGAAAGAACTCCCTTTACCTACTCGTAGTTTGTACTGGAAGGCTCTTTTAGCAGCCTTCTTTTGTAACCTGAATTCAGAAGGAAAGGAACCTGGAAGTCACCAAAACCAGCTCTTCTAGACTTAATAACACTTTTAAGCCTGATGTGTCACATGCGATTGAAGTTACTGTTATCTCACTAAAACCACCTTTTTCAACAGTCTGGGTGAGTTATAAAGTATTACATCTTAAACAGTATTTGTTCAAAACTGAGCACTCCAGCAGGGAGCAAGACCTCTCTTGAGTGGTTGGTTGTTGTTAAAAAGAAGAAAATTATTTCAGAATGACAGAATCATTACAGTTCAAACGCACCTTGGGAGGTCTTGACTTTGAGGCCAACCTCCTATACAAAGCAAGGTTAATGCTGATCTTGGGCCAGGCTGTTCTAGGCTTTGCCCAGTTGTGTCTTGAAAACCTCCCAGGACAGAGATTCTACAATTTCTTTAGCTTCCTGTCCCAATGCTTGCTTAGCCCCAAAACTATCCCCCCTGCCCCAGCCAGCTGGAACCTCATTTCAGATAATGACCACTGAATCTCATTGCCCTGTTTTGCACTTCAGTAGAAAGCCTGTCTCTTTTCTTCTTGGTAACCTTCGCTAAGATGTTGGAAGGTTGCTACTAGGTACCCCTAAGCTTTCTTAATTAACACCAACTTTTGAGAAGAAGAAATGTTGGACTAATTTTAAGGTCAACCAATGAGCAGCAAGGCTATCAGGTGGTGAATGGTGTGATAATGAGAGCTTTCACAGACTTTTGGGGAATATGTGAAATGCTGGTGTAGGCACCTGAGCAAGTGAATCAATTCCCTTCAGACACTGCGTCAGCTGTTTCCAGTGTAGGTTTAGAAGCGTAAAGGCAGTCCAACAGGATTCTCGCAGACCACTCGCTAAAGACCAAAGTACAAATTAAAGCTGAATTTGGATGAACAGCAAAACAGACATAATTTTTTAGAACTAGAGCACTGGGTTAAATCTGAATTCCCTGCTCACATTTCTGATGCAGACAATTTCCCCCTAGGAGCCTTTATAGACTCAGTGACATCAATCTGCACATCCATAATTACAGTCTACATGCTATTACAAGGCAGCCTTGCACAAAAGCTCATGCAGCCCTTGGAGAATCATCTAGGCCTACAGCGAGCTCCATCACAGAAAATGCAAATCTCTTCACAGATAAGACACGTCTTCCTTCAAATATAGACTAGCTCACTCCCACCTTGCTAATAACAGGCTACACTTCTCTTCAGTGAGATTACACAAAATTAACCAGCAGATCCCATGAGTATATTGGCAATATGCTGTACTTCAAGGTACATGCATTCTGGGACCGCTGCAAAGTAAGAGACTGTGGACAAATCAAAACGATGTCTAGGGAAGTACAGAAATCCAACATGAAAAATTGGATTGCTTTCTCCATTTTATTTAGTTAGACAGGCAAAATGTAAAAGAAAAAACACAGTAATGCTGATACCTTAACCTGTACGCAAGCAGCAGTCGTTTTCCTTCAGAAAAAGCGTTCCAAATACTGGAAAAGTACCAACTTTCCATCTAACAAGAAGGTATGTACAGAAATGGCACTGCTAGGTTATCGTGAAATAAGGCATGTGAGCAAAACCCATACTTCACAGCTGGCCATTTTTATCCCAGTTAAGGGAGGATAAATCCTTACTCAAAAGAGAATTATTTTTACTACAGTTGGTTAACAGCTTTGATCAAGGATGTGGACTCCATATGTAACACCTCTGAAATGCAGTCACTTCAGAAGACGGGGAATGGCGGTGGGATGTATTTTCCCACAAAACTATTGACACCAACAGCGATTTAGCTGTCGTGCATTTCAGGGGGTCAGCGGGCAAGGGGCGCCGGCCAGGCCCAGCCGGCTGGGTCTTGCCAGCGCTGCCCTCAGAGCAGCAGGGCAGAGCGGGGCCATACCTGTGTGAGGGGGGGCCCGCTGGCCGGCGCGCACCTCCCTGCAGCGGCCGCGGCAGAGCCCGCGGGGACCGGGAGGCGCCGCCGCCGCCCGGCCCGGAGCGTGGAGCACGTGCTGCCGGCGAGGTAAGCGGCGAAGCGCCCCGGGGCCGAGACCGGGGAAGCGGTTACCCGTGCGGCGGGTGCCTGCGGCCGAGCGCCCACCCGAGGGGCCCGTCCGCCCCGGCCCCAGTCAGGGCGGCCCCGGCCCCCGCCCTCGCGCGCACTAACGGTTCTGGCGGCCGCGCGCCGGCCTCGCGGCCCCTCAGCCCCCGCGCGCGGCCGCCCCGAGCCCGCGGCTGCCCCGCAGGCCCGCGGCGGAGCCCGCCCCGGCGCGGCGCCTTTGTTCCGCACGGCGGCCCCCCGACCGGCGGCGGCGGCGGCGCGGGAAGGGCCGCGCTCACGGCGGGAGCGCGGGGAGCCCCGCGGAGCGCCCCGCCGCCGCCCCCGCGGGCCCGGCAGCCGGCCGGCCGCGGCAGGGAGCGCTGAGCGGCGCCGGTGGCCGGCGGGGGCGCTGTGCGGGGCCGCGGGGCCTGGCAGCCCCGGCGGCGGGCGCCGAGCGAGGCGGGCGCCCGCAGCCCGCGGGGGCCCTGCCCGGCGCGGCCGGGCGCTCCGCCGACCCCCGCGCGGCTCCCGGGCTGCGGCTCCCCGCTCGCCGCGGTCCCCCTGGCCCGGCCCTCGCCGCCGGCCGCTGCGGAGCCCTCCCGCGCCCAAACTTTGCAAAGTCTGGCGGCTCCGCGGCTGGGGCGGCGGCGGCTACGGCAGCGGCGGGCGGGGGCGGCGGCGGAGGAGGCGGGGGCGGAGGGGGGCGGGGTGCGGGCCGGCGGCGGCGGCAGCAGCAGCATCAAAGAGCCCCGATTCCTGCCGCCCTGGGAGCCATGCGCTGCTGTCTGTAATGTCAGCGGAACAGGAGAAGGACCCCATCGCGCTGAAGAGATCCCGAGGTACGGGGCGGGGGGCGGCCGCTGCTGGGGCCTAACTCCCGTGAGGAGAGCTGGCGGTGCGGCGGGGTGCCCGCACCGGCCGGACCCGGCCGCTGCTGCCGAGCCGTGCCGAGCCGCTGGTGCCCCCGCCGCGGTCCCTCCCTGCGGCGGGGCCGGGCGGTGCGGGAGCCGCGCTAAGTTTGCGCGGCGGGGCCGGCCGCAGCCTGCGGGCCTGGCCGTGCGGGACTCGGGGCCGGCGCTGCGCGGTGTGACCCGGCGGGCGGGCGCCTGTGCTGCCGCCCGTGTTTTCCAGGCTGTGCCGCCCATTAGTATGCGGCGTGCATAGTGCTGGTGCAAGGGAATACGTCGGCGCTGCCACATGTCCGAGTTCGTGTTGATGCAGAGCCCGTAAATTACACTTGAGTGCTCGCTCTCCTACCCCTGGTCTTGTGCTTGGGCTTGATTCTAGTTGCCGGCTTGTTTTTCTCTTCTCGGGAAATGAAAAATCCGTTCCAAGATTATTCTTGATTAATCGCGCTCTTGCGTGGCTCGTCGTGAGGTCTGAAGTATGCGTTTCTTTGAAATGTGGAAGGCGAAGGGTAGAAATTACGGTCTCTCTTCCGACTTGGGCCATGCAACTGACTTTAATGGCAGTAGCACATCAGGCTACGGAGCAGTAGTTGTGTCCTTACAGTCCTTAAAAACAGAAAAGCCTTTCGGCATGGCATAATGAAAGGCAACAGGGTGACAAAGCTGGGTGAAAAAACATGGCAAAATAATAAGATCGGCAATTTATTGCTTCTCCTTTCCTTGCCTCCTGTTTTGTCACTGGAATTCTATTGTTCTTGATGTTTTAAGCTTTTTTACGGTTGGGTAAGTGGGAAAAGGTGTGGATTCTGCTATGCATGTTGCCATTGATCTAAGGTTTGCTTTTCTAAAACTGTTATAGTAACAGCTGGGTTGTAACCTTGAGAATGAGAGAAAGAAAATGTGCAGCAGTCTTACAAAGGAGACTGGGGTTCATTAGACTCCTTCACTCTCGAGCCCTGATTCTGCAAATATTTAAGCACACGCAGTTTCACATGCCCGAGTTAGTCACCGAGTTTCATGCGATTACCGCTTAATGTCAAAACTGTTTACAGTATCAGGGCCACAGAATAGGTTCACCAAATCTGGTTAAAATTAGACACTTTTTAGTTTTCTGTCTAGAATTAAAAGTTTATTCAGCCATTTGTGTTTCTTGGGAAAATGTTCCTACTGAGATAAAGCACTGTGTAAAGAGACTCTGGCATCCATCCTGTAAAAACCTAGACAGAGATTTGTCAGTGAGTATGAAAATACTCACTCCATAGCGTATTTGCCGTATGTTAAGTATGGCATAAATTACATGCAAAGTCATAATCTCTTAATATGTAAACAGAACTGCAACTTGCAGTTCTCCTGACTAACACTGAAAATGTCTATCTTGAGTATGTACAAAGTAAAAAAGAATACGGGACTTTTCTCCTTTTCCCTAATGTAAATGGCTGAAATACATTTTATCCATGATTTAATAAGAGAATAATTATCAGATACGTATTTATATCTCTAGATCATGTCATAGAATGGTTTGGGATGGAAGGAACCTATTTCCCATCCCCCTGCCATGGGCAGGGACACCTTCCACCAGACCAGGTTGCTCAAAGCTACATCCCACCTGGACTTGGGCACTTCCATGGATGGGGCACCCACAGCTGCTCTGGGCAGCCTGGGCCAGTGTCTCACCACCCTCACAGTGAAGAAGTTCCTCCTAATATCTAACCGAAATCTATTATCTTTTACTTTAAAGCCATTACCCCTTGTTCTGTCACTTTACGCCTTTGTAAAAAGTTCCTCTCCAGCTTTCCTGTCGGCCCCTTTAGGTGCTGGCAGGCTGCTCTAAGTTCCCCCTGGAGCCTCCTCTTCTCCAGGCTGAACAGCCCCAACTCTCTCAGCCTGTCTTCACAGGAGAGGCGCTCCAGCCCCCGATCATCTGGATCTGCTTGAGCCGGTCCCTGTCTGTCTTGTGCCGGGGGCACCAGAGCTGAACGCAGTACCCCAGGTGGAGACTCATGAGAGTGGAGTAGTGGGGCAGAATCACCCTGAGCCCAGGATTCGGTTGGCTTTCTGGGCTGCAAGTGCACATTGCCATGTGCTCATGTTGAGCTTGTTGTCAACAAGTCCTTCTCCTCAGGGCCACCCTCAATCCATTCCCTGCCCAGCCTGCATTTGTGCTTGGGACTGCCCTGACACAGGTGCAGGACCTCACACTTGGCCTTGTTGAACTTTATGAGGTTTGCACGGGCCCACCTCTCCAGCCTGTCAGGGTCCCTCTGGATGGCATCCCTGCCCTCCAGCATGTCAACCACACAGCTTGGTGTCATTGGCAAATGTGCTGAGCGTGCACTCAATCCCACTGTCCATGTCGCTGATAAAGATGTTAAACGGTGCTGTTCCCAATACTGACCCCTGAGGGACACCACTCATCACTGGTCTCCACTTGGACGTCAAGCTGTCTGTCACTTAGACTGTGACCATCTGGCCAATTCCTTATCCACCCAAGTGGTCCATCCATCAAAACCATTTCTCTCCAGTTTGGAGACAAAGGTGTTGTGTGGAACAGCATATATGTCCAGGATATATGACACACATGATGCCCCAGTCAAAAGGATTGTATTTTTTCCTGGAAAATTAGTCTCAGGCAGTGAAATGATTTTTTGCACCCTTAACGCAATGTTCCAAAATGCTCGATACACCTTTTGATGAAAGCCTGGGTGGTGGGTACCAAAAGTGACTCTCTGGAAAGTTTATTTTGGCTGTGTGAAAATGACCTTTATTCACTCTTTTTTTGGAGGTATGCTAGGACTAACATTCTGTTTCCTTTTATGTAAAAATTAAATCATTATAAAATCCACAGGGAAAATATAAATTTTTAGGGCTAAATTAAATCATTGGCCTCACACGGCAAGAACTGAAAATACAAAGCTTTGTTCCTAGGACTTTCTATAAATCTAGGCATATGAATGGCTTCACCCGTGTAAAGTAGTTCATGTAGAAATTGGTGGAACTTGTCACTGGGATTCTAATCTTCATTTGCTTATGTTTTTGAAGAATGATATCCCAGAGAGGGAATTTATATATAATTTAATGGAGTTTTAACTTACACGACTGTAAAACAGCACTTGCATATGATCCTCAGTGTTCTACTTGATCACAGATTTACTCATATCTGTGCTGCCAGTTGTTGGATTTATTATGAAATGTGGATATTGGTAATATTTTGCTATCAATGGTTAATGTCATTTATGTATTAAGAGTACAGGACCATGAACAAGAGTGTATTTTATGCAGTTGTGAGGAATGGTGTTCACGGTACAATCTCCCACTGGATTTATGATAAACATATAGGAATGCAGGAGAAGAAGCTAATGTGAAATGCAGGGACAATTTTGAACAAATAGTTTATCAAGAAGATGATTTATAGTGTAGGAATTTAAAAGAGGTTTGTCATCATTCTTTATGTAAAACTTTATGCTGTCATTATTTAGTATCTACAGTTAATGCAGGGGCAGCGCCTCATAGTGCACTAAGTATATGCAGGATTTTATATCCTAAATCAAGGCAAAAAGGACCCCTTTTTTTTTTGAAGAGCAATCCCTAGTTACTCTGGTGGTAGGTTATACCGTGATGTGCTATGCTCAAGCATGAGTTTATCTGAGAACTTGATCGTGACTTCATGACCTAGTCTTTGAAATTCAGACCTACAATTTGATAGGTATTGATTTGGGATGACCACGTATCTTCCTTCCATATAATGAAAAATGAAATTAAATTTCAACAGTGACAGCCAAAGCCAAAAGGAACTTATTAAAGCAGAGGCAGAACTGGTTTCTTGCTTGAGGTAGGACTGGTAAATTTCTGAAACCTCTAAAAAGGAGTGGTGGGGGGGAAGCAAGTGCTAGGAGTGAAAATTTGTAGGCCTCCTTTGATCTGTGTATAGTAAGTCTACTTCTTCCCTGTGAGAAGAGATTTTATATTACTTTATTGAATAGTCCTAAAGCTGGTTTAGCTCTCTGCTGGGAATACTTGTCTAACATAGAGCAGTGTAATGTCATACATTGTGCTTCTTTGCATAATACTGTTGATAATTCACAGTTATCTTCAGGTTGCCTTTGGTAATAAAGACGAACCCGTGTGTTCAGCTGTATGCTTGCATCTTGATAAAGTTTGACTTGTACTCTGAGTAAGAGTTTTAAACGAGTAACAGTAAATTTTTTAAGTTGCATTGCCCTTCTTACTGTTCTGTACTGTTACTATTTATGTTTATGTTTTAAAGAGCAAATAAGCTATTATCTTAACAGGCCTGGGGAAAAAATGTATTAACACACAGTTTCTTAATGTTAGTATCTCAACATGTGTCGCTCTTGTTATCACCCTAAAGTGATTATTATTCTCTGAGGTTTCTGCAGAGTAGGGTGGGTTTGCCCAGAGTCCCTGTCATTTTTGGCAGCTTTCTTTTTTGTAGAATCATAGTATCATTTAATCTGGAAAAGACCTTTAAGATCAAGTCCAACTGTTAACCCAGAACTGCCAAGTCCACCACTAAACCATCCCTCTAAGCACCACAGCTATGCGTTTTGTCTGATCAAGCCTTGCATTTTAGTGAAATTTACATCTGACAAACTGGAGATCTGTCTAAACAACATGGCAGGTTTTCAGTGGTTTTCGACACTGATCTACTGCTGTTTGCTTTTTTCCTTCATGGCGTATTGTAACATGCTGTTGTATATTGGTACAGTGAGTTTGATAAATGCTGTGTCTGTGTAAGTTAAATAGGAGGTGAATCTTTGGCATGGTTTTAAGCAGTTCTTTTGAAAGTTTTATGTGTTATGCAAACAAGAAATACTTCTTACTGGTGAAGCGGAGACATTAAGTACCAAGGGACAGATAAACATAAAATAAATGGAAATGTTTATTCCAACTGTAATGAGCATGAATTGGATGTTAGAGTGGTAATAGAGTGAGATAGCTGTATGTGAGGTATGCAAACTTTTACCTCCAGGTGTTTGCTCCTTAAGGACTTGCAATGTAAGGCACCAGAATTAATGCAAGCTCAGTATTTATAACAGGTATCTGTTGCTATGACAGGCAGAGGCAAATTTAAAATACTGTCTGTAAGAAACCTAATGCTGTATTGCACTGATTGAAATTTTGTAGGTGGTGACAGTGGATTGGATGGGTTAGGAGGACCAGGAGTACAACTTGGAAGCCCTGATAAGAAAAAGCGCAAAGCAAATGCACAGGTAAATTCCCTCTGGTTCTTTTACTTTCTTAATAAATAGTGCAGTCATGTTTGCTGGTATGACTAGCTTGCGTTGTTCAGAATATCAGTCTGTTCTCACAAATAGCAGTACCATATAAAATATTTTAGTTGCATTGTGAAGCTGAAATCTTCATAATACTAGTTATTCTCACTGCAGTTATTTTAATCTCTGTAGGTTGCCAAAGTCCTATAAAGAGAGGAGCACAGTGAGACTGCCACAACTTGTATTTTACCCATATGGATTTGATTCTGAAACAGGCTTTCTTTTAATGACTTTGTAGCCCTTGGTAGAATTCTGTATAGCATGAGTAGTTGCCATGAGACTACTTTTCTTCTTACCTTCATTCCAATATGTGTAGGTTTGTGGGCTAATGGATCAGTACAGTTTGTTAATGCTTTGACCAAACTCTTGGCATGTTCCCCAAGTGATTTTCAAGCAAATGCTATGAGGCAGGTTCGGCTCCTTTCCAGTGAATCCTTGCAATTTGGCATTTCTATACAGTTTCTGTTTCCAGGGAAGGAAGCCTGAATACAAAACATTTAAAGCAATTAGATATCTGTAATGCAGAATTGTCCTTTGTTGTGTTCACTCAGCTTCGAGTGAGAGTATCTGTTAATTTGGTACTGCCTAGCGAGAGTAATTTTATTTATGTAGGTCACACAGTTTCTTTCTGTTAGGCCTATCCAGATTCCATTGAGATGTGGATTTGCTGTCTTAATTTTTGGTTTGTTTTAAAGTAGTCATGGTGAAACCTGCTCTGAGAAATATTCAGTTAATTTAAGGGGTTTGGGCCTCCTTCTTGGTAGAGCTTTCCTTGTGTTCTGAAATGGCGATAACTGTAGAGGGCATGAAGATTAGTTTCCTCTCTTTTCTTACCAGGTTCAAGTTTTGTGGCACAGCAGGAGGGTTGTTTTTTGGGGTTTTTTTTGGGGGGGGGCAAAAAAAAAAAAAGTTTCTTAGTATTTAGGAGAAAATGCAAAATGCTTTCTGTGAGCACAGTTAGCATGAGGGTGAACTAGGCAGATGTTCCCCACAGGCTAGTCTAGAATGCAATTCAATTGTATAGCCACTCTGATGACATTTCAACAGCCTGTGGGCTCCATTAAAGACTTGATTTTACTTTTCTCTGTAACCAGAAATCCCTGTATTTTATACCTACTGACTATGCTTTGCAGGCTATCCACAATCACTGCATGCTCATAAGGGACACCTCTGTTTGGTACACAGAATATAGAAAATTCCTATATGCAGAGACCTATATTCTGTATACCTTTTTTTAGGGTTATAGTAACATTAGGTTTATATATCCTCATAGAAGTGGGGTGTCTTAACAGATGTATATTCAGTTAAGTGAACCCAAAATGAAACTAAGGAAATGCTTCGAATCTGCTCTTCAACATTTGGAAATATTTTATACATGTGTTTAAGTGGCACGTGGCTTTCTGTATTGTTGCTTTTATGATGTAAAAGATTAAGAAATAGAAGTCACATATCAACTAGTATTTTCAGAAGCATGGTTGTGCAACTGCACAATTTTTAAAACACAGATTACTATAAATCACCATGTTATCCAGAGCCCAAACTCCTCTCTCACCTCTGTACTGAAATTTCAGACAGCCTGGCAGGGTACAGTGAGTGAGCTTTATGCAACAGCTGAACAGTTCTTTTAGCAGTAGTGCTGCTAATCCGGGACCTTTGTGCCTGGTCTGTCTTGCAGGGAAATACTAAAACTAATTTAAATGTTGTATTTAAAATATTTTTAGGGCTCATCATTTCCTCCTCCATCTGAATATGCTCCACCGCCGAATCCAAGCTCTGACCACCTTGTAGCTGCAAATCCGTTTGATGACAACTATAATACTGTGTCTTATAAACCACTTCCTTCAGGAAATCCATATTTTAGTAATCCTGGTTATCCTGGATTTGGAGGCTATAACACTTTCAGAATGCCACCTCATATGCTGCCCAGAGTGTCCTCGCCATATGGTGGTTCTTACTCCCTCAGAAACCAACCACATCCCCTTCCTCAAAACCCAGTGGGAATGGGTTTTAGTCGACCCCACTCTTTCAGCTTCAGTCCCCATGATAACCCAAGTTTTGGGAATCAACCACCTTATAGTGGTGTTCAGATAAATCAAAATGTCAATATGCCTGGTCAGCATTTCAGACCTAATCCTGGTGAGAACTTTGGCCATTCTGGTCAGATACCTCATCCTGATGTGCCATCTAACTTTGGTCCTGGAAACAATCCGAATTTCCCAAATTCGCAGCTAGAGTCAAACCATTCTTTTGTTCCTCCACCAAACACATACAACCAGACAAAATCATCAGCACAAAAGCAAGACTTTAGTCAAGGTGCAAGCAAAGCAGCCAGCCAGAACACTGCTGCTCATCAGCATCATCACAGGACAGAGGACATTGTGAGTCAAGGTAACAGTGACCTAAAAAATGTTACTCGAAACAACAACGTGGTAAATCAGGATAATAGCCATTCGAATAATGCTGATAACACTAACGCTGGCCATTCAAATGGGACTCAGAGTAAGTCCCGACAGTCTCGAGGTACTGCTGAAGGATGCAACTCTGAAAAGAGCAGCAAAACACCCCTTCATCCCAGTCGTCACGGTCACTCGTCCTCTGAACCCGTCTATCCATGTGGAATTTGTACACATGAAGTTAATGATGACCAGGATGCCATCCTGTGTGAAGCCTCTTGCCAAAAATGGTTTCATCGGATCTGTACAGGCATGACTGAGTCAGCTTATGGCCTTCTTACAGCAGAAGCGTCAGCCGTTTGGGGTTGTGATACTTGCATGGCTGACAAAGATGTCCAGTTAATGCGTACAAGAGAGACTGCAGGACCACCTGTGTTGAATACGGATGGCTAACAACGTCAATTGGTGGTAGTGATTGAAATACTTGCTATGAAGATTTGGTTACAAATTGGGTACTTCACTTTCTGCAGACAATCAGTTGTGTTTGATTGCTGTAATCTTTTTTTCCCTAGTCTGTTTTAATTCATAAACTTCTGTCTCATCTTTTGTACTCTTAGTTTTATGTGTGCTAATGTTTTGCAGGATGGAATATTTTTTTGTTTCTGATTAAAACTGTAAAACATAACTGATGACTGATCAGAAGTAGGATGTGCATTGCCAATTTTATTGAAGGCAAAAATGTGGCTGTATGAATAGCCCCTAATTTGCTAGTGTTAATGTGTTAACACTAGCATTTAGTGCTTGGATTTAATGGTACTATATTTGCAAGTACTCATTACGTTGAATGTCCATTACTGATGTTCTTGCTATCCTTTCTTTGAATATAGTGGAGATGATGTGGAGGAATCTGCAGTGCTAATAGTTTTTATTTTAGGGTAAATACAGAGAATTTTGTGTATGCTTTTTCCTGTTTTTGAAGTAAAGCATTAACACACTATTCACAAATAGATGACTTTATGCTTAGTAACACAATGAAACCCACTAAACTCTTATACATTTATATTTCCTTGAAAGGGCAATGATCTCGTTTGACTTCTCAGCACATACTTGCTGGAGACTCTTGCTAGGTCTTGCAGTATTTGGAAATAGTTACAAAATATGATTACATTGGAAAAAGAACACTTCGAGTTTATGAAGTCCAGTGCTTTAAATCTAGAGAATACCAAAACTAGGGTTGCATATGTAACCTTAATTCATTTATCTTAAACACATACTTTAGGATACAGTCTCTGCATCTGTCACGGTTGTGCAGTCATGCACCTCTCTCTCATCGTTTCTCATTGATGGTTCCAGCCTCCCACCTCGGTGCTGCCTGCGAACTGTGACTGGACCAGTGCAGGCAAAGTTCTGCCTGTCTCCTGGGGCTTTCAACGAGAGCCTGCTCAGTCATCCTGAGCTTAGACGGTCCACCTGGCATGAAGGAGGACGCAGAGCAACGGAGTGTGCTCAGCACAGGCTCTGAGTTGCAAGATAATTTGGCCAGCGAAGTCTTAAAACTGAATTCCCACCACTGCGTCAGCCAGTTTGTTAGTGAGGGGGTGGGACATCTAGGGTGAAGAAAACTAGCTTTCGCATCAGGTGAGTTTAGCTCACATCAGAAGCAAGTAATCAGAAATTTAGCTTCTTTGCTAAACTTGATATCCTGTTGACAAGTATGAATGGCACTAGAGCTCCACATGTGATGCTAAGAATTTTATTTTAATATGGGTAATTTGATCTTACTCTTGATCTCAAAGCCCTCTCCTTTTTTTTTTTTAATGTGGGGAAACATCAAGCTTTGAAGACCTCAGCCTTAGCAGTGTGATAAAGTTGCAAACACAACTGAAAATGAGTGTTTCTGTAGAGAGAAGTGTTGGTTTAACTTAATAAAATGTGGCACTGTAATAACAGACCTTGTCTGTGATACCACTGTGCTGGAAACTTTTTGTTTTTAAACAGGCAACAATTAAATCATATGTCAAGCACTACAGGTACTAGTCACTTTCCCTAATGTGATCAATTGTTCAGGTCTGTGGTGACAAGTGATGTAGGAGCCTATATAAATACAGTCATCTATATAAAAAGGTAGTTTGTATGGTAAGCTACACTAATGAGTGAAAAGTAAGACCTGTTTGCTAGTTCACCATTGTGTTTGATTTTAAATGGACTCTACTGTGGTACTTTTCCTGGAAGATACTGTGCAGATCTACATGACTGTCCTTGTTTTATTTTAAAAGTGAGAAGTTTCATATGCTCTTTTACTGGAGAAGTGCAGTATTGCCCTCCTTCTTTGTATTGCCTCTCATCAGGAAAAAGGAAATAATGTCTAAAATGTCACAATTCATATCTTGAGGATTTCCTGTGTGGAGATGTGAAGAAAGTGTAAGGCAGATCCAGGGCTTCTGTTTTCATCACTGTTTGCTTTAGTTAATACAGATAGTAAACTTAATCTTGTTTTCTTAGAGGTGCGATATTTAAAAGCAAACAACAAAAAAAACCCAACCAAGCAACAACCTCTGTTAGAGAGAGTTATTCTTCAGTAGTTTTCCTAATGACTGACTGGCTGTTAGAATTTGCTTTTGGTATCTACAGTAGAAATTAAACCAAACCTTGTCTAGATAGATTTGTTCCTCTGGGAATCAATTTCATCTCTGCAATGATTTTCACTGTGGTGGTAGTGGAGTTGGTTGAGACCTACTGCAGTGTAAATGAAATAAAAATTCTTGCTCAGTGAAAATTCAACAGAAGCTCCAAAGATGACGTTGTTACCCAAGCGTGCTGTTCACAATACCTTTCCCACACCTCATTCCTGTTGTGAGAAGATGTTCTCAGAAGTCCAAGTAATGTTTTAACAGTTGTTTTGGAGCAGACATTGTATTTAAAATAGCCATGTATTTCTTAATCTTTTCCTCAACCCTACACAAAGTTAGGCAAGTGTTTTCTGCATTAGCTAGCAAGACATTAGAATTTAAATATAGTGTTCTTACAAACTTGAAATCAACTGGAGTATCATTTTATAAGGCCTTAAATTGTGTATTTGTGATGATTTGTTTCAGTTTTTCTAAACTGGTACCATGTTGGGTTTGTAACCCGGTAAATTTTCTGTGTTTGTTAACCTGCAAATTCAAGGCATTAGCAAATGCCAGTTGTATAAAATAGTAGTAAAAAAAACCCCAACAACACCAAACTTGTTATCACACTGATTGTAGAGATAGGACTGATTAGGATCTCCAAAAGTCATCCAGCCAATATGCTTGCCCTACTGATATACTCTTGGCATATCTGGACTCTTTATCTAGAGAGAGGGAGTTATACTTTGTTTTTCTCTGCACGTATTGACTAGTTAGTAGTTCAAGTATGCACAGGAAAAACAACAATCATGTTTTGTTAGTAAGGTACTAGGAAAATGTCAGCTGGTTAGAATTAGAAATTAGTTATAGAAGGGTGGGTGGGAGGGAGGGCTGATTAGAATAGGTGAGGTTTTTTTGTAATACTCTACATGAAACGATTTGTATTGAACTATCATGTGCTTCTTTCATGACTAGTGATTTAGACTGTACTCGTGCTGCACACCAAAAATATCACAAAGATTTTGTAAATCTTACAAACCTTGACATTTTTATGGGAAATGCCTGTGTCCTTTTAAAATAGCTCCTTGCCACGGTCAGAAATGCAGCCTATATAACCCGAAATGTTATTTTTTTTTTCTTTTCTTTTCCTTTTTCCCCCCTAGGCTGAAATAAATAGGTATAAACTAGATTGAACTGTCCTTAATACTTAGGGTTTTGCCAGAGACCAGTTTTGAATGAGAAAATATGTATTTTGCTCTTTAAAATAACTTGTTTTATTGGTGTCAGGTTAAGTGACAGTGCTGCATATAGGCTAGAGGGTACATATCAAAAATTCTGTTTCTGTCTGTTTTACTGATCCCTTCTATAATTTGAGACAGGCAGGCTAACTGTTTATGCCTCAATCTCTTCTTTCAGAAGATCAGACTAACACTTCCCAAGGGTGTTTAGAGACTTAGCTATTATTAGAGGTGACAGAGGCTAGAGAAGGTAGTAAAGTTTGCTCTATTCAAAACAAAAGTATAATTTTGGGGGCTGCTCAAAGAAGAATATACTTTGTGACCTCTGAAGTTTTTCATCTAAGAACCAGTTTTGTAATCTCATTTTTCAGGCTTAACTTGAAGCGTGGGAGGATTAACGCAGTCAGGGGAACTGCATGCATGCAGCCGAGACCATTTCGGAGTGTTTGCAGTTCGGAGCCTATGATATTTGCAACTGAAATGCTTTTTATGGTTTGAGATTTTTACAAAATCAATGGTGTTCAAATGTAGCACTTTTTTAACATTTGTCTTTATTCCAACTTAATACAATGACACATCTGCGTTAAATATGTCCCTTTCATTTTATAAATAAACATTGCCTGGCAGTAAAAGTATTGGTGTAACATTTTTAAAAAAGGAAGTCATGCTTCTTATCATGTTGTATGTGACTTAAATGATTGTTTCATATTAAAACTAATCTTTCCTTATGTACTGCTTAAATATACCTGTTTTGGGATATCAGTTCAGTACTTTTTATACAATCTTGAATGTGTTCCACATTGGTGACATGTATTTTTGCAACAACTTTTTTGTTTCGATTTTAAATTAGAGCATGTCTGAAGTAATACATGCATTAGTGCTGTGGTGTGTGGCAAAGTTACTGTACGTAATTCAAATTGGAAAAAAGTTTCCAGACTTTGTCCAACGTTAACCCTGTGGCCAGGGATTAAATTACTATGTAATACAAATTATTTCATATCACGATGTGTTTTAAGCTACTCTATGAAGTATGTGAAACATTATTGTTTATGGATTGGTAGCTGGTGTGGTATCTTGCATAGAATGAGGTATGATAGATGGTAGCAATTCATGGTAATTAAAACTGACTACCTTTCAGAACACGCAGCACTTCTGTGCATTGTCATCTTGTTGCCATAACTGTTAGTATGAATTTCTTAATATTATCCACTGACAAATGGGTGAACATTTGGTAATAAGCTCATAGGTGTGAAAATTCTATTCTAACACTCTTTACTTGATTTACAAAACTTCATTTTTTTAATCTGTTGAATGTTATCAGATATATGCAGGAGGCTGTAGAACTGGATGTATTTTAAAGTTATTCTGCGATTACTCAGTTTTGTCTGAAGCTTTCTATATTAGAATAGGCTCTTCCTTAAAATTGGAAAATTAAGTGTACTTAGTGGAAATCTTAAGGCAATATAACTATCCTACACTACATCTTCAGTTATGCACATTAACTTCTTTGTATGGAACTCCTCTGATTTCTTGTTGGCTTATGCTTTATATGGGAGTAAAGGGTTGCTTTAGTGCCCTAGTGTTGTGTGTCATCAGTTCTGAGGTAATTAATTTTGAACAGTGTTCAGCCCCTTGGAGGTGTTGACTGTAGCTTGAAGTATTCAGTCACCCTTAGTCTCCTGGTTCAGAAATGTTTTATCCCAACATCGTAGGGAATACCTATTGTTAAAGTGTTTGCCATACATGATTAATTTTCCTTTTCATGTTCAAATAAACTGTCTCAAAATAATTTTTGATCCAACCCCACCTTTTTACTCGGAGGTTTGTGCACTGTAATTCAGGAATTGCTGTATTGGAGACAGTTTGCGATTGGAGTCATGAGAGGTGTTGTGTCTATTCCTAGACGCTCAAAGACACTCAAATCCTAGACACAGAAAGGATGGTCTAAACCTGAACTTCCATATAACTTATGGAGGGCAAGCTTTTAATATATTTTATATTTCTTCTTCCTTTTTCTTTTTTTTTTCTTCCCTTAATTGTTTTTTCTGAAATGTGAAATAATATGGAGTTGTTGAAGGATTTTTACTTAACAGACTGTCTCTTCTCTAAGCTTTTGTTTATGGCCTTTAGAGCAGACACTGTATATTTTAAGGCCTTCTGACTTGAAATTTTGTTGTCCACATTCTCCTTTCAGTGTTAAAGATGAGTTGAAAAAGGCAAGTTACCCATCTACTGCCATCCAAACAATGCAAAATAAATGATTAAGATTGTCAAAATTTAATTTTTTTGTTAATAATGATGTGATATTTTACCTTCTAGAAGAACATGTATCAGAATCTGATTCAAGCGTTCTTGGAAAATGTATATGGTAGATTTTGTCCAGCACTGTATGTAACTTGCTTTCTGTCTGTTTTCAGTTTCTTTTAAAATAAAGATAACTTTTGCGGGGAAGTTGCCTATTAATCATGTAATGTCTAGATTAGCTCTTCTAATATTTTGTCTGTGCGAATGCATTTGGATTAGGCATAATCTCACAAGAAACGGTATGAGGTTGTATTGATCAGAAAAGGCAGCTCCTGCCTCTTTTGGAGAGGTCCGCTGTTCTTTAAAGGCATTAAACTGAAGTGACTCCAAAGCAGATTAGAAGAATTATTGCACAATAGACCCCATTTCTTTCTTACAGGATGGGAGGGAAGGCTCAGGCACTATTTGGCTAAACAGATATTTTTTTTTAGAATTCTCTGCACTTGGGAAGAGATTATGCAAAGAATGATTTATACTAATTAATAAAATTATTACTAAGCTATTCCTGTTTGTTAAAATACCACAACTAACACATACCAAATCTGTACCTTACTAATAATTCTTAAAGGCAGCTGATAGGGGTGGTCCCAAACCACACATGCCAAACAGTTCATTGGAATAAATAGCATCTTGTAGAAGAATGGCTGCAGAAGCATGGCCTTAGAATCTCTGAAGATCTGCACAATCCAGGCCTGGTATTAGAATAGGCCTGTAATCAGAATTGTACTGAAGTTGCTGTGCTGAAGTTAACAAGAAAGGTAGCCTTGAGCTGTTCTTGAATCCTGAGACCAAGTAATTATGTTGTGCCAACCGGCCGTGGCTGTAACAAGCTACAGCTGCTGGGAAAGCAGGTGCAGGGCCAAGAAAGATAGGGACCGGTATGGGAAAATAGGGAGTAACAAACTACAAGGCTGAAGCACAGCAACACAATTAGCTACATGGATAGAATGCTTATTTTAGTCATGATAATTAGGGGTGTGAGAACCGCGCGTGTTTAGAGACTACTAACCGATTATATTTCTGCTTTACGAATACGCATGTGTATCGGTTCTATATAAGTAGTGTTAGAAACTACTAAAGTTGAGCAAGATGCATAACTCATATTGAGCGTCTTCTTGACTCCAGCGAACCCTTCTTCCAACAGCATCTCATAAAATGTTCCTGCTTTTCTTAGAAAATATGGAGGGATGAGAGATATGAGAGAGGATTTAGAAAGGATGGGGGAGAAAAAAAGGTTATTTATTAAAGACAAGAAAATGTAAGATATTTAAGGGATTCCTCACACCCCACACCCCCCGTTAAAGCCTCTGAAGCCATTAGAAGTGAAATAATCACTGGAAGAGATGTATGTATGTATTTGCAACTGGAAGTTCCAGAGTATTAGTAATATTAATAAGATCTGACTGGAATATAAATCTCCATCCTTTGTAGCACAGGAGATAGGAATTTAAGTATAAAGTTTTCCAGGGAAAAATTTATCTCCCTTCACTACAAAGATTCTTGCACTTTTGACTCGTAAGTTGGTGCCAACTGAAGAAGGATCCTGAATGGACCTCTCTTCTGGTTTATTTTGCAAGTGTCATAGTGAGAACTCACTCATTTGTCCAAGTAAGCTGGCAGTGTGAAATGTGTGTGACATAGGTGGTGTTTCTGCAGATACACATCAATACAAGACTTTAAAGGTTGATCCAAGACCTTGCTCAGTCCCTTTTGTGTCCTTCTGCAGCTAAATCTGCTGCTTTGACTTAGAAATGTTAGTGACATTTACTGTGTCTTCTATGAGTGAAATACATAGCTTTGCATTGGAGATCTAGTTTTTAAGTAATAGACTTTTTTATTAATGTACTGGAGCTGTTTTGTGTAAATTCAGAACACCAAATCCAGGTAACCATAACTATGTCCTGTCTTGTAAAGTGTGTATACATAGCATGTTCTTTCTGGCAGGAATAAATAAAAAGCTGCTTCATTTCAGTATATTCTCTGTGATTAAACTAAAAATGACACCTGGATGACCAAGGTGGAAGACCAGCACTCCACGACTCTTAAGACTTCTGTTTTCCATGAATGAACTCTCCAAAACTGAAGGATACACTCTGGATGACTACAGCTGCCTTCTGGAGTGGTAGGAGATTTTGAGTTACTGTTACATTATAGTCATTTTAGCCAATGCTGCTATTGGAACACCCCGATTTACAACAAAACAAAACACTATCCCCTCCAACTACTAACTCTTCGTTACTTCATCTAGGAAGCAGGCAAATAGGATTTTGACCACTATGTGCAGCTTTAGCCTTTCCATTTTCAATATAGTAGAACTGTGAAAGCTTTGGAGGTGAGCAAGGAAGATAAGGGTATGGAAAAGGAGTGTAAGTGAGGTAAGAATCTTTCTAGGAAAAAAGAACATCTCTTAGAGTGGAGAATGGTCTATAATGGGGGTCCTCAAACTTTTTAACCAGGGGGCCGGCGCGTGGGTGAAGTGGCAGGCAGTCATCTGCGGCTGCTTGGTTTCCCCCCCCAACCCCCGGCGGCGGGGGGGGGGGGGGGGCGGGCAGGGGGGTCTGTAAGTACTGGGGGCCGGATTGAGGACCCTGGGGGGCTGTATCTGGCCTGCGGGCTGTAGTTTGAGGACTGGTCTATAAAAAATGAATGGCACAGAAGGGGTGTTTAGAACTTCCTTGTTTCATCATTGTCTGCACTTGCCTGAAGTTTGTCTTGCAATACAGACAACTAAGAGATATTAAATAAAGGTAACGAGGAATCTTTCCTCAGCTTATATTTACTTATTAATTTTATCTTACAGTTTCTTAGACTGATACCAGTCTGTTTATGGAGACATCATGGTGTAAGTCTAGGCTCAGAACTATAAACTACAGAAGTCTCTTTTGCCACTGCAGCTGACAGCAAGGCTCCTTATGCCATGGTGCAGGTCCTGCTGTAAGTCTGAAAATGTGTCATGCAAGGTTTAAAAAAAAAAATCACATGCCAAAAAGACCTGAAGTAAGTCATTTTTACTTTCAATTAGATCTCTTTCCTCTTGTACTTTTGAATGCTCTTGGAATGAGGAATATAATTCAGTACTCAGATTCCATTCTGTGCAAGCATTAATCCAGACGATATTGATGTGAGTGACTGAAGGTGAAGAACAACCCAGGAATAATATCAGTTGCAATGGATTTCTTGCTCTGAAAAAAAGTTTGAAACCTCTGTGAGATCTACTTTTATACATATATATATATATAACTAAATAGTAACCACTATCATTTGAACATTGCTTTGGAATATATGTAATAGAATATAAAAATTAAATCTTCAGTGATATACATACGAAATCTTAGCTAATGTGTGCAATGTTTAACTCAATTTTTCTTCATCATATTTTAAAAGAAAGAAAACGGGGGAGAGTAGACTCCTTGATTCTGGATCTTTTCCAAATAGTTCTAAGTAATTGTATACTTTTGAGGAACTTAAACATACTTGAATGTTTATCCAAATGTGTTTGGCTTGCCTTTCAACCCATGTCCCCCAGCAGCAGTTGCTTTCTCTAAGCTAGACTTTATTTTGGCAGATACAGTGTTACTGTTTGTTTGAGGAAAGTTGAGCAACAATGTGCAAACTCCCTCCCGGGTGTTTGGCAAAGACAGCGAAATAAGACAATATTGCGAGGCACTAGCACGGAGCTGCCAGTATGACCTAACTATTTTTGGAGGACATCTGGAAGTTTCAGAGTCCTGCTAAATCAGTCCTCAGATGTAATAGTTTTTATCAGAGATTCTCAAAGTAATAGTTGTCTCTCTTTATGGAAATGTATTTGGATAATGGGAGCCGCATTCCTTCCCGCCATGTGTAGGTGGGAGTGATGCAGACCAGGACCCCCTTGCCCTGGCCGTGCCGGTCAGCTCATCACCGAGCGGCCTGCGCCGTTACCGTGCGCCCTGCGAAGAGCGTCCGCAGGCGGCACCCCGGGGGCGGGCGGTCCGGGCCGCGCCGGCTCGCAGCGGGCCGCGGTCCCCCTGTGCCGCCGTTCGGCGGGCGGGCCGGCTGCGGCAGGGCGCTCTTCGCTGGGGCTGCCGCCGGCTCCCGGGGCCGCCGCCCTTCCGCGACTGCCGCCGTGCTCCAGGGGAGCGGCGGGAGGTCCTCGGGGCACTCCCCGGCCCCGCCGCCCCCCGCGGGCCGGCGCCGCCGAAGGCCGCGGGTGGGTCCTGCCAGCAGCTTCCGGGGGCGGTGCGGGGGCCCGGAAGTGGCCTCGAAGAGCACCGGAAGCTCTTCTGCCCCTAGCAACGGCGGCGGCGCGGCCGTAGCGACGGGGCCGCCATGCCCGTGTGGCTGCGGGAGTACAGCTGGCGG
This sequence comes from Falco naumanni, assembly GCF_017639655.2. Lineage (NCBI taxonomy): Eukaryota > Metazoa > Chordata > Aves > Falconiformes > Falconidae > Falco > Falco naumanni. The sequence goes on along the minus strand of NC_054060.1, from coordinate 17,981,448 downwards.
CAGACCGCCTCCGCCGTGTACCTCTCGCTGCCCTTGCGCGGCGCCCGGGTCACCGCCGCCAACATCTTCTGCACCGAGCAGTACCTGAAGGTGGGCGGCCGCGCAGCACGGCGTGCGGGCCCTGCCGTGGGATGTGCCGCGCCCGCGGGCCTGTGGCTCGGAGTCACTTTATGGCTCTGTTAAAAAGCACACGCTTCATACGCCGTGACGTTAAGCGTATAATATTTTGTAACAGTTACGCTACAATCTCTTTTTGTATGCTGCAGGCTGTTACGTACCTGTCCCACTAGAGATAATGGCTTTGCCACTGTTGATTCTCCTCCATATTAATAATGCTCTTGCTACTCAATAGGTGCTAGCTGCCTTTTCTCTTGTAAATGGCCTGAATTAGACACTCTGCTTATACTATGAATAATAATCCTAAATTTGAGGTCCATGGCTTCTGTTGCAGTGCTGAACCAACTTTTTCAATCTTTTTTATCCAGTCTCACAACATGCATAACCTCCCTACTGCATACCAAGCAAATCAGTTTTGTCAATAGCACATGTTTCTTGAGGTTTGCTGTATGCTTGTACTGAGTATTTTGAATATGTGAGATTCAATTCAATCTTTTTAATATTGGTTCAAATTAATTATCTTTTTATAGGTAAGCATCCCTCCTTTCTTATTTGAAGCCGTTTTATATGCTCCTATTGATGACACAAATAGCACAGCAAAGATTGGAAATGGAATCATTTTCTTCACTTTGTATAAAAAAGAAGTGGCCATGTGGGATTCCCTAACTCTAGTAAATGGTAAGTTCCTTAATGTGAAAATTAGACTGAGTGTTAAGAAACACAAACTGTGAAAAAACTTTACAAGCTATAATGAGCAATGTGAAATTTCTGCTGCTAGATATCTGTGAAGTTAAACATTGTTCTTCATTTTAAAAATAGAAAGCGTATGAAAACAGGCACAACATCTACTGGCTCTAATGTGCACAAAACAAAAAGAATTTTTTTGTAAAACTTACATTGTGTGTGTGAGCAAATCTGAGTTTTTCTTTTTTAGAGAAAAGCTTGTGGAATTTGAACTGTGTTGTGTTTTCCTAGACTAAGTAGCTAAAGGAATCCTGTTTTTATGAATATGGTATGTAACGTCAGACATTCACGCCTAAATCACTAAAATTTTTTTTTTTTTTTAAGCTGACAAGGAGAAACTGCAATATCTGAGAGAGAATGCTGTTCTAAAAGCTCATGAAAAGGCAAAAGAGGAGGCAGAAGCAAAAAAAGTTGCAAAGCAGGAACACAAAAAATATGCTTTGGAGGCCACAATGAAGGTAAGGTTAGAAAGGAATCTACAGCACATGTACAGGTAAACAATTACCAACTAATCTGGCAGCTGCTTGCTTAAATGGACCTTGAAAAATATGAAAAATACTCATTTTTATTACAGTGGTGGAGAACCTTGTTATTTAATTGTACTTAAAACACATTTATTACCAAATATGAAAATAATACAAAAAACATACTTAAAAGTTGCCATTTTCCATTAGTAATACTAATGAAAATTTTCGGTGAGGTGCTCAGATTTTTGTCAGTTAAAAGGAGACTACAGTCATGTGGCAAAACTGTAATCCTTTCTGGCCTTGCATCAGCGCAAGTATTTAGTCATTTAGCACTGTCAAAAATAACGTTTTTTTTAAAAAAATTGTATATTTTATTGTTATATTTTCTATCAGACTTGCTGTTCATTTCTTTTTGTGTGTGTGTATCTCTGTCATTCTGTGTTTTATGTATATTTTATGTGTATTTATTTTCAAAATTTTTATGTATGTAAAAAGTCTGGTCACTTCATTTGTGTTTAAACAGATTTTTTTAAACTATACAATGAAATTTTAAGACTGCTTATGCAACTTGGACCAAAATTAACTGCAGTTAGTGACTTTCTGAGTAGTGATGTTGTATCTATTCTGCCTATGTAATAATCTCAAAGAGGAGAAATAAGAAATAATGTATTAAAATGAAGCTGTATGTTTTACATTTCTGTGTATTCCAGAGATCTGCGTTGATACATGGCTAGGATTTTCATTGTTTAGAAGTAAAACTTATTTCTGATTGGTCCTGATGTGACTTTTAAAAGCTAATCAGAAATCTTTACTCTCCCAATAATTTTTAGGCTTCTTTCATGATGCTTTGCTTGGGAAAATAATGGTAACTTTTACATAGTTGTGTTGTTATGATCAGATGTTGCATGTCTCATAGGTTTATCATTCAAACAGCTAGAAGAAGCAGAAAGGAAAAGAATTGAAGATCTGAAAGAAAAGGAGCGTCGGAAGGTTACTAAGGAGTTGGAGTTATGGAAAAAACAGCAAAGAGATGCTGAGAAACAAAAGAGGGTACAAAAAGAAGGGGAACTGCATCAAGAAGCAGAGCAGTTAAAGGAGAGGAAAAAGGGGAAAATGAGCAAAGCTAGGATTCCTACTGAAGGAACTTCCAAGACTGGACTCAAACCTACTGGAGGTTGTATTATTGAAGTGTGTTTTATCACTCTTTAAAGTGTGGATGTAACTTTGTTCCTAGATATTTCTAATTCATCATTTGTCTTGTCTCTACCATAAGGAACTAATTCTTCTCCCTTGCGGTTATTTTAGTGTCTTTATTTTCAGGCAATTTGTTGAGCTAAAGCATGTGAGTTCTTAGCTCTCGTTTAAGTCCTTGGAAGTACGAGAAAAAGTAAGCTTTAGGAAAGCAAACCAGAAAGCCTTTCTGACAGTGTGATGCTGATTTTCTGAGGGTGGAGTTCATATTACCCTAAGTTACCTAACTGCTGGTGTTCACAGAAATGCATAGTTTCCTTTTGCTCTCTCTATCCCATATCTTGACCACACAGAGAGCCAATTCAGGGAACTAAACCAACAGGAAATATTTCATTTTTGTTTTGTTTCTATGTTTTGATGAGGTTACTTTTAGCTCTTGCAGTTGCCCAGTCGGAGAATCGTGTAAGTGACAGAGATAGTGGTGTAAGATGAGTTTAAGGTAATATGTGACAGATAATGTAGCCAGTAAATAGATGTCACGATACAGAAAGAACAAACATTTGTTGAACTTACTCTTCAAAAGAACAAGTCTAAACCTTTCTCCAGCTGTTAGAGGTGTAGTTCAAATGTGCAGAATTTCTGTATTAGGTGTACTTTGGACTTTGCTAGAAAACCAGAAAAATCTCTTTTGCTTCGTTTTTCATTTCCAGTACTCCAATTCTTTTCATAGGTCATGGTTCCTACAGTATGTTTTCAGAAGATTTAAAGGAAGAGCAGTTACCAGCTCCTCGATCTGCTGCTACAATTAAAATCAACTTTACATCACGAGTTTTTCCTACAGCTCTGCGAGAATCTCGTGTCGCAGAAGAGGAGGAGGTGAGGATCGTTCTCTGTTTTGGTATGACGCTTCTGTGTCTTCCAAGGTGGTGAATTATTTACTGTGTATTCAGTAAGTTGACAGAAATGTTACCTGTGATATGGAAACTTACCTGTGCAAGATTCTTCACTTCCAAGGAAGGCTGTTCTTATTTAAATTAAGATTATAAGAAACACTTTTATATAAAAATTATTTTCACCAAATGTGATTGTGTAGATTAATAAACAGCATGTTCCTTTTTTGGAGAGGGGAAGAAAAAAAGGCAGCAATATTGATTGAATTCCTCGAAGTACAAAATTTGAAATGTCTTTACTCTTATATTTAAGATTCTTTAAGTTCTGTCTTCTTAAAAAGAAGCTTACAGTTAGCTCTTTGAAGTTCTTTTGAATGAACACAAAGAGGCATTTGGAAGTTCCAAAACAAGCGAGCAAACAAAAACATAGTTAGGGGTGCAGTAACCTTACTTCTCACATAGTAATAAAATAATTGGGGGAACTTGGAACTTTTTCAAATGTGACATTATTTCATATTTTTCTCTGTTCAAAATATGTGGCAAATAGAATTCTTTTCATAGGAGTGAGTGAACAGATGAAAGCAAAATCCTTTTTTGGATTTGAAGTGTCCTTCAGAAATAATACTTGCATGTTGTATATTTGCAGTGGCTATGTAAACAAGCAGAAGCTCGAAGAACAGTGACTGCTGATTTGTCTGAACTGGAAGATTTAAAAGAAGAGGAGAAGAACCCAGACTGGTTAAAGGACAAAGGAAAGTAAGTTAGATTCCATTTGAAGATGTATTTAAAATGAAATGTTAGTTATATAGTGTGCGACTATTGTTTAGTTTTGATATTTTCTAGTTATACTAGACACAGATGGTGAATGTCTGTGTAGTAGAGAATTTATTGATGTCTTATGGTGTTTGAATCTGATAAAGTCATGAGATGCAATTGCTGAAGCTCACGATGGACAAAATCATTGTGAACACATAATGCCGATTCTTCTATGAGGACAGTTAATTCAATGCAATATTATACCTGGGTGGATTTCCTTTAATTTTTCCTTTTTATTGAGAGGTTAAACATCTGTCTAAAACCAGCTTCAGGAATTTGATAATAATATTGGTATATTTATACAGCTTTCAAAATTAGTCCTGTGTCTGCATGGACATGTCCAGCTCTTACTGTTCTTCATTGGTTTTGAGCAGTGACTATTTTTATTGTGTGTCTGTATGCTATATTGTCAGCATCAAGTCTGACTGAACTTCAGCTGTGTTGTTCTCAGAAAAAGCTATCAATGGCCGTTTCCAAGGAGAAGCTGCTAAAACCACAAAATTTTGAAAACAAATTGTTAACAAGAAGTAGGTATTTATTTTGTGATTTATCACCTTGTTTAAAGTGCATGTTTTGCTTTTTGTTTTAAACTTAGCAAAATGTTTGCAACGGGCAACTATCTTGCAGCTGTAAACGCGTATAACCTCGCAGTGCGGCTAAACAATAAGCTTCCCCTACTGTACCTGAATCGTGCTGCTTGCCACCTTAAACTGAGAAATTTGCATAAAGCTATTGAGGATTCCTCGAAGGTATAAATATATGGGCTCTCAGACTGTCGTCTTATATATGATTGTGATTTACTACTGTGATGCTTCTGTTTCAAGCAGATCTGTGAAGCCTCGCTAGTGCAATTCAAAATTTTTAAGTTCAGAATTGATATAATGAAGCCATGGTGAAATATTAAAATTTGATAGTGATTAATTAATGAACTTTCACAGATTTAAACCAAACCAAAACAACAACAAAACCCCCCAAACCGTGCTTCCACACATTTGGGATGAATGGCCATATGTTGACTCAGTACACATTTCTTTACAGGTAAAATATTGCAGCAATATATACACTTGAAAAAAAAAAGACAACTTTGAACTGAAAAGAAAGAAAATACAGATACCTTTTGTATTATGTTGTGGTGTTCTTCGTTTGGTGGGAGCTAAAAAAAAAAAGGGTGGTAGTAATGAGAAATACCTTAATAAAAAAAACCCCAACAACCAAAACTCAACAAACCAGACATTTTTATAGGAGGGCTGTATCATCTGGATGTTTTAGCAGCTGTTATTTGTGCAATGAGAGAGGAGTGATCTTGAATGGCACCTGAATAATCCTGAGAAAGTTTTCCCATAATTATTATTCTTTGAACTAGTAAGTACTTGAGGCTTGAAACTTGTTTTTTTCTAGTGACTACAACAACACAGGTGCTTTTATAGGGCTGGGGTTTTGGTTTTTTTTTGGGGGCGGGGGTTGTTTGCTTTTTTTTTTTGTGGCATGGTATGCAGTATCGTGTATGAAGACAGAATACATTATTTGACTGCAATAAACATTTATTGCAGTATTTGTCCATTTTTAGCCATGGCAATGAAACTGTATTTAGCAAAATGTGGTGTGACAGATATAAATCTTGATGAATAGATTCACAAGCCATATAGTTAAATTTGAATAGTTATTTTCTATTTCTATTTGAATAGATATTATGTTGCTGTATAATAATAGTAATTAGGTGAGAGAAGTGTGTGTAAATCAGAAAAACACTATAATGAAAAAACTACCGCTAAAGATACTGGGTGTTTTCATTTGTAAAGGCGCTAGAACTATTGACACCACCTGTTCCCGATAACGAGAATGCTCGAGTGAAAGCGTACGTGAGACGTGGAACAGCATTTTGTCAGCTGCAATTATATACTGAAGGTGAGACCTTGATTTTGTGAAAACATGCACATGAATTTATGGTGACGTGACAGTAATTCAGTTTAGCTCAATGAGAATGCTCACACCTTTATTATTTCAGGAGGAATGTCAAAGGAGGCCAAACAATCTATGTCTCTTTGTTATGAACCTTTATACTGTATTCCTTAATTTATTATTATTATTATTTATTTACTGGCTAATTACAACTGCACTTGAAAAATCTTTACAAGTTTTAAGAAAATAAATTGTACCTTTAAATTAAAGAGTATAAATTAGTTTTTCCATTGAGGAAAAGGCTTTAGCAAGTTGCATATCCTCTGTTTGATCTGCTGGGTCAGTCTTTCCTTATGTAATGGCCAGCTATTGACCATAGCAGCTTGGTGGCCATGGAATGTATTAGTGAGGAATGATTGGAAGGTCAGAGATGAGGTATTTGCATTGGGAAGCATTCAGATGTAGGATGCAAACTGATATAAAACTAGGTTGTGCTAATTTTGCTCTTCATGAAGGAATGTTTTGTTGGTCTTGAGATTATATTTACAGTATTTCCAATTATAGAACAAATTAACTAAAATATTTCTATAATATTTGCTTGTGAAGTGCTTAGTAAATGTATCTTTGTGGCATGATGTATGAAACCTGTATTGATGAGCAAAATGTTTCATCAAGAAAATACCTAAATTAAGTGTCCTTACTGAGTTCTCCAAGACTATCAGTTTAGTTTTGTACGGCAAATTTGCAAGTGGAAGTCGATAACAGAAAGTGAAGTATATTCAAAACAGCAGTGTTGAAATACTAAGCTTTTTCCCATTGTTTACCTTTTTCTACCTATAAATCGCTTTGTCATTCCCTTACAGCTTTATTTGCACTTGGAAACCTTAGAAAAAAGAGAACAAGATTTTATTTTACTTCCTGTACTCATGGCTTGCTTTCCGGCCCCCCCTCCCCACCCCCCCACCCCCCCGCCAAACTCTAGTATTCACAGTTCATGTCTTTTTTTTGTTTTGTTTTCATGCACTTTCATTCTGTGACTCAATTTTTCTCTCTTCTGCTGAACACGTTTGAACACTCCCCTCATGCATGCACGCACACAGGCACACACACACACACACACGTGAATGAAGTTCTGTTTTCATGTTTCAATACCTGGAAATGTTTACATAGCCATGTTTCCACTAAAATGGTTTGTAAAATAATGTAAACAAAATACAAATGTATTTACTGACAAAAGTTAAACCTAACATCATTCTGATTTCATCTTGCTCAACAGCAAAACTCAAGATCAGTATTTTATGTCTATGACTAGAGAGCAGTTATTTCCAGTTAGTTGCTGAAGAGGATGCTTTTCTTGCATTATTGATTGACATTCTTATTAATGTATCTATATTAGGTCTCCAGGATTATGAAGCAGCTCTCAAGATTGATCCTAAAAATAAAACTATAGAAGAAGATGCTGAGAAGATTCGAAACCTAATTCAAGGAACAACACAGGATTCTTAATTTAAAAAAATTAAAAGGAGGTTTTTGACAGGAACGCCTTTTGAGGGCATCAGAAGGAATCTTTAATACGTTGTCAACTAGACATTTTTCTGTTTCACTCAGAACACCTACAGTATTGGTAAAAGATTGGATATATGAATTACTATTTTTGGAAAGTATAGCATTATAACAAATACGATTAGATATATTTTGTATCATTTTGATACAGTTGTAATGTTTTTGCTTTCTCTGAAATATTGGTGGGCCAAATATTAAAACATGCTTTTGGGACTTGATTTAAAGTTACTCATAACTAAATGAAATATTTTCCTGGAAATATCTCCTGAATCTAGACAACGGATTTTCAAACAACTTCACTAGCTCCATATAGTCAACACCTGTTAGCTTCTTGTCTTTTTGTTCTCCACCAAAGCTGAAAAAGTTATGTGTTATATGATTATGGTTATATGCTTTCCTCTTTTCCTATTGTTCATAGTGCTTGCTGTACCTGAAACTAAGACCGTGAATATATATGCTCTAATTCAGGCATCTAATTTGGAAAACCTCCACCTGGAAGCACAGAGGTAGATATTATGTAGTGCAGAACATTCTTTTTAACATTAAGTAAGGTACATTGAATATTTTCAGACTATTATGAAACATTTGTTTGGGCTGACCGAACAAGGTAATTGGAAAAATTATAAACCTGTGGTGTTGTATTGTAGTGTAGTGGTAAATTAATCCTGTGATAAGTTGTCCTATCAATAAATATGACTTACTACTTCCATCCTACTACAATTAGTAATCTTACAGTGTGGCTGTACAGCATATTCTGTAAAAATCAAAACCGTTGTTATTTATATGACAATATATACTTTTCTTGAGCTAGCATTTTAATTTGTACTCTGTTAACATTGGCCAGTATCTCATGAATACTGGTGTGATTAAAGATTCTCAAAAAAGGTACCATCCTAGTAACATTACAAGTGTTGTAAAGTTACATGACACTGTGCTTTGAGGCCCTGCACCTGTTGTTTTCGATAGTGGAAGAACGTTAATATAAAATTGTATTGTTTATATATATGTTAGTATTTGTATTCTTGAGACACTGGACTTGAAATGGTTCTGTTTTGTTAGGCATTTTATCCAAAATGTGACTGTTTCAACTACACTCCTTTCAGTGGCAGCTTTAGCAGATTTCTGAATTTTGCACATCAGTCTGTTCCCTGAATACCATTTATGACTGATTTCTGTCTTCAGGAGAAAATATTTATTGTGCAGATGTATGTTACTCTGTGTAATTTTTGTACTCTTGGAACAGGGAGAAGGTGGCAGGCGTCGCTGCCAGCTGCTTTACTTAGAGCCTTGAGAGGAGTGCTGAAGGTGAGCCAGAAATGTCTGGGGTAGCTGCTGTTCCTTCTTTCCTACAGATACCTACCGCGCTGCAATGGAAGGGGGTGAAAATACCTTTTTTTTTTTAATAGCAGTTGGAAGGAGGGCAGTGCAGGAGCTTTAATGTCTCGTTTGAGTGTAATGGTATACTTTTCAAAATATGACTTTTTCTTTCTTATAATTACTGAGGGGAAGGTGGGGCTAAAGAGGAGAGACACTGGCAGTGGGGGAAAAAGATATGCTAAGAAGCAGATGCTGATTGCAAGTTCCTGATTTTCTGTGTTCGTTCCAGAGCCTATTAGAACAGTCTGTATACATCTGTATAGGCTGTTTGAATTGTAGTGATCTGTTATAGCTACTCAAGGCTGTTTTTGATATAGACAGGCACCTTTTTCTACTGCTGTGAAATAGAAGTGATATCTGCCTGTTTAATCCGATTATATTGGGAGCAAACGGATGCTAAACTTTTCGATACTTAAGCTGACAGTATGTACACCGTATCAGTCATATGTGTTATGGTATTATGTCCTGAGACGTAGGAATGTGGAGACTGACTTTAAGTTTTAAAACCAGAAAATACTTCAATTAAAACAAATAAACCTTGAGGTCAATGTCTCTTGCACTTAATTATTTTTAAAAATTAGAGTTCCACATTTATGATACCAGTTTCACAAGTTTTAATTTTACGGGTTTAGGCCTGATTGGGAGAAGTGTGTCTTCAAATGGGTTACATCCTTTTTGATACGTCTTATTCAACTCATATGCTGGTTTTGGCTGGGACGGAGTTAATTTTCTTCATAGTAGCTGGTATGGGGCTGTGCTTTGGACTCGGTGTTGAAAACAGCGTTGATAACAGAGGGATGTTGTAGTTCCTGCTGAGCAGAGCTCACACAGAGCCAAGGCCTTTCTGCCTCTCACACCCCAGCAGCGAGCAGCCTGGGGGGGCAGCAAGAAGTTGAGAGGGAACACAGCTGGGACAGCTGAGCCCAACTGGCCCAAGGGATATTCCACGCCACAGAACATCATGCTCAGCACATAAAGCTGGGGGAAGAAGGGGTGTGTGTGTGTGTGTGTGTTTGTTTGTGAGTGATGGCATTTTGTCTTCCCAAGTAACCGTTACGTGTGGTGCAGCTCTGCTGTCCTGGAGGTGGCTGAACACCTGCCTGCCCATGGGAAACGGTGAACGAATTCCTTGTTTTGCTTTGCTTGTGTGCATGGCTTTTGCTTTACCTATTAAACTGTCTTTATCTCAAACCGCAAGTTTTCTCACTTTCACTCTTCCAATTCTCTCCCCCATCCTGACATGGGGGAAGTGAGTGAGCAGCTGTGTGGGGCTGGAGTGATACCACAACAACCCAGCAGATATTGACAGTTATTCCCAGAATGACTGAAATAACAGTCAGGTTTGTTTTCTTAAAGCTAAGTGTCTAGTCTAAATCTATGATAAAAGGATGGAGACGCATTTTTACAGAGTGTGCTGGAAATTGGGGTAGTCATATACCCTGCTTCTGTCAATGGCACAGTTGAAATAATGATCTTGGAATGACCCACGAGTGAGTAAGTGTTTTGAAAAGGTTTGATCCAGTGGATGAGAAATACAGGGTACCACCTGTGAGACAGGTGGTGTAGCACCATATTCACTTGAAGCTGTTGTTTCAAACAGTAAAACCTGAGGCTTTGTTAGAGAACCATGGGTCATGAGTGTTGCAGGGGTCAGCATCCAGGAAAACACTGGGTTGCCAGGATTTGTACAGAGGCAGATGAGGAGATAATTTTTGCTCAGTGTTCATATTTGATGGCAGTTTCTCAGCATAAGTCACCTTCCTTCCCTACTAAGGAGACGGATTTTAATTCAGCTTTTCAACTAGCAGGACAAAGCATTTCAAATTTGTTAAATGTTTGTGGTCAGAGCAAATGTTGCTCAAGATGTGTATTGAAATACATGGATGGTGAGGAGTGAGGAACTGAATGACAAACTGACTTTTGACCTTATTTAGTAAACTGTGGACAGGGAGAAATGAATTCATGTTGACTCTGGAGTATAGTAAAAATTGGAATTTTCATCAATTTCTGCATTAGTGATAATCTTGAGCATAGAACGTGGCAGAAATAATGAAGTGTGGATAATAAAAATATGAATTGAGAGTAAGAAGACAGTGAGGCTTTGTGGGCGGTTTGTTTTGGTTTTGTCTTTGCTTTTTCTAATATCCAGAGATATGTATGCTAAAACAGAGCCTTAAGGAAATGTCCAAATGACTGTACTTCCTCGCTCATGTTCACATGCATTATGTTTTGGGTTTTTTTTCCTCTGTAGGGAGTGAATTAACACATGACAGAAACTTCTTAGTACATTCATGGCAAGTGCTGTAATGCCATATTGATGAGCATGTAGTAAAGCTGCACTGAATAAGGTACCGGCCGTGGGTTTGCTGAGCAAGGCGTCCAAACCCTGCTGTTCTTCAGAGACGCAACAAAATCTTTGTTTCTCAATCTTGAAAGAGATGAAGAAAACACTGAAGTTGCTAGCTTAGATCAAACTCAAGAAATTCTGACTTTTCCTTTACTATGTGTATTCATGAGGCCTGTTGTGTGTGGGATGTTTCCTGCCCCGGTATTAGGGCACTGTTGGGGTGTAGAGGAATTACAGGTAAAGGCAGGTTAATTAACATTGGTAATATACAGCTGTGTGCTGGCTTCAGGGGCAGTGGGCTGGCTGATGTGGATAATGTGCAGCTATGGCTGGTTCCTGCTAAGTAGTTAAATAGCTCTGAGGGGTATGGAAGAGGAGTTCTGGAGGAAGGGAGACCTGGAAGAAGCAGAGGGAGGAGAGAGAGAGTGCCTAGGATGTAGGAGAGCCAAGGAGAGGCCCTGGGAGAAGCAGGGGGCCCGGATGAGGAGAGGCTGCCTGGAAGAGGAGCCCAGAGAAGGAAGACTCCGGACGCAACAGAGGCAAGAAGCAGGGTGGGCTGGCCTGAAGAGGATAAAGAAAGAGCATGGACAGCAGATGAACTTTTGAAACTTTGTGGGGGATCAGTGGCTGTGCCGGGGCAAGGTGCAGGAACTACTTATTGAAGTTAATCTGGTATGGGGTGGTAAAAGCCTTGTTGCAGCCAGCTAGTTTTGATAGTGCTACGACATTGGGGCACCGGTCTCAGGGCTTTAGGACATGCCCTGCGCTGTGGGCTGCAGCGTGCCTGGTGGCCGCCGCCTTGCCCCCGCTGGCAAGCGGCTCTCGGGCAAGGCCAGCTTCTCCTGAAGCAGCGCAGCCACAGGCAGCTGATTCCAAGCCCGTGCTGTCAGGACACTTCAAATTAATTAATTCACAAACATCTGAGTTTTTCCACCAGTCCAATACTAGAGGGATCAGCTACTTCTCATCCATACACCGCGCTTTTTTTTTGTGGGTGGAGGTGTTCTTTGGTGGGACATTGGTTTTGTTGCGTTTTGTGGGGGTTTTTCTTGCTTTGTTTTTTCTTTCCCTTAGTATGAAGGTTATTTGTGTGTAACAGCTGGTTGTCCATCTTCAGGTACCCCCCGTGCTGGTGCTGCAGGTGCCTCTGAGCTCCCTCCCCAAGGGCCTGCCCAGGGCTCTGACCTGCGGAATTAAACTCCGTAACTCAGGGTAAGTTACAAAGCAGGTGTGTTTATTGCGACGCCGGGTGCAAGGGGGGTCGCTCCTGCGAACTTGCACGCCTAGTTGTACCCACAATACGTATTTATACAGTGAAGCTGGCTGGCTCTGCCCAAAGTCTACACCTACTAACTAGTTATTGGTTAGTTGCTTTCTCGCTTCAATTTAAAGGTACAGCTCACTTTACAATCACCGGGCATGCTGCCCGCGCGGGGGATGGATGCACTCTCTTCGAGGGGGCCATTGGAGTAGGAGGTCGTGATCTCCCACCACCGCACTTAAGTTTATCCTAGTGTCCTCGAGCCTTATCACTTCAGTAGTTTTTCTGTTAGCAGTTAGCAGGTCCTTGTCGGAAGGCTGGCTGACATTCCTGTGGGGCTCACCTCCACCTGCACCGACCGCCCCCCGAGGCGCTGAGCGGGCCGAGCCCCAGCCCTTCTCCCCAGGCAGCGCGGCCCCCGCCCGCCTGCCGATGGCTCCCGTTACCTGTGCAGGCAGTTTGCGGGTTTTCACTGTGTTTTCTCGCCTCAGCGCCCTCACGGCCCGGGCGAGGCCCTGCCGGGTGCCGCGGCGGCCGGGCGGGCCCGATCTCGGCGGCGCGGCGCTGCCGCAGCAGCGGGCGGGCGGGCCGGGGCGCGGGGCGCGCCGGGCGCTGTAGGCGGCGGGCGGCGCTGGACTACGCTGGCCAGGGTGCCGCGGGGCGCGGCCGCCTGCGCAGGCGCTGGCGCGGGCGGGCCGGGGTTGTTTTTGACGGCGTCACTGGCGGCGGCAGCCGGCGGCCCCTCGTCTGCGCCGGGCCCCGCCGGGGGCCGCGCTCAGGTGGACGGCGGGGGGGGCGCGGGGGTGGCCGGGGTGCGCGGGGGGCTGCCCGCGGCGGGGCGCGGCGCGGGGGCGGGTGACCGGGCGCTGCGGGGCGGGCGGCGCTGGCCCCGTGCCGGCCCCGGGCGCTGGCGCTCGCCCACTCCCTGTTCGCGCATCACCTGCCCCGGCCGCGGCTGATGCAAGGGGGCGGCGGGGGAGCCCCGGGACCCCGCGTCTGCCGGGCTGGGAGGCACAGCCCTGGTGGGCTGCGACATACGGTCACGAAGAACGGTACTTTGGGGAGCGCTGGTGCCGCTGGGCAGCGATAACAAACGCGCGGCAACCCCTGCAGTATCGTACGGCTGTAACCGGGCGCTGTGTCTGCCGTGCAGCAAAGCAGCTGCTGCAGAACTGTGAGTTTTTAGCTGGAACGACGGCGCAGCAGGCGCTGAGATCACCCGTCTCTGCCGGTGCCTTGTTGCTCATCCTTGCCAGTGCTTACCGGGGGGGTTAGTCCAGGGAATCCTCTTCCAAGATGGAAAAACTTCGGGGTTTCTTCAGACTGCCGTGGTTACTCCGAGACTGGTATTTATTCTGCTTCGCAGTGGATAAATAGGATGTAGTACCTCGTTGGATAACTCGGGATTACGTTATCAGCAATGCATATGGCCATAAGCGTTTGCACCTTGTGCTTCTGGCTGGCGTTTCAGGAAGGTTCGGAAAGGAGTTCACAGCTCTGATGCCCCTCCACAGTACACAGGGGTTGAATTCCTCATGTAACGGTGTTTATTTTATCTCAATAGAAATTTAAAAGGCGCTGTCACTGAGTGTAGGGCGTTTGTGGGCCTACAGTCAGTTTGCATTGAAACTGAACACAGAAGAACTTAAACTGTAACTTTCTTTTGAAAAATAGTGTCAATGCTGATACCTAGTGAGAAGCCAAACTGGTGAAGTTGTGTGGATGGGCCCGTTTTTCTATTTTTCAATCTTTTGGCTTCACCTGACATACAGGAGATGCTGAATATGTGCTGTATCCTCCAGTTATCCCAGATGTTACTGGACTAGCATCCATTAGCATTGTTTTGATTTATTAAGAAGTTTGCAGGCTTCATGTCTGTTCAATTCCTGCCCAAAGCTACTTCCATTCAGGAAGATGGTGCCAACTTATCCAGCACCTTTGGGCTGGTAGGAAAAGTCACTGGTTCTTAGTAGGTCTCTGTCGTTTGATGGTGGACAATACCAGCTGGTGAGGATACTGTGAGTAGGTCGGTTTAGCCATTGGGCTCACATTAATCTTCTGTATTTCAGTTCAGGGACTGGATTTGACCTCAGATTTAGTTATGACTGTGTGTATGTTATTGATCTTTTACAGGAATATGGTGTTTAGCGTGATGGTTTAGGAACGCTTTACCTAGGTATTTTTCTATTAAAGCTTTTTAGGCTGTTTTGCTCTTTTAGATGTAATTAATTATAATTAATAAAATGCTTTACTTTTGATAACTGTTTTACACATGTATATACGTTTGCTGAATGTGCTTGTAGGAATATAGTGACCCTAGAGATGCCCTTCAGTCTGATGCCATGTTATCTATCATAATTTTGATAAATTTAGCAGTTCTATCCATAAACCTCAATGATTTTGTGATTGCTATTTACTATTCCATTCTTTTTCTTGATATTAAAAACTTTTCTATTTTGGAGATTGATCACCTGTATGCAGTCATATATGCAGTATTAGTATAATATTCTGATTGAATACAAGATAAATAACTTTTAACTCAAGACCATTTATCAAAGCCAGCAAGTAATAGAAAATGATGATTGTCTGCTTGTTCCTCTGTTGTTTGGTTTTTTTTTAATATTTTTTGTTTATGTCGATACCCACGTAGTTAGGTCCTGAAGCTTTTGTTTGGGAAGACAGATGTTTAATGATTTGTGGAGCCTGAAGCCGCGGTTATGTGTTCAGTAGAATTGGTTTTGTGCAGTGCTCAGTCACCTGTCAGTCTGTGATTTGGATGGAGAGGGAGGACAGGATAGCATTTATGTTGTTAGACAGGGCCAACGATGAAGTGCTGAGTGAGCTAGAGGAAGACAGATGTTACAACGTCCAGTGCAGAATCCGCTCTTAAGTCTTGCCCTTTCAAAACTTGTAAATGCACTTGTATCAAGAGATTTTCATTAGGGTGTTTTGGTTGTTGTTGGTTTGGTGTTTTTTGGTTTTTGGTTTTTTTTTGGGGAGGGGGAGGCGCAGAATCCTATTAAAGGGTTTACATTAGGTGATTTCATTGTTTTTCATCTAGCACTGAGATGCACTAAAACTGGAATTGCTGTAATTCTGAAACCACAGCCTGAATCTCTTCCACAGCGGAGATCAGACTCTAGTAAGGACTGAGTAGCTGCCTGCACTGTATTTGCCCCAAACTATTTTTTTATGGTTACGCAAAAGGCTTGGTTTTCAGTGACAATAAATTTTGTACTTTTACGATCGCTTTATTCACTGAACTGTAGAATAATTAAATGGGGAATGTTTTTATGCTGAAAAGACTTCTTAAAAGATAATTTCAGATCACTAGTACAGTTCTTGCAACATAGCCAGTGACGTTTCCGATAGGTGGCAAGTTCTGGTGCCGGGAGTTACCTTCCTCTAAAGGAATGCTGTTGCTGAGTGCCTGATCAAATTCAAAATTTAATGACAGCAAGCAGATGTTATGTCTCATGAGAACGCTGGAACACAGTCTTTGCCATTTGGGCATTTGTTGTTTTGATGATTGAAGTAGTATGATTTCAAAAAGATAATAATGATTTAAACAAAATGTTGATGATTGCATACAGTATGATTTTAAAAAAGCCCACAAACAACCCAAAACAACACACACACGCCTCCCAACCCTGATGTTCCCTAGCTGAGATTCCAGGGAAAGCACTAATGAATGAATAAAAAGATCTGAAGGAAAATGCCAACCATATTTATATATATATATATATGGCTTTATAATAAATGGAAATCCAGTTTCTCTCAAAGTTTGATACCTAAGTTGATTGATTGTGAATATTTTTGCTTTATAAACTGCGGTTGTGATTGTCATCATTGCATTTTTCAGAGAGGAACCCCCAAATATGTTAGTTGAAGTCAATGAGGAAGTGTTGCATTAGCAAAACATAGGATAACTACTATAATGCTGAGATATGAGACAAATGTTTACTGTATTTTGTAAGTAACTTTAAATGGAATCGGAGGTTTTGTGTTTTGTTGTGCAAATTTCTAGCCACACTGGTATCTTCAGATGTTCTAATTCAAGGTGTGTGTATATTTTCTGTCTTAACAAACTGGGAGTAAAGACAGGGTGGATAATAGAGAGTAAATAAATTTAAACAAATCGGTAAGAACACAGAGAAAGCACCTGAGGTAACTAAGGGTGGGAAATAAAGCAGCTGTCTGAAGTTCTCAGAACTCTCTGCATTGTCAGCGTAATTGTTGTTTTATAGAAGCTTCATTGACCCATGATTTCTTTTGCTGTTTTATTACATTGGATGCAAAACTCAACACAATTGATTGGACATTGTTCTATTTGGGGGATTTTTTTGTTTTTACCCCCAAGATAAATCCTATAGTAAATTTTATTTAACAACTTGATATAGTTTCATTTTAAGGAAAAAAGAAATGGATTAAATTTCTTCTTAGTTTTTCTGTTACATAAGAACTTAAAAAAATAATCTGAGTGTGTAACAATAATGAATACTCTGTATTCTTCGTACAGGAGAAAAAATAAACAGGCAACTGCAGCAAGCAGACTGTTTCCTGAAAATAGCAACCAAAGTAATCCAGTGGTATTGTAAGAAGTAAAATTTGTACTTCAGGGTTTTTTGTTCTGTTTTTGTACTCTCCAGGTACGCTCTCAGTGTTCTTCAGAATCAGTATATTTGAGAGCACTTGAAAGGAGTCGAAGAAATATGAACTGGTGTTTTGCCTAGCAGTTGAAGAGAGAATTAGTTCCAAAAGATCCTAACTTGTGTCTTCTCAAAAAACCCACGGTGTTTTTCTTGAATGAACTGTAGTTCCTGTGCATGTAACGAGGCAGAGAAGACTTTATCTACTGAAAATGTCTTAAACATGGTGCTACAGAATATTTTAGGTTTGATTATTGATTTATTGGCTAGCCTTGGGTGTGTTTTTAGCTAGTGTAAGGAGCTTTTTGGCTGGTTGAAATAGGTATGTACCTAGCAAAACCTTATTTGCTCCAAGTATAAAAAAGATAATAGGGAATATGTACAAAATAATATATTTTCTTTCTAATTTTTTTTTTTAATTCCAGAATAATAGTTTGTGAGTTAGTGTAGTGTTCTTTAATGTCATGATTTGGATTAGTCTGCTTTCTTTGTTGTTTTTTTTCAAGAACGGTGAAGTTACGTATCTTGCATGTTAAAAGAATCTACTTTTGCTTGCAGTGTGCTTTGAAAATGTCTGAAAACTCCAGTGACAGTGACTCATCTTGTGGCTGGACTGTCATCAATCATGAGGTACGCAATTTCAAATTAATAAAGTTCTGTCAGGTTTAAGACTAGCCATATACAGTAAAATATTATTTCAACTTTGTAGTTCTTGTGTTGCATAGATCTTGCATATCAACAGGGAATATAGAGGAGAGATTTAGTTTTACAGTTTTTTTCTTTATAAAAGTGTGTATCCTTTGCTATAACTGATATAAGTTTTGTTATTTAAAAGAATAATTTTTTTCTACAAAGGTTTTAGTTTGAAGAACTGCCAGAACGCTAGTGAGATGCTCCCCTCTGTTCTGTCTTCCCTGAAGACATTGACATTCTATGTAATTTGTCTGTTGTTGCTAATATATTTCTTCTTTTCCTTTAAATTCCTGTGCCCTGCCCCGCGCCCCCCCCCCCCCAAAAAAAAAAAAAATTGTTGGGAATAATGGGCAGGAAAAATACCTCATGCAGAAGGGAATGATTCCATTGATTCCATGATTTCTCCAGGACTTTTCTACCACTAATGTGTCTGATCCTAGCTTCAACAGTTACTGTTTAGGAACAGCCCGCTGTCCTTACATTCTTTCTTTTTTATTGCGAAAAAATAAGATAGAGGCAAGTTTATAGTCGATGACTGGAATATTAGAAGAAGGCATTTTCAAGGCTTATGCAAATGCTACAGTTTGTACATAACTGACTGCTTTTGTTCCAGGCTGGAATAGGCTCTGTCTTTGAATTGAGCTTCTGAGCTCAGGAGGTTGAGGGCTGCCATAAAGACGTCTGTGAGAGAGGTGCTGCCTCTAATCTTCTGTAATTCCTCGCCTGGTGTATGGATGCATAGGCTGTTTGGAGAAAGATGCACATGCATCTATTGGGTCTTATTTGTATGACTTAAAGCACTTTCATTTGTGCGGAATTCTGCGTTGAAAAGGAAAGATACGGGGGGAGTTTGGAGGGTCTGGGATCTCCAAAAACAAGTTTTGCAAAGACTGGTTGGGAATCCTTGGGAAGGGTTACGTTACAGAGAGTATGTAGTTATATATTCCATACTTAAGATGCTGAATTTTTCCTAGGCTTTCTTGCCTCAAGTTGGGGAAGCTATAGTGAGCAAAGAAGTGCCAACATTTGACTAGGTTTATTGGGAAATGAAGGTGACGGGAGAGCAGGGCAGCTCTCCTTACATCTGTACTGTAAGGTCAGGAATGAGAATTGTAGCCATTTCTGTGATAGGTGAGAGCTTGCTGTACTTGTGCTTGAAGGCTGAGAGGCTTGGACATGGGTGAGAATTTTGAAGTGACTTTCTTTTGTGTTTTCCAGGGACACACAGGAGCTTTTAGTATGAGTTCTTTGCAATTCATGTTGGAATTCTGGGTTTCCTTGGCCCTATTTTTCAGACAGGAGAGCACAGGGCATGAAATGTGTAGAAATAACCTGGATGTTGGCACCTTGTGGAGGACGAATTCCTGTGGCAGTGCAGGACTGAGTTAATGGCAGCAACTAAGATTATTTTTTTTTTTTCTATTAGGCAAACTGTCATTGAAGAGGTATTTTCCATAAGGAAATACATAAAAGCAATCTAATTATTCTGTAAGGAAGTTGTAATGGTAGATTGTGTGGCAGCAGGTGGAAAAAGCCAAGAGACTGTGTGCAAGGAAAAAAACTGTTCTTCATTCAAAATATTTGTTGCCTTTGAAGCCCTTTTCAGTTGCTGTGTGGAGCTCCATTAAATATGTATGACTTCAGTTGTGTTGCTGTTCATCTTTTGATCTCTGCTATAGTTTCGTTTGTTAGGAATACTTTTATTTGGGATAAAATGCTAGAATTCCTTCATTCTTTGTTCAGGTCTTGGGATATAGGTAGTTGTAAAGTCACTATTACGTTTGTGTAGCCCTGGTTTGTGTGTTTGTGTTTCCTGTCTTCTGATTGACTAGTTGTATAAAGTGACAGTAACTTTATTAAGACATGAGTAATTTTTAATTCCTAGTAGAAAAAAGCTGGAGACAAAAGAAAAGAAGTCGAGCAATGAAAGGTCTGTTGGGATGGGCTTTGTTGTTGCCTAGGTGTCTACAGGGTAGGCTTCTGAATCTCTTAGTTTCTAAGTTTGCATTGTATAGATTAAATCAATACAATCAACGGAAGTCTGGAGAGCGGTAATTCTTATGCTAAGGTCAACACTTATTTGATCAAATGATTTGCTGTCTTGATTCCACTGACTGTATTGATTGTAAAGGTGCCTTCAGCAATTTGCTCAGGTGTAGATGCTTGAAGTTAGGTAAGGTTAATGTTTGATCTTACTTTCCCCTAGCAGTGAACAGCACAGGCTTAAGTTGCTCAGAGGCTCTGGGAAGCTCTGCCTATTGGTTTGGACCTCCGGGATGCTTTTTTCCTTTAGTTCTCAGGATTTTTTTATCTCTCCAGATCTTAGCTGATGTGTGGGTGTAGTATGGTTTGAGGTTGTTTTGTTTTGTTGTGGGTTTGTGTTTTTTTTAATTATTTAGCGTTGTCTTGTAAACTGAGCAGGTTATTGAGACAGAATCCTCAGAGCAAATGGGTTAACTGTTTTCCTGGAATGACACTTACATATTGCCTGGCTATATTTTCTTGTTGCCTGCCCCAGAACGTTTTTGAGGAACGATATTTGAGATGTTTCATTCATAGGAGGAAAATAGGAAAAAATGGGAAGAGATCATGGGTAGTGATCAGCTGTTTGTCCTTCACTGCATGCTCTCCTATTTGTGGATTATAATGAAAATCTGGGTAATTTGAAAGGCAAGCTTCTGATTGTACTGAAGTCTTCAAGGCACAGTCCAGTTTCAAAAGCGCAAGAGATGTGGTTTGTACCTTATAAATACTGGGCCGTGGTTACATTTCTGTGGGCAGCAAGGTGGCATTTAAGAGATGATTAAAACTTCTTTTCCTTTTGGGTTGGATGGCAGGTTGGGAATCCTGTCACTAAGGGAGAAGCAGTAAACTCGCTCCAGTCCTCAAGGCCAGGTGGGATACAGGAGCACACAGTTTGCTGGACTTTACAGACTTCAAAGTGGAAGGATTTAGGAGCTGGCTGCAACAGTTGGCTTATTCAGCTGTGAATTGCAGACTGTTTTCATACTTGGGATGGTTATTTTATACTGTAACTGAAAAAAAATTATGCAGTCTAAATAAGTTAACATAACACAAGGTTATTGGAGGGCAGGGGTTTGTCTAGCCAAAGCAGAAGAGATTTCTGTGGTGTAGAGATTTGGTGTTCCCAGTTATTCTTCCCTAATGAAAAGAAATAAAATAATTCTGTTCAGGATGGGAAAAAACTTTTGTTTAAGAGCTTCCATTGTGGGCATTCTCCTGGCAAGACAGCTTTGAATCTGAGTATGAAGAAGGTGGAATGAATGGGACAGCGAGATGCCCTTCACACACTCGCTACCCAGGGAGGGGGTGACGTGCGGACTACTGAGTAATTCAGGGAAATGATCTGGATATTCAGGAAAGGGTTAGAGCTAAGGATTAGGCAGATTTGGAATACTGCAGCAGTACTTTCTCATGTATTATGGCGACCTGCATAGATGATGACACAACAGAATCAGTTTCTGGATTTGTTTCGTCATTTACAAAGGCCCTGAGTTAAGAGGGGCCGGAGATGGCAGTGGGCTGGGTTGTGGTTGCAGAGAGCTGACAGCTGTGCATGCTGCATTTGGTATTTTAGTTAAAACTTCAACCTGTTTTCAGCTATATTCCTGATGTTTGTCTTGTTTTGCAGCCTGGGCAACCTGAATTTTTGTTACTCTTTGCTCTCTTTCTTCTTCACAGCTTAAGAAACAGAAGTAATGGTTCTATTAAAACAGAGGACAATTGTCACAGAATAAATCTATGTACCTGCCTATAAAACCCAACCATGCAGCCCCCCCCAAATAGTTTTATATTTTCATTCCTGAGATTTCACTCAGATTTCAATATGTTACTTACGAGTAGTGAATTTCTGCAATACATTTGAGACTAAAATTGTGATACTTTTATAGTCAAAAGAAAAAAACCCTGCCAACTGTCAAATTGCTAAAGCAGGTAATTTTTGCAGCCTTTTAAAAAGGAACGGGACTTTGTAATGTGATTGTAGAATATAGCTTAAGCAACTCTTTCTGAGGTGTCTAATCTTCCTGAAGTACAGTCTCCTTTTAAAAATGAAAGCATGCATGTTTGCTTGAGCCCTGAAATGAGGCATCTAGGGAAACTGATCTGGAAGTATTACTACTACTGTAATTTCACACCTGCTGTTGCAAAAATAACTATCTCTGTTTACAAAAACAGCTCAAGTTATTTATGGATCGGAGTGACTTAGTATTTTTTCAGTTAAGGTTTTGCATGTTTCTGGTTCTCTAATAATGTTGTATTCCATCAGTTCTTTTAAACAAAGATTACAATATGAAGATTTAAAACGTAGAGCTGTCAACTCTATTGCTCGACTTTAGTGCCCCGCAGTGTCCAAGTGTTTATCTTCAGCGTCTGATTTGCTCTGAGGTTGTTGCTGACTGGCAGCTGACTAATAGCTAAGGCTTCTCTCTGGATTAAGGAAATTCAATTTAGAGACTGTGTAAATATTTGTTTTCCTGGTGTCAGAGATGTACTACTATTAAATCAGCCATTCAAGTTTGCTTGTAGTAGTAGTACTTCCCAGGGTTCATGGTGGTACTCTTGGAAGCTCCACTTTGGGGAGGGTGTGTGTATTTACAAACAATTCATGGACATGTGTGCAAGGACTAGATCCCATATTCAAACTCATTTGACAACCTCCTCTGTTTCTCTGTATTATATTTATAAATAGGTCTATTGAAGCTAATAGAAAATTGTAATTTAAAATACTTAGTATAGTTGTTAACTGATGCCTAAATTGCACCCTCCCCTCTGCCCCGAATTGCCGTCCTCTGCCTTTATTCAATCGTGATCATAAGTACTAAACAGTAACAGTTGTTTCCCTCTAGTTAATTACCTGATTACTTGGGTTTGATCTTGCTTTTCTTTGCTTAAAATCTTAATCCATTTTAAAGTTTATTGTTCTCTTCTGTTTTTGTCTTAATTTCTGTTTTCTTTGTAACCCTTTCTTTCTGCTTTACGGATGGATACCCCAATAACTGTGATATCTGTTTAAAACTCTTCAACTCCAGGGTTCTGACATAGAGACAGTGATTTCAGAAAATGGAAGCACAAATGATAACCACGAGTTTGTTTCAGAAGAATATGTTTCTTTGCAAGAGGAGGAGCAACCAATTGATTTGCAAGGTAAGACAGAGGAGCAGTTCCATAAAACAGGTAAGTACCTGTTGTAGCATTAGCACAAAATTAATATTTTTAATAAAGTTTGTATACTATGTAGGCCTCTGTCAAAGTACTTGCTTCATCAGTGTTACAGAAAATATTCAGTCATTGACTTCATAAAAGTATTTTTTCTTGAAATAGTTGAAATCAGTAGTATGTCTTTTATTTTGTCAATACCTTAGATGTGCTCCAGAATAGTATGCACTGGTGTTGCTGGAGATAGTTTATAGAGGTGCTGTTGAAAAAAGAAGTATTCCTTAACATCATAGGTCAAGTAAGAGTAATTTGGAAGGGACCATCAATGCTTTTACACCTGAAAAATTACATTGTGGCACTGTTAGCATTTCTTGATTTGGAAGTGTAAGCCTGGTGCATATTAACATAATGAAGATCCTTCCACTTATTTTAATTGCTAAATTTATTACTCAGTATGAGAATACAGATGTGACAGCTTCAGTGTGCAGTTGACTAAATTTGAACTTGGCCATGTTTGGTTGGTTTTTATCTGACTGTGCTTTTCATTTGCAGGTTACTTGCGTTATGGCCAGAATGAGCATTTGAATTTAAATATCCTTCAAAACGTTGCATTACATAATGACAAATTAGATTCTGATGTTTGTTAGAGGGATATTTTAGAAAACCTTCCCTGATATGAGTAGACAACAGAAATCTGTTACAATTATACATATTTTATTATTATATGGGAATGGACATAGTTTGTGTTTACTGGCTTTAATGCCATGTTTGTTCTGTCCTCTTTTAATTTACACAGCTCAGTGCAACAATGATGAAGAGACACCAGTAGTAGATAATACTCTCTCTGCTTCTGAGGAAACTCAGACAGTTCCAGAGGTAAATTACGTTATATTATACAGAAGCATCTATGAGCCCCATCTGACAATGCTAAGCAATGTTGTGAAAGCGTTGAAATATACAGATTTTTCCTTTTTTTGAAGCATTGAGTTCTTGCTATTTTTAAAAATTACTTCATTTTGTATGTATCTGAGTAAATTTTACATTGTCCATTTCCTTAGAGAAAGAAAAGAAAAACCCCTGATGATGGGTCCT
Organism: Falco naumanni; assembly: GCF_017639655.2. NCBI lineage: Eukaryota > Metazoa > Chordata > Aves > Falconiformes > Falconidae > Falco > Falco naumanni. The sequence continues at coordinate 17,957,164 of NC_054060.1, read as the reverse complement.
GTATTGGAACTATTAGTGATGATTCTGACATTGTTACACTTGAAACTCCAAAACTAGAAGAAACTCAAAGTCACGAGGAAGCTCCAGCTGATGGTGAAGAAGCTCCAAGTTCAGAGGATTTTAATATGGGTTCCTCCTCGAGCAGTCAGTATGCATTTTCCCATATAGAAACTGGTAAGAGCAATAAATTACTGAGCAGCTCTGCAAAAATGTCACTAGGGAAAAAAAGCCAAAACCAGAAAATCTTTGTTTAGGGAACCTGCTTTGTGTGGAGAGGGGAAAAAAATTGGTCTTGTTCAATACATGTCCAAGTATTTGCGGTCTCTAGGACAACTCTAGTTGCCCTAACTCGAAAATTTGTCCAAATATATGTCTTCAGTCTTTTTATTTGAAAGTGTTCTCTCCCATTGTGTATTCACTATTCTAAATAAGAAGTAAATTTCTAGCATATTTTTGAGAATTAAAATTACTTTCAGTGCATAGCATAATTGCCAAGACAAAACCTACAATGTTTTGGGATTTTATAGAGTTGGCGTAAGTAACCAGCAACTGGGAGAGAATTGACTTTTTGGGACCATGAGGACTAATAGCAGCATGAGTACAAAAACTTGTGCTTACTTTCATAGCTATGTTAGAATATATATATTTGGGTTTTTTAAGATACTCCCAGTACTTGGCAGAAATATGGAATGAGTGATATTCATGTGGAAGGATATGAATATTTGGCCAATTAAAAACAAAACAAAAAAAAACCCCAACAAACTGAAACAAAAAACTTTCCCTGTTGTGTTATTCTTCTCTAGTTCTCTGGTCTTCCTTTTAAATTTTTTTTGGCTGCTTATTTGTAATCTTTTCTCTTTATTCTCTATAACACTTCCGTGTTGGTGATTTTTACTTTTCAAAGTAAGTTTATTGCAAGAGTTTTTTCTTAAAATACTGGTTTATCTTAGTATTAGAATAAAGCGGCATTAAATGTTCATGTATCTGTATAGTATCCATTGGAATCGGAACATGACAGCTTAGCATCTGATCATGACTAGTGATGATTTGTAACAAAGATGTTGCCTTCTCTAAGTCTTCTGGATGGCTTGATTTTTAATGTAAAATTTAGTTGATTTTCAGTTTTGTTTTAGGGCTGAGTTCTAAAAGTGCTTTTTTCCCCCCCCCCCCCTATGTTTTTGTACACAAAAGTCAGTTGGCTGGAGAAGCTGAGGAAGATTCCTGGTTGTGTAAGGGGATGGGGAAATGAGGTGAAAGAGCATGTGTCTCACAGTCTTCCTTTCCAAGGTGGTGTGATTAAATTTGATCAGCTTCTGTAAAGCTGATTGCTTATGGATTGCATGGAGTGTTCTTAAAATTATCAGTAACAATCTGTCTTGATCGTATAGTAGCAATATTCCAAACAGAAGCTGACAGCCAGTCCTCGCTGAGGAATTTGGCTAAGCTGTCAGTGTTTTATTTGCTTTTTTGAAATATGGAAAGCTTACATGTAAATTTGGAATGGGCATCAGTAAGCTTTGTAATACATTTTAATGTGTATGCTTGGCCATTTAAATGAATGGTTCTTGTTGGATTCCAGATTCATGTGCGACTGGCAAAAAGAATGTCTTCCTTCTAACTTAAGCTGATTTCAGCCTGGTCTTTAGTGGTGTGCATTTGATTGACCAAGTAGTACAGAAGATGTCTGGAGTACTTCTGCATTTATTTTAAATGCCAAAGTTTTAGCTGTCAAAACTTCCATGCCACTTTTTGGCAGTGGAGATCTTTGCTATCCATTTCCTATTCAGTTTTCTGTTGTGCTGGAAAATGAAGAGCTTCAGATTTTGCTAATGTAGATACTAAAACATCCTACAAGGATTTTTCTGCCACTTCTACTTGCAAACCAATTCCTGTTTTGGGCTGTCTTCACTGCGTAAGCAGAAATGTTTTTAATATTGCTTCATGAATGAAGTGAACTAGCAGAAGCGCTCATGTACTGAGCTAAGCCTCATCTAGGCTTGAGTCGTACCTATGCAGAAACATCAAAGAAAACCGTATTCTTAATCGACATTGCTACTTCCCCTAGTTTTCTAGTGTAGACCTGACACTTCCAAATCATAGCAGAAATTAGAATTTTGGACTGCTATTGTGGTCATGCTTTGTTTCATTTATACTCCTTTTTATCCTGTGAATAATTGTTCAGAGTACAGCTTTGTACTGAATTCTTACAGCAGCTGTAAGGCAGCTGGAAGCTGCCTGAAAGTGTAATACTGTTGACAACTTGCCAGTAAGTGCTTATAAATGGCTCTTAAGTATCTTACAGCTTTTTTTCTCTTTGCTTTCTGATTGTCTGCGTTTTTTTCCCTTTCCTATTCTTTGCTGTCCAGTGTATATCAAAGAGTTCCCCATTTGTCTAGAAGCAGCTTGTTCCTTAATCACTTTTGTATTCCACATGCGTAAGCTTCTTTTGGTTGTTGAAAAAACCCTAAAAAAACCCCAAATAAGCCGTAATAACACCTGTCTTACACATGTCTGGTATAATCCTTTATAATGTCTGACCTCTGCAATTTAGTGAAAATACCTCTGTCCTGACTTAATTTCTGAATGCTTGCATTTGGGAAAGTATGCATCTGCTTAAATGACTGATTCTAAAATAGTGTCCTTTTTTGCCAAGCTATATGAATTCATTTACTAATCTGCATGTCAAGTAGTGGTTGAAGTGATTTGTCTTTATTGCAATGTCTGCTTGGTCAGTCTGGTTTGACTAATTGACTCAAATGGATTTGTTTTTTAGTAAGAGGGGAAGTTGCCTTTCATTGTCTGACGTGATGCTTGTCTGTGGAGTCAGAAATTAGACATGTATTCCAGATACTAATTGGTAATCTTTCCTGGGGTTGATGCAATCAATTCTGTTAAGTTGGAATTTGCTTTAAATGAAGAATCTTAATTGGTAACGCTTTTTATAGACAATGGCTAGCACTGCTTGGCATTCTTGTCTGTTCAGCGACGTGTGCATGGCTTCGCTCAAACAAACTATTTTTGGTTGTGAAACGTTCAAGGCCAGTAACTGTATTTATACTTTCACGTTTGAGTGATGATCTCTGGTATGAGAATGAACAACCGTATTTCTAGAAGGGGCATTAGCATTGTGTAATTGCAGGCATCAGATTTAGTGTCCGAGCAGGAGCACTTTGTCATGTGCTGGAGGCTTCATTGATCACATTGAATCTATTTTAGGCATGTGAATTAGGTACGTGAACATACTTGAAAGCTGCTTTTTCACCCTGATGCTGCTCACCCTTGATATTGCCTTACACTGGAAAACGATGCTTTCAAAGGACGGAGATTAAATAATCGTTACTTATATGCTGGATTGTATACATTTATTTCCAGTGTATGCAGCAAGCATTTACCACTAATAGCAACAAGCAATTACAGCCCTGATGTTACTTTCCCAGTTAGAATATATGAATATATTTTCTTTTGGGCCAAAGAAACATGAACATACAAGTGGTATCATAAATACCATTTTACAAAAATGCTGTTTTTTATGGGTAGAATTTGTTCTTACCTCAAATCTTGGCCATTTCAATCTTTCCAGTGTATACAGCAAGCATTTTTATGGGTAGAATTTGTTCTTACCTCAAATCTTGGCCATTTCAATCTTCCAAAGCATCAGTCAGGTAATAGAAGCATTTTGGATTCAGAGTGTTAGGGAAGGACAAACACAGAAGCACCTGAGTAGTTGGTTCTTCTCCTGCGCAGTAGTTGTTGAAAAAAGCTTTTTTGAAAAGTGGGTTAAGATGTTAATAGATAGTATATGGTAGATGCTAAAAGTAAATAAAATTACACATATTTAAATAAATTTGCAATGCAAAGATTTGGATATTTATAATACCTACATTGATGGAACTTTAATAAAATTCTGTCTGCAGCTTTATGGAAATCACAGAATGAAGTTTCTTGAGAGAATATAATAGAACCATGTCTGTCTTGTAGCAGGGTTGCTTTTAGCAAGCCTTTATGTTGCTCTTGTATTATTAAATAGTTCAGTCTCAATATCTGTAAGAGAAGAAAAACTGAATTCTTAACCTTTCTGCTTCACAAGAATTTGGAGTCAGTACATGTAGATGTTTTAAGAGGCAGGATTGTCTGAAAGAGAAACACTTTCTAATGAAGGAATGATAAGGTATGGCGGAAGTGCCATACACTATTTTTTGCTGATTTCTTGATTCAATCCCTTTTAAGAAACAAATTTTTAACTTCAGAGATTGAGCATGATGGCCAGCATAAACTATTACATTGAGAATTTTTGTTAATGTTCTCCAAGACAAGTGCCAAATACATTTTGCATAAATATGATGGATTTTGGTACTCTGCTTTTATTTTTAAAGCAAAAATTAATGCATTTTAAAGCCTGTTCTATGCTGGTTTTCAGTTTTTCCATCTCAGGCTAGCAACGATGAATCAAGCAGTGATGAAACTAGCAATCAGTCCAGTCCCACAGTACGGAAACGTCGGGCTAAGAAGAGGCTGGTCTCTAGCTCCGAGGCTGAGGGTGGATCGCCAGCTGAACCCGAGCCTGAACCTCCCAGAGAAGAGCAGCACAAACGCCAGTTCAGCAGTGGCCTTAACAGGTGCATCATACTGGCTTTGGTGATTGCCATCAGCATGGGCTTTGGACACTTCTATGGTGAGTTTGTAGAAAAAGACATTGAATCAAGGTCTTCTGTAACAACCACAGTTTTATCATGACTGATTTTTTTTCTTGTTCTCTGCTAACAATCTAAACTTAAAAATGAGAAAAAGCAACTGCTAATGTATGGATAATACAAAGAGGCCTTTCGGCAGTGCAGTTGTTTAATATACACTACTTTAATCTTATTTGATTGTCCTTCCAGATAAAAATTTCTTGTTGTTCTCATAATGCAGTGTGTACCCTTCGATTTTCCCATCTTTTCTTTTTATTATTTTTTTTTTTAAATACATTTGTGGTAGTACTTACCATTCCCAACAGCATTCAGAGAGTTATTTCAGGTTTTTATCCCATATGTGCTTATTTGGTAAATAGAAAAGCAAGGCATACTTTTTACAGGAGTTCATAGTATCAATATTTTCCTCTTTCTGGTGGAGAAAAATACACTGTAGTTGTCCTTGCAGTTCCAGAGTGGCTTAAGAAATCAAGGACAGCAGCAATTTTTCTGTGTTAATGCGTTGCCTAAAGTTAAGCATTACACAGATTGTTACTACATTTAACAGCAGAAATCACTGCAGATCAAAATCTACTTAGTGCAATCCTGATCTTCTAAGATACATGTGTTATGATGAAAATGATAGAGGGCATTTATTTTTAGTAGTAACTTTTCCTGAGTAATTTTATTTTTATATGAAAATGTGCTTTCATAAGAAGACTTGGCGATTGAGTTTGAGACTAGGAATATGATTCTAATTGGATTTGATTTTCATCTGATTGTTAGAGGTCTAAATTTTGACATATATTTTGAGATTTATACTAATTTTCATTTGACCCTGGTATTTTTTTTTGTTCTTAGGTAAACCTGAAGGTAAGAGTTATGAGTGGTGTATTCTGGATGCTGTGCTTGCATTCATATTTACTTCTGAAATTGTGCTATCACACATCCATATATGTATGCATACTTAAATTTCAAAAAATAAATAAATTGGGTCTTAAGAATTACTAGTGTATGTGGGATTATAGGAATGACTAATCTAGTAGTTTTAAAATTTAACAGTTGCTAGCTGGTGTAAAAACTAACTGGTGTGTATTGGCGTGCAAGCAGCAGAGAGCAGCGCGGTGACTAGACCAGTCTTTGGTAGTGCTTTGGGGTGTCAACTTGAGGTTTCAGTTCTGTCAATCATTTTACTGTGTTTAAATTGAGGTTAGTGATAAATACTGTCCTTTTAAAGAACTTTGAGATCTATGGATGAGAACTACCTTTTGGAAATATACTCAAGAGCCATATCTATATTAAGGGATTCACTCTGACTTGTTCATTCATTGAGGTACTTCTAAACAGGAATTGTCATCGCTGGTGACAGTGATGACAACATTCCCAGCAGAAAGAAGGCAGCTCTGTGTGGCTTTGGGTTTTGCTTCTTCAAGTGAAAGTTCTTTGTGGTTATGTGATAACTAATGTTTCTACCACTAGAAAGGAAATCAAACCCTGCTTTCCATCTTCCTGTTTTCTGTTTGGTTTTTTTAAACATGAACTTCAAAAGAGAAAAGTCCTTCTCCCTGGAGGACTACTTTGTGGTTTTGTGCTTCAGGTTGGAATCAATGTATTCCACAGCATTTTTTTTAATGCTAGGCTAATCGTCATGTAAGAGGATTGGAAGGGGTTACTTTTTATGAAATTATGGGGGGCGGGGGGGTTCAGTTTTTTTTTTTTTTATCGTGTGTGTCAGTATCACAATAGTGTTTTCCCTTTAGGTAGAGCTCCAGGACTCCTTTAAGACTTCTAAAGATGTAGAAAGCAACTAGGATTAGGTTTTAATCACTTACTGTTTCCTAATCAGTATTAAAGTTAGCTGGCTTTATGATAGTCTAGGGAGGAGATGTGAAAGAGGAGAAGCTTTCCAGGAAATAGGTAACTGGACAAGCTAAAGTCAGTAAGCCCTTGTCAGAAGAATGTCTTCTTATGGACATTTTAGGTATTTAATTCACTGCAAAAGTGAATATTGCTGTAGTGCTAGGGGTTTAGATGGATTCCTAAAGAATCTGAAGGATACTGTGAGTTAAGAGTACCAGCTGGAAATACAAACCAATTACTGAGGAATAGTACCTCATTACATACATTTTCAGGGTCTTTGCTACCTTTTCTGTGTTGTTAAATGTCATTATGGCTTACTGTATCTAAATTAGGATTCTTGATAAGGAGAGAAACAGAGTTTTAAGTGTTTTTCTGTAATTCATGTTCCTCTTAACGTGAACTATTTACACTAAATGATTTTTCAGATACAGTCTTCAGGTTCCTAGGATCAGTGGACTTCTTCAAATGTATCTGTAAAGCATAAATATGAAAACCAAATTTACTGTCAGTATACACAAATTCACTTATGCAAGGATCTATGCTTCCAGTGAGTGCTGAACAACTATTGAGGTTCAGCATGGTTTAGTAGAGCACTGTTTTTAAGTTCATACTTGGCAATAAATTAAATAGAAATTAAGAGAGCACAAAAAATTCCTCAGTTGTAATAGTATATATAGAATTTCTTCTCTCGTCTTTAACAATAAGTGCGCCCCCCCCCCACCGCAGCCTTTAAATACAGTTTACATACAGAAATAGAACTTCGCATATGCTGCATTGGTTTGGAAGCAGATACCTAAAAGTTGCTGTTGCCATCTACTGTAGAATCAAGTCAAGAGAATCTTAAAAGTGAAGAAATAAAAACTACGTCAGTGTTAGGATTTAGAGAACGTGTATAGGTAGGGAAGTATCAGTAAAGAAGTTTTACTTGACTGAAGAAATTGGTGGATGGTACAACGAAAATACTCCTTTCAGAAAAATAGTATGTCTCAGCCTTTGCCTGATAATCGGAAGATAGGATATTTGCTTACTCTTCAGCCTTCACTCATGGGTAAGAATGATGAGATAGGGCCTGCAAGTAGTTGCTGCCTTGTGAGCAGTGTATAATAATTGTGTTTCTGCATGAAAGCTTAAATACTGTGCTAGTACCCTCTTATTCATGTAACTTAACAGTAGAAGTTGTAGTTCTGAAATGGATAATGCGTGGACTAATGGTCTCCCTGTGATCCTGGTTGGCTTGCATGTTACTGAAAATATGACAAAGTCACACACACCCTTTCCTGTATAACTTCTGTTGGTTTTTATCTAACTTATCTCTACGTAGTGTTCCAAAATCCTTTCATTTGTTATCATCAAATAAAAGACAATGTATTAAGAGAATTTTTAGGTCTGAGAAATTGTTTATTGTTGGAAGAAACAGAATTGGTATGTAACAATCTGGTTTTAAAATCTTTAAGCTAAACAGTTACTAATAAGCTCTGGGCAAAAATGGCAAGGTAAGAATGCTTTTGAATTTGCAGAGAAAATGAAGGTGATGTTTAGGTACGTCTGTTCCTCTAACTATTTAGTGTAAGTCAAGACTATCAAAAGAAAGGTTTTTTATCTTTGTAGGTACAATACAGATCCAGAAACGTCAGCAGCTGGTGACAAAGACACGTGAATTAAAAGATCTGAAAGATGACCTTTACCAGTGCCAACAAGAGCAAGGGGATAAAGTGCATCCTAAGGCGGGGGTAGGTGTGAGTCGAGATGGAACCATTGGGTTGTTCTGTCATTACATGTGTAACTTACACAAAGTGAAATTAATTTATCACACAAATCCATTACACTTTTTTTTCCTTAGTAAGTTCTTTCTGAGAATGTCAAGAATTCAGGAGAAAGGAAAATGACAAAAAAAATGTATTTTGATCAAATTTGCTGTTGGAATGTGTTTGGAATGTGTTTAAACATACTGGTTTTCACATGTGTAGTCTAGGAGTTACCTGGACACAGAGACTGTCTCTTTCCCTGTGACATGATGCCAGGTTGTCATTTATGGAGGCAACTGAAGCAGAACATGCTGGTTAAAACCTATTACAGGCTGGAGCTACGGGTTTTGTGAATTTGTGTTCTAAACTGTCGACGTTTATTAATTTTTAAAATACTTTTAGTTTTTTACTGTTAGATCCTTCAGAGAGAAGGTTAGGGAGTGCTTTGTGTGTGTCTTTTGTTCTTGTTTTTTTGGGTTTTTTTAGTTTTATGTTGCTGGTAGCAGCATTTATACATAACTTAATATGTTTAGTTCTAGAGTTTGCCAAGAATGCCAAGATACTGGGGAGATCCTTTTGTGTCTGGATGTAGTTACATGAACACGTATTTTCAGCAACAAATTTAGTTCAAAATCAGTTCCTGAATTTCTGCCCCAACTGTTGAATGCCCTTGCTTCTGCTAACGTACTTGGTTTTGTAATCCATAAACCCAGTTTGCTGAACATAAATCAACAGCAAACATGCAGATTTTCATTTCCTTTTAAGATGTTACAATCCATGTACCCGATTTGCAGTCCTTCAGTTAGTTAACAAATAGACGGGAGGGGTGATGACCCCTGGTTGGAAGGGGGAGCCTCTCACATGATCGTTGTTGCCACGATAGTGTTTGTGTGTGTATCTGAGATAAACAAAGTAGCTCTATTTTTTGCATCTTGCTGCAACACGTGTCACTGCATCCAAAATGGCAAGTAAACTCTGGGCTACCTCTGCTTGTCATCTTTCTAGCTGAAATTGTAACAATTCTAATGGTAGTATTTTTCCTCGTTTTCTTTTTGTTTGTGTTAGTCGCTCAAGGGGGATCTTGCCATGTGTTTGACTTCCGAGGTCGAGAAGAAATCCTTTGAATCTCAAAAAAAAAATCTTGCTGCAGAAAATCAGCACTTAAGAGAATCTCTAGAGAAGGAAGAAAAAGCTTTAGCCTCACTCCAGGAAGAATTAAGGAAGCTAAGACAACAAATTAGAAACTTAGAAGATAAAGGTACTAGCACTGAGTCTATTGTAATGGAAAATCAGAAACTAAGGGAACATTTGGAAGAGGAAAAGCAAAGAAACCACAACTTTCTTCGGCAAAAGGAAACGCTCTTTGCAGAGGCACAGATGTTAAGGAGAGAACTGGACAAAGAACGTCATATTACAGAAGCTCTGAAAAAAGAACTGGAACAGTTAAGTTCGCATCAAACACCTGACGATGATGATACATTAAGAGAAAATCAAGAAATAGAAACTCTGCGAGGAAGGCTAGTAGAACTTGAAAAAAAGCTAAACTTTGAGCAGCAACGCTCTGACTTATGGGAGAAGCTGTATGTTGAAGCAAAAGACCAAACTGAAAAACAAGAACTGAATGAAAAAGGACAAAAGAAAGGTGCTAAAGGGCAAAGTAAAACTAAAAAGAAATCAAAGGAATCATTTTTTGGTTCAGTTAAGGAAACTTTTGATGCTATGAAAAATTCCACTAAAGAGTTTGTAAGACACCATAAAGAAAAGATTAAGCGGGCTAAAGAAGCAGTGAAAGAAAACCTGAAAAAATTCTCTGATTCTGTAAAGTCTACATTCAGACACTTCAAAGATACCACAAAAAACATCTTTGATGAAAAAGAGAGGAAGTCAAATGATAAAAGACAAGAGGCAAACAAGAAAGCTCGGACTTTTTACCGAGAACATAACGCTTATGAGAATCTGAAGCACATGCATTACAGGGGACCTCACATGCCAAAAGAATTCAAAGATGGAAGAAAACATCAGTTCACAACATTTGAAAAAGATACAGATTCACAGAAGTGTCTCAACAACCCTTTGTGTAATAGAAAACATCAGTTTGTCCTAAAGGGCTGCTCTGGTATTTTTGAATGTGCTCATCAAGAGTTTGTTAGTCTCTTTAATAGGGTATCAGATCCTATCAGGGTGGATGAATTTAATCGGCTAATGAAAACATATTTGCAACAAGTTGTACATAACTTTCATCACTGGAGAGAACTAGAAAATTTCATCAATAAGTTTTTTCATAACGGGCTATTTATACATGACCAGATGCTGTTCACTGATTTTGTTAACGATGTCAAGGATTACCTGGAAGATATGAAGGAATACCAAAATAATAATGAAAAGGTTTTTGAAGATTTGGACAAATACGTCTACAGATACTACTTTCATTATGATAATTCACCCCAGTATGGACCCAGGTTTGTTTTCATGTTTCCTGAACTTGTTAACACAATGTAGTAGTCTTTGTGAAGTCACCTAGTGTCCTTGTTCCAGTAGGTGGTCCTCTAGTGTGTGTCTCTCACTGTATATAGAATTACATATACGCTAGAAGGCTTTTGAAGGACTCAATGGAAATACTAGATTGCGTTGCATACAGTGGTTCTGTAGTACCTTATATATAGATTTTGTGTGTGTGATGTTAGTTTGGGGGGTACTACAGATCCACAATATACAGCATGCCATTTCTACTGAGTTCTTTAGAAAATGGTGTAACTGCAAGCAGGTGTACTTTAGACTAAACAGCTATGATGGCCTATCTGATGGAATGAATAACTGTCTCAGAAGAAGCATTAACTAGGACTTCCTTGTCATCTCTCCCTGAATGAGGTGGGTTTGGGGTATACTTGAGCAGGCTCAAAGTCCTGTTCTGGCAGGTATATTCCCTGCTGGCTTTTCAGGAATTTCAGTGTTCTGTTGGAGTTTAGTAGAATACCAAGTGTCTGTGCCCAGAGCTGCTCAAATAGCAGGCTTGAGTTCACATCCTGAGCCTGACTAAATTTTCTTCAGACTTGTTTGCAAAGGTCCGTGGCATGAGTTGTTCCCTATGTTCTTTTCCTGTATCCGATGGTATTCCCAGGGCAGAGTGGCTGTGGTACGCTGCCTGGCTGGCTGTGCTATACGTGGTCGAGCTAGATATGGGCAACTGGTTTTGCTGCATAGACTCTGGTGAAAGAACATAAAGCAAGCGACTTTAATATAGTGGTGGAGCTTGCTCTTTATGGAACACTTATGTATATATTTTATGTGGCTTTTAACATCATCACTATTACAAAATTTGCTGTACTAATGTTTATTCTGGCCAGGTAAGAAAAAATGTGGTATATTAACTAATCTATAATACACAAGAAGGTGTCCTTGTAGCCATAGTAGAACTCTTCTCTGTGCTGGTATTCAGTGCAAAGCATATTCAGTATTTAGATCAAGTTCTTCTGTCAGGTTTCTCTTTTGGACTTGTAGTGTTTTATTATGTCATGCGTTTTATTGCAGCACTGAGCTACTTTGGGGTTACTATATATTATCTGAGGTCGTACTTTCTGTTATTGAGAGTTGAACCATGAGGGTGAATCTCCTTTTGCCAACTACCAAGTAGCCTTTTTAGTGTGCAGTTTTGGCAAACACATGACTCAAGTTTTACGGTTTGATTTACAGTCCAAGTTTGTAATTAAATACTTTATTTTTGAGTGCTTTAATTCAGTTTGCAGAAAAACAGAATCATAAAATTCATTTACTGATAATGCTGTGCAGAAATTTAGATGATGCTGAGGATGGAAATAGCCTTAATTTAGCAGGCTACAGACCCATGTCATAGAACAACACGTAGTATGAGGCTGTTTGCATCAAGAACTGCAACAAGTGAGAAATGGTGTTTTGTCAGTGCCCCCTCTTTCTGTATAAATGTACTTACTGTTCATAAAAACCTTTGAAGTGCCGATGTTTACACAAAGCATGCTTTCCTAAGGGTCTGTAAAGTTTTCATTGTTTTTATAGAGCAGAATGTAGTAGAATAGCTGAAAAATAGATTGAGACCTCAGTCAAGAAGCACAGTAGGGATAATCAAATAGCTGTTTACCTGGCTTTAGTCTAAAGAGAACTGTGGGCAAGCAGCTGCAGAGCATTTTTATTTTTAGAAAGAGTTTCTCTTAAATATACCATCTTATTGATGATTGATACCCCCCTCCCATTTTGCTTACAAGAGAAAGGAGTAATTAATACTAATTTAGAAGCTGCTCTTGACAATGTAACTGTTTCAAAATGTTGTTAGAGAGATGCTTTCATAAGAGAGTAATAAGCTTTTGTTTGCTCCTTGCAGTCGACCTAAAAGGCCTTCTTTTACACAAACTGAAAATTCCAGACAAGAAAAACAAGCTCAGAAGTACCACCACCGTAATAAAAGAGAAGGTAAATGGCATAAACATGGTCGCACTAATGGAAGACATATGGCAAATCTTGAAATAGAATTGGGGCAATTACCCTTTGATCCGAAATACTGAGTAATTTATGGTAAAAATAAGATTAGCATTCACATCCTCTCTGGAAACTAATTGTTTTTCAACAAAGCAGCAAGATGCAAGTTTTTTCTCTAAATAACTTGATTTTTACACATTTTTGTTAAAAGGCAGAAGTCAAGCTTTCTAATTTGCATATTCTGTACTGTTGCTTTAACTGTTCTTTGGAAGTGGTAGTTTGGGTGCCAGCAGTATTGTTGCAGAAACTCGGCATGCAATGACTTGTGTATGAAAAATATGCTTAATTGCATTCCATTAGTGTAGTTCAAGCTTGAGTCATGCATAATGTACCAATAATGAACTCCAATGTTTGATATACTAACTTCATCTCATCCTTCAAAAAATAGGTCTACATTATGGTAATGTATTTGTTAGTGTTTTGTAATCTTACACTTGCTTCTTGTCTTTGGGGGGGGGCAGTGTTCAAGAGCCTGTTGAATTGTGAAGAATTTGCTGTGCTGCATTCTAATCAGCTTGCTGATTTAAACACTTGAAATGTCTTGCATATCTGCATATTGTAGAAGAAAAATAAAGAGACATTGTGGGTAAAAGTCTTTATTTATAAAACAAACCTAGCATAGCTGTACAGTTCTATAAAAATGGTCCAGTCTTGTCTGCTTTCTTACTTAAGTAGTCATATGGTAACTTTGGTCTTCCTGATGTTTCCTAGTGTTGTAAGGTAGGTCAGCAACCCCACCCTGCCATACTGCTACTCAGGTTGCTTCAGGAAGAGGTTTTACATGTTTCCAGACAACCTGGCTGCCTAATCAGACCTTCCCCACTTGACTTACCCAGTTTCAGACTCAATACTCTTCCCTTTCTGCAGTACAAGATCATCTAAGCATAGTACTGCTGTGAAAAACTGATCTCATTAGGTGCTGAGTCTAGAAACTGATCTTCAGGTGTGATTCATTTCAGTTTTTTTCCTGTAGACATAGATGTGGCTTCCAACTCGTCCTTGAGGTACATGAGTGTGAAAGACAGTGGCTGTTTTCTCATAGCCTCTTAAAACTAGAAATGATGATATTTCCTGCAAATGAACATAAATAATTTCCACAGTCAAAAAGTGCAGTTGGTAGCATCAAAACAGCGTCCCAAAGTCTTCTGAAAACCATCAAGTCAACTGTCCCCTGGAAGTTTTGTCTTTTATTTTAGGAAAGACTCCTAGAAAAAGAGGTACCTATCATGTTTGATCCTGTCTGGAGTGGACATTCACCAGACACTGTTGTTTTGAGTACGTGGACTTCATAAAAGAATTGATGGGAAGAGGTACTCTGACTGCAGGCATTTTTGCTTGTCACTGTTGCTTACTTAAAAGTGTATATTTCTGGGAACAGATGGCACATCTGTTTTAACACAGCTAGAGGGGAATTCCATAAAACATTATTTTATGGCCTGTAGAATTTGCACAAAGAGGGCATACATGAATGTTAAACATCTATCCCTGGAATGGTATCTATATTATGGACTAGAGGGTTCAATTTTAATTTGTGGTTTTAAAAGTTGTGGACAACGATTTTCAAAAAACTTGGAACTGTAACTCTCCCCCCCCCACCACCTTTTTTTAAAAACTTTGTTAATTTTGTAACTTTACCTCAAAACTAGTTTGTTTCATCTTGCAGTTACCATACCTGTTCTAGCACACTGAAGAAGATCAAGTGACTGGGTAATAATGTATCTTTGTAAAACTCCTTATTAAGCCAGCCAAGTGGATTAGAGTAAAATAAATCTGCTTCATCAATGTAACTCTCATTTCCAGTTAGGTCTGGGGGACACTGAAGGAATCTCATTTTTAGAGGACAGTGAACATGACTAGGGAGAAAAACAAAACAAACACTTCAGGATAAACTGACCAATATCTAAAATTTGAAATGACTCATCACTTAAAGATACTTCAGTCAAACCCAAAAGTGAATATTGGGTATTTTTTCCCCCAGCACCATATTTTCTTCCCTCCTTCATATCAAAGCAAAAGTGTAACAAACGGATTGAGCTCCAAACTGCTGTGACTGTGTTGTTAGCAGTTCACAGAAAGTTATCTTAACAAAAATACCATCTGCGTAACATCAGTTTCTTCAAAAGGTGGTTTTCCATATTAGCTTCACTGTTTATATCTGCGTTAATGTTTTGTCTGCTTGCCAGGATTTATTGCAAACTCTTTGGAGTCATGACTTCAGTCACTGTACCTTGGAATTAAATTTCTTTACTCTCTAGCAGCAGAAGTAAAGGTAGAATTAATGCAGTTTGACTGTACAATTAGCCTTTAGTTTTTCCACAAAAGTTACCATAATGAAGCAGTATGACTTATTTTCAGAAGTCATAAGACTTACTGTATATCCTCATACAAAGCTATTTTATAAAAACTGAATAAAGTCAGACTTTTATTCTGTAGTATAAGCATTTGGCTTATTCCCCCTATTCATTCTGTATTAACTGCTTGAAAAATCAAAACTCCTCCTGTATATATTTGTCCATCTCAATGTATAAGCTTAGGAAAAAAAAATAATTTCTGCTTAAGTGTATGGTTTTTAATATAGTACACTGTTAACTAATCTAATACCTGTAAAATGGAGTAGAGTGGCACGGCATCATGAAGAAGACAAAAGCTTGTGACTGATAAGAGTTATTACAGAGTTGCTGTACGTGACTCATAACATCAAGAGAGCCTCGCTGGTGAATCAAGCCTGTATACAGGGCTGGGAGTAAGTTTGATAAAAGCAGGAAACTTGCTGCAGATTTCTTCCATGATTTCAGATGTTTCAAAGAATATCCTATAGAAACATTAAAGATAAACAAATACTAACAGTTCCACACAGTATTTTTGAAAGTACCACAGCTTACTGGAAAACCATTACTTGGTTGACAATAATACCTTTCTTTGAGGCATTTTAAGACAGTGTTCTTTTGGTATTTACTCTTTAAATGGAAAGTCAAAGGTTGACTTTGCCCTTATTAACTCTTGGCTTTAACAGTGTAATTGTTAAGCCCATAGCTGTCTTTTGAAGTACAGAATTACGATTTCAAAGCCAGTGCTTTGTCTCTTTAGAGCTTAATTTTAATTTCTTGTGGGGAAAAATAGTCCATTCAGTAGTTTGGATGAATGATACGTGGCAACTTACCGTTGTGTTCAGATTCATGCATGTCCAAGTAGAGCCAGAATAAATAGTAACTACATGTGCTCTGGTATGGTGGCTGTGGTATTCTTTTTCTCCAACATGCTGAAAGCTACAGCATTCCCTTACTTTTATTTTGGTTTTGAGCTACTATCCTTGGAAAAGCTTCCTTTTCCATCTTTTCCTATCCCTGCCCCTTCCCCCTGACTTTTCTTGAAGGAGCTCAGGAGGAAGAGCCGTTCCTTCTGATGGGAGATAGGTATAAACCTGTTACCCACAGCCACAACTTAGACGAACCTGGCACAGAAGACCGCTTCACGTTGTGACCAGCCATGAAACCCTTAGGTCATGTACTTGTCAGTAGTAGGAGATAAAATATTTTACGCAGGCTAGCTCTGTGAGCACCTTACTGAATCACAAGGAACAAGTTAGAGTAGGCCTGTTTCAGAAGGCAGTAACAAGTAAAATAAACTAGTCTTCAGCTGGTCTGTTCTGTCAAATTGCAGATCTTTAACCTCAGATGAAAACAAAGTCCACTAATTAGCATGTGGTTTAAACGCTAGTAGAAACATTGTATTATAGGCATTTTTTTACTGCTTTTGTGAAATGCTCATAGCTTATCTTTAAGTCTGCTTGGAAATCACTTCGAACCCACATGTGGGGTTTTTTTCTGCTTTTATTTTTAATCTTTTGAGCAATGTAAAGACCTCTCTGTAACTGCTGAATTATCAGAAATAATTTTTGTAATTTTTTTCTTTACTGAAGTATCCAAACAGATGATAAATTGCTCTTGATAAATTGCATAGATGACCTCATTCCCTTATGGACACGAAAGTTCAGAGGGAAATTAACAAAAAATAGTGGTCTGATTGGCATTTTCCTGCATGTGAGGTAGAACTGGTTCACCTTAAATCTGCTATTGAGCTAAGCCAGGATACAGTACATCCTGATCTCAGCAAAGCACGAAACCACTGAAATAAGATTTACCTTTGTTTAGATAGGAGAACAGGGTAAAGAAAATTATTTTCATTGATTCATGTGGTTTGCACTTGTATTTAAACTAAAGATGTACAGCTTCACCTTCCAGAAGTTTTAATCTTTCCTTCATAACTTTGCAGCATACTAGACTTTACATCATGATTTTCCTTCTCCTATAGATACGCTACTGTAGTTAATACCTAGTTTTGTAAAATCTAAAATATTTAGGCTTTTTTCTGTGTTTAAAAGAAACACAAAACAAACCGGAAAAAAGATAAATGAATACTTTGAAAGTTTCTGCTAAAGCATTAGAAAAATCTTTGTTGGCAAAAGCAATATGCTTTCCAGTTTGACAGATTCTCTTTAAATTTTAAGTTAACTATGTTAGTTTAGGGACCTTATTCCTGTTTTAACTGCTCTAAAACTGTGGAAAGTAGCCTCCAGCTGGTGGTTGGTCAAGACAGAAAACTAAGTCTACTAATATGCCTGAATCTAGACAAAGATAATTTTAGGTTTGTCAGTAATTTTTTTGTTGCTGTTGTTCCATACTTAAAGGCGTCTGTCAGGCATATTTGAAAGAACGAGGTGAAAGAAATACTACAAAAGGAGCCAAGGAGCAAAATTCACCGTCAGGGTGGCATTGCTATAAAGTTAGGAGTCACCGAGGCAACCTTTATACTATTTTGCAGAAAGGATTTTATCCATGCTCAGGATTCTCCATCTGTGCTTCGGTCACTCGCTGTTCCTCATCTCTTCTTCCCCTGCCCCACCCCCTCTTTTTTTCCCCTACCTGGTTAGGCTGGTTCTAAGAATCCCTTGTCAAAATACCTATGTTGACCATTAGTCTCTCTTTAGGTAGTAATTACAATACAGGGAAGGCTGCAAGAATTTGAAACCAATGCTTACCACAAAAAACCATGCAAAATGGTAGTACTGGATAGATGAACCTGAATTCTTTATGGCTCAGCATGCTGTAATGAAACACATAATACTAGAGCAAGAAAGTTAAGTGCATCAGTTCTTTTGACAAAACGTGTTCTGCAGCATGGAGGACTGGAAGAAAAGCACTTGCATGTACTTTTGGCATTGAAGCAGTTTAGAGTAAAAATTGTCACTTGTTAAGAACATGAGCACATTCAAAGTAAGACTTTTTCGTAAGTTTAAACCAAGCACTAATAAAAGTACCTGCCTACTACTCTAGCAACTAAGTGGTCTGATTCTATGACTACTAGATACAACTCAGCTAGTACATCACCAGTTTGCTTCCTGTAACAAAACACAATAAAAACTGTGGATGAGAAGCAAAGATTCAAGTACACATTTGTATCTAACAAAGTAACATTCGCCTCTGCTAATGCAGCTTTACAGTTTCCCATGCCAGCTTTTGGGGCTGTTTTGGGGATTACTGCAAGACTTGTGTCATGGGAACCAAGCAGGTTCCTACAAGAAGAAAGGCCTAAAACCAACAGAGCTACATCCAGTTTTGAGCTGGACTGTAGAAGGTGGCATTTGTGGCCTCACTGCTGTTTGTCTGTGTTCAGTTACTACTCTAGTCTAATACCGTTTCTTACTTAGTAGTTACTAATTTGCTGTTTCTTTTCTTGTGTGAAAGTGTGTCTTACTTAATCGACAGTTAATTCTGATGCTTTAGAAAGAGTTTATTTTTACTTCTCAACTTAAAATGAGACGTACAGTCCTATGATAAATGTTGAACTGTGTGTAGACTTGTGAATGGAGTAAGTTTTGGCCTAAGAAGCTCTCATCTTACTGGGGACGTATTAAAAACCAAATGAAATGGTATTTTCAGTAAAAAGCATCTAGTAAACAGTTTTCCAGCTGGTTTTGTTGTTGCTTAAACACCTATTAGGTGATTGGTTTTTCATTTTCCATTGAATTTCATGTGAAATTATTTTGTTCTTTAATAAGAGTCTCAGTTCTAAAAATACATGTTTGGTAACAATACAAGTAGTATTACACAAAATTCTAGAAACTCTTGTATAGTTAACTGCATTTCTTGGAGTGTCTGAATAGTTTAAAGTTTTCTATCACTTAAGCCGAATGCTATGCTTTTTTTGTTCTAGAGAGCACATAAGCTTTGAAAAGAACACAACTGGGAAAGACAGTAGTTACACTTAAGAGAAATTACCTGTATACCAGTACTGTCCAAATCACTGCCAGTAGAAAGATGCGGTACCTTTTTGGTGCAAGCACACAGCCGTGAATAAAGAAAGGCAGATGGGTACCCAAGATGACTGGGAGTCCCTGAGTGAAGTACCAGTGCCAAGGATGAGATCCATAAAATGTTCCCAAATTCTGCAGCACGTTGAATTTCACGAAGTTCAGCTGAACCAGTACCCACTGGGAGATTTAGGGGAGGTGGGGGGGAGAAAGTTAAATATAAATCCAAAGTGAAAGCCAACAGCTAAACTCAATTACACAGTCAATGCTGGCCTTAAATGATACAGCGTTACTGTTTTTTTTTCTATTAAGACTTGTCACAGAATTCCTATATTTAGCAATTAAACACAGAACTGTTTAAGTTTTGGAGTTTGTTGATAATGATTTATTGACAGCTGAGCATACTCATTTTAAGTAACAGTTCATAATTTAAAATAACTTGAGAAGTCAATGTTTAAGGGTTTATGGCTTAGGATATATTGAGAGACCATAGGCCAGACACAGTCAAAGAAATAACAGAAATTAGAGAAGTCTGAAACTTCAGTGTTAACATCAGTGTTAAAATGCTAAACCCCAACCTTTTAAAGTCAAGTTTAGAACAACTTACCTTACCAAAAAACACACGGTCAATTATTAAAGAGGTTCCTACTGTGACCAATCTGCAAAAATGGAAAGTTGGTTGCACTGATACTGCCTGAATTGCTTTTGTATCAGATTCTACTCCTCACCAAATAGCTGTCAAAACTCCCTGATTCGTGATCTTTTTTGAGATTATCCATATTCACGGCCATTTTGCAGCGGCCAGTTGCCATTGCCCAGCGACGCTGGCATAATCCCAGATTAAGCTGGAACACTGTTCAGGTCTCACCCTCATGAAATCTCTCTTAGTACTTTTTTGCCGCATATACGTTACTTCAAAAGAAGCATGTCCCTTCTTTAAACTTTTGCAAAAGAATGCTATTATTTTCCTTGGTTTTTACACTAAATCAGCTTTTTTGGGTTGTCTGCCTCTGCAGTGGTAAAAATCAATTTTAGGATATGGCTGTGCAGTCATCCTTTAAATTCAGAAAGAACTTACCCAACTGGAATGCAGTTGTGTAGGATAAGGTCTGCTTTCCTCTGTTCTTGCATAAAATGGGTGAAGACCAGAGGTATCCATGGGATAACAGCAGTGGGACGAATAACAATTGCAAGTGCTACCAAAGCTAAATACTTGCAACTAGAACGAGGGAACACAAGAAAACCAGAAGTTTATCAAAAGGTTTGGTCCATTCTTTTGCAGACAGTGACGTTTCAACAATTTAAATACTGTCATGTCTTTGACCAAAAGTTTTTTGTACTGCAGAAAACTTTCTTTCAGTGCAGATACTCTGTTTTGCTTGGAAGGCTGCCAACTATGTAGTTGCTTTATTAGCAATGGACTTGCTAACTAGAAGCACATTCTTGCTTTAAAATAGATAGCTGGTAAAGAAAGTTGTGACCACACATTCACCTATGCCTGAACCCAAACAAGCTTTTATTAACTTTTCCCGAGTTACCGCAAATTCCAGTCCTTTCAAGTATAAATTGAAGTTTCCCTTAAAGTGATATTTTGCTTTAAGGGAACTGGAGAATAGTAATTTTACATACCAGCTGTATCATGGCTTAAAAAAATTTTTAGAGGAAATACCACAATTACTATTCCTTCCATGACCTAGAGCTCTTGCTACATGAATGAGGTGTGTTTGGTGTTAGCAGTATAAATGGTATCAGTAGACTGGTGTTATCCCAAGGCAAAAAATTATCAGTACTGTTAGTAGAAAGTTTCTCACCTGCTCCCCATCTTGGAACCTTTTATTGGATAGTAGGAAAGAGCAAACATGGTAAGAAGAGTTTCCATGGTGTTTGTTAGAGTTCTGGTACAGGAATACCATGTAAACCAGGAACACAGCTGGCAGAAGTACTGAAAATAATTATGAACAACAGGATGCAGAGGGAGAAATGTTAAAACAAATGCTGTAGTTTTAAAAGAAGGTGGTAATTCTTCAAGGTGTGACTTATAATTCAGCTGTTGTTTACTGCACAGTTTACACAGTTGTTTACTGAAAACTGCACAGTTTACATAGTTGTTATTAACATAAAATTTTTTTCAAGGCTGAGACTCACCACGCACTTTGCTGTTTCTGCATTTTCAAGGTGTCGCACTAATGAGTAAAGCTTCACATCAGCAAAAGCTGCCAGCACTGCCTGTGCAAGTCTAGGGACCCATATCTACGTAAGCAGATAGAAAATCTTACTTGCAATAAACCTGTCAAATTCCAAGTTTGAAGAGAGAACTACTGAATTGGTGAGTGACTGTTCAGACATGAAAATAGTCAATTAGTGAATATTCTCTAGAGCTTTTTATTATTTTTTTTTTAAATAGTAAAGTTCCTTGGTAAAACTAGTATTTTTCCCAAAACAAAGTAAGTGTAAAGTTCAACTGAAAGTGTTCAGAAATTGAAGGTAGGGTTCTTTGTCATTCATCTCCAACAGAAGTCAGAAGGGGCTGTTGTTAGTGATTTTAGTACAAATACTAAATACTTGGGAAAGCTGAACCACCGAGCAATTATCATGTAGTGGCAAACTATTGGTATGAAACTCAAGGGGACTGATGGAGGCCAAGAAAAATCCTCCGCAGCCACAGGCATCAGTTGTGACTGGAGACCTACGAATGAGTTCTGCACCCAGGCAAAACACTTTGGTCAGGCCTCTGGGCTCATACATCTCTAATCGCCAGGTTCGACGCTTTGTATTTCACCTGGACGATGATAAAAATACACGGAATTGAAATGTAATGCTTTCAAATTGGATTTTAGTAGCGGATGCGTTGTTTGATTATACTCACCAGCAACTGAACATCATCCTTGGCCAACAGCTGTAAGGTTTTGTAGATGCTTGCAAAGATCAGTGGATATGAATAGCCCCTTATTCCGCTTGCCCACTCCCAGGTCAGGTAGCCATAATTGCCAATATTAAGGATAAATCGGGAACAACCGAAACAAGAAGTTTCATTTGAGCAGTGTCACCTTCTGACTTGCCTGGATCAAGACATGGACAGTTGTGGGGGGTTTCTTACAGGTCAGGCTAAGCCTTGCTGCGGCCGTGACCCTGCAGTCGCGCAGGGGCGACGCAGCAGGTCGGGAAGCGGGGTGCCGCGTCGCGATAGGGAGGGGCCGTGTCGCGATAGCGAGGGCCCGCGAGGAGGGGCGGGAGGCTGGCACGGCGAAGGATATTTGAAGACCATGCGGTGCGCCACCTCCAGCGACTGCCAGTACTCGTCCGGGACGAAGCTGGTCTGGACGAGTGCGCAGTTGAGCACCCGCAGCGCCACCGCCAGGGTCAGCAGCGGCGCCGGGCGGCCGGCAGGGCCTGCGGGAGGGGGGAGGGAGGGGGGGGAGGGAGGGGGGGAGGGGGGGAGGGAGGGGGGGAGGGGGGGAGGGGGGGAGGGGGGGAGGGAGGGCCCCGTCACCGGTTGCGCCGAGGGCACCGCCCCCGCCCGCCCCCCCCGCCCTGCTTACCGGCGCTTCGCTGCGCGGCGGCTCCGCTGTAGAGCACCGACCGCCGCTTACGGAGCCGCACCGC
Organism: Falco naumanni; assembly: GCF_017639655.2. Lineage (NCBI taxonomy): Eukaryota > Metazoa > Chordata > Aves > Falconiformes > Falconidae > Falco > Falco naumanni. Next base: position 17,934,470 of record NC_054060.1, on the reverse strand, counting down.
CTCCGGCCGCCGCGCCCGGGCCGGCGCCAGCATCCCGCCCGCCGCCTCCATCCGCCGGGCCGGGCCGGGCCGCGCCGGGCCGCCCCTCCGCCGGCGCATGCGCGACCCCGCGGCACTTCCTTCCGGTCGCTCCAGCGAAGGGGAGGTGCCGCCGCTCGGTGCTGTCCCCGCGTCCTTCAGGTGAGGGGCGCTGGGCCCGCGGGGCGAAGCGCTGCTGGGGCGGGGGGAGCAGGGCCTGCTGCCTCCCCCTCTCCCAGCCCCCGCTCCCCGCTCCCCGCCGGGGGGCGAAGGCGCCGCCGAGGGGCGCGGAGAGGCCCGGCCGCCTCACGCCGGTGCCTGCGGGCGCGGCGGCGCCCCCTGCCGGCCATGTTGGGGCGGCTGCCGCTGCCGCACCTGGCGGTGGCCGTGACGCTCGGCGTGGCCAGCGGGCTCTACATCTACCGGCCCGTCTTCCAGTCGTCCGGGCCGCCGCAGCCCCCCGAGGGCACGGCGGGGCCGCCGGCGGCCGCCGCACCGGAGAAGAGGCCCTGAAGGAACTGTGCGAGCCGCGCCGCGGCCCTGGCGCCGTCCCCAGGGGCCGCCTCGCAGCCCGGGCCTGCGCGTCTGCCCCGGGAGGACACAGGGGCCCGGCCCCTCGGGGACACGGAGCGGTCCTGCCGTCGCCTCCGGGGCAACCCGCCCGCCGAAGATGTAACTGCAGACCTGTGTGTGTGCTACCAGCCTGTAGGGACGTGAATGTTGAAATATGTCTAAAATTCTGAATGTTTAAACATATGTCTTCACGTCTAAGTTGAAATAACCATCAGAGAACTGGAAAAAGAAAGTCGCTGTTGGACAGTTACGCTCTTTGTGGGATTTTTTGGATTGCCTCTGATCCTCCAAGTAATAAACACCATTTTTATCTGCTTGTCAAGCTCTCTGTTCTTAATGCTTCAGTTCTGTTGGGAATGTGGGTGTATGGAGGACTGAGAAGGGAGTGTTACCCAGCTTTGGTGTCCTTAGCCTGTATTCATCCCTGTATATACAGACATACACACGCATACAGCACGTGCATACGCACACCTTCTGTTCCTGACAAAATGAGGCTGGAGTGGCTGTTCAGGAGACACGGTTGCCTGAAAGTGGGGTTGTACTTGGAGAAGTGATTCAGTGTGTAGCTCAGTAGGACAGCACTCATCTTGCAATAGCTGTGGACATGTCTGATAAAGAGAACAGTATCTGAGAGGAGTCTCAGGGAAACGAGATGAGTAGATATTTCAGGACTTCAGTAATTCTAAAAAAAACACCTAAAACCTGCAGATCTTGGGAGAAATTTCTTTTGGTTTTAACACAAAATCTTGTTCAGGCAGCGTGAGGGAAAGAATCCTTTCCCTGGGTGTGCACTATTTAAAGCCAGTGTCACGTGAAAAGGGGGGAGAGGGGGAATCCTCTCACCACCAGGTGTTTGATCTGTCTGTCAGCACACCAGGAAAGCCGAGACCCTTGTGCCGGACCAGTCTGTCAGTGTCATGTTACAGGGACCCTTCCCTGAACAGTCCCACTGGATCTAAGGGCAATTTGACTGCCTTGTTCAGAGAAACATGCCAACAGCATCCAGGGGATCCCTCGGCAGGTCTGCCCGCTTTGTTTAAATGTGTTACCTGCTGCCGGCAACTGCTAGTGCCCACAAAGGACTCACACTAACAGTTAATGGAATAACACTCTTTATTATAAAGTTGTGACAAATTAAGATTCGTGATTGCTGGTGATAGGGGCTGTCTGCAAAACCAAGCTTGAAATGATGCACAACTGAACTATACACAACCAAAACCTTAATTACTAATGACAGCTAGAATAAGTTATTTAGCATGCATAAGTCAATGGGGGAGAGGACAGGTTCAGCCAGTTGACTGATCCCAGAAGTTGAGATGGAATCTTCCCCTCACTTCTCCACTTTTTATACTTCACAGTATATTGCATATTCATTCAGCATACACAAGATTGGTTACAAGTTTCTCGCTTCTAATGCAAATTAGTACACATCCTCAGCACTGCTGAAGTTCTCTGCTGACTATGCATGCTCCTCAAGCGAGCGTTTGCCCTCTTTCAGGGGGGCTATTTGCGTCGGAGGTCATGATCTCCTACTACCACTATTATCTTTGTCTTAATTTCAACTCATTTTCTGTTGATGTCAGTGGATTGCAACACCTTAACATCCTGTTTCCTCTCATAAACAGAACTTTCCTCACTTGAAGGCTTCTTGCTGCGTAAATTAGATAAGGGTGTTCTTTTCACTATCTGTTCTGTGTTTCTCATGCTCCCCCAAGGCTGACTACCTTGATTAGAAGTCCCTTCATAACAACTTTAGAGTGAGTTAGATTGACCTAACTTTGTGAACACTGAATCAGAGTTGGGTAATCCAAGAGTTTAGACAATTCCCCCTGCCCTGGACTTATTTCAGTCCAGGACTGGTCCACTTCCATCACATTTAAGTGTAGCTTGAGTGACTCTAGTCATAGATATTGTTGTTACTAACTGGTATCGTGTGCCCAGTGAGGTGTAGTAGTGCCGTGGAGGCAGGTAACTTTGAGATGGAGGTGTGCATTAGTGTTACAATGAGATTATTTCATCTGAAGGAAGTCATTTCAGCAGAACAGTTGGCTCGGGCATGGACATGTCATGGATTCTTCATGTGACAAGCTTGATTCTTCAAGCTGGTATGCAGCTTGTCAGCTGTGTGGTGCCATTGAGTACCATCCCTGCAGGGAGCAGGACAGTGCCTGGCCACAGGGTCTCCGCTCCATCCTCTGTCACTCCTGTCAGCATCTGCTGAGCTGGCGGGATGTGTTGTTTAGGGAACTGTGGTGATGGTAGATTCTGTGCATGCCAACCATCCTGAAGGTGATAGCTGTGTTTTATCCTAAGAAACTTTTTGTAATACGCTTCTATTAGGACCCAATTTTTCTCTAATTTCCCCCCTCAAGGTGATTTTCCCACAGCTGGGAACAGCATGACAGCTGGAGGAGGCACTGCGTGGACTTTGCAGAAAGGAGCCAAGGTGGGAGGACAGCAGCAGAAGTGGACTGGGAGGTGCAGTCGAGCACGTGATAAATCCAGTTTGGACCTGAGGGAATGCCACAAGTCTGTGGCGAGTGCGAACACAGAACTACTACTGCGGCTTCCTTTCTTTACAGGACCAGGACAGATTGATTAACCAGCTATTTTAACAAGGCGTGACGGGAGTCCGGTAGGCCCTTTATTAGTAAGGATGAATTGCTGGAGGTTTGTCCGTAAAGACAGCAGGTCCGAAGAAGAGGGGGTGTCCGGACTGCCGCGGGCAGGCAGGGGTGGTGGTGCGGCCGGCTGGCTCCCTGAGGCGCTGGGCGGCGGGGGCGCAGGGCCGGCCGCTCCCTCCTGAGGGACTGGAGCCAGCGGGCGGCGGGAAAACCCGCCACATCCACGGCGGGGCGTGTGTAACCCGGCACCACCCGCCGCAGCCTCCCTCGCCCCACAGGAACTGCGATTAAACTCCGAAGAGCGGGGAGGGTTACGGCTGGAGAGCCAGCCAGCCGGCTGAATTGAACCGGCCTCCTGGGTCTGAGCGGGGCGAGTGGCCGGGGGCAGCGCCTGGACCCGCGGGGCTGCGCCGTTCGCCAGCCCGCTTAGCCGGGCCGGGGGGCAGGGGCGGTGCTGCCCGCCCCCGCCTCGGGCCGTACGGGAAGTGATGCTGCCTTGACGGGAAGGGCAGGGCCGGAGGGACGCGGCCGCGGGAGCCCCGGTGACCGGGGGAGGCGAGCAGGTAGGCGGGTAGCGAGCCGGGCGGGGGGCTCTGGCCGCCATGTCGCCCTCCGAGGGGGGCGCTGCAGGGCGGGGGGCTCAGGGACACGGCTCCGCTGCAGGGGGAGTTAATGAATAGCGTCGGGACGCGTGGTTTGTGCTGCGAGTGGAATCACCGGTGGGAGGGTGACTCCCGTGCTCGCAGCGGGCGGGTGGCGCGGGGACCCCCCTCAGGGCGGCGCGGGGAGCGCGGCCGGGCCGCCCGGTACTGAGGGGGCTCAGCCCTGAGCTCCGGGGAGCCGCTGCGAGGCCGAGGCCGGTCGGCTGCTCTCCACACACCTGCACGGGTGCTTCCGCGGCCGCAAATAGTCCATCTCAGGCCTTCCTTCGCGTGGAGCAGCCGAGTTTCCCGCAGCTCAAGGCGTGCGTTTCTTTTGCTCAAAAAGTGAAGTTTGTCGCATGTCTGATTAAAAAAAAAAAGCCAACAAAAAACAGCCTTTAAAAATGGTAAATTGTTGAGGGAGCACTGTAAGGTGTGATTTATCTGTTTAGCCAGAATTTAGCCGTCTTGGCCTTGCTCGGGATAAGCTAATGCCTTGATGCCCTTGGATCTAAGGAAAGTTAAATCCATCAGAAAAACAGCTTGCTTTTTCTGGCTCTGTAAGTAACGAGGTTATATTCATATATATGGTGTTTTTTTACAGCGCTGGCAAAGTAAAAAGGACATGTCTAGAACTGTCAAAGACACGAAACTTTAGTTTTTAGCTCTCCTTAGAGATGCATCAGGTGTATTTTGAGCTTTCTGATCATGTGACTCCCCAAATGCTTTCCCTGATGGTTACTGCTCAGGAGTTTTTTTGTTAGGATAACACAGGCATGTTTGGAGTTAGCAGTTCTGCTAGGTGTTACTGGCAAGGTGATATTTCTCTATACTTATGGTTTTTATTGAAACTCTACAAAATGTTTATTGATTCCCATGACATAGAATGCATTAGTGGCACTGACCAGTTTCTAAAATCTATTCTGCCTGCCTTTTCTTTGAAATCTATCATTACGTAGACTTGCCTTCTAGCCCTTGTTTCTTTTCATAGACTTATACTACCTTTGTGACTGTTCCAAGTGTTTTCCAGACAAGGAAGAGCGTATACTACAATATGTGTTTCAAATGCTGAATTGTTAATTGTAGGAATAGTATTTGTGATGCTAAATGAATGTCTCAAAAGCATGGTTAAAAAGATGACAAAAAGAACTGCATGTTCCTGTGTTTCTAGTTCAGGGTTCTAATTTTACATCTACTTAATCTCTTGCACAAAGGATTTCTGGGTGGGGGGAATGTGCTACAACTTACGCTGGTTTACAGTTAAAACTTCTCATCTGTGACCAGATAGCTAAAACCAGACTGTAAGCTTGTTTTCATCACTATCATTAAACATGGGAGAACATAATTTTATCACTTGACTACATGTTTCCTTTTCTTTTGAAGAGAAGATTGGTGAGATAGAAGAATTTTTAAGTAGCTTTTGGTATTTACCGAAAAAAGTATTATCGTCAGTAATCTTTGTATGTCATCTCTGGATTCTTGGTTGTTCTCTTACTGCCAGGTGTCTGCTCTGCTGGCATAATGACCATTGATTATGTCAGTTTTCAGCATAACCCCAGACTTGCAGATCAATGGCATTGCTAAGAGCAGTCTGTTGTAGTCAGCAGAGGGTTAGTAAGAATTTAGTTTAGAAACAGGCAAAATTGGCACTAGAGGTGGAATATAAGGAATTACAACTCTTTTTCCCCTGTTAATGCCTTAGCAAAGAATTGTAACAAGTTGCATTTAAAATCTATTAAACTTAGGATTTAAATAGTTAATCATCAAATACACTCTTCTGTATTAAAGCTGCATTATAGTACTAAGCTGCACATGTGATCCGGTCCTGCAGATAGTTAAGTTTGTTCTTCAGTAATTTCACATGGTTACTTATGTATTTATAGCTAAGCATTTATTTACTTGGCTGGCCATGTTAAGTGTTCAAGGACTTGCTTTCACTCCTCTTGTCTTGCGGATACCATTCATGCTGGAGATACAGTTGTGTTTACAGAATGGACTTCAAACACGGCTGAAGAGTTTTTTAAATACAGCATGGTTTAAAAAATACTTATCTATAAGCCAGCATTTTATATAGATACACTTCCTTCCCCCCCCCCCCCCCCCCCCTTTATACAAATATATTCCTACGCAGTCTTCCTCTGGGAACAGCATCTGGTTATGAGATTTCTTTTCCTCATTTCTTTTTTTGGTCTTTTTAGTCTGAAAGCTGCATCCCTGTCAGGACACAGGACAAACATGAATGACATTCAATCAGTTGAAATCATACCCTTTTATCTCCAGTGGAGGTAAAACCACAGTGAATGAGGAGTCCTAACCCCTAATTTCTTTCCTGGAACATCCTTATGTTGTTTTCATACATAACACAACAGAATTTACTTTTGATTATTGTAATAAGTAGTCTCAGTGTCTGTGATTTGTTTTCCAATATAGTGAGCTTTGAAGATTAAGTTATGGCATATAGGTCAAAATATGACACGTAACCAGAGTAACTTTTTTCTGTGATGTTGCTGTGGTGTCAGGGGGTTGAAAATACTCTGATATATGTATGGCAGTTTTGCATAGTACCAGGCATTGGAATCCTTTTCATGTACTGGCCAGTGCTTTTGAGCTGACCTGACAAGTTCTTCAGTATTTTAAACTACCTCAGGGGGAAAAAAAAAAAGCAAATGTCCTTGTTTTTATGGTTCTGAAGGTAGTATCAAAGTGTAAACCAATGCAGTGCTATTCTCCTGAGTTTGTAAACCCATTTCCCAATAGCTGTTCCCTTTTTCTATGTCTGATACTTTTACAGATGAAAAATGGGCAAGACTAAACCATATTAGATAAAGGCACTTCTGGAAGACAATGGGAAGACTGATAGTAAGGTAGGAAAGGGGCAGGAGGCAGCAGCGAAGACACAAGCTTAGTAATTTTGTGCATGACTGAATGCCACCCAAAATACAAGCATCGAGTCAGGTTCCAGCCGTGCTGGTATCGTCCATTTGCAACAGAGTGTTTCTTACCCAGCACTTTAAAAGATCCGGTGCCTGTAACAGCACATGCTCCGCTGACTTTCTCCTCTAACAATGATTCAACTTGACAGGCCTTTTGTGCTGAGGCACGAACTGTCTGGCTACACTTAATTTTTCCATACTCTTTCTTGCATTAGGAATGGTGTCAGGATAGACATCTCTGTCCAGAGATGGTGTCATCCAAGTTTGAAGACAGCGCTGTCTGAATTTGATTGTATTTATTCTGATTTTGATGGTAAAACTCTCATAATTTTGGTTGGGATAAATGTAGCCCAAAGTTGGAATTGTTGAAGTACTTTTTTTAATGTTCTTCAGCTATGAAGTAGAAGAGGTGACTGAATCTTTATTCGATAGTTTTCTAGAATTGTCAGTTTGGACACAGCACCCAGTGCACAGGACAGGGCCTGAGATCCTGCTGTGTGTCAGCAGAAGCTGAAGAGCAGGCTTTGGAAGACCTATGAGAAGTATGTGCTGCCAAAGTAGAATCATGCTTTCTAGTAGGTTTAAAAACAAAACACAGAAACCCAAAAATTTTGAACTGCTAATACAGTGAAACTCAACTAGGTTTTATTCTATTAATTTTTATTTTTAATAATAGAAGTGCTTTAAAATAGAAAATGACTTTAAATCCAAATTGAAAGTAAACATGAAGTTGAATGTCACAGTATGTGCTGCAGCTAGCCTGGAGCAATGCAGGTAAAACTTGGCCAGCTAGTGGGTGCCCCTTACAGAACTGAAAACCTGAACTGCCAGCTTTCAGTGGAGGCATGCGTCTGCTTCTTTCCTTTATCCAGCTGCCAATTTTTCACAAAGCATATAGCAACCTCATATCTTTGTGGCTTCTTCCCCTTTGTGAAGGAGTGTTAAAACTGATTGACAGATTCAAATGTTGGGGGAGAAGGCAGAAATGACAGAAATACAATGTCTCTGCCCCTCTCTCTAATGAGCTTTGTTTCCTTAGGAAACTAGGCTAAGGAATGTCCTCATTTCAGCTTTGTTTTTTACATTGCAAATTTGGAGCTTTGCTCTGAGAAGTCCTTTTTGCATTCATAATCTCCAGTGTGGTCTGTTGAGCTTTAGGGAATTTTTCTTCAGCCTAGCATCCTGAGGGTTCATGAGGAATGGGAGCAGTAACATTTTTCATAATGGGGAGTTGCGCAGGGAGTGGCCAATGGAACCGAAAGACCTACTTCGGTAATATACTTCAGAATCACCACCGTTATAAGCCCACCCTGAAGGAAAGAAGATCAACCAGTCAGGTTATTTAACTTAGGGAGTCACTGAGTAAGTGTAAAAATGAAGAAGCTGTACTGTTAATGATGTTCACAGTTTAAGAAATGGTAAAGGAGAAAAATAGGCGTCACAGGTGTTTAGTTAGGTTTCATATGCTTCATTGCATGGAAGATCAAAGAATAATATGGGACGCAAGGAGTAATTTGCTGTGGCTCAGAAGAGGCATACTTCTATATCTGTCAAACAGTGCAAATAACTAGCCTTTTGATTTTTCCTCCTGAGAGCAACTAAACTGTAAATGACACTATTGTCAGCTTATGTGGGGAATGAAGGACCACTTACTTGATCTATTAAGTAGATTTGCAAAAGCTGTGAACAGGGTCATCTTGTGCTGGAAAGAAAATGCAGCTGTGTCCAAATTGGAACTCTGCTGATCAGTTTTAAAAAGCAGTGTCTTTTACTTGGCAAAGACACACTGGATTGGGTAGTGCGAAGAACGAATGCATATTGATTAAGCTTAAGCATGAATAAAAATACGAAAGAAACCTAAAAGCTATCTTAACATTATAGGGTTGTAAAATGTTGAAAATCCTTTCTAAGGAAGCTGTAGTGCACATGTTCCTTACATTGGTACAACAGCTTCCTGTAAAGCTACTATGTTTGTTAATTTTTTAAAAACCAAACACTTAGTCATCAGCCCTTTTTATATGTAGATAAAGATCATTGATCTAAAATGCGATTAGTAACTCTTCAGACTGAAGATAGAGATGTTAAATGATTAGCGTGCTTTTATAGCTTCTTACCGAAACACAGGAACTTTTCTATCTGCATGCATTACTGTTCTAGGTGCTCTCTTCATTGTCAGGCACCCACTTTGGTTTTACTAAATGTGGAACCAGCGTAAATCTCACAGAAGAGCTGTAGCATGTCGAGTAATACATCCATCATTAGGTTAAATATTCCTCTTTTAATTGCAGATGATGTAATTTGAATAGTGTGAATGTTGCCAAAATAGAATTTCCTACAAGCAAAAGGATCAAATTGGTTCATTTCAGTCAAAATGGATAATCCTGTTTGTTCTTACACTAATACATTTATTTTATCGCTGTTTTAAATACAGAACTTTCTATTCATTATTTCTCGGTGTCTTAACACCTTATACATGAACGCTGTATCTTTTCCTATTGTTTGCTTTCTAATATTTCAGAACTGAATTAATTTTTTTTCTTTCCCTTTTCATTCAGATCTGGAGCAAGCACCTACGCTCTTGGCTTTGCCTCAGGATAAACTGTGCCTGCACTGACATTAATAAAAAGTGATGATGAGGCAGTAAATTCGTAGTTCAACAGAACTGAAAAATCGTTTAGATCTGCTTGTTTGGGATAATTTTAGTAGTTCTTTCTGAGATACTAAAGGGTTCAAATATAAACAAATTTTATTTTGGGAAGCAATCTTTTGATGTTTTTCCTGTGAAAAAGGTGATGGTTTGAACTAATGTTTTCCAAAGTGCTGATGTTGAGTGCCCAGCTGCTGGGAAGGATTCCTGTCTTTAGACCTTATAATGTTCCATGAAAACAAAATTGATGCATTTATTTTATTGATTTTTTTAGTGTTAACTTTTTTATGTTCTTGAAGAGACACTAGTAACTCTTGAAAGTTAGTCATCTAGAGCCTCTCTTGAAGGGGACTGTTTATAAGAAATTCTTTTCTGTGTAAAACACACCAACACTTTAATGTTAAAAGAAAGTTGTTACCATTACTAGATCTAAACTGCCTAGACTGGCTTATAGTTAAAAGAACAAAACATAAAACTTTTACTTTAATCTATAATATTACTAAATATTTAGATGTGCCTTTTGGGTAGCAGGAAGGCCTGCCTGACCTACTTTCATTTTAATCACTAAAGAGGTATTTCATGATTTGATGCTGGCAAAGTTCAGCTATTACATTTCTGATGTGAAAGCCGCTCTTTTGTGTGGGTTGTCTGTCTTTTTTTCTTGGAAGGATATCGGTGAGAGGAAAACAGGAAAAAAATCAATATATAGGATTTTGTCTTCTTTCAGGTCTTTTTAGTTCTTTCTTGAGGTATTGGTGCATTACTGCATTTATGGACTGCTGCGGCAGTAAGTAGCAAGCTCGTTCACATGACATCTGGTCAATTTACTTTCGCAGCGCATCCCATCAGTCCCTCTTAATTTTTTCCAGAGTGTCTTTTCATGAGAAGCTGACTTCCTTCCACAGAAACAACTATAATTCTGTTTTACAGTTGTAGGAATCTGCCTGTACCAATTAATATGTTCATATTTTTCCTATTTACTATTTTCTCATCTCTTCTTTTTGTGTTTTGTAGGGTATTTTTGTCACTGTGAATTAATTTCTGTATAGCATGTGCTCTGGCTCTTCTTGAAGTTTGCTACCATATATGCGAGTCCCTTTGTAGGCAGTGTGTCCCAGCGGCTGCTTTTCCCCCCTCTTGCATTTTTTTAAAAGTTTCTTCTTTGATGGCTAGTAGGGGTTTTGTGGCACAGATAAGATTTGTGGACGCTAACAAATACCATTACCCTTGGCTGCCTGCTGGTTGGTTTTAATTCCATAGACTTGCAGGTCATCTGTTAAATGCATGTGTGAAACCTATGGCTGTTGGTAAAAGTGTGGTGAGTTTTTTAGTGTGTGTTGGAAAAAGCTGTTATCAGGTCAGAGTGCTGAAGAGGAGACCTCCAGCAGAATTGGGTCATTGGGGAGTGGGGAGAGGAGGGGCAGTTGACACTGATGTTAGGCACAGCTTTTGGCTTTGACAACAGGTGAGTTTTTCTGTAGCACTACCTGAAATGGACTGTTGCTAGATCCTCCTCTTCCTCTCTTTCTGTCTCCAGTGGCAGATGTCTTAATTCCTGCAAGAACCATGGTCAGACAAGTAACAATCCAGTATTTTCTTCTAGGGGAAACACCTGCCACAGGACAGTTAAGACATTTGCTACTTTTCTCAAGAGCATTAAATGTATGAAGGCAAATATTCTGGTGCTTGTGATGAAGAATGCTCCACACTGTCCACTCTTTTTGACCCTCCTCAAATTTCCCCCTAAATTCCTAGACCTGTATATCATAGATAATGTTTACAAGGCAGATATAAATTCCATGCATTCTGACCATCTTGTTCATACAACCTGTTCATAAAACTTGTCTGTGAAAATGGTGGGAAGATTTAATAACTAAATAGGTGGCCATTCCTTTGTAGAACTGTAGCTTCAAAACTACATTCAGAGTTTCAGGACTTTACTGGAGTAATTTTGATCCCCCTACATAAACTTAGAAAATGCCCAAGCTCTTATAACCCCCTAAGATCCGGGTAGCAGTGAGATCAAGGCTTACCTTGGGCTGGCTGCAGTGGTTCCTGTGCCAGCTGCTGCCGCACCGTTTGCCTGCGCTGCCTGCCACCACAGCAGGGTTGGCTCTTCCCAACCCTCTTCACACAAATCACACCACGGCAGATTTGTGTGTCTAAAAACAAAGACTTTAAGCAACCAAACATTGATGTTTTCTCAGTTTATAAAGTGAGGCCCTCTGGATTCTAACTCTGCAGTTTGAAATCAACATAACGTCACCTTCAGAAAATAAGCTTTATTTCATCTGTACCTTCCTAGCACAGTCTTACTGTTCTGGATAACACTCTTTCCTGGAAGGGTGAAGGGAAAATCAATTGGTATTCCTCACACCAGGTTAGTAAGAAGAAAGTTAAGCACCCTCGTTTCATCCTGAAGTAAAAAGCTGAAGTCTAGGAATTATTTATGAATTGTTTTTCCCTTAAAGATGGCAAAACCCTTACTGTTTGAGACAAGTTTGAACTCCATTTACATTGCTGGTTGAGGCTTCCAGACAGGGTGTTCAGTGTGTGTAGCCACCCCCCAGGGCTGTTTGCAACATGGCAGAAGAGTTGTTGCTTTGTCTGTCAACACTTCTTATCCTGTTCCTCCTTCTGTGCTCTGGAGCAGTTACGAGAAATTCTCGGGTGCTTGTGGTCTGAATATTTCTTCACAGTAAGCAATGTGCTGGTATCGATCAGGGAAGCAGTTAAAGGTTAAAAATGTTCACGTTGCTGACAATTGAACACAAACTTTTTTACTGCATGTGGAAGCAAAAAAGGGACTTCTGTATTCTTCTGAAAGTGTGGTGAAATTTATAGGATACCAAAATAAGCGAAGAAGGGGTAGAGTGTTTAAAATTATAACCTGTAACAATATGTCAAAGAAATGGATTTTAGTTAAATCTGGAAAAATGCTAAGGCACAGCATGAAAAAGCGTTCCACTGTGGATAGTTGTTTGCCAACTCTGTGTAACAGAAGTTGGGTTTTTCACTGGGGTCAGGGCAATGAAAATTGCCTTGATTCACAGGAAAGGAGGCGCAATAGTTGAGCACTGAAATGAGTGGTGGATTAAGGAGCTTGTGGAGTTGTCTTTGTTACTGGTAGGTGAATGCATTAAGGATATGTTAAATGCTGTAGCAGGCTGTCTGCAGCACTTCTTAAATGATGAGACTGGAGGGGAGTCTTAGAAGCCTTTTTAGTTTCCTTTCTTACATATCTGCTCTCAAACACCGTGAGGAAAGAAGTTGAGACCAAAAAGGCTGTGCAAGGCTACTTGTTACCTGTAAAAGCTCCCATCTGCGACATCTTACACATGAATGTCAAACTTGCTTTGTCCGTGCCTTTCAGACCTCTGGTGCTAGCATCTGTAGTGTCAGGGGTGTTTGTGAGAGAGGCGATGCTTCATGGTGCCTGCAGGCGCCTGGATGGTCCCTCTCACCCCTTGGACCAAGCGCAGGGGTCTCCATCCAGCAAGTGCCTGGGTGCAGACCCAGTGGTGCAATGTGGCCAGACTTGTGAATCTTGCCTGTTGGGTGCTTGTGGACTCATTGTTGAGTTGGTTTACATGTTAAATCAGTAACTTTATTTCCTTGAAACTATTTACATGTTTAAAATGGCTGCACATGTCTCAGGATTGTGCAGGGGGTTGCGGCTCGCAGATTTAGCTGCAACGGCTCAGAAATTTTCTGGCAACATCTTCACTCTGGTCTTTTGTTGGAGCTTGTTGCCATCAGAAGTGCTTGAGCAGAAGAGGCTGGACATGGATGCCCACAAAGCCATGCAGTACTGCTGCCACTGCCCTCTGAAATCCTTCCAGCTCCTTGTCACATGGTCTCACTTTGGTGTCTGTGCCCATTTTGTCATCTGCAAAGGCATAAAATAAAACCAGGTTCAAAACTTAAAATTCTCCATTAGGTTTTGGGAGCTTTTAGTGCTCACTGTGTTTCATTAGACTACAGTGTTTGCTGTATTTTATTTTACTTTTTTGTAATGAAACAGTGCAACTTCCTCTCCCTATGACAAGAAGGAGGAGGGTCAGTAGTGTACGCAAAGGCTCAATGTTTGTTACCTGGTTTAGGGAGATCTGGTTAGCTACTGTTGCTTAGTTTTAAAAGGAGTAAAAGAGATCACTTGATCTGTCAGCAAGACCACATGACAAGCAGCTGAGTGTAATTAGGTGGGTAGGGTGGTTGTATGGGGCTCACAGCTCTGTGCGTCAGTGTGAATTTTAGAGTTGTTATTCTGAACTACGCTATTTTGGTTTTATTTTCTTTCTCTGCTGACCCTACCTGCAGATGAGAAATGGCTCTTTTTGCATGACTGTGGTATTCAAGAAATCTGAACTGTGTCAGGAAATTTGTCACTGAAGTACCCTTGGAAAACTACAGATCCTTTTGCAGCTGTTAAGCATTGGTATGTAAACACCTTCTCTTTTTTATTTATTTTCATAAGATTTATTACATTGTTTTCCTTGAGATGACAGTTGTGTGCCAACTGTTTCTCAGTTAAGAGCTTCAAAACAAGTTGCTTTATTTTTAACAAACTGCCTGAAATATTTTGATTTTAAGAGACAGAGTTCAGCATTGTTGCATCCTCATGTTCTAGGGGGAAAAATAAACTTAAAACTGGGAGGTATAATGGTTAATGTAAATCATAGGCTTTGGGTTGAAATGACAAAACTGCAGCTCTTCGGTATGTCTTTGGCCATTGCTTTTCATGAAGAAATCAGTCAGATTTAAAGACAAACCTGGTTAAGTTTATCAGCAAGGTTAAAATAAATGACTGCAGCGACCATTGTCTGGATTCAGTAACCATAAGGTGCCCTGTGAGGTCCTAAGTCATCACCCTACATTTCCTTCTGTGTAAAGTCAAACTTGTTCTACAGTTAGAACGTGGAATTAGACCTTTGATAGTAAAGTGTGCTGTGCAAATAACACTTCATAATAGAGAACAAAGTAACTCGGTATTTTAAAATGTTGTACTGCTTAAACTTCCCCTCCCTCTATGTATTCCTGTGTTGTCATTAACTTATAAAGATAAATCATACTTAATAAAACAGTCCTTTAGAATGATGGGGTTTTTAACTGGGTCGCAATACTGATGTGTTTGTTCTCACGTATACTAAATGTATTGTTGATAAAAGGAATAAAAATGGTGTTGCACAGTTTGTTATTTTTAATTAGCAAAAGAAATTGGACTGCAAGGAACCATGAGAGCTCATCTAGTTCACATTCTTTGTTAAATCATACAGTAACGGTTTCAATCTTAAAATTAATTCTGGTAAAAGCAATATGGGGGTGGGATGTTATTACTGCGTTTTGTATCTCCTCTGGAAGAAACTCAGAATGCATGTGCCCATCTGACTAGGTCATTCCTTGCCACCCCAAGCAGGAATTTTTAATCGGGCATCTTTTCTAGCCCGTGTGTTTGCCAGCATTTTTCTAATCATGGACCAAATGTCCTAGATTTGTAGACTGTAAATAACCAAGGAGGAGTTGTTCAGAGAACAGAAAACAGTATTCTCGACTTCTGTGGGAAGGTCACAAGGTTTTCCCAGGGTTTACCTGCTGTCTAGGATAGAGTGTCTTAAGATTATTTTTCTAGCCCTGGTTCATCATTCCCTGACTTGTGTTTATGAGAAGGAAGTGCCAAATTCATAAATGTTGTTAAATAAATATGTTGTCTTGCTGTTTCCTTATAGACATGCTCAATGTCTGAAAAACTTACATAAAATAACTGGAAGGAAGGTTTTTTGTAAACATTGATGCTTGACTTAGCATGGTGGCTTTTTTTTTTCTGTGCTGTGTTGGATTGGTTGTCATAGTGGCTTCATTGTAATTTACTGTTTTCAATCATTGCATTACATGTGCATTTTGCATGTGTGCTACACAAACAATTTCTAGCACATTTTAGGGTATTGATTTCTAATAGCCTAAGATATTTGAGGGGATTACATTTTGATAATGTTGGGATTCACTTGTATAGAGCAAAAACTATATTCTGGCATGTGGTGTTGCCCACCTTGCCCTCACCATACTCCCAGAGGGTTTCAGTATATTTGCTTATTTCCAGCATGTCTTTCATTTGTAACACTATCTTAAACAAAACACCCTGAGTAATTGAGCCTGTTAAAAGACGAACTAGGTATCTAGTTCAGCTGGAATTCTTTGAACATGTCACTAAGAATGGCATCAAAGAGAAACTGTAATTTTTTTACTTTAAAAAAAAAAATTTAAAAAAGACCAAAAATTCTGCAACTATGCAAAATTTAAAGAATGAACTCAAAAAATCTTAAAAGCAGTTAATGGAAAAAGACCTGGAACATATCCTAGTAGAATGAGGTAAATAATCTCTAGTCCAAGGGAAGTAGAAATGACTTAAGGAGAAAAAGTTGAGTAACTTTTCTTTGCTTTAAAATGTTTGATTTCATAACTGGGAAATAATATAGCTCTTGCTTCTGTATTTTGTTTCAACACTGTGTCACAGGGATAAATTTTCTTCACAAAAATCCAGTTTTGATGCATCATGGTGCAGCTGTTGGTGTAAACAGAAGCAGAACTGGGATCTTGGTGAAGTGGGAATTCTCTGGGTGTGAGGGGGTGGTTGTATGTTAGCATAGCTCTACGATAGCCACTGCAGCTGTACTGATTAGTGCTAACTGAGACTTTGTTTTTCCACGTACTGAATTTGTTTTTACTGGAATCTCATTACTGGATTTTTATTTCCTTCCATAGGAAATCATATGCGCTGGTTTAAAATCAAATCAAACTCTGCAAGCCAAAGTCAGTCTTTTAATAGAAGATGAAACAGCAGCACCTACTTTAATGAGTCTTTTCAAATAGAAACTCTTGTCGGACAGTGCCATTGCATACTCCCAGTTTCTTGTGACTTCTCCACGCAGTGCGTAGCTGAATAGATTCTTTCTTATCTACTTACCCTTTACATCCTGTTTCTCATTTCCGAGGTTTGATGCCTTTCTCAGTCATAATGTGGAACGTAAAAATTGCAAAGTATTATATGAAGTCAGTTTGTCAGTTTGCATGAGGTTTTCAGATTCTTTATAAGTATGCGAAGCTTTATACTTAGTGTTAAGTCAGGGAAGCACAATCTGAATCCACTGTGGAATTAAAACTTTGTAGGTGTTTCCTTGACACAGTTTTCTACAGGGAACTTCTGCTGCTTGGATCAATTAGAGCAGTCTGACTGCAATTTGATTTCTTAGAATAACTTTGTATATTTTTTACAGAACTTGGGTTATAGAGGTGGTTGTTGTGTAAGCTTGCTGCTGCTGAGCCATTTATTAGCTATAGCAGAAACATTATGAATAATAATTATAATGGAAGACTTCTGAGGGGAGAGGTAGGAAATTGCCTGCTATTGTACATCAGTTAAAGTGAAGCTTAAGGAAGCAACATCGGCATGAAATGTTGCAGAATTCTGTAGGAAGGCATCTACAGCACAAAAAGCTGGCAACAACTGCCAGGTTTCAATCAGAGGTGTTACTCCACAGCCATCTTGGGAGCCTCCCTCAGTCTGGGAATAATTAAAACGAATAGTATGGGTAAACTGTGACATGACACTTGTGATTCTTCTTGCTTTCCTTGCAGGGCTCATGCATACCTCCATGTCAAGAATTAGTGTAAGAAATCCTAGCTTGCTGTGCTGTTTATTTGAGCGGTCTTTGTTGTGTATCAAGATTTAACTATAATTCATGCTGCAATATGGCATTCTGATCAGAGCAGTGAGATAAATAGTGTTGGCAACTCAGGTTGAAAAACAGCAGACTTTTTGAATGGAATCTTTGTGTTGTGCAGTTCAGCCTGCTTAATCAGTGTTTCTTTTGAATTATCCCTTCCCCGAGGCTCTAGAAAAGAAGCTGTACTAGGATACAAATTGAAGCAAACATTTGGCCAAAGCACTGTCTGAATATTTTGGCCGACTGCAGAGCCTCAGTAGAAAGCTTGGGCAGCGTTAATGGAGTTCTAATGGAGCTGTTCAAGTGGAAGATTCAGTCACTTGTTGAAAGCATGGGCTTATTTTTCAATTCTTGTGAAACAAGAAAAATAACCTGTAGTTTTAGCTTTGCTTTGTTAGAAGAGTTTAAAAGTGGTACTTCTGAGCCACAGTGTACTCCAGAATGACTGTGTCTTGCTGTCACAGATTGAGATTTCTGCTTTGCTGTTGCACATTAGTGACTTCCTGGAGAGAATAGGTTGTGGCCTATTGAATACTGCCTGGCTCTGTTTCAGGCTGAAGTGTTTTATTATGTAAGGGACAAGTTAAATTATGCCCAGAGTATTCTCAGTGGGTTATTTCTAACCTTTTCATAGCATGTATGAAACAAGGAAGCATCACATATGCTTACTATTTCCAGACACATTTACTAAAACCTCCTGCCCAGTACTGGCTGAAAGTATCTCTCAGATGTAGCTATTACAGACTGTGAAATAAGAAGTCTCAGAAAAGAAGTGAACCTTCTGAAGAGCAGATTATTCATGACCAACCCATCTCTCAATTCCTTTCAAGTGTCATGCTAACAGCTCGCAGTGCTCTGGCTGTCTCCACGCTGCAGTGACTGCCAGCATGATCTGGAGCAGGCCCCATGAGCTCGGCACCTGCAAGGATGCTTTTGTCAAGATTTTATGATTTTTATGATTTGGGAGAAGTGAATGCTAGCTCTAAACCTCAGTTTAGTCAATCTAGATACATCCATCTCTGTCTATATGCACCACTCCCCTGCTTGGCATCTCAGACTGTCTCTTGTATTTCAAGTCCAATAACATTGGATTTGAGATGAAGGACTAGGAGGAATGACCTTTTCTAGTTACTGGACAGAGGTTTTCTCAGCTGACAGTTTTCCTTGCTTTCCCACAGATAACTAAATTTATTCTGCCCTATTTCTAGATCAATTTAAGAAACGCTTGTGATGAAATACTTCTACAGATGACTTACTATTATTCAGAGAATCACAGAATGGTTGGGGTTGGAAGGGTCACCTGGAGGTTATCTAGTCCACCCCCCTGCTAAAGCAGGTTCACCTTGAGCAGGTTGCACAGAGTCACATCCAGGCAGGTTTTCAATGTCTCCAGAGAAGGAGACTCCACAGCCCCTCTGGCAGCCTGTGCCAGGGCTCTGCCACCCTCCAGGGAAGGAAGTTCTTCCTCACACCCAGCTGGAGCTGCCTGTGTCCCAGTTTGTGCCCGCTGCCCCCTGCCCTGTCGCTGGGCACCACAGCCAAGAGCCTGGCCCCGTCCCCCTGACACCCCCGTCAGGTGTTTGTGTGCGTGGAGAAGATCCCTCTCAGCCTTCTCCTCGCCAGGCCGGGCAGCCCCGGCTCTCCCAGCCTTTTGTCATCAGGGAGACGCTTCAGTCCCCTCACCATCTCTGTAGCCCTTTGCTGGACCCTCTCCCATAGTTCCTTGTCTGGAACCGGGGAGCCCAGCACTGGGCACGGCTCCAGCTGGGGCCTCACCAGGGCAGAGCAGAGGGGAGGGTCACCTCCCCCCACCTGCCGGCCACGCTCCTCCTCGTGCACCCCGGGGCACTGCTGGCCCCTTGGCCACCGGGGCACACTGCTGGCTCTTATCTCCGGAGGCAGCTGAGGAACACTTGGTTGTTGTTGGCTTATTCCTCAGTTGGATGTGATGACATGAGCATTATTCCTAACGTCATGCCCAATATTCATAGATAATAGAGATTTTCCAGCTCATTAGAAATGGATATTGATTACTTGTTCAGTCAGTAACTTTGATAACTAGTAAGTTTTCTGAGGAACAAGATGTTTTCTTTGGTGCTGGAAATGTGATCCGACACATCAGTCCTGCTCCAAAAGGCCGTGATGCCTTGCGGTTAGCTGTTTTCATTTGGAATACATAGACAAACTTCTGATGGACTAAAAAATCTTTGGATATTTCAATGTCATCTAAGCGATGAGAAAACTTTTAATTTCCTGAGGAATAAATAGCCAGAACAAATGTAGGAAATGCTATATAGTATGCCCCCTGTTATTTACTCTTGAACTAAGTCAAGTAACTTGCACCAAAAATAAGGACAGATCACAATATTATAGAAAAACAACAATGCTAAAGAATGGTAGCAGCTACAAAACAAACAAAAATAGTAACTTTTATTGCATCTTCCTATCAAAAACCAGAGTTAGCAAGAAACAGAGTTTACCTCCTATGAAAAAACAAGAGAAGCAGGTATTTCCCAATCCAAAGGATGAAGAGGTGGATTAAATTCTGCACTGAAATTCTTTCCTGCCTCACCCCTTTGTACACTTGCCCACATCATGTTAGATGAATCATTCAGTTTTATAGTCCTATTTGTATATTTGTGTGGGTTTCACATTTATCTAACAGTGCCTAGAGGTTGTCTGATGCCTGACCTTTTCCATAAACTTTTCATAGACTTAATAATGATAATTTATTTTTGCCAGATTATTTCCCTGGAATGCAGTATCCCTCTAGTAAAAGTATCCTTCACAAACTTGGCAGTGTGACCTTCTGGAGAATCATTATCTGTATTCCAGGTAGCTGTTCTACAAAACAAGGTGAAAGGCAGCTGAGAATTTTCTTGCCCTGGATGAGAAAAAAACAACCAAACCCCCAACATTTTAAAGAAGATGCAAATATTTTCCTCTGGCTGTTTGCAGCGTGTGATTTAATGGGCTTAAACAAAGAACCTGGCCTGACTAAGGTGTGTTGCATGTACCCTACTGAATTGCTCACATAGGCAGAGCATGAAATATACTACTGTCTTTAGTATGAGTACATGCATGTTTTCCCTGAGATGTTGCTTCATTCATATTATAACTGCACATATGAAATTGCATCCTTTTTCAGTTTTTATATTTTTTTATTTTTTCCTTTTATTCTGCTTTTTCTTGTGTCTGCTTATTCTAGCTGTCTGCTGGAGATTTTTGCTATCTCCAGAAAAAAACAAACCATTCCTTAAAGAAATGATCAATTCTTATGATCCTCTGTGATTCTTACTATCTTCTCCTTTATCTTCCAGTGGCTATTTCTGAGGGCAGAAATAAAGTGTACTCTTTTTGCTTACACTTTTGGAGTTGGAAGTGTTGCTGAATGAGTGGGTAGGCTTCTGAATATTTCCATCCTTCTGTGAATATGACCAGCTTTATGGGTGAAATCCTGGTGGCTGCTGTGTTGACTGAAAGGATTGGAAGCTGTAACTCTATGCAAGACTGTCATTCATCATTCCTTGATACTGTCAAGGGCAGGTGCAGTGTAGTGATGTGTTACAGATGTTAAGGTTAGGCTGTGGGTAAGCTATGAGCTGGATCCCAAAGTGGTCAGAATTCTCATGTCAAGGAAGGATGCTGGACATTGCTCTGAATTTCCTGTTTATAAAGTCAGCGAAAAAGCATGGCACATTAACTTGTAGGATGTTGTGGTTTAACGTATTTATTAAAGGAACAGTTAAATAGCTCAGGAAGGAGTAAGTAGTATGGAGCTGGTTTTTTTTTTTTTTTTTTTTTTTTTTTAAATGTTTGCTTTATTTTTCCCAGTCTGCTCTGGAATTTATTCACATGGTACAGGTGTTAGCTTCACTGCTACAATTGGAAAGCAACTTCTGATGAGAATTCAAAGATGTAACTTGAGAGGCAAAAGCTCTTGTTCTCAGGAAGGGGACAGGTCTTCTGAGAGAGTTCAACTGTTTTCATCAGGTAGCATTGCAAATCTTTATTTACAGTATTTTATTACCATGAAGCATGAAGATGTTAGAAACCGATGAGGGAATAGAGATGATGGTGTGGTTTTTGCAGAGAAGTTGAAACTGCACAGAGATCCTTCCATATGGGTGGTGAGGGAGTGATGGAGTATCCCCTGCAACATTCCTGGTTTTACTTGCCATTGTTTTCCAGTCCCTTGCTGCCTTTCATTCCTTTATATAACAGCCAGTCTTTGAAATTCAGCCTCCTTTTCGTTGGCTTGGTTATGTTGAAATGCAGATGTAGTTGCAAACCTAACTGTTGTTTCCTTTCCTGGCTCCTCCATTCCCAGTTTGCCCTGAGTTTCTGGAAACGAAATCCAAAATCTGCTGTTTCCTTGCCTGGCCTGTTGTGCAAAGTTCTCACCACATCTGCAGGCCTGTTGCTTCACTCACCTCTTTCGTGCCCCCTTTCTGCATAGGATCACAATTTTATGCCTGACATGTCCCATTATAACTCATTGTCAGAGTGCTTTGTGTGCCTGTCAGTTCTTGCTCTGCAAAATTCTGCAGTTCTAGCAATGCTGACAGCTGACAAAGTGTCCTAGAGCACCTTCAGCTGAGATAAAGTGACAACAGCATTTGGAAGCTAAAACCTTGCAGCCTAGTTTTTGCATGTGTTTTTGCAGACTCCTGTATGTATTCTGAGCACCCTCAAAATAACGTAGATCCTTCCAGGAAGAAGACAATCCTTAGACATTGATCCTACGATTCCTTTGAATTCCTCTATAGCTGAACCTAAAAAAGTCATAGGAATAAAATGTCAAGTAAAGCAATTGAGAGTAACCAAAAAAAATGCTCAGAGCAACTGAATCTCTTTCTCTCATTTTTGAGAGGAAGGGGTATTTTCCTTCCTGTTATTTCTGTTCTAGAAAAGTTCCAGAAGTCACAGAAAGTGCTATTTTGGCCAAAACTAAAGCAAGCCAGGTCATATGTTTTACTGAGAAAAAACCAGTGCAGCTCAGAGTATTTCAGTAAAGTGCTTATTTACTAACACTCTTCCCCCAGCATAGCAGTTACTTGAGTTTATAAAAAATTGTCATAATTTGTTTATATTACGTTTGTACATATTTGGCAGCTTTTAGCCAAAGGCACTTCTAATAAAGTGTTGACTTAGCAGGAACATTGTTTAACTCTCTGTCTCTTGTTTTGACAGAACTGGAAGTGTCTGATGGTGACCAGTTTTGCAAGCATTAAGGTGCCACCGAAGCCTTAGAGCAGGGTGAGGCTGTTGGCTACGCTTCACCCACGCTAGGCAAGAATGTGGTTATTGCTTTGCTGTAGTGTGATCGGAGTGCTGGTATGACAGGATTAGCAAACTTACTCCTTTGAGGTCCAGATCGCTTGCTTTGTGCTTCTGCCATAACAGATCAGGGGACATGTAAAACAGCTATTGAAGTTGTTCAAGCCTGTGGAGTGCCTGGGTGGGAAGCTTTTGTAGTATGAATTGACTCGCACTTGCAGAATGATCAAACCTGTACAATTGCATTATTTACTACGTACTTGTATGTACATATTGTTCATTGAGAGACCTGCAGGCTCTTCCTTTTCTGTCTCTGTGGGATTTGGACTCCTTTTCCCTCAATGTCCCTGTCAGCTCTTCAATCACAGGCATGCAGCCTCAACTGCTTTTTAAGAATAAAGCCATATTTGGGGAAAACCTTCATTTGCAAAGCATTTGTGAACTCTAAACAGCATTGACTTTTTTGTGGTATATTTACAAATATGGCTCAATTATATATTAATACAGTGGAACATTCTTAAGCAGATTCCCAACTCTTTCACCTATCATATGCTACCCTTGCTGTGATAGATGCCGAGGGATGTAACCCCATCACTGCGCTCCCTCCATCCATGGAGGGCTGGATCTCCATTGCAGGGGGAATATGCAGACTTCACTCCTGTCTCTATGATGCAGCCTGGTGAATGCTCCGCTGTTCCAGTGGGGTCTGCCTTTCCTGAGCAGAGAAGGCAAGGCCAAGACACAATTTATCTGTCTGTAAGATCTACCTGAAAGCTGAGTGACACTTGCAGAAGGTGGACACTGTTAGTTGTAACCCTGAGTGTCTGCTGTCCATCCCCAAAAGGATAATGATGAAATTCTGTGGTATCTTAACATATGGATTAATTATTGGTCTAATATTTGTGTTTTGGCAGATTTGAATTAGTATGTCTCTATAATTGTGTGGTATAGCCTCCCATGTTATTCACTGGCTTTATGGCTGCTACAGGGCAGGTCTGGGATGCCTAGGATGATGTCTGAGTTGTACAGAGAGTCATTTCACTTGGTATGAGGGGAAAGAATGGGTTGAATCAAGCAAATGGTTTTATTTGACTAGTTTCATACAGAATAGTGGGTTTTTTGCTCTTGGGAGGGCTGGCTAGGTGGTGTAGTGTGGGGAGGACGCTCCCCCCCTCCAAGCTTCCTCCGTTAAATATGTACTGCTTCTCTGCAACATGGGGCTGTGGTGCAGGTGTGGTCTGAAGTCATGTCAAGCCTTATGTTCCAGTCTTTGCCACAGAATAATTTTTCTCTTTAGAAATGTATGGTAAAGATGGCTTTCATCATCGTAGCTATGGGGCAATGCAGTGTCCTCAAGTCTGCACAAGACGGAAAGAAAGAAAACAGCAGTTTGTGTTAGAGACTGCTGTATCCTTCTTGCACCTGAGAGAGGATGTAAAGCAGCGAGCAGAACTGAACAGCTGTGATCCATATACTCCATCGTTAACACGTTTTAGTATGAAAACACTTGTTAGGTACAATGTAACTGTAGTTAAGATGTGTGTGTGATTTCGCACATACTTCAGATCTGCTCCTAGGTAGGTCATGCACAAATCTCTTCTGAAATGCTGTTTGCCTCTAGGAATAAATAGGACGAGTGAACTGTGTAATTGCTTCCAAGCCATGCTGTCAGGCAGCACCCTCCTTGCATGGGGAGGCATGAGGCACACCTCCTTATCTCTGAGCACCTATCAACATGAATGCAAACAGGTGACACATAGGCCTCTTGGTTGTGTGTTAAAAGAGGTGGTGCTAGAAAAATACTCCTATTGGAAGCACTATTGCCAGTGTGCCCTAACTATTCCTTTAGCAGAGTTTGGGGTAAGTGGTATACTTTATTTTAAATTGCTGTGCTTGAGGACTGTCCGATTAAGAGCATGTTCAGATTTCCTGAATTGTACACTGTGCATGTAGGTACAAATTTTTATTTGCAGCTCAGTGCCTTTTTTTTTTCCCCCCTCATGTTTTCGTTTATTCATCTCTTTTGTGCCTTCTTCTCTTACCTTCTCCCCCCCCCCCCCATCAGCCCTCTAGCAGCATGGGTTTTGCATGTTTTGTGCAAGCCCAGTTCAAAATGCATATTCCCTGTCCCCAGACTGCACAGGGGAAAGCCTGCATGCCAAGCCAATTTCCTTAATTTATGCAGTAGCAGCACTGCCATAGTCTTGAATGTTTTATCACACCGTAGGGTTCTGATATTTGTGTTCTGGAGGCAAAAATGCGAGCCTGTTAATACTGAAGCCTATTAATGTGAAAGTACCTTGGATTAGGAAATCCACTGAACAAGAAGAGCACTTGTTTAGCAGAGCATCCCCTCTTGGCAAGCCACAATCTGGATATGTGTATGTGGAGGCTCCAGAGCAGCAGCTGTATGGGCACAGCTTACGTGATGGTTGTAGGGGTCCTGTCAGCAACAGAAAAGGCTGGTGGAGTTTTCCCAGCACTTGGTCATAACCCCTGTCTATCTGCATGCTAGGTGAAGTGCAAAGCTAGAGCTGAATGGAATTTAAGGAGGAGTTTACAAAAGGCAAGACCCTGGAGGGCTTGATGTGGAGCCTAGAACTGTGCCCATCAGTGATTTTTTTCAGCCAAGGAGTTCTTACTTTTGGAAGCAAGATTTGGGAATGATCATTTAAAATGAACTCAGATTTTTTTTTTTCTTTTGGTGACCTGATGAATTCTAAGTGTATCATCAATTTCCTCTGGTTCTTCCTTTCCTACTTCCCACTCCTGATACACAAGGTACAAAAATCTGGAAGAAAACACTGGAAGGTGTGAAGCTGTAAAGTCTTATTTTAAAGAAAGCAAATTGAAAGGAAAAAATGGCATGGGTTTTTAGTAACAGGGCCATGACTTTTAAAAACCCCACAGCAGTTTTTGCTATGAATATACTTTGCTGTGAATATATTTTTATTTCTGTTATGTGGAGCTGGATGTGTCTGGGCATTAGGACTGCAGGTCTGGGAAGTAGAGGGTGGAGATCACTTTTTAAATATTTGTACAGGGAGGAGGACAAGGCTTGAAACTGCTATGAAAATAGCTCTTTGCATGTCTCCAAGGATAGGTTAACTGTGCAGGATTTCACAAGAACCACTCCCTGGAAGTATTTGAATAATAGATTGACATTATGAGGTGCAGTGAAAGGTGTGTGCATTTCAAAAGGCTAAGGAGAAAATTTCCTTCTCAAGCAAATCCTTCAGATGCATTTTTATGCCCTTCCTGTGAAGTGTTCCTAGTTCTCTGTCAGTCATTTGCAAATTGTATTTGTTACCAGCTCTATGGAGAATTGAGGTTCAAGCGGTCCGAATGATGTGGCATGTTTGCCCAAAGAGATACTCTAGAAATTGGATAGAACACTAGGAACGCCTTTAGGTTTTGCTGCCCCAAGGTCTAACTGTGACCTCTCTTACCCAGAGTTTTCACCCAGCTCTGTCCAGTGGCAGGGTGCAGCTGAACCGTAACAGTTTCTTACAGCTCTGAGGAAGAGCTGTAGCGCCCTGTCTTCCTCTATAAGATCTTGCACAGGGTGCATGATAGATTAGCTTTCTTACAACATTAATTAGTGATTTGGTGGCACTATCATTTGTATCTGTTATGAAAAGGTACCTAGTTATAGCTAGCTAACAAAATATCAACAAGACAAGGCAAATACTTCTATACAGGTAGGATAGCATCGTAAAAGATGTGAAGGTAACTTGGCTTTGTAGAATATACTGGCCCCAAGATTTGCATTTAAGCCTTTTAAGCAACAATTAGTTTAGGTGTATTGAAGCTGAAAGAACATTTACTTGAGTAGAGGGGCAGCTTACACAGCCCTTTGCCCTTGGAGATCATGTAAGGGCAAATGAAAAACCATGTATGAGATGAAAGTCTAAATCAAACCCAGTCTTTAGTAAAAAACTCTTTGTTTGCCTTTTAAAATATTTTTCCCTTCCTTCTAGTGCATTTCAATTAAAAGACTTTGTAGAGCTACAAGGTAGGCAATCTGATTTTACTCTTTTTTTTTTTTTTTTTTTTTCTTTTTCCTTTCCCAACAGTGGGGAGGATTTAAAAAACAACAAAACCCCAAAAAGCCCTTTGCTGGTACATTGAGTGTGGCTAATGAGTCAGGGCTTTTAATTTCTTCAAAAACTGTTCTTATGTCAGTGTGTGGCTGCCTGTTCAGCTTGCTTACTTGAATATGCCGCTCCTTCAGACCAGATTGTGGTGTATTTATGTAAAAAGCTCATACTATTACTGCAGGGGTTTTTAGTTCAATTTTTTACTCTATTGCGCAAACCTTTGTATTAAAACGCCACAGTGGAAAGTGAATTGGCTGGCTGTGATGTGGTAGTGAGTGTGAACTCTGTCACCTAAACCCCCTTTCCTGCAAGATTTTACTGTCCTCAGTGGCATAATGCAAAATACGCCTTGGCTGGGGAAAGGGAAACTTGAAAACTGGAAATGGCAACAAGGTGTTAGATGCTTTCCACTGACTTTTCAGTTGGAGAGTATCTGGGTGTAAATCTGACCATCGTCGGTGTGTGAGTGTGGTAAGTCCCGTCATGGCTAAGTTGACTGATCACGGTTCTGTCTTGTAACCAAGAGTGGTACTTACAGAGTTGAAGCTTTAAAGATAGTTAAAGTTTGAGAGTTACGGTTTTAGCTTAACAGTGGTGATTGAGATACGGAGTTTGTTCTAAACCTCAAACTGTCAGTTGATATTCAAGAAGTGATTTGATATTTTGTCATTGATGCAAACTATTGCGGTGTTTGACTTGAAATTATTATCTTTATGTAGTTCAAGCTACAAGTAGTTCCAAAAATACTTACAGTTGAAACAGCACATTTTTTTTCTTTTTTTTGTATATTATTTCATCATCTATCTTATTTTTTTGTATTTTGGTATCTGTTTCCCTCCTTCATAAGAGGCAATATAATGCCAGTTTTATGTTGGTTTTAGAATGGTTATTTTAGGCTTATCTTTTCATGTTCATATGTTTGAACACAACATAAGGCAGCTCTCTACTGTTTGTTTGCAGGGAAGAGAGGCTCAGTAGCTACTCAACAGGGAAGTACTAGTGCACTTACATCAGTCTTTCTAGTATCTAGTATACGTGAAATTTACCAGTGATTTTTGTAATATGTTCTAGCTCTTACTGCTCTTTGTTCACACACTATCGAATATGGTTATTTTTTCAAAGGCTTAAAAGGATAGAAAGAAACTTCATAAAATGTGTACAGGCCACACGAAAATGTATCTTGTTTAATGGCAATTCAGGATCAAGATTTAGTTTAAATTATTAACTAGCATCATGATGAAAACTTTAAAACCTTTGAAAATTCGTCCTCTAAATAAAGCAAACCCCAACATAAACAACAAAATGTTGCTTGGTTATTTTTCCTTTTTGTATGAAAAAACTTATTTGAGACTGAAAAATAGCTATTAATAGAAAACGATTGTAATTTTTATTTAAATACAGTGGGCCGTCAGACATTTTTTTTTTCATATGTTAATAAACGTCCCAGTGAACGTAAAGTCAGAATTACATTGCTTGTAGGTTTAAGTAGCTTTTGCCAGCTTCCATGCAGATTATAAATGGTTCTGCAGTTCGTGTTCCAGATGTCTTGAATACTTAGATCTTGTTTTCCAGTCTTCTCCTGAAGTTAAAATCTCTTTCTAGTAGGAAGAATGTTATAAAATTAACTATGTCCTTTTTCAGTCACAGCTGCATTTGATATTGGTAATTGGCATAATTGAGAGTTTAAGGTAAAACCAGCGTACAAGTACAGAACTGGTCCCACTGCTGGATGCTCTGTGGTACAAACCATGATTTATATTTTAAACATTTGTCAAAATATGCCTTGGCAGAGTTGTTGACTAACTAATCCTTTTTTGCTTTGCTTTTTAAGGTGTCTTCTGAATTCTCACTATGTCTGATGGGGACTATGATTACCTCATAAAATTTCTAGCACTCGGTGATTCTGGAGTAGGAAAGACCAGCCTTCTTTACCAATACACAGATGGCAAATTTAATTCCAAATTTATCACAACGGTGGGCATTGACTTTCGGGAAAAGAGAGTGGTGAGTCTTCACAACCAGTGAAAGTGGTAAAACTGTAAAATGGTACCTATCTTGGTGATGGCTAGAATCTATTTAAAAAAAATCTGATCCTTATGTGTAGGCATGCAATCAATACTTACTGTGTACTTAATCTCTTGACAAGGAAATGATCTCATTTGACCTGGTTATTTTTGTCATTGTTGTGTGTTATCCCTTTCTGTTTCTCCCAAAGTTTAAGTAAGAAGAGCTGATCTAGGCAACCATTTCTTACTGCTCAGCAAGTGTTGATGAGTGTATTTACTCCAAGAGTTGTGCACACAATACCTGGATTAGCACTTTTATTGTTAAACTCTCTTCAAGAGGAAGGATTGGGCTGTAATAAAAATGTTGTTGTTTCTTTTTTGAACCAAAATGGCTACTGTACAAAGAGTGCAATGTTGATTTTAAAACACATGAATGAAATGGGATCACATGATACATGGAGCTGATTTGGCTTCCTAAGCAGTTACCACTACCAGAGAAGAACTGTGAAAAATAAGGTAGTTTGGGGTGCATTTTTTAAGCCCTGAATTGTTATTAAACCAGGCAAACATACGTTTGACATGAAGCTGAGCAGTGCGTTATGATAACTAATTGGATGCTCGTCCTTACCGCACTCAGAAATAGAGCTGGCACAAATTTTTTTAGTTCTTATGTAGAAGTATTAAATGCCTTTCAGTGTAGTCTGATGATTTCCCAAGTGTCCAGAAATCCGGATGGTGTCATGGGCATTGTGCAGACTGGCTTTTGATGGATGACAATGCACCACTGTAGCGCAATGAGTAAATATCTTAGTGAAATGCGAAACTGGTCTCTTGAAGAAGTTACTGTTCCTTCTTTGGGATAGTAGACGTGGCAGATATGCTTGATCGGCGTATTTGGTAACGCAGGATAAGGTTTAGGTTTCACGACCTGAATCACGTAATCCACAAATTCAGCAAGTTTATGTGTCTTTACCAGAGTTACAAACATATCTTTAGTCTTAGGTACAATGACAGTTGAAGGTAAAGAAGATGACCTAACATGAAGTGTTCTAAACAAGACATGAATCTATTTTCATCTGATCCTTCCAAAGCTAACAGATGCCCTTATTTATATTTTCATGGCAGTACTCTCTTCAGCTTTTATTATTATCATCCAGTTTCTGCTTTTTAAGCTCTGATATGATAAGATCTACTCTCAGCTCTTTTCCAGCAATCTTTTGGCACCTAAGAAGAGATATCATTATCTTCATGAGTTTGCTAATGAGGTTCTGATAGTGGTATGAATGTATAGCCAGATTGCATGATCCGATGGTAGCTTTCTTGTAATTATATTTTAATTTGATCATGATACAAGATAATAGGAAAAAGTTAGAAAATGAAAATATTAAAATTAAGCTTGTCTAATGAGACAATGGTCGCTGTAAATCTGTTTTGAGTCCACTGTCTATTGGATAATGTTCTTCCAGTTTCAGTTTTTTGTAATTTTGCATCTAATTGAATATTCAAAAATAAGCATCATGTAACCCATATTACTTCTGTCTTATAAAGCAGGGGGACTGAATTGTAGCTGGGATCTTTGTGTCGACAAGTGCTCCATTTAATGACTTTAAATGTCAGTTATTTTGTGTTCTACAGAGGCTGGACTGCTAACACTCAGTCTTGCGAATTTACCTTTTACAGGTGTATAGACCTAACGGGCCAGATGGTGTTGGTGGCAGAGGACAGAGGATACATCTTCAGCTCTGGGATACTGCAGGGCAGGAAAGGTATGTTCCACCACCCACCTAGCAAGTAAGGCTGTTGTCATCAAGCTAGGTGCAAACAGAACCAAGTACATGAATTCTCTTTGTCAATTGTTCCATTTCAGTTGTACAATGGAAGATGGGAATGTGCGCTTACTTTAGCAGTGATGGAAAGTTTCCTATGAATACCCATTAAATTACAAGTGTAATTTACAACTCTAGAACATTTAAACTGTAATCGTTGCTTTTCATCTTTTGGAAACTGTCAGTTTATTTTTTCATGGCCAATGCATATAGATGCTTTTAAAGGTTTTCTTTTTTTAGTTTTCCTTAAATTTCTGTAAATATGTTGAGGTCTTGGGAAGGTCAGACAGGTGAAATCACCTCAAAAGATTCTTTTCTATTTCTCTATCAAAAGACTAGCAGCAGTGGTTGATGATCTTAAAATTAAGAACTGATATGTACAGGGGAAAAATTTCTGTTCAAAGTTTGAATTTCATTCTTATTTTAATTTCTGAATCTTGATCAAGTCATGCTTTATAGCATAAGTCTTTGTCTAAAGCTGTCACACTCAAGTGAAATGTCCTTGACTTCCTTAGGCCTTGATTAGACCATAGTAATGTCAGCAATTCTTGTTATGCAGTCCCTCCTCCAGCAAAATGATTACGATAAATATTTTGTTCTAGTTAATTCAGTCTTAAGTTACCTCTGGTTTATGACTATACGCAATTATATTTTCTAAGTAACTTGTGAGACGAGCCAACTAATTTGACTTTGCTGGCCTAGGTTTCGTAGCTTGACAACGGCTTTCTTCAGAGATGCCATGGGGTTTCTTCTACTCTTTGATCTGACAAATGAGCAAAGCTTTCTGAATGTCAGGAACTGGATAAGTATGGCATTTCTTTATTTTTTCTTTATTTCTTTGCATGGGTGTGGAGAGGGCTATTTTTATAAATATGGAGTCTCACTGAGAAAGAGAATTGAAAATACTGGTTTTTATAGCTTTCTCAGCAGAAGAAAGTAAATGTTGCATTCATAATTGTGATAGCTTCAAGTGGTGGCTTCTAGTGCTGACTTGAAATACAGCTTTGTCTACTGGACTTTGAATCTTAACCTATATAAAAGCAGGATGAGAGAACATCATATCCCCAGCTCTGGTGATATTCAGTAATGTAAGTGTGTGGAAAGCCTGTGCAAAACTCTGTTTTGACTCACCTGAAGCTTTGTCAGCAAAACTTGATGGAAGGCAAGTGTTACTAAGCTGATGTATCTAGGCGAAGGAGTTCCCAAACTGCATCATCCACCAGGAGAGGGAAGCATATCCTTTCCTGGCAGCTCACTGAAGATGCTTGGTGAGCCTAACTTCTTAAGCTACAAATACAGAGCTTCTGTGCTGACTTTGCCAGGCTTCTGCTCCCCTGGCTCGCTCCCTGGCTTTTTCATTGGGTACATGATAGCGGATGTCCACCTGTTCGCTGGCTCCTTGTGCAATAGCAGAAGTCCTGTGAGATAACAGAGAACATACTTGTTTTCCATCTTTCCAAGAGTAATTTTCCTGAAGGACTTTGTGTCCCCTGAAATGCAGTAGTGCTCTTAATGAGCTTTATGTGTGACAGTAGGTTGTGACCCCAATTCGTGTTGTTGCTGTTAGGTCAGCTACAAATGCATGCATATTGTGAAAACCCTGACATTGTATTATGTGGAAACAAGAGTGATCTGGAAGACCAAAGAATGGTGAAAGAAGAAGAGGCTAAGGAACTTGCAGAAAAATATGGGTAAATAACTTCCTTCCAGTTATTGCTGTGTTTAAAGCAGAATGAAATGTTTTGTGTAATGCCTTTTCTGTATACTGAAAGGTTATTGTGAGAGTAAGTATTTTAGAATGCTTAACTGGCCAGTATTGATACCTTTTTTTCTGTCAGAGATTACTGGTTTCTGCATTGCTTAAAAATTCATCAGTATTGCAATACTCCTGCACTGGAGATTGGTAATTCTTCTTCTTTCCTTGCAGTAAACAAAGTAAGTTTTCACAAACATTCTGGAAAACAGACAGAATTTAGCTGGAGAGGTGGGTGAATGATGGGAGTCTAATTCTTTGTTCTTGCCTGTGCTGAGGCTTTCTAGGGGCACAGGAACCCCAGGTCTCTTATAAAATGAAATCCAAAAGAGCATTTGGTGAGGTGATGAGTGTCATGTCAGATTTTAGGGAAAGCAAAAATAATTCCAAGCAATGATATCCTAATTTACAAGCTAAGCTTGTAATTTACAAGTTTTACACAAGTTTGCTGTAAGGTAACCATTGTCTCTAGCATGGCCATGGAAACATGTGGCCTCAGTTTCTTTGAGAGCCTTGGGACCCATTCCCCAGCATTTGCACAGTCTGCTTACAGAGTGCTGGGTTCCCACAGAAGAGCAGTTCTGGTCCAGACCACGGTTCCCCAGTTCCCTAGTTCTCTGCCTCCTCCTCAGTCTTCCCTCAACTGTTCAAGCAGTTTTGGTAGGACTGTACCTTAGGTGAATTTTTTGTGGCTTAGCTCCGTAGGCGTAAGCTGTGTCTTATTGCTGTGTCTTACTGCAGGCATCTGCGCGCTCACAGACTCCCAGGGAGAGTCTGAAAACCGAGTCAGACCAGCAGGAAGACAGGGTAGCTTTGCCCTTCCCCACAGGCACAGGTCATGTGTTCCTAGAGGAACTATGTGAAATCTTTGTTTCTGTCGAACACTAATTAATCCCATAGCACTCATACCCCCTTAACTCTTCCATGGGTCTCATCTCTGGATTACATTGCATTTCAGCGTGGATCAGAAGCGCACTTCTGAACCAAATATTTTGTTGTGGTTTGATTCACATAGTGGAGCAGCTTTCTAGCATGAGAACTGGATTCCTTCTCGGTTGAAGAATAAACAAGACTATGTGCTCTAGCCAGTAATCTGCGCTCAATCTGGACGGGTAGATGAGAGCTGGTCCAAAGTAAAGCCTACAGAACGTGCATAGCGTGAACGCTAGGTCAGCAGTGCTGACTGCCTTGTTCTGGAGGTCCAGCCCTCCTGTGCCATGCTGTTTCCTATCGCATAGTCACAAATTAGCTTTCCTTGACTTTGAAGAATCATTTGAGGCAAATCACAAGCAACCTATTAGAGCAGTATTACCTTATTATTTTTTCCTTCTGCTGCGAAAATGCTTGTTTGAAGTCAATGTCACACAGACAACAGCAAGTGCAGACGGTACTTTAAGCAGCTACTTGTGAAGGAGCAAAAACTTTTAAACAGCGGTTGATGGCTTGTGGCTATTTCTTACAGATTTGAAAGGGATCTCTCTGTGTGACTTTTGGAAATAATTTATTAAATATTTATCTTTGTGGGTGAAAATGCCAACTTCATTTAGGAATAGGGAGCTAAAAGTCGAAGTTATAGATCACGTCCAATATGTTGGCAGTTACAAAGTTCTCTGCCCTCTAGAGATGAGACAGGATAGCTGATGGGAGTCACTCCTGAGGGGAGCAAAATAAATCCTGCTTCAGCACAAGTGTGAGATAGTGAATATCCCCTTTCTGTGGAAAGGCGTTGTGCTGTTAGGTGATGTACTTTGAAAATGGTTGCAGGAGACCTACACGCTGAGGCAGTAAGGTAATACTTCGACGACTCATTGAATCTTGCAGGTTAAGTAAGAAAGACTTAAAATTAGGAAGTGGTAATACCTGTCACTTGGGGAGTAACGCTGATGGAGCTGCCCTAGCACCACCCTGTGGGGAGCACCGAGTATGGAAGCTTGAAGCCTACAGACTCGCCATTGAAACATCCTGATCCACAGCAGGAATGAAAGCTAGCAATGTATTTTCAGTACCCAGGTGCCCAGAAACACTTGTTAACAAAGACATAGGTAGTCTGAGCAGGGAGAATATTATTTTTTTTTTTGTTACGTAAGAGAGTTTATAGTTGAAGTGCCAACAGAACAGTCACATTTTGTAGTGGTAAGGGCACCACATTAGGAATCTGTACTGCCTTGCCTGCAGGGGAACATCCATACTGGCAAGAATCCCTAGCTGATGTAGATAGAAATCAGTGAGGAGGACACTTGTGCACACAAGGCCATATAAAGTAATTGCATCTCTTGTGGGGAACAGGGCTGAAAAAACCAGACCTCAGGAGCACAGCTTCAGGAACTTATACTGACCAGTGCCTCTGTAAACTGTGGACTCCATGATGTAAATTAAAGGTTATCCTTCTGCCCTACCTACAGAGTCAGCCATTTCATTAATTTATTTTGCGTTTCAGACCACTAGCCACTTAGTGTCTTTCTGCTATGGAGTAGCAGTTGCCTTTGTGTGACTTCTAAGTATGTGGCAGTAATCTTGTACTGTTTTTTCTCCTATGAATATAATAAACTGTGTCAGTTTGTGGTTTTTGTCTCCTGCAGAATACCGTATTTTGAAACCAGTGCAGCTAATGGGAATAATGTAAGCAAAGCCATTGAAACTCTGCTTGACCTCATTATGAAGCGCATGGAACGGTGTGTGGATAAATCCTGGATCCCAGAAGGCGTAGTGCGTTCCAACGGGCACAGCTCTACAGAACAGTTGAACGAGGAGCAAGAAAAAGGCAAATGTGGCTGTTAGCTCTGTTACAGTGAAGTTTAATGTATATCATAAAGTATAGTACAGTTGCAGTTTCACTGTTTAACTTATGGACAAATCCCATTGTGTAGTTATTTAATGAGCTATATTAATTCTTGATATTAATTTTTGGTTTTGTTCTCTCAAACAACAAAAAAAAAGTTATGTAGTTTATTAGTGATGGGACAGAGGTTTAATTTGGTGCAACATTGGATATTCCTCTAATTCTCTAACTGGGAGGGAAGGGAAGGAGAGGAATTTTCATTATCAAATTTAGAAACATGCATGGGCAGTGAGAAGGGGTAGCCTTCTGAACTGAGGGATTTTCAATTGCCCTTTGAAGGCTGCATTAAATGCACAGACTAGGCATTTACATACTGTGACAGCTCATGGTCTCTGTTAACAGGAAGCTTACAACATGGTCCTTGGTTTTGAACAGAAACATTTAATCATTTCATCAATCAATAACAATCTTGAAGAGCAAATCCTGTGTTCTCCACAAAAGCCTGCGAGTAGCTTTTCCTTGCGCTCTCAAACCATCGATTTTTAGTGATCAAAACCAAAAGAAAGGTATTCTATATAGAATAAAGAGCTGCAAAGAAGCACAGGGGCACGTATGTAGAGCATTTTGGGTATGTCATGAAATTGAACTTGTCAACTACAACTGTACTATATCAAATATATCCAACACAGCCTATAAGACCTCCTGAAATAATTTGAATTTCTAGAACATGCATATACATATATTTATATGTAAATGGCATAACTGTACATCTGTTGTTGTGTTTCTTTTATGTTACCGATCATGTTTCAACAGGAATGTAGGGGCAACCTAGATGTCAGCAAAATTTCATCAGAGCTACTGCTTTGCACTGGGTTTGTTTTACCAAACACAGATTTGGAATGTTTCTTCAAATTGGATTGATAAGTGAATGATGATTGTCTTCTGGTGAGATGCAGCTAAGATACCAGTTCTGTCTAGATCAGTATTTCTATAAATTTATAATGCTCGTTTTATTCTGCCAACCTTTGTGTCATGTATATCTTGGCTATCATATATTCCTTTATGGCTTGTTCATTTCCTTTAGGTGGTATTTAAAAAAGAATAGAGTTGCTTTTCTTTTTTTTCCCCCTATGGATCACATAAATGTCGATTTTGGTTTCAGTGGATCATGTTACTCTTTGATCATTTTTATTTATTCATACAACCTAAGGAGCAATCAGTATTTTTGGGGTCTTTTTTCCAGACTGATTTATAAGATGTGCCTGGCAAACTGTTTTCTACCCTAGCAGAGGTTGTATAACTGTAAAGTATTGCCACTTATAGTCATAACATGCCAAATTGAGTCTTGTTAGACTTTCCACAACAGTTTGTTTACAAAACTACAAAGCTATTACTTCTTTAGAAATTATGTATTTATTTATTTAAATATTCTAACTGCTGCATTTTCGGGCAAGTATTGATACCAGTTTCAAACATGAATTGCAGCATAACAAATTTTTTGAAGGACCAAAAATGTTTCTAGAATAGGAGCTAATTAAAAAAAAAAAAATATTTGAAGTAGCCTCTGGTTATATTAATAATACAAGAATAAGTGTTAAAACTTGGTTCTTAAAATATTTTACAAAGTAACACATTGTTCTTTAACACAACATGTAAATATTAGATTTTTATCACAGCCTACACAGAATATTTTGAAAGTGCAATATAATTTGACTGCTTTGGGGCTAGGACAGAGATTAAAGCAATTTATATTGAATAAATACAGTTTTGTGGTTGGGTTTTTTTTTTTCCTACTGTACAATACCAAGTTTCTAAAATGCTTGTAGACCAGCATTACTGTAGTTTAACTCAGAGTGCCTTTTGAAGTTACCATCATGTTTCTGACCAGTAGAGTATCGAGCTACTGTAGGACACAATACATTTCAATGTACTGCAGTGTCTGAATGTCTTTTCATGTAACTCTTTGCTTTTCAGAGGGTTGCAGTGGAACTTTATCATGTGTTAACTTTAACGGGAGTTTTTGTGCTTATAGCTCTATCCAGTTCCTGAAAACATCCAAGGATTATTGCAACCAACTACTGAGCTAAGTGACTACTGAAATAGTGTAAAAAAATTTCCTTTTGAATACTTAGTTTAGATTTGATATTAAATAGTAAATGCTGAAACTGTCATATTTTTGTTATGCATATTATATGTCACTATTTACTGTATAAAGAAGTCTACATAAAATTGCTTTGATGTCAGCGTTTGAAATGGGCTGTAAGATTTATCAGTTTGAATTATTCTGTGACAAAACTTTTGTTCCCTTTTTAACTCTCACGAGAAATCATGGTAAATGTTTCTTGACAGCAAATTACAGTATTGTTACAAGTCTAGCATTGGTTTCAAAACAAACAAGGAAACAAAGAATTCTCCGTGATGAGAAACACTTACTTCAAGAAAAGTTTTTTCCATCCAGTGTCAGACAAAAGTGTTGATCTGTAATGGAACAAAGCTTTGGGAAGGATTTCCATTATGACACTTTGTCCTAGGATTTCGTATTAATATAAAACAGTTAAACATTTCTTATCTGAACTTGTTAGTTTGGTGGGGTGCCCGTGGCTGGATGCCAGGTGCCCAGCAAGCTGCTCTATCATTCCCCTCCTCAGCAGAATGGGGATGGGGGTGTGGGGAACAGAAAATAAGATGAAAAAAAATGCTTATGGGTCAAGCTAAAGGCAGCATAACGAAGCAATAGCAAGTCATGCGTGCAGAAGCAAAGGAAAACAAAAGATGTTTTCTGTTCTTCCCATCAGCAGGTGATGCTCAGCCACTTCCCGGGAAGCAGGGCTTCAGTATGTGTAGAGGTTGCTGCAGAAGAGGGAGACAAATGTTGTAAATACCGAATGCCCCCCTTCCTCCTTCTCTCTCTTAGCTTTTATGTCTGAGCAGACATCATGTGGTATGGAATATCCCCTTGGTCAGCGTGGGTCAGCTGTCCTGGCTCTGTCCCCTCCCAAGATCCTGCCCACCCGCAGTGTACCGATGGTGGTGGGAATGCTGGAGAGGCAGCCTTGGTGCTGGGCTGGCGCTGCTCAGCAGCAGCAACACACTGGTGTGTTCCCACCACCTTTCTGGCTACCAACACAAAGCACAGCACTGAGGGCTGCTGTGGGGCTCAGCCAGACCCAACACAGTTAGCATTAGTTGAACTCAATTGTAACATTTCCTGTTGTCTCAGTTTGGTATCAGTCTGTGTCCTTCTGTGCTGTCCCTGTGCATTGTGGGTTTTCTAGTTTGCAGAATGGTTGGGGTTGGAAGGGACCTCTGGGGATCATCTAGTCCAACCTTCTGCTGAAGCAGCTTCTCCTAGAGCCTAGATCTCATCCAGGTGGGTTTTTAGTGTCTCCAGAGAAGGAGACTCCACAGCCCCTCTGGGCAGCCTGTTCCAATGCTGTCTCATCCCCAATTCAATTGGATGTGGCCTGGAGCCACCTGGTGTTGATTTGTCCTGCTTGGAGCAGGACTTTGGTCTAGATGACCTCCAGACATGTCTATCAGCCAGCATGATTGTATACTCTACGAAGCTGGTGCTACAAGTGCGCATGACAGTTGTTTTGTATGACTGTATGACAGTTCTTTTAATTCTGTTAGGAAACTTGGACAAGTACATAAATATTTGCAGACCACAGTTTTGCTATGAGATTAAGGTATTGAGTTGAGTTATTTGGTGAAACAATTCTCGCTGTGGTAATCTGTCAAAAATCAAACAAATGAGTGGCTCTGTACTCAAAACCTCTTCCAGTGAGGCTGTTTTTCAGCTGGATGCTTAATTCTGTCTGTGAATAATTGTTAATGCAGTAGAAGTACATACTCTCTTTTTTTTTTTTTTTTTTTTTTTTTATAATTAATCTGGATTCTGGCGCCAGCAACCTTCAATCTACATTGCATTTTAGATCAGGAATAAGCACTTCAAATCCACAACGTAATGGCTTGTACTTGAAGAGGAGATTAGTGCCTTGATATGAAAAAAGAGCAGGGGGTGGGGGAGGATCCAATTGTAAAGGCTTGTAGTATCGCTGTGCTCTTACATCCCATCTGTCTGCTGGAGGCGTTGGTGACAGTCTGTAATCCGCAGTGTTTAAATTGTAGAAGCCACCAAATACTTCACAATACAGTACTCTGCCAGGAAAAAGCTTTCTTGAGTGAAATAAATACAGCCCGTGGGGAAGTCACATGGGCAGGAAACTCACAAGTAATCAAACTGAAAAAGAAGGATTGCAACTGCATATGCCAAAGCACAGCAGCCCTAGACCTCAGCAGACTTGTTTACTATTTGGTTTTGCCTCTAGCTGTAAACTTGGTGTCTTCATAACTTCCCTCAGAAAACTGCTTTGTGTATGTGTCTCTGCTGTTTCCTCTTATCAGCTGGATTGCCATCTTCTGTGCAGCCACAGAGCCTTCCCTCCGGCGTGCAGTGTGAGACTAACATCCTGCACCGTCCTATCTTGCTCTCTGCCTCCGAGTCAGTTTGGAGCTGTTGCTCCTTAGGGCTGGGGGTGAGTACTAGTCACCAGTCATACACTCTAGCCTCTCTCTCCTACAATAGGATGTGGCTGAGGTCTGGTTTTCAAAAAGATTGGAGACAAGTTCTGTGCTGATAAGGTTAGTGACTGTACTGTGTAGCTCTTTTTTTTTTCTTCCTGCTATCTTTCTTGATATAGCCCCAAGCTGACTGCCTTTTTTGTCGTTCTGAACACCAGAAAGCAAAATCTGCCCTAATGGCACATGCCATTCAGCACATGGATTTTTCACCAAATGCACAGATAGTTAATTTCTTTTAAATGGAGAAGCAGGAATTGTGGTGGTAAAGCCTTAGGTGTTGAGGAGGATTTCAGACTTTGAGGTGGGATGGCATCCTAAGACTGAAGAACAGGGAGAAGACCTCCTGTTCAAACATTTTAGGAAGGTACAGGGCCTGTCATTTAGGTCTTTTCACAATAAACTGGTTACTCTGTATGAGGGGGAACAGGAGTTACAGGTTTCTTAGAGTAATATGTGCATAACCGTTGGCTTTAGACAGTGCTTCAAATTTTGCTTTAAAAATTAATTCTCCTGTAGAAGACTTGAATCTTGCAAATACTGAAATGGAGCAGAAAGTAATTTGCCTGAATTCTAGAGTAAATCAACTATAGATTTAAAAATTTGTCTGACTCCTTTTCCTTTTCTTGGGTTACTGTCTCTAACTGTATTGTTAATACTGAGCCATTTCAGCTTCATTCCTTTTTCACACTTGGAACAAAATTTTGCATTTATAATGAGAAACCAACAGGGATCAGACACAGGCTGATCATAGAATTTTTTAATCTGTACTTAATTTCCATGCTAAGATATGAATGTATGTTTCAGGGAAGGGGAGCATCAGTTGGGAAAGAGAGAAGTCAGCTTCTTTTTGAAGTTGCAGCATTGTCCAATAGTTCACCCCAACTTTGTTTCTATGTATGGGGTGCTTTTTTGCTTTTTTAAATACTTTTATGAGCACGAATATCTCTCAGCTTCCAAAAGGATTCTTTCTGGTGAAATCAAAGGACAGACCACACTCCTGGTATAATGGATTGCAGTTAGCATGCATGTGGCCATTGTGTGTGTCTGGTGAGCGAATGTAGCATTTGTGGGTTTTGGCATATTGCTGCTTTTGTAGATACTCTTCTCACCCTTTTCCCCTTAGTAAACTGTTTGTGTAATGATTTAGAAATTGTGGCTCCAATCAGGTGGCAAATGGAGCTTGCTTACGGCTTCAAAGAAAGCACAGCAGTGGGAACTTCCACACAAACTGTAGTCTCAGCATTGTGCATGTGGTGGCCTTGTGCCCCAGTTTCTCTTTTTTGGAGCAGTAATCTTTTTGACATTTTATATATGACTGATCTGTTTTATTTTTATAAAGAGGTCTTGCTAAGACATGTAAAAAGTGTTATGGCCCTCCTTGTGTTCCATGACAGTTAAAGCCTGCCAAAGAAATGAAGACCAATTAGAAAAGTTTGTGCAACTCTACTCCTCAAAGAGTCAAAACCAAACCAAAATCCCTGAATTAAAAAATAACGTTCTTCCAGAATCCCTGGGAGGGAATGTGGTCTGGAATTAAAAAATAACGTTCTTTCGGAATACTTGGGAGGGAATGTGGTCTGGAATGTGTTTGTTTTGGTGAGGTGAAGGGTCAGTCCAACATTGTGCTGTGAAGGGCTTTATGTTCCACTGGAGCTGCCTTCCCTACTTCCCATGTAGTCCGGCGGAGACTGCATCAGAAAGCAGCTGCATCTGATTTCTTCAGCTGGCTTGTACAAAAGGAGCTCTTGGTTTTTTAGGTAGGCTTTATGTGGTCCAATTTACAGGACTCTTGGGAGGGAGTTGCTTAATTGTGGGTTGCTGGCCGCTGCACAGTAGGTTGCTAGATGCCTGTAGTGTGTGACAGAGCTCTCGTGTCGCAAGGCTGTGCGTTGTGGGTGTGAGGGGAGGCTGCCACGGCCCCGACACAACTGGAAGCGCCATTTTCCAGCGAGCACCTTGGGGACAGCTACGGCACTGGCACGTTGTACCTCCGGGTGCAACGCGGGCCCGGCCGAGGCGCTGGGGCCGGGCCGGCCGCCGGGTCGCTTTCGTGCCACGCCACCAAGTGTTTTGTAACGCCCACACACGGCGGGCTCGCTCAGGACGCGTGCTGCGGGCTGTGCCGCCGAGGAAGGGGCCCACGGCTGTCTTGTTCCCAGCCCGCTGCCTGCGTCGGGCCGCTGGAGCCCCTGGGCGCCGGGGCTGCGGGTAGCGGCGGCGGCAACTCGTCATCAGCCCAGCGCCGCTGCCGCTGCCCGCGGCCTGTCAGGGCCCCGGCCAGCGGCTGCGCGGGCTCTGGCGGGCCGCGCGGCCGGCAGGGGGCGCTGTGGCCACCCCAGCTGCGCCGCCCCGCCGCCTCCGGTCAGCTGAGCGCGCCCTTCCGGCGGGGCCTGCGGAGCGGCGCGGCCTGCGGAGCCGAGCGGCGCGGCCATGCGCATCGAGAAGTGCTACTTCTGCTCGGGGCCCATCTACCCCGGCCACGGCGTCATGTTCGTG
The DNA here is from genome assembly GCF_017639655.2 of Falco naumanni. Classification (NCBI taxonomy): domain Eukaryota; kingdom Metazoa; phylum Chordata; class Aves; order Falconiformes; family Falconidae; genus Falco; species Falco naumanni. The sequence continues at coordinate 17,892,489 of NC_054060.1, read as the reverse complement.
CGCAACGACTGCAAGGTACCGCCCGCCGCGGCGGCAGCGAGGCTGGCCCCGGCAGCGCCCGCGCCCGGCCCGCCGCCCCTTCGCGGCCTGTGCGGCTGGGTGGCTCGGCCTCCCCGCCGCCGCCACGGGCCCTGTGCCGGGGGCTCCCCCCGCGGGGGCGGGAGGCTCTCGCTCGCCCCGCGGTGTCCGCTTCTCACGCGGTTCGGTGCCAGCCGCTGCCAGGGCCCGCGGGGGACCCCCGACCCGGTCGGTGCCCCTGTCCCGGCCTGCCAAGCCTGGCTGGGCCTGCGGGCGGCAGAGTCCCTCGGGGCTCCAGCCCCCCGTTGCGGTGCTGCTGCGTGGCGCCGCCACCGCCCCGGCCCGTTCGCGGTGTGGGAGCCGTTCGGTGGAGCCATGCTGTCATTTGGTGTCTGTCGGGGCTGTCAGAAGTGTGGGCTGAAGGCTGGGCGTCAGTTTTTGCTAAGAAACAAGGTTCTTGGCAGAGCAATACAAAATCTTCATCCTTTAATTTTCTGATTTTGGAGAAGTAGGGCCTTCAGATTAACAGCAGGTGATTCTGAAGCTTTGATCAGTCCAGAAAAGCTGCGGGTTGTCTCTCTCGTGGTACTTGCTAAAGGTTGTAACCCGCTCAGATAGCTGATGTGGCTCACCCAGTTGATCCTGTTGGAACGGGATGCACATAGCGCTTCGGGCTTTACATCCCGGTGACAGTTTGGTACGTGAAATCTTGCGTACAGCTTCCCAGCCTCTGCTGTACTACTCATCACTTCTATAGGGCATTGGAGACCCTGGTGTGAAATGAGGCTTACACAAATAGCTTCCTTCCCATGCTCGGATGTCAAAACAAGTGCTGGCTCAACGCTGTTACTCATGTGAGTCACAGCTTTTGGGAATTTAGAGGTAGATGTAGATTGACACAGTTCCATTTACTAGAAAATGGCCATAAGGGGTGCATGTTCTGTAATTAAAAAAAAAAAAAAAAGGCAAAAAAAGCACAATGACAGATTAGTTGTGAACAGGTAGTCTGTGAAAGAACAAAATGTAATAGCAGATTTGTCGGAGGTAAGGTAAAAAGATGTGGTAGAAGAATGTAGAAAAAAATTATTTGAAGTTTACTACCTTTGTTAGAGGTTTCGTATTTTCTATTCCTTTTCTTTAGAAGTGACTGTTAGGTGGGAAGGAGAGTATGGTTGAGGAAAAACAGGGTTTGCAAAAACTGGTGAATAACAAATGTGATTTTGAATTTTCTTAAGTAATGTTTCAGCTCTGCTCTGGTTACTAGACAGCCCAGGGTTTTGCAAGTTGATGCACAAATTTAGGGAAGATTAAGAACTGTATGTAGGGATATGATTATATCGTTGCCCCCCTCTTTAACTTACTGCCATCTTGCTGCATACCCTTTGACTGGGAAATGTTTATTGAATTTGGGACAGTTTGGGATAGGGGATAGAGGGTTGAACTTCAGTATGGCTGTTAATTACATAATTTCAATACTAATAAAGGGGAAACTTCAGGTATAGATAGTGAAGTTTCTTTTATGCGTCTTTAACGGGCCTGAAAACATCACCTGGATGAACATAAGGCGCTGCCATGGCTAGCAGTGGCAGGTACCTAAAATGATTAAAGGTCAGTTAGAATGTTTTGGCATATGCTTTAACTGGTTTCAGTAAATTCAGTCCGGGACTTAAGTAATGTGCTTAGGACTCCTGTTGCAGGGTAATCTTTAAGGCTTAAAGCTACATTCTAGAAGATAGACCTTTTTTTGTCTATGTGTATCACATTCAAAAGTGTTATATGAGAGGTGTGAGAATTTTTTGTTGTCAGTATGGCACTGTATCTAAAAAGTGCTGACAGGTATGGAGAATTGTTTGCTCATAGTACAGGTTTGGTTTTCTAGTTATTTTTGCAGATGATAATTATCACAACTCTGGCATATTTTACTTCTGATCAGCTTATTTGTAAGTGTTTGTGCATGTCCCTGACAGCTGTGGAAATGACTTTATAATGAAAAAACAAGAATAGTGCTTGAAATGCTTCTTGTTAATAGCTTTATTTGAACTGAAAATACTGAGATTTGAAAGATGGATGTTTTCTCTATGAGCAATGTTAGAGAAACTATAGTGTTTGATATTATGCTTGCAGTGGGGCAAGAATAATGTGATTTGACCATAAGCTTTTTTTTGGTTACCCCCTCTCCCCTTCTTCTTTTAAGATATTTAGATTCTGCAAATCAAAATGCCACAGAAACTTTAAAAAGAAGCGAAATCCCAGAAAGATGAGATGGACCAAAGCATTCCGGAAAGCATCTGGCAAAGAATTGACAGTGGTAAGAAGCTGAACTGGTTCACACTTTATATTAGATCACTAAAATGGCAGAAATCTAGCCTCTTCCAGTTACAAAAAGGTTAGTTTAGTGTTGTGGTTTAACCCCAGCTGGCAACTAAGTCTCACGCAGCTGCTCACCTCTACCCACCCCCCGCCTTCCCCCCTCAGTGAGATGGGGAAGATAATTAGAAAAAGGGTAAAACTCATGGATGAAGATGAGAAAAAATCAATAATTGAAATAAAATTCATTCAGCTTGACTATAACTTGGAACTTCCCATTTCAGCTTTTGTGTGGAAGCCAGTGTATCAGGTGTCTGTGCTGGTAATACATGGTGGTTCCCACATCCAAGGCATTTTTTTTTCCATCTACAAGTCCCCTGCTCTCTGTACCTACACATTTGGTAGTTGTTTCTTTACAGTCAGATCATTTGGGTTACTGGGTACCCCAGGAAGTCTCTTTATGTAGACACATAAGATGGTTACCTTTTGAAGCCTCTTTAAAGCATACAGTGTATAGGAAAAGTCCTTGCATAGATTGGAGTGTTTCAGAGACAGCATATGAGATTTTAAAAGCAGTTTCAAGACAAAGTTACTTCAGTCGTAGAAATAGTGAACTCATATTTGATGTCACAGTCCTTAAATAATTAAGAATTACTGTGAGCTAATTTCCTGTATTGTGACAGAATACAAAGAATTTGGTAAGTATTTTGACACGGTGATTTGGTGCCTTCTGTGTATCTTCTGAGGGGAAGAATGTGATTTTATTTTATTTAGTAATGTGACTCTGAGAAGCTATCTTTAACTAGCATCTTCTGTAATTGTATTTCTTGCTTTCAAGTTGTTTCTTGCCAAGTTGAATTACCTTTTTGAAAAGAACTTTTAAAATTCCTTTTATACATGTCTAAATAGGTGACAGTATTCTCCAATATTGAGATATATCTATGTATGCTAAGAACAAAAACAATACATCAATATAGTGCTTTCTTGTAGATTGGTTGGTATCCATTTTTTCAAAAGCCAGCTTTGGGGAGATTGTCTAAATAGGCTTGTGACAGTGGGAACTACTGTAGTTTGTAAGAAGGTGGCAATTCTTGCTGCTTTAAACAAGTACATTGGATAGGCCTTAAATATATTTACTTGTTTTCCTGGATTTCAAGTGGTTTTTATTAAACAACAAAAAAATTAAGAACATAATTTTGCCAGATGGTTGTTCACAAGGTATTTCTGAGGGACTTTCTCTTACTCTCTCGCTCAGAATGACTGAGGAGTTGGTTGTTCTGTCCCCTCATGTTTGAGATTGAAAACATCCATTGGCTGGTGTGGGGCAGCTGTAGTTGATCTCTGTGCATGTAGGTTAGAAGACCATAGCACTCTGAACATCTCTTAGGATGTTCTTTTCACTGTTCGTGGTGTGTTCTCATGATACAAAACAATGCCGTGTGTGTTACAAATATGTAAAAGCTGACACAGTTCAGGATAAACTGCAGTGAATTGGTGCAGTGCTGGGTCATGCTTGGCTAAAAATGAATTTTCTTTTTGTTTTTTAAGTATAAGAATGGCATGTAGATGTTAGCATGCGGTGTGCTTTACAGCTTGTATTTTGGATATTTTGCTTCGTGCTATCCCATTGTGAAAACTTGAGACATCTGCCAATGGAGCATGGCTTGTGAGGGTGTACATGCCATTTCTTGCTATTCTGTGTAGTTTCTGTTACTGGAGCTGTCTTTAGCTCAAGTGAAGATTAGCTGCTGGTCTCATAGCTCTGCTTTACCTCTACAAAAAAAGAACCTTTTGGCAGGGAAATGTCCTCAGATAAAGTTGGTATAAAGCTAAGCATGCTGAGCAAAAAAACCCAACCAAACCAGGAAGCTGTTTTTCCATCCTAAAATCTTGAGGAAAAACCCAAAATAACCCCAAAAAGAAATACTCCCACCTGCCTCAAACACCACAATGTCATCAGTTGAAATATTTCACAATTTCAAATTATTTTGTGTTGTTTCAATATTCTTAAAATGAAGTAGTGGTTTGGGTTTTTTTTTTTTTTTTTTAAACTGTTCAAAATTACAGGCTGTTGAGTAGAACTTACTGGACCTGCATTAAATGCTTTTGACACTGTGCATTTTCAATTTTGCTTTCTACCTGTCTAGTCTACTCTGTATTTTCTATTCCACATTGGTCTTCTCTGTTCTTTTTGTTTCGCTAAAAAGAGAATAGCTGAGGGAGATGTTTTGGTAAATAGTCCTCCTCAGCCATATCACCTTGACTTTGGCACTTTGAGGTCAAACACTCCACTCTGTTTCCTTCTAGTTTAGTAATCTCTCAAGGCTGTTAAAGTACAGGAACTGAGATTCTGAAAGGGGGGAAAAATATCACATGAAGTATTGTTATAATAGTGAGTGCTATAGTAAGAATGTATTGATCTAAATATGGTTCTGTATATAATCTATATTTACTTTTCCTTAATATAGGATAATTCATTTGAGTTTGAAAAACGTCGAAATGAACCAGTGAAATACCAAAGAGAGTTGTGGAACAAGACTGGTGAGTCATTTAAAAAAACAAAAAATGAACTGTGGGGAGTGAACTTTTTAGTGATTGTGTTTGAAATTACAGGAATCATGACTAAATTTTTATGTTGAGGAGGTTTGAATTGTGAACAGGTGTGGAGTTTCCCTTTTCCCCTGCGCCCCCCCCCCCCCCCCCCCCCAAACTTTAGAAAATGAGGTGCTGCCCCGAAACTTTAGAAAATGAGGTGCTGCATTCCTCTATTTTGAATTACTATCTTCAAAAAACCTTAGTTGTTCTCCAGCTTTTTAAGAGGCTCTGAGTGTGAGCCTTTTATACTGATGCAGTTGGTTCTTTGTTCCTGCTCATTCTACTTCAGTTTTAATGGATCATATATATATATATATATATATATATATATATATATATATATGGAAGAGTTACTTACATCATGAATGAATACCATAAATGAGAAGGTGGTAACTTGCATCTGATTTCAAGTAGTGTCTTTTGTAGCGATGGTTAACTGTAGAAAATAGGTGTAGGCACAAAAGTGGAAGCATGAATAAGATTTAAAATACAGTTCGTTATCGTTGTACACAGAATATTCCCCTACCCTGCTCACTGAAGAAGGAATAACTTCCTTTACATAGTGTTATGTGTTACCTCTGATATAGAGGTATTATGGAATCCTGGTAGCGTTGCTCTGCAAAATAACATGTATTTTCAGCTGTAGGTATGTAAGCACATTTAAAACAACTTCTGCTTTATTTCAGTTGATGCAATGAAGAGAGTGGAGGAAATAAAGCAAAAACGCCAAGCTAGATATATCATGAACAGGTGAGGAGAAATGTTTGTATTATGGGAGTGCTTGCAAATTGTATTAAGACAGTCAGCCTTTCTGGAGAAAGGATCAGAAGTTGTAAATGGCTGTTTGCCTTGTACATACACAGTCATCCAAGCAATGTGATAAAATAGATTGAATGGGCTCTACTGTGCTACCAAACCACTACACTTTATTGGCTGTCCAGTGAAATGTAACTTCTGGACACTTGATAATAGTTACGTTTCCTTGTTTTCCTTCTTTGTAACAAGGACTCTTAGATTTGAACAGATTTCTGGTAAGAGTTGATACAGTGCGGGGGTTTTTTTTTTCTGGTTTTGTGTCCAGTATATGCTTGAATTGGTTTTTAGATACTTCTATTACCTTGATTTCTTTATTTATTTAGTTATTTACAGTTTACATACCTTTAGCTGCAGATTTGTCGTGCGTTAAAATGAAAACATACATCTCCTCTTTGAAAGTAGTTAAATATAATTTTCTCCCTCCCCAGATTAAAGAAGAGCAAAGAGTTGCAGAAGGCAGAAGACATCAAAGAAGTCAAACAGAATATCCACCTTCTTCGTGCTCCACATGCAGGTAAGAACTTGCTTTACCTGGTTTGCTTAGGTTAACTTGTGTATACAATTTTATAATGGATATTGATATTATTTTTTTATATGACTAATTCTACAGATCAATAACTGTGCATTTTTCTTGCAGTTAATTTGTCTATTGAATATGAATTCAATATGAATATTGAATATGGAGAACAGCTGCTTGTAAGCAGCGTAGTGCTCATCCAAATTACCTTTTGATTTATCTAGTCCTGCGTTTGCCCTATCTTTTCCTTATTTGAATGATTTGAACTACACTCAATACCTGGTACTCTATGAACTCCATATTTGTTAACCAATACGTTTATTTATGTCTCCCCTTTGAACTGATTATTTGAACTCAACAGACTATACTAATGATTGATATAAAATACAGTAGTTAAATTCTGCTTTTTGAATTTGTTAGCTAATTGTGACAATAGTTTTTTTGTAGTTTACTGCATATAATGAAACTTACATGAAAATACTGTTTTCTTCAGTGTAAGCCTATGTTTTTTAAAATAGCATGATAACTTTACAGATTTTCACTCGAATCTGTGCCTAGTTCACATATAATAATGTATGTTTTTTGTTAGTGAACAGAGTTTTTCAGTTTGAGAAACCTGTTACTCCTAAATAATTTCCTGGTTTCTAAAATATTAAAAGTAGTAGCTTCTGTTAGATGATGTTAATAAAAATGAAGTGTAAAGGTGATTATTTTTTAAAATACAGTTAATGGAATAGAGTAATGGAGATAAATACGTTACTATTAGTTATTTTGTATTTACCAGTGATTTTTGTCTCCCTGGATGTAGGTGTGACACATTATTAGACATGAGAAATCTGTTGTGTGTTTTTTCTTCTTGTTTGCATTAACTATAGTCTGAGATGCTATATATTTGAAACAAGGTCTTGACAGGATATATTTAAACCTTGATTTAAACTGTCCCTTGTTTTTTGGGTGAAGAAAAAGAAAAAAGATGTGAATTTAAAGGAATAAACCTGAGTGTATATTTCTTTTGTTTGGCTTTGCTTATGTTAAATAAATGACGCACAGTAGCATGTAGTCCATCTGTTTGTAAAACATCAGCTACATTTTCAGTGCTGTGCAGTTCCTGCTGGGCCTTAAAGACAGCAGAATCAAGTAGCAATCCTGGATTATTTTTTTGGTAGTATTATTGAGAGTTAACACTTTTGCCATCCAGCACAGCATTCAGGAGGGCTTAAATCTTTAGTGTAAAAACTAATGTGGTGAAGGCCACTGATCTGTTAGAAGTAATGTGTTATAGTCCTTTGCAAAGTTCTGCTACGTATTACCAGCTATACCAAAGTTCATCGTACTATATTAAAAATGTGTTTGACTGCATTTTAGATTTTGCATAAAAACAGCAGCAGCTTTTCTGTCAAAATGTTTCTTCAGTAGTTTTAGGTGATGATGGAGGTTAGCAGTAAATACTTGTAAGCTTGATGGGTTTACTCCTAAACAACTCTTTAAGCAATATATTTAGAGTGTTTTGCCTAGAATAAACACATGTATTGTTCAAAGAATAGTTACTTGGGTTCAGAGAGACATCATGAAATTAATTTTTCTTTGCTTTGAAGGCACACCAAAACAGCTGGAGGACAAAATGGTGCAGAAACTACAAGAGGACGTGGCTATGGAAGAAGACTCTTAAAATGCTTTTATTTTCTATTTATATTCAGTAGTTAACAGTTCCTTACTGCATCACCTGACATCATTCAGAACTGTGCTTACAGTTGAAGAAAAATACATTTTAATAAATAGTGGTCATTTACAGTTTGAATGATTTTTGGGTTTATATAATATTACAAGATGGATACTGGTTTGGACAGTACTTAAAATTTGAGAAAACCTTGTCAGCTGGATGGAGAATAAGGCATATTGTTTGAGATACTATGTGCTCCTTGGAAAGTTAACACTTTCTTTCTGGGTAAATTTTCCCTGAAAATTCAAGGAATAAAAGATGTTTGCCCTGAGCTTTCCTTATTTTGTCTGTTGTTCTTTCATAGTGGTAAAAGCAGATAAAAATGTAGCTTAATGGTTACAGGATGTGGCAGGTTGTATTATTTTCTTTCAGTCCAGTGCAGTCCAGACTGTTTTCACACTTGTGATTGGGCAAGTTTTTCAGTTTGTTATCAATGTTTGTATTATTTGTTTCATCTCCTTTTTAAGTCAGCTTCCCCAGAATTATATTGCAGTTGACACTGAAGCCTGGCAAAGCTAGCATTGATGTAGGACTTACTGCTGTTTTTGGAAAACAGTAGTGGTGATAGCATCCAGTCTGAAGTTGGACCTGCCATCCTTCTGACCTGAAGTTCAAATCTAACACGTAATCAGGTTGATTGAGATGCTCAATTAATCACACTTTTGACTGTTTTTACCTAACACTCAGGATTATTTTGATAGAAAAGAAGATCATGTTAAAGTGTAGGTATTTGGCATATTGTGGTGGTATGTATCTTTATTCAGTGTGTCATCAGTACTGAGATAAATACTCTTGCTTTTTTGAATGTCAGTTTATCTACGACAGTGTGATCAGAGAAGCCTTTCAAAGGCATTTAAAATAGTACTTGCTTTCTTGTCAGTGCTGTTTATCCTCAGAAATGCTAATTTGTAGTTCCATTCCAAATTTGATTGTGTTGTATGAAGCACTGGAAGACTTCCTCATACCTGCCACCTGCCTACATGTGTACTGTGTAGTTCAGAAAAGATTCATATTTGAACATACGAAAAGGAGTGGTGGGCAGTGTGAGAAATAAACAGGCATTGTACCTGATTTGTCATCTCTTGATTTATGAATTCTGTATATTTCAGATATTTAGAAAACATGGATTTATTTTTAGTGAGGTAATAGTAGAATTCGAGTAATAAAAATATATTAATTACTTCATATTTTCACGAAATTAAAATTTTGCTGTAATGTAAGATTTTCTGATACCGTGATAGCTGGTATTTCACACGTACAGAATTAGTATTTCCCCTGTAAACTAATATAAATAAGATCTCAATAAGTTGGCTAGAGAACATGTCGATGGGGTGAAATCACTAAGATGCTACAGCATAAATACAGTATATACATGCTATAGCTGCACTAAGATGCTTGGACATAGTGAAGGGAGACCCCAGAAGGTTAATTAGTATGTTTATGTGTGACTGTATGAGTTAACTCAGTATTTCAGCTTAGAAAATGTGTTTTTTGTGTGGCTTGTTTTGCCATAGGATTTGATGTCTGTAATCCTTGAAGTGGCATTCCTTATCTTTATTACAGATTATTTTTTTACTGAAAGATAGGACTGCCAGTCATGACAGTTCAGTGACTGCCAATTTGTAATGTTCTCCAGAAATAGTAAAGTAAACCTGTGCAAAGCAAAGGCAACGAATCCCGTTGGATGTGATATAGTATTTATATACAATCTTTTACTTCGTGTGAGTTTTTTTTAGCATTAAATAATGTATATTATGTAATATCTGTAGTTTCTCTGTCCACACATCTTGAAATGAACTGCAGTATTTAACTTTTGTGCTCTATAATAGTGTCTCTATGGGATTGTTAACCCTTTCCTGTGAAGGTCTGTAAAGTCATCATTGTGCAGCAGCTGTGAAGGGCCGTTTGGGGAGTACACTACAACCATAAATCCTGAACATCCTGCCAGGTTTACGAGTTGCTTAACCTGTGTACCTCATTACAGCCTGTGTAATTCAAGCAAGGGCTTTGAAAGTTAATACTGAAGTTGTCCATCATTGTACGGGTGTCCTATTTCCCTGAGAAGCAGAGACTTGCAGCCTGCTGGGTATACCTTGTGAGTGTGTGGGAGGTGGCTTATTTTAAAAATTTGTCATGAGTAACATGCTTACAGCACCTGTTCTGAAGGTGCCCTTGTGATTTATTTTTTTTTAAAATGTAATTGCTATGGTGTCCTGTTGTCTGTCAGCTCAAACGGGATGCTGCTAAGACAGTGGTGGGGGGGGCGAGGGGGAGAACAGCTGCAGCTGAAGAACAACACGGGGCTGCTGATCCCTCCTGCACATCTCTGCATAACCTAGAGACTTCTGAGGAGCTGCTGAGCTGTGGATGAGTGGTGGTTTTTCTTTTTCTTTTAGGGGGCTGGCTGTCAAACCTTGTTTCTAATTGGAATTGTTCTTATTCAAGGGCATTTTGGTAAAGAACTGTTACTTTACTTGCTTCCTTAGGGTGAAAATTTTCAACTAAACCAAAGCTGACTCAAAATTCCTTTAGATTTTGGATTTTTTTTACAAGACCTGGAGAGAAAATGTCCAGCTGAGCAGTGTTCTGGTGGTTGTGGAGAAATAACTGCCAAACACCAGGGAGCAAACGCATCCCTCTTCCCACTAGAATAGCTCCAGCTGAGGTGCCGCTTGCGGAGCACAGTGAGATAGAGATGGGGAGCCCTTGCCTGCCTCCTGCCTGGGGGGCCGAGCAGCACCCAGGCCTCTGGGGAGGCAGGACCTGCCATCCCTCCCCCCAGCAGCAAGCGCAGGGATGGTGTTTTATGAGCAGCATGTTATAGATCTCTGTTTTAGTGTCATACATCCAAACCGCCGATCCTGTCTGTGCCGAGATCTAGGAGCAGAGCACAAGGTGCTGTGAGCACAGTCTGTTCAAAGACGACGACGACGATGATGATGTGTCCATTTGATTCAATGTTTGATTGGAAAAATAATAACTGGTAGTGCTGAATTCCAATTCACAGTCTGTCTTGCTCCGCATTTACCACATCCAACAGACTTCTGCTGTTTTGCATTAGGACTTGATGCCGTTGGGAACATTTCTTCAAAACAAGTATGAGGGGCTCAGTCTAAACAAATGCGATACTCTTATTTTATAAGAAATGCTTCTTGGTTCCAATTGCAGGCACCTTTTCTTAAAAAATAAAACCAGACGTATATTTTTCTCTTTTTACAGACTGACTGCAAAAGGTGGAAATGTGCATTTTAATAGTGATTTATGAAGTAACTTTTCCCTCATATTTCCCCTTCTTCTTTTTAATCCATGGCTTTAATGATTTCAAATTAAACGCTGGCCTTGTTTTCAGGAGGTTAACCTTGTGCTAATGCATTTTCTCTGCTTGTGCTGCCAGGCCCTGAGCAGGCCTGCGGCCCTGTAACATTACAGCACTGCCAGGAGTCCCCAGAGATGCCTTTTAGATTTATTTTTTGTCAAGTTTTACTCTTTTTCAGTATATGATTGTCATCCTAACTATCCAAAACCTGACTGCCTGAGGTGGTGTGTGAGGAACCATTTCTGTAACGCACAGGAAAGCCTGTGGCCAGTGCAGAGTGACGCCATCTTAGAAATAACATTTACTGTAGGTTTTGTGGAATGCCTGGTTGGTGAGGGGGGGAAAGCACTATTTATTTCTGGGTATTGAGCTTTGTCTGTGGCCCTGGGTGAAGGCGCCGGGCGCGGTGGTCGGGGCACCCTCCTGAGGTAAAGCCATCTGCAGCTGTGCCCCAGGGAGCGCTTGGGCATCTTCCGCGGCCTGTGCTTCTGCTGAGGAGATTTCAATGTTTTCAAACACGGTAAGGCCTTGATATACTTCTTTCTGCCTTTTGTCATGGGTTGGTTTTGTAATCCGTCGTTTGTTGCTGGGGTTTTCTGTGGGGTCGCTTGTTTTCTTGTCAGATGTCCTGAGAGGATGACTGGAAAAACAAAGTCGTGGGTAACTGTGGTGTTTTTTGGTTTTGTTTTTTATTTGTTTTTGTTTTTAAGAACAAAAGCAAAAACCTCAGGCTTCACTTTCAGTCTTTCCTTTGCAAGTGCTGACTAATACAGCGTAGAAAAAGTGAAAATTACTGCTTTCTGTATAGTCCAGTTGTGCTAACTGGTGCAGATTTTCTTCACAGGAAACTGGGCCTTCCCGCAGTTTTGAAAGAACCGACTTTTTAGTTAGAGGTATTCTTGAAACAGTACTGTTAGAGTAATAGCATGGTGGAGCATAGAACACATCTGAGGTCTATCCTGTGACACAAAGAAACGTACATCAGTTCAATATGTTGACACGGTCATGTATGTCAATGGCTGGAAAAGCAATATAGACAGCTGCTAATAGGTCTGAAGGCTTATGTCCCAGGAGACAATATTTCAGCCTCCAGGCTGTTCAATTCCTCAATTACTGTTCTGGCCTCAAAAATTCAATCTCCTTCACCAACCTAACTTATTTATGGATTGCACTGAACTGCGACCAGGGAGAGCAGAAAGCCGAAATAAATCAACCACTGATAAAACTGTTGAAGTCTTCTTGTTGTCTGTCTATCTGTTTTTAGATCTCAATTTTAAAAAGCCTTATGCAGAGAAATGGCCAAGATTTTTTTTTTTTTGATTGGTATAACTAATAGTCATTCTTTGGTGGTGTTTGCTAAATAAAAGGAAGGTTTTTTTCCCTAATTGTGATGTAATTGAACTGATAATAGCCATAGTGTTTTGAACAAGCTGCATCAGTGGAGACTGGGTAGGAACAGAAGGAGAAATAAGGATTTGTGGAGGTGGCTGAGTTGGAAGACTTTCTTTGCTGGTTTTGGTTGTTTGGGTTTGTGGTTTTGGTCTTCACCCCCCCCCCCCCCCCCCTTTTTTTTTTTCCATATACATATTTAGTTTGGGAAAGTCACTCTTGTTTCTTAAACTGTTGCTTCACTTTAAAAAGTACTTGGGGAACATTTTACCTTACACATATATACAAATGGCAGTAAAGGTATGTACTAAGTAAAGAGGAATATCAGATCTAGCTCTACAAGCAGCGTCATTTATTAGTGACATTGTTTCAGTATAGGGAACTGACTCCTGAATGGAACTAAAGGTGTTGTTTATAAGGCAATAATATTGTGCATCCACAACTTACCATAATGAATCAAGGCAGGGGTCTCTACATAATTGGAAAGACATTCTTGTTTACAGTTATATAAGCTGTTCTCTGTAAGGCTCCACTGTGCGCTAAACTTGCTGATAAAGACAATTGCTTTGGTAATCCACTTTGACTGAAGTAATTTCTGAATGGAGAATTTGAGAGATTTCTTAGTACTTGACAAAATAAAAAGCTGTCAGAAATTATCTATTGTGTTGAAGCTAGCACTGCTTGAAGTATCTCTGTTTATGCGAGATGTTGCCAAAGGTAACATTTTCATTCTTTTAGCTTCACTGCAGGAATTGACTCTGCAGTACTGGATGAGGTGAATGGTGGAAACACCAGATGGTTTTCTCTCATGTGACCGTTGCCTGCCATTCCCAGCATTGAGCAAGTTCAGATTGCACTTCAAATCCCCGTGTAGTCAGTCTTTACATCCTCCCTGACACAAAACTCAGGGACAGAGTACTACAGGCTATACAGGTTTAGCTTGATTCATAAAGGTGGCGGACCTGAACCTAGCAGTCTTCAGTGTCAGCTCTGAAGATAGCTTTTTCTTCTAACAAGCAAACAAACTGATGGTGGGTTTGGGATTCAGGAGGAACCAGGCAGGCTGCCCCCCTGGGCTGCTCCTGCCTTCTCTGGTTAGTTATGCCTGGGTATGGATGGAAAATTTCAAGGTTAATTTGATTAGCTCTACCCAGCTTTTGAATGATCTTCTTTTGAAATAGAAGATACAGATATCATAATGTGATCTTAATGTATGTGTGATATTTAGGAAGAAATAGAATTTACCCTTGAGCTAGGAATAAATTTACAATGATCTATGTGCAAAGCACAGTCTAATCCAGATTTCTTTACAGCATGGCCTTGCTACTGCTTGGGATGCCTCATATAGAGGATCCCCAGGATATCTGGGGAGTACTGTGATGCTGCTTTTAAAGAACTTGTGCTTTTTCTCTATAAATATCTGCCTCCATGTCTGGTGTTGACTTGGGGTAAGATTGTGTGCCAGATTTTCTCACTGGTGCTGTCAGAAAGCTGTGATGCGAAGGTGACAGGAAGAATTCTTCACTTATGCTAATGTAGATTCATTTGTTTTGAAAGGGAAGGAGATAGCTCTCTGGAAATTGCTTTTACTCGCTGTTGAAGATTTCTACAGCAGACATGCAGAATTCAGGTTCTGCTTAAAAACATACAGTTGTAAACACTGGAGGCATTCTTAGGTCAAACTAAGCAGTGCATGAGCAGGGTAAACTCCTGTAGGCTTCTAATAACAAATTTATCCACTTCCTCTGTTGACAGGAAAATAGTGTCTGCAGGCAGTAATATTGCAAGCTTTTCCAGTGATCTTCATGGTATTCACTTCACTCAGTTAAATTTATTTTCTTACTGTATCATATGTAATGATCTACATGAACCTGGTCATATAAGGAACACCTGAACTGTACTCTCTATTTTCTAAGGATATGCCAACAATTGCTGAACTGATTCTTCCAGTCATTTAAATATCTGCCTTAATTACATGGGTTTCATCTGTTTGTCCAAAATTTGTTAATAGTTTTTTCACTTTTCATGACAATCATGTCAAGTCCAGTTTTGGAAACCCTTAAAGCCTTTAGACTGAAAAATAGAGGAACTTCTGTGCTGGTTCAAATCTAATGTCTGTTTAAGCTAGTAATACCTATGGTAGCCAGTGTGCCAGATCCTTTCAGAGAAGAATAACAAAGCATGGATTTGAGTGATCCTTTCCATGGTTTATCTTCCCAGTTGGTAATTTAGGGATTTCTTTGGAAATTGCTGGTGAATCAGTCTTCTATGACTGTATCTAACCTAATTTTGAACTATACTTTCATTTCTGAAATGTCCTGTGGTGATGAATACTTCTGTTTAATTGCTTATTGTGAGGAAGACCTTATTTGTGATTTGGCTTAGATACCACTGGGTTTTCTGTAGTTCTGGTATTGTAAGAAGTTGAATAATTCTCGTCACCCTCTCTGCAGTATTTCCAGGGCCTCCTGTTGCCAATTTTCTAAACCAAAGGGTCCTAATCTGTTGTCCTGTTCTGTAGGAAGGCATACTCTTCTAAGCATCTTTGTTGCTCTTTCTTATACTTACTTCTCTTGTCTGGTTTGTGGGGTGGAATGATGAGAAATTCTTGCAATATTCATGATATGGATGCGTCCTGGATATTTACACTGTTTCCCCTTTTTTTTTTGATTCCGTTGTAACTGTCTTTTCAAACGATACCCCTAGCTTTTTCCTGCAAGTTTTGCAGAAAGAAAAATAACTGCGACTGTTGATGTTTCTTTTGATTTATAATTTGCCGGGTCGTTCACTGTGTTTTGTCTTTATAAATCTTTGGTGAACAGACAAATACATGGCTACCTGAATGTACCAGACATCATGGTTAGGATTTTGCTTTTAAGAGAATTGAGATAGACAACATTATAAAAAAATAAACAGACACACAAAAAAGAACTGCGAAGGCATTAAATTCTGTCAAAGCAGATCTCAACAGATGGGCATCTGCTGCTCTTAACAAGCCAAGAATATCACCTTGAATGCTCTTTGTTCATGAGAACTGTGACTTGGAAGTGAGTGGTGCTGTTGTCTTAAGTGCTTAAGTATAGTTGATCATAGATGCAGGGAAGTGTTTGCTGGTATGGAGTTCTATGAATCATTTTCCTTTTTGGAAGTAAATTCTGACATCCTAAATACCGTATGCTGTTTTCATTCCCACACATTACATGCAATAGCTGAGCAGTGAGTAGGCAGCTACAAGTCGGCAGACCTGATTTTTATTCCTGGCTCTGCTTTCCTCAGTTATTTCAATCAAGTTGCTCACCTTTTCTTAGTCCTGCCTAAAATGGTCTGCTTGATCCTGAGAGGTACATTCCCTCTTTTCCATGCTTAGTAAAGGACTGAAGTGGGACTTACCCAACAATTAATTTAATCTTGGAAGCCTAGAGAACCTTTTTAATGTCCTTCCAATCTTGCTTTCCCAGCTGTGAAACAGAGTTCCTTTCATTCATTCTATTACATCTTCCCCGTCACCCCCCTTCCCCCAGGTTTGTGTCGCTGACTGGGGCCTCTAGGGCCATATTCAGTGATAAGACAGCTTTGCTGGTTGCTGTGGAAGTCAGATGGGCTCCCAATGTGTGTGTCTGATAGAAATCAGTATAATACAAATCAGACAGGGTGCCATTCAGTAATATCTCTCCTGGTCTGACCCCAAACACCTGACTGGTAATGAAGAAGCTTCCATGCAAACAAGAAGTTGACTGTTGTTTTACTAGGTGAATGTCTAGGCCATGGGACATCTTATTTCTGCTTCTTCTGCTGAAGTTAAAATTGGAAATTCTAGTAGTTCTTACATCTAGTAACACATTGTATTCTATATGATTTTTCCTTTAAGCCACATTTCAGAAACTCTCTCTGGTTATGTAATTTGCAAATCCTAATAGACCAGCATAAGTCTAGTAAGCAACCAAATTTAGCATTGAAATATCTATTTTTATTATCACTAGGGAGACAGGACAAAAGAGCTGAAATATTCCTAAGCTATTCACTGAGGATATAGTAATACGTATTTTATGATTCCAAGGTTGCAGATTTTATGATTTAGAGCATGAAATGTAATCCAGTATTTTAAAATGTAATTCAAAACTTTTTTTCCTTAGCCCTTGAGCTTATGAAGAATGTATCTCAGCCAAGTATGAATGCCTTAAAGAAGTGATGTCTTATTCCATCTTATTATTCTTTATATATTTCTATATAATCAGTATATTCTATACTGTATGTATACAGTATAGAATATATATATAATATATACAGTATATTCTATATCAGAATTCTAATAATATTATTATTTGCAGGAAACAAAACAGATAGATAAAAGGTGAGACAGATTTTCACTATTCTAAATTCAGTTTTCATTCTGATTAATCATAAATCAAAACTGGCAACTCTTCAGGTTGTTGATCACAGTGGCATTTGATTTCATCTCGCTTTCTAAAAATCACTTTCGCTACCTGACAACTCTGAAGGTTTTTAAGCTGAAGTTGATGACATAAATCTTCCTGACATGTTGAAAATTCAAAGGCAGGCAAATTCAGCATTCAAATAAAGAATACATGGGTTGCTATACTAACTATATCATGCATTTTCGTAGATAATTTTTAAAGTTCCTCATTTTCTCTTTAAAACAAAACTAAGATGGCACTGTTAATTGGTGTCAGAAAACAGTGGAAAATTATGAAGGAGAATAAAGCCCTTGGCTGAAATCAGATTTCTATGGCGTGTGTTTTAGAAACTGGATCTGCTTGAGCCATTGCAGCCTGAAGGAAACAAGTATCTTTCTTGAAAACCTGATGATGGGATCCTAGATAATCAGTAACCTAGGGCATGCTCTTAAGGGTGGAGAAAATGCAGTCAGAAAAGCTTTCCTTAGTTGGATGATAAAAACTTGAAATGAGTCTCAACATCCAGTCATTAGCATTCAAAGCCCTATCCAGTCACAAAAGTGTCCTTTTGCTCTTCTTTCCTCAGCATTATATTTATTAGATGGTAAGAATTTGATACAGGAGCCAGAACCTAAAGAAGGTGTTTGGTGTTTTATGATTCATCTGCCTGGCGAAAGATCTTGCTTTGGCAGTCCCCAGACTGATCTTGTGAAGTATTCCTGAGGGAAGAAGATTTCTTTCCAGAACTGTCCTCCTTTGGTGTGGCCATCTGTCTCTATATAGTCATTTGGGCAAAAATATAAATTACAGACAGGAAATTGCCTCGTTGCCAGATTAGCTGCAGAATATTCACTGATGCTCTGCTCACTCATGAGGATTTAGTGCCAAGGTACTTTGCTAGGGATAAAACACTGTATCATATTTTCCCTTCCTGTTGGTGTTGGATTATAAACTAAATCCTGCTCGTTTTATTTTCAAAAGTAGTCCCAAAGGATTTTGGTGGGATTAATTGCATATGAAAAGCAAGCAGGATTTGGCATTCTATGTACTTTGAAAATGAAATAGAGATAAACATTAGCTTTAAAGTTCAAGCTTTTGATATTTCAGCTTGTCTTGTGATCTGAATCTTTTCTACTGAATACTTATTTAAAGATGCTCATGTAACTTCAGACAAACCACTTACATTTCTGAAATGGAAAAGGAAGAAATCTGTGTGTATAAAGGGCCACAGTTCAGCAGAGACTTGAAATAACTACTGAAGGTCCCTCTTCCTGAAGTTAGGCATATATTTAGGTGCTTTGTCGAACTCTACTCCTTTTTATCATCAGATGCACATTTATTTTTTCCTGTAGCTTTTCCTCTGTAATATTCTAAAACTTCTGCTGGGGAGGGTATGTGAAACACCTTTATGATACATTAGGAATAATGCCCTGAAAAAGCTTTTGTTCTATGGATATAGAGTTTTCAGAATAAATTTTAATTCTGGAGATAGTGTGGGTGGATGTAGGGATGAAGAGCTCTGAAAAGTAAGAGTTAATACCTGATGAACTTGAGACAGTTATAGCATCAACTGTCTTAGATTTTATGTGATGGAGGAGTGAAAGAAGTTCTGTCAAAACAGACCTAAACTTTTTTTTTTTTAACCCTGTAATCTTTTAAAATCCATTTTTATGGCTTTTCTGTGAGGCTTTCACCTACTTCAGTTTTTGACCTTTTTGAGGTTGCCAGTTTGTTATTAAGGATTGATTTTTGAATGCTGTGTGGGACCTGTTTCAATTACTTGTTCTCCTGCAGTTTAACTTGCAGTACTCTAGAAGGCTCCTTTGGGGAAGGCTGGCTTTCCTGGGGAGGGAATGGAAGGAATCTGGGTGTCCAGGTGCCCTGGGAGAACAGAGCATGT
This sequence comes from Falco naumanni, assembly GCF_017639655.2. Taxonomy (NCBI): domain Eukaryota; kingdom Metazoa; phylum Chordata; class Aves; order Falconiformes; family Falconidae; genus Falco; species Falco naumanni. Next base: position 17,873,496 of record NC_054060.1, on the reverse strand, counting down.
GTGGGCAGGGAGATCAGGGAAGGTATAATGTAATTTACTCAAATCTGTTAGAGTGCATGGCCCTCAGGTGAGAGCCAAAGTGGCCTGGTTAATTCCAGTACCTCAGGGGCACCATCTGATTTCAGAAACTAATATCGGGATCCTGAAGATCAGTAGTAACTTTGGGTGGAATTAATAATACACTGGGCTTGTGTTGAGGCTGAGCCATGGGGAGGGGAGGAAGCACTGTTTGATACCTTGAGCACTAGAGCTTCAGGGTTTCTGTGCAATGGGGATTCCTTGCTGCTGCTGTCTTTCTACCTGTAAAATTAAAGCTAAATATTTTGCAAGGATAACATCCGATCTGTCTTGGATCTGTTGTGCCTTGCATTAGAAAGAAGCAAACTGGATCTGAGGACGTCCCTTATGTAAGGGTAACTGACTCTACAGCAGCTTTTGTGCAGGCTGTGTAACAGCTAGAGCAACAGCTTTCAATAAATAAGAAGTTTCTCTTGTACTTTCTTGATGCCCTGCAGCTCTTTTCACCAGCCATCACCACCATCCTTCACAGCTTCCCCACAGCTCTCTCCATACCTGTCGTCTGTCTTCTTGCATGGTGGTGTCTGATCCTTTCTTAGTCCATAGGAGCTGTTATGATAAACATATCCTGGGAAATAGTAAGACATGATTGATGCTTCAGCTGTGTTTTGAAAGCTCCATATAAAAAGTGTTCAAGTGAAACCCAAGTCCATGATTCTTGACCTGATTTTTTTGTTCCAAGGAAACATATTAACTTTCTGAATGAACTAAAATGACCTAAAATGGCATGATGTGGCTTTCCCCTGGGGCAAGGACACAGTGCTCTACTTGTCTGTATCTCTACATTTGCCACCTTACATACTGGCAGCCCAGAAGACCTACATGGTAACTTTCTTACTGTTGCATGATCTGGTTGATTTAATGCCACCCTCAATGGTGACAGACAGCAGTAGCAAACACTAGGCCTCAAGAGCTAGATGTGAAATAATTGCTGTGGTGCTCTTTGCCTCTAATTCCAGACAGAGGGGAGACTTGATTTTAAGTGCTGAAATACGTAATGCATTTTTACTGTTTTTATAGGAATCTTTCACATCATGTTTAGGTACTCATTCATCATGTGGCATACTGGTTGTTTGTCAAAAAGTTCAAGAACCAAAGGCATATTTTCATGTAGGTTTATATGACAGAGACACAGAGTTAGTGAGATGCTGGTATTTTAAATGCTTTTGACTAAAAATTAACAAACATAAATAAGAGAAGAAATTCTTGACATTGTTTTTTGCATCCATTTTTGAGCATTCCTTTTGAGTTATCCTGATTTGGTCTTAGAAATTTCCTAGTATCTTTGTTTCAGCCTGTCTTCTCTGAATATTGATAGTGATAGATGAAAATACAAGATCCAATTACTTAATCTTTTTACACATGCTTTCACTTTTAGCAAAGCAGTAAGGTGCAAAATCGGAGTATGTTTAAGACCGTTTCAGTCCTCATTTTCTGTTGTGGTGCATTACCTCTATAAGAAATGGCTGATGGTATGTACGGCATACTTGAATGAAATCTATGTTCTACATCTTTTAATTCTCAGTGCCTGGGCATTTAGTATGAAGAGCTATTTTATTGGTTAATATTACTTTGCAGCATCATTAGTAGGGAAATTGGAAACATACAAAGTGGTTCTACGGGTACTGCAATGTACCAGAGAAGCAAGCTTGTTATTTCTATCCCTCAACAAATTACACCCACTCTCTACTGTATGAGAGAGAAATTTAATTTATTTTTTCATTTATGTCTTATTGATCCCACGGTTGTCATGCTTTTCGTTTTGTTACTGAGTCTGCACCACTCTGATTTTGTGGCATCGCATCTAGATTTTGAACTGCATCATTGTCCTGCCATCTGTTAAAGCCCTATATCTGCTGAGCGCTATTGTGAGAGAGCTGCCAATTGCTAGCCAAGTCAGAGAAGGTAACAGATTTTTAATTATACGGACAGGATGGGAGTGGTGGGGGACTGTACAGTGAGTGATTATTGCTCGGACAGTGATTGTGTCTCTCCAACAACCTGCTAACAGCATGCAGTCTACCAGTAGTGGCTAATGTTGTACATGCATAACTGCTCTTGGGAGATGAGCTGAGGGAAGTGGACTTCCAGGGGGGAGCTGTGATTGATGGGTGCCCAGCTGTGTGAGAAAAGTGGGCACAGAATTAATTTAATCACAAGTTTGGTAGCTGCAAGGAGCTGAAAGCTGCCTGTAGTGCCTTCTGACCTAATGCATGCTGAACCTATAGCTTCTTGCTTTGATAAATGAGAAGGCCCATATAAATAATTGCTTTCTCTATTTTCCATTGATTAGTATTCAGGATAGGCCACTTTGGAACAGAAAATGAAGAGATTAGGTGTACGTAACCTCTGCCTGTTGTATGCATACAATCATCAGACCATTTTGCACCAACAGGTTGCTGTGTGCTTGCTCAGCCAGTCTCCACATGTGGGTCTCCTTTCCATCAAAGGAGGCAGGAGGGAAGAGGCCCCAGCAGCTCAAAGCAGGTTTGCTATTTGTTTGGGACAAAAATCCCCTAAGCTTTAACAGGAACTTGTTCTGCTTTATTCTCCTTTCTGTGCCTTTATGAGTGTACTTGGAAAGAAAAAGGGATTAAGAACACCTATGGCAGCACTAAACTGAAGATGAAAGAGCAGAGCCTGTTTGGCAGGGGTTGCAGCTGCATAATTAAAAGGTAGTCTGGAGGTGCACTATCTGGGACTTACTGTTCCCTTAGAATTTCTGTGAGCAAACTGGGCATGGAATGAATTTATTTAGGATATAAGAAGGAGGGGATACCATCTCTAGGCAACAAGGCTGCCTGCAAGCAGTCATGCTGGGTCTGGGTCCTCTGAGAGTGCTGTGTCCCATTGTCAGGACCCTAGGACTGAGACAGGACCAGGGACCTTAAATTGCAGGAAGATGATACGTCCCCATCACTGTACACTGGGGTTGCAGAAGAGGGATTGTCCTGCTTTTGTCTTTTGAACCATGACTATTACTCAGTTGGGGCTGACATTACAGCAAGAGATTAGATTTATGGGCTTGGAGCCTTTCACAAGTCCTAAACTGTCCTGACTGGTGTGCTTCATTTCAGCCCTGTCTCCCCTAACCGTTTTTAATCAGGGGTTTCTCCTGCTATAGAACTTGTGCTTTTATGTGGACGTAATGGAAGAAATTTAAAAAATGGAGAGCAAACCTGAGTTTGTGTTTGCCTTTTATCTCAGTTCTGCCTCTCTGCCACCTCCAGTACTGAATGAAGCTGTCAATTAATTTCCTTACTGCCTGGGCTGTGGGATGGCTGCAGGTGCTCTCTGTGTGCCTTCTCGGTGCTGTGTGCCCTGGGCCACCTCCAAAATGGAGGGAGAAGCCTGGTTTCTCGCACACTGAGACAGCTGCGGGAGGTGTGGGGATAGGCCCCAGTCCCAAAGCATGACTGATGCCCTGCATTTGTCAGTGCAACCTGTAAAGGGCTTGTATGCTGCCCACATGTTGGCTTCTGCATGGTGGGGCTTCCTGCTCAGTGGCAGTCCCTGTGTGTGCACCCAATGCAAAATACTTAATCCCTTTTTTTTTTTTTTTTACCAAGAATCTGTTGGTTTGCTGATTAATCAAATGACTGCTTAAAGTATGGGAAATAAAAGGTACACTATTGACTTGATTCCCCCTCTGCTGTGTGCTTCATTAGGCTATGCTAATCTGTGTTATGACTTCTGAGACTTTCTCTTCTGTTGATGTAAATATAGTGAATGAAATGAAAACCTTATGGAAATTTAATTTGCTGAGTCATAAGATCTCTAATCTTTCTTGATTACAGCCCTGTGGTCAGAGCCGGGCTTCATGTGCTTCAAATTGCCAGATAGTTACTGGATTTTTTAGTGTGTAGCTGAGCATGTGTTTGCAATGTTACTGAGACAGGAATGTATGTGATAATTCTCAGTGAAAGGCACTGTTCTTGGCTGATCCAAGGGTAGCGTGCGGGAGAAATTTCAATAAAATTGCAGGGGGTGTATTTGTTTTAGGGATTTTTTTGGGTTTTGATGCAGGACAGATACTTTTAATCGTGGTACAAGTTGGAAAGGATTGCAAATGCAAGCTTCTGAGTCAGCAAAGAGCCATCCAGGTTAGGAATGAGAATGAAAGTTACAAATTTTTTTGACAAAAACAAATGAATCTATAAATGTACCTGTTTATGCTAATAAATCTTTTCATAAGTATTCATGTCATGTCCTGGTGTGACACTAGCAAATACTTTTGTTGTTAAAGAAAAAAAGAGGAGAATTTGTGTAGCTGCTGGTTATGCATAGTATAAACAACTTTGATTAAATGAGGATGGGGGAGGAGAATTTAAGGGTGTCTTGAAATAATCTGTAGTTCTGATGAATTGTGGCTTGTAGACAAAATAAGTGATGCACTTCTAGAAGTGAAGTATAAATTTCATGGGATAATATGCCAGGTATCATTAACAGTCTTGTCTGTACTTTCATATGCATTGGTAATGTGAGTAAATTTCAAATATCTGTCTTCAAGAGATTTCACTCTCTTGTACAGTGGCCTGTACAAGATGATACTAGAGCTTAGACATTTGCGTTTTCATAACTAATTAGAACCTTCTCAGTGTGGGCTCTAGTGGACAATAAATTCAATTATCTCTTAAGTTCCCCAGGCCAATACTGAAGGAAAGCTGTGTGCAAAGCAGAAAATGGTGCTTGTTAGCATTTGCTGATTAAAACCTACAATGAATGTAACTTGGTTATTTTAATGTATTATTATTATGTTCCCTTGTATATGAAAGGCCAGCATACAGTGAATGTTTTTTTGACAAGAATATCTGAAATAAAAAAATCGAAGAAAAATATTCAGTCCCCTCCCTAGATATATCTATTATTAATATTACTGGCACAGCATACTCATCCAAGCTATCAACATATTGGTGATACGCCTTTATATATCACTACAGTTTGCCTGTGTTTGTGAGCATGCTTCCTAGGAACCTCACTAATTCTTGCTAATGTAATCTTGAGCTTTGTACCCCAAGCTTCAAGAATACAACACAGAATTACAGCTTTCAGCTCATGTTAGCTCATTGTTAAATCACAACTGGTAGCAAGTTGCTACAAATGCAGATCATCCATTTAAAGTGTTTTTTCCTTGGATGATCAGATACCTCTGTTCATCAGGTATGTATGTGTATAACTACTGGGCTGGCTTCCCAGGGCCATTCCAGTGCAAGGGCCAGCTCCAGCAGGGTGCCCTGGGGGGCTGCTTTTACTTGTCTTCCTGCCATGGTGCCTGGTAGGTTTGCTCAGTACCAAACTCTTCAGTGCTGCCTTCAGATGTTAAAATGCAAAGTTTACCAAAGGGGTAGGCAAACAAAGCAAGTGTGGCAGAAAGGGCATAGATGGATGGTGCTGGTGGATGGGGAGAAATGATGCATTTCTTTTGGCTGACACGGCAGGGACAACTTGGAGGGAAGTCATGGACACTGAAAGTAATGAGGTGATTTTTTCTGTTTGGCATCTTCTACATCCCTGTGACAGTGACAGAAAGAAGATCAGGAAAACTTTATAATTAAGGGGAGCTTGTAGAGGAAGGAAAATACAGTTTCCATAGGATTTTAATTACAATTAGTCAAGGGGAATAACAACCTTTAAGAAAAAAAGCTTAAGATGTGAACACATTTCTAGAGCGAAGCCAGGATTTGTTTGTTTGTTGTTTTTTCTAGGTGTCGTCCCCCCACCATCTTTTTAATTTGTTGAACAGCCAAAAGCTATTCTGGAGCAAATCCAAGGAAATAAACCTTGTACAATAAATATGGTAGAGGTTATAAAACATCAGTGTTCTAGTGACTGCAAAAATATAATTTGTATTGAATCATTTGACAGTATGATAAAGGAACTATTTTTTAAAAAAACTCCTAACATATGCTCTCTCTGCTTGCAATCTGAATTTTAAAGTCGAAATATTTAATACACAAATGTAGAGATAATGGCTATGCTTGTCCTCATTAAGGTCCTTATTTGGAAAAATAAGAGTGGATAATAAGTGTAAGTAGGTATCTAGACAGCAGGGTCAGTAATAAGAGTAACAATAGCCATCTGGTAGTGACTGGGAGCTATACTTACAGAAGGAGAAATTAAACAGAGAAGCAATGGCTTCTAATTACACAGCTAAAAAAAGCCCTGGCTGGTTGCTTATGATACACTGCTGAAAGTATATTGCAGCTAGGGCATGAGACAAGATAACCAGTCCTCGGATAAGTGGGATCTGGGAATATGCAATAAAAACACCACTCGTATTGATATTTTGTCTTTAGTGATGCCCAATCTTCCATTGACCCTGGGATTTCTGCCCACATAAGGAGTGATCTCACCTGCCAAAGAGGCAAGTAGCTAGAGTAAAAAGCAATTTCTCCTGTGTTTGGAGAGAAAATAGTGATGCTATGATGGTAAATACAGAAAATTTGAGTAATATTTGGGAGCTTGATCCTGCTGGCCAAAACCGTCCAGTGCTACCCCCTCATGACTATACTGGTGGGTGATATGCCTGCCTAAAGGTGTGGCTTAGCAAAGCTCATTTAGTTCTAATATTGCTGCAGCTGTGAATCAGACCTAAAAATCTTGACACCATGTGTCTGAGTTTTGAGAGGGGAAAAATAGTATTTTTAGATCTTAGCATTACATTTCTAAGGACTAGGGAGTAGATTGTATGATTATTATTCAGAAAAGGTACTGACTTGTATCGAGTTGTCAATTACAAGCCTATCAGCCAAAATCAGCTGCAGGGAAGACCTTGATAAAAATAATAGAAAGAGGTTTATCAAAGAAAAGTGCAATTTCATTAGAAACACACATTGGTTGACTGGTGATTTTGATTAAAAAGTGTGATTGCTGGTGGACCTTCTCTAGGACAGAGCAATCCTTCTCATTTATCCTGTGCTAGAAAAAGATGCCAATAATCTTGTTGAAGGAAGAGTAGAATTAAAAACACAAACAGAAGAATATAAAGGAAGAAGTATGAACATTTTCATGGAGGGGGGTTTGAAAGTGATGAAAACTGCATTCTCTGGGCAATTTCATGTACAAACTATCTTACTCTCATGCATAGCTGAAATACAATTTTAAAGCAAGTTTGATTGCAGAGCTGAACTTACCATTGTGATATATTTAGGAAGATGTTTGCATCTTTTATGCAGTGGTGCAGCTCTGTTGAAGAAAATACATTCTTCATCACATGCTTTTGTTTTGCTTTTCCCTGGGTTAAAGTTAAGACATTTCATAGTAGAATTCCTTGAATGAGTTTTCAAATCTCATTAGACCAAAAGGATAAATGCCAGCAGTAGGAAAAATGGAAAGACTGGCCTTGATGCCAAGAGGCAGCCTTTTGTCTGCACTCAACTTGTTTGTGACAGAAAAAGTCAGGCAGGTGAAATCTCCAGTGAGGCACCTACATCTCACTTCACAAATCAATTCCTGGATATCTCCCTGAGGATCTGCACTCTAGCCCTTCACAGACACCACAACAGAAGTGAAAAAATGCACTAGACTTAATTCCATCATCTCCAGACTATGCCTATAGACTTGTACAATTCTACATTTCTCATGTAGACTTCTCTAAGATGAATGTTCCCCAGGTTTCCGTTTTTCAGGTTCTCAGCAGTTACCAGAACAAGTAGCTCTCATTGATTAGTGTGCCTGTCATCAACCCTTTGATGGATCACATACCTCGTGTTATTGTTAGCACAACGTTTTGTGGTGTCACTCAAAGAGTTAACTGGTGTAAACTGGATTTGAAACAAAGGGAACAGTGCTAATGGACACCAGAAGGGATATGTCCCATTACCTGTCAACTATGATGATTTTGTTGTAGTTCCTCAGCTGATGTAAACTGTATTTTACAGAATGCTTTATTTCTGTTAACTGGCTCATATGATATGCTATTAGCAGCTGATGATCTGGAGAAAAAATTGCTTGTTTTTCTTGTAAGTGAAAATAGCAGCCTCTGTTTCAAAAGTGACTTCTAGTCTTTCCTGTGTTATCCACTACACTGGCAACCATTCTGCTATTGCAGCTTGTTAACATATCTTAATTCAACTTGCTGTTTCACCTGCACGTCTGTTATCTCAGCTGACACTAGCAAATTCTTCTCAGCTAGTAATGCAATAAGAGAACCAGGGGTCCTGATCTATAAAAACTTGCTTGCAAACATGTGCGCTTCTTTTGCAGGGCATGCAGCTCTTACTCCTCTGTAGGGTGGTCCCTGCTGTGACTGAACACTCAGCACTTCTGATGTGCTCAGTCATCTTTCTTCTCTTTCCTCCCTTTCCTCATCACGCTCTTGGTTTCCTGCTCCAAGAAAATGGAAAGCCTCTCTGGTCTGTGTGCTTGGCAGTTGGGTTTTTTCATGCCTAGAATTTTTCCTTCTGTTTGAAAGCTTGGTGTGCTCATCTCTCACTGTCATGACTGCAGTGTAAATGTCTCAAACATTTTTGAATGGGTCCTTGCAAAGCTTGTAGTGTGCAGTTGATGAACTGAGGCACAGAGGGAGAGTGACAAAGTTACAACAGATTCATTGGCAGAACTAGGAACTGAGTTGTGTTTTAGTTGTGAGGCTATCTTGCTCACTGCATCAAGAAATAAATTCTTAATTTTCATAGTAACAGTTTTTTTTTTTTTTTTTAATTTTCTTGAATGCTTTTGTGGTTTGACCTGAATTCAGAGGTATGTGTCCGTTTCTCTTGACAGCAGTAATGGTTTTCAGGGCAGGTTTGTTCACGGCCTGCTTCCCAACAGAGCTCCCGCTAATTGCTGTCCCAAAAGACCAGGAGAGGGAGCCTGGGATAGGGACGAGGAGCAGCCAGAATGGAGATGGTGAATATGTTAGAACTGCTGCTGAAAGGAATGTAATCATGCTCAGCACCTATGCAGTAAGAGAGCCTTCCCTTTTGTTCATTCTAAACCGACAAGCAATCTCTTAAAGTCTTTGCAAAACAAACTTCTGTTTTCTGAATTTTGAGACCTCTTAAAATACAGCTTTCTTCCTGCAAAAAAATTTATCTTGTTCTCCAGCCAGTGCAAAGGATCTCTTCCTCATTACACACAGGAATGAGGAAAATTAGTGTGTATGTAACTCTGTGGAATGAAAGAGTCTCAGCTCTTCTTTTGTAATTCACAGTCAGCTTATTTCAATAGCATGCAAAGTTTCCTGTTCCCTTTGCCTTGCCACCTGTGAGGCCTGCAATCTCAAGCTACAGATGCCAAAACCAGTTCAGCTTTGTAAGCAATTATTCTGCAAATGAAATCAGGAATCTTTTCTGACTCATCCTCTTTGTTTATAAAGTCACTTTCCTTTCTTTTCAAGTCCCTATCCTTGTCTTCCATGTTCTTTTTTTTTGCTACTCTTCTATTATTTTCCTCCCCTTCATCTTTTCCCCATTCTTATTTGTATGAGTCCTGGTTCTTCTGTTTCCTTTCTGCATTCTTCCCCTATTTTTTATTGTCTCTCCTCCATCACTGGAGTGCTATCTCTTTTCTTTATCCAGGATACCATCTACTGATCTGTCCCTGTGGAGTAGCAGACTCTATTAATGACTTTTGTTAAGGCCAGGAACTATGTGCTGCATGTAGCTAGTCTCAGCTTCTTCCTTTCGCCTCTGATGGTTTAGTTTCTGCAGCATAGCTTTTTACTGAATGCAGTGTGACTGAGAGGATGGTTTTTCTCCTAGACTGAAACATGCAGCAGGCAAATGTCACACCAGATGGGTATTGCTAGAGGGACATATAGGTACACACCACTGTTTCAACCCTCTGATGCATTATGACATTATTGTCAACTGAAACAGCTGCTAAAGGATTTCAAAATCTGGCATGCAAATCTGCAGCTTTTATAATGTATCATCTGTATTTGTGAAGGTGCAAATGGCAGGCAATAATGGATACAGCATGAGAAGATAACTGAAATAACTGTGTTAGACTTTTGGGGTCTAACAGAATCAGGTTACGATGAGGTGGTTTCCTTCCAGCTGAGTGGTGTTGCTAGTGCACTACCAGTGTTGGGGGGACATGGAAGATGTGCCTGCTGACACCCACCTCAAACCTTTCTGGCTACTGTGCTGTGGGGCTGGCTAATGTCCAGAAACAACTATCTTGAAAAATTAATAGTTGATTAGAAAGTAATTTATTATCATAACCTACACCAATTTTTTTTCTTGTCAATAAATCAACAAAGACATGAACCAATGGCCAAGTCCCACAGGAAATACAGAATATGACTGGTTTTGATTTCTGCACTGTAGCAGCCCAGGATGAGTATGCAACATCAGTGTGATGGAGTCATAAATGCATACAGAGATGTTTCCAGAGGGGCATACAGCTGACCCTCTGTTATTCACGGGTGAATAACTTCAGCTGCAGGTGGATGAGGTCACACTGTCAGAGATACCTGGTTCAGCACTGCATGGATCCAGCTTGGCTCTGGCAGCATCTGTCAGCTATGGCTTTGCATTGCTGGAGTTTGGCTGTACAGCTCCTGTGGCAGGTTTGAGCTAAGTGAACTAGTCAAATGCAACTGTTTTAGTTTTATGCCTAGTGTCAGCCTTGCTGGATGCAGGCTGGCTCAGTGCCCAGCTGGTGCTGGACAGACACCTTAGTATGGGTGGGATGTTTTAACAGCATGGAGTGCCAGCAGGGCCTTGCTGATGTCTGTGCTGCAGTAGGTCTACAGAGCTAATTGGGCCCCAGGTGTGGGACACTGGCCTGCTTCTCTTGTGCTGCCCAGGCATCCTGCAGGCTGGTGTTATGCTGCTGCTTCTCCTCTCACCCTAGGCGAGGGCAAGTGACTCTGAGGGCCATTGCTCGAGGCCCTGGTAAGCCCTTAACAGTGCAAGTATGTACAGCCCTTTTGGTGCAGGCTGGAGCAGGTGCAGAAGGAGTTGCAAGGCTCATCAGGGAACAGAGAATATGTATTGAGTGGAAGCTTTGGCTGGCTCAGGAAAGCAAAGCCTGAAAATGGATGTGTTACTATGTTAATATGCCTAAAGAACAAGCTCCAGGGAAAGAGTTTTGCAAGGTAAATGCTGGCACAGGTAATGGGCTTAAACTGGCCCATTTGAAGTTTGGATGGGAAGTAAAGTTCCTAACTGTGAGAAGAATAAAACTCTTGGAACAATGTATCTATAGCAGAAGCAAAATGGGAGCTCAAGAACAACTCTTAGTTTAAGAAATGATTAACTGAAGTGGGCATGGTAGCAAGCTGTTGGAGTTGGTACAGGAAGCAGCTTAGTCCTGTGCAGTTTGTTTGCAAACTATCTGGGGCTGTTTTTGTGAGATCAGACCAGATAAACACTAGAGAGAGAAGGAAGCAACATGTAACTATGCAACAACTATTTGTACTGTTAGTGTAATGATTTTTCTTTATGACGTAGCGCATACAGAAAAAATTCAGGGAGAATAATTAAACACCTTAAAGATGAGCTTCAGAATTAGAATATCATTAAAAAATATAGAAACATTTCCAATTTTCTGTTCTGAATTTGTGAGGCTGTGTGAATGTCAGTTATTCAAACCATCTGAGTTATCTGATGATTGTGTAGAATATATTGGAAAACACAGGTGATCTGGCTGAACAGCTGAGCAATAACATAGCACAGCTGAGAAAAAGTTCATCTTTGGATGGTGTTTGTTTATGTTGCAAACCACAACTGGCTAAAGCCTTTTCCAACCAAGGGGTGCCAGTACTCCTACGATCCCTGGGGATGTGTCACTGTTATGATCATTCTTAATAAAAAGGCAACATGAAAATGCTGTTGCCACAGCAGCTACAATTTCTCAGGCAAGGAAAGAAGACATTTTGCTGTGATTGCTTTTATAGCAGCCTGCTGGTGACGTTCTTGGAATCAGTGGTTGAAAAATAGATACTCTGTAAGTTGTCGATGGGTAAGTCTTCCATCTTCTCATGACATTAACAATAGAATCAAGTATGTGAGGCTACTGCAGAGCTCTGCCATGGTACTAATACCTAAGTTCTCACTCCTGACACTCCTGATTTTAGTCATTAGATGAAGTCTCTATCTTGCAAATTTAAATTTTCTTGCTTGTTTTCTTGTCAAATGAAGAGTTTATTTTCCTCTCACAAATTCCTTGTGGATGTTTATTAAATGATCAGTGGATACCAAGATACCTACCTTTAATTTGGTATCAGAAATTCAAGCTTCCTTTAATTTCTGATAGCTTTAATATCTTGTGAAAATGACTACATACGGAACTGCTACAGTGACAGGAATAGCACAGGAACTAAAGCTGTTTTCTACTGAAAGCTGAATAAAACATGCGTGAGTCCCCTCAGATTCTTACTGTTGTCACCACAAGAGACAACGTTACAATGCAAGACTTAGGCTTTTCAAGATTTAAGCTTTTGTGAAATACATTTTGTGAAATGTAAGTTTTGTAATTGTTATTGTTGTATGGAAGCCATTAGCAATTATTATACGTCTGTCCCTTCTTGCTACTTAGTACACTGGAAACCCAAAGAGGAAATTATTTGCCTGATTAAAATATCTTCTTTTTTATTTTGGGAGGGGAATGTGCAATTTTCATTAGCCCTTTTTCACTGACTGGTGAGATACTTTTAAATCTTTTGAAAATCCTTGAATATCAGCTGTAGTATTTAAAATTGCATGAAAAAATAGAATTGTTTTTAGTTAGATCTAAAGTCTTGATCTAGACTTAGGTATTTTCATCTGAGAAGTGTTCAACTTTGGTTGTCTTCTCACTCAAAGAGCTAGTAGCCTGCATATTGGCTGAGCTCTGGTTTTGTTGCTTTCTTTCTCCTTGGTGTTGCAGCAGATTTTTGTCCATGATAACACCCTAAAGAGTGACTTACTTAAATTCTAAATGCTGCTCTCATTAAGTCAGAAGGCTATGTTAATTGATACACATTACACTGAAAATTGAGTGTTTATGAAACAACTTCTCAAAAGCGGAGTATGAATGGTGTTCAGCTGCCTGGGGAAGACAGGCTAATGCCTCTTCTGTGTGCTAGTGAGCTTAGCTTTAAAAAATAGATTTGCCTTGTCTTACAACTTGGGTTTAATTTATAATTAAAGCTACAGAAGGAAATCTGATTTTCTTAGATTAAGAAATTTTGTATGTAAGAAAATAATGTGAGTTTTTGAAAAAAAATGTTTAAATAAGCTTCTTATGAGTCACTCTGTTGACCTTCAGGCCTCAGGTAGGATAACTAACACTTGAATATAAACCATTCATGATCCTTTAAAGCATCTCTAAAATTATAGTTAGTGTGAAATTGCTATGTTTGCGAAAATAATTGGAGTAAATTATTACCCTAAGTATGGCCTTTATGGGCCTACCTATATATAAACTTTCTTTAATTTGTTTCATTTGTTTGAAAATCCTTTGTTTGATACTCTTATTTTGAGTTTACTATCAGCATATTCCTTACTGGCTTCTAAAATTAAATTAAATGCATCTGAATTAAACTCAGCTCTTTTTAGCATTTTATACTGAAATAACTAACTTGGTTTAAAAATAATTACACTTGCTTTAGAATAGTGTGACTCATTTTGTGGACAAGCCATTAACCTCAATAATCAGTCATATTTAGGCTCAGAGATGGTTACTGCTGAACAGTACAGGCAGAATATTACTTTGTGCCAGGGCAAAACAGATTTTCATCCATAACTACAAAAACGGTGCTTCTCAAGAGGGCATTTGGGTTTGCTTTCTTGTCAGTGGATGCTGTCAGCATCCAACTGCGAAGTCAGGCTTGAAAATCTGGTGTTTAGTGTACCCAAAGGAAAGCATAAACATAGACTCAAAAGAAGAGTCCACTGGTTTTGGTTGGAAAAAACAGCAGTTACTTTATGCTGTCATTTGTGGGCTTCCTCTATTTCAAGTACCGAGTGCCTGGAGACACTCAGCTCATGGCTCCTTGAGGCACAGAAGTGTTATGAATAATTGTGGCATATGAGAGCCCAGAATGGCAGGAGAGGATTCTGGGAATGAGTTATTTATTTTCTGTCTCCTTAGAGCTGTAGACACAAGCAAGCTGTCTTTTATTACGTCTAGCTTTTCTGAGTTACTGTGATTTGCTTTTTGTACTTGCATCTCAGCTGCTGTCTGACTGCTTGTTGCATTCTGACATGGAGAAGAAACTGTGATTCAGCTTACCAAAAGTGTAATTTCAGAGTTCAGCTCTTTATGGTTGTCCCTATCCACATCCAGATTCAGCACACATGTGAGGCAGCAAATCGCCACGTACACAAAAAAATTTCAAAAGTTCCAGACTTCAACCTGGATTTTCCTTTGCTTTGCGAGATTGTAAAAAGTGAGATCCAGCTCTGCCTTAGAGGAGTGTAGATTTCAAGTAATTATTGCTGTAAATATTGAGCTTAACTAATATTCCATAATGTCCATATTTACTAGTGAATAAGATGCAACTGACATCCTCTGCTCTGTATTGTTTTGTGTCAATTAGTTTGCTGGAGTTTAGTAACTGCGGTGTAGTTTGCGCATCCCTACTGTAATCCTTGAAGAAGCTGCTCACCAAAGCTCACTGTGCTGAAGCACATTGCAAGAAGCTTCTCCTTCTCCCTCCCTGGTGGCTTCATTCTTGTGGGGGTCATTTGGGCAAACATCTGAGCTCTAGTGGAGTCATGATGATTCAGTGGAACCTCATGTGTATTCAGAGGACAGCTAATGGGGTCAGGAAATAGTTTTAAATCAGTCACAATGTTCTGTGTAGTATTGCCTTTTATTTCCAGGTACTTTGCATATTTTCTGTTTTTGTGACTGTTTCATATTCACAGTATTCTTTTTTTACTTAAAAAGTTGTTTGTTGTGATGGGGGAAGGATCTCTGACAATAACTATGTCGTGTAAAAGAGAAAATAGGCTTTATAGAAAATAACTTGTGATTGCACAGAACTTCAAGGTGAAAACTAGGAGAAATATTTTTTCCTTTCAATCTTTCGGATGCTTCTTGTCTTACAGCAGCGCTAAAGTAAAAAAACTTGGGCATGTAAGTTAGATTAGTGGGTCTCAATAGCATCAAGCCTAAATGGTTGGCTTCTCAAGTCACAGTTAACTGAACTCTGTATCTAGTACATGGTAACAGTAAGTTTTGCATGATGCACAGCTGTATTCTGTCTGTGTCCCTGTAAAGTCAAAAAAAGATGCCCTAAACAAAACATCTCTAGCAATTGCTGTGATGTAATTGGGTTAAGTTATAAAGCCAGTAAGGAGAATATAAGCAGCTGTAACTGAAGACTTTTTAAAATCTGTCTCCTTTAATTTGATTATTTTTAAATATTTAATGAGGTGTATCTACACACAACAATGGCTAGGCTCGTTATATTCTCTTCAAAAGCTGGTCTTAAATTTATGATCATATTTCTCAGCATGACTTAATGCTGACGGGCACTGCAGAAGTCATATCAACAGGCCATATGGCTTTTCTAATGAGAACTCTTTCATCCTAAATTCTGAAGGAAAACCACGTAATCTATGCGCTTAAATTTGGTGTGAATTTGGCTAAGAGTCATGGGAAGGGGGAAGGAAGGCAAGTAGAATGGAGAAAACTTAAAACCAAAACAAACAAAAGAAACAAATGGAGCTCTAGGGAGGCTTTGAACAGAATTGTGGTGGTGTGTGTAATGTCCAGACTGAATTATTGGCAGGACCATTTGTCACCATGCTCAGGAGGTTTCCAGCAACTGTAGAGCAGTCTTGGGATCTCTTTCTGGTATGCTGCCCTGCTCTGGGTGCTTGATGCTGGTGGAATGTCATCTTCTCTTTCCCTATTGGTTACATGGGAATGGTAATATTCATCTTGCTCTCAGGGAGACAAAAGTGGGAGTTCTTGTGTGTCAGGGTGCCTCCGTGAAAACTGGTCTTACTGTGATAGAAGTTTGTTAAATGCATGACATGGATGTGAAATGCTGGCTATTGTGTTCCTTTGTCAAGTCTTGCTTGTTTTGAGAAAGTGTTCAGCTCTTGTCTATGGTGAGGAGGAAAAAGAAGGGCAATACTGGGAAAGGCCCTCCAAGTCAGTGCTGTGACAAAGACTGAGGTGCTCTGCAGCTCACATGGCTGCAGCCAGGGTCTGTGTACAGTGTGGGCCACAGGAGACAGTAACATCTCTGTCATATCTGGGGCAGCTGCACTGAGGTTGTGCATCTCTGTGCTCAAGTAACAATGCAGAAATTATCAGAGATATGGATAAAAAAAATACCTAAATTTGCAGTTCCACCAGAATACTGGATATTTCACTGATTATCAGGAATGAAAGTATGCATTTCATTTTGAAATGGATTTGGGTCTGTTTTGTAACACATGGCTAATTCCTGATGAACTTTTCTACTTGGAATCCAACTAATTGTAATTTTTCAGCTGCTGCCTGATCACCCATTTTGGAATTCCTCCTGTGACCAGGGACTTGGCTGGTAATATTAGTTGGCTGCAGTGAAGAAATCTACTTTGAGTGGTTCACTTGGTAAATTAAACACTGTGCTCCTAATTATAGACACACAGTTGTGGGAACATAATCACACAATTCCCTGAGGTATATCTGGATTGCTGTGTCCAGATTTTGAAAGCTAGAGGGTAAGATATTGGGTTTTCTTTAACATTAAATTATGAAGTGAAAGCCAGGGACCTGAGGCCACATGGATCAATACATGCTGTGCTAACAAAATAATGAAAGCCTGCTTTGAAGTAAAGCAGGAAAATCTGCCTTCCCTATGAACATCAATGTGAGCATCAGAGCAGTTGTTTAATTCTTGAATCTTACTCCTTGTCACAGGGCAAGAGTCCCTGGAGGCTGTCACCCCTGCAGTAAGCTGTAATCACAGAAGACAGCGACTACCCTGAAATAACCTGGTGAAGGCTCCCATTGCCAGGAAGCAGCAATGGCAGCACAGAGGGAAGGCTGAACAGTGTCAGTGTTCCATTTATGTAATGGATAACCTCCTACTTAATGAGTATCTGAAATCAAAACATGCCATTTTATACCGATAGGTTTCGGGTGAAACATCACTCACTTTCCTACTGTGCAGCATATAAGCCTGCTCCTCAGCAGCAGCACTGCAGATGTCACTCTGTGTAACCTGTGTTTATTTTGCTGTTGGAGCTGAATCCTCTTAGAGCTGCAGTCAAGGAGCCAGTCTGTGCTGCAGCCCCTTCTCAAGGGGACATGTCACATGACCAGTGTATCCTCTCATAGAGCTATCGATTTTCCTCTCGTTCCTTGCTTCCTGAGGGATGATGAAGCTGATTCTGCTTTTTCTCAACAAATCCTGTTTCTGGCTCTGTGCAGCAGAGTGCTATTGCCCCTCTGATTTAGTCTTGGGGGAGATGGCAGTCATGGACATGACTTACCCTTCTCATGCTGACGCTGGCTGTGTGAGGACAGCAGTCAGAGAAGAGTTACAGTTCTCATAACTGCATGGTTGCCTGTCCTCTCAAAAGACAAAGAATAGTCTGATTGCAGCTTCCCTACTAGTGATTGGTGATAACTTTCTGGTGTTACCTTGGAGTCTGGGAGCATTGGCATCTTCTAGGCTTTTACATTCGGAGCAGTTTGCAGCACCCAGCAGATGATCTGCTGGGATAACAACACGTATCCAGTCTCTTGCCCTTAAGATTTCTAGCTTGTTTTCCCCATCACATTAGCAAAGGCAAGGGAGAGAAACCATGGATTGCTAGAGACCCAGGATTGCTGGGGGTAGTAAGCATTTTGTGGAGAGGTAGAAAAATCAAAGTTTTCTCTTAGGAGAAAATGCTGTTGCATAATAGGGAAAAAATCTAGATGGCTGAAATATTAATGGAATGTTGCTCCTATTAATGTTGAAACTGTTGAAAGGCTGCATATTAATAAGGACAGTAGTTCCTTTAATCTTGTCTGCAAAGCCAGAGTCTGCTGGTATCCTTGGGAGCTTATAAACAAATTCACCAGGTTTACATTTGGAGCACTGCCACTTGGGTTATTCACTTTGTTCTGTGGCTTGTCAGGGTGTCTTTGCTTTGCTTGTGGTTACATCTGATGAGCTAGATATTTGCTGTGCTCTTCCTGAGTCACGAAATTCTAGTGAAATGGTTTGGGTATATATCTAGAACTTTCCTTTTCAGTAGCTTAAAAAGAATTGTGACGTAAAGCACGCTGACAATGATACGTTTATTACACATGTGTACACACGTGTATAAAATCCATGTCTATTTGCCATGCTTCTGATGCAAGGCATAGCTATCTCAATAAAAAATACTTTTTGCAGTCTTGAAACTAACTTTTATTGCATGACATTTCCCCTTGCTCAGCGATATATTTAAAAGGGGTTTTCATGCCACTGAATCATACTGGATACAAAGGAAGGAAAACGATAACATTATTAATCTTTTTCTTTGCTTCCTCACATAAAAACCTCTGTTTTTCTGTCTGGGTTTTACACATTCAGAAAGTCAGTCCTGCCACTGTCATCAATCTGTTTGCTGGCAAAATTTGCTGTGATATATTACTGCAACACAGCTCAATTGAATGTAAGTGCTGAAGTTCAGGAAGATTTACCTTTGCACTGAGTTGCACTTGATGTACTTTCGTAAGTCCCTTAAAAAGGTGCTGAATCAACTTCTCATGAATATTTAATTCTTTTTGTAATGCAGCTAATGAAAAATAATTAATATCCGTGGCTTTTCTGTTGTGTGAAAATGTAGACCAAGGAACAAGTTTGTCATGCTATATCTGAACTGCTTTGTGCACTACCATGTCTGAGTTTAAGGCTGTTTAAGTGGTATGGCCAAAGTGGTTATGGCTTTAAATGCTTAGCTTGTATACGTCCAGGTACTAGGGAAGGAAAAGATTTGTACAAATTGGTATGATGGGATTTAATCTCCTTTCTGACTTGCTAAGTGTTAATCGAGTTTGTAATGGTACTTGCTCCTGCTAAAAGTAATAACAATTAAACCAAGTGGAATTCCTGTAAAAGCTATTAGCTTGCAAATACATGATTAGGTAGCAGTTAGATATTTTCTATGCTTTCATTCAATTCCATCACCTAAGTAATGAATCATTTAAAACTGCATATTATCATCTATTATAATTCAGAGTTTTTCAGATAAATGAACAGCATTATTGTTACTTTAAAAGAGATTATTTCCATTTAGTTTGTCTTCCTTTCAGCTTACAGTACTTACAGTGTTATTTCAAAGATTAACAGACAGAATTTTACAATAAAAATTCAGTTTATTTTTCTATTGTGAAGATACTCCAAGACGTGTACTTCCTGGAGTTGTAATATAAGAGGAAAACCTGCAGAGGGCACTGTATTGTCTTTGATGATTTTGGAAGGCTTCAGTCGCAATGAGGGTGTAGGATTTTCTAGGTTTCTGCACTTTGGTAAGATTACAGTCAGAAAATATTTTTTTCACAGGTGTAGTGAAAAGTGGGGTTACAGATTGGACGTAAGGATGACAGTCTTTATTTTTTATATCTTTGAAGTGAAATGGTATAAGCTAGAAATCTTATGCTATGTTTTTAACATAATTCTTGCCCTCACTTTCCCTTCTTCACCAATGATTGTCTGAATAGGATAAATCCTGAAACTGCCACGTGTCAGAACAGAAGATCTGAAAAATACTAATACAAAATGAGCAAAATTCACTTGCACCTACCTAAAGTAGGGCTCAGATTTCAGCTATGAGCTCTCCCTCCCCATTAGTAGGGTGATACAGTACAGCTCTTCTGTAGAACGAGATTGATAAAAGGAATTTTCTGTTGATTTGAACTTCCAGAGGTTAAAAATTGCTCAAATTCATTTATACAGACAGAGCATTTTTAGTTATAGAAAAATGCTCAAAATGTTGTGTCCCACTGTGTGCTTGCAAAGTGGATTTAACTTAAGTTTTAGAGATTTTTTTTTTTTTTTAAATGCAGGCCACAGGTTATTGCATCTTTTTCCCAAGTCTTCATGACATCTTTGTTTAGATTAAGGGCTTTTCTGTGAGTCAGCTGGTGCCTCAGCACTGCAACAGTCTGCCTTGTTTTTCTTCTGCAGATAATTTTAATAGCATTTGTTTTCTAGTTTCATTTTCACTACTGTTTAGATTTCTGTCTGAAATACAGCCATGTCTTCAGGTATTATTGCATGCTTAAACTAGTTTTAGTCCCTTCACATGCAGCACTTAAATAAGGGCTTATTGCTTTAAAATGATTTCTTTTTTGTTTTGAGAGCTGAACTACAAAACAGATCTCAAGACTGGCCCTCATTACAAAGTGGTGCTTTATAGAGAACGGGGAACAAATGACAAAGATTTCCAAAGCTTGTGAAGTGCTCAGCTAAAAAAAATACAGATAAGAATCTGCCTTGATTTTTACCTTGGGTCTTCTAGTTTTTCATATTTTGAACAATCTATCTTCTTATTCTGTAATTGGGGGATATTGTGTGATAATGTGAGAGACAGAGCCTAGTAGAATACCTACCTGGCCAACCTAGTATTTCCACTGCAGTTTAGCAGTTTTTTCTACCTGTAAAATCAGGCAAATGTAGTGCCCTGTGGGGGGGAGGGGGCAGACGGCAGACCGAGAAGAGCTAAATAATCTTGATTCAGATCTTGCTTTAGAAGGGGTTATGAATTATCTTCACCTTTCAGACTTGTGGCCAATCTCTCATCCTTCGCTTCTTAGCACGGATCTGAAAACCACTCCTAGTGTGCAGGAGAAATGCTGATATTTGCCATGTGATCAGACCTTCCTGCAACTCAGCATTTAAAAAACACTGCTGTCCTTATGCATTTCCATCAAGGGGACTCAAGACAGGTGAACAGATTCCTGTTCCTTTATAAAGTAGAATTATTCAACTGTCAAGGAAATTTATTTGGCAGAGGATAGCTCCTCTTCAAGTCTTCTAAGGTTCATTGGGCTGGCACTTCCTGGTGAAGGGGAGTTTGCTTTTTTGACTGGACCTGCAAATTGGCACCTCTAAATTGTATTAGAAAACATTTTAATCATTGTATGGCAGATATGGGAGCCATGTGTATTGGAATGCTATTACTGAATAAAAAGGAGACTCAATATGAAGTCTGTAGTTTGGTTCTCTGTTTCCATGCCCACTGGGACCTGTACTAGGACTTTAGTGGTTTCCTTAGTACCACATAGCTCTCTCAGAACAGGGGCTAATAATCTCAAAAATAAAATCTGAAAAACTGAAAAACCAATTTTTGCCTGTGATGCAAAATGATGATATCTATCTGTTCATCTTGATCTGTAGAATTAAGTTAGAGCAGGGTGAGCTGTAAAGTCATGGAAAAGGCTAAAAGTCCTAGCAGTACCCAAATGTCCTCTTGGCATCATAGAAGTACCAGGTATGACAGCAAAGAAAATGCAGAAAACTCACAAACACAGAATGGATGGGGTTGGGAGGGTCCTCTGGAGACCATTTAGTCCAAACCCTCTGCCACAGCAGGTTCACCTAGATCAGATTGCAAAGGATTGCATCCAGGTGGATTTTGACTGTCCCCAGAGAAGGAGACTACACAATCTCTCTGGCAGCCTGTTCCAGTGCTCTGTCACCCTCAGAGAAGTTCTTCCTCATATTCAGATGGAACTGCCTGTTTCCCGTTTGTGCCTGTTGCCCCTTGTCGTGTCTCTGGGCTCTACAGGGAAGAACCTGGCCCCATCCTCCTGATACCCGCCCTTAAGTTGTTTGTGTGTGTTGATAAGATCCCTCTCAGCCTTCTCCTCGCCAGGCCGGGCAGCCCCGGCTCTCCCAGCCTTTTGTCATCAGGGAGACGCTTCAGTCCCCTCACCATCTCTGTAGCCTCTCACTGGACCCTCTCCCATAGTTCCTTGTCTGGAACCGGGGAGCCCAGCACTGGGCACGGCTCCAGCTGGGGCCTCACCAGGGCAGAGCAGAGGGGAGGGTCACCTCCCCCCACCTGCCTGCCACGCTCCTCCTCGTGCACCCCAGGGCACCGCTGGCCCCTTGGCCACCGGGGCACACTGCTGGCTCGTGGGCAACCTGCTGTCCCCCAGCAGCCCAGTCCCTTCCCCGCAGAGCTGCCCCCCAGCAGGGCAGCCCCAGCCTGTGCTGCTGCGTGGGGCTGTCCCTCCCTGGGCAGGACCCTACACTGGCCTTGATGGCACTTCCCCGTGTCCCTCTCCGCCAGCTCTCCAGCCTGCCTAGGTCTCGCTGAAGGGCAGCGCGACCTCTGGGGGGGCAGCCGCTCCTCCCCGTTTGGTGTCACCAGCAAAGGTGCTGAGGGCACGCTCTGCCCCTCCACCCAGGTCACTGGTGAAGGAGTTGAACAAGGCTGGGCCCAGCACTGACCCCTGGGGACACTGCTGGCCACAGGCCTCCAGCGCGACCCTGCGCCGCTGGTCACAGCCCCCCAAGCTCTGCCGTTCAGCCAGTTCTCAGCCCACCTCACTGCCCGCTCCTCTAACCTGCACAGCCGAGCTTACCTGTGAGCGTGTTGTGGGAGACAGTGCCAAAAGTCTTGCTGAGGTCAACGTAGACAACAGCCACCGCTCTCTCCTCATCAACCCAACCAGCCATTCCATCTCAGAAGGCTATCAGGCTGGTCAGGCATGATTTCCCCTTGGTGAATCCGTGTTGACTACTCCTGATAACCTCCTTTTCCTCCACATGCTTTGAGATGACCTCTGGGATGAGCTGTTCCACCACCTTTCCAGGGATGGAGGTGAGGCTGACTGGCCTGTAGTTTCCCAGGTCCTCCTTCTTGCCCTTCTTGAAAACTGGAGTGACACTGGCTTTCCCCGAGTCCTCGGGCACCTCTGCCGTTCTCCATGACCTTTCAAAAGATGATGGAGAGTGGCTTAGCAATAACATCTGCCAGCTCCCTCAGCACTCAGGGGTGCACTCCATTTGGGCCCATGGTTTTGTGGGTCTCAGGTTCGCCTAAATGATCTCTAACCTGGTCCTCCTTGACCAAGGGAAAGTCTTCCTTTCTCCACACTTTCTCTCTGGCCTCCAGGGTCTGGGAAACCTGAAGGCTGGCCTTGGCAGTGAAGACTGAAGCAAAGGCGGCATGTAGTAACTGCCTTCTCCGTGTCCTTCATCACCAGGGCACCCACCACATTCAGCAGTGGACTCACATTTTCCCTAGTCTTCCTTTTCCTGCTGATGTACTTGCAGAATCCCTTCTTGTCATCCTTGATCTCCCTCATCAGGTTTAATTCCAAACAGACCTTAGCCTTCCTTGTTGCATCCCTGTGTACTCTTGAAAATGTTCCTTTATTGCTCCCAAGTGGCCTGCCACTTTTTCCACATTCTGTAAACTTCCTTCTTCTGTTGAGGTTTGCCAGAAGCTCCTTGCTCATCCATGCAGGCCTCCTGCCCCTTGGCTTGATTTCTTACTCATGGGGACGTAGTGATCTTGATCTTGGAGGAAGCGATGCTTGAATATCAGCCAGCTCTCTTGGATCCCCCTACCTTCCTGAGCCCTAACCCATGGGACTCCTCCAATTAGGTCCATGAAAAGGCTGTGTTAGCCAGAGCTGCAATCCTACTTGTTGTCCTGCTTCCTCCACACAGGATCCTGAACTCCACCATCTTATGGTCACTGCAGCCGGGGCAGCCCCCAACCTTCACATCCCCAACCTGTCCTTCTTTGTGAGTACAAGGTCTAAGAGCATGCCTCACCTCACTGGTTTCTCCACCACCTGCACCAAAAAGTTATCATCAGTGCTCTGCAGGAACCTCCTGGACTGTGTGTGCCTGGCTGTGTTATCTTTCCAGCAGATATAATGGTGGTTGAAAAAATCCTGTATTTGTTTGTTCCTGCCCGTGGAACCTTGATGCCTGCCTTACGCCTCCAGGTTTCTGCTAGGTATTGTGAGAGCAAAGGTAATAGCAGCCCTGCAGAATCGTGACTGAGAACTCTGCACAGCTTTATATTTCCCTTGCAAAAGAGCACATTTAATTCACATCCTGCAGAAAAGCACCTGGAGAAGGTAGATTTGTTCAGATCACTCAGAAGACTACCCAGAGCTTTCAATAGTCTTTTCTTGAAAGCTCCTACTGACTATTGCCTGAAAATAATTATTCTCTAAGAGCAGAACGGCAACAATATGTATTTGGTTTTGCCTTGTGCAAAGCCTGGGGAGCATGTCACCCTGATGCCAGAGTGTGTGGGGAGTTGGAAAAAAAATTATCAAAAAAGATCTATCAGCTGTGGTTTGCTATCCTGGCTGACAAAGACTGCACAGATTAAAGATTAAATTAACTGGACACTCTGTACTGCTCTTGGCCCTCTCAAGTCCAGGTTCAGGCATGCTCCTGTGGATAAAGTGGAGATACACGGGCAAGTTTTAAGAGCATCAGACTCACTTGAAAAGAAAGTATTTGCTTTTCTTCTAAAACTTCTTTTGCAAGCTTTCTAATTAAACTTTCCTACAGCAAATAAATAGGTAGCCTATGCCAGTGCCCCAGATCTAGCAGCACTTGAGGACTCCTGTAAACCTTAGCTCCAAGCGAATGTCAGTTAGGTGCCATGTGGTATGAACAGCTTCTGTGTGCAGTGTTCTTACCTGAATGTAGAAAGGACAGAGCCATTTGCCATAGGTCTTTCTAAAAATAATCACATATAAAAATAATTCAACTTGCTAATGAGCAGCTGTCTCTGGAGTGCACCACAGTGGCTTATTAATAAAGTCCACAATACTATAGATTGGATTACAGCAAGGATGAGTTCTCTGTCCAAATGAAACCGTCCAGAAAGATTGTATGAGCAGGATGTAATCTCTTTGATCAGAACTAGGGCATGTCACCATCATGAACACTCTTAACCATAATGAAACATGCCACAGAATCTGTAATGATCACGAATACTTTGGATTCCTGATCTTGTCTGAGATGCCAAAGCCTGTGTTTGGCATCTGATTTGGGAATTGTGAAGTAAGATTATTTCCCCTTCCTTTTTTTTTAAAAAGAAATTCTTAAAAAATGTAGGTTTTTTTATTTTTTTTTATTATTTTGAACCCCTAAAAACCACATCTGGAGCTTTTTAATGCTATGTTGTGGCCTGAAGACAATTTCTGTCATGTAGTTATAAACTTCTGTGAATAAGTTTCTCTACTGAACTGGCTGACATATTGGTAACAGTAGTACCACAAATAGTGCTCCTAATAATTAGGAACAGGGCTACTGTGCATCCATCATTATGTATATGTTAAAGTCAAAACCAGGTATTGTCTGTTTGGGTGTATTGATTTCTGTAGCTGACTACATGGCAATTTAAAGCAGATTAGAGGAAGGCGAAGATGTTTGTCTCTTCTGTGCTGATTCATGTGGGAGACTGTCTCAGCAAACTGATTATTATTTTACTGAAAAGGCTTTTAATACAGTAAATTTCACATAGTGACAATATAATGTGACTCCTTGAAATAGTAAACTGTGTAGAAACCTGCTGGGAATAGTGATAGCATAGCATCAAATTAGAAGTGTATGCAGTAGTCTGTCAGCTACTTTCCTGCTAACTGACATATAAAGAAATGCAGAGCAACAAAATTCTCCAAGGCTAGTTTTCTGTGTTCTGTTTGCATCTTTCTCAGGTTACCCTTAAACCAGCTGAGTGTGTAACCAAGGATCATATTTTCTTCCAGGAATATGAAAAATTGAGCTTGTTACAATGTTGCTTTAAATGGTTTTGTCTGAGGCCATAATTACAAATTAGAAATCTTTATCTTTAAATGCACACTTCTGACTCCCTCATGTGTTTCCTTGTTCTGTCACTCCAAATTTTTGACTTTGACTGATAATCGTATCTGGAGAGTCTAGAGAGAAACTATAATTATCCAGTAATTTCATATAGTTCAGTTAAGACTGATTCAACAACAAAATTCACAATTTATTCTACCAAACAGTTTCAAGTTGATTTGATGACAGCTTCCCTTTTTGTCCTTCCATGGATTCTATGGTTTGGAATGTACTGTATAAAACACTGTGTGTAGGCTGATGCTGGTGTGGATAGTGCTGTTATGACCATTGAGAAAAAACTAGGAGGCACTGGAACTTCATTTTGAACTGGAAAAATAGGACCAAGAACATCCTCATTTTCCAGGAGTTTTAGTCACTGTTTTAAAACAAGCATTTTAAGGATTTTTGTTCTAGTCTTAAAATCAAGCCACTTGAATAAATTTTCTTAAAACTGCAATAACAGACAGTTTAATTACTCCTTTTCATTTTTTGAGGACAGTGCCTCAGTTTGAAGATTGCAAATCATCTCGAATAATAAAACTATTTTAAGCCATTTGCATTGTGGTTGCATTGTTTCTAGGGACTAAACTGAAACACAGTCTGATCAATGATGCATAAATACCTTGGACTATATATATAAATGAAACCCTCAAGGAATGGTACTTAAACATTACCAATGTGTTGTAAATGGGGATTAAAGGAAGAGAATATTCTAGTATTAAATGGCTTAGTCATTTGCATGTGTCAGCAAAGCATATCAGAAAATGACTATTTAAACAGTTCTGTTCTAACAGCCTGTGTCTTTTATATGTTTTTGTTGCTCACCTCTGTTTATTTCTTTTGAAAGAATAAAGAGGTGGCTTTAGACAATGAAGAGCAGGTAAAGGAGGCACAGCGGGGAGCTTTGTGTCTGCACCTTGTGCAAAGGACCTGCAAGGAGAAGCAGGGAGTAACCTTCCAGGTCTACGACTAGGAGAGACAGAACTTCTGGAGGTCACTGGGCAGAGTTTACTGCAGCTCAGAAACTGCTGAAGCAGCAAGCCTGGAAACAAAGACCACTTGCTGGGACAGGGTACAGGAGCAGTCTAGCCTACAAATCTTGTCTCTGTCTTATCTTCTGAGTTGAGTTCTATCTGTTAGTATAAGAGTCTTCTGGGGTTTTATTTTTCATTTTTTGCTTTTTTTGAAGGTCTAACCAGATCCAGCAGAAAAGTCTGGCCAGCTTGATCTCTTCTCAGACTTCTATTTCCAAATGCCCAGTGCAGATTGTTACTGCTGCATTTACAAAGCAGTGGCAATATTGTGGAGAAGAATTGTCTACATTCTATTTTCTAGTGTATGACATCCTTGAGATTTTATGTCCATAAATGCAGAAAAGAAAAACCTCTGTCTTGGAGTCTTGTAGCTTTGGTGGTTTGTTTGAATTATACATTTTAAACCCCTAGAAAGTGAAAAGCAGTAGATACTTTTGTGTATAATTCTGTATCTCTTCTTAATACAAGTTCCAAATTTTTTCTCGTACCAATCTTAATGCTATTATACTGAAGTTTCCTTCAGTGTTCTGTAGTATTCAATGTCTTTTATTCTGAAGGATATTGAATTGTAAGTCCAATCAGCTTTTTAGTTCAGTTTATAATCAGAATAGGTAAGATAATACCATATAATCTATAATTTCTTAGTAGACATCAGCAAATTCTCTACAGTGTAGTCCAGTGCTTGGGAAGCTCTTTTTCACCTTGTTCAAAGTGCATTTTAGAAAAATTCCACATAAAACATAATAGAAACATAGAAAGTTGGCATGTCAAACACCTAAATAAGTCTTTTTTGTTCACTTCCCAGTAAACTACAATTATTCTCTGCATAACTATTTTTAGGGACAATGTTCAGCTCAGCTGAAGCCTTCTCTGGGTTTTATGCCATACTTATTCCTACTTACAACCTTTGATTACCTCAAATAATGTCTTCATTCCACTCTTACTGTAATGGATTGAAGTAATGAGTCATGGCAGAAGAGAGCCCAAACTGGTGCAGGAATTCATTTGGCCTGTGAAAAATGGGGATTTGGCCAGTGGAGCAGTAATTATAACATCCTTTCAAGCTTTTGAATAGCTGTGGACAGACATTTTTTATACTGCCTGGAAGGCAGGCAATCGGTGAATCAGTCTTCTCTGATGGAGCATTGGAACTAAATACTGACTGCTACTTCATTTTTCTTAGGTTCTTTTTCTCCAGCTGGGCATTGCATGCATGAAAGTGAGATCAGTCTGGTTGGATAAACATCTTCAATGATGAAGTATTTTGCACTTACTTTATGTTAGTAACAGTGTATTATAGTCCGCTCCCATCTAAATGGCTAGGGCAGTCCATCAGTCTAACTAAAAGAGGGAGACAGCGACACTCAAAGTTTATAAAATTCTTCCTTTGGTGTTTCCATAGTTTCAATCTGTTGTTGCATGTTTTTTCATATTTTGTTAAATACTAGATCTGAAACCTTGAACTCTTTTCTAGATCCCCCTTTCCATCCTTCCCCCCTTTGTAAAAGAAAGGAAACTTTATGCTACAAGTTTTATATTTTCCCTCATAATTAGAGATTTTTTGGTGAGGTGTCCTTTATTCTGTAGCTGTTCTGAGCTCCAATGAAAATAAATTTTCTACTCCAGAAAAGGTATTGTATCACAAATACTCTTTACTGAGTTTGCACTCCAGGGAGTTCTTAATGCTCAGTCACAATACAAATTGCACCTATTAGTTTGCAATTTTGCCAAATTACTTTAGTTACAAATAATCTCACTTTAAGCAATCTTGTGGGACTCCAAAACCCAAACAAATAAAATCAGTTATGAATTTAAAGTTATTTTTCTGGTGAAGCAGAAGATAAAAGTAAATGGAATCAAAGAAGATGATACATGTTTTGGTTTTGGATTAATTGAATGACAGATAACAGAGAGCTTTTTTCCCCACCACCCACACACTTCAAATTTAAATTCTGAAGCAATGCTCAACAGTATTTTTCAAGCTTATGACTGTCTCTAAAGGGCTAAATGTAGCTAGTGACAGTTATAAATAATGCAGGCTGTATTAATGCTGTGTACTTTAAAGAAGACAAAACTCTGCTTTGGCAGGGGGGTGTTTTTGAATGAAAGGTTCCAGGAAACCATAATTTAAAAAACATTAAATATCTGACATTATTTTTGTTTAAACATAAAGATTTAGTGCTGACAATTGTAAGCTGATATAAAAACTCATTCAGGAAAAAGTCAGTGTCTGTGACAGATCCCTGGTCAATATTTTAGTGTCGTTTTCTGAGTGCTCAGAGCAGCTGCTGTGATAGCAATTCACACAGTCCTGGTCTTCCACTCCCAAGCAGCAGTAATAGGAGAAAGAGTGGGTGCTCGCAGCAAGTAACAATTAGCAGAGTGGCTCTGGGCCAGGCTAACTTAAACAATTCCAATACTTTTCTGTGACCTACTGCAGCACTGAGTTCTCCTTCAGTAATTTTCCTTGCTTTCTGACTTCCATCAATACCACACTACAGCAGCAAGACCAATTCCTTTACGTGTACCCTGTTGGTGTGACTGTCATCTTTCATCTATCTCTTTTTTCTGGCTGCAAACTATTCTTACCAGTTTGCACCTGCCACACTAAAAGGGCTGTATTTTGGGAGAGTGAGAGTCAACAAGAAAGGACTTTGTGAGGAGCAAATAACAGTTAAATTTGACATATTGACGAAATTGATGTTCCTTGCTTACATCTACTAAAAGATATACATTCAAATGATAAAAAAGGTAGTTTCTTGATTTAATTTTTGGGGTAATGGGGCTCCAAGGCAGACAGACCTTTGAAGTGGACCTGCCTAGATGGTCTGCGAAGTGAAATGTCCACCCAGAATGCCCAAAAGACTTTAAACCTATGCCCATCTAAAACGTTTTATTAGAATTAAACTCAAAGATTTAATGTTTAAAACAAAAAATCCAAAAAGCCCAGAGAAAGCGGAGCTCCAGCACTTGTTCCCTACTGTCCTTGCAGGTGAGTCTATGTAAAGCTTTGTGTTTTCTAACTCGAGAAATTTTGGCACCTGCAAACTGCTCAGTTCCCATTAGTCCCTGGGAAGTTATACCCTGAGCAGCTCTCTCTTCCCTGTTTATTTCGGTGTTTCTGCTTGGGCCTCTGACCCCTTCCCCTGCCCCACACATCTTTCTGCTTCTCCCTGGGTCCTGTCTGCTATTTCCTCCAGTGTTCCACTGGGCCCTGCTCCTTCCCAGGGGACCATGCATCTCACTGAGACCACATGAATACAACAAATAATCTGCCTCGTTTTTTTTTTTTTTTTTTTTTTTTAAAAAAAAACCTTCATTGTGGCAAGGGGAGACACATTTGTCTAAAGAGCCTGTTGTGGAATGGTCTTGTGCAATTCCAGATGGGGGAAAAAAATCTTTCACTGTTTAAAAGGATATGAATAAAATCCAAATGGTAAAATCAAGAGAGGACTGCAGCATGGCTCTACCTCTTGCAGAGCTTCCTATTTTGAGTCTTTTTTTTTTTTTTTTTTTTTTTTACTTTTACTTATGTATATACATATCTGCTGAACTAAGTTCTATGTTGTACTAATTTTAGTTGTTCCTGTCTGTGCAGCATACTCTAGCTTTTTGTCTTCCACTGAAGCATCTATGTTGTACTTCTGAAATTATATAACTGCAAAGAAGTATGACTGAACAAAGTTTAAGAAGTATTGAAACGTTTATGGAGTTTTCTTGCACTTCTGCTAAGGATTAAATTGAAATTGAATATCTGCACAAAATATTTTCTATTTAGCCATTTCTTTTTGCTATAAATCCTCAGTTTTTTCTTATCTGAGAGAAGATGAAAACTGAAATTCTGCAGTTTGGATAACATGAAGTTAAAGAAACTGAGATTCAGAGAAATGCAGTACACTATATTTTCCTTTTTTTATAATTTAATAGCTATTAAAAAGCAGAATTTAAATTTTATTTAATTACTACAAGTGAGAGAAGCCTAATAATAAAATAGGAGAAAAGCCTTCTTTTATGCTGAAGCAGTAGTGCTTGCAAATAAACTGGTGTTTATTTATCAAGTGATCTCTTAGACCGCCATCCTTTTTATTGCTGCTTCTGATGTTTTTGATGAATTCGTAGCATGTGTTTTTGAGATGGTAATGACACTCAACTTATAGAAGCATTGGGAAAATACTAAGCTTTGTAAACTGATTTCTCATCATCAGATGAAAAGCTAGCTAAGTGAAAAATTATGCTGTAAAGCTTCAAGTGGCTGAATTCAAAGAATATTTAACATGTATTTGCAATTAAGCTAGGAGTTATTTTCTTGAAATTGCCATCAGGTAATTGATGAGTCTTTCATGAGAAGTAAGATGACAGCATGGGTGCCCTATAAATCACTAAAATTAATGTTTGTCTTGCATTATTATAATAGCACTGTTCTTGATTAAATCATCTGGGCTCTGCTCTTGCTCCTAGAGAAATCTTGGTGCTGATGTTGGTGAGGCTGTCAGCATCTCATTCACAGAACAAACAACCTGGCTACTCTCAAAGGGTTTGCAGTTCTTAGAATGAAAATAGCCCTTTCAACATAAATCAATATCCCAAAGTCATGAAAAGTCTGTAGCAAGCAAATAAATAGTTGCACTAGAATATCCTTAGGTCCTCATACATTTTGTGCAACCACTGAAATGGTATAAACATTAGCAGCTTCAGAAATAAATGAGATAGTAAGTAGCTCAGTTAATGTCGTGATCTAATTAGGTTGGGTAGAAAAGCATGCTTTAATCTCCCTAATTACCTACTACTGGAGGAAGAACAGTTAAAAAGTGGTGTGAATTTTCTTCAGGAACAATACCAATACAAGACCCTTCTTTCCTGGAAAAATCCTTCTTGGAAAAGCAACTACTCATAGCTGTGTGGGTGGGGAACAAACAATATGCAAAGGGCAAGTTAGATAAACTGGGATAATTTCATTTGCATGAAAGTATGGATGTTTGCGCTGGAATAGCCGATCTTTACATATGTTTTGGACTTCCTGCCCAGTTTCTGACATTTTGGGGGACTTTATCCTTTCATATGTGCCAATGTGATTTAACATGTTAGTATCTCAGGGAAAAAAAAAAAAGCCTTAATGTTAGCCCTACTTTAAGCAAGAAAGTGAAGTAGGCTTATAGATCCTCCTTCCAAAATACATTTTTGTGTAACAAAAAATCATAGATTCCCAAAAGTTTTTCCTGCTGGAATCTAACAGGAGCTGAATATTATTAGGGCTTACATTTTGCAGGGAGGTATTAAAATATACTTCAGTTTTGATTTTTTGCAAGATGTACAGGAAGCCAGAATATCAGCTGTCAGTGTTCCTCATCAGTGCAGAAAGGTGTATATTGAACCTGAAGAGCTGGGTGAAACCAAGTATCTGTGCCTGTGATGAACCAAGTAGCAATGAAAACCAGTGAAACAGGGGCTCACTGTCAAGCCAGTACCTTATCTAGTAGTAATTTCATTTGGAAATCTTTTCTGTTACACAATTAAAATACTCTTCTTTTATTCAGCCAGTCACCTCTGGAAATGATTTCGGAGTTCTATAAACTGCTGCAGCCATCCTGAATATTCTTTTCTGGTTGGATTGCATCCTGACTCCCTGTGCTTGTAGGAGGCACAGTGAGATTCTTAATTCCCTATACCTAGGTAAAATCTTACTTAAAGGAGACTGAAGTTAACACACATTTTATGTGCATTAAACCATACCCTGTCTGTGACAATAATAAAACATGTTTATTCATGGGGGAAAAAGCTCTAATTTCTTTCTCTGAATTAAATTCTCTCCTTTCCCTTCCTCTTCTCTCAGTTGTGTTTCTCCCTCTCATCTTACTGAAGTGTCTTTTCCATGAAAGAAAATATTTAGAAATCACTGTACAAAACATCAGCACTTCTCATTTTCTCTGGTTGCTTTTGACAGTGGTTAATGAAGTCCTGACGATAGCTAATTAGGCTGTAAACTTGTTTTCTAATTGTAAAGATGTGTCTACTCAGGAAATGAATGGTGTTCTTGAGAGGACCCCTTCCCTCGACTATTTATATTGGAGATCTGGTCTTTAATGTGATGGGAAATAGAAGCATTACTGAATACACCTGAATACTCAGCATGATCTTCATTGGCTCTTTTGACTGTATGCTTCTATTAAAATCATAACAATAATAATAATGATGATAGATGGGGACCCCTGATGGCTGCCCTCCTTGCAGCCTTGCAGGGATGACACCGTGGGAATCTCAGCTCAGGGTGGCACTTCTGGGCTGCCATTTTTATTGCAGGAAACTGGGAAAGGCTGTGAAGAGCTGGAACAGATGGGATGGCAAGGTGGCAGGCAAGTGGGCAGGAAGCCAGAAAGTCTCAGTCATTGGAGTTGACTAAACTGACTTGTCCTTGCAGAATTTGCTGGATTGACTTTTTTCTGATGGAAAATTTTTGTCTGTCTCCGTTGAAGAACAGTAGTGGTTTTGAACAAAGATCATCTTCCCTGCCAGGCTGGACCTGTCACCTCACTTTCTGTGCTCCTTGGGGTGGGGTTGCAGGGCCAGGGCAGGTTGCTTCAGTGGGGCAGCACAGTGGTATCTCACATGGGTGCCTCAGCAAAGGGTACCTGGTACCCTCCACTGAGGCCTTGGGAGTCCACTCCAGAAATCTGGGGTACTCACAGCATTTCCTGAGTATAAAATGTAGAACTACTCTCACTTAGTTCTTAGCTAGACTAGACTAGAGACAGACTAGGCTATTGGACAATTTTGTTGAGCTCCTATTTTCTGATCTCACTGTGAAAATGCCTGAATTAAGTGAGCAGTTTTTAAGGAATTAATTTTTTTTTTAGTGCAGTCTAAGAGTACCCTGTGGGATTTAGGCCATGTGTACATTGAAAGGTCCCTAAAAATGCCCAGCTTGGGTTTTTTTGCAAGTACCCAGGAGGAATGATATCTGCTATTACTCTCTGTGACACTGTTGCCACCATTAATGAAGGCAACTCTTGCCCTGTGAGACTTGTATCCTGTTTCTCAAAAAAGTTGCTTCTATTTATCTATCTATTTATTTATTTTTAGCAGATCTAGTTATAGCAGCTGTCTTGCTTCCTTTGCCTTGCCTTTTAAGCATGGAATTTTGATTACATCCTTGTCGCCTCTGAAGTATGAAAAGGCAGTATTGCTGAGTTTTGTTGTTTTTGTTATTGTTATGTTATTGTTGACAAGTCAGTTATAATGCCTTCCCTTCTGCTCTTCAGAGAGACCACCAAACTGTATTTGAGGGAGATAAAGCTTTTTTGATGATCACATTTAATATAGGCAGATGAACAGAATTTTAAAAACAACTTTACTGCTTGACCTCAGGGGAAAAAAGAACAATATATACCATGATGATTGAATATAACTAATTTCATATACTTTGTTGTTGATTTTGTCTTCCCCTCCTTAATTTAATAAAAGTTTGCATATTCATGTGACAAAACTTACTAGCAGTATATTGTTTTCTGCAATTTTTCAAGGGCAGATTATTTTTTGTGTCATGATTTACTTTACCTCCAAGATTTCCAAGTTTTTCTAAATGAAATTTGGGTTATTAACCAGATGAAAATATTTTTCTTTGTTTTCTAACTTATTTGGCAATGCTTTCTAACTAACAGTAGCAAACTAACAAGTAGAAAAATAAGATTTGAAAACTTTGCTTGAACAAAGCAGGAGAAGGCTAGGATGTTAGGAGAGTCTCTTTTGCTCATTTCTCAACTATTTGTGCTCCACACACCACAACAGGCTGTACAACCCACTGCCAAGCCAAAGTGGGCTGCTTGTCCATATGGGCCCAGCTAGCAAACACAGTGTGCATCAGAAACATTGGATCTACTGCCCATGCACTGATCACCTGTGCCATATATTCATAGCAGGTTCCTGGGTCAGATTCCATTCTGGGGGATTTGCAAACAACTGAGTTTGGACATGAGGTGCAACTCTGAAGCTTATAGTTTTTTAAGCCTTTTCTTTAATAAAGATTTTCTGCTCTAGTCCATTTGAGGTTTGATTTGTAACTTAGTCATGTCTTAATCACTGGACAGAAAATCTGCAATATTTGCTTTCACATGTGGTGCAGCTGCTGCAGAGCCTGAGCTAACAGGAAAGGAAATCTAGCTGAAGTAGTAAAATAGAAAGCCTTGGAGAATACTTGGTGTTAATGCAGGTAGTGTTACATTAGAATGAAGTATTTGCAGCCTTCCAAATACTAGGAAAAAGTCAAATGAACAGTGATTTTTAGTAGACAATTCTGTGCTTGTTTTTCTTCAGAAAGATCAATTTCCCTCTGATGGATCAAAGAAAAAATCCAATATTTCCACACTAACAGCTAATAGAAAACAAGGAAGCAACAGAAAATTAAGTTGCCAAACTTTATGTCCCTTTGGGATCAAGGATTGTTGAGTCATGCAAAGAGACATTGAAGCAGCAGAATGTAGAAGTTCTCTAGAAGAAAAATAAAGCCACAGAGATTTACTTTCCTCCCATTCACAAGGTCAACATGCACACTCTCTTCTGCTGCTTCTGTGCAATTTCTCCATGAGAGCTGCTGGGTCAGGTACAGTGAAACAAAGCAGCATTAGCTGCAGTGCTATGAAAATGGTTTTGCTTATGGAAACACACATTTATCATGAGTAAATGTAATGTAAATTGGCATAGTAGAATTATGCTTGTAGTTGAGACTGGAGGCTGTATTGCTTTCCATGCAATAATGCCTTTTACACAGCTTGTCTTAATTCCTCTGTGAACACGTGGCCTGTACAGAAATGGGTGTTGCATTCTTTCTTTTTTGCTGTGGCATGTTTTCATGTGGCCATGCAGGTCTGGTCTCTTCCATGGGTTACAGCTATGAGAGGTGCAGAGAGTAAGTTTGGTATTTCTACTGGCTTCTTAGCAGGGAGAAAAGGCTCCTTCTCTGGGTGACTTGGGAATATGCTAGTTCACAAAGGGCTATAGAGCCAGAAATAATCTTTCTGTAGGTATGAGGGATTTCAGAACTTCATTTACAGTGTGGTATTTTGTTCTGATCAGGTGACTTCAGCCAGGCGGTGGTGGGCAGGCAACCTGTCAGCCCCGTTGTGGCCCTGTGCTGAAGGTTGAGCAGGGCTGTGGAGGGGAGAGGAGACTGCATTCATGCAAGGCAATCAGGCAAACAGCTCTCATGAGAGGCATAACCCACTGGAAACCTGCGGCAGGAGAGCAGCCCAAAGCCAGTTCTATGGCTGAGAGAGGGCACATCCCACAGGGGCTCTTTATGGGTCTGAGGCATTTTTTGTAAATCAGGAAGAACTGAAAATTGCTGTAGTAGAAAGTGAAGATCGGTGGAAGGAAGCACTGTGCAAGGACATGGCGGGAAGGGAAAAAGAGGTTTGTTCTCAGGTAATTTAATTTTAATCTGTCCATCCCAGCAGGTCTATGTTTTCTTGCTTTAAAAGGTTACCTTGGTCTAGTTTTCCATATGTTTCATTTTAATGAAACCTGGCTTTGCAGATTGGAAGCCTTTGTTGCCTTTTGGCTTTGAAGTGGTGAAGCAGTTCTACGCTGAGGTACTGGCCAGTTCAGGTCTTGTAATGTATCACAATCAGAGGAGAATAATATATATCATAATATATCTAGTAATTTAGAAATTCACTCTTGAAAAAGGAGTAATAAAGAAAACCTTCTGGTAAAAAGCCCCAAACAGCCAAAATATCTAACACCTTTCTGATTTTGTTCTGTCATACACTGGTGAGAGGATTTACGTCAGTCTTATTGCTTCAGTTCAGAAAAATAAGAAGCAGCACTATGCAAGAGATCTCAGAGGGGAAAAATCATAGAATCAGAGCTTTGGCATGTGTTATTTTCTATTTTGAAAGTTAAATATATCTAAACACTATAACTGGGATAGTCAGTGAACACAGACTGTCAAAAATATTTTCCTGTAGTCCTCCTAGCCCGGGTACAATAAGCAGGCCCAGCATGCGGTTTACACGTTCCCCTCCTACAAAGTAGATTCCTCTCTGCCTTCTTGGGCTTCATAAATATGCAAGGTATGAATCGAAACAGAGAAGCACTATCTTTGCAGAAAATACGTGATTTTTTTCAAGCTGTGGTTATGATCCTCAGGGCATTGTCAATGTCACAGGATTTGGGTTTGTGCTGAGATTGCTTGGCTGTTTTGTTTTAATGTTTTCATTCCATTTCATAAGAAATTTAAATGTCTTTCAAAATAGATATTTTTACAGTCATGTGTTTTTAAATCAGAAGTGATAAGCAAATAACTTGTGAGTAATGCTGGCATCAGATACTTCACCAGATACTCCAAATTTACCCACATTTTAAACTTATAACACGCATTAATGTCCATGTTCTTCTGGTTAAGACCAAAGATAAATTTATCTCCTTTATATCAGAGTTGTTTTGACCAATCATGTTACTTATGGACATATATTTAACCTTTTAGTATGGCATGAAAATGCATGCCAATTACTTTTTCTAAATGCCTACTTTATTTTGCTTGAGTGCCTGTTAGAGCCTTTAGCTTTACTTTGCATTGGAATAAATGTTATAAAAATGGGAAGAATGTTGATGTCTGTGAACATCTTGGCTCCAGGGTTTGACACTCTAAATCTGGCTAAAATCTAAACTCCTCTAATGTTTCTTTACCTGTACTGACAAGAAAAAAGATAAAAAATAATCAGTGTGGGCTGAAATTCTAAATGCTCACTGAAATGCAGCAGCACAGTGATTTGCTTGCTTTAGCTATGATCCTTTGTGTTTCCCTGGCTGTTTAACTAAAATAATTTTTGTCTCTCCTACAGCATTTTGCAAGCTAGTGATTGAGAACCTTTTGAGAAACTGTGTAACACAGCAGGAGGTTATTCAGATCCCATCTTTATTATTAATTTTTTAAGTCCTATGGGTACAATTAATGACGGGTTTGGGGAAGGCTGGTAGGTGCTTTGCAGTTTTGCTTTCCAGCAAGACCTGCAGTGTCAAGCACCACATGCCACTATCCTCATCACAGGAGCACGCTGCTGCAGACCTGTTCTTATCATGTTTTTCTCCCAAGCTCCCATTCTAATCAGGAAAGTGCTAAGCGCCAGATACTCTATTATAAACTAATGATTTCTGATTTGACAAGCAGAGATGAAAGTCAAATATTTTTTAGGCAGCAAGGGAGTTGGATATCCTGCTTGTTTGACATTACTGAGGCATTTTGCTGGTGATGTTTCTGCATATTAACTAGTCTAATGTGAAAAGGTTTGGTGAAGGTCTAGGCAAACATTTGTTTCTTTATAACTTTGGGTCTTTGGCTAGTCATGGGAGTGCCTGGCCCACCTGGGAAGTGGGGATAATTATGCTCAGCCCTAGCAAAGTGCTCTGAGCTCTTTGGATGGAAAGTATGGTTAATACAAAGATCAGCAGTAGTCCCGTTGGGGTAGCACAGAAAGAATACTCTTGCACAAAACATATTGAGACTTGATCAGCACATGTCTCTGATGGTAAAGTGATAAATAGATGTTGTTTTGTGGAATCAATCCTTTTTTATTGTCAGTCAGGTGGATTGAGTTTGCTAGGTAAAACTAGGCAGTTTTAAACTAACAAAATGGAGTTCAGAATGGTGAAATCTACATTCTTCTTTCTGCAAACTGTAGGTTTTACCTGTAATACATATACTGTAAAGACAGATGGATATGCAGTACAGTTTTTCATAGAGTACAGCTTGGTAGTAACAAACCCTTTAGATACCTTTTCATGATTACTGTGCAGGTTTTTTTAAAATGGAAGTTGTTGTCACATGAGCCTCTGGTGTTTTGTAGCAACAAATTTGAAGAAAATTATAATAAACCAAGTCCTTATAAAAATTGAAAGTGCTAGCAGAACTTAATTACTGGCAGAGGGCAGCAGGAAGAAAACTGACTGTCAGATGAATAGCTCCCCTGAAGGTTTTAATTTTTAATTATAGATTAAAGAAAGCCTTTGCCGAGTTGCCCAAGATCAATATGAAATAAAGATCATTCATCCACACTACAGTGCACTAGTGGCATAGTTATAAATATTAAAAAAGAAAATGAAAGTAATATAAACAGCCCTATTTTCCGGGGACAATTACTTCAACTTATAATACTTCTCTATGCTGTGGCATACTGTAGACTATTCAAAAACAGTGGCCATGTTCCGAAGGCCTGGAAGAATGCAACAGAAAAAATAAGTTAATTAGCGATTGCGTATATTCATTGTGACTGAATTTTCCCCAAAGGTTCCTGCTGGAGGATTTTTGCCTGGCAGGTGAGCGAGCTGCATCATTACATAATGACGTTTTCAGAATGCAGAGTGTGTGGCACAGCCCTGGGAGTGCAGTTTGCTTCAGTGCAAGAGTCACATTTTTAATCTGAACTATGGCATTTTATTGCTTTGCTTAATTTTTACTCAAATTTAGTTGTTAAATTGCTGACCTTTATCAGCTCTGAGGCTATGAAATCATTAAATTAATAATTAATGTATTGAATCATGATGTTTAATGTAGCCAACAACCATTCTATTCCATATGAAAGAATGAAATCAGATTCAGTTTTAATTTGATGAACCTTTGATTCTTTTTTGCGTTCTGAATAATGCTGAAACAGGTACGTTTATTTTAGTCTCATACATAGGTAAGTTTAATTTTTTTTTTTTTTTAAGATACTCTATCTTTTGAGGAGTGAGCTAGAGTTATCTCCATTGACAATTTTCTGAAATAAACCAGCTGTAATCAAGGGAGACCCCCTGGTGAGCTGGCTGCATAGCTGATGCGAGCTCTGCTTACACTGTCTCAGGGATGATTTGCTCTTAACTCCTGGTGCCGCAAGCTAGCTCACTGTGTTGTTCAGAGGGTCACAGAGATGCTGACATGATACTTTTGCTCTGTGAAAGCCAAAATGATGGGAATGAGGAACACCTAGTGCAGGAGCTGTTTGCTGCAGATGCCAAAGACAATTAAGGGGAGTTCACTGAGCCTGGTTGTGGAGGAGTCAAATCCATTCACTATGTAATTGATTAGTTGCAATTGTTTCTAGGTCAAATTAACAAGACTACACCAATGCTCTTTTAGTTGCCCATCAGTCTGTCAGTACTGCTGGTCAGTGGCATGGAAATATTGTCGTTTATTCTGGTTTGCACAGCAGAATGCAATGTCAGAGACAGAAACAAACCAATGACTGAGGCAGACTACCTTTTAATAGTGTTTCAGAAAGAAACTTGTCTCCTGTGCAAGGCTGCAGAAGAAGACAGCTTCCGGTGACAAAGTCCTTGAGTGAGACTGTCTTAAAATGTGCAAAAAGTGTTATGTGCAGATGTGTGGGAATGGGGAGGATGGTACTGTCTTCAGCTTGTGGAGTCAACAGAGAGAACAGGACGTGGAATCACATGAGCAGCACACCCAGAAGAGCTGACGTTACTGGCAGGTAATTAATTCTCTCAGGTACTCCCTTTTTTGGTGACCTCCCCTCTCCAAATCTCTTATTAAAGAAGGCAGATAGCAGAAAACCAATGAAAGATAACAGCTGTAACCTTTTCAATATGGCGGCCCATAGGGAAATATTGAGTAATGTTCCTTGTGTTTTACTGTGCAGCAACTTTAGCTGTCAAAAATTTGAAGGCTTCTTTGCACTCACTACCAACACAGGGAGCTGTCAAGAGGGGAACTTGCTCTGCAAAACGGTTTAACTCAGCTATTTTGACAGGTTTCTTGGTGTTGCTTTTTAGCTGTTGACATTCTCTGAGAGAGAATGTCCAGAATCCATCTTTCAAACATGGGAGCAAAATACTTTGCACAATAAGTCTGGCTTAGCAGTCCCATATTGTTTGTGAGCTCTTTTTCTCTTGCCTGCAGTTAGCAGAAGCAGGTATCTGGGCTGTTACAACTCTGCCTGCAGTGTTCTTCACTTGATGTTGCTGCCTAAGAGCACTGAAGGTTGGGGACATATATCCCAGGTAGGAAGTTGCAAGAAATCCCAAGATTATTTCAGCACTGAATGTCATAGAAAAACGTTGTTTTAGGTTATTGGTGCAGGGGAGGAAGTGATGTTAAAAG
Organism: Falco naumanni; assembly: GCF_017639655.2. Taxonomy (NCBI): domain Eukaryota; kingdom Metazoa; phylum Chordata; class Aves; order Falconiformes; family Falconidae; genus Falco; species Falco naumanni. The sequence continues at coordinate 17,832,593 of NC_054060.1, read as the reverse complement.
GTGAAAAGTTAAGATGCAAACAGTGGATGCAGCTGGCAGAAACACCCTGGTTACCAGCCAAAGCATTAGACTGCAATAGATACAGACAGGCATTTCAAGGGGAACAAGTTAGTATGTCTCTAGCATTAGATAGCCCCAAAGTGTGTATTCAAGAAGCAGCATGAAAAAATTATTATTTAAGAATTTTACTTTATAGCTCTTTGTAACTGTGTACATCTGAGATGAAAGTCAATGGGGACACTTTAAAAGTAATGTGCATCTGTACAGAGACTCCTGTGTTGTGCATGGCAAACACTATCTCTGTGAATGTGTGTGTTTCTCAGGCCTCTGGGAGGGCTGCACAGACCCCTGCTGTATTCTATGGCCTTGTCAGAGCACAGGTACTAAGGTAACTGTGACACAGAACTACTTGTTAAGCAGTGTTATTGCTTCTAACTCCGGTGCCCCCTACAAATGGCCTTTCTGTCTTCTTATTATGACTCCTATTTTGTATGCATGCCATTGTAGAATATACATTATCTCAAATATTTTAGAAATTAATGTACTGTATCAATATTTTAAAAAGCTTTGAAGACTCTGAATGTCATACTGAGAGGAGGCATAGTTTAAGGCATAGGAGGCAGGAGTTGGAAGAGGTTTGGGCTGTCTGCCCATTTTGGTCACAGATGTACTGTATGACCTTGTCCAGCCGTGTAGGACCACCTTGAGCTCAGACTTTCCTGTGCTGGGAGTAGTTCTGATAACTGCAGAGGAGGCTTTACATACTGTGAGATACTGTACAAAGAAGTAGAGTGTGATCTTGACCATATTTTTGTCTGTAAAACCTTTATTTCCTTCACAGAGGTGATACAGATAAACTGAACATCTCATATTTGTAAGTGTAAGGGCTGTTATAGCAAAGTGGATTATTGCTGTGTGGACAATGTGATTTCCAGATCTCAGCAGAAGTGTTTCAAGAGTAGAGTTTTGCATCAAATCTAAGCAACTCTAAATTCACTACCTGCAAATTAAAATCTTACAGTCAAAACCAGCAGCACATGGGGATTATCCAGGCTTTGTCTGTGGTGGGCCAAAGTGCAAAGCAGAACTTCATGGCAGTTCCTGGAGATCTCCTTCTACTTGCAGGATTTTGCATAGCAAGTAATATTTTTAATTAAATTTAGATTAAAACCCAAACAAAACCACAAGTGCAATAAATATAATTATGTCCAAAATTGCATGTATTTTTGTTGTAGTTATGTCTGGAAGAGTTTGGATTCCAGAGCTCTCTTTACCAGCAGCAAGGCCAGTCCCTGTACATGGGTTTTTAAAGCAACTGTATGAAGGTGGCTGGAAGGATGAACGGAGGAAATAAAATCTCAAAACAGTGATAGGAAGACATAAGGTTTGAAGAAAAAACAAGAAAAAAATTCCTGTGTAACAACTGTATTTGCAGTTCACAGCCTATAACCAGTCTACTTAGGTAGTAATTAATAATTTGAGTTCACCTGTTAACATTTATTAAAAGATAATTTTTTTCCCTGCAAGCTCATTGGAAGCATCATGGACAGGGACTGAACTGAAGCTCAGTCCTTTCCCCCTCTGCTTTGGAGCCCAGCTCCTCAAGTCCTTCCTATGCCTTCCTGCTCTGGGAATTAAGCTTTGAAGGTTTCCTTATGGCTTCTTTCATCAGCAATTTAAGAGTCCTGCTTCCCTGGACTGAACTATTGGAAGTAAATTTAACCCATTGCTTTAATGGAAATCGTTTGAGTGTGACTGAGAGCACCTTTTGGTTTCACTGGCACTCCATGGGCCATCCTTTAGTGAGAAAACAGAGGAGGTTATGCATCAACAGATGTTATAGCCTTTCCAGTAGTGAGAGAGGTACAAAGCAGTAAAACTTGTTTTTGATCTTGAAGTCAAATCAAGGTAAACAAGTTTGAACCTCTACAAAAAGCAGAGGTACTACTAAAGAAAAACTGGTAGGGATTTTGTACAAAGAACAGGAAGATACTTCAAAGTCAAAGGGGAATTTAAGTTGTCAGGGAGTAATTACAAAAATGGGAGCTGGGCCAGCATGCAAGGACTGGTGTCCCTGACTTTTACAAATGGCTCTATGAAATCTTAATGATAAGAAAAATGTCAAGGCCTCAGGCTTTACTCCTTGGATAGAATGTCATCTCTTGTTTGTATTCCCTGAGGTCTTGTTGGATTGTTTGCTCTCCTAATAGAAGGAACCTTTTCTATGAATCTCTAGCATAAACCCATGTAACACCTCTGGTTTTGTGGAAGGTCTTCCATTCTGATTATTTCAATACTATAGGATTTAAAATCAGAGATTTCAAAAAATAGTGCAATAAACACATGTGAAATTAAAAGTCTTGCAAAATTGAAGTGTAGGTGTTGCCTTCATTATAAAGCAGCCTTAAAAGAGTTCTGCAGAAAGATTACATACTTGTGGTGTTCTCTAGAGTGAACATGGGTCTGTAAACCCTCATCCTGCTATATTTGTTGATCAGCTGAGAAGGGAAGCCACATCTACATTTCCTGTTGTATCTTCTACAACAGACTTGATATGCAGTCTTACTGTAAAAATGGTTGTCATCCATCAACCTGTATGGTCCTAGGGGGAAAAGCTTGTTCTCTGAAGAGTTCTAGAAGCAATCTTTAAAAAATTTTGGAGTGTATAGATTTTTACTTGGGTCAGAGATTTGGAGATGTAAAATTAAACTACAGAACATCTCAAACATTTGCTGTAGCTGTTGTCAAGATTAAGCTGTCAGCTACAGTTTTGTCCAGAGCTTTAAATGAAAGTAGTATAGATCTTCTTTACTTTATGTAACCTTGTTTTTCCTAAGAAGCATGGCAAGTATGGTAACTATATCGCGTATTCACCCTGCATTGCACATATAAATTGAAATAAAAGTAATAGAGGTTAGGATGTGGTCAATGTCGTTTGAACTGCTCGATACATATCGACAAAGAATCAGGACAATTTTATAGGCAAATTCTGATCTATCATCTCTTCACAGACTACTATCATAATATTAATGGAAAAAGTGCAATGCTATATTTGATGAATTGTGTCCCCCATCGTGAGTCTTGTCTGACGTATCAGTGACTTCCAACCTTTTTCCACTTGTGGACCACTTAAATTTTTAAAATGCCAGTTTGGTTTCTTGTATTGCAAGTGTAAACCTACTGATAATAATGGGCTTTCTGCTCTTAGTTACATATTGCCAGCCTTTTATAAACATTACAGAGCCCCTGCTAGGGGTCCACAGATCACAAGATTAAAACCTCAGGTTTACACAAACCACTGTTGGATGGATGCTATCCTTGGTTGGATGGGTACGAATATTTGACAGCTGTTTGTGTGACTGCATGCAGCATTAATGGATTCATAAAAGAATGAGGGAATCATTAAGTAAATCCTCACTCAACTTTTTCAAGCTAAACCTGTAAGCTTCCTCATCCTCACATCAGTTCTCTCCACCCAGTATCATCTACAGTGCATATTTGTGACTCCTGCTTCCATAGACTGCTCCAAACTTGTTAAATGGTATGAAATTGATGTTTCCTTAGTGCTTCAAATGCTGAATAAGCTCTCCACTTAAAAAGATGCCTTTGTGTTATATAGTTTTATAACAGAGATGTGTTTTGATGGTTAAGTTTGCAAGAGTTACACTTTATAGCTCTTTGTGCAAACATTTGCAAATAACTTTACTCCTCTGTTTTTAAGCTCTTATTCAAGAATATTGCATTGTTACTTTTTATTATGCTGAAGAGTGCTTGCAGTGCAAAACACTGGTTTATTTCAAGCTTTTGTACGTATTGAATTTTTAAAGTAATACACTTCTAACTGCAAGCTATGGCTTCCAGGTCTTTTTGTCATTCAAGATCCTCTTGCCAGAGCTGGAGAGGTAGTGATTTTCACTAATTTCTCAATGCATTTCAGGTTCTATGTGCCTGTATGTTTAAATTATTTTTTTCTGTAGAAAACAAAGTAGGGGACATTTTAAACAAATCAGCATACACTAATAGTCATTCAGGAATAGAAAATTTCAAATATTGGAGGAGAGTCTCGAATTTATTTCTAGCCATATAAAAAAGGGTCAGAAAGATAGCATATGAAGAGTGTAGCAGGGTGGAAAAAAGCAAAGATTGAGGAACTGTATGAATCTGTGTACAGTAGGTGTATACATGTAAACTATAATTTGGAAGCTGCATGTGGAGCACTAGTTCTTGATTAAAAAAAGTAACGTGTGTGATTTAATTGGAAAGGTTTACTGAGAGATTTTGCATAGAAAAAAAAGGAGTATAAATAAGAGAAGGCAGTACATCCAAAAAACTACTGACAAAATTGTCATTTGGCTGCCCTGAGAGGGAACATTGGCAAGAATGAGAGACAGAAAGGTCAGAGAAAGAATAATGGGAAACAGCTATTTATAGCCACTACCGCATACCTCCTAGGTGTTTCAGCATATGAAAATGCAGACTACACCAGGAGAAGTTAATGCAGGTAAGAAAGGTCAGGGAGGCAGTCATTGCTGAATGGCATTATCTGGATCTGGATCTTTGTGGAATTGTTGGGGTGGGAAACCCATTTCTGTATGTGGAGCAAATAGCCGTAGGAAACATAGAAAGTATTCAGATAAAGCCATTATTATATTTGTAATAATATTAGTTTTGGCTCTTGCAAGAAAATGTTTTGTATGTGTAGGAGAAAAGTGTTGTAGATCCATACCTTGTTTGTGGAACGGAACTACTGGAAACCGTATGGTCCCAATAGAGGTTATAAATGAAAATATGGAGGTGAAAATGACTCTGAAGAAATCTCATTTCTATGCTCTGGGTTAAGTGCATGAAACCCACAATGATTATAAATGAAAGTTCTTCATTGGAGGCAATACCAGAAGTTATACATGAATGAACAATCCAACTTCCAGTTGTTCTCAGGAGAAAATAAAGTTTATTTACTAATACCAGCAAAGCTTGGGCTAAGGTGCTTCGACTTGCAGAGATCTAATACAACCCCTCTGCAGAAATGGCTGCTGCCCTTGCCTGGCTCTGGGGCACTTGACAGAGCAATTACCTTGTCCAGGTGGGTGAAGCAGAAGAGGTTCTGAACTTTGAGAGGTTGTCTAGGCATGCTTGAATCAGGTCATCTTTCTTTGTGATTGTGGTGATTCCACACTGTTTTGACCATTGCTTAGAGTCACTGAACTTTAAAATGGCATCGCTTTGCTGAGGTCTTCTGACTAATGAGCTTGTCTGTCTGTAGGAGGTACCAAACTCATTGCTATTCATTGCAACAAAAAGCTCATTTAAGCTCTCCCCTCCCAGTCCCACTCCCATGATAGTACTAACTGTGGCAGTCTTAAAAGAAGAATTAGAGTCCTCACTGCAAGTACCATCAAACATTCATTGTCTGGTACTCTTTGAAAGGAATAGTACTGTACCCATCATTGTGGACTTCTGATATCCTAATTACCTGCAAGCAATTCAGGTCACAGACCTCGTGTTTGAGTTTTCCCTTTTCAATTGATCTCTTGGAGTTTAAGAACAGTAATAAAAGCTGAACTGGAAACTCTCACTAGAACTTAGAAATAACAGTGGAAGGCATTTAATCTTTTCATGACCATTAGTTAGAATTTCCATTTGTGTCCACACTGATTGTGATCACATTACTGGCAGAGACATGAAAAACAAGCAGAGAAGAGACAAACATTTGTTCTTTAGTCATCCCTTTTGTGGGCGTGACGTCTGAAGAGTCAATAAACCACACTGTCAAACTGATACACCAGTTTGTATCATTGGTGATATGGCATATAATGAGTTTTTTTTACTGATACATAGAATCTGCAAAATAATCTTTGAACACTCCCCCATCCCCCAAAATTGCAAGGGGGCCTCTCTGCCCAGCACCCAGCAGTCTCTGATAACTATAAGCAAGCAGATTCTACCTGTTTGAATGTTTGTGTCTTTTTCATGGTGATTTTTTTTATGTGGATTTTTTTCCCTTTTTAATTTATGGGAGAAGACTAGATTAGTTTATATTTCATGATCAGTCTTTAAGCAACTAAATAAAAAAATTAATTTTGCTAATATATTTTCAATTATACTTTGTTTCTCAGAATCATAACCTTATAATTTTTCTGCTGTGTGAATTAATTGAAGTAATCCAAGAATTTTCGGTCTGTCTAATACTATGTGCATAAAGTCTATTTTATAAACTTAGCAAATCCATGAATTCAAATGATCTTCCTTGAATTTTCTTTTTCTGTGTTTCATTGGTTGGAGGATGTTATGCATTTTTAAAGTGAAAGAACAAACTTATGAGCCATCATCTGTTGCTATTACATTAATATCTTTTTAATATATCCCAAATAACCCCACTGTAACTTTATTGCATTTTCTTTTTAATATGGTTTGATTTATTATAAAAGACAAGGCTGAAGTGATAAAGCCTTGCAGCAAATTCAGGTTAGTTTAACTAATTGGCTTCAATGAAGTTAGATTAGCAGCTAATATAAGGCACCTCTTATTTCATCTATGCCACTGGCGTTAGCTTCCAGTTCTGGAGACAGTAAGCAAACTAGAAGTCAAACACATAATTGAAAATATTTGTCTTGTTTTTTCTGGAGTTTCCAGATTACCTTTAGTTGTCTTTGCAGATTCCCAGTTCAGGGAGCTTGTGCCAATAACCGGTGAACCAGAATTTTCTGCTGCATGAAATGTTACCAATTTGTTGATTCATCAAAACCAATTCAGTATAATTTCTGTTTATTTTGCTGTGATTGGCAAATATGGGCATGGATTTTTATATGCATCTTGATATCCGACTGCTGTAATAGTTCCTGTCTGGGAATCATGAATAACAATAATGAGAACCATAGCCCATGTGAGAGAAATTCATGATGCATATGCATCTGTTTTTTGGACCATTTTCTTCTGTAATAAAACTCAGAAAGTCTAAGTAGTGTGACATAATGATGTAGGAAGCATGGCAAGGGCAGGCTGTGAAATGTGCTGCATTATACAAAGTTTCTTGTCGAGGGTGCAGTACTACCGAAATAGATGCTATTTATGCTTCATATTTAGATTTTAGATTTTTATTGTCAGGCTGTGTACAAAAACCAGTTTTGTCTTTCCAAACAGATTTTGCTATTTGTACTTTGCAAGTTTTTCCTTGAACTGGCTTTTGTTTCTGTGTTGAGAATGATAGGATAAAAAATGTTTCCATGGAGCAAATGGTTTTAAGAAACATAAACTGTACTAAAATGAAATTTAATTCAGCCTCCATCTGATGAACCATTGAAAGTCTAGGACATTAGATGATGCTGGAATATTTAGGGTGAAAACTGCAGTCCACGTGGGAACATTTAAGACTAGCAGAGAATACTGAGTTGCACAAAGGCAACCGAGAGGGGTAAGAGGCTGGAGGACACACAGAATGCTGCAATGTTTTCCTATTTATATTTTTTATTTATATGGGTTAAGTTGTACAACTCTAAATGTCTTTTGGTGAATTCAATTAAATATGACAATTGTCTCAAAACTAAGTGGCAGAAATGTCCCAAGGGAAAGATCAGATATGTGATCTTTCCGTAAGTGTCTTGCAGAGGCTTGTAAGAGCTAATAAGGTCACAGGAAAGCACGAGTGCAAACAACTGAGAAATTTGTCATCTCGATTTATTAGTGCTGTGATAACTTTGAGGGTCTATTTCACACAAAGAAAATGTTGAAATATGGCCTATGAACTATATAGAATACATGTCTTCTAAATAACAAAGCTGTTTCTTCTGTGGAACTACACAGTATCATTGTTTGTCCACTTATAAAAGAAAGTGGTTTTGGTGTCATGGTAGCCATGTCCAACACTGATCCAGTTCATAGTTTTGTTTGTTTTCTGCTATGTGAAAATTTCTGTCGTTACATTATACTTTGTGCACTTCCAAATTTCTTCTGGCTGATGACACCTGCCCTTATAAATTATTTTTTTCGGTAGAACAGCACCAGATGCTTTGTGGAGATTCTGGTACGTTTCTGTGGTGTTTTTATACTTACTACTTCAATAGTGAAAAGGAAAAAAAATCAGATCATAATCTTTCTTCTGTAGATCCAGTTTTAATCTTCCTCATGCATTTGAACTTTGTGATCTTTTATTACTTTAGTGCTTTCAATATGTTACTCGCTGTCAGGTTTGGTCACTCACCTGGCCATCTCATAGTTTGTTATGGTAATTCTGTATTATCCAATTTTCTGCTTTCCCTTTCCAGATTGGCTAAGGCATCAAAAACGACCTGCATTCTTGATGACTTGCTGAACTTAATTTTACCATATAAATAATTTTTATCAATATCATTCTGTCCTAAAACTCTTTGTGCACTGAATAACATTTAAAAATATTTTCTTACTTTCTATCATTGATTAAAAGTCTCATTGTTCTCTGCCATTTAAAATCTAATGCCCAAAGTAAATTAATTGTATAACTGAACTCCTTTAAAGCAGAGCGTATTTTGAAATGGGGTGACACTGTTTATGATAAACAGGCTCTGAAAAGCATTAAAACAAAGGAAGAAACAGCCATAATTCATTCTTGTTCAATGACAATATTTTGGATCTTGTTCTTCTAAAACATTGGAGGTCTATTGAATTATCAAGATCTAGATAACAAAACAAATTGAAAACAGTCAAATAAGTGAAAAGTATTTTCACTCTCATTCATTGGAATATGATAATTGATGTGGTTAAAAGAAGAAATTGATGTTCATACCAGTGGCTGGACATAAAGCTATGGGTTTTGTTCTCCTGTCCTAGCCCCTACAAATGGAAAACCCAATGGCAGGAAAAGTCTCTTCCATGTAGATGCTAAATTTAAATAAACAAAAATTTCATTGAAGATGTTTTGATCATGGCAGTGCTTGAAAATTTGAGGCATAGAAAGGCTAAGGCAAAGCTATAGCTTTTCTTTGTTGAAAAGTGTCACATTAAATGCAAAGCAGTTGGAGGAATGATTGTTGCTGTTAGTATTTTTACTTCAGTCTGGACCTTCACAAGGTAAGAAATGAAAAGGCAAAGAAAGAGGAAAACAAGCCTAATAGCTGCATTAAACCAAGTGGTATCTTCAATTGGCACTATAATACACAGTGTGCTGGATAGCCTTCTGTTTTCACAACAAAATTTTAAAGCCTTTTTTCAGTGTGAAGTAAAATATTCTCTATTGCTGTGTTCCTGACAGCATCACAATAGAAAGGTATGTTCCCTCATTTAGCAAAATAGCTGAATTAATGAGTACTTCTCTTTAGGTTAGAATTGTGTCACTTATAGACATTGAAAACATTAAATGTTTTATTTGTCTGTATATGAAAGCAATCAAATATGCAATAGCTTATGAGTCCCGTAACTCCACTAAGGGCAAATTTATCAAGAAAGGGTCACCATGTATTTGAGGTAAGGTATATTTTTTAACAATTCACAATACCAATTTGAAAAGAATTTTTTTCTCTTTAAAAAAGACTGCCTAGGCAGAAATGATCTCTGCCCTATTCCTGCTTTTTCTGTTGCTGTATGCTTATGCAGTGTTAAAATCTTGTGAATCATTTGCAGATAAGGTCTCCTGGCTGTGCATGGGACCCGGTGCTCCCCACACCTGTGAAATTCCCCAGGAAAAAACACCTTCCCTTTGGGGCACTCTAGTGCTCGATGGGAAAAGCACCACTTGCTGGTCTTCTGTGAGAACACCACGTGTGGGTGTTGATGGTCCATTCAGCTCAGGGTTTGTTCTTTGTCAGTGGTAGCAGGAAGTGTGGTTTAGGGGGAGACATTGATTAACTTGTTAATATGAGGAGAGACAACCAAACCCAACAAGGCTGAGAGAATAACGGTTATTATGAAATGTAACTCTTGTCAAAACTGATTTAGGAAAAGCAGACAATAATTGAGATAAATGGCTATGCTCCGTTGCACTTCTTCCTCGCCCTCTTCTCCCCCCAGCACTACAGGGACATACCAATGTGCTTTTGCTTTTTTTAATGTTGGCTTTTTGTCAAGGTTACCATTACTTGACTTTCGTGATACTGTGTTGTAAAGCTCCAGTCTAATTCCTTTGATGTTCTGTTTGGAATATAAGGCATAACTTCTAGGGATAACTTCTAGGTATAACTTAGAAACATGTACTAACTGACTGGAAGCAGTCACATGCATCCCCAGAGGGACAGGAAGGAGCATCGTGAAGGAATGTAAAACTCATGGGTTGAAATAAGAACAATTTAATAATTTAAATAAAATAAAAGCAGTACTATGGCTAATAATAATTATAACAATTATAATGCAAAACAGGGAGAAGGGGAGGAGAGGAACAAAATCCAAAGGGAAGGGAGAAAAGGAAACAAATCATACGCAATATAACTGTTCACCACCCACTGACCGATGCCCAGCCAGTCCCTGAGTGTTGAGTGGCAGGCCCTGGTCAACCCCTCCCCGTTTATATACTGAGCATGACATCCCATGGTATGGAATATCTCTTTGGCTAGTTCAGGTCAGCTGTCCTGGCTGTATCCCCTCCCAGTTTCTTGTGCCACTCCAGCCCTCTCGCTGGCAAGGCTACTGGATACCTTTCTCTATTGCACTCCACTTTTCTGGGCAACATGTACTATCCTCCTTGAAGGGATACCTTTCCTTAACACTTGACACGAGTCACCTCCAGAGGCTGAGGAGTTGTGTTCCTTTTCCAATTGCCTTGTCAATGCCCCGTTCTTTAGCAAGTGATCTCAGCTGCTTGGCTTCCCTATCCTCTAATTCCAAACTATTAGCCCCATTATCCCAGGACACCTAATCATCTTTGTAGCCATCTGCTGGACCCTCTCCAGTAGATCCTTGTCTTGAACTGGTGAGCCTAGAACTGGATGCAGTACTCTAGATTTCTGAGCATTGGTTTGAACAGCTAAGAAACCCAAAGTGTATGACAGAAACATGGGCTAAATTTCAGAAAAGAAACTTTTTAGAGTCTTCTTCAAGCAAAAGATTGCAAAGATTTGTCTACCAAAATAACCTGATTTAGAGAAAATTCAATTGACTTCTCAACAATGCCAGATTTGGGCTTTGTCTCAGCAATGCTCGTAAGTAACTTCCATAGTACCAATTACTGAAGTGTGTTTTAAGAACTGGAGCCTTGGAAATTGAAGTCCATCACTTAAATGCAAAAATAAACACATCACAGTCTTCTAAAATAAGTCAGAAAAGCAGCAGGTTAATTTTGATATGTAATACTGGCAGGGCACAGGGGGAAGCTATCTGTTACTATTTCTCAGTAATCCTAAAGAAGTTGAGTCAGTACTGAAAGGAAATGCGTACTTGTAGCTGGGAAATGGTTCCTACAGCTGGGTTCCTTTGCATGTGGGGCCCTACTTACTGGTGCTTCCCTTCCATTTCAGCTGCAGTGTAGATTTGTGATTTCTCCATCTTCTGGATCCTGTATGCCTGATGTGCCAGTTAGCTGCTTGCAGACCTGCCACACAGGGCTGGAAAGACTGGGGACCTGTGGGTATCTGTGTGAAAAGGTAGAAATGAGTTAGCTGTGTGAGCTTTAGGCTGCCTCTGCCATGGAAACAGATGCCCTTTCTAAGGGGGGCACGTGAGTTCTCTGCTAAGTAATTGAGCTCAGGGCAGAGAACCACTATCTTCAACACAGCTAAACAGAGGGCTCCGTAGACTTTCATTACTCTGTCTTCATGTATCCTAAACCTACTCATTCATTCATGTCCCCACTATGAAATTCTGCATACCTTGTAAAGCTAGGACCTAGTGCTGTCTTCATTGTTCCTCAGCCACAGTATCACCCTGCTCCTTACTCACCCAGACTTCTGCATTCCCATGTCCTGACATGAGACGTACCCTCTTTAGGATAATTCCTTCCAGGATAATCTCCTAACGCACAGTACTGTCAAAGGACCCGGTGCTTTTGGATTCGCTGTATGGGCTTCCCAGAATCTGTGTCAAGCACATCCAGCTCAAATGCGTCAAGCACATCCAGCTCAAAGCTATGCAATAGTGCAGAAACCAGTGTAGCAAGATCTGCACCTGAACAGCTCACAGGTCCTCAGCCTCTCCCCTGCTTCCTGGTGAACCTTGGTGCCAGGGGGCACAATCTCAGATTGCAGCCTGCTGTGTACACGGGATCCCCAATCTGTAGCTGGTGAAGGGAGCAAAAGACATTTTCCTGGCTGCTGCGGAGGGTGAATGACCAAAGATGAAGTCTGGTGGCTGCTCTGTGTCTTGTTTCTCCCAGAGATGTGTCCTCCTTTGCTGACCATGGACTCACGCTCTGTAACTCCCACCATAGACCCCAGCTTGGATCCTTCCCTTGGGCACTGGGGCTGGGAGCAGGGGGCAGGGGGCTGTTCAGCGGCGCTTGGCCTCTTTGGAGGCCTGTGTGCCTTGTGAGCTGGGCATTGGCCATCACCGCGCTGCACCTTCTCCCCAGCGCCTTATCCAGGGAGGGGTTTGTCCTTGAGGCCTTGAGATGAAACCTGGTTTCAATCCATCCTTATTGTTAAATCACTCTGGTAGCAAACTTTATTTACATTTCATAATTACCTTAAAGTCTCATTACAGCAGACACCTGGTACTTACCATCGTATTTAAGGTTGCAAAAACGTTTCCATAGCAACAGCTGTCTCTGCACACCACAATTTTGTAGAGCATTTCCCTATTGGCTAAAAAAAACCCCACAACTGCTCTCTGTCCAAGGTTTCATTTTCTAATCAATCAATTCTGAATTAATTTGAGGTGAAATAATATATTATTTCTTGTTAGGAAAAAACCCACACCCACTCCATTTTCTTCTGGGAAAAACCATTGCAGAAATAGATGGGCTGAGGACTACTAGTATTGTTTGGGCTAAGAAAAATCTTTGGGTTTAATTTAGTTCTAATTAAAGTAAAATAATACCATGGGTGTATGAGGCAGTGATTTGGTTTTGACCATTAGTTGTACGGTTGTGAGTCTGTCCTTTTACTTGACTTGCTTGTCAGTTTTAGTTAAACGTTTTAAAAAAGTAATAGTTAACTATCTTAAAAATTAATTTTGTTGGCACATATTGTACTTTGAATCTTAGCAGTCCAAACAGTAAAAATGACCCAGTGTTTTCAGACTACATCCCTTTCATATTAATGCACTTGTAACATAGTATCAGTCAAAGCTAAAGCCATGCTGGAGAGCTTTGGAGCCTCTAGCTTTGAATTTTACCCACTTTGACATGAATCAGACCCAGGATTTGCTGCTTTAAATGTTTTGAACTTAACAAACTGATTTTCTTCAGGCTTGTACTGACCCCTGAAGAAATCTATAAAGCAAATCTGATTTGAAGAAAAATACCATTTTAGTTCTAAAGTTACTTGCATTTAACAAAATTAATTGTAAACTGATACAATCATAGTAATGCTGTTTCAGATCTCATTCTATCCATGTTCAACCATTGTTTCTTTATTTTATAATTCTTGGATTTTGGTTTCTCAAGCTTTATGAAGACTCTTTTTGTTGTCTTTTTGGAGTATTCTGCATGGTCAGCTTTGATCAGTTTGGTAGACTTTAATCGATATAAATCCCATTTAAAACATTTGAAGAATTTAAATTTTGAGCATGTATAAAGACCCAAATTTGGGGGATAGAAAAATGTATTAGGAGTCAAGATATATTTATGTTCCTTTTATCAGTATGTGTATTATAAATATTAATCTGGAAATGCATGGTCAGCTCACATGTTTATTGAGTTTCCTGTGCATCACCTTTGTGTCCACAGCAGCTGCAACAGAATTACAGGCCTCCTGTTGCACTCTCTGGTGCCTACCAGTTCTGTGCATGGTGCTTCCAGCTTGACCTCAAATGCCCTCTTGGCCAACGGATTACAGCCCAGAAGCAGTCTTTTTTTTTCTTTAAAAAATGCAGTGCAGGTTAATTGCACATTTACATTTTGAGAGATCAGAAGACAATAATGGTGTTATGTTTAAATTGCTTTCATTATTTGCATATATATGTTACTATGATCTGAGGATATCAGTTTTATTGATGTATTGAAATTACTTCCTATTCAAACTAAATATATATGTATCAGTTTTTATACTACAACATTTTTTGTGTGAGGGAATGAGTTGATGGAAATTACTCAGGTATAAGTAGAAAATTAAATGCATTGAATTACATACTGAAAGTGTGTTACTAAAACAAATACAGTATAAAGAGTCTGAATACTAAAGCTGGTAGTGTTTATGTAATGTGACCATATTTTCTTCATTTAACATTAAAATTTATATCATTGCAATTTTAACGTATTCAAAATACTGAGCTGTAGAACTTTGACTGCAAGTCTGAGATGGATTCAGTGCATTTGAAAGCTGTTAAGATAATGATAGAGATTTTTGGAAGGAAACCTCTTTTCCAAGATATGGGAACAAATTTTGCTCCCAAGGGCACCAAAGCACATACTGATTTCTAAAAAGACAAATGATCCAATTCTTATTTGAATAAATATTTCAGCAATTTGCCCTTATCATGTTGTAATGGGATTAATAAATGGTATATTTTGGACAGTTACATTACACAGGAAATACCTGTTTTCCCCATTTATGTTAAAGAATATATTTTCTAAATTATCAGAGACCTACACTTAGTTCTATTAAAATTCAATTCTTTCCACAATTTTGAACTATATCCCTTTGAATTGGTAGTTCAGCAGCAGATTAGCAGGAAAAGGCACATTTACATTGCCTTTTCCACCCTTTGCATCCTCATCCATCAAGTTCGGACCTTCTGAGTTTTTATCATAATTTTATTGAAATGTTAATGTATAATGTGAGAGTGCAAAAAGACACCTAGAAAATGTGAGGGAGAAAAATCACATGCATCTAAAATGACATTTAGAGTAACTAAAAAGAGCACATGGATCTTTTGTTGCTTATGTTCAGGTGCTGGCTTTTAGAAGTTGATAATATTCCTTAGTATCTGCTGAATGTGTTTATTTCTTGAGCCTGGTGGGCTATTTTTCAATTATAGCTGAGTTTCTGGA
Source organism: Falco naumanni (assembly GCF_017639655.2). Taxonomy (NCBI): domain Eukaryota; kingdom Metazoa; phylum Chordata; class Aves; order Falconiformes; family Falconidae; genus Falco; species Falco naumanni. The sequence goes on along the minus strand of NC_054060.1, from coordinate 17,817,547 downwards.
TTGTTCAGTAACAGTAACATAGTTTTTGCAGTCTGACACTGCAAATTATGTGCAATATTAAATATCTTTACTCTTGGTGTTTGACTAACATAAGCAGGTCAATAAAACAGATGAAAGTTGTGGTTTACAAAAGCAGGTCCAGCTAGAATGGCAAATTGATCTGTGTTTCATATTCAACAGCAGGTAGTGTTCCTATGAATATGGATATCCAGACATGTCTTTGTTAATGAGAGAGGATGTCAAATTAAATAGAAAACCAACACATTTTTCTTGCAAAACCAGTCATTTTCCTGGGTGTCTAGGCAGCTTCTGCAATTTCATTTAGTGTTGTATCATTACTACATTTTTGTGTAGTGTATTTCCAATCACTTTTTATAAGATGATTTCTGTTGGAATGACTGTCTATTGTTTGGGGCTTGATATTAGTGTTTGATCTTTGATATAGTGGTACCATCTTCTGACAAAGGCTTTTGAGAAGTGAGAATCAATTCTTTTGATTTTAAAGCCAGTGAACATGTTGACCTGAGTGTGGACCTCCAGATGATTATTTGCTATGTACAAATAACTCCCAGTATTTTGGACAAACTCTCAGCTTTTGATCCAGCCCTTGTGTGGTGCTAAAGAGCAGGATAACTACTGGAAATAGGCAGGAGGAGTCTCTCCTGTTTGGGAGGAATCTGTGGCAGGGGCATATCTAGTACAGCCCCCTCAATACCACCTTCTTTTACATTCTTGATATACTGGGTTTTGTTTTGGTTTTGAGTGCCTGCTATGGTGTGGGCAAGAGGTGATGTTGTGGTTTATTCATCTGATGTTTTGTTGGCAAAAGTCATTCAAAAAGTGATGTGTAGCTTGTGCAAATCTGATACAGCCTTGGAATTGCTCTAATTTACACTTTAGAGCAGGAACAAGCCAAACTGGGTTTCTCCAGGAATGAGAGGAATGAAAACAGCTGTAGTAATATTATTCCCAACACCCTTAGGTCTTCTGATGAGCACTTGAGGACCTTGCCTTAGGTTGCTGAAGTTAGAGACTGAATTACAGTACATTACATTCTGTTGTATTTGTTGTTAAGTGTGTTTTATATGCACAGAAAAAACCCCAAACAAACCCAACCAGGAAAAAAGTTTTAGTCAGGGGACTGTAATTTTTGCTTAACTAGAAAAGCGAGGAGTTGACGTACAGAGCTTTTTTTGCTATGGAGATCACCATAACAATTGAAGAAGTATTATTTTCATTTCATACTGTCCTATAGGAAGCTTTGGGTCACTTCTTATATCTCTGTTAAAAGCACTGTAGAATTTTTGGCAGTGACTGGAAACATGTCCCTGAATTGAGGCTGTCTGAATAAAGGTGGCAGGCCATCTGCTTAATCACTATAGGATTTACAGTTGGGGTTTATGCTACTAAGACATGATGTGAGGTCTGTCCATACCTATACCCTGGGAGATCTCCTAAGAAAGTTTTAAAAATATGAAATAGATTCTTTTCAATTCTCCATGTGCAAGCTCTTCATTTTAAGTCAGGTGCCTGGAGAAGCCCAAGTGGACTGCACTGACACAGCTGCCTTTATCAGACTGCTATGCACCTTTCTAAAAAGAGAGCAGATTGTTTTCACAGGACCAACTTGCTAGGAAAACATCAGTTATTGTATTTAGACTGTTGACTGGCATTGATGATACTTAAATCTGTGTTGCCAGTTAGAAGTTAACTGTTCCAGGCTTTGCATAAAGCTGACCAGTTCCCCTGCCACCACTTTTACTGCTTGCAACACTGCAATAACATTGGGAACATTTAGTGCCTGAGGATTCCCTTAGATTTCTAGGTTTGTTAAAAAATTGTCAGTAGCTCAGACAACTTCTCAGCTATTCATCTGGGCATGTTGATTTGAAACTTAAATTTTTCCAGATGCTGCCTTACATCTTTTATTACAGGTCATGTAATTCTGTTTTGTTCAGTCAGGTAGAATGAATATATCTTTTAGTGCTCAGTTTTAAACATAGCACAAAGAATTAAGAAACATGTCTTCCTTTTATGCATTGATGTTTGGTTGTACTAACTGTATAAAGCACTGAAAATATGCCTTGCTTACAAGTTATTTCAGAACTTGTTTTTAAGAGCATGTTCTTGATGTCTGTGACCCCAGTTGCTATTTAAGCGATTCCTTCAGTGTTTTTTATCAGCCATTTGCATTGTAAGTCTTGTTACATGGGTATTAACCCTTTGCTTTGTACCTTTGTTGTTATGCTAGTGTGTTTTATTGATGATTAAACTGCAGTTTTTTTGTTTCTCTTGTTTTTAAATCTGCTGCATTTTTCAGATTTGTGAAAGTGAGGGTTGCTGGCATTCTGTAGGATTTTTGCCAGTGTTTTCAATTTGAAATGTAGTATTCTTAGCAGGGATGTGTTTGCTATCTTACATGCATAGGATGCAAAAGAAGAAAAATGTTTCAGGAGATAGATACTTTAAAATTCTTGTTCTCTCTTTTTTTTTAAAGCTTTTTTTTTCCTAAAGAAAGAAGTTACAAAGTGTATTGGATATAGAATTAAAGAAACATAATAAATAGAGCGAAAAACCCAAAAAATCCCAATTGTGGTATAAAAATATTTCTGAAAAAATGGGCCAATTACACAAGAGAGGTTTTATTCAGGAGGAAAAGAATAAAGTCAGGGGTGGTGTTTTTTTTTTTTTTTTAATTATAAGTTTCAACTTCCTAGCTAAGTACAGAAGTCATGCAAATGAGAGAAAGGTGAAGGAACTGAGTCCTTTGAAAGTGAAACAGTATGTGTCTCATCTTAGAACCAGGAGGGAATTCAATGAACTATTTAATATAGACGACACTCTTTCAAGTTTATTAAATAGGATTTCTCAGTCTGTGAACTTGCACTGGAAAAAATTCTGGCTAATGTTGAAACTATTTGCTCTATTTATGACATTGTGGTTCAGCTCAGAGACAGTACAGGCAATGTCACCCAATTGAGAGCTGACCAGAATGGGATTTATTACATTTATTGCTGTCTGGTGTTTTGAGATCTGTGGAGAGCAGGACTTGCTAGTTTCATATCTTGACTTAGACTGGAAAGAAATACTTTCACCAGAAATATCAGCTGAAGTTTTACAAAAGCAGATTTAGTTTGAATCATAACATGTTATGTGCTATCGGCAAGCTTTCATTGCATATGTGTGGCCCAGATGGCAGCACAGGGAACTTATCAATATGAGGCAGGAACACAAGTAAAGTATTAGTCAAACTGAAAGCTCAGTTTGTTGTTCCCAACATTAACCCACTGTGGTTAGTTAGGCTGCTGGAAAAAAATATGGTCTTCCTGAGCTGACAGTTGTATATGGACTAGTATGTGTAATAGCGATTAACGGACCCGTTTCCTATAAATTTATGTAACTATTCTTTTTGGTCTTATGTCTCTAGAATGTACCTGCTCATGCTTAACTGTGCACTGTGTATAGAAAGGTGCTTTTGGCTACCGTTGGCAAGTCATTCCCTGTAAACTTCTCTGTACTACGTTTTTAGCTTTCCCTACATAACAATGGCAGTGCTGATGTTCTACCCCATCCCTCCCTCCTGTCACCTCTTTCTAGAATTGAAATTTTGTTCTGTGGACTTTAACATTGGTCATTCTCATTTCTGCTGTTCTGACAGGAAGACAGATGAAAATCCTCAAAGTAATTGCTCAACAAATTCATATTTCCATTTTCTTGACCTTTTAGAGGAAAATTTTGTGGCCCTAGTAATTTTCCCCCCTCCTTTTTATCATTTGTTTCCTTTTCTGTGCATCAATTCTGACACAATTTCTCATGTTCTTCCTTTTCAAAGAATTGAACTGTTATAAAAACCCTCCAGATTTTCACTGCTGTGAACTGCAACACAGATAATACACTTTGTTTTTCTGCTAACTGAAAGTCCATCAAGCTTGCGGATTTTGCCTCTGATCAACCACTACCCTATCCTTGTAAAAAGGGATGAGGCTGTGCATTCCACTGTACACAGAGCTACAAATCACAGCAGCAATGTCACAGGGATCTTGAAACTGACAGAGGGATCTTGCCGCTGAAATGACAGGACCCAAAAGTTATTGTGAAATTATGCAACTGCATTTTGAGGGGTTTTTATCCTTGAATATACAGAGTTACAGCGGTTCTCCAATCTAGAAACATAAACGTGTTCAGAGAAAAAAAGAACAACCCCATTTGGTATTGTGTGGCTTACACAATTAAGGACTCTGAAACTTACTGTGAAAAGGAATGTAGACTTGTGGCTCACTCCTGCCCTTCTCTAGACTAGCCAGATGTGAACCAGGTCTAGTCTGGAAGCCAGCTGGCCTCATTGGAGTGATGTTGCTCCTAAGCTAATGTAAGGCACTGTTGATTAACTCAGTGTTCTGCTAATACAACTGCATTAGCTGCATTACATCCTGAGTGGACTGAAATTGCCTCCCAACCGCTTGATTTGGAGCACAAGCAAAGAACTGTCTGCATGGTTCAGGGTAGACACAGTATGAACCATAAATACAAAAGACCTGAGTTTCTGAAAATGTAGGCTTCTCAAGTCTCTTAAGGCTTGCATATTACAGCTACATCTAAATAGTTAAAAATGAAATGAAATATCTAGTTGTAAAGTACATGGTTGCAGCAGTCTTCTGATCATTAATTATATTCTAGGAGAAACCATTAATAGGTCTGGGAATAGAAAAATAGAAATGTTTGCAACTAAATTACCTTCTAAATTCACTCTTAAATTGTGTAAATATGGATACTTGGTTCTTCTGTTCCTTTTTTTTTTTTTTTTGGATGATTTTGGAAATAAATCACATGCAAACCATCTCCCATTACTAAGTAGTATAAAGGTTTACAGTGTGACAGAAACACTGCTTATACTGTTATTGTGAATAGCAGTTTCTGTGTTTCATTGCTGAGAGCTGCTGTTTCAAAATATGCTTACAAAGACTCAAAGGATAATAACCCCATTTTCTAGAAACTTTCCAAATGTAATATTCTCCAATAACTTCATGCAATTCAGTAATAGAATGGCATGTTTGCAATGGGCTCAGGAAAAGTATTTTTACTTTTTGAAAGCTAGTATGGGATAGCTGAAATAAGGAGAGCTTGGGCTGTTTATTTTGGGTAGATATTATCTCTGAGAAATAAAAGCATAAGGAATGCCATCTGGCCTGTGAAAATATGCCTCTGAAATGATTATGGTGTTAAGGAAAACAGTCTACTAACATTTAGCAGTGTAATGAATATCACTGCTATCACTTTAAATAGGATAGCAAACCTGAGGATTTGTTAAGAGCAAGAAAATTCTCCGTTGTGAGAGGAACAAAATTCTTCTGTGTCATTTATGGCCCCTGGTCACCAATTTAGATAAACTTCTCAGCTGATGCAAGACTGTTAGCAATGCAAAGCGGGTGCTGAATTACCATTCCAGCTTTCCTTGGGATAGAAATATGTGTCTGCAGCTGCAAATGTGAAACCTCCTACAGATATTCAGTGTTCTGTTCCTTAGATAGCTGGTGTTTCTCTTGGCACTTAAAGAACCCTGTATTAATCTCTAGAGATATCAAAGTATCGACTGTGACAGCAATACATATATCACAAACTGTACAAAATGAATTTGTGCCACGTCACCTGTAGAGCCTAATAAACATACTGATAATTTCCAGCCATAGAAAAGCTTTGATATGAACAAGGAACGCCTGGATGGTTTGGAAGTGATTAGAGTATAGTTATCATTTTACAGTGCAAGCCTGGTAGGTTTTAACTTAGCCTCGTGAATGTGTGCCTGCCTCTTTCAGAAACAGGCAATGAATTTTAACCAGAAAGAACATACTAGTTGCTTCTGCTACTCCTACCTGAGTGATACATTTGCAGCATCCTTCTCTGGCATTTACATTATTGACAAAGTCATTTTAGCTGTGCGTAGAGGAAATATGGGAAGCAAACAAACCTATTCTCACTTATTAATTTTATACTGGACTCTGAGCAAGTGGGTGAAATTCCTGTTTTCAAATGTGACTGACATTTTTAGGTCCTCCACACTTTACAGTTATCTAATATTAGTAATTTTCTTTTTCTGAATCCAAGAGGATTGGACACCTGCTTTTTCTGTTAACCACTACTTAAAGTACACTCTAGATCTGTAGAAAAAAAACCAACCCACCTCTGAAAATCAAGTAATGAAATTTGAGACATATTTGAATTATGACTTTCAATTTCCTGCACTTCAATGTTCCCATCTGTACAATGACCATCCCAGCTGGATGTTGCGGAGGCTTCTCAGCTTAGCAGTAAGCTGGAAGGAAGTCATTAGTACTGTTTTCAGATTGCACTATAAAAACTCAGGAGAGGAAAAATCCATGGTGGTTCCCTTTCCCCAGTGAAGCTTTTTCCTTGCTGCTCTGTCAGAGGAAAGACTGAATTTCTGTTGTCCTTCAATGGACTTGTCTCTAAATCTCACAGATATTGGGCCCTATGCAGAAACTCGGAATCTCCATGGCAGTTATGTGCCACTGGTGACTGTGTAAATCTTGTCAGCACAGCCTTAGGAGATCTGTACTGTCCGCTGAAGGATCCGGTGGAAATGATGAATATCTGCACACGCTGCACTTCTCCATCCTTTTATACCCATCCACTAGCATGTCTGCAGAAAGTGTGGACTATGTTTTGGTAGAGTGGCCTCTACTCAAATACACATCATGTGGGCAGCTTTTGTAGGCCCATATCTGTCCCCTACAAAATGGTTTTGATGTTGGCCAACTAATGTCTACTGCATATATATAAAAAAAGTCCTACTATGAACTTGCTGGGCTGGCTATCAAATACATTACTCTTCTAGTTGGAATGCCTGCATTGAATAGTAAATTCCAGGGTCTATATTTACCTTTGTAGTGTCTAATTAACGCCCTGTGAAACTGGTCGTTCAGGCCTCAGGTTTCTAGGAGCTATGAACCAGTCCTTAATTCTCTGTTAAATGCAGGGAGTTCTCATTTTAAAAGTTATCTTTTGTACGTTGAAATTTAACTAATTTGAACATCAAATAGGCATTGAATTTTACATAATTTTCTCCCTGAGTTTTGATAGAGCAGTGAGCCTGCACAAAAGGTAAAATTGCTTCGCTGACCACCCTGAGCAAGTCATTTTTGAATAAAACTTTCTCTTTGCGCACCAGTTAAAACCTTGTGGAGATTTTGATGATAGGTATGAAAGGCACCTTGTCTGTGCACCACAGCACCTCACGACTATTTGCTGGAAACTGCAGACCAAGACAGATTGTTGTGCAATGCTGGATAGCTTCCAACCCATTTCCTTCAGTGCACGTGTGCTGCAGGTAGCAGTGACTCAATCTTTGCCAACTTTTATATGGAGTTATTTTAATTTATATGAAACTCCATTTATGAAAGATCAGGTTTTCAAGCCCTTGATTGATCAGTCTCAGATCTCTCAGAAGTATTACATTCTTGGTAATGTATCTGCTCAGTCTTACAATAATACTTACAGAGTTTTCTATCATTAATAGTTTCTGATTGACAGGTTTGAATTTTTGGTGGCTAAAATAGCCTGAATTTCAAATTTCTGAATTTTACAAGCTATGCTAGGAATCTGCATGGGGAAAATTTTCCACTTCTAAGGTAGGGTTCAGATAGAAAAGGTAAAACAAACCTAAAATCATGTTGATATTTTTTTTTCTAAGTATGGTTTTAACTAATTTATCTTACCCATACTGTTTGAAAGAAGAGTATGATACTTTGATAAATAGAAAATAATTGAATATAACAGCAGAAGTAGTTGTCTTCTTTTATATTACCTGTTTGACTCTGTGTTATTGCCTGGAAAAGCATACCAATACCAGTGCAATATCCAGGGAAGTTTTACACATTTACCTCTTCTGTACAGTATCAAGTACATTTATGTGTAATATGTTTATTCCTTGGGCTTGCACAAGATACACCACCCCCCCACCCCCCTCAAACATACATTTGCAGTTGACTGGGATAGTTCTTTGCAAAATCCCTTGCTTAGTCATTATCAATGGGGTTGTTTATTAATTTCCTACTAAATTTCATGAACCTAGCACTGTTGAGAACAGATATGTTGCAACTGGGATACAAAAGGAAAGATTATATGCTTGATCCTGTTTGTGCATGTTGGGTTAAATGAGCTCCAGTGGGGTGGTGGAGCTGTGCTTGCCAAGTCTGACTGTAATTGGAGATACAAACCAGAGAATTAGAGACATGATAATTAGAGATGTGACCCGCCCTCCCAGCAGAGGAACACAATTAAGTGGTTGAGCCTTTGGCCTCTCAGTAAGGAAATTATGCTTGTTGAAAAAGGACTGTATTTTAATAACATCCCATTTCGTAAACCCCCAAAAAGCTATTTGTCCGTGCTATAATTCATATTCTGGGGAAAACAGTGCTGAATTTCAGATATCTATTTGGATCAAAATCTAGCATGATCTATTTCCATCTTAAAGCTTAATTAGGTGCATACCCAGAGTAGCAGCAGGAAATTACTGATATTACAGCAGTTACTCATTTTTTATGTTTTCATGATATTAGAGGCATTTGAGGGATAATATAATGTGGAAACAGAGAATATAAATGGTCCAAGGTCATAATGGTAGTACCAGTTAGAAAAAACAGGCAGATTTTTTAATATTGCATTTTATAGTCAGTTAAAGATGCTCCCAAACAGCTTTACTCATGAATATCAGTTTCTTTTTTAATAACCTTTGGGCTTCTGCAAAGCAATGACATTAGTGTGATTGTTCTGCATGTGTATTTCTAGGGCAAAGTATAATGTAACACAGAAGCAGCAAGACTATGTTCTGATTTGCTTGTTGAACTGTTCTTCCCCCAGATAAGATGTGAATGGATGAAAGAGTAACACCACAATTTTTTAATGATTTCTTCTGGTCTGGACAAGCAAAAAAACTTTTTTTTTTAGGTAACTTTTAGGATTGTAGTTCAGAGGTAGCAACTAATTAAAAAAGCAGTTATGATGAACAGTTATGATGGGTCAGTGTCCAGTTTATTCCATCTGTGATTATCAGTATGTGGAAAGGTCATACTGAGATTCTGAGTTTAGGGATTTTGTATCCAGTGAAATCTGCACGGAGCTTTGCATTTTGTAAGTAGAAAAAAACAAACCAAAAGCAAGTATAGATTAAGAGCATCCTCATAGAAGAAATCTGTTCCAATGAGATCTCTCTGTTGCCAGGTAAGGTGGTGAAAGGGTCACACCAATTGCAACTCAAGTACTTATTCAGGAAGTATTAGAAAAGACAGAACCTATTGACCGCGACTTTTGCTTAGACTGCCAGTCAAACTTGTCGAAGGGAGAAAGAAGACCCAAATTAAAGGGATGGCTTTAGGGAGCAATTGCGGTAGTCAGTTATCTTAAGTGAAACAGGTATGGTAGCGGGATAAAGACCTACAAAAGAATGAATCCTTGCAGGCTATTTTGATGCTTTAGAGATGTCTTTTTCTTCTACACATCTCAAATCTTAGTCATAAAAGACATTTTCTAGATGTTTTTCTTCAATATTGCTTGGGATGAATGTCTAAATATTTACATGAAAGATACATTGCATATAAATATTTAGATGTTAGAGGAAAGATGGTCTGAAACATCTTTACAGAAACATTCCTTTGCAGTAGTAAGATCAACCTTGTTTCTGTTTTGTAGACAAAAATAACTGAAGTTGTTTGCCTAGAAGATTCAGATCTGGAAAAAACTCAAAGATTTTTCTGTGTAAACACTGCGCTGACTGTGGTCTATCTGTTATTGTATGAATAATTTATATAGATCTGGAGACTTGTGGTATGTTTTAATGTCTTTCAGGCAAATGTATTCATTTTACAAATAGATAAATCAGACAGTTAAAAATCTGTTTCATTTGCTGTCTCAAATCACTCTGAATGGTGATTAAGTTCCAAGTTATGGCCCCTGACTCCACTGTCTTGATGCAAATTTTGCACTTCATTTGTGCAGCCTGAGGTTTTGTCTGGCAGTTGTAACTGAAAGGTGCCGGAGAGCAAACCCAGTTACTGATTGTATTGTGATAAGTGGAGTAGAAATGGCCTTTTGCTCTGTGTGGCGCTAAGTCTGTGAGCCAGTGAGAATAAAAATTAACTACATAGTCTGAGCCACTCTTATCTTCAGCAGTCCTCTGGAGATCATGGAATATCTTAAAGCAAATATACTGAATTTATAGTCTTAGATTCCAAGTTTTTCTTTTAAGTACATTTTCATAGAAATACTGCTATTGGAACACAAAAAGTATCACATTTCCAAATGGGAATAATTTCCATGAGAGGGTCCTTCAGATGACGGCAGTCGTCTGCACCTGCAAACCCTTGTACATGCAGAGGTTTCCCTGTTAATGACAATTCAAGGGAACTCTCATGGGTTAGTTCAACCATGGAGCAGCATGGTAATTAGAAATGGGGGTAATTGAAAACTGCATTGTCTCTCTTATTGCACTCATTGGTAAACTGCATGTTTTGCATATTACTGTAGCAAAAAAACCCTGGTGGTGGTGTAAGGCAGATCAAGTGACGGGCCAATGCACATGCATTTTTCACTCTGAAGCAGCATGGAGGTTACTGGGGTCTCAAATGCAACCCTGAAACTTGGTGCAGTCCATCCCAGGGTGACAACGCAGTGAGCTGTGCAGACTTAGATGGCATTGTTCCCAGAAGTGTAATCTTCTGAAGTAACTACTCTTTTCCAGAATATTAAACCCACTAAATAAGTATCAAATGGCATCATTCAATGCATGAGGATAGTTAAAGGAGTGGATGCTCATTCACATGACTTTGATTTTTAGATCATTATATATAAAGCTCATGAATCTTCACCAAAATGCTTCATTCACTGAAATCCATAATTGATTTTTTTTCACAATGAGAGTTGTGCTGAACAAATCAATTTTTAGCATCTGTCTAAAAGCAGAGGTCATAAATCACCTGTTTTACTACAAACTCATGGGATTTCAGTAGCAGGTTTTTAAAGCCTCTTGGACTAATTTTACATGAGGGGTATATCTACTTATTCTGTTGTAAAATTTTCTTCTCTAGTAAAATCTATGTGTGCAGCTAGGAGAGATTTTATTTATTTTATTTTGTTTTGGCTCAAGACATTTACTGGCTTTTATTAAAATGAAAAACAATGCAAAAATACACTGAGCTTAGTATTTTATTTGGTTTTGTTTTTGTTTAATTTTTACAGTGTTCTGTAAAGTCCCTCATGAAATTTAGCGCTTACCTTGTGTTTGTTTAATCAGTTACTTAATTTGTATTCCATTTGCTCTTAAGTATCTTGCTTGGAGTGAAAGTTATTAGGTGCTATGGAAATGTGAACAAAGAGGACAATCTGGTTTTACCATCTGCTACTTGGTCTTGTGAATATGCACTTATGTGGCTTGTTTTATGCAGCATATACACTTTCTGTCATATTAAAGGTAATGTTTGCCATATATTAACTGAACACATGTAAGTCTTTGCCTAAAGTTTCAGGGCTACAAGTGCTGATTGAATAGTTCTTGGTAAGAGACTTAATAGAAGGTTGTGCATGTGTGTGTAAGAAAGAGCTGCAGATTAAAACACATTTTGGGAAGGAGCAAAAGAAAATGACAATTGCAGTGTCTGTGAGTATAGGCTAGCCTCATGCATAGCTGGCTAGTCCGTTTCTTTTCCAAGTCATGAACTGTAAAGAACAGATTGTGTACCTGCCGTGGAATTGCCTACTATTAGCTGGCTTCCCATGGGTGTTGTGGCATAAGTTTTGCTACTGACTTGATAAGCAACCTTCATTAGCATGCTTGCAGTTGTGTTTCAAGGTGTCAGTGCTATACACCTTTGCATTTTTGCTGTCTAAATTGGGATGCTGGTATCTTAATTTGATGTATCATCTGGCAGTGAAACTGAGCAGATTTAGAGGATTTTGCATAATTGCAAAAGATGCAAATTGCCCATGCTCTGGAACTGGAGAAGAGAGGTTCCTTTGTCTTCTGGTTCAGCTTGTGTATCCACAAATTAGAGATTATGCTTAACCTTGCTTTGTGCAAGATTTGTAACTCCTCAACTGATGCAATTCACTGGGATTATCTTCTTTAATTTTATAGGTTTTTATTTTATTTTATCCACACTCCGAATAAATCAAAGTTTTACTTTCTAATAGGGTTCAAGTTGCACAGCAAATCTTTAAACAATACAAATATCAAAAGTTAATTATGCAAATAATTCAAGTACTCCACTGAGACCTTAGGAGAGTCAGACTCAATTAATCAGTTATAATTGAAACCTCTTAGTGCTTATTGTGTTTATTTTTTATTTGGGAAAATAATTTTTGAAAGGAAATGACAATCACTCTCCAGAGTGCCAGGCAGTCTGCTAGAGCACTTTCTTGGGTCTGGGAGTCCTGGGCTCTAAAATCCTCATACAAAGGAATTGAACTGTACAGGTGCCCTACCCACTGAATTACTTTTTATTTTTTAAAAGGGGGTGGTCCTAACAATGGTACCAGACCATTACATATCTGACCACATCTTCTAATTATCAGTCCTGAAATAACCAGCCCCTCTGGGTTACCTGTGGTTTGACACAATAAGAGAGATACAGTTCCATCGCTCCAGAGAATGGCTGAGATTGATTCATGTAAAGGTATGCACCACTCTGCCCAGCCTGGAAACATTCTGCAGAATTGTGGAATGTACAGAAATTCTCTGTTGAAAAGTTAGCCTTGTATGAACTTCAGGTACCCCCTGGAGGTACCTGAGGGCTGAGCTGTGGTTTTGAGTGTTTCAGTTTTTACTTCTGTTGCCCAGCTAGATTCCTTCTGGATGTAGATTTATACTGTATCCTTTAAAACCTCTTTATTTTATATGTATTTGTCTCTTTTCTATTCCTCTGTATGGAGCACTGGTGCTTTTTAATAAACAAGATGTGAATTCAGTTAATTTTAAGTCTTTGTGACTTTCCTATTACAAAATGGCTTCACTGCTTGTATGAATAGCTTTAGCAGAAATATTTTGAGGACGCTTCTATCTTGTATTTCAAGTTGATATCTAAGAAGTGCTATATGTTTATTTAGAACAACAAACAAAAGCAGAAGAATCACCAGTGGGCAAAACAATCACTGTTAGTTTGGTCTTCATGATACCAAAAAAGCCCTACCCAGAAACGTTTCCATAGCCCGTCAAGATGAGAAATGAAATCGAAACTTATCTGGAAATGACAAAGACGCTCTTAGAGATGAATTCTCATGAAAATCCATCAGTGTGGCAAAGGAAGATTGTATTTCAGGGCAGTTCACCTGTCTGAGCTGGAAGGACTCTGAAGCTGCAGACAGTGACAAAATGCTGAGTCTATTATTTGCGTATTTATGTCAGAGCTGAAGCTTGCCAAATTTAAAATGTCCTCCCAAATTATATCCCATGACAGGAAACTTGAAATGGGAAACAGTATAATTTTGTGATTAACAGTGTCATATATAATATGGCTGCTTCCAGAAATCTGAGTATCTTGCCATGGGTGGATTTTTCTTTCACATGGCTGTAGTTAACTTTGGTCAACTGTTATTGTATATATAACTTTAATATGAATGTGTGTGGTTTTTTAAACACAGATATATTCTAGTGTGAATGGAAGGTTAATCAGAGTCATATTCAGAATGATAGCAATACTGGTACCAAAGATAACATAATTTACACCATTCCCAAAGGCTAATTATTTTCTACATCCCATTTAGAAAAAGTACACAGGGAGCCAGCATGTGGGAAGAAAGTTTGAAATTTTGGAGGGGTATCCTAAGCCAATCACAGGGTTTTTTAATGAACAAAAGCTAATCAAAGTACTTAATGTTTTACCATCACATACCAGCATACTCTTCATGCCAATCCCTCTGCTGCCTTCTAGTCTTTCCTCATCTCTCTCTCTCTCTCTCTCTTTCTCTCTCTCATGATGCCCATTTTCATTTCAATGCCTCCTTCACCTGTTTTTACAGCTGCATTATGCTCTTTAAGGCATCTGCAATTGTTCATAGTGAAAAGTAATATTCAAAAAGATGTCAATGTACCATGTTTGCTCAGAGATTATGTGATCACACCAGAGAAGCTGGAACCATTCTCAGCTTTTATCTACACAGAGCAAGAACTGAGTGAGGAAATAAATTATTTTTACTATGTGTTTTTGGGATTTCATGGGACTGTGATACATACGTGTACCTGAAACCAGATCGAACAATATACAGTGGCAAGTGGTATAAAATTATATTGACAGACCCCAATTAAGCATATTCGTTCAGAGTGATCATTCTAAAATTCCTGATGTTAACAGGAATAGATTACAATTTTAATACTATGCTCATGCAAAATTCAGAGAAGTTGTTATCTGTATTGGTCATTGAATAATTTTCTATTGTACTTCCGGCTGTTTGCCATTTAAACACCAGCCCACACCCACACTAGAATTTCCAGGTTAAGCAATAATGTGGCAATTAAAATTCAGGATGCAACAAAGCTGGAGGTGTATTTTCCTGCCCTGTATAGTAACAGTGATTCAGATTCTTTCATTAAGCCAGGGCAGAAAGGATTTCAATCTTCCACTTTTTTAAAAAGATGTTTAAACTAATAATAGGTCTTGTGCTTCTCTTACAGGGTGGAAAAAGCACTGAAGCAGAAGTGAAAACAATCTGTTTTAAGTAATGTTTAAAGCTCTAATAAGTGTGAACTTTTCAGCACAGGCCCTATGAAGAGCTGTAAGTGTATTGGCATGCACCTAGTTTGGAACAGTTGCCCGCTTTGTTATGCACACAGGTGAGTATGCACATATACTCTCACAGCTAGATCCAGGTGAATGAGCTAAGAATACAATGTCTGAAAGAACTTGCACATACAGTAATTTTGATGTAACTTTCCTTAGACCTTGCTAATGCTCCTTTTGTCCTTAGTCTGCAGATGTTTATACACTCAAATTTGGTAGCACAATATCAAATTTCATCAAAACCAATAATTCTAATATTTGACACTTAAACAGATGAGTATCTGGACAAATTATTTTTTTAAATGTATGAATATAATCAGTGGATATACTTAAATATTTGTGTAATGAAGGCCCTTGATAACTGTACTTTTCCCTGCCCAGGAACAACAGATCATATTCAGAATATTTTCAACCAATTAATTGAAAAAAGTGTTTTAATATTTTAAGCTAAATTGTATTGAGTAATTTGCTATCTGCTTGCAGAGAGAATCTTAATTAGTTGAAGCAGTTTATTAATTACTCATTCAGCTCTGAAGTAAACATGCTTTTACGTAAAGGATTTATATTGATTAGAATGGAAATCGTGATGCCCTTGAAGCCACTCTTAGATTTAAAATCTAATGTGAGGGGATATGTAAGGTTACATCTTAAGAATCTGGCTCATTAATATTTTCATATTTAGTAATTACACTTATCACATGGAATGTCTTTTATTATAGTTTTAGAATTTCCATGGTGATTGTGAGCTGAAAGTGTAATCATGGCCTTTAAATACAATATAATTGATTCATGTTTGCTTGGAAAAACTACTATTAAGAAAAAAAAAAAAAAGTAAGCTGTGTCCTGAGGCTCATTTTCATTTTGAGGAGTGTTTGTAATAAGACATACCTAGATATATTGTCTGTTTTGTACAGAGTAGCTTTTTCCTGTGTAAGAAGTAACACTAGATTAGACATTCTATCTTGGATTTACTACACAGATGTATTTAAGATTGTCCTTGATTCAAACTGGGTAGATAGTATCCAATTTAAATCACTTTATTTCTTTTGTTGTTTTGTACCCATGTTTTCAGAGACTTGTCCTTTCAGAAAAAAAAAGAGTAAAACATTCTGCTGGGGCCAAATTCTGCACTCATCAGTTATTTGAACAATACAGTTCAAAGCAATTGTGTGACTTTAACCAAGGACATAATTTGATGTCATTTTCTGAGGACAGTTGCATATAAAGATAACAATAGAGTTACTAAGACCTGTATTGTTTAAAAACATTGTTCTTACTTTATCATACTATTGTATTTATTTCACATGAACACTTCCTAGCACTTAGACACTTGAAACACCGTCTCTTCCGCCAGCCTTGGTGTGTACATAAGTGGTCCAGTAGAAATAGCAATTATGTCCAACAAATAATGACCAGATACAAATCAATCTGGACATCAGGTTTCAGTGGGAGACATGCCGTATGGCACCAGGACCGCAGCTGTTTGGGTGTGTGAGTTGATTGAGAAAATTGAAGCCACTCTTAGATTATAATAATTTTACCTGAATATTCTTTGGGTTTTACTTGATTTTTAGCATCAGTCCTATGTCTCTCCATCACTCCCAAGTTTTTTTTTCAGTCTCTCAGCAAAATGTGTGAGACTTTTCAGGCCTCCAAATGGCCTGATACACTTTAGATTGATATCTGTGCCACAGGTACACTTATGAACTTTGTCAGCATTTTTAAAAATGGGTACCCAAGAATTGAGCACTTCTCTTGAGAACACCCAGGTAGAAATAGCCTGAGTTTCAGAATAGCTGAATTTCCTGGAATGACTCCAGCCCTTTTCAAACTAACACATTTTTTTTTGTAAGGGTTAAATTGAAGACTTTTTTACTGCATAACTGGAAATGAATCTTTGAAGGGTTAACTTTTAAAAGCTTTGAGCAACAAATGCTGGCTGAAATGTTGTCTATCTGGCTCCTATTTGGACAATTTAGACACATTCTGGGCTCGTCACAAGGAGCTAGCACATTAATTTCAGTAACTTACTGATTTCTTTGATTTTAGGTTATAGTATATTTTATTTAGGACCAGGGTTGAAATTCAGTATTAGCAGCTTTTGAAATACCTCTCCTCCAAACACACTCTTTAAATAGCTACCAAAGAATGTAGAATTTTAAACATGAATTTCAGGGCAAAGCAAGGGAAAAGTTACAAAGTCTCATTTGGTGACTAAATGCTCTAAGAATTAATTGCGTACCTATCTCACCTGGAACTGAAATATGACTAGCAGTGACTGAGCTCCATGCCTAAGATTCAGAACTGTCTCCATTTTTCATTTCCTGGTACCATCCCACAGGATAGAAAAATGCTCTAGTTTTATTCCCATTTCAGCTTCTTGAACACTTTACATCTCATGAGCTGCTTGTCTCTAGAGTTCTCCTTCCTCACTAGTTCACAGTTTCTGAATGTGAGTAAAAGTATTTTGTCATTTGACTAACTACTGACTGGCCTTCTGTCACACTGACACCTCTGTATCAAATCCCATAGAATTTGGTGCTGTTTAATTAAACAAAAGATTGTAAGCGCATATAAGTGCAAACACATAAATTACACAGTAATGCAGGCTGCATTATATTATGAGATGTTAATTTTACATTATAAAGTAGCCATTTGCTAAATGAAAATGAAGGGTAAATTGCAAAAACCTGTAATGATGCTGTAAATTATTTTTGATTTAGAACTGTCTGAGACTTCTCCTTGTAACACGGTGACAGTAGCTTTTCCCAGTAGCCATATTAAAACATAAAATGTAAATGGCTGTGCAATGATGTATGAAATCAGTAAGTATTATGATGGTAATTTGCCCACCAATTCTATCTTTAAAACCTGATGCATTCGATGTTGTTTCTAGATTCAGATGTAGTAACATAGATTTTTTTATTATGAATTTTATTTCTATAGTACAAAATCTCTAGACCTAGAGCTGCAGAAGGCTGTTGGGTATGTTGCAATTTTGGCTTCTCTATATTTAATTGAATCCCTATACCTTTGCAAAAATCCTGGCCATGATAGGTAAAAGTTGAAAAGCTTAAAATCTGCACTCTTGATAATAATGTAAAACAAGTAGACTTGTAGCTTGTAGAATGAGCTTTTTGCATCAATTATCCAATATACTTTGCTTTTGTAATGATTTTTCCCAATCATTTGTACTACAGACAATGTAACATAAGTTCTTAGTGTACAATGTCATTGGTATCCGTTACCTTCTAAAGTACATGTGGCATACGGAAGTCCTTCAGGCTGTAAGATAACATTTGTGTCCATACACTTTTAGGTACATTTGATGGCAGAGCAGATTTTTTTTTCTCTCTCCTTTCTTTTGCTATTTTCCTCAATAAGCTAAATTCCCTGTACTTATCCTTTAATATTCCATCTAGTGGCTGTATGTCTATAGCAGTAACTGGAGTAGTACTGTTACATTGTAGTTTGTCTTGTGTGTCTCCCCTAGCTCAATGTGTGGACTTGATAATAGTGTTTGGGCTTGCACCTGCGGGATGCTGAGTGCTTTCCTGCAGGTTGGATGTTCAGTGCATGTAGGATCAAGCCCAGGATAAATACGTGAGCTGGGTTCTTTGTAAAAAGGAATCATAATGAGTTTATGGGGAAACTGATGATTCACTGCTTTGAGAAAACTACCCTAGAGAGTTGTGGATCTGTAGTAAATACAGAGCCCAGAACTTTAAAAAATGCTTATATTGATTTTCTTAAGTGAGAAGGATTGTATAAATTAGCAGTTCCCACAAGAATTTTATGGCAAGGCTGTCCAGTGTCAGAAACTTCTGTTCTGAATTCATGGTCAGAATCTGTGGCAGACTAGAGCAATGGCTGGAAATCTCTGTGGCTGGAAGGAGACAGCAAGTTGAACCCTTGTTTGGAGTGAAAGTTTCTGATCTGCTTTAGGTATGGAGAAGGGAAGATTTTGTGTTAAAAATGTAAATGTTCAGATAAAAAGGTGAATTGGGGAGCTCATTTTCTAACCCAAGTATTGTTATAATGTTACAAAAGTATAAAAATATAAGGTTAACATTGAGTAATACTGTAGCCATTGATCATGATAACACGTTGCTTTGATCACAGATGGCTCTGCACGTTCAAACAAGCATTGCTGATGATCTTTGGTTTTTTAATGAGCTATATTATTCTTCATACTGATTTTTTAAAAAATAAATATATATTTCTTACTAAATCTTAGCCTCATTATTATATGTGAAAAAATGCAAAGAATCAAATACATTTAAAGTGCTTTTAAAAAGTCTTATTTTAAATAATTCAAACAATTTTACAGTGTCACTGACTGAAAATCATAACAATAAATGGTTTTCTCCTGGAAATAATTCATTTAAGACTATGCCAGATGCAGTCTAACTATTTTACAATCTGTTCTGTAATATATAGGACGTTAAGATTTAATATAATCTAACTTAGGACAATGAGATTTAATAAAATCTAACTTACTGAATGTTTTGTCTTTTGGAAAGAATTTTCAGACTTTTCTGGGACTTGCTTGAAATATTTAGTAGTTCCTCAGACATAATTCTCTAATTTTGAGCATCAACATGAGATGTGAAAATGAATATCTCTTCTGTAGATATGGGAACTCTATGCTTTTGTTCAAATTCTGTAAATGAAAGGGAATAGTATTTATAGTTCTACTATAAGACTAGTTTATGTCCACTTCATATATCAGAAAATACACTTTAATTTTATGATACTATAAAATTGAAGGACATGAAGCCCTTATTAGTATCACAGTTATGAAAGGTTTATAACTTTCTTCATCAATTGCATGGGGATTATGTATATTCCTAATTATGCTGCACCATGATATTTTTCAATGAAATTCCCTAATTTAAAGAAAGTAATATGCATAAAGGAAAAAGTGCAATCTTATGTCTGAAAATGATACTCAGATGCTTACCAGAGTTCTGACTGATAGCCTAACCAATTTGAAAAGAAAGTTGGAATAAAAACATTTACAGAAACTGAAAGAGATTGCAGGAACATTTAGTGAAAAGTAGCCTTTGTGGCATATTGTGTTTCCGATAGAGATATTTGTTTTATTCTGGAATATATGTTATACAGGGATTGATAATAAAGTGCAGTATTGTAAAATGGCTGTTTTACAACTTAAGTAGACCTGTTGGCTCCTTGGCTCTGCTTTGTCAACCCATCTCAGTAGGATAGGTACATGGGCATCAAGTTTCATTTGGAAAACTGAGCTTAAAATTATGCAAATGTGCGTAACAGCTGTATTGAAGCCCCAAATTGAGAAATGGTATTTAAAATTTTAAAAGCACTGGACCCAAGTCTGGTGGCTTAATCCTCTGTAATCCTGCCTTGGTAGGGTTCATACAGAGCTCAGTATTTCATAAAGCAAGAGAAGTATTTTCTCAGCTGAGCTAACCTAAATACTTTATACATAGATAGTATGAGAGAAATTTAGTGCAAGCCTAGTCTTCAGCGTTAAACCAAGAACATGCCCGTCATTTTTAAAGTACAGATTCAAGCTGGAATGTTATCTCATCTCCCTCTGGCACAAAGTTGTCCTTAATCAGACATTTTTAATGGATGGTAGTGAGAAGTAGTCAATGTGACTGTTCAAAAACGAATGATGGTGATACAATCTCATTGCCTAAAAGGCTTCCCTATACAAAAAATTTCAAAACAATTCCTGTTGTTTTTTCACCTGAGTATTTCCTTATCTAAACCCTACTGTGTATATTTTAGCTTAGCTTCCTCAGAATATTTCAACTTTTAGTGACCTACCTTACTATTTATCTGTGTCATAATTGATGATCCATATCTTTTTGGCAAAAGTATATAGAATATTTATTGCTTTATTTCAACTTTCCATGACGATCAGCATTAGTCTATTTAGATGGGGAAAGCATTCTATTGGAAAATGCATTACAAACAAAATGTAGAATAAAATGTATGTGTGTATGCATGTGTTGTGTACAGCAAAAATAATGACATTGATTTGCAGTATCTTTGAAGGATTGACATTAATTTGAACGTTTTTATGATGCAGATGTAAAACTTGCTGCTGATGGATGTTAATGTTGTAGGTAAGACCCCAAATGAATAAATGGATTATTTGCTGCAGACATAATACTGGATTTTGTGGTTAAGTATGCATACAAAGAAGGCAAAGTGAATGGAATGTACAGGGAGACTTCCTGTTAATTCCCTTTTTCTTTTATATTTTCTTTTTAGTGTATAAACATGATGGTGTCCAGACATATATGGCATGCATTTCACATGAGTATTCTATTTATCTTATATAAAGGACCTCTTCCATCTATAATTACAGTCAGTTGTTAGAAACGCTTCCTTGCTAATGTTTGATTTTTTATTAGTTGTAAAATATTTCACCAAAAAGACTTCTTCTAAAGCTGTGTCTGCTCCAGAATAATCATTTTGCTCACTGTCTCTAGGGTCAATGTTCAGGCCTTTGAAACTTGACCTGTGGAAGACACATTGAAGTTGTTTCTAAGAAAATAATTTGCACAAAACCTCCTTTTCCATTTTGACTGAAGTGGACTGGTTAGAAACTTTCACAGACCAGACCAGAGAATTAAAAAAATTCCAGTGTGTTTTTGTAGGATAGATTAACAAAAACAAATAAAAAGATTACATGTCTTTCAGCTTAAGATAAATACATATTTTTTATGTACTTCTAAGTTTAAAAATACATTAGAAGCTTTTATTTTTAGGTAATCTCTTGTACAATCTGTTTTTCATAGATCTATGTGCGCAATGTAAAGTGGTCCCTATTGAAATGAGAGGATAGGAAGAGAAAACATTTTCATTCTGACAGCTCAGTCTAATGGCAAAGAGAATGACTGTTTAGTGGGCCCAGTAATTCTTCCAGGTGATATTCCAACTGACATCCTTTGTTGTATTTTCAGACCCCAAGAAGCAGATTAAGGCCAAATGAAAGATCTTGGTAGACTATTCCTTATTAATTTAAAATTTTTAATTTGAAGACTGCCTTTTGAAATGGAGGATTAAATTCAATTTATTTTACATTGATTAGCAAAAAACATAAATTCAAATTATGATTTGATTTCCATGAACTTTCATATGCAAATAAAGTCATGGCAGTTTTTTGTTTGTTTTTTGTATGTTCCCCCCTCCTCCCCATTTGTACAACTAGAGCATTTTAGATGTAGTTGTATATATCTCAACCTGTAGAAATGAAAGAACTAGATTCTCTAATGATGTGGTACACCAAAACATAGTCATAGGCAGCACTTTAGATGAAGCTGCAATTAATTTAAATTATAAATGTAGGAAAGACTTGGGCGACAGTAGGAAATGGTTGTTGTCTTCCATGTATGATGCACCACTGAGTTCTGACAAAAAGCTGATTACATATATCCTTTGCATAAAAAAATATGCACATGTTCTGCCTGGGGCAGCCTCATCAGTGGTGTTCAGCTGTGTCACAGCCTTTGTGTGAGTTCACAGATGGAGCTATGAACGGTGCATCCATTGCCACGGCTTGGACAGACTGTGCATTAACTAGAGGTGCTGCAGCTGCTTGCAGTCATGGAGTTGTCTTTCTTTGAGTTTACCTATTGCTTGGGAAGTAATTGACAACAAAAGCTGGTAGGAATTTTTCTGATAAAATAATATACTGAGCAGATATTGAAAATTGGTTAGTTCCTTTGCTGGAGGAGACTAGTGGGTCAGTTCCATTCATGGGCAATAGAAACTCTGGGTCACAGTCCACAGGGCTTTCCCATGACAAGTTTCCTCCAGAGATGTGGGCTCTGAATGTGTTGAATTCAGTTCTCAAGGAACGAAGTGACCAAGGGGACTCTGTCCTGAATCCTGCTGTACTTCAGAGTGAAATTGTGTTAAGGTTAGGGCTACGAGGTTCCTGGCTCCTTGCAGCCCTGGGGTTCAGCTTGTGTGCAACGTGGTTGCTGTGCCCAGTGAGCAGTGTGGGAGGAGCCCTGCCCTGCTCTCGGGGGCTTCTGTGCTTCACTGGTCCTATGAGCAAATTGTCAAGTTAATTTGACATGACCACAGGATCTTTTGTTCAGGAATACTGCAATTCAGTGTTTTTAGGGCAAATTTTTCTCAGAATTTCTGGCTTATTGAAAATTGAGAGAGAGACTGATGCCAAATCAGAATTAAATTGATGGTTTTATGAAATACCTATCTAG
The DNA here is from genome assembly GCF_017639655.2 of Falco naumanni. Lineage (NCBI taxonomy): Eukaryota > Metazoa > Chordata > Aves > Falconiformes > Falconidae > Falco > Falco naumanni. Next base: position 17,794,542 of record NC_054060.1, on the reverse strand, counting down.
GCTTTAAAGCCAGGTTTATTGACCACAGGGAAGATTCAGCTCCTAGAGTTATGAAATTAATTGGAAGATAGTTGTATCTGTAGTGTGAAGTATAGTTGAAACAAAGTCAAAAGAAAAACTGATTTGTCATTATATATATACCTTACTAATAGGTTTTCTTTTAATTGATTGAGATGTCAACAGGTGAGCTATTTTGGTGACTTTTCCCTATCTTTATTTACTAGCATTTACATCTATAAATGCAGGCAAACACTGATGTCAATTCTCATAATGCATTAGACTAATTGCATCCCATTTTTAGCCTGAAACTCAATTAGCTGAAGATGTAGCAGGAAAACAGCAATGTGTAATATGGAAGAGAACTGGAAAGTACTTACAAAATCACTGCCAAAGAGGATACTCTTTTATGGTTGTGGTTTTTTTCTAAACTTGTAACTTAGTTTTCTTTAGAGATATGGTTGGAGTCCTGAAATATATTTAATAGGCTTCTGAATTTGAAATGTTTTAGTGGCTTTAATAGCTGAGTTTGAGCTGCTTTTGGCAGTCACAGATACGGCTGGCTGGGATGGTTTGTCAACCCAAACTGTTCATCAGGCTTAGTCTGGGAATAAAAAATGTCAAAGTTATTTGAGAAAGCTCAGCAGGACAGTGGAAAGTCCAGCAGTTGCCATTAAAATGTTATGGATGTGGTTCCAAATGACAAGGGGACAACCTTGCACAAAGACATCCAGACAGAACAGGAAAACCTTTCCAGAGAAATTGTAATTATTTTGACAGAAGATATTATATGCCAAATTTTTTAAAAAATGGCCAACTCCCATATTGTCATAACTAGTGTCAGGAGAGATTTTACAGTTCTTGGCTGCTGGCGTTTCTCATGGTAGTGTTAAGGGTGACAGAAGTTATGTGAATCTCTGTGAGATGGAGAACAGAATACAGTAGATGAGAACTTTCTGGTAACTTGCTTTACACTTGCAGTTCAATCCAAAAGGATTTCAGTACCTTACTGGACATGTTCATCATTTTGTAAAGCTGTAGCAGAAATCCCCAATAATCTAGTAAGCCAAATTCTGCAGCTTTGCACATTTACATTTATTCCAGTGTATATAGTAATTTAATTTTACTATTAGATGGTGAAAAGTCATTTTAATTTTATCTTAGTTTTTCCTTTTAGAAAGGAGGAGATAGTAAAGAGACATTTTCACTAAAAGATAATACTTGAAATAACTTTTCTTTTAAAATACCACTACTAGCACTTCAGAATAAAACAATTGTTTATTCTTATGTGGAACTCTTCTAGCAATGAAAGTGATGTACCTTCTCTTTGATAAGCACAATTTTTTAGGCTACCTAAGAAATTCATTTTAGGAATGTGTACTTGAATTATGCGAGGTTCTGAAGGCAAAGCAGTTTATTCTGAATATTTGAGAGTAAATAAAACCTCATAAAATGATAATGTACACTTTTCAGAGATTTTCTTGCATTTGATCTTGTTCTTTTAGGTTGCTGTCTCTTATGGCCAGTATTTGATTCTTTTACATTTTTTCTGCTTATAATGGTATCAAGTTTCTCTAAGAAGATTGAATGGAATTGAGTGTGCCTGAAGAGGAGGTTATGAAGGCTGAACTGGCAGCAAAGTGGGAAGGCTTGAATTCAGAGCAGCAAGCCTGGCCTTAGAGGGGGTGGCAGGAACTTCCTAAGGACCAGAGAAGATTGGGTAGATTTTTCTGCAACTCAAAAAATTAATGACCTAGGTAAAATCAACTGTAGAACCAAAGATGTGACTGCATGGACAGTAGGCTGGGAAGAATTGTGTATAATTTATTGTGTTATGATTTCATTTTCCTTTTGTGACTTAGAAGGCAATTCTTTTAGTATAATTCCAATGAAACTTGTCTCTTTGGAGTTTAAAAGCCTTTCAGTATTCTTTTGGGAGCTTGCTACAGGTGAAGGTCTTTGCAGATGCACTGCAAAGCCCTGGATACCACAGGGTCTTTTCCTGTTAACTTCTGAAATAATAGTGCTTGGCCTGGAATCATGCATATCCTTTTCTACTGTATGGCTTTTTTAGACTGGATGAACAGCAATGACATTGTAGATGACTCTACAATGATTTTACTACTCATCTAGGGAAGCTTTAAATGCTGTAACTCTGTTCCAAACAACTTTTGGTGTATATATTTTTTATTATGTTGTAAAATATAAGCTTCAAAATCAGTTGGCAAATGTTACTTTGGTATAAACACTATGAAAATTCAAGAAGGATGATATGATTGTAGCTCACAACAGTTTTTGAATTCAATTGGTTTTCTTACAGTTAATGTTGTGAACATTAACCAGTGCTAGATTTTCCTGTGTCTTTGAATATTAACTCCCAAATATATAAGCCATATGTTTTCCAAGAACTTTATTCCCAAATATATAAGCCATATGTTTTCCAAGAACTGTATTCTTTGTAAAAGCACAAGTGTCTTCATTGTAAACAGGATGGGCTATTGTAGGTGTGCAGTCATGACCCCATTTTGGAAAACAGTGATTTTTGCCCTGAGGGCATGATTTCTTTGCAGTGTGGTGAAACACCTCTGAGTTAGTTCAGTAGAAGTTTGAAACCGAGACTCTGCTCAAGGGAGTTATTCAGGTTGTTCAGTTAACCTGGTTCTACTGTTTCCTGAACTTACATTTGTGTTTCTCTGTCATCCTATGTGGTCTCCTCCACACCTGTCTTTAAGTCTTGTTCACTTCTGCTAGAACTTGCTGTACTGAGAAAAGTGGGACTGCCAGACAGGTTGGTGTTCTATTTGACCCCAGGGTTTATGTGTTTCTGTTCCTCAGGGAAGAGGAAAACGTTCTGTGGTGCTTTTAAACTTACGGACAAAATACTTCGTCATAATTCTTGCCAAAGTAAGAAGCTTTTCACCGTGCAATGATAACGTCATCATTGTTTTCTTTGATGTTTGACTTGTTTCACTGAGGTTTATGTGTTTCTGTAGGAAGATTCAAGGGGTGTTTTCTCAGATGCCAGGAACTGCTGCAGAAAATATTTTACAGCTCTCCTGACGGATTTCAATGTATTCTGCAGAGTGAAGGTTTGAATCTGAATGAAGATGTATTGAATGAAGGTGTGTGAAGTTCTGAACAGGAACGTCCAGAGGACTCCACTGGATGTTGTGGCACCTGAATTACACTGTCTTCTACTTTCCTCATTGATGGCAGACAAAAATCTTCCATTTTCAGTAAGGTACAGCAAATTTAACAACTGTAATATCATCTTGCTTCATGTTTTTTCCAGGAAAACCCAAAATGATTGGGGTTTTATTGGTGCTTAAAGCATACCTTTCCATGTTGAAAAAACTCATTGCTTTTCTATACCACCCTATACATGTCTACCTGATGTGTTTTGCTATAATTTGTATTGGAACTCTGCTAATGGAAGGAATGCTTTTTTATTATTATTATAAATACTAGTAATTGTTTGTTAGATGAGCATACATAGGTAGATATATGAGGAGGGAAGAAATGATTTTTAAATATTCCAAAAATATTTCCGACACATTTTTGTTATCAAGGTTTTTTTTCCCTATCGTTAAGGCAATATTACTCGATTAGAGAATAAAAATTGCCATTAGTATGTCTGAGTAGCAAATTACAAGCACAAACAGTGATCAGTTCTCAAATGGTTCATAACAATTAGTTACCAGGAAATAATTCATAGTACTGTTGAATAGTGAAATAATAAAAAAAAAAAATCCCAAATTGTTTTAATAGTAATGAAAATGGAAGAAGGGATACATTTTTTCTAGAAAGATATTAATTGTGCATTGCTAGCCTAACTGTCAATTCTTCAATATTTTGAAGGCAGATAAACTTCTGGCTAATGTTGTGTTCAAAAGGGAAATTTTAATATGAGAGGATGAATGCTCACTAGATATGAAGTTGACCCATAATGTCAATTTTTGCTATGTTTGAAAAAAAACCCTCAGATTTTGAACCTTGGTTTTTTTTCCCCAGTGTTTTAAGTAATGGAGAAAAAATAAAGCATTTTAAAGAAAACTAATCTCCCACCTGCAGTGAGGGTTAGATGTTGAGTAATGGTTATATAGCTGTTAGCTGCAAATAAGCATGAGCCTTGAGCAGTATTGCTAATGCTGATGATGTCGAAGACTACTTTTTTGTTAACCTACATTTTACCTGTATTAAAGAAAAAGGCATTTTTTCTACTAAGAAAATAGTTATTGCTGGCAGAAATAGCTGGATTATTTGGGATGCTGTTCTTATTACTTCTAGGAGTGACAAGAGCAATAGGTGCGTATATCACAAAACTGTCAAACGTCCAGGAGTTACCCTGAGCAGAAGAACTAATGCAATCTTTCAAAAAATTTTTTTTTAAATGTTCATTTCTTTTCCACAAACATAACACAAAGCTTCTAGTACATTATCAGCATATAATATGACTCCCCAACACAATAATTCAAGGACCTTATCATCCCAGGGCTTTATGCACCTTCTGAATGTCCCTGGTATCCTTTGGTTTGCCTTTATCTCCCTCCCATTTCACTTGTATGTCTGACTTGCCAAGAGACAGAGTATTTGCTGTGACAGATACAGAGCTGTACCACACTGTTTGGCCAAGTGGCTGCCCTTGCTTCACACAATACTGAACTCTACTTCCTTCCTTTCCTTTCCTACAGTGCACAACTGGCTCTTTATTGATCACTGCTTCTTAGAAAACCTCTAAAAGCCGTCTGTAAGAGAAAAGCTGAAGTATTCACAGGTTAACAGTTTAATGACTTATAGTGCTTTTTTTTAATCACTTATTTTTAGGGTCATTGCTGTCCATAGCAAGTAAAAAGAATATCTGACTTTTCACATAAAGATGAGTGGAATTACAGCTCACACTGCTTCTCATTTCTGTTAGACTCCAGCTAGTGTATTTGAAGCTGCTTAGAGAGAGGCTGTAGAGTTGTTATGAGTCTAAAGTAGTGCATTAATAATCCATCTCCTAGAATTCTTTGGCTGGAAGTAAAATACAAAGTTATTATTTATTTCAGCATGTTTTATTTATGACCTGCAAATGACAGCTATAGAAAAAGATTATAGGGGAACACAGAAGTTTTAAATAAGAATAATGAGTAAAGTGATTATATAGAACAGAACTGGAAACATTTCCAAAACTGCAAAAAAATTACATTGTTGTGAGGCATGAATTCTTATTTTAACTATTCATCTATTTTTAAAGGAAAATGGTTTTATTCTAGGGTCCTGATAAAATATCCTAATCAAAGCATATACTCAATCTTTCTCTGATGAATGATTTAACTTATGGAAATTTGGCTGTGTATACTATTTTCTGATTTTCTGGATGTATGTTTTCTGAGGTCTTTGAGCCACAGTAGAGGTAACATATTAGTAAGAAAAATTTAAACATTGAAAATAATGTCTCTGCATTAGAAGAGATATCATTGTTTGGGGTTAATCAAGCAAGATATTGTAAATAATGTTTTCTGAATGTTTTCAATAATCACTTGTATAAATTAATTTTACTATACAAAAATGTGGTAACAGTAATACATTATTATGTGATTGGTAATATATATAGTAATATATTTAATGTAATCATATAATTGCACATGTTGTATTGGTATTATACATAATAATACATTATATTTATTAAAAAATATTATTAATATACTATCGGCTGAAATGTAGATGATATTGTTATTAGAACAGTATTGTTAATGGCCTTCCCAGTTTTTACTAAGATCATATGAGTACTAACAGTATTTTTAGTTCCTCAAATACGCTGGGCAGTTTGTTTCAGAAGCTGTGAAAAGCTATTGGAGCAGCCACTATAGATTGGCTCTGATTAGTAGGGGGGAACTAAGAAGCCAAGTTGAAAGTACAAGGTAAAAAAAAATCGTAAAAGACAGAACTCACTTCTTAAGGAAAAGAAGCAGCAGAATAATACATTTCAGAGAAATAGACTTCCACAATTTCAGGGAATTGATATGTAGGATTTCTTGGGAAGATAAGGTAAGGGATAAAAGAATGCAGCTGCTGAGGGAGATGGAGAGTTTGCTTTTGTACATGTTGCACAATGGGGAGGTGAAATAGGAATGATAGAAACAGACCATAATGGCTGTATCAGGAGCCCTTCAGTGACTTGAAGATCAAATAGAAATCATACAAAAGGGGGACAAAGAACGTGTAACTAAGGGTGAATGCAAAGGAATAGAACAAGTCTGTAGGGATAAAACTGGCTAGAAATTTCAGTTAAGAAGGGACATGTAAGATAACAGGCAACAGGGATAGAACCAAGAGGAAACAAAATATTTCCACTACTAAACAGAAAAAGCATAAATTCTCCATAAAATCCAGGGAAGGCTAAAGTGTCCAATAACTCTTCTGCAAAAATGCTTAGTATCTTAATATTTACAAAGATTCATGTTAACAAGGAGACAGAAGTTTAGGTCAATTTACCTAAAACAAATGTTTTGGGATACTTCAGAGATAAATGGTCATGTTGACAGGATCTGACTAAATTCTCCTTCTGATACTTTGCAAAAGGTAAAAAGCTGAAGTGACTTTCAAATTTATGATTATCTTTTTGAATGATTGCAGCCAGCAGCTCTGCAGGAGTGTCAGTATGCTGTTTCATCTGGCCTATTCATGCTAGGGAACAATCACCTTCCCTAGCTCCAAGGGAAGTCCTAATTTGGTGATCTTTCATATTGGAGGTTTTCAAATACGTAGTCCAGCCTTTCTTTAGACTTTCCCCCAGATTAATGGTGGTTCAGGGAGTTTTGATTAAGTCCTAAATATACTTATGAGGGACAGTGTTTCATTTGCAGCAAATAGTAGACTGGACTTGCCTCCCTTGTACTTTCTAGCTAAATGGTGTTTGGTATGCTACCTTGCTGTCTTCTAGAATGCACTTTGATTTTTTGATAGTATGGCTATTAGCTAACTTTATGTCTTTCTCTCTCTCCCTCTCTGTGTTTTGTGTATCTCTCTCATTTTGTGGTGTTTTTTTTTTTTTGGTGTTTTTTTGTTTGTTTGTTTGATTTGTTTTTAAGAAGTGGAAGTATTTCTTCTAGCAATGAGCAATATTGCAAGTGTGTTAAGATTTTTATGTTAAGATGAACTGGAGGGTAAGTGAAATGAAGGCTCAAAGTTTATAGTAAGGACAGATGCAGGAATCTTTGGGCACTTCTGAATACAAGTAAATTCACAAACTCTTGAAACAATAAGTACCAATTAGGGCATAATCTTGTTTTCACGTAGAAGTGTCCTTTTACACAGGAAAGGTGAAGACAAATTGGAAATTAAATGTGAAGCTCAGGAGATGGGAAGTGAAACATAGTCCAGAACATGTTTTTAAGGTATATATCTAAGATTAGAAACAAAGGAGGAGGATCCAGTGACCAAGAATAGGGACTGAGAGAGAAAGTAGCAGGAGTTGGAGTGGTGGTACAACTAAGCGTGTACTCAGTTCTGCTGATGCCTGTTATTGTCAGTTGAATGCACTATGAGTTTCTAATTGCATCATGGCAGAACCTCTTCATCAGCACAATTGAAGCACTGTATGTTAAGTAAAACCTGAGAGAAGGAATTGAGCTAAAAAGGGTCAAAACAAGACTGTGTCTTGCAGCTTATGGAGAACATGATCTACAGTGAGCTATTATCTCTCTGTGGTTCTTTAGCACTAATTGCCAACCTTTTAGGTATATTTATGCCACGTGTGCTCATGCCTATTATTTCTCTTCACATAAATGTTAACTGACATATAGTTAGTGTACTGAGCTGTGGAAATGGCTGGATGAAAGCATTGATTTTTTTAAAAAAATATTTTTCTTTTGTATTAGATGCTAACTCTCTTTAAATTACTTTAAAGCAGTTGAATAACTCACTTGAACTTGTTCTTCTGATTGATTGGTTGATTGTTTTTTGGGGTTTTTTTGTTTGTTTGGTTTTGGTTTTTTGTTTGTTGTTGGTTTTGGTTTGGTTTTTTTTTTTTTTTTTTTTTAAGGCAAGGTTAAGGATAAAGGAGGAACATATCACTGTCAGCTTTTTCCAGTACAATCTTACTGTACAGCTAGCATATAAACTTTCTCCCTGGACTAAAACATAAACACGTAGTGATTTTTTTCCCCTCCATTTTGTTGCTAAGAGTTTTACATGCTTCTGAGGATGGAAAGTCATATAAGGCCTATGGGCGGAGAAGGATGTAAATAGCCAGGAAAATACTGATATACATCTGTTGCCAGAATTAGAACATTAAATCTAGACTAGATAGTGCTGCATGTCACTATACTACTACTAACATACTATAAGTATCTAACTATGCTATTATTGATCTCTGTAGCATAGTAGTAGGCTAGTTTGAGAAAAAAAATTTAAAGCTATGTGAGGGCATCTCCTGAGAGTAATATATAAATCTTGCCAAAGGCATAGCTTTTTTTACTGATGACTTGTGAAAACAAAGAGTCTGAGAAACAAGTTATGAAATCATCTTTTAAAGACTTTCATTGAATCTTTGTGGGAAAGCAGAAACAAGCTACACACACATATTTGGAGAGCATACGAAGCACTACAGACTGTTTTCAACCTGTTCTTTGTGCTGTCACAAGAAAATCTTTGAGGAGTACCATCTGTTAAATCTACTCAGGAACAACAGATTAATTTTTAAACAGAACTTAAATCATGAAAGTAAAACTCTACTTCTTGACACATCCTACTTCCTTATAATTAATATTTAAATGATTTGGGTCTTAAAAATTATTAATGAAAAATCAATAGATGAGGAAATACTGAAAATTACATTTTTTCCCCACTTCATTTCATGGTGTTTCTCAAATCTCTGTTCTTTATTTAGATTTAAGGACCCCAACAAATGACAACGACTAGGTTCCTTATTGTGTTCTTATTCTGCTTTTACCTAGAATTTAAGCTCCTGAGGAGTGAGAAACTTTATATACCATTATAATTAATTGTATTTAAGTTTAGAAATAATGATTAAGGGCTGTGTCAGATAATGCTGAGTCTCCAGAAACATGTCTGAATTCAGTTTACTGGGATGTTCTCTGACAGTTGTGCTGCTATATTGCATCTTATAAAGCTATACTCTTTCTTGTAGACTAATGTAAAGTGGTTGAATATGAAGAGCACTGTCACCCATCTGAATATCTCACTGTATTATATCCATGGCTTGAAAAGCCCTCCATGTTGCATGATGACTGACCTTATTTTAATGTTCACAGTAATCATGTTAAAATGCAGCTTGTGATTTCAGTGTGCAGCTTAAATTTCTACTTTATTGCATGATAGATAATCTTGTGTATTTGTGAATAGAGCAGAAAAAAATTACTGTGTCCTGAGATTGTTGGTAAGTAGAGCTGCTGGAAGTTTTTTTGCAAATTTGTGAGATCTCTTACATTTTTCTGGTTTCCTATTAAAATAAATTATTTTTACACATACACTGAAACATCTGTAGGTACAATCCAGTCAACACAGAGACTTGTATGTCCTTCCCATCTTTCAGAGGAAAACTTTCCTTCTACCTTCTTCCTGCTCTGCACTCCTCACCATTGTTTAGAGAAATAAATATGAGATGAACTCTCTTTTTAAACATGTGTTGCTGAAAGGCTTTTGCTTTAGGCTAATCTTTTCCACTTGGCCAGCCAGCCAGCTTTTCTTCTGGGACCTCTCTGACAGTTGCTGTAGTGTTTGGCAGCTTCTGGCTCTGCAAGGTGTAATGGCTACCTTTTAGATTTTCTGTTTTCTTCAGACAGTACAATATATGATGGTAGAAGTGCTATATATATTAGCCTTTTCTTCTGAGAGGCAACGACAGTGACAGATTACTGTTAATCACATACTGTTGTAAACATTTCAACTAGAAGTAACCAGAAGAGTAGAGCAATTATTCCTACTAATTTGCTCCATATCATTCTTTGACATTATAGGCAAATCAGCATGAAAATACTTTCATTCTTCACCTGAGCAAAAGGTGATACAGTTTTGTGTTAGGACAGCCATCATGACCAGTTTCCTTTGCAGTCAGTCTGCACCTTTTCAATTTATTTCTTAGTGTGCTATGTAAAATATGAATGTTCTTTCAGTGGTGCATATAGCATGATCTGCTTTGTTTGTGCAATGTGACATGTTAATGTGCTATGTATTGGCACTTATTAAAGTGAATTTGAGTTGTCACATTCCAAACATTACCTTTCTATTTCACAAAATGTGTGTGGAATGCTCCTGTGGCAGAGTGACTTTTGTGAACTGGGCTCTTTGACAAGTATTTTCATGCTGAGGAACCAGATGCATGGGCACCAGAGTAGAATACCATTGTTTAAAATTACATGAACTAGAGACCATTTCTTGTTAGTTGAATTAGTGAGGTCTTTCTATCAAGTGTAATTTTGGCTTTTGCATAATTTTGCATTCTTATAAACACGGAATCTGAATTTAAGAGCAATGTAATAATCCCTGGCTAAGAATTTTAGAGAATAGAAATGTTGAAATGAGTATTTGTGATGACACAGCACATTTTTTCTGGAATTTGCAGTTTTGCAAAAGCTTGGATTGTTATTTTAAATTCACAGGCCAACTGAGTATTTCCTGGAATTTAAGTTTTTATTTCTCAGGTGTTACTTAATAAAAAATAAAAAAATACCTCAATTCCTTTTTCAAACCAAAACCCAGTTATTCTCTGCCCCCATTCTGTCATCCCCAAAGAGCTGGTATGGTACTGCTTAGAAGCCTGGTTGGTGTATATCCTGTGAAAGGGAATTTGGCAAAAAAAATATGCATGGGATGAAAACGGATGCTTTTTTTCTCTTTGCATATTGTACAGTATGTTGTTTTGTTTTCCTCTCAGATCTAAATTTTATTTTGTGCGTTTAACTTGTGTCTTACTCTTGGCAAGGGTTTTAGCATTATATGTGCTTAAAAAAGGCATTAGTCCAAATAAAATGAATGTTTTCAGAACAGACCAAAAAAGCAAAACAAAACTGAGGTAAGAGGATAAGTTACGGTGACATCTTGGCAATGCTACTTGATGTTGAGAAAACCTGATCAGAAGTTAATATGTAATAGATTTTAAACTATTTTCCATTGAGGAAGAGTATGAAGTGGGGATTTACAGAGTAATGAAGTGCATCTATAACAATAGTTATTAGGGGCACTATTACACAAAGAGTTATATTCCTCTAAGAAATCACTGTAACTGCTTTATGAGTAAGAGAGAGTTTTTTTTCACACAGGCTACATTTCTGCTATATTTCTAAAACACACCTGTGAGAATTAAGTGCTGTTCATCTGTTGCCACTGAGCCTCAGGGTCACCTTCAGGCACTGCATGCGTAAGGCTGGAATGAAACCCTACAGTTCAGAAAGGAAAAACAAAGCCCTTTATCTGCTTTAAATTGTCTGAACTTTGCAGGAAAACCCATAGGGTGTGGGAAAGATGACTCCATAAAGGCCACCTAGTGGGATTTTGAGACAAATTATTTCTTAGAGGAATTTGCTCCAAGCCTGCAGTGTGAAAAAGAATTTGTACATCCAGGCTCTAGAGTACTTACTGTACTTACCAGTACAACTCACACTGAAAGATAATTCTGCAGAAACAGTGGGGAAACCACATGTAACTACAGAATACCATGCAAAAAGCTTGGTGGTCATTTCAGACAACCTTAATTTCATTTCTGATCAACAGCTGTAAGCTTAACATTATTTGACATGCTGTGCATATATTTCCTTAGCTGCTGTCTGGAAGCAGCCCATGCAGACAGGTTACTGTGAATATTGAATTATTATTTTTTTTTAAATGTTGCTTGAGTATTGTTATTTCTGGATTCCTTAGAGCTAGAAGTAACATTTGAACTGGTGTTTCTTGGCATGTCAAAATTTTTGTGTCAGACCAAACCCAAAGTATAAATTTAAAAAGAGATATTTGAACAGACATTCATATCCTTTGATTCCTAAGGCAAGCTGCTCAGGGTGAAAGCATCAGAAATGAGAAGGTTGTTTTAGATGGAAACAGTCTGTTCTGTTTCTGTCAAGATTGGGAGTTGTTTTTTGGGTTTGTGTGGGTTTTTTTTGTTTGTTTTTTTTTTTTTTTTTTTTTTTTTTTTGGTGGAGGTGGTTTTAAATTTATTTTTATGTATATATATTTTTTATAGTTCCTGAAAGTCAAGAACCCTTGTGAAGTGGTTTACTTTGGGAATTCTATTGAAATTAAACCTGCAGGGGAAATAGTAAGGGTTGTAAGCTGACAAGAAGTGAAAGCATCTCCTGCACATCCAGGTGCCTTACTCTTAACGAGCAGGATGTTGTAAGTCTTCCCCATGGGTGGTGAGAACAGCTCAAAATGAACCTAAACTTGGGTGCAGGTCAGTAAATTCTGGCAATGTAATTTGCATTTTGGATGCAGTCTACAAATTTTTCTCACTTTAGAGCCTGTTGCTCCCTCAACACTGCTCAGTCTTTGATTATAAAAGGGTTATTTGCTGGTAGAAAAAAGCCTAAGTGACTGGCAATTACTTACTTATGGTGACTATCACATAGGTGTCTGAATGGTCCAGAGGGTTTTAAAATCTTGTTTTAAAGCGCCTAGGTACCAAAAAACTTTTGTTACTAAAAGCTGTGCTTTCTAATTCTAGAATATAAACAATATAATCTTGCAAGTTACATCACAAGATCAGTGTTACTTGAAAATATTAATATGTATATTATTCATATAAATCTTCCTGGGTTTTTGTTTCCAGTGTTTTATGTTTGTCTTCATATACTGAGATTTTACAATTGCAATGTATTATCCTTCCTTGCTTTTATTCCCATCCTTAAAAACTGCAGGGGGGCTGGGGCCTGGAGTGGTCAGAAAGCAACCCCTGCTAACTGATTTTGCTACCTAGAAGTGGTGGTTTTTATGTGATGGGAGAAAGTACGAATCAGAACAAGGAGACATAGTTTATATTGGAAACAAGATCTAGTCTTTTAGGTTAAAGAAATAAAACATTAATTGTCTTTGTGATGTTCATGCAGCATAAGTATATCACAACAAAACAGTAAAGAGTACTATTGAGCTTGCTGAAGTTCTGAGTTTAAAACCAAAAATAAAAACAACAACCCAAATAATGATCGTCACCACAAAACAAATATATCTGGATTCTCTTTCTTTAACTCTGGACATGAAGTTGTGATAAGTATGTGCAACTGACACGGGGAGAGTGCATGGTTTAGTTACTGGCCACAGCTGGGCTAAAATGAGTTAAAAATGGGAAACACCTGTGTGTCTGGGGAGGGACACAGGAGTGAGCCTTGTGCTACAGGTTGGAGACTGCAGCTGCTGTGGGGAACCCTGTTAAGGGCTGAGGAGGCGCTGGGCTGTGGGGAGACTCACTGAGGGGTTCTGGGGTGAGGAGGTGTCCCGCTGACGGGAGCCCTGCTGAGGGGCTGCAGGGTGAGGAGGTGCTGCGCTGTGCTGGGCTAAGGAGAGCCCTGCGGTGAGGAGGTGCCCCACTGAGGTGAGGGGAGCCCTGCCAAGGGGAGCCCTGCTGAGGGGTGCTGGGCTGAGGGGAGCCCTGCTGAGGGACAGCAGGGTGAGGAGGTGCTGTGCTGGGCTGAGGGGAGCCTCGCTGAGGAGTCCTGGGCTGAGGGGAGCCCGGCTGAGGGGAGCCCTGCTGAGGGGCTGTGGGGTGAGGAGGTGCTGTGCTGGGCTGAGGGGAGACTCACTGAGGGGTGCTGGGGTGAGGAGGTGCCCCACTGAGGTGAGGGGAGCCCCGCTGAGGGGCAGCAGGGCGAGGAGGTGCTGTGCTGTGCTGTGCTGAGGGGAGCCCCGCTGAGGGGCAGCAGGGTGAGGAGGTACTGGGCTGAGGGGAGCCCTGCTGAGGAGTGCTGCGGTGAGGAGGTGCCCCGCTGTGCTGAGGGGAGCCCTGCTGAGGGGCAGCGAGGTGAGGAGGTGGAGGTGAGAGGAGGCCTGAAGGATCCTTGCTGGGCAGCACCTGCCAGAGAAGGCGGCTCTTGAGCCCTCTGGGTGCCGCTGGGGAGTGGTGGTGGTAGAGGTGGCAGCTGGATTTTCAGGGCCGGATGTCAAGCAAAACTTGTGAATCCTGTCCCTAGTTTCTCGGAGTCTCCTCTGCTTAAAATGTGAAATCTTTTTTTATTAGGAACTTGACGCAGGTGAAGGTGCTAGCAGGACCACCACCAAACCTGCATCTGGCTTGGGGTGCCCCATAAAACATGGATGTGTCTAGCAGAACTGGGACGTTCCCTGAGAGAGGGGAAAATGGTGTCGGGGGAAGAGCTGCCAGCAGGAAGATGGCGACCAGCTGAGGAAGATGGTGGCAGAGGGGAAGAGGCAGCTGTCTACTCTGTATCTTTTGGACTCTGGTAAGACAAAGAAGATTTCCTTATTTTTATTTTCCATGCAGAAGAGGAAAGGAGAATTATAGGAGATAAAAGAAATGGGACCTGTTTTTGTGGTGTGAGTCATCCTCTGCTGGGTTAACCTGGTGGGAGAGGGCCCCCTTGTCCTCAGGGAGAGGGGGTGGTGTGAAACAAAATGAATCCCATACCCACTCCAAGTTTGTGTTACTATACAAAGTAAAAGTCTTGAGGGAACTGTTTGAGATTCAGTAATTTACTGTTGGCATTATTTTAGAGCTACATTTTCTAACTCAAGTCCCAGCTTGTGAAACAAAGTAGCATGAGCGCTTGTGAACTGAGGGATAGCAAAGAACAGCAGAAGTCTCGCTGCGCTCAGAGTAACTTTTTTAATTCAAAGTTCTGACCTAGAAACAAATTTGGCTAAAATACTGGTAAATCTTTAAGTTCATTATAATGTCTAACCACTGAATTAGTCTGGGACAAACATTTATGAAATATTTTTCTGTTATCAAAAGTAGACGTTTGTATTGGTACCTTTTGATTCAGTTTCCTGAAATACTTGAAGTTTCTTGGTAATACTTGAAAATGTGGATTTATTTAACCTAAATAAGATGAGATGTATTTTTGTAAGCAAAAAGAGTAGAAAAATGTAACTGCCAGCTTAATTTTTCAGATGATGTGCAAATTTATTTATTTCAATGGAAAACTAAAGCTGCTACTTCTCACTCAGATGGCTCTGTTAATCAGTAAACATTCAGCATTACAATATAATTTGGAAATAACACCACTTTCCAACTTTGTCTTCTAACTTTGAAAGAGGTTAGCTTCTACCCTCTCAACCTGTCTCATTTAAATTCTTTCAGTGAGGGTCTTAATTGGATTTCTTTATTATAATTTGTGCTGCATCCTAGCTATATTTTCCATTAGCAAAGGAAAGAAATGACAGGATATTGAATGAATGTTGTTATGGTCTGTTGGGAGAGTATCAACTGTAGATGCTTGTGATTAAAACCGTCACCCCTTAGCTTTTAGATAATCTTAACTTTCACTTCTATAAAGTTAGTTTTCTTTTTTTCCCTGGAAATATGAAGTGACTTCTGGGGTTGAATACTTATCTTTTACTCCTTCTGCTCCTAAGATGCTCTTTGTTATTGATGTTGCTGTGAGTAACTGAAATATTAACTATGTCATTCCTATTTGAAGTTCTAGTTGCATGGCTGTGTTGTACAATGGTAATGCAAGGGTGTCGGGATGACACCATAGTCTGAAACAGTATTTAATCAAAAAAACCCCAATCCTTAAAACAATGATGGAAAATTTAGCTGCTTTTTCTCTGAAATTTGTGTTCTGATTTGGTTGCTTTTTTGATTCTTAAGAGGCAAACTCTAAAAAATCGATTTGCATCCACCTCTAACTGACAGTTTTGAAAGTTCTTTATTAGTTGTTGTCTGTCAGTGCAGTCAGGCAGACATCATGGAATCTATGCAGAGTGTATTTGCAAATACAGACAGTTCAAACCAGTAGTTAGGCCGTCAAGTTTCTGGCAAGATATGGATGTGTTACCTTGCAGGCATTAACATCATGTGGATGACATGTTGTAATGTACTGTCATTCTCAAAAGAAATTTGTGCTTCTCAGATTAAGGAAAGGTGGGGGGCCTCAGCAAGCCTTCCTGTGTTGAAGGATGAAGAATGTGATGTACTAATTCTCTTTCATTCAGGGCAACCTACTTTAAAAAAAAATAAAAAAAATTGTGCAAGGCCAAAATACAAAGCTTGTGCTCAAATACTGCATCTGCACTTAAGCTGTGAATGCATTCAGGTTCTTGGGTAGCTAGATCCCAGTGCAGCAGCTGTCTGGTATGTAAAGTTGCAGTTAGATAATACATTTTCACTTCTGAGATGTATAATATGCTTCTTGAAGTGAGGTTGTATTTTCACTCCTTGGAAATCTCTTGTTTCAGTATCTCTTGATTTTGTTGTGATAAATCACTCTTAGGAATAGAAATTATGAACTTTTCTGGTAGGTTTCAAATATATTTCAATATAGAATAAATGAATGTTTAATATAAACATTTCATATTCCTAAATAAAAATACAGAAAATATGCTTTAGTCATCACTTTACATCCTTTCTATCCTATTGCTGTAGTTTTATTTCTTAAAGTTATACATTGTGCCAAGTCAACATGGTTTTTATTTTATAAGTAAGCTTAATTAGTCTGACAACAAATTTATAGGGGAATGAATGATACCTTTAAATATGACTTCATGCTTAATTTTGTCATCTAGCTTTCTTTTCTCAAACTTTGGACTGCTTAAAATAATGCTCTCTAGAGGCAGAATTACTTTCTAACATCCAGTTTTGGAAGTGAGCTATATTTTTATTGCTGTGAGCTAACAGAAAAGCATGATTCCCCTAGAGGCTGTTCCAAACAACTTTGTAAGAAAAGACAGAAATATTTCAGGACACAGATTATCCCTGAAAAATATATACAGCTGTCTAATAGAGCAACCTTCTCAGATCCCATCCATGTCATAGGATTTTTTTGGTGTCTCTAATCTTCTTACTTTTACAGAATCCAGTTTTGTATTCCATTAGTATGCATGTGTATATTCTAATAGACTATAAAAATGCTGCATGACCTACTTACAGAGAACCTGGTTTTACATCCCATTAGTGGGCATGTATTTTCACAGTAATAGACTTTTAAAAACACTGTGTGACCCATTTATTCTGCTTCATCAGTGACTCCGTATGTGTAGTGTGTATATATATCTCCTTTTTCCGTTGTTTGAGAAAATACAACAAAACCTTCCAATACTGAACAAGAGCTCTGTGCTGTTTGAACTGCTTAGACACTAATATGATACTTAGTCTGCATAAAATAATTCATAATACTTGAAGGCATTTGCAGTGTAAGAAAACAGAATGTAGATAAAGCAACCTGTACTTAAAGGAGGATTAATATTGCAATGTAACCTGACCTATTTTTAAAGGAATCCTCCTAATTTTACTGATTTATGATTCCCTGTTGAAGTCACTCATGCCTGCCTTGATCTGGTTTCCTTTGACACTTATTCAAGATCTTGAACAAAAAAGGAATTTCTATAAATAAAGAAAGCATCTTTTTTTTTTCTTAGTGTAATTCCCAAATACTGTGAAATATCACATCTTTTGTTTGTTCAGAACCTGCCATCTGCCTGTGTCATTTGGTATGCCTTATTTTCCATGCCACCCTTGATTTTTATAAACTTCTACCAAAATCATCCCTCAATTTTAAAGATTGAGGAGACCTTGTTGATTTTAACATAAGACTACTTAATAACTTAGCTCATTTTTGTCAGCCCTCTTTATACTTTCTGTTGTTCTAGTTTATCCTTTTTGAGGATAGGGAGACCAAAAGTTGATGACATTTAAGATGAGTCCACCACAAACTGCATAATGGTGTTTTAGTCTGTTTCTTAATACTGCCTAATAGTCACTGTTTTGACTGCCATTCAACAGGAACATGGTGGCTTCATGAAATTAGCTGTTACAACCCCAGATCTGAAATCCAAGTGAAGGAATTAACAGCTAAGAGCTTATTGCATATACAAAGTGACCACTTCCCTATTTGTATCTTGGAATGTTATTTCAATTTAGCTTGATCTGACATGGAGGGTACTTTGGCAGATCTTTAGCTCTTTCGCACTATGTGTTTCCAAGGAGATACAGTATCTTGCAGTAGAGTGCTGTCCTTGGAGTGTCCCCAGGGTGCCATGGGTTTAGATGGTCTGTGCAGAGGTCCATCTGCTTTCAGGCATGCCCTACAGTGTTTTACATCCTGAATCAGAAGCATACGGTAGTGGTTTTATAGTATCACTCTTTTTGTATCCTGAATCAGAAGCATACGGTAGTGGTTTTATAGTATCACTCTTTTTGTATCGCTCATACTGGTGAGGAGAATATGCACTGTATGAGATAGGAGACTTGAAAACTTAAAGGTTATCCCTTGGGGTCCTCATCTGCTTGTGGGATAGAGTTATCCTAGGAGCAGCTGTGCCACTTAAACCTACACAGTGGTCTCACCCTGGATTGACTTATATTCTTCCCTACATGCACATGATAAACACAGGTTTATAGCCACAATGCAACTCAGACATGAGTCCCAGAATTCAAAGAGAACATAGAGATAAATATTCTAGTGCCAAGAATAAATGGGTGTAGCACAGGAGAGGAGGAAAGAGTGGTCTAGTTCAAAGGATTTATAAAACTATACGAACACTAGTAAGAGACGGTATTGTAGTTCTCTGGAAGTATTAACATGTCATTGGTGTGAAGCTGATCCACTGAATTAATTGTATTTAATTTGGGGGTTTTAAGTTGTACTTCTGAGCTGGAAGCAACTGCAAGGAGGAATTACACAAAAGTATACGATATATATATTTTTTCCCCTTCTATTATATTGCAGAGGTGTATTTATTTATTTATTTTAAATGTTATAGCTAGGTTCATTAATTGTGTAATTGGAATTTTTAGTTAAAGTAGAAGCTGATATATTATAAGATCAATATTGTAGCAAACTCCTGAGGCATAGTTAACATATTTGATCTGCAGTTAATCACCGTACACTAGTAGGGAATGGTACTGTATTAAATATTTTTTCTAACAACAACATATGACCTACAAGCTAATGTTTAGAAAATGACCATTTTGTTCTGACTTTTCTGTTGGGAACTCTGAGTGTGAAGAACTTGAAATAATTTCATTTGGAAGATGTACATTAAAATCTTGATGAAATTTACTTACAGTGACTCAGCAGAAGAGATGGGGAAAATGCTAGGAGCTACTGATTTACGACCACCTATTTAGTTTTGCAAAACACAGTGCATCTTCGCTCACGTTACCGTTATATCATTCATAGCGGTCTTATGTGACTCGAATTAACGGATATGTGACCTGGGAAGGTGCAAGATTAGGTTTTAGTTTGTCAAGGTGCCTTAGATGAGGTAGTTGATCCATTTGATATGTAGCAACGTGAGTTGTACAATGTCTGTATATACCTAATTGTTTAATTTGGACTCCAAACATTAAGTTCTTAGAGTTGTAATAAGAACGTGTTCAAAAAAGTGACGGAAGTCTGAAACTGAGACAAATGTAATAGGAATAGCTGTGTTACATAAGCATATTTTTATTGCTTAAGCAAAGTCTGTTAATCATGCAGGGAAGTTTTTACTGTAGTGAACTTTTCACTACCATAAACCTGAGTTACACAGACTTCTCAAAGGGAAAGGGGAAATGATCTATTTTTATATGAAACTGTCAGCATTTTATCCAATTGAGTTTTGGTTATATTTACCTAAATATTCTTTTACTTTTGAATGTCTCTAACCACTGATGTTGACATATTTTCTAGAAAACACCATTTAGAACTCTTTTCACATGTTTTCTGTGTTTTATTTGTTTATTTATTTTCCTGACTGAGGGAGAATCACAGGAATAAGCTATCAGGCAGTTGCCAACAAAGTAATCTCTTAACTTAGTAATTAGGAAGAGTTTATAGGGAAATATATAGTAATAGTGCTCCCTTTTTGTAGTTTTTTTTTTTTAATAGTAGTTTGCCTTTTTTGTTTTTTAATTAAAAAAAACCTAAACAACCAAAAAGCCCCCCAAAACACCATCCTTCCTCCTCCCATTTTGCTTCCTCCTCTGGAATGAATGTTGTGCCCATTCCTGACTGTAGGTCAAGTAGATAAACGTGGCTTGAATGGAACTTATTTGAGCTTGCAGATAGACTGATTTTGTTATATTTTCAGCTTTATGAAACCATTAAAATAAGGGTAAGTTCTGAAGATGTTTAACTGCTCTCACACTTCATTTTTAACTTCCAAATGCTTGCAAATACTTCTGCATTGACTTCAATCTGAGGAAATGGCTGCTGTTTTGTACAGGATGAATAAACTGAAGAAGGGAGTAAGCTCTTTACTTGGCATATAGAAACATGACTACTCAGAGATTAGTCATTTGACTATTCCACAGTAATACTAACAAGTGTGTAAGGTAAAATGTCCGTTTATATGTTCTTGCTTCTAGTTTTATTACCTATATTTAAGAACTTTAGCTGGAGGATCCAGAATACTTCTAAGCCTGGATGGTGTATTGCATTTATTTGCCAATTGTTAAGAAATTTTAATATTGTGTTTATTAAGTTTATCTGTTTTATTTTCAGAACTGGTTCCCTCTCTGATGTGAGGTTTAACTAAATGACGTATCACTTCCCACTTGCCAAAATATTGACTGCTGACTAATTATAGTTTATGATGTCTAGTATTAAACAGTCAAATTCTGTTGCAGAAAATGTGATTACTGAATGTCTTAAAGATATAAAATACATTACTTTTCAGAAACACGGTCTGTTTAGCTGTGAGAATAACTGTGTAGGTTTCAGCAGAATAACTGATCAAGATTTCAGGTTTTCACTTAGCTAATGAATATTTCTGAATTTTCATTTTTAATGATCTATTGGGCCCAAATTGCACATTACATAACTCCATCTAGTGTCACAGAAAATTACTTACTCCTTTCATAATATAAATCAAGATATACCATCTCATTTTTATTTAAAAATAACAGTTGATATGTAAAGACTTTTTAGACAATATTTTTGTATAAAAGATGAATTGAAAACTTAATTCTTACCATTTGTATTGGTGATTAAAGCAGCGAGTATCCAATTGTCTCCTGGGATTATATCCTTTGAGTAAGAAATAACAAAAATGAATTGCATTATACCAATATAATTTGCAATTGTAGGACAAACCTGTTACAATAGCTGATCCAAATAGATTATTGTAGAGAGAGTGGCTATCAAGGGAGACAACTGTGGAAAAAAAAGTTAAAGATGGAAGGAGGCTTAGAAATGAAGCTTAAAAACAATAGCATACTTACCTGGACATTTGTGTTGCTTTCTCCATTTTATGGGTTACTCAGTGAGTAATGAGAAGTAACAAGTCCTTTGCTGTTGTATGTGCACTTTCCTGCACCTCCCCCTCACATCGGTACTTTCTTCAATTTGCAAGATTGCTCTTTCTCACATAATGGAACTACTGTGCTAATATTTGTAATATTATTAACTTTATTTAACACAAAACCCTCAACTGATACAATAACAGTTGTCAGAGAGGTAGTGTTGCTGCAGGTTTAATGTTTATTTTATTTCTAATCTTGAGTGAAGCTGATTCTGTATAACTGCAGCATAAATCAATTGAAATGACATGGTATCAGATTGTTACTTCATCTCATTGACAACTATATCAGTTTTGGAGAACTTTACTCTGTACCTCAGCATATGAACCAAAAGTTAACTACCACTAGTCAATTTCACTGAAAGATGCAATGTGTCTTTTGATACAGTATTAGTATTTCGTTCCCTAAACCAAAGCAAATGTAATTTTTTAAAAAAGTGTGATGTCATTGAAATAAATATTACCCCTCACTTACCATAGCAGATTTTGAGGATCTATGGCTAGCCACACAAGTAGCATTGAGATGAGGAAATGCAATCTGAAATTTTATTAATTATGCTAGTTCTTTAGGAGGCAAATGTTAAAGAGTGCCCAAAATGCTAAGCCTAGATTTTTCTGAATAAGAATTCAAAGGGTGTGCCTATAATAGTGTTTTAATTTGGACGGGTTATGCTTTTGAAACGATTCTCTTGATCTTTCTCATCTATCATTCTTTGTTCTACATCATAAAGTGAAGCATGCAGTTTTCGTCATTTTGGATGACTATCCATGGGACTAAACTACAAAATAAAATCCTATGAAGAGTGTATTTTGTGGTTCTTGGGACCTTAGTGTCTGGGCTTATTCTGCAGATCTGCTGCTATTAGTCCTCACTGCTTGGTCATGCAGATGTGGCCAAAGTTGGGTCTATGGTTTCATCAGATCTGGTATCAAACTAAAATCACAATGTGGTGTGAGCAGTGTTGCCCTCCAGGTATGCTCTGCCACAGAGAAAATGGTCTTGATGAAGAATGTTATTAAGATACCACGGCATATTTCACAGGAACAGGATTTAATATTTATTGGCTGCTCAAATGCCAGTGTTGTCATATTTTGTGAGGAAGAAGGGCATAACACTGTTTTGAGAAATCATGTGAGGAAGAACAAGGTGTTTAGACTCCTTGTGCTTTTCATATATAGCACATATATAGTGTGTATGGCTCCCAGTACAACCAGTGGAAGCCACCTGAGGTGCTCCGATTTGTTTCTTCTTGCATTAGTTAGCAGAGTTTTGCCCAATATATGAGGTCCCACATGTAATCCAGTGTTGTGCAGAGTCAATGAAATTCAGTTTTCACTGCTCTTTTAGTAGGAATTAGACTCTTGGTGTAAAGCTTTGTAAATATTTTAAATCTGATGTTCATCCCTGATGGGTAAAGACAATACAATCAAGAACAGGAGGGTAGCACTTAGACGGAGCACTGAATAATGCAGCTTGATAAACACTGGCCAATAGACACTGCAGCAAATAATGATGCCCTTCTAGGGGAAGGTAAAGCACTGTCTGAGGACACTGGGGTGGTTTAGCATAGAGAAAAGGCTGAGGGGAGACCTTATTGCTCTTTACAACTAGCTGAAAGGAGGTTGTACCAAGGTGGGTCTTGGTCTCTTTTCCCACGTAGCAACTGACAGGATGAGAGGAAATAGACTCAAGTCACACCAGGGGAGATTTAGATTGGTTATTAGGAAAAATTTCTTCACTGAAAGGGTTATTAAACACTGGAACAGGATGCCCAGGGAAGTGGTTGAGTCACCATCCCTGGAGGTATTGAAAAGATGTGTAGATGTGGTATTTGGGGACATGGTTCAGTGGTTGACTTGACAGTGTTGGGTTAATGGTTGGACTTGATCTTAAAGGTCTTTTCCAGCCTAAATGAGTCTATAAAAACTGGTACTGTTGCAGACTAATTGGTGCATAGTGTAAAGGCACCTGGAATTAGATTAGCATAGACACCTCTTGGATAGAATTCCAGGGACTGTTATAGAAGATGGGTAATATTGCTACTGGGGTAAAAATGCGTGCTTGCTTTTGGCCTAGTAAAGTCTCAAACAGCTACCTATGCTACAGGAAAACTGGGTAACTCTTAAAAATACAAATCAAGTTTAGAAAAGGAAGTTATCTCTTTAAATGTTCACTTACAAATACTATACTGTAAATTAGGGTACTGGAGAATGGAGAAGAATGGGAAAAACTGTTAAGAACCTAAGTAAAACATATGTAAGGGAAGGTCTTTCCTTTGCCACTTGTCCTCCTAGGTGTATAACTTCTCAGGGCAAAACTTCCCTAAATCTGAAAAATGCAAAAAGTGAATTTCATAACACTGCCCAACAAAATTCCATACTAAATTGGACAAGTTGCCTTCTCAGTTCTGTGGCACATAGCTGAACAGTTAGTTAGGAACAGATTTTTGTAATAAAGATATGAGTAGGTGGTAGCACTCTCTTCTTTCAGAGGAAAAGAAACTGAGGACCACAGAAATTTTTAGTATTGATTTATATCACACTTCATCATTAATTTGAGTAGTATTGCTTTAAATTAAATCTATTATATTAAATCTGCATAGATTACAACTCTTTGCCTAATAAAACTTAATCTTAGTTCAAGGTTCTAGCATTTTGTATTTTTAATTAGTAAAGCCAATAGATATTTTTTTCCCCTTAAAACAAAGATCCTGCATAATCTGAAGACTTCTTAGGTGCTTAGAATGAATATTAATAACAGTCCCTCAATCCCTGTAGACCGAGCATTAAGTGTTCATATTTATATAACTGCCATACTGTCTTTTTTGAAGGAAGAAGTTAATATTACAAATTTTGTCTGGAGAGAATCATTATTATTAACCTAATTCAAGCTGCATTCACTTTTGTTGATTTTTTTTTTTCTCGGTGATGATTTGTGAGAGAAGTTCTGCATCTTTCCCAGTAAATACCTCAGGAGGGTTAGTAATATGACAGAAAAATATTATGTTAAAATCTGCAACTGGTGCAACTCAAGCATTTAGTTTTGTTTTGTAGCTGAGCTAAACTCATTTCTTGCTGTGATTCATCTGGTGTGAGATCACATGATCTCTTCATTTAAAGCAGTAAATCTTTGATGCAACTTGAGAAAGTCCATCCTATTATATGGCCAATACTGCTGACATTCCTCCATTTGAGAGCAATCAGAGAATTGCTAGAAATCTATTGCTAATTTACCTGGCATTGGTTTAGATGAAGCTACTGCACCCAGTAGTTACTGAAACCAGTCTCTTGAGAATGAGGAATGAGGGCACTTTAGAAATTAAAACTGTTTTAAGGTGAAATGCTAGCATAGTTTCGCAAATAGGAACTGTCACTTCTACCAACAACAGTGATAGCCTTTTGATATCTTATTTCATTGTTTACTCAAAATACAGAGTAGTGTAAAATATCTTGAATATATTGTTTGCAGTCTCCTCCATCTGTGAGTGCACTGCAACAGTCTTGTTCTCCATCTGTCTCTTGTTTCTATCATATGGTTGATTCAGTAAAACCTATGGTGGTGTTTGGAAGAGGCTCAAACAGAAACCAAGTAAACACTACTATGTGAAATATTTAAGCATATTGCTGTTATTTTAATAAATTGTATTCCTCAATTTAGCACTAGTGATTTAGATTTTAATAGTTCTGAGCCAAATCCTGAATATAAATAGATAATTTTTTTCCCTGGGGCTTTTAACTTTTTAAATTTTTTTTTATTTAATATACTATAAAAAGACATTGGATCATGCTTTATTTATGTCTGAGTGCTTTGAATCTAAAGCAGCTGCACAAGTGTACCAGGAATGTCAGTTAATCATTTTAGCAATAGTGGGGATGATGTGTTCTATAGCAAAGTAAGAAAAGAGAAACCAGCTTAGTTTAAGATTTATTCACTATTGTTTACATTAACATGGTTTGTCTGTAGACAACTGATTTTTGTCCATGAAGGCAACATATTCTGAGATACGCTTAGAAAAACTCCAGGCCTTGAGGTCATTTATTCATGAGGAATTCCATGTGTTATTCTAGCTTATCTCCTTATTTGTCCTTTGTGCGTGTATTTCCACTGAAGTATGGGATGACTGATAACTCTGGAGGCTCCTGTAACATTCAAGTTAATGCCAAATGTTTATGTAATTCCTGTGAATGAAATTTAAAAATTGGATTCTAGGCTTTATTTTTGGGTATATGTCTGGCATTACTGATTTTAATGCAGATCTTTCTAATTATCAGTGTAATGACTGGGAAGATAACTTTTCCCACAACCCTCTTTTGTAATGTTTTCACATGTAATATATTTTTTTAACAGCACATTCAAAGGCAGGTCTTTAAAGATGTATAGGTTAGCATCCTGTTATATCTTTGTGCAATCTATTTCTTTATTAGTTTCATAATAATACAAGATGTTATACATAGTTCAACACTTGAGGAAATAGGTTGGTATTATGCTGGAAAATGCAGTCGTTAAAAACATAAATGTATTCACTGATCACTTTTCATGGACCACACTTATCTTACAGATTATTTGGGGGTAATAACCATAATATTTGCATTTAAAACTTGAAGTCCAACTAATGAAGATATTGAAACATGGAAATGTATTGGATTTTCCCTTCTAGAATTGATCTACAAATATTTGTCTACAATTGGCATAATTTTTGCACTGACATATCTTCATGAAGAATTATTTTAATGCTTTTTAAAGTTTTGAAAAGAGCATATTATAATATGCTGTTTGATGTAATCAGATTAGTGAAGTTCAGTGGCTTTTTTTATTTTTTCTTCTCACATAGGCTCCAATCAGTTTTGCTTAAATCCTTTATGATAGGAACTGCTCTTGTTAACATAAAGCTCCTGTCTGATGCTTGCATTTTGCAGAGGAAAAGTTTTTCACAGTGTAGTGGTGACTTACGTGTGAGGTACTTGGTGTGACAGTGCCTGCTATAAACTAGTTCTAAGTAATTCTTGCATAACATGCTTCAAAGTGGAATTCTTGTTCCAGAGAGCAAACAAACAAAGAGAAAAAAAATAAATCAGTTTTATATGGTCCTTTTTCCTTCTTGATTTGATGAAGTTACTGTGGCTTGAAGCACTAATCCATATTGGGTAGCAAAGAGCGATTTGTTATGTGACAGAAAAACAATTGTGATTTCAGCTAGCATGGTGGGTAACACCTGTAGAGAATGTTCTGGGAGGGTGGAGGAGAGAAGGAAAGTGACATGAAGTTGTCTGCTCCACTGCTATCTCAAACACTAATCTCTATCATAAATTCCTTCTGCTCTACTCTAAACTTTGTTAGTTTGGGGAATGTTTTTATTTGTTTTCCTTCAATAGATTAATTCCAAAACTCTTCTGAAGCCTCAATGTTACAGTGGTTTGAAACCTTAGAATTTCCTGCTGTATTGATAGCTTTTTTCAGGTACATTTGTGTACAAATACTATTATTGGCATGTAGTTTGAAGAAATCCTTTGTCTTCTGGGTATGGACACAGAAGGTTCTATATCCTTCAGCCAGTTTTGCTGGATGAAAAACTTTTTAGTCTTTCCCTCTTTGACTGTCTTTCTAGTCTGTTTCTATGTTTTACCTAATATAATTGGAAACACTGTCTTTATTGAACATGTTACCAGAACTATGTAAGATATGACAAAAGCTTTGTTATTGCCTTGTACGTTTGTATTAGTACATGAGTATGTCTTCTAGAGGTGTTTGACCTCTCCTTTTCTAATCTTCCTGCTGTGCAAATGTCATTCTGTCTTTTGTTTTCTCTTGTCACCTTCCAAGTGTCCTCTTAGAGCTGGCTTAGGCTTTTCAAAACTGAATTTTGCTGTCTCAGGGTGAAGATGCTAGACCATTCTTGGCATAGAAAGGAAAGAAGTTGAACTGGGAAGGACTGGGGGGGAAGCAGCTGGAGAGTCACCTAGGGACAGCAAGTGCTGTGTTGGTGAGGGAGAAGAGGAAAAAAAAGATGGCTGTTTCCATAGAAACATAGAGTAGTCTGTGGCAGAAGGGACTATAAGGATGAACAATCCAACTCCCGACTCCATACAGGGCAATCTAGAAGTTAGACCATGTACTGTGCCTTCATTAGCAGTTGCTCCCAATATTCCAGCCCCTATCGTGCCTATTCTAGCAGGCAGTGTGTCCTTTTGTGGCTACTACTCCTTCTATACTGCTTTGCCAGTAATTTTTTCTTCTGCTTCTTTGATTTTTCTAGTGTTGTTAGAATCGTTCGTCAACTATATTTTTGAATCTGTGGTTGCGTCTTTTCTCTGTGCTCTGTCCTTGTTGGCATAGCTCTGTGGATCACTGTCATCTTCAATGGATGCCTGCCAAGGTTACAGCTCAGCTGCCGGCTGGTAATCTTATGAAATAAGGCTATAATTATACCACACACACGCACCCCCCCACCCCCCCCCTTTTGACAAGCTCATAATAAATTAGAAAAAATATAATTTCACACAAATCTGGAATTTTGACATGGATGTTGTACATTAGGTGTTTGGAAACATAAAATCCCACTTTGAAAAGTACCTTTGAAGAGCTGCTCCATGCAAAACTTGTGGAAGTGCCCTTATTTTGCTAGTCATTGGTAAGTAACTGATGCTGCTTCTGTGTTATACATAAATGTATAGAGAGGTTGACTCTCACGTTTGTTATGCAGGAAGTCTAGCACAACAAAGCCTCAAACTTGTTGACCTGTAGGTGCTGTGTCTGTGAAAGGTAAATAACAGGGGTATGGTAGGTGTCAACAGATGGTACTACTACATGCAGTCTTTCAAGTATTTTTTTTTTCCTTAGCCTATGAACATATGCTCAGTCTTGGAAAGACATGCTGTGTTTCTGTTTTAGCTTTGGTTATGCAAGGCTTGATATAGTGACAGGTCTTTTGGAGAGGGAGTATGAAAGCAGCAGGAGAATTTGCTCTCTACCCAGGTTTCTGATTAAATTCAATTCTTGAGGCAGAGCTGTTCTTTGAGAACTGCCCACTGCTGTTGGACTTATTAGCGAAGGAAGAGATTGCCTATAGGCAATTTGATAATTTCTGTTGCAAGCCTTGAACAAAGGTCCTGTGTCAACCGAAAAAGTTACATGTAAATTATACCCAGACTTAACATCATTGCTTTCTCTTCCATTAGGAAGTTGACCTGCAAAGTTCCAGACATCTGCTATCCTTTGGAAGAGCAGTGTCAGAATTAATGTTACTGTGGGAAGAAAGGGCAACAAGGAAAAAATATTTCACAACATCATATACATTGTGTATGGTATTTCATTTGAACCATCTGTTTGACAAATTCCATGGGCTCTACTTCTATTTAAGAGAGAAAGTAAAGAAAAAATAAGGAACTGAATATATGTGTTCTGGAAAGCAAACTTAATTTCATCATGGGCCATAAATATAGAATGGCTTGGCAGTACAGAGAAGTACATTCTTTGGTTAAGAGGTATAGATATTAGTGAAGGAAGAAAACATGTTTTGGTGTTTAAAGTGCATGGAAATCTTGCTCTGTGTTCACTTGTAAGTGTGCAGCCTAACAATCGTCATTTTGTTAGTCGTATCTGTTGTTCTGTCATGCCTATTGTTCTGGTATTGTTCGAAAGTAAAGCTGAAAATTAATTTTTTTTTGGTAAAAAATACTATTATTCCCCAGGTTCTATTTGGAGAGAATCTGATAAGTGTATATATCTGTTAATATATGAATTCCAGTTCAATTTATGAAGTATGTTGTTATAGTCTGTCTTTTTCTTTGTAACGTACCTCAACTGTTGGAGAGAAAAACTTGGTCTTTGATAGTCTTTTCCTGAATAAAAAAAGATATTAGTAATAATTACCAGTTAGTCAGCTAGTGTGGCTCTGAAAAGTGTGCTGATGTCCTTGTGTCTTATGTTGGCCACTACTCTGTGCATGAGTCTCCCCCAGTCCTGCTTGTGAAAAAGAGTTCTGCCTGTGGGTGCCACATCATCTCTCACTTTGGGGGAAATGCTGGGTAAAGCCATGCTTGCAAACATAGGACATTCTGAGAACATAAAGCTTGAGCCAGGGACTGAATCAGAAAATCACCCTGGGAAGAAGGACAGATAATGCAGGAGAATGTGGAGACAAATGGATGAAGCATATGTACCTTCTATTTTTTTTAAATTTTCATTTTGGGCAATAATAGTTTATGAATTTTCCTGCACTGGGCGGCTTATTCAACCTTATGCCATCTCCTTGTTTGTTCTAATATAGCAAACTAATTCAGATTCAAAGTAACCTTTATTTGGAGCACATAGTTACAGGCTGAAAGCCACTGAGAGAAAAGAGTGGGAATGTATCTAAGTTTGCCTGGCTCCTCAGGCTAAATCCCAAAGTTTGCAGAAGAATAAAGCTCAGGATGGAAAGCTTGGAAGGGTGGTAACAGGTCTCTGGAGAGATGAAATGAATGTTCACAGGTGCTGTAGGGGAAAAGTTTGACCAGGAACATGTTATAATTCAGAACTGTGCAAAGTGAGAGAAAAAAATTTGCTCATCTATTACGCTGAAAACAGAAGAGCTTTTGGAAAAGGCAATGTTCCTTCAGCTCTGCAATTATTTTTTTGGTGATAGGTTGTGGGGAGCCCCAGGACAGGCAGCCATCAGTAGTAAATACTTTGTGTCCTAATGAAGGAGGCTTTAGTAAAGCCGGTAGAGATGCTTCTAAGTGATACTTGGGCTTTTTTTTTTTTTTTTTTTTTTTTTTTAATTATGGTCCTGGAAGCCCTAATCAGGTTGTTAGTTGAAGTATAAATTATCCTGAGGTATAGTTTAGGTGTATGGACAAATGAAATAAATTTGGACATGCTAGTTTGTACAAAGATTCTTTTGAGTTGCTACACTGAACATTGCAAGGGTTTTCTTGACAGGATATTGACAAATCACAAAGCAAATCAGAGAGGAGAAAAAAAGATGAACAGGTACATATGGAAATGGAAGTAGAAAGAAAAGGTTTTAAAACACTTTTTTTTTGTGGAGAAAGTGTGTACAAACAAGCTTGAATGATACAGATGCCACCAGATATCCCAGGAATCATTTGTGCCTTATCTTACATGTATAGTGACGCAAATCTTACATGGCAAAAGATTCAATAAAGCAACCGATCAAGGAATTCCTTAACTTTGGGTTTGTATACCTAGTGGGTTTGATGCACACAGATGAAATCTCTGCACATTTGTGCGTCTGCAGAGAAACAGGCCTTTTAAGAATATTCAATACCCAGCTTTATGTTGGCTGTATCTACAGCAGGTGTTAGTAGCATTAAACTGAATAGATTGCCTCATCATCAACATGTAAGGTTCTGTTTATCAAAAATACTTACTTTCATTCTTTCCTCTGCTCCTCTGGAACAGGATTTGAAGAGGACTTGAGATCAATAGCTCCAGAATATAGAGATTGCCTCTTCTATTTCTGTAGATATTTATGGTGAATTTTGCAATTTTATTTTTCACATCTTTCTAGCAAGTATTTGAAATCTGGCTGCGTGCATTTCATCTTTTGAAATGCACATTGATCAGGTGAACTGCTATATGTATAGGTGAAGGGAAGTTCAGATGAAGGTATATTTTGGAGGAAAAAAGAAAAAAACTTCTGCTGCTCCTGGTGTGTGTGTGTATGTATATGCTTTCAGGGTATATACTGTACTGAAATAGAGTTATGTATCACCCTCTTTATATTTCAGCTCTTGTTTATTTATATCAACATATTTGGATGCTCCAAAACTTGTTTATTTTTGTAATAGTGAATCAGTGTGCAGGAGAACTAAACCATGCAGCTTGGGAGTTGCTCATCAGCTGTATAATGAAGACAAATGACATGTTAAATCTTGTAATCTGATTATGCAAAAATAGCTTTTCATGACAGCAATGGCTTTGCTTTGCAGTCTGTAGAAAGCCATGCACCATGCATCTGATTAATCATGCAAAATAAGATTGAAAGGGGTGTGTGGGGGGGAAGTGCTGTGTGGCTTAACCTGGTGCTGAAAATCTTGTTCTTCATGTACAGATTTCAGGGGTGAAAGAATATCAAATGATAGTGAAATTCTCATGTTGTAGTCAGCCTAATTAAGAATTGGTTCTGTTACTGTGATTTAAAACCACCTAATCTCCAATAACAAATATTTCCCAGGATTGGTTAGATAATAAATCAAATGATGAGAACGACAGTTCTAAACTCCTGACCACTTGACTTCCCTGTGGGATCTAATTATAAAGCAAATTTGTTGATGATATCTTTGATAATAGATTCTGGCACCCAAATGAATCTAGTTTTTATTTGTCTTGGCTGGGAGGTGTATGGCTTGGGACAGTTTCTATCAGAAGCCACTTGTGGGTTTCTGAGTTTGTCTTTTTTTTTTTTTTTTTTTTTTGGTGTGTGTGTGTTTTAATCTGGAAAATGCACAATAAAGCTTAAGTTTCCATTGTCCTTGACATCTACAAACATTGTAATGAGAAATCTCAAAAGGTACAAGATGACTGATCTTGCTGTGTTCCTGACCCAGTGTTTAAATAAATAGAACCACAAATCTTAGACTTGCAGGTGTCTTGTCTTGGGAGATTTTCAGATTGATGCAGTTCAGAAATCCTTCTGAAAATGAATATTATCTTAGCACATTGGATATGTGGAGGATAAGGATTGTTTGTTCTTAAAGCAGTAAGTGAAAAATTGTATAGCAAATGGCTGGAGCTGTTGTGTTTTAGGGCATAAACTAGAGTACTGTATCAGAAAGCAAGGAGAAACTGAGTCAGATGATAGGAATATGTCTTGCATTCATCCTCAGACTTTCTGTGAGCATCAGGGCAATTATACACCAAGGAATGGTAATGAAAGCAGACTGCATTACTGTGCAGCATCATAAAAGCCCAAACCCAAGCACTTGATGTGAATGTTTTTCACTTATGCCAGAAAATAGCTTCCTTTTTATAGGGATTTTCTGTCACAACACAAAGCAATATTTTCTGGATATTACTTTTGTCGCTAGCACTGCAGCTAACCTTATTAATGATATGCGATTCCATCATTTCTGCATTAGTACCATGTGTATAACTACATGGTATTTCTACTGTGCTGCAGGAGAAATGTGACTTAATTTTCCAGAAATAGGGCCTGGCTGTGGATAGAAAGCTAAGGTAATGACTGCACGTACACTTTAAGGCAGTTGATGGAACCTTAGAACCCTTGTGCAACATTTCAAGGCTGCTCTGTACTGATATGGTAGGGACTGATCATGAAAAGACAAGACAGAACTGAACAGGCTCACAATACATACAAGTGGCTTTTGGAAAGGAGGACACCCATGCTTTCTCTCCTTGTTCACACAGTCCCTTCCTTTCCCAGCTAGGGACTGTACAACAGCATTAACAGGGAAGGATTTGTAATGTGAAACTTGTTTTAAAATGCGTTTTAATCTCGGGGCTGAAATTCAATGTGTTTCCTAATGGGAAACTTTGGCAACACGCAGGGGAGAGGTTCAAGGACAGCTAGCTGAAAAATGTCTTGGAATTAATTCAGGAAAATCAAAGATTGCTGCTTTCAAACTGATATGAGATCCTGTCATCTTTACATAGTTTAATTACTTTAACTCAGGTTTCTATTATCTAAATACATTGTTGTCAGAAGAATGTGAACTTGGCTTCTGGCAGTAATTAAACTACACCATGTTTTCATCTGAAGGATGCAGCCAGTTTGCAGGATGATCAACAGGATTGCAAATGTACTGGTTTTGGCTTAGCCTATGTAGTTGTTCCCTGATGAATGCATTTGCCTTCCAGGGTCAAGGGGAGTGAAACAGTATCAGTGAAATATTTAGTAATGAAGGAAGCAACATCTCCTCAGTCTGTGGAGAGGCAAAGTATAAAAGTTCCATTTGCACAGTGTAGGTTAAGAAAGTGATTGTTCAAAATGCAATAAACAGAGCATCTTTGACAGATTTGCTGACAGCTGGCTGCTAAAGTCAAATTTGGAAAGTCATCTTTGCTTTATGATAAGTGTGATATGACTCTCTGTTGCTTTGCACCTTATACCGTTATTCATACCAGCACATAAGACTGCAAAAGAGGTGTAAAAATTTGTTAGAGTAAGATTCTTACACGTTCTTCATACTGATGTCAGAGCTCAGAATTGGAAAGAATCGGGGCATGATAAGTGCTTGATGTCTAGAAACAGTCTGACAGTGTGTCAGTGATCCAGCAGACAGGAGAGAGCAGTTTGTGATGACAGGGATCATAATTTTGTTTCAGAGTCTGAATGAAAGAGTTGGTTTATTTTATGCCCCAAAATGTGCAAGATGCTGATCACTCTTTTGGATCATTTTTTCTTTAGAAATAGCTGTTCCTCTCTCTACAAGCTGCACTAGGCAGAGATTGCCTTTATGGAAGTGCTAAATGCATTGAGGAAAAGTACTGCAAAGTCATTCCCAATTGTGTAGTTTTAATTGAACACCATTCACTGCACCCTCAGTCAGGAAATGGGAGAAAAGAAAGGTGACAATCTTTGTGTTTTATGTCCTATCTGTATCATCTTTCCCTTTTCTGCTTGATGAACAAATCGTCTGTCTTTATAATTGACAAAATTTACCTTAATTCCATAAATGTTTAGTTTCTTTTCTTAGGAAATGTTTATCTGGGTAAATAATTTCCTTGGAGAGCTTAAAGACAGAAAAATGATATACAAATGAATAAAAGCTTCTTGAAAAAGAAAAAGATTGAGCTATGTATTACTAGCAACAGTTAAGACCCTGTACATTTTAAAAAATTTCTCTCTATGGTCTTTTCCCTAACCAGATGGAGATGGTAACATCCAGTCAACCTTCACTAAGCAATTGCAGTGAACACTTAGTATATGAGCACAAGAGTTTCTTTGTGCTCCTCAGAGATTTGGCGTGCAGTTTCAGAACAATCTCTCAGTGGTGTACAAATGTTTCTGAGTTCCTCAGGTGTGGGTTTTTTTCAACTGAACTTGGTTGTGACCTGTAAGCTTCGTATATAGTTGTCTCCTTTCCATGTTTATTTGGTACAGGTGTAAAAATTCTAAAATTAGTGTCTTGATTCTGAATATTTGTGTTTTGTATGCACATTTTTCTGTGAAATATGTTCTGGAAAGTGTGAATTCATGCAATAACTGCATAATAGTAGCTCACATATGCCTGCTTTATCTTTGGAAATGCAAAATCTATCCATTGATACCAAAATCAGCAGAGGTGAAATTGTGTCAGCAGTAGTGAGATAATTATGTGTGTGTTTCCTGGTGTAGATGGAGTCCTGGTTAGTGCTGCTAAGCTCTGTAGATTCCAACTACTAACAGAAGGATGGCATGCATAATTACTTATGAGACTGACAGTCTGTATTGACTCATTTATAGTTTTTAAGTGTATGCAAAGTGCTTTTGTGCAGCTGAGCCAGAATCTAAAACCCTTGTGAAAACATGGGAATGCAGCATTGTTGTGATTAAAGGAAACTGATGTATGACCTAGTGGCAGCTTAGCTAACAAGAAGAAATGACAAATCATTTCTTTTACTAAGCTAAAATCCAAGAAAAGGAGAACTTAATGGCTAGAGGCTATAGGGATTGATGTGTGGTTTAGGTATTTTCTAAACAATTAGGAAGTAAGTGTGTATATTGATGAATATTTTGAAAGGGTCAGGGAAATGAAACCATGGTTTTCTATAGTAATATTAATTAAACATAATACTGACTGAAGAAAAACGTATCACCCTGTATTTAGAGCATCTGTCATTTTAGATCTAATTTGATGAAATTCGCTCATTTGAACATTATAAGCTAATAGAGGTTTTTGTTTTTTTAATTAGTATTATTAGAATCAGGTAGCATACTTAGCAAATATCTATCTCTGTGGATAAGAAATAGATATTTTTTTTAAAAAAAGTGGAATTATTAAGTGTCCATCAAGGCAGTGAGGGTAGTGTTGGGGTTTTTTGGACCTTTTTCGTGTGTTTCTGACTATTTTGTTGTTACTTTTGTTTGCTTCCTAAACTGTTTGCATGAATTCCTTTTTATCTGATCGTGGTTTTCAGAATGTATTTTGATGTGTGTGTGTGATGGCGGTCTTGATTTTGCAAAACAATGCAACCTAGAACTTGTAACCTTCATTCCAATCAAATGAGATCTGTTATGTTTAATATTTGTGCAGTAATTTTGTATGATCTGGTAGGAGCACTTCATGTGTTTCCAGCTCTTGATAATTAAGAAGTTTGTGAAGGAGAGGTATAATGTGTACACATTCAAAACAGCTGTCTTTTATTTCAGATACATTAACTTCCAGAGGAAGAACTCTTTGTGGAGGTGGAGAGTTCCTTAGTGGGTATTCTCGAGTATATTTTGAAACAGTATCCCTAAGTAATTATTCTGAATTATTATTTAAAGAAAATTGAGGTGTAGTCAAGAAGCTATATACTAAATAAATATCTTTGGAAATAGGATACCTTTAATGAATGTGTTCTGTGTATATCTCCTTGTTAACAAGCTTCAAATTGAACTTTGTTTCTTAGTCTTTTTTTCTTTCTCAAGTCCTTGGATTGACCTTTGGATAATGTTTATTTTTTTGCATTTTTTATCTAAAAGAACTGCACATAAACACTACATTATACATACATCCTTCTTAAAATGGACTTACCCGCTTTGTGTAAAGGCGTTACATTTCAAATAAATTTTGTGAAAAAGTCAAACTACTTAAACAGTAGTTTGTGTCAGTTTTTCAAGTGTAGAAGTTTAATTCTTTGATAGTCTAAGATAAAGGGAAGTTAAAGTTCAGATACAACTCTTCTTAAAAAGGTGTGGGTTTTCTGCAGTGTAACTCTTGCCAGCTGACAAAATAACCTTGACAGAGTGTAGGTGTTATCCTTTGGGTATTTTTCATAAATATTTATTTTGCTGTCCTAGGACCATCCAATGGGAATTAATTACTTCAGCAATGATTGAAGAAATCTTATTTTTAATCTAAGCCATTTTCTGTGAAGTTTAATTCATGACATAAAAGCAGCTCCTGGCTAATAAAAAAAAGATGTATTTTTAATGAAAAAGAATTGCCTTGAATCCTCAGCGTCCAGTAGACATGCCTCTCTCTCTCTCCAACAATAGTAGCAGATGATCTTTGCCATATAATGTTTAATACTTCCTTATCTTCTAATTACTGGACAAATTCAAGTTTAATAATAAAAATTGTCCTGACTGGACTAAAGGGCTTTTAGAGAGGTAGAGGAGGCTGGTTTACAGTTCAGTTCTCTCACATTAAGAAATATTAAATACATTTGGGAAGAGCTCAGCGTAGTAAGACTTAAAGTCCCTAATTTTCCAATTTGAATACAGGCACAAATTTATCAGTTAGCTCTATATTGTGTGTATGGGGTTGTAGAAATGTTAATAGTGGTATTTCCAAATGACCCTCAGTTCTCTACCTTTTTATGTTTCTGAATAATTTTTAGCAGCGTGATAGTTCACAAATAGTATGGTCACAGGCCAATGAAGCAAAACCCTCAATTTCTTGAGTTCTTGGGTTGGTTATTTAGAATAATGCTGCAGAATAACTAATTGTGAAGCGTATAACCTGCAGATGATAGAACTGGCATGCAGAAGCCTGGCTGTATTCCTTATTCTGGCATGGATTTGTTGTGTGACCTTAGGCACCTGTCTCTGCTTCTGTTTCCCTTCGTTGTAGTGTGCCTTACCTGTTTTGAGACTACCTTTACCTACTTCCACTTGCATTTTTATATAGATAATATGTGGCATATATGAACATAAACATGTTTTACTGAAACACAAATATAAGCAGATAACTTGTTCTTCACTACTTTTTCCTAGAAAAGTATTTCCTGGGAAAGTATTTTACATAGCTGTAACTTAATTTAAAATTCAGTATAATCATAGATCAGACAGCATGCTAAGTCTGAATTAAAACCTTGACAGCTTTGAATTTTAAATTTGGATCTCAATTTGCCCTTGTAGTTTAATGAATTTAAGTAGTTCCTTAAATGTAAAAAGTACTCAGCCTTTTTTTGGAATATTTGATTTTTTCTTTTTTTTTTTTTTTTTTGCTTTGGACTTGCCATTTTGACATCTAGAGACAGCACATATAGAAGTACTAGAATTTTGCCAAATGAAGCAATATGTGAAATGACCTAAAACCTCATAGGTTTTTTTAAATAATTCCACATTTTATTTCTGAACCATTTTGCTTCTGGGAACAACCCCCAGTTCCTATGGTGTCATGAGTTTTTGTTTTTACATAGGAGTGTTTCAGCTAGACACCTTTAAGATACCTGGGGGAATCACTGTAGAGCTCTGTGACTGTAACTTCTAGGTGAAGTGTACATCAAAACCTTAAAAAATACTATGGCATGAGTATAGATTTACTTCTTTTGTTTTATTTGGGGAATTTTTAATTGTATTTGAGAGGCTGTGAAATATGAAGTACTTGTGTAATCTTGGTATTTGCAGTTTAGCAGAAAAATTGCTAATTGTCTTGCAGGGTTTATTGATGGCTGTGGTGGTGCAACACCTTTCAGTTCCTAGCAGTAGCTCTTGAGTTTTTAGCTGGAAAAAGGTATATAATTATTGAATAACCTCTTTCAAAAAAACCAAAACACCTTCTCTGAGTTGTATGAGAGAAATTCAAATAATTGCAAATTATGTGATATATTTTTTTTATGGAATAAAAATTTAGTGTTCCAGAAAACATAAATGCTATCTGCTTTTAATGATGAAAACTCAAGTAGAACTTCCATTAGTATCTTGCTAATGAACAGTGAAAAGAAACAGATGGACTGGTCATATATGAATTGAGTCAAGAGAAAAATCAGTAAAAAAGAGAAATAATTTGCATGGTTTTAAACAGCACTAATGCCTGATTCCCACTGTCTTTTCTTATTATCAGTCCTTGTATTATGGTCAAATCTTGGGCAGCTTTACCAGCTGAAAACAAAGAAAAAATTTTAAATCATAATTGTCTATAGGTATATGGCATTGTAACTTTAGTTTTTGCATGAAAATGACTAACTCTCTTTAGCAATGGTACTGGCTGTAAGCGGCAGTTGTAGAAGGTTCTGAAATGAGACAAAGAGCTTCAGATTTTACTTATCTAATTGATGTGCCTGTTCAGTTGTGTGGTTTCCCGATTCCATTCCTGGTTCCATTGAGAGCTACCTATGAGGCCCTAGGTTGAGCTGCATATTTGTGTTCCACTTCAATAGTCTGCATAAACTGTTCTCAAGTTCCCCATGCTTTTGCTCTCTTGCTGTCATTGCAATCAAAATCCCAGGAGTTATATTTATTACATTAACCATTAGGCCATATCACGCAGAAAGGGTCCATAGGATTTTGTCTTAAGGTGTTAGTTGTGCAATATAGCTGTCACTGACTGTTGTCATATTGGATCTTCAGAAGCTGTCTGGTTTTTTTTTTTTTTTTTTAAAGCAAATATTGGATATTTAGGTAAAGAAACATTATGAAATATTCTCCAGTGATGACTTTTAAATTGTGAATTAATGATTTGTTTGTCTCTGAATATTGAGACCCTCATTACAGTGAAAATGGACTTATTTTTCTTATTGATATCTCCCTCTAAAAATTTCAAGGAGTCAGATTATTCATGGGCTTTTTTTTTTTTACTTACTACCTACAATTACCAGAGGGCCAATTTGCTTGAAAGGTTGGTTGAAGTCTTCCTACTTGGTCTAATATAATCATTGAAGCATATCAAACAGTAAACACCCATAATTACAGACAGAGACAGTGACATACTCCATATTGTGCCTCGGGAAAAAACCAAGGTGCAATGGTTAGAGAGTAAATTCAGGAGCTAAGGCTGCCTGAATTTAAGTTCTGATTCTGTCACTGGCCCTCTACAGTTTGAACAAATAATTTAATCCCACTCCCCCAGTTTCTCTGTGTGTGAACAATTGTGATGGGACATTGCTTCCCTCAGATAATATGATTGTGCATAGGCTAGCAGCACAGAGTGAATGCTGAGAGGTACTCACTGTTCTTGAAATCCTGACTTGCAATCTTTGGCTCACTGATGGCCTAATCAGAAGTTTGTTCATATAATACCACTGCGAAATGTGAATTAAAAAACGAGGCTGCATGTTAAAGCAACGTACACATCTGTAATGGAGACTGGAAGTTAATCTACACATGGGAC
Organism: Falco naumanni; assembly: GCF_017639655.2. Classification (NCBI taxonomy): domain Eukaryota; kingdom Metazoa; phylum Chordata; class Aves; order Falconiformes; family Falconidae; genus Falco; species Falco naumanni. Next base: position 17,754,945 of record NC_054060.1, on the reverse strand, counting down.
AGCACATCATCTTATTCTCTGGATGCATTTTTGTACTAACATCATGTTTGGCACATCTCTTTCTTAGGGAGAAGTGCAAAGTCCATTGAATTCAACAGGAACAACTCCTGTTGTTTTCAGTGAGATATAAATCCAGCCGCAGAGGTAAAAAAAATAAAAGGTAAATTCTGAAATCTGGTGGCTTTCAAAGGAGAAAATCAATTCAGTGAAATTGAATTGCTTTCTATGTACTGAGTCTGTTAAGTATCAATGTAATCTTATTCAACATTAAAAAAATATTCTAATGATATTTCATTAAAAAATGGGAATAGCTTTCATTTTCATAATTATAATGCTCTTCCTTTGGCAAAATAAAATAAAGTTTACTTTTAATAAAATGTCAATACCAAAATGTGATATAAAAGAATATTTACAATGGTCTGATAAGCTAGCAGCCAAAGTGACTTCAGCCCTTCAAGTTTTATGGATTCTGATTCTTCTTTTTGAATCTTTTAGCAACCAATCATGCCCTTATCTCAAGAATAGTTTTACAGAGCTCATTCCTCTATTGTAGAGGTTACAAATCTCATTGATAATACTTTCTTCCAGTAAATCTCATTTGTAAATGTAATTGTACTGGTGACAAACACCATGTTCGTAGTTAATTTCATCAAGGGTTTTTTTTTTTCTTTTGTTTTAATGGTCCTGATTTTGCAAAATGTAAATCTGCTCTTACTAGAATGTTTTGAAAAATAGGTGCTTATAGGCAGGCTTTGGTACAGGGTCAATATTGCTGCTTTTGAAATACGCGTTTTTTGGTGGTTCTTTAAATAATGCAGAATTATTTGCAGGGTTGGTTTCTACAGTGATGACAAAAAATGGACAAATACCCTTACTAGGAATGTATCTTGAAAACTTCCCAAGATTTCTTTTAAATGTAGTAGTTATTAGGATTATCTTTCTCAGCGTGAGTTTATGCATCCATTTATATGTTCCTTTTGGAATATAGATTCTGGTTCAGGTAGTTTACGTTCACAGTGCTTATGGAACTGGTTGCCTAATCACGATTGCTCCATGGGTACTACTGAAGTAGAGTGGATATTAACCTAAACTGTTGGAGTTTTAACATTGGAGAAAAATTGCCCTTTCCCAACTTGCCTTTCTCTAATTGAAGTGGGTGGGCCAAATACAGAGTTAGTTTTGGGTTTCACACAAAGAACACACCAGTAAGCTCCTGGACTGCCATACTACACTGGTTATTACTCAGATCTTTGGGACTCTACAAAGCCCTGCTATGCAATAGTCTCAACAGCTAGAATGTGTTCTGTGGTACAGTATTGGTGGAAAGATAAAATATATTAAGAACTGTGCCTCACGCAGGCCCAGAAGCAAAGGCACAATCATTTGGATTCCCAGGTTGAAAATCCCATAAACTTAAAACTACGTAAGCGGCCCAGCACTCCTGCAGTGTTTAACAGGTCTCTTCACTCACACTGTATGCTTTTAGTTCTGTCTAGGCAGAGTCCAGCTTGTGTTAATGGTTTTGTGGTTTTGGTGTTATCCTGTCCCACTCCCCTCCTCCCTCTCAATTTTCCTTATTTTTCTGATACTATGGCATTGTCTGACTATAATTTTACATAGTAAAGGGTGCTCTGCTGTGTTTGTTGCCACTGAGTTCAATAGCTGTCTCTAATTTCTGTTCAAATAGCGCCCTGACAAAAAACCTTTTATGTGCATGGGGTGTGGGCAGAAAGAATGGGAAAAGGCTTTTGTACCACTTTCCTGTCAAATACTAGCCTAAGGGATACTGAAAATATATTTGATACTTGATATATATCTAATCAGATTTGTTCTTACAGAATCTTACAATGGATCCAGAACCTTATTCCCCTTGCTGGGCCTCTTTCACAACATAATCTGAGGAGTTTTTTGTTTTTTCCTTTCTTACGGTTAGTCACAGTCACCTTGGTATATAGAAATCTGCTAATTATCCTCTGTCTGTCAGTTGTCTAAATAATTTGCAGTGTGAAAGTCTCAAAGGACTCTCTAGTTGACAGGCCTGATTTAGAATTGTGCAGTCTTTTTTTACACAGAAAGGCCCTTTTCTTTCAGTTCTGCCCTTCCTTCTCTGTTTTATTGCAATGTATCTTTTGGTTTTTGTATATCTCTCTTTTTTCAGTGATGTTTTATTTGATACTGTCATCCAGATGCAAACTGGTACTGTAAATAATGATCTTCCAAGCTTGCCTCCTGTTTGGCAAGTTATGTTTTCTAATATGCTCACTTTGCTCTCTGCATAAAGAGGGATGTTCTGTAAGTATTCTAGTTAATTGTGCCTGCTAATAGAAACAATGTATGACATGCTGGATTTTAAACCAGTTCTGTGTTTCAATAAGCTGATTCCAGCCATTGCATCCACCCAGATCTCTCCAAGTTGGTGCTAGCCTCAATACCTGACTTGTAGCATTTAACAAGGGTTTAACCCCCTTCTCACAGATTATTTAGCCAGCCAGTCTAATTAATAGCATTTGCCAAAATTGCAAGCTGTTTATAAGCGCTTTGTAAATAGAAAAGACATTCAATTCCTGCAATAAATTCTGTATTTAACCTTTGCTTATTGTCTGTGTGACAGTGAAGGATATCCATTCAGAGTTGTACTCTTCATTGTTTCCAACCAATACAGTAGACAAATGTTAAATGTAAACAGTATTCCTGGTTTCTGCTTTTTCTGCTGTGGAATTTCTCCCTGATGAGAAATGAAATTCTCTGCAGCAGAGAGATGGTGTGCTGCAATTATATGGGCCATTGAACATTATAGAGCATATTTGATAGGAGTTAAGTTCACTGCTGCTACTGACTCCAGCTCACTTCAGTGGCTCCTGTAATGTTTTGTCTCTAATGTCAAGCTGAGTAGGGGAGAATGAGGGACTTGACCTAATTTCATAGTGGTCATTGTGCTGAGGAAACTCAGTCTGGCACGTGAGTTTCTCACAAATTAGATAGGAAAAGAGGGTAGCATTTTTAAGGGTATATTGAATTGATACTGTCACCTAGGTGCAAATTAGCATGTTGATACATTGACGCATCATTAAATGCAAATTGCTATTGTTTCTCAAGCTTCTCAAGAGAATATTTTACCTAGATAATGCTTTAGTGTCTTGGATATATATTATCCAGGGAAATAATCTCTGCAGACTCTTTAGCTTTAACTTTTTTGTGATGGCCTTCAGGCTAGGAACACGTTTATCTTTTTGTAACAGAAGGTAATGAAATGCGGAACTCCTGTATTCAGACTCCACTTAGCACAAAAGGAGTGAGGAGACCCTCTCAGGGATCGAATTCTGTCTTGCACCTCCACTGAAATCACAATCAACAGAAGTAACTCTTGGACTAGACTAGAACATGACAAAAATACAGAGGCAGGTCTATCTTTCTGTCTGTAATATCAAAGTCACACCTAGTGTCTTCTGGTTCTGCTGTGAGTTAAGGAATGCAATCTGTGGCTGGTCTGCCTGTCAGCCCTCTTCTGCATCCATCCCTCTCTTCTCCGTCATCTTTCCTCTGAGTGTCATCCCCATACATTTGGGAAAACACAGTGAAGGTGGGTATGTAAAAAGATACTTCACTCCCTGATTATGTTATGAAGCTGATTATGTTTTCCTTTCTTATCTCTGTAAATCCAAATATTCATGCCATTTTACCCTTCATCTGTAAAGCAGTCTTCTCTTCCTGCCACCCCCCTGCTGAGATTCCTTTCTCAGCAACTACCTCCTTGTCTTCCAAGGTCTTTTCTTCTACCCGAAGAACAATGATCACAGCTATTCATTCAAAGCATCCATACTGTGTCACTTCAATTGTAAAAGCAAGGCAAGGTCATGGCTTGTGTTTCTGTTTCTTTTTTTATGTATCTTTCAAGTGTTAAAGTTTTAGTCACTAAGACTTTTAAAACGTAACAGTGCAGCTATTCTGTGTATCCAGTTCACTTGCATGTAGTGCTATTTATGTATGTCTGCTGTGTAATGCATTACACACACAAACTCTGTGTAGTTTTATGGACAAAGCCCTGCCATGTGTTGTAAACTAAAATCAAGCTAGCAGGCTTTGTGTATGTAATGCACAGTGCCTTCTCTACTCAAAGAAATCTAGAGGACTGTTATCTAGAGGAGGGGGGTGTGATCACTACACTGTAGTTTTCCATTAGTGGTCCCCTGTTCAGTGCATATTTTCTCAATTCCTTTTCATTTTTTGATTCTGCTAGTCAGTAATTGTCATTTGTTTTCTTAGTGTCGTGACCTCAGGCCTGGAGGCTTAACTCACATTGCAGTCAACTGCCATCACTCAGCAACAATAAAACCTCCTGCTTAAAAAGGTAAAAGTTACCAAACAAAATGTGTGGGGCTTCTTAGACTTCAAAGGGCCGAAAGTTAGAGCTGCCTCAGTAACTATCAGAGGAACTGCAGTGAAGCAAGAGCAGTAACTGTCAGCAAGCTCTTATATATCTAGGGCAAGTGAAGATACAGATCTCTGATTTTTGCCTGAGTACGCTCTGTTAAAGTCCATGGTGCTTACCAATGCAAGTATTTTTTATCCCTTACATATATAGGGAAACAAGAGTGTAAGCCCAGTTTACAGACTGGAGCTGTGAACCACTCAGTAAACTGGTTCAATGGCCCATAGTGCTTTCTGGGTTGTCCTCTTTGTCTAAAACTCCTAATACGGTTGTGAAAAACTAGAGAAATAGGTGTTATGTGAGATCCCAAGTGAATGCAGACGGGATCCTGGGACTCTACTGTACTCTACTACTGCACTGTCAGTACTGTAATGAAAATGAGTAACAGAAAAATATTAAAGAACAGGCTTCTTTCCTTGGATTAATGTTTCTAATTATCTTTATATAGTTGAAAATTAACCAATGACATTTTAATGGCTTTCACTACAAACTTTACAGTATGTCCACTTGTGTCATATTCTGCAGTGATTAATTTATTTACCTAAATTCACATGGATGGCTTCCAGGTTTGATTGCTGTGGTCTTTCAAACTGCACCTGACTTCTCACAGCAAAATGGTCATAGGCCATGAGTCGCTTAGGAACAGTTTGTTTATGTGAGCTGATTTTCAGCTGTAGAATCTGTTTGAGAAGATCCTTTTGCCGATTTTTTTCTCAGTTGCGTTTGTCTTCAAATTAGGTTTTATAGATTCATCATTTACAAATTGATCCATACTCTGTAGCGTGTATATGCATTCACTCAGAGTAGCACACAAAAGAGAAGCAGATGTTCTCCAGATACATGCTTTAATTTTTCTTTGGTTCAACACATACTTACAGTGACATCTTTTTGATATATCCCAGTTCTGCTCATTAGTCACAATCTAATGTTTGTCTCCTTTCTTTTATAATTTCTAAAATAATGTAGACTTTTTCCTGAAAATTCATTTTATGAATTTTTGGTAGTACTAGCCAATCACATAAATGTGATGCCAAAAGGCAATCACAAATGATACAAAAATACCATCAAAATAAGTATGTGTAAACATCTGAATACTTTGCAACAGTTGCCCAGCTGTATTTTACAAATAACAGTGAATCATTTATTTTAATTTTATATCTGCTAGCTGAATTGAATACAATAGTTTAATGTTTTCCCCATATTTGTTCAGCTCTTTTTCTGAAGTTTTCTAGGGATGTGTAAGAAATGGGTATTTAATTCAGACTAAATTGGTAAATTATTCTTCTGGTTTCAGAGTTTGCCTACAAATTTGATTTCTACAGTAATTAGCATGGGAATATCAATGAAAGCTAGTAAAATAGAGGAACAGAAAATGCAAGTTATTGTTTCATTATTTTTCTTCTGTAAGCTTCTCAAGTAGTTCTGCTGATAATCTGTCAGATGTAAAGATATTCTTTCCTATTTGACACTAGTTGGAATGTTTTCCATACCAATTGATAGTTTTTCTTACGGAGTTGCCCTGTACACACAGTGTATATGTTGTCCAGAGACTCTTGTTGATGTTGACTCCAAAACTTCAAGTCAGATTTCCCTTGCTCAGGGAAAATACTGCTTTTCTTGGCTTAAATATGCTAGAGTATCATCTACCAAAATCTGCAGTTTGAAATGTCTGCATTTTATTCTCCTGTTGCACAGATTTGATACCTAACATCTTTTTCTCAGTTTGCATAACAGCTTTAAAATAGCACTGAAACCTTTTCTGTATCGATCATGTTTACCACGTGAAATGTTTGAGTTTACCTTACTTGTGCTACACCTTTCCATATACTTGCATTTTGATTCATAACAATGTTTAAAACAGTCCTGTGATGCAGAGTTAACACGTTTTCCTTTCATCTTCCACATGACAAATTTTGATGCAGAAAGTAAATACTTCTCTGTTAAAAATAGTGGAACATTACAGAGTACCGTTTGAAGCTGTACATTATAAGGGTTTGCTTTACCACATTGTCTGATTCTTCTAGTGCATGCAACTGAGGGACGCCACTAAGAGCAGCAATTGACTTCCCTTGACAAGTTCAGTTATTATTCCTTTATGGGTGAATCTCAGAGATAAATAATTCAATGGGTGGTGGATACATTACGGGTTTGCAGTAGAATGAACAGCTACAGAATAATATAATAAAAGTGCTCCAAATAAAAAATGAGAAGCTGTTTACCCCAAACATTCTGTTTTATTTCAGAGCCATGAATTATTTATTGTGGAATTCTCTTTACATTTTTCCACAATAATGTTCTATATTGCAGGAATAACCTCATCTCTTGATTATTCCTCTTTTAATTTGAGACAAAGTCTGCTAATGTTTTCTTACATTACATCTTGGTAACTGTTAATAATTCTGTGTTTTAAGTGTCATCCACTGTAGACACTTTGGGCTATGCCTTGTAGAAATACAGTTAGGAAGCAGTATGACTTGCACATACAAACAGAAATTTATCAGGAGGCAGTATAGTACTGACTCAGAAAATCCTCTTTGCTTTTTTTGAAATTACTGGAGTTACACCTCAATTTTTACTTTTAAGTATGCCACAACACACCAAATACATCTGAAACATTAAAGATTTGCATTAGTTTCAAGATTGATTTTTGGGTCTCTAAATCCTTGGGAGAGTTTTGCAAGTATTTGCAATTACAGACAACCCATAAATACCTATCAAAATCTCCCTCTGCCGTAATGTTTTCTGCAATGCATCACTATCAGCAGGATATACAATAATAAGTTAACTTGTGTCCTATTCCCTCTGCTATGATCTTAGTGGAAGTACTGTTAACTCTGTAAAGGCTGTGCAGATCTTCTCTAAATGTCTAAATATACTTACAGCAAATCTACTTTTTAGTATTTGAGCAAGCGGATTGGGGTGTTGAAAGACATCCTTAAAATCTCATTTAAATCTCTCACAAAAAGCTATCCTGGAGAGAATCTGGTTTATCTATGTGGACTCACATACTATATTTTTAAAAGACTGGCATCAACGTACTAGCTATATGTCTTCCCTTCCCCTTATTTATTTTTCCCCCTAAGCAAAGCTGAAAACTTCAACCTCTGTTATTAGAGACATTTGTAACCAAAACCAATGACAAACACGTACTATTACAGAACGTTATACTATATATATGCCTCATTTATTCTAGTTTTTTAGGACACTGACTTACCAAATCTTATGCTTATAAAAGAGCCAGATGCCAGACACTGGAAATCGCACTTTGATATATTACAAAGCTATATTGTAAGCCTACTGCATGGCCTTCACGTGCACTTAAAACCTACAGGTATGTAAATAATATCAAATGATGAAACTAGAAAGCAGTTTCTTCAGGCTTTATTTTACAATTTCTCACTAAATATATTTACAGGACATGGAGTTTGCTTTAGTGCAATACATAGTAATGTTGCATAAGTACAAACTGTTGAACTTTTCTAAAAAAATAAAGAAATAAAGACTTAACTGATGTTACAGCTAAGTATGTAAAGCAACATTAATAAATCTGAGTGAAAATGCTAACAGCATCTTTTCTTTTCATAAACAATTTCTAGAAACAAACCACAAACCGGCATTACATATTCCCAACTACTAACCCTTGTACAGTACCATATCATTTAAAAAATGATTTTTTTTTAAAAGCACATATACCGTACTGTATGGCAGTCTTTTTCTACAGATACTGACTTACTCTGTTAATACAAATATGATATAACCTTGGCAGTTTTGAAGAACAAAGTTATCTCAAGATATCAAACATCAGTAACAAACTCTGATAAGCACAGCTTCTTGAGAACTTGCTTTAACAGCATTTCTTCACAGTGATATTTATGAAAGGTTGGAAAAAGATTAGCATAAAATATTTCCATCCTTTTTCAGTTTTTATGCAAAAATCATTACTTTTATATCGGTAATTATAAAATTACAAACACTTTCTATAAGTAACTGCATCTGTAGTAATGATAGAAAAAGTTGTCAGTAAGATACCTAAAATGAGGCTTGCATAAAATGATAGTTTGAAGAAAAGTAGGTACATATTTTTTAAAGTAATAATAAGGGTGGTAACTTAATTTAGAATAAGCAGCACAGCAGTTTAACAGACAACCTATTAATCAATTAAAAAAGCTAATTATTTATTAATGTTAAAAAAATCAAGAAATTGTGATGAGGTGAAATCAACATTTTAAAAGATATGATGAGACATTTACTCTTAATCTTAGTTTTGGCACTTTATTGGAACAATTACTTTACCAAAGACCAAAATATGTATAAAAGTTATACAGCTCCTTGACATACTTGGCAGATATAGTACATAAGTACTGGCAAACACTGAAAACATAGTTAAACATTCCCACAGAATTGCACATGCATGCACTATTTGGACAACAGCATTTTATCTATGTTCTTGGAGGTGACAAACTTGCATTACTTGGGTATTTTAGGCCATTTCTTCAGCAGATCTTGTTTCTGATTTAAGTCTTACAAATTCTTTAGCAACTTCATCATTGGTCCTCTGAGAAAGTATTCTAAGAATTGTTAACCCAGTTTCATCTACAGAGATGTTTCTCAACAGGGGGTACCAAGATGAACAGCTACCTTTCTCTGCTATGTTTTGCAGCTGAATAACTGTCATTCCTATAATGCGATCTTCCCTAGCAAAGCAGTAATCTTTCACTGAGAGGTGAAGTTCGTAGGCTCCTGGCTTATCTTCATTACTCAAAATGCTGCATGGATTAAAAATATGAATTTAGAACAAGGAGTTCAGTTTAATTCCCCTAGGGAATGAATGTAGTCTAGAAATCTTGTAAAAATTAAAGCGATAGTGGTAGTTTAACTTCCGTAGTTCCATTTTGTTGTGACAGAGTATTGTTTATTTTTAACCTCCTACACAGTTAATCTTTCAGGTGCTACTGATGATGTAGCCTCTGTTCCTGCTGACCTGAACAGAGACAGAGAACTGATCATTCCCTCGATATCTGAAATAGTTACCTTCCCCTAGAAAGTAGCTGAAATGTTCAACTAGTTCCACAACTATCATAACCACATCTTTAAACCACTTGCAAAAAATAAAAATCACTAGCAGAGCCTCAAAAGGAGCTCTGTGGTCAGACACTGAGAAAGTGAACTCTGTCCTAGACAGGTCTGGGGGGTAAGGGGGGAAAATGAATTGGTCTCAGTTAGGAAAAGGGGAGGAGGAGTAAACAGATGAGACGTACTGTTGAGAAGTACTGAATCTGAAACTCCAAGTTAGGTTAAAATTTCTTATTGCTTTAAGGATTAAATAGAGAGAGAATAGATAGAGATAAATAGAAGGATTTATAGAAGAGATAAATAATAGGATTAGCACTTGCACAACCCTTTACATATCTAAATATCTCAACAGTTATAAAGGCCCAGGTATTTAGCAGTTACAATTAATGCTTCAGTTCAGATAACTATTTGGGCAAATAGATTTTCTAGGTATATAAAGTCATTCCTGTATAGGGAAATAAATTGTACATTTTACGTCTTTTGTAAGACTGAAAGCTTAGTGGTTGTCATTTATCTTCATATAAAACAAAGATACAACTTACTAAATAATTTTGAAGTGGTGTCTATATCTACAGACTCCAATGTGTATAGTGGCTTTGGGATGGTTCTTTTATGTTTTTACCAGTTTAACTGCAAGAAATTCTAACAAAAACTGCCTAAATTATGCAATTAACAGACAAAAAATACTTACAATTGGAAAGTTTCATTGTATTTTGGTGACCAGGTGTTGCTCTTTGTCTTGGTTCCGTGTTTCCTCTTCTTGTCACTTAGGTTAGGACCTAATATGCAAACTTCCACAAATGGCCGGAACATAGCTGTTGTTTGCCAGTTTAGATTATTAATTGCTACAACTGTAAAGAAATAAAACAAATGAAGTTAAATAAAAGTCCATTAGAAGAGCTCCAGTTAATTATCCAGTATGACTTTGTATAGCCAATGAAAGGTGACCTGAGAACTTCCCTACAGGATAACGATACCTGTTAAGCCTAGGAGGAACTTTCCCTGTTTTCTGCCAAATGGGATGTCTGACTACTTTCAGTTACAACAGTAGAAAATATAAACATATATTTTACAAAAGCTTTCCATTAACAGCTCTTTTGTCTGCTAACTTTGCTGTAATTAAAGAATCAGCTTATACTAATGTAAATGACACTGGGTTTCCTCTGGAATTCCAGGTTGTGCAGAACAGATATTTTCTTAAAAATGGAACTTTTAAAATCTTGGTGCAGTCACTCACCATATAGCTTTGTTACAGATTTTGGAAAATTATATTATATGCAAGCAATTCAGAAGTGTAATTTGTAATGTTTGAATTTATGACTCCATCACTTCATTAACTGTCCACACAGAGAAGTACAGATAGTACTTACCTGCATAATCATAACATCTACTGATGTTGAGCAAGGAAAAAGTATGATCCTAATCACCTGAGGCTTTACAAGTAGTGTAATACTTAATATTTGTTATTTCATTGTTGGTATGTTTTACTTAAGATGTGGTACTTGAGGGTTTTGGATTTTGTTGTTGCTTTCTTTTTAAAACTAGCTATTTGAAACTTACCTTTTACAATGACTTTATGCTCACCAGTTCCAGGATGTGTAGAGACATCCACCTGTATAGATATCTCACCCACTGAATTATTAGTGGTTTGGCCTGAAATAATAATTAGTAGGTTAGCACACCTGGCTTCTCAATACATCAAGAGAAACAGACAATGAAAGAAGGTGAGCAGTTTTTTCTGTCAGAAACACTTAGAAATATCGAACATATTTCACACTTAACTGGGAATCTGTTATGGTTTCAGAAGTGATTTTGCCTCCAAAATACCCATCAATTGCAAATGTCTATGTAAAGTGCCTCAGCAAAATAAGGAAACTGCTTTCACCTGGAACCTTCCATACTGGTTATCATCAGGTGCATTTGCATCTTCAAATGCAAAAGTTGGTGGCTTTGTCAAACATTGTTTGCATGTGCACCCCAAAAATCTTATTGCAAGTATGCATTTGGAAAATTATTTCTATATTGTTATTGATAAATCCTTTGCTGGGGGTTATGTCTAAGCAAACTACTAAAGTTCTGCACTAACACAGACACAGGAGCTAAAAGTAAAAAGGAGAAGGTTGTAGGTATGGCAGAGGAGCCAGGAACTTAATTTTGAAAGACTTTATTTTTGAGCGCTAATGCAGGTTCCAGGTCAATTGACACATAATGATTCCTTTAAAAGGACTTTCAGTATGTGTTGAAATGTCTTTTAATATATCAGGTTATAACAGTACAATATAAGCAAAATTGGGTATGTTTATTTGTTCTTTAATTGGATGACTGTGAACGCTGAACTCTGAACACTTGCTCCCCAGTCTAATCTCTGTGAAGCAAATACTAAAGCAAATTACCATCCCTTTATAACTGGCTGCTATTTTTGTGGGTTAGCAGAGGAAAGATTCTATCTTCTAAATTCCTCACCCACTGGTTCCCCATCCATCTATATGAGAAGGAGAAGCAAACATTCATTTAGAAGTTTTCTAGCAGCTCATGCAGGAATTCAGGAAGGGGTGCAGAGAAGAGGGGTGTCTTGTGTAATCATACTGGGAAAAAATATTCCACCACCCCCACCCCCCCCAAATTAGTTTATACCCAGAATATGTATTTTTTTCCCTTTATCACACAGTCTTTTTCTGGATTTCACCATTAGTGTCTTCCTAGAAACATGTTCTGCAGTGATGTTTAGTCGTCGTATTGGCATAACCTGATTGCAAGGTCAATTAAATACTCTTACTGCAAGTGTTAGTGCTCCAGAGAACAAGTGTTTTCCCTGATAAATGTGGAAATTCAGTGCTCAATTAACTTCCTCAGCATCCTTGAACACTGTTCTGCATTTTCCAACTTTCAGGTGAGTTTGGTTTGGAATTGTCATGAATCCACATTTATATTGTACTCAACCACCTTTTAGCAAAGTACACAGTCTTGGTATCTTAATTTGGTTATAGCTGCTGCTTCTGAATCACAGAGTACCTGTACCAATTTCGCTGCTAGATGTGTTTCAGTGTCAGCCCGAGGGTTTGGATCACTACTGACATGTAAACAGGTAATTTGTTAGACATCAGATTTTTAATGACAAGAAGTTTAGTTTCAGTGGCAGCAATTAATTTTCTTGTTGTATTTGGACAATTACTTAAAGCTGTGGTATATGGGATCTTTAATGAAGTTACTGAATCATTCTACATCTTGTTCATAATAAATACTACTTCTTTTTTAAAAAGCATATATAAAGAGATATGAATGAAATGGACTAGAAAAGCCAAATAAAATCAGTAGAACAGCTTTATTTAGAAGAGTAAAATAAGGTATCATCTGAGTGTACAGTGAAATTAGTTTTCATTTAGAAAGAGAAAGGAAATTCTCATTTGGTCATGGTCATACAACTGATTTTATTTGCTTTTGCAAACACACTATCTTTAGACTATCAGTAAGTAGCATAATACTGACACTGAGTTTACGCTTGTTGAAATAAAATTTATTTATAAAATAATAAAAAAATATATTTGGAGTGCAAAGTGCTATGTAAAATTATTCTGTCCAGAAAAACAAGATTTTAAAAAAGGTCTCATTTTCATTACACAAAACGTGGTGTTTTTAATGGAGTTATATTTAACTCAGTGGGATGACTTGTGTGAAAACACCTTCCCCTATATTCATCTGGGTTACTTGAATCAAATGAAGGTAACACATAAAATTCAGAAGGAAGCTTATCCAGGCTAGTACCCCAACACTATAGCTAATATATATTTTTATATATAGGTTAGTATTATTTGCTTTCTGATGCTGTGGAGTAAATCAAAGAGAATAGAGACTGGAGCTTCTAGAGCATTAATCTGTCTTGTTCTTTCATACTGTGAAATTCCACCTTTTCAAATTGTTAAGTACTGCATGGAATTCAACCTTAACAGGTTCTGGTGGACCTTTTTATGAATGATGCTTTTGATTCCACATATAGCTTTTGATTCCACATATAGCTATCTTCAGCTATGAAGTCTGAGTCATTTATCTTTTGTTCTAATGATAAAGGTTTCATTGCCAAGCTTGACAGGAGAAGAGAACCAAGAATTAGCAACATGTAAATCATAGGGACACTGAATACATAGGATAAACTGAATGTACTGAGAGAGTGTAAGAGAAGTTCTCAAACTCTCTTCCAATCAAAATTAATAAAAATTTACCACTGACTGCAGTGGAAGGCGAGTCAGGCTGATCCTGAATTTCACTGAAAAATCAATTACTTAAAAGATGTTTTGGTTTAGGGTTTTTTAAGAGAAATCAGGAATGTTTTAAAAGAAAACAATTAGCGTTTTCATTTGATAGCTTATGCAGCATCTTGTGGGTGATGGTAATAATGTAGCATGCTATATTAACCTGTAATAATGATGCATTAGATCTCACCAAGACAAAATTTATGAATCTGCAAGATAAGTCTTGCTCTGGCTCTCCAACTTATTAACTATGCAAAGTATATCCTTGCAAAGGTCTCCTAACTGATCTTTTTCTTTCCTTTTCCTAGTAGCCCATAATTCACAACAGTGCTCTAAGCCGTATTGCAAATATATAGTGGGATTAGTCCTGTATGTATAGCACTGTTTGATAAGTTATAAAGAAATCTGTGTAAAACATCACACAGACAGCTGACATTAAAATGATCCTACATTTCACTATTGCTGAGGAAAAAACTGCAGCAGAATGTCTCAGCCAGCAGAGACAATTTCTGTTCTAGACTCTAGAGGAGTCTGGAATATAGGCTTGGTTTCTTTCTGTTACCACCCCATCCATCTTGCATTTATCTCTCTCTGACCTGCTGAACAAACTAGAGACACAATTCTTGGACATTCAGTGTTTTCTTATAGCAGCTTTTGTCAACATTAAGAACTACAGCACTTCTTTTTAAAGTCTCTGATCTCAGAATCACAGGATGGTCAGGCTTGGAAGGCATCTCTGGAGATCATCTGGCCCAACCCCCTGCTAAAGCAGGATCACCTCGAGCAGGTTGCACAAAGTCACATCCAGGTGGGTTTTGGATTTCTCCAGAGGAGACTCCACAGCTTCTCTGGCAGCCTGTTCCAGGGCTCAGCCACTTTCAAGGGAAAGATGTTCTTCCTCATATTCAGAAGGAACCTCCTATGTTTCAGTTTGTGCTCATTGCCCTTGTCCTGTTGCTGAGCACCACTGAAAAGAATCCTCTTGACACCCACCCTTAAGATATTTGCATACATTCATAAGATCCCCTGATCTGTCTATTTCTGCTGGTTTGTTTTCTTTCTTGCTACCAATTCTTGTGAAGTCACAGCAGGAGTTAGTGATTGTGATTGCACTGTGGAAAGGTCTATTTATCCTACCGCATTTCAGAAGACAATTTAACTGACAGATTGCACTTTTCTTTCTTTAGTACTGTAATGTAACTAATTAGAAGGTTAACAAGCACAAATAATTCTGCTGTATTTTTGAAAAACCTTATGGTTGCTTAACTATTACTATCTCTACTCTAAACTCTGCTTTAGATTTTATTTGTTAGGTTATTTATATGAATCAAAATACAGCATACTCTCATAGGTGGGTTTTAAAGTGATCACCTGCATTTAAACTGCATTCTTTTGCAGCCATAGTACAACAAATAGTAAAGGAGAAAATATATTTCTGCTGGCCAAAGGTGCTTGCTTCTCAGTGGACAAAAAGTCTAAAAAGCTAGATTTTGATTTCTCCCTTATTTAGCATCTGAAATGTTATCAGTGTGATAGTTGTTGCAGCCCCAGTGATCTTGACAGAAGGAAGCCATTTTTGAACAAGGACCTACTCAAAAGTTTCTTAGTCATGGTAATCATCTTGGCTACATGTGCACTCAGAAACTCATTCTTCTGTCTTCTATTCTTAAGTAGGTAGGTACTTTTGGAGGTGGACTTGTAGAGAAAATAGCAGAAAATACAAATCGAAAATGAGTCATTAATATTTTGTAAAAATAAATCAGAAAATCCCTATATTCTCTAGCATAATACTGCTAAATGCAAGAGACTTCTCCTGAATCAGTCTGTGATTGTGCACAAAATACATTTCTGTGAAAGGAGTCCTTTGTCCTGCTCAATCCTTTAGCAGCAAAAAGTTTTGAAAAAGTTTTCCCATCAATCAGGTGGACTTTAGAAAATAACTACTAGGTTTGCATGAAAAAAGAACCCAGCAGAAATAAATGGGATGCACAGAAAATGAGCTAGCATAAAATTTAAGAATAGAATTTGAGACATTGAGACCTCTAATGGAGTATACTTTCCAGCTGCTCTGGGAGTTGGGACTTTGAAACTGGGATGCTTTTGTTATTTCTTGAGGAAAAGAAAATTAAAAAGGAAAATGTTAAGAGTAGGTTGTTTGTGGGGCTACTAGGAGCATTGGTATGCAGCATGGACCTCAAAAAGTGGCACAACACATCTGAGAAGCTGAGCTCATCATTGGACCGTTCATAGGTCTGAGCTCTGCCTTTCCAACCAACACAGTTATGGTACTAGGAATATTTAAGATAGCAAACTAAAACCAGTTTGCACTATTTGTATATTCTAATATAAAAATAGGAAAGTTTCTATAATGATGCAAATTGTCATACAGAAGTATTTATGGAAGATAAAATTGCTGTGTCTGAAAAGGTATTGCTTGACCTATCTGTTAACAAAATTAGTTGTTATCTGGTATTGTGTTTAGATAAATGTTGTCATCAATCTTGCAATCTCTTCTTTTTACAGTTCAGTATAGCAAAATGGGGTAGTTATATGAAAGCGAAATATAGCAGCCTTCAAAACTAAGCAATGAAAATAAATAATTTGATGGTTTAAAAAAGTCAGACAGAAATATGTGGTACTGAACCCTAAGAGAAAAATCTGTCCCTGCACTCAGCCATACCAGCCTTCTCTCTCATCAGGTCCGTGCCTGTAGTACAGAGTTTGAAAATGGTTGTGTAATCCTAGGTTAACATATCATTTCATGATGTGGAGCATCAATTATATTACGTTATGCCTTATGATAGCAATTCTTTCTATTCAAACTGCTTTAAAGATCTTTTGGCATTCATTGTATCTTCCTGCTCGTGGTTGCATGTAAAATCCTTACAGGCTTTATTTGAGGGCCTGTTTCTTACAAGATAAAGAATGAAAGAGTAGTAAACTGTGTGTCAGAGAATGAGCAATAGATTGAGGACGTGCTTGCAAAACAAGGATTCTTCTTATGCTGCAAAGTAGCAAAAGAGGATAATAACGGAATGTTTTTATTGCTCTTCAGCCGGGGACATATTGTTTTTTCATCCAATAACAATTACAGCTTTCAATAACAACAGATTTAAATGTTTTTTCTTGTCTTGATTTTTTTTTAACTGTTGAGCTCTAGAAGCATTAGTTGTCAAAGTGATTGTAATCTGTGCGGTATCCATTCTTGCTTAGTGATGCTTGCAGGGACAATTTTAACTCTACAGTGATATTGTAAAAGTAAGACTAACTTTTTTGCAAAATATCTAGGAGGACAATATGCAGATGTTCTTGTACCTTCCATTGTCTCTGTAACCCTTTCCCCAAACTTGCGTTGCATTCACAAAGTTTGTAGAACTCGTTTGGAAAAATTGTGGTTTATTCAGAATTATTCAAGAAATAGTTTTATTTAAAAAAAAGAAATCTTGACTGTTAAAGTGGATTGTTTTCTTCCTCTACCTTCTGTCCAGTTTATAGATCTGTTTAGCCTTAAGTATGTGGTTAAGTTGTCAGAGTGTATACATAGGAGACAAAGTAGAGATATGAGACAAGGAGGCACAGTCAAAAGTGGAGCTTTTTGGAAATTCAGGCAACACTAAATAGAAAATAAGGGTTGGACATTGTCACCAAACCCAGCAGCTGGGTGTCCAAAGCCCCATGTGGCTCTGGGTTTATGGTCTTCACTTCAGGTTCCAGAAAACTCAGAAATATACTGTATCCCCCTCCTGATGCAAGATGTTATGGATCTCTGAGGAGAGAACTGATTCAATTTCTGGAAGCTGGAATGTATTAAGCAGTCTACACAGTGTCCAAAAGAGATCAGTGTCTGTTCTCAGGTGTTTGAAAGCAGAGCTCCTAATTTGTATCTGAAAGGCTTTTTATACTATCTGCAGTTATTACAACATAATAGTCTATTATTTGCTTAGAAATGAAAGCACTAAATGTCTGAATCTATTGAATATATATATATATTGTCAGAAGGCCTTTACTTGAATTTACTATATATATTTTTTCTTCACACAATTATATTCTGGTTTTCCATACATTCATGATTCTTTACATTTAATTGATGGGCACAAATGACCCCTAGGTTGAGAAGGTAAACATGAATTAATTATTTTCTTTTATGCAAAGAGGGTGCTTCGTTAAACAGAAAAGGAATCTGACATTTACCAAACACCCATCTGACTTTAAATACTAATATGTTTTGTACTGAACCAATCAGTGCTTATATAACAATAATAGAAAGGTAAGATGAGATTTGATGGTGTTTTGGTTTTCTTTTTGTTCACCTTGGAATTTCATAATTTGCTCATGCCTTAGATTTATATTACCATGTTGGTGTTTGGTATTTCTCTTCTTCTAGTTGGCATGGTTCTATAATCAACTCTAGATTATGCACGCTGCTCCTTTCTGCCCTACTTGAGGTCTCTGATTCCCCAACTTCCATACCAAATGGAAGTGATTCTTTCTTACTGAGTTTTCCCAGCCTTTCATTTTACTTTACACTTACTTGATTAAGCCTCTCTGTATGTCTACACTGCCTCCTTCTAATGTCTAGGGTTAATATATTTTTATAGTTCTGGGGGCTAGATGTCCTTCTAAAGTCCTTCCTGGACTTTTGTAGCTTCTTGACTTTCTCCCTCTCTCATCCAGGTACTCATAAAAGTTGTTGCAAGTGGTGACTTTTGCAGTATTTTTGCCCTGAAGCAGTCAAATATAACAAGCTAGGCTCTGAACCAATCTTTATAACTTTATTAAAAGTTTGTAGATCTATGGAGGTTTACATTTTTTCTTCTTTATTTTTTTAATTCTGTCTTTTAGGATTTGGGATTTTGAGACCTTCTATCTCTCTGAGGATTAGGGATCTAGTTTAAAAGAAAAACAGCTACCTGCAAACTAATCGTCATGCGTGACACGATTTTATTACTTGAGACTTAGGAAAAGCTCACTAAGCACTGTGAGCCAGGCAATAAAACCAGCTGAAGTGGCAATGTTGCCCTCTGGTAACCCTATTCTATCCCATTCACTAGCTAGCTGCTTCGGCATAAATCTGACCATTTATTTAAATACGGCACCTATGCTTTCACCTTATTTTCTATACAGGACAAAGGAATGAAAAAGTTGAAGAAGCATTCAAGCTTTCACAGTCCCAATGCTCCAGAATTGCACAAGCTATGGAATCAACAATCTTACTCAGACATACATTTATCATCTTCTGACTAACGATGCCAATAAAATACATGTATATTTGTCTGGGGTTAATTTATTAGAAAAGAAAAGATCAGGGTGACTAATCAAGTTCTTTTTCACAGGACCTGGAGGCTCTATAATTTAGAGGAAAATCTTGAGTGCGTGTTTTAGCATTTTTATTTCTACAAAGGGTAAGTTAAAGCTAAATTGTTTGTATTTGATTAGAAAACATGTATCATTTATCTTAAGGATCACTTGATGTGAAGGTATTGACAGAAGATTCTGCAGCATGTGTAAGCCTCTCAATTGTACAAAGCCACACTATCAAAATACATTTTGTCCTATTTGATTTTCTGTAATGTCAGACAGAGTGATATCAGAGCAGAATATTATGTTGTGAGTAGATAGTACTGGTTTGAGTTTCAGGGTGGAATCCCCAGTGAAGACCTTCCCCTTCATCTCTGTCTGGTGTATGCCGTGCTTCGCATGAGGGCTGGCAATTGCACAACCCCAGTGAGACCCTCCAACATCTGTAGCCACTTGTATGTCTATATAGTAAGAAACCAGGGATGAGCCAGCTTTGATGTGGGAAGTGAATATCCTGTTAGCATCATCCATCCATCCATCCATATGTATGTGTGTATATATATACACACAGTCCAGTATTTTAACCAGGCAACATACAGGCAAGTATAGCCTCTAATATTAAGAGGTTTATATATGTAGTGAATGCTCTACTAATACCATTGTTATTTTTCAAAACCGATGTCATCTAACTGATGGATAAGAGGAGCTTGTGTTCATTTTCTTGAAGACTTAAGAGAAACTGTAATGTACAACTTAATTTAGGTACTTTGGTGTTTCATTTAAAGAGTAACAAAAGGAATTTTCCATTGTGATATCCTCTTAGGTGAATGTTCTGTAAAGACCTTACACTTCACCAGCAGTCTGGGGGTTTTTATATGTGAACTTTTAAAATATTTATTTTCTGCCACTATTCTGAATGCATTTATTTTGATATTAACATATATGCTAGAACACTCCTATTAATTGTAATTCTGCAAGTTTCTTCATTGTTCTTGTATTTTCTGTTGTTTATTACTATACATTCCTTGGAAATGTATGGTGATTTCTGCAGTTTATAAAGCAGGTCTGGTTTTTTTCTTTCATGAAATAAGGCTGTGTAACACACGATTGTGATCTCAGTTTGAAACTGCAGTGGGTGAAGCAGGGATTATTTCTTGAGGAATATACCTGTATTCTGATAGAATACAGGTACAGCTTTCAAAATATGACACTTCTGACACACAAAAGAGCAGAAAAAAACCTTTGTTTTTTCACTTATAAAAGCTGCTGAACGATTTTTGTTTTCTATAGTCTGATGTCATCTATCTGCTTACCTAGACTTTAGCATGTTTCCTATTTTCTATGTTAACTGTTAGTTTAGTACTTGAATCTGATTCCATATATTTAAGAAGATAGAAGATAGTGAGGTTCTGCTTTGCCTTGTACCATTACATGTTGCAAAGGAATACAGAATTGAATTTTGGCTTGGCAGCTGAAAATAATTTATCTTCATTTTTGATCATGTAACTTCCCTATGTTGGTGGCTTCAGAAGATGAGTATGATGTTACTGTTATAGTTAGTCATTCTCATTAGGTCAATATTTTTAATTCTGCTTATTAATGTGTTTTCAGATGCTTCTTCCCCTTTTAGCTTTCAATTGCCCAGCATAAGAATGAAGATATTTGGTACAAATCAGCTGATGTGAAAGAATAGCCTTTTTTGCTGCCATTTAAACACACAAGTAGGGGTTGTAGTATGAGCTCCATGTTGTTAGATGAGTATTGATTTTTCTGCTTAAGTAATACAAACTCTTTAAAGTCAAGCTAAAAAATATAATGCAGTCCTGCCACTATGGATTGCTATGTTGTATACCTTACAGTAACTAGCATTCTCTAATAAGGTTTATAAAACTAAGCTGCTGTAAGTTTATAAGAAAAAATATTTTTCTGTTTCCAGTAAGTAACAATTTTAGATGCAACAGTGACATTTAATTTGGAGAAATTACTAGTAATAAATGACAGCAAATTCAGGACACTGTAATGTTTGAGATGCTGTCTTTTTATGTAGTTTACTAAACCCAAAATAATTTAAAGGATATCAAAATTAGAAAGAAGATTTATGGCTGTGGTTTAGTTTAGCAAACCTTCAGTAATTTCATAAACTATAGCTTGTGTTGTGAATGTTTACATTTGGGTTAGCATCAACTCTAATAACATTTGGACAAAACTTAAGTACTCTAAAAGGTGAAGGTATAACTCATTTCAATAAAAAGGTATCTGGCGGGCTGAAAATTTTCTCCTTTTTTAGGAACAAATTTCGAGAAGCATCACCAGGATTGGTCTGAGCTTTAAATAACAGTAAGTCAAATATTCCATAAAGTAGGAAAGTTTGATCAATAGGCCAGTAGATACAAAGGTAGTTTTACTTCAGTGTTTTGAGTCTGTTCCTTTTCTTCTGAAAAGTAGAAATACAGTAAAGAGTTTATTCTTTGGCTGTTATTGTTTTGTCTTGATTGCAAAAATGTGGTTGAATTTAGCACAATTTAGTTAAAATTGGCTTGTCCTGCCTGAACTGAAATGTCACCACCTTGTCTAGAGTTGTAGGTTGACAACTTGCATAAATATACATATACATAAATATATATGTACATTGATGTACAAATATATGGTCTTTTGCAGAAACCTTTGAGTTTTCCTTGATGATATTCTGTGCTTCCTTCTAGCCATGCAGCACTGAACCACCAAGTCCCTGCAACTGAGCAGGGTTTTATAGGTCAGGCCTGGCAGCGCGTTACTATTTCACAACTGATTCATGGATGGCACAAGTGTAGTGTGCACAAACAATTGTTTAGTCGCAAAAGATGTTGAAAACAATCCGTGTTATAGTCTGGATTTATGCAAAAATCTTATCCTTCAGCTGAATTTAGAGGACAAAAAAGATCACTTTTACAGTACAAGTTAATGTATAGTATTAGTGGTGTGCAATCTAAACCTGACAATTTACAGCTGACACAAGTCCAAAGGACACAGAATTAATCAGACCTGAACCTCAGGGGATCTGTTTGGTAATGGTGTACTGTTGCTATGAGATTCTCACTTGGCTGCTTTATATGCTCTTTGCAGAAATCTCAGTGACCATACAGTGTGTAAGGTACCAGTTACTCAGGCTTTGAAATGCACTTCACTAAACTGCCCTCAGGTTTTTCAGAATCAATGTCCATTTTAGAGACTCTAAAAGTGACCTGCTCCACAAAATGGTTCTTGGCAGTGCTAACTTTACTGTATGGTTGAGATTTAAAAGTCTTTTTTTCCATTGCTTTGAGTTTAATTACATCCAACTGTCTATTGATTATGGATGGGTTACCTGCACAAATATGAGGGCAGGTATAAGTCTAATTACACTTCAGAGAAAGTTTCCAATTTGAAAACAGGGTCATTTTAAGTAGATGCTAATTATACAGCTACAATTGTGAGACTGGAGGTTGTAATAGGTAAGTTTTTTAGTTCTTTTAAAGGAGACATTAAAGTATGATGAAAAGCTATGAGTCACTTTTCCTTAGCTTTCATTCCCAGTGGCTACACTTCTGATAACCCTGGTGTGCAAATATAGGCATGCTAATGTGTGCACAGAAATGAACACAGACCTCAGGCTGAAGTCATGATGAAATACAGAAAATTCAAGTTTGTGGTTCGAGATTTACAAAAGATTTCTGCTTATGGCTACAACCTGGATAATTTTTTCTCCTGAAGTTACAATGAAAGTATGCATAAGAAAAAGCCAAAAATGCTAGTTATTGATAATTTTCTGCCTAAATTCATAATGTTAATCTTCTTTGAGAGGGGGAAAAAGAATCTATTCCTTATATATTAGAGTTTTATAGCAATTTTCTCACTTGTAATACATGAATTATTAACAGAGATCCCCAGTCTTATATGAAAACTGCCTAGGAAATCATTCCTTGAAATTAATCTTGGGGCAAGCTGCAAAACTCATGTTTCATGCTTTTTATACTGCAAGTAACATATTGTACTTCAGAGGTAAAAGCAATTGATTTACAGCTTAGCTACCTAATTAAATCTTCTCTGATTCTCATGAGTGGGAGCAGGGTAATTCTTTATAGATCAGCAAATCATATTCCTTCCCAAAGATATGAAGTGGCAGACAGGCCATTTTTACAAATGCTCATTACATGCAAAAGAAAACTAGTAAAGTTACTATTATGCAAAAATCTGCAGCTCCTAGAATGAGGAAAAATATTTAGCTTAGAATATAATGCACATTAGACATATAAAAGCATTTCTATATGTACCGTAGAGGTATAAAAACACTGTCCTAGACTGATTAAAAAAAAAGGTAAGGAGTAGCTTCTTTTTGGAAACAGACGGAATCTTTGCCTGAAAGTATAACCATGAACTCTTGCCCTCTTACTGAAACCATGGAAAGTCCTCTTCTGAAATACACTATTAATGAATGGTATAGAAGGGGACTCTGCATTTCAGTTTTTTTGCTGAGATACACCAAAATTAGAGCTGCAAAAAGTGGCTTCGGTGTTGCTGACATCCAGATTCAAAAAACACCTAATATCATATCCTTGCATGTTCTCTGTCTTGGTTTGCTTTTGGGTAAGTATCAAAATCTTGAATTTTGGTAAGTGGGCATAAAAACTGATGTGACATTTTCAGCATGATGGTTTTGAGTCTGAATACAGGGAAAGTAATGCTGTATTTTAGCCTACAGAAACCTTCTATTCCTTTTGAATCCATCGATGACTTGCTAAAAGTGTGGGTTCTGTAATGGGGAATCAATGTGCTACATCAAGGACATGTTGCTCACAATTTATTGTTCTTAATCACAGAAGAAAACCTTAATGTATATAGGTCATGCTTTTTACAGTTATTTGTGATTAGTAATTAATATTCTCCATCTCTGAAAGTATCTAGAGCTGCCAATGTACTTAACAAATTTACTGTTTCTGCAGTTATAATAGATCCTCTGGTATGGCTTCTACAATCCTGTCTGTGTTGGAGTGCTCCCATAAATAACCCTGATACTCAGCGTTCAGATAGAGCTATGGGACCTATTCTTCCTGTAAAGTGACAAGCTGATAAATGCACTTCCCTCAGGTAAGCTCCCTTGATTGACAACAGCAGTTGATATGGGATAACATCACATGGGCAAGTTTGTGACAATAAACTCTAAAATACCACAGTGTTGGGAGAACATGACTGGCAACCAATCATTTAAAATATAATTTGACATAATTATATCTCTTTTACAGATCACTTACTTTGAGATGTCTGAGTGTGTATAAACTTCTTTATCAAAGCGTCTGTAGTTTGTGTGTAAAGGCTAAGAGCATATCTCAGGGACTGTAGGTCTGGGCTCTTTTCCAGGAAATTCTTTTTCAGCCCGCTTCCTCCAGCATGGAAGTATTGCTAAGATGAAAAAAAATATTGTCATTCAGAGAGGCACATTATCTGAAAGGCCTCAGTTACAAACATACAATTTTAAGTAAAATTCTTGCACAAACTTTAAAAAAATATCACCTGGCATGTGTAGCTAGATTTATGATTATAGCAGGTGACATAACTGTCACCGTCTACTACACAGCTTCTTTCCAAAGGTAAAAATTTAAGCCTTTTGGGAGAAAAAAATATGCAAAATTTTCATTTTGGTCTTCATGATCTCAAGTATTTATATATCAAAACTGGATATATGTGTATTTGCAGGGTTCTTTTAGGTTGTGGAGAGTGGAATCTGTTTTAATTCTACCTAACAAAAATTTCTCTAAAATCAAGGCATGTTTAACAGCACAAGATATATATATATATATATATATATATATATATATAGGCTAAACAAATTTTAAACCAATGCTTTGTTTAAGCATTTTGCAATCTATATTTCAGTTCTAGGTCTCAAGATCAATGTACAAAGCTCCCAGTGGCTAATTAGTAAAAGCAAACAATGTTTTTCAGGAAAACACTGTGACTACTTGATGACATGAAATACTAGTCCACTCAATACAGGGTGTGTTGGGAACTGTTAAGTAGAATCTAATCTCCCTACATTTTTGGAGTGTTGCCAAAGGAATATATGTAATATATACATTTCAGTCATATATACAAAATACTTGATCTCAAGCATATCTGTGACAAAGCAGACCTGCAGTCCACACATGTCCATTGCATGTTAGTCTACATATTTCACCTTCTGATTCTTGAGATTTTTGCAGGAGATGGAACAGAAATGTATTTTTCATAACAAAGTCATTATTTACATTTCTGTGTTGATGGCTACTGATCATTAAGGGGAAAAATAACAGTAGGAGCTAAACAAAGTATCTGAAGTAACCAGGCTGAAAATTTTTACATTGTTTTAATCCTGTGTGGGCAGTTAGTTTTCAGATTAAGAGGATCCAACTTAATTACCTTTATCTTTTCATCATTGCATACTTATGTTAAATCTGTAACTTTCCAAGTGAATTATTTCATACTATATGTTTCCAAAAATCTCTCTTAATTGTTTGAAAGTATATTCATGATTTCACCCATGATCCTAATCAATTTATAAGTAAGTGCTAAAATCTGCTAATATTTCCTGCTATTGTGAAAACTACTACATTTTTTTTTTTAGTTGTGTCTTGCAATAAAATATCTGCAGCAGGAGCTGCAAAGGACTAAAAGCTCCATGAAAGATAACAGGCATGTAAAGGAACAAGGACAGCCGACCCTAATATTCCTGAGTTTTTATGGTTTTTTGCTTTTGCCCATAAATGGTAAGTTTTGCATGCAAAACCACTAATAGGAACATATTCTTGTATGGAATAAAATGCAGAAAAATAATGAATAAACAGAGTATTACAGATTCAGTTGGACACCTAATACCCTGTTCTTTGGAGATGTAGACCTTAAAATAGTTCACTTGCAACTCATGCTCCAGGCTGAGGGGCTTCAAGGTTTATAGGTGACAAAAAGAGGCTTGAAAGTCACTGACATAGGCAAGGTACAGATACAAGTGCATGATGTC
Source organism: Falco naumanni (assembly GCF_017639655.2). NCBI lineage: Eukaryota > Metazoa > Chordata > Aves > Falconiformes > Falconidae > Falco > Falco naumanni. Next base: position 17,728,889 of record NC_054060.1, on the reverse strand, counting down.
AAATATGTGGAAATCAATGCTGTAGCCACTGCAGTCCCAGCCAAAACTTGACAAATGCCACACAAGTCATATTGGGTGGTAGTTTCACTTTGTAGAGTGCCTCTGGGTTTATAGTGCTTGCAAAGACAAAAATGGAAACTAAAACAATATTATTAATATTATTATGAATATGATCAATGAATTATCTCTAGGCTGAGATAATGATATAACTCAGTTTGACATAACTGAGGCCAGAAGGACATTTCTTCTAACAGTAAATAGCAAATTAAGCTAAAAATAATAATATAAATTGCTAAGGTTCTTTTTACATTGTAGAAAGACCGATGATATGCTATATACACTTAAGATGAAAGTTTATTCCTTTATGTTCTTCAAAACATTAATAACACCATCACCTCTTAAATTCTAAGTTGCTTAGTGAATTAATTTTGGTACTAAAAATAGATCAATAAAAGGGAAAACAAAAAAAGACTGCAAGCACAGAGGTACTCCTCCACACAATCCCTTCCTTTTTACAATAATCAATTACTTAACATTTTAACAGATACCACATACCATTTTTACCATTCTTCTTATTTGGGCCACCATTTTTTGTTGTTGTTGTTTTTGAACCATATTTATGTAGCATTACCAAAAAATTGTAGATTTTTATCATTAAACTTACGAACTGCATTCCTAAAACAACATAGCAGCCTTTTTTCTTGAGTTAACTCACAAGGTTTGTCTTTGTTCACTTTCTAATAGTGTAAGACCAATTTCTGCATGATCAAGGCTATTTGCTTAGTGTTTTGGAAAAAAAGATTTTGCCATATCATGTACTAAGCACAGTAAGCAGGTTATAATGTCATGTGATTGCCTTACAATGTTTTTCAGACAGCCTTATCTTGCTCTGTTTATGAATGTAGTGCACAGAGATAAGGATATGGAATTAAAAGAGGATTTTCCCTATTTTTATCATTCTCCAATTCTAGACTTTTGGTTAGTAATGTCTATTTAATATCTGCCTATGACTCTTAAGAGTTTAAGCACTGGAAATTCAGGCAAGGTTAGAATTTACATTTTCCCCTACTTTTATTTATTTAGAACAAACGCTTTGAAAGGAAAATAATTAGATTCACATACTGAACTGAGGACTCCACAGGGCTTAATTTGGGAGCACGTATTATTTCAGCATTTTATTCCATTTCTGTTTCCACAAAATATCCCCAAATATTATTTTTATTTCTGAAAGAAATTCCAATTCCACTGCAAATACAAAAAATGGCAAGTCTTCTCTGATACTTTGTTCTTGTCTTTTGAGCCACTATTTTGTTGCATAAGACTTGATCACGAATGTGTCCTCTTTTTAGATCTTCAATTTTATACTTAAGTAGCTGCCTCCTTACCTTCCTGATGTGCTGTTTCTTCAGCAGCAGACATGAAAATATGCTGTAATTCTATAAATTGATTGCTTTCAAGTTATTTACACCAAATAAAGATCCAGGCCAATGTGAAAAAGACTGATTAGTACATTAAATAATATCCCTTAATGGCTTCTTTTGACTTCAGAAACCCAGTCTGTGGAGACTGTATCAAAGTCTCCAGTTTGGTATAAAAAAACCACCCCAAAACAAAAAAACAATACCAAAAAGGAGTTGGTTAATCTCTGTACTTCTACATTTAGGATCATAATGCAATAACCATAAAATAAGTGGAAATGAAAACAAAGTTTTCAGAACATTTCATCTGGCCTGTGGCCTGATCCTTTCATCCTCCCAGACAGGTCAAATCCTAGAGTTACTTTATCAATTACCAATAAATTTATTTGTATTTCTAGTAAGGAGATTAGCACCAGGTAACGTTGGATGGATTGTCTCTAATATGGGTCCTTTAGAAATCTAATGTAAAACATTTATTGCAATGCTAAGATTTTTCGAAAGTAGTTTTATGCATTACCAATATCTATATTAATAAGGAGCTGGTAATGCATAAAATGAATTTTTCAGAAGTGGTTTTAATAAGTGTGTGACTAATATGATTTTTTGTTTGCACTGAAAAGGGACCAATGTGTAGAATAATTAAAGAGCAATTTTAAATTAATCAGATTATTTAAGAGTGACAGTAAATTCGGTGGTGAATTCCAAACTAAAAAGCTGATAAATTCAACATTGAATTTAAAATAGTGCACAGTAATGCCTGGCATTAAAAGCCCCATTTTCTGGTGTGCTATAGAAAATGTGTCGCATGTTTGTGGGAATGTGCATCTAGAAAAAACCATGCTTCTTAGGCTGTCTCCTCCGTGGGAGAAAAAGAGGCTGTGCTGCAACATAGTAAGGGTTTTAGCCCAGGTGCTTCAGCTATACTAACTCTAAAGGAACAAAAGAATCATGAACTTTGGCTACCAATTTCTTTAAGGGAACATGTTCTGTCTACACCTAGTAGAATAGTTTTCCTAACTTCTCTGCAATCAGACTGTTAGACATTTGCTTTCAAGTCAATACAAGTAGCTCAGGATCAAATGGTTCTTGACATATTAAAGGGATCCTTATTATTCTAAGGGACCATTCTATATTAGAATCTGTTTATGTCAACCATACTCTTGGTCATTCCAGCACAGAACAGAAAACTACATAAAGCTGTACCTTTATAGTAGCTAGTGCTACTTCCATTATTGCACATTGCCTCAGGGTTAGGCTTCTGGCTTCCTCTCGAATCACATGGTCCTGCAAAGCAAGTCAACAATGCACGTGATTTTGAAAGACAGACAGTATTGTGGCCTGTCTATTCTTGGAAAAACAAATAAAGCCCAAAACCTCCAAATGCTCCCCAAGTCCCTGTGATTAATAGGAATTAATTCAAATTCAGACTACTTTTACAACAAATTATAACCTAGAGCAATCATGTTGTTTTCTGAAAACAGAGACTGGAGAGAAAAAGAACCAAACTTTAACACTAAGCATCTGTGTAGCATTATTTCTTTCCTTAGGACGTATTAATTCTCTGTTCTGGGGTGCAGAGAAAAAAATAAATTTTAAGCTTAAATAATTATATTAGAATGATACTGAATTAATTTTATTAATAAACCTGAGAGTTTAAGGATTATTTGTTAATGCTGCACATTACAAAAAAAAAAGGGGGAGGGTGTATTAGAACATAAGTTAGTCAAAAAGTGACTGTACTCCTGTCAAATCTTTGTCTAAAATAAGCATCCTGTGATTTATTTAAGCAACATTTTAACTCCTCTAGCAAAAGGAGCAATTCATAGAAGCATGAATTACCACATTTCTGCCCAAATCTGAAACCCTAATGGCAAAATTGATTGGCAAACAACTGACATCAGTATCAGGCACCTGAGCTCTCCAACAAGTGTATTATAGACTTCTGTAATGTAGTGCTGATGAGTTTACTCTAGAGGTACATGCTATGTTTCAATGCACACCATAAATAATACGCAGAAAAAAATTACTAGTATTCTCACCCTAGAGTTTTTTTCAGAACCAGTTGCAGAAGGCAACACAAAGATGTCATAATTTTTTTTTTTTTTTGATGTTCAATGCTTATAAGGCCTAATTGTGCAATATGGGAATGATATCTTCTTGATCCATCTAGTGATCACTTTACCATACAACCATGCAGTCTTTTATCCTGAATTTGGTTTTGATGAGACTGTAAAATCATTACTCACCTGTGAATACTTACTGCCATATTAATTTTTACTATAGTAAATAAGCACGAGGCTTGGCCTCACAGTCACTAAAATTTCTTCTTTTTTTATTTATCATTAGAAGAAGTCATTCACAGCTTCATTTGGCTCCATTACCTTGAGTTTTGAGAGTTGTCCAAGATCTTTGGCTGCACTGAATATCATCTGGGGCCCCTGTAATCACATTGAAAATTCAGGAAACAGACTCACTATATAGCATGTTTGCTTTTTATGTCAACATGATCTTATTTTCTGCTAGGACACTAGCCAAAGTCACTGTTTTGCAAAGCAAAATGAAAATTTCAATTACACATAAGAGATATTTTCATTCAGTTGATAAGACCAAGTATTTCAATGCCTGCGGCATGATTCCCTCCAGTACCCCATACTTGATACACATATTGCGTAGCAGTTGACAGTGGATTCGTGTGCTCCTGTCTGCTCTCTCATTTTGTATTTAATACTTTTAAGCTGATGCTGTGATTATTCTTATACAGTGTGTCAATGAGATTGTTTTGTCCCTAATCATAGCTCTCAGGTGCTATGAGAATGTAAATAACCATAGTGTGAAGTGAGCAACCCTGAGGAACCTGTTTACAGTAAAAACTCAGTTGAGTAACACACAGCATAATGGCATGCTGGTAAGCCAAAGCCAAAGTTTTAAAGAAAAGATAGCAAAGTAGAAGTTACACCAATATTTTACAATAGCCAAATCCTGACATCATACCAAAGGCCAACACCTACAGGTTTGTCTTGGACAAACAGAATCCTGTTATAATACCATGCTTACATTTTTAATCAGAATTACTCCAAGAAATATTACTAGTGCAGTTACTTGGCAGTTCAGCAAGGCAGAGTTCTGAATATCTGGATTTCAGAAAAAATAAAATTTGAATTTTACATACTTACATAACTTACATAACACAATACAGAATATTTTTTCATTAGTCTTTCTGTTCCAAAAGGTTTCAGTTTCCAGAAATAACTTTGCTTCTGTATGATCGAATTGCAAAAGATGTAATATGGAACTGCAGCTTAAATATTCATTATTTATTAGTAGTGAGAATGGCAAGATAAATATGAAAAGTAAAAAATAAACCCTGCTTCTGAATGTCTATGCCTCTTACCCTCGGAAAGAAGGTAATACTCAAGGCTACAAAAGGGAAACGTCTCTTTTACAGTATTCTACTTTTTCTTGATTTTGTTTAATTGTTCAATGGTAAATAGAAGTAGCAAAACAAATGCAACAAGCTATACACCTTTCACCATACCTGCCAACTGTTTTTCGTGGTCCTTAGTCATTACAGATTATATTTTTAAGATATTGTATCATCTTCTACCATAAAAATGGTGAACAAAATATGAAAAAAATATGCTGTGGACAATTTTCTAGTCAGAGGCTCATATTTCTTAAGTGGGTGTGGAGAAGTCAGGATCATTTCAGGTTTATGAAGAATGGGGCAAAGCACTTTAGAAATCCCAGCTGTTGCCATTTGATATTATCTTAAAGAGCCTTGAACGATAGGTGCAGCCTCTGCCTTTAACCAGTAACTGGCTGACAAACAGAAGCCTTCTTACCTTTAGCTACTAACTAATCTAACATCCATCCAGAAGACTAGGTGAGGGGGAAGGAGGGCTCCTTGCCTCTGCTTCTTCACCACCCTTTGCGTTCTGCCTGAAATGTGAAAGTTTTGCACTCCAGTTGTACTCCCATAACTCAATGAAGTACAAACTTGCTAAACTAATGACTGGAATAACCTTTTTTGAAATGGGCTATAACATCAGTGTCAGCTTATTGCTTGGTGTGATTTCTGAGCATCAGTAAGGACAACAGAGGTGCCTGCAGATTCAAGCAGATGAACTGAAATCTGTTCAGCTGGTGGTCAAAGGGTATGGTTGAAAGACTAAAATATTGTTAGTATTTTTAAAATAAAATTCTACATTCAAACTCTTGAGGGGAAAGGTTTGAAAAAAATGTTTTACTGTCTTAACTGAGACATATTGTGCTATTTTCCAAGCGGGATTACTAACTCTTTGACAGATAATTCTGTATTCTTGGCAACCAATTACAAAAAATCAACAGACCCCCCCTTAACTCTGAAACATGATGTTCCATGAATCGATGTAAAACCTGATCCTGCATAAAGCTAACAGAACGCTCATGATACCTGATGGGAAATGCAGTTACCCAATTTAAATGCAGATAAAATTTGCACCAAAATGTTTGAGAATTAAATTAAAAATCTTGGAAACATAAATTTGACACAGTCACTCATTGAAAGAGAGTCTGTTTCTAATTAAGCATTGTAAACAGAAGCATTATAGTAAATAAGAACGAATTCAGTGAATGGAGTCCTGGCTATGATTTTGTGATTAGCTCTACTCTAGAATTTTTAATATCTCAGGTTATGTCACTACTACCGTAGCACCATTTATACATGTTCTATTAGATTTCCTCTTGCTTCTCCAGCAATATTCTTTCATGTATCTTTAATATATTATAATATGATTTAATGATAATGTCTTTAACATATGGATACTGATGAATAGATTTTTAGCAGTTTAACTGATATAATAGGATGTATATAGTAAAGTCGCCTGAAGGCACACTACGGCAACGTCATGATTAACTTGTCATAAAGTTGCTGAATTTATTCTAGGCAAGATTGAAAACGAGAGGAATTAACGTTTATGTTACCCCAATAGCTCAAAAAAGCAAAAAGCAATTAAAAAAAGGCACTCCAAGCCAGACTTTTTCTTTCATCCTTAGAATCAGGCTTTATGGGTGCCCTCAGCTCTGTCACCACTCAGAGCTCATGTCAGGCAATCACCCACACTGGTCTTGTGTGCAGCAGCACTACTTTCTGTGTTAACTTACAGTTTCATTCCCTCTTATTGTCAGGCTGTAAATGCAGTCCTGCCCGAAAAGGAACCCTATCAAGCCTGCTATTAAAATACCCCCAAACTTTAGAGCTAAAATTGGATTGGCTTGAGCTTCCTGGTGTTAAGTGCTGTCTCAAGATAAGGAATGGCACAGCAAGCAGAACTAGAAAATGGGATAGGGCATTTTCCTGGCTTTCTGGCAGCTGCAAAAATGGAAGCAATTGAATTTCTGGTGCAACCGGGAAAGGCGAGGAACACTCTCGCTGTTACTGCGCATGATGAAGTCAAGACAAATCAAACTTAAAAGCTCTTATACGAAAGCACATACAAAGTGCTTTACAAATTCACTACTTTTATGCTGCAGTCATAAAAACTGCTCCGAGTTGGGGCAGGCGGTGTATGAAGGAGCAAGGTCTTCCTCACCAGCTACAGAAGACCAGCCTAGCTACACTACTTTGAAACACTATAGAGCAACACACTGCATACAGTCAACATATATTCCTCTGGTCAAGGTACAGAAAAGGATAGTATCAGACCCCATGGCATACAATTGATAAAGCACATTATTACAATCCTTTATAACGTGTGAACTACTGCTGGGGCACTTACGGTTTGGTCAGTCAGTGGTGGAAGCACAATTTGTTTTTCTATTTTGTTCAAGACTAACTTCCATAGCTCTTTTAAAACCCGTTTCAGAACTGTCTTCTCACAGATTTTTGCAGAGACACTTAAACTGGAATAAAACAAAAGACAAACCAGTTTCCAAAACTAGCATTAAGACTTCAGAGGTGCTGCTCAGTTTTATGGCCATTATGGTTTTAATCATCTACCAATAAGGGCTTCTCACTGGCTTTGTTATTTTGCAATATTATCATTAAATATTCCTAGTTAAAAGAAAAAAAGACTTGCAGATTATAAAATCATGTACATTTCCACTATCCAAATTATTGCAGTATATATTACTGATATATATATTAAAAATGCAAAATGATGAGTTATAAAGTTTGATGGATGATACTGTTCAGCACTCCCAAGCCCCCAAAATTAAAGTTTTAATATATAATTTTTTTATGTCTTAAAATAACCCCAAACATCTTCCTTGCTGTCATATTTCTACTGTGATGTAGAACTAGGTGTTGATAGCTAATGCAGATTCAGGGATACAATTTGGAAGCATTTATTTCTATATAATGGCATGTCTGCACAATCATACTATCTATTACTAATGGTAAAATTACATTTTTGGAGGATCTATATACTTAGATAGATTTGTTTAAATTTTACTAAAGAGTACATTCATAAACCGTCTTGTACATATCCTAATGAATGAGTAGTGTCATGAATAAAGTGCTGCAGTTTTCAGGCACAGGAGAAAATATTTCAAAATAATACCATGCAAATGCATACACGGGGAATTTTACAGAATTATATCTAATAAAAAAGATTATTGTAAAGTCATTATACATATTGCATCATAAATATGCCAATTCAAATTTCTAGCATCTCTTTCTACTCTTAGTAAGCAGATAAATAAAAGCATTACTAAGAAATAACTAAACCCCAAACCATATTAATAGGATATGTTTATAATCCTGTTATATATTTGTAAGAAAGGGGATGTTCTCTAGCAGATTTTTGTTTATTTAAAAAAAAAAAATATTCACATATGTATTTTCTGTGCATGGGTTTAGCATCTCCTAAAATTCCATTCAACATTCCTCCGGTGAGGAATATTTGCCATTTGCACAGTAATTTAAAACCCCTTTTTTTGTTTCCGTTATGTCATTATTCAATTAAATCTCTGACGCTATGAGAAATGGGCAATTTGGAATTGAACCTGATAGGAAAAAGTCAGATTACCCAGTTTTTTTAACGATGAATTTAGGATAGCACATGTAAGTGTATAAAAACTTTTGGCTTTTCTTTAAGACTTGCACTAGGAGTCAACATTTGAACGCTAATTAAAATTTAAAACCATACTGCTTGAAAGCAACACATACTCTTCTTGTAACTTAACACATAGGACTAGACAGATAAATATATATCTAGGTGAGAAATAAAAGGCTGACATATAGATAAAGCAGCTAAATATTTTTCAGGCTTTTCAGAACAGCTGGTCCTGTCACTGCGGGATAATGAGGAGATAAGATACCCTTACTTTCAGGGCCCAGAGTATGTTTGCAGGACTACTGCAAAATACAGCTTTTTACCAACTGGAAAAAACAGATCTGCTCTGTAAATTTCTAATGGTGACCAGGCTTTTAGGTACAGAGAAGTGCATGTTAGTAAGCAGGGAGATGCTGGGTGCCAGCCTAGAACAAATACCAGACAATTTCAGTATAGGGAATTGACTTCTGTTCAGTACCATCTCCTTCATAGCAGAGCTTGTGGAAGAAAGACTGCATACTAGCTCCTTTGTAATGCCTCAAAGCATGACAAGAAATAGAAAGGCAAACGTGTAGCAGCTTGTGTAGAAATCACTTAGTATAAGTAAACAGGTTAAGCATAGTATTCTGCACACATGTGAATGCTACAATTATTAAAAATACTACAGAGTGTTTCTAGGTATGAAAGGATGCTTCAGGGTAAAACCAAGTATGCCTGACTGCAGCACCAGTTCCTAATCTGCCACACCAACCTGTCTGCATACTTACGTTTTGTCCAGAAAATCCATGAGAGGCCGAAGCACAATCTCAGCATCAATGGCCGCACTGTTCTTGTTGGCTGCTGCATTCCCGTTTCCTCTCATTTGATTCAGTTCGTTGCTCATTTGTCTTACACAATCTTCAATAATAATTTGGAAACTATAGGATGGGGGAAAAAAAAAAAAAAAGACAGACTGAATTCTGGGATAGAAAACATTTATCATTTTGCATCAGGTTCTTCAACAAGATATAAATCTTGTGCAATGATGGAAAATTTACAAATGCAAGATACTGCAGGTGCTACAGACTGAAAATAATTCCTCGTAAGGATTATAGCTCATATAACTAACTCATGTACTGTTTTCATTTTTTCCGCCCTTGTTTCCATTCTGTCACTATGCTTTACATACTCGTAGGGGTGCCAAGTAATTATTTTCTGAAAGCAATGGATGTAGCAGAATCTGTAGTTTAGGGTATGATTGACTACCAGCTAGCAATGACTTCTCAAGATTTTGTTTTTGGTGTGAGGACAACAGAAACAGGTGACTATATTTTTCTTTTGGTGGTTAATATGAACGAAGCATTGATACTTTTCTTGAGGACAAATAGAAAACTACTGCTTTTGCCATGTTTAGCTCAATTTGACTTTTTCCTGGATTTCACACAGAGTGCTGTCAAAAGCTTTGCTTACTTTGCCAATAGAAAAAGCTAAAGTATTTGGACTGTTTTAAATATTATTTTGTAAATAAAGCCACCAAGAAGTAGTTAGACTCTTCCTCCTGGAAGGAGTCTTCTCCACTTCAAGGTGAGTGTGAACAAATTCTTGCTCCTCAAGTTGTATCTGTTCAGCTTTTTCTAAAAACTGTTCTTTTTCCTAACTGATCTGGTTGAGCAATGTGTCTGACAGTCTTCTAGTGTCATAAATGGCTGACAGTCTTGGTCAATACATTCAAACAATGCAGAACAGAAGTTACTCAGAGTCAACAGTTCAGAGGCAGAATAAGGCTCTGCACACACGGTAGTTTGGTTTATGAATTGATTTATGATGAACCAAATTGGTTTAAGATTAGTTTATGAACAGAAATGCAAAACAGAGGCCATAAACATAGCAGGCCTATTAATATGAAAAGTTAGTGGCAAAGATTAATTTGAGGAAAGTGAAAGAGAATTTACTATGAGAGAAAAGAAACATAATTAGGCAGTAAGCTGTTCCAGCTACATGGCTAATCAAAAAAAGAACACAAATATCCAGGTGAAAACAATGGAAAACCTGTAAACTTTTCCAAGTACACTTGGATGTGTATTTACTTACACACTTCAGAACACTACATAAAGTCAACATGAAGCTGCTATTGAAGCTGCTCATGCAAATCCTTGGGATCTTTCCCTCCAATAAGAGTCAACATAATGCATTTACTTTTCTTGACATTATCTGTCTTCCTAACATTGTTAACCTCACAAATCCCAGCAATAAACTGACCCATGAGGAATTTTCTAGGTATCTATCTGGAGCATATCTCAGATTGACCTATTTCTGGGTTTTGTTTTGCAGGAACCTGGTTGGCTCATTTAGAAAGAACCCCTGGAAAGAAATAATACTTATGCACTGACAACGATCAGAGAACTAGGGTCTAGGAGGAAAAATGAAGCAAGACAGTATGGCAAACTAAGCACGCTCAGAAAAAGTGAACACTGTCCTCACAGATGTTCACCGATGGATTAAATAAGCAACTACAGACTTTGCTTAATGAATACCACTACAGCACTAAGCCCTCTTTCTTAGATTCCTTTCTAATTTGAAGCAAAAATAACTTGCAGCTTCTTATAGCACTGGCACTGCTGGCACAGCATCATACTCATTCAAGATTGCAGTGCACACTCTGATTAATGAAGGATTTTGAAGTAAGGCTCAGCAAACAATTTTTGCAGAGCCACAGGCAAGCAAGTGATGCAAGACTATTCACAGTGACCATGTGAAGCAGACTAAACATAGGCAGACATTCCTGGTTGAAGCAGGCTACTTGGAGAAAGCTGTCAGTCTCAGGAAGTAACATAAACATGATCAGAGAGAAAGGTTTAACACAGCATCAGTCAAGAACAAACCAGCAATTTTTGTTTTCCAAAAAGCAGAACAAAAGTCATCAGCCTCACCTCTGTAGCATGTTCATGCCCACAGAAGATTTTCAGTTTTCTTTACAGTGAGGTTACTGCTACACTCTACTGCTACAGAGTCTAAACACATACACACACAAATGCACACCACTTCAGACGCACACCAGTGCAGAGGCAAGCTGCGCCTCAGGACATCCAACCAACCAACCACCCCGATGTAACCAACAAGGTAGGTGTTTGAAGGAATACTTAAGTTTTGCAGTAAAATAGGTTTCTTACCTTGTAGCATATGTTACGCTGAGTTCATCCAATACACTGCTAAGTTTCACCTGAAGTTCTTTTAGAACAATGCTAGCTTCAGGATCCAACTGCAAAGAGGTAAGTAATGTCATACTTCTATGCTGTGGTTTTGGGTTTCCCATAACAATTAATGAATTAGGAATTATGTGCAATGATACACTGCACTGTGGAAAACCAAGTGTGGAAACACCTGTTAGAACACAGGATTGCTTTAAGAGGCCTAAAAATCCAATTACCATTTAAAGGAAAAGATTTGATTGTAACGGTGAAGAATTATAGTGTTAGAAATCAAAACTGTGCCATTAAACAACAGCTTTTTATGGGATGGTGTAAATGGAATTGGTGGTCACAAGAATAGAGTTACCATTATCAGGCAAATGGTATACACAAGGCATACCAAGAGAAGGAGGCATGAGAAGTTAGTGCTTGTGTTAATAACAGTGCAGACGTTTCTATCTTTTAATTGTTTTTCTCCATTTCACCAATGTGATTTGTGTGGAAGATGTTTCCATATTCCCATCGGTGCAGTGTAAAAGTAGAACAGCCCCTACTGGAAAATCCATGCTGCTTCTACTGATACAGTGTGAGGGAAGGGCATGTACTGAATTTCAGTACTTCTGTTTCTAAAAGCCATTAAGACATACATAATTCAAGCACAGAGCAACACATTCTGATGCAACAGGGAGAGCAGCTCCTGTACCCCTGATACAGGTTTTCTAAACACAGGAAAAAAGAGAATGCAAGGGAGAAATACACTTCTACATTTACAGGATGGGGATCCATGCATAGATATTTAATCAGAAAGGTACTCTGCAGATATTGATCAGCAGTTGTTTATTTGCTATGCATTCTGTTTCAAATTAAAAAAATTGACTTTTTGTCTCCTTGAGCTTTAGTGTTTAGGGAAAATAGTTACAGTCCATCGTTGGATATGATTGATGATCATCAGGATCAACAGCTGAATATGAATTAATAGCTGATGTTCCAGGTCTCAGCATTTTACATCACCATGTTAACTAACGATTTTCAATGATAATCCTCAAATTCTGGGCTCTGTCCTGCAGTAAGGTCAGATACAGACCTTCTGACAATTTGAAAGGAAATTGCACATTTAGAATACATAATCAGCTCTATCAGTGTCTGTGTTTTCATCTCTTTCAACTGCATGAGTAGTGTTTAGTGCTTGTTCTTCATCTGATGCTTCAGAGTACTATGGTGCACCAGGTCAGCTCTTTTAATCATACTTTAGAGCCAAGGGGAAGAAGCTGTGTGACAGCGCATTGGATAACTTAACAGGAGACTACACAGGAATTATAAGGCAAAGTAAAGAAAAAACAAACTCTGAAACACCCCCAAAGATCAACTGTGTTCTAATCTTGGACCACCCTTTCTCTCCTTAGAGGTTATGTGTGGTTTAAAAGCATAAAATCCAAGATTTTCATTATAGTTTTCGAAAAAAACCTGAAAGAGGAGACAAGGGGGATTGTCATACATCCTTTAGAAGATCCTCAGTGATGTGTAGCACTTTTCTAATCTGAGAAGCTCATATTTCAATGCCGTGATAACTTACTGATTTAGTTTTTAACTACTTTGCATTGAGAGAAGTTCTGTTGCTTTTCCACTTCATGTCTTAGTAGTTTCCCTGGCAGATATACTCTGACAGTTCATACACTAAAAGTGATTGTTTTCCTTTATATGAAAAGCAGGGATAAAAAAGCTAATTTTACTGAAATGTCTCTATTAGTTAATGAAGCTAGAGTTCACTAACAAAGGCAAAGATTTTTCCAGGAAATACATTTCACTAGGGAATTATACTGCTTCCTTTAGTGGAATACATAGAGAACACAAATTTAAGACCACTAGAATATTCACATTTAACAAATACTGAACACACAAGCATTCACGCTGAACATAGTACACATCAGAGAAAGCACAAAATACCAGGCAGGCAGAAGACGAAAATTTTCTTACCAGATCATGCACAAGCTAGAGAACCATCTTGTTACTGGGACTACAAAGGCCAGTGTAGTTACTTTCTATCAGAGGTTGTTGTGATAACCAGAAAACACAATATATTTGCTAAATTCACCTGGAATTGCACTTAGCCTGGCCAAAATTTGATTAAATATTAATATCAGATTGTGGACATAAAACACATTATAGAAAGATGCATGCAAGTGCTAGACATTTTAAAGGGCTTTGTGCTCACAAATTGCATGAACAAGTTTGTGTGTGCACAGCTGGAGGCACATCCAGCCCTGTGTATACACATGCTCATGCTTATTAATGCAGTATTCATAGGGAGGAGTTGAATATAAAGAGGTATGCGGGCTGACCATCCAGGTGCTAGACACCTGGTGATGTTCTGATGGCTAAGAATATGTTAACAAGATTTTAAAAAGCTATTGTTATTTAACTACTTGAAAAATATGGTAATTTGAGTGTCTCACTAGGACTAAACTGTGCACTTTTCATTTATTTTGCTGTGTGCCCTCTATGTGCAAGTGAGTTCCCAGGGCAAATTAGAGGGTCCTTAGGCATCAGCCCTTGACTGGCATCATCCAGATACACCACAGCCATGAGCTGCTTTTTTTCTCATATCGTATGGCTAAGATGGGAATTGTTATGATGTTTCTATACTATGAAAATCTAGAGGCACTTCACAAGTGGTAAAGGTGGTTTTAGGGTGGCCTTGTGCAGTGGAGATAAGGTAAGCCAGCTTTTGGTACCTCTGCACATCACACACACTGCCTACTGTGGATTATCTTCTGTTTATCTCATCTTCCATGCATAAATGAATCAACTGACTTTTTAGCATGAAAAATGTCTGCAGCTATGATGCCTTACTTAAAAAGCAAAATATTCAGGGGAAAAAAAAAAATAATTCCGCAGAAGCGGAAGGTGTTACTGTCCCTCCTAAATATTCTAAAAGGCTGTAGTTCACAACATGACTACACTTCAAGAACATCACAGTTTTGCTAAAACAAGCTCAGAAAGGAATTTTATTTGTGGTTTAGAAGGATCTATTATTTCAGCAATGGTTTGAACAACTCCTGCTAACACATTTTATACCACGTTTGTGTATTCTCAGGAAAGCATTGTGTGGGAATTGCGCTATAGCGCTGTGCAAATGGTTTGGCTTAATGAAGCTGACAAGCTGCAAGACTTAATGCAGGTTGACATCATAACACTCCCTACTTGAGACAGTAACACATAGCTCTCAAAATCACTATGTAAAGGAGGTACGTTTCCCAGCAACGGAGAGATTAATTCATTTATCAAAGGCTTTCCAGTGACCAAGAGAAGTCCTCGGCATTCTCAACTTGGCTGAGATTACTTACTAGCAAGGGAGTAATGATAAAAACAACCATCTCTGTGTCATGACCCTATCTACTTATGGAGAGCACAGAGTTATTATAGGACGGGAAGTGTATAAGAACTCAGGTAAATGCAATCTGTCGTTCTTCATACTAGTTGCTACTAGCAGCAGTTTAAATAAACATGCTCAGCTGCAGAACTGTAGCCACCAGATGTTACATGTTAAATGATGAATTTTAGAGCTAACCTAGCCCTAATTTTACCCAACTTTGCAATCAGCCAGAAGGAGAGAAGTGAGACAAAAGACAATGCTGGTCAGCATCTGAGAAGATGTCTCATAAGGATACACAGATATGAGAATCAAGAATCTACAGTATTGGAGACTTTTCCTCCTCAAGTCTCATGTGCTCCATAGAATTTGATGAAGAAGGAAAAAAAAATATGCCATGCCTGAACAATTTCTCAGGAAAATATGAGGAAAAAAAGCTCTAACTGAGCAGATTATTGTTGGGGGGAGAAGAGATGAGTGTCATTAATGTGCCATATCTAATTAAGCACCAGAAGAGAGAAAAGACCATATATCCCTTAGCTTCTTGGGTTGCATTTATAGTTCACAGCATGTGCAGGCTAGGCTTAAAATTCATAGGTTATCCAGGTGTCAAATTCTGTTTTTTTCTAAAGAGCAAACTTATTTAGGTAGTGGAGATGTTCTTAACATGTAAATCATACTTTTCTACCAATTCTTAATTTTCTTGGCTTTCTTAGGCTCATAAATATTGGTTATTTTACCATCTTTGTAAATAATACACTTAACTTTTACTCACAGCAGAATATACTCCTAAATTTGTTGGTACACTTCATAAGATCTGTTAACTGTGGATTATAAAATAGCTAATTAGAAGTTTTTCTTCTGAATGCTAAACAAAAGCAGAGAATACTTTTGCTGAACAGCTGAAAAAATAAGATGTTTGAACATCATTGTTTCCAAATGCCGTCTGTCTAAAATTGTGAAATCTTTTACACATACAAGCCTTGGAAAAGAGTTAAAGACCTAATGAATATGGCTGTTTTCAACATGATGCGTTAGATTGAGCTGTTCCATGTTGCAATTTAATGTGTGCTGGTACGGATATAATCTTGTTATACTGCAAATTTGGTAGTGTTTCTATAGAGATCTCTACAGAGATGCAAATTACTTTTGCATGAGTTAAATGGAACTTCTTTAATCTGCATTCCATTTATCTGCAATTTCACAGGTCTAATTGCTTATAGTTTCTTAATGGGGCCACCTGGTTACTTCCATTCAGAAAATAGTTTTACATATTGTATGTACATCTAGGAAAGATACGGGTATTTATCAGTTCCATTGCTTTAGTGGCTCTCTGTCTCTGACAGACTTCATCCTTCCTCCACCCCCACACCTGACTATCTAGGTACTGTGAATTCCATTTTGAGATGTTTGGCTGCCACTGCTCTAAATACCAGGATCACTGACTTCACAGATTTAAAGATGGACACTTCAGGACTATTCTGCTTAAGTCTGGGCCTGTCATCTCATCAAAGTCTTTAGAACCACATCTAGATTCCTGTAGGAATTCCTAAGCATTACATACAAAGTTGGAACTGAACTTACTGGTGCAGAAATCTGATTTACCTACAGACAATGTAATACTGTTGTACACAAATAACCTGCTTTTGCTTTCCACCTTTTTTTTTTGATCCTAATTGCTGTAACTCATTTTTGCCACGTTCTGCCATCTGGTGAGAAGCAACACAAGCATTAACTTTTTTTCTTTCCCTTTTATCAGCTTCCAACTTGTCAGACATGAAAAAAAGATTTAGTACAAATGTATGCACTCCTTTTGGAGGACACAAACAGGAGCTAAACCAAAATTCTACATTATGATGATCTGTTCCCATGATTTTGGACTTGATTGACAAAAAAACAGATGGTGGGTTGGGTCCCACTACTACTCTTACTTTATTATGGCAGACTGATCATATTTATAAGAAGTACCCTTCCCTGCTTGGCTACAGCAGAAAAGAAGAGTTAATAGAGAAACTGATGTCGTTCAGACCATTTCATTTTAATGGCAGGGGAGCTGAGAGCCCATTTTTTTCTCTTTATAGAGCTCCCTGCCCTGCAGTATGCAATAAGCCTACTCTGAACATAGAGATTGCTGCTTGTTTGTGGTATTTTGACTGTATAGTTGGAAAGACATACCGCTCACAATGTGACACTGAGGAGATTAACAGCATTTAATTTTTCTTAGAATTAGTTTTGCTTCAGCTGAAATAGGTCTCATTATTCGGCTGAAAATCATCTGACTTTTTATGCCCTCCACAAGAAAATATTAAACTATTTTCTCCCTGCAAGGAAACTGCTTACAGATTTTATTGCTGGCTTTGTTTCTTATAAGTACGAGTTCAATAAGGCAAATTGGCCATTAGCATTTATGCTTTTGGAATAGCTGGGGGAATAAGTATTCCAATGTGAGGACAAACATTTTAGGGGAACTTTGATATGGGTGGCAAAAAATTGAACATGAATGTACATTTCTTCGAGAAATTCCCCTAATGAGTAACAAACAAAACTTTGAATGTATTTTTTAGATCTTTTTTTCTTAGACCATGAATCAGAGATGTTCTTAAGTTAGCTAAGGAATTTTAGAAAAATATCTCCAAATTCTCTCCAAGGTTTGCATGTTGCACCACATTTTAGGAAATGTTGCTTCGATACTGCAACACCCTCAGTAATTCATCATCATTAACATCAAAAGGGAAAGCAAAAATGATGAGAAGTGAGGAGAGATTTTGAAAGAAAATGTTATGAAAAACTTTTTTTAATTCTATTTTTATTATATAAGCTACTGGGAGCAAAAGAAAAACTAATACCTTGAGGAAAGTGGAACAATTTTGAGATTCAAGACAATATTCTGGTTTGAAAATAATTTGATTGATGTAGGCATAAAGTCCTACTCAGACTTCCTCTGCCCTTGTCTTCATCAGGATTTATGGACATATAACTGTTTTTATGATTCATGACATCCAACATGTAGGATTGGGTCCAAGACCTTTATACAAAAGTACTTCACACAGAACATAGAAGCATTGAAGACAAGATTATCTGTACTATTCAGAGAGTGAAAGGTGATTAATAGGGACCACAGAAAACATAGCCACCTCTGGATGATAAATACGTATTTTCAAAGTTTGATATGAAATCTTCTGTGACAGCAAGGCTGCAGAAGTTTATTACATGTTCTCTGGAGCTGTAAGTATTTTTGCCATGGCATCTTCAGGAAGCTATTACTATCTCAACAAAATCTCCTCACCCTGGAGTTGATCTGTAGGTTCATTAGGAAGGTGCTATTCATTGCATGACACAGGGGACTATCTTATGTGTGCAGTGTCCCACCGCAGAAATGGAACATGAAATAATGTGTTTTCCAATTCTCTTTATAATGTGGTCACATTAGATCAAACTTTTACAAAACTATCAAACTACAGTTCAACAAGGAAAAGCTGAGGTATGTGTAATTTCTTTTTCAAAGCCAGCTACTGATAATAAGGACAGTATATTCATGATCTAAACATTGCTTTTTAACAAGAAGATAGGATTCTATAGCTTGGAAAGATGTTAGTTTCTTCATTAGCATTCAAAACAGTCAAAGGCTACAGTCAGCAAAGTACTGAAGCACATGTTTATGTCCTTTTACTGTTGACAGGGCTTCAGGCACTTTTAAGTCTTCTGAAATATAAAAGGAGATAAAGCTAAGCATGTTCTGGACCGTTAAGTAGCAGCTCTTGGTGAAATGGTGCCAAATCTTGAATACAAGCAGGCCCTGAGATACTGAAAAGTGCACTTTTAAAATGTTTTATAGATTTTTTAGAAACTCTGAAAGACTTTACACTCTCTGCCTAGCAAAACTTCAAATCAGAGTGTCAACTGAATGCCCAAGCATAGCTCTTTTTGACTTTAGACCGTAGGGAATTACACAAATGCATCAATGGAAATTAGTAGGAAATGTAACTGTTCTTAGCCTTAGAAAATATGCTCAGGAATAATAAAAGATGCTTACTATCACAAACCTCATAAGAGAATCTCTCTCCTTCTTTCTTCTGCTCAGTGGATTGCAAGTCAAAGGCATTAGACAAAGACATGACACATTACAGACAAAGCACAAAGCACATATTCTACAAAATTTTCAGATACAGGCAAAACATACCAGTACATAAAAAAGCAAAGTATAGTCCAATACAAACACTAAATAAAGCTGCACTACAGATTGCAACACAAAACACCCAGTGCTGGTTGAACTTTACAGATCATTAGCATGTTTCTGTGAAATAGTGTTGGGTCTTTCTAGTATTGTCAGGATATTAAATAAGTCTTGTAGACTTTTTTAAAAACAGTTTGATTTTCTTTGCAAGCAGAAGTGAAGGCTGTGACTAGGTTGAAAACATGGTGCTAATGATCTCTAAGGAACTTTGAATGAACCAGGACACAAATATGATTTACCTCCTTTCCTCCCATGGACTCAAACATTTTCTCAAGCTGGACTCTTAATTGTTGAATGTTGTTCATCAAAATACAGGGCTACAAAGAGAGCACCAAATGTGAGAACGTGCACGTTATGTTCCTTTTATGTACGAATATGTGTATTCACAGCCTCTGGGCTGAAGACTAGATCTTCAGCAGCCCTACATTCCTACAATTGTGTTTTTTAGAGCAGGAGCTCAGGTTCCCAACCACTGCTGCTTTCCCTTCCTTCTTTAATTCCCATTCCTCTTTGCCAAGTCAGCAAACCCACTCAGCCAGCGACCACCCGTTGCACTTTTAAGACAGTATTGCCCCACAGGAAACTGAGTACCTCCTCCCCACAGCTGAGCAGTTTCCAGATCCCATTATGTCACATCCTGAACATATATCCCTTGTAATTCTATTCAGTATTACTAGCAACTACATCTGGTGGATTAATGCTGGTAGTACATTATTGTCTCTTGGAAAGCAGACACAATAATGATCAAAGTACTTCGGGAGTGAAATGGGGCGGGGAGGGGGGGGGGGGGGGGAAGGGATTGCCAGGTTGCTTTCAAGACACAGTCTTTGCAGAAAACTGACACCACTGTAACCCACATAACGGCCGATGCTTAAGTACTTGAATAAATCAACAGGCAATTTTGTTAATAACAATAATATTTCAGAAGAGTACATTTTGCGTAGCCTGAAAAGTTGGTGAATGAATAAGGCAATACAATTTTGTAAATGTATTATCTTTGGTAAACACATATATTAATTTAAAAATAATGCTGTTTAAACTCATTTCTTTAAGATGGAACACAGACCTGAAGTGTAAAAGGCAACACTTGCTGGATGAATATAAAGTAAGAAGTAAAACATGGATAAAATTACACAGCTTATTACAAAATTATGGAAGAAAGGATCTATTACCAGAATTTTGTGTACTCAGATGACATATGCTAATTTGGTACAGTGCAGGGGAAGCAGTAAGACGATACTTGCTAGAAGAGTTCTGGTTTGCCAAAGTCCGTGTGTTCTAATGCATAAGTGCATTAATCTAGACACTGAAGTAATGCATTTCAATAAAGCATACTTCTTTCAGACAACAAGAAGGTGATGGAATGGTTACAGTGATTGATACTCATTTCTACCTTTCTAGTTCAGGGCATGTTCCAACGTAGGGCTGAAAAATGGTGGGATTTGATTTTGGTATTCAAAAGATCAATAATAAAAGAACCTTTAATTAGTTCTACATTACTTTCAAAGGAATTTGGTGTCAGAGTCCTTCTCAACTGAAGGCAAAAAACCAGAGATTTGATCTAACTTCTTCATACTTACATTACTGCTTGTATAATGGTTGAAATATCACCTCTCTTCCTGTCTCTTGAAAAATCCACAAACCCTATTTCTTCTATTTGTTTGTCTACTTTCTATTAATTTCTGATTACTAAGACTGTGTCCTCCTCTCCTGTGCTTTTTCCTTTTTTCTGATGTATCCATTATTCTGGAAATTATCTACAATATCACAAATCAATGATCATGATTTCTGATGGGGGAATAAGTAGCTGAATATAAAATCTTGGTTCTTTTGTTGAATATTGCTATAAGATAAATACTTGATACCGAGGCAGTTTTCAAATTTTCCTTTGAGGCTTGCTAAAGTTGCTTTTTTAGAGCCTAAGCCTACCTTGGATCAATGGAAACTTTTCTATTGCTGTCAGTAAATAACAGAATCAGAGCTTAAAAAACCTCCTTATCTTATTATTTCATTGTCACCCCACCCTTCAGAATACTCTTTGCAGCAATTTACAGGAATCAGACAGCCAGATGCAACGTAAAAGTGAGTGGCAAGTACAATACATAAACCCAGATTTGTTTGTAAACTCTGACAGGAGGTGGAAGGTAAGAGGATGTTTTTAATTAGATACATGTCTTTGAAAAACACCTTTGATATGCTTTTATTTGAACAGTTTATGTGCACATTTTATAGTGTTTAATAAAAATAGTAAAATTATTGACTTGAAAAATGCCAAAATCTAACTTTAATCATAAAAAGTATTTGTTTTAATCTCCTCTATGAACTCTAATGCAGAAGATAGACTTTTAATATAATTGAGATCACTAAATTAAATGGTCTTTTCTTAAGCTAAAAGTATGTATTTCAAAAAGGTAGATTCTGTTAAAAGTTATGTCTCCCAAAGGCATTTGATAGAATACTTTATACCACAATGAGATTAATTCCATCTAAAGCCTTAGTAAAGATCAGCATATGAGGGTGACTCCAGGAATCAATCACTCCACCCATTAAGGAAATCTTACTGGACCAGCCTAAAGACTACACAAACAGCTTGCCTCAATGTCTCAATATTATGTATCAAAATTCATTTTTTCTAGAAAGCGTAAGCTTTTTATAATATTAACATTAAACTGAAAGAAATAGAAAAAAACAACTACAAATTTTATTTCTTTTTTTTTTTACATTCAATTTTGAGGATAGTTATGGCTCATATTGCTCAAACACAGAGACAGATTATTTTAGATGAAGTTTGGTTTGGACTGATTGACATCAAAGTTGAAGACATGTAACGCATTCACTCCTCCATGCTTGGGAGAGTGTTGTGTTCTTTTCAGCTCTGTATTTGCCCTGGGAGGGAGGAGAGGAATATGAAGAACGTGTATCTGTAAAGTTAAAAATGCATGAAGATTGAAATCCTGCTAGATTATGGGGATAAACCCCGGCAATATGGTGTGCTGGTCTGTCACACATCAACTGGTTTCTAGGATGTGTGGGAATGGTTCAAAGTTGCATCAGTGGAAGTTCAGGCTTGGCATTAGGAAACATTTCTTTACCAAGAGGTGTTCAAACACTGGAGGAGGCTTCCTGGAGAGGCAGCCGATGCCCCAAGCCTGTCAGTGTTTAGGAGGCATTTGGACAATGCCCTTAGTACCAAGCTTTAACTTTTGGCCAGCCCTAAAGCGGTCAGGCCGTTAAACTAGATGATCGTTGTAGGTCCCTTCCAACTGAACTATTCAATTCTATAACTGGTGTATTTCCTAGTGTTTTTACAACTATAAGTGTTTCTCCTTACAAAGGGATTGCCAAACTTGGCCTGGTTCCTTTACTCATTTCAGATGCTGAAAAGATTTACTACTGCCAGAAGAAAGATGTGTGGATATCTACTAAAATAAGTCTTTTCAACATGTTTACTGCAAAGGGCTTCAAGGTTAAGATGATCTGAAGTGGGAAGTTAAATCTGAGACATGACACATCTATATGCATAAAAGTCACTTCTCTGTAACAACTTGAGTATAAAACTTCTACTTAAGAATAAAGTTTTGAGTTTGGTATTTTTATTTATTAATTCTGCTTTAGGCAAAATTGTATAAAAGGAACAGAATGGTATAAGTCTCTCCTAGCAAATATATGTGGCCTGAAAAATTACTAGGTTTAGTCTTTTGTAATGTTGCTCATAAGCAGAACCCCCAATAACTGATGTTTAGCTGCAATAGATGTCTTTCTGAATTGTATTATTGTGTATACGTCGGTTACCTGTAGATTATGACACTGTCTCATACTACAGAGATCACTGGCAAGAACAAGCATGTCCTTAAGCCATGCACAGGGATGTGACAAATATGGCTGAGGTCTGCACGCGAGCTACATAAGGGCTGTACTTTTATAGGGGAATAGTATGAGGATGGGCTGCAATTATTTACGTAATCGTAGATTGATACAGCTGTACAAATTGCTACTAAATATAGCAGACATAGTGCTACATGTTGCCTGGCTTAGGATTACTAGCTTTGATTGAATATCAATGATACTAAAAAGTCGGTTTACAAGAACAATTTTCATTGGTCATGTTAAGCTATTGATAATGTCTTGAAACCACACCTTTAGTATCTATATCTTTTATTTCTGAGTCCATGGCAGTCTAGTCCTTCATTAGGGAGTCCCTTGTAAGTAGTGAGGCAACAAAATAGCACATGATTTTCTCTCACTGCTGCGTGCATAAAGCACAGAGAGCGAGTGGTAGTACCAGAAAGTCTGCACACACTCCCTGCATGGGGAACAACAACCTTATAAACTCTCTAATGAATAAATTGATAAAAAGAAGCAAGCCAACACAAAAGGAAAACTCAAACAAAAGTATTTCCTTTTGTTTGGGAAAAAACATGAAAATATATTCACCATATTCACCATTGTATAAGGCTGTTATCCAGGGAGTGTATCTGGCCACCTTGTAAATTCTTTTCTACTTAAATACTGAAGATATCAACTAGGATTCTCTAACTAATGCCACCTATTCCAGCTTTTACACAGCAATGTAAGCAGCTATGAAAACATGCTGACCTTATGAAAAAAATAAAGCAAAACAAAAATCCCTTCCTCCATACGTGCTGCTTCTCATATACCAAAGTGATTCCATTATCAAAAAGTACAGTAAATCATTTAAAGGTAATTTCTGGGGTGGAAACAGAAACAGGTTTTACTCACCACATTTTCTTTATCACAATATGAGCTGAAGTAATTTGAAATAATTACAGCATACTGAAGAAGCACTTTGTTGATAGTCTAGGAGAGAAGAATCTTTTATATTGTAAATTTCATCATATAAAAACAAAAATAATAAAAAACACAGAAAGGAGGTTTATATAAGTTATAGATTTTACAGATGCTTACACATTTATTACATAGTATTTTTCTAGATGTAATATAAATAATCCTGTAAGCGTATTTTCAACTGCCTGCAGAACAGATGGTACCGTTGTTCTTAATGGAATGTAATCTTCAATAGCAGACACACCTTAATTTTAGTCCTACTGTTTTTTAAGAAGCATTGAGAGCTCTACTCCTTGCAGCGTGCTACGTACTTAATGGAGCAGTAGCAAGCTCAAAAAATCCACTATGGTGACAATGCATAAATTAAAAATGTAATGGGAAAATAAGACCAAGGGAGCACTGTCCAAAGCCTGGCAATATGAGCTTACCTTACAAATATCATGTAAACAGGAACTTTTTTTGCAAATGAAAAACTGTTGCAATGGAAGAACAGGAATAAATGTAAATGCAAACCTTTGTAAAGTCATCAGGACTCTAATGGAAATCTAAAGTTTGTGAGGAAATGTTTCAATCCAAATAGAAAGCTGGCCTAACAAAGTTGAGTTTATCAAACAGCAGATGAATAAAAACTATCACCTCAGGTTTTCAACCAAAAATACTTTATTGCCATCTCACCCTTGCACTGACTAATTAGACAACTGCATTTCACTAAATTACTCCATTAATGGAATTGCAATCAGCGCTTAGCAAGAATAATAACTGATTGTTGCATGTCTTTCTAAGGATCCCAGCCAGAGATAGAAAGATTGATTCTAAACAAGATTGGAATTACTTAGCCTTGAAGTACATGGCAATACAATGCCACTCTCTCTGAAACTTAGTTGAGATGCATTGATTTTAATTTACCTTTGCAAATCTTCTCATTAAATGAGATAGTGCTTCTGGATTAGGACATTCCAGTTTCCTAATAATCTCAAAGCTTTGATTGAGCTGTGTGAAGACATCAACCACAGAACAAGAGAAGAGGGCATGATCTGATGTTTGCTGAAACTAGAGAGAAATGTTAAAATTAGTTAATACTTGTTCAGAGATCAAAAGTGTACTGATTTTCTTAGCCTTGAAATTCTTCCTCGTGTCATAAAACTTTGTACCTAAAAAATAAATTTTAAAAAGTCTCACTGATAATGCTGAGAAATGTGGCTTCCCACATTTCTATTACTTTCAAACCTCTTAAAAATAAAATTCTCTTTCATGACGTCAGTACTACATCAAAGTTAGGTGAAACCACAGATTGAAGTCTATGGGGAACTCAGGCAGATGGAGTTAAAGCAGGAATTTATCCATGGGGTTATCTTCCCAGAACCATTACTGACTGTATCTTGTGAGTCTAACTCCAATACTGTGGGACCAAATGCACTTCTGGTTTTGCAGTACTAAATAATTGTCTTAATACTTTATTTTCTTTAAAAAGTAAAGGCTCACCCCATCTTTTTTGTCTCTTTCTAGTGCTCCATGAAGAAATTCCATTGAGACATCCTCATTTTCATCCAGCCACTGAATGACAAATGGTTCAAACCACCTGAAAATTAAAAAACAATTCCGTAAGGTAAAGTAAGTAATGTTTCATAAAGACCCTGAGAGGAGAGATGCCATATCACCCAGTAGTTTGGCATCTTGTGTCTTCACATCTGTTCTAGTTGTTAAAAAGTCTATCATCCTAGAAGAACTTTTCTCATGAAAGACACTGGCTGCCAAAAGGTCTTTCAGGCTTCAGTTCCACAATGCTTTAACTGGTCTATCCTATTCATGCAAAATTAGCAGTAGCCACCAAAGAAATGCATCCATGCTTTGCAGGTCATCATATTCTGCACATTTATTTTTATTTAAGAATGTGTCTGTTATCAATATTGGTTCTTTGTTAACATCTATTTTTTATTTGTATGTGAAATAACTTGGATAAAACTATGCTTTAAGAAAACATTAGCTGTGTTTTATTTTTATTTTTTTAAAAATCAACACAATAACAGGCCCCAAACCACCTCAGCAAATCAGTAGATTTGCAGAAGATTAAGGAATGAGATTAAGGATAGCTCATATAAAAGGACAGGATTAGATGTTTTAATGGCAGGAGGAAAGGTGAAAACGAAAAGAGCAGCTGAATATTAACCCAATGAAGTAAGGATAATTTCAGTAGTATATCCCATTAGCATTGTGTTTTTACCCAAATTTGGGTATGAAACAAATGCAGGGTTCTGTAACTAATACTGCTGCTGTTCCCACATTTCATACCTTTCTCAGGCACTTCTGCCCAAAATATTTTGTCATCTGTGAGGACCTGTAGTTACAACAGTTGGATAAAGTATCCTATTAAAATAGTTAATCGCACTTTCAATG
Organism: Falco naumanni; assembly: GCF_017639655.2. Classification (NCBI taxonomy): domain Eukaryota; kingdom Metazoa; phylum Chordata; class Aves; order Falconiformes; family Falconidae; genus Falco; species Falco naumanni. The sequence continues at coordinate 17,702,466 of NC_054060.1, read as the reverse complement.
CCTGGACTATTTGATTTGATAGAATGAAAAATTAAAGAGGAGGAATGTGAAAAGCAAAGAGCTGTCAGAGCTATGCACCCTGAGTTCTTGCACAAATGTGAGCATAAATATTTGACCAAAACAAACCTTGCACCAAGCCCAAACTCCTGAAAGCCTTGCCTATACACTACTTACAGGGAGTATTCAGGCACTGCGTCCTTGAAAGCAGAGAGTTCTCGCACATATTCATTATAAAACCATTTCACTTTGAAGTGCAAATTCATATAATCCGTGCTTTTGCATAACCGCTGCTTTTCATGTTCTGTAATAGGAGTTGAAATAAAAGCATTTAATAGCATTCTAACAGTAAATAACATTCTTGTGCCTCAGTGCACTAGTGACATAATAATACAGTACTTGCATTTTAAAGCACAGTTGGTTTGATTTTTTTAGCAGTGCTAGTACCCCCAGTTTCAATTTTCAGGTTCTGAGTACCCTTAGGGAAACCAAACCAAACTGAACCAAAGACCAGACCACAAGTTAGGCTTTTCAACTCTCTCCACTGCTGTGAGGAAAACTCAAAAATTTGCTGAGTTCCTGTTCTTCAGGTTATTCTTCAGTTGTTACAAAACAGTTCAGAAGCTCTATCAGGTGTCAAGTTAAAAAAGACAATGATAGCTATGTAGCAGCCAAATGAAGCAATGTATATTTATGCCATATATATGCCAAGTAGCATATAAATGCCAGTCCTATATGAATCTGTGAAATTTGCACTAGTAAATGGGCTGCATTTATCACATAAATTTAAGAAAAAGAAAGAGGAGACTCCGCTGCTCTACAGCCATCTGATCTATACGTGGCACAAATAAAAAAGCTGGTTTAATAAAGCATTTTTGAAGTTTTTCAAATAGGCTTCTCCACCCTCTCAGTGTCCTCCTGTTTTTAACATATGGGATATGCAGATGACCATGGATGGCAGGAGTCATGAAGCCACCTGTAACCACTTTCTGCATTTTTAAAGACTGATTTGATTAGTTTGGAACAAACGCCTGTCTTTCTTCCAGGATTATGGTCCTTATTTTAGCTTATCCACTATGCTCTGCAGTCTTCCCCATCCAGCCTGTTCAGATCCCCAGACCACTCTGTTCTTCCACTCCATCAGCTAACTGGCATTTCATCCTTGCTCAAGTCTTTAATTTCCTTCACCCACAGCAGGAAGCCATGGATACAAATCTTGGACAGAGTAATCCTTCTTTCACTTACTGCTCACAGCCTCCTAAAACCTCCACAGATCTCATCTGTTTGAGGTGCCATGTCGCTTGCACATCCTTCCTTAAGCAAGAGATAATCTCTCCTTTTCCAGGTCCCTTAAAAAGTGACCTAATACAGATGTTTGGCACAAATGCCATTCTTGTGTAAATAGTATGTATTAAGAGCTTACCTCTTTCAAAACTCCTTGCTCTTTACTTCTGCTTGAGTCATAACATAGTATTACACAATTTTTTCATATATATTTGGATGTGAGCCTGATTTTATATAACAACAGGAGCATCCCATCCTCTGTCACACACACTCCTGAATATATCACTCAGTTGTCTGTCAAGGCAAATGCACTATGAAATACACATTTTTCAGATCCGACCAGGTACATTAATAGGAATTTTTTAGTTGTATTATTATGCCAAATCAGCACTTCAGTAATATCACTGAGCCATACAAGAAATAAATATTTTGAAAGCATATTATTATGCAGTGAATTACTGAGTTCTGTGGGAATCAGCTTATCAAGTGCCCCTGTGGGCTCTTACTGCCTTTTAAGCATTATGTTAGCACTTTCACATTCAGTGCCTTTTCATCCTTCTCCAGAAAAATCAGGAAATCAGTTTCTGTCTAAATATTGCATTTGTTAATGCCCAATTGCTATCTCAGAGTACTAAAAATTCTTCCTAGCATAGTATCATTGTTTACTAGCCTTAAACATAACCACAGAGAGAAAGATGTATGCCTACTCTAATGGTTCTTACTTTCTACAGACCCGAGGAATCTTATTTTTTTACTCTGGCAGGAGTTTTTCCACAATCTATTATTGTAGACAGCTAGATGACCAAACTCATCATTGCTCAATAAAAGGTAGTTCTTACAAGTGAGACCAGAACAATTACCTTATTGCTGTCACATTCACTGCAAATCTACTGCTTAAGTCATTTTAAAGAAAAATCTGTCATATTGCAACCCCAAAGAGTGGCATTTCTGAAATTAATAGCATTTTTTCATTCAAGTGTTGCATGAATGGGTTATTTGATTATACAATGCAACTTAAGAATGTTTGCTATAGTATCACAAACCAATTCAGTTTTAGAAATTAGCTGCTGCCAATGATGGGCAAACTTGTCCAGGGGGTACAACTCATACAATACCATTCACTGACATTTTGTTAAGTTTAGATCTAGGTGATAACACATCAGAAATGCGCACAAAAGTAATTCATGAATAACTGGGTTTTTTTTCTTCAGGCTGTCATACCTTGGAAAAAATATTTTAAAAGAGCCTTCTAGGATATTACTTGTAGTTACATATAAGTGAAAAATGCATCCGGAATCCTTAATATTAACCTATGAGAACATCAGAAGATACTTCACATGATCTACAAAATAATTTTGTATCCTTGCATATTACCTCTTCAGTTTATATAAACCAAAGAACAGAGGAGACAGGTGCCCATATGGAGTCAGCCCATGACAATTTTAACTGGATGGTATTAGATGGGTTTATCCACAGTAACCATGGATTTTGGTTAGACAGCATAGGAACACCACTGTAGGCATTCTGAGTTTCAATTAGGACCAGACTGCTTTCTTAACTTCTGAAAAATGTGTGCAAGTTAATGCAAATGTGAGAAAACATAGGATATATTTAGGCAGTTTGGAGATCTATGTCTTTTTTCCTGGAAAGAAAGCTGGCACCATGTTTTCCTATGCATATATATCCATTTTGGACTTCCTGGAAGACAGATGTAGTAGCTGCGCAATACAACTCTTTGTAAAAAAGTCCACTCTTGCTTTGCAAAATTATCATACTACTGAGTCAGTCTTGAACTAAACCTGCCAATTACACACTGTGCAGATATGCTCAGCAGAGATCATGACCAAAATACTAGACCTTTCTCAGACTTGATTCTAGATAAATGTAATCTCCAGTATAGTAAACCCAATATTATTAATCCTTTTTTGTGCTGCTACTTTTATGAGATGTTTTTTTATATGCATCTGTTAATCTACTGAGTTTCTTAACAAGGACGTTTGCAGTTCCCACTGCTGATAATGGCACATTATCCTATATGATGAATCAGTGAAAAAAAATACTGATAAGATTTCTGTAAACTGTAAAATTTTGTAATCTTTGTGTAAGGGGCACTTTAACTGCTTTTATCTATCACAGTTCCAGTAAGAGTATCTTTTTTACAGAATTGATTACACTGTGGGGTTGTGTTTTTTTTAACATCTCCTTAGGGGTAACGCTCTAATGCACATATGCGTTCCACAGGTTTTCAGTAACAGACACTGTAACTGCAACTACAATGAAAAATGTATGAAAAGTCGTTCCATCTTAGTTGTACAAATTATGATTACAGTAACAGAAGACTTCCAGTAAGCAACAGCACTGAGGAAAAAAAAAATAAAAATCTGTTCAGGTGTTGTGTAACCAAGAAAGAAATTTTTTTAAAAGACTTTATGTAGCATGCATTGTTATATGCAGTGTGTTTGGTGTATAATGAAATCAGCCACGGACCTGCTAGCAGATAATCTAATTGCAGGCAATTGTTCTTTTACAGAAAAATGTATGAAAAGACCTTGCAGAGAGGGCTTTTTTTAAAGGGCTCTGTAGAGAGACAAGGTACTTTCCTCACAGGTCTGTGACCAAACAGCAATGCTTTGGAATCATGTATTTCTTGCTCGTTTTTCCAGTAATTACTGAGGAAAGCAGAGAATATTTTCTTTAGGCAGCAAACAAAGAGAAACTGCAATACAACTGTTGTGCTTTGGTCCAGTGTTTGTAGAGTCATAGCATTTTGTCAATTAAGTTATAACGATGACTTATTAAGCAGAAACATCTACATGACACTAGGGACAATGTCATTTAACAAAATGGAATAGAATCTTGTTCACTACAGAATCCTCCTTCATTTTTAACCTTGAGGTAATAACATGACTGAACATCCATGTAATTTTTATATAGATTAGTTGCTAAAAAAGGAAAAAAAGGGTAATTGAACAACTTTCATAGAAGACGACCATTTTAAGTATTCAGGTAATCAACTTGATATTTTGTTCAAGTCTAATTTTCCCTTATTTGGGAAGCTAAGAGCAAATTTTTTTTTTTTCTACAGCAGTTTCCTAGTTACTGTTTTTTGGAGCAACATGCAGTTAAACTGCTTGAAGGGTTCTAATGAGATTGTTTTAAAGAATATTGGAAATCCTTATGAACAAAAAACTGCAAGAAGGAAATCTGTTTATAAAACCCGAACAAATTAACTAGATATACATAAATATGTAACAAAAAGGCCGATCCAGTTTCCAGGCTTTAAAGATAATTTTTCAGAGATTAATAACTACTGCAAAGAATATTTATGTGTAGCAAATTAATTACATCACAGTCAGTTGGTTTGACGTTACATACACACCTAACAAACTGTGGGTTTATTAAAATGGCAGTAACTGAGACTAAGCATAAGGGAATTGTGTCTGGATTAACTGTGATGGATTATTCCCCATCAAAACTCAGATGCTATTTTCAACCATTGTGACGTAACTCCGTATTATTTCCCCTAATTACTTATCAATCATTCTAGAGACTACGAGCTGCATATTTTATCTATTTCTTTCACAACTGTTGTTTCAGAAAGCCTGCTATTTCCAAACTTTCAGTCGCATCATTGGGAAGTATTTGCATGGCACATATGGAGTATGGCTAGTGGAAGAAGAGCTCTTAAGGAAGTCCTATGAGGAATGATACTGATTGAATATAAATTGGTATTCCTCCCTCTGAATCACTGTGGAAGCATCACACCAGTATGATGAACCTACGTTTTGGACAGAAGTAGAAGTTAACCCTTTGGGCACTTGATCCCAATGCAATTTCCCTACAGTACAGGGGCTGCTGGCTATGCCATTGCCTCTTTTAATGTGAGCATCATGCTCACAGTGCTCCAGACTTAATCCCTGTGCTGCTGAACTGAACTGAAAGACTGATTGAATGTAACATACTGGATCAGGCCACAAATGAAGAAAAATGTAAACTTAAACAAATTTAATAACCAACTGAGGCAGAAAGATTACATTCTACTAGACAGCTCATCCCAGGGTTCTCGTACTTTGCTAAAGGCAATGGAAGTCACTGGTTATTAATTGAAATACACAGAAGGACACAACCAATCGATAAATATGTATAATTTGTATTGCTCTTGATAACGTGAAATACTACTGGCCTTTCTGAAGGGGCTCTTCGTGTCAAGATAAATATAAGAAACCAAAATTTGAAAACCTTCTGTTATTATCTCCTTTTTTGGACTGCACTTATAACTGATTTACAACTAAAACCCTCTCTGCTTCTCCTTTTAAAAATATATTGTATCCTTCATAAGAGACTTCTACATATTCAATCTTTTCTCTGCATTTACTTGGAAGTTTTCACCAAAATATCTTTGAACACTTAACAAACATAATGGATTACACCTTGAACATCTCTATGAGGTGATTAAGCTGTGCTATTACATTTTACAAATGTGAAGCTGAGGCATGGGGAGACCAAGTGAATTTACTAATGGAACATATATAAACTATGAAAGGCAGTGTAGACCTTATTCAAAGATTTCTTAACCACAGAGTCACATTTCCTCACTGAACAGAGACCAGGGAAGGAAGGCAGACTGTCTCATTCTGAATTGTGAGAAAAAATGGATTTACAGTTCTTTTTTTTTCTTCTCATCTGCAGTGGAAGCGTACTAATCAATCCTTGACTTAATGCAGTGCACTTTAAAAGCTGCTATGACATTGCCCTTTATATTCAAGGAGGAGCTGTCAAAGTGAGCAGTTGCTTCACATTTCACAGCAGGTACAAGCAAGTTCAGAGCCACCTGCTTAGCATCTGAAAAGGCAGAGCTGCACATTGCTTTGAGGGAGAGGTAAACTGCTTAAGTAAACTTCAAGGGCATCAAATACCAATGTTACATACTATCTAAGAGATGCAACATGCAATATCATGAGAGGTGTGTGAATCTGCTGCAAACAAGCCTATTTCCTACCACAAAACATCGCATTTGCCATTTTTTACCTGCTGTGTTATTATATTGAGTAAACATTTCAAATTACTTTAGGCAAATTCACTTTGGTATCTTTTTAACATGAGTTGCTTTTTTACTCCTTATTGAAAATTTAGCCTATTAGTCACAGCAATTAATTACAATTTCACAGTCAAATGCTTCCAGAAAAGTGGAACACGCACTCACGATGCAAGATAAAGCAGCTTGATTAAGTGTACACTTCCTCTGTCCTGCCTGCAACTAAGACAAAGAAAAATGCCAGTACAGCAAATAATTTAGTAAGATCAACCTCAGTATAACTTTTACCCTTCAGTATCACATCAGAGTGAAATTTATGTACCATGAAAGGTAAACAGATCAATAATATTCAAAGAACAAACACTCAGAGTCAAAATTCTGTATCTGGATATACACGGCTACAGAAGGAAGTAAGTAATTGCTTCCAAAGACAAATAACCTGAATTGTGCTTTGTTACTGTTAGTGGAATTCTTGCTTTGTGCATGAATTAACCATGGAAAGCCTAAGGACATGCAAGCTATGAATGGAGCAGAAGTTGCCCATCCTATGTGACATGAGATTTATGACAATAATTAAAGGCCTAGTTCTGAAGAATATAATTTCAAATACTTTGTACTGAAGTTTCAACGTTTATTCAAAGTAATCACACAATCAGAAAGTAATAAAAGACGAAATGCAATGCTGGTATAGGAGTCTAATTTACATTGATTAGGCTTCCATAACCCTCTAATATGTATAAAAATTGCAAAATTAAGAGAGAATATGCATGATTCTTGGGAAATTTTATCACATAATTAAATGCTATATTCTAATGATTGAATCTGGGAGGGAAAAGAAAATAAAGTAATAAAGTAAGCCTTAACTGTATTGGGTTACTGCCGAATACTGCTGAAAACCGCTGAATACTCAACTTTGCATCTTCTATGTAATTTTTATGACAGGTTACTTTCATTTACTTATTGTTTCATTTTTCAAAAATGTATCTTTCCATAAAGGAAACATTTAGTCTTGATTCTCTGCTCTTTGCCTTGTCATAAGAGTGCAAAGTGAGCATAAAATATTACCAAATAGGCATGGTAGCATTTTATAAGCAATTAGTAGAATGAAGTACAAAACAAGAAGAATCAGGCAGCAAGATAAATGTGAGGTTGCACTTTAATAATTAACTGTGCTGTACCTGGCTCTGCCTGTAAAGCAGAAGCAAAGGCAAACCCAGAGGTGTTCTCTAATTGTTAACCAGCAAATTGCATGTGAGGCTTATTAAAAGATAATGTGAAAACAAGCACCTTTAATGGATTTATCCTATTCCCCTGGGGATGCTGGAACCAGTATCCAATATTTAGTTTAGAACTAATGTATTCGCCCATAAGAGGAAATGTACCTCTGTATCTACAGAGAAACAAGAGACTAGTGAAACTCTGTATGTGGGAAAAGTCCTGAAAGTAAAAGGCTGAGTCTTCAACTTAATAAAACAGAGGCCGGGAGAGGAACAGAACAGTTGTTTGCTGAATGAGGAAAGATTTTATGAAGCGTCTTAGTGTGAAGTTTAAGAATAGGCAGGATTAAAAATAGCATGCAGGTTGCTTGTTATTTTTAATTTTCTCTTACTCAAATGTTTTACTCTACTTGATAAAGAAAAATAGTTTAAGAAAGCTGTCATTGGTTACTGTTTCTAGAAGGACAGAAGTCTAAAAAATAATTGGATTTACAGGGTGTTTAGCTCACAGAATTCATGAAGAGGTGCAGCAGCTGGGTTCCACTCCTACTCTGCGGATATTATGCAACTCCACTCTGACAGAGATGAGGGGAAGAAACCCCTCAAGAAATAGGACAGGGAAACTCAAGTCCTAGCTGCCGGCCTACTACATGACTGCATTTGGGGAATGTCCTGTAGGAAGAAAAGGATGAACCTTTTCTCCAACCAGCAGATGCAGAACTGCACTGAACAATGCAAGTCCTGTAAGTGACTTACTGTGGGGACAAAGTCACAGGTTTTTTTTTTTTCCTTCCCTCCCCCCCCCCCCCCCCCCCCCCCCCCCCCCAAATGATTCTGGACAAAAGACATAACTAGTTTTTGTAAAAGTGCGAGCTGCAGTGAAGTTGTAACATCTTACTGGTGAAGAACAGTAATCAAGGACAAGAAGAAAGAAGACGTAAGTTATTCTTCTGGGCTGAGATACCTAATAAACTACAGGAGGAAGCCCTGGCTGCCCCTGGTATGAGAGCTCTCTCCCTGCTCCTGTAAGTGATATACAGCCCCTTCAGCTCAACAGAACATTTCTCTCTTATTTGCCTACTGAACTCACTGGTTTCTGGAAAGGACTGGGCTGTGTGAGCTATAAATAACCCATAATTATAATCAATTTAGGGTTCATTTAGTGCACCATTTACAGTCTAATAAGCTATCTAGCATGGTAGGACTAGCATACGTTGACTAGTAAAATTGTCTTGCTCACGATCAGGCAACGTTCAGGAGAAGTTTATACACAAATGTTTTACAGTCAGTGACTGCCAGGGTAAGAGCTAATAACAATGTTTCAGGACAAGATTAATATTCAGTGGTTAAAAAGATTACATAAGGCCAGAGTTTTCATTATTAAATATATGGGACAATATACACTGCTATTATTGAGTGACAACTTTAAGACTAAATAATGAAGTCAGGCATTCACTGATGCACTGCAATTTTCTAGTAACATCTGCTCCTATGAATACACCTACAGTCAGACATAAAGAAGCTTTAACTTATTAAGATTACCATAGACCTGTGCTGCAGTGTAAACACCCAGTAGCATTTATTATTGTTTTTCTGGTTCAATATATAAAATTAAAGGAAGTGTGTTAGGGAATGACCAAATGTTACAGCCGGCATGCCCCCAAGTACAAGTTTGTGCCATGCTAGAGATCTCTGAGATAGTCCCAAGTAAGATGACACATTGATACAACAAAATATGATGCCACGAAGAAATACTAACTTAACTCCTGGGAGCAGTTCAGTCCACTTTATCTGTCTTAATTAGCGGGTCTAATTAACTTCAACAAAATAGTGCCATTTGGTACGGCTACAGTGCTTTTTAGGCAAGCCTAAGGATCTCTGTGTTGCATGTAGATAGGTACTCAGCTGGATTTTCATACTCACAAAGCTCAGCTCTCTGGCATGTACGGGATGTAGCTGCTATTAATATCACTGCCTGTTACTCCGACCAAAGAACGCTTGTAACGCCCCCCTTCCTCCAATTATGTTACATTCAATCTGATCGATTATCTGCCAAGGGATAATTTTTTATTAACTCCAACCATAACCACCTTGTCTCTGCCTTCACAGTCTCTCTGAATCCCCTCTGACACTACATACTATTCCTCAGGTCTCTGAAAAAATTAGGTTGGAATTTTGTTGAAATTCAAATATTTGGTGAAATGTGTGAATGCAGAATGAGATTCAATAAAACAAAAGCTTGCATTTTAATACTGAAGAAACCCTGCATTCTGGTGGATGCTGCCCTGTTCTCCTTTCCATAACCTCAGCCGCACCTCCCCAGATCTGCTCCGTAGTCTCCCTTTAAGTCAAGAGTCTATTCTGTCTTAAGGGAAACTTCATAAAGCTGGAGTGAAAATAGACTTGAAATCTGTGACCAAATGGTGTGACCTTTCTCTGGGCAGCATTAGCCTTGCTTTTTTTTTTTTTTTCCTTTTCTGTGCTGTCCCTGTGCACAGCATCAACTCACAGAGCTGCTGCTTCTCTTTCAAACCACTTTTATTAGTTTCTGTCATGAAAGAGGAATCTGTCAGAGAAACAGGAAGACGATAACTGCTTATGTATTGGGGACAGCAGCAAACTTAAAAAGCAAACCTACATTAAAATGGTGTAATGACTTTCTTATTTTTCTCCTGTTTTTACAAAGCCTGACACTTCAGAGTCTTCACTCTGCAGGATTGAGGCTGTTTATTACTGTATTTACCCAGCAGCTCATTCATTTCTGGCCTGATCCTCGTCTTGACTTCTGGCCACTACCAGAATTACATTATCATAATAACAGCCATTAGAATGTTCTCTAACAGACTGAATAGCTTTGGACATTTGATGTGACCTATTCAAAAGTTAGAGATACAAAAGATCCAAAAAAGATATTTCTGAGAATGCAGAATAAAAAAAGATAAATTTGTAATTGCATGTCTAATTTCAGCTCATTACTCTGTCATCATCTTTTAACCTTCACATCTTCATACTTGGAAAGGAAAAGATTTCTTACCATATGAAGTCAGTAACAAATCACTTGCACTGCTGGTGAAATTCTCTCTCTCCTCATTTGTTTGTACCAAAAATACAGAATAATTTGAGGACCAGACAGTACCAATACATTAACATCCTATAAACTCAGATATGCTTGTGTAAACTAATTGCCAAACAACAATGTATAATCTATCACACAAATCACTGTTGCTTCACGAATCACCTGCAAGGAAGGAAAAAAAAAAAAAAAAAGAGGGCCAAATCTAACAAAGTCAGCTCTCAAAGAGAAACATGTGGTACTTTCTCCATGCAAAATCTATACATGACGATAATCCCAAGCTCCTTAGATCAGAAAAAAATCAGAACCGGTGTGAACTTAATTTGTTAATGTTTGCATAAGACTTTTAACACTAACCAAAGGCTGAACTTAAGGTGGAAGAAAATCTAGAATGACACGTTGAACTCAATACCAGATTTCAGTACAGCAAGCCATTTCCCCCGGCAGCAGACATCTGCCCTGTCTCATGCATATTCGCTGCCTTGGTGCTCATAGAGACACGAAGCTGCTGTGTTCTTCTCCAGCCGAAGGCCACTGCTAGGAAAGCTGCGGTTCCCTCTGCCTTCCCCATGTCACAGCAGCAGCCTCCCAGCAAGGCTGTCCTGGGTGAGGATCAAGGGAGAAGGCCAGGCAGAGCGGTGCAGTGACGGCTGGTGGCTGGCTCACAGTGAGAGGACACAGCCGGAGCAGCCACTCTGAACTGCGCTCAGGAAAAAGGGGGAAAAGGAATGCAAACGAGATGTTCCAGTGTTAGTATTCTCTTAGAGAATGAAGTTAGGACATAAGCATTTCCTGAATTTAAGATGATGGGAGTGGCTGGATATATTTGGGAATATATAAGGCAGGAAAAACTAGAATCATCTTGGATGAGCTAATTTAATCTTTATCATATCAGCAATCCTTTTGCAAACAATGTTGTACATTTCATTGCTTCTTGACTGGATGCAGAAAGGAATCAACTCTGTAACAAAAAAAGATGCTGCTTCAGGAGATTAATACTAAATGGAATCAGGCAAAGATTGCATCCCAGCCCTGGACACTACCTATGAACAGATGGTAGCCTACGTTAGTAACTTGGAAGGCGAGACTGGCATAGCAAATGCAATGCATTTTAATGAACTCCATTAAAACCATGAGGATCGAGTGTAACCACGTTTAAGGGCTCGCTCCCAATCTTGTAGAATTCAAAGCAAAAAATGTTATTGCCATTAACAACTGGAGAATCAAACTCAGTTTATAAAATATCCATGGAAAGCGTTAATGATTAAAACCCAGCAAAGCTGGAGAGAAGCAGCATGCTAATCTGTATTTTGTGACCAGATTTATTGAGGTTCCTGTTTAGGAATGAAACCACAGAAGGTGAAATTATGTATATTTATAATAATTTATAATTAATTTAAATGCCTCTTAATTACTATTTATACACAGGAACTGTTTCACTACTGATTCTTGGAGTGACTTAGAATTTCTAATGACAAAAATTGCATTTGCTTTCCTCAGAAAGACAGTATCCACAGCAACACTGAGATGAGACAGTATGTAGGGACTGGTTTGGAATAGAGATGGAAAGTCAAGTGTCTCCTAATGAGTCTTCTACTATTTCCCTCTGCAGAATTAGGATATTAACATTAATATCTGTTTTATTTGATCCAGCCCAGCCTTCCACACTTAATGTATTGTATCACTAACTTCTCCTCAAAAGCTTCCTGTTCTATTCTTGACAACCAAGAAACAAACCATGGCTTGAGCTGAAGCTGCCTTTTGAGTGATCAGTATGCTCTACGTAGCACACAGAGTGAAAAATCTTGTGAATTATGTTGTTGCAGTACAGAATATTTATAGTTCGATGGCTAAACCGCTGGGGTGCTCAGGGATGTCTGTGTGCAGAGCATAACTATACATTCAAAGTTATGAAAGCATGACAATATAATGACTATTAGAAATTCTTATTAATCTGTGCTAGCTATCTATGAGTGCAATCACAACATCAAGCTGCTGAGCAGCCATTTCTGATACTTGTTCCTGATTTACAGCCTCTCCTGATACAAGCTTGTTCTCACAGATGTAACCAGGAACATGTTCTAAACCAAAATAGTGGTTCTCATTTGGTCTTCACGCTTTTGACTTCTTTGATCACTCTCAAAGTCATGACTTCAATAATGATCTAAACGTTCACGTGAATATACGTATTATTACCAATATTTCTATCACTAATTAAGACCATTTCCTCAATTCCTCTCTTATGTATTTTTAAAAAGTTTCATGCAGGCATTTTAACTTGGTTTTCTGCAATAGCCATATTTTAATGAGTGGCTTCCAAATCTTTAGGCGGAGATTACCTGCTATATATATATAAAAAAAAGTATATTTTACCTACGGTTAACCACAGCACTATCTTAAAGAACAAAAGGAAACTGCATTTGATTCTGCTGGAGCTAGAATGAATACAACCTGCCTTTTGAACAAAAAAACCAAAGGTTTACTTATCTGTGTGTGTTTCCTCCATAAATTCATTCCATGAATGTTTCTTACAGGCAAGTTAGCTATTTTCGCCAGCCAGAAAGTATGGAATGCCTACAATGCCCCCTGGCAAGCATATTTGTGGTTCTTCTGACATTGATGATTTTGTCAGATTTAGGTAACAAGAAGTAGCATTTCAAGTTAGAGTTCTTTTGTCTCCTTCTTCCACAGATAACTTCATATAGTCACAGTGCAATGATTTTCCTCCTGTACAATGCTTCTTTTTTACTATCCTATGAAACATCTGAAATAAGTATGCCAGAAAGCTCTTACCACCCACAGAAATCTGACGCCAGGTGTGATTTGCAGTGGAAATCAGTCTTGGTGAACTCTCTAGTGTAATTGATAGTTTGTTCTAATTACCTTCCAGCGCATATTTCATGTCCTGGGCAAACAGAGTCCACATGATTTCAGCACTGACCTTCCCCATGTTCAGCTCTTGAGGGAACCTGCAATCAATCACATTAAATCAGTTCACTTGCTGCTGAAAATTATGCTTACAGCTGCACAAATATTTCCAAAAAATAATTCCTCTAGTATGCATTTACCATATTTTGTGCTTTGTATAATTATGTGAACCATCCAGTCTTCAAATAAATACTTTCCTTAGTCTGATGTCAGGGGCCTAAGTAAGCAATTAGTTGAGTGTTGCACACATCCCCTCACATGACCCTTTACATCAAGAAATGTCCATCTATCTTGCTGATAACTCAACTTCAGATAAATCAGATGGCTTATGAAAAACCAGGAACAGTTGGTTCAGGTGTTTAGCAGCTACAGGTTTTCCTTAATTCCCTTGTTACACTGGAAAACAGTGAAGCTTTCTGTGGAGCTGTATTGGTTTATACTAGTTGAATCCAACTCACTGTTTGAAGACGTGTACCTTGAAGTATGGATAAAACAGTAAAGAATATAAAAGGTGGAAAAATGCTTAATTTTGATTCAAAATTTTAGGTGTACCCTTATACTTTGTGTCATCTTTGAAAAACAGTTCTTTTTAGGTATCTTTTAAGTATTTTCCCACAGATTTTTCATAGATTCCAGCTGCTTCTTATTCTATGTAAAAGAAAAGCTTTAATCTTTCACTTACCATCTTCCCTCTTAGCTACTAGCAAAAGCCAACATTTTAGTGACAAGCACTGTATGTTTCACATCATATTTAAAAGGAGAGCTATTTACTTGTCCTTTTTTAAAAAAATAAATATATAAAAACCAGTCCTTACTGCAGATGTGGGACTGACATTAATATGAGCCGTTCTCAGGGCACAGAAGCAGACCAAAGCAGGTCACACAGCTAAAGAGCAGGAAGTACTGCACCTCCAAGCGGTAAAACGACCGTTTGTACTACAGCGGTGCAGTGAGAGCCATACGAATACACCAGCAGCTCAACGTGAATACATAAACCCATCAAAGTCCTAAAAGACCATATTCACGAGGAAACACACAGAGCTGTGTGGCTTTTGTCTTGAGTTTATCACACCACTTTACCTGAGTAGAGAATTTGATCCAAAGTATTTTGACCTTTTAATGAAGTACTAATCAAATTCAGAAAACATTCTGTAATAATTTTTGTGAAAGTGTAGGAGGTTTTAAAGTTTTTTTTGCCAAAGAAAGAATGAAATGCTGTGCACTTTAAGGTTGCTAACAATATAATCTATATTCTTTCCAGGGACATACTTGACCCTGGTCATATCTGCAAAGTAACAGTACTTAAACAGCTCATTAGACTGTCACTTTGATACGAAGCAATTGCTAGCTCAGATCACTTATATACCTCTTTTATGCTAATTGATGCTCAATTACAGAACTTTGTTTTAATTCTGTCAACACAAAATTGTTGTTCGAAAGCTCAAAGGTATTTCAACTGTCTTAATTTCTTTACCTCCAGTCCAGTCTGAGTGCTGTCTTAGCACCCACTTGAACTTTGACAATACTGCTCTGAGGAAACATTTAAAAACTGATTTAATATTGACATGTCTTTTGTCCATAATACAAACCTGGCCATAATGTAAGGCTGAGTCTAATAAAAATGAATTTGTTTGATTAGTGGTATATATGTGTATTCTTTTAACTTGTGAAAATACACACACAAACTGCAATTATGTTTTCACTATGTTGCTTAAATTACTGTAGTTCAACACAGTATCTTCAATTCATCCCATCTGACTTCAGTTAGGTACCTTAAGTTCACGCCCAGAGATACGAATTTCTGTGTCCCTGAGAAATATAAACTTAAGGCATAATCATCAACGGGACATACCGATGAAATCCTTCCATCCAATGCCTAGAGTATGGATATTTGCAATTTTGTAGTTGCATGGATGCATTTTTTTATACAACCCTGCAGGACTGACTGCCATTCCCACACATCCTGTTTCATTTTATCTGACACCATGACCTCTTGGCAGGAGATTACTGTGACAAAAATGATCATACAACAGAAAGCTCTCCGCATTTTAGTATAAAACTTTTACTTTTCACATGTAATTAATTTGCTTCATGATGGCTATGACACCTGTAGGTGTATCCATCACAGACTCCAATAACTGATTTTTAATTTGTCCAGAGTAGGTTAGTAATGCAATGTGGACAGTTAACCTAATCAACATTTTCAGCCAGAGAAATTGATTTAACATGCTAATGAACCAGTACCCAATATGCCCGTAGATCTCATTGTGTTCCAACGTTAGCCATAAAATAAACCTCCAGCATTAGCATGCTGGGGAATGACATCACATAGTTTGCCAGAGTTCAGCTAGACTATTTCATGAAAGTTTCCGACAGTTTAATGGTTTGACTTCCAGATAACTTAATCCTGATTCACAAAGTAAAAACTACTTGTTTATCACATTATAACTACAGAACTCTGGCTTCAGCACCGTCCCAACTCCTTCTCTACACGATGACACCATTGCTTTTCCACTGTTCTAGTTTATGAGCAATACTCGTATCCGAGCTGGTGGAATCCCATAAGCGATGTAAGCTCCTGCTTTTCCACACTGCCTTCACAAGTCTGAATGTTTGCTACTGCAGCTTCACCCAGCTCCGACACGTATGCACAACAGAAACTGTGACAAACATTGTTTTCACACATTAGAAACAACCATTTCATATATGATTCATGGCTTTCTTTTACCCTAGCATTCACTTGAATTGTGCTGACACAAGAAAATCCGCTTTAGTCTCTTACTCTGCTCTGCATTCTCTATCCTGTTCACTGACATACTGCCATTTGAGAAGTACATCTTCTACCACAAAACTAATTAGCGACAAGCTGCTTATTTACTACTTATAAACATTTTTCAGCAATAAATAGCTGTTATCTACCATTGTTAAAATTCCTTTTGTAAACATACTAACTATAACAGTTGAAACCTGAATTGCATGGAGACCTTAAAGCTGTACGGTGAAGACAACTTGATTTTACATTTTTCAAGTATTATTAGTTTACAGAGGATCAAACAGAGATTATCAAGAGTGTAACTAACATACCATTTCTGCATATATACTTGTTCTTAAATGGAATGTAAGATCTAAATAATTTCAAATTATTTGGTCAGTTTCTGACATCAAAATCCTGGGATTAGATTTTCCCCCTTGGTACATATTTACATTTATCTAAGAAATACTTATGTGTGATTTCAGTCAGCTATTCTTTTAATGACTATTGTACAAAGTGTACAGGATTAATGGAATACACCATGCATTCAAAAGATTTTCTCCCGACTGTCCATAAAAAGGCTAAGACCCGTGTCAGCAAGTATCACAGAACTGTGATGGAGTAAAATTTTGTCCTTAAGTACAAAGGCTGTAATATTGTGGCTACTATTTCAACCATTAGCTGGCCAGGATAGCTACGATTAACATGATACACTCTTTCTCTAAGCATCCAGTACTGACCACACGGACAGCAGACTTGATGTTGTTTTGAGCTAATGCAGCTATTTTTATAGAATTTTTGAACAATTTAAGCTGGAATGGACACCTGAAAGTCATTTAACTAAACCCAGAAAGAATCTCAAAGTCACGTCAGGATGCTCAGGGCCTGTGCAGATGAATCCTGACTGCCTCATGAAAATGACACCACCTTTCCGGACAGCCTATTGCTGTGTTTGACCCCTCTCACTGTGGATGAGGATTTGCTCTTGTATAGCTAATAGGAGTTTCCCTACCCGAAATTTGTGCTCGTGCCTTTTACTGTGCACTTCTGGAAGTGGTTTGGCTCTGTCTTTTCCTTATAACATCTCATTAGGAAGCTGAAGAATGCAACCAGCACTGCCCTTAGCTGTGTTCTCCTCAGGCTGTGTGAACTGCTCCCTCAGCTTCTGCTCACACATCACATCTTCCATCCCCCTAATCTTCTTGTTGTCCTCCACTGTAGTTCCCCAGTTTGACAATGTCTGTATTGTACTAGGGAATCAAAACTGGAAAGAACCATCCAAATGCAGCCTCACATGCTCTGACCAGAAGGAAGCAATCCCTTCCTTCAACCGGTGGGCTCTGGTCTTCCTACCGCAGCCCGGTATATTACTATGCAAAATACAACTCACTGCACTAGCAGCTTTAATCATAAGGGTAGCAGGGTTTAGTCTCTTCTTAAGGTCCTTAAATTGCTAAAATGGTAGCTGAGCTTTACATAGTACCGTGTTTTGATTAACATTCCTCTGTTGCATGAAATTTGTTTTAGTAACAAATGTCATGGTTTATGAGAGTTCCATTATCGCAGTCTGAAAAGCAATTAAAAACACCCCTGGAATTAAAAAAGAATTTCCGAGATTTCCACAGATTTAAAAAAACCCCTATGAACAGATATTCAAATTACCTCTTAATTTCTTACTCAAATAAAACAATCACTTACATATTTTAAATATAAATGCAAGAGTTATCCATTGAAATAGGCATTTTAAAACATGTCAAATTATTCACAAGTCTCAATTATCCACTTCATCTCCATTTGACAGAGTTCTTATGCAAGTGTGGGCATCCTAATATAGATCTCAAGAAAATTAAGACCTGTAGAACTTCAAATAGGCAATTTTTTAATGTACTTCATAAAACATAGCACATCAGGAACAGAAGCTTTTCCAAGTGTGTCAGGAGTGGGGTTCTTCACTCGGATAGAACTCACAGTGTCTAGCAGTGAAGCTGGTTCAGCTTCACTAGTTGTAGCAGAGGTGGCTACTTCCAAGCAAGTAACATTTTAGATATTTCTTCTACCACTTCCCAAACCTTGTGCTGATGGGCACAGGACAAAAGTCTGTTGACCTTCGGGCTGCTGCTGAGGCAAGATACTTGCTCTTGTGGCTACGTTACTGTTAGGCCTGAAGGTGCAAGCCAGCGGTAGTAAATCTCACTCGATACCACGATCTGCGTCTTCCGCAGTGCCACACAGGTAGTGACTTTGCAGATCTCATTTAGAGCAGCATCATCACTGATTCCAGCACAGGTGTGCTGAGGGCAGGCTGACTTAGACTGTCCTTGAAATCTAACATCGAACATACATCTGCATCCCTGTGGTCAGTGTTAAGTGTCAATACAAATCCATCCTATCAGCGCAAGCAAAGAAACCAACTGTAAAATGACAGGCTTGCAAGGAATGTTTCATGCAGGGCTGTTTCTGTGAACAGTGTGGCAAATGTCCATATTAGTTCAATGAATATTATGCTCATTTTTGTTGATTTGATTGTTAAGAAGCGATCTGTCATGCAGTGACAAGCTGGTTAACGCCTGCGGGACTTTTTTTCCAGTCTTTTTTCTTCTAGGAAATAATCAAGAATGCTTCTAATGGCTCCCCATCTGCCAGGAGTTACTGGACAATATTGGCAATTTTCACAGTGTGCTTCTAGTCTCTGGTACTTGCTGGGTGGTTTTTACCTTATCTAAGGGAAGCGCTAAAAATTGTGTCATGTTTACTTCACAATTTATACTAACATACGTGTTTTTCATCTCCCTAACATTTTACATGTATTTTAAACTATCTACCCCACTGTCATACCTCCATTTGTGCATTCAATTAGAGAATACAAGGGCACATGCACAACTTGAGGCTGCAGAATACTGATGAAGACTTTATGTATATATGTACTATGTGCAAGTGAGAGCCTTTTTTTCCTGTGGGGAAATGTAACCGGTATGGCTAAGGTGTGCACCTCTTCTGCCACCATTTTCCTCAGAGATAGCTATATGCATGAGTGGTCACATTTACTTTAATTTGGTTACTAATATTTCTAAGGTTTCTCATGTAATAATATCTTGCTTACTATTTACATTACAGTAGCACTTCGAAGCTTCTGGTAGGTTTAAGAAAATGCTATTCAGGAACTTTAAAATACATAATAAGAGAGAATCACTTCAAAACTCACAGTTTAAAAAGACAGAGAATGGGGAAGAAGACAAAGTAGAAGAGACTTGCTCAAGATCCTATGACAAGCGAATGCCAGTCAACAAGAGAACTGAAGCTTCTGAATCTTCTGAGCCCTCTTCTGAACCAGGACAGAGTTCTAGTTTGCTTTAATACACACACACATATATAAAAATATATATACACATACTATTGCATGAATTTTCAGAGAAAATGTGAAATAAATACGAATAGAAAATTCCAGGTTATCAATTAATATTTTATATTTATCTCCAAGTACATAACTCCCCAAAAGCTTCGTCTTCCCTCATTCCCAGCTTGCACTTTGTCAGGATGCACTCAGCATTGTCAGACGTACCACACTGTCTGACTAAACCGAAAGACTGAAATATCAGCATTATGAAAAATGCTCATGTTAGGATTGTATACAATAAACAGTAATGTAAACTGCAGAGCAGAACATGACTGAGATTTTATTATGCCTGTTATTTTCCGGTAATAATCTGTTCAGATTGGTTTGGCTTCTAAGTATATTATGTAAATTTAATATTTTAACATCCTCTTCATTTTCAAATTATAACATCTGTACGTCTACAGGTAAAGAAGGAGGAAAAAAGCCTAGGCTTGACATTTGTTGCCACTGCTAAAACTCCTTGGAGGACCTTAAAAATAGTATTGTAAGAAGGATGACAGCTTCTTATAAATTTCATGTTATATGACATTCCTTCCTGCCGTCATGCTAAAATCAGTACTTGGCAATTGTAAGTACAACTTTCAGTTTGAGCTATAGATAGTTCTGGCACATCTTGAGTTTGGTTCAAAATGTCAGAAGCAGCAGTAATGTTTTTTCAACTGTAATGTATCTTTCTGGCTAAGAATAATGACAGAAGAAGCTATATAATTCTATATGTTTTCCCTAACAGTGACCTTCACATAGAATCCTCGGACACTGCTCGAGGAAGGCATATATCACAGCAGTCACGACTGACTTATCTGTGTTTGGGGCCACAACTGATGGCAAATTCTGACATATATAAAAATACAGATACAATTGGAAGCAAAAATTAGTCAAAACATTAAAATATAAAGAAGAAACAAGTCCTCAAGAAGAATCTTTTCAATTCACTACATTTGAAAAAAAAGCACCAAACCCAAAGTCAAATTCTTCACAGACCCAGGCAGTTAGATTAGTGCAGAAGTTCTCTGGTTCTCTGACAAAATATGCAGCAATTAGAGTCACACACAGGGCTGATTCACCTTTTCTTACCAAGGCTTGATGTAAGAGAAACTTCATCTACAGATGAACGAGCTCAGTGAGAAACCATCTCTTAGTAAAGGACTGAAACGATTATTATATTCCAGACCAGTTACAGACAGCTCCAGGATTTCTTAGTGTGATTTATTGTTGTGCCCCAGATGTTAATGGATGCTAAAGCTGGGGCTTGGATTCAAACAGTAATCCAGAAAAAGCCAAAGGGTATCCCAAGTGCTTCAACGTGCTTAAGAGAAAGAGATCAAGTCTCATATTCTAAGAAGAGCTGGACTGCATAAGAAACTAGTCAAATGGTTAGTCAGAACTAAGCTGGATGGTCTGGGGTTTATTTTTCTAAATCAAAGACTGAGATACCATCTCTAAGTTGAGTGAGCTGCAGACAGAAAAAGCCTAAAGAATTTTTTAAATGGACAGTGACAGAAATGGAAGACCAGGGGCTTACTGGGTGCCGTACTTCAGTGCAATGGCTCATCTGGTCATTCTGAGCAAGGGGATGGCTAGTATTTCTGCTGTAAGAAAGGAACCAAGAATCTGACTCCTATCACATATTTCTTACTCTAATGAAAACAGCATTTCATATTTCTGGATTTCAGATAAAAGTCTCAGCAAAAAAAGGAGAGTTATTTCTCTTTTTCCTAAGCTCTGTCTTAACTGCACTCCAGAAATGCAATTACTGGAGTAGATCCCAAGTCATCTCTCAGATTAAAGTCTCTGAAAGAAACCCAAGAAAGAAATTTAGGTTTTCATTCTATTTTGCAAAGTCTTTTACCTTGCTCAGGGGAAGGAGATCTATTTGAAGGAATATACGAGACACACATTTATCAGAAAAGATGTACACATCCTAGAATTTCTTCATCAAGTTGGAGGAAGGATAGTTAACAGTATTCACAGAAGTACTGGTTTATACAAAGGCCTTTTCCTTTTGAGATCATTTGTTCTAGAAGAATGATGGTAGCCATGATCTGCTCTCAAAAGCAGAGGCGCTGTAACTCCAGAAGCTGTAAAGCAGCACAGAAAGGAAATAGCCTCCTTCCAGTCTCCTGTGTTATGAGTATCTACCTAACATTAAACTTATTATTCTGTAATTTGGTTAATCCCTCATCATCGCGGTAATGAAACACAACTGTATTTTTCTACACATGCTATCCTAAGCCTGCGATCTAAGGACTATACGTAAAAGAAAATGTGGGCTTCTTCCCTGTGTGTGAACCCCCACAAAAATTTGTGTTTTCTGTTCTTGCAGAGTCAATCTTCTCTCTGTTCCTTACGTCTAAGCATTTAGTAAAACGTGTTTCCATAATTTGTATACTTCAATTTAGTGTTTATGGATTATGTGTATACTTAATTCTAAGCTGTCTCTGAACTTGCTTTCCAAACCTCAGGCTAGTTTCCATACGTGTAACAATCAGTGACTGATGGGTGCTATGCAGCTATCACCATTATGGGTATTATGCAGCTATCACAGCTTCTCACATATAGCAACACCGCACAATAACTAACAAGGCTTAATACACAACAGAAGCACACAAAATTTCCCACATGCTAAAGATAAATGGTAACAGCAGCAGCTGACTTAGTAAAGGGAATGGATAATCAATGGTCAAATTCTAAAGCATCTATGTAAGTAAGGAATTTTGCATTATCTGTATTTTATCGTGTTACTTTTAGGTAAAAAGACTTCTCTTTTGTGAACTATTTCAGAATGTGGTCCCTAAGCAGCAAAATATAATAGAAAATTCGCATGCAAATGTTCACATATATTTCCTAATCTTTGTAAAAGCCACACATTTTCAAATTTCTCAGTGAAGGAAGAGGATAACCAGGAGAGTGCTCTGTTAGTCATTGTTTCCTCTTGCTACAATTATTTCTGTCTCATAGGCCATATTTTCCCAATTTCTGTGTTATTTTTAGGGAAATACTATAAAACCTCAGTATAACTGAAACATTGTTATTAAATCACCTTCCTCACTTGCATGACAGTCTCTAATCCTCAACTCATACGTCAATCATACAACACTATTTGGTGGAACTTCTTAATAAACAAAATATGCTAGGTTTTCATGGGAAATAAATTAACCATTAGGTTGCCTGTACATGATCATTTCTATCTATTTCTAAAAATACTAAACTGCTTATAAAAGATAGTAACTTATGAATGTCTTCCCTCTATTGATTTTAATTAAGTAAAAATTTTATGACAACTGTTTACATTGGCTAGCTGTAACAAAGTGTTATATATAAAACCACCAATCAATGGAATGAAATTGAACTCAGCTTGAAAGAAAACAAGAAGAATCAATGTATGAAGCAAAACATAAATAACACCCAAAAGCACTTAACCTAAGATATTACTGCATGTCTTCTCTAGTTCAGTCCTAAACTAAGAAATTCCAATCATGACAATTTAAAATGATTTTTCTTATTTTGTGTTGCCAAATCTGCAGTCTGCTACATTTTTAAGAATATTGAAGTCCCTGAACCTCAGATGTACAATCTTAGAATAGCTCGTATTCCATACTTGGTGGGTTCAGTCTCACTCAGGTGCTGGAGAGAGCCTGGTCCTGGTGTGTGAATACGCGCATTTTTGTGCTGTGCATGCAGCAACAGGTTAGATGGCTCTCTCTGTGGAGTGCTGCGCGTGGTCACTGCTTCACTAGCTCTTAAGACAAAAGTTCTATCTGATTTTGGAAAATATGTATTCTATTTAAACCATGAGCAGAGTTCATTTATTCTCACTTTCTGTGCTCTATCCTCCATCTATCCACAGTTGTTGTTTTTTAACCAAAGCAATGTTCCATTTCCTGAAGAAAACATAATGGACAAGACAGATACTTCGTCCAGTGTATCTAACTAATTTGTTCTTAAAGGGTATGATAGATTGCTACATTAGAAAATGACAGCAAGTCCTGCGAAAGAATAGAGTATTGCTTTGCTAAACAGGATACCATTTACAAATTTGATTAACTAAGTGATATTCATATGCTTCCAGAGAATGAATTGTAATTGATAGTGAGGAATATCACTGAATCAAGACACAAACCACATCAGATACACTTTCCATTATCAAATAAACATTCTAGAGTTAGCCTGACTTAGTCCAATTCATGATACAGTTGACCTGATCTTTTTTACTTCCATGCTTTTGAGTTTTTTTTCCACAAACACGTATTTCATAACTCACTGACTCATAGGTTACAGTTATGCTGTTTCTTCAATATAACTTACTGTCCTTGACTTCACTGATGTATTAAAATCCTAGTTCCTGAAGCATGAGGAAATCTGCTCCTGCACATATGCCAGTTCTGTCCACATTGTGGAATGGGAAGGGAGTGTGTGAAACCTCTTGGAGGTTTGCTTTTGCAGCAACTCTGATCATTTCCATTTCCAAACACTCGGTATCATTTGCCATTCTATGCTGAGCTGATATCAACATGCATCAGTTAGGTTCCTTGTCCTTATTCTCCTTTAATTTCTGAATGCCCAAATCATATATCAATTAAATATCATGTTTGTTGCAAAGAGAGCTCACTCCCATTGTATTAGATTTTTCTTTGCTCTCTCCTATTTTCTTTTGCAATGTTTACCTGTCTCGGCTTTTTAAATTTTAAGCTAATGCTATTTGACTTCCAAAATTTAACTTTGGTAATCATACAGTTCCCGCTGTCGTGTCCATCCCGTCTCCCCCCCCCCCCCCCCCCCCCCCCCATCCTGTAGGCTCTGGTTTTTACCTTAACATTCTCTTTGAGCTGGTTATTCACTATGTCTTCCCCAAGAACATAGGGCTGAAACTGCTCCAAGTATCTTTGATCAGCTTTTCTGAAACACCATCTATGCTTTCACTACCCAAATAATTAACGATATTCACTTCCCAGTTCTTCATTGAATCAGATAATGTGGGTATCGAACCTGGTAATCTCAGACAACATTAATAGCATGTGTTCTTGAACCGTAACTATGATTTTTATTTCCCTTTTAAAATGTGATTTTTAGCTATCAGACAGAGACTAAATATTCCAAGTGCTAGCTAACCCAGCATTTCAACTTGCCCATGCAGTAGTCACTAAACCACAGTTCTAAAAAAAGTACTAAATAAGTACCGAAGTACTAAATAAGAGTATGAAACACAGAGTTCACAGAGGAAAGAAAACAGATCTTTACATTGCAAAGATTTAAGTATCAGTAAATAACAAATCTAAAAGTCCCACCAGGGCTGTCTTGTTTCTTAAGGGTGTATTACAACAACACACATGATTATTCTGAGTAAGTGTGCTACACAATTAAGGGAAAATATTTTACTAAAGATGTGCAGAGGCAAAAAGTTTAGACCTTTATTTCCAAATATACAAGCATATTTCAGCTGAAGAATTTGTTCTTGATTTTTTAATCTGTTCCTTTTAATGGAACAGATATTTTATTTTATTAACAATTTCTTCTGTCTCATGGTGTGTACAATGGATGTTTGACAAGCGCTGGAAAGTCCTAAATTTGCTTGTGCATCAGGTTCTAATCACATTTTACATTGTTTTAACTAGTAGAATGAGAATTTCACAACTTAAATAGTAGAATTCTTACTTTTCCCCTCAAACTTGTCAAGTTTCTTGTGTCATGTAAGACCCACAAGTTGCCCATACAACACCCATTGAATGGTCTGGTCTGGTCCCTCAGTTACCACAATGCTTGCTGAGGCAATCACACCATGTTTCAGCTGGATTTATCATCTGATACAGTTCAAACTGCTCTATCACAGCATCCTTTTTACCTCCAAGGTACATATAAAATTAGGGTTTCCAAAACCGCTTGAGGGAAAAAATTCTAAGCCACATCATACCATTGTGAAACCCCCCATCAGAATACTTGGAGCATTTCTACAACAGGATTCAAATGGATATAGGCCTGAATATTCCACTGAGACATTGCATGGCCATCTATTTCTGATAAGGAGTCACAGTTTTGCAGTATTCTTGTGCATTCAACTGATATTTTCTCTTCTAGGACAAGCAAGGGGCAAGAGGCTTTCTGTCATTTTTCTCAACAGTTTTTACATGATGCTTTCGTATTGGGAGAAGCTTTTCTTTTAAAAAAAAGGTATGCAAAGCAACTCTGAACAGTTTTTCAATTTCTTCCACCCACAGCATCTTCATCTCTTGCTCCTGATATCTCCTGTTTCTCAAAGACACTTTATTCCTAGTGTTCTTCCACTTCCAAAACAACAGTGAACATGGGAGAGAAGTCACAGATATAAACTCTCTCCCTTAACCTGTCCCTACTCCATCCACTCCTGATTCTCATTTCACATCTTACACAATCACTCAGCTGTGCTTTAGGGAACCCCCTAATTTCCTCAGAGGAACTCTGTCCTTTCTCCATTTCTCCCTCACATTTGGGTAAGAATATAGCTAGAACGATTTTTATGATAATTAACCACCAATTACTCTTAATTTCAGTGATGAGACTGAAATAAAACACATGTATGTATTTGTTTCATCTGAATGATTTATAGTAAGTATATTTGCTATACAGATAGTCAGATAAAAATCTGCACTTTCATTAAGAGAGGAACTTCACATAAGTTGTATAAATGGAGTAAATAAGAAAAGAGTGTTATTTCCTCTGTAGAGTAAGAACTTGTTCCTTAATAATGCTGCTGCAGAAAATTACTGAGCAAAGAAATGTTTCTTACCAGGACTGAAACAGTCCTTCATTTATTTAAAGGAAAGAAAGGGATCAGAAGGCAACGAACTCTTCCAACTTCTGGTTAAGACCAGGAGGTTTCTTTGGTAATTATACGGTGGGCCCATAAAAAGTGTGGTACCTTCTACCAAGAGGCAAGCACAGCTCCATGTACAGAGTGCCCTTCAGTATCTATCCTATTCTGGCTGAAAGAAACAGACTTGCTCTTGCTCCCCTTCAAACCATTCCATTAAATGCCACTGTAGGCACCTCTAATAATTGTTTAGCCATAGCAGAGATGTAAGTTTAAATTTTAAATTTTGCATAAGTCATCAGAGCTAGACTATGCCCAGATTTTCTAGAATCTCTCTGTAAAATAGCTCCGAAGAGCTACAAGAGCTAAAACTTTTCCCTAGGCCTTCACCTTGTCACATTTCAATTAGTGCAACATCTGTTTCTCCAGCCTTAATGTGTGAAACATGTTCCTTTGCACTCCTCCTGTATATTTTATTTTCAAAACCCACTACTCTATCTCTTCTTTCTGTGTTTATCGATTGACTCTCTCTTCTCTGCTAGTGTATCAGCCATAAGCTATTTGACTTGTCTTGGTTATTGATTTTACCTCCCTCTCTGCTACCTGTTCACTTCTGAGAAGTAAACTTCCATCTCCGGTAAATCCAGGATATTGCTCTTTTTTAATTTTACAAATTTTATAAATTTTCAAGTCAGCCTGGTCAGGCTTTTTGTCTACCCGATCATAAATTTGGAGAGTGTCTTTTTGTGAGGCTCATTATTCTTTTTACAAATATATCCCTAAAACTCTTTATAATGCCTAAACCAGTCGCAGCATAAATTGAACACCTTTTGTGCCAAGATTCTATCATAACATTAATACCCTCACACTGTTTCACTGAACGTTCCCTTCTCCCTATACATTTAGTTCTCTTGCACAATATGTTGCTATTTAATTTTTTTGGGGGTGTGTGTGTTCATATACCACATGTCTTTAGTTCTCTTTCTATGATCAGAGCACTAAGTCTTCATCAAACCACGTCAATGTTATATCCTGAATTTTTAAATATCCCTAGCCAGATTATATTTAAAATACAACTACTGATTCAGGTGCATTTCCTGCTCTAATTTTAATAAATCCATGTTTCTTAATTTTTACGGGGAAAATAATTACTTACTGGTTCAAAACAGGTGTATATGCCGTTTTATCTTCATCTATGATGGTGACCATCAGAGTAATAAGCTGTGCCCAGAAATCCAAATTCTTTGTTGTTGGTCCCTGGTCATCTTTAGGAACTTCTTGTTTCTTACCCTGTTAAAACAACAGTGAATATATTTTATATTAGAAAAATTATAGAAAATATTATGGGATTGCCACCTAAAGATTAGTACTTGGTTGGAAAGAGTGATGTATTAAGACTCTTCAGAAATTTTGGACAAGGACTGTCTATCCAACTGAGACTGTGTGACAGACTATACCTGGCTGTGGACATCTATCAAAAGACATACACAGAGAAAAGACAGCCAGGTCAGCAAAGATCATCAATAGAGACTTGGTTTTTAGTGCATGTCCACACTTTAATGAAATACATTCTTAAATTCTTGGTTGTGCTGAAACAGAGTGCAGGTAAAATTGTCTGCTAAGGCAGAACTTTAACATCCTACACAATAAATACTGAACAAATCAATGATAAGGAACATTTCTTTCTTTGTTTTGGATTATACATTGAAGTTTTCAAGCCCAACAACTGCTATGCTGTTCTCTCTAAATGAAGCAGCAGTTAAATTTCCCTTTACTTTTTAACAGCCAAAATAACTAAGTCTATTGCCCAAACTATTCTGCATAGAGATTTTTCCAGAGACTCATAGATTGACTGGCAAAAATCACAAACTGTGCAATTAAGAGAGGCAGAGGAAAACACATTAAGTATGAGGGGGAAAAGAATAATCCCTGGACACATAAAAACACTAGGAAAAGGTACACAGGAATATTCAAAAGAGAGGCTTGCCAAGGTGGCACCTTGCCAAGGATTTTAAAGCTATGTGCAAAACCAATCCGTTATTTGATTCAGTTTTTTATCCAGGGAAATGGGATTCTTCGATACTGCTTGTAAGTGAAGAGGACTGCAACCAGTTTTACATCCAAAGCAGAGAACCTGAGATGCCCCATTACATTTTTGTAATAATCACGAGGGAGGACAGGACACACTGATATATCCGATGGATTGCCAACGTGACTCTCTAGTCATTAATTAAAAGTTGGTAAGTAAAGTAGTGGGTTTTATTCCTCTTGACTAAAAGCCTGCTTTCTGAACCTTTTTATATAGCTGTAAATATGTATTAATAGTCACCACTTACAAACATTTATTAAGAATTTTATACTTTTTAATGTCACTAAAATGTGCATTTACAGCTAGATTTTGTCTCTACAGTTTTGATTTATGAATTCTTAGTCTACAGGTTCCTAGACAAAATTATTTTTCAGTTCTTCACTTGACAGAAGGATCAGATTCCTTATCAATGTCCAATAAATAACTTCACAGCAGAGAACCAAATATGATAAGAAATATTTTCATCTCTATATGAATGCACACATACATACACACATAATTTCTGCCGCACAGAAGTATGTCTATGCGTGCTAGGTCTACACAGCTGTCAGACAGAAAGGGGTCTTTTCAATCAACTAGCAAGCCAGAAAATAACCATGCCTATTATTCTGCAAGTTTAAACGTATGCTCCCTGTACTTTCTATTTGTAGTCCAAACATGACCACTCCAATGGACCCCGCGTCTCTTTGAATAGATACGACACTATACTAGTGTCATAGTGAATTAATGTTATCTTAACCTCAATTAACTTTTATCTATTAACAGCATTTAGAATGGAAGAAAGGGAATTTCAACAACACAATTGAAACTGTTTTTGTGGTCACTGTGGAATATTTTAGAAGAGCATCATTAATCACACTGCTGATCTACAAATGCTATAGTTTCAGTGTCTAAAGCAACTGAAATAAAGGTGGGGCTCAGAAGCAGTTACAGTGGACAGTGTGACGAGTATCACCACCAATTAACAACCACACATGCAAACAAGAGTGCTTTTCAAAACAAAAATTAATATTGGAATATTAATGTCACTCACGAGGGCCTTCCCTGGTGTACATTATACTTCTATTAAAAGACCCTGTTTCCATGTCAAAGATTTATTTGTAATATAGCTTTTTTTTTTTTTTTTCGCAGAAGCTAGTGCATGTTTAAACTAAACCAACAGAAAGGCAGTTGTAGAAGACCAAGCCAGTTCACATTTAGTCTAGCATCTTATCCAAGAACTATGTTTCACAGAAAAAACCTGCAACGGCATGTATCTGAGATAGCTTTTACAAATTGTGAATGTGAATCACAGAATGTAAAATTCTGTTCTTTAATATAGATAGCAAAAGGTGATTAATTTACAAAGTAATAGTTGCACAAGGAGGTGCTTTCTACAAAAATTATCTGGCAGAGAAATATTTTAAAAATCAAGATAATCTTCTCAAACTAGCCAGAGAAAGTATATTTTAAATAGTCTCACACAAACAGAAGTAGTTTATACTCTGAAAGTGTACATTCCGCCCACACCCAGCTGTAATTTCCATTCTTTATCCTAAAATCTAACTAACGGCTTAGAAATGCTCAGAATCACTGAAGTTGTTCCCACATTAATTGTTATTATTGTTGGCTTTATTACTTGGTTTATGTGGTTTCTGGCAACAGATGCCTTCACAGAAGCATTATAATGAGGTAAAACAATGTTGGAAGATTGATTACATGGATTATTTGCAAACTTCCAAAACTGACAGAAGAAAGTTCCATCTTGTAATAAAAATCATCTTGAAACAGAGCTATTTTCATATTCTACAAATTTCAGTGATACAATTTGTTTGGTTTGAAAACATTTCGATTAGCATAACTGAGAGGCATAGTAAACCGCATTACAGTGTAGAAAAAATGAGCGGGAGGACAGCATCATAAAATTATACTTATATTTTAACATATTCTTAATGCAATGAAGCACCCTTCTAGAGGCACTGAAGTTAATTTCGATACTGTTTTGCTGAAGTCTGCTTTGGTGATGTGGGTTCACCATTAGTCTCTTGCAACCAGTCAGTGAGAATGCCCTCTTATTACATAAAAAAAACAGTTAAGCTTTTCCTGCTCTGTAGTCTCAAAAGACATTCATCTGTTCTAGTTTTGTAGCTGTGATGGTAATAGCTCATGTCTCAGTCTCGTGATTTGGTCCCATATCCAACCAGTTCTCAACAGTAGGTATTCTTACACGTTACAGTGTATTTAGTCTGTGCAGAAGCTGTGGAAAGGCCTTTAAAATGCCAGAATTAGGTTAGTTTATACATAAGCAAAGTACATGCTTACAACAATTTACACAAACTTTCTCGAGTATAAACATGGTTAACTATATGGTCTATTAAGTGGAAAAAGCTTATCTTGATAATAGTAACTTTCTTTTTTCATGCAAGTGACATCCATTAGAAAGAGACTGCCAGTATCAAACATGAACTAAATACCCAATTTACCCAAGTACTGCCACATTGGCACAAATATGGTGACAAGACATATGAGCCACTGAATACTGCTTATCATTATAGAGGAACATACCAATACTGAGAGTTTAAAAAATTGTATCTGAAAAGGTCAAGAGGAACATAAATTCTCAATATATCAAGATGACAAAATCAGTAGTTAACAGATACTGTTCATGATTCATGACTTTTCAAAAAAAATATTTTCTGGAGTTGCCTCTTAAATTTTTGGTGGATACATAATTCACTGAACAAGCTAAAATCGCAGATTGTGCTTGTAGTAACCAAGAGAGCTTTCAGGAAGCATTGATACAAATGAAAGTTTGCCGGTTAGAAGAATCGCCTTCTTTTTCACCAGCCTTTTCACTTAGGAAAGCCTGCTTAAAATATCCTGACCCTCTGTAACAAAACTTGGGGTGGTAATGCTGTCCACATGCACAGACCTGTGACATGCCATAAGAAGGTACTGTAGTACATCCTATACTTGAAAGCTCAATAATTAACCAGCTAAAGCCAGAATAGTGATATTCCTAAAAGGCATCTGCTGACAGATCAAACAAACAGTAATACCAGATGATGGCTTACCATCAAGACAGGACAATATAGGTGTTATATGCTCACGTTAATTGATTTGGCTACTTCTTGTCTTTAGGGTTGTAGCATACCATATATCCTTTACCATACAAAAATGTCTAGCAACAATATGAAAGTGGCAAACTTAAATAATGAAAAATTTCAGAAAAAACAGACTACACGAAACAGGCATAAGAAGGAAATGTGATTGGTTGGGTACTAACAAATATAGCTGTTTGCCTCATTCTGCTTTTAAAAAGGATACATTCTCATCACGTTTCTCCAAGATGACACAGCTCGTGATTGCCAGCATGGGAAATTTTTGATCATTATACTGAAGTTCACTGTATACCCACTTCCTATGACTTAGAAAAGTTTACAAAGCAATCTGCTGCAATTATAGACATGTAATTAGATCCAGATTAGGCTTGTATTGCTAAGGATCTTAGATTCCAAACGTTCCTTTAATTAAGATCTGTTTGGTTATATAAAATCTCTTTGGTTTTCATCTCAGCAATGCCCCTGCCTTATACAGAATCTATGTACAGTGAATGTACTCAATGGATGATAAATCTGCTCATCAGGCATTAGACTTTATGGTGCATGCTTAAATTGGGTGTCTTTTTATTAAATCTTTGTGACAGGGAATACTGTCTTTACTAATAGACAGTTCTAAGCAAAATCCTACAACAGTATATTAAAACTACTTAAAGTTATGGGAAAACTTATTTGGAACACATGAAATAGGGTAATATCAAACAGCAGTCAATGCCAGGAACAATACTGGCTTCAGCGGTGATCCCACATGTGTTGGAAGAGAAAATCTTGAAGAGCATCACAGGACTAATGCAAAATACAATTAGTTCCTCACTTTCTATCAAGTGTCCCAAGCTGTTTTGAATAAAATTTCAGTCAGTTCCAGAGGAAAGAAGTTCCAATTATTTTATAGAGCTACAGTAAGTTAGATGTGCTTGTCTAAGGAAAGCTGTTTTAATTCACTTTTAGTCATTTAGGAATCCAGCCTACAGATAACCTAATGGATGTTTCTTCATTTTTTGTAATATATTTTGTTAAAGGATATTTAATTTTATTGAGAACATCATAATTTCCTTGGAAAACTAGATAATTGCAAACACCATATAAGTAAAGTAGCTTTAAAGAGAAGTCATATTATTCACTTAAGATTTAAAAACAGGAAATCCTGAGGATTTTGTGGGTTTTTTTAAAGGCAAGATCCAGACTAGGTGATTTATAACTGTTTGTCTTTTGCCATAGAACACATCAAAATCAGAAAGAGGAAGAGCAAGTTTTCATATATTATGTATCAAAATAAATTCTTTTCTTACACTGAATCGTGTTTTTCTCAATTTCATTTTACTATTGATTTCCTAGTCACCTGAGTTCAAATACAAACAATGGATCATGTGGCACAGAGGCAGTTGCTGGAATTTTGATATTGTCTTAAAGAAAAAGAGAAAATGTTAAGGGATTTTCCCCTTTATGTTCAAGAAAAAAAAAACAAAGGCTAAACTAGACAAGCAAACATATTTTGCACTCTGGAAAAATGGCTGAGGGTGGAGAAAGCAATCTCAACACAGTGTGAAGCAGAATTACAATCTACATCTGTATTACCCTGAGACAAATCTGTAAAGGCTGGTCTGTCTGAGGAACACAGGGCTTTCAACTTCTCTCATCATTGATTTTACCTGTTTGCATGACAAATGTCTGGTTTTATTTTGCTTCGTCTTTCATTTGTTATGTTCTGTGCAATCAATACATGACATCTGTATGGGTGTAACTTTGATAAATCCAATCCTATGATTTCAGAAACTAATCTGCACAAAGAGTACGCCCAATGCAAGCCCCAAGCTAAGTTTCAGAATATGATATTTTCTATATAAATAATGAGAGAATGGAAGCTGAATGGAAACCAACACAGTAGCCCTGATTAGCGTGAGCCTACAGACTGCAATTTTATAGACCAGTCTTAGATGATGACATATTACTTTTAATGGTACTTCTGTATTTGTAAACTGCTCAGTTAATACTATTCAATTTGGATGAGGTTAAGAATCATTAGGCAATACACAATATGCGCTATAGATACATAGCATACACAGATAGACATTGACATGTTTTACACACACCTATTTTTATAATTTTATATATTTTTTTATACTTTCATGTAGGTAAAGAATGAAAATTTGGCTTTACAGCATTTACTTAGAAAGGCTAAACACAGAAACCATTTGCAGGCACTCAAAATACCTTCAAAACATGAGGGATTTCCCTGAAACAGTACCCCCTACACAGTCCTATTGTATAGTAACTCCTAAACTGTTTTCATATTTGAAACAGAAACCATATTCCACGTATCCTTCTCCAGTACTAACTGAACTGAAATGGAATCCTTTTGGATAGATTCTAATTAAGAATCTTCACTCTTTTTCTTTGAGGAACGGGATGTGAAAGGAGCTGATCTAATTGCTCTGCCCACTCAGGACAGTGTAACATGCATGGCGACTCTGGAGTGGCAAGCCCAGTGCTACCCTGGTTTGGTTTGCACACACCCCCCGCCAAAAAAAACCCCAAAAAACAAAAAAAACAAAACAAAAAAAAGCACTGTGCTTATGCAGGGAACAAGTAGAGAAAGACCAAGGTGAGCCCCGCACTTACTGAAAGCTCTTTGCAGCAACCAGTGTAACCTACCTGCTGTCCTGAAATATCTACACTACAATATTTTTAAGAATGTGGAGGTCTAATTGTAATAATACCCTGCTCTCTGCAACATATCTAGATTAGAGGGCAACTGTGGAAAAGAATGGATTCACAATAACATCATGCATCTTTAAAAATTTATTTATTATATACTATACATCATATATTTTATATAAGATATATAGCATACAATAAATATTACAAATTGGATGGATAGAAATGTTGCTCTTTGCAAAACTATAAACCACCGCATTTCATGTTTTAAGACAATCTATCAGACACTGTAGGCCCCTTGCACTGTAACGTGCACGCTTAACACTCCGAAGGTTATAACGCCAGAACAGTTTACAAAGGACCATGGCTCCAACATTATTGCTTACAAGGTTTTGAATTCAAATCTACTTGCTAAACAAAGAAGAAACAATGATGTTTTAGACCAGTCATGTACAGCTCCAGTAAGGTAAATCAATTTTCTGACCCAATGAGCAGAAGGGTAGTTCTCCCTAACACTGTCTCACAGGCTGTTTCCTAATCTAAGGACACAGCAGTCAAGATCACTGTATGTCCCACACGCTTTGTCTCCTGCATATCACACTGGGACTCTGAGCTTACCATTGCCACAGGAGAGACATCTTAAGGTTATGATAGATATTTCCATGAAAACATCAGTGCAATGATAAAGCAGCAAAGACAGCAAATCGGCCGTGAAGAATTATCAGAACAGAGCACGCAACAAAGGACATCCTGATTCTACTTTCTCTCTCCGTGGGTGATCGTATTTTGAACATTATGTGCAAATCTGGACCCTCCCCTTCTCCTCATCCTGAAAATAATATAGCAGAACTGGAAAATGCTCAGAAAAGGTCAGCAAGGTTTATGGAAGATACAGAATTAGTTCCATTAAAGGAACAAATATATGAGCTAAAGTTTATAAACTTTTCCTTGGTTAGAAGTTTATCAAGACATCTGCTTTGCTCACTATCAGAGACAGGATGATAAGCCAGATGAATCCTTCATCTCATGTAGCATGGCCAGTCTCATGCTCTTAATCTTTTGGCCACAATGTGATCAGAAATGAAAGATGAAACAGGGGAAGGATGGAAATTAAATGCAGTAGTGAGGACATTCAGAGGACATTCACTATTAGAATATTCTCTTTGGAAACAGAAGTCTGTTTACAGCACGGATGAATACATGCATGATCACGTTAACCTAGATAGAAAGGAGGTTGAAGTACTTTGGCTTCAGCTCAAGTGTGTAATCAGGAGGCCACATGGTTTTGCATACCTGAATTGATGCCTGTCCTGTGATTGCTGTACTACTAATTACCTCATAATCATCAACCTACAGGAAGTATGTCACAAGCTTAGATGCAGAAATCTCTGTGTGTGGATTTCTCAGAATTGTCAGTGTTTCCATTTCACTCAATTCTAAGTCAATGTTTAGTGGCCATCACTCCGGAGCTGTATTATGGAAGGTCAGATTTCAATGTGCAATTGCTTTTGCCAGTATTCAGACACAAACTGGACTCGAAGCAACTGCACACAAATGGTGAAGTTTTTATACCCTCATAGCTACAGGAGTCAATAACACAGGAATCTGAATGCTGAGCATCCCACTCCAGCATATACTGTTCTTTGGGGATATTAAGATAGCCCAATCACATAGTATAAATAATTAAATAATAATGATCAATAAGTAAAGGAAACTGTTTGCAAAGAGCTATAATCCAAACTACTTTTAAAAACATGTTCACAACTAAAGGGGCTGGATTGTGAATTAACTGCAATCTCAAAAAATAAATATTGATTAGACTTTCATTGTTTATGAGAATCTGTATTTAAGCTTTGGGTAAAGTTCAGGGGTTTTTTGCTCATTGTTTTTAATTAATAACTAATCTTTACCAGTATTCAGATTTCAGCACTGAAAAGTATTCAGTCCTCTTGAGATCTAACATTAACTGACAACAGTTCACTGCTATGCACCTAGGGTTAACAAACAGTTGAAGAGTATAAGGCTTTGGACAGCAAACCAGTTTGTTTGTTCATCTCTTCTGATAACAATACTACCACCCTTCCTTACTTCAAGGTTGAAGCTCTACAGCTTTCCCTACTTTCCCTTTTACCAGCTCTGTGCTGCCACTGGATGATGAGCTATTCTCTTGACTTTCTACCTAGCGTACTCAAACAAGCTTCTAACAAGCAATTTTATCTGTAAGAATTGGTCTGTCTCTGATAGAGAAGTCTCAGCATGGGGTTTGAAATATCACAGCAAAAATGCATCTTTCTGCTGTTCTAAAGTACCTTATCAAAGGTTTTTCTATTACAGTGGCTGACATGCTGCCCATCAAAAACAATGCTACTGCATAAGGATAGGTCTCTAAGTACCCTCTGCATGCCAGATCTGAAGACATTAGAACCTTTTCAGTGCATCTACAGCAGTATGTGAATATAACAAAGAGCCTCACAACAAATATTACTTGGCACTGAAATTTGCATGCCTGAAAAATAGGACTCTCTGGTATAAACAGCTTTCACTACTGCACATACTTCATGATTCAATTCTTATAGTATTTGTATAAGAAATTAATAATCTACTAATCCTTTGTCATTTTTTATTAAAGAAAAAGAAGTACATCCCAAATGGAAAAGTGACCAGGGACTCACAGATGGGTACTGCAAGACTGAGTCAGCTCTCAAAGCGTAGGTCTATCCACATGCATCTACAGCACAATCTACAGCATCGTGTTAATACCGAAACTCTGATTCCCAAAAGCTAGGCTATCGTACATTACTGACCTGACCTACGGTGCTATATGTCTATGCAGAGATAAATTGCAAGGGAAGAGCACTGTGCTGCTACAGCTGTATAACACCTGGTTCTAGAACTAGTTATTGTGTTGTTAGTTCCTGGTCTTCTGCACCATGCTTCACTGTGACAACACACAGAGCTAAGTATCAGACAGAAGGAAAAGGTCTCCAAAATCAGGTAGAATTTCAACACTATTCTGCTGAGCAGGTGTCAAATATAGAGTATCCCGGTGTTTTTCTCCAGTATACTGGTGGTATCAGTCATGAAAGGATTTGTAGTGATCAAGAGCTCTTCAGAGAACAGGAAGTTTGATTTGCATTTTATTGATTTCACTCAGTGGAGAAGACTGCAAAAAGAATTATTGAAGGGACTTCAGTCAT
Source organism: Falco naumanni (assembly GCF_017639655.2). Taxonomy (NCBI): domain Eukaryota; kingdom Metazoa; phylum Chordata; class Aves; order Falconiformes; family Falconidae; genus Falco; species Falco naumanni. The sequence goes on along the minus strand of NC_054060.1, from coordinate 17,664,963 downwards.
TTTGAGTGTCAGCCAAGTTTTCAAAATCTTTTTGTTGTCTTAAGAAAACAGAAACAGTGACGTATTTATAAATTAAGTCAGAAGGTTATCAAAGTGCTTCCTAAACTATTTAAAGGCACTCTTTTTTTAATATAAAGCAGCTAGCTCCCAACTCAGATCAGTGTTAATTAAAAAGAGAAAATACTGCATCTGCTGCATAAGGAATTAGGTAATTCCTCATCAGAGTGCTTTGTCTCAAATAATGAGGACGTTGTCAGTATATGTGTCAGTAAGACCGTCAAGTAAAACACATGTTTTATCATCTGTAGTACTCATTTGCTTTATGTCATCAGCTGTTCTTTGTATTCTGGTACGAGACTGTTGTATGACGTTTTGCATACTGTTAACATTTACCATGCTTCACTCCAGGAAATATTGCTGTTCCCCAGGGGTGACACAGTGCTGCAAGGTATTTGCTTTGTAACAGTGGTTGTCTCTCTGGCATGAAGGTAGCGAGTAATAAAGAGGCAGTGGGAATTGCTGAGCCTATTTTATGGTTCACTTCTTACTCTTCTTAACAGTGATAAATTTTCCAAAACTACAACTTAAGCACCCTCAATTTCATCATTTATTGTTCTATTTTCACCCCAAAATCAGACAATTACACACATTCAAACATTAAATATTTCCTAGAAATACTGTGGCAGGCATCTTTAACAATTTTAGGTTGAAGACAAAAAGCAAATGCAAAAGGTTACATACAGAGATAGTACATACTAATGTGCAGGAACCTACTACTGCTGGCCAGGTTGAAATACTACTCCTTAAGTAGACTGTCTACGTTCCACTTTTTCATAATATCATCCACAATATGATTCAGGCAAGAAATGAACCATGGTAAACCCCTGAACCTGCAGTGGGCCTTGGCAGGAGAACAGCTGCCAGTCTTTCCCCTGAGTAAGAGCAGGTGGTGACCTACATATGAACCATTTCTTCTTGCTTTGGGGTTGATTGACTCCAGTTCTCACTACTCACAGCTCAAATCTCAGTTGTGCAGCTAAAACATGAACCTCCTGTGCTATAGGTTCACCCAAGCTGTATACCTAGCTGTTCCTAAAATTAAATGCATACGTAGATACATTGGTAGCAAAATATAAGAGGATAATGCAGAAGGCAGTTTTCTTGTACAATTCTAGAGCTGATGCAAAATTTAGGTAGTAATTTCAATTATTTTACTCATATCTATTAAAGCTATATCAGTTTGATTGTATTTCTTAGAATTGCATCTCACCTGCTGTGAAACAAAGTTTTGCTATCTGTTATTAAGATATGTGATTGTCATTTGATTACTGTTAGCGATGAGTTATTTTGAATGTGGACTAGTTATCTTAAATTTAAATTTTGCTTATTGCACATTTTCACTAAAATTTCTTGTACATGCTAGTGATCGTAACTCCATAGACACTTGCCTGCTTCAAGTTTCTGCATACAAACTCACCTGCTGGAAATCTTGCTGAAAGAGAGTAGAAAAGGCATACAAATACAGTGAAATGCAGTTAATTAACTTTTCCAGCTGAGTGAATATTTGTGGATTTTTTTATTTATTTCAGGCCTTCGCATTACTCTATCATTAATTAAGTAGAGTTGTATAAGAGAAAATTAATGCAATGACATTGCCCCCCCCAAAAATAAACTGGAGAGAGACATCACTTTAAACTTGTTTTACGTTCTCTACCAATTAGAAAGGCTACAATATCACTGCATTATATAATAGTTGGGTTAAAAGAGATGGGTTAAACTATAAATTAAAAATAGATGGGTTAAACTATGACTTCACAGAAAACAGTGAAAATTTTAAAATACAGATAAACATTTGCATGCGTCACAATGCTTTGCAGAAGTAAGATGACTTCACTTTTAACTGTTTACTAAGACAGCTAGCATCTGCCGATAAACTCTGCAGACTTACGCGATTGTCTAGCAACAGCTCATAATATATTTAAAAGACAAGATCAAATTGCTGCAGAGTAACTGCTAGCAGGAAAACAGAACACTTCATAAGGCAAATATGTGCGATGTTTGAAGCTGCTGCTAATTTATACTGCTTCTCCATTTACAGCATCATCTGTTGGAGAATAAACATACACAAGCACTCAGAGTGTGGAGTGTCTATGGGTGCTGGTGAGAAACTCTTATGTTCAAAGCTTGGCAGCTAGAGATAAGTTTTCTGATGTGACAGGAATCCAACATTAGAAAATAAATTCTTACTTCCAAAAACTTGAATGTATAGCATGTACTGCCTCTCCTGAAATACAGGAATTAATATTTTGGATTCCAGTGAAACGTGCTTTCAGATAAAATTTGAGGTCTTTTATCATGTAATATGACTGTTCTCATCTATTATATACTACACAGCAATTGTGTATTTGCCAAAAAAACTCAATTCACCCTTTTCAAGGCTGAAATAGTCATTGAAATACCATTTTTCAGTGTACCACCCAGAAGGCAAAAGTAAGGAACAACAGGTAATGTGATAAAGCAGTGATGCTCATTTTAGACAGTTGTATAATTTTGCAGATACAGATTGCTTAATTTTCATATTACTTACAGAATAAACTCTGGCCATATTATAGGAAAAAAAAAAAATCAAAAGCATTATCCAGGCTTTTGCATGGCATTTGGAATATAACAAATGCTATAATTATTTTGCATTGATAGTTCAGCCCAACAGACTAATTTTAAGAAATGTTATAGAATTTTCCTTTACTTCCTTGAAGCAATTACTAAAGGTTGGATCCAAGTATGCACCACAGGTGTTAAAATATAAGGCTGGAAAGGCAATATATAATTTAAAAAAAATTGTAATGCTTCTTTTCTAGAGCTACTGAAGTGAAATAATACATTTTTAAAATTTATTTTCCAATTACAGATCTTAAATGAACAGTAATCAATCTAATGTCATATTCCCTAAAGCCCCTGGACAATTTTACAGTTAGGTCCAATATTATGACCAAGTTGTGAATTAACATGTTCATTTTGAAACTCATTTTGTTAAACATTTTAGAGTTCATAGCCATCTGTAGGTTTATTTATGATATATTGCTCCTTCTAACATAAATGAAATGAAAATAACCTGAGTGCTTTAATATGAAGGAACACTGGAATGCTTTGTGTTTACTTATGGTAAACTAACAATAATAAATGAGCAATAGCATGAAACAAGTTCATATTGGCCTTACCTGATCAACTAACTGGAAGTAGAGGTCATAGCAATTGTCAAAAATGTATTTGTAAGTTGAGTCCAGGCAAGCTCTTACACAGTCTTTCACCACAGTACTGGCTCGAGGTGGGCTCTGCAGTTCAAGGACCTAATAAAATATTTCATAAATGGTAGACTGTCAGAATTAGATTGAACGCAAAAAATCCAAGTGTTATAATGAATAAAGTTCTGTAACACAAGATGAAAAGTCTTTAAATATAGCAATGATAAAAATATTTAAAATTGTGTTGACTTAAGGTGATCTTAGTTTAAAGATGCATTAAACCCCATATTAAGTTAAGCAAGTAGATCGCATCACTAAGTTTTATTTGAAAGAAAGTATTCGTATGATGAAAGAAGCATATGTGTCCAAGGGTTTTCACCTCTAGTGGAAAACCTAAAGGTTTTTCTATTATTTAGGGAATAATTAAACCATATAATTTCCTCTGAATATCAGCCAAATAACTCTTCACTTTTTAAAGCAATAGGTTCCACTTTTTATTACACTTTAGGATACATTAATTTGAACTTCAACTTAATGGATTATTTTAATTCTTATGTAGTGCCTAATGCAGTGAAATCACATGCTTTTGTGACAAACGTTGCTTTCTGTTTCTGTATTTTCATCCAGTAATATTAATGTATACCATTCCGTTCTAAAAATATTTTAGAAGTTGACCACCTAGATATCAACATCTGGAGTAAGTAAGGAGAGCCGAGTTATAACTACCAGGAAAACACAATTCTATGACACGTGTTCCTAAGAAGTTCAACTGAGTTTACTTTATGTGACTTGACTTTAAACTAAATAAAAAAGTATTTTTTTTGTTTCCTTCGGGAGATGTAAAAATCATTGTTAAAAATGCAAAAGACAGTTGTTTATTTTTCAAAGATAATGGCTTTTACCACATTATTAATACAAAGGATGAATAAGATGACTTTACCTTAATGATGTTCAGTAAGCTGAGAGATCTAATTTAAAACTGAATCAGATGAATCAATTAAGAGCATTAACTAGAGTATGATTTTCCTGGAAAATAAAAGGCAACAGCTTTTTTTTTTTTTTTTTTTTAAGCCATTGTGCAAATAAAGGACAATACCTTCATTCGAAAAAAAGTAATGCTGGTAAGCAGGTCCACAGTTGATTTCAGATCTTGGAGTCTTTCAGTATTACTGGCAGGAAAATTATCCTGGTGAATTAGGAAGAGAGGAATCAGGTAAAATTGGAGTTACAGGTAAGATCCTTGAACAGCTAAGAAAAAAAAAAACCGCTGGGAAAACAAAGATGCTGCTTGGAAGGATTAGAAATGTCCACCTGTTACCTGAAGCCTGCCTGTGAGGAAGTCAGTGATAAGCACCCCTTCAACATGAATAGGAACACCTCTGGATAATGCTCCTGTATTTGTAATATGAATGATTTAAAATATTGTGATAATTCCAAAACATTAATGGAGTATAAAACACTATAAAAAGACTGGAAAATGTTGCTAATAAAAATAATTTATGGGTTCTCCATGGTACATAAACTACTTGGAGGCACAAATGCAGTAGTAAGCTTGATGAAGAAATCTATGAAACATTTGCTATGGTTTCTAGATTAACAGGAAGGCTGATGGGAAGCAGTGTTACGATCATGGCTTCATACTAACACAGCCAAATATTCTCATGCTCCAATATTATCTGGATAACATCCTTCAAAATTAAAAGATCCTAGGATGAACATATCTGCTGCACAAAGGATATGGTCTTAAAAACTGAGTATGTGCAACTTCTACTACCTCTGATACCTTAAGGTTCTTTTACCTATTCCCTTTCTCCTTCAGATTTAGAAAGCAGACCAGATGAACACAGAAATCCTTGAGTTGGAGGCTGCCATTCCTAGAAGCTGAAAGGAGAGTCATAGCTGATGGAGCCCTATATTGCATATGTATCATCCATAAGTTTCATGATCCAGTGGAATGGAAAGGAGAGGGAGTTCAGAATGGTATGATAACTTGCAGGTACTCAGTGCATGCTTCTTTCCTGAAAGGCTGGGTTTGGAGCATACCTTGGTGGAAAGAGCTTCCATAAGGCAGAAATGAAACTGGAATTCCTACCATGTAGAAAAATGAGGAGTGAAGTCTCTTTCAAGATTCCTAGGATCTTAGCATGCAAGTTGCAGCAAAGATGTCAGTCTCTCAAAACAAATACAGCAGTAACTGTAATTTGCACCACATGAGTCAGTGAAGGCAATTCCCAGATAAATTAACATAATCAAGATATGGATTAATTTAACTGAAGTTGTTGAATTGTACTCTTTTCTTGAATGTCTGGTCAACCTTTGAACGATTCTCAGCTTTTGCAATGAAAAGAATAACTTTTTTTAAATTGGAAAAATATTGTTGTTACACTGCTTAAATTCTGTAAACTTTTGTTCCAAAATTTGGGGTCTTACATCAGCACTCAATATTTTCAGCTTCTATGCCAAAAAGGGATTAATCTCTACAACTTCTTTAAGCAGATAAATCCCACAGGGATATTCACAAGAAAAAACATTTAAGTTGTCCTCTAGATAGAATATGTTACACATACCCTGTATTTAGATAAATCAATCCTCAGAGAATTGTGCAACTGATCCAGCAGTTTTATGAACTTTTCCCTCTGTAAAAAAAAAACAATATGTTGCATAAGAATTTGCAGTTCCTGTAACTGGTGGTTTTTTAGAAATCTGCTTTCCATTCGTAACTAGGAAAACTGATTGTTTTCCATTGTTTCATATAGAAGTGCTTGTCTGAGATATCTGTGTTTCAAGGAAACATTCACTTTATTTTTCATTTCTATCCTATATTGTGATTTACCTGGTACACACTCAACACTGTGCAGCTGTGCAAAACATTAGTGAGGTGACATTGACTTTCCTATGCAGCATTTTACTTTCTTAACAAATGATGCATTGTTAAATAACTCAAAATATCTGGAAACTGAAAAGCATTTCCTGATGTCTCTGACCAAAAATGCAAACCCAGCATCAATTCAGCATAAAGTCCAAAGCGTTAGGTTGTGTTAGCTAGGCTTGTTAAAGCAGATAAGCTTGTTAAATTTTTATATTTGCCTTGTAATTGCCTACACTCTTAGAGAAAGCACTTCCCCCTTCCTTTAATGTGTAAAAAGTGATGCTCATTTACAGCAGAATTTGGTGTAAAAGTATGAATGAAAATTATGCTTCAGAAACAGTGCCTTTTGTAGGAATAAGCTAAGTAGTACTATGCAGTTAGTTTTCACTTTCAAATGTGAAGATTAATTTGTTATCTTGACAGCTGAAGGTGCAGTGAAAGTATTTTGCTGTGAGACATGCAGATGAGTCATGCCATTCTCAAGTAATACTAATGAGAGTTTCCAATTAACAGTCTTCAAGTTCGAACATATTCCGTAGCCCACTGCACAGAACCGCAGTAATCCTTGCCAGCCTACATGAAAGCAGGAGGCTTGTGGAAGCAGCAAGGTCTGGAAGCTCTCAGTCTGCGTGATTGTATCCACACCACCCCTGAAATACGTGCCGCACTACTATGAAAACAGAGTTCTTTGTGCACTGTCTCTCATCACTGGAGCACTAACCTACACCAAAAGGCACTAATTTGGCACAGTTCCCTGAAGGTATCAATCAAAAGGGAACTTTTTTGTCATTCTATAAATCCGTACTGAACTATTCAGCCAGCCAAATCCTTCCCAGCTGTAGCCTGAGGACTTGAATTTGAGATGTTCTTTTTGATGAATGATGTGCAGCTATCCACTAACAAATGCCCTTTTACCCAAGAGAGAAAAATAATCTAATATTTTGCCTATAAGTCAATTGCTTGAAAAAAGAGCTCCAAATCTCTATTAGTGATGCTTACTACTGTCTTTCCATCCATCTGTTGAACTCTGAATTGGATTGGAATTTGCGTCAAAGGTAAACTGGCATTAACATCAGAGAGAGGACTTAATCTCTGTCCAATCTGAGGATAAAGTAGTTCCGATCGTTAGAAAAGTGGAGAAAAAAAAAGAACAGAAAATCCAGCAAAACATTCTAAATTTCAAAAGCTGGATCAAACTCAAAAGTCTAATAGACCTTGAACATTGAGAGTAGCCTTGTATCAACAGAGATGTAGAGTCATTCCATAATAAACCATTGATTAGCTTATAAAAGAAGTTTATTAAATAAGAACATAGCAATATTGTGCTGCAATGGTAATACAATAATTAAATCATAAATATTCTGATAGTGCTTTTTAGCTATAAAACTTTTTTGCTTTATGGTAATGGAGCAATGTTAATATTCGTCTTTCAAAGCAAACCCCTAGCAGCAGGAGAGAAAGCTCCTGTTCAAGAAAATGCTGTCTCCAAACTAAAGACCCAGCCCTGGAGACATTTATATGTGCGTACTTCCACCAGGTTTAACATTTAAAAGAAAAATAAATAAATTGGTATTTAGAGTAGATACTTAAAAAAAAAAAATCCAAAACTGAATGGATGTGAAAACAATGACTTAATGGATTTTTAAAATTTTTTACAGACTCAACGACTTAGATTTGAAAATACATTAATATTTGTACTGCTTTAGGAGTATTTAGTACTAATGGTTGACTATTTACAGCTGTAAGCAGTAGCAGCAGATCCTAAGAACATTCAGGATTTAGCAATAATACAAAAAAAAAATCAATCTTTGGTATTATTACTACACAAAGTGGGTTTTATAGATACATGTTCTATCTCAAAGGTACTTGTGCATGAAATGCAAGCTAATATTTAGCTTCAACTATCTGAGGCCTTGTATTAAAAAATTACGCAGGAATGCTTTACTTAATATACTGCTACAAATCCAAATTTGTTTTAGCATCCAGTGCAAATTTTCTTTACAAAACTAAACATTTATACTTTTTTCCAGGCATGGACTGAATTACTTTACTGAGCACAGTCTGATAATTGTGGTTTTGACTTCTGATGGGAAGACAAAAGCAAAACCAGAATTAAGTCTTTCTTGGTTTACTACTCCAAATGTATAATTTCATAACGTTGTCTTGAAAATCCTGAAATTCATAATGTTTCTATTATTCTTAATACTGGAGAACAGCATTACTACCTCTAACACTACTTCAAACAACTATAATTTGTATTTAATAAATTGCAATTATGTTTGATATTTTGTGTCAATAAATGATATTTTACAAAATATTATCAAGAGTTCATAGCTACTGTTAAATGAAAAAAAGCTTTAATATTGGCCATACAAATAACAGCCAAAAAAACCCCAAAACCAGGAATGAATGCATTTTTCAGCATTAAATTGTATTTATACCCTTATCTCTGACTGTATCACGTGTAATGGTAGTGATATGAAAGCAATCTCTTTGAATTATTGCTCTCAACTCCCCAGTGAGTGTAGGTAAACAGATTAGAATACAGAGTGAATGAATCTTATTTTTTATCATGTTCAAAGACTAGGAAGTCTACACTGTGAGATACTTACCCACAGAATGAAAGTTAGCAACAACAAAAAAAGTGCTACCACATCCTGGTATTCCTCCTACAATCTCTGATACCTACATCCAGGTTTGGACAGTGCACCATTATTTCAGCAAAAATAAGAGTCCATCATTATAGGCTGTTTTGAGAAGAAGAATAGTACTTATGGCTAAATCCATTAGGTTAATATGAGCTCACTGATGACACACCCTAAGAAAGCAACTGCAACTGATAGTCTAGCGCAGTTAGTTTGCAAGCCCTGCTGCAATAAAACCAAAAACGGATTGTTGAAGATTTTAGTACAATGAATGTGTGCCAGTAATTTCTACACTATACGCCTTATGTTTCATTATGTAAAGAACTGAACAGTATCTTCTCCAGCTTTTATAATGACTGATTTTAGAGACTCAGGGTAAAATTTTCAAAAGCTAACAGCAACTCTTATTTAAAAGACCAACTTTTAAAAATTTTTGAATTTAAATGTTAATATGGTATCATATATTAGAAAAAAAGAATGAGGACTAGATATGCTATTAAAAAAGTCTACTTACCCCGAAGTTAGTAGCAGCAAACCGGTCTGAAGCAGATACATTCGTTGCTGCCGTAGTATGAGCATAGAAAGCATTTATATTGGCCAACAATGTACTCATAACTGCTGGAACACCAGGGCACATATATTTAGAAGACAGACAGGAAAAGTGCCTACAATTCAAACAGATTGACAGTTATTAAAAACGGCAAAGATTCTGCTCTTCCTCTCACCACAATTTCTTTTTGGCTCCAATGATGTAGCTTTCAAGCTACCTCATGGACAACTGCGCAGAAATATTTGAGGAAAATCCAGACATAATTGATATAATTGCACACTGTTATTTTCTTGTTGCACACTATTGCACACTGATATTTTCACATTGAACACAAAAAGATGCACATTTGCTTCTCACTCTGTTAATCCTAAATACAAAACCATGGTTTAACAATTGCTGTTAAGCAAAACATTCATTATTGAACACAAACTTAAAATCAAACGTGAACTTACAATCATAAAAGGCTGCAAGAGATCTATGCTCTGGTGGAGGAGGATTTAACTGGTGCCAACAAAAAGACTCAAACCAGCATTTTAACGTGGCTTGTATTTTAGGCTACATTATTAACGAGTGGTGAGGCACCAAGCAACTGTGTTCACCTTCATTTGATTTAGGCCATATCTGAAACTGTTCCACTTTGATGCAGGCCAGTAAAATTTAGGTAATCAGTCTTTTAAACTGGAACCAGCCAAAACCAGAGCTGCAACGTAACAGCACTGTTTATCTGTTTAAAACAACAGAAGATGCCTGCTTATAACAAAGAGCTTACAACATAAAAAACATGAGATAAGATGGATAAAAGATCTAACCCATGAGAGCGAACAACATCATTGCGAAACATAAAACCTTAATTTCAAGATTTATAGTTAGGCAGGACTGGGAGGGAGATAATGGGGTAAAGAGTAACTGTATAGAGACATGAAAGAGACTGAGGGGGACTAAGCAAAGAAGATGGTGAAAATGAATATAACGGTCAAAGAGAAGACGATGAAGAAACTCCAATAACTGGAGCTCTCTGCATGTCCGAAGGCCCTGATTTTGGCAGCACGCTCCTCTTTGCTGGAGTCTCTGGCTCCTCTTGACTGTTTCTCCTTGGGAGCATAAGGCAGAGCAGTGTGCTGGGCCTGAACCACCTGGGCCCTAGTACCCATCCAAGAGAAAAATTAACACAAGGTACAACTGAACTCCATCCTGCTGAGCTTAACCCACGAACCCTCAAATGGTGCCACTGCCCAGACAATGTCCCAGCAATGTCATTCAAGATTTTTTGTATCTTGTATTTGGATTCCTGTTCCTAAAGTTATAAAAAATGAGCTCTTTATACTTTCTTGCAAGCCTGCACACAAACTCTACCTACACCATGCTTTCTGATATCCTCCTACTGTCTCGGCAGTCCTCTCAATTCCTTCATTCTGAGACTTGCCTTGCGCTCTTGTCACTGACCCTGTTCATCATATTCCTGCTTTCAGATATTTTTTCCTAGGGTCCCCCATGCCACTGACTTTGTGTATTTGCTGATGCCTTTTTTATAACCCTTTGAGGTGATCTGCGGTTTCTTGACTGCCAAACAACTCATACTTCTGCTAGCCTATAGTTTTTAAAAGGGAAATTGGGAAAATGGAGTAAGCCAGTAGAAGGCAGCATGCAAAGTCTGTCTTGCTTCTGCTTTTCCAGTTCTCCTCTCACGGTGCACAGACTCTTACTACAGAAGCTCATCTATAGATTCAGAAATAGGGCTAAAACATTGCTCTGGGCTGTCAGTACCTCACATCACTCCAAGCCCTCTCCAAGTTTCATTTACTTTGCAAACGAGACATCTAAATTGTAATGTTTACTTCAGAAATCTGTGTCAGGTCACAGATATGTTAAAAAGGAAGAAAACTGCCAAATTCCCCAGTGTCCAGGCTCAGGAATCAGTCTTCATTAACATACCTGATACCTAGCTTATCTGATACCTGAATGGTTATCAGAAATGGACACCATAAAATTATTAGCCAAACTGCTCTCCTCAACAGCCATAGTCAATGAAACAGACTAGAGAACCTCTAAGACATTTGAAATAGAATCAGCTGCTCTCTGATTATCAAGCTACTTGCTTGATAGTAAACACATCCACCTACAGTTAGGTGATCACTATGGTCACCACAGGACAAATGTTTCGGACTCATCCTAGCTGTAAAGTGTGTTTTAATTACCATTGAGTGCTCAAAACATGTGTGTGATCCATAAATTCAACTATTTCACTCTTTTTTTCTAAAAAAAAAAAAGTAGAAGAGATGTATAACAACTGACCCTGTAATTGAAAAGCAGTTGGCTGGAAAACTTATAAAATTGTAATTTTCTAACTCTTTTGCATCTCACTCAAAATAAATCCTCTTATAATTTAAGTCGTAACCCCCAAGAAAAAAACCAAGTCCTTAATTATGCATGTGCAAATACCTAAGGAAAATCCCAGCACATATTCATATTTTACTACTTTTAAGTATCATCCAAAGTCTCTGAAGTATTAAGGACATAAGATTTCAACAGGAGTGGATACTGGTATGAATCAAGCCCTTAATCCTACTCCAAAGCTAAACTGAGAAGCTGAATAATTGTTGGATTTTCTAGTTTACCTGACTGGGCGAGGAGACTGGAAGAGAAGGGATCCAATTGGGGATGGGAGGCAGGAGAGGCAGGCTCATATTAAAGAGATTCTAGGGCTACAATCCTCATGTATGGGGTTTCTCTGTATTTGCAGCCTTTCCAGACCAAGCCAGGAGACCCACTTTTTGGGCTTTCTCTAGCATTAGACCAGGGGTCCTCAAACTAGGGCCCGCGGGCTGGATACAGCCCCCCAGGGTCCTCAATCCGGCCCCCGGTATTTACAGACCCCCCCTGCCCCACCCCGCCGGGGGTTGGGGGGGGAAACCAAGCAGCCGCAGATGACTGCCTGCCACTTCACCCACGTGCCGGCCCCCTGGTTAAAAAGTTTGAGGACCCCTGCATTAGAATCTCTTTAAAGTATTTTCGAGCTGGATTTATGTATCACATAGTCTTGCACCAATATATAGTGACACTTAAAATTTGTGTCATAGTAGACATGTTCAAAGTGCTTTGCAAATATGTCTCAGCATTCCTGTAAGATAGATCACTAAGCGCTACTACCTCTGTTTTACAAAATTAAGAGAAACTGCTCAAATCTACACAGCCAATCAATCACATGGGCCAGCACTTGAACTCAGCATTGCCAGCTATGTGGGTCACAGGGACAATACTACCAAACCTTTCATTCATTGCCAGCGTTCTACAGAAGTGCTTTTAAATACTGCAAAGTGAACAAGTGTAACACAGCTATCTGCTCCTCAGGAAAATCTTTCATTGTATATCATGTTTATTATCAAGTAGAACGATTTCCTTTGTGTAAACTACAACAGTGATGTCAGGTGATTCTCACCAGTTTCAGGTAACCTGTAAAGTTAATAGAAATCTCACCTGGTCTATTCATCACATGCATTTTGAAAATGCGATTAGCAGAACTGTCTTTTTAAAAACTGACACCAAAATAATTAAGATATACTTTTACCATTCACCTTTAATTTCCAAAAATCTTCTAGTGGACCTAAAGATCCTTAGCGCATGAAGAACCCCAAGCTGGAGTTAAGGCACTAATAACCCCACTTGCCTTAGAGTCACACCTGTAACATGCCCTGCTGAAGGGAGGAGGCAGACAAAAGGGGCAGTCAGCAGCAGTCAGTGTGAGAAGCCATTGAGACTGTTATCAGCTGCCCACAGGAAACATGACAAATTGCAAAAATAGTTGGGGTCAACATCTCAAGTTCAGCGAGTTGTCTTATGCAGGTTCTTCTAATGACTTCACATTGAGCTACTAAAGACCTGGACTGAGCTCTTGTCTCGAAAATAGACCCAAATTTTACTGAATTGTTGTAAGGAAAATTTAAACCTATTGATGTAGTGTATGTCCTTATTACAGTACTAAACTGTTCTACCTGTTATTTGGTTAGTGAAATCGATGATAAAACATCTGTGTCAAGTGACAGGTTATGTGAATTTTTGCTTCTCTCCTTCATTTAATTAAGATCTCTAAAATTCACAGGACCTATTAAGTTTATCACAGGCAATATGGGTCATGACTCAGAGTGCTGATAACCCATTTCCTTCTGCTTGCTAAAATAAAAGAAAGAGGAAACTTCCGTGTTTTTGTAGGCATCTGAAAACAGCAGCCAGTGGCAGGAGTTATTAACCATTCCTAATGGGCATATGATGTCACAGCAACCATTGCTATGTCTCATATATTTCAGAGTAATATGCATTGTTTAAGTTAGAGTCATGTGTCTAAAACTAGGCCTGCTTGCCTCAACTTTCTTACCATGCAACTTCCTGACCAACATGCAGTGCCTGTGATTCTTCCAGTTTTTCTGCTAGTGTGACTCGACAAAGAAAGAAGGCTAATTAATGTGCTGTACTCAGAAAGCAAATACTATCAATGAAAATTACTTTAATGGGTGATTTGTGTGCTTTCTGCAATGCAGCCACATTAACTGAAGGCTAGCAGGAGAACAAGATGGCATAGTTAATGCCCATTAACCTGCTGGAGTGAGAACTATGTCGCTGATTTAGAAGCATTAGGTTCTACCTGTGGTGACTCTTGCCAGTGAGAAGCGGAGATCTTAATAGAGCTTTTATTGCACTTGATTCCACTACGCAGTAAATCCAGGATGCTGACATCTTGTATAATGTCAGTGTCTAGTCAAATACTGTTTTGATTCGTGCTTTGCTTTTTGCCTTCTAAAGAGAAATAGACTATGTTGACAGATGAATGAGAGGAAGAAAATTTTTTTTTTGGTGGTGGAGGGGTGGCTTAATATATGTAGATAAACTTCCAATACGATTCCTTCCAGACATTGAATTTACAGCATAAATCACCATCCATCAATACAGTCATCAAAATAAAGGCCAGCTGGATCACTGAGCTGCTGTTCTGTTTTTGTTAGTCTGTTTTCTGTCATATCTATTTTCTTTCCTATTCTCTCACACATGTGTGCTTTGACTTTTGGGACTATACACATACCATTTGTGTAGTTAACAGGGTCTATGTGGCTGCTGTTTATCACAAAAACCCCACCTCTTCTGACCCATATAAGAATTGCTGTAATTTTCTTTGATTCTTTTTCCAATTCAGACTCCACAAGGAGTGGAGGAATATAATAATTATAAGAAGAGTGGATTATGGAATCTATACAGTCAAGACTTCAAAGAGCTGCAGTTAGTGCAACACATGCAGTCTTTTTATTGTATTTTGGATTTGGGTCAATGGGTGATTTTATATTCACATGAATTCCATATCTGGTAACCTAACAGCATATTTCTGTGCTTAGGAACTGGGCAGTTAGAATCCATATCTTGAGAGTAAGACATCCCATCTAAGCAGGCATCCTTTAGGGAAGAACTGTCTGTATTTAGTTTCATAAAAATGTAGACATCTCCAATAACGGGTGCAATCACACTTGAATTCATTCTCTTTATAAGTTTAATGAAAAAGGTCTCACTGGGGACAATGACTCAAGCAGAAAAGTAACCATCTATATGATATCTTTTCGGTTGATACACACATTCCAGTAGATCTTTGATGGTGCACAGGTAATCTCCCTCTGATCTAGACTAACTCACACATGGCATGTTTTAAATCACAGAAAATGCAGAAATTCTTTGCTGATGCTGGTTGAGAGAGGAAAAGAGCTTGAGCTTTATGTTTTCAGGACTTTTAGTCAGTCACCTATTGGACCGATTTTCCATGAAGCGGTCAGGCATTGAAACAATAAACTCATCGAAATTATTGTTTATCTTTGCTGAGCTGCCACAATTGTGGTTGATGAGTATACTTGGTGTATTTGGAAAAATCAAGGCTATCCTTTTGAAATATTATTTCTGTGCTCTAAAGGAATAAATATAAATAAATGTTAACGTGAGAGCCAGAAACAAATCATTGGGGTTTACTAAGATGGTCATAGATAAAAAAGCCGCCAGTATGAACCTGCAATGATAGACAAGTGGGGTTGTTTATTACCATAGCAGAACAGAATGCCAAATTATTCTAGGAAGTGGTACTGTAGGGAGGCTTAATTAGATTTACATTGTGTTCAGAAATGCAGAATGGCATATGTTCCCACTCCAGCATATGTTGTCTACCCACATCTAAAAGGGTCAAAACTGCCTACCATTAAGTGGCAGTAAAACTTTATATAATAGGTAATTTAAAAACTGCAAACAAATATGAATTTAAAAAATTACATTCAGACAAAAAGAACACCTAATTAGTAACACCCTAAAATTCACTTCAGCCTGATACAGTGCATAAGAAGCACGTGGATACTCTCTGGGGTCTGGATCATGGGCTATCAAAGCACACTCAGTCTTGCATTTACAAATGCAAACATTTTAATTTACAATGTTATTATGAGAAATGCAACAGAAATACTCTGAAACGAGATTCTCAAGCATAAAATGCTTACATAATATTCCTTTGGGCCAAGTGATTAAATTCAAATTCTGTCTCTGTTGTATGGTAGAAAATTACTTTTACTTTACTAGAAGCACATCGTTACCAAATGGAAATAGGTTATTCTATTTTCCAAATCAAGAAGCTGTACATTTTCTCCCAGCCATTAATGTTGTTCCAGGAGAATAAGGTGATCTCATAAACGCAAATAAAACCATCAGATAATAGTCCAAAAGAAAATTCCCCATGGCAGAACTACTGCCTTCACTACTCTCGTCCCCAAAGTCTGCGTGCTCCAAGAGACATGTCTGCAGATTTATCAGGAAAACAATGCACCTGGATACGTATTCTTCCCCAAGTATTAGTTGAGATTACACTGATTATTGATTTTACTCCTAACTTAAATGGGAAGTGGCCTACCCCTCAAATAGGGGTTGCTCATTGTTAACATGCAACATTTTAAAACATAAATGGACATGCGTAACAGGGCAATGAAATCTTAGCTTTTATTTCCTATGTAAATTACCTGTGACTACCAACACTGAAATAGCTTTCTTATTACACCTGCCTTCAAATGCCTGGTTTGCAGCTCTTAACAGCAAGGAATTTTGGTAGAAAAGGTACAGAAGAAAGCAAGAACAAAAAGAGGGCAAACCAAAGTGGGTCACTCAATGTGAAATGGCTTGGTTAGAATTTTTGAGTAAGCATTCCTGAAAAATGTGTTGCAGTCCTTGCTCAGCTGCATGTTAGATGTGCAGACTAAATGCACTTCCTTTTCATGAATATCTGGTATATTATGTTCTGTAAGAATAAAGTATCTTTATATGACAATGTAACTTGTCCATTTCTAACACTGTTAAATAAAAAAGATCTTTAAACACTCACATGTCAATTATATTGCTTTTTTTCTAATGCTGACTTTGAATTTCTAAAATCAGTTTCAAACTTTCTCTGGAAAATTTCAGAGTACTGGCATTCATTAAGAGATGAAGGAAAAGAAACTTCAAAAGAACTTTTCAGTTGAGGTTGTCCATCAAAAATACAGGCATGTTGTATTGAGATAACCAACTACTGGGGTTATAGTTAAGAGGAAACACTGATGCTAAATCAGTCCTGCTTTATTTCCTAAGCAAAACAGTAGTAACAGCCCTCCCTTGGCATCAATAGCTCTTGAGAATTCATCTCATAAAAATGAATTCATTTTGATACATACAGCAGGAACAACCCTACCATTTCAGAGATTAACATTTTGGTAAAAATGGCATACCAAATGTAAATTATAATACTGAGATAGTTAATAAGTAACACCACTTAATCAAGATGTAAAGACATACACGGCTAAAGAGAAGTGAAACGCAAACCCCCAAATATTCATGAAACTCAATGCATGAGTTCCTCCATAGGTAGTACAGATAGATATACAATACCACAAAGGAACCTAAGCTTAATTAATTACTTTGTGCAATATTGTTTAAGGTCCTTGGAGGAAGAGCATTAAAACCCTATAGATTCCAAATACATGCTCTACCTTTCTATTAGATAGATGTACAGTACAATAATTTACAATAAGCTACATAAACATGTCCATTGCTACAGCAGATGGTGTCGTCATATCCTGCAATAAAAATAAATCTTCACATGTTTATGTGCCCTTATATTTAAGATAGTTTTTTTAGTATGTACTGTAAAGAGATGGAGGAAACAAGATACATGTTCTGATTAAAAATTCCGTATCAGCTTTCTAGAGGGAAAAAGTCTGTATTTCTTCTTCAGAGGACACTGGGAGTCCTCTGCTTTCCTATGGCTGCAATAGAAGCAGAATACAGTCTTTTTTGCTGGCAGACATTTCAATGGAAAAATTAAGAATACATGAATGGAGCTTTTGTATCCCCAGGCCTCTATGCTCAGTGGTGGTGTGTTCTAAAGTGATCAGACAGCTACTTTAGTACAGATAATGTGGCAACAGGCTTTAATACCATCAAAAATGGTTTGCATGAATTATTTACGTATACTATGGAAGTTTACTATAGCCATTGCTGGTGTTCTGTGATGATTTCTGTACTCTTAGAAAGGCGTACAGAGTGAAACCCTGTTCTACCATTCTAATCCCATCTGAAACAGCAGAAGTCCTTCTGATCCTTGCCACATATCAGGATCATAAGTATTGAGAAATGCATTAGTGGTAATACTAGTAACAGCTTATAAATTACTTTAATCCTATTGCAGGTGAGAAGCACTTCAATGAGAACCAGATGGACAAAAACGATAAGAATTTTAGATCAGGAATGGGAGTGAAATGGAGAACAAAAGCATGAAGGCTTGAAACCCATCACTTCCCTCAAACACATTCTTGACAGTTGAGCAGAAAACCAAACATTATACTTACGTCATAGCTTGATAAATATCTTCAATTCCATAGCGCATTGCAAATTCATCCACAATTTCTTGTGCAGCATCATCAAAGTACACCTTCCAGGCTTCGTCACCTCTCACTTCAGGGATTTTTACAACACCATTAGATTTAACTTCCGTCAAGTAATGGAACAGATTCTAAATGTAAGAAATATTTCAAATAGGAATTTGCAGCTTTTAAGTAGCAGTCTGAAAGGATATCCTATATAATAGGCATCAATATGTTCATTGTTGGCTGTTTGGGGTTTTTAGTTTCTTGGTTTTTTTTAAATTTGCTGAAGAATGGCAGTAACTAGTCATCATTTGATACACCACCCCCCCCCCCCTCAAGACTCTAAACATGTTTTTTGTAACAGAACTCTTGTAGTGCAGGATTGTGATTCAGCACATTGATCCATCTCCTTGATATAAGGTCACATCAGTTAACTGGCACAGAGAGACTACAACATAAAATTGTGCAGAAACTTTCTCTTCTCTATCATATGCCCTTGCTAATGAACGAAACTGTAATGTTTAAAATGCTCACTACATAGCCTTTCACCTTCAATTGGATCTGTGACCAATAAATTTAAAATTCATTATTTAAGAACTGTAAGTTACAGGAAACATATCAGAAATAGTGTATAAGCCTCTCAGGTAGTGAAAGGCACACTATAAATTTTAGATTTAGCAATCTTAGGACCAAAGCTAGTATTTAATTTGATGTTAATGTCACAGAATAATTCTCAGATTACCTTGCTCCATATGTATCTACAAAATGACCAACAGACTTTTATTTCCAAAAAAACCACCAAAATATTGAAAAAGTTTTGGTTTTGGTAAATAGACATAACTGTCACGTGGATTATCTTAAAGCAACAACATTTTGCCATTTATGTCACAGGTTGCAACTTTACAATATCAGGTCAAAATCTGTGAGCACAAATGCCCTAATATATATCAGTGCTGAGCTTTCAGCCATGTATTAGTACCAGCCTTCAGAAACTACTTGTATTTTTTTAATAGAACTTCAATGCGCATCACTGTTTGAGGGAAGAGGAATCAAGCACAAGAAAATCTTTCAAAATACACATTGGTTTATCAGTGAAGATTTTTTTTTTCAATATTGAAAAAATTAATCTAGATAACACGAGAACAACATTTTATATTGTGTGTACTTCTGCTTTTTCTCACTCTCTGCAAAATATGAATTAATGCAGCAGGAAAGAAGTCCTTTAGAATTAATAGCTATGTTTCTATAATACACAGAAATGGTAGCAACAATGTATGGAGCACCAAAATACTAAACCAAAATACAGCACAGGGAGAACTTAGCTGACTCCCCCTCTTCTTTTTCTGATTCCTACTGGCAGGAATGATCTGTTGGCGATACATTATTCTGCCTTTGACTCTGAGCCTGGTATGCCATCAGCAGTACAAGGTGGGATATCTAACATAAACTTGTCCTGCGGCGTAGCAGGACTTGTTTCAGTGTTCTAACGTTCTGTAGCTTTTTTTCCTTAACTTTGCCAACATACCTCATGTAGACAGGTGTACTGCATATGGTAGGGAGCAACTTTCTCCTCTCCTTTTATTTCAACGTTGATTTTCAATCTAATGGCACCAGAGACAGCTGATTTATCTGTTCGCTTTTCTGAAGAGAAGAAAAACAATATATTAGTAACTACAAAGAACAAATATATATCATATGAGCTTGCATAAATCATTCTAACTTAATAATGTTTTTAAAGCCAGAAAGACCTGCTGTGAAAAACAAGAGAGTTTTTTTTAATACCTCCACACATGGTTCAAGCCATTAAGCAGAATTCCAAACTATGAAGGAAAGAATCTTTCTTATTTTATTTGCCAAATTCAAACCAGGCTGCACAACATTTTATTTGACACTTTCCCCTTTTCAATAGAAATTATTTCCATTTTTGAGCTGGTATCTGTACTAGTTATTATTATTTTCATTACTGATATTTTCCTTTAGTTATGAGGACTTTAGCGACAACCTGAACCACTGTGTCTGAATGTGGTGGGTTGATCCTGGCTGGACACTGGGTGCCTGCCAAAGCTGCTCCATCGCTCCCCTTCTCAGCCAGACAAGGGAGGGAAAATATAATGGAAGGCTCGTGGGTGGAGAAAAGGGCAAGGAGGGATCATTCAGCAGTTATCATCAATGGGCAAAACAGACTCAACTTGGGGAAAATTTAATTATTACCAATCAAATCAGAGTAGGATAATGAGAGCTAAACCTAAATCTTAAATCTTAAAGAACATCTTCCCCCCACCCGCCCAGGTCCTCTTCCTGGGCTTATCTTTACTCCCAATTTCCTCTGCCTCCTCCCCTTCAGCGGTGCAGGGGGATGGGGAATGGGGGTTGGGGTCAGGTCAGCACATGTTTCTGCTGCTCCTTCCTCAGTGGGAGGACTCCTCACACTCCAGCTCACACCCTGCTCCAGCGTGGGGGGTCTGTCCCATGGGAGACAGCCCTCCAAAAACTTCTCTAACCTGATCCTTCCCGTGGGCTGCGGTTCTTCATGTACTGCCCCAGTGTGGGTTCCTCCTGGTGGGTGCCATCCTTCAGGCACAGACTGCTCCAGCGTGGGTCCCCCAAGGGGTCACAAGCCCGGCCAGCAAACCTGCTCCAGCCTGGGCTACCCTCTCCACAGGGCCACAGGTCCTTCCAGGAGCTGCTCCAGCTTGTGCTTCCCATGGATGACAGCCTCTTTTGGGCATTCACCTGCTCTGGTGTGGGGTCCTCCACAGGCTTCAGGCGAATGCCTGCCCCACCGTTAATGTCCATGGTCTGCAGGGGACACCTTCCTCATCAGCCTCACCATGGTCTTCACCACAGGCTGCAGGGGAATCTCTGCTCTGGTGCCTGCAGCACCTCCTCCCCTCCTTCGCTGACCTTAGTGTCTGCAGTTGTTGCTCTCAGGTGTTCTGATCCCTCTCTTTGGCTACAGTTGCTGATCTTAAATATTTAATTAGAGAGACACTAGCACCATCCCTGATTTGTCTCAGTGTTTGCCAGCAGCAGGTCCATCTCGGAGCCAGCTGGCACTGTCTCTATCAGACACAGGGGAAGCTTCCAGCAGCTTCACACAGGAGCCACCCCTGTAGCCCCCTGGCTACCAAAACCACACAAATCCAATAAACTGAAACTCAAAATGTTCTTAGCAGAACTCGATCACAGAGCTAAGATGAATATCACAGAGGAAATTATACGAAGAACTGTGTTTATACGATCTCTACTGGTCTGTTTAGTTGCTGTTGCCCATTCTGGAGGTTACTGATGTTCTTTGGCTTCAATTTTCACTTTTCCAATCCACTCCAGCAGTATAACTGAGTCAATAGGTATTAGAATTTTTATGATTCTTTCACAAAGTGCTGTGATGCGAGTGGTGATGAACAGTACAATTAATAAGAATTGGCATTCCACAAATCCAAATGTATTGAGTGTTTCACTCCTCTTTCCTCTCTATGATGTGAAGTACTGCAGTTGTGTCAATGTTTATCAGAATAAAACATGCCAGTCTTTTTAGAATATTAGAATTATCATAAGCCATTTACCAATACTTCTCTTTAGATGCTGACTGAAAGGTTTTTATTCTAGATTCTTCCTTTTGCAGAGCACATAGATTTTCAATATTATTAAAATGCTTCCAGTCAAATCAGTTCAACAAGCTTTGTTTTAAAAATCTGTTTCATAATAATTTATATCAGTTTAAGTCACTGAAATTTTTGAAGGAATAAAATTCAGAATTCATAATGACTCGATTTCCTTACCTTTAAAAAAAAATCTCATTTATAAATAGGAAACAAAGCAAGGCTTTCTTTCAATTGTCAATGAGAACACAAATGGTTCCCTGACAGATCTATAAATGCCACTGGGAAATGAAACTGGGAAAACAAGGACTGTTGGTTCGGAAACAAATGCTCTACAATTTCAGAAAATTATGTCACATAATTCACCAGAAATTTTCAAAGAGCAGGCAACCTACATAAAAATGTTACTATCACTTTTTTTGTTATCAAATATAGGAGACTAACTTTTAAAGAGCTACTCCACAGCATTTAGTGCACCCGAAGAGATTTTTAGAACTGAAGAACAGTTGCATGCTTAGATTTAGATAAAGGAAATATATTCAGAGACATGCTTTCATTGATTTATTTCCGGTTGAAAGAATGATACTTCTTAAGACCTGTCCAGACAAGCAAGTGCAGTCATTAAGCACAGCAGAGAGCATTTTGAGCTCCAGCAGGCTGTCTTCTGTTTATAGACACATTTGACATGTACAGAACATAAAACTCTAGCAAGCAAGTTTCATGAAGAACCACAGGTGTAACCACTGTGAAAAGCAAAGATGATTAGACCCAGAATGGTACATAATTTTTAAAAATATGTGATGAAATGAATAAGGACAACAAGCAAAATATTTGATAGATGTAACTTTGTGGATGTATTTCCCACAGAATGCTACTGTGAATGAACTAGTCTGAAATATTGGGTTTTCTTACATATTCTTAATTTTTCATTAAAAAGAACTAATTTTCTTTGATATTGTGATTATTCTGCTTTCTGTAATTGTCATAACTCTGGATCAAACCCAAGAATGTATCTTTCATTTTTAAATCAACCTGTAATACAGAAGATTCTAAGTTATGTATTGGTACCAAAGATATATATTTTGAAGTCCTAAATCTACAGATGCTGAGATTCCACCTAAATTTGTTTTAAAAAAATTAGTAAGGCTCATACCTAAATTATACCATACATCCATTTCTCCACTCAGTGTTCTTACTTCAATGATTGTTTGCCCAAGGAAGTCATCTGATTCCTTTTTGAAATGTTGTTTCACTCTAGATTTAATGTCGTCATCTTCATCCCATACTCTCACTTTTATTCTATCTGTGGAATTATGGCATTCACTGTAAAAAATAATAAAATACAAAATGTGATACATAAGCTACATGCATTTGTACTGCTGTCTAATTCACTGTCCTTGATTTCCATATACCTGCTTAAATGCATAAAGTGACAGAATACAAACAACCTGCAACATTTAGTGGAATAAAAGGCGATAGCACACTGCCAGGGACAAAACTACAATTACTGTATATAAGAGAAAGTAAAGAGCATAACTTGACTGAATTATATATACAAATGGATTGTATTTAGGAATGTCTATTTAAGAATGTAATGAACTCCTCATTAAAATTATTAATTAATTTACAATGTGTATTTCTTGATACTATTATTTAACAAATATCTTAGAAAACATACTGTTAGATCAGGTTTATTCATTTAGGAATGCTATGTAGTACATACAGCAGACTGCAAAAATAGTAGCCTATAATGTTATAATAAAAAAGTGAGAAAATCTTAAAGAATATTTCCAGTATCTGGCAGGTTTTGAAAAAAACCCAGCAAGTATGCACAAACTTCACAGCACAAGACACATAATTAAAAAAAACCCAAAACCTAGGGAAATAAGTAACTGCTTTCTTTAGAAGATACATTACTTTTCTCCGAGACCTCCATGCTCTGGTAAGGAGGAGTAGGGACAGACTGCCATGTGCTAAAAAATTCCTTGCAAATTGAAGTGGCATACTAGCTTCTCATAAGCTGAGTGGATTTAAGAAACTACTGGATGTATGAGAGTGAGGTGGCTTCACTTGCAACCTGCAGAGCTCCTGGTGAATAAAAAATTATTACTTCCAGCCCCATAGTGCATGTATTTCCACAAAAATGGAAAATAAACTTTACTGCTGCTTATTCCTATAAGCCACACTGAAGACTGTTCACTGTTGGTCAGTGTTGGCTTTTGATGACTTCACTGAAATATCCCAACATTGACTGCAGAAGTCCGTGGTAGTGAAAAACTTTCCAATGACTTTTTAACAGCCAGTACAGATCTGGTGGCAGTTATAAATCATGTCATACTCACGCATCTGTACTAACTGGATGGGTTTTATATCCATTCAGTAATACTAAAAAGTATTTTAGATCTTATGAATGTTTGTGTATCTTTAAATGTAGCTTTAAACTGTAGCAGCAAATTTTCATCTTCAGCAAGGTCTTCGTTTGACACTAGTTTAAGAGTTCTGACTTGAATTCTATTCCAAGCACTATCACTGCTCAGTCATCTGTCTCAGCGTTTCCAGCATTAAAAGAGTAATACTATAACTTATCTCCCAAATGGCACCCCTCAGGGGTGTTCTAAGAATTAATTAGTGGTGGTAATGGGCTTTGGAAGTATAAAGTGCTTTAAATGGTATTATTACTGTCAAGGCCAATCAGTCACTAAAAATGCCATGCACAGCTTTTAATCTGCCTCACTGTGACATCAGATACATTCAATATCACAGAAATGCTTGTGCCTGTATTCCAAATTTTAACACTGCAGATATCGCCGATAATTAAAAACCACCTTGTTCTGTGATTAGCAAAACTAATTAAGCTTAATTTCATTTTATCTTATGATTGTCTTCCCTGACATCTAACAAACTGCAGTCACAAACTGAATCTTCTCCCATAATTGGGATTTTCATAATTACTCCTTCATAACTCTATCGATTATGGGGTGAGCTCATAGAGGACACTACTAGGATCTCATCTCTGTCTGACCACCTATTTTGATAGAACATGATGGATGTAGTATTAGGCAATCTGTGAAATTTCTCTGACTGACCAAAAAATTCAAAAGCTATAGGCAAGGACATATAAAATATAGGAAGACACAGATGTATCAAATAAACCTCTTTGCCTTAAGAAACTAAACTAAACCCAGAAACCATTTAATTTTCCTGAAATGTAGTCCTGAATTATTGCTTAACATTGCTAAAGTCCTGAATTGCATTTAGCTGTGCACCCTGTAGAAATATTAAACAGGGGATTTGTAGAGTGGCTTAGAGAGATCCATCGCTGGTGAGGCCATCATTTATGTGACCCACATCACTGTATATGTGCTATTAGTAGAAATCTTGTTCCTGCTTTTCTTCTCAGGGAGATGTTGCATATAAGAAGTCATTAAATGGTACTTCAGTACAAATACCGTACTTGTATTCTCCTGAGACAACATCAGTTTTGTTCTGATGTACACTTAGCTGATTAAGGAATATTTATTGAGATACTCAGGAAGACTGCACCTTTCCCTGATATCCTCATTTGTCTCTCCCACATCTTTTTATCCATTAACCTTAGGTTACTGAAACATGGTGAGACCTATCACAACCAATGGGTTTCCTTAAATGTCCATCTTTGTGTCTAAGCCTTTAGCACTGAGTCAGCTCTGCTACAGGTTTTTAATGTTCCTGTGCAAGACCCCCAAACTACCACAGATTTGTGACGCAAGAACAGACGTGTGGATGAACACATATTTCTACTGGCGTACCCCGTGCCAGTGAGACCGCAGGAAGATTTACTATTAAAAACACAGAGCTGTGTCTGCATGATTCTACTTACCTGCCCAGCCTTTCCCAAAAAGCACTATATAATGAGGTGCACTTTCTGCTTTGGTCACCGATAACATCTGTGCGGAAGCTCTGTGGCTTTGCAAAAAGCATTGGGTGGAATTCCTGCTTCTGCTTAACCTGCCCAGGAAAATGAGCTCAGGGAATTCAAGGCAAAGACAACATAGGCTATTTTCATTGTTCCTCTTCTAGCCACTCTGCTTTATATGCTCAGTAAAAGTATTCACTAAAGTGTGATATAGGAACGTGAAAGCGAAACGCTCTTTAGCATACACAGAATGAAGATACTGATGTGTTTGAAAACTGGAAAAGCTGCAGTATATTCAGAGATGTTAGACAGAAGAGATCGTTTTAATAATTTATCAGCAATCTGGTGATGCTACATTACTTCTGCTTTTACAGAATAATGCACAGACATGAAATAATCCTCACAGCATTCCTGCTTAATTCTAATGGCTAGAGTAATAAAAAACTGTAATAACAAACTATCTTTACTATAGCAGCCCAATGTAAATTTAACATTAGGTGCACTGCCATGGCCTTACTGTATACCTCCTCTAAGAGATCTTCACCCAGTGTTAAAATAACAACTAATTGATACTATGCTAATTTCAGTAAAGAAATAAATACAAATTAATAAAGAAGCTGGTAAGGAATGTATGGAGAATAATTACCCACTGCCAAAATTAAATACAATCATCATAACAGCATTCTTACCTTGGAGTCTTCAGTAAAAACTCTTACATCCACTAACAAATTTGCATACTCCAAATGTAAGTCTAGGTGGAGAGGTTTGGTTTTTTTTCCCCTACTCTAAAAAAATGTTATTTCTATAATGAGAAGAAAATTATTTTTCCAATAAAATAAACTATTTTGGTGAAATTCTGTAAGCAATCAGCAGACAAATGAGGCTACATCTGAGATATAGAAAACAAACTTGACTGACGACTTGCCTTTGCAACACCTTTGCCTGCCCACTTCCAGTTTTGCACATTTTGTAGCTTACCTTTTCTTTCTAAATCAACTTTTAATCAATCATTTCACAAATGAGTAGTCTAAAAATCACACATACGCTACTTTCAATCAGACCTCCAAAGAAGAGGAGAAAAATCTTTCCTGTCAATAATAAGACAGACATCTCTTTAGAACTGGTCTTGCATTCCCTGAGCACTCAGCAAACCAGTTCAAGAGTAGACAGCTAGTGGTAGAGAACCTATGAAGAACTTGCACGCTAACAGGAAAATTTTTAAATGCCACAATGACCAGGTTCTTTCTAAAAAATATTCTCAAGTGTGACAGAACCAAGAAATGTAAAAAAGGAAAGCATTACACTATTCTTACTCCAATTTTACAGCTGGGATAATGATTCACAGACAGATAAAATCACTCTACAACCATCTTCCTTACTTCTTTCTCATAGTGCCCGTTCCTCCTTTTCAAAATGTATTTAGCTTTTTTTTTTCTCCTGAAGCATTAGCATACATTTTTATTCACAACAGTGGTGAAAAAAAAAACACCAGGAAAGTGTGAGATAAGTTTCTTCTACACTATAAACATTTGCTCTGCTCTCCAATAAGGATATCCAACATCCCAATAATATTTACCTATGCAACTTTCCAGAAAGGTCAAATCCAGAGCCAATGTGACTTGCCAGATTTCCAGAGAAGTCACTCTGGTTGCTGATGGACAAACCTGAAGATCTTTTAATTTGTCTTTAACAGGCTACTTCAGCTGAAGACTGCCAGCCTGCCTATGTAAAAGCACTTTGTGAAGAATCATTGTGGTCTACTGTAACTGAAGTACACAGCCTTTGGTTTTTGCTGTAATTTGTTTCCAGTTTCTTTTTTTGGTAGCTTCTATTTCTGTTTAGCCTGTTACAAAAGTACTTAAATTCTTTTTGGACGTATACTCTTAAGCCATTTAAAGAAAACATGCTATATACCACTTTGTGATACTAACCATAGATACACTCATATTGTTATTTCAGATGGACGTTGCTTTAGCTGTAGGCCATTACATATACCTAAGATGCCTTCCACAAACTAAAGGAATAGATTTTGGAAGACAATAATTTGTTCTTTTAAGTGCTATATTCATTCAGTGAGTCAACACTGATGTAATTGGAAAGCAGATAAAAATCAAGGTGCCACTTGGCTGCATGAACTATCTATGAGAATAAGTAGCTCAAAACATAGCAGATTAAAAAAAAACCCACAACCATAGCAAATAATGGATCATTGTGGTTTTTAAACCACTTTACAAACAAGCATAAGAAATACATTTTGTATAGCAGGTAATGCATAGAAAACAATTCAAGAGTTGAACCTTGCTAAAGTCTTAATTTTATTCTCTTATACTAAAATATCTTGGATGTCATACAGTCTAGACAGAGAATGGAAAGTGATAATAGAGATTTTGTTCTAAAAGTATAAAGAAACCCCACAGTTCTGGAAGACAGTAGGAGAGTGAACTGCAGGTATTACCCTCATGTTTATTATTATTGCCATTACTGCAAGCCAGAACCAGATACGCCCATGGCATTGCTATAAGAAGTCTGTCCATTGTTGTTAAGTGTTCAAGGTGCGTAGTGTCTCAGGAAATCTATCTGTTCTATACGTCAGTAGCCCCACTGCTGGCAAAGTTTTTCTGAAGTCTGATTTAAGCCTCTCTAAAAAAAATTTGTGTCTATTTCTTCCTGTTCTACTATAATAGTAAGCAAGGAAAAAAGATTGTTCCTTTTGTCTTCACAGGAGAAAGGATGTGCTTAAAGACATCCTTACTTTCACTACTTTTCTCTAGCCTGGACAGTCCCAATTCTTTTAACAGTGTGGTCATGGGCCATGCTTTCTGATATAGCAGAATGAGACTAATTATGCCTTTTTTTGCTTTAGTTTACTCTGTCATAACAAAAAGAGTTGCATAAAATTAACCTAGATTGACAGCAGTTTGAAAAAAAAGACTCAGACCAAACACACTGTACTGTGAAACTGAAAAACATTATTGCTGAACAAACAATTTATCATTTGAATTGTTGTTTAACAGTGTTCTGCTCTGTTGTTTGGGGCTGAGGCTGTGAGATACAGTTATTTTAATTAGCAGGATGTCTCTCAGCGACTTTACTGCTTATTGAAGAATTCTTAGAATGGAAAAATCCAGTAAACTAATTTGTATTTTTCTACTACCCAACTGGTTTTGTGTAACATAATTCTCTTATATACTCTTGCTTATGAAACAATCCTTAAGCTGCTTCAATAATTCTTACAAGAATTTGGAGATGTGTGCTTGCTAGACAACACTGCCAGAAAAAGCAGATTTCCATATTTCAGCAATCAACCATTGAAAATAGTCAAGAAATGAATGACAGTGGAAAACAGTTTTATTATAGAGTATAGACCCAGAAGTCTGTACAAAGCTGAAAACTGTATCGCCAAAATCTCTCTTCCTTGTAACTAAAAAATAAAAATGCAGCCCCTCTTCCTGTATGAGATGCCACAACCAACCAGAAGAGGAAGGGTGACAGCTTGTAAGACTCTTCCTTTGCTCTGGCATTGAAAAAACTCTCCTATCACTGATGTTTTATTGAAAAAATAAAACCTGCTCTGTTATCTCCTTTTTAATAACGCCAATAGAAAAGATCAAAGCCCTTACCACCTATATTGCATTCATTAAGGAGCATCTGCTGGCCTGTTTACTTCTCTATATTGTGTATAAAAAATATACATTTCAAGGAAAGAAATATTCTTGCTCTGATAGTCTTGTTTTTCTTGCAGTATGTAACCTCTACTTTAGTTACGGTTTATGAGTTCCCATATTAAAATCTATGCCAATATCCCATGGTCATTTAGCAGAGTGTTACATTATGTTTTGTGAGAAATATTCACTCTCTGCTTACCATATAATTGTATTAGGTTTATGTGTGATTCTGCAAACTAGAACACGCTCTTACTCTATCTGCTATGAGAGAGCAAATGCACAGTGGGGAGCCAGTCTTTTTTCCAAGTCCTTGTTTTGGAACAGATGAGGAGATTTAAATGCATGTTTTGGTATTATGAGAAAATATACGATTAAAAGACTTTGAGATACATTTTATTTCTGCAATTTATCATTTAGGAGTTATAATGATGATTAGCATTTGATTTTAAATAGGGCTATCAAATATCACCAGTAGAGCCTAATGAAAGTTCCTGAGTCAATGAGATAGTTATATCGATCTACTTTAGATTTAATCTTGTAGTTAAACATCTATAGTTTACTTAATACACTTTAGAAATTCTCATATACTTTTAATTGAAATCCAATGCATTCAATAATTCAGGGAGATAACTATTTTAGAAAGTACAAGTGCTATAAAAATGATTGAAAATGTATTCGGTTCAAAGCAGTTACTCAGGAGATTTACGCTATAGTAAGGTTTGGTGGTTGTGGTTTTTTTATGTTATTGCTAGAGCAGAAAATGATAGTAATACTTAATGCTGGGTGAAAAAAATATGTAGTATGTTCACTTTTCCAAGGATTTTATGATAGCTTTGCCCACATCTTTGAGAAAGTACATTTACAGCTTCATGCCAAATTTGCTGACCTGATCATGCACCTTTAACCCTATGCAACTCTCGCAATTAAATACTAGAGAGTAATTAATCTCCTACCTTTCGTTACTCACAGTCATTCAATGAGCTAGACACTTCAACTGTTACTGAAGTAACACAACATTTGAAAACATGATCTGTATAGTGGAAGCCTGTAAAAAGTTTCCGAGTGTTTTCTCTGAATTAACAATTCATCTTCAGTACTGGCATTTGAATCTGCGAAAGAAATGGGCTACACCATTTAATATAGTTGGATTACCTAGTACCGCTTCCAGACAAATAGAAGCGGCATATTTGGTCGTACCTCCTTCAAACTCACTAGAAAAATTATAACCTGCTCACCAATAAGGTAGCAGATTTTTAGTAAAAAAAAAAAAAAAAAACCAAACAGAGAAAAGAAAATAGCTGTTGTGCTACATGCGGTGCTTAGGGATATGGTTTAGTGGTGGACTTGGCAGTCCTGGGTTAACAGTTGGACTTGATCTTAAAGGTCTTTTCCAACCTAAACGATTCTATGATAACAAGGCAACTTCTCATGTTATGACACTGCACCTCCTTGAAGAAAAGAGACCGCTATTTCAAATGCCTGATCCCTAACAGAATATTTTTCCATGGCTAATGTAGGTAGGAATAATGACAACTGATGTCTTCCATACAGTAGGAAAGAAATGTAAGAAGAAACTAAACAATGTTATAGCCTGAAGACAGTTATTTCACATTGTGCTGAGTGCTTATTTTGAAACTGTCTGTTGCACAGGGATCCTGAGCTGTTGTTCTGCTGCTTTGTAAATTCAAGGTTGCCTAAAAAAAATGACACATCATTTTTATCATCACCGACACATGATTCCATCAAGTTGTATCAAATTAACATCTAATTTTGAATAGCACTATTAGGCATAAACATATTAGACTTCTATAACATAGTAATGAAATGTACCACTATCATAATACCACTATTATAATGTGTCAACAGTTTGCATATATTCTCAGTAAAAATGCAAAAAAAACCTTTGTATTTTAGAAACACTGAAATTGTATATCCTTTCTTATTATTATAATTTCATATTTTTATAATTTACAGGGGTTTCACACAGCTTTTCTGAACAATTTTAAAAGTCTGCCTAAATAAATAGTTCTCTTTCACTTAAAATTTTCCAAAGGAAGCCTAAGGTTTACATTAGCTTTTCGAAATCCCTAACTGGCTTTAACAATGGCAGTTAAGTGCACATCATGTACTGCGGCACATATAATCAAACTGAGCAAAGAATAAATGCTGAAATACTTTTGCTACACGTAGAGGAATAACAGCGAGCAAATTGATATCTCAGTCAGGTATGTGTTGTATCCTAAGGCAGTATTTTCAGGGAAGGAACAGCACAGTACCTGTGAATTGGGATTTCCTGCACTGTAACATGTCTTTCCAAAAGAAGTTCTAGGAACTAAAACTGGCATGAAATCATATTCAAACCTTAGTCAATCCGGTACAGACTGAAACATCTACTTTGCAGTCCAGGTTGAACTCCTGTGATATGCTGACGCCAAACTTTACAGTATTCAGCTCAGAGGCTGTGGCCAAAGGAAGGAGAGAGGATTGTACCACACCCTCGCCACAGCAGACTTCCTGACAACACTCAGTCTTGGAAAGGAGAGGTATTACAAACAGCCCTGCCCAAAGACTGAAGCATACCAGTTACTTTCAGATACCCTACTTTCACCCGGGAGAGTTGCAATGTTGAATAAAAACACCTTTAACTTGCACGGTCAGTATCTGAGATGTAGGAAGGCATTTATAATGCAAACGTTTGGTATGTAAGGTCAAGGTCTGAAAACTGTTACTTAAGTTCCCTAAAAAATTAGAATAGACACCACCAGTAGATGCCCCAAAAGACATAATCATGAGCTGTATGACTGCTGTATGATAAAGTCACAATAAATTTATATGCTCTTTCCATTCAGAACTTGCTAATTTATTAATGCTATGAATATGCATAGTATAGACAACAAATATTTTCAAATTAAAGTAATTATTTCACTTGGTAGCATTATTTTACCTAGACATAAATTAAAAACCCAAGAAACTACAGTATCTTCTATACTTACAAATAGAATTTTTCATCCCATACTGGATTCAGGTTTCCAAAAATAGTCTTTGTTCTCCGCTTGTTTTTGCCAACTTGCACAGTAACATACGGGTCACTTGAGCCAGTTTTGTCCTTAGCCTGTAAGCCCTGAGCACAAAGAACTGCAACAAAAGGAGGGAAATGTGCTTTAGCCCTCATAGCCTTTCATTGCCAAGAAATAGAGACAATTACAACAGCAACAGGAAACAAAGACCTCAAACTGAGGGCTCCTGAAACAAAGCTTTCTGGATGAATTTTCCCAACATCTGTTACACTGGAGATAGACAAGGCTTGTCTAACTACCCTTCTGGACTTACAAAATTTGCAAATATAGTTTAAAAGAGTAATACATTTAAAGATTCACTACAGAATGCAAAGCAAATACTTTTCTTACCATGCATAATTCAGATACTCTTCTCAAGCTTTGGTTTAATCAACATGGCAAGTAACACAATGCTGTTGTATAACTTGGCTTGAGGCTAATAATTCCCTAAAATTTCAGTTTTCCCCAAATAAATAAATAATGATTTAAAAAAATTCTCCAAAGATCCAAACTAAAGTTTCCAAAATAAACCCTCCAGTTTTCAAAAATCTGCACTGTAGATTATGTAACTAAACCTGAGGGATACGATTATGACTCTGTAATTGGTTTTCCTCATGTGAGAGATGAACCACGAGGATTTTCAGAATAGTTCCTATTCTGTCACAGACAGGGTGACAGTTCAGATCAATTATCATTAACTGTTTATGTATTCATCAGTCTTTCTGACAGTTAATGTTGGTGCATAATTAAAGTATATGTATTTTGTGGCAAATAAAATACACACAATTTGATTTTCCATCATAATTCACAAAACTGGAAATCTCAGGAAAAAGCAGAACCATCAAATAGCAGCCTATCAAACCCAGAGAGCTGCAGCTAAAACACCTGCCATGGCTCTTGGCATCAGCAAAGCTTGATCTTATTGTTTTGCACATATTATTTAAATCCTCTCAAGTGATAACATTTAGTTAACATTTTCTTATGTCAATCATTTTGAATAATGAGTCTCCCTTAGTGCACTCAGAAAAATGATTACATAAAAATGGCACCTTCTTACTCAGCAGATCAGCTCCCAGTGTGGGTTCAGACATATCTGCTGACTTCAGTGAAAAAAAACGTTAAGTTTCTGTTACGTTTTTCACACTCCTCATTCCTGAAAAGACTAACTCTTAGGAAACTACTAAAGCATATTTTCTCTTCCCCATTCACTATAGATCCAAAGGAAAATTTTTAGAAGGCAAGGAAGTATCCCTCTCCTATGCATGCAGGAGATTTAAGTGCCAGCTTAGAACATGTTTTCCAGAACTCCTAACTATAAGGCTGGCCTGAACACAAGGCAGCCATGAGTATGCTTTAGAGGCCTGGTAACAGTCCCAACACTCAACAACTGTTCTTTTGAGTTTCATGCACTGTCCCACACAACCTTCAGAATGGCCTCCCGTTTTCCTAAACCATCTGACTCACAATCCCAGATTTTCCCTAGATTTCCTCTGGCACATATCTGCTCTTCTTCAGCTCCACGTACAGTTTACGCACTGACCCAAATGTGACTGG
Source organism: Falco naumanni (assembly GCF_017639655.2). Classification (NCBI taxonomy): domain Eukaryota; kingdom Metazoa; phylum Chordata; class Aves; order Falconiformes; family Falconidae; genus Falco; species Falco naumanni. Next base: position 17,630,982 of record NC_054060.1, on the reverse strand, counting down.
GCTTGAGTCTGGACTACAGAGCTATGTGTAGCTAACAACACACCTACAAACTCTCATGGAGTAATTAATTCATGGTCCACTTGACCAGTGCTTTACTTCTTCCCCTCCTGAACGCCAGCTTTACATTTCATCATTGGAAAGCAATTCAATCTCTCAGTGACCCTTCCTTGATGCATAAAAAAAAGGTTGCCATGGAATCTAAAAGTACTATAGTAAAATTTTTTGAGCATGTAGCCCAAATACATTTATCGTTTCCAAATTATATACACATACCAGTGTGCTAATACATTAGGTACATTCAAAACCACACACAAAACCAGAAATTAGAAAAAATGTGAGATTAAGACAAAATAATATTTAATTTTTTTTAAAAAAAATTATGTCACAGAAAACCTTTGGTTCTCACAAAAAGCATATTACTAATAGTAATATTTTTAGTGAAAGCAATGTGACTGAATATGCATCATTATTTTTGAAAATATTGATTTAACACTTTGTGATACAGTAATTTGAAGATCTGGGTGTAAGTCCAGTTTACTTTTATACTCAGTTTTAATGGTTGCCATAGCTGAAAAAGATATGTCACAAGGACACGTAGATCCAAATGGAAGAACTGTATCACTGGCTGCACTTACTAAATCACTACACTCATTTTTAAATCCCATCCACCAATTACACAAAAGTTTTTGTTGAAATTCAGCTGGTAAATTTCTGTCTTGCCTGATGTCAACCAGTTGTTCTTGCAAAGTAATGGGAAAGCGTTGCAGATTTGTATTTTTAACAAATAGGTTCAAAACCCACTGGAACCTCTCATTTGGAAGATTTTTAAACAGGGTAAAAAATTCCATATCCAAGTTTTTTAAATCTACAGGTCAGAGTTTTTGTAGGTGACACACATCTGTTTTGGCAGCAAAATGACATATGGAAACATTTCCAAACATCTGTTTTCATAATGCCCTCACCATAGCATAAGTTTCTTTCAAAAAGCAGTTACTTTCTCACTCCTTGTTATAACATCACCTTTACCTCGAAAGGACAGTTTAAACACGTTCACTTTTTCAAAAATATCTGCTAGGTAGCATACTACTGACAGCCAGCTGTCATTACAGAAAGACAGGGAATTGGAAACGCTTCTCTTTTTGTAAGAGGAAAATGTGTTACTCATCTTTGAAAACCCTTTTACCATTTGCTGAGATAACCAGCAAACCTCTGTGCAGTGCAGAGGGGTTTTATTGTCACTCTCCCATCTCATCACTAAATACTGTAAGGACTTACTGTAAAGAAGAAAGACTTCACAGAAGCCATCAAGTTTGACTGCAGCAAATGCATTGAAACCTGGCTTAGGAAGTTTGGGGTAAGGGGTAAATGCAGAAAAACCTCTGATGTATTTATTTATTTATTTATTAATGATAAGTAGAGCATGATGCCAGTCAGGGAAGGAATTTACAGTCTTCTATAACTTAGGACCCAACATACGCTAAGCTATTTATGTGGAAGTACGTATCTGTGAAACACCAGCAGGAAAGACCACTGCTGTTGCCTTTCCAACTTGTTAATATTTTGGTCCTCAGGAAGCCTGGGTTCTCTTTCCATCTTTCTCTAAGAGCCAACAATTAGCTTAGGTTTGCCTCTAACTTTCTTCACTTGGTGTGGGAAATTCTCTTCAGGGTATAGTTGGCAAACTGAAGGAAGTGTTCACTTGTACCTGTTTGGCACCTGTGAGGCCACACACAGATGAAATATTGCTTCTGCACTTTGAAGGTCCCCAGTAAAACAGACTGACAAACTGGAGAAAGTCAATAGAGAGTTGTCAATTTGGCTAGGAGGCTGGGGCACATAACATATGGAAAAAGGCTAAGGGTCTTGGTTTGCTTACCCTAGAGAAATGAAGACTAAGAGGAGATCAAGCTGCAGTCCTCAACTACCTAAAGTGCATGTGGCAGAGACAATGAGTTCCCAGACAAGCCCCTCTAGTTGAGGATGTCCCTGCTCCTTGCAGGAGGGTTGGACTAGATGACATTTAAAGGTCCCTTCCAATTCAAACTGTTCTATGATTCTATGAAGCTGGACTATTCTCAAACCACACAGTGAAATAAGATGTCACATCTGTAAGCTGAAGCAAGAGATATCACAGCTGGATATAAGGAAAATGGTTTTACAATGTGAGTGGTTAATAACTGAAAAAGCTTTTCCAGTAAGCAGGACAGGTTTCCCAAAGAGAATGTGGATCTCCATCCCTGGAGAGTTTCAGATCCAGTCTGGACAAAGCCCTGAGCAAGCTAATCTAACTTTGAAGTTAACCCTGCTTTTAGCAATTGGTTTGAATATACTGTAGAAATCCCTTCTAGCATCACTTCCTGAATTATTCTATGATTCATTTATCAGGTCATAGTTCTGAAGAACTCAAGTGAGTATGATTTGTACTTCTAAAAGAGAAGAAACAAGCCATTCAGCAATATGCGAGTTTTGTATCAACACTAGTAAAGTGATGTTTACCCAGCAGATAGACAGTCTGAAAACATTTACACATTTATGGAGTAACTTGTTCGAATGATGCCATCCATCTAGTCAGGGTATCCTAGCCACTTGTTTCATAAACAAAAGAGTATTTTTTTACAGAGTGTCTGTGTTTGATCTTACAGAGGATATATGAAAAATATCTTGTAAAATAAGTTATGAAAATTACCATATGTACAGATGTGAAACACTGGGCACCAAGAACTGACTTAAACATATCTTTTATGCAAGTTCCTGTTAAGTAGTGAGAAAAATGCATGTGTTACTTAAGCATACACCACTTATTTAAAAAATATAGCTTTTGTTTCACTCATTTTTAGAAAAACTGACCACTAAAATCTAAGAATAAGTTCCTAAAGTTAATCTCCTTATCCCACATAACAGGAATAATACAAATCCTGGAGAAAGGGTAAATATTTGATTTACTTTTAATATCAGAAAAGGGTTTATTATTTTTCATTACATTAGAACAAAATTGAGGCTAATTTAGATGTGAAATCTAATCAGTCCTTTAATGTTTCACATTACTGCCTTTCAATTCTTTGGTCTTTTAGCTTAATCTCTATTTGTCTCTAATCCAATATCACATAGTCAGGTTGACCTCTGTAGTCAGCTGAGCTTTTATTTAGATTTTCTGTGCTGAGGTTTTAATTCAAAAGCTGAAATGTCAGTCAGATGGCCTGGAAATCTTCATGAGCAACCAGGCTAATGCGGTTGTAAGCAATCTTGAGTATGTTCTGGGTGCGCAGGTTTCCCTGGCTCAGCATCACTAAACTGAAAGAATGGATGATGAGTTTTAAACTAATGGGGTCTGGAATTGCAAGCTGCAATGCTCTTAGCATCACAGCCATTGAAAACCCATAAATGCAGTTGTGGACTTTAACTCTTGCAGTTGATGACAAAAAGTTAAGCACTAGCACAGGAGATACTGGTAAGAGATAGAGGAGACACAAGACGACCATTTACTTACATGGCACATAAAATAATTTTGCCAACAGCTGTAGCTTAAATCTCTTCCAATTAGCATGCTACAAATTCAACTATTTATAGATGCACCAGGTATGCAAATGAACACACAGTTCCAGGTCTAATTATAATAAATCTTATTCCTGAACAAGGGGACTAGGAAAGAAAGAGATCCTAAAGCAAACATTAGAAAATTTACCTGTGATTGTTATTTTTGCTGACCATTTGGATGTTCCATCCAAAACACTTTGTTTTGCTGCTTTTGTATATTGTACAAAATCTTCTTTGGAAATATTAAACATTTCCTGGATCACTTCAAACACCTCTGGTCTATTTTTTTCTCTAATCTTCATTCTTTCCTTCATAGCACTAATAATATTCTGTGTTTTATCTTCTGCACCATGTTTGGAACTTTTCTCAGCAGCTCCTGAAATGAGAGAAAAAGACAATACTTTTACTAAAAAGTTGCTATTGTATTTCTTTTTTTCCCCCTAGAGTCTCCAGCCAATTCTCGGTACTGCAGTACTCAAAGAAGATATGTGTTTCATGTGGATAATATCAAGCGTCCTGTATTTATTCCTTGTGATATGTAAAATTATCAATTCATTTAGTTTAACATGACAGGTTGATATTCAACTTCAATCAAGTATGTGTTATACCTAGAAATATTTATTGAATCAGTACTATTCAGTACTAATCGGTACTGTGAAAACATCTGAATATTTGAGTAACTTTTTTTACATAATTAGGCATACTGATTCTTCCAGAAAGGTGTGTAGAATTGTGCAATATCTGGGCCTGTCTGCTCTGTCCTTTGCTTCTGTTACTAGAATATGTAATATATATAAAGTACATAATATATATATTACTATATAGAAAATAACAGAATATATATATGTAAGAATATTTCTTTTTTTTTTTTCCTAAGTCATAATAATATAATGATGTTTTCACTGCTTGCTTTCTCTCCTTTTGGAGTAAGATGGTACAAGAAACCATACCTGGTTCGTTAGGACAACCCACCCCCCCTCCCCCAAGTTAGTAGAAACAATATTTAAGCCAAGTGTTTTCACCTCATTTTTCAGAGAATTTTTTGTTTGGCAGTGAGGCATTAATCCAAACTCTTGACACGCTCTCTCACAGTGGAGATTTAGCGAATAGTAGAAAGAAAGATGCATAGCAGCTTCAGACAGTTTCTTAACTGCTTAAAGATATATCTCAATATTTGCTGATGCTGTCTGCACTCATGGAAAGTTTTTCATTCCTTCCTGGAACATTGTTCATTAAAAAAAATATAATTATCACATAAATCCACTTAATGAAGCATTAAAACATCTACTGAATGTAAACATTCACTGGATTTAAGCATTTAGATTAGTTTAGGACTACCCTAAACAAACAGTCCTGTAACACTGATGACATCCTCACTCTGGATCAGCAGTGCACTCTATCCCTTCTTTAAACATTGTGCATGAACAAAGGAGTGCTTCACAAAGCTCCGTGTTAACAGTGGGATCTTCTGATGGCTATTTAAGGGGCTCTCCTATGCCTAGGCTCCTAAAGAGTAGACACGACGTTATACTCAGGTTTCAGCTGAATAGATTAAAAGGAATGCTTTTCCAAGAATTCTAACACCGGAACCACCCAGGGAATTTCTGCAAGGAATACTGCGTCTAGTAGATGCAAAGAAGGTTCTGGGAAGAGTGAGATGAGGACAGAGAATCTTATGAAATTTAATTTTGCAAATTCATTGTGTTAAGAGTGATGTGAACCTTACATTACATTACAGTGCTCTTAAGAACTGCAGGCCAGGGATAGGTTTATGAAATAGAAAGATGCAGATGTATTAATAGATGTAAATATTGTGGCAGTAGATAATAGAAAACCATCTAACTAAAACAAATGTATTTTCAAGAAAGTAATACATCGCTTTGCTTCAAAGGCTTGTGTCATGCAGCTGGAAACCTAGTGACAGAACACAGGTATTGCAGGGTCAGTTCTGAGATGCAGCAACACTTGCCCTCTTTTGCCAATACACTGGCAATGATTCACAGCTTGCTCCAAGTGTAAAATGGCTGCACGCTTTGTTTTCACATTACTACAAAATACCAGTGTTAAAAAAAAAAAAAAAAGAAAAGAAAAATAAAGAAAAGAAAAAAGGAATCACTAAATTGTGGTATTACAACTCAATCATTAGACACCACACCTGTGCCGTAGTAGTATTAAATTTTAGGGCCTCTTGAGTGACCACCCAGAAAATAATATATCACAGGTATGGAACAGACAGGTTTCTCTCTCCATTAAAATTGTCATTACTGATAATTTCAGTAAGTAGATAAGGATGGTAGAAGAATTCAAAAGATATTATCTATGTGAGAATAACTTCTAGACTGTAATAACCTGAGGCGGTATGTCAAGTCTACCCTTATTTTATAATGTCTAGAAAACAAAGAAAATACTCAGGTGATTTGCTGATTTGTCTGGAACATCAAACCTACCACAGCTTTTACTGTTTTAAAAAAAAAATTATAGGGAGACCATGCTGTCACAGGTTTTATTCATGGTTCTTCCAGGAGAGCTCTGAAGAGATTTCTCTCCCTAAAAAATCATACCTGGTCTCAGAAGCCCTTGAAAAGCTGACATGAAGTTCTTATAAAATGTCCTTTGTCTGTCAGAGGAAAGTGTTTCTGATAAATGTCTCTACAATACATGTTGTATTGGAATAACCTAAGTGTACTCTTGAAAAAAAACCAACAAATGTCCATCTTGGAGCTGAGTAGTAGAAGAGAAACACTTGTCTAGTCAGAACAGTATTAAAATGCTGAAAGCAAAAATTTAAATTCCTGCAGTGCTCAACAGGCCATTTTATCTTTCAATAAGACTGACATATAAAGCAAGATGGAAGAACACTACACATTTTATAATCAATGACACATTAACTCTTGCTATAGGTATTGCTAAATTTTAGCTCATGTTGTTAAATACTACTTGAGTGTTCAAGGAACGGAGTGTGACCATCGTCATCATCGTTATCACTAGCAGCAGTAAGTACTTTACCCTTCCAAAAGGTTGTGAAAACCTCATCCAACTAGCCATCCTCAGCTCCTGGGAGGATCAAAGTATTATTGTTCCCTTTAAATGAACAGTAAAATTAAGTTTAGAATTATGCTGAACAATTTGCTAAACCATTAGAATTCAGATATCTCAATATCGAAGAGGAACATAGTTCCTTCTTTACAATGGCATCAAACACCACTGTGTTCTTTTGATGGCATTTTTTTGCTAAGGCGCTCTCAGCTTGCAATGACTAAAGAAGAAACTATTAACACATCTGTAGAGCTGGAAAGGGTTATCTTTCAGCTTAAGATCTCAGTGAAGTCTTACAGAACAAATATTTTATGCTCTGGTTTCTTAACTTTTTTTTATTATCTGAAGGTTTCTTCACAAGGATGAAAAAGAGGGAGAAATAAGGCATAATGTCGTAATATTGGAAAAGCATGAGGTGAGATACCAGATACCAATGATTCCAGACTGTCAAAAGGCTGAATTACATGGCTTCTTCAAGTTCCATGGCTACTAAATCTTGAGAAATCCTGATAATCTCAGCCCAAGTATCTCATTTTTTGAATACAGAAGAACAAAGTTCTAGGGATTAAGGCTTTTCCATGCTGAAAAATTACAAATTAGTAGAAAAAGAATTAAATGCTACCATGAAACCAAATACCAGTTAAAGAATTCTCTGGTGATTTTATCACAAAACAGATGAATGCTGACCTGCCCGGAAAGCATGACAGGTGGCTCCTGCAAGATGTAGAAGAGCAACATCTTTAATTTTCTATTTTCTGCCCTTCCTTAGCAGATACAAAATCATAACAAAGTGATAAACTAGGGACACAATCTGAATAGCAATAATGTATTCCTGTTGAAAAACTTCCTGATTTTTGAGAGTACAGATAAAATTGGAATATTTGTTCAAACACAGCTTCCTTTAGGTTTTACTGAAAAATCATCACAGCCTTCTATTTACCCTAAATTATTTATTGCAGCCATTTTTACATACTCTATTGCTGACAGTCTACCAACAGCTCTTTTCAAGCAGCATTAAGACTAATTAAGACAATATTGTTACTTATATTGCATAGGAAGTTAATAAGCCCCTTTTACCCTAGGGACAGATACAAACAGATACAAACTCAACATGATTGGAATCAATTCTGATTTAAGATTGCACCTACTACGAGGAAAGGGATATCTTGTTGAAGATGAGAGGTCTAATGAAAGTATTACTGATTTTGTTTAAACCTAATTTAGAGCAAGTTTAGGTATTGACTTTAAAGAGCTTAAGATGTTGATTTTCTGCAGCCTACATTAGCAATCATTACATATATAAAAAATAAAATCACAGATGCTTGGAGACCTAGTGATTATGAGATAGCCAAAAGGATGACTGTGATAAATATAACCACAGTGAACCACACACATTTCACTTTATGATACTGTAGGCATCAGCTTTCTTCAAAATAGATTTATCTCTTAGATATTTCTTAGAAAGAGATTTAACCAACTGCACTGGTCAATTATTTTTTTCAATGGAATGTTGAACATTTTTAACATAAATGAAACAAAGCACATGAACCTCATTTTCATAGTATAACATTCCAACTCACAGAACAATTAATCAGTTGCAAAACATATGACAGGATGCTCCAAAAGATTTGCATACCCTTTGCTGGGTAAAATGTTGGCTGAACAGCCAAGCCCAAAGAGTGGTAGTGAATGGAGTTACATCCAGCTGGCCACAAGTGGTGCTCCCCAGGGCTCAGTCCTGTTTAATATGTTTATCGGCAATGTGTATGAGGGGATTGAGTGCACCCTCATTGAGTTTGCAGAGGACACCAAGTTAGGGGCCAGTGTTGATCTGCTGGAGGGCAGGAGGCTCTGCAGAGGGATCTGGACAGGCTGCATCGATGGGCCGAGGCCAATTGTGTGAGGTTGAACCAGGCTCGGTGCCGGGCCCTGCCCGTGGGTCACACCAGCCCCACACAGCGCTGCAGCCTGGGGCGAGCGGCTGGGCCCTGCCCGGCGGGAATGGGCCTGGGGGGCTGCCTGGGCCGGCTGGGCATGAGCCCCCTGGGGGCCCGGGTGGCCGAGGAGGCCAGCAGCGCCCGGCTTGTGTCAGACACAGCATGGCCAGCGGGGCCGGGGCAGTGACCGTCCCCCTGCGCTGGGCACTGGTGCGGCCGCTCCTCGAATCCTGGGGTCAGCGCTGGGCCCTCACTGCAGGGGGGACATTGAGGGGCTGCAGCGTGTCCAGAGCCGGGCAGGGGCTGGGGAAGGGGCTGGGGCACGAGTCCCATGGGGAGCGGCTGGGAGGGCTGGGGGGGTTCAGCCTGGAGAGGAGGGGGCTCAGGGGGGACCTCATCACTCCCTACAGCTGCTGCAAGGGGGTTGTAGGCAGGTCTCTTCTCCCAGATAACAAGCACTAGGACAAGAGGAAAAAGTCTCAAGTTCAGATGGAGGTTTAGATTGGATACTAGGAAAAAATTCTTTACTGAAAGGGTGGTCAAGCATTGCAACAAGCTGCCCAGGGAGATGGTAGAATCGTGTGGATGCAGCACAGCTATATGGTTTAGTGACTGACTTGGCAGTCATGTTAATGGTTGGACTTGATATCAAAGGTCTTTTCCAGCCTTAATGATTCTATGATTCAATTTCTAGACCATTGACCATTATGTATGTAATTACACAATTACACATAATACTGTATAAAACACTTGATAGTTATCTCTTTGCCACAGAATAGGTCAGCATTTTCAGGGAGCAGCAAATGAGAGTCCTAGCAAAGAAGCTCAAAATCCAGCAATAGCCCGATTCCTTGAAGAATGTGCAGCCAATTAGCTTCAACTAGATTCATTGTGATCCATAAAGATTTGCTTCAAGACCCTCCTACAAGATGAATTTCATTTTTGAGAATATCAGAATCAATTCAGTGCCCCTTCTCCATGTTTTCTTCCTCCTGTACATAAACAGTGCTAAACAAGATGTGCATAAGGGGACAGATTAATTCAGGAAATCTATTTCTACTTCCTCCATCAACTTAATGAGCAGTTAGTTGGCAAGTCTATTGCACGTATCCTGTTGCCAGCAGAAGTACAAGCTCATCATTTTAACTCATTTTCATGTCTCTAAGTCCAGGTAATTCCTGGTGATTCCCAGAAGAACTACGGTGTCAAAAGCCTACCTAAACTGGAGAGATCAATGGGCTGATGTACAATTTATTCTTTTTAGCTAGTTTTAAAATATACATAGAACAAAATGGGACAATTATTCAATAAGAGTGAAAAGGAACTGAAATGATGAAAGCATACCTTCTTTTGTTACAGTCCAGTTAAAAGAAGTTATTTGCACTTATTGAAGAAGCTACAAGTATATTCTTTATAACTTCTGAAAACTCACCACCAGAAATCATATTAACGCTGCACAATATACATTCTTTTCTCACTTGTGAAACTGTCAAAAGCTTAGCTGTCAAACACTGCCCAGTTTCAACTGTAGTGTTGAATCACAATTAAACACAGTTAAGCAGTTTGATTTAGACATTTGTCATTGATTTATGCTTCATGGGCTCAGCTGCTCTGGGAAATTGTGATTAGTCCCTGAACAAAAGGAAGAAAGAAGATTTGACTGGAATATCTGTGTACTTTTTCTACATGTAGAAGCTAGGTAAACTCTCAAGACATTAACAGTGAACAATGTGGAAGAACTCCGGAGTTGTAAAAGCCCCTTCCATTCCAAAATCAAAATATCAGAAAGTTTATAGGTCTAATTTTTTTGTTGTTTCAAGTCTCGTGTAGTATTTATATTGCAACCTCAAATATTTTTGGAGGGGAATGCATGGTGGCTGGGATCAATTTGGCCAATGAAAAAGCAAAGACAAAGGACTTCCTAACTAATTTTTTTTTCCCCTTAAACATACATGATTTGGTATTTCGAAGGGACAAGATCCTATTTAATGTTTCATATTTTTGTCTATTCTGTAGCACATTAATATGACTATAATAAGTATTAGGAACTTCTTTTTTCATCTTTGTTTTGACATTTCTTTTGTTACGAGTTAAACAAAACAAAGAGGGTTTACATCATGTAACAAATTACTCTAGATGTTGCCATAGGCAGTGGAAAGTAAATAATGCACTCATGCTACCAAGCATTATTTCATAACTCACCAGCAACGTTTGGCAAGTTCCAAGGACAAAAGCAGAATTAACAGAAGGTATTTAATGAACTTTCTGGCTAGCTCCTCAGCCAATGAGTATCAACATGCCTTCACTGATGATCTGGCCTTTCATTTCAGGAAATGTCTGAGTGTGTGCACAAAATCAAAAGGTGTGAAGTATTGCAAAGCTTTAGCTGTCAGGAAATACTCACTCTGCAAACAGTCTGCGTTTAGGAGATCTTGGCACTTCTCATGACATTTTACACCACATTCGGTGCACCTCATGCCTTGTCTAGCTATGCCCCAAAGTAGACCTTCACATTCATAACAGTATGTGGGAGTTGTAGCTGTCCAAACTTCAAAGTTATGAGGTGTAGTTGATGATATTGGATAGATCAAAGCCTGCAGCGTCTTCTTGAAGACATGTATTTTCTGTTGGGTAAGAAAAAAAATAATCAAGACTTTGGCTGAAGTATTGCTTAATACAAGTGAACTGGAGGCTAAAGTATATGTCATTACACTTACAATGTTGCAAAATACCAGAGTATGCATTGAAGTATGAACTAATTTGCAAAATACTGATTTATTCATTTTGCCTTGCACTTTGAAGACAAAATAACTGGATGTACGTTTTCACTGATTACAGACACAGGAGAATTAAGTTGGAATCAAGTCAGTCAGTTAACAGAGTCCTATGTGTTTTTCCTATTTTGAGGCAGAAATTTAAAAAATCATAAGTGTTGCACTCACAGATGCATTTTAAGTAACTACCTAACACATTACTTTTGAATATTTAAATACTTCCTACAGGAACTCAGACACACTGCACAAAATGTACCTCAGTTATACACAGTACTATTCTTTAATATTTTGTGTGTATATAATCTCATCAAATAAATGCAGGCTAATTCTGTGTTTCCATTTTGTCTGTATCCCTATAATAACATTCTCACAACTTCCTTTTTAAGCACCAGGATGCTTTTTAGCTATAAACAATAATGATCCATACTCTTAAAGTTCCACGCCCATTTCTTGGACCGTTTAGCTTAGGACACATAACTAGTTCTAGCAGAACAATTATTGGCTATTTACTAATTAGTACTGCAAACAACCTGACTCTTAGCTCCTTAGTGCTTAATAAGGTGAAACCAAAGCAGTCCCTGAAGTTTTGTGTATAAAGCATAGGCTTAGATGGCCACAATGGTCTGGTTTGTTTATTCAAGCTTTGTTTTTAGGCATTCAGATATAAGTCCTATTGATTTATTCGGAACAAGAAACACTCAGCAGCCTGTAGGCCGTACTCAGCACCACACAATAATACAACCTTGGCAGTGTTTTTTTGTTTGTTTGGGGTTTTTTTTTCCCCAGTAACTGCACACATGCCTGCCATAAACGTATTATAAGTTCTAGATCCATTCCCTTATAAATGAATACATTATTTTTTCACAAAGAAACCATATTTAAAAAGGTAGCACAGTAGGAAATGGGTTATTTCTTAAAGTCTGTCCGTCCCACCAACTCTTCAAACTAGGGGACAACATTCTGGAATTTGTGTGGTTTGTCCATATCAGCTTTAGCATCACCGCCACAGTTATGGATAGCATAGAAAGCAAGGCTAACTTATTCCATTGAGTATTTGTTAACACTACTGTAATTTTAATATTCAATTGTGGTAAGTATATGCCAAATGCAAGATATTAGCCTAAAAACATGCTGACATGCTCTTGGTTTTATCTATCTGCATCTCCACTCAAACATATGAAATATTCTTCTAATAATAAATTGCCTGATAGAATATTTTTGTGTGCATATCTGCATAATGTTGCACAGAGTCATCAGTTAAGGGAATTTTGCTACCCCAGAAAACTATTACCATGTAGCCACAAATCTACTGATTCATAGGTTCAGGCACTACAAATAGAAACAAATGTTAAGTACTCCCACAGCTCTTACTGAAGTTCATAGTTACATGCTAAAAACAACATCCATCCTGTGAAGCCTGGCCAAATAAATGTGGTCAGACACTTCATGGACGTTTGATCCTAGCACCTCTGAGAACACTGTAGAACTAAACTAAGAAAAGAAGGTGATATAGCAGGACAGACTAATACAAATATTGAATTGCTCTCCAGGCTGCTTTCTTAGCCTTTCCTCCACAATTAGCCACTTAGTAACTCCCCTGAAAGCAAGCAAACATCTGCACTGGTTTGATTTTGCAGACCCTAAAAGGGACTGTGCTCGTCATAGACACCTAACTTGGCAAATGTCATCCTAATGTGTTTCTCACACCCTTGCCTCCCATGTCACAACTTACCAGCTACAGGGATCAGAAAGAAAATGTCAAAAGCAACCTAAAGTGAATTTATGCAGCTTGTTGAGGAATCATTTTTCTCAGAATCTACCAGGTCTTTGAAGATTCCTTTGCAGACTACAGTCTCGCACTCCTGAACTCTAGTAGTATCTGTACAAATCTTACCCTTTCATACTGTTCAGCTTTGATGTTTTTTCACCGTATAAATAATTTTAGAATTTTACCAGTAACTTTTGTCTGTTTCTGAAATGGCAGCAAGTACTGAAATGGCACAGCTCAACAGGCCTTGAAAAAAACATCTGAGGGTAAATGAAGTTTTCAGCTGAAAGACATAATTTGTAGATCAGTTTTGCTGCTGAACATGATCTTTCCCCTGTTGTTAATAAAGAAAACTACAATTGTAAAGAAGAAATTTATCTTACTGTCTAGAGGCTTTCATTACTAATACTCTTCTCTCTTTAAATGTATCTATTATATGCATTTACTGAGCTCTGGGCATAACATTTAGCACTGTTAATATATAGGTTTATTTAGTTATCTGCTTATCCTCCAAAGTGAAGTTTATTCCTGTCACATATACTTCTTCAGTATCTTTGAAGTATTTTCTTCACAAACTTGCATCTCTTTGTTCAGCAAAGCAATTAAATGAATGCTGAATTGAAAGCATACGTTTAAGCATCACTGAAGTTAATAATTTGACACTGCTTAAAATGTCTTTGGATCAGTGCCTGAGAACATAAAAACTTTTTGTGTCATGAATGTGTTATACCAGAAGGATAACAATGTCAAGTGGCAAAGCTCAAATCATTTAACTCCAGGTTTTAATTGTTTGAGTAAGTGGCATTTAATTTTTTAATAAAAGGCATTAGTTCAAAGAATTTCAGTACTGATTCTAACCTGCTTCCATCAGAGCCACTAATATTCCCTCCAGAAAAAGCTGAGGGAGAGTAAAAACCAGAAAAGCCTTAATCGGAGGAATAACTTGCCCAAAGGGGATTTTCTTCCTTAACTCTCGCCAGTGTCTGCACTTCATCTGGTTTTGTGGAGAGTATCCGGAGAGTTCTTTTATGCCTGAAAATGTCTGTTCTTTTTGTTTTCAAATGTTGCTCTACCCAGTTTTAATGGTGCCTTAGGGCATTAAGTTCTGCTGGCTACTTACAGACCAAGTAGAAAAGTATTACTTTTTACTTGTTTTAAATATCTTGCAAGTGGTTTTACTGGCTGTACCATTACATTTATTTTCAAAAGAGTATCCGCTTCTTTTTAGTATGTTTAGTAAGGGCTGGCATATAACAGGCTTCTCTGAATTCGCTTTTTTCATTTTCTAATCAAATAAGCTTTTATGTATCTAAATTTTATTTGTTGTCTGCCTTCAGACTTTTGTCTTTATTTAAGAATTTATTAAGAAATACCTATTTCTAGTACACAATTTTTCATATGTCCTCGTTCAAACTGAGGCCAAAAAGCATAATGGTGTAAAAATACATCCAACTTATTTTTCCCTTTCCTCCTGAATCAGAGTTCAATAGTCTCTCCAGATTGACAGCAAGCATTGAGAAATGATTGCACTAAGCTCTCCATTGGGATCTGCTGTCTTCTTTTTTCCTCCTGAACAGTATCACTTAAGTCAGAATCTATAAATGTAGTCCTAATTATTCTTTCTTGTACTGAATTAGTTGGCAACTAATATTATCTCCAAAACTTGCACCTTTAGCCTTCCAAAGTCAGTCTGGTAGATTTTTGCATGAGGGGAGGCATGTAACTGTATTTGTTGTCATAAAAGGTGGTAATACTTGTAAGTGGTTTTCCTAGTGTCACAAGAACAGTTTGGGTTGGAAGGGACCTTAAATATTGCCTAGTTCCAACTCCCCTGCCATGAGCAGGGACACCTTCCACCAGACCAGGTTGCTCAAAGACCTGTTCAACCTGCCTTGAACACTTCCAGGCATGGGGCATCCACAGCATCTCTGGGCAACCTGGTCCTATGCCTCACCACCCTCACAGTGAAGAATTTCTTCCTAATGTCTAATCTAAATGTACCCTCTTTCAGCTTAAAGCCATTACCCCTTGTCTGATTACTACGTGCCCTTGTAAAAAGTCCCTCTCCAGCTTTCCTATAGGCCCCCTTTACTGGCAGGTGCTATAAGGTGCCCTGACGCCTTGTCTTCTCCAAGCTGAACAACCTCAACTCTCTCAGCCCGTCTTCACAGGGGAGGTGCTCCAGCCCTCTGATTTTCTTCGTGGCTTCCTCTGGACTTGTTCCAACAGGTTCATGTCCTCCTTAAGTTGGGGGCCCAGGGCTGGATGCAGGGCTGCAGGTGGGGTCTCACGAGAGCGGAGTGGCGGGGCAGAATCCCGCCCCCCCCCTTGACTTGCTGGTCACACTTCTTGTGATGCAGCCCGGGATAGGGCTGGCTTTCTGGGCTGTGAGCGCACATTGCTGGGCCATGTTGAGCTTCACATCTACCAGCAACCCCAAGTCCTCCTCCTCAGGGCCACTCTCAATTCATTCTCTGCCTGTATTTGTGCTTGGGACTCCCCTGACCCACATGCAGGACCTCGCACTTGGTCTTGTTGAACTTCATGAGGTTTGCACGGGCCCACCTCTCAAGCCTGTCAAGGTCCCACTGGATGGCATCCCTGCCCTCCAGCATGTCAACCACATCACACAGCTTAGTGTTGGCAAACTTACTGAAGGTGCACTCAATCCCACTGTCTGTGTCATTGACAAAGATTGCTGGGTTTTGGTGGTTTTTTTGTCTTTTTGACAAAGGTTCTCATTGACAAACGGCACTGGTCCCAGTACTGACCCCTGAGGAATGTCAGTCATCACTGGATTTGTTTAGAAGACATCTTTTAATAAAGCATATGGAGTATCTTAGGGTCTTTTACTGAACTAAGATATTTTTGTAGCAGCTGTAACATTGATGGAAAAAGTATTTTGTATCACTTGCATGGCATAATTTCGTTCTCAGTAATTTTCCCGCAGCTTTTAACTTCTTTTTAAGATTCCATAGTTCTTCTCTACTTTATCAACCTTTGTTGCTATTTTGAGATAGCAGAACTAAATACCTACTGCTCCTACTGAAAGATCATTTCAAACACCAGATGTTTCCTACTCATCAATTCACCTCTGAGCACTACCTAACTACTCCTTTATGATCACCATATAAACACAGAAAGTTCACAATAAATCAGAGAACAGTAATGGACATGTGTATACTTGTGCTATGGGTTTCAGTTTCCAGAATATCTGTCAATATATTCTGCTCTTCCAGTTCTTAGCAACAGTGTAAGAAAAATTCAACACTTCATTTCTTTCAATTTAGGATATATTCTAGAAGGCTATGTTTCACTAGCAATTTAAGGAACATGAAAGAGGCCTTTATTCCTTCAAATTTGTGCTTTTGCTTAGTTCAGCCATGTAAATCTGTTTGCATCACACTAAGTATCCCTGAAGAAAATGGCACCTGTTGTGTTTTTGTTTAAAATTAATGTCTTTTGCAAAATATAAGTTAAGTCAATAAGGGAAAACCACAACACAGAGGTTTTACTAGCTGTAAGAATACAAATTTTTTTCAAAAGGTTCTTCTGGGCACTTCTTGTATGAATTAAATATTTCCTTATCTAGAATCATATTGTTATTTAGCAGCAGCTACATTTACAAAATCAAATAATGCCTGACCACCTATAAGAACTGGGGAAAAAAATAATAATCACACAGAAATCTTACTGCAGAGTCCTGTCATTCTAATGGTATTCACGATGTGAAGAGAAACTTCAGGATGTCGAAAGACTGCAGGTAAAGCATGGTGCAGCTGGACTATTTAAAACAAAACATTTCCCCAAGCAACTACTTTGTAAAACAGAAATTTCTTGCTTAGTCTCTTCTGACCGTCATTGATATGAGTCAGCAGAAGCAAACCTGGTCTTGTCACTGTGAATCATGCGGCAAATTTTGCTCAAGATCCCTGAAAGTGGCTACACAATAAATGGAATGCTTGTACACTCAGTTTTATCCAGTTTGGAGTGTCGAAGGCTGAAATAATTTCTGAAGAGTTTTGAACAAAAATTTCTACATTATTTAAATGACTTAAACCTGCCATTGAAAACACTCACCATTTCATCATTGTTTATGGAGGTCCGGATGAGCATGGCCATGGAAATACCAGATTTTCGGGCTGCAAGTGTCTGTTTAAAGCAAATGCGAAACTGTTAAAAATTATACTGGTAACTCCAGTTGTTTAATTTAATGGAAGGCAAGAAGTACTTGACTATGCTATTGAATTTAAGCAAAACTGTAATACTTACAAAAACTTTTAGTTAATGTTTGCAGCACACAACTTTTAAGGTTTCAGTACATAACGCAAGCATGATTTCTATCATCATTACTGTTTATTTCAGCAGTGCCCAGCTGAACTGCCATTTCTAATATAAAACCTGTTATTCAGAGGTTTATGACTCATTTTTTTTAAATCACAGGCTGTCACTGTTTTTCCGCTTTGCCAACCAAATTAATGTGGTACAAGGATAGGCATCCTGCCCTAATTTGGGAGCTGTCTGTGCCTACAGCAACACGGGAGATCATTTTGCAATAGTCTTATGGTTCAAGTTGTCAGTCCAGATAATTTTTTGTAAATCACTAAGCACTTTTAAACTGTATGTATGTAGATAAAATGCTACTTGTCTTAAATAAAAAGTCTTTGGGAAACCTAAAAGTATTTTTTTCCACAAATACAATATTTATTCAATACTACGAATAGCTATATGGAGAAATAAAAAAAAAAATGGTTCTTGGAAGGAGGAAACCAGGATGGAATTCTGCCTCAGTCTGTCCATTTTTGCCCACATGATGTTATGGGTATAGGAACATCTCCCAGTTTGGAAGACTACGCCCCATTTGCTCTAGTATAGTACATCAAAGGCGCACAAAATAAAACATTTTTAATATAAAGAAATTTTATCTTCCTTACTGCAATATCCCTGTAATTTAAATGGGTCCTTAAGAATGAATTAGAGAGTATAGTGATCAGAAGGAAAGAGACCCCAAAGAAAAAAGTTCTGTGTGTTTTCCAAATAATATTTCAACTCTGAATAGCACCTCTGCTATCAGTAGTCCTTTTCGCCTGACAGAAACAGGTAAGATTTATTCCACTGTACAAAATATTAACCATACACTGCTATACTACTGTATTTTACCAGCAAAATTGGGCCTATGCATCCCTCGACCTAGTTTAAATCATCCCAAGTGTGCCTGTATACTTGTGCTTTATCTCTGTTCTTGCGTAATCCAGTGTCTGCTTTGTCATGCATTGCTGCTCTCAGTCTAGCAGTGGGAGGATGATCAATTACACCACCCACTAACCAGAAGTCTGTTGCCTTTGTTGCGAGGATACAGACTTTCACCTTACTGTGAACTGGGTCTCTGTAGTCCACCATTATAGTTTCAAAGATATTTTGCATATGACATTCTTATTTTTGTGAAATATATATTGGGTCAGAAGCATTTTAGGCTTACACCAGCAGAGGAATTGCATCATTAATCTTTGGATGGTGAGACAATTCTGGTTCCTTCCCATTTTATACTTTTAAATACTGACATAATTTAAATTGATTTTTTTTATTTAGAGATATTAAGACTGTTAATTTTAATTTTAAATGTTCACTTCCCCCTGAGAATGTACCCATTCGATTTTCAATACATTTCCCTTGATGATAATTAAACTTGCAGACAGACACAAAATTATTAATCTTGTGAAACCAATTATGGGGTAAGAAGTCATCCCCGGCACAGAAATATTTGATTTGATTCATCACTGTCCTGCCACAGTTACCATGGCATGCAAAGACACCTGCCCCTTCATTTTTCTTTGAGCAGTTTACCAAGTCTATGCCATTAATTTGCTATCAGTTTTGCCACTTTTTTGTTAATAAATAAATAATTGTTTGCTTCTCTGTGACCACCTTTCCCTTCTATTTCCTTAAATATGAGAAATTAATTAGCGTGCACCAGTAAGATTGACAAAGTGACAGGAAAGATGAAACAGCGTCCAGGCTTTGCTTTTTCAAACTTTTTGTGACAATACCTAATGCTACAGGACCTATGCATCAAAGTGAGAAGTGACAGCAAAAATGTGTTGGGAACATTAAGAAGAAAAGAAACAATTTTCATAATCGGTAGAGTGTTATGTTTAAAAAGATTAATTTTAAAAGCACTCATCTTCTGATCCCTCTTGAAGCATATTTCTTCCCAAAGTCCTGGAAAGTAGTCATTTACATTTACTTGCCTGCAGTATATTAGTTGTATAGTTTTGACCTCTAGTCTTCATGTCACTTATACTTAGAGAAAGTGATTTGATCCTTTTAGGTCTAAAATACACAATCCTAGCTATTTCAGGCTATAGAGCAATATGGACTACTTGTCAGGGCAGGAATACAAAGGGCAATAATAACATTAACCTCATATATAAGGCAGTGAATCCTACTGTGTTCTGTCCTCCAGCAACATATCAAAGTACATGAGGCAGCAGGAGAACTGCAATTTCATGCTATCAATATAAGTCAATAAACAGATAAGTATTTCCTGAGAGAAAAAGGAAATTTAGGGAAGAAATTCTGACCCTGTCACGTGTTCTTGAGGCCCAATTCTCCCAAGGACTACTCCCAGAATCACGTAGCTTAACCTTTTTGCTCCTTAATCAGAAGTGTGTCTAAAATCATAGTACAGTGACCTATATAAAATAACAAAGTCTAATAGGAAACAGATAATTAGGCTGTTCTTAATAAAGCGTTTGTCATGCTGAAAGGATAATAAGAGAAAGTGATACCTAGAGGGATTTGTGATAAACCAGTAAAGTTAGCAGTCATTAGGGATTAAATTTACAGGGGTTTTAGTGAAAGAACTCACAAGAATTACTTCCATTTATGTTTCACTGTCAGAATAAACGGTATCTTCAAGAGAAAGCCCATAAATAAAATGTTTCTGAAATACTGTAGTTGGTGATAATTCAAGAGCTTGAAGCACTGAACACACAGAGAATAGTGTCTGTTCTTAAGAATGGAAAGAAGCAAGGAGGAATGAGTATTTTCGAAAAAGAAAGGGAAAAGTGCTGCCACTCATTTATGGGAAATAAGGTGACAGGTTATGAATGTAGCAAGACAATTTTTCCCCCTCCTTCCCTTCTGTTTTTAAATAGTAGCAGGGAAGAAAGGTAAGTGCAGGTCATCATCTGGAGCCTCCATGAAGAAAGTTCAAATTGCCAGAACATCAAAAGAACATAGTGAGCAACAGAAACCTGAAGCCTTTCCGTACTGTCTTTTAACAGGACACAAGACTTGTTCAGCAGTTTACACTTGCTCCCTCTCAAAGCAAAGTTCAAACACTACCTCATGTCTTTCCTTACATGGGAATTTGACCTACAGAGGTTAAAGATCTCCATGCAGGTACTATTGTGTCATAAACATATGGAGAAATTTATACAAAATAACCCAACAAAACCAATAAGAGAAGATGATAAAGCACAGCATTGTCTATTTAATTTTTAAATGTTTTAACAAATTCCTGATACATGATGTAAAATAACTTGGCCTCCTTGGTGCTCAAGTCCTTTTAGAGCCCCTAATAACTTGTGTCTACACTGTCTTATGCATCACCTTCAATTTTGCCTTAGCAGCTTAAATAAATAAATTAATATAACTGGAAGTCATTCTAGCAAAAAAAATGGTAACCATAAGAGAATTGGACTCAAGCTACAATTAAACATTAAATGGAAAATTATGTGGGTGAAGAAAGAGCTGCCTGCCACAATGCAATAAAAGAAAGCTGTGTTTTGAGCAGCTGAAGTAGCGGGGAGGAAGGAGCTGTCAAGCTAACGTTTTGCAACTGTTCATGAGTGCTGGCTGTGCCATGCAATACTCATTCCTCATTTTTTACAGAGGGTTTCTGTTTTCCTGATCTTTTTTTCTTTCACAGTTTTTTTCTTTACAAGAATCTATAGACTGCTATCACTAGGGAAAAAAAAAAAAAGTTGAAGGCAAAATATTTGTTACCACTTTCCCGATCCTGTTATATTTTTAATGCACTGTAAAAGCTACCCACTAGAGGTGAATCTGACAAAAAAAATACCGGTTTGAGCATTTAGAAGTTGTGCGACTTCAGAACTGTTTATTTTTGAGCAACTACAGGTAATTTATCACTCTGGGGATCTTAACATTATTATTTTGAAAGGCAGACTTACACTCTGTTTTGGGAGGGGGTGGGGCAGAGGGGAAGGAAGAAGAACCCCCTCAAAAGGAAACAAGCTACTGTCCAAAATTACTTACCCACCTTCCATAATTTTTCTATTAAAATTTTGATGTCTGATCCTGAAATGTTCAACAGAACTGCAGTATTAAGGCCAGAAAACAGATTTAGAAAGGCAACGGCAATTCAGCTGAACGACATGATCATTACTGGCCACCACTGTAATACCATTGTACTTTTTCTTCATATTCGTTTTCATAGAAGAGACTAGAGCATGCCCCATCCAGCCTTTAAGTTTACCTTGAATATTAAGGTTAGTCAGAAATAGCATGGAAAACAACAAAAAAAAAAACCCAAATCCATCAATAATTTCATAATCTCTCCAAAACTAGTTCTTAATTCTTGGAACACACTGGTGTAAAATAGAGGAATATAATCATATTATTATGTTTTCCTTTTAGTTGAATTAAAAACCCCCACAAATATACAAATACTGTTTGAATATTTTTATGGTTTATCTATTTAATGTATGAACATTAAAATATTTAAGCCAATTTCTCTATTAACGATTAAAGAAGTTAAGAAAATGGAGTGCAAATAGGTTTAATGTAAAATATTCCAGATTTTTGGCTTTTATCTAATGATTACTCTGATGATGTACAAAACCTAAGAATGTGGCAACTGCAATTTATATGGATGTCTTCAATCTTAAAAGAGTCCAAACTACCATAATCGAGCTCTAGCCTCTATAAAGGCTTTTGTTGAGGAGACATTTACATAAAAAGAAGTATCAGTGCATTACTGTTTTAGATGAAATGGACAGTTTTCTCATATGGTGTGTCCACTTCAACAGTATGAAGCAAGCAGACTGCTTCACAACTGCAGCAAAGATTCACAAATTATTCCTGTGTTCTTATATCAAATGACAAAGCTATGTATACATTCTTGAATGATCAAAAGAAGCAATTTGCCTGATTACAGTGATCGTAAAATATAAAGTCACCTTTAAATCAAATGAAACCAGGAATTTTCGAGAGTTTCCGTAACATTTGAAATGATGACTTGCATTAACAGAAGCAAAGACTAAAGCATAACGAGAGGAAAAAACAGAGCTAAATACCTTTGTCTATGACTGGGCAGATCACCACACCTACTTGGCCATCGGGAGTTAAGCACTTCTAATGTCCACTGTAATTATTGTTATCCCTCTCCCTGCCTGCAGTTCCACCCCAAATTAAAGCTCTAACTGATACAAAAGAGAGAACATGTTTGTTTAAAAGTAGAAGTTACAGCGACTCGACTCCGTTCTGGCTCCACATTAAAGAAGTCTGTTCAAGCTCCCTGTACTGTTATTCTAACAGCTCTCTGTATTGTTCCTGCACTTGAAGGATCATTTCTCCTTCTGTTATTTTTCCCTCCTATAGCAGATATATTCTACTAGAACTCTAATAATGACCCATACTGAAATTCATCACTGCAGCAAAGGAGAACTGTTCCTGAAAATGGATTTTGACTGCCTTATCCTCGCTAATGACTCCAACCAAAACAAGCAGGAAAAGCCGTCTCAACCCATTAGTGGAAAAACTTACAGATTTAGGAGGAAAAAAAACCTAGTAAGGCTTCTGTTGAAAACTGGATTTTTCAAAATGTAAATTTATGGAAACAAATGTGAATCAAAGATATCAATTTAAGATTATGTATATCATTTTGATAAACGTTACATTGAGGTACCATGCTGAAAGCATGAAAACTAATGCAGAGAAACCGGGAGTTCAGAGAGACTACAAAAATAAGAAGGGACCTTTACAAGTGCCAGAGTTAGGGGAAAAAGAAAAATATTTCCATGAGTCATTAATCTACTTATCAGAAAGTACACTATCATACCTGAGATTTGGTTTTTTGCTTTGGGAAATTCACCTTTTACAAGAGATCAAAACTTTTGTTGATTGATACAAGAAAATTTAAAAGCAGGGAGCACTTTCAACTCTTTATCTAGGTATCTAAGGCTGTTCCACAGGGGAAGCACTGCAACTGGGTGCTAAACAATCTGCTCGTATCATTAGAAAGGATTTTGGAATACACAGATAAATTTCTAACATAAACTTCTCCTAACATTTCTGCTATAAATGATGCAGAGAATAAGCCATTCACATAAGACACAACTTCACTTAGGATAAAATTCTTGGTGATAAAATAGTTTTTCTATTTTTCAAATAAAAGGTCATCATAAATTATGACATTCACAAATGCCCTAAGAGTTATTACGACAATTTTAGAACATTTATCAGTATAAAAGCACTTACCATAGCCTGAAAAATCCAGCCAAGATAGGAAAGAAATTATAAAGAATATTAATAATTTGTCAGATTTGTTGCAACAAAAAAGAGATATAAAATTATATTTATTTCAGTCAGTGTCAGAAAAAGTCTAGCACTCAATTACAGCAATATTATTTATATTTTTCTGAAACAGCCATATAAGTAAACATATAAAAAGATAATTTATTATGTATTAGATCTTACAAGGACTTGAGAATTAAGTTACTGATTTAAATGAGATGGTTTGGAGTCGATCTATTATAAGTTCAGAGCTCACAGGTGACTGCTTGAAATGCACATACCTTCAAACACAAATAATGTCTCATAGAAGATGACCTACACTAAGTCTGAAATAAGTTCCTCTTAAATTAAAAAAAAATTACCAGCTGAAGACCTACAACTGCAGAACTGAATTGTTATATAATTTACTATTTTAAAGAACATTTAGTTAAGTGCTATACTGTAAGTCCATAATGATTAAATTCCGGAATAAATTTCAGTTTTAAAACTCTGCAACTTAAACTTCTAAAGGTAGAATTCATTCAGGAAAAGTTATCCTTCAACAACTGGACATTAAAGTAGTAATCATAACATGGCAATCATAAACATATTAGAATAATAAAATAAAAGTTTTATTCCACCATTCAAAATGTGATTTTTTTTTTATTTGATAAATATTATGTTTTTCAAAGTCAATAGTTAATATTTAGATTTTGATGTCTTAACTTGTTCAGAGCTATGCCTATCTGTAAACAGTTCCAACAGTTATGAATAAAACAAAGCGCTATTTACTATGCATGAAAGCATCATAAGGCAGCTGTCGATTGTACTCATGTATAATACAAATTAAAGTGAAATGTCTACTATAAAAAGATGGTTTCAGTGAATACAGGCTCTACTATGTTATGAATTGCAATTTTTCATTAATTTCAGAACAAATTCTATTCTAAAATGGTTGCTGTGCTTTCTGTTTGTGACCCTTCAGATAGTATGGTATATCGCTGTAAAGGAACTGAACAGAGTACCTAAGAATATGTTGAGCAATAATTTCACAAAGATTGATCTTTTAAAGATATCTACAGTAATAATTTACTTTGGCTGACTCCTTATAAATTTCCTTACAATGAGAAACTGGTTTGTAGGCTCACCACCACCCAGAGACTAAGTATGTATTTTATCAAATTATGAATTCTGTGTGTCAGTAAAAGAAAAACAGAAATGTGAATGGCCCTTGAAATTCTTCAGAGCAGAGAGATTCTACTTAATCTTGTTTAGACTAGAAGTCAGAATAAATCTCAAAGGAACTGCAATTCTGTTCATCTTTCTGAAATTTATTTGCCTAGATTATTATTGTCTAGAATAACTGTTAAAATAACATACCTCATCTTGTATCAAAAGTATGCATAAATCTTTAAAACATTCATACTGAAACAGAGTTGCTTTTTAAAAGGAACTTTCTTCCTCTCACAGTATTGTAATAAATCAAGTCAATCAGTATCCCAAGCATTCAATAACAGCTGTCTTCATAAACTAATTCAACATGAAAATGAGTAGTTTATTGTACAAAACGTACATTACTTGATTAACAAGTAATATCTAAATATTTGATGAGATGCCCAGACTTATCTAGTGCATTGTAACAACTGCATCATTGACTTTTACTGGCCTCAACCCATTGTCTCAAGATACCTTTTTTCCATGAAACAATTGTTGACAAACTATCACTCACATGCACAATAGTAATTACAGGAAAGTCCTAGACAACTGACAAATGAATCAACAGTTTGATAGCGTCAGAAGTTACTTACCACATCTCGAACAATGGGAAAAGATTTCTTTCTACGCAGGTCTGGCATACTATCAATTCCATACAGCCCACGGCCAGCACTGTAGATGAAAAATCAAAGAACAAAATAAAAATCTGGAGCTTACAAGTTTGCATCCTTAAGAATGCATTATAATTATATATATATATATGAAAATAAAATACTTAAAATATCTATATTTATAATTAAAATAAAAATTAGCAGTTATCAGCTAAAGTAGTTAAGTGTTCTAATTCTTAGGAAAAAATAATGAGAGTGTTCTTGGTGTGGCTGTTTTTTTCTCCTAACATTCACCCAAAGCAAATAGCAGCTGAAAGACCGTTTAATACCTCCTAAAGTTGTTTACCATGGATTTAGACGTTTTAACAGCAGCTTTCCATCAAAAGGACTCGTATATCTGAGATGGAGCTCAACATTGTACAGGATATCATTGTTGTCATAAACTTGGAGCCACTTCAAAGAATGAAAAGCTGACACACCAACAGGATTTAAAAGAATACACACTGATCCAGGAACAACCTGCTTTATCGTCCCTGACTCTTCAGAAAAGGTAACAAAGGTATTATGCTCCTGAACTTTTTCCACAGTAAATGTTGGAAGATTGCTATATACCTTGCCAAATCTAATTCAGAGATACTCTGAGATTCTCAGAGAAGCTAGGATACCGTATTTTTCCAGACCCAACATTTTCCCCTCCATGCTCCGTGTTCAGCACTTCTCTGAAATACCCTTTTCAGTTGTTCTATTTCTATCTCTGTGTATAAAAGTACATGTCACAGCAAAGAGTTTATCATCTGAAAGCCCTGGCTTTCTTTATATGCATCACAATTATTGGGTGAAAAGTGATTCAACTGAAATTAGCAACAGAATTTTCACTTGCTTTGAAGGGTCCGTACTGTTCCAAATACTCCTTTGCCGACTTGTGAATTATAACCCCCCACCAATAGTAGAGTTGACAAATTCTATATTTATTTAAGCCAAGACTCTGGCTGATGATTCCTGTTGGATATAGATGTTACAGAGTTCCATAGTTGCAGCTAGATCCAAAAGGAATTATAAATCATAGACCTCAGCTGTTACAATTTGCAGCCTAGCATATTGATATAAACTGAAATCAGTGCTGGGCTATGCTAATATACCAGACTGTAGGCAGTTTGGGGACAGACTCTGTATCTCCAGTGCCAATATCTGCAAGATGAATCAACACAAGCCAACAGAACCCATCAATCAGAACTATAAATAAAGAGAAGTGAAATCATTAAGGTTGGAAAAGACCTTTTAGATCATCAAGTCCAACTGTATACCCTTCAGAATCATCTACACATTCTTTTAATCTTGTAATACAACATACCTGCAAAGACCTTGATAAAGATCTTCCAGTGTATACACTGATATACACAAGATTCAATGCCCAAAACGGATGGGTTTAACAAAGTCAAGAATCTTTCTCCACAACTTTAAATCGAATTGAGATTAAATTCTAAAAGCCCCATGCCCAACTCTCCCAACACCAACAACCATTTAGACTTCAAAGATCCTTCCTGTCTTAATAACTCAATATTCTTTTTCATGCGATGCTAAATTTAGATGATGAAAATGCTATTTTTTCCCTAATGAATTATAACTATTAAAGTTTTTTCCAGAAATTGTATAATTTTCCCCATTTGTTAAAAAAAATAAAATAAATCACATTTCATTAACATTTTGCAAAGCAAAAATTAGTTTCACATAGCCAGAAGGAGTAAAGCTGGTAGGAAAGCAAATTTTATTTCCTAGTAGGAGAACTTCTGAGCTTCTCAAGCACTGATGTTCTTCAGGGAAACCCTGTTCAACAACAAATTTTCACCCTTTCCCTTGCAAAGAAAATAATAGATATATTTTAACTCATGACATGTCTCAGAAATGAAGCAATACTTTCATCCTTAAGTTGTATATTGTTATTTAAAAAAAAACAACAGACATTTAATGTTAGATTAAATTGCTTGATTCTGAGAGATGACATACCTCCTCAAACCCTTCACAATGGGACTCAGTCTTTTGGCACTGTGCAGGACCGAGTCACAGATCACACTCAGAATGAAGTGAAGAATAAGGGTATAAATTGATTCAAAATACTGCTTTCTGAAGATACTACAGCAAAGAAAATGCAGGATCTTTAGAAGCTGACTAAGGTGAAAATGCTTTTGGGTGCTCTTTCTCTGTGATGTTTTCAAGTTTTGAGGTGCTTTATTGTTAACCGATAAGGTCTTGCAGAAAGTTTCTTAAGTTTATGTCATTAATTGGCATCGCACTTATGGGGTGTATTGTGGGCCATATAATAATAAAATATCTGGAATACAGATAATTTCCTATTATAGGGGCTTAATTAAAGTTTTTTTAAGGGATGTGAGTTGCTATTAAGCTACTAGTTCCCAAAGCAGAAACTTGAAATAAACATGAGCTTTATATACTCCCCAGAATGTTATATAACATTTAGCTACAAGACAAGGCCCAAGTTCTTCTTTATTGTATTAGCACCTATTAGTTCAGAGACAATTTTGTATTCTGCAAAAATTGAAAGTAATTTTTGAGCTTTAGGAAAAGTTTGCAGTTTCATTTAGATCCATGTTGACCAAATCTAATTAAAGATATAAAAACAGTATCTGGGAAGAATTCATTCCTTGTTCTAGGCTCTGAAACCCCCCTGATGTACAAAAGGAATTATTTCCAAGACTTTGAAAAATGAAAGCTTAACCTGAAGTCTCTAAAAGAGATAGATCGGTAAATTTCTCAATACTAACAAATATGTACAGTACATAATACAACAGTATGAGGTATTCTTCTTGTTGAAAATCCTTTAACCAGAAAAGAATTCAGCATGTTCTTTCAAAATAGCCCTATTCTAAATGGTTGATATTACTGCTAATACTTCTGTACAAGTACTTAAGTTTTGACATGAATGTAGTCATAGTCATTAAAAAAAAAAAATAAAGTAGTCAACAAAGGAGCTAAGTTTGAAATTACTGTTTAAAATCTTTCGGTTGATAGAAGGTCATTTGTTTACCAGTGCAGTAAGGAATGGAGAACTACAAGCTGACTTCATATCAATGGCCTTAAGGTGGATCAATAAATTCTGAGCTATTCACAGCACTGGATAAAAGATACATTAACAGCTGTGACCGACTCAGTAAAAAATTCCTGTACAGAATACAGGCCAGTTGGTCCAAAGGAAATTTGTAGGCAAAAGGACAAAATAATGTATAAAAGACATAAACTTGTCACATGAGAATCATTAATTATTCTTCTTATTGCAAAGAATTTGAAAGGAATGGTACAAATATTCCTACACTTACTGGAACTTTCCAGGTTTGGTGAGCTGGCGTTTCTTATCTTTTACCCATTAGGACATTTTTCTCTATACTCAAATGAGAACTTAGTGCATGTATCATACACTGTGCCTGAAACTGATAACTGCCCATATCATGAACAAGCTGCCTAAGGCAGCAGCAAGAAGTTTTTTGCCTAAAAATGATCTATTCTGCTTCACAGTCTTGAGCAGAGCTTGAGTGGACCCATTTTCCGTGATTCTAGATATAGCACGGAATACACTGATGTGTTATGTTCACACAGATAATCAGATAAGCTGTCACCCTACACAATCAATTGGCTTCACTTCATCTCCACCAGTGACTAGACAACAGAAAACTCATTATTCTAGAGTTTTACTAAGTCAGGACTGATCTACTGGGGAATGATTTTTAAATTTCTTTACAAATAAACTGGGAGCTGGCAAAATTGTTAACTCAAAATGTCACCCAAAATCCAATAGGATAATATGGAGGTGAGAAAAGCATAAATACATTTTCAGTGCAAGGAGATTGCAGGTCTGGTGCAATTTTCCAGAGAAAATTGGATCTGACTTTTGGTGTCACATG
Source organism: Falco naumanni (assembly GCF_017639655.2). Taxonomy (NCBI): domain Eukaryota; kingdom Metazoa; phylum Chordata; class Aves; order Falconiformes; family Falconidae; genus Falco; species Falco naumanni. Next base: position 17,601,672 of record NC_054060.1, on the reverse strand, counting down.
ATATTTTAACATAATTTGGATTGCACCTGTCTGTACTTTACTTATGAAGAACAATTCTTCATAGAGATTACCAAATATTTAGGTTGTCAGTAGGATGCTGAAGAAAGTTAAAGTCACATGAATAGCTTTAAAGCATTATAATAAACGATTTCCACTTAGTCACAGCAGCAACAATAATACCTTATTTAGTCTGATCCTGCTAGTGTTCATCAGGCCCACACTGTTCACTCAAATTATTCTTTCTTCTTTATTACAGACAAAAATACGACTTGAAAGCTATAATCAAAACATTCAGAATGAACTCTGATGAAAAACTCTATCTTCCACTAAAATCTGAACTTTTTCTAGACTGGCAGTTTAGTGTAGTAGTTCAGATGCAGCTCCCAACAGTAAAATATATAACAATTTCTGTTCTGTAACCGGTAGGTAGTCTGTATGGTGAGGAACGTGACAGATGATCTATATGTATGCACATATATATATACACACACACACGCGCATACATATAATTTTTTTGCAGATGCAGAATTGATCAGCTATGTTTTCCTTTCAGCCCATTTAAGCAGACTGTTCCTCTACTAAACTACTCAAAACCCTCGGCGAGGTACTCTGCTGTATACTTGATATATTTAGCTGTCCAAAAACTTCCAACCTTTTTCCTTCCAATTCAGTCCCCAGTTTCAGAGGACTGAATTACAAATTGAGAGCTATGGCACTGCACGTATTCACTAGTGATTCTTAGAAAATCACAGTTTAAGTTATAGTAACATTACAAATATTCAACAAATACAGTTTTATAAGAGGTATCAATTTTATGTCACAAAACCTGTATTTGATCAAAGTAAATCATTGCAAAAACATTGGTATTTTTGCCATTAAAAATGAAACATCTCACTATTTAATATAAAGAGGTTTTTACTTTTTCTTCTTTTTTTCATTCCTAGGCATAAAGATTTTGGAAAGAATCACAGCCACTCTTTAAGGTCTGTGTAAATGAGTTCCTCTCCAGATGAAAATAATCACAAAAATGAAAAGGTGAAGTTTCACTGTTTTGTTTTTTAAATCATTCAGTATTGAAGATACATTTTAGGTTACTGGGATACTTCATTGTCTTTAAATTCCTAGGATTACATAATATTTCAGATTAGATTAGTCTGTTTTACAGCCTAATTAAGTTTATTTAGTTAAATGTGATAAAACGCCTAGACGGCTTATAAAGCTGGTCTGATATCATGAAAATTGAGATTAATTTTTTTGAAAATTGAGCTGGGGGTGAGGAAGGGAAGAAGAAATGTATCACTGCTGTATATTATAATCACAAAATGTAGCCAGTGGCATTTGTAAAAACAAAAATGGAGCCATGTAATTTAATGAAAATAATTCTGAGACAGCCACACTGTCTGAAGACCCACAAATCCACACTTGGGTAGCAATACATACTTCTTGCTGGAGTGGAAAACTAGAATTCGAGGTCTACAATTGTATATGAATACTGGAAGAAAATAGTCACATTAGAGAAGTACAGGACTGGATTTACAGCTTTTCATGTTCCTCACTATATTAAAATGCCATCAAAGAAATAGCTCTGAAAATGAAAGTTGGATTAAAGGAGTCTTAATATGACCTAAAAATACTATATTAAGAAATGAAAAATAAAAAATAAAAAATGAGCAAAATCTCTCCATAGGAAAAAAAAACAGTTATCCTAGCCAATTCAAGAAGCTGTCAGAAAATTTTGGGGTAGACTAGGCTACACTAAAAGACTGTATGCATTCAAATTTTGACAGACTGTGTGCTCAAATGAGTATGTATATTATTGTCATGGAAATTTTGAAATTATGTTTGTGAGTCATATTTCTGTAGTAAAGATTTGAATTAATCACACTCAGGATATACTGATGGATGCTCAGGTTCTGACTGAGGCAGAAAACCAGACTTTTTTTGTGACTACAGGTTTGAGCCTCTCTCTGCCTTCTGATCACCGATCTGTTCAACATTCATTCCCAGGTGCAAGCCAAAGAGGACTAACAGATATTCCAAACTGTGCTAACAGGCCTCGGGGACCATCTCAGCTTTTGGAGAAAAAATCTCTTGCAGAGAAGTTCTTACTTCATTTCTTTCTCCTGTCATGCTTCTTGTCACATTACAGGGAGCTGATGCTAGGTAACTAAAATGACTTTAAGTTAGCTTCAGGCAATTTGGCCTCAAAGTGCCACCATTTCAACTTGTAAACTTTTTTCCTTTATATTTTTTTCAACATTTCGAAACACAAAAAACCCCACCAAAACCAATCCAAAACTAACCCATGCAAAACCCTCTAAACACTAAAATTATTTCCTAAGGCCCAAACTAAAAAAATGTTATTAAACCCCAAGCATTAGCACAACTGCATTAAAACTACTTTTGCTGATATTCTTGACCATTACACCAGAGCAAATAAGTAGTAACACTGATGAAGACAGAGTATTCACAGTGCTGCAAAAATTGTCTAGAAGGAAAACCTCATCTCAATGTTTATAGGGAAGAGAAAAATCCAAACATCCTTCTCAAAATTAACACTCCCTTAGCAGAACTGCTGCAATACCATAAAACCAAGGATTCATTTTGAATTCCCTCTACCATCCTTGAAGCCTATGTAAATGGTTTCCTTAGTATCAACATGGCCATAATGAAAAGGCATCAACAAGGGAAAGAAAAAAAGAACAATTTGCATAAAGCTTGTGAGAATTTATAAGGTTGGGATAGGAAGTCCTACAAGACAAATTAATTTGCAAAAACAGAAGACCTTCCTAGACCCAGATGAGGCAATAACACGCTAAGCTTAGTTTACCTTTGACAATATGCATCCCTGTGTTTGTCATTAACATAGGATCATAGCATCTAATCAAAATAATAATATAAACCTCCTGGAGCAGAAAAGATAAAACAAATTAAAAGCAATACTAAAACATCGGTGCCAACCTAATGAAGGTGGTGAGACTGTATCTTAACAAAAAAAAAAAAAATCCCCCAAACCTTAATTTCTCTTTTAAATCCAGATATTTATGTAGCTGTGAACTTTCAGCATGCTGTATCATCATGGAATCAATGGCCAAACAGCTTTACAACATTTCCATCTCTGATTAATAATTTCTGCAGACATGGTATCACATGGATTTAGGAACACATAACTAACTGTTCCCAGCCTACACATGTTTGAGTCTAGGTAGCATTCAACTAAAACTTCTTCAATAAGATCCAAGACAATTTATTTCTGCATCAGAAAGTCTTTGATAAGACAGTTAAACATAAAACAAGGAGAGTTAAGCCAAAATGAAAAGTGCAGAGAAGACTTAGAATCTGGGAGGCTGCAAGTTCCTTATCGGTGTGGATGGCACCTAAAGCACACTTCAGCTGGAAGTTAAGGGGATGGGTGAAATGGGAGAAGTCGAGAAATCAGCAAGAGGCAGTAGACTTGAAACAAGAACAAATTCTTGAAAATAAAGAGCACAGCTTTAACTGACCTGGTAGTAGCCAGTAAGTGGGTGAAAAGAGTCTTGAACCTCTCAGAGCAAATCTAGACACATCATTCTTGACTTGTAAAATTTCAAACAAAGATTCTTGAAAAGGTAAGCAAGAAGTAAGCAGTTCTACTAACTTCAAGTTATGGCTGAAGTTTGACAGATATAGCAGGAGAGAGGAGTCTAGCTCAAACCAGTTGTGCAATTTGGATATTTTTTTTAAAAGCACTGTCTTCAGGATTTACATCTAATTCTTCTAACGCATCAAGTCCATATTGACACATTTTTTTCCACAGAAAATTCCCAAATTGCCTGTTGGCTATATTAAAATCCTCAAAGGCATCCCTCTAGTTTTCTTTGTAGAGTTCCCTCTAGTTAAAAGAGAAAAAAAAATGGTAACCCTTTCATATCTTAGCTGAAAGGGTAAAGCACTTACCTAGAGTACAGGAGAGTTTATTTCAAACTTTAGAAGCATTATCACCTTCCAAACACTATCCTAACTCTTACCCTACCAATTTAGGAGACAAAGTGTTTCTCCCATACCTTCTTCTGATTCACCTGCACCATTCTGTAAGAAAGCAAAAAGTATGCATAGAGTGTTTATGCATTTCCTTTCTATGTTCACATAAACAGTCTTTGGTGCAGCGATTTGCTATTAGAATCTTCTTTTCAAGAACATGAAGATCAAGGTAGACTGCAACTTCTAGATATATCTACAGATATCAGCAAAAGCATGAAAGCAACAAAACAACATTTCTAAGGTTGTGCAAAGTGGATGTACATAGACTAAGAGATAAACTCAGAAACTCACATTCTGAAGGCTTTTTGTTATTCAGGAGCAGTTCCATCAGCAGTGAATAAAACTCATCATGTGTATAAGGCATTCTTATGCCACAAAGAGCTACTTCTGACAAGCAACGTCCATAAAATCACTCTCATCTATTATTCTGCTCTATAACACAAAATATGACTAAAATTGTGGCTCTTACTGGACTTCTATTACTGATCACTAAGAAGCAGCATATAGAAAGGAAAAAAATCCACATTCAAGAATAGCTAACAGTCTTCTAGGAGAAAAAAATTTATATCTGGACTGAAAAAATGGAAGGCCAAACATGAATACCATATAGAGGTATATTTGTGTTTATCTGTAGAAGCATTACCAAGAAGGAGAAAAAAAAAAAAAAAAACAACCAAAAAACCACACCAAACTTGTAACACCTAGTCTTTATCTTGAAATACAAATAACACATTTATTAAAAACTTTGCTGAAACAAGAGATCTTTCAAGTATCAGAGATATGTTGACTGGGGGGAGTTTGAAGCCAGGTTAAGACTTGTTATTGGTTAATATTTCAACTGCAAACAACTAGGAATAAATTACTATCTGAATGCATTCCCTCACTTCAGTAATACTGACTGAATATACACCCTGTAGAGAAATAAGGCAATTGTGGAAAACCTCTAGACATGGTTTGGTGTCCAGAGTGTTTCTAGTTAGCTATGTTCTAAAAATCTCTTGATATTGTTTGTACTCGGCACCCACAAGTTTAATAGTAATTCTGGGTTAGTGTGCTTCAAAACCCACTTCCAATTGTCTTTTGATTACCAGTAGGTATTTTAAGAGATCGGCTTATAAATGATAGAGGAAGAAACCACAAGACAAGATGTTTCCAATTGCTTTCATCGTAAAGGGGTACCCTTCTCTGTAAGAATCTAGTGAAATAATAATAAATCCTGTTTTCCACATGAGAAATTGATGTGTTCCTTATGGTAATAGTTGACTGGAATCCAAGGAATTATCTGAAGCAGTTGCTTTACCTGCAGGACACTGAGGCTTGTGTTGCTTAGTAGCCAGTGTTCTGTGTTTTGACATGAATGAACGTGTTGTCAAATTTTCTCTTTCAAGAAGGAAAACTATACTCTTGTCTCTTACTTCTCCACTACCTTATGCGGTCCCTGGAGCACCATTAATTGGTCTCCCTGCATTCCTGATGCGATTAAGCTTAGTTACAGGCACAACAATTCTCAACAAGAAAAAAAAACAAAAACCAAACAACCAGCAAAACAACCAGCAAGCCAAATCACCCAACCCCTCACTAAAACCTCAAATCTATGTTTGAATTTTTTTCTTTTTGAGGGAAAGAATATTTCTTTCCACAACTGCAGCACTGCTTCTATTTTTCAGAACTGTTCTCCAGTTTTACTCCACGAAGTTTATATGAATTCTCACTTTATGAGGGACTTCTGAACTTTTCATCAATCTTCGAATTCATCTGGGTCCAACAGCTGCTTCTGCATAATTTGGGACAAACAGTGACTCTTTCTTTCTTTTTGAAGCCTAAAAAGCAACAGGGAGAAAAGCAGCTTTGGCAAGGGTTTGCCTGGAGCAGGTAGAGGTGGCCTTGCAGTGGCTTGAGATGTCAGGATTGTTGGAGGGGTGGGATTCAATGGAAGAGAATGACAACAACAGCAAAGACCACATTTATAACTGTGGAGGACCTAATAGTATGACAGGCTGGAACGAAGGAGGCTGGAGCAGATGTGAACCTGTGCATCTATGTTTTGGTTTTGGTGGGAAGACAGAGGGAAAGTGCATAAGCAAGGTAACATGCTAAAGAAGGGCTACATCAGAAATTCTGATCAGTGCCACCTAGGGTGAAGACTGGTAGTCTGTGGATACAGGCACATATAGAAGGAGAACGGTAATAGCCGTTGGACTCCTGCATATATTGGGAGGGGAAGTAATTGGGGCAGTCTGTAGGCAAGTCATTTCCATGTTACTCCTGGGAGTAGAGCAGGAATATCATTTTATATTCTTTAAAATGTTGTTAATTAGGTTTTGTCCCTGTAACCCTCACTATAAATATTTAGTTAGAAGCACTACAGGAAAGAAACAACAGAACTAATTAAACCAAAAAATCATTTCAAGTACACAGAACAAACTAAAAGATAACAGCACAAGAGGGGATTGGTGCACAATAAGGTGCACAATATCCAATAGAGACATGGAAAGGCTGACCCATCAAACTCTCCTATTTCACAGACAGATAAAAAATAAATGTACACCTGCCTAGGAAGATATATTTCAGTTTTAAGTGGAGAGTAAGAGAATCCACTGGGAGATCCAGTGGGAAAATACAGTTCCACTAATACATATATGCGCTGAAAACACACGTCAATTTATTCTTGGAGAACTGCATATTTAGTACTTTTCTTGCATCTTTACTGAAACAGCCCTGACTTTGGGAATATGAACTAGAAATTCTCCTACGCACAGATTTTCTGTACAAGAACAAATTCAGTCCTTCTAATAACATTTAAGAAGACCATAAGTACGCAAAGATTGTTGGCTATCAGCTGGAAGTAAAGATTAACGCACTGATCTGGATTGGGAGATCAGATTTGTTGAAAAAAGGGAGAATAGCTACATTAGCAAAACTAACAAACTGGGCAATGCTGTATTGACAGTGAAATATTAGTCTCTGCATATAGTCTTTGGAACATTAAACACTATAGCCAGAGACAAACTGTTATTTAGGTTTCATTAAATTTACATTATTTCATATAAATTTACAATTAATTTACATTAAACTCTCTACTCCCCTCCCTACCTCCAATAATAACTCAAAAACATCTTGACATAGATGATGAAGTTGAAGGCACACAAGTTATCATTCAAGGGAAGAAGGAAAACCTGTAATGTTGGTTATTTTTTGTGTGCTTCTGAAGATATTCTGCATAACAATCATCTATTTGAATTTGTCAGAGAATTCAAGAAAAATAAATTTGTTTTACCATTGAGAATATGCCACTGAAGGAAAACAGTGATTGTCTGCATGCAGCACCATCTGTGAACCATTAGCAAATTTCAGAATGGATTAGGCCATGTGGTAAAATTATCAGTCTCTGATATGACTGACATCAGACAAGCAACGAGTTAATAGAGAGCAAGTCTCTGGGAAAAGTAAAACAGTACTACCCTAGATAGATATATCTGATGAAAAACCCAGCTGATGGACATATAATTTTCAAAAATACTGAAAGGATGAATTCCTATCATACCTCAACTTTAATAAAATGAAGAAGAAAAATTAAATTAAGAAGATGTTATTTGATACTGGCATGGAAAGAACAGGAAAAGTGGAGCTTTTGCTTTTAACAGAGAAGTAGCATAAGAAGCCCTGGACAACTGTATTTGGTCTTTGCCTTTTCTTTCTTGCCCTGGCTTTTCTCTCATTCCATGCAGCATAGGGGTGATCATTGCAGAGAATGAAGGGCTGTGGTATGTGCCACAGACTTGGGATGTGCTGGTGCGTGTGAGGTGGGTTCACAGCATTGTACTATGAAAGAGAGGGAAGAGTAAGGCAGAAAAGAGGCAATTAAGATACTTTTATAAAGCAAGGTATCAAGGGTTGTGATGAAAAGAATCTCCCCTCACTTCAAATGGCACCTTTTGGGGAGAGTAAGAGGGAAGAGGAGTCATAGCTAAAGCTGCAGAAAGTTGTGCTGGCAGTGAAGAGGCTGAGGGATCATAGAATTCAGGATTAGTTTTTGCATGCAGGAGAAAATGTGATTACAAGAGGCACAAAAGTCTTTGAGGTATCAGCGTTCTTCAGCTGAATGAGAAGTTAAATGAAAATGGCATCACTGTTTTCAGAGTGTGATAGTGAAACAGGGGCTTGCACAAAGATTGCAGACAGCAAAGGGAACAGGGGCTCAGTCCGAACTTTGTCAGCAAAAAGAGTAAGGTTTAATCTAAAAACATGAGCTAGTATTGAGCTACTGTCAGTCATCTGAAGTAGTCTTATGCAGTGGTTACAGGATACCTGTACAAGGGATTGACAATTTATACTCAGAGGACTCAATAATTCAATTTATTCACCTGTGAATGGAAGAGAGGGCATAAAAAGAGCAACTTCTGTCTGTATAGTCCTTGTCACGGGCAAAAGGTCTCCTTACATCTATGAGATTATTTTTTGTGTGAAACCCACAAAAAATAAGAATTCTATCCACTCTAATACATTACTTTTCTAAGTCCTACATCTACAAGGAAACTGTAATTAAGTAATTGGCTAAGGAAAGTAGTGCATACAGCAAAACTGTATGATCACATGCAGCTTCCTGCATGCATAGATATCATTACCTGATTGTCAGTTCCTACACTTACAGAATCTGATTGCAAAATGCTATTCCTAAACTACAGAGTAACTAGATGTTAAACTATTTCTCTTTGGTTTGCAGATTGCAAGCAGTTTGATAGAATGATCTCTCTCTTATTAAGCTTACTTATATGGAGGGCACACAATAAAAGGTAACAAAACAACAAGAAGAAAGGAAAAAAGAAAAAAAATCATGTGAAACTGAAAATTTTCCTTAATATTTTGGTTATATTAAGAAATCATTCTTGAGCTTAAGCAGTGAAAGCCTAACCATATGCAGTGAGTGGAACTGGGTCATTGAAAACCACAGATATTAAATCCAAACCAGTTTTGGACTAGCTTTATTTTCAGTTTCAACTTTCTGACTTTTCTAGAGGAAAAAAAATATTTCTTCTTATTCTAGGAATACAGCATTGAATGTCATATACAATTCTGCACTGAACAGCACCTGTAAAACTATCTCAGAATGCCAATTTCTACACTGTTTCAAGAATTTGAATTCATTTTGATGTTAAATGTTGTTCTCTTATTAGTTCTGAAAACTATACATCAAATTCTTAAAAGCAGTTATTGAAAGCTATGAACAGCTATTATTATCATCATCATCATTATTAATACACAAAACTCAAAGTTTTGTGCCAGGCTCACACACTAAAGCTTCTGAGTATGAGCATCTTCAGTTTCAGTAGACCACAGCTTACTCTGTAGTTTTTAAGATGTCAGATTCCTGCTTCTCAGTCGTGAGGTACATTACTATTAGTGGTGCATCAAATTATAAATTACTGAAACTTGAGTCCATCAAAGCCTATGAGTAAAAATGAATTGACACTTCATAGAACAAAGGAGAAAAAAACGATTTCTTTGCCGATATGACAAAGAGAATTTGAGGCAAATATCAGAAGCTGCCTCTGTGATGCATTCTGGTTCTGATATGCATTAATGTTTTCCAACAAAGAAGCCATCAAATACAAATTGTCAGGCATCAAATCAAAAGGTTATCACAATAATTTGCTAGCACAGTTGCAATGGATCCGATGAAAGCCTTCCATGTTCCATTAGAAGACTAATATGAACGTGAGCATAGAGAGCTTTTGTAAACATTTTTGTGGCTAATACATTGCTGAAAAAGTATTCAAGTCAGTAATCTAATCAAGAGGAAAAAAAGTTGCTTCAGAAGTGGTACTTTCATGTTGACAACAGAATTCCAACAGAAATACTAAAGTTTTGCATTTGGAAGTTGGGAAAGAAAATTCACAGCACTTATATTGTTCTGTTTTTTAAAATATAGAGAACAGAGTAGTTAGAAAATCCCATTCAAAGAAGCAGTTGTTTTGGCATAGTGAGAAATAGTGCTGATCAACAGACAAGGCAAAAGTTGTTATCATTTTAGTGCTGAGATATTTTTGACCTTTTTGACCTTACAAGAGAACTGTAGCTGATCAAGATGAAAGCAATGTGCAGTTTGTGAGCCAAGAGAAATATACTATAATTTTATTTTAATACAAAGAGCATCTTAATAAAAAAAACCCAACACATCAAATATCTCATACAATATTCAAAATGTTTCATGTTGCATTCATCAACTAATCCTGTACAATATCACATATGGCCTCACACTTTTATAGCAACTGTGAAGTTTCTATGGGCTGGAAAAGGAAGAAATACAACACTGAGGTACGCCAAACTACATAGAAACTATGTAAGCTGCTGAAAAGCTGGAGAGTGCTTTTAAATTTCTTTAAGGTTTAGCAGTAAGTACAAATAATATTCTAACTATACCTTCCACAGCAGCATGTGAGCGATATTAGAACAAATTAATACCATTAGTACCTTTTAGAGATACCATCCACACACACACCCTCCCCCCCCCCCAAAAAAAAAAAAAAAAAGGAATCTAAATGGGAAACTTGATAGTGTCTAGCATCTGCTATATAGAGGTAAAAATGAGAAGATGGAAGATAAATTGATTTGATCTCATCACCTTGTCTTTCTAACTAAGCATAACTATAGCAAACAGTGTACCAGCAAGAGGATAATATTCCATTTAAATTTTAACTAATGTAACTGATAGATTTTACCAATGTTTTTTACTGTTTTTTTTTTTCTTTCCTAACTGAATAATAAAGAGGTATCCAAACAGGAAAGATAGATTTTCCTTAAAGAAAGGAATCCCTGGAACTCGATGTAAATTAACTCTGTCTGATGACAACCAAACAAAATGTATAGGTTTCTGTCACATTCACTCTTAGATACTGGAAAATCTTTTTCTCATGACCTTTTAGATTCCAAATATTAGACTTATATTATTATACTCCTACACACTAACTAAATGAAGACAAAATTAAATTACAGCTTCAAAGGGTATTTAATTTTCATAAAAGAGGTAAAAAATCTTGCCATGCCATTGACCTGTGCAAACTGAATTCTATTACTTTCTTAAAAATTGAAGACTTAAAAATTAAAAGATGACATAGACAATAAAACTGACTATCTTCCTTTTAAAATAATTCAGTTTCTTCGAAGAACAAAGCTTAGAAAAAATACCATAACACTATGAGGCTAATTTGCAGACATGTATAACAAAATTCACAGTCATATTGGTACTTACCCACTAAATGCCTGGACTGCATAAAGCTTGGAAGTATCCAAGGAACTTCCACTTATTATCCGAGCCTTTAATAAAGACCAAAAAAAGTACTGTTACTCAGTTGCTCTTAGTAAGTCTTGGGCACAATTTAACTGCATCAAACATATAACACCTAATATGAAAATGCTTAGCAGGGTCAGCTCCAGGCCAAAGCTAGAGTAACTATTGCTTTGGAATACATTTTTGTAGTGTTCAGCATTTAGTGAAACACACTGGAAGAACCCATGGGAAGATAAGATATTGCTTCCCAAATATTGTTGTCCTTTAAGTCCTATAGTGTATGCAGCGTAGATGATAATTAGAGTCAAAAAACCCAGATATCATGTTTGACAGTAGCAGACCCCTGTGTTGGCAATTATGATAAGCACAACAGTGAGGGTTATCCTGTTTATAAATGCAACAGACTCGCAATACACTTAAAGGAGAATGAAAAAGTGGAAAGCTGGGAAAAACATGCAGATTTCACAACTAAAATGAAGGAACCAAACAGGTCAAATAATTCACAAACGAACATCAACAAAATACATGATCCCTATAGTAAATACATGATTTTAAACCTTTTCATCCACAGAACCGCTATCTGAAAGAGAATTGGGAAGAAGGGGAATATAGGTTAGACAGAACAGTCTCTGAGAAAATATCTTATATTATAAAAAACTGTCTGTGCAGAGCAGAATCCAAGTAACACCTGTGCTTAGCTTTATTATTGCAGTGAGACCACTGTCACTACATTTTAAACAAGCAAAAAGATGTTTTTAATAGATAAGAAGCCCTGCCGCTTATGCAGGACTGTGTAGATACCATACAATTTATATATTGTATCCCACCTCAACATATATTTTAGGATTTTTAAAAGTATATTTAATATTAATGAATATATATTTAATACAGTTGCAGTATTCAAAAAAATAGCATTCTATTTTAAAGGAAAAAGCAAATGTTTCTACTTAGGGTATCAAAGAAAAAAAGCCAAACAAAACTTCTGAACTGTAACTATTCTATCCTACAGAAATTATCCCCAAATGCCAATAGAACTAAAATTGTCAAAGTACAAGATATGATATATACATCTATATGTCATTAGAAATTGCTTAATGCAAAAATGTTATGTATTCACATTTACTATCAGACAGGAAATATTTGCTGACAATGAAAAGCTACCCGTATATTATTGTCTTGTCAACTGAAAAATACAAGCACATTTTAAATGATTTTCATATAGTATTTCACCAAAAGTGTCTTTTTTTTCTTTTTGAAACTTCATAGTACAGTGCATATATGAAACAGCATTGTTTTAATTGTCACTTTACTGATGTGTCCATTTTTACTCCCCAAATGGAGTACACATTCTACAGCCCCTTTAAATAGTTCACGTATTTTTAAGATATTTGAAGATAACTCACATTACATACAGTACAATATAATCATTTACAGCTTAAACACACACCACGTTTCAGTTTTAAACCAGTTTATCTACAAGAAAATATCACATTCAAACACACACATGAAAAATATATTGACAAGTGTAAAGGTGCATACAGTACAGTAGTGACGATCCAGGGAACTAAAAAGGCTCTATTGTTCCACTAATTTTAGAGGCCACTTCTGTGATCAAAACAAAGCACATGCACAAGAACATGCAGAATAAAAACTGGAGTCAAAACAAGTTTTACCAGTCAGATTATATCTGCTTCTGTATTATTTAAAAGCGTTAAAGAAGACTGAGCTACTAGTTACCACAACACCGAATTTGAGTCCACAGAAAATGTAACTGTGCTACGGTCTCTTCACCTTTGTGAGACCACAAAACTTGCCAGTTTCTTATGTTTGACCACAGATCTTAGCTTCTCTTTCACAGTTATTGTGAACAATCCTTTTAGAAAGAGTATGCCTAAAAAAATGAACTATAGTTTATTGCTCCAAGGAAAACTTATGTTTTGAGTTACACAGAATATTAAGGCTGTTACTAATAGTAGATGCCACGCTTTAGTAAAAATAGAGTGACCACATTTCCATGCATCAAGAATATCTGCTTGCCATTAACTGATACTTTTCACAGTTCTTCTGAATATAAATCAGCATGCTATCAATTTTTATTGTCATATTTTAAAAGAATCCATTACTATTTTGTTTCTGCTGGGACATGACCTGTTCTGATGTTTTCTCACTTCAAAACATCACCCCACCCCACCCCTTCAGAAATAATAGAATTTTTATTTCGCCTTAGAAATGAATTCTTGACTAAAACCAGCTATAGCATTTTAGTTGTCAAATTACCATCATTTGACTGAGTAGATTTATTCAAGATTTATTAAAGTTTTTACATTTTCTTTCTTTCCTATTTATGAATGTATTTGTCTGACAACATCAGATATGATTGGCTCCTCTTTCTCCATGAGCATATAAAGAAGATCTGGACCACCATATGATCTTACTTTCCCAGTATAACATTATAACATTTTCACAAGCAGGGTAAGAGCAGAGCCAGGAGTAACTAGATGACTGTAAGCTGGGCTGGCTGTGGAAACAAAATGGGATATGCTTTTATGAGGGCTAAAAGAAATAAGAGTGGTAGTTAAAACCAAAGTGCTGGAGCAGCATTTGGACAGGTGAATGCAGGGAAGAGATCAAGAGAGAGGATATACCAAGGACTCTAAGCAGGAGAGACTGAATTAATTCTCAAACTTGTAAAAAAGACGAGCCCAAAAAGTGAAGAGAAATTTGGGGACTAAAGGAAGTTTTAAGCATGAGATGACTTGTAAAGTAAGAAGCCTCACCATAATCTGTTCATGCCACCTTCCTTCTAGAATATCTAATCATAATAATATTTGTAATACTGACATTTAAAGATGTATCATAAATCTTAGTATTATTTATGAGGAATGCAACGTTTAAAGTCTGCAAGTACTTTGCTACCGGCTGCCTAAAGATTCACATGAATTATATGTTTAATTCACTTGCTTAGAAAGTTATATTAGAAAATACCAAATCGTTGAGACTTGTCTTCCACATTAAATGGAATTTTGTATTTCAGAGCATGAGAGATGAACATATGAAATTTTCTTTACCTCTCTGGGGTTTCAGCCAGCTTCATCTAATTTCACTACACTTCCTTTACTGGAACCTAATTTTGGCTAAATTTAGGAAGGAGAGCAACAATCAAAAATTAGGAAGGCAAAAATGGTATTACATTTTTGGTTTAACTTGTTTTCTTTGCAGTTTCTACCTAAAAAAAATATTAAAAAATGCACCAGTATAATGGCCTCTTTTCTCAATAGAAGTTGCATAAAGCAGACAACTGATGTAAATTTCCCAAAATGAGATTTTGAGAGCATCTCTTCTTTGTAAAAAAACGACTGCATCTTCAGATAAAAAACTTCATTTTTTACTGCTTCTTCTGAACTCGCCATGAGTGAAATTATCTGAATGAAGGAAGCGTTCTCTGTGTGTATGAGAGCACCAAATCAGGAAGTGCAGTCACCAAGCAATTCACTTCAGTAGTCATTAGGCTACCAGAATAGACAGCAACATTCCTTGATGTAGATAAGAAATTAATTGTGATTATGTAAGAGACCACTGAATGTATTTTCAAATCAAGGATACAACGCTAGACATCTATTATACTGTTGAATGACAATGATTTACTTAAAAGAGCTTATCTTCATAGAACTCACTTCTGTCATCCACACATTCTATGGCAAACAACTAACCGAAAAAAAAATACGAACATACTAAGAACAGTGTAATCACTGGCTCATTTAGTTAACCCTATGGGGCACTTCTTAATTTATTTATATTAGTTTGGTTCTCCTTAGGTGTTTAAAATTCACTACATCCTGAAATACCAGTATAGCCTTCATATTACGCCTCTATACCATATGTCATTTTAGAAAACCAGAGGGTGTTTTGCTAGGATTATAGCAAAAATCCATGGAATCATATTGCTCCATAATTGTTGCTATTTCAGCTCAGTGCACTCCCTATGAATAGTGGAATGATGAAGAGTAGGATGATCATCCAGCTATTTACTACTGAAAATTATATTTACAAATGTCAAATATTGAAGGCAAAAGGAAACACCCCCAGTACCCTCCCGCTTTTTTTTTAGGCACTCTTATAATTGCAGGCTCCATTATATTCAACCAGGTAACTGGTAAAAAACAGGGGGGAAAATGCTCTTAGTTAAAGATATTTTAGTGGTACAAGGTTTCTGTGGTTCATTTAAGTTTATAGAATTATAAAAATTAATACGAAAAGAAAAGGTAGCATATCATTAACTACAGGAAAGAAAGCATGATGATCAGCTCTCATACCACATTTCTCCAAATAAGCTCATTTTCTATGCAAAATTTATACAAGTCAACAATAGAACACAAAAACTTTAGGAAGGAGAGGACAACCTCAAGGAATATTTGGCAAACCATATTTTAAAGTGCCCATTCTTAGCTAGAAAGTTCTCTCCAGCTCCATACCATTCTTTAGCACTTATCTCTACTCCTCCTTCTTTACTACGACTCCCTAAGCCTCCCATAAGGGGACATAGACTTTGAGGTAAAGATAGAATTAAAAGTATTCACTAGTTAAAATTAGTCTTTAAGGTTCCATTAATAATAAGAAGTTCCAGATATTTAAAGGCTGTATAACACTCAACATGGCCATTAAGCCCTGGCGTCTGCTGAAAACGGTTCACAAGTACTCACTGAGGTAAGTTAGTCCCCAGATGGGGAGAGGAGTGGGGAGTGTGTGTGCAATGAGAGAGGATTATTTGGCATTCTTTCAGCTTCCTCAAATAAACCCCAAGTTATTTTCTGTCCATATATCAGTTTAAAGGCTATAAGAAGGCTAAATAAAATTTCCAGCAAGTGTTTATTAATGGTACATAATTACTATTCAAACTCAGTCTGGAAAATGATTGACTGTATAAAAGTTGAACTTTACACTGTTTTCAACTGTTTTCAAATTAACACATGGTGTGATTTACCCATTTTTAATAGCAATGTTGCCACCTGTAACTTACCACACAATATAGGAATTCATCATACAAGATATTCATCATACAAGATAACTAGTTTCTATACCCAAACTTCCTAGAAAAAAAAAAAATCTCTGAAGGATGTTGAAAACGCAGATTCTTCTAGCATGAAAGATAAATTAGCAAGGAAGATACAGAAGTGAAGACAAACCTTTGCTTTTGTAACTTACAATACCATCACAAATACAACTGGACAACGGTCTCATCATTCAGCAGAGGTTTTTATATCAAAGAAGTTCAGAAGATTATTTCCCCCTATCGCCCACAATCAAAAGCCTCCTTCAAGCCTTGTGTCCTACTTCTCTCTTGCATTTTTCTGAGCAGCAGAGCATCATCCTAATACACTTCTCTTTCTTTAATAATTGAAAAACCTTAGTTCACCAACTGTGCCACCATAGCACAAGAACTGCAATAAAGTTGTAAAATTCTGAACTCTTAGGAAACCCTATAATTAAAATAATATTGTGTGTGCTACCTTGTTTTCCCCCTCTTGCAAGTGTGCACCAGTGTACAACACCAAATTGGAAAAAGATTTAAAGTTCATTGTTTTCTGAAAGTACCATTTTAATCTGTAATTCTGCAAAACAGTTACAAGAATGTCAAACTGACTGATAATTATGTCATTCCTGGAAGCAAACCCTTTAGATGTAGTATGTGCTGGATTAGGTAACAATACAGCTGTTCCAAAGAAATAACATGTGTAAAGTACCCAGTCAGAAGTATTTTGTAGTCTGAGCTGGACAGTTCTTATTAGGTATGTGTTGCTAAGAAAGAGAAATAAAGGATGACAAACAGCATAAAATAAAAGCAGCACATTAAAGAAGTAGATTGTCTGTCCAAAACAATAACGCAAATTAAGCCATGCTAAGATAATAAATGTTGTACCCAGAAGCTAATATTATCACTACAGAACAGAATATTACAGTATGTAAGCCTAGAGGAAGTTGTGTTGCTAAAGCATATTCTAGGAAGATACACTGCATAACGCTTGAAAGATAATATTAAAGCTAGCACATCATAAGAGATGAGTGATGCTTGTCTGACAAAGAGAAGGTCAAACTTGAATAAAGCTTGGTTGACAGGAGAAATAGAAGAATTGCTGCTAGCACTTTACTAGCAGTGATGTAGAAAAATTGCTAGCAGATACCGTTGAGAGCCAAAACAGGAGTTTATCTTGGTGAAGATAAAAAACTGCATTTGTGTCTTTATTAATAAACTGGTCTGCAACACTGAAACAAGGGGACATGTCTTAAGAACATCTCTGGTATTTAGAAATTGAGTCCCATTAGACTTCTAATGGCTCTTGTTTTCTATTGTCTTTCAACAGTTACTAGATACTTCTATTAACTTCTGAAATTTACCTCTGAAAGCATAAATTGGCTATCAAAAAACCCAAGTGGTTATGGACTGTGGTATGATACCAACGCTTCTTTATTTTTGGTGGCCTCAGAAAACTACAGTCCTCTTGAAGACCAGGCTTTCTTGACAGCATCTGGCTTACCAGAGTGATGGTAGGGAATAAAATGCAGAATGCATTTTAAGCACTTTATTCCGACCCCAGAACATATCAGAATGCTAAAGCATACATTATCCATAAAGGGACATATTTTTATCTCTTTTGATACAAATTATGACTGTAAATACAACCAAGTAATTAATTGTAGCCTATGAAAGCAAACAGATATTTGATTATGGCAAGCCTTTCCATTCCACACAGTCAACATCGCCACAAAATATTTGACTTGGACCATTATATCATGGTCTTACTTGCCAGCTGAAGTCCCACTGCGCTTCTTCCAAAAAAAAATCCAAACAAACAACCACTTGGTTTGACACCAGCTGTGAGAGTAGTCCCTCAGGCCTAACAAACAAAAGCATGTTCCTTGGCACTCACACCGAATATGAGGATTTCACCGAGACATACAAGTTGGTTTGTGGTAACAGCATAGACGGAAGTGACAGTAGGACAGGAATGTTAAATGCCTGCCTGGGACACAGCAGCAAGCTGATGGCCACCTTGGCCAACAAACAATATGTGTGCAACAGCAAATAATTTAGTGTCATAAGAGCAGAGCAGAAGGCCAAAACAGTTGGTGCCGAAGACACAAGTGTCCACACCACAAAGGTTTTGGGGGTATTTACTTCATGTCCTGTGTACTGAAAGCCCATTAGTTGCTGAGCATGTCAGGGGTGATTGTGGAGAGCAACATCTGGCTAGTCTGCATCAGTAAAATACCTAGATCACACTCAGGCATTCCAGTGGTCAAAGTAAATGTGGTGAATTCGGAAGACTGAGAGATCTGCTTCAAAAGAGTATCCCTGCTGTAAAATAAAATGCTAATGGTGGCAACCCTATAAATTATATAAACATCCTACTGTTAAAGACCAAGACAATATATACACCTAAGATCAAGAACAAAGGAGCAGAACGTAACATCTGGGGAACAGTCACATATGTCACAGGCTATGACATTTATAGCTGCTGTTGTTATGAAGTTGTTTCGTCTCCTGTGGAGTTGCATCCACTTCCTAGCCAATATTTAAGGAACTATCTAAAATAGTCTCAAACAATTTAAAAACTATCTTCAAAAAACTCAAACTAGGAGACTAAAAAATTGAGATAAGCCAGACTAATTTCAAGACTTACAGTAGTGAAAGAAAAAATGAGTCAATGTATAATCACATACAGAATAATAAGTTGACATCAGCCAATGTTGTTTACTGAGATAAGACAAAGAAATCAGATTTTCTTCTATCAATAAGCAAAGCGGCTTAACTGATACGAGAGAAGAAAAAGACATTAAATACCACAACACTAATATGATTTTTGAAATTTGTTTTTCCTGACATTCCCTATGTAAGCAAGTTAAATATAGTAGAGGTGAAATTGGTAGAAAATACTGTACAGTTGTATTGCAGTATTTGGGAGTAATTCTTTTGACGGAAGTATCGTGTTGGGTATCAACCAATATCGTACAGGTCTATTTTAGCCAATGTTCTCACCAAGCTAGATGTAGAGAATTTCATAGAGTCTGCAGAAGACACTAATCTGGGATGGATTGGCAACACTTGAAAGGATGGAGTTAGATTTCAGAATGTTCTTCACATATTATTGAACTCACTTTCCTGCCTCAGCATTACTGTAAAAACTGTTTCTATGTTTGGAACAGAAAAGGAAAAAGGCAAAAAAGTGATTAGACAGCAGTACAAGGCATATAGCATATCTGAAATTGAAATAATTGTTGATGGTTGATGTAATATTAGTGCCAAAAAGGCTACTGTCATTCTGGAAAGTATTAGTATGTGTCATGTGAGACAGTCAGCTCTATAAGCACCTGTTAACTTCAGCTGAAGTTGTTTTTCCAGTTTTTGGAATCACGCTAAAAGTAAGCAAATTGAATAGCAAGAGGATGATAAAAGCCAGAGCAAGCAGAGGTTCACAAAATAATCTGTGAGGACAGACTGAAAGGATTTGGGGTTTTTTGTCTTATTGAGAGACTAAACTGAGGAGGAAGGTGGTGACAGTGATTCAAATGCATTAGAGTAGAACAGAGTAATGCTTTCCTTTTCTCCATGGCTAATGACGTTGGTTACATATTAGATGTCAAAAATCAAAAACAAAAAAACAGGCAAGAACATATGCTTAGTCACAATTACAAAATATACAGGTAGCATTCATGTCATGAATACTGTAAAGCTCAGCACACTGTGTTCTGTAATTAATCACCTTTTAACTGAAGCACCTCAAAAAAGTCTTAAGATAATTCTCAAAAAGGAGACTGACCTTAACAAAACATTTTAAAAGTATTTATTTTTCCCACTGTTAGCTTTTATGCTGCAGGTAGAAACAAGATCAAATTACACACTGTTTCAGCTCTGCTTGAAAGTAATGTTGGAATAATTAGGCATAAACCAATGAGACTCACAGATGTTAAGAGCTACAGACTGGTACACTGGAATTCAAAGCACAAGTTTGGGTTCTATTGGATTTTTCTGCCTCACGGGTATGCATAAATCCTTTTGATTCCACAATCTCTTTTTATAGTTAATGGGAAAAGGTATGTCTCTTTGTCCTCTGCTTTGATTTTTTTATAAAAATTTCAACAAACATGGCTTTTAAAGTTCCCAAACAAAATTTCACTACTTCGTTTGCAGTATTTTCCCTGCCTCATGGAGGCAGAGAAGCATTAGCTCTAGTCTGTTCATGCTAAATGGAACAGGAAGACCTACAGGTTAAGATTAAAAACTGCTTAAGTTCTTACTCATTAATTTTATACATATTCTTCTCTTCTGGTTTATTTTACACTCGGTAAGTTCATCATGTCTCTCCTTTTTCCATCTTGGTATATATGTAGCTGATGGACAGGAATTCCTTTGGTGAGGCTGCAATTACCCTGATGATACCTACACCTACACATAGTTTGTGTATCTGTGCTGGCAGTGACAAATTACCCGCTGCTGTTTCACCTCTGATCAAGAAACTCAATTTCTCAAGGAGAAAAATCAGAGTCAGAAAGATGTTTTGCCACATCACATCTCTCAGACTCTAATGTAACCTAAACAAGCCCAACTAGTTTCAGTAGCCAACTCCAGAGAAACTACCAGCATATCAGTCAGCAGCTTGCTCTTTACCACTACTTGTTTAGTGACAACACATTACAGGCTTTTCTGTGTTCCGCAGTGTTTTCTTTTTTTTCAAGTCAACCTGTATCTTTTTATAACATATTCTTTATCATAGCATCAAGGATGTTGTTAAACAGCTCTATCAGCAGCACAATTAGAAGGCATGGGCTATCTGGAAAACCCTCTCTTTACATAGGTTTTAACTGAAAATTACTAAATTTTCAGTGGAGTAAGTTTTACATCAGACAAGTGCAGAAGAAAACTGTCTTACAAAAATGGTATGTATTAAACAATGTAAGAGTGTGGGCATCTGTATGTATGAATCTCTGTTTTGCTAGAATTTATGTATGTATCAATCAATCCTGCCTTTGTTTTCAGGTTTACCAAAATGTCTGATCATGCAAGCTGTCTTAAGGATACTCTCTACTGATCAAGGAGACAAATCTCACGGTTGACAAAGTTTCATCACTGTAAACAATAATTTTGCATCAGCAGGAACTGGAGAGATTTCAGATATTTTCTCCCATTTAAAGTCCCAGGGAGACACCTGTGTAGGTGCTCCATTGATCACCTGAAAAATGTGCATGAAGAGAAAGTCTGGCACCAGTCCCATGAAAGCAGTCAGAAGCTTGCTTTAGCAGCAAAAGAGGGAATCTCTTTAGTTTTACACTTCACTGTCATATTCTACTTCCCTAATAGATCAGAGGAAGATTTGAACATATTTATGAACTCGTGTTTTCTTTGTTACTACATTTTTTAAATGCGTATCTAGGTATTTTTTCAGCCAGCTGCTTTAACAAGTTTCCTTTTATCCTGAAGCTGCATTACAAAATGATGCAGAGTTATTTCTGCTTCTAAAATGCAATGATCTAAAGGAAAAGCTTAAATGTTTTACAAATGAAAATAGAAAATATTTCTTAATCTTGGTGATAAAATATTGGTTTGTGTTCATTTCCACAGCAGAACCAGTGTAAGTCAGTCCTTGGAACTAACATTCCCGCTCTGGTTTCTCTCAGAACTAGCAAATTTATTTTACATCTGTTTAAGCACAAAAATGGCAGGCAAACTGCATGAGTATTAATCAATCTACATTAATTCTAAACTCAGTGAAAATAGTGTTGAATAGTCTCCTGTTCTTGTAAGGAGTAGACTAGTACTTTCTTCTTTTATGAAGAAAACTAGCAGTTGTAATTAATTACTTTTCTTAAAAAAGGAAGTAATTTTCTAAACAGAAGTGGTTTGGGGTGGTTTGTTTTGGGGTTTTGTTTGTTTGTTTTTAATAAACAGCCAAAATATGGATGACTTCTGCTAAACCTTACTGATTAAGAAGGTAGGGGGGTGGGGTTTTGAAGGTTCTTATGGTCAAAGAATAGGTATAGCTATTCCAGCAAAAGGGCATCTGATCACAATAGTTGATTTTTTTTTATTCCCAGATGGTTATGCAAGTGTATACGTGACACACATTTTCCTGATGTAATGCACACTGATTCAGTAGGAGTTACTATGCTAAATTAAACTGTTGATCTTCAATTTATTTTGTTACGATCCTTTTTTCAGAGACGCAGTATTACAACCTAAGATTTTCTGATAAACAGAAGCCTGCAACTACAGAATTTAAACACAATCAACTATAAGAACACTATTATGTTTTCTGAAAGCCATACTAAACCATTTTTTAAAGAATTCTTTCACTTACGGTTTCTAAAACATGGATTATTTTTTTAACAGACCTTGGGAAAAAATCCGTAACTTCTTGTTAATAAGGGTTTGGGTTTATTTGGATGGTTAGTCTCTAAGATTATGATCATTACTCTCAATATAATCTTCCTTACTGTAATCCCTCTTTTGATGGACTGAACATGTAGTAGCAGCAAATTCATCCTTTTATGATGTCCTAACTTTAGAGCAGATGGTGAATATAACTACTCACTTCCACAGACAAAAGATGGATGTATCACCTTTATCACTGACTGATTAGGTTTCTTTGCATAATTTTTCTAAGGCAATCTTTCTACACTTCTACTAATCTTGAGCTGAACAGACTGCCATTTACTGTCTTAAAATCACTGATATCCATTTTCCCCATCAAAGGGTAGAAAAGAAGTGGGAACAGAAGAGTATAAAGACTTAGGCCTGACTCCAGAGTGAAACCAGTGGCAAGAAAAAAACCCGCATATACTCTTGCGTGCATGAAAGAAGCATACACGAAGCAAGGACTCTGTCAAATCGTTATATTTAGTTCATCTGCAACATCTTGACTGAACTGATGGAGCAGTTAATAACTATTTAGGACACTTTTATTTTCTGTAATATTACTGGAAGATTTCCAGAGTGCGCACACACTCACAATATATATAAAAGAAAAAGGATTTTCTAGAATTTTAGCTAAGATAGTTGAATGCAGGAATATATTGTATTTATCAATTCCTACCCACATCATTAGTTTCCTGCCACTTCAGCTTCTTACCTGCCCCCACCCCCACCAAAAAAAAAACCAACAAACCAACAGACAGTTGGAAAAACTGGATTATTACATTCTGTAGTTCATTGAGTTCATTGTCATGCCCAATGCAGCACCAAAACAGATGCCTTATCTTGCAATAAATCTTGTTTCCTCAGTACCACATACATATTCAAGTGTATAGTAAGGGTATCCACTTTTTCCCCAGCTTGTTTATACAACATGTCTGTTCCATTGGCACCGTCTTCTGATGTGAATATGGAATAGAATTTACACTGATGAAAAGTCTCTATAATCTATCTGTTTACAATATTTACATATGAAGAAAAGAGCAATAGATGATTCAAATATGAAAAGTATTATGTCCTCAAATCCAGCTCTCTATACCTCATACATTAGATGAATATATATTTTTTTTAAACATTGCAGATCAACTATATCAGCCACACAAAACACACAATCAGCTCCTATATTAATGCATTCTTCTGTCACTCCACATTAGAAAAAAACAATAACAAACTGTTAGGGATATGGTAGAGTACAAACACCTTCTATATTAAATACTGTGGTTTCTATATTTTGAAGCAGAGAAGAAAATTTTGGAGCTTGGTATTACTGTTAACTTCTATTAACTAGAAGTGTTCCTTTCTGGGCTATTCTTTCACAGTTACGCAAAGACTAATTGCTGTATACTCATCCATTAACTTTTTCCCATTAGATTATACCTGAGATTAGAAAGATGGGAAATGCCATTTAGCGCAGGTTAGCATCTGAAAGAGATAATATTTTTTTTTAAAAAAAGTTTCATTATTTTGTACAAAGTGATGCTAAACTGAAAGGAAACACAGTGTACCCACAACTTTGCTTTAAGCCTTCCAGTGGGGCGTTCTGATGAGTGTTTACAGTGCAGTACACCTAAAGCCATATAACGCAGGTAAAAATGATATCAACTTAAAGCTGCATTAGTTCAAGACAGCTTTCAATATCTATGTCTAAACTTTCAATAGTGCCCCAAAACCATTTTTCACCAAAGGATAAGTATAAACTGAAGTTTGTATTCAGAATTTTTTAACAACAAAATACTTGAAGAAATAAAGTGGTAATGGTAACAGTGGAGGTCTTACAGATTTCAAAGAATTCCCCACAAGACAAACATACTTTTGTTATGACAACAGCAGATTGATAAAAAAGGGGAAAAAGATGACTGTCACCAACAACCTCTTTTATACTATGGTATGAACAAGACTGACTGGCATTAGCTGTTACTACTGCCAATGAAGGAATTTGCATGTATTATGCCAGATTGACCTGTTAATATACATGTTCTATTTTTAATAATTGCTGTAGTATTTTATACACTAAACTAGAATTCTGCCATCTGACTAGACATCCTTTCCTCACCCAAACTGCACCAGCAGCCTGAGAAGGAACTTTACTTTTAAGGAAAAACACCTGCAAACCCAAAACCAATTCACTATATTTTAATCAGTCAACATACTTACCTCAAGCAATTAAGAAATAAGATGGGATATATGTCTACTTTTCATTTCTCTTTCTACAAACAATGGTTCTCCCTGAAAGTCCACTTCCTAACACAACCAATGTAAATTAGATGTAGGAGAACTCTTCAATATTTAAAAGCAATTTATCTTTCTAACAGGTTTCTTATTTCCCCATCAGTCTCACCACCACCAAGCAGGCAATTGCTGTGACCAAGGTAATGTTTTTATTTATCCTGTTTCCACCTGAATGGCTATAAAATGACTGAATTATTTATTAAATAATACCAGAGCACTTGATTTTCATCTGGGCCACAGCACCTATCATATGAAGTGCAACTCCAAAAAATTATATTCCCACAACAAAACTGGTACAATGCTACTAGCTATAGCTATTAGTTACTAGTAACTGTGCACCTACACAGGTGCATTAAAAAGAAACATGGTGGAGGTAAGACATAAAGGAAACAAAAGTCCGAGTACCACAAGACAGGGTTAGATTAACTTCTAAAGCCTATATCCTTTGGGAAAACGCAGCTGACTCAGGCAGTTCCAGCAAACAGTTATTACAAAAAGGCTAGAAAAGCTGTCAAAATAAGAAAATATATACTTGTTTCAAAAGAGGCAAGTTTGAATAGACAGAGTTTGAAATATGCATTAGTAATATACTTATTTTGCTGACAGCTTTGCTTAATGTGGAAGGAAATGACCACACTGCAAGGGGAGTGCAGTAATACATTACTGATTCTTTTAGTTTCAAATGTTAGCATCACACTTCCTCCTTCAGGCACGCACAAAATAAGGCTGTACTATACTGATACTTTAAGTTCTGTTCTTCAGTCACACACTACTAGATGTAATGCAAGTCCTTCCTGTCAAACAATAGAAAACCCGCTTTTATCGACTGTTAAAGAGGCAACCCCCATCTCTGGCCCCTGTAATCTGACTTCATAAAAATCACAGAATGGTTTGGGTTGGAAAGGACCTTAAAGATCTTCTTAGTTCCACTCCCCTGCCACAGGCAAGGACATTTTCCACTAGACCAGGTTGCTCACAGCCCCATCCAGCCTGGCCTTGAACACATCCAGGGATGGGGCATCCACAGCTGCTCTGGGCAACCTGTTCCAGCATCTCACCACCCCCACAGTAAAGAATTTCTTTTGCACCTGTATGTATGTATACAGTATGATGAGTTCACCCATCCTGATACCATAAACAATCTACAGGTTACTCTGTGGCAGAAATTTCAGACCAAAGGCTTTTTAAAAGCTAACCAATCACCAAATGATCAGTAAGATCTTTATCAACTAGCTCAAGAAGCTATTGCTTGTAAACTACCATTCATACAATAAGACTATATTATTATTAAAAGCAATTCAGAATACTGCATGAAACTCTGGAAGTTTATCCAGAGCGAGTTTCATCAGGAGAGAGAATGATGCTTATTCTAAGTCAAAGACAACAAGATAGGCATGGAAGGAAAGAAGCCACTAGAGAAAAAGGAAGCTAAAAATAACAAGTGAGGACTGGAACAATAAACAAAAGGGTAAGAGTTGTTCTAGATTACAGTGTGCAAAGAAAAAAACCACTTGCTAGCATTTCTTTGATATTTTTCTAAAGAGCCATCAATCCTTCCATTAATATACATGCATCATCACAATTCCTCTACGTCCTTATGGAACTTCAAATCCAAGAATTACTTATGTACCACTAATGCCTCCTCTCATCCATATACCCTATTACTTTCACTCCAGTATATCTCCAAAAACACACTGTAATAAATAATACATGAGCAATCAGCTCATAGTGTATTTTTTCTCTCCAGGTAGAGCCAAAGAATAGGACTATTCGACAGGGATCTTGTACACTAATAAATTATTTATGTACCAAAGTTTCAATGACCTTACCTCAAATGTTACCAGAATGAAAATAATAGGACTCTAAACTTTTCATTTGTAATAAATTGGAGAAATAACACTAGCGTATTATCTAGCTATATCTCTGGTTGGCCAGATTGCTATCTACCTGCTCCTGCCTACATGGAGAGATGAAACAACTCATTAAACAACAGGTTATATTTTGGTTATGTAACGATCAATTCAACAAACCTGATCTGCAACTAGTATTTTTCCATCCCCAAATAAGAAATCAGAAGTTGACTATGAATGAGTTAAAGGTGTAAGAGAGTTAAAAAATCAAACAAAACCATAAAAGTAATTTAAACCCTAGATCAGCTATTAGTCACTCTGCTTTAAAGTTATTACTGCCTGTGTAAATATTAAAAGGAAGGTATAATACTCCATACTACTATTTGCTTAAGTAATAAATTGGACATTCGTGAATCCGCAGGTAAAGAAGAGGGGGCAGGCTGTGAAAACTGAGAGGCTACAAACTGTACATTTTTTGTGTTTTATAGAACTCCTTTAAGAACTGATTTACAAAATGTTTTTTCCTATACTAAATCAAAATTGACGTGCAATTCAAGTAATAAATAGAAGTTAAGCATATTTTGTCTTAGAGGACAAACTGACATTAAGACAACTTCATTCTTCAAAGACTGCATACAAAGTATTAAAAGAATGTATTTCCTTATCACAGAACACTTGTGGCTGGAAGGGACCTCTGGAGGCCATCTTATCTAACAACCCTGTTCAGGCAGGGTCACCTACAGCAGATTAATTGGGACCATGTCCAAATATCTGCAAGAACTAAGATTTCATCTATGGACTCCATTATTTGTAAATATACTTTCTATAGTATCAGTCTTCTAGCTCACTGAAAGTAAAATCAAGAAAGATTTGGCTACAGTAATACTGCATGTCAGTCTGCAGCAGTTTTTCAGCTAACACATTCTTTGAGTAGACTAACTCAGCTAGGAATCAGATCTTGAAAGTTCTGCAGACATTAAAAGGTAAAATATCATATTAATCCATTAGATACAAAAAATGAAACACTGTTCTGTTAATAAGTATTGCCACGTATGCTACAGGACTTGAAGATACATTTGCAACAAACCAGTTTGTGACTGCTGAGTCAGAATCCCTGACTGAAACATGTCCTCTCTTTTGGTGTGGAAAACTAAGTACAAAGAGAAAACACAACTGCTACTCAAGAGGCAATGCACACTGTTTTCAGAATAATCTGAGAAGTAGTGTTGTCATAGCAGTACATCTGTAAATTCCCTTTAACCTCTTGCTGTATTCCCTTCACCTTTATTTCAGTAGAAACAAAAACGGAAGTCCTAGTACGATGTCTTATAACCATGCAAACGCTTGATGTCCCATAGACCACACACAATAACACACTTCCATAAACTGGCTTTGGTGTCAGTTGGCTTCTCTGTAAATATAGTACTAGAAATGCTTCAGTAATTCAGAAGAAAAAAATGTCAATAGACCAAGAGACTGAAAGAGGTCTTTAACCTGCTGGGTTTAAAAAAGAACAAATACATTTAATTGATAGAACGGATCACATGAGATAGAAAATGAGAACTAACTTTGATGTTACAATGGGCTATGTTATCTAGTAATATACACAAAAGCACAGACTTTAAATAGTGGAACCAATTTAAGTTTCACTATTTGGGGTCTTCCCTGTGTGCTCTATTTAACAGGTTCTCAGACCTTTATATTCCTATTCGTACAATGATGACTATGTCAAATGACTGTGGTGCCCCTCTCCCATGCCTCACAAAGACATGGGAAAAGTCATGAAAATACTAGCTATTGCTACCTGTTTCTTCACACATACACTATCTAGTGTCTAATACAGTACTTCAGAAAAATATCTGCAAAATGCTAATCTATAATCTAATATTATTTTAAATGTAAAAAATAGACTTTAAAAATAAACTTTCATGTCAGCAATATGCAATTGCTATGTAACATACTTTGAACTTGACTATACGTTTAATATATAAGTAGTTGTGTACAAAAGAAAATTTATAGTAGCTCAAGCTTTGGATGCTTATTATTACTAAAGACACTGGCTAAAGGCACAATTCTTCATTTTTAAAATTAATGTATCAGATTATAATTTTTTCAAGGTAGATAAAGAAAGCAAAGATTCAGTCAAGGTGACAATGGTAATTAGGTGCTCCCAATTAAATGCAGCACATGCAATATTTTAACATTAGCATTACAATGTATGTTAATATTGAAAATCTCCATTAATTACTAGAGGTATTAAAGTTATGTATATGACTATCTGCTTTAAAGTCTGTTAACATGGAAGATAAAGATCATGAATAAATCTGTGTCAGCACCTTCTATGGTTTAAGTTCCTTTCTACCACCTCTTCATACACAGATGCTACTATTAACATTTTCTTTCCTCCACACCCTTCTCTTCCCTTTTTTTGGGGACTGACTACTTGTTTGAGGGCTTACTGGGAGTATGACTAAGGACAGAATTCAAGTCAATTCAGACTTGCACTCTCACAAGTTACAGGCTGCACACAGGATGCAGAACGCGGCTCATCAGTATGAATACAGAACAAACCATACCTTGAAAACTGTTAATGCACTGTAATACCTGAACACTCTGGATTACTCTTGTAAAGTACATTTATAAAGCTATAAGAAAATCAATTACAGTGTACTGTATTTGTACAGTACAGTAGTTCTTATTATAAGATTTAAAACTTGTGAAATTTAATTTTCAAATTACTGAAACTCAAAGCAATACAAGTGCTTAAAAACCACGTTTGATTAAACATATTAAGAAATTCCCTCAACACAAACTTGTAAAATGTTAACCTTTTGGCTTCCACGGAACTATTTCACCCTATAAACAAAACCAGACAAAAGCAGATTTTTTGTCACCAAATTGAATGGAAGCAGATCAAGTACCACACAGAAATTAACATCTAAGTACAGTAAGAACAATGTTTTACTTAAAAGATGACATTAAGATACTATTACCTCCAGCAAGGATTTTCTCTTCCAGATCACTCATTTGTTTCCTGTATGCTTTTAAAGCAGCTTCCTTAAATGAAGGTCGGATTCTTTTTTTCTTTGGCATTTCAGCAAGCATCTCTGGGACATTCTGATTTTCATCTTCCCTTACTTCTATGTCAGCAGCTATGTCACTTTCAACCTCCAATATCGCTTCACTGACCACACCATCAAACTGTGCGTCATATTGCTCCTCTGGTAGTATTGCATACGGAGTTTCATACGAAGGCTGCCCCAGTTCATATTCTTGGACCTGCTCACTAGTTTCACTACTATTAGTTCTGTTTTCCAGTTTAGCAAGTACTTGTTCCATTACTTCTACATAGTCTGTTTCATTCTCACCAGGTGGTTCAATTAAGTCTTCCTCATAGTCCGCTTTGTAGCAATAAGGCTCGGCGTAAACATCAGAATCAAGTGTTGTACTGGATTCATTTGCAGTAGACTGAGATAAAGTTCTAAACCTTCCCATGAAAGATGATCCACTGTCTTCATACCCACTTAAACTTTGGGTACTTTTATTCCAGACCACTTCTAAAGCTGACTTAGCACGCTGAAGTGTAGATCCAAATTTAGGAAAGCTGAAAGTCTTATCAGAAAGATCTATGCTTAATCGGCTATGCCATGACTTAGGGGCTGTTTCTTCTGAGTCATCACTTGGTAGTTCACTCTGACTTCGGTACATCATAGGCAATCGGTTTTGATTCTGATAAGGGGAAATAGAATTTGTTTCCTGATAATCATTATATTGACCAGTCCACTGACTTTGTGATTCGCTATCAAGGCCCGGACATGATGGAGAAGTACCGTCAAGGGTAAAATCATAGCTTTCAGTATCGTACTGGAGGTCAGAACTCTGGCACTTTCCAAAATCTGATGTCTGTTGATCTGAAGGGCTGCTCATATCATACACAAAAACTTCCTGTGTCGATGAGTCCAGGCCCAGATCTGCCCCTTGTTGCAACCGATTCCAGTCTTTCCAGGAGGAAAGATCATGTAAAGAAAGCTGAGAATCACCATAGTGGCTTCTGTCTCCAGATGCACATATTATTCCATTGCTTACTCCACTGTCAACAGTTTCTATGTTCTCCACCTCATTTTGCTGTGGATACTGTTGCATATCTTGGACAAAAGTCTGTTCCTGGGAACTGCCATACCAGTTTGTAGAATCATCTTGCCTTCGCTGCCAAAGTTCTCGATCAGAGGAAGACAATAGTGAACTGCCATTTGTTCTGCTAAAATACTGGTTTTCTGAAAAATCCTCAGAGTAAGACTGACACAATTTTGAGAAATCTGACTCAGAACGGCTAAGTTTTGGTGTTGCAAAATCATTCTGTAAATGCCATAGAGGAGTCATGTCTGAATAATAGGTCTTTGATTGCTTTTCCATGTTGTCAAATTCCGGTGACTGATTCCCGTAATTTCTAATGTTTGAACAGGTGCTATTGTCAGCAGTTTTATTAAGGTCTTTAGTATCTGGGGACTCAATACTCCCCTTTGTAGTGCTTGTTTTTATTTGAAGTGCTGATTTAGATATCTTTGCATAACTGTTCTTATTTATGTCTGATTCCAAGTCTTTATCACTGTCAGGTGACTCCCAGTCATGCATTTTAGTTTTTGTCTCCACAGTTAAAAGCTTCATATCCATACTCTCATATGTCTGAGAGGAAGGTAGTCCTCTTTCTTTTTTTTCTTTCATTTCATGGGAAAATATATCTGTAGAAATTCCAATGCCAGTTCCCTTAAGTTTATATGACTTTTTTAAAAGTAAGTCTCTCTGTTGTGATGACTCAAAGTAAACAAGAATAGGTCGTGGCTTTGCATTTGGACAGTCTCTTTGTTGCCCCAGTCTTTGGGCAAACTCAATTTTAATAGTGCTTTGTGCCTCTGAGAACCCCATTTTATCTATCAATATTTTGTAAACTATGCTTTCAGTTCTTTCAAGCCTCTCTTCCGGCACATTTAGAAACCTAAGACTTGCTTTGTTTCCTGGGTGGCCTATCTGCTTAATGTAGTCATGTATGTCCCGAGTTTCTCTTCGGGACTGTACAAATCCAGTTCGCAATTGTTCAATTTCATTTTGTACAACTTCTACGCTACTAGAAATTTCATCAATTGATTGTTTCAGAGCATTAACATGCCCTCTTAATTCAGAGAGTTCTGTTTCAATCTGACTTATACCCTGAAGCTCTTTAAAGATCATTTCCATAACATCATGGGTTTGACTAATACAACCTGTCGAACTAAAACCAGGTTCAAGAGTATTTGATTTCTGGTGACGGCCAGCTCTGTCTAGAGATTTACTTCTTAAGCCCCATGTTTTCTTCCATGTACTTAGTTCCGAGTCTGATGAGACACATTCTTGGCTCTTCTTCCATTTCCTTAGTTTTCTTAAAGCTCCCAGCTTCAGGGTGTGTAAAGTGCGTTCTCCATCTGAGCTTCCATCAGATGGTGCAAGGCTGCTTAAGCTTTTTCTGTTGCGTCTCACAGGCATCGTGTGTGATAAGTATTCGTTTTTCTTGCTATTACTTTTTACCTCGCTTAATGACTCAGAATATGAACTATCATTAGAAGACAGATCTGGAACTATATCTTCATTATTACTGTTTGTTACCAAAATATGCTTTTGCAGTCCATTGGCTATGGCAACTCTGTAACTGAATGTTGGAGAAAGTGAAAATTCTCTATTACTTTCCTCTTCTTCAGTTGATAAGTTGCGAGCCGAGGGACACTTGGCAATTTTTTTAACAGTGCTTTTTAAAGTATTTGAAAATTTTGGATTCTTTGTTTGTCCAATCTGAGTTAAGTCTTGTTCCTTTTTGCTCTGACAACTCTCTTTCCTCTTTGTACTATTTCCCGATTTCTTTGTGAACATTCCTTTGCAAATCTTATTTATGTAAGATGAGGTCAGGCTCTTTAAGAAGGCAGAAACCATGGGTTGTAGTTTATATTAAGCCGTTTCCATAAAACGCAATCTTTGATCCAAACAAGTATTTGTATCTCCAAAAGGGTCATCAGTAAATATCTCGTCAACAGATACTGTAGACATATAAGCTACTGGTAGCATTTGACAGAAAAAAATAAAAAAAAATAAAAAAAAATAAATCACACATCTGCTTGTCCGAAACCAAATCCTGAAGGTGTTTTGTATGTCTTGAAAAATCTCACTCTGCTGCACATGGTTTCTTGAAGTGTCTAAAAAGGAGGGAATGACATTACAATGGCTGCCAAACAAACTTATCATTCAATAATACTCATTTTGTTTTAACTGGGTTACAATGGAGACACAGAGGAGTTAAGTATTTATTTATACTTTCCCCATAATTTGTCTGAACAGAATTTTCAATTAACAATTAAAGCTAAAAGCTGTTATAGGCAAATATTTTCAACATAAATGAATAAGCTATACTTATTTACAGGCTTCTTTGTCCGGTTTAATTCTCTGACTTTAATTGAGATATTTGGTATTAATCCTGTCTGCTTTCTTTCGGAGTAACAACATTTCAATGTAGATCCATATAATATACAGCAGTGGTCAAAAAAACCCAGGGGAACAAGGTGTGACTAGCTAGTAAAATAGAAGTAGAAAGGTCTCTCTTGGTTCAACTTTTGGAGCAAGGCAGGATTCTGTGCAACAAATAAGTACTGCATCCACGAAGTACTGTTCTATATTGAGACTGAATTATACACATGACTATGATTTGAGAAATAGATGCTTTCATTATATAGCAGACTTTAACACATGTTATGGTAAGCCAGGACTTGAAGTGGGCGTACCTTCTTGGTTTCTCTTCTTTAAAAAGAAGGAAAAAAAAAAAAACCCAAACCAACCCAGAAAATCATAATGACAATTGATGGAACATTCTCATCCAGGTTAAAAAATTTTACATCATTCTAGTCACAGAAAAAACACTCTACACAAAATGAGAGGAAGAGGGAGAAACAAATATGATTTACAAGTCTCAGGACAAAAACCGGTGCCATTACAATGGGAAAGCAATTTGATCTAAAATACAGAAGAGTGAGAAAAGATTTCATGAGTCATCTGGAAGCTTCTATACCATCAAACAAAAGTTTGTACTCCATAGAAATGTAGTCAACGCATTTTAAAAATATGAAAGTATTTTTTTTGTACAGCATATCATTCACCTTTCTGTCTCATAGCCGCAGAATAAAACCAAGACAAATAGCTCAGAAAAATCCAACAAAGTAGCAGCTCTTAAAATGGCCATTTCAGTTTCTAAACCAGCTAAAAATTCTTTGGCAGTATAAGAAGTTTGTTTAGATACAGGATATATGAAGGGTTAAAATTTTCTCTGTGTGTCTTAAGAGGAGTAAAGGATATGAACTGTCCTTGTCTGAAAACAGTATGGCACTGTGTGAAACATAATGTTCCACTCACACACCTCAAGATCTGCTCTTTTTGTTACAGAGTTTGTCTTCACTGACCTTACTATAATACTCATGTTGTGGTCAATAATAAACACTAACTACTGATTTATACTGCAGCAGCAAAATTCAGTATGTTGAAGAGAGGCCAACAAAAGCTGGTAAACCCCTGGTTGGTTACTGTTACTTAGAACAGGGAATATAAATGGGACTTACTTCTTTCCTAGTGTTAACAAAATTGAGATGCAGGCCAAGAGCGAGAAGAACAAGAATAGACAACATACTTCATCCTTCCCAAAGTTGCTGCCTGTTATTTTATAAAAGGTGAAATACTTGTGGAACACGAATCACATTTTCAACACAGATACATCAACATAGCTCATGACTTGTTTTTCTTCCAGGCTTATGTCTGAAATCAGAGTATTAAGAGTGAATTAAGAGCAAGCAACGTTTGGAAGTAAAAGAATGCTCAACAAGACTGCATGCAATTTTCAAGCCATGCAAATGGCATTTCTTAGACTATTACAAAGCTTTCACTAGACCCAAGGCTGCCTTGCATCCACATATTAGAAGAAGGTGGAACCATCCTGGGGCACTTTTCAATATCAAAGGGATGTTTCCAGATGTAGAAACACTTGTTAACCATTCAGCTCTTACACTGAGTGTTTATTGAACCATTTATTGAACAAGAAGTTGAAGTGTGACTGCCTGCCTCCTCTGCCCACACAACCACAGCTTTTTAAGTGCCCTCTTATATAAACTTCACTCAGATGACTCAGGCATTCTTCTCATTGAAAAGACTTCAAACCAACAATGTATAAACAAGCTAGAAGGTTTATTTGCTGGCTCAGCCTACAAAATACCAAGAAATAATGAAGTTATAATTGGAACCTGGAACATTTCCATTAATTTTAAATAAGATTTAATTCTTCTCTGTAGAAGAATCTTGATTTCATAGCCAGCCATATATATGTTTTATCCAGTGCCTAACCTATGCCTTTTATCAGAGGTAACTGTAAGTATTATAAATAGCTGTAAATTCAGCACTCAATTTATGTAAACTCACTTTCTGACAACGCCACAGTAAATGAAAAGTTGTACAGAGATCTGCTAAATGGAGCAGATTTATGTTCTCTCATGCGAGTTCCAGTCCATCTCAGCTGTATTAGTCATGTGATCTGTTCATCAGTTTACAGCCTACCATTGCTCTGTCAAATACTCATTTTCGAAAATTGTATATCTCTACACATGGAATCAAGTTGGAGTCACTACAGGTCTCATCCATTTCTTTTTGCAAAGATTTGCATAGGGTTGTTCTTACCATTTTAAATCAGTGTAGGTTAAAACTCCAGGAAATAAGGAACAGTCTTTTGAGAAGCACATAGGACTAAGTCACTTATTTGAATGAGCTGGGAGTTGTCATTCACTGATTTAACCAGGTCTCCCAGTAAACCACCATGACCTCATTTTTTATTTTCACTTTGCTTGTTTATCGATCTAAATCAATTTATATGATAAAGTTGAAGACAAATAAGTTAACCCATTCTAAGCACAAGGAATCAAGTTGAAATGTTACAGCAGTAAAATACAGACTACGCTAGATGGTTATAGAGCAGGAAACTGGAAACTTATGGATTGTGAGATTAGAAATAAAAGAAATTGGTTCCTTCTGTAAAGAAAGGACACAATGTCACCTCCTTCAACATTTTACCCATAGAAGATCTGAATATAGACTTCTGTCAATCAACTTGACAGTGAACAGTCAATTTGGACTGATTTCAAGAAAAATGTTGATAACAAAGAATTGTCAAAATAAAACTTGTCAGTTGGAAGCATCGTGCACAAAGGATCTTATTCCCAAGCCTAAAACTAATGTGTCAGGTAGAAGGCGGTTAGAGTGGGCAGGGTTAAGAATGATAGCTTTAAGTAACGCAAGCAGTATATTTTAGTTACATGTCTGAATACTAGACCCTCATAGATTCCAATTTTTTTTTCATTTTATCAAATCCAGCCCTCTATTTTTACAAAGAAATAAAAATTGAATCATTTTAAAATTAATAATTCCAGTATTTAAAAATAATAGCTGGATCACTGCTGACCTTCTGTTCAGATCCCAGTAAATGAAGCCATAGAATAGCAGCCCTCGCCATTAGAGCTGTCCCCTCAAAAAAGCAAGATATAGGCAGAACCACAGCCTTGTTTAACCTCCACACTTAATCGACTACAAAGGCCCTGTGTGTATTGGAAGGGGACAGGGAAGGTGATGACACTGAAGTGCAGTCTCCTTCTATAAAAAGAATATACGACAGTTTGTGTTCACAACACCAAGACAGTAGGGGAAAACAAAACAAAACCAAAGTCTTTTTCTGCAGCAATACTGCTCTACATTACTACCAAAGTAGTCACTACTGCCTTATAGGCAGCAACATCTATCTGTGATATGCAGAATGCGTCACAGAAATGAATCAATAGCATATGACAAACAAAATATAAACAATCCACCCTGCAGCAGCAGAAACTGAGGCTGAGAGGTTCTCTTACCATCAGGAACATAAAGAATCACTAACAAAATAACTAGAACTTGGATCTACAGGTTTCTCAAGTATGATCTTTTATTAGACTTATGATTGCCTGGGAATAAGGTTATCCTGACATAACTGTACTTACCATTGGTGTATATCTGCTGGGCAAAACTGATGCTACCTTTCTTTAGACAAGCGTAACTGTGTATACTCCAGATTGCTTCGTTAGTTTACTGTAACAGTAGCATTATAATGACAATCATCTCAGATCTAATTCAAAAGAACTTAATTTGGAATAATTCCTTTATATTCTTCTTAAGTTCTCCTTATATTCTTAAATAATGACATTTTTCATCTGTGTTATTGGTGAGTTTCTCAAGGTAAAGTGATACTCAACACTGCACATGCCACACAGATGACCTGCCTGCAGACCCTAGCAAAGACAGGGATAACTGCGAGAAAGCAGTTCTGCTTTCTCTTTTAGATAATTACTCATTGCTCCAGGAATTCCTCAGTTTTTCACCAGCAGATTGGCTAGAAAGCTATTCCTGATGTCTGTCAATACCATTTTGAAAGATCACTGTATCCGCTTGTTTATCTGGTGATATTTCTTTATGGATCCTGCTATTAAAGTATCTAACCACCATTAAAAACGCTGCTTTTCTATTTATGGGAAATGTTACCAACAACAAACCACCAAACTGCTTTTTCAAACCCATTGCAGGAGACTATAATCTGCTTATTTTTTAACTTACAAGGACTATTACTGTCCTGAAGAGCTTGTGCACATGCTTATCAAATGCACTATGGAATCCAATCTAAATATTTAACAGTCACATTGCAAGACTTGTCATTTATAGCTGTTACTTATCTGTTCTTTCAGCATACAACAATTGATTTTAAGGATAACAACAGATGCAAGCAGCACATGCTTGAGACTGACTTTGGCTCATTATGATTTAGAACAGCATCTGAAACAGAAACCATATATAGAACTTTGTGTATCAGTGAATTAACCTAGTGGTTTAACATTTATTTGTAATTAAACTATTTTGTGATACACAGAAACACATTGTCTTCAAGACAGGTTAGAAGAAAATGTAAATTTCCAGCTAGCTAGGATGAGTAATTATTTTGGAGAGAAAAGTTTTCCTCACTGCTTCCCTACTGCTATGAAAACTTTGGGAAAAGAGTGTTTTGGGTTTTTTGTTTTTTTTTTTGCAGAATCAAAGATGTTTTTTTCTCAATTACTGTTGAAGAAATACATGAGTTTAAGAAAATTAACACCTTTGTATTGCAATAATTTTTCTTACCTTTTTGGTTACACTATTCTTTGCGCCTTCGTGTCTATTTATAATATTTGCATTTCTCTCTGAAAAGTCTTGTTACAGCAACTGTGATGCTGAAGTTGCCAATTAATTATTTATGAACTACTAATAAAATTGTTGAAGACATTCAGAACACTTTGTTTCTTTAGACACAAATGTGTAGTATGGTATTTATATTACAAATATGAAAATTTTATGTGAACCATTTGTCCTTAAAGAACAGTGGCCTTGACTAGAACTCTACCCAAAAGGAAGATATTTGCCAAATATAGTAGATTATTATTTACATGTTAAAAACATATTGAACAGATTCCTAAATTTAAGGTGTGCGCCATTTGGAGAGTAGTAAATAGCTTAGTATAGTGTTGTTGAATATGTTAATGCACAGAAGGATTAAGAGACTTTAGGTGATTTGGAACACAGCTTGAATGTTACTTGGCTAAACGTACTAACTTTTTTTCTTTAATATTTCTAGTTGTTTCCTCAACTTTTTAGGTGAAAAGAAGAAAAAAAGAGACTGTTATGTATAAAGAAGGTGGCAATAGAAACTGAGAGTCCTTTCCCCAGCCTTTTGCAGCTGTATATATGATATATGCTGTCCTACATAAACTTACTTTTAGTCAGTGCTCTCACTTCAAAAGCTGCTAAGATTCAGAGATAACTCCACTTAACAGTCCATTCTTATTTAAATGCAGGCTACAAAAGGAATGGAAAACCTGGAGAGGGAAAAGTTATTTGCTAACAATATGGGGATAATTGTATTACTAAGTCAGTACCAGGCATATTAGCTTCTAAGCATGAACAAGACTATTACATGCATGCTATTATGTCAGATTACCAGAAATAGATAACAAAATTACTGTATAGAGTACAGAATAATCAGAACCTATTTAATGCCTTTAAAAAATAGAAAGCATCAGCATGCATTTGACCAAATCTCGGCTCTGTCCTTAATTTTTTCCTGTGTTTTTAATAGTTTTCTTCAGAGCATTATACCCTGAGAGCCCAAGTGATTTAAATTTACACTAAAGTATAGCACACATGCAGAAGACATATTTACAGTATACCGAGTGTACACTCAAAGTTTGATGTAATACTAACATTTCAAACTTTCCAGCAACTTTGAACAATCTCTATAATAATTCCATCAGAAAATAAATAATAATAAAAACATATCCCTCCATTTTCTACAAAGTATGGAACTTTAATCCTCTAATTGTACTGGTCTGAGCCTTGGGATGGGCAATTCTCTGCCCTGAATTAGATCTCTTTTGGACAGAGACCGTGCCATGGAGTCTGTGACTGGGTGTGCACTACATCACTCTATATAACACAGATTATGTTAGAGAGCTGTGGTTTTGTTGTGTGGTTGCTTTGGGGATGGGGGTGTGTGTGCGTGTGTCTTTTTTTAAACTACTTGCAGAAATTCTCTACGAGACATCTAGATTAAGGGAACAACATTCAATGGGCAAAATATTACTTGTGAATCCTCTGGATTCCATTCTTCCACCACAAAAAGTTTTTAAATATTTTCTAAAATATAGTTAAACTAATAATTCTATTAAATTTTTAGAACATAATAGTATGAAATGGACAGTTTTTTATAAAGGTCTTTCATTCAGTAAATGGTAGCAACCATCTGTGACATTTAGATTTGAAAAATGCCAGAAGCACAAACCACTACAACTACTGCTGACAGCGACATACATTAGGATGAGTGGCACACACAGGAGCCATGCTTGCTAACCACCTGAAATGACGTTCATTGATAAGAACAGTAGATATTAAACTTAGTTCTAGTTTTGCTGCAGAAATTTTATACGAAAAAAATTTCTGCTTTCTTTGCTTCGATATACCGACAGCTATGGAGTGATACTTAAGATTTCCCCAAGAAAGTAAAAACCTCTGCTTTAGAGCTATTAACCTAATTGAATGACA
This sequence comes from Falco naumanni, assembly GCF_017639655.2. Classification (NCBI taxonomy): domain Eukaryota; kingdom Metazoa; phylum Chordata; class Aves; order Falconiformes; family Falconidae; genus Falco; species Falco naumanni. Next base: position 17,561,621 of record NC_054060.1, on the reverse strand, counting down.
CAGATGAGAAAAACAAAACCTGTACAAGAACCTTCTTAGGTGCCAAAGAATTTTTATGCTTCTGAGCTTCTGTTTTACTGTAATGGTCTCAAGGCAGAATCTTGTATACTACTTCATTCTTCCCAGATTTTTCACAACACTACAGTCAAAAGAAAATTGGGAATTTTCAGTCCTTCTTGGTACTTTAGTGAACTGGGAGACATTCTGAGCTATCAGTCTTTTCCTCCTTGATAATATTCTGGAATACCCAGTACTTCACCTATGATTTCCTGAGTGTTTCCACAGCAATATACAGTCATTAAGATAATGTTGTGCTGACATCACTGCAGGATCAAACAAATAGTATAGTGGCAGAAAACCTTTATACAACTCTTTTTCAGGTTGTGTAAATTCCACTGAAAAAAACTCATTTACCTGACATTATGACTTCTTTCTATACGAAAGGTCTACGAGATGACAGATAACCATATTTTCTATCATAATATCCTTTACAAAAGTAATTTCTGATGAACAAAAGATGTTTTAACCTTAAATACTCCTTCTCATTTTTAATGCTTTTTAACTCAACAGCATAGCATTTTCTCAGTATGTTGATTTATATGGTAAGAATTAGCACTGATTTTTAGAACACTCAAATGTGTCAAGTAACCTTACATTTTCAATTGCCAGATCATAGTTGTGTATTTCATACAATAAAGGTATCTATTTACATAATCAACAGCTTCATTCAGGAAACAAGCAGTGTATCACCTCCTCTGAGAAAAATAACTACAAAACAACTACAACTATGATCAGAGTTTATTTTGACATCAGTAAGTAGTTAAATAATGTTATACTAATGAATGCTTTTAAGGGACAAGAGTTCCTGTCAGCCAAGGGTTAACATCAGTATTAAGATGCTGGAACTGATATTAACTCTTTTTGTATCAACATGTTATTAAAAAAATATTTACTTTAAACTGGGCTGCATTCAAATTAGAAATGCAACAGAATTGTTTAAGATATTTCAGGACTACTGAACATTCAGGTGAGGTTTATTTTTAATTTCTTAAATGTTTTAAAAATTTTTCCTAGACATGCTCATTTTAACAGAACTATTAGTGTCCTTTTCCTAAGGGCACATAGCTTTATGTTCTTTTTCAATTATTATACATGATCAGTAGTCAACTGAAAGAAAACAATAAGACAAAAAATGCAATAGGATCCAGGTGACTACAGAAAGTTGGAGGTTAATTAATACAGTCAGTTTTTATATCTGCATAATTCTCCCTCTTAAAGCAAAATGAACCATCAATCTCATAGTAAGAAATTAGTTTCAGCTACTATTACTTGGCCTCTGGAATTGCAGAGGGCAAAACACTAATGTTATCTTCTTGAACGTAAAAGCAATGATAAAAAAAGTATTAAATAACTATGGGGGGGGGTTAGGCTGTGGATTGGGGGAGGTACATGAGAGAGGGTATTCTAACACATAGGTTTAGCTGAGGAACAGAATCAAGCATGTATTCTAAGCAAGCTGCCTCTTCAAAAGAACGCTGCAGGGTGTTCATCTTGAAGATTAATCAAGACCCAGAAATACATAAGCATCTGTAAAGCTCAATTTATTACTAATCCTACTGTGGACTAGGAAAAAGTACCGGCAAATATAAGCAAAACACTATATTTTCACCATGTATTCATATATATAAATTATTTACCTTTTTATACCAATTAAAATGTTCCAACTCATTGCAAAATCAAATACTATATTGTCGTACTCATACCGTGAACTTACCAACATTACAAAATAACCCCCCACACTTTCTAATGAAGTGTTGATTCTTAAGTCTACAAGACCAGACAGTTTCATCAGCATTATAGCATTAGAAAGCAAATCAATTACAAATCAATGCATTGCATTAGCTAGAACAGCAGGAGGTACATTCAGAATGAAAATAAGGAAAGGAAACAAAGGAAACAGAAAAATGTATGTAGACTACATACAAAAATACAAAGAGGATACATACCTGGATTAAATTCTTCTTAAAAATAAAATACAAATTACATACCACCACCTTTATATTATTTTCCATTTATGCAGAAATACTGTACGTAACTCCATTACTATTTTGCCATTCTTCCTTCAGCCTTAAAAACGGTACAATACAACATGAGGCTGCTTCTCAGTGATTCAACTCAAGTGCAATGAGGCATGCTGTTAGTCCGCAACGGTATCTGTTCTAAATTCCACCGTATTCCCTAGGCAGCATTAAACGTTTTTTTGTTTGGGTTTGGGGGGGGGGGGTTGTTGTTTCTTTTTCCCTCCCTCTCTGTTTTTTTCTCCCCTCCTACAACTTGTGCTAACAGCTAAGAGCAATCATGGTGTTAACTACTAATTCATTCTTCAGCTCGGCTTTATTTCTCCTCTGTAATAGCAAAATGGGAGTCAGTGTCCTACTCCCGCTCAAATACAACATCAACATGAGAGAACAGTAATCATCCTGGGCTTATGTGCTGGTAACTTCACCCGTTGCTGTTTCCTCCTGCCACTGCTTCTGAATGCAGTATTCGCTGCAATAGCCACAGCCCTCCTGCTTGGAAGGCAGCCCCTCTGCTTCACAGATAAGAGTAAAACAGGCTTATTGAGAAACCCTGCTCACAGAAACAACACACACAGCGCATCGTGAGAGCAAGCAGGAGTGTCAGTGGCCACAAGGATAACTGTGAGATACTATCTCCTGCTTGGGAGGGCCATGTTTCAACCAACCTTTTATTTATCAGTCTGACATGACCCAGAGAAACAGTTGAACAGCTATTTCTTTCAGCAGAGCCTTCACCAACAGCTGATAATTTTTGGCAATGAATCTGCTAAATGGATTCATAACTATTTTCATTCCATGATTATTTAAAGATGCTCCATATAATAAGCAGCATATCACTGTTTTTCAGGAAAATAGTTTTGTATGTTCCCAATTAATACCTAGACAGTAGGACTCGGTCATTTGTTTACTGGCATTCAAATAGCAGAATGGATTATTATTGTGCATGCAGTGAGTAAATTCTCCTGTACAGAATACAATGGGTGTTTTTTCAAATGTTGGCTGATTTAATAGTGTGCGTAACTCCGCATTCAGCCTTACATGTACTGAAGTATACTTAAAACTCTGGCACATGAAGAAGTACAGAAATACAACCAGAATGATCCGATATAAAACCATTCTACATACAAAGTACACACATAATCTAAGTGTAAAAGTTTCACCAAGTATACGTACATGCATAAAACCACAGATATACTATTATCCCCTTTAATCTTGGGAGGTAGCAGAAATGCCATACAAAATCCTAAGTTTTCAGCTAGTAAATTATGTTTCCTGTATAAAAATACACAAAACTCTGTACTTTCTGGTAATACCTGAAAGCAACTTTTAATTCAGTTATTTACTTCATAAATATATTAAGGATACCTTGAATAAAAAGCCGCACGTAGAAGTATTTAACAATTTTTAGTAATATTTATTTACAGCTTATTGGTTGTAGCTTTCACTTTCTGCAGTCCTTGTATTATTGTTAGTAATGCAATCTTGGGATATGATGCTTTATAAGTACAACTTATAAATGGAACATTTCTAGAATAAAATCTCTTACAGTGGTAAAATTAATATTTTGCAATTTTTTGTACCTCATTGCAAAAATAATTACATACCACCATATTTATTATGTCCTGCTGAAATTAATACAACCTGTAAATACTCCATTAATTAGATTTATAGTTAAGAACCAGAGGAATGAATGGTTTATTATTCAAACCCTATTGTAATTATTAGCCTGTGGCAATTACTTAATATTCTGTCTCAACTTAAACTGATGCTTCAAATCTGCCACATTGCATGCCAACAAAGAATACAATAAAGTTTTTATCTAAGTGCACAATAGGAAATTTCACTGATATTAATACTCATGAGATGTAACAATAATGACTCTCAAAATCACCAGGACTGCTCATGTAAGGATTAAAAAAAAAAAAAAAAAAAAATCAAGAAAAATGAGGCAGCCTAATCAAGCATGGCCACCCACAGCAGATACACACTTACAACAGAAATAAATAGGGTTTTTATCAGGATTAAGCAAATGGTCTTGAGACTACAGATGGTAAAACCAGTAAATATTGGAAATGTTTTCCAAAAATATAAGGTTTTGTCATTTAATAAAATCCGGTTTGTAAGTAGTGTTAATTCATGACACTTCAACTAATATCGTCATCTTCAAGCAAGACTCTGCTTATACTAATCTGTTATGTCACCAAATGTTGAATGTTTCAGTTTGAAACCACTTATTTGATAGCCCAGCATAAGCAGGGAATCTTGCTCTGCCAAATGCATCATTCAATTGATATTTAAGATGGAAAACCAAAACCAAACCAAAAATCAATCCAAATCCTCAGAACTAATCACGATTTATATGCTCTGGAATTAAAATTCCACACAGAGCTTGGCCAAGCAAGCAAAAGGCTGACTTTGCTTGTAATGATGCTGACCAATCAAGAATCTAGTTTCATGTGTAAGTACATACTCATTACTTGCAGCTGGAGTTACCTTTGCAACAAAGGTATGTTATATCTCTGTGTCACACAGCCCTCTCATAGATATGATGCTAAGAACTTCCTATAGTAAATGTATGAGTAGAGGTGTTCATTCTGTATGGAGGCTAGAATTCTCACAGTTCTGGTAGCCCAGACACTTGTAAACCAACAACTGAAAGGAAACTACTGTTCATCTTGAAGAGGCATCCACATCAGCCTTCAATAAACCAACACAGAGGAGCAGTTTGCACGCGCGGGCTACCTGCGTTTTGTTACTTGCCAGTAACCTCACATGTTGATGAAGCTGGCCTTAAAGAATCACACATTTAAGGGTTCACACTGATTTACTGTACTTCACAAATACAGTGTTAAGGAGAATAAACCCCACACGTAAAAGGAACAGGAGAAATACTGACTGTGTACAGAGATGTTGCAGTTCGTTACAGAATCCTAGCCAATCCCTATATCTTAATTGAGAAAAACAACAAAACCCACCAAACTGAGAAAAACAACAAAAACCCATCAAACTGACAACAAAAACCCACTAAATACCACTGTCTCCCCCCCAAAAAAACCCAAACCACACCCCAAACAAAACACCCAAGGCCAATGAACAGCTATCAGCCTTCATGGAGAGAACAGCTATTCTGCATGCCTGTTGCCAGGATTATGTGGCCATGGCTTTCAGAGACGATTCTTGGCATTTTTAGGAATACAAGTCTTGCCTAGTGAAAATGTTTCACTAATTTCCATTGCTATGTTCAAGTAATAAACCCAGTATTAAATAACATATAACTGTTATAGATATTATTTGACTATATTGGAACGGTGGTGATTATAAACCGATGGAACAATTTGGAAGTCATTTACATTTCATGATGGATTTTAGGCCGAAAGTTGAAAAAGCTGCCACAGAATTAAGCTTTTTCTTTCACCCCCCGCCCCACCCCCACCCCTCACCCCGCCCGCCCCGGTTAAGGGCTGGCTGTTTCTTTGCTTTCATGGAACGAAAGGCAGTAACTGTGTTAGTTCTGAAATCGTAATACTCTGACCTAACCAGAGTAGGGGGGCGGGGAGGAGCAGGAGGGAAGCTCCCCCCGGCCGCCCGCAGGGTGCCGGGAGCGGGGAGGGGGATGGTGGCGGCCGTGCCGCTCCCAGCGCGCCCCCTGCTGGCGGCCGTCCGGCGCGGCGGGCGCCGTTTCAAACGAGGTAGCAACACGGTCGGAGCCAGCCCCGGGGAATTCAAGAGGTGATCACATTGCCGAGTTTTGTTTTGACCTATGTAAAGTTCTCCTACAGCTCTTAATAGATATTCTACTCTACAAAAAACAGAGGGAATTGTCTAGAATATTGCATCTCCACACCCTTTTTTTTTCCAGCAGCACACAGAGTTTTAAAGATATTTTTCTCCACACAAGGTATTTTTTTCTTGACAATTATTATTTTCTTTAATGTAAAGCTTAATGTTTCCTTCTAAGACGACGACTGTAATAAGAGGGAGAAAGAAAATATAACTATGCATGCGACAGAAATCTTGGTATTTCATAAGCGCACGGGATCCACCAGCTGGTTTGGATTTTACTTCACAAGACTGTCCTAAGTGTGTCAGAGTTCCTGAAGTTACAAAGGCTAAAGCCATTTCTTACTCCACATGAAAACTTTTCCAAACACTGTTTCCTTAAACCAATTGCTAGGTTTATAAAATCATGAAGTTTGAAATCTGTTAGGTGAAGTAAAACTACTTTGGGGATTTTTTTAAAAAATAGCAATTAGCAAACAAAAGGCAAACAATTTACAATCATGATGACACCTTCCTGTGGGCTGCAATTTAAACAGAAGTTGGCCCTGATTTCAGAAAGAACCACAAGATGGGATCAAAGCAAAAAGCAAATACAGGGGGGCAGCCAGGGGAATCCCAACAACTATTAAAAGAAAAAAAAAAAAAATCAAGAAGGGCCAATAACTGAGCCTATGTCAGGAGGATAAGGGGAGCTTTCTCCCCATCCAGATATACAAGCACCCGGAGTCATAATGGTATGTATTTGAAGTGGTAACGCTCTCTGAAATGTAATCCTCTCGTTTTGTGCTTTCCTTATGACTATTTTGTTCTTTGTTGCTCTCTAGGAATGGTTCAATATAGAGACTACTTGGGTTTCTTCTAGGAATGTAAAATGTTTTCCAAAGAAGGATTTTAAAATTAAGACTCTGACTCAGTTGCCACTTTTTGTGTAAGGAACTGGTTTTTGCTTGATGCTTTGCTTTCTATTATTGTGTCCCTTTATGCTTTGCCATAATTATAACATCTTCTGCAGTAAGTGATCTCTTACAGATACTATCATTAGAGCATTAAACTCTTCACTAATCATAGAAAAGACAATATTTCTGTTTCGAAATATCAAATCAGATTATTGTTCTACTAAACTGTCTCTGATTCTGGAAGAAAACACCAAAAGGTTTGACAGAATATGGTCTTCATTATTCTTCCACAAGCACAATATAACTAATTACGCAGCTTTGTACTTTATGCAGAAGAATAAGCTGGTCTTTAGAGAAATTAATGTAAAATGGCCAAGGACTCACATTAGCATTACCTTTCAGGAAAAACCTTACCTTTTTATCTTTTATCATAAAATTGTCAATTATTGGCTACATTATTCAATATTTATTTTTACTCTCTTAAAATTATGTATAAACTTATTACTGGTGATATTGACAGGAAAGTATAATGAATTTAGAGTAACATAATTTATCTGCTTTTTCACATTTGCCCCATTATATAAGTAAATTTTTATTATTCCCTCTTAAAAGTAATTTATTTGCACTGATTCTTTACACCATGGTTCCAGACAAAACAGCCCTTATAATATGCAAGTGCTGCCTCATACCTAACTACATGCATTAGACTTTCCTGGAGCTTTCCTGTCTCGGGTCTATAGGTGCACGCATTCCAGTCCCAGCTGAGGAACTGGTTGTTACCTTCAGCCTGGGATTTCATTTTCTTTGATCCAAGGTCTCCTCAAATACAATACAGACGTCTGACTTCAGCTGAGCTTTACAGAGGAAGCTGTAATTATGACGTGAGCAAGGCAAGGACCAGAGCGGGAGACCAAAAAAAAAAAAAAAAAAAAAAAAAGGGTTGGGTGGGGTGGTGATGGTGGAGCTAGCAGCTCAAGAAGAGGTAGCATACTGATAAGAAAAGCAATAAAATGTGAGAGGAGGGAGAAAAGAGAACCTAAAGATGGCAATTCACTATCAGCAATGATCAGCCCATTTCAAGGAGTGGCAGAGGAAACCATTCCCTGCTTTCCCATCCCAGTAAAGCATGAAAATAGAGCAGAAACACTCGGTCTTATCAGGGTGATGCACATATCAATGACTAGCCTAGTAACCTCCTAATCCTAGCCTTCTGTTGTTCATATTAAGTACTAAATAGTTGTTCTACACTCTGAAGTCACATTTATGTTGTTTGCAGAATCTCTTTGCATATGGTAAAACTCACTGGAACAAAACTGACCTAGAGTGGGAGAGTTCAGCATCTCCATTCCATACTTAAATTCATATAAGTATATTCATTTAAGTATATACCTAACAGCACTACGAAAAGCACTAATTAAAAGTAGTCTCGAGACTTGCCATGACTGGCAGCAGCATGGAAAGATTCAGCAATAAAGAGCACACCACCCAACTGGAAAAGAAAAATTTCTTTGGTAGTGAATTAGAACAAGAAACCCCACACATCTGAAAATTGGTAAGGAGTGTAGATCACAAGAAAGAACTGTAATGATGAAGTAGGAACTCTAAGGCAGACGCTGCAAGGATAAGCTGAATGCTTGCAACAGTTCTGCTCACAGCACTAGGATTGCCAGAGAAACGGATTACATCAGTAAACTTGGAACCAAGGTAGTTTGCTGTCCTAGATATCTTTTTTAATTTATTTTTTTTCTCTGAGCCATTGCTTGGATTCCATCACTGTATTTCATTAGCTTTTCAGTGTATGACCAGTCATTCTCTTTGTCAAGATTCTGACTTTATTAGTGCTCCGTTCTTGGCTATTCTCAGCTTTCTTTCCTATCCTAGATCTCCCACTGACATGATTGCTTGTCATTCCAGTATTTCTCTCTCCTCATCCTGGGACTTCTTTCCCTTTCTTGCCATCATGTTCAGTACTCCACCAATTCTTATAATTAACCACCCCAACTTTCTTTAATGCCATGGATTCTCACCTTTTGCAAACCTACATATTCATCTTTCAGTACCTTCAGTACTGCATTTCAAAAGCCAGCTTTTGCCTCCACGGGATGGTGCCCTTAAAGAACAGCCCAGCTGATTAATACTAATTGGTTTATTTTTCCTGCTTTAAGTGAAGCACACATTCTCACTTGTAAACTTTCTCTGATAAGAACCCTGCTGAGTTTCAGTCTTCCAAGGATTGCCTCAAATGTTCACAAGATGCTCTATAATTCAATTACAAATATGCTCCAGGAGCTGTATAATTCTATAGCACGTTGACTTAGCTACAGGCTACCAATAAAACCAGTAATAAGTCATTTAACATGAGTCCAGAAACAACCTGCAAAATGCTGTAACATGGTTACTCAAAATAGATACTGAAACAGAAGGAAAGGGAAGAATGTTACCATGGTCCCTTTTTGAACTCTGAAGCAAAGGACAGAATTGAAATTTAGTTATTGAAGCGAGCATGTTACAGTTGTTTATTTTCTCTTATGACAGTCAAAAGAGAAAGCTTAGGTTTCTTAAAATCTACCGTGAATCATGCTATCTCACTTTTTGAAGAGGAAAGCAAAGTGATAATTCTTTTTTCTGAACTTGCTTAAACAGAATTCTCAAATAATGGTGCAGCAGCTCATAAAGGTTTCTCCCAGGGTCTATCATTCTTAATACCTCCAATTAACTGAAGAAAGCAATTTTTAACTTTTACACCAAATTAAAGGAGAAGAGGAATAAATCATAAAATACCTAAACTCACAATACCATAAAAGTTAAAATAAGCCTTCAAATAAGTTAACTATAACTTTATTCTGATAAAAGGCATCTCCATTTTCTTTTCTTTAAAATTCTTTTGTCTTTTTGATACATTTTTCCACTGAGAAATTTTCAGAGGAAGTAATTCCAGGGGAAAAAAACCAACAACAACAAAAAAAAAAGTGCTAGTGAGTTTACTTAAAAAGATAGGAAATAAGAGAAACAAAATCAGGGTTTTTTGTCAAAGTTAAGGTAAACGTGATTTTATCATTTTACGTAGTACATATCCTACACAAAAGCCATAAGACATGAAAGATAAGGTGGTAGAATAAATTTTAAGTTAAAACATAATCCAGTTACAGTTAAGCTTTGCTAGATAATTTACCAAAAGGGCAGCACAAAACTTCCATACAACTAGCACTTAGATGTATTGCTTTTTATGACTTTCCTTCATGCCTCTGATAAGAGAGTTGTTATCCTGACCTGTTAGCTGAATTTCTAATCCATTATCTCTGCATAGAACCATGTATTCTAGGCTGCAATCAGGATGAAGTCATTGCATGATTTTTGAAGCCATAAACGAAGATGAAATCAATCTCACATTTTCTCTTTGAGGAAATAATTGATGCTATTTGCAAGCATTGTACTCCTTGTTGCGTGTTCAATGGCCACAACACAAGTGAGATACACTCTTGAACTTCTGCCTTTATCAGTTTTGTCAAAGTAAACTTCCTAAATTCCACTTTTTGAAAGCTGCAGGGTCAACTATGAAGTGATCTTAGAACTGTTAGTCCAATCTCCCCACAGTGACCTTTTTACCATCTTCATGTAAACTCCAACAGTTCAGACACAAGATAGTCAAGATCACTTGTACCACAGTAGTAGAACTGCTTGATATAACCAACCAATATCTTTCTTCACATAATAACAACAAAAAATAAGCGATTCATAAAGAAAAGACATCCCAGAAAGTCTTTTAACTCCTCAGGAATTTTGAGCTTCCTCATAACATCAATTGATATTTTAAAACATTGTCAAAATATCTTAAAATTGACAAACTTACACTGATACTAAATTCACTTAATTGAAAAGAAAGTGAACTTCAACATCTCTTTGTTTTCAAATTGTCAGTTTGTCACTTTTTAAACATGTCATCCTTGAAATAAACTCACAAAACTTTAAGAAGCTTGTTTGCTGACAGCCATTTAGCCCAATCAATATGCTGCTTGTCACTTGAACACTCATTACTTTTGAATTGCATCAGGATACAAAATATCTATTATTAACACTTCATGGAAAGGACATACCTGTTTATTCCCACTTCAAGACACATTTGCATACAAAATATTACCTGGAATGCAGCGTTCAAGAAATTGTTCAAATGAAAGATGGCTTTTAAAAAAATAGCAATTTCTTTGGGCCTATTGAAATCTTTTAAAGGGAAGCTTTGCATTAATCTCAGAGCCCCATAGCTCCCAAACAAAGAATGATTTCTGGTTACCCACTCCTAAACTCCTATTGATGTCACTGTGTAATTCCTGCTTTACTATTAGTCTACCATGGCTTTTTTCTCAATGAGACAGTAAATCAATAGTGCTGACAGAACTCAGCTACTGATTAACTTCTCTCTGTTAATAAGTGTTCTCACACTGAGCATCACCACTGCATCCACCATATAGTTAACCATGAATCACAAAGAACAGCATAAGAACAATACACAGTGAAGTTAATTCTATATAATCTTTTTTTAAAATATTGTAACACATACCAATATTTTTTTTAATTTAATGGCATAAACTATATACAGATGTGCTATACTCATTTTGCAAACTAAGAAATAAAGCAAACAGGGAAGATTTGCCTAGGCAAATCTGTGTCACTATCACTGTTGAACTCCAAGTTATAAGACCAGTCAATATAGCGCCACTATTTTGTCACGTTTTGTTTCCAATACTCAGCATAGCTGTGGAATGATACAAGGGGTAACTCACATGAGTAGTCTCCTGCTTATTGTTAGCCTTAGGAATCAATTACTATGCTCTGTATTTTATAAAAAAGCACATCCATCTCAGAGAAGTGACAATTATTTATTCAAGTAAGTCAAGCAAAACAGTCTCTACCACACATAGGATTAGTAGCTAAAGATATAATCGAAGTGATGTACAAAACCGGCGTGGGAGAGAGGAAAGGGGAAAATCCATTTGATAGTACTCAAGGCTACCACTGTGTTAAAAAAACAAACAAACAAAAAACCCCAAACCTCTAAATGCATCTTTTTATAATTATTGCCAGTACTTCATAGCACTCATTTCAAATCTGTTAAAGAGCTAAGGCAAACAAAAAAAACCTCCAGCTGTTACTGTTTCTAGCAGCACAGTGAACATGAAACTGAAACACAGATACTAGGATTGGATTACTGTAAGAGAATTCTGGTTTGGATTTTTGTTTTTTTAATCAATAAGCAGAGCAGCAATTAAAGAACCCTATCTAGTCCTGCACTGTCTTTTTAAAAGCTATTCATTTCTGATTTGCAGTTTTCCCTCAAATGATTAACTCCTCTCCCCTCCCAAACATGGGAGGGATTTCCCCAATAGTTTTATCTTAGTATTGCTATATCCTATATGATTGCAACAAGGTCTAACTATTGTTATTTCAGAGACACCGAGGCAATTTATCACAGAGAAAGATATATTCTCCAACAACACAGTTTGGCACTTTTCCTGTCTGGTCATACAATGCCTCTGGTGAACCACTGGATGTCATCTTACCTTTGATCAGAACTGCCTAATTCAATTTCTTATTTCCATAGGTTAGGATCAAAAGCATGCACTCCAAATATTCTTACTGGAACTTAAGCCACCTGTATATTTTCTAGTACAGTAAGAATTCAGGTTTGTTTCAGCTGTGAAGAAATACTTGAAGCAATAGTGCTCCACTACTACTTCATGGGAGGTATTTTGTTATTGTCTATTTTAAAGATCATCCACTTGAGAAAACTACACACACAGACACTCATCTCTGTTCCAAGCTAAACCTACGTTCCTAAGCCTCCAAGAATAGTTAAAAAATAAACAAAAATAAATTACTGTTACTTCTCTGTTCTCTAAAGGCCTCCAGTGATGGATACGCTACCTACACCCTGCTCTAATGCTTAAAAGCCTTCCTTGTGCTTACTAAAGGTCATGATTTCTTTTTCCAGTTCATTAAGGATAGTAACAGTTCCCTTCTTGTGGAAGCAAGATCTTACAGCACAAATACCTACACACAGGGATTACTTTCTGTGGAAAATTACTTATTTTGCTTTATCTGTTTGTTTGCCTCTGTTATGAGGCTCTATGAATATTACAACTTCTGTAAAATACATCAGGAATGTTTAGTTTCCTGATCTTCTTGTGCTGCTTGTTCTTTTTGTCGATGGTACTTTTTTAGCCAATTCCAAGAGTAAAGCTTATTGTGATTAGGCATTGGCAGAGATTCATCTTCCATGCCTCTCAGATTTTCTAAGCAAAGAATAGCATTTAATGTCACATCAATTGTACTAAATCAATGATGAGATGTTACTAGTATGTTTCTGAAAATCAGTTTATCTTCAGGAAGAAAAGCCAAAAGACCAAGGCAACACACAAACTAAGCCACTGAAGCATAAAGCACTAAGATCATAAGCATATTTCAGGCACAATAACTTTATCAGGAGAAAAATCTTACTCAATTTGTAGGTTAAAATGAAGTTAAATAAACTCTTAATGTTAAAGCAAACTACTATTCTGATATAACAAGCGATCAGGCCAAACATTTTATTTTGCTTTGTGCAAGATCTCTTAATGTGTGCACAGGCCCAGAAAAAACAGAAGCTTGGTTGAATAAAATGCTAGCATGTAACTTTGCATTACAAGCACATCTAATTTTCACTAAAAAAAGGCCGCTTATTAAGACAAGGTTTAGATCTAAGCTCTGACTTGCCTTCAGCATTAGGCATATGCTTGGTGCAGGCGTCATGGTAAGAACGTAAGCCACCCAACTGAGAACACAAAAGGTGTCCATTTCCCTGTATAACTATTTCTATTACCATGGGAAATTCCTAATATAATGTTCAGTTAAACAGCATCAGAACGATTTAAATACTTTTTAGATTAAAGTTTCTCCCCTCTAATATCTACATGTCTCCTTGCAAGACAACTCAGCTGTTCAAGAGCTGGGTTTTCATAGTCTCCAATGTCCCAAATTAGAAGCATATGAAGACCAAAATTTAACAAGCTTACAATGAAACAGTAATTCAGGATTTAAATGACCTTTTAAATATTTATAGAAATTTTCCACTTCTTTTCAGAAAGACTTGCACATGAGATATTTGATTACATCTCCCATCCACCTGATATTCAAACTCTTCAAAAGACTTACAATAACTTCATCACCATCTTTCAGCCCCAACGTAATACTAGATTAACTGCTGAGTAATTTTTCCTTATTTCAGTGCGGTGAGTTAATCTGACTACTTTGCTACAAAAAACAGTTCAATGGCACAGTGACAACCCAAGATTCCCGCTCATGCATGCTAACTTGTTTACTTAACCATCTTCTAACTGTCAAACTCAAAACTACTTTGAAGAATGGTAGTAGGAAGAAGCATATTAACATTCCTTTATTCAAAACTTCTTTCAGAATATGAACGAAATGCAGCTGATTCATCAAATCATGAAGTTACTGACCACATCACATTATTTATTTGCTTTTAAACTTGGAAATAAATTTATCCCACTGACTAGACAATTAGACAAAAGGATGACTGTTCACAGAGAGATTCTGTAAAAGCATCTTAAGACTACAGTAGTCTCCGTCTACAAAAAAACCTGGATTCTTTGGCATTTTGATGACAGTTAGGCCAGGACTTGTCCTGCCTACTTCCTCTAATGAGCTAACATTCAGCTTCCAAAAAAATAAAATTAAAAAAAAAAATCAAACCAGTGATAAAGTAGGATGCAGAAACTGAGATCATATGAATCAGAAAAACACTCTTCCCGCAAGACCCCAGTATAAACAGATCTTTTTCCCCACAGGCTCAGTCTATGAATTATCACAAAGGCAACAGAACTCAGTAAAAAAGAAAACTCAATTGATTCCCAAAAAAGCAGGAAAAAAATAGCTCAAAGGAACTGATGAAGCTGCATCTCAGATGGGGTTTGATTAGTATTTACCAGTAAACAGGTTTGGCTTTGCTGTAAAAGCATAAAGTGGCACTGGACAGCACGGCACTCAAGAACAAGCAGTATTTTCCAAAAAAGCCTACACACAAGTGAAACAGGAAGGTAAATCCGTGACCTTTAAGTTTTTTGGTAGGGCATCGTACACACTAAAGACAAAACTTCTGTGTTTCTCAGAAGTTATCAGCAGTAAATTTGCAGTAGTGTCAAGGCTGGAAGGCAACTGATGGCATTCTTTTTCTGTATTTTTACTTTCGAATTCAAGACACTACTCCCCAGTATAAGCTAGTTTCCTCCTGTACAACGGACTGTGTGAACGCTGAACAGGAGCAGATTTTAATCCACAAATTATTTACTAGACCTTGGGGAGTTAAGATCCAAAGTCTCATACAACTTATCTCAAACTTCTTTCAAAACACCAATCCCAAAAAGCTGTGTGAAATAATTACCACTTAAATACTGGACAGTGGAGACAGCTGCTTCATAAGCATTGCTTCAAAAAGGCTTGGTTGCTTTAAAACAATTGATGTATTTAAAAGGAATTACAGAAAAGCAAAAAAAAAACCCCAAGAAAACACAAAAACCCCACCCAACACCGCACCTTAAAAAAAGCCCATTTAGTTAATGACAACAGATAATTATATATTGCTACTTTTAACACTTTTTTACCCCCAGAAACATAGAATATTTTTTTTTAAATACAGGTGTTGCCTCATGTAGAGTTCTGGGAGTATCTCTAGTGTACATTCTCTTGCATTGCTGACTACCTCAGCTTAGGCACATGACTTCTTCCTGCTTTGACCAGTGATATTCACTGGTCTCTTTTCCTTTTCATGGAAAATTAAGAAACATTTACTTAAGGCACTAATGCCCAACTTACAGCAAATGGATTCAGTTCCTCTAGGTCTACAACCTTCCTGCTGCATACAGCCCTTTCAGAGAGACTAATACTGACTGAGGCTGCCAGCACAGGGAGAACAACTTTGTTCCATGTAGAGCTGTAACTGCACTGCGAGAAAGAGCCATGTGGAGAGACCACCCTGCTGTGCTCGCCTGCCACACCAAACCTTACCAGCAGCTAACATCAAACAGTTCAGTGCAAAAAATGGGATTTTAAGAGTTGGATTATTAGTTCCCTTTCATTAACCAGGAGTGGCATGGAACTGACATAAGAGATAGTACTACTTGGCAAAACCTGATTATGTCTGAATTCCCAGCTGCTCATGTGAGGCCATAGTTTGTACAGTTTCGGAGCAACAGTGAAGAAGAAAATACTTGGTACCTATGCTGACCACATAAACAAAGCAAGCGATCAGGATAATTTCCCTTAATTATCACATCTAATAAAAAAATGTCTGCTTAGGCAGTGGTACCATCAGTAGAACTTACAAGATATTTCTAGGAAAAAATATCAAAACAATGTTTAAAAACCCATTTATATGAAATATTATTGAAGTACTGATGTTTCTCAATATTAAATTTTTTTCAGAAACAGATGCTGAAGTTATGGTTTCTGGATTAATATGCAACACAGATAAGATGGCCAAACTATAATAATTTCCCATGCCTCTAAAGAAAGTTTCAGAATCTCATCCTCTTTCTGTTTCAGAAGAAAAAAAATACTCCGAGGCCAGGGAACCACACAGATTTAATGACCAATGGAAGGAATTGTCTCTACTGTCAGAAACTCAGTCACACCCTTAGATCCCACTGTAACTGAATAGTGGTTTACAGGAACTAGAAACCTTACACTAAATGCCCCTTCCATCTGAGAAAATTTTTTAAATTATAGAAACACATCAGTAGTTTTAAGAGCAGCTCTTACCTTCTGAATAGCCCTGGCCCATCTTGCTTTTGCGAAATTACTTTCATCAGCTTGATCTTTATTTCTCCTGGAGAAGTGGGGGCAGAAAAAAAAGTACTTAGAACAGCAAAGTATGGGGAAAAAAAGAAATACTAAAAGACCTTAGATAAGTCTACGGACAAGCAGATCAAAGCCAGCTGGAACCATCATCCATTTGTTCTGTATTTCCTCTGTATATAGTATCCTCTACATACTGGAAAAAATTAGCTCTGTGGAGGCTATTCTTTACATAAAGTCAAGAAAACTTATCCTGGTAATTAGTGTAACAGTAACTTTACACTTAGTAGAAAAGAGCTGATCCAAAGTCACACACTCATCCTCCTACTCTATATGACAGGCTGTTCAGTAAGTACTGTTTCAGCACGTGGATTTACAAGTGCCTTTGCTTTGTCAGTATTAAATCCAAACAAACTATGCAAAATAATGGAGGAAAACACTTCATTATGATCTATTTAGCCATATTATTTAATATGGAACATTTATTTTATTCATGTCTGATGAATGACTTGACACCATGAGCTAGATCAATATTTGTTGCAGGGGATGACCAGGTTTAAGATAATCTTCTAATGTATTTTTCCATTATTGACATCTATTTTCAACTCCAGTTCACTTTCTCCAGAAGGTAAATAAAAGTAAAAATCTCAGAAAACCTGATATTCCTATTTCAAACAGCTTTGTTTCTCTCCTAGGGTTTGAATGTTAAAATAAAATATAACAAACTGGAAATACTTAAGTTTTTATAACTACTGTTTTGTCTTATTTTCATTACAATTGAAGATAAGGGTAAAGAAACACATTTCTCTTCCATCTTCTCCCTATTAATTTCAAACTGCCCCACCACACTCTACTTGGGCTGTTAGCTGATAAAACAAAACAATGTTTACAGTGAAGAGTGCCCAGACCTGACGGTGATTTGGCTGTAAAGTTAGAACACTGCATACATATGCTTGGTTTAGTATACAGGAAAAAATAAGCAGGCACTAGACAGTAACTACAGTGAAACACATGGCAGTATCTCCATATGCTGATTTGCTCTGCTGTAACAAAAATATTAAACTGCAGATCTGAAACAATTCCCACCTATTCAGGCATTCTGAAGCAATCAAGCTATATTCAAGAAGAGAAAACAGACTCACAGTATCCCCTTTGGATTACAGGGGGTTCCATTAATTTGAAGAGTATACTGGCTTGAAAAGACATGATTTCTGTTCCATATATTATTAACACACTATAAAAAAGTATTGGTAAAGGAATATGTTTCCCAGTTATAGTGGTTCATAAATCAGGATTACAAGGTCTTTGACACTGAATGGCAAGAAAAGAAAACAACAACAACAAAAAACACTCAAACCACCAAGAGAGGAAAAAAAAACCCCCTCTGAATTCCTTCAGTAAAGGCATATCCTTTTCAGACACAGAACTAGCACTGTCACCAAGTCTTTGCAAGCTGCACTAAGTGTGTTACTAAGAAGACATCAAGACATCTTGGAACCATTTATTCCTCTCAAGGCTTGGAATAAAGCTCTTACAAGGGAAGGCAAAAAACCCACAACATTCCAAAACAACATGCCCGCCCCCCCCCCCCCCCCCCCAAAAAAAAAAAAAAGCCACCACAACAAAACTTACATTTGATCACATAAGCACCATTAACAGAACTCTAAAAAAATCTTTGAAATAAGAATATGTTATGCAATCTGTTGCCCCCATGCAGAAGCTGTACAGTTACACAGGCCCATTATAACGAGGTTTCATTATTCAGCGATTTCACCACACCTGTGAGGAATGTTGGTTCAAGCTGAAAAATGCCAGTTCAGTTCATGGCTGTTAAGGACAGGTTAAAATTAATTACCTATTACTACTTAGTATAGCCTCTACCACTCTTGCAAGAATCTAATTTAAAAAATACTGCCTTGTACAATAACAGTTAAGTAACAATATCAAAATACACAGTAAAATTCTATAGGTACAATCTATAGAAGACAGTGGCATCCCGTCTATTAAGTAAAGTTGCAGTATATTTATATTATACCTCAGTGATATCCCTGGGTTCACACATTACTGTCTAATTATCTTGGACTTTTGGAATCATGCTCTTTTATCTGAGGAGAAAAATGTTCTCTCTGATAGGCACAGCTGAGTGCACATGATGCAAACTAAGTATGAAAAGGATTGTCTTCCCCTGCCCTTGTCTCCGAGGCTGAATATTTGCAGGTTTAGCCTTTTTCCTTTTGACATTATTCACTTTTTTGTATTGTAAGGTAAATCAGCCAAGTGATACTAGTAATTAGCCCAACGTATCCTGCAGCTGTTAACTAGACTGGAAATACTAGTTAATAATTAACCTTAGGAATTCTGAGGGTAATTAACCTCAAGGTCAGACAGAGAGCTGGTTGTCAACATTGATTGAGAAGGAACAGAGAAAAACAGCGCTCTCTGCCTTAACTGAAAGTAAATAGGGTCGAGGGAATTCTTAAGTTTTGAGGCAGACAAAAAATATTTAACTGGTTTGGGAGACTTTTAGAAAGTCATAATTCTGTGATCAGACTGCTGAGCAGTGCAGACAAGGCAGTTCAATACATTTCTGCTCGTGCTACATAACCACTCGCACAGACAGGCACAGTAGGAGCAGCTTCTTTACCTGTTCGCTTCCTGCTGACACAGCGATAGGTCCAGTTTAGTCAACAAATGATTATTAAATTTCTATTCAGATCTATCAAAATTACTTGGTCCCCTGGCAGACAACAGTTTCTCAATACTGACTGAAGCCTCCAGATGACTTGCAGTTTACAGGAATTCTGAGTAGCAAAGACCAGCAGATACTACTGGGAGCGATCTGTACTGCTAACTGAACAGCACCTGAGGAATGTGTTTTGTTGAAGACAAACACATCACTATAATTTTTTGAAACCAAGAACAAAGCAGAACCAGCAGATTAGGACACAAGCATTAAATCAGAAGATATGGGAATCATAGCTGATAATTAGAAGACCATTAATTCACTGTGGCAGACAACAAAAAAGTTTGGAAACCAGGCAAATGCCTTAAGAGTGCCTGAAAATCACACTGATTGACAGTTTCTACAACATAGTGCCCAGCTGTGGTCTCTGAACCAGCGCAGTTCACAACACAAGAACAATCAGAAGGGGAAAACTGGAAGAGAAGTCTCATAATGAGAAAACCAGCAATATTTGGATATGGCAAGCTAAGCGAGAAGCCTGGGTCAAAACTTTGACGCATTGTGCATCAAACTTGGTAGGCCTCCACATCTCCTAGCCATAAGGACCAAAATAATTAACCTTGTTGCAGTCAGTTTACCAACCGAAGACAGTTATGCGCAACGGAATGCACAGGCTGGATAAATGTAAGGGCTGTTCAGTCTGGTTTATCAAAACCCAAGGATTTTTAATAGAAAACAAAAGTTACACTGACACTTTTACTTAATAGATGTTTTCCTCTCAATTATGCTGCCCAAATACATTAAAATTGGTCTAGTATTTCAATGATGATTTGCATTTCTTGTAAAATTAAATCTCACTACAGAATTTGGTGTAAAGCAGTTGAAGTGTGGCCATATACACACAAACAATGATATCTTCTGAATGTTTGTTTGCAATAGGCAGTCCTGAACATCTGCATTGATTCCTAACCATTCATCATTAATGTCGATTTTGTCAGCTTTGAATATAACTGAAAATAAACTATGGAAGAAAAATGGAAATAACTACACTCTATTATGACGTATTATGACTTTTTAAATCAGCAGTTCCCACTCCCCACTAGCAACAAGTCATGCTGGAACTAACATCTTTGCTTAATCTTTCTGTTACAGATTGTTTTAAGCGTGAGTTGTACTTGGGTGGTATACTGCCACACAACTGTGATTTTTTTGTTGTTTTGCTTTCTTCAAATACGCTTTTCAGGAAGTTGTGATAATGGACATTCTTGTAAGAATATGGGATAAGGATGCTGATGGTGATTTCTAGTTTTATTCTGCATTCTTTTGTAGTTAAGAAGGATAAGAAAGAGTAATTAACAGCTTCTGTTCTCTAGAATACAAAAAAAAGTAACTTCTGAAACATGCACAATTTAACATGCATTGGAAGTATATGATATGTTCATAAGATACTTGAAACTTCTGAGGGAGGATTTACATATCTGTTACTCATTTATACTGCAGCAGCCCAACTTCTTTAGGAATATCTTTGTGTGCAGTGAGGCCCTAGATGTAGAAGCTGCTACCACAGTCTTGCATATCAAGCCAAAGTGACATTAACAATATTACATACACCTGGGCTACAAAAGCTTGTCCTTGTTATAGCACCTGCCAGATGATCTGAAGCTGACTGCACTGAAAGAGCTTCCAGCTGACAACAATCTGCATCAGTAGCTTTCAAGTCGACTCATGCACTCAGAAGGGAACACCGTTCTTATTGGAAAGTATATCTAGGATATGGAACTCTAAAAATGGCATCCCATTAAGGATTATTGTACTATAAAGCTATAATTCCATTTTAACTAATTTCATCATTCTCGATTACACAGTACAGATAGAAGAATCAGTACAACATTAAAAAGAAGTAAGTAGCAGTTTAGTAAAGTTTAGGAAGAACTGTAAGCAGTACATGTCCATCTTGGCTATAATCACAACTTGATTAAAATTGCAAAGGAGAATTAAGCAAGCCAGACTTCCCACAGTTAGCTATAACACAGTAAGGCTTACTCCTTTAAGCCTTGCATATATTCACATAACTTAGCATTACTCAACTACTTCATAGAGATATTTTTGTGTGTCTTAGTGACAACAAAAGGCAAACTTTGCTCCAAGATACTTTTTTTGTAGCATTAAATCTATATCCCTACACAGGTTCCTATTTATAGATGCTCAAGTTGCATTTAAAAATTTAGTTTTCAAACACAGGCAGAGAACAATAGGTCAGCAACCAGTTACTAATCTCTACAGTAAAATTTTAGTTTTAAATTTAACTATACTTTCTCCTTTTGCATTTGCTTTCTTATGGTCTACAATCATAAATTTCAGTAGCTATATGGTCATCTTCAATCATATGTTTAGATCAGTTATATTGCTGCTGAGTTTCACTTGAAATAGTTTGCAGTTCTGAGTTCTTGGTGGTTTTTTTCTGTTTTAAAACTAAAATTGTGAGTCTTTATTTGGGACAAAATATTTGATTTTATCTTTGCTTGTATTTTGAGAGCAACATTATCTACAGTAATGAAATCACTGTAGATCACCTTGTGTACCTGCCTAAAACACACAGTACAGCAATAACATCCATCTTCTAACTATTCAGATACAAATGTTTATTAACACATGAACAGAAGCTAAAATAGGCTTACATATGCTTTAGTTAAGTTCTTAGCCATTTTTATTTCCCTAATTCTTTTTCTGGTTAATTACCTAATCATTAAGAAAGTAAGTCTTATATAAGACACACACCTTTTGACTCACCTCTAGAGAAAATGAATGAAGTTTCAAGGCATGCACTTATCCCCACAGCAGAACTCATATTTTTCCAAAGTATGAATATTTCCTCCACTTTTTTCAAGGTTTCCATAGGTATAATTTGTATTGATATTGATCTTAATATTTTCCTGAAAGAAGATGTCTATTCCTGCTTGTTTTTTAGAAGTAACCTGAACCAAGTCCATTACCTGCACAGCTGTTAAAGATAACCCATCAATGACTGCAGCCTGGTTACCCCTCCTCTTCCTGGGCATAATTAACTACTTGTTGCAAGGGAAGTACCTGTCTATCTCTAGTGTGTTTTCATCCTTCAGGCTATACATTTATGGGTTGCTGCTGTTAAACCTGATTCAGGAAGACAGAGCTTGCTTTAACAATTATTTTCAAGTTAGGTTATTTTAGTATTCTGACTTACAAACTTTTGTTTCATATCAGGTAAATAATAAACTAATCTGTGTTGTTGAGAATGGGTACTGGGAAAGGGAGACAATAACTGCTTAAATCTCTGTATTTGTCAAAGTCCTTAATTTGGTACACTATGAATTTAGCATGTAAGTTGTGCTTGTCCTGAATTTTGCTACCATCATTATAATTAATAACAATTATAGTTTATTATAATTAATTATATATATGCTTTTCTGCCTTCTTTTAAGTAAGACCCATCATAGTAGCATTCAAACCTCTTGCACAGGCTTTGAGGCATCCTGTGATGTACCCATGGACACTAGACCTGAATTTAGTGCTCTAAGCATTTCAAAGGATTGACTGATCTCTAGGTGAAATACAAGTTTTGTCACTGATGTGAAAGGAGGCAAAATCTCACTCTAATACAGGTTTAATTAATTGAGCTGGACAAATCACATGAGCTCAAGATTAAAGATAGTTTCCATATATGAACAGGAAAGCAGCCCAAATAAAAGGTCAAACTAAAATGAAATCAGATAAATTCTCTTTGTGAACATAATTTGAAACTGCACTGACAGAAGAAGCAGAGAGGTAAAATCAAACATTTTGTTGGGAAATGGCAATTTAGAAGGATTAAATTGGAATCAATAGAGGAATAGGGAAGAACAAATTCTGAAAGTGTTCTATAGCTGAGGGGTTGTGGATTATGAAGTTTCTTTCATCATCTTTGAGTACTTTTTTTTTTCTAATGCAAAAATAAGCAGAGAGACATAAAACCAGTTGTCATTCAAGACATACTGTTAGATCCTCTGTGAAACACCTTACTTTATACTGCCGTTTGCATGTTGTGAGAAACTAAACACTCTGAGGCACAACTCTACAGTATGATAGAGGAATTCTATTTCACTCTGACAGTAAAATGCTGAAAGATCTGTTTGTGAATCTCAACAGTTAGAACTCCATCAGTGCAAAAGCTAATATACACAAAAAGGCAAGATGTTTTGTATAGAAACCTCAATTCATATTGAGAACAAACACTTAGACAAGGTTTACAGTGACAGCCAAAGGAATGGGACATTTTATTATACTCCTGAGATAACCACAAAATTATTTAGGAATAAACTTATCAAGTGCATAGATTTTTGTTTCTTTTACGTCACTCCAAATGATGTAGATGCCTTTTGGATTCAACACTGTGAAATTTTCTTATTATTTGATGAACTACTTTTCTCAAATATTAATGTGCACTTTTCTCAAAGGGCTTGGTTTGCAAGACTAAGTGGCACTTTCTTTTCATTATGCTGAAGGAACTTATGTAATTACATTAAACCTGTTCTGAAGAACCACTGCAGTTGAAGGCCTGGTGCTAGAGCGTGTGAAAACAGATGTACAGTAATCCATGCCTAAAATATTTAAATTCCAACTCTTGCCACTCAAAGATGTGAACTGGACTGAAAGCTGTCATTCTCATCGGTCCAAAACACAGCTTGTGATTTTGATCTTAGTATACTTAGTATCGTGCCAGTAAGTAATAGCTCGTATTTTTCCCTATATTGCTACAGAACGGTATCTTTGAAGACAGATTCTATTTTTTTTTTTTAAAGTGTGCCAAGACAGCAACTCAAGGTCTTACAAATTAACCTCCAGGCTTTTCTGGTGGGTACAAGGATACTACAAGGCAGTCTTGCTACCTAAAAAGTCCTCTCCAGATACATTGTCTCTTCAGTGCTGCAACAGCTACATTAATTGTTTCCCAAGTGCAAGATATTTATCAGAACAAAAGAACATACAGTTAGGGCAGAAACTGACTGTCAAGACCAAAGGCTATCACAGAAACCAGGTGACACAAAGAAGTACATGTTGGTGTAAGACACAAGCATGACACCGTTCTGCTGCCCAGTGAAGTGCCAGCTTCTAATCAATCCTGAATCTGTCAGTGTCATCTTGGACTGTTCCCAGAAATAAAACAATATTTAACACTTACAGAAATTTTATGGATTACTCCAGATTTTGCCCAGGTTTGCTAGGTTTGTCACTAAGCAGCATTTTTTTAGTCATCTGTTTCTCACCTATTTCAACATGGTATCATTAAAACCATTGTTTTCTTCTAAAATGTCCAACTCAAAAAATAATAATGTGGGTACAATTTGGAAAGACATTTTTCTTTATTCAGATAAATTCAATCTTTCTTGCACGTTATCAAGTCTCTGTATTCATAAACAATGCCAATCTTTCAAAGTTTTTCAAACAAATCAAAATCAGTACTATAAAGTTTTTGATTGTATATGCATGCAATAAAAAAAAAGTGACTTTTAGAATTAGGATAGACCTACAGAGCGTGTTACATCAAACTTCCACATCCAGATCTCTCTCTCTCCATTTCTATATCAATCTTAGAAAAAATATCCAAAATATCCAGTATCTTTCATGTCAAAGACAGTGTGAAACTCATTATTTGTAAGAGAAATTTCACAGAAGATGCTGTACCATGATTATTGCCTGAACCTGGCCTCATGCATGAAACTGTATGAGTACTACAAATTTATCACGTACCTCAAATAGATCCTTACATGGATTCAATCCATCTCTACTTCTAAATTAAGTGAAGCATAGAAATACATAACTACTGATAATTCCATCAGGTTGAATAGCTGTAAGATTTTTGGCTTATTGTTTTAGTTAATGAAAAGATATAATAATAGTAGGACATAATAATTAATATGTAATAGTTAAGAAAATAAGAACAATTTTTGGAAGAATCTGTTCTTCAGAAGCTCTCAAATGATTTAAAGAACAGGAAATGTCCTTGCACTCTACCTGTACCAGGACGCTGAACGCTTAGCTAGTGTTCTACTATAATCCTTACCTACTGCAGCAAAATTCAGAACCAGATTTGCTTTAGGTAACTAACGCTGTTCCTATTTTCTCCTTCTAGCCAGCTTGATTTGCAGCCAGTAAGGAAGAGAAATAACAGAAGAAACTCCAGTGCTCCACACAGACTTCTTTACCTTAAGGAATATTTTATAATGGAAAATCTTATATGAAAGCATGTGTACTTACCTGCTGTAAATTAGATCTAATCTGCCCAATCTAAAGAAGTCATCTTTAAACAGACTCTTGCACTGCAAAAAGCAGTTGGGTTTTAGTCCAAACTTAATCTGTACCTGCAGCATCTGCACTTACGTGATCAGTGTTTTCCCTGACTTTCAGCAATTGCTGCACCATGAAGGAAAAAAGCTCCCTGCTCTCTCTCCACACCATTGGCATATATGGCTTTTCGAACCTCGAATCTTGATATTCACGTCAGAAATGAAAGTGTTTCCAAGGGAGATGATTTTACAGTTTGGGACTACAAATGAATCTACTGCATAGTAACTAAAAGTAACTGAGCTCAGGAGGACAATTCATTCAGTGAACTTGTTTAGTCATATATCAATGATTGCGTCCATGGACAATATGCTAGAAATGTCTGCATTGATAATCCACATCAATACTTGAAATTCCATTTGAAAAATCCATACAAATAGGTAATCAGTTAATGAAATGAGGAAAAAAATAGTAATATGAATTTATAAGCAGCAGCTTACTGCTTTCATTGCAAACTAAACAAAATTCAAGACATGAGTTTGTAACCAAGTAATTGCTATGCAAATGTTATAAATTCATTCTCATGAAGTTTACCCTGCATGTGAATGTGTTGGTATCTTTCAGGGAACCAGCTTAAAGATGAAATATGGCACAGCACTAGGAGCCTAATGAAACTTCCCATAAACACTTGGTCCTCTTCCCAAGGGAGCTCTCTTTTCTCCTCTGTTGTATAGCGCTTTCTGTAGCATTCTTGTGCCTCTACCTGAAATGGCTGCATTTTCCTTTTTTTTTTGAGACCTAGTCATACAGACAAAGGGATTTTCCTTGCCCAAGTATCGATACCCAACTTGACCATTTTAGCTTTTCCATAAATGAACAGCTTTTCTAGTAGTTTCAAGGGAATATTTGCACAGAGGTTGAATATACATCTTCTACACACAGCTGTAAGTATTAATCAGATAAACTACTTCCCAGAAGCTGACAAGGCTACTTAAATAAATTACTACTTCTGCAAGTAAGGTCTAAGCAAAGTCTATTAACCTATATACGATGTAAACTTTTGGGGAACGAAAGATGAAATAACTGCATAACAGTAAAGTGTTAATACAGTTACATGAGAACAGAAATGCATAAGAAGGCATAGGCCTTAATCTAGGACACACAAAAAAACCCAAAAGCCCTTCTTATTCCATTCACACCTAAAGAATTCATTGTGAATAATGTTATTACACAGAATCTCAGGGGAAGTCAGAACGATTTGTCAACTATTATGAAAGGTTGTCACCATAACAACAATACAAGACCATGAATATTAATAATGAAGTCAATTAAAGCTCAGTATCAGGTCACAACAGGATGCAAAACAATCACCAGAACACTTCTGATAGCCATAAGCAAAACAGACATTTGTGAAAAGATTTAAAGAAAGCAGTTATAACATCAGATTACTGGGAGGAACAAAACAGGATATAGACTGATAGGGATAGATACTGAAAGAAATTAGTAATAATCTCTGCCATGTGGAAAAGATATTTATATTTTAGTTTAATACATGAAGTATTTTATAATTACGTTTTGTAGGCTTATTTTATATGTACCACAAACTTGGCTGTATCTTTTGTGCCAGAACTAGACATTATACCTCTTTTCCTCTCCTACTGGAAGATTGTCCATGATTATCTCATTCCTAGATTGGAGCATAAGGTCATGTTCAAAAACAAGGTATGACCTGCAGAATGTGTATATTTAAAAATTGTGCTGTATTAAACCCCAAATACAAAAATCTAATTTCTACAAGTTATTCAGAGCACCCCAAGCAGAGCCACTGAACAGTTCTAATTCCTTCTAATTCTGCCACAGAATGCCTATCTTTACAGAGACATAACATAGATATCTATAGATATATATATCTACAGATATATAAAGCTCTCTAATTACATTTTCTTTTAATGTGAAATAATTTGGACAGGACCATTAAAAGAAAAATTCAGTTTTATCAGTTCCATTTATCATCAACATCTCAACAATTTAAAAAAAATGCGCAGCAGTAATTTTCAATCAATATTGCCTGCCTCTCTATCAGGGCCCTGAGTGCACCAACAGACGCGGTAAGACCAGCCCTGCCTGGGGCCTCTGCAGGGCATCCATGAGCCCCACAGCTCCACTGAGGATCAGCCTTGGCGCTCCAGCCGCTGCCTGAGGTTACCTTAAAGGAGTGACGGTCTCTAGCTCACGTGCAACACTGCCTGTGTACCCATGGGTCCAGACCCTCACTCCTAGACTGACTGCCTGGCTTGAACTTGACCCTGCTTCACTGTTACTGACCTGCCTGGTGATCACTGTGTTGTGTCTTACCCGGGTTGCCATCACTAAACCTGATCCTGACCTGTAAGACCTGACTCAGCAGTCTGACCTTGAACCTGTTTCATCACCACAAACTTGTGTAGTCATCTGCAAGACTGTTTGACCCTCGCTGCTATTCCCAGGCTTGCCTAGGGGTAGTGGGCTGGGGCACTGGCTGGTGAGGCCACTGCCCTGCATGCTGTGTTATCCTGCCTGACTGCCCACCCCTCGGGGAGCAGCTGGCTGCACTGCCTCATCTTCACTTACCTAGGGCCTTAATTCTGCATGCCATATTCATAAAAACTCAGTTGAGTATGAAGATATTTGCTTTCAGTGTGCCATGAAGATCAGATTTGTAGCTGTGCACTAGTTAATTTTACAGCAAAGTTTTAAACAGATCCTACTAAGAACTTCATGATGTGAATTAAAGCATTTGACTTTAAAACCGAACAGAAATAACCTACCAAAATCTACTTGGGATAATTCTAGGAATGAAAATGTACATCAGCATGTCATATTAGCTCACCATCATTTGTTCTAAACTGCAATTTTGCCCTGCCAAAGTAAATGTGTTTTGTTCCCTGCTACTTTTAACAGTTTTACACATAATTGTTTTTCCTGACAGAATTGTCAATTTCCTACATGTTTTTTGTCTCAATTCTCTCAATGTTCTTTTTCCTCAATGTCTTTCAAGTAGAATATTTTCACTGCATACTTCTGTTAATTTATCTCCTTTTCCACATTTTTTCACTCAAAATTTTTGAACATCTAAGAATAAAGCTGGTAACAATTGTAAAGTTGACAAAGTAGAGGCATATAACAAACCCCATAAAAATCTCTTAATCTTCAAATTCAATATTTATGGGACTTAGTATTCTCCAGCTCTAATTGTAAACTTTGTCTATACATCTACACTTTTCCTGCTGTGGAGACATACTGCAACATTCTTTAGAATTCTGAAGAAGTCTTTTGGCTTTTTTGTTAAAGTAGATTTTGAAAGAATTACTTTTGCTCCATCAAGAGCAATAGTTCTAGGCCACAGAAGATCTGAAGGAAAAACACATTTGAGAAAAGCTAGAGAATGGAACTGAACTTGGAAAGGGCAGCAGAGCAGGAAAGATCATCAATGAGCACGTTAGCTTGAGTGTCAGTTGAGAATTAAGCCTGAGAGAAAATGGAATGAACTCTCAGTGCTACAGTGATATTCAAAAGGGCTTAATTTTACATAAGGCTGTAAGCCACTATTACAACAACTTTCTCTTATTGAAAAGATCTGCCTTACTATGATAAAATAAATCAATAACATCATTTATTTACAGTTTTAAATAGCCAATCTATAAACCTAAAGCAAATATTACATAAAGCAGAATACCTTCCTACCCACACTGCTTTCTATAAATCAAGTAGAAAGCAGCTGCCCAAGCAGTCAAAGAGCTTAGAGGAATGTTCTTCAACATATGAAAACAGTTCATATTCAGGGAAGTCACTCAGTTGGCAGGTGTTTTATTTACACAGCCATTTTACCTTGCCTTTGGAACACAGAAGTATCACATGAGTTAAACTGTTATCTAGCAAAAAAAACCCAAAACCCAGCTCTTTTAGAAAAAAAAACCAAAGAAGATATAGTTACAGCAGCCACTTATCAAGATTCATACTCTCTTCTGAACTATTCTGAAGATCAGATGTTTCTTCTTAGGTTTTTCTACTCTTAGGTTACCTTCAACTAGATTGTGCTTTCAGAAAATGCACCGATGAGCATCTCATACTACAATACCGGCTTAGAGAAAGAATGCCAATCTAAAGCAGACGATTTTCAGCTGAGAAGTACAACAGTTTTTGCTAATATTAGGTCTTAACATCTCTGTTTAGTTAAAAAAATCTGCTAGTTGTTCTTTATATACTTTTTCTATAGCTAAGGAAAACTACCTATCCATTAACATAACTGTTTACTCAATATTTTTTATTTGCATTTAAAACAGAGACTCAAAACCAGCCATTTGTGCTGTAGGAAATAACCACATATTGTAAAAACATTCATATTAAGCAGTGTGCAGATCCCAGATATTCTATCACACTAGATACTATAGAAATTAAAAAAATACTGTTTCTTTTCATCTTAAAGATGGGTATATTGTGCTATTAATGCAAACTAGAAGATATCATGATAAACTAATTTTCTCTTTCTATGTACTGTGAAGATTCACATATATCAGCTATGATTTCTGCATCCAGGCTCAGTCATTATCTTGAAAATAATTTGATATAGCTCAATTAGTTCTAATTGTTTTATCTAGACATTTTCCTAATCAAGAAAGGGTTTGAGGAGGAATAGGAGATTTAAGTATGTAATATTGTTTTGAATCTGGGAGTTATATCCTGAAGAAGTTACAGGGAAATTTCAAATGGCAGTGGACACCCATGTTTAGCCAAACTTAATTCTACCAGAGTCCCTGCCTGAAAACTGTTCCTTGGAGGCCCCCCTCCACCCCACACATAAGAAAAAAGAAAACAAAACACCACAGATCCCTGTAAGTACAGTATGTCTGAAAGTACAGTATTGTGTTCATGGAGCAGCTTAACCACTTAGATAGAATATGCACTTGTATGAAACATACTATAAGATGTTCCTCACAGCTTTCCACAATAAATGAAGGTGCTTCCTTGGGAAGTAGTAGTTCCCTTCTTCAAATGTGTGGAAACGCATAGTAGCAGTGATGAGAAAGAAATGCGCAGTGATACAACTGGAGCTCAAAAACAACGGCACAGGGACTGCGATCACATAACATGGGGCTTCATTTTAGAGAACAGTTTCAAAACAATAATTAAATGCAAAACCCCTCATGAATTACAATGTCAACTGTATTTTATATTTTAGAAAGTAATATGCCAGTTCTGAAAGGCTGGGAACTGGTGGACAGTCATAGCCAAAAGGCTTACGCATGACCTAGTCCTACATTTTTTGTTAGGCGCCTCCTCCTTTTCTTTCTTTTGGATTTTACTTCTTTTTGGTAGTAAATATGAAAGGAAACAATAACACATCAAGGAAAGCTATCTGTAATACAAATTTGAGGAACAATCTGTCACTGAATGACCACAACAGAAAACAAACGTATCTGGACAACCACTAACTACTTAAACAGCTACACAGTGGAAATACACTTTTACTTGTGGGAGTTCCTGACATATAGCCAAGAGGTGGAGGTGGAAATTTTCATGGTTTAGAAATAATTTTATGCATGTCTATCAATTTTTCTCTCATCTGGGTATGAATAATTAAACAGATTACTGGACAAATGGCTGTAAATTGATCACTTCAAATGAATTTAGACCTTAGCAACTCTTTTCTTCTCTGTATTTAAAAACAGGGAAGATTAATTACATTTTTAAGAGGCCATTTAACTCCAAGAATGATTCAAGCATTAAGAAACTTCTAAGACTACCACATTTAAGCTTTCTTTTCAGTTTTCACCCATTTAAAAAAAAAATCTTGTATGTTTCTGTCATACCACATTAATTTAATTAATAACACTTTAATGACTATTACATTAAAATTAACAATGCTAGCGGTTGCAGATCATGAAGTCAAATTTTAGTAAGATATCTCCTCTTAACACTCAGCAGTTACCATCACCCAAAACATTAGATTGGAGGAAACACTGTCAAAGCCAAACACTTCGGAAACAAATATTTAAAACCAACGCTGTCCATAAAATCTACATAGGTCTAGTATGATTCTGTAAGCAGCATATCCCTCCTTCATTTCTTGTACAAGCCTGTATGACAATATCTACTGATATGGCATATGTAGGTAGAAATAAACCTGAACAATGGACATTTTTTTAATGTAATCAGGTTGGGGTTTTTTCCTCTTTGTCCAATAATTGATTTACAGGTCTGCAGAGAATACAGTAACATAAGACATCAATATTCTTTTTGAAAGACAGATCCTTACCTGTGTTACCATACTTCCTTAGGTTTTGGGTTTATTTGGGGTTGGTCAGTTGCTTTTTAAAATAAATATTTTGTTTAATTCTGCTTGTTTTGAAAATGCCCCTAATCAATTTTATGCCATTCAGTTTAGTTTCTGATTGACAGGCCCTTGCATAGGAATTTCTTTGTCTAAGTGATTAACTGCAGACCGCAGCATTAATGCTTTTCAACTATTGTCATTAATATCGGCAATGTATTTGATCACTGCTTTTAAAATACAACAAACGTATTTAATACAAGATTTTGAGGGTAACATTTTCAAATGCTGAGTGACTACGATCCTTTGAAAATGGAACATAACAGCTTACTTTTTTGATGTGTAGATTAATGGATTGGTTTCAATTGTGAAAAGCATTCTCCATTTTAATTTTCCAGTTAAGTGAAATGTCTCCAGAACAAACACTATAAACTTACTGAGAATACAAGCACAGATTGTACTATTTTCGTGTTTGTGTGTTTCAAGTTGCAAGTCTGTGAACTGCATAAACTAATTTTATGCTAACGTAGCTTGACTGTAAATAGAACATAGAGTTTTCATCTAAAGCTTTTTATCAGCTTCAGCATTTCATGTAATACTGTATGTACTTCATTCACTATCTGCAATTCTAATTCCAATCATTGTAGCTTAAGGTAATTACGTCATATGATACAATAGATGTACATGTTACTTCCTGAGTATGCTGAGACACAAGAAGCACACATGAAAAATATAATCTTACTGAAGAGTATAATTCAAGTACTTATATGCCTATTTTTCCTGAAGCAGTAGCACATAATTATATGAACTACTCACTTGTGTTCTTCTCCATCATTTATAGATTTTTAAATTATAAGGCACTTTTTTTCAGTCATTCTGGTGTAAAATCTGTAAATTTCTGGCTATTCTGGATATGCAGCAACATATTTGTACCTTAATGGTACCAAAGAGATTAGCCATGAAATCCTTACTCTTGCAAGCAGTAGCATTCAGCACTGGATATTAATAATGCATACAGAATGAACCAATTGATGTATCATATGGTTACTCTACACAACTGGAATGAAATATATATCAAGGTACTTAATTGCTGAGTTTTTTAAAAAGTTACAGTCATGTGTTCATTAATTACATTCCTTGGAGAAATACTCAGATTATTTTCTTTTTAAACAGTATTTTCCCTTTCTTTCTCTCAGACTCTGGCAGAAAATATATTGCTGTAATAAGAAGTCACTTAATCATCTACCACATCCTTCAAATTCTGATTTAGATAATTTATGATCTATAGAAAAAGTTAATCAGTTACACTTAATTAGCTATCATTCTACATCTAGAGTCAACTGCCATAAACACCATTTATATATATAACCAAAGAACTGACAAAAAAATATCAGTGTAAAGAACAGATTAATGAAGAGATTTTGTTAATTCCTTAATACTTAAATATTTACAGGGTAGTTAAATTTGGTGTTTAATATAGCCAGTCAAAACAAATAATTTAATCTACTTCTGTAACTTTTCAGGTTTTTCTTACATATTTTTATAGTACAATGCAGTTATTTTGAATAAATACATATCTTTATCTTTAGTTAAGCTTTAAAATGATCATCAGCTTTCTGTCATACTCTTTAAAATACCTACTACTAGATAAAAAAACTTTCCACTTAAAAATATTATCTTGTAATTCAGAGGTGACCCTCAATTTAGTAACATGAAAGTTCATTTAAATTCAATAAAATTATCTGAGACAGAGGCAAATAAAAAGAATTCCACAGTCAGGTTAGATTAATTTCTTTTGGTTTAGCTTAACCTACTCAGAGGCTCAGATCTCTGTTGAAAAAGACATGTCAGCCCAGATGATATGCTAATAACTGGACATGTACTTAGAAATATACAGAGAAATAGCTCTTGAATACTGCCATTACTGACAGCTCTCACCCTAAGGAAGCACTTGTACTTCTCTGTAAATATCCTGC
Source organism: Falco naumanni (assembly GCF_017639655.2). NCBI lineage: Eukaryota > Metazoa > Chordata > Aves > Falconiformes > Falconidae > Falco > Falco naumanni. Next base: position 17,527,752 of record NC_054060.1, on the reverse strand, counting down.
AAGAACTTGCCAGTAAATGTAAACAGCCAAAAAGATGCTGTAGCACCTACATAGAGTCTACTAGCTAACTGCATCCATAAGCTTGATGATCTCTTTACAGATTCCTTTACTTCCTAGTAATTTTGTGTTGGAGCTACATACTGTACGTGAAAAGGTCATTTATGTGCATACACAACATGCTATCCTCTCAGAGAATACATAACTTTGTAAATGTAATAACTTTTACCATCTTTTCTCTTGTGTTTGAGCTATATTTCTGTACCACTGCTGCTTGACATGGCTTAAACATAAGCTAGGTGTCTGACACACCATATATTATTGCTGCATTTCCCAAGAGCCTGTTCTACCTCTCATCAGGACAACACCTTTTTGAGTGTCAGCTGGTCACAGACTGTGTCCTTCCGGAGTTACTACAGGTAGAGGACACCATGAATGAAAGGCAACAGAGTCTGCGAAAGCTGATGTGAAAGCCAAAATTAACATTAAAGAGATATAGCTTTTTTTTATTCCCCAATTTGCCTTTGCAAGCAGAGGGGAAGAGAAGTGATTTTACCAACACATAGAAAGCTCTCTCTGCTCAGACACCACTACTGAGTGATATATTTAGAGGCTGACTGGCCTTCCTCTGAGCACTCAACTCCACTTTACTTCCCTGCCATTATGTTCTGTCATACAATTGTCGCCACGTCATTCCTTGCCCCTTCCTCCCATTATGCATCATCATCTTCCACACTCAGGGAAGCAGAAAGACAGCAGTTCTCTTTCCCTTATCTTTTTTCCCCACAGCATTGTTGCTTGTTCAAAGCAACTAGATAAAAAAAATTGATTCCCTTCTGGAAAACTTCCAGAAGGGTGTTGTAGCCTGCCTAGGTAAATACACCAGCTTCAAAAATGGAACCAAATGCCTTTTGTGCTCTAGATGCAATCGATTAGTTACAACACCCAAACCATGCCAGGACTTGCCCCCATCCTTTCCTAAGCTTTCAGAAAGTCACTATTGAATAGCTGAACCCTATGTAGACACACGCCCAAGGGTAAGAACAGGGCAGGCACACAAAACCAAAGGCCAACTCTGTCAATAGGTCCAATTTAATTTAAACTAAGTATATACCGAGTTGTGAAACACACTATCTTTAACCATTTATTGTTTATCACAAAACCCTGTATCACCTAAGACCTGTTGGACAGAAGCTTTTAAGCTTTTTTGCTTCTTTGTTTTTTCCCCCCAAAAAGGGGACACTTATTTCATTATACATTTCCTTTTTGTTCAGACATTCTTTTGATCTTCTTACCCTAACAAATAGCTGATGTTCTTCCAGTCCAGCTTTCTTGGCACCGTCTTAGACCTGGCTACACTGATCATCTCACTAAAGCCTTAAGCTTGAGTATCAAGACCGGTGATTAAGAGCAACAGCTACACTGAACTGCTGCTCTCCGGAGTCTCCCCGGTCTCCCCTCCCGTACAGAGGAAGCAGATCTAACTGTAACCCCACTAGGCAAAACACTAATCTCCATGAACTTTTAAGAATCTATTATCTTTCATGGCAGGCGATCAGAGATGAAAAATATTGAATGACCAGAGAATGCCCCTAAAAGAAGATGACAGCCTGATGATCATCATCTTTCACTCACCAGCGTCTTTAGTTCCACACTGTTTACTCTGTACCTCAAGAAAGCAACAACTAAGCATTTCATTGTTCCAGTGTTTTAGAAAAACAACAAATTCATATGCTTAGCTTATAAATACAGGTGGTAGTTTTTAATCCACCTAGATGAGAGGCAAGCACTCACCTTACCAGCACTCTTCTGTCTCCTCTAAATCTGCATTTCAACAATACAAAACTGTTAGCAACAACTCTAACCTTTTCTTCCCATCACCTGCCCCTTGTATCTGTACCTATTCAAAGATATACTAGAAAAAATATCTGCAATAGTCACTGCCAAATCTGTAAAACTGTTTTGGTAAAAATTTACCTTTAAAATAATCAACCTTACAAATTTTTTCCTTTTTTTTTTTTTTTTAAACTAGGATGAGGGCAAAGGTTTGTACCACCATACTCAAGAGGACAGAGCTGAGATCAAAGTCAGGCAATAGAAATTAAGCCAATTCTGCTTTTGAACACACTACATTGTAAAATCATGGCCTAAGAACATACAGGGAAAGGAGAGGCTATAGCAAAACCCACCTCCACAGAAGGAACTATCCACCAGTGTAGGATCCATAAGAAACCAAAACCACTTACGGAATTTGCAGCATACCAAGTTAGTCCAAGGAACTGAATGTAACAGTTCAATTCCATTATCCCAACACTTCCCTCCTTATACATCCATTTATGTATCTGAATCACAAAGGCATTTTTGTGTCTCAATACAAACAAGGCACACAGGAAATGTCTGCAATCCATACTGCAACAGTATCTTAGACTTCAGGACTTGTAAAAGGTAGCTGGAAATTAACAGATATTATCTAAACAATAACATAACTACGAATTTGCATCAAGCATCATTTCATTATTCAAATCCCAAAGATCAATTGTAGTCTGAAGAAACAGATTAGAATTTAGTACTTCTTTTTTGCTCTTTTTTGCTACTTTTAATTCAAGAAGGATACTTAATTTCTGAAAATATGTAGGAATATAAATCCATCACTGTTCCATTTGTGCTTTTCAATTTTATGCTGCTCTGGGTATTATAATTTCGGGTCATTAGTACTCCTAATATAAACTGCTGTCACATACAGTACAGTGTTTACAGAACATATAGCTACACAACAAACATCTTCACATCTCACTGCTCCTATAAAGAATTCTCCTTTGATCAGCTGGAATACAGTTTTCAGTTTGTGGCAGGGTCCTTGAATTCTTTACCTTAATTTTGGTTGTAAGCAGTTCCTCACATTTTGTGTAGCCCTTATTTTAACTCTGCGTGAACTGGATTTTGTTGCATCCATGGCGCATGGTCTAGGCAGGGAAGAAGCAGCCTTCCTGCTCTTTGTGAGACATCATTGAAGGCTGGCTATTAAGGAAAAGTAGGGCTCCCAATGACCTGCTGAGGTGACTCAGCTGTGTAGATTTTCCAGAGGTGATTGTTTAAAAGGTAAAAAAATGTAGACCTCCACAGTCACAGCCAGTGAACACTGCAATTCTTTGCATTATTAATACCACTGAAGCGTTCTCAATGCTTAGCCACATTGAACTAATGTATTTTCAGCAAGACAGTAACAAGGAACTTTACAGACCATGCATGTGTCAATTTTGCTGACCCATTAAGCACTCCAAAAATGTTATTTGTTCTTCCTATTGGTCTCAGTTCTAATTTCTTTAATGTCTTGTGGACATTAAATTTAAAGTATCATGCAGGCAGCACACTGCTTGTGGACCACCACCTGGAAAGTCATTGTTAATGCAAACAGCAGTAACGTAAGACTTCCTAGTCTCCTATTGCAAGATAAAGTTATATTGTCTGGAGCTTTGTCAAAAACTACCTGTTTCATGTTTCACTATGTGTCTTATTATTTAGACTGCTGATCCACTAACACTTTCAACCGGAATAAGCTAGAAATGCCCCTGCTCTTCCTTTATGCCAACACAAAATATTTGAGCATCTGCTAAGTTAAATTGACGACAAAGCTGAGGCAACCTGGCAAAATGTTTCTGGTTTTAATCTAGATGTGTTCTCAGTCTGGTTTGCTGAATGGCAAGTGGAACTCTTATGACCACCCAGGGAGGTGGACAACACAGAGAAACCAGTGATCAGCTGACAGAGGGAGGAACGCTGCTTCTTTCAGTGTTCTCCATTTATCCCTGAACGTATTCAATTAACACACAGAAAACTAATCAAGCCAGAGAGTTGTGCTTCTTGTTTCTCATTTCAACACAGGGCTCAAGACAACCTGTTTCAAGAAAGTAAGTTCCATAAGAGATGGAAAAGAGAAGATGAGAGCAGCCCCATGGCTCCAACAGGGGGTTAGAGATGAAAAGAGTAGGAATGGTTAGAGACAAGGATGCATGGAAAGAGCGACTTTCAGCTCTGGTGAGATGTTCCATTTATTTGAAAGAAACTTGCTTTACCATGTATCTGCCATTATAGGACATAAAAAAGCTAATAAATACCTGTATTGTCTTTAAAATATTATTTTTTAAAACACTTTCAAAAAAGACCAATGAACCAACACATTTGCACTTATGAATATATACCTAAATGCACATCTGTATATACCTAAAAATCTACTGCAAAAGATTCTAGAGTGTTATTTACCCCTTTTGCATCTTTAATAGATTACATTCTCATTTTGTAGGAATTTGCCAAAGATATTTCTGGTTATCTTTAATATCTACAGTTTTTGTAGGCCAAAATTCTCTTTTCTGACTACCAGTACTTCATTGAGAAGGCATACATATTTGCAAACTGGTTTGGCAGGATATAGTATTATTCATTTTTTCTTTCAATAGTTTATGAAGATTTATCATGCTCTGTCCCACCATAATAATGGAAATATATGCCTTGTGGTTTTATATGTTTATAAAACTTCCAGTCACATTATTGCTAGAAATAATTGTATATTTATCACAGTATCATTCAGAAATTTTAAAAAATAAAATTCCATAAATGTTATATTGCATGTCTGATATGAACAAATTAAAATACCTTAGTTCACTTTCTTTTATGCTGAGACCACTTTCCATGGTTGACAGACTATAATACGTATCTTGGTGTGAACATCTTGCACCTTGGAGGGGTGTCCCTCTGTGCCAGCCTCTGCAATCTAAATCTTTTTGGGTATCTGTAGAGGAAGAGAAAGCTGCTAGAAATCTTTCAGTCCATTTTACAGAAGAAACTTCTATAAGAGGGAGTACACATTAAATTAATGAAATTAATTCATTAGATTCATAGTAATGTGGAATTAATCAAGTCATTTACAAAACATTATTATAATTAAATCACTTTTTACAAGAACACCAGAAACAACATTCCAAGGTCACCTTCTGATCATTGCTCTGAAAACTTCAAGAGGCCTAAACCAGTTACCATTTTGTTATACAAACTGGAAAACAGTTCGTTTCACAATTTAAAAATGAGCTACTGCTGGATTGGGAAAAATGAAAATGAATCTCCTAATTTTCCAGTCCAACTTCAGTTCTTAACTGGCCACATATTACTTATGTATCCATACATAGCATGCCTAGATGTGTGGGGGGGTTGTTTTGGTTTGGGTTTTTTTTGTTTGTTTTTGTTGTTGGTTTTTTTGTTGTTGTTTCAAGTAAGGGATCAGGGTTTACTTTAATTCTACATGCTATTGGCTAAGAACTGACCTTTTTTCAAGTTCTTATTTCTTTGGAGAAACCTGGCAAGTCTCATATGCAATTAGAGGTATAAACTGATTTCCTGCAGAACGTTTTACTCTATAAATTGGCCTGTTAGCTGTAGTGAAAGGAAAGGATTTATGGTCGGGCCCTGACTGTGAGGAAATTTTTTTCCATCCTGATTAGAAGAACTTGTGTGCCCATCTTTTCCATTTTTGATGTTTTGGTTGCATATTAGGAACTATGTTTTGAGTAATTTCTTCTCACACTGTTTACTCACACTTGGTTTGTGGTCAAAAAAGTAAAATCTGTGTCATATCTTTTCGCTCAAAATAAAAGCAACACTGCTGTGAAACAAAGAGAAGATAAAGAAAATACTTTGTAAAACAACAGGATCTTGTGGTTTTCCTACTGCATAGGTTAATGCCAAACTTTAGTTTGCAAATAGAAGTGAATTATCACACTAAGGTGCTCTGTATTTGGAATTTTATACTTTGATGCATAAGTTTTCCCAATCACTCTGCCATGATTTTTCATTACATTATCTTAGACTGATCAAAATTGTATCAGAAAAATTAATTTTCTCATTTGCTTGGTGTATCAGTGAATCAGTATGGTGACTAACGCAGAAACAGGGATTTATCTTATCATTGTTATTTTGTTCTTGTTACCTCATATCCTCATTTGCTAATTAATATATATGGTAGAAAGTGATAATGAGATCAACCTCAACAAGACTAAAAGGTGAATACCTGCATGGCATTTTCCAAAATTATTCATGAAGTCCTATTGACTTTCCATAGGCTACTTGGCAAAATGAGATCTTAGTTCCCATGTCACACAATTACTTTTAAAGTTATAGCTATTACCAAACACATTCCATTTAGGTAAAACTACCTTCAATTTCTTTAGCTTATACTCTCTATGTAAGGTATAATTGAATGTTAAGAAGCACAATATATGTCTCTAATGCTGAATTTAAGAAAAAAATAAGTGATGTCTTCTAACTTTTCTTCTGTCTTCTCATACAAGAATGACCTAACACATTTGAATCAAAATTATTGTATTTCATAACAGAACCTGATTATCCTTTAAAAACTTGACTTCTAGAAACATTAAAAATGTTTGCAATTCCACTGCAGTATTCATCTAGAGTCTGCATTTTCTTACTGTGAATTTGCTTGCAGAATTTTTAATGTGTGAGATCCTCATTTTACTTTGCAGCCTTTTAATGGACCTAGGTGGTCCAGATGGCAATGGTGAAAAGACAACGTCGTTGTTACCACAACTACTATTAGATGATACTTTAGAAAAAAGCAGTCATGAATGAACTAATGATGTTAAAGCACTTCCCTGTTGCTACATATAGCATTTCAAGTCCAAATGAAGCCCTATTGGTAAAGCAGCGTGGAAGGCTCTTATATTTCTACTAAATATCTGGCATTCTCATATGGAAATCTTGCAGGAATGTGTGAAAAATAACTGCAGTCTTCCACCTAACTAATGTAATTGGTCATAACAAAGAGGCTGTACTGATTGGGATAGTCAAGGACAGATTCTCAGCTGGTCACAGCTAAGCTCAGAGTCATTCAACAGAATAAGCAATCAAAATGTAATGCCTTAGTCAAACTTCAGGTAGAGGATAAAGCTAAGTGTTTTTGATAAAGGTATCTGGCTTTCTCAATACCCCAGCCGCGCTTCTACATGCTGCCCACTGCACAGAAAACTGCAGTGTAAGGGTGACCTCTGCAGGACTTCAGCAGTGCTCCACGTCTGCAGGCCCAGGGACCGTCTTTAAAACACTCTTAAATTTATTTGGGAAAAGAACACAGGCATCAACCTATAAACCAACACTACCTCTACGTAGCAGCCTGAAATCAGTAACTGTCTGAATTTGCAGCTTGTCAACGCAGTTAGATTTTCTGTAACAGACCTGCACTGCACCAGGTTTCTAGATATGAAAATATGTAAGCACACACTAAAAACATTCTGCTGATTCAAAGGTGGTTTCAAGCAGAACTCATGGCACAGAATAAATACAATTTGTACCAACTTTTATCCTTTGGTAACAAATATTCCACTGTTATTGCACAAACTCTTGTCCTTTCTTGTCATCTTTATAAACCACTCCTTCTTTGTATTACTATTCCCTTTTCATACTTAAGGACTCAGTCCATTGACACATGTACACTTTCTATCATGCTTAAAGGAAATAAAATTGTCTTAAAAGTGAAAATAATCTAGATGGAGGCACATGTGAATAGCAAGAAAAAAGTTCCTCCATACGAATTTTTACTCAGAGTTGAAAATTGCCTGTAGCTGCTGGGGAAAATGTATCAAATAAACAAAACCCAGGATGTGACTAGGTCTTAGGTTAACTTTACAATGTTTTATTGGCTAAGAAGTAGTAAATAGTGATTTTGGCTAAAAATAACCCAAATAACAAAGATGTAGGCCCTGTTGTGACTGAAAAGAATCCACAGCATTCCACAGTTACTCTGTGAAAAGGGATGCATTCCACCCCATGTATTAACAGGAATGCAGTCACACAGACTACACCCAGAAACATCAGAAATAACCAGCTTGCTCTAATCAGCATCAGCTGTATTGCCCAGTTCCATTTCAGACAACACATTTTAAAAAAAACCATCAAACAGCTGAAGAACAGATTTTTGGTGTCACTTCTATTCCTCCCTTTCAAAAGATAAATAATGTTTCTCATTCACATTTCTTCACATTTTTTTATTCTTGTGTAAATGTTAGAATTGTTCTTTTTAGCCATAGTTCATTAGACCGTTTAAAGAGAAAAATATTAAGCTACTTTATCTTTGTGAGCTTGTTTGGTACTGATAATCTTGCTAAAGTCAATTTCTTTGTATTATATTTGTATTATATTTGTATTGTATTATAGCTGGAAATAGTGTCAGGTGATGCATTCATCATTTGATGGTCCATTTCCATTTCTACTTTCATATACCCTATTTCCATGCACAGACATGCAGTTTCTATCTTCATATGCACAATTCATAAAGGAGACAACCTTTGTTAATAAGAGTAAAAATGCTGTGAGGACCTAGATTTTACTAAAATTTACATTGTACAAGCAGCTGGTCAAAGCTGACATGATACAAGATCTGTAACACACAGGCTTTAGTAGACTGAGCCTTAAAGAGGTACTTTCTTTAGCTCTACAATCCACATATGGATGAACACTAACCAGCGAAACAGCTCACCCAGCTTCTCATAGGAAGTGGCTCTCAGAAATTCTATTATTTACCAGTATCTGTTATACAAATGCTCAAGCGATTAGTATGTATTTAAGATTCTATAGAAAAATTACTATCTGCCACTATTTCAGGAACTTAAAGCGAAACAGAATGGTTGGAAGGTGAGACCTCAATGCATAACTCACCAAATGGTAATGCAAAGTAGACATCCAGTAAGATCTCATGTGAAGTTGGTGTTTTTGTGCCTTGAATCTCACTCCCGTTTTTTATTACTTCAGAATGCAGTGTCCACCATGAACCTGGACCTTCCTAGGAAAAAATGTTCTGAAAGTTACCTGGGTAGAATTTATAGCATTATCCACTTTTTCCTAAATGAAGGTTTGCCCAAGTCTATAGGAGTTTCTTTACGATACCAATAGGCTTAGGATCCATTCCAGACTCTTTCAACTTTTGTTTATGTAAATAGTAGTTAGTACTTCATCAAGTTTTCTCAAAGGCATGGAAATCAAAGTAATAAAATATTTGCTCTACAGTATAGGCAAATATACATTAAGATGGTCAGATGATTAAGATTCAAGAAATATGAATACTGAAAATTACTCTTAACTGAGATTTTCCAGTTCCCCTTTGAACTGGTGCCAAACAAGTACATTCTAGCAAGACTGAGGCAATCAATATATGCTAATAACCAAGCCAAAAAAGAGTTTCTGAAGGAACGCTCCCTTACAGGTTATTTCTGAGTCATAAAGCCCAGAGCAGAGCTGCAGGTTTATGATGAGCAGGATGAATAAATAGGAAAGTTCCGCAGCAGCCTAATTATAAATGAAAGCTTAGAGGGTCTGAGGAAAGCACAAAACAATCTCTACTCTTGTATCTTTGTTTATTTAAAGTTTCAGTATTTACTGTTAAGCCATAGCCTCTGTGTCAGCAAGTTTAACTGAACAACAGCTAGGGTACCAGACCAAAACAACTTGCCTTGGGGTCTGAAATGGCGCTTGGCAGCTGTGATACAGAACATCTAATTTAGGCAGGAATTACTTTCTTCCCCTGCTTCCATTCTCTGAGTAGAATCATTGCAATGTCAGTTCAATGTATACATGAATATTTATTAGTTTCTATAAAGAAATAGCTATAGAGACTGATGGCAGATACTGTGGGAAGAAGTTTCCTCATTCTCCCTCCCTTATCTCAACATCAATTGCCTTTTTTATTTTATAGAAAATTTAAAGAAGACAAACTTAATTTTATTTACAAATATTAAAATAATCTCCTCTAATTCAGAATCACTTTCTTAAAAACAGACTCCATGGACTGCAAATGGGAAAGTCCATTTATGAATGAGAAGATTGTGGAGTATTAGAACAAGATACCTCTTACTTTTCCCATTTCAGACAATTCTGCAGCACTTGCAGATTGCTGCAGTATTTCCACACTCCCAGAAACCTTTTTTCTTTATTTTCTAGCCTACTGAGAGCAAGCATGCTCGTTCTGGTGGCTATGACTATTGTGGATACATGACAACCCTTGGGCTGACCCGATTTCTCCACTCATCCTTCTCTACATGCTCATTGTATTATTAATTACCTCCATAGTACTACCGGGCAAATTTCTCTTTTCTTCTTTGAGACAATGACCGATTCTCTTGAAAGACAAAACAACAGTATTTTGCCCATTTTAATAAAAGATATCCAAGGCCACACAACGAAGAGCCAGGCTAGGAACCTCAATCTGATACTCCCTCAATCTAATCACTTAAACCAAACTGTCCCTGCCTCCCTAATAATTCATGAGTGCAGATGAACTCTAACCCACTTAACGAATTATACCTGACTCAGTATAAGCAATTTATCCAGGATATATGACTAACTCATATCAGTTGTCATGTTGAGAGTCACACGTGCATTATACCTCAGTATTACAGACCGAAACAAATGAGATAGAAATATACATTGATCATAAATGACATTACAGTATTTGGCTAAGAATGAGAAATTGATTGGATGTTACTCATTGTTTTATATTTCCACAAAAAGTCAACTTACATCTGTTGCATGTTTCACAGTCGCAAGGGGAATCCATAAAACTCCTAAAATGCTGTCCCAGAGCAAGCCTTTCTTCCACAGCTCTATAATGAAGCCCTTTCCATCAGCACAGATTTCACTAAAGACAATGAATACACAAATCATTAAACTGAAAATGCAGTCTCAACCGCTCAGTAATCTGTTGTAACTTGAGTTAGTGACTTACAGCAGATACAGAGGTGTTTTGTTTTCAGTACTCTCATAAAATGCAAGATAGCAAGGCGTGACACAAAGGTTAGACAGGACAAGCCGAGTCTCATTGTTCAGAATTGCTTTTACAAAGTGATGAGGACATTCTGCTGGAAACACGGCACAGAAGTCCCAGTTGTCAATAGCTTTACTTTGCTACAAGACTTGGCCCTTCCTGGATATAACCCAGGAAGAAACCAGGACCATGAAAAGCCTTTAGTTCAGCTTTAGGTTCTTCTGAGCACCTTCCGCATATGGAATTCCTTAGTTGCCTCTGCAAGACACTGGTCTCAGGACAGCCCTGAAGAACCTACATTCTCAGGTTCCACTGTAGCTAACTGGTTAGGTGCAGCTATATTATAATATAGCTAGACTTTTGTCAGGAGAGTTCTTTTCGTTAAAACTGGAATCCACAAAAGCGATCAGGCTTTCAAACATAAAACTCAGAGGAACATTTTCAACGAAACAGTAAGAGTCAGCGGTGTCAGCTATGGTGGCACACACTGTCAATCAACATGGACCATCAGGTAAGAATGATCTATAATGGTATGGGCAAAATTCCATCTTCCCTCACAAAAATCTAGAGGAAGAAAGGTTCAGACTATTTACTACAGGAAATCAAACCAGTTTCTTGTTTTCATTGTAAGGAGACCAGGCGTAAAAAAACATTTGGAGCTTGTTCCCTTCCTTAGAATCAAGAAGATGCACTACACAACAAAAATGCAGTGGGAAAACAGCTCTCAACATGAAGAGCTGCAGATCCAGGCTCTGTAAATTCTACTTATAGCATGCATGCATTTTGTTACTAGCTGGTTTTGATCAAAAAAATACCATACCACAACCTTATTTTGCAAGAATTTAGAACAAAATTTTGCCAGGCCATATAACTTACCTTTGACATTGAACTAAAATTAAGAGAGAAGTTATTTCCTCATGGAATGTCTGGCATTTTTTTACATATTACTATAAGCAGCTACGGGCCAGTTCTGTAAATATGAACAATATAATAAACTAGTGATTGGTGTGTCTTCTGTGACTGATTGTATGTAATCTCCATTTGACCGAATCAATTTTGAAGTACTAAAACTAATCTTCAACTGATTTGTGTTGTGTACCACAGTGAATTATTGTGTACTTAAATTTACCAGGAAAAGGACAAGTGAATTCTGAGAAGGGCGATGCGTGCCACTCCCGAGACTGATACTGAACTCATCACATGGCTCTCAAAAAACATTATGTTGGCTGCCTCAATATCTCATTTTCCACTGTCCTCATGCAGTTGAATAGATACAGTGAATTTTTGTTTTCTTCAGCTTCTCCTTTTACAAATATGTTTTGGAAGGCAGATTGCAATTCCTTATCTTTTGGTACTTTTGGACCCCAACTTTAAAACTGTTGCACTAACTGAACAGTGAAACTGCATATTGAAAGCTTAAACTATGTAATTTTTAAAACGCAGGCTGGTTATATCTGTGTGTAATGGAACAGATGTTTTACAGGCATAGGTGGAGAGAGCACCTTTAAGAAAATGAATGACAGTATGACTTGTAAAAGTCTACATAAATGTATTTCTAAATGCTTATTTATAATACCTTTTAAAAGTCTGCTGTGTCGTATAATTGAGTAGGCAGCAGATGGAGCTACAAGCAGTCTCACACATTTGTGTGGTTTAATATTCTTTGGTAACATTTAAATTGCAAACTAAGAAAATAATCCTAATAAACTGCTCATGGAACACTCATTTGCATACAATATGATTAAAAGCAAAGCATTTATACAGCAGCAGAGCAAAGTTATTAATACTTTAACACATTCTTCAAGAAAATTTAGAGTATAGGTTTCACACACTCACTTTAAAAGGATTTTTAAATTGCCTCCTGCACTAAAGGTAACAGGGCAAATGCTGAAATTTAATTGATCTGCTTCCTGATACACTATTACATTCTCATCCAATCCATGTCCAATGTTTCATAGAACTATTATATCTGGATCAGCAAAGTGAAAAAAAAAAAAAAAATTAACACAGTATTGTCATACAGAAATGATTCCTCTACACTGAAACATGACAATCTTTTCTACAAGTCAAAGCTGCAGTATAAGAATGGTATTTAAAAGGGCTAGCTATCAATCTTGATTTTCCTTTGCATTTTCAAAGACAGATACAATCCTCCTGTTTGGATAATTTAGGCTGTGGCTCTGAACAGTCTGCTAGAGAAGCCTGATGACTGGGGAGTGGAGGAGAAATTAGCTCCAGATTAAGATTACTTTTATATGGTTAGAAATTCTGAAAACTTCTTTGATAAGTCATTACATCGAGCCATAAAATGTCATGTAAACAAGCTATATATCTGTTGGCTTAATATAACAGGCTCTTCAGTCACTCACAGTCTTCAGTTAAGCAAACTAGTAGTCTGCTACAGTTGTCTAAGAAATCAGTTGCATGACACCAAAAAAAAAAAAATCCAAATTCAATTAATAACTTTAGGAAAAAATGGTGATGAAGGTGAAACCCTTAAATAAGATTAAGAGCACTGCGAAATAAAACTAATTTACATGAAAGTTCTATGTAGAAAAAAAAATGCAGGTTTTAGAAATGCTGTTTTCAATACAGAATAAAATTAAATGGGGGAGGTATTTCAATCAAAATGTCAGTTTCAGCACATGTAGATCCTGTCAAAAGATATTTATGTGTTTTGATAACCAGAAAGTATGGAAAAGTGATTCATAAGAACTAATTCTTCTGGCAAAATATTAAAATATTTGGATTAGAAAAAAAAAACCAGAATTGTAAAAAGGACATTTTTCATAAAAGTAACTAAAACCAATCAAATGTTTAATTCTGTAAAAATATTTCTGCCAACTCTAGACCTTAGTAACAAAATCTATATTTCTACAAAGAGGATGTGATGGCAGAGAAAGATTTGCGCAGGGAGGAAGGAGGGACCAAAAATAGTAGAGATTAACATACTATCTCAGCATCTAATGAGTTTACATATTTGTTGGTTTTAACTGCTTTTAAATTGAGACTTGAAAGCAGGTTTCCTCTGAATGTCAGTCACTATATAAGTATTTGGACCCTCCTGACCAGTGAGTTATATATAAGGCTCTAGAGAAAAGAGAATAAAGATGGAATAACAAGATGGAGAATTGTGGGAAGCAGACAAAGGTCTGCAGACAGAAGTGAGAAACAGTACGTGTCAATAATAACTGGCAGTTATTATTGACCTGATATTGATAGGTAGATATTATCTACCTACATAGGTAGTTAAGTAGATAAATGAATGTGTAAAATATCAGTCATACTGAAAGGAAATTGAGTAAAACAAAAAACAAGTTGCATGAGGATCAATTTGAGTTCTCCTCATTCCTGTATTCCTAAAACATCACAGGAAATTAAAGATACTGGAGAAAAATATCATCTTCCCCTTGACTGCTAGCTTTGATCTGCACATGGCTTGCAAAATTAACTTTTGTTCTGTTCCTTAGAACTAACCTGGCACTTTTTCTCTGAGCTGGACATTTTTTTCTCACTTTTGCAGTCTGCCCACGGTCTCAGATTTTATTAATTTCTCTAACTATCCAAATGCAGCAAAGATACAACAAAACCAGCTGATAAGAATACCTTATTACTTACAACATGAAGTCCTGTTCCCAGCAAGGTTCACTTCCCCTTCTGTCTATTGTAGTGCTTTTTAAATTTTGGACTTTTAAAACAACATAGGTTTTGAATGCATCTGAAAAAGAAACAACCAGTACATTAAAACCCACTTTATTTCTTCCTAGAAGCTGGAAACATTCAGCTTCATGGTAGCAGGGGTTTAACACGCTCCATACAAAACAGTCAGAGGTGTGGTTCAAATACATGGCTTTGAACAAGGAAATTCTTAGTCATTTTAATGGGATTATGACAGGAAAATCTCTGTCCATTGCAAGTGGGAGACAACATAATCCTAAATGTGAGCAAGTATTTTAAGGATCAGCTTCCAGACATGGTTTTTCAGATTATTTGTCAATCTCCCTGACAGATCTTGCGTGAAACAAGTATACCCTCCCTTTCTGCAAATTATTATTTTGTTTGCCGTTCAGTTGGTATAATGTTGGTGACTGGCTAATGGGCTGTAATTTCCAATTAGGACAAGGCCACAGACTTGGGATTCAGTCTTCTGTTTGTATGTGAATCTAGTTTTGTCTATAAATGCAGCAGCAAAATGGGTTTCAGATGCAGTCCCAGATGAACTCAAACATTTTTGTACTCAGAGTATATTCGTAAAATTGGACCTAATCAGCAAAAAAACTTTTTTTTTTTTTTTTTTTTAAATCAAAGTGCTTGAAGATATCAATGACAGGAAAAAGCAAAAGAACTAAGGGAAAGCTCTACCCTTTAGGGCCTCACACAGGAACTAAGGCACCAAACGGCATATTATATCATCTTGATAAATGTGGCTGTGCAGAAAAGCTTCTCAGCTTGCATGCATGTCATTAGCCTCCAGCATCCCACATAAGGATCAACACTGACATATGGTTTAAAAAAAAAGATACTTTTTTTTTTTAATAGAACTACTGCCAAAATATACATATGAAATGTAGGCAAGAACAGAAGCCATTTTTGAGCTGTGTGTATTACTGCCCGCCCCCCCCCCCCCCCCCCCCCCCCCCCCCCCCGTCAATCAACAAGCCTGAGCTGGAGGGAAGCTGTCACTGTCCACAATAGGCTTTGAATAGGTTGCATCAAATTACACTGCAGTTAAGAAAAAGTGCTAAGGAGAAGAGTTAATTCTGTACATCCTGTATGTAGATCTTATCGATTAGGGCTGAAGATAATGTTTGACAAACGAATGTTATGTAATGGGAACTATTCTTTTCAATAAAAAAAAAACACAACAGTGATCAATGTTATCTATTTTCTGTAATTCAGTGCACCAGTCTTCTCAAACATACCTCTTTGTCCTTACACTGAAAAAACTTGACAAAGTCAATACAGATTTAGAAGAATGGTGACTTACTTGTAAGAAATTGTGTCAACAATGCATGATTCACATACCATCCTATTGTTCATTCTGTGTAACTCAGGCAAACAAATCGCAAAATTTGCAAAATGTTTTGTAGTTGCATAATTTATTTGCAGTTTGGAGACTTGCAACTCAAGGGTTGAGAAATTTTCAGAAGAATTTCCATAAAATCACTTGGCTGAAAAATAGCAACCTCCAGTGTTTAGCTATTTTGAGCACCCAGATCTGTATTTACATTTAAATCAAAAATACAACCACCAACCTCCCCCCAAAATAAAACTTATCTTCCTTAAGTGAAGCCATAAATGACAAGATACTTCTTAAGACATATTTTTAGTGGTAATCTGTTTCATTGTTCTATTATCTTTATATTTAACTCCTTAATTTCTTTCACATGTGAAAATGTCATGTTCCTATGTCTAATGCCAGGTGATCAAACCAAATCATCTATCTTTCCCCAGCTCCTTTTCTAGCACAAAAACTAAAGAAATTTCAGACTGCCTGCATTATCATTGCCTTGCCTGGAACCTTGTCATCTGCCTTTTAACTTTTTGTGAAAACAAAAACGGCAGGCTATCCTTTTACTCATATCTTCAGCTTTCCACCCAAAACAGAGCACAGCAACTTCATGGCAGCTTCCACAAAGTAGTAAATTAACCACAGGAGAATCCCAGAGTTTTGAGAAACATGCAGGAATCTCAATACTGCTCTCAGTCACCACTTAAATGATTTTCTGCCCAAGAAAACATGACCAATTATCAGAGGATACACCACTCAAACTCTATTGCCATTACTTACGGCATTAACACATCTTCAACAGCATTCAAAGAAGATTAAAAAGTCTTAACTTTCATCAAATAATTGTTTGATCATATTTTTTTGTAAATTATCACCTCTTTTGAGTACCAACAAAATATAAGATTTGCTGAGCCCTGCAGACCATTTGTCTCATTGCATTAGGATTTCAATGAAAGATGAACGTCCAGTCTATACTTCATACATATACATCACAGCCCACGATGATGACTGCCTCACAGACAGTTAGAAGCATCATGTTCCCAGAAAGAAGCTTAACTTGTGCTATTTCAGGTTACCTTTCTTTAATCAAGATAGATATAAATGATTTGCAGAGGTTACTTAAACGTGTTAGCCAGACATCTACTGGCAAATTTTGCCACATTGGTCAGGTTGTTACCAGCTTCTCCTAAGAACTAGTAATCACAAAGATCTTGAAGGCCCCAAGTTTATAGTCCACCTATGTGTGAGAAACCTCTGGCTGAGTTCGGATTTTCTTTCCCACTCTGGCTAAATCTTGGTCCTGGGGGCAGACTTACAGTGTCCTGGGCAGCTTGGTTTTGTTCACTTTTATTGCCCAGGGCCTATACCTGATCTCTATAATGGTCCATTAGTATTTCCCATCTGTATTTCCTCACTGGGAAAATTCAGAAACCATTTTCTCCCTGCCCTGCTGAAACTAACATCCTGCACTCTCTTTATATAAAAAATAATTTCTCTTGACTGGTGACCCATTTAGGTCATCAAACTGTGTAAAAACTATTTTTAGTGGAAATATCCTTTAAAAGCCACTAGTTTCAGTTATTAATTATTGTCTCTCAAAATTACACAGTCTGAGGCCACAGTCTTGTTTGTTAATTTGATCTTTAAAATCTATGTATATTTTTAAATTCTTTCCTCATTTGTTTTGTACTGAGCTGTTGATGAAATGCATTCAAGTAGTCCCAGGCCTGAATGATTCTTTAGTGTGATACACACATGCATGGCCAAGAAATAAATACGTTCAAGCAGAAATTAAAAGGTAAATCGGACTTACCAGCTGCTTTATCCAACCTTCCTTTTTTCACTATTAAAAAAAAAAAAAACAACAAACATTCAGACAATACCTTAACAATGCTTGTCATAAATTTTATGGGGAAAAAATACCACAGAAAGGGATTTCTGTGGTATAAAAAACTTCAATCAAAAATGAAAGCAAGTACTCTTAAAGAAAATCAAGCACCATTGCGGTAAGATAGTATGATTATTCTGAATTCCTTGGGAAAGAAAACATGTGTAAAGTCTTTGCAGTTACAGAAACTTAGTAAATAGATGGATACAACACAAAGGGCATAATGGATACCAGATGACCAGGAAGGGCAGTATACTATCCATCACCTCACAGTGCTAGTTCAAAATGCTTTTCAATAACAGTCACAGAAGGCTCACAGACGGCTCACAGACTTCAAGTAACCTAAAGTAGTTTCTATCATCTTACAAAGAATCCTTTATTACATTGTATTTATTTTGACTATTAGAAAAGACATACTGCAGTAAACACCTTATCAATTAAAAAGTGAATATTTCAAATCCTAACTTTGTTCAACAGCCTTAAGTTCCATGCTATGGTATCCCTTTCATTAATGAAAAATGCCCTGAAGCTAATGGGATTGTGATTCAGATAGTCATCATAATTAAGAAAATCCAACCTGGTCACCATTTTGTATCCAGTCTCTGACTACTAAAGTTCATTGAATTTAGACTTTTAAACAATATAATTAATTATTATTTAAATTTTCCTACCATATCAATGCACATAAGGGTTCAATTCAATTTGAATGAAACATCACTGCAGTCCTACAAAAATCAAACCTGCTTTAAGAATATACTCATGTATATCATATATTTCATTGCTATACTTAGGAACTAGTAAGTGCCAATAAAACAAAACCTTGAGGCCACAACTTTACAGTGCAAAGGTTCCCAAAGCTTACTATTGTTTTCCAATGCCCGTCCCACTCGCCTAACTTCACCTACCTTCCTTTGCCTTATTCTTTTTTTCATCTATCCCTAGACAGCCCTAAGCATTCTATGGAATTGCATTGTATTTGCAGAATGTCTATCTGACAGTCTGAATAATTCCACCACGCCTCACACTGAGAAAGCTTTCACTTTCAGCGCAAATGGGGAGAGCCCAAACTGTCGCTAAGCCACCAGCAGCATCCAAACACTGCAGCAGTTACACTGCACTGCAAGTGTGCAGAATTTACACACTGCACCTACCTGACTTCCCTTGAAAGAAGTAATGCAAGAAATATTCCCATCGATTAAAATGAACGATGCACATCTGCTGTCTATGAAGTTGCTTTTTATAGACACCTACTAAACTTTTGTCACATGAGTGAAGGAGCTTGTGTGATAAGAAAAACCTACCTTTTACAGAGAGAAGTTCCATTCCAGTAGAAAAATAATTTAAAGAACATAAATTTGAATTAAAGTTGTTTTACAAATGCAAAAAAATTCATTTGCCTTGAAGACTGTATTACTCTTTTCCTCCTGTTTCCTCACTGCAAGTGTGTTTCACTTTTCCTGCACGCTCCTCCCAGGTTTCACATGGAGGAAAGCCAGCCAATTGACAGAGCAGTGAAAGACCAACAATGAATTCTTTCTCCCTCATACACACTGAGATGGAAAGGAGAAATTTTACAACTGTTTCCTCACTCATTTCCTCAGCTTCTATCTGCTGTGTGCAGCTGTCTCTATAGTCTAAACACATTTCTGAATGTGATCTTTGCCAGCAATAATAAATTCAGTGGCACTATTTTGTTAAGAACATACTTTGGGAGTTCTTAAACTTTAATATTTGCAAAGCATCTGAAATGGTATACAGAAGGGTTTTATTATTCTTTTAACAGACTCACATATTCATTTTATTGTATTATCTATAGATAACCATAAGTAGGCTTCATTTTCTAAAATAAAGTGTGACTAAATATTGCATAAAAAGAAAAGCTGAATTTTAATATACTTCATGAATTTCTAATTCTACTGCAGCACTTCACTGGATAATAAATATTTTCATACAATGTTAAGATATTTTACAACACTCAAAATGTTGAAATAATTATAAAAACTGTGGTGTTTATGACTACTCGTTCATGTTAATACTGGGGGTTTTTTCTTTCGTTTTCAGTTGTGGTTATTATTATATATATATTTCCACAGGCATGTAATATTTTACTTTTTAAATGTTTTGTTCTCTATCATATTATAATTGTAGCCTTTGGTCTTAGGTCTTAAATTCAAGTAGGGAGTTTCCCTGGAGCAGAGGGGAATGCATATGTCTGAGTTCAGGATTGGCTGTCTGCAGTTCCGAGAAACTGGGGTCCGAATGATAGCCGTATCTCAAAAGAGAGGTGAGACCTAAAACAGTTTAGCCTTGATAAAAGAAAATTTGGGGAGGTGGGGTGGGTTTATTGGTGTTTGTAAATACCTGATGGGAGGGTGTAAACAAGACTGACTCTTCCTATTGTTGCCTAATAACAATACAGTTGTGAAGAGGCAATGGGCACAAATTGAAACTCATAGTTTCACCTGAACATAAGAAAACTCATTTTTACTGTGAGGGTAGTTTAACACTGAAACAGATTGTTCAGAGAGGATGTGGAGTCTTTGTCCTTGGAGATACTCAAAACCTGACTGAACACAGTCCTGGGCAACCTGTTCTTGCTGACCCTGTCTTTAGGCAGGGATGTTGGACTACATGATCTACAGCAGTTCCTTCCTTGTGATTCTGTGGTAGCTCGCAATGTCCAAAATCTGTTAAGTGTGACATTGAAGAAAACGCAGCACAGGATTTCATGAAACTCTACAGCCACTCTACATATTGTGCGTAGTCTTGAATTTTTATTCCCCGCGCAAAGTGTCTAGTACTTATGATGTTTTAGGAACATGGTACTATGTCATGTGAAGTTGTTAAGATACTACTTTTTGGTCTTGTGTTTTATATTAATATATTTGCACTTCTCTCTTCTGAATTCTATTTATTCTGAACAAGTCTCCCACAGCAATCTGTGTCTTGGAGCCTGGTTTTCACCTTATGCAAGCAATGGGGTTCCACTGAAGTTAACAGAGCTAGCCTGGTACACTGCCTGAGAATCTGATCCCAAGTGTGCATTTGGGTCAAATGGAAAAATATTTACTTGGAACAAAAATCTAATCACTGCTGACAATGTTCAGTAAATAGAGTCACAAGTATACTTTAGCATGAGTCAAAGTTACACAGCTGCATCTCTATCTTTCTGAAATTCTGTTAACTTGTCTCCTCTTCCTTTTTTTCACTCACCTTCTCAAATATCAGGACCTTTCATATGGAATATTGATTTTCTCCTTGAATCCTTGAAATCCAGCAGAAACAGCATTCACTGTGGTTCATCTACTTTGCTGTGATGTTATGACTGTTTCTCACATATGCAACTGGAAAAGACAGTACAAAATATGTAGAGTATACATGAATATAGGCAGAAGGTCATGTGGACTGAGAACAGAGCATGGCCAAATGCTCTTCCACTTGGAAAGGGCATTTATTATATTTAGCAAAAGAATAATGAAAAGCACTGAGCTGGAACAAGCTGTCAAGATGGTGTTTGGCTAAAGGGTGTAAGAGTCAAAGCCGCCGTACAACATGCATGTTTCACAAACTAATAGTTTCAGTACCTCAGGCAATTACCCTATTACTTAGTCACGCCTTCCCCAATGTTTTCCCTTTTCCGTAACACCATTTCTTATTTAATGCCTGATATTACATTTCAGTCCAATAACTTGACTAAATTTAAAAGGTTCCAACATTGGAGATCTATACGCAGAATCAAAAATTTAGAAAGACATTGAAAAAGTAACAAGATTTTTTTTACATTGCATTTTTCTCTAAACTATATGAGAACTGCAGATACTCTCGCCTATTGAAAAAAGTGGAGTCAAAGTAATGAGGTAAAATTTGTTATTAAGGATGTGTCATCTGATACCTGACACTGTTGAGTACTCTGCTTCCAGAAAATACATGTAATTATTTTTCAATCTAAATGCTCAACTGATCTAAGGAGGAGATTATTCTTTTCAATTGTGAGCTTACATATTTATGTTTTAGTGAGAATCTGCTTTTTTTAACTTCTCTTTCTTTATATGAATTTATGTAGCATACATTAGCAAATTGAAGCCTGACAGCATCTTTCAGTTAATTCATCAAAAGCAAGGAGATTTCAGTCTGATGATTTACCCCCTTGGCATTAAAACTACATATTGTTCTTCTCAGGAAGTTCCTCTTCCACAGGATACTTGTAAGGCAACAACTATGGTCACGAACTCATAGATTTTAATATAATATCTTGTGAGAGGAAAACAAGGAACAGAGCACATTTGAATACTGATTGAAAAAACATGTGGAATATAACTTCTCAACTTTCACAGGGAAATGAAAACAGAGTCCATTACTGGTTTAAGATATCTTAGTTAGAAAATACTAAAAAATAAACTGAGGGGGATTAGGCAAATTTCTATTGATATTACAAATATAGTGTAGGAGCAGTTTTCTTGCAACCCCTTACATCTCTATATGTGAACATTATGAAGCCAGCTTTTCTTGACTACTTATATGCTGACCCATGTATGTTTTGAAAGAACTTTTGGCCATGGGACACTGACATTTTAACTACCTACCTTCTTAAATTCTTCCCTTGAGAAGAAAAGGAATTTGCTCCTTTGCAAATTAATGTAGTGAGTGAAATTTTCAGCTGATCAACATTCTTAAGTATCTCCTTATACTAGCACATGAAGAAATATGCCAGTCACCTCAGTAGACTAGGAGATAAACTGGGTTTTGCCTTCCCCTTGAAGTCAATCATTGGCTTAAATTGAAAGCTAATGGGAGAAGATTTTTGTCTATTATGGGACAAAATTGCACACTCTTCAGACCAAATTCCAAGAGAAACAGGTATTCTCATTATTGTGATCATAACAACACAGGAAGCTGAAACCAACGAGAAGGAATTCAACTGGGAAAGCAAAAAAAAACCAAAACCACCCCCCAAAATATCAGTTTTTCCAAGGAGTTCATTTCTACCTTTCAGAAATATAGATTCTGCATTCTCAGGTGTATACTCTAATTTTCAGTAGACTCCATAAGTGATAAAAGATAGAAATAATGACCTCTGTAACAAAATATGCTATCAAGAGATACATCATGAAAGCAACAGGATAAGCAGAAAACCAATCAGCTATTTTTGACCCTGAGAAACTATGAGCAATATTGAAGATAGGAACTACAAATTAGATCAGTTTTGTCCTTGTCTCCAAAAGATAGGCACAACTGTGGCTAGGGATAGTAGGTGATGTGTTCTGGGCTTCACAAGAATCACCTTGATAAATGAGTTCAGTGCACTCCATTTACCCTCTTCCAACAGGAAACAAAGGAAGGGCTCTCCTTCAAAATGTTACATGTCATTAACCAAGTACATAGATAAATGTTTTATTGAAATAGCTATTTGTTAGTAATCTCCAAACCTGCAGTGAAAGGTCAAGCTTCAGCAATTAAAAAAATCCTGAAGTTTTAACACAAATAACTTGTCATAGACTCACATTCTGTCATATTTGTAATAGTGATAGAACCTGTGTGAAATTGCTTGCTGTCACACAAATATTAAATTGTGCTCGTTATAATTAAGAAGGAATAAGTTTCAAAAGAAACTTAGCCATCAGAGGACAAAACATTTCTACTCAGTAACTGATCATTAAAAGCGCAGGTTTGTTCCTTACGAAAGGAAATGTTTTCCAGCCCCTTGCACTTCTGTTCCATAAGTTCTTATGTAGCCTTAGCTGCCTTCTTGACTACTTTTATTTTACATTTAGAGACACCTAGTGGCTCGAGTCTGATTTGCTCTGGAAAACAGCAATGATTTCTCATTTCCAAATGAACTTCAGATTTTTTCGGATCTTATTTATCTCAAAACACAGCACAGTAAACATTTGACTTTACCCAAAAAAGTACTAAAACACAGAACTGTACTTCATAGTACACATGAAAAGTATGAGATGACAAAAGAATTTTGTCCCTTTTTTCTTGCTTCAAATACACACATGAACAGTAAACATTATCTAGCATTTAGAAAACGTACCTTGATTTTTTTTTCTTCAGAACATTCAATATTATTCATCTTATGCACCAGATTTGTTACTTGGCTTCTGTATGTCTTCCTAAACATAGATCACAAGCCAATTTTCATCATGTACATTTGTACTCATCCCATCATCTCTCTGAATTTCTGATTTAGTAGAGTGCTTGGACCCAGATGGCCTTGGTGTCACTGAACTTGCTCTACATGCAAAATAAAAGTGGCAGAATAAAGCCCCTACCAAGAAATTAGTCAAGGCTCAGTAACTGCTTCACCTCCACCCTTAAAAAAAAGAAACATGTTTCTAAGCAAACAGACTAACAGTCTTAGTTTCACTACCCTGTGATTTAGCAGTTTTCTAACCAGTCAGCCCTGGTAATCTTATGGGTCTACAATGAGTTACATATGCTGCAAATTTAATGTGCTTTTTCTTAATCCTTTCAAAACCTCTCCATTCCCGGGACACCTAATGATTACCTTTAATCTGTACAAGCTCTGTATCCATGCTTCTAAATCTTTTCTTCAGCTCACTTAAATACTTGCATTCAAGAAAAGCCATGGAACAATAGTGGAAACTAAGAAGTATGAGATATCTTTATTTCCTGTATGTCAGTTTAATGAACATGTAGGAAGTGCTTAAATGAATGTTTCTAAAATATGTGTAATAGCTCAGCACTCTCAGCCTTTTTTTTTTTTAAATCACTTTATACATAAAACCACATTAAATACAGATCTACCAGAAACCCAAATATTTCCTATCCTGCTTCTGTAGAAAGAATAGGTAATGTCATTCTCCTGGATTTTCATGTCCCACAAAAGTAAGAAGCAAGGAACTCCTAGAAGCAAGTATAACTGCTATAATTGCCTATGTTTAATGGTCTTACAGGAGGAAGAATACTGGAAAATGTGTGGTCATGATGCTTATTATGAGGAATTGTCCTTGTTTGCACTGGAATAGAGTTAATTTTCTTCCTAGTAGCTGGTATAATGCTCTGGTTTGGATTTAGGATGAGAATAATGTTGATAACATGCTGGTATTTTAGTTGTTGCTAAGTAGTTTTTACACTAAGTCAAGGGCACTTCAGCTTCTCACACCACCCCAACACCAAATAGGTTGGGGGGGGGGGGGGGGACACACACAAGAAGCCAGGAGGAGACACAGCCCAGACAGCTGACCCAAACTGGCCGAAGGACTATTCCATACAATGTGACATCATGCTCAGTATATAAACTAGGGGCAAAGCTGGCCAGGGGCTGCAGTTCAGGAACTGGGTGGGCATTGGTCAGCACGTGGTGAGCAATTGCATCATGCATCACTTGTTTTGTATATTCCAATTCTTTTATCATTATTATTATTATTATTATTTTCCCTTCCTTTTCTGTCCAATTAAACCATCTTTGCCTCAGCCCATGAATTTTACTCTTTTCCCCCAATTCTTTCCCCCATCCTACTTGCGGGGGTGGGGGGGCGGAAAGCGGATAAGTAGCTGTGTGGTGTTTACCTGCCTGTTGGGTTAAACCATAACAGGAATTGTAAAATTAGTAAAAATTACAAAAAAATACCCTATCTTTTTCTCCTTTAAAATATAATTTACTATTTCACACTTTTCCTCAAAAAAGCATAAACAACAAAACCTAAACCCATTTTATGCAGAACTTGCAAGGCAAAAGTGTGAAGTAAGACATTATAACAAGGAAAAAGCCTTTAAAAATGTGAGAAGGACAAAACGAGAAGGTTACTTCTACAGGCTTAAAACGTAAACTGCAGTACAGCAATAACAAATCACATTTTCGCATTCTGAGCAAAATTAAGCAGTTAATAGGATTTAACTTTCCTCCCTGTTTTCCCTTTGCTCCCTCTAGCGTCTCACAGGGTATAATACAGACCTTTTATCATCGTAAATAAGCAAAGCCGTACTTACTACTCATATTTAAAAATTAATGATATTGTGAAACTACCTTATTGCTGACCCTAGAAGCTAAAGCATTATTAATTTCTGAGAGGAAAAAAGGCAATAAAGTACAGTTTACAGATCCAGTAAGAATTAGGAGATGGAATTCTGTATCAACAAACACGGCCTTGCTTTTATTCCAGGATGTAACAAGTATAGACTTATCTCACCCTTTCAACTGATAGCAATTTGTGAAATTGCATTTGGCCTCATAGAGGAACTGTTTTAATCAACAGTATTCTTAAGTTTTCAGAAGTATATCCAATGCTGAACATACCCATAGTTCATCTTTGCAAAACAATAGCTCCATTGACATGAAATATGACATTTTTTCATCAATATTTCATCACATTATACATAAGATAATACAATAAATTCTCAGTACTTGACAACTATCCCCTAATGTAATCTAAGCTAATGCTGTTTCATATTTCAGTATGTGACATCTGTCAACAATGTTGTTAACCACTAATTGCTCTTACTCATCTCAAGAACATGCCTCGATTGCTAATTGAGGCCAGATAAATGTTTTCGTTTATTGAAGTTACTTTGCTACCCATTCAGATAAAGAGGGAAATCTTTAAAAGGAGCTGAAGAAAGTTGGAGAAATTAATTATTGGATGACCACAATCACAATAGAAATAGAAATTATTATATGGTCTGAATGGTTAATAAGTTAGCGAGCCAACACTATTTTTAGTGAGAAACGAATGTACATGTACCTATACAACCCCAGATCATAACAGACAGACCCAGCTTTTTACATTCAGAAAAGTTTTTTTTTAAGTACTTTTCATTAATAGATTTCAAGGCTTTTCATAAAGGAAGTAAATCTCATTCTTGTTAAATTACACATAAGGGTAAAAAAACCCACAGAGGGGAATTCAGCCGCACAGTATCTTCAAGTAGGCCAGTACTGAAGTCTGCAATGCAACACATGGCATTTCTGAATCTAGCACTAGCTCAACTAAACTAAAATAAATCCTCTTCAACAAAAGAATCTGAAAAGTACTTCACAAAACCTCATTTTACCCCTTCTGTTACGAACAACTATGTCTGGATAGAACGACATAAGTGGTCTGCATGTCAGACCAAAAATTAGGAAAACTAGAATTAGAATGCAAACCTTCTGTAAAAGCATGTGAAAGTAACACCAAATACAACTAGCAACTGATGACACTAGCTTTGATGCAGAAAGTTCACTTTTGAAAAGACGTCTATTTCCTTCAGAACAGATTCTTCCCATGCCTACATCATTCACCATCTACACCCTTTCCCTTTGTGTACATACCCACTTGTGAACTGCCCTTGCCTCCCATGTGGAGATCCCACAGTCCAGGACATACCTTTTTTTCCCAGCAGAATGAAGTGATCTCTCTTGAGCTCAAGCACGTGACCAGTTTTAATTACTTTTCTCTGTGCAGATTCTCCCTTTCCTTACCAGTTGTTGGTTGTGATATTTCAACTTTTCATACATTTAACCTGGACTATGATTCACTACAGATTTAAATTCAAGAATATTCTACAAACATTAGAAGTTATTAATAAAAAGTATTCTGAGCCAAGGTAATTCTTACAGTTTCTTTTCAGATGCAAACTCAGCTGATATAGCAAGTAAGTTGATAAGTCTACGTTTATTCTGTTTTTCCCATAATGCAGATTCTTGCTAAGAACCAGTGCCACAGAACAGGGAAATAGATACACTTAATCTTTGTAATTTTATCTTCCTGTACAGGTGTTGCCTTTGCCACATTTTCAACTTCATGTTGAAAACCAGTTATTTTTAAGCAAAGTTAAATCCTATTTGATGTCACCCCTATTAAACCAGTGCAGAAAAATATAATTTGTGTTAAGCCACTGCTGTAAAAATGCTATTTTAATGATTTACCTATTTTAGCTCTATAGCAGTTCAATCCCTCTTTCCAAAATGAATTATTAAAATGAAAACTTTACACATATTGTACAAGGTAGAGAAGGTTTTAGCTTTAGGTAGGACCAGTTCTTATAAAAACCAAAAAAGATATAATTTGGGATGCTACCACAGCCACCTGATATTAAAACTTTTATCATTTACAGCAGATGAAAAGCTATGTCTTTTGTCTTTTTAAACACAACACATTGTAGAGACGGGGAATGAACCAAAACCACTTGGTTTTGAGGGATAGCTCTTAGTATCTGGGTATGTAAGTAGTATATATAATATGTATAGCTTTCATAACCAGTATTTTTAATGTGCATCTGTAAATATATTTAAATGGTAGGGTATTAATATGTGTACTACTTTTATGGAATGATTTCTTTTTACCAAGGTAACAAATACGGTTTTCAAAGACAAAATAGAAATCACATAGTTTCATGACCCTCTCTGAGCATGAGATGCAATTCAGGTCTTTGGAGTGACCTTCCCTTTGCGTCAAATTGTGCTAAAACGTATGTGACAGTTTTGCTTATGGAAACCTCCATGTATCGATGATTAAGGAGAAGCTGTCAAAATCATTTATTTAGGTTCACAGGCAGAATTCACAATTCACATGAAGTGCCAAAAAGCAGGAGCAATATCTAGTTTATCTGTTAGGTTACTTGGTCTCATACAGTTACTTCACTTTCGGGATAAGCACCTTTTGACTTACAAGAACTTTAGCTGCAGTTTCAGGTATCACTATTGATTTAAAAGGGCCAGTGTTCACCTTTTCTGAGAAAAATAATATTATGGTTCTCCAAGTAATTTGACTTGCATCATCTCATTTAGCTTTCAACGTGATTACTACCAAAACCCCAGAAGCCAGCCCATAAAAGCGGTACTGTTGTAAGCTTTCACCTAAGATACCATATTTCAGTGTTCTTCACTGGGCCTGATGTAATCTGAGCAAACGTCCCCGTTCAAGTTCTACTTTCAAGTTTTATAACTTGTCTGTCATAAAGCGAAACCGATTAAGTAGTCTCATCTTGAAAGGTTTTTGTTTTAGTGCATTAACAAAAAAAAAAGTCGTCAGAAATCTGAACTACAACTGCTAAAACAAAACCAAAAATTTTGGAAAAAACTGTTTCAGAAGCTTACAAACTACACATGCTCCCCCCCTCCCCCCTTCACTTACCCCTAAAATGCAGCTCTATTAGATGCAGACTATAATTACATGAACACATTTTAGAATATTACTGATTACCTCAAAGCAGATGCCTCAGGGAAATAGTTTTAGTGGAAATGTGAACTCAGTAACACTAAAATAAAACCCACATACTTTAACTACCATACTTGTTATATTAAAGTAAAGGAACCACGGGCACTAAAAATAAATCTCTCAACATCCTTACAACTCCCTACGCATTTCAAAAAAGCATCAGGCAAACAAATTTAGGAAGTAATGGTTTTAAAGAATGTAACTTTTTTATAATGACAGTGCTTATAATTTTGCTTGCAGCCATATACGTAGCTCTAAGTATTCCAGCAGTTAAGAGGGACTTACGTGTGCACTATACAACCAGCTTGGCCCAGCTCCTCACCAGAATCTTTACGGCCAACAGCTTCTCCATGGCTAACCTCGGAGCAAAGGGAAGGCAAACTATTGAACAAACAGGCATCGCGGTTATTTCCGTGTTCACTCACGGCAACGTATTTATTGTTTTCAGACAGAAATACTCGAAGTTAAGAAACGCACCCCTCAGACTGCGCCCAGGCGCTGCTGCCCTCAGGCACCGCCTGCAGCCGCCGCTCAGGGCCGTACCGGCAGGAGGGTGGCCCTACCCCGCCACACCTGCCTGCGAGCGCCGGCCGCGCCCGGACCCTCGTTAGGAGCAGCGGCACCGCCTGCCACCCGCCGGTGGGAACGGTGTTTCTGCTGCGGGGAGAGCGGGACGGCCCCCGAGGAAGCTCCCTGTACTTGAGCGGGGCGGCCCCCAGGGAAGCTCCCCTGCGCTGTGGCCTCTGGCCCCCGCTTCCCCTCACGCCTTCATCCTGGTCCCTCAGGGCGGAACGCTAGCGCGGGAGGCGCGAAGGCGCGGGCGGGCTCGTACCGGCCTGCGCCGCCCTGTGCTCCTGCCGCGGCGGGAGGCTGAGGAGCGGGAGGCTGAGAAGCGGCCGCCGTCCGGCAGCCGGGGCGGGAGCAGGGCTGGGTGTAGCCCTCTCCGAGCGGGATATAAACTCGTCCCGGGCCGCTCCCCTCTACCACAGCGCTCTGGCTACCGCCGGCCGGCCTTCCCCTACGCGTGGCGCCCGGGAGCCGCTGGAGGTAAGGGGCTGTGCCGCAGCGGGGCTCCAGGCGCGGCTCCCCTCAGTACCCGGTTCTTCCCCCGCGGGCTGCCAGCCCCCCTGTCCCGCCAGCAGAGCCGGGCTGAGGGCGCCTGGCCTCAGCTCCTCGGCGGGAAGCCCGGGGCCGCCCTGTGCAGCCGGTCCGCGACCTCGGCCTCCGCTTCCTCGGGCGCTCAGCGAAGCGGCTGAGGGTGGGTTTAGGCTTTGCTGTGCCTTAGAGGAGCGGTAATACAGGGCACCCCAAAGCTCTTCAGAGCCTTTTTAACCGGTGTGACGTTTGTTCTTTCTCACTTGGGCAAACTTCATCAGTTTCTGCGAGGTTTTTTTTTTGTTGTGGTTTAGTTGGTTGGGGTTTTTTTGGTCCCCTGTATGTTTATCATCTACTGTTTCAGCTTTGATGCCTCTCTGATGTTAGATAACTGAAACTTGTGTTTCCAAGATAATCCAGTGGATTATATGTATATTCAACCAGTTGTGGAACTATACTCACTGGATTTCTTGGAGAAAAGCAGTAATGTGAGGACACGTCAGAGTTCAAACTATTAGAGAAAATGCTGTTGTGTTACTTTAGTGATGCCTTACTAGGTAGATGCAAAACCTTACAGTAGAAATAAATCTGGTTTACAGCAGTTTTCTCTAGAAAATAGTTCTGGTTCAAGATTTTTTGAGATTTGCTCAATTATGAAATTAATCAGGGTGGCTCACTTAGAGCCTTGTGTTTCTGTTACAATTAACTTTTCTAGTCACTGCTAGGAACAGTAATAGTGTTCCTATTAATATATTATGTAATTTTAGCATATCAGTAGTGGCACTGGTACAGAACTATGACCTTGTAGGAATAAATGGCTGTCACGGTGAGCTACTTCTGCTCAAAAGATTTGTGTCAGTTGGTAGGATTGATCACATGACCAGCAGGTTTTTCTCATTAAAAGCTTTTAAGTGTTAAAACTAGAAGTTTGTTGTAACGAAAAGTGCAATCCATGCATTGCAATGTATTGAATCAGGTTTGGACTTCAGTTCTGGCTCATAGTGAGCAGTGTCTTCGTATTTAAGCAGATTTGACTCTGTGTACAGTGTATACATATACATAATAAATTGTTCAGAGTCGTTTACAGTAAACAGCTGCATGCCCCATGGCAAAGAGCACTGCATAGAGGCCTGTTTGGTAATTAAGAGTATTCAAAGAGCAAAATGGAAAAATAAGGAGTTCCTGTTGTAGAAGTTTGGATATCCTTGGTATGATATGATGCAATTGATTACACCACTGATTAGTGATTATTACATCACTATCCAAAAATGAAAGGTTGAAATGTTGTTTCGTTTCCAGGATCTGATTCCAATTTTGTTTGTTATTTAAATATTCCAGAGTACAGTGTAGCTGAACCAAAAACATTACCTCTGTGATCAGCCAGGGTTTTTTTCTTAAATGAGTTCAAGGTCACTTACGGAAGACAAAATGAGTGGCTTACAGGTCTGGTGCATATTCACTGCCTCTCAGTTTGAGACTTTTGTAAGTTTTTCTTCAGGTGTCATGTGTCTTGACCTTACCAGATTTTGTCTTTTGTGTTAAAGCACTGTAAATAAGAATGAATTCTGTAGGCTTAATTACAGCTAGTTACAGAATCTGATATTTCATAAAGATGGAAGTCGATCAGAGGTTTTGTGGATTACATGTGACTTTTGCTTGCATCTATGGGAAGTCTTGACACAGACTTAAAGTTTATTACTCTCTACACTTTTCAAGTTATGTAGGCCATAAACTTAGAATTGACACCACCTTAACAGACCTCGTGATTCATATGGGATTATGTTGAGATCACTGACTCTTTAAAGGACGTAAATGTCTCTGCTCAAAAGACAATTTCTAATTAAGAAAACGTAAGGGTTGTCTCTTTACATAGCATAAGGAAGCAGCACTTTCTCACATGGGAAACACTTACTTTTAATGAAGGTCAGCATAACTTAATTTATATAAAACTAAGGTTAAAGCCTGTCTTTAAGTTGGTAGAAATCAAAGCTTACATCCTGCAGAAACTGATGGCCCCTTCTGCCATGTGTGCTTTTCTGTAAGAATTGATGGGTGACTGTCCCAAGCCTTGATTAAAGCTGTGCTTTGGCAAAGCATTTCAAGATTCGAATATGATTAACTCCACTGAAGATGACTTAAGTGATATTACTTGTATGCTTCAGGCTTTGGAAGTGGCAAATAACTCACATACATGCAGTTCTGTGTAGTGCTTAAGCACAGTTTAATTTCCTGTAGATAACTATTCTTGTAGTTGATAGGACATTGGGACACTATTTCAGACAGTAAAACCAAATGTGGTTATTTTTTCTTTAAAGACATCTTTTATGGCTCCAAACACACTTATATAATGTATTTCTTTTTCAAATAAACTTTGTATATATACAGGATCTTTGATACATCTCACTTAAAACCAAGCTAGCTAGCTTATATGAATTGTCTAACATGTTTAAACAGCTATTATATCATCAATTGTTATTGTTGTTAAAGCCTTTAATGCTAGTGGAAGTGGGAATTTATATTTTTTGCACACATTTTTAATTTTTCTGCTTAGCAAAAGAGTATCGTGTTACACTTTTCTCACAGACTTAAAATAATGTAGCGGTTTGTGGGGTCAAACAGTAACTTCAAGGAGTTGAAGATTATTTTACTGTACCTTATGACAATGTGTAAAGCACAAGTGTTCTGACTTGCTGATGTTTTCACTGCCCCATTTTCCAGCTTAGGTGCAACATAAACAATTTTAATTAATGTTATGTCACCAAAAGATTTTGAGATGGCCAATTGAATTCTGCCAAGATAGAGTCTTTTGATGAAAACATATCTTTATTGATTGTAGAAGAAGAAAATCATTCTTAAAATGAAATCCAGAGAAAAATCATATCCCTCGGAGAAAATTTCTGAGTGGCAGGCTGAGATTAACATCATAAAATTGAATTTGTGCTGCAAACCTTTGATGTAATCAGCAGCTGGGAGATGGTGTTGCCCTTACTGTGCTCCTTCTGATTGTGGTGAATTATTGTGTGGAATGAAATAAGTGTTTCTTGTGTCACTCGTTCACGAAATACAAACAAGGTATTACTAGGTGGTTCTTGCTAGTTAAAATGGGTTGTATTGATTCCTGGTCCCAGTCTCTTGCTCCCTTGGACTGCAAAAGCAGTACATTCACACCCCAGGGGAGAACTGGGTCTCACTCAACGGTGACTCCTCTGGCCGATTAGGGTGTAGCCCTGACAGGTCTTGAGGGAAGTACCATTAAATCTTAAACTGGAAGTGCAGTTGTAGGCAGGCAGGCTCTCCAGGATGGAGCTGCAAAAAGCAAAGAGGAGGAAAAGGTGTGGAATACGGAGGGCTCTGGCAGAGTGTGTTAAAACACAAGGAAGCGGGACATAGGATAGACATGTTAATAACGGGAGTATTTTAATTGTTGCCTCTATCTGATGAGCTATATTAACCAAGGCATTTGCAATATAGGAACATTTTTGCTGCTGTACCCACAGAGCACAGGCTCTGTATCTTAAAGGAGCCAGTTATTAGTTCTTTTGTATGATATGCTAATTATTAATTATTTTTTATTATCTTTTAAAAAATCTCTTGATAAATCTTTCATTAATAGCGAAAAGTGAATTATGTTTTCCATTTTTTTTTTTTTTTACCTTTGTCTTGTCTTGCTGTCTTTTCTTTTTCATTTTTGGTTGTCATTCCCTTTTCAATTACCTAGCCTTTTATGTCATCTTTTTCCTTTTCCTACATTACACACCCTGCCTTCTCCCTTCTATCTTTAATATTTCCATTTCTCTGTTGAGCGTCTTTCTCAGCATCATAGTTCTCTTTTCTAATTTATTCCATTGCATGCACCTATACAAATGCATGTGTACCCCGCTGCTTCACAAATTGAAAGTATTGTTGACCTGTATTTTCAGATTCAGGGATGCAATAGGCTTCTGAATAGCAACTTGCTAAATAACAAACCTGTGAACAGCATCATGAGCATCAGTGTGGTACATCTGTAGGCTTACAAAGGCAGCACTATGTTACTTCTGTATCTGTAGATACTTCTATCAAGTATTTCATAAATGAAATGTATTTTATTATTCTTGCCTCCTAGATGGACTTTTTGTATGTTGTAGAGAGCGGGTGAATATGATTTTTTAGTTTGGGAAATGTTATATCTTTGCGGATTACCAGAGTGCCATATGTACATCATAAAGTAAATTGAGAAAGTTGTGAAAGCAATGTAGAATGGATCAGTACACTGCACATCAAAGCTGTTTTTAAGGAGAATAATTAATTTTTTATTAGCGGTACAAAAAAATATTGATGTAAGTTTTATTTTCTTATATCGACCGTAAGAGAGACTGTCAGATAAAGCCAAAGAATAGACAGGAACTGGAGAATCGGATAGGTTAGGAACTCACAAGCCTTAGGAATTTGTCATGAAAACCTATTGGGCTTTGCCTAAAATTTACTTCTGAACACTTTACTACAATGATGAATCTAAAGGTGGTGTGTGTGTGTAACATTTTTCTTGATGGACAAGTAAAATAAAGTAGCCTGGGCAAACAGAATTGTGCTAGCCTGAGAAGATATATGGCTACTCTTATAAAACTGCCAATAATTGTTTTTAATAATTTTGGTCCATTATCCTGTTTTCTTGTTGTTTTTTTCCTAATATTTGTATTTTTAATACAATATGAACAGTTAAATGCTGTTAATCTTTTAAAGCTTTCAGGACTCTAAGGCAGTTTCTATAACTTTTTTGGGACTGCACTGATTGCCACATGTTTAACTGGACTTTGGTACAACTGATCTTGTATCGATAGTTCAGGCTGCATAGGAAACATGAAATAAGTATGAATATAAATTCAGGAAACTTTTTTTGGCAAGTTGACTGTTATCTGTTGAGTGATCTTTTGTTGTACAAAGTCTGTTCTCCTTATATAGATAAGCTATAAATTCCTATTTGGTAGCTTTTGTTACGGGCTGTAACTATGAGGAGAAGGTTTCTGTTATAACCAGTGTTTTATTAATGTGACCTATTTGAGGGTAGGTATCTAGGGAGTTCAGTTCCTGGGTTTAAGGACCTTGATATATGTGAGAACTAGTAAGTTCTAAGTTAATTTAAAAATCAGAGTATGTATTTTCTTTATCAAGGAATGTGATTCCTTAATATCGTTCAGGATGTTTCATACAGGAAAGCTTCCTTTATGCTTTTGAGCAGACTCTGCATGTAAACACAAGGACCAACAGGGAATGTGAGCTGCAGACTTCAGTGGGGACAAAACAGAACCCAGATTTTTCACTTCAAATCACTGTGAGCACGTGTGTGTGCATGCTCCCAAGTCCTAAGCAACTCTTCCATTCTAACCTATAGGTACCCAAGCCACCTATATTAGGATTATAATTTTTATCTTGAGAAAATGCAGCACAGGGATGTGTGCCTGAGGTTAAGTAGTGATTATGTGACAGTGATTGGAAGGTCCGAGATAAGCCTAATAGGGAAGCTAAAAAATATTATATATTTTTTTAAGGTCAGTAGAGAAGGCAGAGTCAAGTTATGCTTACTATATTGAAATTGGGGCTCTATGAGGAAAACATACATGGAGCTGTTACGGCACTGATTCATTATGGTATAATCTGACCTTTTTCATTTCACTCAGTTCATGACCAGTCCCAGTCAAGAAAGCTGAGTGGTGAGGAAAAGCCCTTTCATTAATTTGTACTTAGAAAGGCATTCAAGGTCAGGTCTCCAGCTCTCTGGCCCTTTAAAGCTTTTCACTAGCCTTAAATACCTCACTGCTACTGTAGAGTAAAAGGTTTTGTACTCAGCTTTCCAAGTGAAACTAATACTGTACAAATGGTCCAGAGTTGCTAAAGTCCTTAAAGCTGTGCAAGTTGAGATAATTTTCCAAGTTAACAGAGGTTGGTGGCGTGGTTTCCCTGTGAAAACTGATCATAGAACTAGACAGGATGGTAGAGGTGTGATGGTAAGTTAGTGATGGGATGAACTGGTATGGTTTTAACTAAGAACAGAGAAAAATTTTTTAGTCGTGAGGGAGTTCTTTTTGGTGGTGTGATCATAAGGACAGGACAAACAAAGTTTAATTAGGTTTTAAGCAGGGAGAAATGGGGAGTTGGACTGAGGAACTTGATTTAAAGTTGAATTACGGGTTAATACTGCAAATCAGGCATGCTTGAGTGGGCAGAGCTGGAGGAATTTGACATGTGCTGATAAGCTATGTGCAGCTCAGATGTGCCTTGGGCAATAGTTGACTTTGTGGAAATAGTTTTTCCCTTTTTTTAAAGGAACAGTCTGACAAATATCTGTTGATTTCATTAACGAAGTTTGCTCTAGGTGCCATCAACATCACTAAATAGCTTTGATGAAGCTAAATATCTTCATACAAAATATGGATATGTGCATGCAGTATTTCTAGGGAAGTCATAGTATTAGAAGGAAAGCTTTCCTGCAAAGTACTTGTGCACCAAAGTATTTTAGAAAAGAAAAGTTAACCAAGAAATTAGAGGAAAAAAGCTAAACACTATTATATTAACACTGAGAAACACATACCTTCTGTTTTCCATGTAACTTATGCTTCAGTCATAATATAAAGGGAGAAGTACAAAATATTATTGTAACTTTTAAGTCTAAATTAATTCTCTTATATAACCAACGTTCTCTGCTTAGTAGTAGCTGTTAACTAATTCATGACCTTCATGGATATAAAAAAAAAGTGTGCAAATAGATCATCTATGCATTACAATTTTTATCATTTGTTCAGTTTTTAACTTCTGTTGATTGTCTGAGTTCTCTGTTATTCATCCCTTGCTCAGCAGTAGGTCTTCTGCTAGGAGTATCGATCTTGATTCTGTGCTGCTTTTAGAAGAAAATGTCATTTATGACTTTCTATTCAATGCAGTACAAACCCGAATTCTGCTGCCTTATGGTGTTTTGCACTAATTGAGCACTCCTACGATACAAGTATAAACGTCGACATGATATGCAAGAAAATGCATTTTAAAGATTCAGGATTTGGCTTATCAAACTGTTAACTTGGCAGCTACCATTTTATAAGCCCTAAGAAATTGGTGAATTTTCATTGCTTAGCTGATAGCCAAATACTAATGATGTGGTTTAGGTAAAACAACTTTCTCTTCAGGGCATAAGCTGAAAAGAAAAGGACTTCAATGTTCATAAGTAAGCATAATACCTCATATTACTAGATATTTAAAAAAATAAAGTTTTAGAAAAGTCAAATTCTAAAGCTGAGATAAGTAACATCCCACAGTATTTTGTGATATGACCACAAAAACCTTTAAAATGAAACTAGATGTGATTTAGCCTTATAAACTCTTGACTTCAATTAATTTTCCTATATTCTTCTTCCTCTGCCTTTGAAGTTCTGGCTGAGGTTGTATGGCAGGACCCTGATAATGTACCACACTAGTCATTTCAGCCCTTCATCTCATGATCTTGTCAAGCAGCAAGAACATTCCTTTAGTTCTATGTTACTTAAGGCTTTTATTAGTAGTAACGAAGATACCTCTTCACAGAATGGTCAGGGTTGGAAGGGACCTCTGGACATAATTTAGTCCAATTCCCACTAAAGCAGGTTCACCTCGAGCAGGTTGCACAGAATTGTGTCTAGGCAAGTTCTGAATATCTACAGAGAAGGAGCCACGTAACCTCTCTGGGCAGCCTGCTCCAGTGCTGTCACCCTCAAAAGGAAAGAAGTTCTTCCTCATATTCAGATGGAGCTTCCTGTGTTTTGGTTTGTGCCCCTTGTTGCTGGGCTCCACTGAAAAGAGCCTGGCCTCATCCTCCTGACACTTACATCCTTAAGTTATGTGTAGGCATTGGTAAGATCCCCCCTCAGTCTTCCCTTCTCCAGGCTAAACGGGTCCAGCTCTCTCAGCCTTTCCTCAGAAGGGAGATGCTCCAGTCCCCTCATCATCTTTGTAGCCCCTCACTGGACCCTCTCCTGTCTCTCTTGAGCTGGGGAGCCCAGCACTGGGCATGGCACTCCAGTTGCAGCCTCACCAGGGCAGAGCAGAGGGGAGGGTCACCTCCCCGCACCTGTTGGCTCGTGGGCAACCTGCTGCCCCCCAGCAGGGCAGCCCCAGCCTGTGCTGCTGCGTGGGGCTGTCCCTCCCAGGGCAGGACCCTACACTGGCCTTGGTGGCACTTGCCCATATCCCTCTCTGCCAGCTCTCCACCCTGCCCAGGTCTCGCTGAAGGGCAGCGCAGCCTCTGGGGGGGCAGCCGCTCCTCCCCGTTTGGTGTCACCAGCAAAGGTGCTGAGGGCGCGCTCTGCCCCTCCACCCAGGTCACTGGTGAAGGAGTTGAACAAGGCTGGGCCCAGCACTGACCCCTGGGGACACCGCTGGCCACAGGCCTCCAGCGCGACCCTGGTCACAGCCGCCCAAGCTCTGCCGTTCAGCGAGTTCTCAGCCCACCTCACTTTGACTTCGCTGTGGTGTTCATCACCAGGGCACCCACCTCATTCAGCAGCAGGCCCACATTTTCCCTACTCATACTTTTGTTGTGTCGTCTCTTGTCTGTGTCCCTACTTTCAGCTGTTGCTGTGCTGGGTTTAGTGATGGTTTCTATTAGTTTCTTTAAGCTAGCTTAAAAGGCTGCTTCTGTCCTTTGGTCTTTTCTGAATTGTTACAGGAACTGCTCTTCATGTTGCTTTGCATCATTTCTGTATTACTTCCTTTGGCTGGCTGTTATCTGCTGCCATGCATTTCCTTCTACCCAGTTCCTGTCTCTTCTCACAAGATTTTGGCTTTACTGTCATGTCTTTTGGCTAGCCTCTCCCAACTACACTGTTCTAGCACCCTATTACTGACACCCCTTTGATTTTAATTATTTTTGCTAAGGACGTGCTAAGGGTTCTGTTGTCTCCCCTTTCTCCAGAATAAATAGGAGCTTTGTGTTTCTCTAAAAGGTGAATTTTGCTTAGTGGCTGCTCTGAAGTATCACTTCAATGTATTATTGCTGTTTGGATAAAAAGTAGGTGACATAAAATATTTTGAAAAGAATAAATGTTGATTTAAGTGATGCTAGACAATGATGCATCTGATTAGCTTAAAATCTGTTTCTTCTTGTTCATTCATGCTTGGGCATAACATGTTGATGAATAAAACCAGTTTTGCTGTTGCTCAATATCTGTCAGCTGTCTGTCTGTTCCATGAATGCTGGTGGTAGTCAAAACTGTCCTCAGTGAAGTTTAAGAGAATTTCAGTTTTCAGAGTCACAGCTTCATAGGCACAAGTCAACTTCATAACCATTCCATCCCTGACAACAGTTGGAAGCAGGTGACAACAATCTTCTGGCATTTTCTCCAGAAAGCTGAAAGGGAAGGGAGGTAAACAGAAGCTTTAGAAGCATTTCTACAGGCTTTCTGGAAAAATGGATCATCATAGGATACAGGGGAGGAGTGCTGGAGGATGTTGTACACTCAAGTTATTTTGGGAGTTTTGATACAGCTGACTTGTATACATGGGAGTTTCTTGGCTAAGGTAACCACTGGCAGCTTAGTGTAGGGCTCTTTCATGTAAAGACACTGATGCTAAAGGTATTGCTCATCTGCGTCTGTCTTCGGCAACCAGCCCTTTCACGTAAGTTGAACCAAAAGAGACATACTTGTAGGATGTGTTACTAGGTCCCCTGGAAAGTCTTAACAACAGGACATAAATGTTTGGGT
The DNA here is from genome assembly GCF_017639655.2 of Falco naumanni. NCBI lineage: Eukaryota > Metazoa > Chordata > Aves > Falconiformes > Falconidae > Falco > Falco naumanni. The sequence goes on along the minus strand of NC_054060.1, from coordinate 17,488,070 downwards.
TTTTTAGGTTAGTTGACTGTTTAAGTGCCAAATTATTTATAGTTAGATACTTAATGGTTCTTCATTTTGAAGATATTGAGAATACTCTAGAAATATGTTAGACACTTAGGAATGTGGGAGTTTGAACAGCAAACAATGTGACAGAAGGCTTGAGAGAACTGCTTTCTCAGTCACCTCTCAACGTTTGAAGCAAAACAAGTACAAAATCCAGCCAGCAAGCAGAGGTCGTTTTAAAAGGAACAAGCATGAAATTTAAAACCAAGTAAAGTAGAACTTTTTTAATAAGGGGGACTTTAGGGTATTTTGTAAGTACTGGTGTTTGAATGGACACTGAAATAGCTTCCTGGAAATGCAGTTCATAAGAAACTGTATTGACCTAACTAATGACCAGTAGTCATTTTGGAAAATTCCATTAAATCATTTTTTTTGCAGCAGTGACTAAAATCTATTGTATGATACGTTTTTTGGACAAGGGACTTAGGAGTTGAGCAGCAGAAAGAGTCTGTTTACTTTCCCTGTTTCCCAGCTTGCAACTCTGCCTCCACCTTTCTTCTGGGTCTTATCTGTAGGATAGTGCTAGTTAGTCAGCTGATAGTGTAGGGTATAGTGCTTTGCTGTTCTGGGCCTTGTGTGGGGTTTTTTTTCATCCCTGACCCACCAGCTGTTGTTTCCTTCCAGCCCTATTGCCTCTTTCTCTTGCATTATTCTCCTAGGAAGGAATGATAGACTCTTTATTGACACCTTGCTCCTGTGCCATCTCCATGCTCTGGCAGTTAGCTGCTGAGAATGAGCAGCACTGCTGGTTGGAGGCAATAGAGGAGGCACGGTATACTCCACCAACCAAAATTAGGAAGAAGGTGACAGTGACATGGACCCATCAGACCTAAGCCAGGTTTTATGGGGCAGCACACAACTCCTGTTGCTGATATTTCAGCATTGTGATCTTACAGGTCCCTGGTAACTGGTTCTGCTTGATACTGCCTAGATTTAAAATGGTGGCACATCACTGTCCTGCTGCATATTTAAGCTGTCACTGGATAGCTACCTTAATGAAACTGTTAGTGTGATGTTGGCAACAGCTAGAAAATGTTTTAGTGCCTCACCAACATTTTTGCAGCAGTATTTTGTAGCTCCCCTTTTCAGATCTCTATTAAATTGCCTTTTGTTTTTTCTTATGTTTCATGTTACTGAGAACTGTTGTGACTTGTGTCTGCTTTCAGGTGCTGACTATGAAGGTGTCAGTACAGGCTGTGGCAGTGTGGGGGAAAATAGCTCCCTCTCACAGCATCACTGCTGTTATGATTACAGATGACCAGCAGACTATAGTTACGGGAAGTCAAGAAGGACAAATATGTCTCTGGGATCTTTCATCAGAATTAAAGGTTTGTATCCACTACAGACTTGTGCTATAGTCTGCCAAGTAGACAGATAGGAGTTTTATGTTTCATTATTAACAATGGGATAATCCAGATTTTCCTGTACTTAGATTAAGTTTTAAAGGTAGTTGTGGTATTTGTTACAGGAAGCTCATGAAGCAAGAAGTGTTGAAATGCCTATATGAGCAACCAGTTATTTGCAGACTTTGGAAAATTTTTCATAGGTTATCATGGTTTGATTATAATTTGAGGTGGTGTGTTGTGAGTAATGACAGCAAGTAGACATGCACAATCATCATGATTCTTATCTTGAAAAGTCTTTTTTTCTTTAACCAATTTCTGAGCATGGTCTGTCATTTTAAGGGGGAAAAAAACCCCACCCCAACTACTTATAAAAATAGAGCTTTCTACGAGGTTAGCAATGAAAACATTTGTAGAAAGATGGAAGAAATAAGATGACATGTATTGTTGGTATAATTAAGCTGCAAACCTCTTGGCATATTATTATTATTATTGCTTTGAATTTTGTATTTATTTTTCTGAGACTAGAACAGAATCAAAACAGTTCCACTTTTTTTATTCTGCATTTCTAGAACTTTGGTTCTATTCTTTTTGGATTTAGCTGTCTCATTAAGATACAGGTTGAAACTTTAGTTTGTGCTTTAATGGGGCTACCTTTTACCATTAAGACCATTGCATGCAGTGAAGCTAATCAAAGGGATTACTTAAACACATTGTATGAAACACATGCTTAAGAGCTTTGCTATATCAGTTCCCTTCTTCTCTACTGCTTCTGCATCATGCTGTAGGCTGAAGGCCAGAGATATTCTGCACATTGCCTGTTTTATAACATTTGGTGCTCCATAAATTCTTCAGAAGGTGCACTTTTTAGGCTACAGTGAGTACAAAGACTGCTCTTTATGCAAACTGCATAATCCATCCACATCTTTATACATTCCAGAAACATGACTGAAGAACATTAAGAGTATAAAGCAGACTGACAATTACTCAAACATCTACAAGTAGAATTTTCTTGCTTTTAGATGTCCTTAACTTGTATGGAAAATATTATGTTTAAGTTAATTGATTGTATTATTCTCCTAGATTTCATCCAAAGAAATTCTCTTTGGCCATACTGCTTCTGTAACGTGTTTGGCAAAAGCAAGAGAGTTTGAGAAACAACCATATGTAGTAAGTGCTACTGAAAATGGGTAGGTAACTGAATATTCAATTATTCATTTCTAAAGTCATGAAATGTATGGCAGGTGTAGGTCAGATTCTGCATTTGGCACGAGGTTTTTAATTTACTTCTATGATATGAAAAGGATAGCAGCTACTTACAATGACTGTATTGCTTATATATAATAGTCTAAGAGCTCATCTTTTGCACAACAGAAGGGTTTGACAGATTCACAGATCCAGTTATTCAGGAGGATTAATTGTTCAGAGGGTCAGCTAGGCCCCATTCAAAGGTAGAATAACAGGCTATTGGAGAGAATCAGCAGGTTCAGAAGCCTTTCAATATCGTGATGTTTTTTCTGTTCCTTCCTGAGCTCAGCCTTGAGAATTGAATCAGTGCAAGAGGCTAATGTACTCTGATCCAGGTTATGCTTGCTCAGTGAGTATGTATGGAAGCACAGAAAAGACTGCCCTTGAATAAAAGGCATATATGTTCCATGTCTTTTGTTTAAATCTAACTTGCTATTTTGGAGTATATCCTTTTAACGGGCTCCTGATATTGTGGTTCTTCTCTGTTGTGACTTGGCCCATCACTTGAGTCAAACTAATTTCTACAGCTCTGCTAGGTTAGCATTCAAGATTTTTTTCTCTCTGAATATTTGATAATCTTTTTAGCTGGGGTCTGAAGCCCATCTGTTTAGGATTTCAGCTGCTGAAGGGAGTTAGGGCTAACTTCTTACTTCCTTAAGGCCTTTCCTTTAAACAATTTTGCCTTGCTGCTTAATAATATTCTCATTTTGGGTTCATCTTTTCCAATTAGCAGGACAACTGTGTTAAAACCTCTTAGCACCTTAGGACTACTACTTGCTTACTGAGGGGCTTGTTTATCCTTTCCAGCTGCTAGGATCTCTTGATTCTCTCAATCATGTGTATACAAGAATGGGATAACTTGAACAAACTGATTCAGGCTTCTGAATCTTCAGAGGTTGGACTATCCCACTGCTCAGACAGTGGTGAACAATTCAGGTTGTTATGTGCAGAAAGGAGGACAAGAAGTCTATGGAGTTAGTTTTGTACTGGCCTCCTACATTCTGCTCAAGGGTTCAGAGGTGAAACTATTTTTCCATCTTAATTCTGAAGCTCTGTTAGTGCAGTACTGTTTTCAAATCATACTGGGTGAAAAGATACTGTATTTCGAAAAAGCTGGGGTGAAGTGTTAAGAAAAAAACCAGGGGGTTTGGTGTAGACATACCATACAGAAAGATGTTCACATCCAAAAGGTTCTGCCTCTGAAGGGATTGTTTGGGTTGCTTGGAATGTGTATATGTAGGACTGAATGATCTTCTGGCCCCTTTACATGTTCACTTTTACTGAATTAACTGCTGACTTCTCATCTGTATTACATAAGGGTAAAGCATCCATCACTGATTCCTGGAAGGTTACAACGTGAAGTTGAGATAATTACAAATAGGGTGCCTCATCTTCAGGAGATGCAGAATTGTTTGAACTGCATTTTCTGACCTGAGAATCATTCACTTCTGCCATTTTCAAGGCTCCATCTCCTTGTATGGAGGGTGGAAGGAATTGTATGGAAGATGTTACTCTTCCCTCATCCCACTTCATAATCTCTTCAGTGTTTGTATAACTGACATTTCCCAGAAGGATGAGTATTGAGCAGGGGTTTTTGTACTTTTTATATGGAAATCTATAAATTAATCCATAATGATTCAGAAGTTCTTACTGATTTCCCATGCATGTGTATAGTAAATGCTGTAGTACAAGTTTATCAGCACGTGGTATCTCTCCTTGTTAGTACACACACTAAATTCAGTGCAACATGCAGAAGCTGAAGCTATATTCTTGGTCTCATTTGTGCATGTTTGCATGCATGTATCATTGTAATGTAGCTCAAGCAGTTAATTGTCAGTCTGATATAGACAAGGAGAAATTAACGTGCAGCATAAGCATTCTGTTTAAGTTATGACTCTTGGTCTACCAACTCTGATGCTACGTTACAGACGTGTAATTTCGCTGTTCTTGCTCAGCTCAAAAATATAAATGAAGTAATATTTTTAGATTAACAAAATGTGAAAGCGTGTAGATAAAAATGTAAATCACTAAGTGGTGTTTCTGATATAATAAATTGTTTTTCCCCAATCCGGTCTTTAAGTCCTCACACAGAAGATGTCTTGGAATGTAACTTCAGAAGTCATAAAATGATTGTTTCAACTGTGGAAATACTGCTTGCTGTTTAAATAAAATCTGAAGGTATCAAAGTTTAACATTTGATTGCTGAACTGTGACAACATACCTCATTTACATCATCTAATTTGATCATGTTTCTGTTGCACTCTAGTCCTATAGAATGTTGAATAACGTCTAGAAGGGGAAGACTGGTTAATGCGTTTCTGACAAACATTAACCTTAAATGTAATTAAGCATAGCTACAATGTTGCGTGGTCATTTGCGTTGTCAGGAGGCAAGTGCTGTCTCAATAACGGGTTTCGGGAATAGCCTCATGGTGGCACTGTTTCTTCTTAAAAGAAGTTGAGGTTCCTCTCAAGTCTCAAAAACTGAAGTCTGCTGCGACAGAAGATGCGTTATGTTTTTCAAAACGTGTGGTTTAAGTTCAGTGAAATGAATCACTTTCAGAAGGATGTAGTTCCAATGACAGATAGTTACAGTGATGCCTTGACGAGCTGTAATGGCAGTATACCTACAATTTGTTGTAGACCAGAGCTGGCCTTAAAGTCAGGTTTGTTGCAGGGCAGCAGGGTGTAATTGCCAAAACAAAAAGAAGCAGATACTGTATGTCATCCCCTGCTAATGACCACAACATTTCTTACCCAGTAATCTGTAACAAAAAGCCACATAAACGACCAGACTGCACTTAAGTACACCACTAAAGAAAAAATTGGTGGTACAAAATTATTCCAGCCAATTGAGTGGAAATGACAGAGAATAATATGAAGTTATCTTTGGCAGGGAGATGTGTGTTTGGAATGTCACTAGTGGACAGTGCATTGAGAACGCAAAGCTTCCTTATAGGCATACAGCCATCTATGTAAGTATAGCTACTTTTCATGGAATATCTTTGCTCATTACAAGAGGAGCTTTTCTTTTTTTATCATGATATATTTCAGAAACATACAATTTTAAATGTATAGATTATAACATGCTTAATAGGAGAGGGGGGAAAAAACCCTGGTTTCAATATAAGTAGTTTTATGTTTATTTCTCCCTTTTTGACTTCCTTCGAAGAAAAGAACTGAGGCTTATGTTCCCCTGAAGTAATTAAATAAAAATGATTCTTTTTAAGCTGCAAATGTTTGGAATGCAGTATCAATTAACTTACTTTAAGGTTTGGTCATTGGGTAGCAAAGTGAAACTGTCTTAATCTTTACTCTAGTCCTGTGTTAAAATTGCATGGAAACTACAAGTTTAATACTGGCTTTATGGCGATGTATTTTTAGAAGTAAAAGCGGTCTAGCCAAACATTGTGACGCAATCTGCTGAAGGTCTTTGTTTCAAGTGTTTGAAAGGTTTTGATGCCTAACTACTGACCTCCAAAAGACTGCTGCTCTGCCTCGCTTCCAAAGATACACTTTCATTCATTGCAGAACTCGGACAGATCACTTATTTTCAGAGGCCAAATTGCTTTAAGTATTACTTCAGATAATTTCAAGTGTCTGCTTTGAACTGTATCCAGGTATACTAGGCATCTAGATGTTGGAGTGTGAGGGTGTGTTTGAAATACATGTATGTATATGATTGAGTAGCCCAGCGTATATGGATTTGATTCAGTGAGATGGCTCATTTCTGGATATATTAGAAAAGCAGCTCAGGGCTCCTAGGTTAATTACAATGCTGTCTTTCTTCAGTGAGGAAGTCTAGGGTGGAACTAAGCCTCCAAATGATGAAAATCTGGGACCTCTTGTGACTCAAACCGTGGCCAAATTCAGAATCCAAATGTTTTAAAGCTTCCAGAAAAAACAGTGTTTTTCATGACACTGTTTTGGTTGACATGATGACTTCACATGTAGTTGTTAATGATGAAGAGAGAAAGCTTGGGTAGATGACCAAATAAAAATTATAGAAGAAACACTTCTTAATAAATGTTTTTACATATGTGTGTGTATATATTAAAAAAAGCATAGACTGTTAAGAAGTTATGCTTTAAACATATGCACAAAAATTATATATTTATTCTCTTTACATGTGCAAGTATATGCATACACAAAAGAACTTCAATTATAATGTAACAGAGGTGTGGTATGATCTGCTTTCTGATACTGCTTAATTAGATTTTAATAGTTAGTTTTGGGTACTTCTGCAGAACAGGAGGCAGATCTGACCTAGCTGAATATCTAACATTCTCTGTATGTTTTTGTGGAGATCAGAGGTAGAATCTTCTTTCTTACCCTTCAAGTAGGAAAACCAAATGCTTTTAGGAAATTTTTACTTCTCCTCTATTAAAAGTAAGCTAAACCTAACTTTGGCTAGATAACTATTTTTGTTCTACAACTTGGGCAAGATGGCTAAATGAAAATAGGAACATGTAACAGGAAAACGGTCTTAGGAAGAAGACCAAATGTTGCTAGGAGGGAAAACTATTCTTAAAATGTAACCTTTAGGTATTTGTAATAAATTGGGCTTTTTGTGAGGGTTTTTTGGAGGATGGAGGTTTTTTGTTAAGCTAGTTTATTTTTTAGTCTGTTGTAGTTTTTGTTGTTCCATGGTAAATGATTGCTTGGGGTGTAATAGTACGTGAGAGAATATAATTTCCTACAGAATGTTGTTGTCTAGAAGGCTTAGTTCACACTTTTTTTTATTTTTTGATAGCATCACTATTTAAAATCCCTGCTTTATTTTTAGTTAATGTTTTAAACTTTAATTAAACTACTAACCTATCTGGTCTAGTAGGTACCTTTTGTTCAGCATACATGATTCAGCTATGAATGCCAGATGTCAAGCAGTGCAAAATGAGTATTTGCTGTTTGAAATGAAGTTTAACACCAGGGTCAGCTCTTAACTATTTGTGGATCTTAACCAGAGTGGGATTTTCTCAGAGGACTAACTGTCTATACAAATCTTCCACATCTAGCCTAATTTAAGAGTAACAGTAATTACAAATAGTTTCTACTGCTAAGTATTTCTGCCTCTAATTCCTAATATCTGTGGAGATACTTGTTCCTATTCCCAGTTATTTATGCTTCTTTTGTTTTCAGGCTTCAGTTAGCTAACTGATTGACCAAGAATTATCAAAGCAAAACTGAATGTACAAAGAACTTGTAGGAAACGAGGCAGAATTTTCTGTCTGTCTGATATTTTTTTCTGACTGCATGGTTGTTCTCTTAACTTGAAGGATAGTACGTACTTGTAAATTCCATTTGAGGTTGCTGCTTATACATTTATAGCAATTATGTGTACAATTGCAGATAGATCTTACACAAAATGCAAATGTCCTTGCATATATAAAACATGTAGCAAAAAAGAAATCTTCATAGTCACTCTGCACTGCTGTCATCTCTGTTCCATAGTACTTTGCTATGTGTCTTTTTGTATCTACATGATTGTTGAGAAAGAATGAATCTTCTGGACACTGGAGCATTTAATGTCAAAATGAAGACTATCTCATCATGGAATAGAAATTCTTCTTGGAAAATAATGGAAAAATAATTATGAAAATATTTATTATGGATCTTCTGCATTTTCCCCTGAATTATTCATCTCTATGTACTCCTTGATAACTGGAGCTTTATCAAGTATTTGGAGAGAGACAAGGCCTCTCGGAGAAACAAGTCTCAAACTGTTTAGCAATTTATAATGGAAGTTAACACCTTGATTGCTTCTAAAAATTCTAGTATTAGGGCAGGGCAGATACTGCTTTCAGTATGAAGCACATCTAAGCTGTATTCCTATGTTAAATTGATATATATATGTTAAATACTTGTGTCACTAGCAAAATTCTGTATAGTCTCGCATATGCAGTAGTCAGTAATGCTATAAGTTTTGATTATAATTCCAAGTATGACATGCATAATACGAAAAATGTGTGCCAATTTGTGTAGCTCTGTATGCTGACTCTCTTCTTTCCATTTGTACAGTATTACCATTGCTCATTCCGAATGACAGGTGAAGGCTGGCTTCTTTGTTGTGGAGAATATCAAGATGTTCTTATTATTGATGCTAAGACTTTGGGTGTTCTTCACACTTTATCATCATCTCAGTCTTCTGATTGGATAAATTGTATGTGTATTGTACACTCTGCAAGAATTCAAGGTATACATTGTAGATGTATTTATGTAGGCCAAGTAAATTGTGATAAAATACTTCTGTATACATAGTACAATACTACTAGATTTAATATCCAATCATGTTTTACAGAGTTCTTATGTACAAGATATTAACATTTTATTGGCAGCGCTTGAGGTGTTTGTAATAGTCCTAATGCTGGTCATGCCTCATTTAATGTTTCTGAAAGAGAAAAACAAGCAGCCTCTACACTGGTTGCAAGCAGCTCATTTCTTGGCTATAAATACAAACTAATTTTGTAATATTGGGGGAATAAAGGACACAAACCCACTGTTCTATGCCTGCTATTAAAATGTATCTGATTGGATGAAATAATTATTCACTACTTGCTTGCATGTTTTGTCTTTCTGTACACCAATTGGTTATTTTTGTGTAAAATTAGTATTTTATCTAAACAGTGTCCTGCAGAATCCATGTTTTAGTGCTGTATAGAACACCAGCATCTATGCCAAGGTTCTGTTTTGGCATTAGGTGCTGTTTGAACTTGGTTTCAAGTTGACTGTCTCACTGTTAACTTTTCACAGAAGACTCATTGGTTGCAGTGTCTGTAACCGGAGTTCTTAAAGTGTGGGACCTATCTTCGTCTTTGAATAGCATACAGGTAAGTTTGTATGAGGTGTGAAACAGTAGTTTGAATGTTGACATGAGTGTAGTAGTGTTCTCAAGTGAAGGATACATCGAAGCAGAATATGAATAAATTAATCTTCTGGATATATATTAAACAAATTGATTAATTTTGTCACAAAATTCTGAAAACACACCCTCATATTACTATTTAAAATCAGGTGGGCTATTAGACAGCTCTTGCCTTGACAACTGCAATGTCTCTTGCCCAGGCTTCTTGTCTTCCCATGTTTCATGATGCTGAAGTTGTAATGCTTTCCTGTTGTCCTGATGATGTCACTCCATTCTCTTAACCCCTTCACTCTGTCCTTTTAAACTCAAGGCTCCTCAAAATCAGTCTTGGTATTCCCTCTTCACCCTTGTTACTTTCTTTAAAATGGTCCTTTAGACTTTATTTTCTTCTGTCTGTTTCTACAATGCTGTGTTCACTTGGGAAAGACTTCCTATGTGAAGAGCCCTATTTCTCCATCTTCAGCTATGCTATTCTGTACCAACTTTTCCATGTTGATACTCTCAGCAGCTGTCACTTGACATGCAGAAGTGTTAGAATTAGAATACAGTGTAGTGGGTTTGAATTAAACTCTGAGAGCTAGATTCACAAAGGGACCTCTGTCTTACAGCTGAGTACTATGAATCATCAACAGAAATGGCAAAATGTCAACAATCTTCTCTGAACACCCGTAATAGATTACTGCCTTGCTCGATAAACTGCAGTGCATGCTGCAGCACTACTTGTTAACGGGTAGAATCAGGCCCCTCAGGAGAGTCTGTCAAGGTTGATACCATACTAGTGCTTTTGGTTTATCTGAAGTGGGTTTTTTGGGTGGGGTGAAGTGGGTGTCTTTTTCAACATTCCTAGGAGAAGAAATACTATCATGCTGTAGAAATTCTGGGGACTGGAACAACTGATTACAGACATCAGAGAAGCATATATGATACAGTGCCATCCTTTAACTGCCTGGGGCTTTCTTTTAGGAAGGGAGGAGTGCAGAGTTAGTAACAATCAGGCTACTTTATATTTAAAAGAGCAGTATTTTAACAAATATTGTTGGATATAATCAGAATTAGAGCTGCAAGTTGTAGTGAGACAGTGGTTTGCAGTTTGATAGCCATGATTCAATGACCAGCATACTTCTCCCTTGAGTTGTTTTGATACTGTTGGTATCTTTACAAAACAGAGGATGTCAGTGATATAATCAATAATTAATAAAAATAATCCTAATATAATAATTTTGAGCATGATGGCCTTTGAGAAGTCTGTTATTCACACAAGAAGGGTGAAAACATATGTTTTTAAACCATCCGTACATTCAGCTATATAAAGCTAAGAAAATTAATTACTTTTCTACTACATTTTAGAGTTGTTAAGTTTAAATAAGACATATGACAACACCATATGTCTCAGACTGTCCTGGTTGCAACAAGGATGAGAGGGAAAGCAGACTATTCATTAGCCATTCTGAATCTGATACTGTCAGTTTATAGGTGGTTGTAGCTATATTTTTGACGGAAGAATACTTAACAGTTATTCATTACAGCAGATGCTACTTATGACCTACCTTTAATCCTTCTCCATATTCATTATCACTTCTTTAAGTGAGATCAAGGTCTGAACCATGCTGAATGTCTTCTGTTTACATGGTACTTTGAACTTTGCTGTCTTTCTGTCTCACTTCTAATTAAGAATTATATGTTGCTTTGCATTTTGAAAGTGTATGTTAACAGGGTTATTTTCAGTGGGTTGTTTCTATCCAAAAGTAAAAGCTCAGATATCTAGAATAAATCTTACGGCTTTCTTCCCATGTGCTATAAAGGAGAGACAAAGCGTGTGTGAGAAGGAATCAAAATCTCTGGACTGTATAAATTGTCGAGCAGTACGGTTTTGTACTTACACTGAAAGGCTCCTTCTAGTTGTGTCCTCCACATGCTGGCAGGTACATTATTGAGCATTATACTTTATTTTAATTATGTTAATAATTTTGAAAAGTTAATGTCACTTTTACATGCAGATACTTGTTTTTCTCCTCAGCTTAAAGAAAATTTTCACTAATTGTCAGATATAATAGTGCACTGTATCCCTTCTCTACTTATCTTAATTGCCTGACTGAGATGAGGTGTTTATTTTTTATTAATGTATTTCTGCTTTAAAAGTTTAACATGAAATTGGCTGGGTAGAAAGGGGATTACTTTCAGTATTAGACAGCTTTAGAAAGGGGATTACATTATTAGTTTTAGAGAACTGGATGCATTATAGTCCCCTGCACAGTGCATTTCAAAAGGAGACAAAGATACACAAAAACTGTTTAAGTATGACAGAAGTAATCACAGTTGGCAAGCCCTCAGTAACCCAGGGGCCTTTGTTCCTTCAGGGCCAATAGCCTGAGTTCCACTAATAGTAGCCAACAAAACTAAAGACCCCAGACTATATAACATTTTCTTGTAGATGTAAAAAATCATCATCTAGTTACCGAAACCATTATTAGTTTAAATTTCGGTTGAACTGATCTTTACTGTTAAAATGCTGTATTTCTTTTTCCTAGTGTTATGACATTCCTCTTAAAATAATCCTGAGCTATTAGTGCAACATATGTACCTGATCCAAACACCACTGTGGGGGTGGGGGATGTGGAGAGGCAGGCAGACAGACAGCAGTGACAGCAATTTCATGTACATCTGAGTCAACTTTGAATAATACAATTTTAGGGTATCCTTGAGATTTCTCTTGGGCTATTTAAAAAAAGTTTCTACAAAAAAACTGATAAAGAAATTCCATCAATAGAATGGATAGGCTTTTCAGGGAAAAAATGTGTAACATGCATTGTTTTAATTTCTATGATGTTTTTCTGTAGAGGTGCATGTTTCTTGTAATATCTCCATTTGCGTTTGAATGCTTAAATTTTACTGTTTAAAGTATTGCTATAGATACATAAGTCATGTTGGATTTCCAGTGTTTGTTTCAATGAATTTAAAGCTTTAAAGCAAATTATGATGATCTTAGTCCTGAATTAGAAAGTATGTGGTATGTAGCATAGCAGAGATTGACATCTGTGTTTAGAGTGGCTCCTTAATTCTACAGTAATGAAAATAGAGCAAATTAGCTAGAAATTAGCTAATTAATAGTAATTAGCTACAAGTAATTTGTAGAAATTCTCATTCTGAAATCTATTTCCTCACACTGCTGGAATAAATTATAAAAATATGGCTATGAATACTCTCTCTATGAGGCCACTAGGAACATGAACAAGCAGACAATATCCTAGGTTGCCCTAGTCATATCCTGTTTCAGCTTAAAATGGGAAGGTCAGAGGAAGCAAACAAGGCATAAGTTTTTTTACCAGCTTTAGAAATGGAAATGAAAATTCTTGCAAGTGAAGGGGATTGTATGTTCTTTGCTTTTAATTAATTTGTGAAAAAGAAATCTCCGCTCCCCAAAGAACAACAGAAAAAGTAACCTTTAAGATATGTGCTGTGATTATGCCAGCAGATCATCTTTTAAAGAATATAGACAGAAATATTTATTGCTTCTGTTGAAGTCTTCAATGTCATATTTGTGCTAAACTCATTATTTATCTCTTCACAGGAAATTAATAGTCCAGTAAATAATAATAATGAATACAAAGCAAACCAAGCTAAATCCCATCCAAAATGTCCTAATGTAACAGAAGGCTCTAATGCTGCTTTTATTGGCAGTTTCTTTGTCTTCGAAATACATGGTTTGATTCTGACTTTGCAGTAGTCTGATAGTTGAAAACTGCTTTGGCTTTAAAAGACATAGTCAAACTACAAAGAGTCAAGCTAATGTTCTATTTATTAATCCATTGCCCCAAACCAGCTTGAATTAAAACTAATGTGCCAGTACTATTTGTTTATATTTTATTGTTTTTCTGAGCTTAGGTCTATGACTACTGTGATTTCTCCTTGCTTTGTACTGAGTTCTGTAAAAGTGGTCAGTGCTTTGCTGGTGGAGAAGTACTAGCAGCTTACAGACTTATCATCTGGACAGAAGATGGCCACAGTTACATCTACCAGCTGCTAAACAGGTGGGCTCAGATGGGAAATTCACACAAAAAGTTCAGGTACAAGATGAACTCTGGGAGGTTTATTATGGAAAATCTCTGCATGTTGCAAATGATCAAAAACCAGAACAAAACCACTTTGGCACTCAAAGATTTACGCTGAGTTTGACAGCCCTCAGTCTTTGTTTGACACAGCAGGGAACATAGGAATAAGATTAGCCATGTAGAACTTGGGCAGCTGGTGCTGTGATTTCAAAAAGTCGCTTGTAATTACTTATTTGGTAACTTCTAATTGAACTTGTGAATCTTGGATGTTACTGTTCTGCTTTCTAAAAAAATATGACGTTCTAAAGCTTTTAACTTTTTTTTTTTTTTTCAAATTATGCAGTAGGCTTTCTAAAAGCATATATTCTGCTGATGGGAAAGTGATGAAAGAAACTGTTTATCCTCATTTACTCTGCTTTACTGGTGTGAAGGAAAACAAGGTAAAGTCATGAAGGTTTACAGTAAGCTTCAAAATTTCATTCATTATTTGTTTGCAGTTACCTGAATGATGCCTAAAAATTGTTGAATTCATCAACAGATTTAATTGTTCTGTGAAAACAAAGAGCAAGACTTCCCTTCATTTTAAAATTTTTACTTAACTTGCAGATGCTTATAACATGTCTTTGTCTTAAATTCTAGCAATATTTACTTTTTTCATGTGGCAAAAGATTCCAGTGCTTTCAACTATAGATAGGCTAATTGTTGAAGTGATGTTTTTTCTAATGTTAGCAAAAAGTTCAGAACTTTTTTTTTAAGTTACATGGTCTAAAATAGCTTTAGAAGCTTTTACTTTTATGTCTGTAAAAAAAAAAAAAAAAACAACCAAAAAACAACTGAACAACAAAAGAGCCAACCCACAAGCAAAATGTAAGCAAGTCGCTTAGTTCTTGTTTTGTTAAGAAATACATGCATGTTTTGGTGTAGCTACATAAATATGTTGCTTCCCATATGTATCCATCCTAAATTAAAGGAGGTTGAATATGTGACACTTCATCCATAATACGGTGAGCAGACTGACAGTACCCACAGTGCATAAAATTAGACACACATGACTTCAGAACCATGGCCTGTACTTGAAAAAGCCTCTAAGATCAAGAAAAGCGGAAGCTGAAAAAGTAGGTGATCTTTATACTTCTGATTGAGAATTCATGTTTAGCCAAGCACATCATACCAGTTTCAAATATAGAAGTTACTGCTTAGACAAAGTAGCACAAGCAGGCTCAGCTATGTTGGAAAACCTGCAGCTTGACTGACTTTTTGAGTAGTTCTTTGTGTGACCACAAAGACATAGGTAAGGAGAAACAGTTAATTTAAAGAGTAAAAAAATTCTTAGAATTAAGTAGGAAAAAATAAAAATCAGTGGCAGGGGTTCTTACTTTGGCAAAATGGAGCCAAAACAAATATAACACTTTTTCTGTAGCTTTGGTTCTTGTTTTCTTGCTAAATCTTATCACTAATACTGTTTATGAAACAGTAATCATTGGAAGATATGGATTTAATCACTGCCTGCAGTTGCATTAGTTTTATGTATATATGCATGAGACTGAGACCTAAAACAGGTCTTTAAACAGTTTCTGAAAATATGCAAGAGACACATTTTTACTTGTAGCTGACTAGAAACACTGTCAAATCTATGACTGTGTAAGGTTTTTCAGTGTTCTTTTTTCTTTCTGTTGATAACTATAGGCTCTTAGAAAGTATTTTTGTTGCATACTCTTGTGAAGCCTGACAGATATAATTTTCAGTTGAAGGGCAATAGCACAAGCCATTCAGTGTTTCCCCCAAATGCTGTGATATAAAATCAGATAACTGCTGAAGGATGCCAAAAGATCAGGTAGCATGAAGGAAAAGAAAAAGCCAAAACACATGGCTTGGCAAATTATAGGGTTGTAGTGGTGGTAGGAAGCTCATACATGCTTCTCCCAAAATGTATGCATTTTTGAAATAATATCACCTGCCCTTTTCTAATATATCTGCTTTAATATTTACCTTACTACTAACAGATATGTGAGACAACAAAACTGCCAATGTGGCGATCTGTCTTGATCTTCATTCTTAGATAATAAACTGAACTGCATTGCAGTACAGTTACTTATTGTGGAATTTACTCCCAAACTTCAATGTTGCAAATAAGATATATCCAGCATATGGGGATGTTATTAAAATATCTTGAAGGAGCAAACAGATTCAATCTGTGTACACTACCTAAGTAAAGATGATGTGTGGAACAAACCTGTTTGTGCTGATGACCTTTCATCCCCACTTTCTGCAGTACACGGTGTGCTGTTGGGTTTTTTTGGTGTGGGTTTTTGTGTGCTCCTGCACATATCTTCCCAGTTTACTTTCATGCAAAAATGATCCTGATTGGATGCTCCAAGATAACTCCACAACACAAACACTTCCAAAGTACATGCCTGGTGTAAACTCTAATATACTAGTGTAGAAATACCTGGAGTTTCCTATTTTTCTTGACTTCTGTGGGAGTTTTGAGCAATTAGAAGCTTCCCCTTAGACATCTCACCTGTTTTTATAATAGTTGAGAATAAAGCTTATGTAACAACTAAGCAGGATGTTCTTGGCAAGTCACTGGTAGATTATCATGTAGTTTGGTTGTTACTGATGTGGTAATATAGAATTATCTGTGGTGCTATGCTTATGGACAAAGAAAGCCTACAGACTTCTAGTCTTCATGGGAGAATAGAAACATGGTGTTTGTTAAAGATAAATACACTGTAATAAGTTTTAGCATTGACTAAATGAAACTAGATACCTGTCAGTAAGTCTGTTTATCAATTATATTGTATGTCTGTAGTTCTCTTTCCAGATGACTGAATGATGGTGTTTTAGACTATTACCTATCTACGTAAAAGCATAATTCTTACCTTTCATTATTTGTAGCAATTTAAACTAGCATGATCACAGTTTTACTGAATTTATTTTAATTTGAAGATTATCAGTTTTTCACTGCATCTTTCTCAGCCTGATCTTGGTACTTATGCTGCTTTTTTTCATATTTTTCAATAGTATCACTGGTGATACTATTGATAGATTCTCCATTTAGAGACAGTGAACCTAGGGAGCCCTCCCATTCCACTTTTCCGTTTGGGATGTAGGCTTAGCCAAGCATACTGGTAAAGCAGAGCTGATCTTCAAGAGGCTTGCACCAAGCAGAGTAGACCTGGTCAGAGCAGGAGTTAGGGACAGGTGAGGATTCAACCATTGTTTTATGTTTCTACAGCTTTTGGTGTAAAAACAAAAACAAACAAACAAAAAAAACCACCCACACCACAAAAAACCAAAAAACCCCACAAACAAAAAACCAAAAAAACCACCCTTTGAATTTGCAATTATTACATTACTTTAACAGCTCATTTGTATCAGAATAATTATTTCCTGTTGTTTTGACAGAGTTTTCCTTTTGTCATGGGCTTTGTGAATGAAAGGAAGGAGCCTTTCTATAAGGTTCTTTTTTCTGGTGAAGCTTCAGGAAGAATCACTTTGTGGCATGTTCCTGATGTCCCTGTGTCAACATTTGATGGTTCGCCAAAAGGTCTGGCAATTCCGTGCCCTTGATACAGTCCTTTTAATGATGTCTTCAAGTCAATTTTAATGAAAACTTAAATTCTCATGGAAATATTTTCACAGTAGAAGGTGATGCTCATTCATTCATTGTGTGATGATTGCCTGTAGTTAGGAGTGAGACACTAACAAAGATGAGTGTCTAGAAAATCTTCACGGAACTGAACATATAAATGTTCTATTTCCTTACCATCTGCCCATAAATGTTCCTTTACCATGTGTCATGAAAATTTTCTTAGCTGGGCCTGCTTAAGGTTGTTTATGGAGAAGTATAAAAGAAAGGATTTAGTGAGATGTGATCTAATATTGGAATAGCAACTGCTGACTTTCCATCTTTAGGCTGCAGGAAGGATAGCTAAGGAAAATGATAAAGAGATGAAAAAATATATTTTGCTTTAGATGTTTATGGTTTTTAATAATAATAAAAAATCCTAAACACTTCTGATTTTCTCCCCCCACCCCTAGAGATCCCAATTACAGCAACATGGAGTATTCAAGATAACTTTGATAAACACCGTTCAATGTCAGAGGGCATTATTGATCATCTTTGTGCATCTAAAGATGGAATCAAAAGTGCAGTTGTCAGTTCCTCTGTATACATACCCAGTCTTGATAAGCTCGTGTGTGGATGTGAAAATGGGAGAATTTTTGTAACAGTAGGTTTAAAAACTGCAAGAGCAAGACTTTTGGAAAACATCTCTTCTGTGAAAGGTGAGTTTTAACAATTCTTGTTCAAATTCATCTTAATCAAGCATGGAAGATTGCATACTTCTGATATCCCCTTCAGTGATCCCTGTAAAAATTCTTTGAAAAACAGGTGTGATGGTCAGGGATAGAATGAGCAAAACGGAAGATTATGATGCTCTCTCTCCTTCTGTAGCTGATATGTTAGATCACAGCTTAGTACTACCAAGGTACTTTGCACTGTTAGGACTCCTGGAATGGCTGTTGGAATGGAGCCACCTGGAAGTGAGATATGTGGTATTTCATGATGTGGGCGGTAGTCATCTTTGTCATTTTTGCCTCTAAAAAGTCATTCTGCTGAAGGAATAAAAACAGTAATCTCTGTAGATGAAATTCAGAGTAAAGACCTTTGCCCTCCCTGTTAAGAACATGTCCAAATTTCTTTGATCCTCATGTAAAGGATTGTTGTATTTAATTTTTTGAATCTCCTGACTTTCAGCAAATATAGACTTTGAAATATAGAACCCCTATTCTTAAGGAACAGAAATAATTTATGTATCATCTTGTTCCAGATAATCTACCTTATAAGGTTCTGAATGGTCATAGTAGCAGAGTCACTTGTTTACTTTATCCTCATGATAAATCGGTAAGATTTGATCCAAGCTGGCTGTTATCAGGGGGCCAGGATTCTGTCGTGATCTGCTGGGATATATTTACTGGAGACATCTTACACCAATTTAGTCTGCAATCTGGTCCAGTGACAGAGCTCTTGCGATCTCCAGAAAACTACAGAGTAAGTGAAAGCGTAACAAATAAAGTATAAAAAAAAATAATAATCTATATACATGTGTGTATGTGTATATACATATGAGATAAAAATCTATCTGGCAATGCTTTTATCCTGCAGCACTTTATTCTTAATTTACATTCGCTTAATTGTATTGCTTGAAAGTTGCTTTTAATTTCAGGGGGTTGATTTCTTGTTGGGTTATACCTACAGTGATTTAGAAAAAATGATCCTGAACCAATGATGTATTATATTGAAGCACTTGACATTGTTTGCCACTTTTTATATCATGATTATCAATCTGTATGTTATTCTGATTATCTCCTAACTTCTGAAGTTGAAAAGTGTAATCGGCAAGGCTAGGGGTTTGAACATAGTGAGAAAAGATTTGGACCAGTAGTATTTTAAGCTAAATTTGTATGCTTGATTTTGGTTCCTGACACATCCTTGTTAGCCGTTGCATGTAGGCTTTTGTGGTTTATGAGATTGGAATAATTTCAGGTGTTTTTCTTTAAGTGAATTTTGAAGTAAAAATTAGAAGACTTACTGTACTCTGAATGCTCTATGAAATTTTGATGAACATGTTCTGTCCCCATGGTATTCCATGGGGCTGGGCTTTAATCTTTTTCTCCTTAGAAGCCTGTGAAGACATAGTTGATACTTATGGTTGACTTAGCTCACTTATGAGCCAACACGAAGTAGTTCAAAAGATGTTTTGCAATGGCTTAAGTTCTTAATGCTTGTAAGGCTCCCTTTAGCCCTTTTTCTGGAAACTAGTTAGAATTTAAAGCCTGTTTGGGTGGTGTTTTGGTTTTCTTAACAGGGCTGAATTTGTACATAAGGGTGAATTCCTTCATGTGTCACCAAAAATTACTTGCAGGAAAGGAATGCTTTGCTGAATCAGGTCCATAGAATGTGAAATGCAGTTGTAACATACCCAGTTTTTCATTGGAAATACATTGCTCTTGGCTTTTGTGTCATAAGACCTGACATAATTTTCTATCACGCAAACAGCAGTTTGGTTTAAAGGTTAATTTTTTTACTGCTTTCTCTTTTAGGATGACACTTACTCTATATTTGGTTATATAATTACAGCTTTGATAAGCCAAGTATTATGAATAAATGTTATTAAAATTAATATTTTTTTTAATTTGAAAAATCAGAGGAGATTATATGTTTTCCTGTCAGGAGATCAGTTGTACAGCTAGCCTGTTAAAAACAAGTTGGAGATGTGGGCTGAAATAAAACAGAGTTTTCTAAAATGGGTGTTTTCTGGAATAGAAATCGCTGGGCAACTTTTACCAGGCTTGTTCAAATGATATGGTTATGACTGGGGTTACAGTATTGAAACTGAAGTTCTTTATGCTTTGCAGTTAAAAGACAACAATATAGTGTGCTGCGTGTGCAGTGATCACTCAGTAGCAATTTTACACCTTCAGAAGAGAGTATGTCTCTTACATGCCAGAAAGCATCTGTTTCCTGTGAAGAAGATAAAATTTGACCCTCTTGAAAATCTGCTAATTGTTGGATGTGAAGATGATTCAGTTTATATCTGGGAAATTGAAACAGGTAATAACAACAAAAAAAAAATTCCCCCTGTGTTTACTTTCCTGCAGTTTTGTTTGTTTGTCATGTTGTGTTATACAAACCTAATTTATAGAAGACCAAAGCAGAAATGCTAACATGTTGAATATATTTATAGAGTTTAAACGTTATATAAAAAAGCAAGAAATAAAGACTTCATGTGGCTCCAGGTATGTCACTAATAAAATAAATAGCTTAAGTCAGATCCTAACAATCAGATGATTAGCTGACATTGCAGTGAGCAGAGTAGAATATTTTTGGAAGCTATAAATAAAGCTTAAGTTATTCTCTTTAGTTATTAAAAAGAAAGAAATTGAGTCCTAACAATCCTAAGTTAGACCATGAAGTGTTCTGCTTTCTTCAGCAAAATCATAATTTGAGAAACCTTTTGAGTTAATTGATAATCAGTTAATAGTGGAAGATAATTGCAGAGCTCACAACTGTGTAGTTAAACTAAAGCTGAGTGTTTCAGGTTAAACGGTAGATTCCCAGGTGATTTGAGTGTACAATGCTGATTTCACAAGGGGAATAAACATCGTTATTTGAACTCTGACAGACAGAACTATTAGAAGCTGTAATGGTACTATATATTACAATACAATGTTTTCATGTGATTCAGAGCCATGTGTCTGGGGGTGGCGGGAGGGGGTGGGTGGGTGCATAATGAGTCTAGAACCACTGAAATGCACAGCATATTAATGAAAACAGTTTTACTAATGTAACTCTTGAGATCGCACTTTACAAGTTATTACAACACACTGTGTAGGCTGTCTGCTTTGGACAAAAGTCCCTTTTCTTAAAGTACAAAACATCTGTATTTAGTGAAGAAGTTGGCAAAATGAGCACAACATAAATTAAGTCTGTTACGTTAGTAAGCTATTTAATATCATTAATCTGGCATAGTAAATGCCTTCTGGTACTTAGTTTTTTTTTTTTCTGAAATGTACTGAATTGCTGCTTTAAATAAATTTAATTTATTCCAAACTTTTATCTAACAATATAGTCAGTTAAAAACCATAGTTCTACACTGGTGTTCTCCTACAGCTAGTCAAAAATAGGAAGCTCTTTTATAAAGTGCTCATATTTTTGTATTGTAGTTTGAGATTTAAAAATTCTTTTAATCTTTTTTGTTCAAAAATATCAATAAAAAATTGAGGTGGTGTGACTGGTAGATTGTATGTAGTGTTGTACTTATTTTCTTGGTTGCCTTATTGTTGCTGAGAGGGTATATGACAGTTTGGCTTAGAATTTTAGTTTTAGTTGCACTGTTGGGGAAAAAAAAATACAAGGTCCCAGTTTCAAAAGTAAATACTGGACCCTGAGTTAGGGTGCTCTAAACTTATTATCCTGCTTTTATTAGTAGGTCTTTCCTGCTTAACTTTGAATTTTCTTTTCTGGTGAATCTAAGATTATGTGTAGTCTACAATTTATGTAGATGCATGATATTACAGTTCTCAGTGCATTTTGTCCAGTCAGGTGGAGGCATGGGTTCTACCCTTCTGATCAGTCCTCTTTCTGGAGGGTTTGTGGGTCTCTTCTTACCTTGTCATTCCTTTAATTGCTTCCTTTTACTAGTCGCTGTTGGCACATCTGCAATATTGCAAATTACTTTCCTCTTTTACCTCTAAAAGGAAGAATGTTTCCTCTACAGTGTGTTCTGTTCCTAAAGGTATTACTAGATCTCATGATTACTTCCAGCCTGTAATGACAGCATGCACATTTTCCAGGCGAATAGTATTTCTGCTCCATAATTATATCTACCCCATACTTTAGCATAATGTAAATAAAACAGCAAAAATGAGAAATTAATTTGATTCTTGTCATTGCCTAACTGCTTGTTTTGTAGCAATTGCCAAAAAGTCACCTTTACTAGTGGTAAAATATTAAAGGTAGAATGGAAAGTTACTGTACTAGATCGCTGTTGTAACTACAGGGAAACTAGAGCAAGGAGCTGAATGTTGAGCAGCTATTAATACATGTTTTCATGGAGAAATTGGTAAAAATGCTACCAATTTCTACCTTTTCTATCTACATCTTCATTGCTTTTTAAAAAATGAATGTTAAGAAGTTGCGAGGATATAGAATGTTTTATTTCACAGCTAAAAAGGACACTTCTCAAAAACGCATAAGTAGGCTGTTTTGTATGTGTCAGTTTTAGAGTTGAGACATCCTTGAAGGTCATCATATCTAAATGTTTATTAGTATTTCTTGTAGAGTGAACTTCTAACCAAAGGATTAGTGTGCGTTTGAAACTCTGCAATATAATTGAGCAAATTTAGTAAAGGACCACAGAATATTTTGTTTCATTATAAATCTCTTGTCATAGCTATCATTTTAAACTGGTATCCATGTTATTTTCTACCAGAACTTAATAATGTTAAAAAAAAAAAGAAATAATGAGATTAAAGCTCTAAAACAGCAATGTTGAGCACGCAGTAATTATTTTCCATACATACTACTTTGATGCCTTTGCTATTGATCCATCATAGTCTGTGCTGTTGTTATATTTGTAGGATACAGTGTAAGAGCTCCTCAGGTGCTCCGATGATGTGAATTAAGGTTTAAGTTCACAAGGTGGCAAGTCTTAACATGCCTTTTGACAAGACATTGTGTTTTAAGGGGACTCGGACCCCACAGTATGTGAGCATAACACTTGATTCTCTTCTTAAAAAAAACCCAACCAAAAACCCAAATAAACCTCTCAAACCAACCAACAAAAACCCCCAAACTTTAAGCCAAAATAACTATGCTAATGACGAGAGTATAGTTGAATTCATCATAGTACAAAAGGTTGAATTCTTAACGCTTATTTCTAGAGCTATGGAGGCATTAGTTCATCTCAAAGCCTATCTTTAGCAGGACTTGTTGCACCCTACTGTCTGCAGGAGGACAGTGGTGTACAACAGAACTGTTCTTCTGTTGTGCGCTGAAGGGATTATGTTTTGTACTTCCCCATTTTTAAGACAAACCTAGCTTCTTTATTTTCTTTGGTCTAGATTTTTCATGGAAAGTGTGTATACTCTGGTTAAAATGTAAAGGTTTAAATATATTCCTCATCTGAAAAAAAAGTGCAAACTCCAAGCTTTTTAACTTTTTAGTCTTTCAGTATTCTTGTAACTTCATGGAATGTATACTATTAGCTAGAAATAGTGCTGACAGGTCATAGGGATTCCAAACTTCGGGGGCAAGTAAATAATTGCTAAATAATTCATTCTGTCAGTTTAAAATTGAAACTTTTGGCTGTTGATTTGAAGAAGTCATCTGTGTAGACCTGAGAAAAGACAGTTCCATGTGTGGTGTTAGAGAAGGCCAGGTCTGCACTGCTCAGAAAGGTATCTTGCAGGATTAAATGGTACTTCACCAGTGTATGCCTTGGGATTAACTCCTGACAGTGGGGATACTTCTATCCCCAGTGTGGTGCAATGAGGGTCTTCCTTAGTTTAAAAACAAAACAAAAAAACCACCAAAAAAAAAAACAAACACCAAAAAAAGCTTTCAAACAAACCCCCTCAACAACAAAAAAACAAGCAAACACTAATTTCTTTCCTAGATCTCTGGACAGTAAATACTGTGGAGTGAATTCAGTGTTGCTGCTGTATATGCTTAACATGGAAGAAATTACTTTGACTCGTTCTATAGGCCAAAATGCCAATTGTTGCACTCAGTATAAGAACTGATAGTTTCCATCACCATACAATGCCCAAGGCAGCCCAAAGAAGTCAAGGGTCTGGAGAGAGAATTTAAATCTCAGATGCAACTTTATTTAGTACAGCTAGATGACTTCACACTGAAGTATAGTGATTTTTTTGTTAATTAATGAGATTTAGTAGCATAGGATTGAAATGGTACCATAGAGACAAAAATCAAAGTATTTTAACTGTCTCTCCTTTAGCTGTAAAAATTGCTGCCTATTTCAAAATTAGAGAGGAAGTAAAATTGATGCCACTGCTTGTGTATATTACACATTCAGAAAGGGTGCACATAGCTAAAAGTGTGGTTTCTTTAATTGCCATTTCTGTATCTTTTATTAGTAGTATAAAGCAAGAATGAGAGCTACAATTGATACCTCTTAAGCAATAGCTGGAACACAGAAAAGGATGCAGTTATTTTGCTACATTAGCCATTTACAAATTTTGTTTTGTTTCTGTTAGGTATTGGTAACTAAAAGATGCTATCTAGGGTGAATACCTGGGAAAGCCTACTAAGATGTACTGTAGCTGGTTAAAAGTTGAATTATATCTGTATTGTGGGAGAACACAAGTGGTCATAGCATGGATCCTTGAAACCGGCCTGTCCCATATCAAGAGCCGTGTAGACAGATACTGAGTGACACTTGGGCAGAAAAAGCATTGTTCAACTGTACGGGAAAGGTGCACACCGCATCCAAGACAAACCTGCAGAAACACAGCAGCCTTTCATTATGATTTTCATCTGTTGATGAGACAAATGAACAGGCAGCTGTGTATAGTACTTCTTGGCTACACATTTACCTGTGAGCATGTTCTGTGACTCAGTTAAATAGAATAAAGTCTATGGTGGTAGCCTTGTGCTTGGATTCCATTTCAAAAATGGACATAAGGTAAAGGTTTTGTTTCTATAGTCAGAAAGTGGTTTCCTTTTATTTTTCTTCTGGCTGTGAAGGTAGCTTGATGACTGAGGATTTGCCTCTTTAAGTGAAAGTCAGTGGAGGACCTGATTTTGTCAGACTCGTATATCACTGTTTGCAGTTCAAAAAAAATCTCAACAGTGTTACTGTATTAGAGTTAATGGATAACTGGGAAAACAGCCAGTCTGTTTATAATTTCAGTCTGTGGATTAAGGAATTTCCATGAACATTTCAATATTTACACTGTTGTAGTCAGCAATAACTCTGTGGAATTTGACAGATGACTTTACAAAAGTTTAGGGGCATCGAGTACCTATGACTGTCTTTCAGTTGTACCAATTTAGCTCCAAAACTGTCTTTCCACCAGGTAATTGAGAGATGACCCCTTAAGCAGATGAAGGACTTACTATACATAAGTTCATCATCCAAGTTCCTGTAACAGTCTGACACACTTTTTTGAAAAGTATTTAAAAAATTTTTTTGTTCTTTAGCAGGCTTTTCTTAATAGTTTTTTTCTACTTTATGGGGTGGTTGTTATACAGATAAAAATTGAAGCCAGTATTACTTCATGTGCAACTTGTTGTACCCTCTCTTCATGAGATTGTAAAAGCTGCCTTATTTTATGTAGTCAATGGGAAGTTGCAGGAGTACATTGGGCAGCCTTTATTCCACATAAATAGGCATTTCGGCATATTTATGCTGGAATGTGTTAAATACCAGGAGTATAGTTGACTGAAGGTTAATTCCTGAATTCCAGTTTATCTAACTTGAGACTTCTGTCTATACTTAAGACACCTATGAGCTAGTAGTTCATGTTGGTTTTGTAATAAGCAGGAGGAAATAGGAGTAAGTAAAAGTCTCTATCTTCTCGCCACTGACTACAAGGGCAGTCTAAAGAAGGTGTGGGGGGCAGGGAAAAGCTAATTGCCTGCTGCTATTACAGGTCTAGAATAAGGCAGATTGAATCCCATTGTTTTAGGCCTTTGGTTTAGAGTGCCAAGTAAAATTATTCTGTCTTAAGTTTAAATGTTATTGCATGTGCATGTGAGTAGTGATATAGAAAACCATACAGAAGCCATGAACTATGTTTACTGTGTTTTACCTAAATTTTAATATATGGATACAACAACTTTCCATTACAGTGGAATATCTTTACATGACGATAAATATTGATTTAATAATACATTTAGAACATTAATAGAGCGTGTGTACAGGATATGTTCCAAACTTATGTGTGCTAGAAGACAAATATGAAAATCAATAACAAATTTTATTCTAATTAAAGTGTAGAATATTTCTTCCAATAGCCACCACTTGAAATCCACTTCAATAAGGAAATTAGCTGTTATCTATATGGTTTTTACATTTTCCTTAAGCAGTCGGTGTCTTTGCTTTTTTTAAAAAGGTATCAGTATGATAGCATGTAGTAACAAAAGATTCATGGAGGTTTTTTCCTGTATACAGCATATGGTAGCGTGTCTACTGAGCCATGTTTCTATCCAAGAAGTATTAAGAGTGAGGAAGGAGTGGGTAGACTTTGTTCAGAGGTAGTAATCCTTATTTATTAGAGGTAGATTTAGTCTTTCAATTAGTACTAGTTTAATATGAATTTCTTGACATGCATCATGCTTGCAGCACGAAACATCTGCTGATTTTCTGTTACTCCTTTTGCCTTGTAAGTCTTGTCCTGTTTTATTGGTTTACAGCATGCTTGGCATGAGTTTAAAAATAACATCACTTAATAAAACTTTGTTCAATTATAATATGTGTTTAACTTTACACTGGCTACTTTCTATTTTTCATAGTCACTCAGAGAGCGCAAATTTTGAGAACTTTCTTGCGTGATGCTAGCCCAAACACAGAAACAAAAATTGAAACACGCCTAAATGTATGTCTGCTGTCAAGATCTCCTGTATAGTCAAAATTAAGTGTATACTTACAATCCTTACTAGAAAAGATCAAAATTGTTGATAAAAAATAGTTTGGATATGCGTAGTTAACCATGTTTTTGGAAGACTGTGTCCAGTTCAGTCAGTCAGGTGGCAGATGAAATAGTTTGAACCGAGAGTGTACAAGGTATTAAGGCAAAAGAATTGAGATGTGTTTGGGCATTACTGCAGTTCACGTTGAGAAGATGTGGTGGCTCAGTTGTCTTACAGGCTTATCTGAATATACTGGGTATTCCTGCATTGTTTTCTATGACACTGTCATTACTGTTATTGCTAATATGCTATATTAGGATAAATTCAAGTACAGATACAGCTCACTTTCATTCATAATATCAGTGTAAACAGTACCACATATGACAAGGAGAATCTGTCCAAAATGCAGAAATATCTTCCTTTGATCTTTTTCAGGGGGCCAATGAAGGTGCTTTTACATGTTAATGTAGTCATGCTATTTATTATTTTTCACTACTTCTTTAGAAGCTGTTTTTTAAAAAAGGCTTGTGAGCTCTAAAACTGAAGTTCATAAAACTTTGTGCTGTGTTCGAAGCCCCTAGCATGGGGGAACTTGCTTTTTACATACAAAGGAACAAATATTTTTTTTATACACAACCTGATGTATTAATTTTGCAAAAATACTGAATAATCTGAAAAAGGATCCAGTCCTTCAGGAACAAGAAACTCCATTAATTTTTCTGATGGAAAACATCTAACACATTTTTATAAAACAGTTTAGATGAATTACTCGTATATCATTTTCAAATTCAGTACAGGTGTTTTTTTCCCATGTTGTGCTTGCTTTCTGCTTAAGAGCGATGGTGATCATAGTGATTTGTTTTTGTAATATTTGATCTGTGTTTCTTTTAATGACAGTGGTGATTTTCCTGTATCTGCTTGAAATGTGCAATGCTGGGAAATGTAATTCATCAGCTGATACTTGATTATAGATATTACAATAAGCTTTCTATTAAGTACTTGCTTGACTTCCTTTTTTGATGACTATCCTCACCTCTGAATTGTTTATGGAGGCTTATCTTTTACTTGTTAATATTCTGTAACATTTAATTATGTGCAAGACAAATTAATAAAAAATAAAGGGTGTAAGTAAAGTTTTCTACATAAAATTGAATTGTTATAGATAATAAAGTTATTAAAGTACAGTTATATAACTAACTACACTTAGGAGATATGTGTTCGAAGGAAAATAAGTTTATGAAGTTAAGCTTTGAAAAGCTCGGAGGTGTTAAGGTTAAGACCATTTTTGCAAATCTAATTGCACAAATTGGATTTGTGAAATTCTGCATTTAGCTTTCTTTTCATGTACCTCTGAACTCTTGAGGTTTATTACTAAATAAATTTGTATAATATTTTGTTTTATTTACACTGTTTAACATGTATGCTTTCCCTATTTGTGTCCTGTTTGAATCCTTTTCTGAATATAATACTTTTCTTGTATTTTGTTTGTATTTGTGTGGATTATCACAGTGTCTGAGTGCTTAGTAACAGTATTTCTCCCATTTTCCAGTCAAGTGCAGTAGCATTACAATTGTTTGGCTTCTAACTTCTGCATCTAAACAAAGCAGAAATCCTAAAAATGACAGTGCTTTCTATAGAATAATTCTTGGAATGCTCTAGGGGTTATGTAATTCAAAAAAAGTTTTAATGTGTACACTGCAGCAGGGGCTTGCATAAAAGTGCCTGCTACTTCAACTCAGAGATTATTCTTTGCTATTACTACCTGTCTTTGCAAACTTAGAATTACATTGATACTTCCACATAACTTCCTACTTGTGTATAGCTTGGGGTCTTTTAATAGAGGTAAGGGAAAGACTATCACTTTGATTCACTGTGATAAGATTGACTGTATGTATGTCATCACGTGGGGTGCATTCTGTATAGACCTTTCTTGATTGAGCAAAGAGAAAAGTTAATGGTGTTTCAGTTAAAATTGTCATTGTGGTAGGAACAAGACATCAGCATTGACAGTGTATTTCACAAAGTGTGATGTTCAGCTTTGAGTGCATACTTCAAGGCATGAAGACTTTATGCAACACCCATGCGTTTCATGACTTTAGCCTGAACAATAAATGTTTTGAAACATTTCTGCTGAGAAAAAAACAAAACCATCTTACCACCTTAAGATATCTGTCAAGTGTAGAAATGTTTAGCTTAATCATTTAAAAACTACATAGGTGTCACTAAAACAGGCATTTAATGAGATTGGCAGCCCTCATAAAATATGCAGCATCTAACATTAGTCAAATCCATCTGTATGATCACTTCTATCACAAAAATCTTTAAAAAAATAATTAAGAGCTCAGAAGTACTCTGAAAATATTTCATACAATGTTAATGCCACATTGAGTAGTTTAAACTGTTACATAAAACCTGTTGTATATCAGAAACATCTTTGCTGTGGAGAAAATGAAATTACTCTGCATGTAGTGGTCTTATAGATCAAACCTTTGATCATATTGATGGTCAGGCATGCTGGAACACTTTCAAACACTGTTTAATACGTAGTTATATATGCTCCAATATTTTTATAATTGATGCTAACAATAATAAGTCTTCTAAAAATCTGTTAAACTCTGTGCAAGTACTGCATGAGTTGCAGAATATGTGATATTTTGTTTGGATTTGGTTATGGTTTTTTTTAAGTAGACCCTCACTTAGTATGGCTGAAAACTTTTCTCATCTTGGAAAGAAATTAGGAGTTAAACTGTTTAGAAGACTGAGACTTGGGTTTCATCAGGTGGCTGTGAGGAAATAAATTGCACAGTTTTTATGAAACTATTACAATCGTACCGAAGTGAACTGTCATTATTTTACTATACATTTATGCCTAGATAATTGTAGAAGCAACAATAATTACACTTCTGTGACACTGTTGCCCCTGCAAAATCTAGTGATTTACAGTGGAGTTTTTGATAGCTTTTGTTTTCCCTTTCTTCCCCTCTCTTCCATCTTTCTCTCTTTTTCTTTTCAGGTCATTGGTCAGAATTAGAATTGAGTGTATGAGTGTGGCCTAGCTGATAAATCCTGTGGCTGTGTTTCATATGCTGGAGGCTGTGCTGTAGCTAGGGTCAAAGTCATAGTGGTCGCTACCTTTTTTTTTTTTTTTTTTCCTTTTTTTTATGAACTCTGCATAGCCCCAAGATCTGGGCTGATGCAAAACTCCAATTTAGAGTCCTTGGTAACTACATCTGGCAAGTTTTTTGTGAAACACGCTACATACATATTGCATGCATTTTTTTAGATGCTTGAGAGCAAAAAAGTGTCATAGTATTAGGTTTCTCTGAAGTCTCTTTATTAATTCACTTTTTCCTGGCTAATGAAGTTTGCCTGTAGGGTCCTATGCCCCTGGTCAGAAATCAGTCATTTATATATTTGCAGGAGTAAGATGAGGTAACTGTGAAATGGCTTCGTTAGGAAGTGCACCAGGCTGATCCCTATGCAGTTCATATGAGTAGAGCAGCAAACTGCGTCTTTAACTGATGATAAATCATAAATCTTCAAGAGTGACAAATGGCCAAATTTTGCTAAATTTTAATTGATAGAAATGCCTATAGAGTTGTTTGAGTGAACTCGTTAGGCATTTTTAGAGTAAAATTAACTTTTGATAAAATTGCCATAACTTGTGTGAATGAAAACATGCAAGGATCGGAAGGCTTTGGGAGAGATGCTGTTTTTTCAGGAAGAGAAAGTATATGACAAACTGTTTCATTAATTTCTGCGTTTTTTCCAAGACGGTCTAAGTTCGCGTAAAATTTCTCGTTTCATTCTAACCCTATGCTTTAAAAAGAGTCCCATCATTCAGTCTTGTACACACACTCATAAATTCTACGCATACTCAGTTCACACCCACACAATATTTTTGCTTTCCTTCATTTTAGGTTTACAGAATGTAATATTGGTAAGCAATTGTTTAAATAAGATTTATCTTAAGTCAGATACAGTTGTGAATGCATCTAGAATATGTATGGGCTCTAAAGTCTACTTGGTTATACAAAAAAACATTTTTTGTGCTTACTCTTTCTGATATTAGTACAAATAGGTCGTTTGATATTCCTAATAGTGAGTTCTCAAACAGTTGTATTGCACCTAATTTCATAATCCTTTGTGAAACTAAAAAAAAATAGCCCTTACAAAACTATGGTTCATATGTTAAGTACCCTGTTGCATTACTAGGAGGTGTTAATTAAAGACTATGAAAGGCTGGTATCTCCCCTGAAGGGAGTTTTTCATATTTGGAAAAGAGCTCTAGTAATTTAGCTCTTCTGTTCTTAGGTCATAGTCTGACCTTCAACATTAATAGTCAGGGCAGATGCCATGTGGGTTGAGATCTTGATTTCTCCCCTCCCCCCCACCTTCATGCTTAAGAGGCATCCTTAGAGAAAGGGAGAACCTGCAGGGAGTGAGTTAACCCAGCTGTGCACTATTGAACTGAGACAAGGTAACTTCTTAGGCTAAGAGTACTGTAGCCAACACTAAACAGTTTCTCATTTAGGCAATCTTCTTTGAGAAAGCAGCTCAGTGAAGAAATTTGAAGTGTGTTAAAGGTAATGTGATACAAATGATAACATGCAATAAGATGTAAGGTTGCCATTTGACTAGTTTCTCTGAGCATTTTATGCTGCCACTTAAATACTTTTCTAGAAGACGTAAAGGATAAGGGAACATTCGTTAGTGTATTTTGAAAATGTGAATTATTCAGAATAAGTCAAAAGCATGAATATATGTTCTGTGGAAGCTTAATGTTTGGGGTTTTTTTGTTTTAATTTGTCAGTCTTAAGACAACTAATGTTTTGCCTTTTTTATGGCATACATTTCATACATGTAAGCCTCTGGTCATTCTGTAGCTTGCATTTCAATATTTCATAGTTCTATAAACTTGAGTCATTTTTCAGTAACTACTTACTGATGTAGAGTAATAAAAGGTACTGGAGCTTGGAAAAGTCTGGCTTGGAATAAAAAAGTCATCTATTGCCCAGTCTCCAGAAGTTAAGGTCACTCATTTACACTGAGAATAGTCAGGCATCTTTGTACTTATGTGTATACGTACAGGCACATACTATTAGGTATTTTGTACTAGGTGGAACGTGTATGGAATTTAGCTGTGTCTGTTTAAGAGGACGTGTTTCTTACAGAAGATATTTGATCTTCATTCTTGATTTATTATTAATGAAGTAAGATTTTATTATTTTTTTTTAAGTAAAAATGAGAACTGATTGGCATGGTCAGTGCAGGCAGAAGAGCCCATATCAGGGAGGATTTTCATTCCAGACATTAAGGGATTCTCATCCTCATTCCATGTTTCAGATGGTGATAAAGAAATAGAAACTGCTCACATCTCTTCCATGTTCAGAGCTGTCCTCTTTTTCCATTCAGCCCAGTTTAAGTTTAAGACACACAGTATATCTCAATTCCTGTTACAGGTTTGCTGTCCCTTGGTGTTTAGAATAGCCTAGATTTGAGTCGGGGAGTGAACAGGGGAGGAGTTTTCATGTCCTCTCTTTCAGGGTGTTGTGTCTGCAGCAGAAATCCTGGGAATGAGGACAGGCGGCGTTGAAGAACTGCTCTTTTTGCCTACATATGTAAACCTGCATTGTATATGATATTTCAGTAGTTTTATTTGTATTGTTCTTCACTGATTTCTTTAGTTAAAGGATATTCTGACAATAGTTTGTTAATGCTATTCTGAAAATATACATTCTGAAGAATGTAGGTAATGCACAGCAGTTGGACTACATGACAGAAATCTTCCAAATGCAAGAATTGAGTCTCTTGCAAGACGCTCTACATGCTTCTGTATACATACTGTAGACACAGAGAATCTCCATTCTTAATGTATTCCTATATGTAAAATATCCTTTTAAAGATTATTAGATTTTAATAGGCTGGTTTTTTTTGTTTGCTCTATCCCATTTCTGTTTTCTAGATTGCATTTACTTTTGTCTTAGTGTTAAGTAAGCATATATGTTTCCTATTAATATAATGTTTGTTCCAACTGTTTTGGGCCATTTCATAGAGTAGTAGGACTTGCAGCTACGAGAAATTTGTCAAGGAAAGTGCTTGACCACTGTCTTGGAGCTGGACATGGTAGACTCGTAAAATTCAAGCATCTTCTAGTGAGAACATAAAACTTCTGCTTGCCTGAATCTACCAGCACAGAAGGAAGTGTGTGAGTTTCTTTTAAGATGGAATAGGTGTTTATGGAAAGGAAGATCTTGACAGAAAATAAAACAACTAATAATATAAGTGATACTTGTTCTGAAAGGTGAGGTTTTTGTTTTGGATTTGTTCTTGACCACGTGCTCCTTTTAAATAAAATCAATTCTGAAACCATTTTTTATTTACAGATCACTGTTATGCTGTAATATTCAGCCGAGTTACTAGGTCACAGCAGCGCTGCAGTATCAAGGTTTTTCAATATTTTTGCTGTGACAGCGAACAGAAAGCACTGGAGCCTGACGATATGACAGGTCATGTGATGTCAGTGAATACCTTGTCTTGAGGCAGGATAATAGGCATGACCCACCCAGTAAAAATGCATCATTCAGTAAGAGCAGAACCTAGAGCACTGTATGGACAGCGCTAACACCAAGAGACACAATTTGTAGTACTTGGTCCAGAAGAAGAATAAGATGTTGTAACAGTCTCTAACCAGTCACATCTGGTGGTCCAAAGCTGCCCAGGAGAGTGAAATACTCCATTCTTATCTGTTCCTGAGACTTGGTTGCCATGGTCACAGCTTTAGAGAGATAAAGACTTTCTTTTCCTGTATTTTGTATGTATAGTAGGGGGTCGTAGCAGTGGTGTTGCTGCTGTGTAGAAACCCCTATCTTTCCCCTTTTAATTCATTGTTATTTTATTCTCCCTAATCAAAAGGTATTAGGCTTATTTGTGTTTAAAATACTTCAGGTGTGATAGTTGTCTTAATTTCTGTCCTCTTTTCTGTACCCCATGTACAGGCTGTGTCTTTTCTTACTGTTTGTATTTTTGTTTTCCTTTAAAATCAGAGACAGTGTATTTCTACAAATAACTGTTTCTGGAACAAACCTTGTCCTGCCCCAGTACTTTTTGACTGTCGCAGTGATCAGAATGTCTTTGTTGTGTACATAGGTTTCTCTATCCTTCCCCCCACCCTGTTTGTTTCTCTTAAAGATGTAGTCAGGAATCACAGAATACAGATCTCTCCCTTTGTTTTCTTTCTGCCACCTGCTCACTCTGAAAAAATGAGGGTTTTGGGCTCTTCAGAAGTGTAAAGTACACTGGATAAAAAAAATACTTTGTAATACTTTCATGATCATCCACTCCCTTCCATCATACCCACTTTCCTGTGCACTTTGTGCCCTTTTATTGCAGACCGAGATGTATACACAAATCTGTATGTATATACAGACATATAGATTTATGATTAAGAACTTTATGCAAGAAAGCATATTTTCTAAGGAAGGAATCATCTTCTAGAAGGTGCTGCTTAGAAGGGATTTGAGATACCTGTTATGAAACACATCAATAATTTAAAGAGAGAACTCTCTTTTTTTTAAATTGATTTTATGATATCATAGCCTTCTGTCACTAAGAAACTAAGCTGGTTATCCAGGGCATTGTTTTCTATTCAATGTTCCTGTCTATAGATGTGCTTTAAAAAATAATAATAAAGTATTTTAACTCCTTTACGTGAGAGGCTGAGGCATATTTCTTGCCTCATATGAACCCAGAAGGGATTTTTTTCAGTTGATAAGTTAAATTTCTCTTCGCCAAACTATGCATTAAAATGCTGTATTTGCTATGACATGATCCTGACACTGATACTTAGAAAAGAGTTTGGTAGGTAGCAGAATTATTCAGTAAGTTACCAACGTCTCCCGTTGTTTCTCAGTTTGCATCCATAAGTCTATAATACATAGAAGCACATCTGTCAGCAGGTAAAAGTAAGATATGTATGTGTTAGTGTAAAATATATAAAATACTAGTTTGCTTTCACATAAACAGGACTGCCTGTTTATTCCATTCAGGCCATGGTCTTCAAAGGTAAAATACTGCTGTCCCCGTTTTCTGTAATGTTTTACCACTTATTCTGGTCTTTTTCTTTCAACTAAAAATTTTTCCTTCAACCCAAAGTTGATAACTTAGCTCTGAAGCTGTTGCCAGGGATAGAAGCTCTAATACATGAAAAATAACACGTCTTAAATATATTTTCATTTTTACTCCTGAGTGTATGTGCATATATATAGGAGGGTAAAAAGTCAGGCAACTCAGATCTTCATTTTTGTTAGAAAAACATGCTTTTATCCTCTTTTGCCACTGTAGTATGATAGCCTTAATTAACTTACTGTGCTCTCTTATATATCATCAAGATTATTCCACAGAATGGACTGGCTGTAAGGGATGACTGGTGGTGAGGCACTCATAGATCTATCTGGAGCTAATAAAACATGTTTTGAAGTTCTGTCTAATGCTAAAGAGTATGTATAGTCAGGTCTTTGAAATTCAATACCACGCCCACCAAATTCTTGGATTTATTAAAAATGTATCATAATCTTTGCCTTAGATCCTTGCCCATAAAAATAACAGGATACCTGGTGATTTCATAGGGATATTATAACAGTCTTTCTGAAATAATTGTAGTACTCCAGTAGTGAATTGCACAGACAAAAGTAATACAGAAAAGAAGGATGGTTATATATGTGCTTATACATATAAATATTCCCCATATAGTGGACTTGCCACAGAAGGTAGTAGAGAAAACTTAGTCCTTCATACTTAATAAGGGAGAGCAACTACTTTCTTGGTGACTTTTGTTTGTCTTTTGCTCTGAATGATACACGGAATTCTGTGGGGAAATAGGACATGCTTATAGCTTGAAAGACTACATTGCATATATAAAGAGGCCAAAATAATATTTGCTGAGTGATTGTATTATTTCCAAGGTTCTTAACTTTTCAAATGCTGTAATACTTTTAAGAATGTCTTTGCTCGCATGTCTAGTATGAATTGTATAATCTTTCCTTGTAGGCATCTATTTATACGTTTTTTGTGTTCCTGAACTATCGAGATGTTACAATATTGGGAGCTTTGTAACCAGTACTGTTTTGAAGTATTTTTAGACAACTGTAGACAGTTGGACTGCTAAGAATCTTTAGGCAACTTGCTTTCCTTCCAGTAAATATTCTGTTCTGTAATCATCCCTGATGCTGCAAATTCTGGGGAGGGATGAAGAAAATGACATATTAAACGCAAATGAGGCTGATCCTTATTTTTTCAGTGCAACATTATAGTAATCTACAGTATTTAATAGATTTTGTAGGAGACAAAGAATTGGTTGCATTACTTTTTCTGCTCTGAATTTGAAGACTCTTGGTCATATAGGTAACAAGTGATACTACAGTGAACAGAAATGGATAAGTTTCAGAGAAATAATTTCAGATGAAGAGATTTTATACACACATACACACACAAACGCTTATTGTATGAGATCCCTCATTCCCAGTCCAATATTTTTAGTAGGTGTACCACTGAAGTTCTATCAAGTAACACATTTTTTCTGGTAGCAGTGAAAAGGAAAACTCATGTTGTATTACTTGAGGCTACAAAGAATTCAAACTTTAGGGAAAAAAAACATTTCACATTATAGGAGATATTTAATGCTTTTTAAATCCTTCACATGTTTTATCTCTGATACTTATAGGAAACACGCAATTTCTTATGAGTTTAATTCCTGTAAAAAATGCCTAGTATACAATAGAAGCTCATTTCAAATACATTTAAGCTCATTTAGATCTCTTTAGTGTTAGTTTTAAATTAATTACTATTACTAAAATTATTACTAAATAAAAATATTACTAAAATAATATAGCTGGGTATAACAGTTAAAAGAATTGGCTTGCCTAGAGCCACACAAGTAATGAAATAGTTTTTGAAACATCATATTTGTATTCTTGATTTCTAAGCTACTTGTAGTATATTCAGCTGTTTAAAAAGTGTCAGAGGTAAAGATGGGGTTTAGGAATAGAAAAAAATTGAGCCTTCCCTTGCTATTTGTAATCTAGAACACTAGAGGACAGCACTAAAATATTACATAAATTTGTTATTGTTTACACTGTTAATGATATGATACTCTGAGGGCTTTGTGAGAAGAAAATAAATCATTTGAACAGAGTTAGGGTGAGTGGTATTCTTCTGAATTTCATTTGCTCATTTTGAAAGCTGCATCTGACTTACACATTATTCAAAATACCTTAAGTTTCTTGTGGTCTGGATCTAAGGTATTTGCTGCAGTGATTTCTGTAGAAATTAAGCTTTATTTTTTTTAATGTAGTAATAAATTGTGTAAAACTACGTTTTTAAGGTCCAGAAAATGAGGAATTAGCTGTCTCATCTATAAATGTTTCATGATTTATCTGGTAATGTGAAACGTACTATGTTAATGCTGTAATAATTACATTGTAATATGAAATAGTGTAGTTCCTTGAAAAAATTACAGCTTCTATTGTGTTTCTCTAGGCACATTGGAACGACATGAAACAGGTGAAACAGCAAAAGCAATTCTTACTTCCACTGAAGATTCAGAGGACTTAGTGGCAGATGCTTTGCTTCCTGTATCTCAGGAGTCAAAAAGAAATAAAAATGCTGGACAAAAGCACTCTAGCTCTTATAAGCATGGCATGGTCTTTTACAATCTTACTCATAACGAAAAATCTTCAGATAAGGTAAGAATGAAGTGTAGAGCGTTTCTCAGGATCAATGAGTTGCGGTCCAAATTCTTTACCCTTTCACTTCACTAATGTGTAGTCCTGTGGAAGTGGCACGGAGGGTTGGTTTTCAGTTTGTAAATGCTTGTTCCAGCTGTCTCAGTTCTTACACCTTCAACCCCATTTCATAGAACAAATCGGGAAGATGGGGGGGTGCGTTATGCAAGATCACTAGCAGATCATCTCAGAGATGTAGCACCCATAGTTAAACCCTATTTCCTTATGCCCCTGGCTTATGACTGCATCTGTTTGCAGTACCCTCAGAACAGTTGAACCCACCAGTTCAGATGTACGTCTTGAGAAAAAGCATATCATTGTACAATGCTACTGGCCTTTCTGTTATTGCTTTTCTATGAAACCACAGATTCCTGTTGTTGTTCAGTGCTAGTTTTTATTGGGTGGGTTGTTGGTTTTTTTTCTGTTTTCATAGAACAGAGTACAAGGGCCTTATATTTACACTGGGGCAGCAAAGCTGGTGATGGGTCTGGAGCACAAGTCTTATGAGGAGCTGCTGAGGGAACTGGGGTTGTTTAGTCTGGGGAAGAGGAGACTCAGGGAGGATCATATTGCTCTCTACAGCTGCCTGAAAGGGGCTGTAGGCAGGTGGGAGCAGGTCTCTTCTCCCAGATAACTAGCAACAGGACAAGAGGAAACAGCCTCAAGTTGCACCAGGGGAGGTTTGGATTAGATATTAGGGGAAATTTCTTCACTGGAAGGGGTGGTCAAGGCTTGGAACAGGCTGCCTAGGGAGGAGGTGGAGGAATCACCATTCTTGGAAGTGTTTGAAAAAACACGTAGATGTGGCACTTAGGGACATGGTTCGGTGGTGGACTTGGCAGTCATGGGTGAATGGTTGGACTTGATCTTCAAAGGCCTTTTCTAACCTAAATGA
The DNA here is from genome assembly GCF_017639655.2 of Falco naumanni. Taxonomy (NCBI): domain Eukaryota; kingdom Metazoa; phylum Chordata; class Aves; order Falconiformes; family Falconidae; genus Falco; species Falco naumanni. The sequence continues at coordinate 17,449,677 of NC_054060.1, read as the reverse complement.
TTCTGTGATTCTATGATTTATATTAAGTGCAATTAAATTTGGTACTTTATTGGTTAAAAAGAGAATGGCCATGTTCCTTATGAAATTCTGGGCTGCAAATAGGTATGAAGTCTTCAGGAGAGATTTGGCCAGGCATTGTACTTAGCTTTATCTAGCAATCTTTTTACAGAAGTCATTTAACCAAATAATTATGATTGATGGAAAAAGATATACTCTTTGTTTTGAAAAAAACAATAGAGGGAAATACCATTTTGAAACTAGTCTTAATGTGCTGTTAAAGTTGAGAAAATGAGTACAGGAACACTATATAATGAGAAGTAAGGTTGGAAGTGCCATAGTCATTCTGTTTGCTTGTGGCTTAGATATACCTATATTTTTATCAGTTATTTATAGATATTCAAAAAGCCGGTATCTGCTAAACATAAAATCAGTTATTAAAACTGCCTCAAATTTAATCCAATCTCAAACTCATTGAGGAAGATAGTACCTTATTCAGGTTGGAAGGATAATAGTATGTACATTTTTCTGAAAACCCAGTTTGTGCATCAGGCGTGAATATATTCACTGAGCTCTTGATACGAATGTATCTTAAGAATAGGCCCTCGATGTTGCTCGTTCATGTTTACCACTTTTTAATTAATGGGGTTTGGGAATTCCATTCCTTGCAATAAACAGAGGAAGTCATATCTGCTGTTCCTCCACCCTGTATGTAGATAAATACCTTCCCATAAGTATGTGAAGATGAAAAATGCTTTCCCTCAACTCACATGTGGAAACAGCCTTCAAAATATCACTAGCCTTTTTCTGGCTTTATTAATTATGGTAAATGAAATACTGGGTATTCCAAAATTCTGTCTGATGAAGTACAGCTTAATCCAAGTCCTCATTCTTGAATTTTCTGGTAGTCTTCTTTATTGTAGCTACAAATTTACATAAAAATTTGAGTTTATAATGATTGCTGTTTAACTCTTAATGTTTCTTTGACCTTTTACTAACCATAGTCTGATTTCTAAAGTTCTTTTTGATCCCCTTTTCTGAAAAGTCTTATTAGAGCGTAATCCTGATGAGCATGTTGTGGGGCAGATGGTGCACTAGTTGGCCATTGACACAGAATCTGATCTCACTCTTTATTAAAAGGAATAGTTTCTTGCCTTTTTAAAGAGGAACAACAGAAACAGCAGTTGTGTTTGGAGTGTAGTTTTGGTCATAGCTATTAAACTGAAAATTGCATGGATTTAACAAAGTGGCTGGAAAGAAAATGTCCTGCTCATGGAATATGGGAAAGTAGTTTTTGGTAAATTTTCAAGTCTGGAGTTTAGCTTTGGGAATTATCATGATAATATCACAAGTAATGGTAAGTAATATCACAATAGGAGACAGGGGAGTTGTAATAATAATTTATAGCAGTTTTCTTGATCAGACATACATCTGGCTGCTCTCTCAATAAAACATTCTATTTTCTTATTTAAACAGTGTTCATTAATTATCTTGTCCCAATGAAAACTTTTTATTGAGAGAATATTTTTTTTGTCTCTTAGGCTTACCTATGACTTTCAAAATATGCTTTTTTATTTTACCTTTTTGTCATTATAGACCTGTTATTTAAGTCTAATTTCCGAACAAGTGAAGTTCTATACTTGAGAAACCACTTTTCATTCATCAAAAATCTGTCATCCATTACATCCAGCTCTCCATCCCCATTAGAGTAGATTCTGTAGATTGGTGTGGAAGATGCTAGAGGCTAAATGTATAGGACGTAGCTGAACGTGAGAAGAATATAACAGTGGTGGTCCCCTTAATGCTTATTCCGGAAACCCAATGTGGGCTACACAAAATAAGGGTGGAGCTCTGCAACTTTTTTTAACGCTCTTTTGTTACTGCTGAAATGAAGGCTTGTTATGAAGTCCACTGTGTTTTTTAGTTCTTATGCAGGAAGCTGCTTTTAGTTTTTACAGAGTGCCATATTGACTCATTTGGGTCATTGTATTTTAGCACCTTGAAATAGTCTTTTGAAATCCAGGTCTCATTGAGTTAGTGACAGTTCTGTGGGTACGAGTTCAACATCCCATACCATGTTAATAAGTGTATAATGACTACACAGACGAAACTATTGCAAAACTTTCAGATTATCAAAAGGTTTTAGTATGTTGTATACCATGACTATTTCATTATCAGTTTGCTGCTTTAGCCAGTCGTGTATTAGGAATTTAACAACACACTAAATTGTTAATAACGCTTCCATTTAAAAAAAAAAACAAACAAACAAAAAAAAACCAACCAACCAAACACACACACACCAAAGTGGTAAATTTTAGCCTCTTTTTAAGAATTCAATTCCAGATTTGTTAGTATTGCACTTGAATGATCCTTATTTTGTACATGGGGTGATCCATATGAAGATCACAAGTAAGATTCAGCTTTTTTTCTTAATATTCATTATTACATTTTTTATCATTGATATTTAAGTCAAAATAACATTTGCAAAGTAATGATGTCTTTTTACTCCCTCCTAAGAAGAAAAAAGAAAAATATCCTCACATAGCGGTTTATCTTCAAAGGCTTTCTTTCAAAACATTTGTCATCATGTAAATCACAGATACAAAAGCAGAATGCTTTGATTTCATGGTGTTTTGACCATTTTAATTCTTTTATTGTGCTACACGTGCCAGTGGGAGTACCAATAACAGATGAGTGTGACAAACGCAGTTAACACAAGATCCATATTAATGTTGTCAAATCCCCTTGATATATTTAAACAGATTTTAATTATTTTCAATGTCAGAAGACCCAAAATATATTGCTTAATAGTTCTTCAAGAAAGCTTTACTTAATATGTGAATGTAAAACCTCTCATAAAAATGAAACTTTTATATTGGCCTTAGTCATTGACATAGGGTATTCATCAAGTCAGCAATTTGTGTGGCAAAGTGCCATTTGAATAGTGTATTGTTAGAATACTTATGGTCCACTTGACAAGGGCTCTTGCTGTAAATAGTGCAATTTGACTCCAGCTGTTAAAGAGTGGCTTTGACAGCAGCCAAATAGAATGGAGATGCTTTACTGCACTGCAGAAAAATCAATATTGGGTTCTTGTTCATAGTAACCTGTTTTTTCTTTTTTTGCAGTTTTATACAAGACTATCTAGAGTTCATTTGTGGAAGTTTAAATATTATTTTAAAAGTGGATCTGTTTTATTTTCAGATTCATGTCAGCAATGAATGATGCTTGTGTTTAGTAAAAAAAAAAAAAAGACAGTACTTTGTGGATATACATAAACAGTGTGGTAATGCAGCATTATTTCAACTCTCAGCTTGTATGGATGGATATTAGGATGTGGCTGCATAAGTTATGTAACTAATGACAAAAAATGGTCTTTCCTTCCTCTCTGTATTTTTTTCTTTTTGTAGTGCTATTATAGTATCCTTGTCAATTTTCGAAGCATAGGGATTTTTAAAGCAGATTTCTTTGTTGTTCTCCCTGTAACAACCCCCACAGATGTTGACAATCTGTAGTGCCATTGTAGATTTTCCTGAAGCATAGTCTTGCTGGTGCTGAACAGTTTTCCAGCAGTATTCAGTGACACAGGGTTGCTATGATACCTGGCCAGTAGCAATAGGTATTGAATCACTGGTCTTAATTACAATAGACTACACGCTAGATTGTGTGCTCATGGTGTTTATGTGGAACTAGCTCTTATTATACCTTTAAGTCATAGTTCTATTTGAAAATGGAGCTGTGTGAAAAGCTGGTTGAAAAAAAATTAAAATGCTTCAGTGCATCATATGATGATTTCATTGATGCACATAAAAAGCTGGATATGTCTGGGAATTGTTTTCCTGATGTTCCAGAAACCTTTCATGTTTAAAAGTTTCCTAGATTTTCAGCTTGACTAATTTGGATATAAATCTGTGTTTATCATGCACTGATATTTCTAGTGATTTCAATAATGTAATTAGAGCTGCTTCTGGGTAAAAGTGTTGGAGGAAGAACAGCTTCTAAAATTTGTGCAATAATTGCTAAACCTTGAACTGTTGAATTATACTACTGAAGAGCTAGACCAGTAAAGGGAAATTTTTAGAGTGTATAAGGCAAACAAGATAAAGATGGGGGGGGGGGGGATATATTTAACAATCCTAAAAAAGTTCATATATAAATAAATACATTTATTTATTGATATATTCACTTGACAGTTTCTTAAAATACTGTTCTTTCAGCATTAATGTATGGTGCAGAAGGTAGAGTCAAAATATCTAAATAAAGGTTTACACAAGATCTGTAAAAGTTTGGATTTATGCAGCTATTAGAAACAATTATGACCAGCGTAGCTAAGTACCAGATACTATAGAACTTGTAAATGCATTTAAAATTGACATACCTAGTATTACTTTCTCTAAAGAACTTATTATTCACTTATGTAATAGCAAAAAGTATGTAAAGGCAAGATGCTTGTGAAAGAGATATTTTCTTAGTAGAAAAGCCAAAATTTATATTTTTGTAGTTGCTTAAATTGAGAAACAAGAGTGTACAGAAATATAAGAAATATGTACTTCATTACATTGCTGCACAGAATGTGTAAAAGACAAATGAGGACTGTAGAACAGTAACAGTTATTTGTTTTAGTATAGTAAAGGATGCGATTTGAAAACAAAATTGTTATTGGAAGCTTGGAAAATCACTGCTAGTTAAATATTACTGATGGAAAAATTGATAGAAAAAGGGAAGTAAGTTACAAGCACAAATACCAAATAATACTTATCAAATATGAAATCAGGACTGGTACCATTAACAATGGTATGCTAGATGTTGATTTCTTTTATTTTTTGCCTTTTCTAATATTTAGACTATTATTATGAGGAATTCGAAATCCTGATAATTTGAATGAAGTGGATTATTAAGAACAAAGCAAAACATTACTAGAATATTTCTCCTAAAAGTTGATAATCTTTGTTATTGCTGCCAGGGTATTTCTGTTTTTACTGGGACTAGTGTTCAGAAGCTATATTTAGTAGTGTATTAATAAAGTACAATAGGGAAAGGAGTGAAGAAACAAAGGCGTGTGTGTATATATTTATTTCCTGTAACTCAGATGCAAAGCATTTCGTACTACAAATTTCCTGTGAAATTTCACAATTTAATATTTTATCAAGGGACTAAGGTAGCAATATAACTACAGTGAAGTTGTAACTTCAGAGTTATGAGATAAATTGTTACCAGTTAAAAGGCATCATGATCCTGAGAGAAATTGATAGCTTGAACCACATGTCAGCTTTGCTGAAAGTTACTGCAGTTTTATGAGTTGCTCCACCAAGTCAAGAATTGGTTGATTTCAGTGTTTTCTCCATTGATTGCCTGACAGCAAAAAGCTGCCATTGTGGTATTGTAGCACATTTCACTCTTGCAGATGTGGATAGTAAGTAACACAGGCTGACAGAACTATGAGAATAAGCCCTAAGTATTTATTTCAACACTTTGGACACAGTTTCTATATACGTCTATAAACTTTTTTTCTCTGTTATACTCAAGGTGACTGACTTAAAATTTGTTTTCCCTGCCAAGACAACTAATTGGAACCTGTGCTAAAGCTAAAGAAGGTGCTACAGTGTCCTACTAGAAATAATTCTAAGGTCAATATCGCTAGTCCTTGTGAAGTATTTCATATTGAAGGACCATTTATTGAAACTAAACTAGCTGTTACTGTTGTCATCTTTGTCTTCTCCAACACGTCAGCTATCATGCTGCAGTTCCCTTTCTTTGTCCCTTGGAAACTGTAGCAAAGTTTATATTTTGTTTTTTAGGGACGTACCTTCATGGATGGAAACACACGGTTTCTGTCTTACTGAAGTTCTGTTCATGATGTCTTACTCTCCACTTGTGACTGTTTCTTTTAGCTCTGTGTGTGGAGTTGTATACTGTTTGAATTTTCCTGTTTTCCACTTTACCTTTACTACTTTCTGGTCCCTAAGATGGAATTTCTTCTGTAGATCAGTCTCATTGATTTTCTTTGTAAGTGCTCTATCTAATTCTAATAATTCTAAAATAAGCTATCTTTATATTTTCATGTTGTCCAGTGATGATCTTGAGAATTCTTCACTATTCATGACAGGAGGATGGTAGAATCTTTACATTTGTGATAATCATCTTTTCTATTCTAAACATTAAGTTCTTGGCCTCATATAGTTTAATTAGTATTATTTTAGTGAAGTATCAACAGGAATTAAGATCTTTGAGAATTTCCTAAGTGTCCACCTCACACACCTATAAAAAAAAAAAAACAGCAGCAACTTTTTCAGAAATACATTGGCACCTTAAATGCAATTATAGAACTAGGTCTTGCAACACAAAACCTTACTCTGCAAAAGAAAGGCTCACTTTCTGCTAGCTTCCTTCTGGCAACTAATTGAATCTCTTGTCTCTGTTAAATATCAGAAATAAAATACTAAGGTAAACTGTGGTTAAGTTTAAAACAAAGCAACAGCAGTGGTTGTGTTTCCATTCTCCTAACATGTTTTTCTACATATTAATACTCAAACTTTAATTTGTTCTGGTGGTCACATTTGGTTCTTGCAGTACTTACGGGAAAGGATGAATCATCCAGCCAGATAGATTGAGTTTGCTTGTTTGCAAATAGTGTCCTTATAGAAGCCTGTGCATCGCTACTGCCTTCAGGAGGATTGAACAGCTTTCAATAAAAGAACAGTTTGAAATCTATGGGTAGAGACTTCACCACTGTCCTGATACATCCTAGAATGGTACAGCATCTGAAGAGAGTCCAGCTTGACTGTTCCTGAGTTTTCAAGACTGGCGTTTTCTAGGACAGACAGGATTTTAATATCTAAGAAACTAATCCACAGGTTTTTTGTTCTTTTTCTTTAGTAGATTGTCACTTAGGATTTGATTTAGTAATTTTTATGTAGATAAATTTTATGAGTGAGACTCTTATAATTTGATATGGGAAATGCACTATCAGAGCAGCCCAGGGCAAATGTTTCACTTGGAGTCAGCAGCCAGCCATGAGTTGGTAACTTAATTTTTATATACATCAATCCTTCTTAGGACAAAGCAATATTCTCATGCTTTTATCCTCCTTCTAAGGTCATGTTGGCAGTATCTCTGTGTTCAGCATTATTCTCACAGATATTTGGATGTTCATTCATCCAGTAAATTGTTCAGTGTACTAATTCCTAGATCCATGAGTCACTAGTCTGTGTTTTGTGGATTGCTATAGCATTGTTTGTCCAGCTGATGGTCTAGGAAACAGGAGATGTTCCACCTTACGGCTTACTCAGCATCCTAAGTGCTGAGTAAGGCTGAAAATGTTTTGGCTACCACCAGTCGCTAGGCCTTATATATTTCTAAAGATATGGTTCTTTCTATGCTTTCTATAATAAAACTGTTAGAAGAGACTGTCAAAGGTATTATGTTTAGAATTGCCTTTCTGATAGTGTGCCCAGACAGGTAGTGATACTAATTCTAGTGCAAAGCAAAAGTTTTCTGTATAAAGGTATCTATATATTATATATATTTATTGAAATATTTTCCGGGGAGGGGAGTAGACTTGGCTTCTGCAGTTGAGAATTAACTTGAAGAATATTCCGTGGCATGTGGTATATTAGGGAGCACGTGAACATAGGTGGCATGTGAGAGCAAACTGGGGTACCACCACTGACTCCAGGATTTTTACACTTAGTTCTTTGTATGTGAGTACTGAGGCTTAGAAAGGGTAAACGAATAAGCTTTACTTACCAGCTACTCTTTGATATTGTGTTATGATTTGTCTGAAGGATAACTTTTATATATACACTTGCATTAAATCCAATGAAAAATTAAAGTTCAATATTTGTGAATGGAGAGACAGACAGTGTGGACATGAAAACAAAATGTGAGAAACATTTAATTTTCATACCAGGTCCTTACATTGAGCAATGGATGTGTTAGTAATTCTCCCTGAACAATTAAAAACTTCTTGTGCCCGGAAGATCCATCTGGCCAACAATCTACCTGATGATGACCTTCCACACATGATAAGAAGGGAAGGTTTATCCAGTTGTTTTGTCTTATTCATCACACAACTAGAGGTTGATGATTCCTTGGCTTAACTACTTACATTGTGCCACAGACTCATCAGGAGTGATGCCGCAATTACTGTTCAGAGTGCTGCAAAGATAGTAACGTTCTCCACTGAGACTAAAAAAGAATGAAAGCAGAAAGATTATAGTGTTAGAAGTAAAGAAGCTGACTCTGCTTATGTTGCAGTTAAATGAATAGACAAATGTTGATGATGCCAACTCAAAAAATATTGTAGCCTTTTATCTATGGGAGATGGATTCTTAGGAGGATCTGGGCATCTTCAGTAATATGGCCAGAGTTGTTGTAATGACTAATGAAAGTCATGTAAGGCAAGTTCAAAGTAGTTTCTTTAAACTAGTTCATATGGGAGAATTCATCATGAATTGACACCTTTGTTTGGGACTGACTTGTCCAAATGAAGCAGCCTCAGGTCAAGCATAGGTGGCATGTGAGAGCAAACTGGGGTACCACCACTGACTCCAGGATTTTTACACTTGGTTCTTTATATGTGAGTACTGAGGCTTAGAAAGGGTAAATGAATAAGAAAAAAAGTTCTAAACGCCCCCCTCAAGGGGATCCTCTGTCCTGTGACTACATGAAGTGTCTGAAGGTAAGGAATATGAATGACCTTGGTATAGTAACACCTTTACTCTGTATGATCCTCGCCCCATGCATAAGGCCAGCATTGCTTTGGAGAGGGTAGGCCTGACCTGTCTGCCTGCTTTGGGAGGCTATGGATACTTTTAGTGACAGGAGCTGTTCACGTGCTCCCTAAATTCAAAGCTCCAGGAAGCAGGCAGGAATTAGACTCAGGAGCGTGCATATGTGGATTGCCGATAGGAGCTGTTAGTTTAGAAGGTGCATATGCTCTTTACAGGGAGATGGAAGTGTAGCTGGTAATTTACATCCTTTCTCCTATGCAGGTTCTTTTAGTGATGGTGCTTAAGAGCTTTTTTAATTATATACCTGCTGTTTGTAACTATTTTTAACTAAATGCATGTTTGCACATATCCTGGATTGTTCATCCTTTCAGCTGAGCAAGAGTATGAGAGAGCTGTGTATTTGCATCTAACAGAGGGATCATTGTTAGTAAGACTGTTCTGCATTGCTGGTTGAGTTGGGATGATATTAGAATGAAGGACTAAAAAATGTTTTGGGGAGGTATTCCTATGAAACATCCATGACATCCTGTACAGAGATATAGATCATAATTTTACCTCTTGAGAATTTATTCTTCTGAAAACCATGCCAGGCTTTAAAAAAAGAAAAAAGTATCCCATGGTTTTATCCAATTTAAGAGATTTTCAACCCTAAATCTAGTTAAGCCTGTAAAACATTTGTTACCTAAGGTTATGAACTTAACAAGGGAGGTTTGCTGATGTGATTTAGCTCAAACAAAAGACTGTTCAATGTTATTGTTGAACAATAGATTATTTTGCAGTTACAAACACAAAATGTGGTCTTGCGATCACATTTATATCTAATTATTACCAGCTCTTCAAGCATCACCTAGGGAATTCGAAGCTTTCTCCTATGTGGTGTATGGCTAAAATTTTGGTGCAATAATTTAGAGTAAGGGCTTTTACAGAAACTTAAGGGAACTTGAAATGAAGGTCTAAGCCTTCTCCGATGGCTCTGTAGTATCCAACTGTTTCAGTATTCTTCCACAGAATGGTCTGTTTGATCATGTGCTATATACTGCTCTGACTGACTGTCATGGTAAAAGGCTATATTAAATTTTCTTCTTGCTTGTCTTTTAATCATTAAAGTAATTAGGCTTTCTAAATTCAGAAATGACTTTGTACTAACTAGACATCTAACTTGTAGCAAGTTCTTAGTTTTATCTGTAGAAGCTACAACAACAAAAAAATGCAATTTCCTAGTAGATAAAGGTGTTGTGTTCACGGTATAAGTTTAAGATGTGCTATTTGAAATCTGAGATTTTTGTGGAACTTGCTAACAATATTTTATGCTCATAAACCAGTTTGAAGCCCCAAACACAATTTCATTTATCTTTATATTCTAAGCTTTATAGAGTCTGCAAAAGTGTCCATCTGTTCAGCTGAGATTGCTTCAAATAGTGAGTGGTCAGAGAGACTTAGCTGATAAAGGTCAAAGGAGCCTCTTGACCCTGTGATACTTGCCAAAGCAATTGGAGCATAGGGACTGATATACAGTTAGATATAGCTTGCTAACGCGATCTCCACTTTAATTGGTAATGATAGCAGGAATACACAGTAAAGTCATTGCTGAAAGAAAACAAAAAGTATCCAATATAGTAATTTATTACCAGTCAGTGGGTTTCACGCACTAGGTTGTTTTACCCCTGCAGTGGTCAGAGAAAGCAAAAAGGTACTCTAACACTTAACTGAAAATGGATGCCCTGCTGCTATCAGAGATGCATGGTGGTCAAATGATTGCCTGTGCCATTAGCTTGGTAATGTTTTCTCTATTGTAAACTCAGCTCCCCATGTTCTTCCTGTGCATCAGCTGCAGATTGAAGGCTTTCTCGTTTGTCTTCTATTTGTGCTGCCAATCATCAAGCTGCTGTCCACCAAGCACGTTTCAAGGAGGCAATTTTTTTTTTACTACTATCGACTACCATCTTTAGCAACTGAGGGCTCAGAGGATTTAGAAATGAATTTAATGCTTTAATTTACACCGTGCCAGCCATTTTGTGCATTGTTTATGTATTTGCTTTCTGAGACAATTCCAGGTTTCATATTTTGCAAAACTGTCTGAGATGGCACCTGCAAAGATGTACCCAAAACATAATTGTTTTTCTTATGTATGTTATATGTAATGGTACTATTTTTTCTGAGAAGGTTAAAGAGAAAAAATGTCTAAGCAAGTAAAGACATTTACTAAGCTATTCTGTATTTTTAAAAAAGCAAACCCAAACCAAACCAAACACAGTAATTCTTCCTACCATCAAGGATAAAGCATTGTGGAGAACAGAACAGAGCTGTCATTGGCAATTTAAGTTAATGCTTAAGACCTCTAGGTGTGGTAGCCATGCTTTGGTTAAAACAGTTCTTCCAGATCCATGAAGTCATAATGTAAGAGACGGGATAGGAGTAGCTAAATGACTTTTATAAGCAGCTGTGTGACATGCTTGTTTTCTGTGAGCCTAGAGCCAGGCCAATGATGAGATGTGATTCTGAGAAAAGCTGTGAGCTCTGAACTTCTAGTGATGTCCCAACGACTGGCATGATCAATAAACAGAAGTTTCTTAGTCCTCAACACATTTTAATTGGCAAATTCTACTCCTCCACCCTCCTCTTTTCATTTCTGTAACCGAGTGTTTTTTTTAAAAAAATCCTATTTATTGCCAATATTATTGATTGCCACAGAGGTAATGAACAGTAATTGATTCAAACATGTAAATACTCTTTAAAGTTTCTATTTTCTTTGTAGTATAATTAAAGGTCAGATTACAGCAAAGACAGATGACAAAAATAAGTGTTAATTTCCTTGAAATAAGCATATTGAAATTGTATTCTCAAACTTCATTGTGATATTTCAGAAACTGTCATATTGAGGAACTTCTTAAAGACTATAAGATGCAGTTATTTTAATGATTCTATATTAGGTTTCACTTAAGAATTCTTGTTTGAAAGGGTGAAGTACAGGATGTCTTCACTGAATACACATGAACAGACAGTAGGATGGTGGTATTGTACTGATTAAATTAGCAGATTTCTTTATAGTAAGTAAATTTTGGCAATGAACTAATTTTCCAGAGGAAATCTTTCTTATCTGACAGGCTTTTATCATGTGGTGAAGTGCACTATTGTATTGGGCCTGTGTTAAAACTCATAGTCTAATGACTGTCAAAATAGAAAGGTATGAATCTGCCAAAAAACCTCAGACAAATAAGAGAGAAAATCCCATGCATGCGCACACACACAAAAAAAATCACCAGCATTGCAGCTTCTGTTAATGAAAGAATCTTCCAGTGTCCTTTGATAACACTTCCATTAAGCCACCTTCACCCTCCCTCAAATCTAACTAAAATTTCACCTAAAAGTTGTTCAATTTTTGTCTCACACTTTCCTGAGCATTAAGTAGTGGATAAAGAAGGGGACAAATCTTTTTTCTAACTTGTGTAGTGTTAACGGATCAAAATACTTTGTCTCACAAGAGAAAGCTCAAAGGAACACAATTAAACCCCTTGAATGCTACGTAGTTTAAAAAATTATTAGAATCAGCAGAATAGCTCACATTTATGCTTTATACAGCATGCTTAATTCCCCAGGCACTGGCAACTTTGGGGTCTGTTTTGTGTCACTGTTATCCTGTTATGTTTTGGGATAAAGTGAGAGAACAATAGATAAGTAAGGCCAAAAGTCTGTAAGAAAAAATCACTCTTAATGCTGCAGGACTTGTTTTATGTAGAAGTTGATACTACCCATACTGTACGAACTGAGCAATTTCTTTTCAGTGGTATCAAAGTGACATCTAGGTATATTTTGAGTCTGGTTTGCCTTCTGAATATCTACCATGTGATTTTGCCACTTTATTTCCTTTATGTAAAACGGTGTCAAGACCATTCTTGTCAAATCTGTTTTTAGCACAAAACCCACAATACGATGCATCTGGTAAAGAAAGCGGGTGTGTGGAGAAAGTACATACATATGAGGAGCCGAAACAGTATGGGAATCCCTGCCAGCTAATGGAAGTGTGTATTTTAAGTGGAATAGCATTCCTGGAACAAGTTGTATCCCAGTGGAAAAAGGCCTTTAGGGATGAGAAGGCAACTAAGTAAAATAACACTTGAATTGTACTTCCCATGAAATTTTTATGTGATATGTCTGTCTTAAACCTGTTAAAGATAATGGCATAGGTTGATGTATTTGGGGGCTGCAGTAAGGACAGCCCCCTGCCTTCCCCTTTCCATAGACATGGGTAAATTTTCCCTTCAGTGCTAAGGTGGTTTGGTAAAGATGTGTAAAGGGAGAAGAACAGGCTTGTTAGTTGTGGAGCAGCAATGAATTCTATGCCAGAATAAATCAATTAAAGTGAGTCTTCCAAGTCTGTCGCTCCAGCTTTAAGTTTGCTGTCCCATCCTTTAAGAAGAATGTGAAGGTCCTTGAATGCATCCAGAGGGCGGCAACAAAGCTGGGGAAAGGGCTGGAAGGAATGTCCTGGATCTTGCTTTTTCCTGAAGGTAGAAAACTTGTTCAGCTGTGGGTCAGTCAGAGATGATGCACAAGAGGTTCGTGAGTCTCAGGGTATAATTTTCGCCTGTAGCCAGACCTCTTGCTGCTTTAAAGTTTGCAGGTGAAGGCCTCCTAGGGAGCCTTATCAAGCAGTGTACATCTGTCCAAGCAATAAAAATATTCGAACTTCCAGTTGTTAAGTGGGAATGTTGTCAGCACCCAAGTGGCTTTATTTTGAACAAAGGTCTAGCCTTGTTACTAAAGTATTCAGCTTCAAACTGTGATTTGCTAATTAAAAAAAACCAGTAGGCTATTTTGGAAAAGTTTAAATTGAGATCTAATTGATAATTACAGTAACTTCCTGAGATACTTACTAGTTGGGTTTTTTTGTTAGGGACTAGCCAATATTTTAATGTGCTATTAGATTAATTTTGAGATAATACATGCATACACAAAAGTGCTTCCTATTTCTTAGTTTCCAGCAAAAGTAAGTAATAAAGCTGTATCATGACAATAAACACCTGGATTTAGCCCTGAGCATGAAAATTTTTACACTTTATGAAAACATGACTTATTACTAAAGTTTTTTTTTTCTTGACTGACATACACGTCCTTCCCAGTAACTCCTTGTTAGACTTACCACTAGTGATGCACAAAAAAATAGAGGTAGCATGTTCTAGTTTTCAAAATTGAAGTACAGCAGAGGACCTTAACATTTATAGTCATTTTAGATTCATACACTTAGACAACACAAAGAGGGCAAAGATCATCTTTTAAAAATCTGGATAAAATGACTGAAGCTGTGAAAAGTCATACAGTTTGCCCTCTCTATAATAACTTACTATTAAAGTATTAAATTATATGTTGTTATGTATAAAATAATATATATAATTATATAAATTAAATGAATAACTGAAGAAGTCTTCCCACTTTTTCAGCTAATTAATAAAAGTAGATGGAACATTGGTGATCGGGGGGACCTGTTAGTAGAGGGAATCAGAAAGTTGGCCATGTCAGAAACAAAATTTTAAAACTAGCAGTGATAAACTCTGATGGATGGCTCTATACTGTCTTTCAAAATGATAATCAAAATATGTAGGTTATGTTCAGTACATCATAGTGTGGTGGTCATTTAATTTACAGAATTGAAGGAAGAATCTGTATTACTAAATTATTTTTGGACATGATCATTTGAAATTCACTGGGAGAATAGTAAGGCTTGAATGGCCTGATACTTGGATGTATTCCCTTAAGCAGTTCACGTTTGCAAGACAATCCTGTGGTAAGAGTTGTGCAAAAATTGTCAGAAAAAAACCCAAAGGGATCTTTTCATTACTGAAGCCATCGTGTTGGCAACAGGAAGGCCTCAAAGTGGGACTGTGTGGTTCAGAGACAAGTCATGCTTTGCTATTGTTATTAGCCTGGTTTTTGACAAAGAGTTACTAAACCCTTAATGTGTGTACATTTGAAAAGAAAATAATAATGGCAATATTTATCTGAATGTAGTAGGATTTACTGTTGTGAAATACTTCTGGAGAGTCAGAAAAGGCAGAGTACAGAATGTAAATATCTGTTAATCTGCTTTTTAGTAACACTCATCAAATGCTATTCCCAGCTCTAGTTCACGGTTAGTTTTATGGGTTTCCTTCCATTTTCTGTCATCTTCTGTTACAGAGAATAGCTTGTCCATATTTCCTAAATAGTGTTTTATGTCTAAAGCTTTAGATGTCCACCTTCCTTCAATGGAATGAAATGCCTATGGCACAGAGTTAAGATAACTTGGTAGATGCTTCTCGGATCAATGTCAATAAGCTTTCATATTGCCAATAAACATTTATTGTGGCTTCACACACTGTAGCATCACCAGATGCCTCAACAGATTGACATTGTCACGGTATTCTCCTTTGTTTGGGTGGTGATTTTCCTAAAGGTTCCTAAATGTTAATCAACCAAATTTAAATGTATAGAATAGAGAAAATGAAAATACTTCTATTAATGTTAAAGCTAGCTTGTGAATTCCAGTGTTTGCATTTCATGGGGTTCTTTCTATGTATTAGAAAAGAGCATAATTAAAGATTAAATTAATCCTAGTGCTTAACTTCAATGTATTATTTTCTAAAAAGGAAAAAGGAAAGGGATAAAAAAAGACCTGAACAAGCAGTTATAATATCTTACTTTTGACTCCCTATGGAGATCTTTAAAAAAGATTATGTATTTAGCGTGCATCCTCATCTGGTGGGAGCATTGTTCTCTAAATAACAGAAAGCCAAATTATGTTGTTATCCAAAATTAAATAGTCAAATAATTTACAGGTTATAGGGAGTAAATTTTTTTCCTTGTGTTATTTGTAGCTACAATGGTAACAGTTTAAAAACAGCTAATCCTATAAAGTCATAGTTTGTTACATAAAAGGAGTTAGGTAAGGGGTGGTCTTGAATGCAGTGTTAACTCATCTTTCTCAAGTTAAAGCCATCTGCTGCCCTGTTTACAAACACTACTTGATGCTTTCTTTTAGGATTCAGCTATTTTCAACAGAAACAGTTCTTTGCTTTAGTGGAATATTTCTAATTATCACAAGAAAAATTAACGTAGTGATCTAGAAAAGTCTATATCACTTGTGATACGAAGCTGGCATAATTGTTTGCAAAAGTATCACTGGGCTGAATAGTTGCTACTTGGTACTATCTGCTTGCACATGCTTGCTTGTAAAGGTGAAATAGCTAGGACTGAACACGGTGCCGAGAGCAGAGGCTTGTGCAGGACAATGAAAACATACCAGTCATAAGCACTTAAAGAAAAGGGCAAAAGCATCAACGAGGAATTTCTCCTCTCTCACGTCTGCTGTTCCCCTAAAGGTAAAAGATACCTTTTTAATAGATACAGCAGGATACTGATATGAGATGTTGTGTCACAATCTCATAACTTTACCATTGGATGATCCTCCCGTTACCTTTATGGAATGCTGCTTGCTAGTGCAGCACAGGGGTTCCTGTGAAAGTAAGTAGTTGCTCTTCTGCAAGCTCACCTGGAGTCTCTCAGACAAAAAAAAAATAAAAATCAGTTTTGTCTTTATGATGGAAATTTATTGGTGTTTTCTTCAAGATTCAATTCTGTCATTTAGTTCAGTATCTGATATGTTTAAGTTGCATGCAGAAGTAATAGGATTTTTGTTTCAAATTATAATTGGATATTTGTCATGGTTTTCCTCCTCAGAACATGAATTCTGAAATACTAGCAGTTTCATAAAAATATCAATGACATCAAAGTCTGCAGAGCAGGAGGTTCGATGAGGTGACCTGCAGATATTCCTTCCAGTAAACATTTCCGTGATGTCTGTGATTCTACCTATATAAAAAAAAAAAAAAAAAAAACAAAAAAACAACCAAACAAAAAAAAAAACCCACCAAAAAAAAACCCAAACAATTTTTGAAATTCATAATGGCCAGTCAACATTTACAAAACATTTCACTTTTTTGCTTAAAAGGAATTACTGCTCCAGACTTTATTTTACGTTTTAAAATGAAGCTAAAAACTAAAGTTGAGGAGGAAAATAAATTTTATTGAAAGAAGGTTATCCTTTTAAAATCTGAATATTTGTCATTAACTGTAACTTGTAGTAGTATTATTGCAGACTTTTCCTTGGGCGGTACATAGGTTCAGTCCTTTAACAATAGAAAAAGGAGCAAGGAAGCAGCAAAAGAGGCCGATAGACTACTGTGCCCCCCCTGGTACACTTGTCCTGCTTTCTGAAGCCCGCAGAAGCTGTTGTAAATTCTGTTACACTGGGTATACACAGGCACAGAAAGTTGTATGGGGAGAAGGACAGCAAGAATATGAAATATTTTTTTTCTTAATTTCCAGATGTGTATTTCTCCTCAGAACTGGATGTTCTGATGTAATGCTGGAAATCCACTCTTGCAAGTGGATCTTAATTGGAATATGGAATCTGAGGTAACTTGCTGCATGTCCTCTCCCTAAGGATTCAGAAATTGGCTGGCATAGGCGGCCAAGATAGAATGTCTGTCCTGAAGTATTCATGGGAAACTAGGAGTGGGGGAAAAGCAAGTATGGCGTGTTTCTCATATAGAGAAATATCTCAAGGACTACAGGACAGATTTTGGAATTTCCCCCTCTTGACTTTTTCATCCTTAGGCGCTTATTTCTGCCTGCATGTATCCTCCATTCACATGGATTTATATGAATATTTTTCTTCATTGTATTTATTCGTGTTCTCTCCTTTCCACAGGTTCCGCTTAGCAAGTATCTAATCTATAGAGGTTATGTCCTAGTAGAAAAGACTTTCTTATCTTAGTTTATCATCTCAAATATTGCATTCTTTTTGTAGGCTTAGACTATATTCTGTCTAAGATTCTAATGTCCAGGACAGTTTGGTTTTGATGGGCATTTGTGGGGCAAGTTCTTCTGTGATATCTGTATAAGGAGCTGATTTTTAATGTGTCCAAAAACATTCCCCTCCTCAGAAGTTTGTCACAGCATAGTACCAATCCTATGCCAAGGACACTGGCAAAATAAAATTATTTCTGATTCTAAAAGATGAAAGCTTTTCTTCTGCATGGTGATTTATCATTTAACGAATGAAACTACAAGAGTAAAACAGAGTTTAAAAGAAAATTTAAGATTATTTTGACTATTTCCTCATGTTGATCAGCTGACACTATTACAGATCATCATCACTGGTTTACTGTTACTGTATTTTAACATGCCAGTTCAAAGTTGTGAGTAACTGTAGCTGTTCTCAGATCTTTTCAGACAGATTTTAGGAAAAACTACTTTCTTTGGGTATTAATTAACAGCAGTAAGCAGATGTGTATTTATACCAGCACAATTAACACTTTAGTATGTGGAACTGAAATGCTCTGCAAATCTTTAAAGCTGTTGAAGTATGGTGAATTCTAGAAAGATCCAGATTGGAAATAGGGTGACATAAGGTGAAATCAGATGTTCACAAACATTGTAGTAGCTCTGTAGCCTTTTTCTTTCAATTATTTTCATCTATGGTAACTAATTTTGTAACTGGAGATGTAATTACTTGTGACTATAATTTATTGTTGCTGATAAAGTATGTGTGACAGCTTAGAATTAAGTAACTTTAAGATAGTTTTGCGTATTTTGAAATGGGAAAAGGCATAGTCCCCATCTCAGGCACATACCAGATTGCTACAAGGCATATAGATTCTCAAGGTTTGCAAGAATTTTGCAACATCATAGGATTTGTGTTTCCCTAGCTTTATTTTTGAAAAAAAGCTGTATTCTTCAAAACCTTCTTCTAAATATCTTCCAGCTTGAAATGAGACCTAGCAGAAGTAGTACCAGCCTAGAGTTTTAGCAAAGATGTATGCAATCTACAGTGTGGCTGTATAATTGAAGATGTTATAAGGAGCCTGTATTTTAGTGTTTACAGGGCTCTGTGTATCTTAAGCTATTAAAAAAAAAAAAAAAAAAAGCTGAACTTTTTCTTTAGTAAGAAGTGAATATATAATCAAGTTGAAATGAATGGAGTTAATAGGTTTGGTCTGTTCCATAAGCAATTCTATGCTTATATCTTGAAAACTGCAAAACACTATGGATTTTTGTTTAGACACTTCATATTTTTCTTTCAGTTAACTGATACCAGCTGCATCTACCAGCCTTTTACTATTTTACCAGTTAAGACAAAATGGAGCAATGCAAACTTTCATATTCTCTTATTTGATCTGGAAAAACTTGAGGAGCTTCTGCTGTCATCTCAACTCAATGGATTAAAGTCATCGAATTCATTCCACAGCTATGACACTCTAGAAAGAGCCAAAAGTACTACTGAGAAAAGGGCGCTGACGTTAAAAAGAATTAAAACTGCTGGCTCCATATCTCCAGTGGATGGACAAGTAGATACTGTTAGTTCAAACCAGGTCTGTAGGGATAATAGTGCAGCTAGGCCTTTGGAAGAAAGTGGTGGCATGAAAAGGCAAAAAAAAATGAAGAGTTCAAGAAAGATTAGAATGCAGCCATCAAGTAACATCGATGTGAATGTCACCACTGATACAGCTAAACTGCTTTTGTCGTGTCTCTTACCGTGGGGTGTAGATAAAGAAATAGACAATCTTTGTGTTAGACGCTTAGATATCTTGATGCTTCAGTGTCCTGTTTCTTTTGGACTTGTGTCAAATGAAAACCACCTATCACTAATGTTGCCAGGATGGAAATGTACTGATTGTTGTGTGCTAGAAGAATGTGCAGTAATCAACTTGTTTTCAAAGAGAGTGCTTGATTTATCAAACAAGTACCTTGCTGCAATTGAAGGACAAACTGGCATGAAGGATGGACCCGAGAATAACGTTTATGGAACAAAGGGATTGGAAACAGTATTCTTCTTATTTAGCAGAATAGCTTTAATCAACAGGATAATTAACATACCTTCAACAATTACAGGTGAAATTGAGAGGTAAGAACCTTTTCATTATGAGTCTTTTCTTCCTTTATAGTGGTTAAAAAGTGAAAAATGAGAATCAGACATTTCTCTTAAATACAGACTTTTGCAATGCCGTTTACGTTCTTTCTCTAGAGCTTTTTTTATAGGATGTTCTTTGAACAAATGAAGACTGGGATAAAGTTAAGTGGTTTTATATTTTTCTATTTAGCGGATTAGAACTGATGCCAGAATGCTTTTTCAACAGAACAAGACCTCAAATTGTCCAGGTTCACACCCTGTTTTTCTGGAGATCACTCTTTTCTTCACAGTTTAAACTAAGTAGAATAATGAGGTCTGTTCAGGCACATTGGGAGGTGTGCATGAAGCACATTTGTGCTGTTTTAACTTCCGCTCTCTGTAAGCAATATAATTCCTTTACCGTGAAATCCTTGGCTTACTGATGATTAAAACATGAGAAACAAAACAAGTCTGTCCTGGTTATGCTATCTAAAAAGTACAATGCCCCCAGTAATAATGGCAGCTACTGGGAATGAATGCCTCATCAGTCCTTACATTGTGAGAACCATCCCAAATAACATTTATGCTACTCAAAACAAATTTATTGACTAAATGCTTTTTTCAGCGTTATAGGAAAAATAGCATGTGCAATGTTACTTGACCAAGCCAAATAGAACATAGTAATCAGTCAATGCATATTGTCTACAGACTTCTGTTGTTCAGCAAACCTAGGTTGGTCTGTATTTAGCATTGTAGGGACAATTAACTTCAGTGTTGGTGATGCTATGGCCCTGAGGCAAGAAGGGGAACAAAGAATATTGATCCTGATGCTGCAAATACCTGTGCATCTTCCACAAAGCTCTAAGCATTCAGCATATCTCAAGAGATATGCACAATCCTGCAGGTCAAACACATGTTTCTCAGTTACTTTTACTGCTAATCACATTGCTTACTGGTCCGTATTTGACACAAGCTTTTATATTAAAGGTTGTTTTCAGGATTCCAGCTTGAACGTGAAGTCCTTTCGATGCAAGACAGGACTTTATGCTTGCATTGTGTCTTACAGTACTCTGTTGGAAAGACACTGTGTAATTGAAGTTAGTCATCATACCAGTATCGAACTTTTTTCCCAGACATACACATCCTGCTTTTGGAATATATCTCCCATAAAGTTATAAGTATTAAAGTTGTTGCAAGAAAAAATGCACAATTTTTTTTTTAAACTGTACTACAAAGTTTTATTCAGGAAATGTAAAGCCATAAAAGCTAGCATCTCTTGTAGAACTATATATTTTTTTGTGCAAAAGATGGGAAAAAATTGCCATAAATTTTCATCACAAAAAGGCTATGAATTTTATTCAAAGACTCTGAAATGTTTTATTTGGGATTATGCCATGTTTTGGTTTAGATTGCCTTTTTTTCCAGAGCTGAATACTATACTTGTTTATAGCTGTCTTGTAGCTAAGTTTTAGTTTGATGCCATTTGTGATGTTTTAACATGGGCTGCTGCCTCCTAATGGCCTCATTTGGATAAAAGCAGTTGAGCTGTATTGGTTCTCTTCTTGAATCTTTTTGTTTGTTTATGGGGTTTGGTTTTTTGGTTGTTTTTTTTTGTTGTTGTTGTGGGTTTTAGTTTTGCTTTTTTTCCCAGAGCTCCATATTTTCCTCTAGAGTTCCTAAGCAGCCACTGCTAGTGCTATGGGTCTGCACAGAGACAGCACACAGTTCTTTTTCCTGCACACACTTGCCTGGTTCTGAGGGTGTACTTTCTTCATCCTGCATCTCTTACACATTCAGAAAATAAACAGACAAATAGCTGCAATTTTTATGTTATTGAAGGTTAAATTGTTCTTTCATAGGGAAGTTGATCAGAACTAGACTGTATTTGCTGTGTTTTATCAACACAGACTTCAGGTTTTAGTCACCTGGACATTTTCCTCTCTGCTGTGCTGGACAGGACACGTTTTTTTTTCTCATTATGGCTCTCTCCCGTAATAGCACAGAGTTTATCTTTTCCCCTACCCTCCAAGAACTGTTTCAGAACTTCAGACGTGTCAGTCATAATTAACTTTATTTTTTTCCCAATAAATAAAGGTAAGAGCAGTTGAGATATGTGATCAATTTTGTGCTGTTTTCTAACCTCTGTAAAACTGCATATGTCCCTCTGCAGTCAAGAACCATCATTTTCACATAGAATCAAAGCTGTGTGGGCAGAAACAACAAGCCAGCGTTACTGTGTTAGTAGGAGAAGTGGATTAAAGCCATGGGAAAGAATTTCAGTGCTTCAGACACTTAAAAAAATAAAATACTGATTTTTTTATTACGTGATGTTTAGTACGTGTTGTACTTTCATGTGATAATATCGTCGTGTCTGAGTATTAAGGCATGGTTTTGCTATCTGAAATTGCTATCTGAATGTATCCATACTTTCTGTATTGCCTCAAAACCAGTTATGTGTATGCAAAGTTATCTCCCTCTCTCCACCTAGGGAAAAAGCTCTGTTTCCTGTGAAATTCCCTGTACTACTTCCCCAGTAATAAGCGTAGCATGAATAGGACTTGACCTATTTGCTGCTATCTTAGGATTCAGCCATTTCACCTCTTCCTTTTGCAAGTAATTGGGGTCAGAATCAACTGTCGTGATCTGTGTTTATTCATTAACTCTTTTAATATGATTTATATATCTTTTTCACCACTTACTCTTTATTCAGGCTTTTCTTTCTTATGATGAGCTGTTAAAATAATGTACTTCTGCCTAATTAAAAGTTTGGAAGAAACCAAACAAATGTTTTGTCTGGTTTGCCTTCTAAATGAACAGTATGTAGCCAGTTGTCTTGGGGCAGTTGGTTTAGCTAAAACTACTGCATGCTCAAGGAAAAAAACTACGTATTGAATTCTAATTCATCAGAGCATTCATGGAAGGAGTTAGTAGGACAGCTTTCACAGCTGGTAAGTGTCCTAGTCTCCTAAGTATTACTGCAGTACAGATAGCTCTTACTAATTCAGTTATTAATATGAAAGAGAAAAAGCATTCTGATCTCCTCTCAGTAGCTTATTTGTCAGCAAAGCCATGAATGTTTCTCCATTTTGTGAAAGCTTACTTTCTATTAGTACAGTGGTACAAACTCAAAAGCTTTTAAACTTTTAAAATTTAAAACAGGAGAAAGAATATCTGAACAGATTATCCAGTGACTACAACACTTGCTTAATATGTATGGGGCTGACGTTCATAGTTCTGCCTACTTCGTTGGCGAATGGGCAGTGGCACAGTGTCTAGCTACTGCTTTAATAATTTTGCAGTTCCAGCTTGCTTCTGTTAATGCTGGCCCACTTTGCATGCAGCAATGAAATATTCATTGGGCTGTAAAGACAATCATTTTAGTGTCAGTCAGCTATGGCCTTGATCTGAGGAATGTGATGGTAAAGTTTAAATTGCTGCTCTTTGGCATATCCAATGATTTTGCTGTTACAAGAGAGTGAAAAGAATTTCTTTATTGTTAAATAAAATATATACATCGAATCTGGAGAGTCAGAACTGGAAAAATGCATTTGTTCAATTCATAGACTATTGGGTATTTTTGGATGAGTCTAATATTCTCATTTTGGGCAGAAATTCTGTCTTTGTCACTATATATATTGTTCTACTTAAACCATGGGTTTGACAGATCATAATTTCCCAATGAAAAATATTTGATTGAAAAACTCTTGACTAGTTGCTATCACAAGTTTTCAGCTCATGGTTTGATAACTCAGTAAGTTTCAAGTTATAGCATTTCTGTGAACTATTAGCTATTTGATTGGATAAATAGACTCTGGAATGTGAAAACAGTGAACAGCAAATTACATTCTTTAAGCACGCCTTATCAAACCAGTACTACTCTGTTTTTTCTGGGTTGTTTGTTTCTTTTTAAAGAAAGAAAAATCAATATTTTTTAACATAATTTGAACGTCTCAACAAAAACATGTTCATAATCCAAAAAAGAATCAAGTATGAAAAACATGGCTTTGGAAAAACTTGGACCTGAGTCTTTAAGCGGTTGTTTGTAAATGTGTTTGTACATCTGCTGGGGTTTTCGCAACTTGACCCAGACTGTGAAAATCAAGGAACCTGCAGTAAAATGTGTCAGATTATAAAATGGGACAGAAACAGGAAGAAGCTAGTAAGAAAAGATCTTCAAAGAATTTGTTTTCCTCTGCCATTTGAGATTCGGATCTGTAACTTGGAGCTCTCAAGCTGTAAGCTTTCAGAGATTTAGTATTGCAAGGCTTTTGAATGTTGTTACTTACTGTTGTTTGTAGTGAATTTGAAAGGTGAAATATATTATTTTTAAATGACAACTAAATATAGTCTGTTCAGGGTCACTACAGGAATGTATTTAAAAGAAACAGTTTAAACTAGTGCACGGGTTTGGAGAGGTTTTTCACTTCTTTTCCCCTCTATCCATATCTTTTGTCTTCAAGGGTTAGGTTGCCGAGTTCATCCATGACAAAGTACTGAAAAGCAGTAGATACACACACTAACTAGCCTCCTAAATTGTAACAGTCTACTGAAATCCCAAGTATTGCAATAATAATCTAAATTATTTACCACCATGGAATAATGGAAGCCTATAAAATAAAGCTGCGAGTTTCCCTTGAACTTTTTTCCTACATAATAGAAAACGCAGCAAAATTCCTTTGTGAAAATGTTTTGATTCAGTTCTTCATCTGTGTCTTTGTTTCTTTAATACAACGTAAAAGTAAACTATAGTAAGTTTTGAGCCAAATGTAAAGTCCCTGCATATAGATGGTACTTTTCAGTATTTGTGTACCTATGAATGTTTCAATACCAAGTTGTGGGCAAAAGAATGCAAGTGACTTTTGAAGAGAAGCTAAATTGTAGTTGATAGCAATTGATAGTAGAGTACCTACCTTAAAAAACCTACCTTAAGACATAAAATTTTTGTAAGTACGTTTAGATTTTGTTTAATAATTTCATATCCTTTTAGTCCACAGAAACCAGAACCTATATATGACAAGTGGCGAAATGTAGAAGCAGGAACACCTTCATTTCCCAGTTTTTATGGCGAGTTATCAAGCAGTAAGTATATGGAGGAGTGGCGATATTGGCTTCTAAATATTATTTTTTGAATGCTAAAATGCATCATTTAATTTCAATAATGAAAAAAAAAAATCCCTATATTCTCTAGCTTTGAGCAGGTCCACTTTGCAAATACAGAATCTGGATTATTCTGTTTTCTTTTGTGAATATCACAAAAGCATGTAAACAAAATGTTGATTATTACATAACACTGAAATCAAGGATATTTTTTCTGTGACGGCAAAACATTGATCTGAGTTTCTAAACATGTTTTCTAGCAATCTGAAAAACAGAAATTTACTAAGACAAATACTGTTGCCTCCCCCCTCCCCTATCTCCCTCATCACCATTACATGCCTGTGCGATGATATATACAGCCCTTCAAGCAAACTGTTGCCTTAGTAATACAAGAGTCGTCTTGACTGTTCAATAATGCCCTTAGACTTTTGGCTTGGGGAAGAATAAAATAATCTTTTCACGTTAATGTCCCACAGGCAATTGTTCACCAGTCTTGGCTTTGCAAGCCAGTCTGAGTTTATGTTTACAGTATGTAAGTAAAGAATGTTTAAATAAAACCCAGAACAGAATATGGATCTTTGTCAGTATGCGTTAACTAACAAATATAGTGTTCCTGTTATAGGCTAGATCCTGTCTAGACTGATCACACAAATGCTTTCAAGTCAAGTCTTGACCCTCTGCTATGTAAATAGCCTTCATGTCCCTATCTAAAATCAGGTTTTAGTGTACCTTTTCTTCTGTTGCTCATATTCACCATAACTGTGGAATGGCTTGTTGGAAGAAAGATGGAACATAAGATCAGGTGACAATAGAAAATAAGTAGGTGAAGGGTGGGGAAATGGTGTAGAGGTAACTAAAGTATTTGTGGACATAAAAATAGCTTTACTGAGTGACCTAAAACTTCTGAGGTAATGTAACTTGTATCCCATATCTCCTAGTTCAGTTATCTGATTTGCAAATTAAAATCTTCCGTAAGAATTGCAGCGCTCTCAGATGTTTTAGGAATGACCAGTTCTTTAGCATCGAGGACATACTGGACAGCAGAACAGGCAATGCTAAAACTTGATTCTGCTGATGTTTCTGGACTTTCTGTACATATTTACATGTGTGCAAAGAGATGGGAACAAAACCAAATTTAAATAGGAGGTTTTAATGCTTTTTTGCATACATAGACATGAAACTTAAGTACTGCAACAGACAAGGATAAATGATAGGTACCGTGTTGGCTGTACTGTTCTTCATCAGTGGGCACACTTGCTGAAAGACTGTTTTGTGTTTAAACCAGAGTTAGCCTCAGGTTGGTTCTTGAATCAGTAAGAACTATAAAAGCTATTAATTCACATTGGCGTTGCTTGACTCTTTCCTCACATCCAAGATTTTGGTGACCTGGTTCTGTCCCACAGGGGAAACTCAACTGTAAACTCAGTAGGTTCACACTAAAGAAATTAGTTGTAAATTGTGGGGTGTAGGTTTGAAATAATAACATTGAGGTTCGACACAGCAAAGTTTCCAAAATGGGAGAAAAAAGAAAACAGCATAATTCTTCCTGATATATAAAGAAATCACATAAAACTCAAATTAAAACATGAGAAATGGAGAGGTTAATCTTTGACTGATCAATTCTGTGTCTCTTATTTTGTCATCCCTTTTTATGTTTTTGTATTAGCCTTTACATTTTGTATTATGGTAACATGCCATGTCAGCTGTCAGAGATAGAAAATAAAACATTTGCTTTTATTTCATCTTTCTGTAAAATTATATTAAATGCTCTAGTTTTCTTTTTTCCTTTTTCATTCTTTTTTTAATCATACCTGTGTGTATGTTTCTACATATGTTTATATATTATATCAGATATTGACAAAGTTAATACAGTCACTTACTGAATAGCATACTGCTCCCATTCAGACTACAGTAGCGTACCTGTAGAGGAATGAAGCTGGGTTAATTAACATTGATAATATACAGCTGTGGGTTGGCTTCAGGGGTAGTGGGTTGGCTGATGTAGACAAGGTGCAGCTGTGGCTGGTTCTGTTAAGAGGCTGGGCAGCCAAGGAAGAGAGAGGAGGAAGAGGCAGAGAGAAAGTGTGAGTGCCCTGGATGAGGAGAGACTAGGAAAAGGCAGCAGAAGGAGTAGCATGAAGAGTATGCTGGTATGAGATAGTAAAAGACCTTGTTGCAGCCAGCTAGTTTGGAGAGTGCTGTGACACGTACCCTCTTCACTTTGCGAGATGTAGGTACTTATGTGGGTTTTTTCAGACCTCAGTCCTCGCTGCAGGAATCAGAGGACTTTAATCAAATGACAGCATTGTGTGATCAGGATGCTTCTGAGCCTTAGTGTTACTGCAGCACTGACAGCTGCTATTTACAATTCAGTTTCTGCTTCTTGAGACATACAGTACTGGCAATCAGAGATTTTTGTGTGGATTCAAAGGATCGTACAACCAATTTACCCAACGTATATGTCTGGCAACAAACATTGTATTAAAGTATTGAGCTGTCACACTTGTTTGTCGAAGTCCAAATGAAGAACTGGACTAAAACAGTACAGCTGCCAGTTCAAAGTATGCCTTGCTGTGACAATAATCTGAAATTCAGGATGGATAGTAACAAAACTCACATGCAAATCCATGAATTTAACATCTTTCTTAACTGCGAGTGTAACTGGTGAGCCACCAGCTATGTGACATCTTGACCACAGCTAGTATTGTTGCCCTGAATTAGAAAAATAAATCAGAAGGAACTGTAACTACACAAAATGTTATTGAATGTATTTTTGCATAGACTTTACTACTATGTTTTAAAGGTAAAGAAACACTTACTGAAGTAGTTTTAGAATTTGTATCACAAAAATCCATCGTGAGGTAGTCCAAATCAAAAAGTATTTTCAATATCTTTAAAAAATTATTATGAAAACATACTCTGTGGTATATCAGACCTCTGTTCAAAAAAACCCCAAAAACAAAACATCTTGATTTAGGATAAATGTTCAAACAATATATTGTCTGAACACTTTGTGCATACTTTTTCAGATCTTTTCAGGTGTGTTGCTGAAGTGAAAAACTGAAAATGTTAAATATCGTTCTATTTGCGTACTTCTGTGTATATTGTCAGTTCACAAATTATGTATGTGTTTTTCAGGTAAAAGTAGATATCATTCCCCAGACTCTGGGAGTGTTTCATTGCTGAAACTCATTTATTGTTGGAGTGACCAATCTATAAAGGTAGGAAATAGCCAGTGTCATTTGTTGCAAAGTTAATCCTTAAGTAACATTGGCTGTAACTTAATATTTGGAATTTGTATACTGACATAATAGTTATGGATTTATGGTGAAATTATTACATGAACTGTGCTGTTCAGATCTATGGGCAGCACATTATCATTTTGGTATGATATATGCTACTCATGAAACTCTTTTGCCTTAAAGTACATGTTTAGATGTGGGAAAGTAACGGTCCTACTAGTCTCTAATCTAGGTGATCTTGTTCATAGCATGCATTTAAAAAAATATGTTTAAATTGTTTTAGTTACCTGTTCTCTAACAACCGGATGTAACTTGCATTACAAATGCCATTTTATGCTCCAGGAAAATAAAGGCCAAAATAAGGAAAGTGTCGCTATACCAATGTAGTATTATAGAAGAAACGGAAAATGCCTTCTTAAAGGGATAAATATTTAATCCCAAATCCTTGCTTATTAGAACACTCTTCAAGAATAACTTAGTTATGTATTCCCAGCTCAGATGAAGCTCATGCCTATTGTTAGTGAAGAATCTGATGTCTTGAGAAGTAAATTACCATTTCTTGATAGTTGACGGGTAACTGTGAAATAGTCTGAACAGTGAAATCTAGAGACCGTTTTTCATTTTGGAAACATGCATTTAGATAAAGGTATTTGGTAGCTTGAGCGAATTAATGTTCAGGAATACGAAACTCAAGACAGTATACTAGGACCACAAGAGATTTTACGCCAGAAAAGGGAAGTGCCTGTTACAACTTTATTTTATGATACTTTTAAAATTGCATGCAACTCTCTGCTGCATCTCTAGTGCAAAGAGTATTTTCCAGACCGGAGGTGTGCAGGGGTACTGCAGTGATAGTCCCCTGTTCTGTTAGATAGCCAGTAATAGTTTCTGCAAATACATTCAATTGAATTTAGAGTTTTATCTTGACCTTATCAATTTTTTGTATCCCCACTGTCTGCACATCTTCCATATCATTTCAGCATTCTACTTCTCTCACAAACTATCCCTGTTGCTCTTAAAATAAGATTTTTTTCCTTTTTTGAATCCTTTTAATAATAATAAAAATAAATGAATACAGGACCTCAGTTTCAATAGTTGCATTAGTCATGTGAAATCCATGTAATGTTTTGCTGACCTGGTCAGCCACTGAAACTATGGAGTTCAATAGCCATGAAACTTGTATCTGTAGGGTCACTGACTATGTGGGATCTGTGTATTCATGTTTTCCGATTACTTTAGTGACTGATTAGTTTATACAATGATAATAGTCTTTACTACAGAAGGTTATTGGGCAGGAAGTTAAGACATAGAATAAGCTACCTCACACTTTTTTCATCTGAGAAGTTTAAATTTAAGACGCTGAAATTGTCAGGTACTGCATATATCATGCTGTCAGTGCTTCCCAAATTTTAGCATTATTCAGACAGTAGCAATAAGCTTTGTTAATCTGCTTTGTAGTGCAGATTTTGGGTTGCTTGCAGCCAAACTGCTGTAAACATTTCAACATTCAAAATTATGTCTGATGTTGGCAATAGATGTGGGTATTCAGCAATGAATGATTTATACAAAATTATTATTTTTGTTGATAGTAGGGTGGCTTTTTTAAACCTACCTTTATACAAACACAGATTTATGGCCAATTTATTAATCCTGAGCAGCCTTATTAAGCACTCATATACACTTACCCAAAACATCACTAGTTACCCTGCTTTTAAAAATTTTCCTTGTTGTTATCTTCAGTGGAGGATACTGGCTCTCGGACATGACCAAAAGGACTTGTCATTTATAGATTCCTCGTCTCGTTACAATGCTGTAACAGCTTTTGTGCAAACAAGGAAACTGAAAAACCTGCTGCAAATGATTGATTGAGGGTTTACTGACTTAAAGTTGAAGGGTGGAGGGAGCTCTCTTTCTGTCTTAAATTTTAAAAATGCTTATATTTTTAAAATATTTCTAGGGTGTTTTTTTCCCCAGATGATTTTAAACAAAAGGCCATCTTCATGCATTTTGCTGTTCTTTCATATAAGATATAGCTTGTTGTTGCCACATTCCCATCCCGCCCAGAAGTCACTTAAGTGTACTCATCTTTTCAGATAGATATAAAGAAAAAAAGCTTGCCCTGAAACTTTTATTGTGAGGAAACAGTGTTTGCATTTCTGACCTTAATTGTCCTTACTCTATATTTAAAATAGTCTGTTCTTCAGTTAAAACAAAGACCTGTCACAGATAGATTTATTTTTTTGTATAATAATACTATATTATTGAAGCTTTATGGAACCTTTTTGGCTGAAAAAGTGAACATTAAAATGAAACTTCAAAAAAAAGTTATCAGACTAGTCAAACTGCAGTCCAATCAAAATATTTTGCCTGTTGTTGACTCTAGCAGATACAAGGATATTTTCTTCTACTGGAAGGATTTCTTTGATTCTTATTTCCTTGCTCTTCCTAGCTCCTTAGTCTTAAAATCATAGATGGTAAAATGCCTTCTCCCTATGTCTTTATTCAGGCATTTCAAGAGGAAGAGTACAATAGCAAATAATTTGCTTCCTTTTTTCCTGCTCTGATTTTTTTTAAAACCTCATTGAGTGAAGTTAGTTCTTGTTAGGTTGACTTTCCTGAAGATTAAATTCCTTTATCTCTTCACAAAAATTATTATAGACAGGGTAAGCTTCCTTCTGCAATGTATTTTAATTCCTGAGCTGGACAACCATTTGCAAAACAGAGTAAACGACCCTGTTTCCAGTGCCCCCCTTCCATTTTCAGCGCTAATCTCAGCAAAGAAATTCAACACTAAACATGGCAGTGAGTTTTTCATTTAAACTTTAGTAGGTCAGTAGTTTCACTAACAACATACTAAGCATACAGTCTTCACATCTGTGGTCAAGGATTTTAGTTACATGACATGTGGGCGATCTGTCATACAGGGTGCCCACTGATGGGACTTCAGCAGTTTGCCTTTCTGTTATGTACGGCAGGGTCAGGGCTCAGCACCGTGACGTACTGTGGAGCTTTAGCCCAGCTGGCGCTAAGCCTCACACAGCCGCTCGCTCACTCCCCCCATGTCCTGATGGGGGAGAGGATTGGAAGAGAAGTGAGAAATCTCATGAGTTGAGATAAAGGCAGTTTTAATAGGTAAAGCAAAAGCCGCACACACAAGCAAAGCAAAACAAGGAATTCATTCACCGCTTCCCAGCGGCAGGCGGGTGTTCGGCCATCCCCAGGACAGCAGCACTCCATCATGGGTAATAGTTACCTGGGAAGACAAATGCCATCACTCTGGACACACACACACACACACACAACCTTGTTCTTCCCCCAGCTTTAAATGCTGAGCATGATGTTCCATGGTGTGGAATATCCTTTGGGTCAGCTGAGGTCAGCTGTCCGGGCTGTGTCCCCTCCCAGCTTCTTGTGCCCCCCAGGCTGCTCGCTGGTGGGGGTGTGAGAGGCAGAAAGGCCTTGGCTCTGTGTCGGCACTGCTCAGCAGGAACCGCAACAACACTGTGTCTAGCCCAACCCAAAACACAGCCCCATGCTAGCTACTGTGAAGAAAATTAACTCTGTCCCAGCCAAAACCAGCACACATACCTGTATAATTATCATTATACATTATCAGATCGTTTACTTACACCTTCATAATCAGTAGGAGTTATACTTCCGTTCCTCCTAGTCCTGAGTTACCTGGACATAGAGTCAACTCTAACCTTGAAAGAGTCCTGTTATAATCCCAAGTAATAAGACCCTCTTAGAACCTGGATGCATTAATTCAGGAGCTTCATCAGAAATACAGTTTATACAGCTTCAGCATACAACATTTAGGTCCTGATTCGAAAGTCCTCTACTGCCATCCTAATGTTGCAGTATTCCTTTTCTGTACAAGAAAATTTGTTTCCTCTATTATCAGCTAGCTATTTAGTAGTGTCCCCTTAGGAAAACTGTTGATGCCATATTTAGAACTCTGACATAATCATCTGCATTAGGAATATTTTAGCCTCCCTCTTTCACCAGCAGAAAAAAGATACACACTGTGGAGAGACTGCTGAGATTTTGAGAGGAATAATGATATCAAGACTTCCTCATCTCTTTCTATTGATTCCTGCGGTGCACCTGTATTTTTTTTTTCACCTCAGTTACTTCATTTCTATTAGTATCTAAAATAAGGTGGGATGAATCTGGGATACATTACAAAGGACTTTACTTTCAAAGAATAAACCACTTCATGTTAAGGCCATTGCAGAGACTAGTAGTAAGAAGCTAGTATCTTCTTTCCTGGTGCTCAACTTTACAGTAATTTCTCCAACAAGCTCTAAATGCATTTGTTTTTACAGCATTTGTGTCTACCTGAAGCCACCTGACTTCAGTATCAGTGTGTAGACAACTTTTCTGACAGTTACTGTCCAGAATTAGAGGAAAGCAGACTGAATAATAAAAGTCTGATGTTTTGTTCTGTATTTTTTTTGGTTCCTAACGCAACTGTGTTATGGAGGCACCTGGGAGGCAGTTTCTGCAAGGCTCAGCCCTGTAGAGGTTACAGCCTGAGCAAATGATGTCTATTGACTTCTCTCCTTAGACCTACTCTTTATAAAGAGAATAGTAATCCTTCAAAGTAATTGATAACGTGTAGAAAGGCAATATAACGTAGTATAGATGTAACAGTACAGTTTGCCTCAACTTTCCTTCACTTGCCTTTTCAAATTGTTCTCTAGTATTGCTCCTGCAGTGTCAATTACCTTGCACTCCTTAATATCTGCATTTATAGTTGGACATATGCTATTTATACTTCTCATGCATAAAAGAAGCATAATTTTTGTCATATTTCACAATCCAGTCTATAAAACAGCTAGTATTTACAACAGTGGTTACAATTACGGGGGGGGAAAATGAACGTGTATGTTAGCAGGCAACAAGGTAGCAAACGTGTATGTAATGCAGAAGGGCATTAAAGAGAAGTATAAACTGTCCGAGAAAATGGAAGGTGCTCATGTAGATTTTTGTTAGAAACAGGCAAAGCTTTTGGAGACTTTTATACTTGGCGATAAAGATAGATGAGTTATATGAATTCTTTGGGAAGACGCAGTGAGAGGATAAAACTGAATGTGAAAGTCAGCATTGTGGAAATGCAGATTCAACAAAATGATAGACAAGTATCATGCAGAGATGTACGGGTGCCTCTATAGTATCATGTGTTTATTTTGTTTTAAGATGTTAGAGGAAATTACATTACAAATTGTACCTGGCTGGCATGCACAGCAGTGGTATGGGTAATGAATATCTGATCCAGATTAGTGACAGGGTCTTAGCAGATCAGAACACCATGAAAAACACATACTGTTTGTAATTCTTTTGTGTACCCCTGTAAGAGGTGGTTTGGCTTTTTTTTTGGTCAAAAAATTTCCCAGGACAATGAAAACGTGTCTGTGTTTCTTTCTCTTTCTTAATTATTGTAGATATATTGTAAGAGTCTGCTGTAAAGTCAGGCTCTGTAATCCCCAAAGCTTAGGTTGTACGGATGTGAGGAATTGGTTTCCTCTGTAAAATAAAGTGCTATTTTAACAAGATGAAGGTTTGTGCTGTGTTAAAGCACATAGGGCTGAGTTCACTTGCTGTGAACTCTTACGCTGTGGACCTGACTATGGTATACTTGGCTGCGATAAAGGATTTTGTCACAAAGGACACCTACAGCCTTTGTTCTGCTTAATGATTTGAATTTACAAGGGCAGCTAGAAATGTGATTGAGGACAGCCTGCGAATTCACTGTACTTGATTAGTGAGATGAAGCTGTCTCTCTTCCAGGCAGTCTGAGAAAGCCTGCATACATCAACTTCAATTCATATTAAACTTAAATATTTTTAATAGACTGTTTCTAAAATAAATATAATGTAAATGTAAAATATTTCTATATAAACATATTTAACTTAAAACATTCATATTCCATTTAAGTTCATATTTAAGTTGAGGTGGAATACACTGTTCTGGAAACTTCAGATTTTCTCTGTCTTTCAGGAAGTTTCTTGTACTTGAGAGCGAATACCTTCCTGAGGGGGGAAAACTGTATTTCTTTTCTGGGGGAAATACCAAATGAAGAGAAGGCACACGTGCTGCCATTCTGCAGCATACTGATATTTAGACTGAGTAAGGATTGCAAAAGTTTGGATCTGTTGTGTAAGGTGTTATAAACATCTCAAGTGTTTAAACTTTCTCAGTTCTCCTGGGGCTTCTCTGCTAAAGTAAAAAGAAAAGTGATAACTCCACCATACAGTCTCCACACTGCTTTGTCTTAACACTCATATGTGGTGCATCAGTTATTGCAAGTGCCATTTATAGGTTGTTCATAATTCAGCAGATGTTCCTTTTGCA
Organism: Falco naumanni; assembly: GCF_017639655.2. Taxonomy (NCBI): domain Eukaryota; kingdom Metazoa; phylum Chordata; class Aves; order Falconiformes; family Falconidae; genus Falco; species Falco naumanni. The sequence goes on along the minus strand of NC_054060.1, from coordinate 17,415,325 downwards.
TAAGAGAAGTTTGAGAAATGGTATTTCTCTTGGTTAGACAAAAAAATATCGGTTTATCATGTTTGTGCTAAAGGAATTAATAGAGGATCACCACTAATAGCAAAACATTCTTTAAGCTTTTCAGAGAGAGACTAAATATCAAAAAATCTTAAAAAGTAAAAATACGAGTCCTTCTGCAGTCTATAAAGCATTTTTCTACATCATAGAAAAAATGAAGATATTTCTTATCAGCTATTATCACCATGTACTTTACTAATTTATATTGTCATGATCCTTTGGAATCAGGGAGGCAGTAGGCAGGTATTCTGGTTTTGAGATCAAAGAAAATGCATTTTTGATTAGTTGGAAGCAGGCACGATTGACAACTCAGACCATTTGATTGCTATCCAGTTAACTTATTTTTCAGTATGTAAGTAGAGACACATGTATCATACAGTTATCACTGTATGAAAGATATTGGTAAGTGTTGACTTTCTCATGACATTCACTAGAATAGTCTTAAAATTTTGTAGTAGTTATTTAAAATTGTCAAATGCTTAGATAAATAATTGAAGTACTGATAATCAGCCAATAATGATTTGCATTTTTGACAGATTATTGAGGCAATGCAAGCGGTGCTTCTGGCAGAAGTTCAAAGGACTATGAATACCTTGAGAAAAACTGCAATCTGCAGAGAGCCATTGGCCATAGTAGAAAATGGAAGTGGTAAGTTTTGAATGGTGCCAAGGACTGAGGAGGGGGATTTGCAACACATTAAAAATGTTTCTTTGCCACGTAGGTGGAAAATTTACTGGTATATTCTTTTACAAGAACTTTCTCTAGTACTCAGAACAAGGTAGGAGTAAGAGTTCATAATATATTATTTCTGTGTAAGACAAGCCAAACGGCCTATTTCTGACCTTATCAGGTGATGAGTTTTCTCATGTGATTGTCAAGGAGTTAAAGGACTTTCATACTCTCTCATCATCTCTGAACATTACAGAAGAAAGCAAAAACTTTCTTTGATTGTATGATAGTTCTGGTATTGTAGATACATTTGCAAATAAATGAAGCAGTGTGTTTGCAATAGTATCAGTAAATAATAAAAAATATTGAAAAGAAGTTTTACAAACTTATCTTATCAATGACATCAGACCTTACACAACACTAAAAATTAATTGCTTAAATTTTATAACTTCATAATGTAATATAGAATATTTTATTTTTCTTTTAGAAATAACCTCCCTGCAAGGAGATATCAAATGCATTTTACAATTACATCATATCTTTTTATAAGAAGCTTACTCTTTGCAACTTTACAATGGTGCTAATGTTTATGGTAAAAAATGATTGAACCTGAATTTATGTTATGAAGTTATACCTTTTTTTTTTTTTTTTTTTTTGAGCCCATTAGCTGAGTCTTAAAATTAAGTGACCTAAATTTTAGTTCCAATCTTATTAGTGAGCCTTCTCTTGGGAAACTAATTTATAATCTCATTGAGTGTGTGTCTGTCATGAAAATTTGTTACCAATCTGCTTGTTCCAGGATACTAAAAATGAACAGTGATACTTCAGGCCACAAAACAAAATGGTGTCTCTATAATTTGGACTGTTGGAATACAGTGAAACTCGAAACACTTTGAATAATTGTCATATATGTGTTTATACTTTGCTTACACGGAGAAGATATCTTTGAATCATTTCATTTTTATGTGGTTTGGGAGAAGATGTGTTCTAACCAAAACACGCCCAGCTGCAAAATTCATATATGAATTTGATTTCAAATTTCATGAATTTTCAAAGTGTGTTTCTATGTGGTGTTTTGACAAGGGTTACAACAAAAACGGAACTGGAAGTTGCAAGTGCAGGTGTCTGCAAATTCCAGGTGTGTTTAGGTCTTTGGGTTTGTTTCAAAGCCTTCTCTACTAGATGAAAAAACATTTCTGTAATGCAGAGTGCTGGAATGATTACAAGAGCCTAGTTGTCAGTTGTTGCTTAATTCTAATTAAGTATTAAGGCTCACGCAAGTTGTGAATTCAGTGGAGTTACTTCAGCTTTCCGCTCTCTCAAAGGGGGATTTGGTTGTTTGTGTGTCTAGTAAAATATTTTACTATCCTTTTGTTCTTAACCCTATTATTTCAAGGTTATTCAACAAATAACTGGAAAATTGCTTTGCTAGAAAGAGCACAGTGTTCATACTGGCTAGGACTTCTTCATACTTCATGATTTGAACTACATAAATATATCTTGTAAAGCAGAGTGGATTTTCTGACATTTTCAGCAGTCTAGTATATTCTGGAATAGACAGAAAACATCCAGGAAGGCTGGGAAAGAGATGTGACGCTATGAGCATTTAATATCATACTAGCTTTCTTTTTGTTCTCATTTCCATTCGTGTTTTCCCTTGTTGCATTATTTACCACAGTATGTAAATACCACAAATGTTCTTGTTTTGGTTTGTATGGTTTTCTAATATGTGCTGCAAAACTTGATGGATTTGTTTGGAATCAAACACATTTTTTTTGTGATCTCTAATATGTTAGAGTAAAATTATTTGTGGCATGTAATGAAATATGGTGGCATACAGAAATTATTAAAAACCCACCCAGGTGTAAGTCCACAACCAGTGTAATTACCAAGATAAGTAATCATTTTCTGGGTTTTAGTCATTCATCTGATAGGTATGTAGTCTTATATTTTATTAAATATTCTGTGTTTATGGGTTGTACAGTAGCTGTCATCTTGTGCAACAAGGTAAAGGTTAAATATTGTTTCGGGTTTTTAAGTTATAATTCAAGACTGGGAATCATGCATTCTGACTCAGAGTAAAAGTATCTGAATCTTGGCAGCCATAGTCATTGTATTGCATTTGTGTTTAATTGGAATTAATAATTTGGTCTGGAGATGTGTAACTCAATGAATTTCCACTGAAGTCAACAGAAATTTTCTTTAAAAAGACAAACAGAACTTTCAGGATTTGACCTTCAGTTTTTATTATCTTCAAAGTTTATAGCAGGGGTCCTCAAACATTTTAACCAGGGGGCTGGCGCGCGGATGAAGTGGCAGGGAGTCATCTGTGGCTGCTTGGTTTCCCCCCCCCCAACCCCCGGTGGGGGCAGGGGGGTCTGTAAATACCGGGGGCCAGATTGAGGACCCTGGGGGGCCGTATCCAGCCTGCAGGCCCTAGTTTGAGGACCCCTGGTTTACAGTTTATTATGTAGTTGTTTTTTCAGAAAGAGCTGTACTCCTTAGGAAGCTCCTGCATCCATACTTCATAGTTAAAGGTGATAGCATTTAGACAACAGTTTCACTTGCTGATTAATTTTAAATGGCATAATTTTCTCTGTGGTTCCATACAGACAGAATTGTTTGTTTAATTGAATTTTTGGAAAAAACCCCAAACCCATAATATATTTTTTTTCCAGAAACAAAGATAAGGAATTAAAAAAGCTATTCATATAAAGCATGCCAGAGAAAGGGTTAACTGTGTTCTGTCCTAGTACCTTCTCCCATTGTTGCTAAGAGGAAATATAAATGCAAACAGTTGCAATTTCTTCATGTTAATGTCAGAGATGATAATTTTGGACCTATTTCAAACATATTGATACCAATCTTACCATTGATTTCTGAAAGCTTTGCTTCAGTTCTTCAAAGAAACTGAGGTTCTTTTCAATTTCTTTTGAATTCATCATAATTTTGACAAAAAGTACATTGCAATTTGTGCCTTCTTGCCTTTTTCCTAAATGCTGATAATCTCAGATTAAGGGTACCATTTAACAGCTTGTCAGTGTGGTATTGTTTTCCACTGCCATGTGAGTCAGAGGAAGTGATTGTAAAGTTTTAGGAATCTATTTATCCACTTTATTTACATAAACTAAGAGGAAGTAAATTTGCTGGCATTCTTCCTTCATTTTTCATTTATTGTATTTGATCTTACAACACACATACCTCATCCATACCCAGCCATGTGCAGAACTTCTTTGATCAGAGGGAAGAGGGTGGTAAAACCACCACTCTCATTCAATAGTCCAGTGATGAGGTACAAAGAAATTGGATAGTCCCTCCTGCAGTTGATGGGAACCATTCCCTTCCACAACAGCAATTCATTGCTTATCCTCAAGGCATTTTGCAGTGAGTCATCTACAGGATTTTTTCCACTTTTCATGGAGATCTCGAAGTATTTGCAAGGGTAAGAGTTAGAAATGAGATTCCCTCACCTCCAGGTGTGTGGTGCATGTAGGACTGTGATCTGCTTTTAGCTACTGTGCTGAAACAGCTTCCTAGGTGCCATTCTTGAATGCCTATTTCTTCTAATGCATAGGTAGCCAAAACTGTCTCATCTGAAACAGTGTTATAGCATACAAGTTCTGGAATTGTGTGCCTCAATTTTCTGTAAAATGTGAAGAACTGGATTTATTTACCTTTTAAAAAAAATTGTGAGGATAAATATGTTTAAGATGTTAATGCTCAGATAATAAATTGAGGAACTGATGTATGTGATATTCTAGGAATGCCAAAAACTGGAAAAGTGAAAGGAAAGCATGAAGTATAGGATGTATTCCTAAATGCAGATATTAACTGCCTCTTATATTTGTGAAAAAAAAATATGTAAAAAATCACACCACTAAGACTAGCTTGCAATAAATTCTGGTTACCACTTAAAAATTCCAAGTTTAAGTAACTGCTAATGTTTCAGGCTTTTAGGTTTATTTGAAAGCTATTTAGCTATAACCTCATCTTTTGTATGTGGTTTTGGAGCTCTTTATTCAATTAAATAAATTGGTTCTTGCAGGAAAAAAAGCTTTTGCTGATAAATACTAGAGCAAAATTAATGGTGGCAATTGAATCCTTAGGTTAGTGTAAAGAATTGTCAAAGACTTATCTAGAATATAACAATATGTTTTGTTAAAATGAGGAGTCCACTTGGTAATGGTAAATCAATGAAAGGCGGGATATAACAGCTTCTGTTCACTAGAAAAGTGTAGTGACCTGCAGCAGAGGGTTTCAAACACTTCTATTGTAAGGGTTTCAGAAATCTGTCCAGTTGTGGATAACTTTTTTTATGTCAACTCTTAGGAAGTCATTCTGTGGCTGTGTCTCTCTAAAGCAAAAATGAATCTTGCCTGCCTGCAAAGTCTTAAGCTTTTGTCAAGGTAGTGCAGATAAGGAGAAGGGTTGTTCTTTTTTTTTTCGTATTGCTATCGTGTTACAACCTAGTTCCTTTTCCTATTAGTCCAAATATACGTTCTAACTCCGTATTTAAAAACAAAAGACACCTAAAAGTCAACCCTGAATCTGAGTGTTAGTCGATTTGGACCACTGATATCACAAAGATTACACAGAATTTCAGTGAAAATTCATCCTTTTTTGCCTGATTGCTGGGGAAATAACTTTCAGGGGTGTAAAACGCATTGATACTCTTATTTAGTGTAACTATATTAAGGTAATATGTGTTGTTTGTGTTCTGGTGAAATACCACATGCCCAGAAAACTTTGAACATCATCTTGAGGAATCAATATCTGGCTTAACATTTTATGTTCAGATAAATGTACATTTGTCCTAATATCTTTACATTTCCCTTACCATGTTAGTTTCAAGTTTGGATTTGGGCTTGTGATGCATTCAGTCTTTGAAACTGCTTGCCTTGCTGTGGCTGGGTTCCATATCCCACATGAACCAAGTAATCAAGTAAAATCTGGAAAAAGGTGTCAGGACAAAATGTGCTGGAGTCCTAGAAACTCACATAACCAGAAAATGAAAACTGTAGGTGCAGCTTTTGGGAAATGTTTCTCTTGTGGATTGACTACTTGTACAACCAGGGATTAAATCAGTTCAGGGGAGGGGAGGGGGGGAACTTGTGGAATGATTTCTGATAAAAGAAGAAAAATCTTAAGGGAAGAGCAGATTAGGGTACAAAGGAACTGGTGTGAAAAGAAAAAAATCTAGGAAAAATGGAGAAGAAAAAATTATAATAGAAGCACGGTGATACGAACATGTACAAAAGATTACCAGCTTTCCAATGGAAATCACAATCAGGAAACTGGTTGCTGATTAAAAAAATTCAAGAATAGAATTTGATCCTATATCTGATACCATGAAGGTTATTGAGATTAGTTGGAACCAGGAAATGAGGAAATTTTGACAGTGTGCATTATTTTGGATTGAAAGAAATTGTGAAAAAAAGATAATTAAATGCACACAGTTAAGAATCCACGAATCCCAGCAGCATAGATTTTGAAAAGCATAAGAGAAAACACATCTTTTTTAAGCACATTCCAATCTCATGAAAGAAAAAAAGACAGTTCAGTTGTCTGGAAGAAAACCAAGTACAATAAGAGGCATCTTTCACTATGACAGATATCCTAAAGAAAAGTGAAGGTTTTGTGTTAGTTTTTATAACCTATTTGTTAAACTCACAAATTTTACTGATATTGTATGTGTGTGTGTATATATATATGTATATGCAGATATTTGAAGGAACCTAAGGTGATTTACCCTGTGCAGGCTGTTTACAGATTTTATTGCTTTAGAGGAACCAATAGTACTTCCTGCTGCTTTCTCAGATGAGTTTGTTTTTTCTAGGGTATTGGGTTAGGTATCTTCTGTTTGGCAAATGATGATTTAGAGTATGTCTCCAGCGCTTATGTTTCTACTGGCCAAAAAAAAAGTGCAACAGGGCTAATAGATTGCACTTAGCAGTGATGAAATTAAATTTGCATGAACCCACTCTTAATTCTTTTCAAGAACAACATTTCCACTTTATATCAAAATTCTGTTTACAAAATATATTGGAGCTGATCTGGGTAGGTCAGAGTCCTAAGTCATATTGAAATATGAATCAGGCCACCATTTTTGTGAGGTAAGCGTAGGTTTTGGTAAAAATGAGTGCGAATGTTGACATGAAGTAGTTCTTTACACTTCAGGAATTGTTTTCATACATGGAGCCTCCAAAATGTTCTTCTGAGCCTTACAATACCTGTGATTAAAACATGTAGTATTTCAAATTAAATTGATCAAAACTGTCCCTCTTCCTAAGTAGTCTCTCTGTGCTTTGAACTATTTCTGAACTTTAGGATTACTTTTAGGGCAACATCTGAACCAAACACTCCAATCATACTTTCTTGCAGTTGTTATTTTTTGACTGATTTGACTTTTGGCTTCAGGTACCTTCCTGCCTGGCATCTCTCACATCTTTCCAGTTCAGCCCTCTTCTCCTGTTACATGTTGCATATGCAGCCCAGGTTCTTCCAGGCTGTTTTATTCCTTTACATTCTCATCTTCCACTTAATCTTTTCCTGAGAAAAAAGAATGTTAAATATTGTCTGCAAAATGAAACTTCCTTTCTCTGTGCACTCTATTCTTATTAGTGCAAATATTTCAGCCAGTAAGAACTGAAAGTTTTTTAGATGGAACTGAAGTTTTGTGCTCTTGGACAAGTTCACGCACATTAACAAAATTCATTAAACTATTAGACTTGCTTCAGGCTGTTTTAAAAAATTCTCTGGCAGGCCAATTTTGTGTGTGCGTGCAGTAGCAATAAGCAGCATAAGAAATGATTGTATAATCAACATTTCATCACTATTAATGAGAATTAGATTCATCTGTAATCTCATTTTAGTCTGTGAAACAGCAAACCAATTAATCTAGCATTTTTTTGATGAATGGACTTTGAGTATAAGCTGGTGACAGCAGTAGCTTTCCTCTCTACTGAATATGCATTCAAAATGAGTGTATTATATCCTAGTTTCATATTACAAATATTTCCAGTAAAAGAATACAAATCAATGTTATATTTTACCATCTAACCTGCAGTTTAACTATACTACTGTATCATGTCCTATATATCCAATTAAAGCTGTATTTTGATCCAGTAGTCTTTAATATTAGTGGTCAAGTACTAAAGGAAGTAAGCTTAAAGACTTATTCTAGAACTACAGCTTATTTCATTCCATGCGTCATATATTTTACCAGAGAACTCCTTAATGTAGCAGAAATCAGATTTGGTGTGTATTTTTACACAAAATCAAATTGTACAGGCGCCATCTCGAATTCCTCCAAAACATTAGGAACAATAGGATTCGCTGGTCAAGGAGAGGCAGTAAGGATGGCATGTATTCTAAATTCAAATGCACAATGTAGTTTGGATAGTTTTATTTTCTATGTGATTTTTTTCAGTGTTTGCTGAATGGGAAGGATCTTTGATGCCTTCTATTTCGATCTTTAAAAGTAAGCACACTCTTTTGGGGGGCTGTTAATACAGACATATAGAATTATCACTGGTTCATTTTTAGCCTTTACTGTTTATTTAGAAGTTCATTGGGTAAAGGCAAATACAACACAAGTATTCCAAAGGTTTGAAAGCTGGTTCTGAGTTGGGGCTTCAAAATAACAAGCAAAGGAACTGCAAGTACTCCATGTTTAAAGCAGTGTCCCCAGCTTTTTTGGAGCAAGCCTGGTCTCCTCTGTCTTCTGCTGGTTTTTTTTCAACAGCCACTCCTTGTCACACCTCCGTGTTCTGGATGGCTCCTTGCCTATATCGTTCTTCTTAGTCAAACACAGTGTTCAGACTTGCTAATAGCATGTCATTTGTAATCCTTATAGTTTAGTTGGAACCCTGCTTTTTTTAATGACTAATATAGTATACAGAGCTGTGGGTCAAATAAGCCTCCTTATGTTCCCTTAGAACTGGAAGAGATGTAAACATAGCATGGAAAATAAGTAAGTTACAATGTACTATTTTAATTTCTTGTATGTCATGCTTTTCATCAAGCTGTGTCTGTATAACATAAGTCTTCATCCAAAACATAGTAGAGAGAACAGAACCTGTTGGTTTTCACTCTGGTTTGGTTACGTTTTGAAGTTTGTCATTCTAATATTTTACCTTAGCAATGCTTAGAATCCTTAACCGCTCAGATTCTCTCCTGTCCGTTGTCCACACTGTTAAGTTAACTCACAGGCCTTAATGGTGTTTCCCTGTTTCACGCTATTTGTCCTTCTTTCACTCACCCAGCTTCTGTAAAAGCTTGTGAATAAAACAAAGAAGAAAAGAAAAAAAAAAGAATATTTTAGTAAGTGCCACACTTCCTCTAGAACTTGTTGTGGTAATAACTCTTGAAAAAGCTGGACATTTTCTATTTATGAGAAGCAGACTGAGGTGGGAGAAAAAAGTACTTCTATATATAGTCCATTATTAGTACTGAAACAGCCCTGTGCCTATAGCCACAGGGCAGGACACTATCATAGTATTAGAACATCTGGTTTGTATTGATAACACTCGATCTAGGGTTTTCCTGGGCTGTATTCATGTTCTGTAAGCTCCAGCCTCCTGTTACTATTTTTATTAATTTCTTCCTATAAAATGTCTTTGCTGCTTGATGTTCATGTACAATGTTATGGGTACACGAAGGTCAGGAAAGACTTCAATAGGTCTTACCCTAGAAGGACTGGAGAGATGGGTACTTTTCTGAGAAAAGAGGGGTTCAGAAAAGGATGGAGAAGGGGGATGACCCCCAGGTGGAAGAGTTTTCTTCTCCATATTATGTAATTATACTGCTGCCCTGCTTGGAAAAGGTTTGCAGGAATTTGGCAGTATTTTTTTCTTTGGGCTCTGTTGCCTGGCTTTGGCTTATTGTGGGGAGTAAAATCTTGCTGAGAGGTTTCAATTGCAGTTAGCTGTGACTTCTGTTGTCTTGGGCTGTCGGTAAGCCAGAGCAATCTGCAGTGTGCAGTTAACATTAGTCTTCTTTCATGTGATCAGAATAGCGTTTATTTAATATTGCTTTTTAGGATATGTGAAGCAAAGTACCCCCCAGTTTTGGATCTTGTATATTTGAATTGTCTGGAAGATACAGAATTGGTTCCTAGACTTAGTCTATAACTGTATTTGAAATGTTCCTGTCCCTGAATTTCAGATCATCTGTCTCCCCTAGCTTATATGAAAGGAAATTATAAAATAACATCAACTCCATTATTTAACTAAACAGTAATACAATAGTTATCTGGCAGTAAGACAGGTTAAATGCTTTAATAGCATTGTTTTAAAAAAAAAAAATCCTTGCAGAAAGAGAGAAATTACTTCAAACTACTGTTAATTTTCAGTAAAATGGAATTTTTCCATTATGTTTTTAGTGAAAAACACAGTGAAAAGTGGAACTACTTTATTTATACAAATCTTCTTTATTAGTATTGAAGTTGAGAGTCTAGCTAACACTTATCCAGCAGAGCAACACAACTTAACAGTACTTGTCTCTAATAATGAGAGCAAGACATCAGTCTCAGCAAACAAAAAATGAAAGTAACTCAAAAGAAGGCTTTCTTGCCTATCAAGCTTATCAAGAAAACATTGAACCAGTTGGAGGTACGTATATAGCCATCACTATGTAGAACATATATCAGCAGAACTGTTATGTTTTGGGACAGAGAATGTGTTCACATCCCTGTGTGCAATTCTACACCTTCATGTATTTTTAGAAGTATTAGTACATCTATTTATATTTTATGTCCCTTCTGTAATCCAGAATCTGTTTTGCTTTTTCTATAAAGATGAGCTCAGAGTTGTTTCAAAGCAGATAAAAATTACTAGTAGAAATATTGTTTCACATTTGCATGGTACATTGAACGAATCAGCACAAGATAACTTCCAAATTCTGAAATTTAGTAAGGATATTGTTTATTATTTTCTTCTCTCATACGTTGTTCATATTTAGTGTTTCAGCATATGCTTTATTTTAAGACCCAAAGTTAGATCCACCAAGTGTCCCATCTTCAGCATTATATTTTAGTTCTTCAATTGTATTTACTAATAAAAATGGTAACTCAAAATGTCAATGAATACAGAAACCTTTTCAGTACATCAGAGGAAATTTTTTTTCAAATTCAAAGTTGTATCAGCAGAAGGCTCCCCCACCCCCCTCCCCCTACTCTTGGAAAAATTCAACTTGTGTCACACTTAAGATACCTATCACTACCTCCCTAAAGACCAGATGCCTGTATTGTTCTCTTATGATGGATGCTAGTCACATCACCTGCTGCACTACTAGAAGATGCTCAGATAGCCTAGTGAAGAGGGTAAAGAAAGAACCTGAATCCAGGAGGTATTTTCAGTACAATAATTAATAGCTGCTCTATGTATTCTTTTCTTCTCTACCACCCTTGAATGAAGATAAGTTTTGGATTTCCTTTTTCCTTTTCTTTTTTGCCTTAAGCTCCAGAAGTAAATTTAAAAAGAGAGAAACAAAATATATCTGACATAAGTAAAGCACGCCTGCTCAGTTTTATGTACTGATAACGTTCTAGTGCTAAATTTTCTGTTTCTTTTGGAAATGAAGAGCTGTCAAGGTTTTGCATCTTACCAGACTGGAGAGTTTAGTGCTGACAATGAACATAAATCTTTGTCTTGACTGAAAAGACAATCTATTTTTTTTATTATGTAAGTTAAGCAGGCACTGGTTTTAATTTGTGTTTTCAGGAAACAGTAGCATTTTGGTATAAATCAGGAAGGTCTTTCAAATATGTGTGTCCCAGATAACCTTAGCAAATTAAAACCATCCTCAATGCACAGGAAAGAATTTGTTATTTAATTAGTACGTGTCTCTTGGAAGGTTCAAAAGGAGCCCCTTTCACTAGTGACCATTGTTATCCATGTCAAGGTATGATATATAGTATATTATATCAATTACAGTGCTGGCAACAGATATATTAAGGAATAGTAAAAAAAGATCATGAGTATAAACCTGTGCTTTTCTGTAATGACATTTAATGGATTAGTTGCATGGTTAGGAACGTTTTAATACAGGACCTGTATGGAGTTGAGGACTTATGTCAGTGACAAGCACACAGTAAATAAAGCTAAAACATCAGTAGGTCTGATCTAACAGGCATAGCAAGCAGATGCACTTCATGCGTACACGGACAGCAAAGCATGTCACAAAAAAAGAATGGACTGACAGACAGGGCAGAACCGTTGTTTCCAATCTTCTTGTGATAACTGCACATAGCAGCAATATTTGCAAAACAATTTCTGTAAAGTTCCATGGGTTATAAGGAAGTAGTTTCCCTCAGCCTGGAGTAAGCTGTTTTTTTGTAAAGGGTCTTTAGTGGTCAGCACAAACATGTGCTGGTTTTTTAGTTATGCTCTAATCCAGTTCACAGATGTTATAAGGCAGTGTTCTTTTTCACTCATTGACTGTGCCTCTTAAAATGTGCCTTTTACCCTTTATGTTCTACTGCTCTACTAAAGAGGATTTAAGGAATAGGGCTACTTTGGAATAATACCCCCGGTTTCCTCCACTGTCCACCCCCTTCCACCCCTACAAGTCCTGCCAGAGTTGCTATTGCAGTTTGAACCTTAACTGTGTGATGCAGATGCATTTTTCCTAAATTGATGAATGAATAATGTGACAAGGATAATCTACTTTATGGAGAAGCAAGATTGATAATTTTGGGATCAGTGGTCAGGTATATTACAGTATATTTTTTGTCTTAAAAAGAGACAATATAATATATTTGTAGAACCATTAGATAGGCATATAAGAATACAAAATGAAGAATTTTCAGTATTTTTCCAGCTGTCTGTGATATTTGCAATTATATATTTTAGAGTAGAATGTGGGGGGAAGCTGCCCCTTTTATAAAAGATACTGTTGTAGTGTTCAGTGCTTTTAGGAGTCAAGCAGTAAAAGCCTTGCAACAAAACAAAACCCTTTAAGAACCTTGTTTATTGAATTCTGTTGGCTAAAACTGCCAAAAATAAATTAATAGCCGTTACTACTGCAGTGCTTTTTTGTTCACAAGAAAAATACCTTGACATATTTTTTCATTTTGTGATTGGTGCACATTTCAAGGGTATAAATTAATCTTCAAAGGATCCTAGGGAATATCTTTCCTGGACACTTCACTTATACATCAAGTTGGCCATGTTAGCAATCTAATCACAAACCTGTAATTCAGTGGACAACAATTTCTTATTGTGAACGGTATAGCAGCTTTTACTATCATTTAGGTCAGCCTAAGATTGCTGATGCACCATATGTTTCAGGCCATGGATGATGGATGGTATCCTCTGGTGCCCATCCCTAAGTGATTGGAAAGATTGAAGACACACAGTTCACTTAAGCTTGCTTACTATTACATCAAGTAATCAGCGTGATAGGCAAACCTGTGCTCTTTATGTCACACTGCCCAACTTTCTGCAGGGACATTGTGTCAAAAAAACAATCTAAGAACATTTCCAGATGACAGGCCAGTTACTAGAACAGCCATTTAACAACTGGATTCATCTAAAAAGCGTAATAACATGGAAAAGTCAATACAGGTTTTTAAAACACCTTTATTTATATGAAACAGACATGGGGTTTTGTTTTTAAAGGAGTCTTATTCCAAGATTGAACTTAGGCAACAGAAAGATGTAATAATGCAATCGTTCTCATAGTTCAGCCTTTAGGATGCCAAAACATGGTGTTCCCAATATTAACCAGAGAAAAACACTACTTTGAAATAGTTTTAAATGCTTTAGAGGTTTGCTTAAAATTTTGTGGCTAGAAACCCACAACATCAGTTTAAATTTTAAGACAGAAATCTTTTTTTATTTCCCAATGCCTGTCTCTACTGATAGCAGTCAACATTATTTTCATTTTACCCAACTCCATTGGACCAGTGTTTAACCCAGGGAATTGGTAGCATCTTCCCTTTTATCAGGTTGTACTGTGGTGAGGAGGCTTTTGTATGATGCAGGAGAAAAATTCTAGATGATACTCTAAATCTCATTTTGCATAAAAATCCTGCAAGACTTGCAATATGTATGCCATCAGTCAGAATAAATCCAACCAAATGGACAGCAAGTGAGGTGTTTAAAATAAGTTAAAACTACAACTGGTATATGTTATTGTATAAATGGGTAATTTTTTTGTTGTAAGTTGAAAGTTGAGTACATAAGCCAAAGTATCTACATATCATATTGACCATGAAAAAGGAGCTAGGCACTTCCGTGAATTCAAAATCTGTAAAATCTCATGTAGCCTGTCATTATTGAACGTATTTTTGTGTATGCGTTTTCTGACTGAAAAGCATGCCTACTGCATGAACTTGGATTAAAACATTCATAACTAAAGTAACAGACGCTGTTTATTTTGAATGCTAAATTCTGGCAGATATTCTGCTGTTGTTTTTTAATACTATCTCAACTGCTTTGCCTTATTTGATCAGTTACTGTTTTGACAGTTCTATTGACCTAGCTAGGTGACTGTGGCTGGCCTAATACTAAAATAAATACATTTTTCATATTTAAAATGTACAGTTAGTGAGAAGTGCTAGTAAAAATAGTTTAAAAGCATTTGAAAACTAGCCACTCCAAAGTCAGAATTTCAAGGCAGGCTTCCTCTTGTCAGTCCTTTGACAGATGAGACACTGAATTCCATAACCAGAGACAATTTAGGCAGCGGCCTCTAAAGTAAATATTAAACTAAGGTAATGGAAAGACAAAGCTATTCTGAGGAAGAGAGTTTGAGGAGCAGTGATTAACACTGACTTTAAAACCAAGGCCATCAAAGAGGTGGAGAGGAAATGTGCTGTTAGCATTTAACTGCAGAGAAGAAATTGTTAGAAAGCGGAATAATTTTTTTTAGACATTGCCTGAGTGCGTGAACCTGTCTGTGTTAGAACTGCGCTTTTTGCAGTTGCTGACAATTTGGGTGCTTACTGAGACACCTCCTGCAGAGAGATAAGTTTAGCGGGCTTTACCATAACTTGTTCTGATGTGAGGATGCTCCCATTTAACCACTTGTGCTGACACTGGAGCACTAGATGTGAGAGAGGAACACAAATAGAAGTATACAAATGAATATAAGGATGATAGAAAGCATTTCAAATATGAAATGCACTAGACAAGCATAATTCATTTGGAGGGGCCTACAACGATCGTCTAGTCCAGGCCACTACTTTGGTCTTGTCAATGAGAGAGAGAAGACCTATAATTAAGGAAAAATAACTTTAAATGTCCCAAAACACATTTTTCTCAAAGCATACTTAATGAGAGTGAATGAGAGGAACTTCTTGAAAGTTACCTTAGCAAGCTGGTGAGCCAGGTATGCAACAGGGATTTTAACAAGAATAGGGCACACTGACAGTCAAACTTACGTACTCTGAAAAATTCTTTGTGGAATGTTTTGCTTTTCTAAAATCAGAAGTATCAGTCAATGTGAAAACGTCTACAGGATAAACAGTCGTAGTCCCAACAGCTCTTTTTTCTTCTTTCCAACTGTTGTGACTTGGATAACTGGAAACATACTGGTAGTCTCGTTTGAAAGTACCCTGCAGAAGTTAAAACCACCACCTAAAACTGCACTGAGGTATCCAGAGTGAAGTTTGTGGAGAGAGACGCTGGAATCCCTGTAAACAGGGTTTAGATATTTAGGCAGTGAAGAAAATGTCGTTAGTTTCCTATACTTGTGTTAATATCAGAGAATAACGTGGGGCTCAAGCCCGTGCATTGATCTTAAATGTTGTGGTCTGTGCTTGCTTCGCGTCATGACTGTTATGTGACATAGAACAGTGACAAGGATAGGCTGGAGTGGGAGAACCCGAGTCCTGCGTGTAGGAAGGCTGGAAGTGACTGGCTCATACTATTTGGCTCCGAGTTGAGGCTTTCAAACTAAAAAGGCAGTACAGCCTCAGCCAGTGTGAATCACAGTCAGTGAAATAAAATACCTTCAAAAATCTGAACAAAATACCCTCAGTTCCTAATGCAAAGAGAAGTCACTGCTCTCACCTGAATTTAATAGTGCCCCACAAGTCAGGATTGTTTAGGTGACTGTAAACGCTTTATATTGGTCAGGCAGTGTTGGTCCTTTTGCTTAAAAGCAATGTTTCCTAGGTATCACAGGCATGGAGATAAGCATTCAGTTTTTGCTAAAAGCAAATGCAGTGTAATAATTCTCAGCTTTGCGAATATGTATTCTACAGAATTAGTAGCATCATGTCAGTGAAGAATGGAGCCACACTGAAGTTATTAGGAGCATAGAGTTACATTTTGGGGAAAGTAACTAACTTCATTTCTGAGGGAAGCAGCACAGCAGGTAGATTTTGGCTGTTATGCACAACTGAGGTTTTTCTGTGTCTTTTAAATGAGGCACTTCTCCCTGAACACTCAGCCCTACCATTGCAATAAGAAACCGGTGATAAAACTGCTTATATTTTTTTCAGTCACCACAGTTAAACAGAAAGGAGGCAAAGCTTTTAACTACTGCAATCTGCTGTCCCTTTTAAAGTCCTGTAAAGATGGCAGACACTTATGTTAAACACAGTGGATTGTTGGTGAAGTTAACCGTGTGCATCCAGAAGTGGCAGAATATGGACTAAGGTGCAACCTCAATCTGTGCTGTAATAAAGTAGCTGTTCATCTGTGGTCAGAGATCGTCATGAAAGACCTTGAGTTCCTTCACTTTATTTTCCAGAAAGGCCATCAGACAGCTTTGCATCATCTAACTCTATCAATCAAGGACCTCAACCACTGCTTTCTGCTGAAAGCTTTCCTGTTTGGCTCTGTTTTTCACAGACAGCTCAATAACTTGTCTGTGGAGCTGTGATAAATGTACCATGTGCTTCTAAACTGTCTCTTTAACACTGAACTGAATTTCAACTTGTAATGCTTGTGGCTAATTGTTTTCCTCAGAAACATTTTATTTATTTCCAGTTATTATTCCGTAGTCCCCAATTATATTTTTTCCATTTATTCTCTGGCAATGGTAACCTCAGAAGGATGCCCTGCATACAATGGACTGCTAGAAAACTGGATTTTACTCAGTAAATAAGTTGCATAGTATAAAGAATAAAATTAAAGTGAAACTGTATGAACAAGAAGTATAAATTTCTAATACTTTGTTTTTGTAGCAAAGTGCATATTAAGCCTGTTTAGATTTAAAAACTTACTTTCTCTGATTTGTGAGCCAGTCTGAAGTGAAACATTCTTGTGGGTTTTTTCAGTATATATGAAACAGGGCTGGTATCACAAAACCTCATGCTATTTGAACACAATTGTCTGGTTTTGCTGAGGACACCCAAAATAGAGCTATTACAGCAAATGAATAACTTCTCACTCTGAAAGAAGGTGGTTCTTTTAGATCAGGTTGTAGGTCAATGGCAGGGCAGGGTGAGGAAACTCATATTGCAGCTGTCTGCAAATGAGCTTCACTCCTGATACAATATACAAAGGACTTCAAGGTTGGTAAAGGTTAAAAATTGGATATGGGAACAAATATGTAAAACATGGGGATGCAGAAGAGTCTTCACAGTAGGACACAAACTCTGCAGGAAATTACATAGCTCATACATTTTTAGCACTTTTAACTTATGATCTTACAAAATCCAAAAGAGAAGACTGAAATTAAGTGCAGTTTAATGATTGAGAAAGTGTGATGAATTTGGATGAAAAAGAATGTGAAATGTGTTGTAGTAAATTAAGGTCCTAATAAGGAATTCAAGTAAAAGCCTCTTATGATTTTGTTTCTTAGACGTCTTGCAGCTTGTATGCAGAGAAACTGTTCCTTTGAAATAAAAAAAAACGATTAGAGTATGTTTGCCACTGTGATAATGTGCAAGTTCTACTTAGAAAATCCTCAGCTGATTAGTTAATGCAACTTGCAAAACAGTAGTACGCATTCAGCATCGAAGTAAAACATAATCTTTTTCAGGGGAAAAATGGCATATCAAATGACTCCTTGATAGAAAATAAAAGCCAGAGATGGCAGAATCTGTTCTGGGATGTATCAATCTGGCTCCTGTCAAGCATAATTGTGCTAAAAACTGGCAACTAGGGCTTCAATTTTAGCCCAAAGTTAGATAAAATATACCAAAATGAAGAACCAGTTTTCTGCTTTTCTCTGTAGTGGTTTCAGTAGGAGAAGGAGAAAGGGCATAAGGCATGTTAATTGCTTTTGGGAATACAGTATTCCAGGTTAAGAAGAATAAATATTGTACACTCTGGAAAGCATGTTGATTTTTAGTGGACAGTACTAATTTACACATTCCTCATTTAGAGCACAGAGCTAATACTAAAAATGGATCCTTTGATGGGTGTAGTTAAAAAATACATATATTGGGACAATTCTCATTGTCCGTGTCACTGCATAAACATGCAGAATAAAAAGTAAAATGGAGTAGCTTTTTTGTGCTGCATGAAAAGCGGGACAAAGTGGTGGAAAACAGTGGCCCATCATGCATTAGCTGTCACTAGGATGGCATCAGGGCAGAGGGTACGTCAGAGCAGGGCTGGGAGATTTGTTTAACAAATTTAGTGTGTAGGACCTATCAGGGATGGGTTTCTCTAAGAGAATTATTTCCTGTAATGACAGTGCCTTTGGGTACAGTAACCTTTTTGACTTCTCCTTCCCATACTTACACCCCTGCAAGTCCATAGTGAGATCCACTCTGTAGTACATGTTTTTTGCTTCTGCTGAGCAAAGCTAAATTTTCTGCTTATAGGTGATCCCACCGGGTGAATCTCTTGAGCTCCTCCTCTCACTCTCTGACTCTGAAGCATTTTTAGATGTTGCTTAAGAGGTGTATCTCAAAACTGTGAATCTAATTCCAGACTGCACCGTTCTGCTTCACACTGTTTTACCAGTAAACAATTAACATAACCCCAGCTGATTTATATAATGGCAGATTTATTCTGCTAGGCAGAAGTTTGTGCTGATGCGTAGCCTGTTAGGGTCTTGTCATAGGAAAATGAGTATGAAGCTACTGTGCAACTTCTTTTTGACTTCAAAATGACTTGTACTCTCATAGCTATAAAACAGAGCAGCCATAAAATAATCTGGCTGGGGTTTTTTTTTTCCCCTTTATGGTATTTTCCAAAGATCCCAGATAAATTTCTTTTTGAAGAGAGGTGCACCTTTGGAATATCAAGGGCACTGTTTGGGGGGGGGGGGGGGGGGGGGGGGGGAGGAGGGAAGGGGTTAAATTAGGAACATAACTGTATATTAGACACTGGTTGAACACTATAGAGTTCATGTCAATTGTAAAGCAGAGTGAATGTAATGTCTTTAAGGAAATCTAGCAGACTTACAAAAATACGTATATCTAGTGGCAGGAAAGAAATCAAAGCAAGACTAAGTACATTTTACTGGTGCACTGGATGCAGTAAGAAACTCCCTTGTGGAAGCTACTGCTGTCTTAAATACATGAAGCAAAGCTACAAGCAGATTTTTGAGCAACTTTTATAATCTAATCTATATATAATCAGATTTTATTTCAATTGCATGCAGGCTGGGAGTGCAGGAGCTGGTTACTCTTACTGGTTCCTTAAATGAATGTGCTAAGATTTAGAAGCTGGGTTCACCAACAATGAGTTTAATTGGTATCTGCACACAGTACTGAAGTCCCAAAATTGTATTCTGGGCACACACTTGACTCGGTGAAAAATTGGGATAGATTATGTAGAGACAAGTGTGTAATTCCCCTTGCAAAGTCCTCACAAGTGCAGAGGGAGGACGTGTGGTCAAGACAATCCCTTGCGCTAGCTACCCTAGCTATTGGCTGCTACGAGGTCTTTAGAGGCAGTGATAAATTTGAGGGTAGTCATCTGACTTGCCTTAATCAGCACTGATTAAAAAGATCTAAATAGCTCCTGGCAGCCACTGGATCAGAAGGATACAGATGCGCTCTCCCTAGTGGTATGCCAGTCACCACCGTGGAGGTAAATTCCATCTATAAATGTCAGGAGCAGCATTTCAGTCAGAAGTTGTACAGTGGCACTCAGAAGAGCTGATACGCTGTGAAGGTATAAGATGAATGTAAATAACACTGCAAATATTACAAAGTTATTATGTACATTGATTGTGGGGCCTGTTGGGGAGGTCATGTTCTTTTCTATTGACTCTCTGTGAAAAGATACGGTATAAATAGAGGAGAGCTAAAAGATGGGTAAGAAAAATTAAGGATCCTTTGTATAAGTGTAATTTTAAATGTGGTTACTTTAAAGAGGAGATAAATAGGAGGAAATGTAGAAGTATGCAGAATTACAAATTGTTTGGCAAAAGTAAATCAGATACTCCTTCTTTATCCTTTCTCATCATTCAAGAATACACAGACATGCCATTAAACTGAAAGGCTGAAGCTTTAAAATGCTTTAAAATGCTTGAAAGAAAACATTTCTTCATACCTAACACATCAGATTCCCCTTCAATGAAATGAGACAGCACTTTTTCTCCATCTCCACCCAATGTTGAAAGTTTTCAAGTTCTTAAATGCTAGTTGCGATGTAAGTTAAAATTATCTTATGCAAAGTAATACAGAATTGAATAGAGCACAATAACTTTTCTGTAGAATTTTTAATGTAGCCTCTAACTTCAGCACCCAAAAGACATCCTCCGTAAAAGACTGGTGACTTTAAAAAGATATATAAAATCTACTATAGCTTTTGTAGTTCCTGTAGCTAATTGTATTCACGGTGAAGTATCTGGACTTCAGGAGAACCTAAGCAGTTATCTTTCCTTACAAATCAGATCTCAAAAAAACCTCCAACAATGGTATTTAGAATTTATCCTTAACATTGCTAATTCATGCAGAACATAAGGAAACTTGTAGGTATATTCCTGCCAATTCATGCAGGCAGCTGTAGCATACCTGAGGAATGAGGTGGTGGTTTGTGGAGCTCAGACCCAGCACCCAGGGTGAGGTCAAAACTCAGAGTTGCTGGTGTCTGGAGTGGAGTAGTGACCCTTGCCCATTTGCACAGTGAAATCAAATGGTGGGTGAGAGAGTGAATTATAGCTCACTGCTCTCTCTTCTTCATGAACCAGCTACTCCATAACTCTTTGAGTGGAACTGTTGATGAAGCAATCAGGAGAAAATCATTCTTGGCCTTGCTTTCGCTAGGCTTGTCTTTTACTCACTGAGGAAGGAAGATGTTAGCTTCAATTTAAATAAATTTAAACTTATCTTAAAAGTAATTTTTGTTGACTTGTATTACATGAGGTGCCAAACAAATACACTATCAAATATATCTCTTCAGAAGTACATCCTTTGAATGGGAACATATAAACATGAAAAGACCTAAAGGGAAACGTTAGTCAGGTGTTATATTTTGTGGTTAAAGGCCATCTAGGAGAAGCAGCAAAATAATCGCTGGAGTGAGGATTACAAAGTATGTCATATTACACCTCACTGTAAATATCATTTTAATTTTTTATGGCACAGATTATTCGTAAGTTTATTTTTTATACTGCATAGCACTTAAATATCACTGGATCTAAACCCCTTATCCAGGAAGCTCATTAGTTGAGCTGTCTGCGTATCTGCCATCAGCATCTGGTGAGAGGGCTCCTGCTGACCCTGCCAGACTTGGGTCATGAGGTCAGCAGGTCTCATTTATTATTCAAAATTGCTTTCTGACCTTTTATCAGCTAGGTCAAAGAATGCTGCATTCTCCTTGGTTGAATTTTATAGTGAAATCAGTATCATGCACAGATAATATAATTACCAGTTCACATGAATCTCATGCCTCTCTTTCCAAAAAATGTACTTGCTTTGAGGTTGACACAGTTGGAAGAGTTGCCTGTACAATGCATGTGTATACAAGACCATGTGTATACCTTGTCATCCTTGTGAAATAACTCCTGTAGCTTCACATCTAATTCATGCTTCAAATTATGCATCTGCTTTCCACTGTTGTGGTACTGAGGTAGCTAAAGGCAGAGCTCCATGGTTAACAGATGACCTTTCATTTTTACCACTCCCATTCTTTTGAATAGATTCCTTTTCACTATTTATATATTCAGTATACATATTCGATATATTTTTAGGTGTAAGTATATTTTCCCCCTTCAGCTACACACATGTATCAGTTGAATATAGAACTTAAAAGAACTGTAAAGTAAGAAAAGCCAATAAATACGAAGACAGTTTTCTTGGAGATTATGACAGATTTTGGAAAGAAAAAACACTGAGAGTCCAAAATGCTTTTTAAATATTTTCTGATTACAGATGCCATCTAGATCGAGGAAGTCACTGGCCAGCATGATTTCAGTCCCAAACAGAATCAAGAGGGACCCTGCCAAAAATAACAAAGAACTGATGATTTGAAATTTTCATTCTATGGCAAATAAGTAGGAAGAATAAATGACATTACAATAAGAAAAAATTTTTTTTGGAATTTTAGAACACAAGTTTGAAAAGAAAATTAGCCATCAGATCTTAACAAGCCATAGTACAGTATGGAAAACTGGAAACCATAAATGGCAGATTGATTCTTAAAGGGAGCTGTGCAGTGCAGTGTTATTCCTCTGGAATGATTTCATCCTTTTTAAAAGAAGAAGCCAAAGGTCACATTGGTCTTGCCCTTGAAGTAGACAATATGAGATGTCAGCTTGTGCTTTCTGACACTGCATATGATGAATAACCTTGACATAGTAATAAACAAATAACCTGTATTAACATTTATAAGCACAGTGAAGTATTAATGCAATATATACTTCAACAATATATTGTGAATATACAGCTTTCATAGAAACGGATTTCCTCTAGTAATACTGTAGTAAATTTATGGTTTGTTAAAAATTGCTGTAAAATACATATTCTTTAAGTAACAGAATGTATACATATCTGAAATATGGCCAGCCATATATACATAAACTGAGAAGTACTTTAAACAAGCAGGCACTGAATTAAAATTATGAAAAAAAAACCCTGAACATCTGTATTCATAGAGATACTCAAATTGTTGTATTTTTAGTGTTTCAAGTACCTGTAGTCAATTGTCTTTGTAAGCGCAGCTCTGCCATAAATCAGTATTCGGTGAGGTTATCAGCTATTTGCTTTTGGTATTTCCAGTAGCAGAGAAAAATAGTTCTGTATCAGTATGATGTCAAGGTGTACGTAACATTTGATGGGAATGAGGTGTTTTCTTCTAAGTATGGGAAGCTGGGAGTGCAGTTGTTGTGGGGAGAACATGGTGTAGTAGTCCTAACAAACTCTGTATCTTTAAGAACAGTGTTCTCTGTAGCTGTCTTGATGGCACATTGAAGTTTTTAGTGGTTGGTTGTGGGGCTTTTTTTAAACTGAAAATTAAAAAAAAGCTATTGGACATAAATTAAATGCGTGCTAACATTACAGGATAGCACTAAGCCCTGGGTGGAGTTTGAGGTACAGTTTTTCTTGTTCATAATTAATACCTGTATCTTGTATACACCTGTAGCTTGCATATTATTCTGTAATTTTATACATAACTGTTTGATTTTAAATACACGCCATGTTCCCAAGCAAGTAATGTATTTCTGGTGTAGATAAGCTGTGTTGAGATTTCTCAGTATTCTTTCTGAATCTTAGAGACATCTCCATGTACTTACATGTGAGTTAAACCCAGGTCCTGTTTCAGCCTTTATTATTTCACAAACTGTTATAACCATGGTACAATAAATATTTGCCATGTGTGACAGTTTGGGGAACACCTTCTATCTTAACACTTGCAAAATACCCTAGCACATAGCCCAGTGTACTTTATGAAATGAGAAAAGGCATTTGTCATTCCTCCTTCTGCATGTTATGAATGTTATACGTCCATGAAAGATGATTTGCAGGAGGTGTGCGTATAGAAGAGATAAAGGATGTGTTTCGTAGTATCATAGAAATGTTTCAAAGATCCTAAAATTTAGATCAGAGACGTGGAGAATGGCATGCCATTGCTGTAGATGAAAGAAACCAAGGCTGCTAGTTAGAAGTCAGAAAAGATTGTACAATAATACTGTAGAGATTAAATGATAAGAAAAATGTATAGAAAACAGTACAAATAGATTAATGAAAAAAGTTTATCTTCTTTTAACAAACATTTAACTGCTCAGACATTGATGTGTTAAACAAGTGATGGATACTTTACATGTGTAGATCATTATTCTGATCGTTTAAGTATGGTTATGTGCTAGAACTAAGTGGCCAGAGAGAAAGGACAATCCTTCTGTTGTCTTTACATTGAGTGTTAGGTGAAACTTCTTAAGAAGTGAAAAGTAAAGAAAATTAATTACATCCAAAAGACTACGCAGTCCCAAAGAAACTAGCAATAATAATAAAAAATCTGCTCTTTAGTTGGTGCATTTTAAGAATAAAAAATGAGACAAGGGAAGTGAGCCCTTACTATTCATTTGCACTCAATAGTTGTGTTCATGAACTAAACCCAACCAAGTCGTTGGTTCTTCTAAACCACATTTTCACTCTCGTTTGGCTATGAATGATAGAGTGATTCCCTTGGAATGGAGCCTGAAGCAGCAGCTGTGAATGCAACTATAAAAGTGTAAGATACAGATAATGTGTTTTATAATAATACAGTATGGTAATACTGCTGTGATCCCAGCTTTGTAAACCTGAATTTAACTCTTCACATTGATAGAATTATTTTTATCTGCTCTTTAGCCTGTCAGTTTTTCCTAGGAACAAACTGTGTCTCTAACTGAATTAACAAACCTAGGTACTAAATGCCTTACACAAACAGCAATCTTTTTGCGTGTTCTTGAAGTTCAGCAAGCCACATGCACTGTAAATATTCTTTCATATACAAGAATTCTTGCAATTCTGTAGCAATGCAAAAAAAATGTAAAGTGGAGCTCTCTTGGCAGAGGTGGGCTATTCCCTCTGGAAAGAGCATTGGGTTATGGGAGCAGTTTATAGGCAGAAGCTTGCCCGCATTTGTCATTTGGCTGTGATAAAGGATGTGCAGAGACTGGGGTGCCTGTGAGCTTCAGCAAGCTTTGTGCGTTTAATTAATCATTGAAATCAGGTAGATTGCTATGCTACAGCTGTGTAGTCTCAAATCATTGGACTGAGAAGGCTGAGGCTTTTCTCGGGAGCTGAGGGTTTATTTAGGTTATTTTGGAAGATTAGACCGATTCCAGAGTGCCAGTTATATTCTGGTGAAAGTGAACTTCTCTCCTGTTCTTTTGAAGATAGATATGGAAAGTTGTCTTATTTCTGCAATATCTGTTCTAATCTTTTCTACATATCCATTAGAATTTCTGCACTGCTTGCTTCGCCTCAGCTACTTTGGCCAAATTCAGGTTGTGGTAAATCAAGAGCAGCTCTACTGCTTTTTATAAAAGTGCACCTAGTTAACACAGAGATGAACTCGGCGCCCTAAGCAGGGAGCGAGCATTCTGTGATTTATTTTCAAAGAATGCTGTGTTCTCTGTTAATTATGCTACAGCCATTGCACTGGGCTTTTGAAACTGCAATCAAGGTCCTGCTGCACATTTGTACCTTTTTTGTGCAGGAGCCCTTTTGGCATTTCCACTTCACTCAGCTTACAAGCTGGAGTGCAGCCTTTAGTGATCTCCTGAACTGGCAGTTTTGTTTCCTGAAACACTAAATTTGTTTTTATCCTTCCATACGTAGAGGACTATATATGACTGTCCCTAGATTCACCTCTGATTGTGCAGACAAGCTGGTAGTTGAAAGCATATAGGAACAGAAACAAATCAACCAGTAAAAGAGAAGAATACTAGCAGTACAATTTGAAGTATCTGCAAGAGACAGGACACTTCCATACAGAATTTCTTCCTGAGGACTGGATCATTTCCAAACAGCCAGGGTATGCCTCTTTTCTGTGTGTGAATTGGTATGTAGATGTGCACAAATAAACAACACCCTGGAACAGAGAGATTTCAGAATACCTAAATAAAGATACTCCAGTTACTTTTGACTAGGTACATTGCAAAAAGCAATAGAAGTCTTTGCTTTCAGAATTAACAAGAAACTAATGATCAGACATCAATAAAAATCAAATTTTAACCAGTGACTTGGCTACCACAATAGTACAGCTAGTGAATGTAATGTTTCACCAACCTTCATAATTTTATGGCAAATCTTATGGTACTTTGTTTCTTTTCTGAAAGTCCTGTCCTTACAGCAGAGTGATATATGAAAGTATTAACTTTCACTAAAAGCAGAAGAAACCCAGATAAAATTCCTTTTCTTTTGGGTGTCCCAACACCCAAAAGGCTAACACTTCAAGTAAAAAAAGTACCTAAATAAAAATACTTAAAAAAAAAAAAAAATAAATCATACCTCTGAAGACGGGTCTTACACTGAAAGTGGGCAGTACCAAAATTGATTGCAAACTTACATTTGGCAGCATTGAGCAGCAGGTTCTTGACCAACCTTAAGTGAAGTGCAACGAATTTGACATTTTAAAAAATCCTGCCACTTCTGCATCTAGATTATTTCTGCCTCACACTCTCATGTAGCACTTGAATGTACCAAAGAGAGCATGGAAGAGCTCACACTTGTGTTGCCCCTTGGCTCTTCATCCCCCTGTGGTGCTTAACTCCAGACAGAACACAATCTTGTACTGTATTTCACCTGTTAACAGCAGATAATCTACATTTTTTGGAACCATGCTTTTTAGTTCCTTGCACGTGTGGTTTCACGCAGCCTCTGAACCCCAGACACCTGCCAGCCACCTCCTTCGATGCCCATCTTCCTGGAAGTGCCAGTGGTGCCTGTCTTACCTCTTTATTACCCACCTCAAAGTGGAGAGTCCAGGCTCCAGTTGTCCACTTACAGATACATCTTGCTGACGGCCTGAAGAATAAAGTTGACCACAGGTGAATGGAGTGGAGATATGGCATTAGACAAGGCTCATCTTTTACCCAGTAAGAACTTAACAGCTCCTTGCTTATCTGCTCATGTAAGGGAGTGCCACATTTGTTTTCTGGAGATACATCCTGCGGTGCCGAAAGGGCAGAGTCTGTTTCCCAAACCTGTCTCTCTATTGTGGTAACTCAAACAGATGGTCCACATTCATTACCAATATAATTATGTGTCATCTATCAGTTCAACAATGCACCTTTCTGATACTTGTACTTATCAACCACTATTGCGTACTAATTCACAGAATAGCAAAGTCTAGATTTTCCTCTCAGTTGTATCAGGAGAGCAGCTGTCTTAAAATTAACCTAGATTCATGCTTATGTAACACAGGCCACAATCATTGTCCATATATTCAAAACAGACTTCCAGCTACACAAAAAAAGGGACAGCAGCTCCTAGCGGCTGGTATTTGGGAAAAACCACAGAATTATCTAAATTTGTCAGATACTAGTTTGCTGCCCTAAATACCAGTTCACTACAAATCTTAACCATGTAACTGGAAATCATTCATTAAATCCTGTGCAGCCAAGAATCATGCATAATGTAACATGGCTACTGCAAACAGTTCGCTCCTGATCATTTAAATTTCCTTCTTGCTCTTACAGCCATGAGGAGCCTGTTAGTGAAGTAGTCCCTGATGAGATTTTGCTTTTACATCCTTGAAGAATGTCCTTGTGCATATTTATAGGACAAAGTAGAAGGATTACATATGTGGATTTTTCTTTTTACAGTGTAAAAATTTTACCACTAATACAGTGGTATTAACTGTAAACATTTTAAAAAATATATACCTGGGCACAATATGATCAAGCTTGCACACCTCAAAAATCTTATGACTGTATGGAAAATAAGCAGCCTAATGCTCTAAGCCTTTAGGTAATACTATGATTGGGCCATGCGCGTGAGATAGCCACTTTTAAATTGAACATGCAGTTTCATCTGAAAAACAGGATTTCTGTATCTTCTATTAATTGTTATGAAGAAGATTTTAGTAAACAGCTAACTGTGGGTCAGTGTTACTTCTATAGTACTGTCAGATAGTGGTGAGAATAGATAGGTTACTACATCGGCACTGTTAATGTTCAAAAAGGCAATTTGCTTAAAGGACAGGGACAGAAGAAGAAGGAAGTGGACTTCACAAATTTCAAACTGCACAGCAGTTTCACTGCAAACCATCTACTAGTCATACAGTACTATCCAATTAATCCATTGCTCTTAGAAGAGGAATCCCTGTATATCCAGGTACAATCCTTGCCAAATATCTGGACACAATCATGGGCTTTTAGGATTACAAGTAACATAATAAAGGATAATGATCAAAAATCAAGCACACCAATACAGAATGCTTGGGTTAACTGGACTTGCCATGTGCACTATAAGGCAGCAGTCTGTTAGGTTTAAAGTGAGATTAAGGACTTGTGTAACCTGTAATTATGCTGTTTTTCATTAAAAAAATAAGATGATTGGACTCAGTAGGGTCCTTCCTTATATTTACCTCTGTTTAATTGGATTGGGAACTGCTTAAACATCTTTGAGTTGGAGCTTATAAGAAGATGATCAGAGCTGTTTTTCGAAGCTTAAGACAGCAGGCAGACAACATGATCATGTCAAGACTCATACTAAAGCCTTAATCCTACTTTTTCATCAACTAGCACTACAGCTGAGTCTTTAACCTCCTAAGTACTAAATGTGCTTTGGATCTCTCACAATACATTTGCTGTCAAATGTTAATGTCTAATAATATTAATTTTTGCTTCCTTTCTGAGAAGCACTTTAAAGAGTAGTCTCTGTCTATCTGAATTTGGAGAGCTATAGTGGAAGTCTGTATTTTCAGTCCTTTAAAAATACAATTTATAAGCTTACATCTATTGCAGTCTGTTGCGCTCTGTGGAGGTGAGGAATTGCATTGACCTGCACCTCACCTTGTTTTAACGTAAAACCCAGTATACTGGTAACTTACTTTTTCATTGTACTAGATTGAATATTGTTGTGTGTTTTGTTGGGTTTTTGTTGTTTGGGGTTTTTTGGGTTGGTTTTTTTTTTTTTTTTTTGGGGGGGGGGGAAGCAGCTTTAATTTTATTCATGTCTTTTTTTCCTAGGAACTGTTAGCATGACCAGATTCCTAGCCTCAAAACTTGCCAACCAGAGCATTATTTAGTTTTATAATCCTGAAGTTGCATAAAAATTAAATGTTCTAATGAGTTTTTCCTGCATCTGTTAACGGTATCCATGCAATGCAACAATCTCCACTCCTCAGCCTCACTGCTTCTCTCTTTTCTTTTTCTTCTCTTCTCTCCTTTTTCTTTTCTCTTCTTTCTTCTTTCTCTGTCGGGTAGTGCTCCGATTTGTCCTAGTGACACAGGGCTGCCAGCAGGAAAGCAAGCGTAGTTAATGCTCAGCTGCTCAAACCAGTCAAGCAAGCTAGCAAGTCCCAGCTGTGCTACTTGATGTTTTTTGATTGCACCTAGTCCTCAATCTGTGAACTGTTTTCTGGACTTAGATTCATCAAGCTCTGCCGCTTTAAAAACTCATGCAGGCAGGCATCCTAGGATATGCCATTATAAGCTGCTGCCAGGGGATCTTCTAGGAGATAAATGGAATCTGTGTGAAGTAAATTAGTGTGAACCAGTCAATCTGTGTGTCAGCCTTGAGCCACATCCATGGGTAACTAGCTTGCTGACTGAAAAGCCCACTGTCTTTTGCCAATCAGAGGTCTCAGCCACCAGGAAGCAGTCCTATACAACATTAGTTTCTTGGAATAATGCCTGTTTGACCAGCTAGTGAAACTCTTCAGTATACAGTACTGTCCTGCCTGAGTTTACTTATTGCTTACAATTGAACTGAAAATCTTTTAAAGTCAGATAACATTTTAACAGTAGGGAGCATCACAGAAATGTCTTGGAAATAAGTACTTCCACTTTCATACAGCAGCCATTCAGCAGAGTCCTGCTGTGCTGCAGTTGGCTTTACCTCCCTATCGGTAATACATCTTCAAGACTATAATGCAAAAGAATAACAATAATCTGGGTAGAAGAGGTTAATAAAGAGGCTCTGTGTATATTTTTTTTTTCCATGGATTAAGCTATTTGGGCAGCTTTGATCGAGAGAAGGGAAGAGTATGCAAGCTATAATGTCCACGTTATGCACAGGGTTATGTCAGCAGCATAACCATGCTGCACACTTCCGTTTCATTTTATTTTCAAAAGCAAATTCAGGCAATCTACAGCTAGAATTCCTCTGTAGAAATGGAATGAACCATAATCCTCTGAAAATTCCCAGATTAATGTTTTTAGGCTTGAATACCAAATGAATCTACTGTCATGAAAATAATAATGCCGGTACTGTCAATAATGCAATTTTTAACACATGCAATATTTCTTTATTTGTTTGTTGGTCTTATAGAAGCTACTGATACCCCAATAGGCAGTCATATCTGCAATATGTACGCTCCCACACCATTGATCTAACACGCAGAAACCAGGGGGAATCTTGCTATTTATTTTTAGAAGATTGGACAGGTGAGGAGATGCTATATACTTTAATTAAAAAAAGAAACTAATCGTCTAGTAACTACCAGAACTGAATTTGGCTGCCTTTACTAATTCCTGTAGAAATTGTTTTGCTATCGCCTCCCAATTGCTGGTTGAAAAAAAAAAAAAGAATAATGAGAGAGGGATAAATAATGCTGATCAACTGTGATCAAATAATTCAGTCATGCCAGATTTGGGTAAAATGTGCACTACCGCGCATTTAGGGAAATTGGGGAAAAGAAATTCGGGCTTTCTAGGCAGAGAGGACATTAAGAAGAAAAAGCAGTGTATAGTGATAGAAGAATTAATTAAAGACCATTTGGGGTTATATTTTCCTTTTTTAAAATCCTCCTGACTTTTACAGAAGCATACGCTTCAGAGCTGTGCAGTAAACCATGTGTGGGATTTTATGAGAAAGTATTTTATTTCTTGCAGCAGAACCCACTGAGACAAATTTAACTAGTTAGGCGTTTTATTATATATACTACACAGAATACATGGACAGATTCTGGTATAAATCACAACTAAGATCAAGACAACTGCTTTAAAATTGAGTGAATGTTTCATTGCACTAATGAAACAAAAATGTGATGTCCTTTGAGAGCATAATTTGTTACATGCCATTATATTTTAGTTGAGAGAAGTGGGGAAGTCCCTCTGGGTGAATAAAACTTCAAGGTATATTGGGAAAAGAATCACTGAAAATTTCAGATTTCCTGTCTGGAGTAATGCTGTCCTCAAAGATAAGGGTGGGGAGGAAAATGGAGTTTCAGGAGGTTTTTGGTTTAAAATATGTAGAAACCTTAAAAGAAACTTTACACTTAACAGAAGGAAAAATTGTCCTTCAGTTGCTATTCACTTGGCGAGTGGAATGAGCTTTGTTTGCACATGACTGTGCACAGTGCAAGAGCAAGCTCAGGCTTCCCCAGGTGCGTGGGTTGGTATTTCTGCAAACTGAGCTCTGCAATGTGATGTTAGGTCCTGCTTCTGCATTCACTGTAGTGGATTTAAATTGCTGTAGCTTCCAGTTTGGCTGGAACAGGGTCATAGAATCACTTGCTCCATACTGGCTTATTTCAAGGACAGTTCCAACTTCCATATGTTGCAGCATTCACTTCAGAATAATAATGTGTTTCTCCAGGTTAATTTCTTAATCTCTCTTTTGAAAATCAAAATATAATGAAAACTGGGCCGGTGAGGTATTTAATCATCAGAAGATAACCAGGCATTCTCAATTAAATGACAACTACATACATCAGGGCAGGTTCTTTTAAACGACACTAAAAATTATGAAATGACCAGCAACTGATGTCTTCTGTCAGTGAGATGAATTAGTGGTTTATATGGCCTGAGAAATGGTGTGGAAAAAAAATAGGGTTCAATTCAATAAGGACGAGAGCGAGGATCTAGACTGAGGTAGGATTAATCTTCCACAAAGAGACAGGATGGGGAAGAAATAACAAGGCAACAGTTTCCCAGGAAAGAATCTGGATCACAAGCTGAGCGTGAGTCAACAGTGTTCACGCTGTGGCAACAAAGGCAAACGCCATAGCAGGCTCTGAAAACAGGAGCATCACCTGCGAAACCTGTGAAGTAATCCTGGCGCTGTACTCGGCACGGGTGCCACCAAGGGCACATCCCCAGCTGAGCTGATCCCTGCCTGCTGGCACGCTGCTCAGCGGAGAGCGCCGTCACCCAACCGGCACGGTGGGCTGACTAGGGTAACTCCATCATTTGCCTTTTCTGTTTCTAGATGGTTGTGGTGAGCACTGATAATATTTCAGTTGCCATTTCGTGAATGTTTTCTGCATTTCGCATAATGTCAGTAAAATAACTGTATCCTTTCAGGTTGGCATAAAAATGCGTGGATAAAGCTAAGTAGGATAGTAATCCTCACCCTGGAAAAGAGATGGTTGAAAGAGGATAAACCACAGGACTGCTCAGTCACAAGTGTCATGGAGAGAGTACGCAGGGCTTGTACACGTGCCTTTTCTCGTACAATAAATGTCACGCTCGGCTAATGGGGACAGGCACAAACAAGAGGAGACGCCTACCTGCGTGGCAGCACATGGGGCTTGCCATCTTAAGGCAAGTTAGGGTGTAGGGTGTTAAGGATGTGAAAATTCTATGTGCTTAAGGGAAAATTGGAGAAGTTTGTGGAACAGAAATCTATCATGAGTTATTAAATATTAAAAAGAAAAAAAAAAAAAAAGAAAAAAGTTCTGGAATTCCCCGAGTTTCAAATTGGAGTTTAAGAGAAAGTTCTAGTGAAGTATTAGTGTATGCTTGTTGGACTCTTACATTGATGATCTTTGGTCTCAGCAAGTACAGCAGTTCTTACGCTTTTTAAGATATCTGTGAAACGTGCTTCTTAAAATAGTACTCAAAGCATTTATTGCTGAGCTCTCTTTCAAGCGTTTTAGGTATAGTAAGGTATGTGCCTGTAGATCCCATACATCCCAGAAGTGACACTGCAACATAATCGTTTTATCCATTTATGAAAAGAATACCAACATTTTTTTTTTTCCTTTACAGCTTTTTTCGTGCAGTTTTATTTAGATTCAGGTTGCTTTGTGGTTTTGTATTAGATCTGAAATATATTTATCACCTATGGCCTATCTTGCCTAATAATTTTGATTGAAAAATATTTTTTGTTGCCCTAGCTGCTGTTTTGAATGACAAGTAAGTTCTTGTTTTCTCCACAGACTGTCTGTAAGTTACTAATCCACCTTATCAATAACAAAGGCGTCTTGTCAGAAAATGCTGACTGGTTTAGTCACCTGCGTTACGCAAGCTTCTTTCTCCAACGTGTCTGCCCTCTGAAAATTAGTATGCGGAGCAGGTTATTTAGACTTCAGTGTGTGATATTTCCAGAGTGGAACAAGGCTTTTCAGAGTTTAAACAGAACATGTATAAATAAACGATAGCGAGGAGTTGATGTTGTAATTAGTGGCTGGTGTACATTTGCGAAGAACAGCTTATCATTTAAGAGTTTGTTCACACAAAGACTCTTCTTTCATAGACCGATCACCAATCAGTCTGTGATCTCTTTTCAGAAATAGTTTAATTTTGTGGAATTTGAAATATTTTGAAACTATTTACATGTTTAATTGAATACTATGATCTTATGACATTCTTTTACTATCCTAAATTCTATACCTATTTTTTTAAATGTCTTTTTCGGTTTCAATAATGTAAGAGAATGGGTATCAAGTTTGACAAACAACTCTTCAGAACTTATTACGATGTATCAGAAAAAAATTCCACAATTCTCAAGATTGGTCCTGTACAATAAAGATTTATGTAATTTTTGTATGCTAAGTTCAAGGTCATTTGCCTCAATGAAACCTGCCCTTTTACCTTACTTGCATGCTAGCAAAGGAAATCTCTACTGTCCATGTAATAATTTAAATTACATTGGCCTGAATAGAAAGAAAATATCATTGGAGTTATTTTATCAGAAGTTGTTGTTTCCCAACTTCTTCTCTGACTTGTAGATTTGGGGCTCATTTCTACCCCAGTCATTTACATCACTTTGGCTACACAAATTATCTTTCAAATGGAAGCAAAAGTAATTTTAAGGTCCATTTAAACTGGAAGTGGGACAGAGTATCCTCAGAACAAAGAAAGATCATGCCATTTATATTTAAATAACTTAAATTCCCTCAGCATCTTAGGTATAAACAAATCGGAACAATATTTCCCCTATTGACATTTGAACATAAAATCCTATTCCCCTAAGAGAAAACATAGTGAAGTAGGTGTCAGTGTTAAGATTGTTTTGGGGTTTTTTTCATGATTACATAATGCCATTTTTTACTTTCGCTCTTTATTTGGGCCACACTGTTCTTCCCTTATTTATAACTTTTCAGTTCCCTTTGTTCTTTTACAGTATTTTTAAGGAACCTGCCCCTTCAAACTGAGCGTATAGCGTGATGTTTTGAAAAAGAAAGACTGAAGGTCTCTGCCTAGCTCCCTGTCTGGCGCGCTGCGTGCACTCATTGTGTAACTTCATAAAGCGGGGTACTGCGAAGCTGGTCTGCCCTGGTGCTGTCTGGGGAGGTGTGGGTACTTCTGAGGAAGTGACAAGGCGAAGATGCGCATCCCTCGCACCAGTGACCCGATCCTAGCCTGTCCCAGCCTGTCTCCTGGTTTTGTGAAACAGCATTTTCCTTCCTTCACTTTTTCCTGCTGAACCTCACTCTGTGACAGCCTTTCTTGCGCTAGTTGTCTAGAGGTCTGCTTCTCTGTCCCTGGGAAAACCCCTTCTATCCATGCTTTCCACTCCCTTTAAACTGTTCCCGGTGACTCCTTGCCACCAACTATTTGTGCAAGTGTTTCATTGTTTTTTGTCATTTTTCAGCCATATCAGCTCTGCCTGTGATCCCTTTTTTTTCTTTTTCATTTTTCTTGGCTTTCAGTGACTCCACCCCCCTTGAATCTCCCCAGCCTCTACTCAGGCGTATCGACTGGAGATCCTCCTGTTTTGTCCAAGGATCTTGCCAGCCTGTCTTAATTTCTTGTTCACTTCACACCTCCCTTCTGACGTATCTCCTCTGTGTATGGACCTGCTTCTAGCTGTCTTTTATTCATTATGTTCAGAGTTACTCCTCAGCTGAATCCGTACCTTCCCTAAAAACACTGCTCCGCTCTGCTTTGTCGTAAAATCAAGCAGGTCACTTTAAATTACATGACTTAATGCTGACGTGTTCTGGGACAGATGGAGAGCACCTGAACAGTTTGTCCTACTCCCATTCAAGATCAGATAGAGCACAGACTTCCAGCAAGGGAAGTACCTGCGACCTCCCGAGTGCGGGTGATGCTTGGTGTTGTGAAAGTGTCCCCCCTCCTGGGTTCACTGTGAGAATTCTTTATTGGGTGAAAATACACCCTTCATTTTGGATGGCTGATTCTGAATTTTTGGGCACTGCTATGTTTTTAGAGAGGACAGCTCCTGTGGTTTCTGTCTTTCTCTGCAAAGGCATAGCTGTACTTTTCGTTTTCTCCCTTTTATCACAAGATACTCTGTTAGAAATTTTCCTATTGTTCTTCTTCAGAGTAGTTTTGACTTTTAAATTCATGCAGCTGTAATGACTCAATCTATCACTCAGCACAGTGGAGCCAACCGCTTAGTGGGAAGAACTGTTTCAGAAAGAATGTTGTAATAAATTTGGCACAAAACAATGTTTTAAAGAATATAACGTACACACTTGTATTTTCCAGTTTTTCTTTTTTGAAGTGGGAATCCTGGCCTTCAGTTTGTATATTTGAAAATTATTTAAATGTTGTGAAAATCGGAGAAAAGCACAGATTTCTTTGAAAACATTTCTTCCTGCACGTATTGTAGCGTTTTCATGCGTGAACATGAACATTTGCTATTTATTGTAAGTTGTTCTTCCGTGTCAACTCAACTCATGCAGATTATCATGTCAGCGTTTCCTTGGCAGAGACAAGGACTAAAATTCCTCTTCATGTGGATAAGATGACCATTGATACAAGTCCACTGGCTTTTTGTGCGGTCAGAAATTTAAGTGTTCCTGCTCTACCTGAGCAGGGTTTTATATACTAGTTAGTCGCCATCCAAGGCAGATTTTTTAAGCACAATGTACTGCTTTTTTTTCAGGTGAAATGCATGGTGTCATTATCATAGATTTTATTATTTATTACGTTTTAATATTGCATTTTCAAGGATCTAATCCCCCAACTGTATTGAAGCCCTGATTGCTTCAAACGGACTCTGTGTAGATGCAAGAGTCAAGAATGATGGAACCTTTTGGCGACCTGGGATCAATAGCTGCAAACCGATGGAAAGCGCAGAGCACTGGAGTGGAATATGTGTCTTTTGAGCTCTTCCTGTCTGAATAATGCCCTGAGGCCTTGCTGATTCACTCATAGTTCTGGAAAATTTAAATGGGTGTTTAAGTTCAGTAATCCTTCAGCAAATATTCATCTATTAAAAAAAAAAAAAAAAAAAAAAAGAACCCATCAAAAGTTATAAGGGAACAAATTTCTTATTTGGAAAACAGGACAAAACTACGCTGAGATTGTGTCTAGCCATTAGTATCCCCATCCATATAGAAGTTTGGAGCCTTGCTTAGTTTTCTAGATATTGGAAAAAAATTTAGTATTTTCTAGTGACCACTATTTTCTTAAGAAATGGGATCATCTGGGAGCTTTAACGGCACTGAAAAATTGAGATCTCTTCTTTACTGTGCTATTCTGTATTATATTGTTTAAGAATTCTACTTTATCTTCAAGCTGTATTTGTGGCTCCATATGTAGATATGGAGCAGAAGAGAGGGATAGGGCATTGACAAGGGAAATACGTCTCTTCTGTTCAAGGAAAACCTCTGTGGGATTTGTTCAAAAGCCAAGGGAATTAAAAAGTCATACACAGACCATTGTTTCCATGAAAATATTTTCCTGCTC
This sequence comes from Falco naumanni, assembly GCF_017639655.2. NCBI lineage: Eukaryota > Metazoa > Chordata > Aves > Falconiformes > Falconidae > Falco > Falco naumanni. The sequence goes on along the minus strand of NC_054060.1, from coordinate 17,378,758 downwards.
TGAAATGAAAATGTTTTGAGCAATTAAGTAAAAGAAGAAATCAAATTTGGTAATCTCTAAACTGCAGCTCAGTCTGGTTTTTACTGCACTTTGGAATATCAATATTTTTATTACACATTCTTGTTTGTTATATACAACGTACTTTCATCTTAAAATGAACACCATTTCTCTCCCTAGTGAATGACTCTAGTAATTACAAAACCACCTAATTGATCTTTTGTATTGTTTACTGGCTTCTTTGGTGAAACAGACAAGCACTTTTTTATGGCTTCTGAATTATTTTATTATTTTAGAATTCTATGAGAAAAACCTGGGTTTTAACTTGAAAAGGATCACCTTTAAGCTGACACCGCAAACTTCTCCCTGAATGAATTCTTGACTATAGATTTTTCAGCTGTGCTATGTTGCATAGAAGTACTTTGAGTTTCTGTTTTATTTCAGTCTGTTATTCGTGTTTACAAATTATGTCTTCAGCAGTGAAAGCACTGCAGAAAGTCAAGGGGTGTTTGTTTCTGAATACATTACATTTCTCCCTCCCCCTGTTTTTGTTCTTTATTGCTCCAGTCAGTGCGCCGAAGCATGAAAGGAGCTCCACCTCGGCAAACTTCCAAGACGTGGAGGATGCGCCTGACAGATGTGTCCTGGAAGAGCCTGAGAGTCCAGGTGAGAGGCATTTAAAGACAGTCACCAAGTATCAAGCGATAAATCTGACACAGCTTTTGGGTCTGTAAAAAAAGCACATTGTAATGCTGTTTCCTTTTTAGCAGCTGCAATGTCAAATTAATGGTCACCTCCAGGGGTCACAGTGTGGAGCTGTTATCCTTTTCTCTTTCATCAAGAATTCAGGTCTTAGAAAGGATAAAGGCTTTATGACCAAAAAGAAAGCTGACACTACTAGTTCATTATAATTAGTTTTGGACTACAGTGCTTACTTAATATATGTACAATGTCTGACCCTTGAAGGTAGCATGAGATTATGAAAAATTAGAAGGACCGCATATACTGCAGTTGAATGTAGCGGCGGACATTCAAACGCCGTATCTCTGGAGGAAAGCAAATTGGTGGCGTTAAATAGCTTGATTCTTTTCTTTAAATCAGCTCAGAATCATTATTTCATTTTAATGGCTCTTAACATTGATTCAGCTAAATACAGGAACATCCATAAAGTGCATCCTTTTTGGTGACTAAAAGATTTATCTTCATGTAGTTTCATTATCTTTCTCGTTATGGAACATCTACAAAATTTATTAGATTAATCCCAAAGGGAAACAATTAAATATAAAGTGTATCGAGTCACAGCTGATTAAAAACACTCTGTGTGACTAAATACTAAGATCTTTTAAGCAAACTCTGAGCTTGACCCACATACACCATATACGTAACCTGCATGTAGTCCTCATTAGTGAAAGAGTTAAACATCTTTCTTCACTTGATATTTTCCTTCCCCGCTTTATCTGGTTCCTGCGTACCCTCTTGCATCTTTGTGTGCTGATCCGTGTATCATATTTTTGATTCATCGTCTCTGCGGCCTGTCAGCTTAGTTAAGAGATTTCCAAATCTTGCAGCCTGTGCTGACAGGGGGCAGCTGCCAACAGTCCCCTGATCCTTCCCCAAGGAACGCTGCTGAGATTTAATTTTCAGTCAAAGGGTGCAGTCTGAAATCCATGTCAGGTCCCCTAAGTCATCTCAGAACCCAGATAGGACCCATGTCTGGGGGATTATATTTCAGCACGCTCCACTCCTCCAGGATTCCTTAGGAGTTCAACCGCTGTGATATACCGGATTCAAACTACGTTCTCTTTTCATCTTTTCCACGGAAATGAGCACCAGTATATGTTAGAATAATTGAAAGCAATGAATTGTAAATCTGTACTCGTTTGAAAGCCACCTAGGCTTGACTCGAGCTGTACAGCAGAAACTAGTGTGAGATTTAGAAAGAAATAGATAATCTACTCAGGAAGGGGTCGGGTTTGATCCACAGCGCACCTATGGTCGGTGGTGCGTCGCACCTCCTTTGGAAACTGTCTGTGGTCCCTTCAGCAACCATTATGGGCAAAAATATGGATTGTCCCAGTTCTGATCTGTTCTGAAGTGAGAAAGAGTTAAAACAAGGCGGCACTAAAGTGTTCAGGTGGGAATGAATGTACCTTAAAGACAGCATTAATTTTAACCTTAAATTAATTCTATGTGGCCAAGTGTACACATTTGGACAGGAACGTGAATTTCCAATTCTGCGCTCTGCATGTCTGTATGAAGTAATGGAAAGAATAAAAGCCTGTCAGGAGGTGAATATTGACTGGCAAAAATACATGTTGATAAAGCATCTAAACTTAAAAACTGAGTTCCATTCGGTCCATCTGACATCATTAAACTAGTAATAAACAATGAATTACTCTGGCTTTTGTTTCTGTCCATTCCTGCATTTTAAGACATCTTGTCTTATAGGTCTGAAAACCTCAGGAGATTTCACTACTGGTCTCACTGCTTTCCACTGAGAATTTGTGGCTTGGTTGTCATGGAGACATCGTATTTCTCCAAGAATTGCTCATATTGATCCGTGGACAGGCGTAAATGGCCAGGCGAATGTGAGGAGTAAAGGGGGTTGGGCAGTACTATAAAATGACCAGAGGTTATGGGTCGGAAATAAGCTCATAGCAAACACTTAGGTAAAGAGAAAGAAACAGTTTCATTTTGTTTCAGGATTTCGTTTTTGCACTTTATGCCATTGTCTTCTTTCACTATAGACTGAAAGAAACTTGTTAGTCACTTGTCATGTCAGATCTTTGGTGCTTGTCCTGACACAGCTGTCAGCCTTCCAGCTCTGTGCAGTTCAGGGACACACAACAAAGAGCTGAGAACATGAATTATTTATTGCTCCTTGTGCGGATGAAATTCTGTGATAAGAAATTAAGACACTTCTGACAGAAGTGTTTGTTTGAAAGGAAAGATTTGGTAACACAATACATTTACTTAAAACTTACCATTTACTTTTAGTAGCAAGCATTGAAACAATAATATGACATTCAGTTGGCTATGATTTTCTCTAGTGTTTCTCAGGTGTTTGAACTTTGAATCGTATCTCGGAATCTGAGAGTGCCTGGGAGGTCAGCATTGACTTTAGAATCTATTGCACATATTCAAAGTCTGGGCAAACTTACAAACTTCATTTAAAAGTTTTTATTTAAAAGTCTGTATGTGTGTTATGCAGAGTCTCTTGTGCTTCACTTACAATACATTGTCATGTATGCAAAACTGATGTTAAAAAATACATTGTTTTACTACCTCTTCGAATGAGGAAAAGGTGAAAATAGGACAACGTACCTGCAAGGGATTCCAGCGATTCCTAGAAAGGGTTCTTCATTACAACTACCGCAATCAGGCAGGCTGTAGAGCAGCCCTTAGCAGACATAGCTGTGCATTGTGTTTGCTAACGGTGCAAGGTGCAGTCTCTAACCTTGACATGAGACTGAGAGTTATTTTCAAAGTGATCTTAATTTTCTAAAACCACACAAATCTTACTCTGCTTATTTTACTCTCACGTTTTCTATGTGTCTGCACATGTTCCCACTGCTCTGGATGCGGGCCTCCAGCAATTGTAGAAAAAGGCATATACTTTACATGAATAGCAGGAATCCATTTGACTACCCAAGACACCAATCTGAGATTTACCTGTGATTTCTTGCGTTCAATGTGTGATCTGAACTACTGTCAGATAGGTAATGAAACCCCTCAGCCTGCACTTTTCTCTTGGATAATTCACAGTAAACACTTTTCACATGTGATGGACACAGGTAAATATCAGACTGCGTTTTCTTGTCTAAGTGAAATGGATTTTAGTTGCTCCCTTCATGTGCCTACAAGCTGCCATTATCTGTGATAGTGGCTCGTGTCTATTTTAGCCCACACACAGAGGAGATGCTGGGCTTCTCTCCCAGATGCCTAATAGTAGGTTTATCACTGCCATTTTCCCCACATGCTGAGGACTACTTCTGTTCAACATGCAAAGCCTTGGCTTTTCCAACTTGTCTCTGGTCTGGCCTTGAACATAATAATCAGATAAGAATTACAACAGCTTTTTGTAGAACTTGACTTTTAATCATATCAACCTCCCGTAAATAATTCACTATCCCTCAGAGTGCCTCTTTAATATAAATAAAGATTCCCAGCAGTGTTTTCCATTTTATCAGACAGATTTTCCACATGTAGGGAAACTGAGAAAGAGGCTGAAACTGAATGAACATGGATCTATGAGTTAGACTTAGGGGTCTGAGCTATTCACGCGAGCGTTCTTGTACAAACAATGGTGGAAAATTCACACCTCCAGAGGGCAGGTCCTCTTGTCCAAAGGGAGCTGCTTGAGGTGGGTTTTAAGGGGATTGAAAATGCTCTGAAGTTTGTGAGTCAAAATCTGAGAGGATGGTAACAGAACTTGACACAGCTTGAGGTGTCTTACCTTTCAGAGGCAGTGCAGTCCCACCAGAGGGTTCTGCAAGTATAGCTTTTATGAGGAAAAGGACTGGATTTGAGCTGAAGTCACAAGAAACAATGTAGGCACAGATACTTCTTGCCTCTCCTTTACTCCAACAGAAATATTGTAGTTGACTAGGCGTTAGACTATCACTTCACTTGGTACTAGAAGGAAATTGAGCCTCCCTAATGGAAGATTGAGATGGAAGCTGTAGATGGAAATTACAGAGTGTTTTCTGTCTTTTGGATGAAACCCATGTAAATGGTGAGAACCCTGTGAGCTTATGGCCTTGCGTAGCCAGAGAGCTCGACCCTGCCTGGGTAAGTTGGTCCCTTCCACAGCTCGTGGTTTCTCCCATCCCTTCATTCCAAAAATTGCTCATATTAAATTTTTCCCTCTTCATTTTTTGACTCTTCAGGACAGAATGTAATTCTGGGTGTATAACAGATACTAGTGAAAATCCAAGCAGTTTTCACCGTCTTGCTTAGTTGCTTGTCCTAGATAGGCCTTAGCGTAGAGATGGGAAAGATCTCTGCCTGCCCCTGAAGTACAGTCTGTGAGAGACACAACTGCAGCAAATAGACCTGGGAATGTGTCAAGAACAACAGATTGTTAGCCACAGTGTGCCTAAAAATACAGCACTAAAATTGCGAGTATCTTGCGTCGGGCAAGTTATAATTACTCAGATACTCACCAGCTCCAAGTTCCATCCACTGAAGAGTATGTTATTTAAATCAGCACTCTGTCACCTATATGGCTGTTGATCAGTACACAGAATGTAAAAGTAAATATTCAATAAATTTCTAAGTATGAAGCACCCTAGAAAAGCATGATTTTCTCTATTTTCATCATCACAAAAAGTAAGCAGCAGTAAATGAGGACTGATTCAGGAATGGAGCACTGGAAGTCGATGGTGATGATGATGATGATGTATGAAGAAGATACAATACATGGGCACCCCACTGGTCACAGACACTGACAGCCCTTACTGCTCAGCAGCTGCGTATAAAATGCTAGTGCCTAGGAATTCTTCCAGAAAGAATTTCTCAAATTTCCAATGTAGGCACAGGTGAATCCGTAGGAATTTCACTGCAGCAGATGTAGTGCCACATCTTGTCAGCGTCCTGGGTTACTAGTAACATGACTCATGGGTTTTGCTTTGGTTTTTTAAAATAGTAAATCAAACTGTAAAACCAGAAGGCTACATGGTGGACATCAAGAAAATGTGTATCTCTGTGTCTAGGACACAGATAGACGGAAAGATGATAGATAATGTGATAAATTTGCAAGATGTCCGTTAGACTGGGAAAAAAGAGTGTGTGCTGCTTTCTCAGCGTTCATGGACTCATGAAAGGTGCTGTACCTCTTTAAGCAGTGTTTCTAATACAAGTAATATTTAAAATTCAGATTGTATATATTACCATACATATGTCAAATAAGAAGTCATGAAGCTAAAAACTGATGATTGAGGGTGCTTTTATGTGGAATTCTAATAAGCCATGACAGAATTAAAATATAATACCTTATTTACTTCTCTGAACGGCTATTGTAGAATTATTTCTGCTGACAGAAAATTGTATTTGCAGAGAAAACATAAACAGTCTATTAACATAAAACAGAAATTATCTTTCTGTTGATCCACTGGAATGTTTTCCTTTGAAACAAAAAAAGGAAGAAGGAGAAGACTGTTCAGGGGAAAAGTTTTGAGGAACACCATACATTCTCTTGAGCTGTTTTGGGTTCCATATTGCCTCTTGGAGTACAGCAATTTATAATTTTAAACAGTCTTCTGGAGGTAATTTGTGTAATTTTTTAACAGTAGCATGTTGGTGCTGGAAGTTTTCATTCCATTACAAAATTATACATTTTATTACTCTACAGAAAAATGCTAAAATAACTTATTTTTAAAAAACAAAATCTTGCCTGTTACTTCAAACTGTAAAATCATTAAGCCAGATGAATACCTTTCTTTTCCAGATGACATGAAGCCACATCCCTGGATATCTAAGGTGTGCTCCTGTAAGGTGTGTTAGAAAAACCTGCATAGCTGAAAGAACTGGAAGATGCACAAGACCAGCCAAGAAATAGGATATATGTGGTGTGGCCATGAAACAGCCAGTTGTATTTATTATTGTGTACCTTTAACAATTCATTTTCAGAAGAAATACCTTCCGTAAGATCAACTTCGTTTTGCTGATTTATTGGCTTCAGTTCACACTTCCATTTCTAATGGATTTATATTTATTCAATTAAATTTAGATAGTTCTAACATAGAAAATATCAACTTTTTATTTTTAGATGCTTTTCACTGGTTTATGTAGTGATACCAAATCTTACAACTTTGATTGACCATAAAAGCTTTGCATCAATTTTAATATTCTTTTACATATACCAAGTTTAAATTTTTATCTCTCCTTGCTTCTGACTTTTGTTACCAATAACATTTTAACACTCAGCGAAACTAAATGTGCTTGAAATAATTAGAATGTTTGTTTGCATTTAAGGGAAGAATGCACATTTTGAAGTAAACATGGAATACTTAGAAACATCTAAAATACAAAGACCGTTCTGTGCACAGGAGAGCAAGGGAAGTTGATTATAAATCTGGTCATGTCTAGGATGTAAATTTTCCTCTTCTATAAAAACTGCCATCACCATCATCTGTAGAAATGCAGTACCAAAATGAAGTTGGAGAAGCCCATCGGAGTCCTCTTCTGAAATTATATACTTCATTGAATTTCTGTTTGTGCTCATTGGGAAAAGCAGCTATACATTTTTATCTTTAAAAAAAATATATATGATTATGTTTGAAGAATATTTGCAGCTTATTAGACTCATTTATCACCTAACATGCTGGGGAATTTATGCTGGTTTGACAAATAACAGCCACTTAGAGCAGTAAGCTCACTTTTCGTAGTACCAACAGTCAGAGCACTAATGGAGTCAAAGGGACTTTTCTGGATCTGTGGTGGAAATCGTGGTGTGATGTTATCCTTCCTAATTGTCACGTAACTAGGAAAGTGAAGATTTCTTCAGTGCGGAAAGATCCTCTGGCAATGAATCTCTTTCTTGCTTGTGGGGAAAAGTTACAGCTGCAGGAGTGACAAACCAGGTTGCTGTTGCGCTACTGTGGCTTGAGACAGACACGAAATCTTCTTTCTTCTGCTTTTTTATATTCCTTGCGTCCGTATCTCTAAGTGCAGTGTATGGCAGTGAGGTCTTCGGAAACATTGAAAGGAAGGACCTGCAAATGTGGATTTCAGGTTTTATTCAATGAAATAATTCATTAAAATTAGTTGCAATCCAGAGAAGATATTTAACTTTACTTTTCCATAATTTTCAATAACATACAGAAAAATGACATCTTTTTGCAGTAAAGTCGCTGTTTTTTACACATCTGTTATTTTTCAGAAACAATTTTCCTTATTCTTAGAAGGCATTTTCCTATGTAAAACGTACCTTTTGTTTGTATTTGAGTTGTGGTAACCAAACAGTCTGGGTGTGGAGAGTTATGGCTTCATTGTACTGGATGTCTGGAGTAATTTCATTTACTTATTTAACTTGTACAACGCAACTGAGAGCAGAACGTGTCTTAAGCTGGCATACATCCTCTTCTAAACTTTGATCGTTCAATCAGAGATGCAAACATCAAGAAGGTAAAAATAAAATTGCAAATCTAACTACAGGAATTTGCTAACACTACAGGAACCTTGCAGACAGTAAAAGAAATGCCAAAGGATGGACCTTGCTGTCTCCTTTGGCACACGTCCTTGTCAACAGTCACCTCTAGTCTTCCACTGGCACTGAAAAGTCCATTTCCCTTCACAACAAACATTCCTGCTCTGTGTCAGCACCTGCTCACTTGGGCCTACACTGTTCTGAGTGCCAGGGGAACAAATCTCCTTAAAACTATTTCTAGTAGGTATTTTAAAACCTGATGTGTTCAGAGAGGTCTCATAGCTCAAGGAATTGGCGTTGTCCCTAACACCCAGCACTGCTATAGTAGCAATTACATTTGTGCAACACAATATTTGATTGCTTGTCTTTAATTCTGCAAAGCAGTGCACATCAGCAGGCTGCCAATACAGACAGCCCTTTGGAACGGTTTGTGCGGTGATGACTGGTGTTTGGCACATGCTTGTGCGTGCTTTGTGCTAATTATAATTACAGTATCAGTAAGGTAAGGCAAGAACTTTTTTTATTAGGTACATTTATTTCCCAGTAAAGCAAATATATTTCCCATGTGGTCTGGATGTCTTTCAAACAACCAACTTTACAGTATATGCTCAAGATGAACCCTTGCTTCAAACAATCTTTTTGCATCAAAGTGACAATTTTAGAGCCATATACAAAAATACATATTAACCTCCTGCAATTGTTTCTTGTAAGTCATAATTGAAGAAGCATTTCTATACTAATGCAGTCTGATGTACCGCTGTATTCAGCTTATGGAGATTGATTTTACAACGAAGTTGCAGTAATTAAGAATATATTTTTCTATTGTGTTACACTGAAGGAATCCTGTCAAAAGGAATAATATGTTAATATTTTAGAGTGGTTGTCTAAATTTTAGATATAGGGTAAAAAAGTCATTAATACCTAAACCACTTAATGAACAAGATTTCCTTTTTTTTTATTTTCTTTATCCAGAAGTCACAGGGTCCAATAAACTGTGTGGCTCAAGTTGTGGTTTCATAGCCGGGACAAATTCTCCCCACTCCAGCCATGTGCTTCTATGTCTCCTCACTTAGATTTGCACTAGTTCTTGTATGACCAGGCCACGTCAAGACAAGCACTGGCCTCGGTGCAAGGAGCAGAGGAGGAACAAGCAAGCAAGGGTAGGAGGAAGGCAGAGATACCATGTGGGTGTGGGACAACGTACACGTACATCAGCGTTATCTCAGCACGAAATTAGAATTTTAGGGTGCTATATGCAGGGATCTTTATTGAACACAGATTTACAGCTTTCAAATCCTATAGGCATCTTTTTACATTATCCGCATAATTCTTTATATTATTTAAAAAAAAAAAAAAGTTACTGATCCTTTAGTAGAAGCCCAAACCAAAACTCATTGACATCTCTTTGATTTGAGGGATAGTGAGTTTTCCAAATTACTCATACTTGCTAAATGGTCACTCACCTAGATTCCTGCCTGGGAACATCCCTAAACTTTGAGCTATTAATTTATGGCTCGAAATCTAAACATTATTTTTTGAAATCTCTTGTGATATCAGCATATTTTAAATCTGGTCATTGATATTAACTGCTTCCAGTCTTGGGTTGCATTTTGTTAAGCAGTGCTCTTCCTCAGTCCACTGAAAGATGTTCTGAAAGCAAGCTGGCACGGAACTTGAAATATACATATATGAGATTCAGTGTTTCTTTAAAAAAAGAGATACTTTAACAAAATCACTGTATAACAGGGCTACGAGCTCCAGACAATCCCAGAAATCTAGCAGGGGAAACGATTTTGCAAGTGTGACTGAGGTGAAGTGTCGAAAATTCAGCAAAGAACAGGACAGGTTCAATACGCAGCATTACCTCTTCCCAGGTTTTTACTCCTTTTGGAAGAGCGTGTTTGCTGAAGGCAGACTAGGGCCGTGAGTGAGCTCCAGCACCAATCTCAAAGTCATCGTGCCAGTGCTGAACAGCATTGCATGCAGATTCCTGATGGAGGGATCTGTGAAGACAGTCCTGCTTCTCACAGTGGATATTTCAGCTGAATTTTGCAGGCCATTCTTCTTGCATGAGAAAAGGATGCAGAGGGATTTCACGGGCTGGTCTTCCCCTTTTTTCCTCCTCATAGGATACACAGTCTGAACTGCTAGGCACAGCTCTTCGAATTGTTACTAGAGTTTGAGTTGGGTTATAATTTGAATTCATAGATCCCCAAAGTGAAAATTCATCAATCTTATTCTTGAAGAAGTAATACTGAACTCGGATGCAACATCAAATTCACACAATAAACCAGAATTGTCTTATTGGGGACCATGGGAAGTTTGTTTCTTGAATGACACCTGCTGGAAAGTCTAAAGTGTGTCTGCGAGCTGTGCCGCAGGACAGAGGCACATCACAAAAAGACACCCTTCCCCACCTTCCGATGAATCTGAGTGTCCTCGATGTGGTGTGATGGTGATGGGCAAGTACAAATACAGCCATCAAGGTGAAGCCATGCAAGTTGCTAAACAATATTAAACATTATGAAACTTAACAAACATCTGCAGTTTTGTATAGTGGACTGTGCATTTCATAAAATTCTTACACAGTACAGATTTGATTGCACTTACCTTTTTCTTTCATGTATTCTTAGAAACCTTAGCTTGAGAAGACAGCAGCCTGAATTTACATTGTGTCTTGCAAACATAGGGATAAAAGCTGGTTTTCTTCTTCTGGCAATACCCTCAACAAGGTAACTGTGAAAAATAGCATCACTGGAGTAATTAGTATGTGTCATTTCATAATATACATTACTCCCTCTCTTTGTACAGTAACTGGGAGATTTTTTTTAATATATTTTTTTTTACTGTTTGAAAGCTCGATATTCAGCAGAAAAAACATAAACAATACCCAGCACCAGCAAAATAATAATATTTTCCTTACTTATTCTCAAATTGTATTTAAATAATGCGTAGATTTCTTGATAATAAGGTCCTGGGGAAATTGAACTCTAAATCATTAATGATTTTCCACACAGAAACAGATGGTAACAAGCAATTCTGTTCAGTTTCAGAAGTTTATTTTCTATAATCACACTGGCAAACAGACCTACAGCCCTGCCCAGCAAATGCAACATACCCATTTTTGTTTGGTTTGCTTTATAGTCTTCCTGCCATGTAGATGGCAGCAGCACTCAAGCCTTGAAATTCACTCCAGCTTTTTCTTGAGTTTATTCCAAAACACCATGTTTAAAAATATTATTGTTGAGAATGGACTGAAAGCATGATTACTTTGAAGATGGATATCAGCTTAGTTACATATACCTTTAAAGAAGCCTTGACTTCATAATACCAGAATTTAAAAGGTGATGTGTCTTGTAGGTCTGTATGAACGTAGTTGCCGCTGCTTAGTTTTTTGTACATTACGATGTATTTTCTTTCTGTAAATTAAATTGCTAGTATTTTTTCTACAGCACTAAGTTTCAGAACATACAGGGTGTTTCTGAAAGTTCAAAAATGTTAAAATTTATTAGGATAGTCCCCACATTTATTTCCTTGCAGAATGCGAAGGAGCTATCAGGTGCTTGGGCAGCAAAGCTGGTGACTCTGGGCATGCTTGTCAACAGTACAAAGAGGAAGGACAGAGAAAGGTAGTGGGATGCATAGTGTAGGGTTTTGTGCTATGGGCTCTACTAACCACGGTGCTTGATAAAAATTATCATGAATTATCCGGGGCGGGGGGGGGGGGGGGGGGGGGGGGGGGGACAGGAAAAAAAAAAAAAAAAAACATTTTGAAGGTCCAAATGTCTTCAGCTTGGCATAGCGTGGAATTGTGTGCACTCTGACATTTACTTTGGCTAAGAAGTAGAGAGAGGTTTTGAAAAAGAAGCAGCAAAACTGAGACCTGGAATCAAAGCTGTCAGGCAGCCTCGGTCTCTGCAGCATCAGCTGAAACCTCGGGAAGGCTTTGTGGGATCACCTCCAGGCCCTGGGATATGAAAGCAGGTGTTACACGTGTGACTGCACAGAGGAAGAAACTAGCACCAAAAAGCATAATGATGGTGGTTCCTTGAACTAGGAAGTACTGTTTAAATGCTGGAGGCAAATGGCAGTGTTTCAATAAGCTGTCAAACGAAGTAGATCAGCACTAACTCCCTCAATGCTTCTTAACCAGTAGCAGCTGAAGTAACAAGGAGATTAAATATCCAATGAACAGCATTTCTCATTCCATAGGATCCTGTCTGGGGATGCATCTGGTGGAAGCTTAATCCACACTGAGCACGGAATCGGCTAAGGTAACTGGGAAAGCGGGCAGACCGTGGTACTAACCATCCTCACCCAGCTGCCAGCGCTGTAGGTTGGAGAGGTCTGTTCCAGCCTTCTGCAGACGCTGGGAGAGAAACAGGAACCAGTACCCCGCTGATGCTCTTGTCATGTGGTATGAGGCAGAAACCCTTGGCCCAGGATGTCATCCAGCCATTTGTAGTCAGGCAGATGATCTTCAGAGGATGGAATTCCACACTGGAGGGCCCGTCACAGCTTCAGGCTGGGCTTGGTGGATGATCTGTGACCAAACAGGCTCCTAACGCCTGATGGGGCTGTGGCCAAAAAGCCACTACGGGTGCTGTGATACCTGTCCTGGAGCTGACAGCATTCCTGCTGCTTATCTAGTGCTTCAGGTGAAGGACTAACAAAGGGAAGGTATGAATTTGTGGCTGATAAAATTTGTGACAACAGTAAAAGTAGAATTAATGATGGTGAGAAAAGAGCAGCACAGGGTACGTGTCCCACCAAAACACTGCGATAGCCAGCTTTTGTCTCTCCCTCATGCTGTTGGGGACGATGCTACAGATGCTGCATCGCACAGTGCTAATGGGAAAAACACTTCCCTTCTTAAATCTCTTCCAGATAAATACATGCCTATAGCAAATATATTTTAACCATTTATAGGGTATGTTTTGGAGATTTGGTGGGGGTTATTCTCCACTTTGTAGCGTCCATTAAATCAATCTTAGATTCCATTCCAGTGAGCAGACAGTTGTCAGAAAGCTGCTTCAAGCTCTCCCAAGTCCACATGGCTTTTTTTTTCAATATATTTTCAAAATGATGCCACTGCTTAAGTACTAAAAATATCTTTTTCACCATTCCTGTTATCACACTGGTAGTACACTCAGTGTAGTTACAGGAGAGTTCTGTGCCTTGCATTTAAATTCAGAGTTCGTATTAGTGCTGATTGTTTGTGACCTATAAAGAATACATATTTTAAAAGCTCTTGGAAACTTAAAATAACTTTCTCTGTTGTTAGTGTTTTGTCCACGGAATGGAAATATTCGCGAGGCCCTACCTCAGAGAAATTTTCTAAGAGATTTTCTAAGGGCTGTGTGGGTGGTCACAGCATTTTTTAAGTAAAATACACCACCCAAACTACCTAATAAAAAGCTTGATAGATTTTTGCTATCCCTGCCCAAACTTGTTAAGTTGAATCAACAAAACGACCTAAGCAATATGATACAGAATCTCTGGGAACTACCAAACATGGCTTTCCTTAGAGATATTTTTGCAGAATAACCTTGGAACATAACTGCTGCTGAGGAGCTTGAGATTTGCAGCAATAAGATTTCAAGCTTTTAAAGAATTTGATGAACAATTTTAAGGGATTGGATGCTGAAAAAAACATCAGAGAACAGATCACAAGCAAAGACTCATTCCAGGCACTGTGTCCTATATTTGTTGCTTCAGTTATATGGAGTGACAGCCCAATGAATCACTGGGTGGTCTTTTGGTCTGAGAATTTGGGTATTGTCTGAGCAATTAACAGGCAGTCAGCCAGTTACAGTGGCTAGTGATTAAATTACAGAGGTTCTTTGGTGGTTTCCATAAAGAAATCTCTGGGAAGAGTTAGGTGGATCCACCATCTATCATATGATGAACATGTCTTGTTCTGTTTACATGTTTGTTCAACTAAATACTTAAGAATATTATGTCACTTGAGAAGAGCTGATATTTGAAAGACATTTCATGCTATTGGCTTCTGCTGTGCTAACTCTGTGCATGAGCAGAATATATGATACTGTTGGGGAAAACCTTTAGCTTTACATATTTTTTTTTGTAGGAGATCTCAGAAATGTCTTTCCTCATGTCTTAAGTCACATCTCTGACTACTGCATGAGTACTTCACTGGTTTCATTGTAGATTTTTTAGTTAAAAATTGCCTTCTCTGTTATTTAACTCTTTCAAGCAGATATTATTGGTGTTAGCTTTTTGCTTAGCTCACGAAACGTGTAGTGCCCTGTGTTACTCCACTTTTTTACAATGTCTAAATCTGTAGATGCTCTTCCCTGTTTCTGCTATCCGGCTGTTTCTTTTTTCCCTTGTGTGTGGGACAAGTCTATCACACTCTTCCCAGAATTTTGAGGTTTTTCTTCCTCCCATGGCAGTGATAAACTTCCACAGGGAGAGAACAAGGTAAAAGCAGCAATAAGGAAAAATAAAAAGAAGTAAACTCTATTAGCAAGAGTAGATATACCAGCATGGCCAAATTATGATCACAGTGACCTCCAGGCTGCACTCTGATCTTTTATGGTAATTCTGAGCTGAGCTGCTGAAGGTAGATGTAAATGCCAATACCCTAGGAAGACTGGGAATTTCTGGGAATTTGCATAGGATACATATAGCTGTAACCACAATCCTGCAGGTGTTGGGTACCGTACCCGCTGCACTGAGCTCACATGTGGCCTTCTTGAAAAGGGGATGGGACTATAAAATTAATCGCAGCAACTTTACATTTTCTTAGGCATTTAGCCCTTTTTTCCTGGGGGTAATCTTTCTGGATTAGCCATGAAAGTGCCCTTGCTGGCTGCTAGAGTAGAGAGGAGGTCGTTCTTTACATTTTCATGGTTTTACAGCTTCTGTACTACAAGATACTGGGAATAAGAAGGAAGCTTTTTTGGCTTCTTTAGAGATAGATTCAGCTCCCTTGCACACAAAGGTTTTGCCAAGGTTTTGAAAAAATGAGTCCCCATAGTAGATTACTCCTATTTTCTTATCCAGTATTCAGCCCTGGACCACATCCTCCAGCAGTTTTTATTCAGCCAAAGCTGCTTCCAAAAGGGCTCAGGGGCATCACTTGGTCAGCAGCAATCAGTGGGTTAATACAGCCTGGCTTCTGCCTCTCTCAGATGTTCAGGAGAAGATAATGAGGCAGGGATAGAGCCTGCAGGTTAATGAGATACTCCAACTGGAAGACAGAAATCTAAGAGGAAAGACTTGGAAAGCAGAAGAGGAAGGGGGAATGTGAGGGTCTTGATATTCAGGTGCTACTCAGTTTGAGAGAATTGCAGGGACAGGATGGGTTTCCAGTATTATAAAGAGTATTTGATTTGTTAGAGCATAGCTGAAATGACTCATCTACCTGGCAAAAAATAGTCTGCCTTTTACACTCCTGTTAAAATCAATACCAGACTATGTTCGGAACTCCGGTATGCTAGAAAAATGTGCCTCCTCCCCGAACTCCAAACAAAACACCAAAATCCAAAGGCACTCATGTTAGGATAAACAAACAGTGGAATCTCACTAACAAATTCTAACAAGTGCTTGGGTAAGCACTGTTAGAAAAAATCTGTCATGCATTTGAATGAAATCTATTAATAAATGAATGAGTAGAACTTAAATATAGAGAGGTAATACAGTAAAACAAATGGCCCTAGTACAGGAAGCTGTTCTACTACGCTGTTTTGAATAGACTCATGAAAGCAGCTTACCTTTTTGCTGAATCTTTTCAACAATCCTGGGTTGTAAAAGATGCAGTCATGTAAATAACTCTGACAGTTACACTTTGACCATATAATATGAAAAATAGCTAGTTTTCCATAATTGCATTGTCAAAAAAATCCTCCTTCTTATCTGTATGCGACCTCCCACTACAGGCAAGCAGAATACAGAATAATCTGCACAGTCTGCAGCATTCAAGATGCTATTCTTACTGTTATTATCTGCAATGACGATTATCTGTAAATGTTCAACAGTAAATCCAAAGGAATAAATGGAAACATTTCTCCTAAGTGGTATATAACAATACGTGACATTTATATAGCACCTTTCATCTGTAAGAATCCCAAAGTGCTTTACAAAGTCTGCTGTGATCACTTCACCCACCACTGAAATGTAGCTGTCTCTATGTGTTGAAATTCAACTTCTATTCCACACCAATGCCATTGCAGAACAGTGTTTTTGAAAAAAGTGACAACTAAGTGAAATGCATTGAACTGTTCTTGTGAAAGCTATCATAGGATCCTCAGTGACAGCCAGTGGTTAAAGCTTTGGTTTGGCATCTTGAGCAAAACCCAGCAGATACTTCATCCTCCTCTGCCCTCATACGCGTCCTTCCCAGCCAGCACTCTCGTACTCTCATTCTGTTATTCTCAGAACACTGTGCCCATGGTGAGAAGGGCAGCTGCAAATATACTGACAGCGCCCAGGTTCTGACTTTGCTTTTCTTACCTTTTAGCAGCAATGACTATCAGTTGAAGAACTACTAACGAAATCACACTAGTTAGCCTGGGTGTCTGGAGTTATCTGTAGAAAGTAAGGAAGAATGAAAATAGAATGATTAAAAGTTTATAGGACAAAAATGGGCATAACTAATCTACAACTGTGCTTCTCTAGAAACCTTGGTCTGTTTGAGCCCAGCTTTATGAAATTAAGTACTAATCTGTCTTTCCTTACGAGGTTTTATATTCTTTTGCACAGTCTTAGTACTTAGTATCTATGTATTTACGTGAGGTATGCCTGGGCCCTCACTATGTGGTGACAGTAGGAACAGGTGCTGTGTCTGTACTGATAAATTAGAACAAGGGAACATTGTCAGGTATAGGAACTCATATATATTGATAAAATGATGGAACATTCTCCATGTTCTGGATCTACAACAACTAATCCACTCCTGATGACCATACCTTCTAGGAAGTGTTTGAACATGTTCATGCTCTTCTGGAGGGTAAAAGAGTTTTTCACTCAACCTTTCTTTCAGCTCTCCTCTGGCAGTTGGCTTTATTGCCACAAAACAGTTCTAGGCACATTGAATTTATATATATATACATATATATACACAAAGGTATGTACAGAATAACTGAGTGCATGTTAAGTGTAGCATTTGTGCATTCCTGGATGTGATAAAATTTAGTATAAAAGTGGATTGAATCCTCTTCAAGAGAAACACATGGTACGCAGTATGAGTCATCTTGAAACTGCTCTACCAATACTAATCAAACCATCGCACTGAAAATACATGTTCTTGCTGGAGGTTCCTATTACAATTTTCATCTTGCGGAAGGATGGGAGCAAGCCCAGGCAGGAGATCTGAGCCCTGCTGAATTTTGGAGAGCTTAGCTCTTGCTGCCGATACAGATTTGATACCTCCAACTCAGGTTTATGTCCGTGATGTGTCACTTTAAAAATTCAAGGGCCCATATGCGTTTGTTCCACTGCAGTTACTACTTCATCTTTTGTGTCATCTCCTCTATGGTCTTGGCTGTTCTTTGGCAGAACATGCATTCCTTTCCTTTTAAGTGTAGGGAAACATTGGACATATGTTACCACTGAACTACAGAATGTGTGGGGACATCAGCTAAGTAGACAGACCATTTTACTGCTGAGAATGTCATGGTCTCTGCTCTTCCACAGCTACAGATAAGGAAGAGAATTAAAAGTGTTATTTTGGAAGATGTTACTGACCTTTCTAAACCAAGCTGTTATATTTCTCTAATAGAACAAGTGCAGGTAAACTGGTTCATATAAATTCTCATTCTGTACATAAATAGACAAAATGTAAGTGCTGTATTTGATAGGATACACTGAATGACTTGGTAAAGGTAGCTTTTATTCTTGATTTGTTATGTAAATAATAGATGAGAAAGTTACCCATGTTTCATTACAGCTTTTACTTGGTAGCTATATAGCAATAAAAGGGACGAAACTGAAGTGAATGTAATATACTGTAGCAGGTCACTTGAAATGTAACCTGAGCATAAGGACAGTTTATAAAGACATGCTCTTCTTCTGAGCTGAAATTTAGAAGACTTGAGTTTGATTCAGGTTCAAACTTCAAGTTCAAAGTTTTGTGCATCTGACGGGGGTGGGGGCCAGAGCTAGGTAAGTATGTAGATAAATAAAATATCAGATAGATGCTATCAACCGCTTATTACTGTAAAAGTAAGAGAAACTATATTAAGTGCTTAAATGTAATTTTCCTTCTCTCAAGAAGCTTCAGCACACTTTAAAAATAGAGACAAGCATAAAGTAACAGCTGGATCCACCATGAGATATTCTGAGTGGCATCTTAAGAAAGCACAGTGTGAATACACTACCAGAGTTCATCTTGCACTTAAATCCAAAAAATTCTACAGTCAGATATATATAAGTTTATGATGAATGTTTGATCTCTGAAACATAGACAGTAGGATGTAAAATATCTCTTATTAGAGGTGTTAAATTAAGATGCTTAATAGGTTTAAATATTTTAAAATTTAAAATTAAGCTTGTCAATTTTGTATTAAAAATATCACATTTATTAGCTGTGACCCCACTGAAACAGGCTCACAGATTCTAGTTTGAGTTGTCTTGTATGTGTGTGTATGTATATGTGTTTATTTATATCTGCCATTGCATATTTCATATTGAGCCCTATTTTAAAACTGAATGTGAAGATTGCAGCTACATTATGAAATGTCAGCTATAGGACTGCAGAAAGAATGGATGTGGCAACACTTAACTCTTCCCACTGCACGTGTGTGTTACACACCAATCTTTATGTGTATTAGCCCATGTCCATTCATGATCAATAATACTGCCTCATCAAACTCTTCTATACTTTTATACACACATATGTTTAGCACTCTTCAAGATATTTTAAAGATAAATGGGTCTAATTTTGGTTGTGACAATTGGACCAGAACAATACAGTTGATAGATTTGGCTCCACATTTGAAATGTTAACCCGTTACAAGGCAGGTCATAGCAAACATGCCAAAAAACAAAAAAATAGGGTAATCTTACCACTTATTTTCCCAGTCTTCAAAGACTTCATCTTTGAGGCAGGAATTTATAATTCTGCTTTTTATATTTAATTATCATTTGACTAACACATCTTCAGTAAAAGCCATATCCTCCTTAAATTTTCCAAGGTGGTTTTTTTCTTAGTTGACAGACAGTTGCTAATCACGTGTATAATACCCTGAGCAAATTTCAGGCCATATGGGGATAGAATAGCTTCCTGCATATTTTACCCCCTTCCATCCTTATTTTTACCACTTTATGTGAAAGACTGGTTTGCATTTGTGAATGAGGGTGTGTTTTGTCTGTGATAAGAAGAGGGACTGTGTGAATGTTAAGCCTTTAAACACAGGTGGTGAAGAAGCTTTCAAATTCACACATACAAAGACATTTACTGCTGCTCTCTCTGCCTGCTTTGAAGCACTCTGCAAAGAATCTGCCGTGTACACACAATAAGATGCTCTTTATGCCAACCCTGGACAGAGATTTTGCAGGTTGCCTGGCAGAGAGGGCAGGGTGGCATGCTGTCCTCTGAATGCTGCACTGGGCTTTGCTGGTGATGTCGCTGCTGCTGTGAGGACAGGGGCATCAGGGTCTTCAGCCACTACCTAGCAATGACATGAGACCTCCAGAGAGTTGCTTTTGAGAACGGTCACCCACTCCTGAGGCTGGATTCAGAGTTCTAAAGCTTTTGCATATGGATTTTGATCTCCGAGTTGCCTTAACAAGAAGCTAATTCTGTAACTTCCTCTGCAAGGTCTGTTTGACTTTGCCGGACGAGGAACACTTGTTCAAAGCTAGCCCAGCAATCATCATTCATCACACTGTCAGTCACGTTCAGATACCAAGGTACCGTCAACAAACATTGTAACCTCTTGGTTGGTTATTAAATTAGTGTTTCCCACAAAGTTCCAGTAGTCATAGAACATTTTGTGAACTTTATGGGATTTATATTAACTCATAGCAATCTTTACAAGGTTGCCAGAAGGTGTAGAGAAACTAATGATTAGCTAGATTCTTCTTAGTAATTTAGAAATATTGATGAGTGCTAGTTCAAGTTGCTGTTACCAGCAGAGTACCTGCAGTCCTTGACTCCTGCTAAGAAGGAAGTTTGCTGCACTCAACACAATCTTACTTTTCCTTATTTCGTATTTCTTAATGTACAGAATACTGTTGTTATTATATCCGTCAAAATTAATTTTCAGCAGCTGCTGAAATCTTCAAGTCCTGCCAAAGACAGTCACTACAAAGTGATGCAGTATTCTGCAAAATGAAAATGCAGTATTCTCCTCAAAAATTATTGTAAGTAAAATAGTTACAATAATTACCACTGATGTTGAAAAAGTCTTTTAATCTAGTATCATATGAACCAATTTCAGAAGCAGTTAATATGGCCTCATAACATGTATGTAGGTTATCGTGGACTCCAGATTTAGTCTTATTTTAGCACATGAAGAAAAGTTTAAGAACATTTAGACTTCATTCAAACACTGTCTTATGTACAGTTCAGGAAAAGGTACATATCTGATGGCATAATGACAGTACCACATGTACCTGTTCCCAGGGAAGGCTGTTTACTTAAGGCCTGAAGCATGGTTCAATTTTGAAGAAAACTTGACAAGGACAATTTCTTATCTGCCTTTATGAGCTGACAAAGCACAATAATAATAATGATGGGTGGTTGCATTCCAAGCTTCACTCACCTGAAATACCACAGAGCAATTTATGTATATTTGTTTGCTTTCACCATAGTATTACACAGCTAGGTGGGATTTCTGAAGAAACCCAAGAAATAAAGCATTCTGCTCTCAGAAGGAGTTCCTGAACTGTTTGAAGCTATATCATTCATAGAATCAAAGGATCATTTAGTTTGGAAAAGATCTTTGAGATCATCAAATCCAACTGCCAACCCATGACTGCCAAAGTCCACCGCTAAACCACATCCCTGAGCACCACAGCTACTCATTTTTCAAACACCTGCAGGGATGGTGACTCCACCACCTCCCTGGGCAGCCTGTTCCAGTGCCAGACCACCCTTTCAGTGAAGACATTTTTCCTAATATCCAAATGAAACCTCTCCTGGTGCAGCTTGAGGCCGTTTCCTTTTGTCCTGTCACTTGTTACCTGGGAGAAGAGACTGACGCCCACCTGTCTACAGCCTCCTCGAGCCCTGGGGAGCACCACTTGGGACCAGCTGCCAGCTGGATGGAACTGTCCACCACCACTCTTTGGGCCCAGCCGTCCAGCCAATTTTTTACCCAGTGTAAAGTACACCCGTACAAGCCATGAGCAGCCAGTCTCTCCAGGAGATGCTGTGGGAGAATGTGTCAAAGGCTTTGCTAAGGTCCAAGTAGGCAATATTTACAGCCTTTGCCTCATCCACTAGATGGGTCATCTTGTTGTAGGAGATCAGGTTCATCAAGGAGAACCTGCCTTTCCTAAACCCATGCTGGCTGGGTCTCCCCAGTTGTCTTGTACATGCCATGTGATGGTGCTCAGGATGATCTGCTCCATAACCTTCCCTGGCACTAAGGTCAGGCTGACAGGCCTGTACTTCCCTGGATCCTCCTTTCTGCCCTTCTTATAGATGTGCGTCACGCTGGCTAAGCTCCAGTGTTCTGGGACCTCTCCAGTTAGCCAGGAGTGTTGATAAATGATGGAAAGCTCCTCCACCATCTCCCTCAGCACCCTTGGGTGGATCTCATCTGGTCCCATAGACTTGTGCATGTCTAAGTGGAGCAGCAGGTGACCAACCATTTCATCCTGGACTGTGGGGACTTCATTCTGCTCCTCGTCCCTGTCTTCCAGCTCAGGGGTACTGGTCTTACTATTAAAGACTGAGGCAAAGAAAGCATTAAGTACCTCAGCCTTTTCCTCAGCCTTTGTGGAAATTCCCACCACACACCCCACCCCACCCTGTACCCAGTAAAGGATGCAGATTATTCTTGTCCCTCCTTTTGTTTCTAATGTATTTTGCTTCTCTAATCCTCACCCTCATAACCTTGCAACATCTTACAGTCCTCCAGAATTGCCTGCCCCTTCTTCCAAAGGTGGCAAACTCTCCTTTTTTCCCTGACTTCCAGCCAAAGCTCTCTGGTCAGCCAGGCCAGTCTTCTCCCCTGCCAGCTCATCTTTCGGCACATGGGGACGGCCTGCTCCTGTGCCTTTAAGGCTTACTGAAGAATGTCCAGCCTTCCCGGACCCCTTGGCCCTTTAGAACTACCCCTAGCAATGCTGAGTTTTTCTGAGACCCCGTGCTTGGGAATGGGAAGACCATACTCCTGGTGCTTCCTTGCATCACTCCACTCTGGGATATTGTCACATGCATTGGGCACTTCCTATACATGGATTTCTTTTGTCTCCTGACTTAGAAAGGCTCAGCTAATCCTCTAGAGCAGTTTTGCGCTTTAATCCATCCCACTCCTCCTCTTTTCCCAAGATCTAAACCCTCATCTCCTTCTGCCTTTTGCTACATTCACTTAGCTGTGGGTGTCTGAGGGATATGAGAGATGCTTTGCCTGCTGCTCTCTGAGAAGTATCAACACAGAACAGCTCCCTTGAAACCTCATCGCTGGCAAGAGAGTGATTTTCTGCTGATATCTGGCCCTGGTCTCTATATGGCATTGGGAACAAACACTTCATCCTTCCCCCGACATTCTCTTTGTGCCAGTTAGTTCTGAACTACAAATACAAGAGGTTGATGTTTCCTGATCAGCTTTGTCATGGATATTCAAAATATCTAACAAGTAAAAAGGGCATTTATTTAGCTCTGGAAAATCTGTTCATAGGTATTTTGGGTTGAAGCAAAGTATTTTTTATTTGCTTGTAGAGCTTTTTAACCAAGATCACATACTAATCCGAAACACTGAAGTAACATCATTGCAAGATCTGCCATTTCTGCATTTTTGTCCCATAATCTTCTACAGAAGACAGTTCTGTCCTAAGTTTAGACCTTTATCCTTTAGCTGGACAAAGAGCCCTGTAGAGTAATTGGTTGCTTTTGTGAAGGAACAAGGATTGTCTGAGCTCCCTAACACACATCTTGTCACATTCAGGCAGTAAGGTACAGGATTTTAATGTACTTTCCCCCACTTTTCACTATGTGTTTTTGTAGTTTCCTACACCAGATGCTAAAATCTTTTTCCATGGATTGAACATTTTTGTATGGCGAGCTTGTGTGCCCAACTGACTCACCCTCTAGTTTTGAGCTGTGGATCAGTTTATCCATGATGCCTTTTGAAAGACAGAGGTATCAGTTGAGCAATCCAGAGCAAGCAGTTTCCTGTAATCATCTATGCCATCATCTGTGCTGGATCATGCAGCGGCTGATCAATAGAGGAGTATTTAAATATGTTAGAGCCTGAATCTGATATTCTACATGTTTAACTGCATAAACAGATCAATGGCACAGGATTGATCTCCATTGATATTTGGCAGTTTTCAAATACAATTAAACCACATTTGGAGTACTGAAAGCACTTGAAATAAACAACTGGGCACTATTTATAATTTAAAGAGCTACTCAAAAAATTTAATAGATCAAGTGGTTGTTTCAACAATGCCAGTGTCAAGGGAAAAGTTGAAATCCATATGCTGTATATAAATAGCAAACTGAAATTAATGGCAAACTGAAATCCAATGTGTTCCTTAGCACATATTATTATATACAAATATTTCAGTATTTATGATGATAAGGATATGCAATTAAATTGTCATTAACTGATATATATGAATGATTATGCCTGAGCAGAATCTGGGATTGGAATTATTTGTACAGGGGTTGCACAGATTCTTCAAAAGTATAAATGGTGCCATTAGTAATTGGCTAAAAGTAAGTTGCCAGTTTATGAATGAGATGCAGTTGATAAAATGGCAGCCTTAGCTTTCTCACATCCATGAAGCAGTGGAATGCAAGAGTTACCCAGCTGGTTTTTGGTTTCACTGATCCCTGTTGGCTGTATTCCCACTGTGTCTGACAGGGCTTCAGCAATTAATTCTCTGTATTCCAGAGCACCTCCGAAGGCTGACAGCTGGCATCTCTGTTGTTCCTTCTGAGAGCTTGGCACTAACATGTTTAGGCTACCATCAAAACTTGTTTGCTCAACTAGTGACAATCTAGGAATGTCCTTGGGTTGCCTTTGAGGGTAATGTCGTTGTCACCACAAAGGCACATCAGACGGCCAAAGGCTGCTGGGAGAGTTTGACTCACTGACATGCCAAGTAGATAGATACTGGAGGTCATAAAAAGAACCAGTGCCCACAAGTTTTCTCCCTGGCCAATTCAACTAAGTCACACCAGAGCTGATCAGAAGAATATTCATTTTGGGAAATAAGATTTATTGGCCGTTCTGGTCTCCCTCTGGGAGATTTGACCCAGGACCACAGATGCAGTCACAACGAAACCTAGGGTGAGAGCTGTGGAGCTGATCCAGAACATGCAAGGTGATCAGGTTTACTTTCTAAAGAATTCTTTGCAAAGAAAGGCTTATGGTTTAAAGCAATTTTAAATACATAAAGGAAACACGCATCTCTAAGACTACTCTCTGCTATAAACCAAGAGCAGATCGCTGTAAACCCCTGTTTCTGTAGACATAGACCTGATCCATTACAAGGACACTGATTGTCAGCTCAGTAGTACATTTACCAGCCAACTTCATTTGAGCACAGGTAGATGTATTTATGCACTATATGCTGACAACATTCTGAAACGTATCTTGAACAGTATCAATGTATTTTCCTTTCCCAGACACTTTGAAAAAAATCCCATGTTTGTGCTAAGGTCTGTATCCTGAAAAGCTGAGCAAGAGGGGAAGAGATTTCCATGTGTACCATTTCCTTAATCCAATGCCAATTAAAAAAAAAAGTTTGTCTTGTGATACAGATTGAGAAGAAGAAAATATAGCAAGCCTCTTTTGCCCAGGAAGAAGGACTGGTTAAGAGTGTATAGACAGTAGGGATTCCCCGTGTACGTTTGTCAGAGTGGGGACACTGCGGTCCTTGACTCTTCAAAGCTTCCCAAACCCCTCCTAGCTTCTGGAGGGTTCAGAACATGCATAAGAGTGTGTACCCTTCTACTGAAAGTGCATACATATTCTTCCCAAGGGAACTGCTTTTTCCGTTAATGATATCAGAATTACTTTTATGTGAGGGGCTGTTACAGGCTAAGATCAAGAGGCTGTGTTCAGTATTAAACTCTGCACTGTTCCAATGGCCATGAGTACATCCCACCTCCAATCTGTGTTGCACAGAGCAGCACAGTGAAAACTGTACAACAGAAATACTTCGGCATTTTACCTGAAGAGACATGGTGATGACTTATAGTACACCCTGAATAGTATTTCTTCTCTGTGCTTTATCTGGCCCAATAAATGCTTATGCTTCTGGATGCAGGAAGAGCTGTTTGTTCTTCTCAGCTGACAACCCATTAAAAAGAAAATAAAGTAAACATATCAGAATTAGTCCCCTAAAGCTTCCATCAAGCCTTCTGCCATGAGCACTTTGCTGTTGGTTTTGTTTCTTTTCCATTGCCAGCTTTTGGCACTCAGGGGCAATCTATCTTTGGGAGAGAGAACAGTGTCGGTCTTCTCTGGGATGTACGATCCGGGAACTAAAAACAGACATTACCCAGAACAATATCAGAGGGCTGCGTAACAAATAAGTAGCCAAAATTGTTGAAGAAATCTTCTTCAGGTGGTGAGCAGTACAATATATTTAAGAAAAAATATAAAACTTTGTATTGAGCAATTATAAGGTAACTAATAAAAAGAAAAATTTATTTCCTCACCCCACCCAGTAGTGATTAGTTTAAATCCTAAACCTGGGGCGGTTTTCACGGGATAACTCTGACAAATTATCTGACTTTTGATTATATTTCCTAAAAATAACGTTCCGGTTTTATTGTTCATCATCAGAAGGTAAAGAAAGAAGCATCAGCAGCAGAAAAAAAACATGAGGCGCTGTTTCACCTGAATTTTTCTGTAGTGACTGTCAAGCAATGGGCTTTAGGACCTACTGGAAATGCAAACCCTCTAACAGCTTTCAGGCAAGCCCTTGTTTTCAGCTGATCATTACTAGTTCTGACCTTTTAAATCCTCTGCTGCTAAGGGAGAATCTGGTCTTTACAGAAAAGCTGTTCTGTATTCCATTCATAGACAATGGAGAACTTAACTATATTTACTGGTATTTAACATATGGAGCATATTTGCCTGGAAGGTAGATGAAATCTCCAGCATTTAAGATCAAATCAATTTGAATTTAAGGTCACATTTGCAGAAGTCAATGTTCCGTAAAATCAAAGAAGAGCTTAATTCTACTATTTTTTTTCCTGTCAATCAACTGTGTAGTTTCACACAGCGCAGTTCTGTGAGCCTTCCTCCCTGAAGGAATCTTTGCGCGCACAAACATTCAGATGGGAGGCAGCAGGATGATTTGGATCTTACTCACCTGAGTGGAGCTACGAGTGTTTAGGTCCAAGTCAAGCATGAACTGCGTTCTGCAAACTTCATGGTCTTAATTGTTGCTCCCACAAATAGTCTGTCATATTTCTGAGACTACTCACACAAGCAAGTATCTTGCCTGCTTAAAGTAAGGCTCTCAGGATCAAGCCTCTTTTCCTCAGATGAGATGTATCCAATTTGGAACATCTAATTCATGTGCATCCAGGACTAAATAGAGAAAATAGGTTCATGTGATTTCAAGGTGAAAGTGTGTGTATCTTCGTTCATAAGCAAGTGCTGCTACTTCAAAGGAGAGGAGATTTGCAGGAATCAATGATCTGCAATATCTTTTTGCTTAAGGTGTAATTGCCATCTAACAGCACTTAGGGACTTTGCTGTTGTGGAGGTCTGGGAAACACAAGCCCAAAATACAACTTTCTGGTTGGGAGATTTCTAATATTGGAACATTGTCTTTGCATGCTACTAACCTACAGCCTTTTCCCCTGGAAGTCTAAACAGGAGAGGAGAAAATAGGAGCTGCTGTTGATTTCCCCTTCCACTTTCCCTGTGAAAGTGCAATACAGCAGGTCTGAAAAAGACATTTATGTTGTTAATAATAATATTTTTGTCTTTATTTTTAAATCAAAATATTGATTACTTAGCCTTGGTGAAATAATGAAAATATATAGTCAAAGTGTAACAGAAAAAAGAAAATGCAGTATTAATTGCTCCCCCATGGTCTAGAATAAGAAGGATTTTTTTTTTTTAACACAATGGAAACAAGAACAGAGAAATAATGAAGAAAAGTGGGAAAAATTTGAAAATTCTTATTTAGTGAATTTTTAAGTGACATTATTCATACTGCATATGGGATAGCCAATTGAAATGTGTCTAGCAGTATCTTCTGTTCTGATGAAAATTTGTCAGCTACTTGAGCAAATGTTTTTGAAAGATAAAAGAGAACAGGACACAGGACAAAACACTATTAGCACAAGCACATTACTAACAGATTCCAGAAAAAGTTAACAGAAGCATCTTGCTGGCTGCTACTATTTAGATCTTAGTGTAACACATGGAAAACTGTAAACTTCTCTTTGTATTTTATGTTGTTTAGTTGTAGTTGTTGGGGTTTTTTGTACTAAATGAAATAACTATTTATTTGAAGAAAACAACTGCTTGAGCATATTTTAGTAAGATGTCTTGAAGAGTATTTTTGAAAACCAATGTTGTCTTCGAGTAACATGTGGAGGAAATAAGCAAAGAAACAAGAGTTTTTGAAAGGAAAGGGGTGGGGTGGGTGGGTGTCCCTGTATGAAATGCCATATATTTGCAAACACATTTCCAAGCCAAGCCTTCTTCATTTCTGGGTGTGCTCTATCTTCCAGGAAAATAAGGATTCCACTTTTATTCACAATAGCCCTTCCTAACCTAGCATTCATTAGAAACCTTTCCTATTGCTGAGTTGAAAAACCACTCTTAACTCATCTCTGGCTGCTGGGATTTGAATCTGTGCTTCCATTCAATCTTCCGGGACAAATTCACCTCTGATGTAAATGAGCAGAGTTCCATTGAAGTCAGCTGTGTTTCTTTCTCTTGCACCAAGGCTTAATTTGATCCTAGATGTTCAGATCACTAAGCTATCCCCTCTGGCTTAGCAATTCTCCAGTTGAAAGATTACTTTCTGACTGTGAATGCCAATAGTCTTTTTACTCTGGTAGCTGAAGAAGTAATAAGCGCATATAAGAGTTTCATGAAGTGCTTCACAGGTGGAGAGAGCCCATTGCGTTCTGGAAGTGTCTCTTACCCTTCAAATGAAGAAGAGGAAGTCTGAGTGAATGAAAGATTAGTGTATTTTTGTGACTTCTACATCAAAACCAAACAGTTTGCACCTTTAGAGACAAGGAGGACCATTGTAACTCCTTTCCCTACAGCACTCATTCAGCTCTGAATCAACAGAGCTTGTAAGCCTCTGACATACAGAATGACCTGAGGGGGAAGAGGGAAAGAAGGATGTAATTGTGACAATTAATCTGGAAAGGCATCTGAGAGAACAGTGTCTTTAAAGAAAGCCTGTTAATGATCTTGGTTGGACTACAGTAAATCTAGAGCAATGTCACTGAAATCAGAAGATCATCCTGTACTTGTTGGTTATAACCTGGATCAGAATTTGGCCTGGAATTGGTTATTCATACTGGACTAGCCTTGGTAATTCTAATCACAGCTCTCTAGGGAGAACGTCAATAGTTGTAATTAATAACAAATTTTAAACAAAACAGCAAGTATTTTCAAGTGCATAATTAAAAATCCCCAATGAATTAACAATGCTGTTTTGCTACTTTTGCATTTTGCTACAAAACCCGCAACATATTTTGAGAAGGGATTTGTGTAGTGCTTATCAAGAGGGGAAGCAGAATCCGTAACATGCACAGATCTGATCAGTAGGCTTATTCTAAGACCCGTTATATTCTACAGAGGAGTCAGGTCATCAGAAAGCAAAGCAACATGATCTCCAAAGCAGAAGGAAGACAATGAGTCATCTATCATTTTTATCTATTTTACATTAAGAGATTAACAAGTCTGGGCAAGAAGAAAAATGTAGAACAGGAGTACATTCCCCTTCCCGATAAATGGGAGCATTTATGAGTCCAAGGGAGCTCTACAGCTAGAAGCAAGAGGAGCTCTCATATGCTGCTCCCTTTGTCCATGCCTCCTGTCCCACTGATGCAGAAGCAAAGCCAGCCTGTCCACTCACTCCTCCCGTAACAGGGGCTGCAAGCCAAGGAGGGAGGTGCAGAATCCAGTCTGTGGCCTTTGTATGTACCTACAACAGAGAGGACTGTGAGCAGGTGCCTCTCATCCTGCCAGTCCCACTTCCTGATGCAGGATTTACTGGACTTAATGGAAGACACACTGACAGCAAAGCCATAGCTAACACATAATTTAAATAATCCCTGATTAACTAGTGAAATGATAATTTTAGGAAGTATTGAGTGAATTGGAAAGTGTGGAGTCCCACTGAAACATAATATTGATTTGATGCCTTTTAGTTTGTTAGAGATTGTAACTAGCAATTCTGCTCACCTATTTACTCTTCCCAAGTTATTTATTATTGACCAGAAATAGGTCTAGATAAGAGCTGTTAATACAGATGTGCCAGATACTGCCTAGATCTGAATGGGGGAATGAATGGTTGGAGGTGAACCTAAGACAGGTCTGGGATGTAGTCAAGGCTGTTTAGTTCCATGTTTTCCAAGCCTCTCAGTCTTCTAACTTGCATGTTGCAGTTTCTTGGAATAGTCTCCACATAAATATGATTGTTCAAATGTAAATTAGAACACAATGTCTTAGCCCCAAGCCACTTCTGACACCCTGGCATTAACGATAGCCATTGCTGGAAACCTTAGAGATCGTATTTTGAAATGGTAGTAAGCTTTTCAATGCGAGGTTGTACTGCTTGGTGTAGAGGAAGGGTTTGGGAACCCTAGCTTCTTGGCTGCCTTTAGCATGGTCACTTGTATGGGCTCGATTGCTCTGTGGGCAAGGAATCTAACATAAAGTGCTATAACTGAAACTTCCCACTCGCCGTGTCAAGGATTAGTCCTAGCTGATAAATGGAAGCCTAGTGGAACGGTATGAGCCTGTTAGACTCAGTGGCTGCTGCCATTGTTTCTCTGACATTGCCCGACACAATGAGACGTTAGGTCTGGATTTTAATCCACCTCTGTTCTTAGGAAAAATGCAGTTGGGAGATTTAAGATCTGGTCCTGTAAATTCTGTTTCACATGAGCAATCTCACTGCAGATTAAAGACTAATCATAGACGGATTTGGAGGATTGGGCCCTTTGATTTCTCTTCATGTTAAGGCTCCCTTTTATCTGGATCATCCTGTTGATTATCCTTCTCCATCTTTTGCATAGGGCATTAGGAGTAATGAGAAGGAAATAAGATTTTCTGACTTCAACTTAATCAGTAACATGTGTACTTTGAAAAGTTACATTTTTACATGACAAAGAACGCATCATCCAAAGCAAATATCTCCAAGGTATTTGGACTTGCTTCTAACCGACAGCTTGGGCATTATCACAACTGTGCGGCTGCTGTTTGTTCCGACTCACAGACACTGTGACTGTTTGATAAATGTTACCTTTTTAATTCTTGATAACATTATGAAAATGTTAAGAAATGTTACAGCAGATAACCTTTCTAGACCAAACAGCTGCATTAACTATGTGAAGTTAATAACTGACTACAGGACATTTACTTAATTTAGCTTTAAAACAAGTTTTGCTCACACTACTCAAACTTTCCCTTTATTTTTATCTCCTTTTCTCCAAGGCCACAGATAAGATTTTCCTCTTTCTTACTTGCAGGTCAGCTTTACATGACACTCAAGTCTGCCTACAACCAAAACCAAATATTTATGGGTATGTGGGTATGAAACACCATAATGATAAATGTATGATAATACACCAGAATGAAAGATTTCAAGACAACAGTGTTTGCTGTCTGAGCTGGACATTTACTTAGTCTGCGTAGCCAGGAGCAGGTACTTTGATATAAATCAGATGAAGCGTTTTTGAATGGATAAGTCTATAGCCTGAAGTATGACTTCAGGGATCAGGACATATGGGTGCACAGGTGTCATTTTGCAATGAAAGCTGCTAATGCTTTCTGTGCATGTCTAAAAACACTTTGTTTCAAGGTTGTGCTTCTGAGGATATAGCTCTGCAAGTTTCTTTTAAAGAATGAAGTGCTAAATAATGGATTAAAGGCTAAAAAAGGATTTGAAAGGTCTTCACCATATTTTTAGCACATTTCAGTTATACTTTTTACTCCTTAGAAGCACACTTCCAGACTGTATTTAAATTTGAAGCATGTCATGGCAT
The DNA here is from genome assembly GCF_017639655.2 of Falco naumanni. Lineage (NCBI taxonomy): Eukaryota > Metazoa > Chordata > Aves > Falconiformes > Falconidae > Falco > Falco naumanni. Next base: position 17,347,262 of record NC_054060.1, on the reverse strand, counting down.
TGCATATTCTTAGAATGATCAGATAGGCTTGGAAAATGTAATGTTTAACCTTCATCAATTATTACACAGAGCTCCTCTAACAAAGCAGGTGCTTGATTTTAAGCGTGTTAGTAGCCACACTATATTTAGTCTTAAACACTTTGCCAAACTGAGCACATAGTGGACTTTCATGAAATTCACAATGTCCCGCAAAAAGTATTATTGTATCCTTTGTTTTATGCAGATTTGTAATGAATGTGACTACCAGAATGTTTAAATTCGCTGCTTTTGCTGCCTGACAACCTAAGTAGAAAATCTCTTCCTCACTTTTGTCATTAACAAGAACACAAATCATGTCCTTTCTCTGACTATCTCTCAGGAATTCTCACGGGAATCTGACAGTCAAAGCACAAGTTTCACTGGTGTTGAGTGTTTGTGAATGGGGCCTTGTTACTATGAAGTGCTCCGTGCTGGAGCGTGGCATTGTTTTACACAGCGGGGAGCTAGTTTTGAGGCTTTAAAAAAAAATATCACTCCAGCTAAAAAGAAAAAAAAAGAATAATGAGGTGTTGCAGTATTTATATCATATTATACTTCTCATATTAAGGGAAACCCCAGTAGTACAGCAAGAAGGAAGTGATAGTTCTGTTAACTGAATTTGTTAATACTGGCTGTCTTCTGTCATCCTCATCAAAGTACTGACTTCTTGTTGAGTCCTTATACTGCAACAACAAGGATTAAAAATGTCAGTAATTGCTAATTGTCCTACCAAATTTTTACCATTTTATCCTGCTGTGTGAAAATGGCTTAACTTACCAAGGAAACATTTCATTTCTAGGCATGATTAGTTGATTTCCATAATTAAATATATGAGAAATATGCTTGACCGTTGTTGCTCAAGCTGTATTTTGAGGAACTGATAAACTTCTGTCCTATTTTTCTAACAGGTATTAGAGTCAGAGGGTCTATAATTGGTGGCTGAGCTCAGCTCCTATGTTTTACTGAACTACTAGTATACAAACAAAGGTTCTTATCTTTAGATTTAACAAAGATATATTTGATATGATTTATTATAATCCATGTCAATCCAATAATACCGGGGCTCTGGTCCCAAAAATGTGCTGACTCAGAAACCTTACTTTCAGAAAAGGTTACTTCCTTTAACAACATAATGTAGAATTTATAATTTACTTGCCAAGAATCACCATGTCTGTTTGAATTGTATTTCTGGTAATTGTACTATAGGTCCTCAGGGAACCTCCAGTATACTCCTGTATTGCAGAAGCTCAAAGGCAAAATGCTTGTCACCTCATAGAGTTCATGTTACAGAAGTTTTTTGGTTTGTTGGTTGCTTTTCTTTTAAATTATAAAACATGGGAAAAAATGGCTGTTTGGTAATATAGTACATGGCGTTACGCTGATGGCATTATTCCCCAGGCCTGCAGGTCACTGTTTATTTTTGGACAGTAGCATTCCATTTGCAGAAACAACAGAGGCTTCTCCAAAAGAAAGTATGGATACAGCCAAGTCAGGAAAAATTATACATTTAAGTGACCACAATCTGGTGCTGTCATTTCTTTTTCATATCCCACTATAGAATCATGCCAGTTTATGTCACCTTACATAATCATGCCACTTGGGACATATTTGGACATGGCAGTTTGACGGTATGGGTCAAGCACAAACAAGGAACATCTTATCTACTCACTACACCAAACAGTGCTTAATTGGTTCTAAAAATCTAGCCCTGAAAATCTGGAGCCAGTTTCATGATATCTTCCTTCAAAGAGTCTAACTCATTTGATGATCTGGTACCACTGATTTTGCTCTTGGATCCCACATAAGCTTGTAGGTATCACAGAATCATAAAATCATTTGGGTTGGAAAAGACCTCTGAGATCATCAAGTCCAACTGTTAACCTGTGACTGCCAAGTCCACTGCTAAACCACATCCCTAATCACCATATCTATGTGATTTGTAACACCCCCAGGGATGGTGACTCCACCTCACCCCTGGGCAGCCTGTGCCAGTGCCTGACCACCCTTCCAGCGAAGACATTTTTCCTAATCTCCAATCTAAGCCTCCCCTGCCACAATTTGAGGCCGGTTCCTCTCGTCCTGTCACTTGTGACCTGGGGGAAGAGACCAACCCCCCCTCGCTGCAGCCCCTTGCAGCAGCTGTGGGGAGTGATGAGGTCCCTCCTGAGCCCCCCTCCTCTCCAGGCTGAACCCCCTCAGCCCCCCCAGCCACTCCCCATGGGACTTGTGCCCCAGCCCCTTCCCCAGCCCCTGCCCGGCTCTGGACACGCTGCAGCCCCTCAATGTCCCCCCTGCAGTGAGGGCCCAGCGCTGACCCCAGGATTCGAGGGGCGGCCGCACCAGTGCCCAGCGCAGGGGGACGGTCACTGCCCCGGCCCCGCTGGCCACGCTGTGTCTGACACAAGCCGGGCGCTGCTGGCCTCCTCGGCCACCCGGGCCCCCGGGGGGCTCATGCCCAGCCGGCCCAGGCAGCCCCCCAGGCCCATTCCCGCCGGGCAGGGCCCAGCCGCTCTTCCCCAAGCCTGCAGCGCTGTGTGGGGCTGGTGTGACCCAAGTGCAGGGCCCGGCACCGAGCCTGGTTCAACCTCACACAATTGGCCTCGGCCCATCGATGCAGCCTGTCCAGATCCCTCTGCAGAGCCTCCTGCCCTCCAGCAGATCAACACTGGCCCCTAACTTGGTGTCCTCTGCAAACTCACTGAGGGTGCACTCAATCCCCTCATCCAGATTGTCGATAAAGATATTAAACATTTTATTTTAATGTTTCAGTGGCCACAATATTGAGCCACCAGCTGAATGGAGCTCCATTCACTACCACTCTTTGGGCTTGGCCATCCAGACCAGCTTTTTTACCCAGCATAAAGTACACCCGTTCAAGCCGTGAGCAACCAGTTTAATGCAACCAGAATGCACAACCTACTAGATTTGCAAAGGTAAACCCCATTATTTCCAGATGTGGATGTTATTGCAACTGGTTAATAAGAATGATCTTTCAGGATTTAGCAGTTTGGAACAGTAGCAAAGTCCAAAAGCACCAGAAAAAACTATGGGAGAGAGGCTGAGCAGCCTTAATTTTATTTTTTGTTCCTTCTCTGTCTTAAGACAAACCCTATTATACTGGTTTCTCAACTTGTTCTGTAAGCCCACTGCCATTCTTGCAGCATGATATGAATGACACCATATCCTCTTTATATTTTTGTAAAGTTCAAAGTACAACAGAGATAGAAGAGCTGGAGAAGATGATGGTTTTATTTCCTAGTTACCAACAGGGCTTGAAGGATCCTATCCCATTTAGATTTCTTGAATGAATTAAAATTAACATTGGTATCTGTTCTTATTTCCAGTGTGGCAGTCCTTAGCCTTTTCAGTTGTAGTTTCTTTATTTTTACTTGGCACCATTTAAATTTTAACCTGAAAAAATAAATTATTTCCTTTTAGCAGAGTTCTGATTTACCTTGTATATACTACTATGGTATCACTGGAGATGTGCTTAACTGTGGTGACATATTACATCTGTTGAAGTGAACATCAAAAAAACATTTAATCACTTGTAATGTTTTCTCCTTGTCTGGGCCAGGGATTTGTAAGGGTAGGGTTCTGCTAATGCATACTTCTGCCGGGAAGCTTCCCAAGGAGGGGCACAAGAGATGCTAAGTGGCAGAAGGAGGATGAGTAGAAGCCATTAACATTTCCCCAGCAAGGTCAGATTTGATGTTTCCTTTGTTTGTAATATCCAAATTAAGAAGATGCTTCTGTGCTCTGAGTGTTGCCTCTACATAAACATACTCCTGGGTAATCTCAGGCTGGTCACATCTCCTTACTATTAGCCACCCATTAACAAGCTGATTGAAAAGGACCCAACACAGCTTACACAAAGTGCTGACTATTTTCCAGGAAGACTGAATTTCTCATCAGCTTCATCAACACTTCAGACTATCAATATACAAAATAAACCATTCCCCTTCCGAAAGGCTATGATCACAGGAGAAACCTTTGCATTCTTTCTTTTTCTTTTATTGCAAACATCTTGGGGAAAAAAAAGGTGTTATCTTGCTTGCTTTTTTTTTCCTTTTTTTTTCCTGAAGCCAGTATTACCAGCCATTTTACTTGTACTTTACTATTATTATCTAGGTGATGGCTGTGACATGTTGATCATATATGGCAGTGAGAAAATTGATTTCCCTCAACAGAAATGCTTCCAATTTTCCCAGGGCCATAATTTTATGTCCACAACAAAATAAAAGGGTCATTTTCCTTAAGATGAGGGAATTGAAATCTTTGATAAAAGCCATAGTAAATGTTGTACTTCTGATTGCGGAAACTGCAGTTTTCACAAACATCTCTCCTGTCTGTTCTGTGTGTATGTGCGTTTCTGGGGAGTATGTGGGGATGAGAAAAGGAGAGAGAAAGGAGGCAAAAAGCAGCTTTTGAAAAGACTGAAGTTGCTTTAAGAAGTTCTGCAAATCTACAGATTCTTCCTGGACACAAACATTTGTTTTCTCAGGAAAATTTAGGACTCTATTGGTAGCTTTCAGTCAAGCTTCTCCTTTTCAAAAATCACTCTAGTTAAAGCCATACTTCTCAATCACCTGTTTTTAGATATGATTCCCTAACTTTCTGACATGATTTTAAACAATAGATTTGGAAAATTTTTATATATATAAAATTGTAAAAACATGCATTTCTTAAGAGACTATAGCCACAGTACACCAACAAAAAAGGACAATTAAATAAACATAATATTATTTTTTTTCTGAAGGAGGATCTCTTCTATCCTTAAACAATTCTGTAGCTCTATTTACTAAATTACTATCTCTAGGGAAATACAGGAGCTATTGGCTGGTGAGACTAAAATCTAATTAAGACTTATTAAGATAATTAAGACTGATTCTTCTGATAAAAAATTCTTTAAACATATACTAGACATCTTTTAAGTGTTTGTTTGTTCTCTGACTCTCTACATTGGCAAGTAGAGAATGTCTGGGAAGTTGACCAGGCAGTCTGCAAGCAGGGTTTTTTTCATTTAAATTGGATTTGTTCAACAGTCTGAACAAAATGTATGCAGAATCCTTGAATATTCAGGACATCCTGAAAACTGACCTTTTGGTACTCTTCTACGTTGATCTTTTATGTCCATAGTCCCATGTGTAAGTGTAACGTGATAATGTCTCACTAGAAGTTTTTGCCTCTATAAAACTACACTCTTTGATACCTCACTTCTACAAGATGAAAGATTCCCATAATTGGCCTCATCTCAGTTTGGTTTGTGCAGTGGCAAGGGAATTGTGCCCAATCAAAGTTGTGCTTCCAGAATTTACAGTGAAGGAGTGTTTGAACAAGAGACAAAGCATGAACGAGCCTTTCCCTATGAGTCTGACCTAAGTCTAGTACCTAGAGCCAAATATAAAGAATAGCCATTATTCTGACTGAAGCACAGTATCAGGTAACTATGAAGTTTTCTTTTACTTTCATATCAGTGGGAGAGAGTTCACTCAGTTTGACGGCTTGATGGTTTTTACTTGGCTGCATTTCTTCGTACATTATGATGCTCCACATTTTCAAAAGCTGGTGGAAACTGAAATGATTGATATTCTTTAAATCAGATTTTTTTCAAGCTTTCCTGTGCTTATAGAGAGGGACAATATATGCAAGAATCCAGCATATAAGGAACACAGAAGTGCAAAGGTAGATTAAGATGCTGAGATGCTGCTAACATCTAAAGAGAACAGTAGTTTGAAAGTCTGGCCCGTCCTTGCATGTTATATATGTATTGTTTGCAACATCCAGAAGATGTGTATTTAACAGAAGAGTTAATCTTGTGATCTCTTTGCTTTATTTCGTCCGTACTCAGAGGGGAGAGAGCTGGAGGTGAGTTCAGAGGGGTAGGTTGTGACTGTTTCACCAGTGACATAAATAGGAGGCAGTAAGTCATGTAACAAGGGTAATGATGAAAAAAAATTCAGAACAGCTTTTTTTGAGACAGTAATTTTCATAGAGCTAAGAAAAATAATTCTTTTTTCTTTTTGACTTGGAAGGTACTTTTTGATTAATATCATATTAATGAAATCATAGTTCTCATAGTTTTCTCTATCATCAGTGAACTAGATTGCAGCAAGCACTGAAAAAGAACTAAGGGCATATCTTTTACATAGCTAGTGCTGGGAGAGCTTAGTTATAAGAAGACTTTTGCATTTGTGTTCTCTGCATGGTATATGAGAGAATAGATGGGACTAGGTGTCTGGTTTGCTGCTGATTTTCACTTTTTTACTGAGGTACCCCACACAGGTTCCCCCGTGCATGATTTTTACATGCTGAACTAGTGGAGAATATACGATCAAGGGAAGTACATCTTAAGGAGAAAAGAAATTCTGCACTGTGTTTAGAGGTGTTGGGAAAGAATCGCCAATAAAAATGGAAAAAGCATGTGCAATCAAAAGCAAGAAGCACTTTCTGCTGGAGTGAGCAAAAGAGAGGTAGACAGGTTTAATATGACATTATGTCTCATCAGATAGAGCAAGCTCTGTAGCATAAAAAGAAGGCACTCGAGAGGCAGAAACAGATGCTACATAAGGCTTTTCTTTTTCTTCCTAGAAAAGACACACTCTTGAGCTCTCCTCTTAACTATTACTTTAGAAAATAGTACAAGAAAGAAAAAGTTTGACTCTGAGGTGACATTGATACCAGCAGTGACAATATTGCTGACTTTTGCTGTCCTGCCTCAGAGAAAAGGAGGACTCAAACACTGAAATTTTCCTGGATAGCCAATAGCAGCCTAATTTGATCTTGGAGACTAACAAATATGTTTTATATGGACTGTGTTTTGCCATTCTTTGTTAACTGTTTGGAAATGTGAATTGGAGTCTATGGTACACTGGGAGCAATCACCCATTACAGCTGAGAGCGGGTGATGGGAAATGAGACGGCAAAAGGGAACAGATAGTGCCAGGGATGCTTGGAAATCTTAGGGTTACATGGTTATGCATAGTCTGCACTCCCTATCCTCCTATTCCCCAAACATTTTAAGGGCGACTCTTGCAGCATCTTTTCTTGTGCAAATGCAAAACCATTCTGAGATAGCAAATAGCTTTGTGAAATGGTTTTCAGTATTGGGTAGGGCAGCTTCTACCACCAGTTGCATCTGAGCAATACTTTTCACTTCAGTGAGCTCACACACATGTAACTGAGAATGGAACTGGACTGCTTCATGTATGGAAATCAATAAACATGTTTGTGATCCAGTTGGACTCTGGCTCTTTAACAGATCATTTCTACATGAAACAATTTCCTAGAGATTTTTCCAAAAGACAGGGAATGTATTTGTCAAAGTACAACTCTTTAGGGTTCCTTGGACCACTGGAGACTACCTAGTTTGACCCAACAGGCAGGATTTTTTTTTTAAAAAAGCTGATGAGTATGTACCTCATTAAATAATAATAATAATAAGGTTATTGGTTATTCCTAATTCCACTCAAATTTACCACCTTAAGTCACCTAGATCCCAGATTTGTCTGGCTAAGTTCCAATAGCCCTTACAGGGGGCAGATTTCAACTGTTTTACAACAGGCATTGTTTCTTTGAATATAACTGTGATATAAATAGCTGGTATTCATAGCCGAAATAGGACAAATGCATTGGGGAAAAAAGTCTGAATTGAAAGGATAAGAAACTGACGTTCTGGAAAAGTAAAAAACCATTTTGCTACATAGTCATGCAAAAAATATTTATGGAAGTGCTCCTTTCCAATGCTTCAGTTCACATCCTATGCTATCTCTTTGAAGGAAAGTAAAAATACTTGCCATTGCCATCCTTAACATTTGTCTGTTACTTTCCTCACAGAATTTGCATTCTTAAAATGGCTGGTCATAACTGCTTTTCACTAAAAACCTAGCTAGACAGGACCCCAAATAGAAAAAAATCTATTTGAGATGCACGTAATCCTTGAGCCTTTGCAGTTCTCCATACAGAGGTGGATTTTACCCAGAAAGTTATGATTAGTGAGGGTTAATCATAAACAAAGAGATTAGTAAAAACCACCCTTTTATCACATAAATTTGATAACATGAGAGTTTTGTGTATTAGATCATTGTTTTGCAAATAGCATAGGACCTATTTACAAGAAAAAATTCAACTGGTATGATAGAATTTTTTTTCCAAAGTGCTTTTATTTGCAAGGCATACTTCCCTAAATGAAATTTATAAAATGAGAAACAATATATTTAGAAAAAGAGAGCAGTGTATGATTTCCAGATATGTAACTGTGGCTGTTGCCGAGGCACTCTCTCCTTTTGGAAATTAGGTCCAGAAAATCAAATGTAGCATACACAAAAATAAGCCTCACCCAGCAGGGTTGTTTCTGAAAGTTTGGGTCTGACTGAAACATAGGTCATCCAAGCCAGGATCAAGGAACTGAATTTCCTAGTTCCCGTTTTATGCTCAGCTCTTCCAGATATATTTCTTGGTGGGCAGTTTGCCAGCATGGGGTAATGTTACCAGAAAATATTATTTCTTTCTCTTAGTAACCAAGAGAATCACTGAAACAAAATACGTTGGCAAATGAGAAACAAATGATCAGGCAACACGACTGATCAGGCAACATTTAGACTGATTGTCTAAACAACAGTGGGCAAGTGGTTGGCACAGCCAAGGTAAGAATCAAGGAAAAACCTCAGAAAATGTTTGAAAGACTAAGGCAAAGCTTTTTCCAGATCTCTTGAGGGGGTGTGCTTTACTGCAGTATGCTCCATCTGTAACACGGGTCCCCTCCCTCTCATCCTGTTGGAAGCTGTGGAATATCACAGGGCTAGTAAGCATGGACCAAAGCAGTAGACTGCATTATACATCCATGTAAATTATTTGCTATGCATCTCAACTAATCATATTTATTAGGTTACTAAGCCCTTTCTGCTGATGGAGCTGTGTAAATGGGACATAATGGAAGAGAAAATTTAACCTCATATAAGTAATAATGTTATACCTATGTCTCTGTATCCTGCTGTAGTACTACAGATTGTATACTGTTTCTTGTTTATCTATTTGGAACAGTGCACTGAAACCTTATATAAGAATAAGACTTTATTTCGTTTGTGATTTCTAACTGATTCTTGTCTGTTTCTCCTCAGTCATCTCGTCCAGCCATATCTCGTAATTATGTAGCATCAATTTGGTGAAATATTATTGTATATTTTTCTGACAGACTGGAGATAGAGGTGGTGTATTTGGGGCAAGTAAAATGTCATATTATCACTTAAGGAACTTACAGTGGTGGTCCTACCGTCAGGTACGCTGGTACAAATTGTTATACAAGAGAGGAGCCTGATTGCTTACTCCTCACTATATAGAAAAGAAATACCTAAATTCAAAGCTGGAGGTTGGAACCAAAAGGACAATTCAAAAGCTAAAGCAAAATCCTGTACCTCTCCTTTTTTACAGGTAACAGGGCTCAGTAACTGTTATTTGAAGTCATACAGCACCCCAACATGCAATAGGCATAAAGTGAGATTTTTCAAAACCACTACACATCTAATTTACATTGACTGAAGATCCCATGAGACACCTAAATACCTCTGGACAACCTTACGGTGTTAATTCATAAAGCTTGCTTACCTTCCTCTTTCTCACATTGTACAAACTCCTGAGTTTTACCTTGTGAAACACTACAAATTCCTGTTCCTTTGATTAGGAGGCCAGTTTCACATGTAAACAATTTTCAGCTATTCTGGGAAACCTTTTTAAGCAATGCTTTCTTTTCCTTTTAATATTTGGTGCAGTTCTCTGCAGCCATCCCGCTGCTGAGCATGCGGATCAAATTCAGATCCAGACAGTGCGATGCAACAAGCTGAATTTCTTGACTGACCTTCAGGTCTCTCCCTCCATTGCAATATACAGCTTTCTGTTTTGCTAAGTGAAAGTCAAGACACAGAGCCCAAGTGAAAAGTGATTTTTTTTCACTCTTCTGCAGAAACAAAAAGGTTGCTTCTTTATGTGAGAAATTCTTTTGCTCATCTCTACTGGAGACTGAATTGTTTATTGTATTGACTGCACATCATTGTGGGCTGGGTTTTAACAGATATGACAATTTATCTGTATCAAGGTTGGGGGTGGGGGAGACTGTTTTGATGTATTAAATACCTTTGCGATCATTTTTTTCTTTCTTTCTTTCCTTCTTTCTTTTTTTTTAAGCACTAAATCTCAGCATGACTGTATCCTGCAGTGGAAAATTACTACCCATTCAGAAATGTGCCTTGTTGCATTACGGTCGTATATTTGAAGACTCAAAGCTCTATCTGCAGCACAAAGGCAGGCTCAACAAATGACTTAGCATCTTTGATCCTTTACCACAAATACTTTATGGCAGCTTTTTGTACTTGTTACAATCAAGGTATACTTGTGAAATTAATATTTTTTGCTCTTTAGCTTATGTAACAGTTATGCATCTTCATTAAAATAGGATATTGCAGTTAGTATCTACCTGAATTTGTTTCTTCTAGTGTCTGAATTACTCTCTGAACGAATGAACAAATGAATGTTTTTTCAGCACCAGATGACAAAATTTACCACGTCCTATCTCTTTATCAAAAAGGTTGCCTGGGACAATGTTATAAATAAGTTATCTTTTAACACCAAATGCAGAGGGGCACATTCCTTCTCAGCTCTGAATGTAAGATGCAAAAGGTAAGAGTATCCAGCTACACCTACCCTTTTTGGGGGTTGATTGTTAAGAATTTCTCTCTCAATATGCACTTGGATCCACATTAGAAGCAGTCGGAAGCTTTTAAGGGGAGAAAATCTCAGGACAGTGTACAAAATCAGAGCCAGGGTCATGACCTTGACTATTGATCCAGCCTCTCTTATTTCCACAGCTTGCTGAGGCTTGTTCTTCCAACCTGCTGGTGTACATTAGAGCAGAAATCCATAACATGGCCATGTTCATCCAAGCACAGGAAGAAACTAAATTAAATGTTAAAAAACAATCTGAGGCTAGAGTTGGAGACAATTCATCATGATCCTAGACGTCAGGCAGGTAGGATGACCAAGAGTTCCTCAGCCAATAGACCCCAAACAGAATATGTTCTCTCACTGCCTCATTTGTCAGGTACAGCACAGATAGTCGGAAAAACACTGAGGAAAAAAAGTCTACCGAAGGTCAGCATTTTAATTCCCAACCATGCACAAATATTCATCTTTTGGAATGCAGCCTGTAATTGAGGTTTAGGGGAGAAAGGGAGGGAGATGAAAAATTATGTGCCAATAATATATGAGCAGTCAAAATTAGGAGAAAATAAAACTTTTTATGGAAAAAATGTGCTAAATATTGGGTCCAACTGAGTTCCTACCACTTTGGAACCCAAGTTTAGGTGAGAGAATTTGACTACAGACTTGAGTAACCTATTAATATCGGCAGTCAGTCACTTTTTCACTTTCAAAAGTTATCTCAGTGGAATCCTAACCTTTCTTCTTGATAAAAGGGGTTTGAAAGTATGTAATCTGTGATTCATAGAATGAACTCAGCATGTTTAATAAGAGAGAGGTTCTTTAGGCTGGTTGAACTGTTTAGAAACTGCCTTTTGCTGCTTCTCAAGCTGATGTTATTTGTACTGGACACAGAACGTGTTCCTTATATACTCATCCAAAACCTGTAACCTAAAGAATACTTCACAAATGGCAGTTTTTTCTTCTGGGAACTAGAAAACATAACATACCTTGAAAGTACCGTGCAAATACTATAGTGATTGAAAATGGTCACAAACCCCACTGCAATCCACATAGCTGCTGTTCTAATTTAGCTAGCTGGTGAAAAGAAGAACTTGCCAGTTTTGTGAACATGAATTACATTTCCTGTTGTGGTTGAATTGTGTTCTCTCTCAAAACATTGATAAGCAGGTATCCGAGCTGAAAATAGTCTACTGCCCTTTAATTTTATTCCTAAGTTATGTTACACCATTTGTGCGTTATCAGCATGTGCTGTTAAACCTCATCATGCTGAATGCCAATCTGATGAAACATAATAAGACATAACACAGTTTGACAGCTAATATTTAAAGAAGAAATCTTATCTCTCACTATCTAAATAGCAAAGGGCTCCCATTCAGACACTTACAGATTCTTAGTGGATATCTTGAGAGAACAGTTAACCCAAGCTTTCTTGGAATGCTTCCCCAGTATAGAAAGCAGCTTTGTACATGTGTGAGCTTAAAACAAAACGCACTGTTACAGATTGTTAAATTCACGCTGAACAATTTCTGAACTGCCTTTTTAATTTCTAGCACTCTAAATAAGATTGTGTAGGAAATATGAATGAACTGATGGAATTTTATTCCCTAGACCTCTTTTACCAAATACTCTGCAATGTGTAAATCAGAAAATGTATTTTAACGAGTCAATAAAACCTGAGGTAATTTCCAATTAATAGAAGTGGGAAAGATTTGACATACGTTAGGTATAGGAGTTTGCTGAACATAAATTCCTAGATGCTGTGCATCACAATTTGTTCTGTTTTCTTGCCTGGCTCTTTCCAGTTAGTCCAGGGTGATTATAATTCTATTTTCCTGCATTATTGTTACTCGACATTCACACAGCCTTACAAAGTACTTCTCAGTCTATGTAATGATAGAAGATCTGTATTCTACTGTTAAGGGTTTATACTTTGCCACATTTTTCAAGTGTCTCAGGTTTTGGATTCTTATTTTCATCCATCATTAGCCTGATTTTTACCACCCAAAACTGACTTACACTTAGTGCTGTTAATTTACTGTAATTTTGAAGTATAAGAAACTTATCAGTACTTATGGATAAATACCAGGGCAAAAATACCTTGTGTTGAGCACTTGATACATAAGCATTTGAGTTTTCCTTATTTGGAAAGTTTTACTTGAACATATCCGAGTTTCATTATTAACTTTTTAAATTGTAAAACCCTGCAAAAGCAGTCAAGTTGAAAGGAACTTCAATACTAGTGAAAAGATCCATCTGCTTCTGTGGTTTTTTCTTTTCTGAAAATACAGGATCAACTTTATACCTGGCACAATCAGGCATGTTGTGTCATATGTACCTCTACTGTCACTGTATTCCTGTATTATAGCACATCTACTATACTGTATTCCAGAAATACCCCTGATCCAGACTGAATAAATAACTTGCATGTCAAGATTCTGTGATAATCTCTGTCTAGATAATAAGCTGTAGCAAGGGCAGCGCCCACCCAGAACACCACTCCAAAAGAAGAGGTGTCAGCATGCCACCTCCTTGTGATACCTACTGCCCTCACCTCTGCTCACAGCTGTCCTACACAGCGTGCACCCGCAAGTACCCAGCGTCAGCTAAACTTGAACCCTTGGAAAGAGCAGAAACAGAAAGCAAAGCCATTCTCAGTTCAGCCAGGTAGGATCTGTTCTTGTGGCAGTTTTGTAGCATGCTATAGGAAAGGGCTGCTTCCCACTTGCGGTAATAATAATGCTCCTTGGCTGTTCCCTGCAAGCCTTTACTCATGACAGCGTTTAACTTTCTAGTTTTCTAACAACCAAAGAACAGAGAAATGCACCAGCAGCATCTGGGTTATTCTATCAGGGAAATTCAAGCAATTTTTGATAAATTCAGACACCCTTTGAAATATTATTTTGCCATAGGACATTAGCAACTTGAATCTATCTAGGTGTTTCTGTTGTCTTAATGGTTTTTATTTTTACATATTACTACTGTATTTGACTGAGAAATAAGATACAGAATAAAGCAGAAATCCGTTAGAAATTGTGGCTCTGAGAAACCTCTGAATAGCACAAGCTAATAAATTAATATTTAAACAATAAATCAGAAACATATAAGTGTTTCTGAGAAACTTGATGGCATATGCCAGCTCTAGACGTAGATTAGAGGGATAAAAGCACCAATGGCACATGGCTTACCATTTTGCACTGATTTTGCAAGTTACTGTTAAACCATAAAACATATAAACATACATTTTAATAACCTTGATCTAGTGTTTATAAAAGTTTAACCCCAAAAATTTTGCCAACTTACCTACGCAGTCTTAGGGTACCTCCAGCTGTGCTTGTTTTCCATAAGCTGAATGTGATCCTACAGGTTGTTTCACCCAGTCCTGAAGTAAGAAAATAATACATGAATGATACAGGCACTGGTTAGCTAAATATAGTCTCAGTACTAGACTATACATTTTACTGCATCATACAGAGACTCTTGGACATTGTTATTTGATCACATAGATTTCTGAAATACCATAAAAAACATTTTCCCATTTCATTTGGAATTGGTATTCTTAACTTTTATACCCCGTTAACATCTCAAAAAATAGATCTGAAAATAGTTTTGTGGTACAGTAGTTAGAATGAAAATCTCCAAGGACATATTATTTTAATTGTTTTCTTAAATTAGCTGTGAAATTTGACTTGCCTTTTTATCGCACTTGAGCCCACACTTCCTCTCAAATACATCAGTGCAGTTCCCTACTGCTAGGTAACAGGAAAGAGTGTATCTGATAATTTACTTCATTGGAGTCCTAGTATTTTATTTCTTGCATGAAGGAAAGTGGCATCAGTATTCAGGTGTGCTGCATTAGAAGCAGAACAGGGTTTAAAAGTAAGACCTCAATTCATTGTGGTCTCTTTATGGACTATAATCCAGTAGAACTCAATAATATTTTGCAGTGAAAAAAATACCATGAAAAGTAATGTTTGAATCTTTTTTTATAGTATTGCACGGGTTTGATTGTCTTTTTTAAGACATCACAGAGGACTTAAAGGACCATGACAGATAAATGCAGTCTTTAAAGCTACTCATGCATTCTTAATGGACAGCCTGTTAATTTGAGGTCTAGGTCATGAATTTGAATGCCATTCACTAAACACCTCTTTGTCAACAAAAGCTAGTTTTCCCTTAGGATAAATTGTAACTCATTAATTGTAATTAAATTAAACATATGCAACAACTAGAAAACCCAAGGTGCATTCTGTGAGGTACATCAGTTCATGGCTGAGTTCCGAGTTGTTCAGGGATTTTGCAAATGAGAAGAAAATGTAAGTCTGTAGTTTTAATAACAAGCTGAATAAAGAGGGCAATTATTAAATATCTTGCCCATTTTATAATTTTTAAATTTATTTTCCATTGGATACTAAATATAACAAAATTTACAATTAAATTTTAAAATTTAAAGTCAGTTGATTTTTTTTGCAAGTTTTAAGTCAGTAGCCATGATATTCAAGATACTTTGCATCCTGTATTCCAACCCTAAGAAAATATAACCAATTTTAAGCCTGTATTTATGTTTATAGCAGCGATTAAACTATGTTAACAGCAGAGACCTTTGTATTTGGAAGCGCTGTATAATCCATTCTCAGGTCCTAAGTTAAATCAGTTTGGTTGTCAAAAATGAGTCCCTAATGGGCAACGGTCCACATCACAAAGTCATCATGTAATTGCCACTATTTGGCATATTTGGCAGTTCCTATTAGGAGAGGCCCAGGCCTGAGCTAGTACACTGAAGCGTTACAACATAGCAGATTGGAGACAACAAAACAAGAACTGGGATGAAAAGGGTATACTAGCTCAGACATTTAATTTCAGTGAAAAAATGTGGAAACACTTTTATTCCGGATATTTGAATGCTTTTGCCACTTTTCTGCACATTGAAGCTTTCTTTTTTATCTAAACTGAAGTATTTGGCTTTCAGGTTTCTTAACATTTTCATTTTTACGAAAACTATTTTTTTCCAATTAATTTACTAAAATTATCATAGATTTATTAAATGCTTCACACATTTCAGGGGAAAGAATGTTTTTATTAGACTTTTGGGTCCACTTCAATGTGGCAAGATATAGTTGGCCCAGTATCAGGGTTCTGAAGTCTGACACACGAGGACAGAGATAGCTATGGTGCATAAAGATGCTGAAACTGCAGTTGCGATCTGAACAGTAAGTGGTTAACTTGAAGAGAGAGGACGTTCAAAAACAGTAGATAACTGACCTTGTGTTTTGTGTTTTTTGTTGAGCTGAGATATGTGCTTATAAAAATTCAGTTAGCATGCTCTCTGCAGTTTCCTAGCTGCAAGTCTGTTGGGAGCACATGTCTCTATTTAAAACACGTGTGTTTAGCATCGCTATTTGTATCAAAATCCCCAATGTGAATAGTCAAGTGACAAATATTAAAGTGGGGAACCATGTATAAACAGGAGTGCTAGGCCCCTTTGAATGTGTTTGGAGAATGTTAAATGGTGTGTAGGGGGAAGATATACCTCAACTCTCCCCTATGTTATTTACTCAGGAGAAACCTAATAGTGTGTGTTATTAATGAACAACCCAGTACTGCAGATGCACGAGCTCTACATGAAAACTCCATGAACTCCTATACCTTCAGCTTCTTTCACATTACTAACTTTAAAATCCAAGGCTCTCCCTCGCCTTCATCATTGTCCTAGTTGTGAGAATCATCAGCAACAGACATACCGTTTCCAAAAGTTCTGACTCAAAGAGGCAGTTTGACTAACAGACTGCCAGCACTGTAAAAAGAGTTTAAATCTGTCCCTGCTGTACAAAATGCAAGCTACTGTGCAAGTGATATGAGTACATGAGAAATGCAAACTCCCAAAGAAGGCTGCAAAGCAGAGAGAAACAGGAAGATAAGTGTCAGATTTGCTTCCTTCACTGGCATTAGAAACATAATCTTGAGGAAAAGCCATTGTCTGGGAGCTAAGCAAGCCTTGATGCAAATGCTGGCTCTGCCACAACTTACTTCTGAGGTCTTGGAGCTAATAACCCTGCCTACCACAGGGAGTTACTTTTTCCTGCTTCAAGTTGCAATGTAGCAATGCTTAGATAATACAAGAATGACTGCCACAAGAGTAGGAATAATTCTTACAGCTGACAAAGCTTTGTCCAGCTTTCATCCAGCTCCTGTAAAGGAGCTTGGCACTAACCTTGTTTATTTTGTATCCTCTGTTTTCTGCTTATTTCCTTTGGACAGCTTTTCATGTAAAAAAAGTGTCTGAGAACTAGTGGCTTAAGCTCCAGAAATCTCTGTTTACTAATAGGTAAATGGAAGCTGGATAGCATTATATACATGTCAGTCTCAAAATCAACCTATGAAATTCTTTGGTGTGCCCTCTCTGTGATAGGCTTATCTTTCGCTTTCTCTGTCAGCGATCAGTGTCCTGTTGGCTCAAGTCTATCATCTGTCTTACACATTGTACGTTTGTGACTAAGCAATGATCAGGAAGTGGCACACTTGTTCTGCTTTCCAAGGTGTTATGGGCTCCTCCTTACAAAATGTGTTCTTGCTGCAGAATACAGTGCTGCTTGCTTTGTGCTCTTCCCCGCCCCCCCCCCCCCCCCCCCCCCCCCCCCCCCGGTTTACTGCATATGAAGAAAAATCAATTTCTGACTCCTGACATTCACACACTCAGTCACCTCTTCTCCTGCTACCAAAATCAGAGAAAGAATGCCTCCTCCACTGGATTTCTTATATTCTTTACCTAAATCCACATTTTGGAAGCAGTGGTTGGGAATTTGTTAAGTGCTAACACGATATATAGTGTGATGCTTTGCCTTGTCTGGAAGACAGGTAGATGTAGAAAACGCTCCTCATAGTTCTGCAGGTACCGTTCCTCTGCAGCCTGGTTGAACTGAAGCTTTACAGCATATTCTGACCTTGGGTGGATGCAGCCTTGAAGCTGCCCATCCCTTTTCCTAAACCTCAAACTGTACCTTAACATTCAGCACTGTGGCAATGGCCCTTGACCATAACTCCTTATCTAAGCAGGTGGTCATAGGCCACTCAATCACATTGGCCTTTGTTACTGAAAATGACCTTTATTCATTAAAACATGTCTTTCAATTGGGACACATTTCAAAATTTAGCTTTTGAGTCCCATTGGCTCTGTTTTATTGATGCCACAAAGGAAGAAAAACCTGACTAGTTTTAGCCTATCTGGTCATCTCAAGAAAACCCTTTTTTACCTCTGCAAATACCAGACATCCCATAGCATGTATCATGCCATTTGTAATTACACCATGATGACAGTGATCATGGCTTTATCACTGTGGTCACAAGAAAATAATGGAGGTTCAGTAAGTGCAAACAAAATACCCCTTGCTGGCACCCTTGAGGGGCTGCTTGTGACCAGAATCTAAAGTCAGGAAGGACTGCAGTGGACTGATGAAGGAGTGGTCACAACCTCCTCCCATCATACCAGTGTAGTCAAAAGCTCCCTCTCCTCCCAGACTGAGCATGGGGAGGGAGCAGCAATGTCATTGCTTCTGATACCATTTAGTATTCTGTAAAATCTTCCACAGATGTGAAGAACAGGAAATTATGATTAGAGCTAGTAAAAGAAAATGGTTCAAACTGAAAGAAAGAATTGATACAAGTAATACATCTTACTCACAGGTTGGTGTTAGGTTGCTTGGGGGTGTTGACTTTCTGGCTGTCTAGCTGTATGATTGCCATTGTTAAGATCTGTCAAGTATTTGTGATTTGATGAATTATGTGAGCACTCTACTCCTCCATAAAATGAAGTTTTATGCAGGTACACCGGTGCCATGGGAGATCACTGCTAGGCTGTTCCTCCAGTGCAAGCATCTCCTGTCCAAAACACCAGATGTTGGTGAAAACACATTTCAATTGGAAAAAAAGAAATGTTGTAGATGATTTCTATGTCTGTAATAAGTCTGAGAAGCTATTTGTAACCAACAGTATTAATATTTCCTTTCCTGTGTCAGGAATTGATGACATTTTCTTATGGGAGAGTATGTGTGTGTATGTGTATGAGAGTGTATATGTGTGCACCTCTATTAGACTGCTTCTCATGTCAAGAACCTCCATGTTTCTCGGCAATTTCAGACAAATCTAATGTTCTTTTCTGCTTGCTTAGTTTACTATTGAGTGATCCCAAATAAGAAAGAAGAGTCTATGGAAAAGGAAATTATTTCTGAATGTGCAGAGAGTATTAGCAGCCATCTTTGGCATTTTTTTTTTAATGATTTTGCAGCAGTTCCTCATATTGTCTTATAATGACAAATGCAGCCTTAAAATTTCACACTCTCAAGGTGGCACAGAAAATTTTATGTCATGAAAGCTACATACAGGATAAAGTATGCCTTGCTGAGACAGCCAGTGCTTGCTGAGTGCTGACCAGCCTCATCTGTAGGTGCAGCTGGAGCCCCCCTGTTGTCACACATCTACATCTCAAATATTTTGCAGACTCATGTCTTAAAAGCAATTAAAAAAAATGCAATAATTAAGGTTAGCTAAGTCACTATTACAAATATGAAAATGTTTCCCTGGTGAATACACTGTGTTAATTTGGAGAAATCTCCGTCCAAGACAGAGCTTATGTGTTGTATCGGTATAATACAAATGTCCAGCTACAACAGCTTACCAGGGGACACAGCCAAGGCCCTGCTCACCCCAAGGCCTGTGTCCACCCCGGACACGCCATGTGGCCCTGCGGGATGCTGAGGGACCGGGGTTTGGGCATGGCCCTGTCAGGGCACTGCCAGGCCTTGGGGCCTCCACACAGCCTGACCGGGGAGGGTGGGGGGCCTGCAGCTCCACATCAGCCTGACCCTGCCACAGCCCCCCGGCCCTCCCCCCCAGGCCTGCCTTCCCCCTCAGCCCCCCGGCTCTCCCACCCCCCTGCCCCCTGGCTCTCCCCCCCCCCCCATCCCGCTCCCCCAGCCCCCCCGGCTCTCCCCTCCGCCCCCCCCAGCCCCCCCGGCTCTCCCCCCCCCCCCACACCGCCCCCTCCAGCCCCCCGGCTCTCCCCCCCCCCCCCGGCCCCGCCCCCGGGCCTGCCTTCCCCCTCAGCCTCAGGCCACCTCGTTTCTGTGGCATTGCCTGAGGGGGAGAAAATTCGATGGGCTGCAGAGAGGTGCATAGATCTAGAGCCTGCCTGGTGTGCACCGTGTGGGCCTGAAATCACCTCAGATGTGGAAAGGAGAGAAGACATACTCAAATCCAAACACCAGGGCCAGGTGGGCTTGCTTCAGCTGCTGATTTTAAGAAAGTTTACATATGCACAGCATCAAATCCTGTCTGAACGCTAACAGGACAACCCAAGCATTCACAGTGGCAAGAACCTCTTCTTTCCCTCAGGTGATACTGGGGTAACACCCTGCTGCTGCAGGGGTTGTCGGTAAGCACAAATGAGCTAAGGAGCCTCATCAGGCCCCCCCTCCTGCTCTGAGCACCTGAGGCAGGCTACAAGGAGCAGCCCTGTCGGGGGGCTGAGGCGAGCTGTGTGTCCCTGAGGTTGCCAGAGCCTGTGAGGGCAGAGGTGCTGCCAGAAGATGGCTGACAGCAGCCTCGGGAGCTGGTCTGTGCCATGAAAAAATGTCTTGTGTGCTCAGCATGCAGCAGCCTTGTGCTGTGGGGCTGCTCCTGCAGCTGTGTGGGTCCTGCCTTGGTGGCTTCCCGGCATGAGGGGTGGCTGCTGTACCTTTGTGTGAATAAGCTAAAGGCCTTGCTCTGGAGGGCTGCGTGAGCCCAGCCTTTCCTGCTGGCTCCTGCCAGGCCACGGGGCCCCGCCATGGCCCAGGCTATTCATCTCCCGGTGAGGCCCTTGTGGCTGAAGTGAGCAGCAGCCTCTCCTCTGTCCTGAGGACAGAGCTCGCTCTCGGCAACTTATGAGCTTGCAATAGTGGCCATAATGACTCTGGGACAGAAAAAGAAATACTTCAAGGAGACACAATGACAAAAGAGGACAGATAAAAGGCATTTTATGCCTTTCCATGGCAGACTGCATAAGGACACTTGAAAGCTGGAGTGGTGCGAGGTACCTGCTGGGCTGTCTGAGGAGAGCAGCTGAGGCACAGGTAAGAGATCTGTTGGGTGCTGTGGGTGCTGGCTTCTGGCTTTGGTTCATATATTCCAGTTCCCCTGGACTGTGGGAATGTGCAACACCATGATGAAAAGTTATAAGCAGTGAGGCAATCAATGACAGAAAATATTTAAGAATACAGGGAATGTAGTGGAAATAAAGGGAGCAGGACTTTGTTACCACTTCTCTAGCTCCAGTATCATTCTCATGTTTTGGCCTCTTCAATTTGTTTTCTTGGATGTTTGTTTATGAAAAGCAAAGGCTAAGCAATTCAGTAGCAATGGGGTATAATTAAAGCAAGGCATTTCACCTGTTGCTAGAGTTCTTTTTTGCTGTAAAGTCAGAAGAAAAATATTTTAAAAAACCCTGATCTTCTTAGGGGTTGATGCTACAGTACAGATTAAGGGTTAAGATATTAAACGGCAGAGATATTAACTGTTTTGCATCTGGTTTTACAAATGAAGATGGTGGAGATTTACTTAAACTGCATCAGATGTTTAAGGATAACAGATGAAGAATTAGGAAGTGTGCAGATTAACACGAGTGATGATTAAGAAAAGCTTACAGGCTCTAAACCCTATTAATGTTTCTGACAAATGACAAGTGATACAAGAACGATATGCACAAATGTGGCTTGAAGGGGCATGGAAACAGGCAGAGCAAGGGCTGCTTGGTTCAGTTTTGGGCCCTGAACATCACTGTAAGGAAAAAATTCACTTTGACAAACTCCCAGCTCTGTAGATGCCCTTCATCTATCCTCTTCTCTTCCCGTGACCTGTTACCTCTGAATTTGTTCATTATATGTCTACAGCTGGTTGCACAGTATCAAGAAGCACTCTGTGGCCTGCAGGGTATTTATTACCTGGTTTCCTAAGACTGCATAAAATCAGACTTGAAAGGGAAGCCTGGGTCATCTGGTTTCTAAATAACAAATAGACCATCTCCTGGCATTCCATTCTTGCTTCAGCTGCAATAAAAAAGGACTTATAATGTGCACATAATGTGTTGTTGAATAAATCATTGTTGTCAGTGTAAAATATAAAAGTATGGCAGAAGTTTTACAGAACTAACAGAAACAAGGATTTCTGTGTTTGAAAATGGCGGTTTTACTTATTGGGCAAGAAGCATCTTGGCATCCTAGAACTCTGACAACTAGTATTTGGGTAACAGTCATACCACCTTTTTTCTGGGACCTGCTCTATCCTCCTGGAGAAAGCAAAAGGAGAAGGCTCAACCATACAGCTGGTCTCAGGGCGTGGGGAAGGGTGGTGGTAGTGGTGGGGAATGCTAAAAGGAGCTTGTTTGAAATTCTATAAAAAATAGATAAGCGTCTGTAAGAAAAGAGTTTCTGAAGTTTTGGGGGAGGGAGATGGTCAAGCACATGTGCCTAGAGATAAAAAGCCTGAAATAAAGGAGGGAGCTATAATGCATTTGGCCAGAGGAATTTCATTTACTACCCACCAAGCCTGGAGAGGAAGACTGTAAAGGTAAGAAAAAAAGGCAGCTGCAAGTAATGAACTGGTAACTATTGTGAAGGAAGTGGGAAGGAGCTGGTGCCAGTGTAGCGCTGGCACTGGTCTGGCAATGTTGCTGGGATAAGTGAAAGGGGGAAGCCCTGTAGCAGGGCTGAGGATGCAGTATGTTCTGGGCTATTGTATGGAAATTATTAAGATCTGATGGAGAGGTATATTTTGGTGAGAAAATAAACAATGCCAATGCAGAGTTAAATGCTGAAGTATGAGGAAATGAAGGTGGGGTGTCACCCTCCCCTATCCTCATGGGAGTGGAAAGTGGAGTTAAAACAGCAGACCTGGTTCTCCTGATGCTTTCTTTTCCTCTCTTCCTTTCCAAGGCTGGATAGTCTGCCCTACTTGATAAGGGCCCAAGGGTTGTGCTGGCTTCTTTCCACCCTCTCTCTAGTCATAGGCTTGTTTCTTCTGACTCCTTTACTCTTGCTCAGTGTTGCTGTCCTCGTCTCTCCCCATCCAGTCCCCCCACGCACACACACATCCCTGAAGAGTCCTTTTGTGTCTGTGAAAATGCAAAGTGAATTAAATGTGTGAGTAGCTAAGGGTGTTGTCCTCCTCTAGCTTTCATGTGGAAACTTCTACTTGCTTTTTCCTTTTTGCACTCAAAATACTACTACAGGGATATAGTATACTGTAAAAGTGTTACACAGCCTTATGTACTCCCCGATTACAACAAATAAAAATTGGAAACCAGGGTGACTGTTAACTGAATTCACAACCTTTTTAAGGCAGTATTTAAAAAGTACTACAGTTATCAATGCTTTCTAACAGTTATAGTTAGAAAAATAAAGAGTTGGTTCCCCCCTGTTGTAACCTAACTTGAGCAGGGCCCCAGCAGTTACTGTCAGGGAGTCCTGGCTCACAGTGCTGATCAAGAGGGGGTTTTCTCCTGAGACATCATTGGAAATATTCCTTCATTTTTGTAGACTGTCAGTCATGAGTCAAAAGTGAAGTATCACTTTCCTTTTTTCCTCCTGAAATTGTTTTTTTGGTAAGTCTTTCCTTTTTCTACTGAAATTGTGTATTTGATTCTCTTAATCCAGCCTCTTCAGGTATTGCCTCTTCTCATGTCTGTGTGACACATTAGCTGAGAAACAGAATTGCTCTGAGGTTCTTATACAGTCCTAAGCTACATACCCTGAAAAGTGGCTCTGATGCTTTTGTTAATTTGCAGAGATAATAGTTTCAAGGCAAATTTTTGCTGAAACGGTGACTGAATATTGCTACAAAGAGTTGGATCTGATCGGAGAGTTTATACTCTGCATTTTGCCTAGGTATAGGTAACACCTTGGCTTGCTACATTATATTCAAGTTACTAAATCTCATTGAATGTTTTAGAAGTAATTACCATGTTATCAGAAAATGTGCTTTACCATAAAACTACATAACAGTGAAGGGGTTTTGCCCTAGGCCATATGTGCATATGCAGACCATATGTGTATTCGGTGATTGAGCCCAGACTCACAGTATTGCCTTTCATACTTTGATAACCTTGGTATTCACATTATTGACCATGCTAAGGGCTCTTCTGCCACATATGCAGTGTGAGAGAGGACTGGGGGAAGTGGAGTTCTGCTTCCTCTGTGCTGGATGCTGGTTTAGCTGGATAAATGTGGGAGCTCGTGGGAAGCTGTGCCCCTGTCTGTAAGGGGCCACACTTGCTGATCTCCCCCTGTTCTGGGGGCTAGAGGAGAGCAGAAGGTGGCCTCCAGGCTGAACAGCAGGAGGAAGACAAGACATCCCAGAGGATATTTGGCTTCTGTTTCTAACGTAGGGTTGGTACAGAACCTGCCTGCCGTTCAGGGTTACGGTCTAGAGATCCTGTCTGTTCATAGAGCGTGGAGGTGGTCTGTGAATCTAAGATTGTTCCTACGGGAAAGTGAGTATTATGTCATGGCGATGAACTGCTAACTTGGACTACAGCCTGCTATAAGGCCATAATTGAGTTTGTGTTGGAGATGTAATGGGAAGTTCGGCTGCTGGGCCATGTTTGCGGGGTACAGCATTAGAGGGAGACGTACAGTTTGCAGTAAAAATCTTTCAAGAAAGGTTTTTAACTGTATTTTTTTCCCACAAAAGTTGATTTGAAGAAGGGAAGGAAAATTTTAAAGAGAAAATGTAAATGAGTTTGACTATTCCATGGTTCAGGTTTGTTTCTTAAAACTGTTGTGGTATTTGGAATGTGTTAAAAAGCTGAAGGAAAAATTGTGAAAGCTCCTCTAAAAAGGGCAAATAAAATTGGAAAGCAAATTACAATACAAATAAGTGTGGGGCTTTTTTTTCTTTTAAGCAACTACAATAAATCAGTACAGATACAACTTATCAACAGGTTTTAAATATATTTAACCAGAAAACACATATGGGAGCACCTGTGTTTTAATTTGAAATTGTGTTCCCTTCTTGGTGTGGCAGTGATCATAGCGTCACCAAAGACTAGTGACCAGTAATGAATGTGTCGCACTCAAAGATCCCTCCAGGGTTCTGATTCAATCTTTTGAGTTATAGGATCAGGACAAAATGAACTATTTTTCAGGCTTGTAAATATGTGACAAATGACAGTGCAGGAACTATTGATTCCAATCGTACTGATACAATGTTTCATAGTCAGGACAGACCCGCTTTACAAATTACTTGCAAGTTGAACAGCAAAGCCATACATAACATGCTTCAAACCGTATCAATCTTCTAGGGTGTTTCTGTCACTAGTTGCCTTCAGATTTGAATAAAGTGCCCAAAATTGTGTGTTTTAAATACTTCTCTGGATGAAGTCAGTGCAGCGGTGCTTTGACTTGAAGCCAAATCAGACAGTGGGACTTGGGCCCTTTATGTAGGGTTGGGGCTCTTGTACAGCAGCAAGCACATGCTGTCATTTATCTATTTGGGGCAATGATTAGCCTGTAGATGTGAATAATGAACTCCCCTCTCTGTAGAGATTGTTACTGCAATTATTGCAGTACAAGAAACATCTAAAGATGAATCTAGGATGCCTCTTCTGACTTTGAGGAGCCAGTTAAATTTGAGGGGAAAGTCTTTAAAATCTCAGCTTGAGAAACGCATAAAAAATTTCAACCATATTTTGTAATCGTGCCCACTGTTTTAATGTGGTGTAATCTTGATAAAGCACTTTATTAATAATTTTAGACTGCAGGCTAATAAAAAATTGTTACCCAAGCAAAAGTGAGACAATAATGAACAAAAAAATCATATTGCATACAAAAGTTGACTATACAACTTTCTTCTGGGAGATGCTCAGAGGAACCAACCGCATTGGTAAGTTAGTAGTGTCACAACATATTAATGAAAACTGCCTAGGTGCTATGGTAATGAAGACAATATAGTAACGATACAAAATGGAAAAAAAATCTCTAGTCCAGTGTCTGTTGTATAAAAACAGGGGTGGGTTGGTGGAGTGGCAGTCATGTTATAGCTAGGGAGCTACGCTATTGATAATGCTTGCAATCTCCTTCTACTGTGTAGTGAAGTCAAACAAGAGTTGAAACTAGAATACTTCTAGGTTTTATTGGTTAGGGATAGTATTACAGGAGGTTTAGGAAAGCTCATTTGATTAAATGATAATAAATGGCCTACAGTGCTTTTCAGTGGGATATGAATAAACAGCTTCACCTGAGAACAGCTCTTGGTCATTAGTAGTAATCTTCAAAGTTAGTTGGAGCAGGAAAACAATAAAAAGAAATAGCCATGTTCCTAATTAATTATTACTGTGCACTTTTGGTTATGGAAAGGGATGCAATAATTTGAGCGATATAACTATTATTTGTTTCCCAGCTTGCTACCATTATCCAGAATTCAGCCTTAGTTCACCATACTTATCACATACTCATCTTAAAGGAGCCCCATGTGATGATTTATTATAGACCTTTTTTCCTGCTGCTTGAAGGAACAAGCCATCTGTGTACCATAAAGGTATGATAAAAAGCTTTACAGTGTTGTCTGTGAGGCAGATCTAGACAGTTATTACAGAGAGCAGCTCTTGTTTTAGAATGTACTTCTGCCACTGAGCTCTGCTGGACCAGCTGGGATGTAGTCCCATCCTTTGCTTCACACCCTTTCCCCTCATTCCTTCTCATCTATTATTCTTCTCCATTAAAGTGTGATAAACCAAAAGGCAAGAGAGGTTAGGGAAACGGTTAATACTACAACCAACCTCTCATTAGAAAGTCAAGCTCCTGGCAAGGCTCTAATTAAGTAGGGTTTTGTTTGGCCACGTAACTGTATCAAACCCTGTCATTGGCTCAGTCTACTCAAGCCAGGTCAAGCTTCATCTACTGACCCCACTAAGTGGAAATCTTTGTCTGGAAGCTGTTTTAACTACAGCATGCTGCTAAATCTAGGTTGTAATTGCCTGGAGTTTACTTGGCTATGCAGGCTGCAGTTAAACCCAGTCAAAGAATTCAGCTTTCCCAAGCCAGGTCAAGCCAGGCTTGCAGCTTCCCAAGTTAATTTTTCTTCAAGCTGGAATCCATTTTTTTACTGCTTCACTTGGTTGATCAATGGGTCCCATTCAGTGGTAATATTGACTTAGAAAACTATCTCAGAATGTCAGATGAAGTTCATATCACTCCGGTCTGCAGGAGGCAATGGTAATCATCAGCACTTTATAGAAGTGCAACAGCACAAAATGAAGAGAGGTTTTGTTTAGTTCTTTCCCAGATCTACAGGAAGATGTTGTTCCAGTGCTTGGTCATGTGTTTAGGGGAGCACTTAACTGCAACTCTTCCACTAGCCTCTGTTACTCCTAGAATGCTATGCTTGCTATTCTGTTAAGTGGCTAGGCTCATAATTTCAGACCCAATATTAAAAGATGAATTTTTTGTTTGGTGTTGTATGCAGTGATTGGTTTTTAATCTGTTGCAATGTGACATTTCATGTTGGCATCCATCCTTCAAAAATGGAGGTTTACTTACACCTTTTTGTTTCAAACAGCAGATAAGAATACAGTAGCATATTCCAAATCCTCTTTACAAAACACCTGTAAGGGTTAGAGCAAACAGCAGGAAAACACAAGCTTAAGTATCACAGGTTCTTACTGTTCTCTCCATCAATTCGGATTCACATTCTGCATTATTATGGTGATCTTTATTTGATGTTAGCTAGTAAAAAGGCCTTAAAGGATGAGAATAAACATATATTCTCCCCTTTCCTTTGAGTTTTCCACAGAAGTTTGACATTTCTGAGTTTCTTTGCCTCTGAATGGCACAGTACACAGGGTAATGCATACTGATGCAAAAGTGTAAGAAACAAAAATCTCTTCTTACTCCTTTACCATCCTCAACAACATTGCTGCTGGTAAAAAAAAGGCAGGCAAACAAAACAAAAAACAAACCAAAAAAAAACCAACCAGCTGCTGTGGGAGCTCTATAAGCAAATGGATACTTAGCTCCATTTTCCCATACTCCACTGGTTGTTTCAGCTGATGCACTGGCAGAGCTCACACTATGTATAAACATGGCCAAAAAAAAAAAAAAAATACAGTATTTCTGTGGGAAACCTATGGGAAGGGGAAATAAAGCAAGGCTGTGACCCTTAGCTCTTATGTTCTCAGAAATACATACTGACTCCAGCTGAAAGCTTTCAGGAAAGCCACAATTAAACCTTTTTCTACTTACAGCCTACAGAGTGTGTATGATCAGTTTGCTCTGTGTACTTGGGTTGGAAATATTGGCATCAAAAAGCTCTGGGAGGTTGTATGGGTAAACTTGCAATGCCTCGGTGGATAAGCAGTTTCTACATCTGCCATGTGGTGTGTAAGATTCAGTGTCTGAAAACTGAGTTCCTAATTAATATAAACTTACAGCTTTTTTAACAATTTGATATATTACTCTTAGAATCAGAGAATGGTTGAGGTTGGAAAGGGACCTCTGGTCCAACCTCCCTGCTCAAGCAGGGCCACCTAGAGGCAGTTGCCCAGGACAGTGTTCAGATGGCTTGTGTATATCTCAAGAATGGAGAATCCATCACCTCCCTGAGCAATCTGTACCAGGGTTAGGTCACCCTCACAGTAAAAAAAGTTTCCTGATGTTCAGACAGAACCCTCTTGTGTTTCTGTTGGTACCTATTGCAGCTTGTGCTGCCACTGGGCACCACTGGAAAGAACCTGGCTCAGTCCTGTTTGCCCCCTCCTTTCAGGTGTATATATATATTGACAAAATTCCCCCTGAGCCTTCTCTTCTCTAGGATAAACGATCCCAGCTCTCTTAGCCTTTCCTCATAGAAGACATGCTCTAATCTGTCAGTCATCTCTGTGGCCCTTCATTGGACTATCTCCAATACGTTCATGTCTCTCCATAGTGGTAACTTGTCAATTCCTGGACCCTTGGCCCAGATCTGTGCCTGTACATCATGTTTGGGCTTCTAGCCTGCCACCTGTTTTCCTTGTAGTGACCCATAAAATTATAGGAAAACAGGTACATGTGTTTTCTATAACATTCCATTCCCAGCTGTTGTGCTATGCATTATGCACTCAGCCACACAAATACTTACTTGCTAAACTTAAGCAGGTAATAAGAATCTGTTAAGGTGTCTTTAAACTCACAGCATTAAAAAGAAATCCAACTTATTGTGGCTTTTTTAATGTGAAATTACAGCCTGGATGCAGCCACATTAGTGAAGTGAACACTAGGGGATCCCAGCAGCGGCACCCAGAGTCCCACTGCTGCTTGAGCCCGTACTGCTGGTGAGAAGGGATTATGTCCTGGCAGGGGTTTTTTTACAGCCCTAGAAGGGATATCTTCTGCCTCTGAGTTGGCACAATTGCAAGGCTGCTCCATCTGCATGCAGACCTTGGGAGCAGCAGATGGCTGGCTGCTGTTATTAAACTGTGCATCTTTCCCTGAAGAATTAAGGTTGTCCAAGTGTAATAACCTTTCCTTTTTCTCTCAGGCTTGTTCTCAAACAACAGCTAAAAGGTGGCAACTGCTAATATAATATTATCCCTTCATCTTGGCTACTGTATTTAGATCTTTTGTGAATTTTTTTATGATGTAGCCAAAGATAAATATAAGTATTTACTTGACAGCAGAATTGGAGGAAAAGCAAGGAAAAAAGTTCAGTTTAAATGGAAATCAAGTGAATTGCATGAATAAAGCTCTGGTGTGTAGCCTTTCTACAATTATTAAGAAAGAAGAGAGCATGTATTACTTAGTATCACTTTAGTGTTGCCAGGATTTTTATAACATCGCTAAATGATCCTCCCATAACCTCTGGCTCCTTAGCATTTTTCCCCACTCAGAGGGAATGTTCTTTATTATCCATGAAAACATAAAAAATTATTTCATTTAAAATTGGACATGTACATCCTCAGGTGTCTGCTATATTTCATTAATACTGAGTAATGTCACCCTTCTGATTAAATGCATCTCTAATAGAGCAATATTTTTGAAAGATATAATAAAGCAGCCTTTGAAGTGTCCAGTACTTGTAAATTCATCAGATATTGCTTTAATTTTAATGCCATGAAG
The DNA here is from genome assembly GCF_017639655.2 of Falco naumanni. Taxonomy (NCBI): domain Eukaryota; kingdom Metazoa; phylum Chordata; class Aves; order Falconiformes; family Falconidae; genus Falco; species Falco naumanni. The sequence continues at coordinate 17,317,416 of NC_054060.1, read as the reverse complement.
TCCCATAACACTCTGTTGCTCATTTGCTCAAGACTTTTCTACTGAGAAAAATAATTTAGCATAACTCCTATTCTCAAAATTCAAATCTGTTTTTCAGTTTAGTGTTCCCAGAATCTTGTAATATGTGTATATGTTGCTATTTTATTCAGTGCTTAAGGCAAGCTTGTGTGCATGATTTTGCACAAATAGGTAATGTGCCATTACTAATAGCCTACTTTTAAACCATATCAAGCAACTTCTCCCAGCATGAAACAAATTAACTATTGGGGATCTAAACCAGAAATCATTGATAGATCATAGTCAGGTCTTCAGGGTTAGCTTGAATCATAGTGTCAGGGGTGAAAGGTCAAAACTTCAAATACTTCCCTATTTGTTATTTCCTTTCTTAATAATGTTCACTTAGTTACAGCTGTTACTACTTCTAGGCCCAAATGTTTGATAAAGATAAGATTTCATTCATAAAAACCTATATGCTGTTTCACCTTAGCTTTGTAGCTGAAGCACTAAATGATCAACCAATTGCTAGGTCGCTTGTGTGCACAGCCATCCAGTGCACCATTGCATGCATGAAATCCTGAGTAGGACAGGGTAGAATAGGGAAAAACTCCCTCTGCCCTTTGATAATGAGCTGTTTTGAGTCTATTGAACTAAAATTAGCTGAAAATTGAAGGACTTGATATGGATCCTTGGCTGAAGTTAATTTCCTCATCCCACTCATGGGGACATCCTATTACTGTGTAAAGACAAGTTCACGGACTGCAGGCTGTACTGGTACACAAGCCCTTGTAGAGGTCTGCTCTTTAGAGGCATCTTTAGGAGCAGAAAGGACATTAGCAATGTCCAATAATTCCTTCCTGGCAGAATGGGTCCCCAAGGGGCCAATCCAGTTGGCATACATTAGAGCAATCCATTGGTTCATCCAGTGTTTTATGAGGTTGCAGAGAAATTAAGTCTTAAAGGGCTATTTTTGTGAGCACCTTGTTCTGGAGTATAGACCTTCTGTGTGGCTTCTTGCCTTGGAGTAACTTGCACAATTTGTCAGAAGTGGGATGTTGGAATAGTTTTGTAATGGAGGCAGAGTGGCATTTGTAGGGTGTTTTCCCAAGAGAATGTAGTTGTTAACGGTTGCCTTCAGGAAGGAGGGTTGGTTTTGGAACTAGTAGTCTCTTAAAGTAGTATTTTGTTATTTGCCTGTGTCAATGTTTTCAGAACCTTAATTTAATCAATAGTTTACAAATGGCTGGAATTAAATGTCAAGTGAAATTTCAAAATCTGGGTAAATGCATTAACTTTAAACAGAAGCTCTCCTTTCCTATTTCAGGTAAGCAATTAGTGTTTGCCCTTCTCTAATTTTGTTTTTCTTTCATGTGTTTTATTTCCCCCTAAAATGTTTTGTTCATCTTCTGATAGGAAATATATCATGTTCTGAAAAAACAAAGCTATGGTACTTTTGGTCATTTATTTCATTTTGCTTATTTCAGTCTCAATCCACTAGTCCCTAAGCTATAAGACACTCGCCTGTGGTGCAGTGCACCCCCTGACTTCGATGGCTATTGCTTTCTCCTTGTGAACCTCTAAGGGTTAGCTCTACATAGGTAACAGGTGAAAGCACACCTGGGTCCTGGCTGCAGCTTCCACCTGGAAATTCATTGCAGGCCAACAAAACATTGTTCTCCAGAGATAACATTGTATTTTTACTTTCACAAAAAGGACTCGCAATTCAGTTATTGGCTAACTGCTGCCATAATGTAATTTGTCTACAAAACAAATATTGCTTGTTGTTAAAATCTTGGCCTCCTCTTGCTGTTTCTATCAAAGTCCAGATGTGTCTTTAGTCTATAAGAACTGTGTTACCAATCAGTTTAACTAGCTGAGGGATTCCTCCTTGTTCTTCACCACACTGAAAGAATAAAATAGGTACCCAATAAAAAGAACAACTAGCATACATTGCAAGTGAGTTTTTTGAGACACATCATACTTCTTTTTTTTTACCTCTCTGCTGAAGACTTTGTTCATTAAATGGTTTTTGTTAGACATACTTTTATGTGATCACTGAATAGATAATTCCATGTTTGCTTCTACCTCTGAATTTGTTTTGCCTAGCATGGCACCCAGAATACTATTGTTTTACAGTTCAACATTAATTCCAGGGAGTATCTAACATTGTTTTCCTGTCACAGTGCTATAATACTTCCATTGTTTTTCCTCTTGTTTAGTATATTGACTCTAGAGACACAGTGAATGAAACTTGCTTTTAGCTTTTCTAAGCAGAAACATGTGAAGTGCCACTGGTCAGTGGTAGCAGTAGCTATGTTCCCAGCTTCATAACTAAAAGTTGCATAATTTGAAAGAGAACAGAAGGCTATTAAAACATATGGTAGGTCATTCTGATTGACCTTACAAGCATCCAAAGTGATTTCAGGGCCAAAACTTAATCAATAAATACAGTTTCTCTCTGGAATAAGTTTATTTCTGTCATTGTCAGGAGGTAATCTGTGTGCATCTGATTTCTTATCAGTGCTTCCAGGTTTAAAATTTTGGATGCACATTGTGCTCTCAAGCTGAAACTTGGGATGTGACATTGCATTGCACGCAACCAGAGTTGAGGTCAATAGACAAACAGAGCAAAGCTCATGTGCATATAATCAGTGTGAATTGAAACACCAATGTGTTTCACTTAGGTATAAACTATTAAAGCTTTCACTATGAGGAAAATAATAATCAGAGTATTAAAATGTTAATGTAAGTAAAACAGAAATATCCAAGATTAACAATCAATGAATGTTATATGACAAATCTCTAAAATTCTGATCTCTGCAGTATGTAGTATTCTGTTTCATTTAACTTCAGAGGGAGAATCAGAACAATACTAGGAATCAGGTCTTGTTTGAGTAAAGTAGAAATTATTAAATGAAACAACTAGCATAAATTATTTAAAACTGAGGTTAAACCAATCTGTAGGCTGTAACTGCTGTCACCACAAATCCTGCTTCTGCAGAACAGCTAATGTTCTGAGATACTAAGGAAACTATCTGGTTTAAAAAGTTAAAGCTTGAAAAGAAATCAAGGAAGAATTAAAGCTACATAGTATTTCCACAAATTCTAAATTTTCTGTAAATACACACTAGTGCAAAGACTTAAAAGGAGTCTTTCCATCCATTCTTTTATAATGGGATTATTCCAGTGTACACTATAGAAGGGATTTTCCCTGCATCAGCTGCTATTGTACGACCATACGTAATTGGGTCTAAGTGCTTACATCAGCTGTCTATTATGTGAAATTAATTTTTGGAACATATGCTGTTGTATTTATACCATTGTTGTTTTATGCTAGATTAATTCTTCAAGAGTTATAATCACATGACACTTATCATTTTAATTATGCCTCTTTAGTTGCAACATATGACAGCTTTTGACTTCTCACCCTCTCCTTCTGCATGTGCGACAGATAAAATTATTAATAAATGCCTGTTTATTATGTAGTTATGCTGTACATGTCCACAGGGTGTAGGTTGGCCTCATGTATTTTACCCAGAGTATAGTGTCAGCAGAGCCTTTGTGGTTTGCTAATGAGCTAAATCCCACTAACACCACACACACTCTAAACTGCCAAAAGCCCTTTACACATTCAAACACATACAAAGACTCAGCTGGGTCCTTTGTATAAAAGATTAACTCTTTATTCCAATTAAAGATGAGCTGGCCTGGCTTGGTCCAAGCAATTAAGAACTGGAAGTAATGAACAAAAATGATGGACAAGATGGTTTCATAGCAACATTCAACCTTGTGATAGTAAACAGGCATTTTTGCAGATTTTTGAACCTGATAGGGAGAAAGTTACACTCCTGAGAACCTTTTTCTTCATGCTGGTTTCTGAGATGAGATCTGCCAGACATCCTGGTTTTGGCAAGTCTCATTTCTAGCAAGAAGCTAGTTTTAACTGTAAGCAAGTAGAAAGGGAAATGTTCTGGGATAACTTAGTGCACTTAAACCCTGATATTCTCTGCACCATCACTTCCTACTGAGGTCTGAGCTGCATGTAACTTCACATGTTCAATTAAGGAAGACTTTCATTAGTAATTTCAAGCATTTTGGCTTTAGATAAAAAGTTTGAAAATGTTGGCTTCAGAGTCTGCTGGCAAAGTTTTCTTGTGTTTTTTTCCATTTCTTTTTAAATTTTCTTTCTCTCATTATTCTGAAACATCTGAAACTACTAAGTACATATTTCGCTGAACTGTTGTCTTGGTAAAAACTGGCTGAGTCATGGTCAAGGGCAGTTGACTATAGGCAGTGGAAATGAGAAGCACACACACAGTGCTGCCCCAGATATGAAGAAACTGAAATGCCTTTTCAGCAAGAGCAGTATTGGAGTGGCTGATGATAGTAGGAAGTACCTTTCCAGGCAAAAGTGTGATTTGTGTGTTTTTAATTGACATTGAAAACACTCTGACTTACTCTGTGCTCAGTGCCACCAGGACCCTTCTATACTCTTGTGCCTGAACTTCATTGCAGCAACGGGTAGTTATATGCCATGGATTTCAGGTACAAATTTATAGCCTAAAATAAGCATAGATTTTTCTGATCTGTTTAGAAAGCCCTCACTTGTGTGGATAGAGGGATGCTCTGGCTCTGCTTGCTTTCAGCTCATCAGGGCTGTCAGTCTTCAGTGTCTACCTTCCTTCCAACTGGGTACCTACCCTGTAGCTCAAACAGAAGAATATTTTAAAAGCTACTTGGCCAAGATACTGTTTCTTGTTAAAGCCTTTTAAATAATTTCCCAGTCATATGTGTATTAGTGCAGTTTCTGACAGACTGAGCAAAATATTCTTATGTGCATTGCATGTTCTTTAAAAAAACTTTACAAGTATTAATAGAAAGTTCTATACAACAATACGTGATTTGGCAACCTTAGGAAAAAAGGTACCCTGTGAATTAAACACTACTTTCAGTGAGACATTTGTTATCTCAAAATATAAAGCAAGCTTTATTTGTTCTTTCTGAAGACCTAGAACATCTACTGTTCCAGTTAATTTTGGCTTAGCAGGATAAAGGAAAGCAAAACTTGACCTAATGTGATACCATTTCAATGAATGGAGTTGCCTGATCTGGAGGAAAGCAGAAGTTCATGTGTCCTCCTAGTATTTGAAACTGATTCTACTATTTTCCTTAAATGTACCAATAAAGGCAGAAAAATCTCCAATCTGAGTCAGACCTGTAAAGTTATTTACAGGCAGAGAATGCTGATGAGATGACAGAGGGCTTTTCAAAACTGTCACTAATGGGAATTACATGTCTAGGCTCTTTTAAAAATCCCACTGGGCACAATCTACTGTGTTAAATGTCTGAATACCTTTAAAAAAACCTGGCTTTCTGTAGGTTAAAATCAGTGGAAAATTCCTGTGTCTTAATACTTTCAGGGCTGGACATAAATATCCATTAACTTTTAATGAGACTAAGGTTTTTTCGAGACAGTTTTTTGTAACATTAGTATGTTATTGTAACACTTGTATGTCTTATTTTATAATCACATAATCCAGTATATTTCATTGTCACTTTGAAGGGTGGCACAGAATAACCTTCCCAATGCATCAGTTAAAGCGTGTCGCTAGCAGCTGGGGGGAGGGCTGGTTTTCTTGTTCTTGTTCTGCTTTTTTTACGTGTTCTGTTTTTTCACCTCCATAACCTTGTCTGATGGGCATCCCTCACATTTACAATGCCTGATGTGCTTCCTGACATCTGTTCAATTTGATTTTCTATAATTTCCATTGATGCCCCTGTTTTCCTGCCATTAAACTAGTATATTGCCCAGCTGTATTCTGGGTCAAGAATGGGCAATCTTTTAAATCTAGTATAAGGTGAAATATGACTGTGGAATGGGAAAGGGAGGAGGGGGAAGACAAGGATTATAAAACCGACTGAAGGGCTATCTGTCCTAGAAAGGGAAGGTGTGTGTTTTATCTGGGAGAGCAGAAGAGAGTAAAGGTGCATGTATATTTAAGGGAAGTGTATAATATATTTGCTGGCACTGGAAGGCTGTGCATCACCAGCAGCTGAAATTCTGCTCTGTAGTTGAAAGGAATACAAGCAGACAATATCAGCCTTTCTACCCCACAGTGACTAGCCATTGACCTTAACCCTGGAGGAAAGGGGCACTCTCACTAGGGGAATTGCATGCTTACTCAGCCCTAAGCCACATCTGAGCCGAAGCTGCCAATTTTGCCAAATTGTGTGATGCTTTTGAAATGTGGACTATTGTCCACGAGGGACTAAGCTGAAATGACCGAATTAATTTCACTTAGGTTTTCAATGGCAATAACATTATTTTAAAAAAATACCAACTATAAAACATTTATCATTCTGATTTTATTCATCTTTGTCATTTACTTATGTTTCATAGTAGTTTGTAAAAGGCAGTGAAGTTAATGTCCCATTATTTCAAACCCCCAAGGTTAGATTTTCAGGCTTAAATTGAATTTAAAAACCACATGTATAGTTAATTCGTACATTAACAAAATTTCTATCAATCACAAGAGCCTTGAGCTCTTGCAGGTTTTTTTCATGTTTTACTGAAATCATTAATAGCTGAAGAAGAGCCTAGAGATAGTGAGATGAGTACTCTGAAATGCCTCTGAGCAACAGACACAGAAAGGCTTCCTTAGGTGAATCTTTGCTATTCTGCACAGCAGAAGAATGCTAGACAAACTTAAGAGCTAATGCACTTTTAGGTCATTGGCATCAGTACTGTCAGAGCATCCTCTAACGGTGTTGCTAGCAAGTGTAGTAACACTTACAACATTGTGCTGGTGGTGTGATTGATTTACTTATTTTAGAAAACTAAGCCACAGAGCTTTTATCTGAATTCTTTGAAGGACTTTGGTAAATAAACTGGTAAATTTTAAAATAGATGCTTTGTCAGGAAATCTATCATTTTTTCTTCCATTGAGAAATTTTTACAACTGGATCTGTCATGTTTTCCTGGAGACAATGAAAATCAGTCACAGAACTCATTGGTCTTAGAATGATAATGTGTTTTGTATTAACATTTTAAAAAGTCGGACTCTTTCAAAGGAATAAGGTTTTAGGGAAATTTTGCTGTTTCTTTGGTTTTGAAACGGAGTGGGAAGTGCCCTTCAACAAAAGATGTACCACAAACTCTGTCCAACATGGGTGGAGAATAACGCTACTGAGTATGTTCTTCAAGGCCTCAACTATGAGTCCCTACACATACATTTGTAAGTGCCTATAAAGCTGCCTCTCATCTTGACTTGAGCTGCAGAATTAGGGACAGCCTTAAACTCTGGTTTGCTTCAGCACCCTTCTAAACCTGTTTGAGGCTACAGAAGCTCTGAGGAATCAATTGTTTATAGCCTATTCCTCTGTGGTCAATTGCTTGCAACACAAAACTAACTTTTGGCAGAGCTAAGGGTGAACAGAGGTAGAGGCATCCAGCCCAAATGTGTTCCTTTTGGACAAAGAATGGAATATGGGAACTACCCTGAAATAATCAAGGGACCAAAGATGATCTATCTATGCTTTAAAAAAAAAAGTCTTCTCCTCAAAACGTCCTGTGTTTTCCACCTCCTACAAAAGGCCACAATGCTGTCATACACTGCTTTTTCTGGAGATCTCACATTGCTCTGAAGCAAAAAGCTAATAATGACCTGGTTGACAAGGAGACAGTTGTCATTGTTGTTTGCATAATTAGTAATTGAAATACTCACACCTTCACTGTCCTATAGCCTGTATTCATATTTCCAGGAAATTGTACCTGAGTAAACTCGTTTCTATAACATCTTTCCTGTTTCCTTTTACCAGGTATATTTATTTCTTGCACTTGTATTTATTGTGGGTTTTAGAATCTAACTTCTAAGGAGAAAGGTATATGGCTCCTTATGCTAGTCAGCTTCTAGCAGTAAGAACACTGCTCAAGAAAAAGGGCACCCAGGTCACTACTCCAGCAAGGCAGCAAAAGCCAATAATTGTGGCAGGGACTTTCTGAGAACTGATGGGTCAGTTCCTGCTGTATTTTATGGTGTATGGAGCATTCCTTTTCCATTCATATGAGGAGAAAAAGCATAGAATTTGTGTTTTCCAGATCTATGGAAATTTCTGATTTGTATATATAATCATTTTAGGCTTTGGAAGAGAACTGGAAATCAATTACCTGCCCAGCATTTTCACTTCAGTTCATTTCAAAGCCAACTTCTTGTAGTTTGGTAATGGTTAGAAGAAAATTAATTTGGCCTCTTGCTGATAATTATGTTTCTCCTTTGCATTACTTAACATTGTGGTAGGAGTGAAAATTAACCTCCTTCCCCAGTGTTAAACCACCTTGACATTAAATAGGTAGCTGGCCTTTGAGTCAGCTGTACTTTAGGAAACATAGCGTGATGGTGATGTCAGGCAGCTTATTAAGATGAGTCCTTGCTAATATGAAGATCTGCTGAGCTGATGTTGCTCATCCTGATGTGTGTCAGTTTCTGGGACACACCAAGATCCACCAGACCCTGAGCAAAACCAGAGTGGGCAGCAGCCAACACATGCTCTTCCCTGAGAAGTCCCCAAGTTTCGCTGTGTGTGCTTCTACACTTTGGGCAGTGATGGCAGGTAGGCCTTTGAGTATGTTAGGGGAGTTATGTGAAACTCCAGGCAATGGAACACAACACCTTTTCAGAAATTGCATTTTGGGGAAAGCTTGGAAGGGGAATGTTCCTGTGTTATTTAGTGCTGCATGTCTTACTGTTCAGATGGTCAATTTTTTCTGCTTGTTATTTCCCTAAGTTGTAATATAATCCTTATCTAGAGTTTAAATAAAGAAACTACAGGCATGCAGTAGAAGGAACAGGAGAATGATATGAAAGAAATGTAATTTCATACCCATCATTTTTCATCATTGAATTATGCTGCCTGAAAAGCTTCTACCTATCCCCATCAGAATCTCATTACAGGTCAACTTGCAAAGTAAAGTAATACTCAGTAAAAGTGACAGAGTTTCTGAGCTGGCAGATGTCCCAATTCCACAATTATTCACCTTACATAGTAGTCATGTGAATAATACCAAAGAGCTTGTTAGTGCTTTACCAGCAAAAGTGATTAATTTTCACAATGATGTGCTGAAGAAATGGTTCTTTGCAATTTGGAAGCAAAAAACATACTGTTTTCTTCTCCATTTAATTTAGATTGACTGAGACATAGTAAAATGTAAGAATGGCCATACCAAGACAGCCTTGAGGTGATTCTGAACCTATTATCTGGTCTGAGAGAAACCAAAAGCAGATACCTAAGAAAGTACCACAACAGGGCAAGCACGCAGTAATACTTCACCAAATTGATCTATCCTGCTGTGATTTGTAGCTTAGAAAGGCTAATGTGGTACCTTTTTCTATTCAGTAGCTCCTGAAGGAATTATTTTTTTCTCCTTCCTTGAATTTGCCTTGTGTTTTGACTCTGTGTACCTATTACTAGCTAATAAACAAAACTTTTGAATCTGTGTTCAATCCAGATGAAAACTGCTTTGTAATCATTGAGTTGGCCTGAACAGAAATGTTGATTTTATTTTTTAACATTTTTTTTAACCAAATTGCACTCTACTAGAAAGATTCATGAGGCAGACCTAGGGAGGGTGGTGAACGCTGATACCGTCTGCCTCTGAATTTTCTCCAGCAATGAGGAAGACGGTGTTGTGCAAGCATAACTATTGAACAAATTTTAAATGGGTTAATAAACCTTACATTTTTGTATGTAATTGAATACTAGCCAAGCACAGAAATAAGCAGGGGGCAGGGGACACCATAATTGGAAGAAGTAGAACACTTCTGTCTGTAATACTCTTTATTCTGAAGTAAGTTTGGTATAATATTTTAGAAACCAGAGGAAGTCATCTTGAATTAATTATTTCCAAAGAATAACATGCTTCCAAGGAAAACAGAGGAAAGAGAATTCCAGGAAAAGAGTGGGTTTTTTAAAGTTTATAAGATCCTATTGCAAGGATTTTGACTAATGCTATTTTTAATGAGTCCTTTTTACAGACTAAACTTCTTGCGTGTGTGCTCATGTGTATGGACTTGATTTTATTAGCTGCCTATAGAAGTTTCTGCCTTTGTAGAACCTTGCTGATTCCCTTAGGCCCAGTTTTCTTGTCTGAGGAGAGTGATGCTTCCCTAGAGCTCTGCTGTTGGTCTACAAAGCTGGTTGCTTCCCCAGAGATCTTCTGCTTCCCCATAGGATTAAAGCAACTTGTCTTTAGGGTTTTGTCTGACTGAAGATGTTGAAAGCTTTCATGTCTGCAGTCTGTGAAAGTTCACTTTTTTGTAAGGATTACTGTTTGCCTTACTTGGCTTATTTCTTTAGACACAGACTGCTTTTCCTTACTACTTTAATTTTGGCTGTAGATTAATTGCCTCTTCCTAGAAAGGAATAAAGATGAAACAATAATAATCCTTCTGTCACAAAAGAATATAGTTTCTGGAGTTTATTCTTACAGACAGAATAGCCTATTATTTAAAAGAAAGCAGATTTTCAGCCTAGTATATTAGCTTCACTTGAATCTTTACCATTCCATGGTATTTCTATAAAGGGCAACAGCACTAACTTTTTTGATTTTTTTATTATTTTTTTTATTAGTTCTTAGTATGCTAAAATACTTTTGGGTTGGTTGGTACTCTCTGGTTCTGAGGGTACAGATTACTTGACTCTACTGTTTGACAGGTGCTGTTCCTACAACCAAATGAGAACACTTTGCTGAAAATATTTTATTGTTTAATGTCCTAATTGTGGATTATGAAGAAATTTGAGATGCCTTGGTTGTTTCACTTTGTTAAAATTAGGACTGTGCTTTTCTACCTTTTCTGGGATCTTGATAATTGTGTCTAGTTGGTAACAGAACTGTTTCCCTTCTCCAGAAACCTTTCTGTCCCTGGCAAGCCAGCATAACGGGGAATGTTTTCCTTTATAGTGCCTGCTCTTTTAGCTCTGCACCCTAACTGAGCTCATACCCTCCTTGTCATAATCTCCAGCCTCATGGGTAGGCCAGGGATAAGTTATGCATGACTGAAAGCACTAAGCCAGGAGTATTTCTCTTTCCCTCTTTAATGATCACATTACTACAAGACAGATGAGATATTTTAACTGTGTTCATTTTTCAAGATATGGTTCCTTCATCTTCCTTGACAGTGACAAACATGCCTCAATCAGGAAATGCAGTGATTATATAGTCCTTTTTTTTTTTTTTTAAATTTTCAGACAATGATTCCCCATTGTAAAGAGAGGGTTTCTAAAGAGGCAAGGGTGGCAATATCTAGAAGAGAGAGAGGTGTCTGAACCCAAGGACTAGAGATACTGGCGGGCTGCTATTGCTTAGGAATACACTGTGACAAAAGCAAAACTTTAGACAGGTGTATGTTGTTGGTTCCAATGATTTCTCTGCCTCTCAGTGGATGCTGTGTATCCATGTAACATCTCCCAGGAGTGAGAATTTTACAAGGAGAAAAGCCCCACTCACACTGCAGGGCCCTACCAATTTTGTTTTCAAGAACCCTTGCTTCATAATCGTAATGTGCAACTCTTGCAATGAATTCAAATACTATACTGATGAAAAGATGAACAGTAAAGTTCATTTCCATTTCTTATTTGCATGTATTTGGGACATAGAACTTCAGGCATCTAAGCATGTTCATTGTGAGCTCAATTTTGAATAAGTAAATCTCTGCTGGTACTATCCTGTCTGAGCTACTGGCTGCAAAAATGATGCAGTTTTCATTTTATTGAGCTTATTTATCATAATAAGGGGAAATGCAGTATTTTCCCCTCAGTTCCAACTTCATAAGCACACACAAGTCCTTTTTCAGCTCCATTTGAAATCAATGTGAAGAAATTGATTTCAAAGCCCAGTGAATTCTGTAGGAGTTACTCCATTGACTCTTAATGTGCTTTCAGGTGTACTTTGTAGTAGTGGTATGATCACACCTGAAACAGGAAAAATTCAGTTTTAAAATATGCAATACAATGATGAAATTCTTATTCTAATAAGAGCTATCTTGCAAGGTGGACTCTTGGGGTAGTGTTTGCCACAATGTTAAGTGTATGCAGCCCCCACTGACAAAGCAGTCTTTTTCAATCAATTCACTGACTGTAGAATCTGAATCCCCAAGGGCTGTGGTAGGCCTTCTATAAATTTAAAACACTAAAAAAAGTATTCTTGAACATCAAAAGTGAAGGCAGTACTCTGGATACTTTCAGCTGTTTTTAACTTGCTTTAAGTTAAATTAGGTAGCCTGTTGCTCCGGTACCTTTGAGGATGCCAGTATGTAAAAGCAAGTATTGACACAAAAAAAGAAAGAAAAACAAGATTGGGTTATTTTTTTGTTATCAAAGTGGGCTATGCTGAATCCCATCTGTATTTGAGACAAAACATAAGTAAACATTCAGTCTAAGCTATTTGGAGTCTCTCTTTTCAGTTTTTGTCTGAAATGTTAAAGCAATCTTTTTGTGCTTATGTATTTAAGACCTTGAGCCATTTGCAGATACAGCATTATAGCACAGCTTTTAGGGAACTGGACCCATTCACACCAGCTTCACAATGACACAGACACCTGTGTTATTCCCTCAGTGTTCAGCGTTAACCCCTTCTTCTTTTTTTTTTTTCCTGCACCAGGGTGTGCATAACTGTATCTGCATATTTTTTCCAAAGCAACCATAAAATCAGTGCAGCAGGCAGTTGCTCCTGCAAATGCTAAAGAGATGCACCCCAGTGAACAGGGCAGATATCAACTGTATTGGATCAGGCTATAGGTTATTGCCCTTCAGTTAAATACAGCCTTCAAATTCAAGCTTATAATAGCTGGTGTGGAAATGGTCCCAAATAACAGTATATATAAATATCAGTGCCTGTTACCGGGTTCAACTCTGAAGACTTTCATTGGTTTCCTTTGTCTCAGGCGCAAGTCTCGTTAAGAGACCAGAAACTTGACTACAAGAATGCTATCTTCCATGTTACTGATTAGTTTTAAAATAAAGCAACTGGTTCTTCAGACAAATAAATGAGATAATTTGTGTTGATTTAACCAGAAAAGCAGTAACAAAAACTACTAAGGTTTTCTATAAGTCAAAATGATGGGCTAGTTCTTATACATGCAATCAACTTTAGTTTCCAGCCCAACCAGCGCAGTGATATACGTTCCTTAGCTACCTCCCAAGATGAGTATTAGAAGGCCAGCCACTTCAAGGTTGTGCATGGCTATTGTGCATCCTTTTGCACCCTCCTGGGTAACCTGCATGCTTGATTACCTCTCTGAAATGCCTGTACACCAACACACACAGCACGGGAATAAACAGGAGTGAGAGTGTCTGTGTGCAGCTGCAGGGCCATGATCTCATTGCAATTACAGAGACATGGTGGGATTGCTCATGTGACTGGAATGCTGTTGTGGGTGGCTACATACATTTTAGGAAAGACGGGCCAGCAAGGAGAGGTGGTCTTTGTGAGAGACTGTGAGATACAAGTGGAATGTATCGAGCTCTGCCTAGGGGTGGATGCAGAATAACTTGAGAGTTTATGGGTAAAGATTAAGGGGCAGGCCATCATGGGGGACACTGCTGTGTTTGGCACAGGCCATCTGATCAGGAAGAGGAAGTTGATGAGGTCTTCTACAGACAGCTGGAAGTAGCCTCATGATCACAGCCCCTGGTTCTCATGGGGGACTTCGACCTAATATCTGCTGGTAAGACAACACAGCCAGGCACACACAGCCCAGGATGTTCCTGCAGAGCACTGATGATAGCTTTTTGGTGCAGGTGGTGAACCAATGAGGTGATGTGTCCTCTTAGACCTCGTATTCACGAAGGACTGGTTGGGGGATGCTTTGGCCCGTGAGGTGGTGGAGTTCAGGATCCTCCGTGGAAGAAGCAGGGAAACAAGTAGGATTGAATCCTTGGACTCCAGGAGAGCTAACGCGGCCTCTTCATGGACCTACTTGGAGGAGTCCTATGGGTTAGGGCTCAGGAAGGTAGGGGGATCCAAGAGAGCTGGCTGATATTCAAGCATCATTTCCTCCAAGATCAAGATCACTACATCCCCATGAGTAAGAAATCAAGCCAAGGGGCAGGAGGCCTGCATGGATGAGCAAGGAGCTTCTGGCAAACCTCAACAGAAGAAGGAAGTTTACAGAATGTGGAAAAAGTGGCAGGCCACTTGGGAGCAATAAAGAAACATTGTCAAGAGTACGCAGGGATGCAACAAGGAAGGCTAAGGTCTGTTTGGAATTAAACCTGATGAGGGAGGTCAAGGACAATAAAAAGGGATTCTGCAAGTACATCAGCAGGAAAAGGAAGACTAGGGAAAATGTGAGTCCACTGCTGAATGTGGTGGGTGCCCTGGTGATGAAGGACACGGAGAAGGCAGAGTTACTACATGCCGCCTTTGCTTCAGTCTTCACTGCCAAGGCCAGCCTTCAGGTTTCCCAGACCCTGGAGGCCAGAGAGGAAGTGTGGAGAAAGGAAGACTTTCCCTTGGTCAAGGAGGACCAGGTTAGAGATCATTTAGGCGAACCTGAGACACACAAATCCATGGGCCCCAATAGAGTGCATCCCTGAGTGCTGAGGGAGTTGGCAGATGTTATTGCTAAGCCACTCTCCATCATCTTTTGAAAGGTCATGGAGGCCTGGAGGGAAGCCAGTGTCACTCTAGTTTTCAAGAAGGGCAAGAAGAGGGACCTGGAAAACTACAGGCCAGTCACTCTTACCTCCATCCCTGGAATGGTGGTGGAACAGCTCATCCCAGAGGTCACCTCAAAGCACGTGGAGGAAAAGGAGGCTATCAGAAGTAGTCCACACGGATTCACCAAGGGGAACTCATGCCTGACCAGCCTGATAGCCTTCTGAGATGGAATGGCTGGTTGGGTTGATGAGGAGAGAGCGGTGGCTGTTGTCTACGTTGACCTGAGCAAGGCTTTTGGCACTGTCTCCCACAACACGCTCACAGGTAAGCTCGGCAGCGCGGGTTAGAGGAGCGGGCAGTGAGGTGGGCTGAGAACTGGCTGAACGGCAGAGCTTGGGGGGCTGTGACCAGCCGCGCAGGGTCGCGCCGGAGGCCTGTGGCCAGCGGTGTCCCCAGGGGTCAGTGCTGGGCCCAGCCTTGTTCAACTCCTTCACCAGTGACCTGGGTGGAGGGGCAGAGCGCGCCCTCAGCACCTTTGCTGGTGACACCAAACGGGGAGGAGCGGCTGCCCCCCCAGAGGCTGCGCTGCCCTTCAGCGAGAGCTGGCAGAGAGGGACACGGGGAAGTCCCACCAAGGCCAGTGTAGGGTCCTGCCCTGGGAGGGACAGCCCCACGCAGCAGCACAGGCTGGGGCTGCCCTGCTGGGGGGCAGCTCTGCGGGGAAGGGACTGGGCTGCTGGGGGACAGCAGGTTGCCCACGAGCCAGCAGTGTGCCCCGGTGGCCAAGGGGCCAGCGGTGCCCCGGGGTGCACGAGGAGGAGCGTGGCCGGCAGGTGGGGGGAGGTGACCCTCCCCTCTGCTCTGCCCTGGTGAGGCCCCAGCTGGAGCCGTGCCCAGTGCTGGGCTCCCCAGTTTCAGACAAGGAACTATGGGAGAGGGTCCAGCAAAGGGCTACGAAGGTGATGAGGGGACTGGAGCATCTCCCTTCTGAGCAAAGGCTGAGAGAGCTGGACCTGTTTAGCCTGGAGAAGAGAAGACTGAGGGGGGATCTTACCAATGCCTGCAAATATCTTAAAGGCAAGTGTCAGGAGAATGGAGCCAGACTCTTTTCAGTGGTGTGGGGCAACAGGCACAAACTTATGAGTCTCGGAGTCACAATTTGACTTGATGTACATAAGCTACTATCACTTCTCCAAATCCTGCAGGAGAAAATGAAATTTGCAATGCATCCTATACTGTTTTTTAGCATACATAATTAAATTTTGTTCTATTTTACCTCAAACACCTAACAATATAAAATATTACAACCATATAGTATACTAAATAGAAAATGAAAGTGAGTACTAAGATGAGCCTGAATAAACAGAAAGCAGGTTGATTTAAAAAATTGTTTCTCCAGGCAGTGTTTGCATAATGAAATACGGAAATTTTGTTTTATTTCTGGTATTGCTTCTGTAAGTTTTCTATAAGTAGACTTAATAAATAGGAGAGGTAAGAGGAAATACCAGAATTTTTCTGATTGAATTTCAATTTCTAAATACTTTTAGCCAGTAGCACTCACAGAAGAAAGACTGGAAGTGTTCTGTGCCACCTGCCTCAGGTGGACAAAGCTTTCATTTGTTTTATTGAAAAGGTTTGAATTCTAGGAAGTTTCTTAATCACTGTGAACTGTAAATGTGCCTAGGTAGATGATAACTCTACACCTTCTGTTCTTTCTTAAACTAAGCCTGTCCAATGGCAGGATCAATACACCATTGTCAACAAGTTCTAGCTCGAATTTTATTATGCTCAGATATTCAGCCGATTTGTCATTCATCCCTTGAAGAATGAAAAAATCAAGAATCTCTGGAGTGTATAATATTTTCCAGTCAACAGTTCCTTGGAGTTCAAGGTCAACACTTTGAAAACTCAAACTCAAGCACTTCTAACCTGGGGCTTCGAGCAGAGCAGTATATAAAGCTAACAATGTCTGAATTCATGTTGAAGTAAATGATATTGCTCAGATTCAAAGGAAGCTGCCTTTATGTGGAGTAAGGGTTCGCTGTTGTTTGTTAAGTGACAGAAAAGTCCATAACTGCAAAATAAATAGGAGCGAGGAGTAAAGTCTGGAATGATAGCACAAAGAAATCCTCGGGGCTTAGTCTTGGAGAGGTTCTTGTCACCACCAGCTGGAAGCTGATTTTTCCATTTTGCATATACACTCTGAGTTGTGCTGAGTAAGGATGGATTAATGCCCAGCTGCAGACCTGCCAAAGGGAAAGGAAGAAGTTTATTCTTGTAAACACAGCATTCCCATAACCACATGGGTCAGGGGGTGTTTGTCTAATACATAAGGGGAAGCTGCAAAACACAGCCTTGAGGCAGCAATTCTTTAGTTACTCCACTAATGCAGTATATTAAAAAAAAACACCAAACCTTAGCAATTATTAGTACTCCTTATATCACAGCGTCTACAGCAACTATTTATTTTTGCAATTAATAAGCTTGAATCAATTCTTTAAGCATCTTTCTGTTATGATTTACAGGGGATATTGAGCAATCAAACCTGTCAAAAGCATAAATCTTTAATAGAAGGGTAATTCAGTTATCTTGTCAGAAATTTTTAATTAGAGAGAAATTCTTAATCTCTGTGATGTTTAGCTGTATTAATCATTCTGCATCTGTGTATCAAATTTTGGCTGCAGGAACAATGTTTTAAGTTAATCTTCAGAGCGACTTTTTTTCTTAAGAATTGAGCTTAGATCTCATTTGCTAGACAGCTACTCAGTGCCTCTTCTGCCCTTGAGTAGAAACTTACTTTTATAAATTATACTAATTGGAAATGCTGAACAAGGTTTTCTGAAAATATGTGCTTATAACCTCAGAGCGTGCATGTGGCTCTGCATGTGCTGGCAGGATAGGGAAGTGGCTCTAACACTTCCAGGTGAGCTCCATAGCACTCCTTAATCATTACTAGGACTAGGAACTAGGGCCTTTAGAGAGCTGATGAATGTGGAAGACTTTCTACAACAACTGTAATGGTCAGAAATGGTAGTGCAATTAAATTGGTTTTTGTCACATGATACATTACCAAAATGAGAATTTTTTTCTCTTTCATTCCAGGAAAAGATTTTAGACATTATTATTGCCAATATATTAGGGGTAAACCTTGATTTAGATGATTTGCACAACAGAAAAGCATATTTTAAAGTTACTAATTTAACCTAAATTACATTATATAGAAGCTACTATTTTTCTTTAGTAAACCAATTGCATAAAGCAAGAAGGACACTTGCATTAAATGGAGGGGGAAAAACAAAACAAAACAAAACAGACATTTCAGGTATTTAAAAAAGCTCACAAGAAAAAAATCCCCAATCTAAGAATGATCTAACCCTGGCCATATATTTATCTATTTCCCACAGTAGTGGTTATTTATTGTAATTGCTGAGTTTCCAGGAAATTGTTAGTCTATTCCTATCTGATATTAAATAACAGATGCATATTTCCTTCTAAATGTTTAAACACGCCTCTTTCAAGTGTCACATTTAATTTAACTGTTATATCTTGCCTCTTTCCAACCACCTTCCAAGAGTTAGGACATGAAAATAACACAAGAATTTACTGCAAATAATTTTTTTTAAAGTATTTTAAATGTTTGATATGCAATCGGGAGGTTTGTGTGTTGGTTTTTTTTTTAAAAAAAAAGGTTTTCATTCTCTGAAGTTTGAAGTTTTCCTCTTCTTGAAGAACACTATCTCGAGGAACAGATGTCCCATGACATTTCTCTTCCAAAATTTGCCATACAAATATTCTTACTTCCTTATGTATTGTAAATCTGCTCCTAGCAGTCATCTACTTGTACTTCACATTTTCCTGAACACACTAGTAAATTGTACCTGTATCAAAAAGTCCATCTGCAGTTAGAGTTCTTGGTTTCATTCCCTTCCCAGATGATCAGAAATATCCATCATGCCTGTATCTCAACCTTTGTCCAAGCCCTTCTTAACTTGATTTGCCAGAATAGAAAGATGGAGGTACATGCCTTGTTCTCAATTGTGTAGGTCTTTGGAGAAGCTGAAAGTATTTCAGGAGTAAAGTTTCTGCCTTTCTCTGGTATCTTTGGCTTAATTTCTTGGCTATAGCCTCTTGATGCAGGATATGTTTATGCAAGCAAACAAAGCTATTTTGGAACATCAAGACAGTCCTTCACCAGCAGAAATTATTTCACTATATCAAATGTAGCTGACACTGCCAACAAAAAATGCCTGATGTGAGTTTTCAAGCAAGTTGCTTGACAAGTGTAATTCCTACAGTCTAGATACATTCAACTAACTATAGTTTGTTCCATTAGCTAATACATGTACAATGCTTCTTGCTTAGGTAGTGCCTGCTGGAGTATTTATGTTTGGGAGGGAATCTTTCCTTTAGATATGAATGTGTACCTTTCTGAGTACAGAGTTACAGCTGAATAAAAATAAGTTTGACAGGCAGGTATCCTCCAGGAACCAATATGCATTGGGTAGAATATGAAGGACTACTAAAACTTAGGACTTGTATCTATCTTTCTCCTTATCTTTTCGTATCTGCTTGGAAACCTTCATATTTCAGTTAACGATTGTTTGCTGCTCAGCTAACTGTTGCATTTCAGATTACTGTTCATCTAAGCAGTAAAAATGTTACTGAAAGGTGACAGTGGGGCCAAGACTGACTTACCTATACTGTCCTATATTATGTCATTACTCCTGACATTAAGCTTTTCAAGAGCCACTGTATTTGTTTGCTGTTCTTGAAGGATTATTACTTGTTTCAGGCAGTCCCATTCAGCATCTGTTTCCAGAAATGGTATCATTTCAGGGTTGTGTCTCAATAGTTCATTATTTAAAAGCTTGCTCAAGCTACTGACTGTACATGGTGTATCTTCAACAAAAGGGATGCCACATTTCCAATTAAGGTCCAGTGTTTACATTTGCAAGATGTATACATTCAGTCTTCATGTCCTGATTGCATCAACTGCCAAGATTTAGCCAGGCTTCTTAGTAATGAGCTGGATTTTGAGAATTTGACTGTCAGAATAATGCTAAAGTCTTGATTAAAGGCATTAGGAAGTGAAGTTCAGCTTCCAAGAAATCTGTGCTGGTGGTCGTTCTGCAGTTAAATGTTTTCATCTAACTTATCTCAGCTCTGCTTGAGGCTAGATTTTTGTCTCCAATCCAACTGATACTATGCTATGCTATAAGCATGGTGTATGAGGCTGTGTTCTACTTATAACCAAATTTTTTCAACATTTCATTTAAATCCAATGGAATATTACTACTAATGTGCTTTTTTGGGGGGAAAGGAAATAATTGTGATATAAGGAAAGGTATGTGTTTCTGCTAGGACTGACCTGTGGAGTTGGTCAATTCAGTTGGCTTCTTAGGCCCTATGGGAAGCTTGTAATAAGGACAAACAACAAAGATGGACCAGAACAATGTGCTTCATAGCCAGTGAGAAGCTGACATAGTAGTGTACTGAACACTAGACTCTGGTTTGATATTTGAACATGTCACTTGAGAGACCTCTAATATGGATTAATGAAACTAAAGGAAACAGGACCTTACAGGTTGCATAGAAATCATTGTTCAGTGACAATTATTGTATTTGATTGACTTGTACTTGTGAGACAAACCATGTCTAATGCAGGTGAATAGGCAGAAGAAAAGTTGGAATAATTTGAAATTCTTTGGGCTATTTCATTTTTTCAGTGCTGAAAACTGAGTATCCAGCTTTCCTAGTCAGTCTTCATTAACTCTTGCTATCGTGATTTCTGTTTTCAGACTGGTTTGCATGCCAAAGTGTGTTTGCTGGTGTAGTAAATGAGGTATGCTTTCAAATTACTTATGATGTAGAAAAAGGGTAAACATGCTCTGTCATTTCTTAAACTGTTCTATTGCATTTTACAAGTAAATCCACAAGTTTTTCTGTTTTAAAAAAAGTTGCCTAAGTACATTAGTTTGTCTGCACCTCATCTAAAAACTAGATCCTAGACATTAAATTTAGGATTTATTTTGCACTAATACATTATTTTCAGAAACCCAAGTCTATGAGCTATGAAGAAATATTAACATATATGAGATACTGTTTAATTGTTGAGAAATTAAGTTGTTCTGTAAGGAAGTAAGAACTGCTTTTCTATCAGTGGTGAAACTAAAAGGCTGGATTCTTAGGAAGTTTGGTCCCATCCATCTCCCAACACTGGGTATCCCAACAGTCCCAGCTTGCTTTCCCTGTTTGGCTATTGAAAGCTATTGCTATGTCTGATTTGGAATTGCATGCATACATATTGATTAAAAAAGCCAGGTGTATATATGGGGATTAGCCAAGTGGCTGTTGATTCTCAGAATAGAAATAAGAACAGGATATTGAACACTCCTTTTCAGTGTGGAGCACTAATACACGTTTCTTTGTTCCATCTGCTCACTGGCTTTCACAGAATTGCTATTTTTATAGTATTTTTTAGATTTCTATTGTTCTACCAATTTTTATTGAAATTGGCCATTTTTTAAAAATTGCAGGACCAGCTAGAGGGCATGATCGCAAAGTTTTCCTTAAGAAACCCTGTAAATAAGGGGTTTATAGACTTATTTTTTTAATAAATTTTATAGATCCCTTATTCTGAAGTTCAGAAGTCTTACAGTAGTGGACTTATATGGCATCTTAGTCATTTAAGTCATGCTTAGGCTGCAAGTTGCTTTATAAAGGCTGTAAAGCTTGTAGTGAAGTTTGGAAGAGGTACAGAACTTCTTTTCTATAGATCATAGACTTGAAACGGGAGGACTGGTATGGACAGAGGTTTGTTACGCTTTCAGTAATAGCAGTGTCACTGTAGCAGTATATAGTATTTGTACATTTTCCTGTTCTGACTGAGAAGTTCAATGGCTCACGAAGACTTAACTTTTTTCCCTTCTAGAGATGGGCCCCAGGTCAGGGCTGAAGCATGTTGAAATAGCTCTTCAGTAAAGTAGCTACTGTATACTGCGAGCGTTCTCTGTAGTGTATTTGCACGGTGGATCAATGGCTTAGATTTTCAGTGTCATCAGTCTGGAAGTTCAACAGCTTTCAAAAGCAATGCATGCACTTACAAAAAGTAACCTAATGGTTGAGTAGAGATTTCAGTAATGGGATCAACAGTGCTGGTGGAAAGCAAAATAACAGGGAAGATATTTTCAAGCTGAAGAAATCCTAGCAAAACAAAACATTAATCAGATAAGGCAGATTCATATAAATACATTACTTGGTTTTTAAATGCAGATATGAATAACTCAATACTAAACATTCAGACTTCATAAATAAATGTGCTAATAGGCACTTGCCAAAATACACTGCAATGCTTTTGCATGCTTTGAAAACACATAACCTTGAAGACATTTATGCATTAGCTAAATAGATGCTTAGCTCTTATACTTGTAATTCCTTTTGTGTGAATACTTGTGATATGGGTCCAGACACTGGCTAGAACACTTGGGGATTTTAGGCACCCGAGACAATATTTAGAACAGAGGTCCTAAACATGGCTAGCAGCAGAAGTATCAAAGAATTACCCCCTGAAATCTAAATTATGATCAATTTGTACACATTTTTTAATACATTCACAGGAATGTAATGTTCCTATTGGTTTTGGTGTACATTATGTTTGTATCCTGTTGCCTTCGGAGGCGTGGCGACCTAGTTCAGGAACGGCACGGCGACCAACCCCAGGCCGCTTGGGCCATCAGCTCACAGACACCAATGTGGTGGATGGCAAATGGTGTTTATTGATAAGTGGCGCGGCCTTATATAGCTTGGGTTTACAACGTCACTTCCGTCTGCTTACGTCATAAGCTAAACGCTATTGGCTATTCGGAGAGGGGCCCTATATTTCATACAGCACGACATCTTCCGGCCGCCAAGCCCTAACTACCTACATTTCCCCTCTCCCTATGCTTAACTAAACAGGCTAAAATAGTAATAATAATAAATATTTCTAAAAAAGAGTACAAATAACAATTTCGCGATAACAAATATAAGGCACACTGGGCAAGTGGTAATTGGGGGGTAACTGGGGGTAACGGAGTGTAACTTGGGATAACTGGGGAAAAACTGGGGGTTTTCCCTAACTACCTACAGTATCCTGTATTCACCTTTGTGGATGGAAAATAATAATAAAACTGTATTAATTTTCTTGGCTAATTGTATACTCTTTCCAAAGCATGAACATGATACAGGCTAGTATGTTTATGTGTGTGTGAAAACAGAATCCTTCTATGGATTTAGTGTGCTATATCAAGAAATCTTCAAACTGCAATATGTATAGGATCCACTTTCCTTATAAGGCACTTACTGATATTATTCTCTTTGAAAATTTTTTGAGTCTCAAATACTGTGTATGAAGGCCTATTACATTCTCCTTCATTACAGCAACATCTCCTTGTGACATTCAAAATTCTTGTCTTTCAAGGATGCTGTTATAATAAGGTCCGGAGTGTTTCTAATAAATTCACAGAGATCAATGAGTAGTTCATGAAACAGCTTCAGTAACTTGTGTGAAGCAGCAGTGCAGCAATACAAAAACCAAGAAAAAGCAGTTGCATAAAAATTAAATGTTGCTTTTCACATGAAATTATAAAAGATTATGCTTCTCTTTTAATCGATGTATGTTATTTCTGTCTTGGAGAGAGATCCTCAACAAATCACTGAAGATTTGGAAATACTGAATTCTACCTTTCTCTTGCTCTGGGATTTCAAGGATTCCCATATTTTGATGAAAATGTGCTGGAAGGAATAGTCATATGATTGTTGAATGCTTGGAGTCAGTTAATACAATACCTCCTGTAACCCTTGACTCTGTGTTGCTAACAATGAAATTTAGGTGACTCCTATGCCAGGTAATTACTCTTTCACTATTTCTGTATATCTGGCTTACATGAATTAAGAACCTGGTGATGATTTAGCAGTGCCCATGTAAATAGATGTCATCATAAGATTCAAGTGGTGTTTTGAAGGACTATATTTTTATACATATACAGGAGCATTCTTAAATTTTAGAAAGGACATGCATTTGTGCTGTTCAATATAACAGTTATTCATTGTTTAATTTTTTTTGTAAAAGACACTCTAAAGTAATTTTATTGACGATAAATGCCTTATAAATAAACAAAGTAGTTTGACACATAATGTACTCCATAAGCATGCGGTCATGAATTATGGCAGTTAAGGATATTGTCATGCCAGCACTGCATGATTAAGTCAGAAGATGATTCTAAATGCACAAACTTTGAACTGTGAGTGTTTATTCTTTAGAAAGCAAATGTTAAATTGAATGCATGGAGATTAACTGCGTAAAAAAATTTTAAAAAGTAATTAGTTTTAATTAGTAACAGCTAAAATTATTCATAGTTAAAACTGCGTGAAAGAACCTTCTTCATACTTTGTCTAGAAAGCTAGTATC
Organism: Falco naumanni; assembly: GCF_017639655.2. Taxonomy (NCBI): domain Eukaryota; kingdom Metazoa; phylum Chordata; class Aves; order Falconiformes; family Falconidae; genus Falco; species Falco naumanni. The sequence continues at coordinate 17,293,315 of NC_054060.1, read as the reverse complement.
AAAAGTGGATATTTACATGAAATAGTGCTGAAATAGAAACACGTCAGAAATTCTTTTCTCACTCATAGTTAAACCCATCTCTGCTGCTCTCTAAAACATCTAAACTGCTCTTGATTTCCAAAGATGGAGTATCACTCTGTTTTACAGTTGCTTTAAGCCAGTTTTGCTCTTTAGAAATCCAGGAAAAAGAAGAATGAGGCTGTGTGGGGTTTTTGTCTACCAGTCTGCATAATCAATAGTTGACACAAAAGGACTAATTGCTCTTAGCATTTAAAAAGAAGTGCTTATTAGCACAAAAGCTGTGTATCCTCTTATTGTAGTTAGTAACTCTACTACTCTGATACTTATCTACAGTCACAATCAGATAAAGAGTTGATTTCAGCCAGGATCTGGGGAACAACTAGGACTATAGGAAGGTGGAAAGAACATTGTTAGAAGTATAATCCAGTCTGTCAAGAAGTCTCTTTTTACTGTTATTGAGGGATTGACCTGATGCCTTTCCATTTTACCCCTATTGTTAATGTTGAAATCAAAATAAACTGAGATTTTATATTTCTTGAAATTCAATTAAATAACACTTAGTTTTTAGTGTGTTGAAGTATTCTGCCTCTTAAAATTCTGTATTTGTGTCTCTTCTGCATTTCCTTCCTTATCTGGGAATCTAGAAGTGTAGTGGATTTATAATGAAAAGCTAATACAATTGTGAGACGTTTTATTTTAAAACAGTGAACAGGAATAGGCATAAACAAAATGTAAAGTGCCTTCCACTGGCTGACTACATAAGATAATACTCCAGACAATTGATTTTGTTGCTTACGCTTATGTATGAAGCAACGTGTTGGCCTGATTCAGCACATATGTATCATGAGGTTATGGAAGAGACTAATTCTACTTGCCAAAGGGGTGTGTGTATGTAAAGCCAGATTAGTGTACACAAGCACAAAAAAAGAGAAAATTAGATTGACTAAAGTGTTTGCCAATTAGGTGAGACTGCTCAAGCTTTCCCGCTGTCATTTATATCTTAGAAATTTACTGCACTTAACGTTTTTTGGAGTCATCTCAATTTTGAAAGCTTTCTGTAGAAAAATTCCTGAAATGTTAATTAGCAATGCAGAAACTTAAGTGCCTTCTACACCCAGTGTTTTCATGTTGCTCCACTAACACACACTGAAGCCTAATTAAATGAATGAGAAGATTCTTGCGAATTTCTGTGATGTTTTGACTGGAGCCCTGTTCCCTGCAGCTTGTGGCAGGGAAGCAGTGTACAGCTTGTTGAAAGTAGGACACTGTGCAAAAGAATGTATGTCATTATCTTGTCTTAAAAACATAATTATAAGTATTGAGATGGCAGAAGCAAGGATGCAGAACCTGGGTATTCTATTTCCTATAGAAGCAAAGTATTTTTTGTGCCCCAAAACTTTATTAAGCACTGACCCTTTGGATCCCTGCTGTGCCATTCCCCAGCTTTCTGCCATCATTTCCAGGTGTCATTTGCTTTATAACTACACAGCAGCTTGTGCTGCCACGACAAGGTGGGGAGCAAAGGGGCAGAAGAAAGAGGTTAAAGGGTGGGACTGTTTGCAGGATTGTTCCAGAAGGTCGAATTGCACAGAAACTCTACTTTCAAATTGCTTTTGCCTACCACTAAATGTCTAAAACCACATTTAGATATCCAGATGGACATTATCTGATAGTTCCCCACTCCCCCAGGATCCCTGAGAAATGTAAATGTACAGCATGTACAAAAATAATCTTGTAGGTTGGAGGCCTAGAAAGACTTCAGTCCCAAATTTATCAGTGTTAATCAAACTCTGATTGGAAGGTATCTGGCCTGCTATTGCAAAGGAAGAAACAGGACTGTAGAACAACAGGACTGTTTCTTCTGTTTATTGAGCTATTGAAAGACAATGAAGTGCTTTTAGTTGAGGGATGTTTTTAAGTTGAGAGCCAGACCTTTTCTGTTGTAAAATGGCATAGTTTCATTTATTTTCAGATGAAGAGCAGTTGGTCTTTATATTTAGGAAAACTTTTCAAAAGATCTGGTTTCATCAATGTTTTCTTTACTGTACCATAGCCCTGTGCGACTGTACTGGTTTTTTTCCTCGCTAAGTTTCTTTACCTTTTCATGTTCTCTGTTGTTGAGCATTTTGCTAGTGTTTCAAACTTCTTCCTTGGGGTTTCAGGGGCTTAGGTTTGGGGGTTTTTCCACCAATTCACTGTGTATTTTTAATGTTTTTTAACTGATCTTTATTTTTCCTCCTGAATTCCTTCTAAAATAATGGTTTGCAGTTCTTTAGAAGCTAAAAAGACAAATGCTTCATATTTTTTCTGTGCTTTTGCTGGTACACAGTATACCTGGTATCCAGTTCCACTGTCTAACGCTGTACTTGATGTGACAACATTGCTACCAGCACATCTAATTCTAATCAGAAAGTTTCTGATCTTTCTCCTTGATATATTGAAAAAAGAGTATATAAATTATTACACATTTTTTTCACAGATGATTTAAGATATCCTGTGACTCACAGGGCTGGGAATGTTTTCCTATGTAGCTACAGCTAACACAACTCTCAATTTGCTCCAGACTTCATCAAATTATTATATAAAAAATCAGAAGCCCTGCTATAGATATCTACGTTATAGAGAATAAACACAGCCTGGTTAGTTCAGGAACATGAAATGGAGAAAGCTCTATTTCTTAACAATAGCTTTTTCAGCAGTGTCCCTGCAAAAGTAGGATTTTTCTCCCCTTCTTTCCTCTTATATTTATTCCTAAAGACTCTTTCCATCAATGTATGATTAAGTCACTCTTTTATCTTGATTTTTGTGAGAACTGCTTTCCTTTATGGCTTCTTTTGGCCTAGAGCTTGTGAACCTTCAGTCTTTGTCAGTATAGAGTGAAGGAATACAAAATTCTCTGCAAATTGCCCCAGTGTATTAGCACTAGAGCTATGTGAACTTTCCAAGTGTGATTTGAAAGGGTTACTTTCAAATCATAACTTCTGTGGGAGATCCAGTTCATATGGGTTCACAGGCCAACCAGTTAAAGGAAAGGTTTCAGGCTGAGCCACCCCCTCCCTTCTCCCTACACGTTTTCCCATGGGTTGGATCTCATTACAAACCCACAGGCAAGGTACAGGGTCAATCACATCATGTTAATTCATACAGGTTGACTGGTTCACTGGGACTGGAAGCTGGATTAAAGGTGAGAAGTTTATCACAGCAACAGAACTCTGATCTTAGAAAAACAAACATCTCTAAAATAGGTCTCTAATTATCATATGAATCAAAACCTTAACTAAAACCAAGATCATTTTAAATAATTGAGGGAATCATACAGGGAATCAATCTTCCCCTGCCAGGAATACTCAGAGGTTGGCTTCACTTCTAACACAACAAGAACTCTGATCTCAAGGAACTATTCCTTTCTGAAACTTGGGTATAATTACGTGAGCTGAAATATAAAATAATGAGTCAGTTCTATATACCTGGGAGAATTACAGTGAGAGACACACAAGGGAAGGAAATATTTTAATGACTTTTCTGGCTGGAGATGAACTCGGCTGAAATGCTTTATCTTTCTAGGGGGAGGGAAAAAAAGTAAAATATCCTCAGCTGAGCAGAAATGACACTAGGCAGCTTTGATCCCATGCATTAATTTTAACTAATCAGGGAAATGTAAGAAGCATGAAATACTTTTCCTGCATGAGCTCTCACAAGGAATACATTTGAAATACATTGAGGATCACGAGTTTTACCATAGTTGGTCTGAAAGCAACCAATGGCATCCCAAATGCTTTTTGCTTCTTTTCTGTTTACTTACTAGCATTGTATTACAATCAGACTGTATTATAAGATTATTGTATTAAAAGTTGTTTTTTTCTCTCTAGACCTAAGTTTGGTTTGTTACCCCTTAGTGGATGTCCATGCAGATTGGTACACCTCCTTTTTCTTTGTGCCTTCACTTAACTAGACTGTCCTCATCAAAAAAAGCAGTTCCATTTGATTTGGATATGTGCTATGCACATGTGAGTTGTCTTTGGCAGCTATGAGGATATTTAAAAAGGGATGTGTGGTATGTGTGCATATGTACTGTACCTAGCATATACAGTACATACTAGCAGCAATTGCACTAGTTTTGAAGGCAATACTGTACAGTAGATTTGAACCTAAAATGGCTGACTAGTTTCTAAATAATCCCCTAGGAAACAGTTTAGTCTAGGCCATTATCTTGATAGTTCATAATTAGGTTCAATAATAAAGCTTGTTTTGCTGACCTAGGTCAGATCATGGCGTCCACCACATCTGTGCGCAGTGACCTTGCTCTGAGAGTGTATTGTTAGAAAATCCATTATTATCATCACATACACTTCGGAGAAGTGGCTGTTTTGTGAATTGATGGTGTGATGTTGCCACTTTAGATAAAAGAATCCATGAATTATTGACTTAATGAGTTAATGTTGCTTGATTTCACAACAAGGTTTTTTTAGTCTGGATGCTATTTACTGAACACATAACACAACGTATGAAGGAAGGCACAGATAATAGTACAGTGTATTTACAACTCTCTTCACTTCTAATAAAGTGAAATGTTAGCTAGGAATTGTTCTGTTTCCTTTAGAAAACCATTAAAACTTAAGTAATTATAAGCAATTCCTGTTTAAACAATTTAACAAATAATGTGTTTATTTGTCACGGATCTCTTCTCCCTTCCTTCTGTTTGGTTTAAGGTCTGTCAACGAGAACGTACTGATTTTTTTAGAACCTAAACATATCTTTGCCCCTATGACTAAGCCTAATGCTGCTATCACATGGAGGTCCAGAAAAGGCTGTTAAAAGTCAATCTATGTCATCCAAAGTTCATCATATTCATTTTTTTTCTTTCAAAGCAGAGTTTTCTGGTAAATTTATGATATTCAGAAAGCTTGAGAATATAAAGTTTTTATTACAGTGTGTAACTTGTGAGAGGAAAGCGAGAAAACATACAGAGCATGTCCTAGAGCAGATATTTTAATAGTATAAGCATCGGGTTTCAAACATGTATGCTCTTTTGATCCCAAGGTGTGAATCCCAGCTCTGTTAACTGCTCACCCTTACAAGATAAAATAAGATCTGTGTGGTGTGTCTTATGGAAAAGTATGTCCTATGGAAATGTAACTCTCACTAAAATTGAAGGGAAACTTTTTTTCATAGAGACCAAGGACTGTAGAATTCAGCTCCACATACAGGTCTTTTGGAGGGGACCATATCAACCAACACCCTCACATTCTTCTGCGACTTACATTAGTTCTTAATTAACTCTATGCAAAACCAAATAACTGCATGGAATTGTCCCAGTAGATATTTATCTGTATCATGCTAGCTATGTATGACCTGAAATATTGTCATGAGAAAACTTGATTCTGGTACTCAGTGGGTTATTTTTACATCTCAGTCTTTGAATAGCAATTGTATCATCCTGTCTACTGTTGCCTCAGCGATCTAAGGAGCTGCCAGAAGGGATTGTGTCACTAGTGGTGAACGAGCTGATGCTTACATATATGCAAAATACACAGTTTAAGGACTGGATCTCATGTTTGCTTTCGTGGTTCTTTGTGTTCAGTTTAATATTTTCTGTGTGCCACAAAGGACTTGGGTCTACCTGGAAAATAGAATGTGTGGGGCTGTAAGTCTGGAAGTACAAATGGCAACGGGGCATTGCCCTTGGCAGTGTGGTTGTGTGTGGGAACCTGGCAAGCAACCATCCTTGGCTTTCTGGAAACTTTTTGGGGTGAATATTCTGTGAACTGCACCCATAGTTGCTAAATCCAGAAACCAATACTATACTACAATCATCTTGTCTATGATCATTGAAACAAAGCAAGCTCCGGGACTGTATCTGTGATAGTACCTAACAAGCATGACCTCTCTAAGCTTGCCTGAGTCACTGAGAAAATCGTCAAGATTTCAAATCTTTTCAAAATGTGTGGCTTGCAAATGGTTAAAAAACCCACCAACTGTCCTGCAGGAATCCAAGGATTAAAAACCTGAGAGTACACACCTGACCAGCTTTGGTCACAAACACACAGCTGGAAGCAACCCTTGAAATTCACTGGAAAGCAAGGGTTTGGACTATCCATACATCATATGTTATTATAACCTAACACTGATTTAACACAGATGATACTTACTAATTGTATTTATTTCAAAGTCAGGAATGATCTGTGTGGAAGTTAACTGCACTACTTCAGACATGGTAAAACATTTTTAATGGAAAAAGGATTTCTTTCCAGTCTTCAGTGTTAGTCTATCAATCTCATTCCTTGATCTTCAGTCTTTTAAAATTCTCTTTAAAAACCTGTCAGTATCACACTAATGTCACATTAGTACACTCTGATTACTACTGTTAAAATGCAAATGGTTAATAATGATTACCTAATTATTTTGAAGTGTCATCATAGTCATTTTGAAATATTGCTAAGAAGAAAGAATAACTAATTTTATTCACTTTCCACAAACCAAAACATAAAGGAGGAGGAAAATGTTAGGGCTTTAAGGAAACTCTCAACCAAGAATCTTCACATCTTTGTGCTTACCAGTTCTGTATTACACAGCTGTTTCGAGGAGATAATTTAGGTAGTTATCTAACTCTTGCAAAAGTGGCTAGATTATTTTGCTCTGTTTAACAGTATCCCTAGTTATATTGGGATTTTTAAAAAAATAATAATTTAATTCCAAGAAGGAAAAGGACAAGATGCAGTATCTGCACAAAGCATGTTTCCTAAGAGATGGTCAAAAGGAAGTACAAGTACCTCAGGTGCTCGTGAAGTGAGCTGCATCAGCAGGGACAGCACATGCAAATTTGCTTTTCCCTCCTCGGGTACTGCCTGGGCTCAGGGCGGCTGCTTTTGCCTGGCAGGTAAGCTCGGCACTGGCCCAGCACCCTGTTCCGCAGGCTCCTGTCTCCTGCTGCATTAGGAGGAGGGAAGGGGTCGGGGCAGACCCTTGCCCATTTGTCATCCTTCCCAAGTGTGTGCTCTTTGTAAACGAAAGAGGGCAATCAATAGGGCAGTAAGGAAGGAGGACAAGAAGCCACACGTATGACTGCGTGGGAAGGTCTGCTTCTTCCCGAGGTCTCACAATTTGCTGGATCACACTAACTTGCCAGTCGTAGATCAGGGAAATGAGACTGGTAGTGTTTTTCTTAGGAGTGTTTGTGAGAGCTTTGGAATACATAAAGGCAGTTTGTTGCTTTATAGTGTCTTATATCCTTCCATCATGGTGCATTCCACAGAGCAGGGAAGGGAGGTGATGGTTTCATTGGTGTTTTTGTTGAACGTTATCTCTGTGTACGGTGGAAGGATGTGCTGCTTAGCCCAAATTCACAATGAGAAATGCCTGCTTTCTGTTGAGGCAGAACACAGACCTTGATTTCAGTAGTTGTCTGTACATACACGTAGCTACTGGAAATGTTGGCAGTGTCTCCTGGTATTTTGTTTATGCCATGGATGAAAAAATATCCAAGGGTGTGACAAACTATGTGGACTTCATCTGTACTTGGAGCCAATTTGATGTGAAAATAAATATATATGAAAATATATAAAGCATATATCCCTGTAGTAGTAGATATATTTTGTGTCTTTTAAGGATCACATATATGTGCACCTTTCTCTTTAATTCCTTTGTAACGACCTTCCTCAGTACTATGAAGTTAGTTTTACAGGTCTTTCAAGGCAGAGAACCTGAATAATTAACTTTAGAACATCTAAGTGTGAGCTGAGAGCCTTCCTGTGCCTCTCAACATTGCAGTTTGGAAATTTGGTATCTTATGATCTACCAGGACTAAAATAAAAAATTTTACATCTATTAAAGCCGATATTGAACAATTAGGGGTGTGTGAATTGTAGCTCTTCCCCATTTATATAAAGTACTTATTTCTAACCTTCAAGTGTTCTGAGATATTGGATTTTAAACTTGTCAGTACTCTAAGAGTGCCCTGAACCTCAGACCAATACATTTTGGGGGAAAAGTCCTCATTTGTAGGAAGGAAGAAAACATTTTTTTTAGCAGGTTATTATCTGAAAAAAATGATGGTTGTCTGCAAGCAGCTGATAGGTTTGGAAGGTTAGAGGTAGTCCTGGCAAAGATGGATTAGTGGGCAGAGTGCAGGTGAGGCGGTCAGAGGTGCTGGAGAAATGCAATTTATCACTTGGTTTTGGAGTTTAGTACATGTATGTCACTGCTGCATATATGGCATGTATAATTCTATGTGAAGGATAATACTGGTTTTAGCCTTGCTGTAAATGGAAGTGGTGTCCTTACTAGTTAGTTGATATGAATTTGTAGAGGGATTGTAATGATATTAACTGGAAACCCTTGCTAGAAGCTCTGACCAAGCAGATCTCTATGCTTTCTTAAAAACGTGTTCCTCTTATTTGCCAGTTTGTGTATTTGCAAAGCTGAATCTTTATACTGAGGTTTGGGTTTTGTTCTTCATTTGTGTTATATATTCTGAAAAAAATCAGTTACTTCATTAGCCACACTTTAAATCAACTCTTTGCTTGTTTCCCTGTTCTAGTGTCCTGCAACTATGTGTACTTCTATTTAGCTACTACATTAGCCATATTCATTTTGGGCTATTCTGTCTTCTAGAAACTTCAAATTCTTATACTAGATTATGTTGAGCATTACTTACTCTCTCTGTAAAAAATATCATTTTAAATTTAGATGCCTCTAGTGAAAGTATTAGTCACTGTAAGCAAAAGTAGCAAAGTCTAGCTCATTGGCTTTACTAGAAGTAAGGATTTTTTAATTTTTTTTTCCCTGCGTTGGTTCAATTGATACCTTCACAGCTAAGATACCTGTTGGGTGTCAAGGAAGGTGTTAAGGGCATCAGATGGTCTTTCTGCTCTTTTCTAATAAAATAATAGTAACTGAGAAATCTGCAACTCTGGCTGTGCTGTTTCTTTGTAGTTTTCTATAGTAAGTGTTCTGCTTTTATAATTGTGGGAAAAATAGTAGATGACTTTCAGAGAGACAGTGTTAATGAGAGCACATCTGCTTTTAAAAAGCATCAATAAATTATTCAAAATACTAAAATGCTTCTTGTTCATTCCTACCTATAACAAAACAGCACGGTGTTTTGTTGCATTTCTCTACTTGTATAACTTTTATGAAAACTGCCTATATTATTTGATGGAAATTGGGATCTAATGTAGTTTGCAGACAGATTAAACTTACACGGTGGTGGAAGCAATAACATGTTTGACAAAAAAAAGCATGTAGTTTGGATATAATTGTGTATGAAGTACAGTCTCTATTTTAATTTAACTGAAATAATTTCTTACATTATATAACATAGGAGACTTTTTCAGCCTACTAGAAGTCACGTTGTTTGGATCTCACAGGTTTCTTATGTTGCTTTTCAGGCAAAGCCTGAAGTCAGACACCTGTCACTCATCCTCAGAAAAGCCTTTTAAGCATCATTTGACAACAGCCGTGCCTTCGCAGGGTATGCTCTATTGGGTATATATTACATCTCACTTACACTATGAAACTATCTTGTAGGGGGCAAATGTGTAGGTAGCTGAGGGTGTGAATTGCAACTTTGCGAGAGCATTAATACAGCTGGTCTATTATTCCAATGGATCACACATGAACAATCTATTACACATTATAAGCAGCGTAATAGAAATCACAATAAAACTTGATAAATTGTTAGGGGGGGAAAAAGCAGTCTAAACTGTCTAAACAAGTTTTCAAAAGGATTTGTCATCTGAGAGAAGATAATACCAAGTGTAATGCACACTTCAGTTCTCAAGTGTAAATCAGAAGCAGCTCTATTCTGGTTTGTTATTTAAGCCAGCACAAGCAAGGGAAGACTGCCTTCTGACTCTTCTGGTAACCAAGTAAATGGCTCCTGACACAGCACTACCAGGAGCCAAATGTGATCACTGTTCCAATTACATTTTGCTCAGATGTGGTCCGTGCCTACCTGTCCCTCCACCTACTCTTCAATGACTGTATTCCTCATCCTTTAGTGAAGCTTTTCTTTTCACAAGAAACTCAACCGTGAGTTCAATCCCGACCACCAGTGAAACACTGAATTGACTCACCATAGTCAGGCTTTACTGTAGAATCCTTTTGCAGATGAAGATGTCAAAAGGCAATCTGTAGTGAGAATGACAGCATGATTAACCAGAATGAGGCCTAAGTCAGAAGTAGCATGGACCACTGGGAAATTAAGGCACCAATTTTCACCGACAAGATTGGCTGTGATAGGGCAGTATATCCTAGCAACAGCAGAAAGCTTAACCTCACCATCACAGCAAAAACTAATTTTGTTGTGTTATCTGTTCCAATATCTTTTAATCAAAAAAGTCTTTAAACAGAAAGTAAATACTCACATGTCACTTTTCCTGGAACTGCTTTCTTCTCTAATTGGGAAATCCCTAATATAGTGAATTAAAGGTTACAGAGGCTTTAACACAATTGTCATTTACCTTACCGTCTTGAAAAAGTGTTGTGGGGAAAGCTCAGAATGTGTCTTTGCAGCTGCAACAGGTTATGTAAAGTTTTAATTGGTAACATGGTTTTAATTGTGCTTAGGATAAAATATGTATCTCAAAATCCATCTTCTAAAAATGCACGTTATAGGTTGGACCCATTATGTAAACACTATTTAGAGAAATTATTAGTGGATAGTAAGGACAACTTTCATAGGAAAGAAGCTGTAGGATTAAACACTATATCTTTACAAAGGGCATATACTTCATATATGGTGGGGAGTATAGCTTGAAAATCCTTTTATTTGAAGGATAATACAGCTGTCTTCAAAGAATGTGTATTAGTTTGCTTTTTTTGCTTAGTAAAAGATTTCACAATCAAATAGTCATTAGTGGTTTACTTTGCATACTTGAAAAAAAGTACTGTAGTAATGTCACGGTCTCAGCTACACAGTTTGCTGTGTTAGCTTTGAGTGACATTCATAAATCTTTGGGCAGGGCTTAAATCATTTTGGGTGAACTTCCATCATCCTAAACTTGGATGGACATAGATTTTCTTCAGTTAGTTATGCAAAATATCTCTACTTTCACAGTGTTTTTTTCTGATGTACGTGTATATGTTTACATGTATATACATAGGTATAATCTGTAAGAGCAGACTCCTCTTCCTTGTCCTGCCAGTTTCAGAGTCAGTTCCGCAATGAGTGCATGAGGCCAGGACTGGAGCAGCAGGTCTGAACCTTATTTGATTTCCTTTGGGCAAGTTCCATATCACAATCTGAAAAGTGGGCAAATTTTCAAGTAGAAGGAGAGTTCTCTGGGGTTATGCTGCAAACCTTTAGAATGTGGTTTGGTTTAGTCTGATTTTCAAGGAGATAAGGCAATGTGTCTTGGTATTTCTGAAAATCAGGCTTTCCGTAGACTTGATATTAAAAAGACTGCCCATGGATTAAACTGGTATGTACATGGTAATATCAATGACACAAACGTTTATTAATGTGTTCATTAATATTTCCAAATTTTGGGCAGACCCCAAGAATATAGTATTTTTAGCACACAATCCAAACATCATAGTTTTGATAGTAGTAGTTGTGGCAAGTCCTATACTGATGAAAAGTAAAGGAGATCTTCCTTTTCAGCCTACCAGTTCTGGAAGATCAGAGCCACCATTTTTTAAATTTTACAAGAAAACAAAATAGAGCCAAAGAAGTATCCCAGTATTGTCCTGTTATATGGGTTGATTTACATGTGGAACATGTATTCCCATTAGCTTCCAGGAAAACTTTGAAAATCTAAATCTGAGTTTGTCATGCTCCGAGCCAGCTGTCCCATACTGATGCAAAAGGGAGGAGGGAAAAGCCAAGAAAACACTTTAATTGATTCATCAATGCACCAAAGTGTGAACAGGCGTGATGAAGTGTAAAGAGGGATATGACACTAGTGTGGCAGAGCTGTCACAGTGGAAAGGATTTCCTGTAAAAGTGATGGCACTTAAATGTTATCTAGGCCTCCTGTCTGAGCTTTTGTATTCCCTGAAAACTTATGTCTTAAGGGAGGTGTCTGACCAACTTGTGAGCAGCCAGGCATCATGCCATCTCAACAGACAAACATACTTAGGCTGTGAAGAACCCCTAGTTGTATCAAGTTTGGGAGTTGTGGGGAGTAAGCAATCTCAGACAGATCCAAACAGTAACCCATCAACAGATATAATCTTGGGGGAGAGGTGGTGATCATTAGCAGTGATTCTATGTGGTATCTTTTTGTTCTGAAGCATCAGTTTAAACAAAGTTTAAATTGGAATCAATATCCTCAGTATTAAAATGATGCCCCCTCCAAGGTATAATGCAGCAGTTTCTAAGCATTGTATATTAGACTATATTTCAGTATGGTAAGGGAAGACTGTGAAGGAGCGGCTATTGCTAGTGAAATATAATTGTAGGAGATGGATTTGAGCCAGAGTATTGTACTGAAGAGTTGTTTCAAAGTTCTCAAAGGGATTTTTACGAAAGAGATTGTAGTGTGCATCTCATCCAAAGAATAGGAAATCAAAGAGGGTGGAAGCCCTTAGAGTCACTCTGAGGTTTTGGCTCTGGATTCATTTGATTAACTGGGTATGAATGTTACTGGATTAATATTGATGCTGCTTACAATAACTAAAATCACTGCTGTGGTTATATTTAGTATGCTAAGCTTGCTTGTAGGGGATTAGGCATGTGAATTACTCTGAAAGGGTTTTGCCACCTTTGGAGAAATAAGGTCGGGAAGGAACCCCTACCATTATGACTTGGGTCATTTGCTTTTGCAACAGAGATGCACCAGTTCCTATCTTGCTCTGGGAAACCAGAGATTCAAATACGGTCTCAAACGAAAAACATTGGCAGAAACACAAACGTAAGCAAGTGTGTATTACTACTACTACAGTTACTCTGCCACTTTGAAAATCACTAGTCAGACTCCATTTGGAATATCTGCAATTCTGCAATGTATTATAGGAAGGACATTGCTGACTGAGCTTGTAAAAGTGCAGTGGAAGGCAAACAAATGCATGATTTAGGGTTTTGAAAGTGTGACTTATAAAGAAAGATTGACCTAACCTGTATTCTGTAAGTTAAAGAAAAAAGATTTGAAGGAGTGAGGAATATTGTTATGGGCAAAAAATACTGAAGTCATCTGGTGATAGATATATGTTCTAGCTCCACACAGATCATATAGCATCACCAAATCAATGGCATGTCTGAGACTAAATTAGACCACTATTAACTGGATTACCATAAGGTGGATGACTGCTGATCCAGGACCCTGTGCTTGGTGCTGTGCCCAGTCAGAAAGCAGGCAGGAGAATGGGAAACTGTGAGGTACCTTGGGCCAGAACAGCAGGCAGTAGCTTAGCACTGACCTAAACTCATTTTATCAAGGGCTTGGCTGTCGTCATAAGGAATGGGATTTAGATGAGACTGATGAAATCACTCTATCTTTCCAGAGGCTCCTGGAAGGCCCAGCCCAACTGAGAGGGACAATGCAGGAAAGGATGTAAGGAATTTTTTTTTAAAAAGACAAAAAGGAGGTGATGGGATGAGATGGAGAGGCAGGAACTGACCTTTAGCGGTGAGAGCCAGCAGATGTGGGGAAAATAAGGTGTGCCTTATAAATGAGAAAGGAAAAAGTGTTTTTTCTTTTATACTTCCAAGAAGATGGAGCCAAACTAAGAGTGTTAGAGGAAGTCAGGCAATATGGAAAATTACCTAGAAGTAAGACCCCAAATAGATACAGTTAGAAAGTATGGTGTTATTTGAGTGTTGCTATGAAGAAGCATAATGCTGCCTAAGAATCTAAGAGTTCAAAGCAATTCATTTGCTTACTGTTTGTACTCCAGCTAAATGGAAAGACAGAGCCTGAACTCATGGGTCTGTATGTTTAGGGCTCTAATTTCTTGTGCAATTGTAAAGACTGGTGCAGCAGGGGAGGACAGGTGTGTCTACCAACCAGCTACACATTTTTTATCTTGAAAGATATGTATGTGATTTGCCATTGCTCCTCTGAGCAAGATTACACAGTGTATTTATTGTGTTGCAGTTCTACATTATCTGTAGTGGGAAAGATTTTGAAACAATTCCATCTATGATTTTTTTGTTCTGTTTCCAGAAATCTACAACAGCATAGATGCTAAATGAGCTTTGAATGATTGGACATTTGCATCAACGTATCACTTTTGATTTTTCTGAAGTTTTAAGGTCTGAAACTTTGTGTATACAGAGACAAATGCTCCTGTCCTGTAACATGGTTGTGAATCCAGTCTTTAAGAATGAGGTTTTGAGATGCCTAAAAACATTTTTTGCTGGTAAAAATTGATTTCCAATCAGTATGGTTTCATATGAAATTGAGTCTTTCACTTCAAGTGAATTTGTACAAAGACCAATTACCATTGATTTCTAAGTTCCAAATTGTACCAAATTTCCTTCAAATACAAACATAGTAAAGACAGTGATAGGGGCATAACCCAGAAATTAGTTTCTCACTCTGTCAGTAGTAAGAAGATAGCTCAGGTTTCCCCCACTGTACAAGGAATTGCTGGTGGAGATACAATTCCTCACCCAGCGGTTTGCTGACAGAAAGCAGGTAGCAATAAGAGACATTGCTAGAAAAAAGCACAAAGACAGGTACTGGGAATGAAAATGGGAGAAGGCAAAATGTGTAAAAGGTCTTTAATTAAAATTTAAGGACTGCTGCTTAAATTAAGATTATTGCTTTGAAGAGGTGAACAGAATTTTGTGGCATGTGAGAGAAGCTGGAATTTCAGGACTTTAAAAGGATACTTGCATTCATCTGAGGAACAAAATCAGTACAGACAATCTAAATAATCTAGCTTTTTCTTGATTTGATATTCATCAGTCTTAGCAATAAAATGGTCCCTTTCCGATAATATCTGAATATTCTACAAACATTAATATCTATCTCTGGGAAGTATTGATATGCTATTTTTCCTTATTTGATGTCTGGAAAAGTGGATGGGAAAATGAAATGGTGTGACCATGATTACAAAAAAAAATGTGATAGATGGTATAGCTTACTCAGACTAATACCCTGTCTCCCTTTACCATCATCTTATGAAAAATGCTGATGTATCATTTTGGGCTAGGGATTTCATGACTGGTAAAGCACAGGTACTGTATTCTGCTTTTTTTGTCATGTGTTTCTATCCATCTGTCAAATGAAACAGACAAGGACCAGCTGGCTTATAGGCAATAAAATTAACATACATCACCAAACTTGGAAAACACTGAGAGAATAAATGGCATTTGTAACTTGAAAACACTTCAGCAGCTAAGGTATGGTTTCAATTCATGAACCCATCGTTCAGTGCAGAATCTGTAACAGCGAGCAAACATCTGAACGTATTTTGGCAAGCAAAAGCACAAAGAGCAAATTGAAAGAAGGTCTATATTGCTAAAAAAGTGCAATATCACGTCAGCTTTTGCCAATGAACTGGCCTATATTAAACTGGTGTTTTGTGTTCTATATTCAGCTGATATTCCTTATACTGCATTAATAAAGGAGATGGTTTGGGTTAATACCCAAATACCCAGGGTCTAAATCTCCTGAAGCTACAAACTGCCCCCAGTCACTCACTACTTCTGCATGGCAGACCTTCATGAGCTGTAGATGCATTGGGGACTGCTTGCCATAATGTGAGTTATGGGACTTCTACTTCTTCCCATGAGAAGAAAGTCTTGCATTGTCCTGGAGAATCCCTGGTCATAGAGCCTTTCCCAGGCAGGTGCGAGCTGACTGAGCCAGGAAGGAGCTGGGATTAATCTGAGCTGCAGGGATCTATGGCAATGGACAAACCAGGCAAATACGGTGATGCAGCTTTTCACATGGTGCCTTGTGCCAGGGACAAGCCAGGCTCTGCTGCTCTAGAATAAAGGATTGGCAAAACCTATGCCACTAAGTTTCTATCCTGGGCTGTCCGTCAGTGCTGGATTCCTTCTGCGTATTTTTTTTTTTTTAATCTACAGTAAGAATTTCATCATTGTTTAACTCAAGATTTGTTAACTATGTCACTGTTTTCTGCAAAGCACAGTTCCTGTAAGGACACTTATTTGTCCTTTTGTTTTTTTGTTTGGGGTGTTTGTTTCTTTTGTGTCACACATTTACACAAAGGGAAAGCATCTACAGCTTTTTAAAAATCTTCAGAAATGTCTCTGCTCTGTGGTCATGAAGAACCCCAATCTGTGAGCTAGAAAACAGGGGACATTTCTTCCCAGTAGGTCAATAAAATGATAGATGGAGTTGAGTAGAACTGCATTAGAGGGCACACACTTCATTCTCTGTAGAAATAGCTGAAAAGACAAGTTTATACTGAAGTGGATAATATTGGACTGTCTTGCAATGCACCAAAATAAACTAGAGAAGATTGCCAGGACTATGCATATTCACTTGCATCAGCCTTCACATCTCTGTGTAATATATATTAGGGTGAGTGGCAGTTTTGGATACAATCTCCAGACGGAAAAAAGTAATGGTAACTGGGTTTTTGTAAATGTAGTACATGTTGGATTTCTGTTTAGATACATCAAAGTCTGATTTTCTTCTCTCTGTGATCGACCGCTCTTGATTTCAGAAGAGTTATTCCTGATTTATACTTGTGGTGAGAAAAGAAGCCCACTTCTGAGACTGATTTTTTTTTTTCCCCTGTTATCCACATGCTGAATGTTGTTGTTGTTCCTGCCAGGTGTTGAATCCCTCTGGGGTTGTCTTAGCTCTCACTGCAGTACCCAGCCCACTGTGAATTCTGAATTTCAATCCTGCCACATTCTGAAGTCCTATGAAAATGTACAAGTGATAGAAGATTAGCAGGCAGGATTTTAATTCAGCAGTTAAATTCTACTTGGTTATAAAACAAAAAAAAATAAATATTGCTGCTGACTTTTCCATACACTGTTTTGAAACTCCTCCGTGTCTCTGCACAAAACAGATTCTATTACAACATGACATCAACAGCAAAGAGAATTTACTTAAAATATTAAGGACTTTTATAAAAAGACTTTTCTCAAGCACAATCAGTACTGAGCAGTGATGAGCTCCATTCTCCAGGGCAGGTTTACAAAAGAACGTAGGCATTTTCAGATGTTAGGGAAAATCCATGGTAGATGGGCACAAATGCCTAAACAGACACCTATCTGGCATCTTAGGCACTTGTGTACCTTCGATTAGTGTGGCTAGTCTACAAGTATATTAACTGAGATAAGGTAAAGAATCATATTTGAAATATGTCAGTATAAATCCTCAATTGAGTATGCTGTATATAAATATTTGTTTAAAGAGTTTAAGATAGCAACATCAACTAAAGTTCCAATTGCAACCTATATATGTATTTTATTAAATATTTCTATTTTAAAATGTCTAAGCCTGAAAACTAAACCCCTAAGCACCAAAAACCTGTAAGTCGTGCTGACCCAGTGAAAAAGTTTGAAAAGTATTCAGTAGCTCTCAGAACTCTTTCATTTCTTGCCCTTAAAGGGCTGCTTTGGCCATTAGAAAGAGCTGCAAATTAAAACAAGTAGATTCTTGTACAACCTCTGAAATGGCAAAAAGTAACCTCAGAAGCTATGGTGGTTAGTAGAGCTGTTTTCACCTTGAGTGGGAACATTACTCCAAAGTAAATTTCAGTTACCACATGCCCTAGGTGTTATATGAAAGCTGCCTACTTTCAGCACAGAGAAGTTGCTGCAGCATCACTGCCCGGGACACAGGATGCAGTGTAAATCCATAACAAAAAGGCAGTCTCTTTCCCAAAGAGCCTCTAGAGCCTCCACAGCACAGTTGATGTGCTGTGAGTTCAAGCTATGAAAAAAGCTCTCAGGTGTTGTAGACATCTTAACTGGCGTTTGCTTCACTTAATGGGCTGACAAATGCTTCAGCTCTTGTGATAATGACTAGAACTGAGAGAGCAAGAGGGTCCTGGGACAGCTGCTGCAATGTGGGATGGGGATCTGCTCGTTCAGTGCGACTCATCCAAGACAGATAAAAATAAGTGGTGGACACAGTCTAAAAACCTCAAGCAGATGGAAGCGTTTGTTGTTCCATTTTACATTTACAGATTGGAAACTGCAGCTCTGCCACTTAAAAGGCAACCAAATGAAAGGGTCTGTTACTGTGCAGCTGTAGACTCACATATAGATACAGGAGTTCCATCTCCATTAAATTTCTCCCCAAGTGTTAAGGGCAATGGAGCTGGGACGGGGGGGGGGGGCAGGGACATTTTGTCTCTTCTGAATTTCTCTGCTCTTTAAAGGTTGTGCATCTTGTCTTGGATAGTGTCTTGAATATGGAGCTTCTTTTCTCTATCACCATTATATTGCAAACATCACCTGTTTCAGGCATTGAGTTAAGGTAATCAAGAATAAAATGTATGAATGTTGGCCAGATTTTCTGTTAGAATAAGCAGGCAGAGTTCCACTGACTTTAATGGTTTCTGACAGTTGTGAATTTGATCCCATACCTTCCTTGAATAATAAGATTTAAAATAACGTGAGTTTAAGGTAGGGCAAGAAGCCCTGGATGAAATATCTTATTGCATTGATTTGTCTCTTATTTTCTGTCCTATGAGAATATCCAAGTTGCAAATAAAGGGTCAAGAAGGACATTTAACAATATATGGTCTATACAGTATTAAAAGACCATCTCACAGTTAATCATATGATTAATTTCTACTAAAAGGCTCCACTAAGTCTGCAATAAAAAGCAGTAATGAGGTTTTTAATAAAATTGAAAAGCTTCTGTGATGCGCACAAAAGGTTTTTTTATATGAAAAGGTAAGAAAAATCAGATGCCTTCCTTTCAGTCCATAGATCACTCCAGTAGCTTTCTCTGTGAGGGCTCTTGGGCTGTGGAATGACAGCTAGCCCTGGCTTGAAATTGTCAAGTAACAGGGCCTGGTTTAGGACCCTTTTTCCTTTTGGAAGGTGTATTTAAAGCATGAGAGGAGGTTCACAAACTGTTTAATGTACTGTTATTAGGTTACTGGCATTTTATGGTAAGAGCTGCTGATCTACAGGAGGGTTGACTCTGAGGTGTATAGGATGGCACTGTAATTGCATAAGAACTGCCTGATTCCTCGGAGACTATGTGGAGGCCCACATTCACATTACAAATGGCAAGCAATAAATCTTACTGCAATGCTACAGTAGCCATTGTTGTAGTGACTTCACACTTATGCTCTGTATTATAAGGATTTTCAGCAAGCACATTAAATTCCACTGAAAAACTCAAGATGCGTGTAAGGGTACCTGCTTTCCTGGGGACTAGAAGGATCAAAAATCTTTGAAAAATGCATAATTGAAGCTGAGTGCCCAGAATAAAGCAGCTGAATACTAATCCACTGGCAAACCATGCTGTAAACTGGTTTTATTTGAGTGCTACAGAAAACCAAAGGGAGCTCACTTACACAGAATCCAAATCATGAGACTGTAGGGAGAGAGACCTCAGCTTGTGAACCTGGCACTCAGTTCTCTGCTCACCAGAGAAGAGAGCAACTGTTGAAAACATCAAGGAGGTCTTGTGTTTTCTGTTGGGGATCCATCCAATAAGGTATTTTAGAGCAGCACGTCCTCGCAATGTGCTGTAGTCACTATTTCAGCTCATAGGAAGCAATTTTTCTGCTAAGTCACATTTGCTGTCTCCCCATTTAGGCTATTAATAGGCTTGACAACACACTTGTAGTCCAGGTGAAGCTTGTTTTGTCTGTTCAGTGGATTTCAGCAGCAGAGTACATTTAATGTGTATGGGTATACATTTTACTAGATTTACCATGTGAATATAGTCACCAGTGGTTAGTCAGTATATAATATTTCTAGGACAGCAGTTATTGTGCTATCTGATTCTTAATGTTCCTTTTCACAGGTAGTTAAGCTTCGTTCTGGATACCTCTTTGTAGGTAATCAAAACAAAAATATATCTGGTTTGTGCCTTTGGCCAGTATTTGCACACAGGCCACAATGTAGAACATATTATCTAAAGTTATCAAAGTCTCCCAGGCTCTAGAAGACCAAGCATTCCTGACTGGAGCAAGCCATTAATTCAGTGGCATGCTGCTTGGCTGTAAATGCAGTAGTGAAAAATCTGCAGAGACTTCCAGTCTGGTCCTTGGGGAGAACCAAAGAAGTAGTCATAAGGCCAATCTGAGAGTCCCACTCATTCTGACTCTGAAATTCTTATGGTTTATGGACATGAAGGACTTGAGGCACTTCTAAAGATTCAAATACTGCTGAAGAATTAGGAATGTTGTGCACAGGAACCAGTTTTCACTATTTGGAATCTTTTCTGATTTTTTTCCTCGGCATAACTTTGAACACTTGAAATGAGGTAGTTGTAGGTTTCTGGCTTTTTAGAAACAGAATGTGCTGTTAATATAAAAAGAAGAATTTCTTCCCTTTTTATAATAAGTCTGTGTAATTTTCTAATTTCACTCATGTAATCTGTCTTTTGTGTAAAGCTGTTGATTTAAAACATCTAATACAGGAATAACTATTTCAAAATTTATTCATTTTCCTTATTAAAAAAAAAAAAAACAGCCAAACCAACAACCATTATTTTGGCCTACCTCTATGCGCAAGAAGTATTTTGGATTTGACCAATCTGTGTGTTTTCTAAGAAAACTCTACACAATTCCAGTTCTAAACCCAAAGATCCTGCTTAAGTTTATAGAGTCTCTTTTAAGGTCAGAACCACAGTTGGAGTTGAAAAGTGTCTTATTTTGTCTTTTGGTAGAAGTTCAGGAGTAATGGAAAGTGGAAAGGTCTTCAGGGAATTCTGTGGTAACTCTTCTTCAAAAAGACCACCAGAATCTGATATCCATTGTCCTGGTTTCAGCTGGGATAGAGTTAACTTTCTTCTTGGTGGCTAGTGCAGCGCTGTGGTTTGAATTTGGTGTGGGAACAGTATGGCTGGGAACTTTGTGGTTTCTCAGGATTTGCCAGCAGAAGAACTGGAGTGGCACAAGAAATTGGGTGGGAACACTAGCCCAAGAGGTATTCCATACCATGGGATGTCATGCTCAGTATATAAACTGGATGCGATTGGCCAGGGTGGCCAGTCGTTGCTCGGAGGCTGGCTGGGCATCAGTCAGTGGGTGGTGAGCTATTGTACTGTGTGTCACTAGTTTCCTTTTATCCCCTCCCTTTGGAATTCGTTCCTCTCCCCTTCTTCCTTTTCATTATAACTATTATTGTTATTATTAATATTGTTCTTTTGGGTTTATTTTATTTCAGTTATTAAATTGTTCTTATCTCTGCCCTTGAGTTTTACATTTCTTTCTGATTCTTCTCCCTACTCCCCTGGGTGAGGAGGGAGGGAGCGAGTGGCTACATAGTACTTAATTACTGGCTGGGGTTAAACGCCAACATTCATGTAGAAAATGTCTTCAGGCAGATTGAGAACCTCTATGAACTTACACACAAAGTTTCTTCCTTTAGTTTACCCTAGACCCTTTTTCCCCTCTTAAAAAAAAAAAAAAAACAAACAAAAAAAAAAAAAAAAAAAAAAAAAACCACCACCAAAAAAAACCAACAAAACAAAACACACCACCGTACAGGCAAGATGAAGAAATGGTAGGTCTACAGAGTTGGGCAACTAGAAGAAAAGCATTGAGACATGCAATTAATAAATAAAGCAGTTTAATAGACCAGCCATATAGTTGCATGTAATTCCAAAGATTTACAATGAAACTAAGCTAAATACTTTTTTAGAAGCAACCAAAGAATTGCAGTCACTGTGTGCAGGTCTCAAAAAGCGCTTATGATTGAATATCAGACAGAAACTGATCTCTGGATTTGTAGTTTTGTTTGCTATTATGGTTTTTACAGCATGCTGAGATAAACTGATGTTTTTGCTAAAGGTATTACATGCCTTGGCAATCTCCTGTGCTGCAGAATCTGGCTTTAAGAAAGTGTTTCTTAAGAGATCTACCCCAACGCACTGACTAAACACCTTTTTAGATTGAGGGCAGACTGGAAGTACTCTATGATCCCTTTTCTGCATTGCTTAATAACAGTAGGACAAATCCCACAGTCCTTATAGAATCATTACTGAAATCATTAGGTGTTTTGTCTGATTAGGGATCGACTCAAAACTGACCAGAGGCTTCGTGACTTTTCCTCATGGGATTCCGAAGGCTGATCAAAGTTAGATTACTAATGCTCTGTGACTTATTCCCTTACAACTAAAATTTAAAGGACACAAAAATAGGCTGAAACAGGAGACAGTCATCAATTCTAAAATATTGGAAAGCATATTAATCTAAGAGGCGCAAGTGGAACATTTACATTATATTTTATTTTCATGTATTTCATACATGAGTAAACATGCACACATTTTCATTCTTATCTTTCTTGTGTCACCATGAGCACATAAGCATGTGAAAAAGTGGAACAGTATTATGTTGTGATACTGATGTTGATGAAATACTAATACTGAAATACATAACAAAACAATCATTGTCACAAAAACATCAGGAATACAGTGCTACACACACCACTTCAAACTATGGAAAAATAGTTCACATGGGTCAAAAATTACAGAAATTTTCCTCTGTGTATATATGTACTCTTTAAATTGTGCTATAAAGGATGTAGGCAGCATGTATGATGAGAGCATTTGTGGGTGAAATCCTTGTCCATTGCTGCCAAAGAGAAAATTTCAATGTGCTGTGGGCATAAAACTTAATTATTTGTTGTTGAATCTGCCCTGCTAATATTAACATTGGCTCCTTTCCCCAAACTACATGAAGATGCAAGCAGTTGGCAGTCCTGGTGACAATATGTAAATTACTCATAGTGAACCTAATCTTGTATAATAAATGCTAATTTGACTCTAAATTTGTTAACAATATTTTAATGTGGTAATTGAGGTCAAGGGAGACTCCAGTTAAATGCTAAGCTATCTATAACTGTCAATGTTAAATAGTACTTAGGTATCCTTGCTGAAAATCAGATATTCAGGTTAACATATATCATTGGTTTTTTGCAGCCAGAAATCAAATGAAGTGTATTAGTCTTGGCAGCATGTAAGTATATTAGTTTATAAATGTGCAGCTGCAACTATCTATAGCTTTTTGGACTTGTTTTGGATTACAACGGACTAGTAATTGCACTTTTTCCTCTTCTGTATATAATTTTGATTAGAAATCAAGTAATAAATACACGCCTAAAGGCTTCTGGAAATTAACTGGCATGTTTGTCTTCTGTCAGCTGATTGGTGAGGTTCAATTTTAGCCAATTTTATTCATGGTTTCACTTACCGTTGCTTCTTTAAAAAGCTTTCCAAACATTGTGATAGACATGCAAGTGATGAACTTCTATAGCAACTACACTGGACTGAAAGGGTTTTGTCTATTAAAATGTTCTAATTTTTCCTGAAGATGTTGGCATTCATCAAAAACATTTAGGTAATTGTGAGTTAGTGTGTGTCCATTCTCTTGTTACAGCTTGGATGTAACTGCAGCAGGTATGGGAGGAATTTTTATGCAATAATTCCTCTCATTTCCCCTTCATTTAGCAGAAAGTAAATGTAAAGGGTCCTACCTTCCCCTTATACCCAGGAGCAAATTTATAATAGGTAATATGAACAGATAATATTATTGTTTATTTTTTTAGAGTCAAGGCTATCTAAAAATGTCTTTTTGAAAATGTGGAAAAGGTTGGGATTTTTGTTTCAGTTGGGTGCATTTTTTGTGAATGTTCCAGCTGAGTATTATTTCAGCCAAAACAGACTTGTGCCAATTTCCTTATCCTAGTTTTGTCCCTTGTCAAATGGTCACTATGTTCAGCATAAGAGAACATCTTCTCCAGTGGAAATCAGCCTCCTTCAGTGCCATTAGTCCCCAGATTTGCAAGGGAAATAATCAGCTGAGTATAGTAGCCTGTGCCCTTACACTACACATGGTAGCATCCAGCAGCTCTGGGACCACCAGTGCAGCCTCCTGCACAATGTGTGTGGAAGAGATTATGTAAAAAAACCAGCACAAGTCCCTCGCTTTCCTTGGTCCCCCATAAGGAGAACAGTTTCCTTATGACAAAAGGCCTGGGAAATCCCCACACATCCCTTTGCACTGACAGGGACTTTCTGTGCACTGTGGGACAAGTTACAGAATTTCTTCACAGCACCCTCAGTGTGAGAAAATGCAGAGCTATCGTATTTTACATGCACAGGTAGCACTCTTTGAAAAAAAGTCCTCAGATATTTCATACTCAGAACGCAGGGAGCTACTGATGAATTGGACTCAAGGCTATGGTGGATTAGAAGAGATGGGTTTAAAATACTACAGAATGGCAAGGAGTTTAGTAATGAAAATAATTTTAAAATAACATATGTGGAAAATGTGGTGGTGATAGTTCATTTGGTCCTAACAGCGCCTGCATGGGACAGACAACAGCTTCTTCAGCACTCCCTGCAGCTGGAGGCCTGTTCTTAGTGGAGGACTGCATCTGTTTAATGCCCTAATAATAATGATTTCCAATAGGTTTAGAGGAATTAGTGTTTATTAAGGTTTGAAATCCTGGATTAAATAATTCCTGTTCAGTTTTGATCCCGAGAAGGAAAGGCAAAAATCTTATTTTATCTGACTCTCTATATGTAAAACATTATCTTCCATTCTGAACACTCAGGACTCATACTTCGTAGATGGCATTATCACATACAATTACCCTGAAACCTATCCCATTTAATCTGGTTGGTTTGGGTTTTGTTTAGCACCTTGTAAACCTTGCGGATCTTACACATCTGCACTGCCTGAATCACCAGATAACAGCTTCAATAAAATCTTCTCTGGTGGAAAGACTTCATGATCAAATTTACAGAACGAGTAAAAAAATTTTTGTACATAATCCTTTCCCTCCTTAATGCTCATACAGGATGACACTACTATAAAGCATGTTTATTCAGTGAATAAAGGTACTGCATGATAAACCAGTTAACAGAAAGCTGATGTTAAATTTAAGCTGATTCTATGATTTCTGCTTCTGCTGATTTCAGGCTCCCATTGCAGGCAGTGGGGATGTTTGTCTGGAGGAAGAAGGGAAAGACTGGGCAAGGACTTTAGGATTCAGCCCCTGGGCTTCAAAATAGATTTAATAAAAACAAGTAATAACCTGCAATACACCATAAACCCTGCAAGGAATAAGGAGAGAGAGAATGTTTGCTGCAAATGACTCTACTTTTCAATACCAGTGTAGTGTGGGCAATTCATAGTTAACATAGTAAACCTAGACAGTCTGATTCAAATTCCATTGAAGTCAGTGCTTGTTACACAGACTTTGAATCAGGTGGTTGGTTTGTGCATTCACTGGTTAGCATAAGGTTCCTAGAATCGCCAGTCATTCTGTGTTACTGTGGCTGTAATTTCACTGATTCCCAAATACATTAAAAATGTAGGTTCACAGATGTTAACTGTTAATTAGTCCTCATCTGCCTGTTTGCAAATTGCACTCCTTCAAGTATTACTATGGCACCTGAACAAAAGATTGTGATGTAATCCGTAGAAGTGGTACTGTCAAAGTCCCCATAAAAATACACCAAGACTGAATGCAGTTTCTTGATTATCACACTTTCATGTCATTTAAGAATAATGTCCTTGTCTTGATTGGGAGCCAGGGGTGACATACAAAAACATTAATAGTAGCTAGGCTAGAGCAGTGCGATGGCACTGAATGCAGGAGCAGTTCAGACACAGAGCATCTTTTGTCTAGTGGTATTTCCTGCTCATCCTCAGGGGAATCCAACCAAACCCTGGACATTCAAACCCAGAAAATTGGTCTGGCCTTGGCTAGACTAATAGAAGTCAAAACTTCAATCAGGCACTTATTAGTTACTTTGTGCACGTGATATAAGGTGCCTTTGTTGGTGGCAAACAAGTGCAATTGCAGCTTGGAATTGACAATGAATTTTTTTGCTATCTTTGACTGCTCAATATAAGGTTAGGATTGGGTCATGTACCAGGGCTTTTACCAAATTAATGCTATCAGGGGAATTAGGCTTAAATGGAATTCTTTCCATCTAAACAATTTCATCCAGTTTTTTCTCTGTGTTTTCTCTTTGTCTGTTGGTGTGAGCATATAAAATAATTCAGACGGGTCAACAAATGAAACAATACATAAAATATGTTTTGAAAGAGGGACAGTGGTGTTTTCATCAGCTCTTGTGCTGCTGCTTCAACCTGAAAGTTCTAAGCAGCTTCTTCTTTTTATCAGTCTTTGAATATGATTTTCCAGCTTGCTTCTTGATAGGAGATCGTAGTTTAAAGTAAATCTAGGATATTTCCCTGAATTTAAAAAAGATTATTTGCAGTTTTATTGAGCCCTAAGCAACATTGTGAAATATTTACCATGAGCAATTCTGTACTGCTATCATGAAAAATTATTCATACACAACTCAGCTAAATGCTACTGCAAAGTTGTAGCCACATAAAGACTGTCTCTTTCTAAGTGATATCTGCAAGAGTGCACCCAAAGCTGCACCCTGTGCACTTGCCTTTCAGGACGATGCTTGATCACATGAAATGATAAAGCTGTTCTTGCCCCAGAGGTTACTCCAGAAGTAGATCATTTCCAGAAATAGGAATGAAAAATACCATATAAGTAATACAAGCATTTAGTGAAGTTCCATGACAGTATCTGACTTCAGATACCCAGATTAGAAGAACAGACAAGTTTGAGCATAGACTTTCTAACTCCATAGTTCATGGACTGATGAATGCAGAGCTTCTATTTGACTGATGACAGTGCTATCAAAAGCAACCTACTGGAGTCATTTAAATCTTCCAAGCTTGTTTATCTCAGGTGGAAGTTATAACTGTTATTCGTGTTTCCACAGCTACCTCTCTGTCATCTGAGCTGAGACTGCCAGGAATCTGCAATATTCAAATGAAAATCAAGTTTGCTCACAATTACATTTATCGCTTTATTAAACTTAGGGTGTGCTTTGTATCTTCCCTTTCTTTTTTCGATAGCAATTACACTGGCAATAGACAAAGATAACTAAGCAACAGTATAAGTGAAGAGTATTTCTAATAGAAAAAGAGAATAATTTTCATTGAATAACATGTCTATATCAGCAACAAGGAGGGAGGTAATGTTATGGAGGCAAATCATATGCTCTGAAAGTTTAAAATGAAAGAAAACTGAAGAACAAAAAGAAGTCTGGGTGATAAGGTTCACAATGTTTTTTCTACAGATATAGCATAAAGCTAGCTTTCAAAGCCAACAATAGATAATAAAAGGTATAAATGCTCTACCAACAGAAGCTCATGTCCTAAATGGCAACATACAGGTTTTCTATAAGTGGTGACATTTCTTCTTTATTATATTAATAACATTTTGCATGTGTTAAATCAATGGACTTTTAATCAGTTAACTTTGATTGTATGTGTGCTTATTTTGATAAATTATTTTAATATACTTTAATGTTAATTATTCAAGTATAGGCTCATAGTCAATGATCTTTAATTTGAAAGGAGTGCTTTCACTGCTGACAAGAATTTAATTAAGTTTTTATATTCTTCATGACTAGGAATGAATTCTTTATTATCCTACCACCTGAATGAATTGTGCATGATTCTGGAAGATAGCTAAGACTTTTCTCTCAAAGTATCTGACAATTAAACCTCATTGAGAAGTTAAAGTACATCTACATACTGGTTGTGGTTTGACAGCAGTTCATAGATTACTAAAAATTTCTGTTAAGATAACAGTGTGTAGTTAATACTCTTCATTAGAATATCATACCACTTGATTATTTTGTTAAATCTTATTTGATATTCTTGGAACAAACAAAACAAAAAAAAGCCAAAGGTTTCTTGCTAACAACATTTATGGCAGCGTCTTCTCCCAGATTGTGTGAAATAATTTTAAAACGCTTTTAGATTATTGCCTTAGAACAAACACTTCTGTATAGATAAATGTGAACATCTGCAACCTAAGAAGTGACAAAATGCTAGAACATGCAGGCAAAGAGTTGGAATCAGTTGTAGGTGATTTCTTTCTAGGTATATTTGCCCAGTGCATACATTAAACTAAGGTGATGCAGCTATTCTTCAACCCACCTTTAAATGCTGAACTTCCTCCATGCATCATACCACAGAAGAGGTAGTGCAGACAGTAGCATGGTCTGTGTTTTCTTATCTCCCTGCATTTATTGCAGACTTTCTCACCCTACTAGTCTCCATTTCTCCGTAGTACAATGATTACTGGTGGGGCCTCATGCAAGTCCTTAATGCTTAGTGCTTTGTGGTTTAGAAAACAGAGATGATCTGCTGGGGTGACACATTGGGTCTTCACTGCAGCTGCAGGTTTGAAGTCTTGTTCTTCCACGTGCTCTGAGGTTCTCATATGCTTCTTGATTGTCATCTGGGAATTCTTCAGGAAAGAAAAGGAAGGGCTGACTTCTCAGACTCCCCCGTGCTTCTGCATATTTCCCTGCAGTCCAGTCTCTAAGTCTTTTTCACAGCCAATTCTTAATATTTCTGCCACTGCCTCTATTATCTGGACCAACCATAGAAGGATCTTCGCTTCTTGTCACTTATCGAAATGGGTTTCATAGAGGCTGTCCTCATCCTGGATATCTATAAGATCCTCAGGGACTAACTGCATTTTTTGTGTTTTGAAGTCCATCAAACTAGGATGCACTGGTTGACTGATTTCTGTTCCCTGTAAGAGCCAGTTTCCTGAAGTATTTCGAAAAGGGTATGTCTTAGAACAAAACCTTCTGTGAAAGAATGCTCAGAGCTGAATATAAATCTGGCATTTAGCAACACAGAGGGCATTAAGCCTATACAGTGAGAAACAGTTGTGTTTAATATTATTTTGTGACATGGGAGTAGAAAAGAAATCATAGAAGAATCTACAGTACCTAATTTTGAGGGTTTGATAGTTTTCCTTAGACATTATTGCCTTCAAGGTTTTGTAGTTTTGTATTTCTGCTGTCTCTTCTTCAAGCAATAGATGAAGTTTATAATCTTTTGTTCATTTTGACCTAAGTCACTGTGCAAAGGAGCTGTACCAAAGATTTACAAGTTTAGGTATTTATTTTGGGCACCTCCACACTGGTGCAGGTGAGATAGGTATATATTTTCGGATGAGAGTGAGGATTATGTCTATTATTGGCTGTTAATTGTGGCAATATTATGCCAGAACCTATAAAACTCTGATATCGGACTCTTTTTGCACGGACACCCCATGGTCTTGATAAAATTTCCAATACCATTATTTTTCACAGTGCTTTTCTGTATTTCCTTCTCTAATTTCTCTTTTGTATGTATCCCAGGAAATATATATGTTTGGATGGGGTTAGTTATGATAATTTGTGCAGATTTATTGACTTTCAAAACATAAAATGGCTTAAAGTGTTGTTTTGAAGTATCAGTAACAGATGTTATCTTGCCATTATCAGAGCTGGCAAAGTATAAAAAGAACCTCTTTTACACTAGTAATAAACTTCTGGGAATTTGTGTTTAACAGCTGTACCTTGAGCAGGCACATTTTAAATGACTTGAAAATTTGCCAATTTGTTTCCATGCACGTAAAAAGGAAAAACATTACCACAGACAACGCAGCTCCAAATGCTTGTCTTGAAATCTAGCGCTATACAGTGTGATCTACAGACATTATATCCAAGTTTGTAATGTTTTCTTCTTTGATAAAACTTGATAAAAGTCAAGTTTCATCCAGTATTGAATTTTTATGATTACTTAGAAATGTCTGAAAGTTTGTTTCAGAATTGCTGCTGACAAGACCTTTTAACTACGGAAGCGCATTAAATTCACTATAATCATAATAAAATTGTTAGATTTATATTATAAAACAACTATGTTACTGCCTGTGAAATACTATGAAAGAAAAAAGGAAATAAAGATTGCCTATCTTAAATAGTAGGAAAACAGTGATTAATCATCCTGTTCATGTAAACAGGGTTATTGTTCTTTTTATAACACGACATCGAGCCAAAAGTATGTGATTGATTTTATAAATCAGTCACTACCCTGTTCATACCATCATTTTTTTTCTTTTAATGCACTCTGCATTAATATCCTGCCTCTGGCTTGTTTCATTGAATTTCTTCCTTGCCAGTAGAAAGTAAGCAGCTATGTATGTTTGAAGGCAGTAAGCACTTCTCTGCAAAACAACTCACTGGAAAAAAAAAAAAAGCAGCAGCAAAACACAAGAGAAGGTAGAATTTTGGGAGCTTCCAGTGGGAATTCAGTGATAAGCACAATAAGTTTGTATTGTGTTTGGAACTGAAGAGTTAGATTTTCTGTTAGGCTTTCAGAAATTGCTCCTGCAATAATAGCTTTACTGCTGTTAAACCTCTCGCATAATATGCAACACCTTTCTGACTCTTTATAAGGATTTCCAATATCTAGCAATGGTAGATAACACTCAAGACTGCATCCTGACCTTCAGCTCTATGACTGACTAGGCCATTTTTTCACTGTCCTTGCGTCCTTGTGAAGCACTAAGCTTTTTCTCAGCCTTTGTTTTTATTCTGATTGCTAACCAGGCAATAATTCAGCTAGCTTCTTACTTGGACGTAGAAACAAGGAATTTCAGCAAGACGTAAAGCCAGAAACTTTGAACTACATTTTGAATTACAGTTTGAATTCTGTTTTATTTGTGTTAAACTATTTATTGACCCCCATGTGCTGGAGCAATCCATAATCCAATTTATAAATTCGTAATAATTATGATAAATAATTAAAGTACAGATTTGTTTGTTGTCACTGGGCCCCTTTACTTAACGTATTTTTTCTTGATCCATTAGTAAAATGTTTTTTCTACTTTATGTCACTGTACCCCTGGTCTTGTAAGAATGAAGATACTGGGAGCATACATTTTAATAGGCGCTGGATCAAGAATATATTGATAAGAGTATCAAATTATTTTCTAGTAGTCTGTAAAGATCTTTTAACTTCTGTTATCTATTGAGACCACCTACTTTGGTCTGTCTTGTACTGTTGATATGGATTGCTATGTTTAAGTTGCTTCTAAAGTTTCTCTGGGAAGTCCTTTTATCCTCACAGTTGTTGGTTTGCATTTGATAACTTCTAATTCTTTCTACCAATATCCAGGGTCTACATCCTAATCACTCTCAACATGACCTCCTAATTCTGGAAGGGACAAGTTGTTGGCTAAGATTTATTTAATTTCTTTTTTCGTGATGAAGTATCTCCATTTAACATCCAGTATCTTTCATAAGTGCATATATTTCAGAATATGTCTCTTTTCCTGCCTCATGTCTTAGATCTCCACTTCTATCCAGCCATGTGTTAATAATATTTGTGGGGTCAGTAATTCAGATTGGTCTTGACAATGGGCCCTTTCAGATGTCCTCATACTGGTCTGTTAAGTCATGATGCCTTGGCTTGATTTGTTGTTGACACTGCAAGAAACATCTGGAATTATACTGAAGTGAACCTGAAGAAATGCAGTATAAAATCATCTTGCAATTCTTCTGTTGTACATTTCTGGAAACACCATGGTAAGTGAATTGCATCAAGAATCTCTTGTTCCATTTTGGTGACAGTATGGTATAGTGTTTATCTATCTGTGTATTTTTAGAATTTCATATTCTTTGTGTCAGGAAATTAGTCTTGTTATCTGTTAAGAAACCTTAATTTCATATTAATTTCAACACATCTGGTTGAAAGATTATGGTGCCTCTGATAGTCTTTTTAATTATTCTGCCTTCAGTTTCTGGGCTTTATTCTATAAGCCTACCAATCTCTGCTCCACGTAAAGTTTATATAAAAGCTATTCTTCCGCCTTTTCTTGTGCAACTTTATACTTCTATTATACCTCTGGATCTTGTGAAAACTATTGATTTTAGAGCAGTGCCTTTCTCACATTGTGCCCTTTCCTACATCTGAGTTTCATACCTTATAGTGCTTCCAAAACCTTAGTCTTGCTCTTAAGACTCATAACTGACTTGGAAATCATTTCAGTACCAACTTGCCTGTGTATGCACCCATTTATTTTTTCTTAGAGTATACAGCACAACACTCATGTGTCTATCCCTCTCCTTATGTTGTAGATCCCTAGGATGTTCTCCCCAGGAAAATATGAGCCTCTTTCTCCATTAGTCCAGCTGCTTCATTGCCAGGGCAGTTGGACAACATCTGGTGTGCGTATGTACATCCAGTGAGACTAAGATGACTGCAGAATCCCAGCTGAGCCAGGAACATTGTTGCCACCTGGAAAAGCCCTTAGACCTTTGTCATTTGCCCAGTATGCGAAATGTCTCTCACTTTCATTGTAGTGCAGTGTACGTGCTCACACTCAGGAAAACTAGCCTATTCCTTCTCTTCAGTTATGTATTGTTTTATTTTATGGGATTATTTAACATCTGCTGGTAAACAGCTTTTACATAGCAAAAGGTGGAAGATGGCATGGTCATGTTGAAGTAGCAGGCAATTTTGGGTTTTTATGTTTGGAATGGAAAAAAGGCCAACAGCTTACTACTAACCACATGATCAGAGTAGTTAAATGGACAGCCACATATTTAAAGCTGTGGCAGTAGATGTGGGGCTGTTTGTTCAGTGCTATCCCATCACAGAATTACACAGCTCGCTGTGGTTGCAGTCTGATAATTATTATTGATTCGCTCTCAGGCTGTCAATCTGGGGACAGCGCTAAAGCAGTCCATGATGGACAGAAAGAGGATTGGACAGCCACCATCCAACGAGGAAACTTCATCTTGAAAATGAACT
Source organism: Falco naumanni (assembly GCF_017639655.2). Taxonomy (NCBI): domain Eukaryota; kingdom Metazoa; phylum Chordata; class Aves; order Falconiformes; family Falconidae; genus Falco; species Falco naumanni. The sequence goes on along the minus strand of NC_054060.1, from coordinate 17,260,579 downwards.
TAGATGAGATGGTGCTAGTGGATAAGGGTAATTGATGATTGTTTCAGAGTCGAAGAAGGGAAAAAGGAGAGATAAAAAATTCCTCTTTGGCATTCATCCTTAGTGTCCTGTGACACTCCAGGGACTGTCTGCAAACTCTATAAAGTTTAAAGTTTCTATTTTCAGTGTTTAGCCAAATATACTGCTCTTGCTATTAGTACTAATTAGCTTAGGGTCACCAGGATCCATGAGAAAGGCAGGACAGTACCTCAGGGAAATAACTTTTCCCAACCCAGACATATTATCTTGATCTACTTTTGAGTTCCTAAACATAAGCAAATCTTAGCACTTTTAGGCTGGTTAAAGCACTTAATACTCAAGATGTAGATATTAGCGCTATGGATCACTATACTAAAGCCTTGTACAAGCAGTGATGAGAGTTATACATTATATTTTAAAGCATCTCTTTATAAATATATAGTATAAATACTAGAGTATTTCTTTATAAATCTGCTCTAATTAACTGTCAACTCGTGAGAGAGTAAACAGTCATAATAGAAGTGCTAGGCAGTGTAAGCTATCCAGATTTTATGATGTGGTTGGCCTTTGTATTTTTAGAACACCATATAAAATGCTTGAGATAGAGCAATGAGTGCCAATGAAATTAAAACCTACCTACACGTCTTGATCTATCCTTTAAGCTGAATTCTGCCCATGCTTTTATTTCAGCACTGATAATGCTTCATGTAATTTCCTTTGCTTTTTTTACTAAGGTAGGTTGAGCTGTTGTGTTTCAGTTGGGGATTATCCTTGTTGGTCATCTTGCATGTATACAGGACCTGGAATCACAAATCTCCTACAAACTCCAGAAATCACAGTGTGTGAATTCAAAAGTGCCAGCTGGAAGGAAGGACTATTAACTTGGCTGCCGGCTGGTAGGGAGTATCTCTGAGCCTCTCCTGAAAAATAAACCTCTGAGCAGAGGGGAGCAAATGCGGGCCCTTCCTTCTTCAGAAACACCAGATTTACTCTGATATAAGTGCTGTGGAAAGAAAACTGGATAAATAAAGATCTTTTGTAGCTCTGATGTCTTCAGCAGGCAGGGAGTGCTCAGACCTTCTCCTCCTCCTTGGCAGGGCAGCAAGGAGGTTGTTTGCAGCCCCAGGATTTGAGGTGAACACTGCTGGCTTGCTCATAGGGGTGACTTCTTACTGGTTCTTGTGTATGAATATTTTCCTTATGTTACCTTTCAACCTAGCAGCTGCTGTATCAATGTAAGTATTTTCCCTAGTATTTCCTTGTCATTTGACTGCTGTAATATTAAACATCAGTTGTAACTGAAAGGGACCATGTATTGGGGAAAATTCACTTGGATTTTCATATAAGCCCCAATCTTAAGTGCCTAAGCTATGAGGCCAATCTTTCAAGATTTTTAGAGAGGAAGAGGTGGACTCCTGCAGAGGACAAGTCTCAGCAAGTGTCTAATTTATGTGAGTTAACTCAATTCCTTGAAGAGCTTTTCTGTCCTCTCACTATGTAATCAGAGATTGTCAGTAAGAGCAGAGATCTTAAGGCAGCTCAGATGAACAGCAAAAGCAACCCTTCCTTTCTGGTGTCTGTCATTGCTTCCAGCTGGTGATATCATCTTCCACAAAACAGTATGGAAGAGTGAAATGCAACCAAGAATGTTCATCTCCCTTCCTGACCCACTCAGTAGACACATGGAATGGCACATCCACACTTACTGGTGGTGGAAGGAAAAAAAGGATTACTGCCAGGGCCACAGGGCTGCCTAAAGGAGTGCCAGCAGAACGGAAGGTGTAAGCTTGGTGAGAAGGATTTATAATCTTCTTTGCAGGTAGCAAGGAAGGTTTATACTCTGGCATATAGGTGGAAAATGGTTAATCCTGCTTTCCTTTGATATTCTTTCTCTTTAGGTGAACTTTCAGATAAAGCAAAATTATATTAAACTTTTCACTCCTGTACTTCAGAAATAGCAGAACCACAATATTTCAAACCTGATAAACATTTGCAGTCAGTCTGGGGCTAATTGTACCAGCCATCAGCTGAGACGAGTAAGTTTATCCTCAAATTTTATGATAGAGCAGATAGAGCTTTGAAATTAAATTGCCTGAATTTATGTGGGGAAAATGAGGACTGTGATGGAAAGGACATCATTCTTTCATTTGTGACTCCAACATTTCCAGGGTTTACCTGGATTGCCTGAAGAATTAGCTAGGGCAGATGATAAGGCAAGATCTTCTGTGTGGCCACTTTTTTCAGGTATCTCGAAGGCTTCTAAATGCAGTTGTTTTCTTAACTTGGCTCCATGATCCCCTACTGTCCACAGTGCAAATTAATGTTTGAATTATTCCTGCTCTTCTGATTAACATCATCTTTGGGAAGTTAATACTGTGGAATGCACAGAGGAACACTGTGTAAAGGTTCTCTCCTATCTAATCCCTTTGCATACTGTCCCTACAAAGGCTAAGGATGAGACCAAGAGAAATTTTCTTGTTTGCATCCAGGGAGAGTCACATAATGCTTGCTCTGGTACAGCACCTTGGTTGCTGTTCAAACCGGCCACGGCTTTACCAGAGTCCCCAGAGCAACAGTCTGAGCCTTCAGCAGCAGGAAAGGGCCTGAGCAGGGTGTGAGAGGAGCCCTGTTCTCACAGCAGACACAGTAATGCCATAGCCCATCACGATCCATGTGTGCAAAGTGAATGTGTTTTCTAAAGAGGATTACCAAAATGTCATATTGGAGTGAACAAATCAAGCCAAGCCTCCCCAAAGACTGACTTCTTTAAAGCTGTCGTAATTAGCAAGCATTTTAGGCAAGATGTAGAGATTATGGTGTTCTTTGTATTTGGATCTTCTATTTCATTGGCCCTAGGTGGTGCAGTTTTACTTCCCTGCTTTGTAGTTAAAGGCAGAGCTAGATGTGGCATTAGCAAGAACATCAGACTGAACACAATGGGACACAACTGAGGTACGAAACAGAGCGTGCCCTCCATGACCAGAGAGGCTGTCCAAATGTTGACAGTTTGTTTACCAGGGGGTTTTAGTATGGGTCAAGGGATATTTTGAACTCTTCCAGGCTGCCCCATTGTGTTTGCATATACAACTGCTTGTACTGAATGGCTATGATGGTCTGTATCTTAGAAGACCCTCTTTTACTCAGATTTGCTGACTTTCATGGTGATGGCAATGTCTGCCTAATCTCCCGTCCTTTCCTGGAAATTGTGAATTGAATAAGGCTGTGTAAGCTGAAGAATTGTTTCTCTGATAAGATTGTGGTTTTTCACTGTTGATATTAATTTGTATCTTTATTATTTATATTAACTAGCTTTCTTGGCTATCCCTACTTGCGGCAACAATAACTGCTAGTCCTGGGTCTGGGCCAAGCTGCGTAAATGCCAGGAGAAAGCAGTCAGCTGTCCACAGACTATTTGTGTGCCACTCAGAAACAGCTTGGATATCACTGTAGGTACTGCAGCCTTGGAAACATTGGCTTCAATTCCTTGTCTTATGACAGGGTTACCTTGTGACACAAGCTATTTGTTTGCAGCCCCCTGTACCAGCCAGGCTGCAACCAAGGAACTGAGCTATTCTCGGGGCACTTCAGGGGGAGGGCTGTGGCTCAGAGAAATGCAGTTCCTCCCATCTTTTTTCTACTGGCCCGCAGAAAGGAGCTGTGGCTCTAGAGATGCTCACTTCTAGGAAATAACATCCCATCTTGTGAGCTTGTCAGCCTGGCTCTGCCCAAGCCTCTCAAATCACTCCTAAAATGAGAGAGGTGAGGGGTCTCTGAGGCCACATGAGGGTTGTGTGCTGTGAGGAGCAGGTACAGGAGGCTAGAGCAACACGTTTTACTCTCCTGCATAGGTTCATAAAGAAGATCATGCTCTGACTTTAGGGGCCGTTTTCTCCATTTATAAGCTGTGACTTGAGGACTTCAGCAGGAGCTAGTCCCATGTCCTGGTAAATTCTTCCGAAGGCAACATAGAGGAGTAGAGGTGAAGGCATGACAATAGCAGTGATGGCTGTACTCCAAATGCCGTGCCAGAGTAGAGGAATAATTGACTGTATTGGCCAAATGACAGGAGATCGCTGTGCTCTGACAGGGAAGCGTATGCCCCTCTCACTCATAACCACTGGAAATGGGAAATGGTGGGTATTCACTGAAACGAGTAATACGAGAAAGAGACTGTTCCATCAGTTCCTTTGAAGAACACCAGTGATTAATGGGTGTCAGCATCAATATTTTCTCCTAGCACAAAGACTGCCTGTGTGCTCTTAGTTGTGAGGGGTACAAGGTTACAAACTGGTGTGTGGGGTGTATTTTCTGGAAACTAGAGGCCTGCAATTGCTGGGAAGAAAGCTGCAGCTGAAAATATTGAATTTCTCTAGATCCCTAAGCAGACCTGCAGGTATAATAATTGATCACAGAACACTGTAGGCTGGTCTGAGATGTGCAGAGATGAGGCAGAAAAAGGCACCATTCCTCAGCTGCCTCGTTCTGCTTCTTGCTCCATCATGCTGTTTGTGTCACATCTGCTGTTCTGGGTTTTTCAAGAATCTCCTATGCCTCTGACCATCATGTGACATCTATTGCCAGATGATGACCGTCACTAGAGGCTCACCTTTGTATCTGTGTGCATATGCATTTTGTTAATACTGTAGTGTTTTAGATGAGTCCTTTGAGACTGAGACACCATTATTCCATTATTTTTCTCTTACAGTACCAATATAGTATTCTGTGCACTCATCGGGAAGCAGGATTTTTTTAGGAATTAGGAAGCATTTTTTCTAAGGCTCGGTGGTCTAAAAGTAATGTTCTGCACTGAGTAGTGTAAAAAGTGTCAAAAGTTTTTTAAGTAGCAGTATTGCTGCTCTCCTAGAACAGGGTAATAATCCAAACTAAGACTCCCATGCCACTGTAGGTATAGAAACCAGTGTGATATTTATTCCTTACGTGTTGCAACTCTGAATAGTCAGATATTCCACAGAAGCGCTGTCTCCTGATTTCTGACCTGATTCAGTATTGGGGGTGGGTACCAGCCTCATGAAAGAAGAGCACAATAATCCTATAAATGGTTGGGACACACTTGTACATCATTTGAATTGAGACTGTGTCAGTCAGCAGGTAAGCAGTTTTGTAATAGAAAAGAAGCTGGTTTGTGGGAGCTACCCTGCAGTCCCACCACTTGGAGCAGGTGTTACGATAAGATAATGGTCTCTTGTAGTAACCCTTGTGAATCACAATCCTTGAGGAAAAAGTAGGGACAAGCCCTTCAAATTGGGTTTCAAAAGCATATAAAGAGTTGACCTTACAGAGGTAGTTCAAGGAATAACCTAATCTTTCTGTCCCATATCCCCCCATGTACAAAAGCTTGCCTGAAATTGAAAGGGGGGGGCAGGGGGGGAGCGAAGCTTGTAAAAGCAATGTTGATACCAAATAAAGAGACTGGTGTCCCCACAAAATCATTTTACAGCCTCTCTCTGCAATCTGCAGAGGATTACAGGTTTGCAGCATGTTTATATCTGGCTAAGACCAAGGAGGGTTTGCTGCAAAATGGTTATCAGTGTAGAATCAAGGCATAAACAACAGCACTGAAGTAAAAAGCCTAATGATTTGAATGAATTGAGTGGGAGAAATGATGTGTCTTAAAGACAATGTTGCTTCAAGAAAATATATTTTCTGCTGTGGTTTTTTTCCCATTATTAAGTTATAGTAAGCTCATATATACTCACAGACTTGCCTTCTGCAAAACTAACATAATTTTAACAATTAAAGATTGAAGTGTGGACTTCTGAGATGATCCCTTATGACCTACACTTTATTAGATTTATGTTACCTTTTGATATGTTCTATTTGCTGGAAGCCCCAGCATCCTATCATTATGATTCAAACAGGCTTTGCTCTCTGCTCACAAATAATTGATGCTCCCTTTGCACAAGGCATAGTTTTCAGCTGATAAGCAGCAGGGTAATTGGCACCTTCACAGGATATTAGGCAGGGGAAAAAAAGCATCACACTTAGCAGACAGGAAGCAGACAGGAGAAGGTAACCAAATAATTGTGGCAGTGTAATCAGGGCTAAATGCTACTTGACAAGCTCTATATGTTTGCACTTCCTGTAGTAAATATTAAGATTTCTATTTATCAGCAGAGGGGTGGAGGGGTGGGAGGGGGGGTGCCTTTGCTACATGAACATTTGTAAGAGAGGTGCATTGTTAGCAGTATCTGTATTGAATATGGTTTATTCATTTAAAGACACCATGCAGTTGTAAACACATCTGTGTGAAGCATCTCTGTGGTCCCATGTTAGCTAGTGGGTGTGACATAATTAACAGCACTGTCATATCAGATAGGTGGCTATGAATAATACTAAATTGCAATGGATTCCTGTGCAGCTGCACGTTACACATTGTGTCTACAGGCTTGCAGCCTTAAAAACAAGAAAAATTAAGTGTATTTGAGGGAGCCAAGAAATGCTTTCAAGTCTAAAGTCTTACTCTGATGCAGATAAAAAGCTTCTTGGCTGCAGTCACTGGCAGTGTCACTGTGTCTATCGAAATATTTTTAGTTTGTTTGACTTTGCAATGCTATTCTGGTACGACTTTTGTGGTGTCCAGCAGCTAATAGCTATACATTTATTTTGAAATTATCCTTTCAAGTTCAGCCATGTACCTGTTAAGACTAAAACCGTCGAACAAATGAGTCATATCAAATGTGCAATCTCATCAAATTTAGCTTCTTGAGCTGTGGCTGGTATTTTTAACAAGTGTGGCATTTCTCACCGGTAATTGCTTTTTCTTTATTTTCTTTGTATAGATTATGGACTTCATAGTAAATGTATTGGTGCATCTTTAATCTTGCGAGTCACTCAGATACTACACTGAGTGCACTGGAAATGTGTATAAATAGAAAGGTTAAAAATAAGTGTAACTATGTAATGCCATGCAGTATTTCTAGCAAAAATATTTGTTTACTAAGATCTACTTTTATTAGCCGCTACTTACAACTTCCTTATATGCTGTGTGAGTGTGTAAGGGGAGGTGAAGGTTCTATTAACAAAATAATTTGGTGATGAACTAGATTCTATTTTCCCTACATAGACCAATTCCTAACCTTTAATAGTTATTAAAATACCCTTTTAAATGTCTACAGAGCACCAATATATATGTATGAGGTTTAATTATTACTATAGGGTTACAAAGGCTGTGATGGTGTATTTTATTAGATAAGAATAAGGAGTGTCAGTGGAAATAAGACCTATCACATTATAGAACAGCTCATTCCCAAGACAAGCACTTGTGTCTGTCCTGATGATGGTGTTGCTGTATTTGTTTTCCAATTACATCTTGAGTGAACTCAATAGAGCACAAGGCATGATGGGAGAAATCGCCTTTCACTGCAATTACTCTTCGTGGTCTGCCCAGAAACAGGGGAAGAAACATTCTTACTTACTTTACCATCCTTACCTGATTTCCGAGTACATTCCTCAGTACTTGCACATAAACGTGAACCTGCAGCAAAAGGAGCCACTAGCAGAGCTCTCTCTGGTTTGGTCCTGTTTCTCACTTGCATGCACAACAGTTACACCAGAGAAGAGGATTGATTTCTCCAACCAATTATGCTTAAACATGCTAAGCTTGTTATTGAGCTACATTGTTGTTATGTAGAACACTGTGCTTATGTGGTACAGCACTTTCCACTGATACTAATTATTAAATGAGTTCTTGCTGTCTTCACAACGCACAGATGGTGACAGTCTAGGTCTGAGTAACACACATAGGGAGGCAGTGTGTGGTAACTCTTCATATAGCCTATAGTTTGGGTAGTTATGGCTCTGTGTGTCTCACTGTAGTACTTGTCAGAATTAATATTTTAAGAGCTCATAAATTTGTTAGAATATCAAACTTCACTGAGTTTTCTTCTATGGATGTAACATCTCCAGAAATAACAATCTGTTTTGAATCAGAAAGCAAACATTCGATTTTTCTCTTCTGGGCAGAAATATAAATACCAGTTTTGTTGGAGAATACTCTCAGTTCCATCTTCAATATTAAGACAATTAAGTTTTTTTCCAGAGTTGTGGAGTGTCTACTATAATTATAGAACCTTCTGTTCCATTTCTAAAGCTTTATTTAACCACTTCATTGTCTTGGCCTCTTATGACATGTCATATATGGACTATTGGCATATGTGTTTGTTTATGTGTGCAGAAGCCTTACTTGCTAGCAGTTTGCAGCATTCCCTAGGTACTACATTGTACTGTCATTACTCTCGTGCTACTCAACAACCCAGCTGCTGAAAAACAATATTTCTGCAGCTCTGATTTCACAGACTAAACTAATACCAGCCCACGGAAAGCCTTGCTGCTGTAGATCACCAGGCCACTGCATGAGGATCCGGAGCTGAGCTCCTGTTGCAACTGCATGCATGGTTCACTGTGGTCTGCCCCTCCAGCCCCTGCTGTTATCCCCACTGTGCTCTGAGGAATATGAGGCTCCTCTAATACTCCTTGAATATCCTTGGAGTCTGAAGGGGTTACCATAGCATTTAGAGAAATTAATCCAGGAAGGGGTTATCTCAATACGCTCTACTCTTCAGGAGGAACAGTCTATTACTTAGTGCTTAGTCTGTCTTTCTCCTGTGTCTCTGCTTGACAAAAGTAAAGCGTACACAGAAAGAAAAAAAGTTTTAGCATCTACTTTGATGGGCAATCCTGCCACACAAGGCAGAGCACCTCCCCTTCAGCTGGAAAAGGATGGAGGAAACAAAGCATGCAAGTCATCAGATCCAGAATGAGACCAGTTTCCCTCAGTCTGTGCAGCCACAACTTATCTGTTGCTACCACTGGTAGAGTAACACCAGGCTGAATATGTGCACTGTTGTCTTCTCTGTCTTGTTGAATTGACCATTTGGAAAGAGAAACACAGCCATGGGGGTTGCACCTAGATTTTTGCCTCTAATTTGCAGCATGTTGATGCCTGTGGCGAGCTGAGAAATACCTTCTAAAATATATGCTCTCATGTGTTAAATTATGAGGAGGACTTAAAACACAGCCCTGTGGTGTTGGTCCTTGCCACAGATGTAACTCTATATTAAGAGACTGTGCTAATAAAGGAAATATTACTTTTCCTCACACAGGACATTAACCCTGCATTGCTCAGACAAATAAAACCATAAATTAAGGTGTAATTTTAGTTATAACAAGAAACATACCCTAGCCTAAGGAAGAAAAATCTACTTCAGGCACCATCACAGCATTTGCCTTGGACAGCTGAGATTGAAGTTACAGCCCGTAGTAGTGTCCAGCCTTGTAGCACTCCCCATGGCCATGGGCACAGCAGGGGCCTCTTGCCTTGAGGTATCAAGGGCTACAGGACCCCCAGCTCTAGAGAATCCTTGTGCTTTGGTCATCCTTTTCCTGCCGCGGCTGCTGTTTGAGGCAGTCTTTTGCAGTATTTCTCTATTGCTGGCAGGAATCCTAGTCAAGATATATATTGTGGCTATACTGCACGAGCAGCCTCCTAATCCAGTAAAAGTGACAGACTACTTAACAGTTTTTACAGACATTCATTCATATGTCGTGCTTTTTTTTCCCCCTACATCCTGAGTGTAAATTAGGATGATACTTTCAATGCCAGGATGACAATTTGGCATCCTTGATATGATGTGCATTATTGGAACAAGGGAAGGCAGAGCCGGCCTGTTTAGATCAAGAGAATACTTAAAAGGATATTTACTGTTCTTCCAAAGTCATCATTAAGCTCAACTAGTATTTGTTAAGTTGTTTGAGGTTTTTAGGTGAGTACTATGTTATTTACTTACTATTACTATTTATATGGTAATGAAAGGAGGGCTGATCTTGTGGTTGAATCAGAAGCTGTAGAATCAGGAGATGTGGCTCTATGTCACAACTCTGCCAAACTTTTTTTTTTTCTTTTTGGTGACAAGTTATTTAATCTCAGTGTCTCAGTTCTCCAGCTATAAAATGGGAATAATAACGGTGCCTTGTTCCCAGGTTTTGCTTGTCTTATTATCGATAACTGCATTCTCTTTGGGGGTTAGACTTTCCCTTGCTTAAAGGCTTAACACAAAGAGATCCTAATCTCAGCTACTTTAATACAAATAACAGCTACAAAAAATAGTGCTATTACTACCTGGGCATCAGCATGACTTGTGACATCAATATAATGCTGACAAGCTCCTTACCTCTCAGGATTTGCTTTGCCCATCTCTGCTCCTAATCCTAATGCATTCAGTCCTGCTGGTGTGGAAAAACATCTTCATGGTTAATACTCCTCCCTCATGAAAGGAACATTACTCTAGTTTTCTGCCTATCTCTGCTTGTCAGGATGAGCTGCTGGCATTATATCCTGCATACATCATTGCTTAGTTGTTATACTCAAGGAAGCCATTAGTTAGTCCTGGTATTTATTTCTCTGTGTGTCCTTTTATAGAGGTTCACTTCTTTTGAAAAGAGCAACCACCTCCTCTCACTTTTAAGCTTTTGCTGCAACACCTTTTAATGTGGCACAATACTACCAGCTCCTCTTCCTTCTCCCCTTTCACTAGTCAGCTTTAGTAGGTTTGCACAGGCCTTTCCTCTAACAGTAGAATGAAAATAGCAAAAATATCAGCATTGAGCTTATCTGTTTTTTCAGGGCAGAGCTCTTGGAGCTCTCAGTTGAGAAGACTGCAAGATCTTCCTTGGATGTTCTTGAGGATCATATTGCCCTATAATCAGCCTCAAAAATGCCACCACCATCTCCAGGTAACTGGGCACCAGAAGTGGAGCCAGGCCTCTGGATAGTTACCCCGTTTGCAAACCTGCTCTCATTTCTGGACTGGACACCCAAAGGATTTCAGGTCTATTTCAGGGGTCCTCAAACTTTTTAACCAGGGGGCCTGTGCGCGGATGAAGTGGCAGGGAGTCATCTGTGGCTGCTTGGTTTCCCCCCCCCCAACCCCTGGCGGGCGGGGGGGGCTGGTCTATTTGGTCTAGAGCATCCTCTGTGGGCAATGTGTATCCTGCCCTAATACAGTGACGCAGACTGTAGTAATCAGGTCTATTAACAGGCTAGTTCTCTGCTAATCCTTGTTAGCAAGAGAATGAAACACATATTTATTCAGGAGTGGATTTTTCTAGCAAGGCTAGTGAGCTAAATGACAGTGAAGTCCACCTCTCTATTACAGAGTCTTAAAAGATCTAAAATAATAGAAATGAAAGCTACCATTAAAGAAAATTTAGGGCCAGGTTAAATGCTTTTATGATGGGTAGAACTATCATAAATTAAAGTATTTCATAGTGTTTATTACAGTTTCAGCCAAAGGAAATAATAAATGCAATGACTGGCTGATTAAAAAATATCCCATTGGCTAAATTATTAGTGGGCAGTGACCCTAATTAACAGGGTAATAAACCTGAAGATTTGCTTATGATGCAGCTGTTGAGACACCACATGCTCCAAGGTAGAGTTTGCCCTGAAAATGAGAAGGAGCCCAAGGTTCCTGGAAGAAACAAACCAAACAAAAAATTGGTTGATGAGAGTCCCTGGGTTACTGGAACTGACACTACATTGTAGGTTGCAGACCATAATTGTCCAGTAAATTTATGGCTTGGGTAATAAGAAAAGGCTAAAACATAGTTCTCGCATAACATGCCAAGCAAAGTTCATATCCAAGCACAGGTTCACTTGGTGTTCCGGAAATAAGACTGACTTCTCCTATTTTCTTCATTCCATCTTGCAATTAAGCAGATGAGTAAACATGAAGTCTTAATTGTTGACTCAATAAAATACCTACTGTAAGGTATTTTTGAAGGTGAAGGAAAGAAACAACTGTAATAACACAATTCAGTGGATCTGATCTGCTTTGCACTCAGTCTCCCCTATTTGCAATGTCTCCCTTACAATCTCCTTTTTTCCTGTCATTTACTTGTCTAGGTCTTTTTTTTTAGTTCATAATCTGATCTAGGTCATCATTGCATGGTTTGTGCAATGCCTAGAATGACTTGACCTGATCCTGATTAATGTCATCTTCAGGGTTTTTTCAGTAACTCATCCTGAAAAACTCAGAGAAATCTTAAGTTTCCCTGCTTCTCTGATAAGCTATAAACATAAGAGCTGGGAATTTTAGAAGAGCTCAAAAGCAGTCTCTGAATGTGGTGGTGAATTTTATCTTTGGAAATAATGGCAAATTTTAAATATGAATTATTTGTGCAGGTTTATAGATTTAAGTAAGGGATGGTTAATTTAATCATGCTTACGCGTCCAGCTATCTGATTTGCATGTTTAATCTGGTCATCAAATGTCTAAGGGCTATAAAGTACTCCTGTACTTACTCTGGGTACAAAACTGATAGATAAAATTAAGGTCATTTTCCAACATCAGGCCTAATTATGTGCAGGGTGGCCTTCAGGCAGCAAAATTAATCTTGTACATTCAGTGGGGCAAAATGAAGAGCACCAAAGCAGAGGTCCACCTCATTGCTTAAATGATTTGTTTCACCACAAAATAATGTAAAAATAGGAAATTCCCCAGTTCTCTTTGCCTTCTCAGCTGCTCAGAGAAAAACCAGTTCTCAGACAAACCTGCTATGTGGATAGCTATATGTTTTTAAAGTTTTTTAGCTTTTTTTTTTTTAATTCTTCCTGTTTGAAAACAATGGGGGAAAATAAAGACTTTTTAATTTGATCATTGTTTGCAGTTAGGAATGGAGTGATCCCCTATGTCTCTGGGGCCTGAAGCAAATTCCACTGGTGCTTTTGGGAGTTTCCTAACTGCTTGTGAGTTGTTTTGGAATCAGCTATCAGTGGCCTAAAATGAAAGCACAAAGTTCATTGAAATTGAAAACACATAGCCAAAAGTTAGGCTTGGGGACAGAAATTTACAATTTTACTGTTTTTCACAAATTTACAGATAAATGTAGAGGGTTTTAAGGCAAACTCCTTGGAATATGGGTGGTACTTTGTCTGTAATCACACAGTGGTTTTCCCCACAAATATACCCTATCAAAAAAGATCAAAGGCAAACCGATATTTTCATTGTACCCTTTCCTTGGCAAAAATCCCTGCTTCCCATAATGCTATCTGACATTGCTTGTCCTGTGAAATTTTTACTGCTACTGTGATTATTCAAAGGCATTGCCATAAAATATACATGAATTATGGTCAGCAGTCACCCTTAGTATTTGGGCCTGTGATCAAACATGAAGACTGTGTGTAATACATTTTATTGGTTTCGGGACCTTGCATAAGAGGAGGGGTGTCCCTGCTGCATCCTCCGTTAACAACACTGGCACGGCTGGAATCTTATAGTGTATTTCCCACCCCGGTAGCTAAGACTCTGCTTCCTGCTAAAATTTAGAGACAACAGAGCATCATCTTCTCCACCATCTGTGTGCATATGTGTAAGTAAGTATAAAAATGTTTGCAAAGCTTTCATGCACTTCCTCCCTCTGCTACCTCCTTCCCCAGTGATTCAGTCACTTCATATTGTAATACTTTGTTGACTATTGATTTTTGGTTAAGGTTGGAGCCCAGTACAACTGTATGAGCATTCGTTGGCTTTAATTTGATGTTATGCTGCTGCCTTCCATTCCATATTGACAGGCATCCTCTTATTTTCAGATTGGTGTCCATTCACTGATGAACGCGCACTAGGGGGATCATGACCTTTTCTCTTATCTGGACAGCTCTTGGCTTCATGAACATTTTTTGCTGCAGGGTGTTATTAACAACAGGGTGATAGAACAAAGAAATGAAGCAATGGGAAGCACATCAATGTATGAAATTTGCTTTATTAGGATTCCCCTGAGGCCAGAGCAGTCCCTAATTACAGAGGTGTTACATCCCTTCTTGGGATAACAAACTATATTTTTAGCAGTAATGAGAGCATGATTTTGAAATCACTGTGTGGTCATCCTCCCACTGTACAGATGCTTGTTAATTCACATTTTCCCAGATACTGATTTTGAGAGAAACATACAACAAAAGAAAAGCTAAACATCTGTGAAATTACCTACTACCAACTGAACAAAGCATCATGCATTTCATTATACATATTTTGAATTTTGAGCTTTCCTGCCATTCTGTTTCACTATGTAGGAATGCAGTGTAATTTGTAAAATAATCCAGTTTGTTAATATGCTTATGCAGAGACAAGGCCACAATGTATTAGTGAAGTGAGTCTGAGTCTGGATGCTCTGTTTAAATAAATACTGGGAAGTGTTATTGGTTATACAGATCTTGTCTGAGTATGCCTGGGAGATGAGCTGGCATACTGAATTCCCATGAATAAGCCTTGGTTGATAATTCCCAGATTCTTCATTCCATCTTGATGTGAATACCCTATTTTAATCTTCTTTGGTCTGCCTGCTCCCAGACTTCTGAGACAGACCAAAGGTAAAATGAAAAGCAACCAAAATACGTTTATTCTTCATACACATGCTTGTTATAACCCATACAGCTCTCTAAGATAGTGTGAGCTCAGCAGAGCTTATCTTAGCCTGCACAAGCTGGACATGCTCCCAATACAGAGGGGAGACTAAGAAGCCCCATTGCAGGATGTGTAACCTGCTGATCACCCAAATAAGCGGCCCCTGTGCCACTGCCACAGCTTCTGACCTCTCATCAGATGTGTCTGGCAGATTGGCTTTACTCAAGATTCTTGGTTTACAGATCTAAAAACAAATGCAGGCAATCAAAAACAAACAAACCTCCCCACCCCACCCAAAACACAGGAGTCAACATTAGCAATTCAACTATATAAGTACTCCTTGAAGCTTTCTAGTTGCACTCTTCTTTTCAGTTCTGAATTGCTCCTTCCTCCTTGCTTTGTGTTAGGCAGCACTGTGTGTAATATGGTGGTGGTGGGTTTTAACTGAATGGGCTGTGACCAGCTCCACCATCTTCGGTGGGTTATGGAGCAGTTTAACATCGGTGTATCCCATTGCCCTCTGTTGGACTGACCCAGCACTACTCTCTTTCTGGGTCAAACCACTTTGGCTGTTGGTGAAGAGCAGCTCCTTGTGGGGCAAATTTCAGGGCTAGATGGGCACACCACGTGGTAAAATTACAGCTCTGGTTTAATCTGATTTTAGAGCTATTCCTTTGTTTAAAATTGAAAAAAAAAAAAAAAAAAAAAAAAAAAAATCTTGTAGCCTTTAATCTTCTAGATCTTTTAAAGTTCTTCGTTACCTCATGATTTACTGAAATACTCCACTTTCCTGCCACTGCCTCTTTCATTTGCTGTTTATTAGCAAAGTTAAGCAAGCAAACAAACAAACCACACAAAAAAACCTTGCACTGATGAAAAGTTTAGAAGTGTTCTTAACTGCATTGTAAATTGAGGATTATACTGTGTCTTCTTCAGCCCATAAATGCTTTTTCTCAATAATAAACAGATCATAAAGGATGGAAGTGCTCCCATGTGTCTCAAAACTTTGATGGTAATGCTGGTCACTGCTTTGTAAAAATAACCAAACATTATTCTGGCCAGAGAAGGGGAGAGAATAATTTTTGGAGCCTGATAAGTAGAATCCTCAGCTAAGTTAAGGGATGGGAATTCCTCTGCCTGACTTAATGTGTGTTTAGTTATACAAGAGAAAAAAGCTTTGAAAGGTGCGATCACAGTTCACCTCACTTCAGAAGGCCCTGGGAGAACAGGCTGAGCTGCTGTCCTGCGAAGTGAGGAGGACAAGCCCTTGTCCTTGCCCTGGAGCAGCCCCAGGGACTGGTCCCTGGGCTCTAGCCCTACGGCGCTGCCTTCACCCAGCTCCCTGGTGAGCTGCCTCTGTGTTGCCATCACACCTCCCTTGCTGCTTAGGACAGGTTTCTTTTTTCCAAAGTACTTTTTTGTTCAAAATGCCAGGAAATGAAAGAAAAGTTTTGCTCAGCCAGAAATTTTTGAAAACATGAGAAAAAGATGCAAAATCTTGGTACTGGTTTATGTTAGATTATTCAACTTACTCAATGTCAGAGAGGGATGCACATATGCAAGCATTGTTCTGTGCTCTTTATCCTTTTTAAGGACTGTGGTATTTTGTTATATGTGCTGTGCACTTGACCACTCAGGATTGCATTACAGGCATTTCCCTCACTCTGACAATAATTCAGTCAGCCAAATACAAATCAAAGGAAACACTTAAGTGGCTCATTCCCTTTTAAAAGAAAAATGATACCAATAAAAATATTTGGCTTTAGCCCTCTTCTGCCCCAGAAGCTCCTTTTAGTCTCCTTTGCCTCTCCCCAGATAGTTGTTTATTCAATATTAAGCTCCCCTTTCCCAGAAGACTGAAGCATCCACATTCACACTTCACCAGCAGCATTGTGATTCAGTAATGAGGATGAAATGCTTTTGGGATCCTGTGCACATTGAAAGGCTCAAGCTAACCAAGCTACTTGGTAAGAAGATGACTTTGTTCAGCCAAGAAATATCTCTTTACTGGGCTCCTAAAGCCCACCCTAACTACTAGAGAGAGTGCTAATTGAAAGAAGAGGGTGTAATTGCATGAGACAAGTAATTTTTATTGAGTAATTTTTCAGCGTTAGGTGGGCAGAAATAGCAGAGCCTCCTATTAGTGTTAAGGAAAGATGCACAGCTGAATCCCAGAACCTGATAATGAAAGTTTTCCTCTTCATTGTAACAGTGAAAACACATGAAATGCCTCTGCAGTTAAATTACAATTAAATGCTTTCCTTTTTCAGATGGCTGACAGATTTATAGAGGGTTTTTCCCTCAAGTAGGCATTTTTGCGCTCAGAACTGGCATCCTTCAAAGTAGGGAGAGAAAACCTTACATACTCATGTGCTGGAAAAGAGCCTTAGGTGGCTGATCTTTCAGATAAAGAAGTGGTTCTAGCACTAAAAGGGAAGGAGGCAGAGGATGTACAGCATCTTCTGCTGTACTATACCTGTATTGTGTCATGAAAGGAAAATGGAGAAAGCAAGGGGAAGATAGCTTCACCATCAGATGGTGTCTTCTGTTTTGGGGGGATAGTCTGACTTAAAAGTAAAATCTGGAGGCCTTTGTGTTTAAAACCATTTGGTAGCAAGATTATATTGAAGCCAAGGGTATGTTCAAATCTATAATCTATTTTACTGTAATTCAGTACAGCTTATTAAAGCAACAATGTCTAAGATAGCAGGCTCAAAATTTTATCTTACAATGCTATAAGACATTTACATTGTCTCCTAGTAACCACACAAACATGGGAAGCTTCCCCTTTCTAATGTAATAGTTAACTCAAACATCACGGGTATATTTGACTTTGAGGGTTCAGGTCTGCATTTCATGAAACAAAGCCCTTGTAAACACAAGAGACTATTGCCCTGCCCTGTTTTGACAGTGGGCACTCAGCACAGGCAAAGAGCTGAAAAGAATACCTTGTCCTTTTCTGAGTGCTGGCAACGCATGCAGCGTGGACCCCGGTGCAGGAGGAGAGGTGCTAGCTTTCCCAAGGAGTTCATAACGTACATAGGCGGAGGGGACCAGGCAGGACACTTCTTGGAATCTGACCACAATAACATCATGGGCCAGCAAGACTTCTGGAGCACAGAAATGCTATGTCTCCACACACACACACTGGCAGAGCGTGTCAAGTAAAATCACTACCCTAGGTGGCACTCACCTGCGGAAGAAAGGTATCAGCTAAAGGTATCAGCTAAAGGTATGTCAGCTTTTCATGCAGTCTAGTATCACTGTGTGCTACTGAAGAAGGAACAGAAACATGTTTATCCTATGGACAATTCTGCGAGTTGTTTCAGCAGGGAGGATGAAATTGCCAGAATAAGAATTTGGGCAGGTAACTAGAGGCAATGCTCCCCCTCTGCCAAAAATAGCCACAGGAACTACAATGAGTGCAGCTTGCAGAGGTGCTAAAAATAGCACCAAGCCCACTAACATTATATTGAAATATTGGCTCAGCACTGATTAACTCACTCTGCTTCTTACCACCAAGTATTGAGCCCTTGCAGCTCCCATGTCTTCCTCAGCCTCAAAGCAATATAGAATGTGTCTTGTTAAAATGAAAAACTTTTCTTTGGGTAACTAAAAAATAATTTATTTTCTGTGCAAGAAAACATGTACCAAAATGAAGTGTCATGGAATTTCACATGTGGGCAGGGAAAAATCCTCCCTCGCCCTCCTGACAGGGGGATGCAGGGAATTGTTCCTGTGACCATTGAACATCTGCAGCATCTGGCATGGTCAAAGCTGAGAGAGCTCAGCAACTTGCAAGGTTGGATTTGTCTTGAAGGGCCAGGGATGAAAGGGAAATAGGCTTCTGTAGCAACTGTCTTGTCATCTTATAAGCAGCCTTTAAGCTGTTTTTCCACTCAACGTGGACAAAAGTGATATCTTCTGTACTTACCCGAGTGTGATTATGAAAAGCTATTTTACCCTGATATGGAGCAAAGTGCAGTAAGAAGTGGTACTTGTGTTATTTTTAAACTATAGCCAAGTGAATTGCTGGTCAATCCATTTAGGTGTAACATGAACAAAAAATAAATTAATTTGGTCCAGTATTTAGTATTGACAAA
Source organism: Falco naumanni (assembly GCF_017639655.2). Lineage (NCBI taxonomy): Eukaryota > Metazoa > Chordata > Aves > Falconiformes > Falconidae > Falco > Falco naumanni. Next base: position 17,242,042 of record NC_054060.1, on the reverse strand, counting down.
GCCAAGAATCTGTTGGTGCCAGATACGTACAAATAATACCTGGTTTGCAGGGCAAGTTTTCACTTACTTTTTTTTATCCAGTATTGACACGTTACACTGAAATACATGGGATACTTGGAACTTGTGGAACATTCACTGCATCCAAATTAAAATGGCTCTTCAAGAGCTCCTGGAGCTCCCCAGTGCTAGAAATGTTGCAAAGGACAGTTTGTGATGAACAGAGGCAATCCCAAAAGCATCTGTTCACTATAGAGCAAAGTTCTTCACTGCTTTAGGGGAGGGAGGGGTTGCTATTTTCCTCTGTGCATGTTTTTTTCAGCTAGGACCACGTAAATTTTTGTAACAAAGTCTGAACATGGTTTACATTAATTTTGGCTTCCATTACGAATGGCAGACTTTCACAAAGACCAAGAAGTGGTGAAAGCAAATCTGGGATTACTGGCACATGGCCAGAGGATGAGAACATTTGTGATGTGGGAAGAAGGGAAAAAATTAAAGCTAATTCAGTAATATCCAGGCCAAAAACTTTCTGCTGAACTCTGAGATAAAGGCATTTGTGTAAATTGGCAGTGATCTTACACCATCATAAGGGTGGCCAAAAAATGTTTGGGGTGATACAGATCTCCCGAAGTGCCTGACATAGGGCTCAGCTGTTTTTCTTTGGCTTGTGAGTCGAACCCTTCAATTTACTAGCCATGTCCTCCTAGTGGATTCTAAATCCTTCTAGATTTTGTTGCCATCAGAGAAACTCAAGGACAGCGAGCACTCTCAGCATGTATTTTTTCAAAGTACTTAACATTGAATTAATGGCTGCTAGGCTGGCTGATATTGGTCATCCTGAAAAATCTATCTGCAGCTAGAAGTTGTAACTATCAACTATTTTGTAATAATTACTGAAAACAGAGGGTGTTTCCACATATTGAGCAGAGACCTGTGCTATGGGCAGAGGCACCAGGGCCCAGGAGCTCTCAACCAGGGAGAGAGTTCAGGAGCCTGCCTCGCACATACTGCAGGCCCCTTCTCTTCCCATCTACACACGTGTACTCGGAAAAATTAGTTTGCTATGGTCAAAGCAGCACAGACAGCATCCTTTGAAATAATTATTACAAACACCATTTCAAAGCTTATTTTCAAAACCAGATGCTACGTTTTAATGACAAGCTTTGAAACTTAGCCATGACAAAGCTTGGAGGGTTTTCGATACAGTAATTTTTGTAAAATGTACAAATGTACAAAAACTCAAATACCCATATAAAACATCTTGCCTGTTTTCCCAGCACTAAATGAATCATATCTGTCACTTACTTGACATCCACTAATGTTTGATAGTCTTCACTTTGCTTTACTGCTAGTTCCACATGAAAGTTGTGGCAGTGAGCAACGGGTCGCGCAATTGCTTCTGGTCCATGTGCATAGTTAGTTTATGTACACAGCGATACGTACAGCTCCTTATCAGAGCTGAGATGAGTGGAGGAAGCCATACAAAGATACACAAATAGATTGACGCCGTGATAGAAAGGGTTTTTTTGCGACTCTGAGGTGCTTGCAGCTTGTTCCTCTATAGAAACCACTGCAAAATTGCTACTTTTGAACCAAGTGATTAAATACCAGGTTTGAGGTCTGACATTCATGTGACATCTGTAACCTTTTGTTGAGCTCGACTGAAACTGTTGAAGTTCTTTACTGCACTGTGTTTTACAGAGAAAACATGTAACAAAACATGCTACCTGGGGCTTCCCCCGCGTTTGTCTGCATCTGTAAAACCTCACCAAAGAAGTCCACTGACGCAGCTGTAAAACAAAATTAAATATTAGCGTAAGAGGGTTAAAAGTAAAATACTCCATAATATCTCAGGTAATTTACACGTTAAAGAGAAGAGTGGAATGAATTACGATGTCATGTCAGGAGCCACGTTTCAACCCCAAATCTGCCAATCATTACAAAGCTGAGTTTGTTGGGCCTTAGATACAGGGACCTTGCCAACTGCCTCGGGCAACATCCATACTTATTAGACAACATGGACCCTGGGGAGCTTTTCCGAGCGTGGCCCTCACCACCTGGCTGAAGCAGAGAGTAATGAAAGGCAGCACTACAACAAAGCACGAAGTGACTACAGCCCTGGCTGCAGAGCATGAATCCAGTGCCTACCAGGGCAAGTAGGCTTGGTCCCAGGGGACAGACAGACATGTTAGATTTGTTTTTCACATCTTCTGTATTTAGCACTTTTGTCAGAAGGTGCTCCAAAAATCTGTGTAACATCCCCGTTTCATACAGTGGTGAGCCTGTGGTCTTTGCTTGACTTTGCAATCCCTGCAAAGCAGCAGCAGTTTCCCTTCAGCTGGATGGAGCTTCTCGGGGGTCGTTTTGTTGCTTTGTGATTTAGACATGGGCAGATGTAGGGTCGGATTATTGATCCGCCGGCGGTTCCTCCTGCTGTGTTGGGTCTCAGAGCCTAGAGGGAGCCAGCTACTCGGGCTGTGCTCCGGGGAGGAGGAGGAGGAGGAGGAGGAGAGCTTTCATAATGACAGAGCTGAATTTTTTTTGAGCGTTTTCTTTGCTCTTTTAGTAAAGTCAAGTGTGAATATTTTCCAAAAGAAATGCCTGCCTGATGTAGGTTTTGCAGATAATTCTATACTCTGCTCAGGCAAAGGATTGGAAATAAATCAGAAAAGCAATTTTAAAAGCTGAAAGAAATATCTAAAATTGTCACCCGTGTCATAGGCAATGGGGATACTTTTAAAGTCTTTATTCATTGTAGTGTAGGGTACAATAATATTTACAGATTTTTCTACCCTGGTTAAAGCAGTTGGTCAGTACACTCTGTGTTTATGGTTTTTTTCTACCACAACCTGCTTTGTGGAGGACTTAAAGGTAAAGCTTGTACAAAGTCATATTTCAGCAGTTCCGACAGGGAAATCAAGTAAATTTTGGTTTCTATTCAGAGTGTGCTGGGGAAGAGGAGCATCAGTAAGGTAGGAAGGTATTGTGCTGAGCACAGGGGCTGTCAGTTCTGCCTCCTTTAACAGATCACCTTAGATTTTCCATTCTCTTTCCACATAACGTGGGAAGCACTTACTCCACCTCTGTATGGTTTTTACACATAGGTATTTACAAAATCCAAATCCAGTGAACTGTTTGTTTATCTGTTATCAGATTGTAGCTGCAAGGTATGTTCAAAGCACTGCTGGATTTAATCTTAGGGAGAGTGTGAAAATAATGATGATTACTTAGAACGCTTATTTCCACGTTTAGCCATATCTGTATGTATTTTAAGTGCGTATCAACAAGGGGACGAGTAAAAAGAGATAGTTAACACTTCCTATCTGCTTTTTAAGCCTTTCCATTGCTGTTCATCAGCCTTTCAGAAGCAGAAAGAACGTGAGTAGGATAGTGTGTGTGTGTCTGTGTGTGTGTGTGAGAACAATTCTATGAAAGATTATCTTGCACACAAAGCACACGGCCCTGCCCCCATTGTGAAGGCAGAGATTCCCCCGAGATTAGGCAAGAAGGAATTGCTTGTGGTCAGCAGAGGCGGGAGAACAATAGAGCCCAAAATGGGCAGCAGCGACAACAGGCGCTGAGGTGGGTGGGAGACTGGCCAAATGTCCATTGCAGGCTATGTGGCATTGTCACTGACACCAGAAATGGCGAAAAGGTCTCAAATTAGCAATTGTTATGATTAGCAGGTGGTTTGAGAGATAGGAATTCTAGGGAAGTGATTGGTGGTTTAGACATCACATGCTATCTAGTCCGAAACACTCTTCACTTGCTCATTAACAGGGAATTATGAAATTACTTAAAGGAAAACAATTCTAATGAAATATAGAGAACTACACAAATCAATTATTTAAAGGAGATGTGACTTTTTATAAAAGTATTACAGTTCCTGCAGGTCTTATTTTTGTGAAGGAATTCTGTCAGAAAATCTGGCAGGGAAACCAATGTTATTCAACAATATTTCATCTAACTAGGAAAAGCTGAAAAAATTACTCTGCATCATATGCATTCCTTTCATAACTAACTCGTGTATTTAGATTGTGAATCTGCTCTTAAGAGAGGTCAAAAGCCACAAGATTCAAAAACAGTTTTATAAGAATCAAAGTTCAGAAGCGTTTTGGTTCAGAGTTTGGTTCAGTATAACCCACTGCACTAAAGCAAGATCACATAAAACAAAATGTGAATCCCCTTCTGTTTCTTGACTTTGAAAATAAATTCAAGGATGTCAGGGCCATATTATCACTGGCTCTTTTAAAAGCTAGGACTGGATTCTCCAATTTCATGGATGTGCAGATACCAATACTCTCCTGAGGACTGTCTCTGTTCCAGACCCAAAATCTGGAGCACAGCAAGTCCAAAGACACTCTTGGAATAATATCCATTTACACATTAACAGTCTGCTCTTCTCTTTCTTAAGACTTGTACTACCTACTCCTGTTCTCATAGCAGAGACAGTAATGACTTGTACCCAGCTTCAATGTCATGAGCACTTGCTGAGTGATTTGCAAAATCCTGTCCTGGACATGCTAGGGGAGTTAATTCTGCCAAAACATTTTTAGTTGGGGACCAGGACCAAAACTAAATTTTGGTATAGTATTTTATGTTTGATTGTCATTTTACTGTTCCTGAAATGTTGCAGAAAATACCAAGCTGACTGCATTAGTGCTGGGCTATATCACTGATACTTACTTTGTGTGCTGCAGGCCACTGGGCAACCATAAGATCTTTTTTGTGCTTGCCAGAACTGGGTTTACAACTATACTCTGAAGGCAAAAACTTCAACGTTGTTTTGGAAACTATTAGCCCCACAGTCAAGAAAGTCACAGCACACACTCTGCTCCCAGGTCCTTCTGGATACAACCAGCAGGAGTGTGAGAACAGCTCTGTGGTGCGTGCACACCCAGAGCAAGTGGGAGAAAGGGTGATGGCCCAAGGAGATGTCGTCCTTTAAGTTTTAGAGTAGTTGTGTAAAATAGAAACATAATTTCATGAAATGACAATTTCTCTGACCTTGCAGCAAGGGGAAAAGAAGAAGGGGGGAAAAAAAAATAAAAAGCAACCCATAGTCTATTTGAATTTGCAGGCATATGGCATTTCAATAGCTCTTCAGCTGCCATCACAGGGGGCTGGGTTCAGCGTGGCTGAGACCTGATTACAGACACAGTTTAGGACAGCTGCGGTCCTGAAGTTGGCACTCAGGCATCTAAAATTTGGCGGGATGAATCTGCAAAGGGAAAGATTTCAAGGGAGAGGAAATAAGGACAGTTTGGCAAAGGAAGGTTTGGTTCCAGGCTCATTGAATAAGCATAAATAAACATTTGGTCAAGGCTCGTTGAATAAGCTGAATAAGCAGTCCAGCTGCCCATGCCACAGAAACTAAATAGAATGGGTTAAAAATGGGGGAAATAAGCCATATGAAGGAGGATGAAGAAATGCCAGCTTTTACAGTCTTTGTCCTCATAATTATAGCTTTGCCAATATAACCAGTGCAAAAGCAGTTGTGTATGACTTGTAAAATTATGATATAGATATTATAGTTGCGAAGATTTTTTAAAATATCTTAGAATTTTATATTACAGAATTTGCAGCAATCCTACTGTTAAAAATACCGTGTTTCCTAAAGATGCCTTTTGGTGAAGCCACCATGACAAACCCTTTGTTTTACATTCAGTGAAACCAGAGGAGTTATTTCTCACAAATGAGATCATTTCCAACTCTGAATGTGCACATAATCATATATATATTCTAAATAAAATCTTGTCAGAAACCTGCAATCTCCCCATCTTTCTGTCATATAATTTTATACTTGTAGTTTGAAGACAGAAAATTACACTGCAGCTACATGTTTGAGTGTTTTTCCCTTGCCTGAGAAGCTGGATGTGAAGGTATCTAGATTTCTACCTGTAAATCCAAGACAAGTAAAGTGAAAAAAGCCAGAGTCCCTCTCGTACATCTGAAACAATACACTTTAAAATAAAGCTGCAATCAAATGTTACTAATAAAATCTTTCATGTCAAGTTATTTTTATCCTTGCTGTTTGTTTCTGAAATAATTGGAGGAAAAATATACTGTAATGGTCGTAGTATATCTATGTGCAGGTTTTTTCTTGCTTCTTTCTCCTAAATGCTGGGAAGCACTACCACAGGTTTCCAGTGTATGTTCCTTTTTGCCCTTCTGATCACGGCAGCCACAAAACATCTATCTGCCTCCATTCCCATCCCTTAATCACTCAGGGGTCCTCAGGTGCAAAGCTGACAACTTGGACTTCTTTCTGATCCTCCACTTTTCCATCTTGTGGTTTATTTCCTTCTTTTATCGATGTATATACTGAGCATAGGAAAGCTTTCAGTAATTTTTTTCAACCTGTTGTGATTTAAATGTAGGTTTTGTATCATACCGTACCAGAGACAATGGATAGTGAGGAATGAGGTAGAAGGCTTCCTTGTTGCTGTTGCATTTCTCTGAGTCAGATGAAGTACAGCAAAACCTCTTAGCTTGTTTTTAAAATATATGTATTCTAGTGGTCATTTGTAAAAGCGCCATGGGATTTCTCCCTGACCCTGCATTCATAAAAGTTTTGGGAACTTGCAAAAAACAAGCTGTGTACAATACTCACCTTTTCTTCTGTGGTGAAAGAGAGCCATCTTCACCTAAGAGGTGATACCAAGGGCTCCCAGGCTGGACAGCATGAATGAGAAAGAAGCCTCAGTGACACGGAAACTGGTGCTTTATATACTTTTTTCTGGGTTTAGTTGGTTACCTTCCTTCTGTCCCTCTATTTCATCATTTTATTTTGAGGTTTGACTGGGTAGAAATCCGCAGATCTCTATAAGCATCTATCTTGTTGCAGAAAATATCAGCCAAGCCTGGGAAGATGTCTACCCTACAATACAAAATGTGGAGCTGATGTTTAAAAAATTCAGATTTTTTGTGAAGTACCTGGATGTTCATATTATGCTCTTCTGTGGGAAAGAATAACAAGGATTTTTCTTAAGAACAGAAGAAATAGATTTTAACTCCTAATTCAAAGAGGGAATAAGGTTTAAGTCACCTATTTAAAATTTATTTACAGGCATCAGAAATTTCAGCCCAAAAGGATGACCTTTTCAAAAAGCTGTGGAAAAAGTTAAAAGGGAAACTGCTTTGCACAGCTTCAGTGCTGCAGCTGCTGATATGGGCATCCAGTAAAGTGTATAGAATGAAACAGCACTGATAATCCTCATAAAAAATTTAGAATGGATGCAGGGTTTGAAACTTTTGTATCCCAAGTGGATTTTATTTGTTTGGTCCACACTGAAATAACTGGCTGAGGGCTCGTTAAAAGACTGAGAATTATAAATAAGGAAGTAAGAGAAATTACAGTTTTTCATTAGTCTTTACATGGTTGCCATTATTTATCTGTTGTTACTCTTCTCCACTACCTTGTGTTATATATAATTCTGTTTCTATCAAAAGAAGCACATGGAAAAGGAGAATTATTAGAAAACTTACCTTGCTAAAGATAATTTGCTGCCATCTATGGCTTTTCAGCTGGAACTCAAATGTGTGTTGCAAGGAATTTTGTGTTGCAAATATTTTCCTTGTAAGAAATTGGGACGAGATGTTTGAATAGACTTTTAAATGAGGCGTCAGGTTTTACAAGCTTTTTTTCCAGACCTCCAGAAATTTTACATACCACTTCTTATGTAACTGTCATTAGAAAATGGCTAAAAATCAGAAGGGTTTGTGCTGTTGGTGGCAGATCCCTCTGTGTCTTCTCATGATGCTGTGACAATACACAAAAGCTGTGAAATTTGTTCAGATACACCTGCAAGTCTCCCCTTCTGAAGGAGGTAGAAGCAAAACTGGAATGAAAACGGGAACTTGTAGCCAGGCTCCCACTCCTCTAAGCTGAGGGGAATCTGGGCAGGATCGTGCCTGAGCTTTTCTGTATTGAGAAGTTAAAATGCATTCAGAATTTAAAAGCAAATAAAGAACGTTTTAAATATGAACAAGGCTCGATTGACTTCATCAGCTTCTGTCAAAAGATAAGTGAAAGTTTTTTATATGGGGGCAGAGGGGAATCAGGCAGGGAACAGGTGCGGGAATGTCCCTGGAGTGCTGCACAGGAAATAGGAAGCTCTGGGGGTCCTCAGCTCAGGAGCAGGGTGGAGAAAGTGGGAAGAGAAAGTGCAAAGAGGACTTTACATTCCAATGGGAGAGCATTCAGAAAACCACTGAGTCCAAAGAAGCCTGGGAAATGGGGTTTTTCATTAAAGGAATGGATATGGAAGGTGAAATGGAGGCTTAACATAGAACCAGAATGTTTAAACATGACAATGAATCCAAAAGGATTCAAGTGTGTAACACTGGAGTTTGGTAAATACCTAAAGAACAGCCATCTGTTTAGGATCTCTGTTATTCTCCATTTACACATGCGGATCTGGGCTGACTTAGTGCAGCAAAGTTCAAATCTCTGATGCTCAGTTTGGTTCAAATATCTGCTGCTGAGACACTACTAATACCTGTGTAGGAAATTCTTCAGCTTTTTCAGAATTCCAGCATTAGGAAGGCTGAACACCGACCAACCAGAGGCTTTTCAGGTCCCATTTTCAGACATTTCACTCTTTGTAGTGAAGTATGACCTTGCTTCAGAAACTGTGAGATAATATGCAAACTAAACAGTCAAAACAGGAGAAAAAAAAAAAACCAAAACCAAAACAACACCATACATGAGAGTAAGCAAAACCTGGAGTTTATTCAAAGCATCCAGTTCCAGTTGGTATTCATGGAGGTACACACATGCACATACATAAAAGACATATTCATCTACACATGTGACTAGCGATGCTTTGGTTTGAAAAAAATATGTACTTTCCCTCTCTTTTTTAACCTTATCTGTGCATTCTTGGGTCATGTAGCCTTTGTGCTGACTGTGGACAAAAATCCCCCCTTTGATGGAGGATACATGCTGAAAGGTAGAATTCTGAATTATGTTCTCTAAATTATCCCGTGCTCAGAGAGCAAGTATTGATTTTAAAAATGACTGAGCCAGACCTCGCATTGCAGTCCCCCCAAAGCACAACAAACAGCAGTCATGTGTTCAGCTACCAAGAGGCCACTGTGCTGGCATTGTTTCAAAAAATCAGAAAGTCATCAATCAACCAAATAGTAATCGGAATAAGTACATGGTATCTAAAGACACATTTTATCCAGTTACATGCTCCAATTCAGTTAGCTGCGAAGAGAATTAGAACAATATTGGACCGATTAACAAGTCTACCTTGGGAACTGTGAGCTGTTAAGTTATTTATTTTGCTGCCTTCTATAAAAGAATGAGGAGAATTTCATCTGCATAGTTAAGCATTCAGGAACTTCCCACAATAAATAACCCAGCATCTCTTCATGCTAGAGTGTTTTTCATGGAGCCTGATTGAGAACACAGAATTTTACTGTAATTAGTTTCTGTAGCTTTCAAATGGTTTGGACACAGTTGTGTTTCAGGAAGATTTTTATTTTTTTCTTCAGGAGCTGTTAGTCATCAGTGCTGCAATGGAACTTCACAAGCAGTAAAATTATTAGGATCAGTATATTCAAAACATCATTGAGTTTTATTCTAATGATACGATTTAAGGATCAATGCAAAAAGCACGGTTTAGAATTTCAGTCTTGCACAACTCAATTGAATCAATAAACTACAGTGTTGCTATGCAGGATGCACTTCACAATAATACAAAATATACCATTTCTAAAGAAATACATGGCTGAAAAATACACCATTCAAGTGAATACGTCCAGCTCTGTATACTTACAGCTGTCTTTTGGGAGATACAATACCGGAACAGGCAGACTATACAGAATGCTTTGTAAGTTAAGGTAATAGCTCATACAATTAAGATGCTTGAATTTTTCAGTACTGGTGTATAGCACTTCCCATAATGAAATCTCCAATTTTTAGGTTTAGAGGTTTAGAACTCTGAGGATCCAATCACAATTATATATAGCACATACTTTTCAGTATAGGGGGAATTAATTTAAAACTATTTTAATTCAATAAATCTAGACTTTACTAATGAAACTAAAAGAAGGTAGATATGTACTTAAGATGCTATAGTATTGTCTCCTAGGACTTAAGCTGGTTTTTACTTTTCAATTTTGCATACATTTTTAGTGTCTGGAGGGAAGAACATATTTCTGTATTCTTACTAACAACAGATACAATGAGTTCCTGTTTTCTTTCCTTAGAGCACCCCACCTGTCTGTGTTGTTTAATTATATATGAAACCTGCAAGATAGTATTTACATTAATTTGTAGGGGTCTGCTCTTAACTCAGATGTAGTATGAGTTTGTATCACACAGCCACTCCCTGCTCTTTGTTTCCTTAGCTTTCAGGAGACAGTAAGGTTGAAGGAGTAGAGCTTTAACTACCTTCTTGCCACAGAAACGGGTGGCTTTTCTGGGTCTGAGCTTATAAAATGGAGTTGGAAGGGTCAGAATTAATCTGTATGATACCTACTATATATTCAGCTACTTGAGGGTCATCATATTAATATGCTGTCAAGTCCCATCCCTCTCAAAAGCACTTCTGTCCTTTCTTCTTGGGAGAAAAGCTTCTGGGCAGCAGTGGGTTATTCAAGACAGGTGAATAAACTTGACATAGACAATGGTGGTGGGAAAAATTTGAGTCTTCGCTTTCCCATGCAATGAGCACCCCAGGGCACTGAAAAATATGCAAAGGGAGCACCACTGATTCATTCAGTAGGCCTATATATTTGGGAAACAACATCCAGAAAGGAGATAGGTGCTATTTCTTCCACGCCATTTTCAGTGAAAAGCGTTTTTGAGAATCTATCTAAAGGGAAGTATAGATGAATTGTTCAGTTCTGCACTGGAGCTTTTTGTTGTTCACTCCTCCAGATATTTAAGCATTGTGGAAAACCCAGGCCTGTGTGACTCGGAAGCACAACCCCTTTGTAAGCAGGATCTGTTTTTTCAGTAACTATAGTGCTCTTCAGTGTTCCAATTCAACTAAATATGCATCAATGATGAAACTAAATAAAGTTTTCTGTAGTAGATTTTAGAGGCATAAAGCATTTTATATCTTTACTGTCTGAGTAATAGGTCTCATTTCAGGGGCTTTTCCTACACTGATGTCTGTCTGTCTGTCTCTTTGCATATGTTTGTTTGTCATCACTGAGATATTGTCAGAAGCCTCTGCCCTTTTGAGAAAAAAAGAAGTTACTACACATGTAGGACACTTGCAAGTATCAAAATCAGAGCTCTTTTTGTCAGTTAACTGTTATTAATACTGTCTTTACAACAATGGGTGAAACAATATCTACGCTCATTTGGGCCACATAGTAATTATCCAGACATTTTACTGCAGATCTGCTGTTTAGTCATAGGAATAATGATTAACTGGAGTGACAGCTGTTTTGGTGTGTGGTTTTTGGCAGTGGGAGCTATCACGGGTCATGATGTTGCTCAGCTTACAGATAGGAGAGCTAGAAATCATTACAGGGACTGTCAGTTGTAGAGCTCATCTTACTTCTAGAAAAAATATCTATTTTGCAAAAAAAAAAGAAATACAGAATTTTAAAGATCCACCATTGCTTTCCATGGAAGTAGATTTCTACAGTATGTCGCACTTTCCTGTTTCCCCCTTCTACAGTGTGAAGAATTAGCCATGGGGAAAATTACTCGCTACATATAGTGATCAACCTGTATGAAAAATAAAGTTAGGAAAGCCTTAGAAAATCCTGAATAATAGTGCAGAAGCTGTTCACCATGTGCTTGTGAGTCTTGTCCCAAAAAATGCAAAGTGAGACATGCTTTCTAAAGGACATCTGGCTGATAGTCACGGTTTTTCTTCTCCTTTCCACTTAACAGCAGACATTTTTTCTCTTCCTACAGTGTTAAGTTGACAGGTTTTTCTCTGAAGAAGTAGACTTGTAAGAGGTTTGAGTTTTTCACTCGCGGATGTTTGTGATTTTAGAGTAAGGAGGGCATGAACAGCAGAAAGAAAAAAGGAGACAGTGTAATTTTTATCTGTTTTGAAGTCCCATATGCTACCTAAAAATAGCTCTTTGCAGAAACTAGCTGCTCTTCAAATACCCTTATATTGCAAACAAAACTTACATGAAATCCAGGGTTAAACATGGCTGCAGCGTTGGGTAAAATAGGTGTTTTCCATTAAAGCGGAACTCTTAAAAGCGGATGACATAAATTTAGGCAAACTGATGACAGCAAAAGTGGGTCCCTTGCCAGTTACCAACCTGCAACTGCCTCATCTGCCTAGGCCCATTGGCAAGTATCAAATAGCCTTAAATCCTCCAAACTTTGCTGTTAGCTTGATCCAGGTTTGTCAGGAGGGCAGAAGGAGATAGGGCCTGGCCACAATCCCACACCAAGCCATCATCCCAGGTGGATGGCTCTGAATGGATTCACGTGGCAGAGCAAAGGCCAAAATATGTTAGTCCCATGTATGCATGGTTTCTGTAAGGTATTTTATTTTTATGATAAAATTGGGACCTGAAGGTTGAAGGAAGGAGGGAAAGGAATAAAGAGAAAGAAATCTGGGTTCTTTTCCCATTCTGTCAATATTTTACTGCAGCCTAAAGATAAGGTCATAAAATTACTTGCTTTGTTTCTTCATCTGCAAAATGAGAAGCAGAGAAGTTACCTGTGATATTGTAAAAGTACAAATGTAAAGCCCTAACCCTCAAACCATTCTTCATGTATGTTGCAAGAGGTTTTTCAGGTCCTAAGAAGTATATGCTGCAAAATACATTTATCAGAAATAAGCCGATTTACTTAATACTTTGACTTTTTCAGGAAAAAAAACCATTAAATTATCCTAGGTCTGTTAGCCACTTTATTTATTGCTGAAAGCCTGTATAAATTAGAAAATGTAAATGAGGCAGGCAGAAACATGTGGCTGCAGCCTGCTGTGGCAAACGTCTGTTGGGAGTGGAAGTTTGGTTCACGTTCCCATTCCTAGTGGACTAGAATAACATTAAGTGAAATTCACATACTTCAAAAAGGTTCCTCATTTGCAATTTATGAGACGCAACTGCATCAAAGGCGTAAAAGCCAGCAAATGGTCAGAAGTTAAAAGTGACGGGTAGCCAGGCTTCAGAAAACTTAGTTAGCTGGTGATGCTGTTCTATGAATAAAATAACTTACCTCGAGAAATCTATAGCTAGACCATCTACCTTTAGATGAACATCTCTATTTTAAGGCAGTACCCTGCACTGAAAATTGTTTTCAATGCAATTTGCTCTCTTCTCTAGCAAGGGGCCGCAGTCACAGGTTTGTGGAGTGGCTGAGTATGGACCAAGTGCTGGCTTCCAGGTCAGCTGAGGAGCAACGGCAGGCAAGACAGTGGCTGTCCTTGGTAATAGTAGATTGCTGGATTGACTCCTGGTTTTGCTTCCACTTCCTTGACTTGGAAGCCAAAACCAGTGCAGTGAAAGGATGTGCAATAGATGTGATAAGTTCCTGATTTCCATTCCAAGGTGTCCACTGAGACCTGACATCATTCAATGCTTTTTCTGTTCTAGTTTTTGTGATAGCAGTAGATGCTCTCTTTGTTACTCTTCCTGTACAGCATGGATTTCAGCTGTTATAACCCTTGGCTCAACCTACTCTCTTCTTTTACTATAATTTAAAGCTATTATTGTGGTTGATGAGTTCAAGTTCATATTGACTTCATATTTCAGTTGGGGATATTTTTTTTTGCGTGAATATTGACCAATATTTTATAGTGCAAAAAAGGAAAACACTGTTTAAGGGCATAACAGCACTTACTTAAAATGGTCTCTTGCACCTTTTTATGTACAGGTCCAGAGTTCGGGTCATGTCTGTTTTGCTCTCTCTAGGAAGTATCTAATGGCAGTTAGTTAGGTCACAAACTGCAACAGGACTGTCATTTTGACCTCAGTTTTAATGAAGCTGTCACTGTGGGGTCCACACCTCTGGGGTTACACAGCAGCAGCCCTACATGGTATCATCGTTTCTGGAGGTTTGCAACTGCAGCCTGACCAGCCTGCCTGATGCTCCACTAGCCTGTCATGGAGAATATTCCATCAGCCATCTATGATATTTGCTTTCTAATCTTGTTTTCCTGTTTCTCAATATACCTACTAGACATTCTCAGATTATGCCCACAGAAATAACATTTTTTTTTCTCATTTTAAGATTGTATTTGATAAAAGAATAGGTTTGGCTCAACTACTGTCTTTACAGATGTGTTTTGGTCAGAACATGAAGGAAAAAATTATCCTGTACAAGGTCTTTACTTATTCACTAGGCTGTTTATTCAATAGCTACTCAGTAATTACTTCTAACACTAGTTTTGCCAGTCTTTTGTTATCCTTTTCTGTCCCTGTTATTAGTGTTGAGATCAGTGCTACTGGGTGGTTTTTGTTTCCTCTAAATAAAAGACTTGTAGGAGAAGGGTCATCCAAGTCTCCGGGTGACATTCACAGTCAATGGTGAGATTGTACCAGGACTCCAGAAGCTGACGGTCTGGACCCACCTTACCTCTTTCTGCATATTTAGGTGAAGACTGCTACAATCTGGTTGGTTCAAATCAACATTAATTCCCTCTGCACAATAAGATGCCCTAGATTTTTCATGGTTTTCATATACGGTTTTGGGGGGACTTTGCCCTTAAAATTCAGGGCAGATGCTTGAGAGGTTATGTCCTTTTCGTGACTCACTTCAGGGAGTTTCACAGATGTCTTCACTTTGTTCAGGCAAAATTTCTACCTCTTGCTCTCCAAGCAGAAGAGAATTGCCATTAGCCTTTTATACTAGGCTTAATTGCCAATTACCAGCAGGTAAACAGCCTCATAACACTGCATTGCTCCAAGCTTATTACACTTTGCAAAGGAGTCTTGTGCAGAGAAATCTCTGCAGAAAGAGGGCTAAAAGGGCATTGAAGAATCTCCCCATTTCTTCCAAAGTTCCCAATACCTCCTTGGAGGTTTGAGAGCTCCTCATACATTCAGCTGGAATATCACTGTTCGTTCCTGTAAAAAAACTCACAATGTCACCATCCAACAGCAAGGGCAAAAAGCATTTAAAAGAAAATAAACCAAATGTATTTTGAAAATTGTATCAACACAAGCAAACATAATTTCCAAGTGATTTTTGAAAGATAGGAAATTGCATACGCAAAATGAGGTAAAGAAAGGAGCATCTGTTTTGTTCTGGTTTGTTTAATCCCATTTCTCGATATTTTAAGCAGAGCAGGTCATAAGCACAGTCCAGTGGGGAAGTTCAGTATATTAAATGCACCAGCAGTTTTCTCTTGCAAATTGATTATTTAAATTGAGCTACTCTCAAGTAATGGACAATACCCGTGCTTACAAATATGAGTTTGTGGGGAGATTTGCATTCCAGTCCATTGTTCTTTCTCTCTGTCCTACCAGAGACATCCAACTTAATTTCTTTGTGCTTATCTCAGCACTTACATTTTAAGATTAAAACTTATGGGGGTTCATAAATTACTGTAAAGAATAATTTTTTTACTGCTTTTCTCTCTTTTCAGCTTTGTTTTTCTCTTTCAAGACCCCAAGCCATCCTGACATATATTTGTCTGGATGCAACAATCATTTTGCTGATGGAACTAATGCAGAAATTTAGGAAGGTTAAACAAAAAATTGCTTTGACATTTTGGCTCAGCCATGATGTCTGTAGTGCAGGACTGGAAAGTAGGAAGCAGTGATGCCTCCTCCTCCAGCAACTAGCCCCAAAGAGGGAGAGACCTTTTTAAGAGGAGATAAAGGCATCAGTGGAAGTGGGAATTCATCCAAAGATTCTTGGAAGGGTACCCAGGCTCTAGGGGGTTTTTTCTGCTCTGATTTTTGGATAATTCACAAGCCAAATTAAGTTGTTCTTCTAAATCTTGCAGTATCCACTGCTGTCAACAGCATCATCACAAACAGAAAGTAATTCTCTCATTTTAATTAACCACAGACACTCCTGATTACTCTAGATCAACAGAGCTCTATATATTCAAACCTGCCTGTTGCTGTCTCAGTGAGGAGTTTGAATGTGAATCTCCATCACTATAAACAGTAGAGCAATCCTGTTTGATGTAAACAGTTTCCATATTCTTCAGGGATAGCCCACAAAAAACTCTTCTGCAGATGTAACTAAATTTCACTGGCAGATCTTTTTGCAGTTATGCTTTGTTCCATCGAAGGTGCTTGGCAATTTGTCCATATCTCATAAGCCTTTGCTTTTGGAGTTAGACTTGCCAGTGCAGCTTTAAACTAAATGGGGCTGTAAATCAAAATGTCCTCATCTACAATTCTTCCCTGAGCATCTGATTACAATCATGCTGCATGCTATTTGTACAAGGATGTTTAAAACTGCCTATAAAACAACGGCTAATTGCTGATCTGCTTAATTAAAGAGAGCCTTTTGTTGTCACATATACAAAGATAAATGAAATAATCAGCTTTGGACTAATGAGAGATAATTAGATTATGCAGTCCGATAAATAAAGACAAAAATCCTGCAGATTGCCACTGTACTCTGGGCAGCTGAGATCACAACAATGTTTAGAGGTGCACTTTCCTGTCCTTTCTACTTTAGCTATAGTGGTTTGGATTTTTTCCATCCCAGGGTTAACAAAGCTTCCAGGCACTAATGACTGTTGTTATGTACTGTAATTTAGGATTTCTTGTTTAACAGTAGTGTGATCTGCATGGACACAATTTAGTTTACTCAAAATTTAAGCCTCCGTTTAAAAAAAAAAAAAAAAATTACTGGATATGACTGTTCACTGATGATCTTCCAGCCTGAACAGATGCATGATGCTTACAGTCTTCTTCAGGGAGGGAGGTAAAATCAAATGGCCATGTTTATTGTTCTTGTTACCCTATGTAGATTGATAAACTAAGGATTGGTTTTGTCCAAAAGGTCTAAAAGGCGTATGCTCAGTGGGTGTTAACACTGAAGTCTAGTAAGAGAGGGTTACCTGTCTTTAGTGGAAATCACTTTAGTGGAATCATACGGTTTCTACTAAACTGGTGTCCAGAGCTCTAGGGGAATACCCAACCAGCTTTCTTCATTCTTCATTTCTTTTGTGGTCTCTGAAGAAGTAACTTTAGCTCACCGAAAGGTGCTCTTCAGGCATGCACCTAATGCATGCAAACCATAGGATTAGACAAGAGCTTGCAGAAAATTAACTCATCACACAGCTGTGTAGTATGGACATCATCTGCATGAACTGCTTCACCTTTCAGATCCACTTCTGTCATGTTGCACTACTTGGTAATGTTGGCAGATCCTAAGATTTCTTGAGCAAATTGGCAAAAAAATCAATGAATGTGCCTTTGATTATCATTTTCCATGCCACAGTTTTATAGCAGCTCTGCTTTTCACACAACATATGTGTTAAACTCAGCAAAACCTTTGCTAGAATAGGGATCTCAACAGATGACAACTTTCCCAAGCAAGCATAAATGAGGTCTTTCTCCTGAACATTGCATATCCCTGCCAAGACTCTGTTTACAGCTTGATTCATTTTCTTCATGGAATTGGGTTTTGGGTGTCAGGAGCCAATACACAGGAAAAGCAATGGTTGCTTCCTAAGTGACAAGGGTATGAACTTCTTAGAGCTCTCACGCACATCATGTGATTGTCAGCAAGTAAAGATCAGTCGTTTATCAGCATCTTTGTCTTATTTACAAGGTCAGAATAAAATATCATCTTGACAATATATCTTCCTACATTTATGGCTAAAGCCCAGCCTAAAGTAGGTCCTAAATCTGTAATCAGTCTTATGCTGCTACTATGTTCCGTGAACAGTATTCTAGTGATTTTAATAATTTTCACCATATTTGCTAGTTAGATTAATCAAATATATGATTAAACAGCTGTCACTTTTTCTATCTTAGTACTCAACAACCTGGTGCCACAGCCTCTACTGAGCACTGTGTGATAGGGACATTCATGGGGCTTCATGCACACCCCAACGGGTCTGATTGTAATAAGCTTCCCTGTGTATGGAAGTGCATCATCAGCCTACAGGAAGAGCTAGACATTTATCCCATTTACATGACAGTCTGAAGATGATGAAGATGAAGATAAGCAGCTATAGAAATTTTTTAGTATCTTTTCAAATCATCTCTATAAGAAAAAAAAAAAAAGAGAGTAAGAACATTGAAATTAGACCTTTTTGCTAAGAAGAGGTATAGTTTGTCATTTTTAAAGGGCTTGGTTCACTCTTGACCTCTAGGTTTGAACAATAGCAATGAAAACCTCCAGGGATCCATGCCAAGCTGAGAGGTTTTCTTGGAATTTTGATAGCTTTAGTCCTATAGTGCACTTCTGAGACAAAGTTAAACACTAGTGAATGAGAGAGATGCTGCAGTTTCTTCTCAGTATTGCCACATGGCACTGCTGAACCGGAAATTTTGCTTCCATGAGAGCTCTCCCCTGCTAGAAAACACACATGCTTTCTGCTGCCATTAGTAGTAAAGCATTTTACTGCTCTGCTGGCCTCAGACACCTCTTGATGACAAAAAAAGGTCCATCAGTTCCTTCTTTCTTGCCATTCATGAGCTTAGATTCTCTGCCTCCTCTTCTCTCTGTGAGCAGAGAAAGCTTCAGTCAAGGGGGCTGGCTGGATAATCACCCCTCTCTTTAGCACACCTACAAGACTGTAAATGCTGCTCTGGGTCCTGTGGCTGCCCTTGGTTTGCTGCTTGGTTTGCTGTGGCAAAGCAAGCCAACAGGATGCTGGATTGCATCAACAAAGGACATCACCAGCGGAAATCAAGATGTCATTATATCACTCTACTCAGAACTTGTCAGGCCACACCTGAAATATTGTGTTCAGTTTTGGTCCCCAAATTAAAATATGTGGACATGCTGAAGAGGGTCCAGGGAAGGGCCACAAAGGTGAGCAAGGGACTGGGAAGTCTGCCCTATGGGGAAATTCTGAGAGAACTGGGTTTGTTCAGCTTTGAGAAAAGAAGGCTGAGGGGAGACTTTGTCACCATGTTCCAGTATTTAAAGTGTGGCTACAAAAAATATGGAGACTTCTTTTTTACCAGGAATCACATGGAAAAGACCAGGGGTAATGGGTACAAGTTACTCCTGGGAAAATTCTGATTGGTTAAAAAATGAACATTTTTCACAATGAAAACAATCAGCCATTGGAATAATCTCTCCAGGGAAGTGGTGGATTCCCCAAAATTGGACAGTTTTAAGATTCAGCTGGACAGGGTCATCTTGTCTAGAGTGTCCTTTTGCCAAGAAAGGTTGGATCAGGTGATACTTGAGGTCCCTTCCAACCTGGTATTCTGTGATTCTATATTATGGTTCTTGTAGGGACCAGAAGGCAGTTCAGAATATGTTCTGACTGTATGACATCTAATTGTTTCTAGGCTGTTTCCTATTGTCTTGCTCAACTCTGAGAAGCCAAGCAGAGGTGTGATGTTATGTACTGTGTAAGACTCAAAGGACAGTAGGTACTCGTATGTCTGCAATATGTGCCAGGATGCTTGCATGCTTCTTCTATGTCTAGTATTAAGGTCACCTTCACAGGGATATACTGTCACACTGGCACCTATTTTCAACCTATTTTTCAAGCCTCTTAAACCTAGATTAGACCAGTTAATTATTTTAATGCCTTCACATTCAAAGTTAGGATGTTGCATGCTATTAATGCCTATTTAATTAAAGACAACCAGCCAAATCTTCCATTTAAGCTCCATAAGTTTTGCCTGTTAACAACACTGTGTTTTGTCTATCCTTACATGGATCACGAAACGGACACAATGCAGAAAGGTGGAGAAGTGCATTTAATTAAATAGCAGGCATAGGTCAAGTGTCTGCCTCATATGTCACTGTATAGCAAAGATGACTGCAGGAAAATCTCAGGAAAATCAGCTACCCAGGAAACCAGGTCTGCTGGAGAGCCCTGTGGTCTCTCTCCCTTGGAAGTACCATCCACAGAGCCTCCTGCCGTGCCTCGTACCTTCAGCCACATTATGTCATGTTTATTTACTCAAGTAAGAGAAGGGAAGCAGCAGAACCACCTGATAGGGTGGATGTTGCTCATCATGAGCAAAAGAAGCTGAACTGGACCCTTTGTTAGTGGGCAACAGCCTTTTTTCATGGATTTTCAGGAAGATCTATATACAACACATCCTCCCTCATTAAAGGCAACTCAAACACTTAGGAAAGGTCAACTCCTACCTGGGGTAGACCTGTGGGGAGACAAGAGGTTAAGGCTGGTAAAATTCCCGTGACATCTTGTATGGAGATGAAGAGATAGCATATGAGAAAAAATCAGAAGAAATATCATGTCCAGCTACTTAAAAGGAATGAGCTTTTAACTCCTGGAACTTCTGCAGTAAGTATTTGTCAGCTGATATCTGGACTGCTTATCACTAGCTACTCAAAAACAATCCCTAGCAGTTAGTTTCTGAGAAGCCTTTTTCGTATTCTCTTTATCTACTGAAAAGCTGCTGTGCTGCTGCAGGGAGCCAGCCAGTGCTCATGCATATTATCTGGAGGCCTGAGCCCTGGATCTGGACTCTCCTGACAGGTGCTGCCCAAACACAGAGCAAAAAATGATTCCTGCATCAATAGTTTGTGAACAAATTATTCTTACACAGATTCTTCTTTGTCTGTGGATGATGGTAAAGGGTTGTATTATATTTTATTTTTGTTAGAGATGGTCCAGAACTGGAGTACCTTTGAACTGCAGATTTAAAATAAAATTGAAGAAAGCAAGTGCTCACTTACATCTTTATTTAGATCATGTTTTGTGATAACCAGTTGCAAATTTGAAGAGGACAAAGATGTGAGGAGAGCTCCATCAAAACCAACTTTTGCAGTCCGTTGGGAAAGGTGATTTTTTTTTCTTCACTAACTCCTCAGGGGTTTTGCTGATGTGTCTGGTCATCGCAGGATGACTCCTGTTCTCTGTACAGCTGAGAGGAACTGATGGTATTTGGTGCTGGTGGAGTCACAAGCACTTTGTACTGCCAGGTTCTAACTTTTCTCCCTTGGGGCTCAGCTGGACATGTCAGAGAGTGATGGTGTAGCCAGCAGGTTTGTCCACTGCCAAAACAACAGAAGTGCTGTTACAGTGTTGTTGAAGGCAGTGGCAATACCCTAATTAATAGGACCAGCCCATGTAGATTGAGAACTTGATCCTAAAACCCAGGAAGAACCAAAAACCCCAAGTCAAATCATCTTTGGAAATTAAAGATCCTTCAAAGGCTTCCCTTTTTTTCAGAAGTTCAAAACTTGATATCCATGTTTCCTTCTTGATTTCTTGTTTTTCCTTTTCCCTGGTTTAGCTGTCTAGTTGGACTCTTCATGCAGCAGTTCAGAAATAATGTGACAATTTGCCAGCTTGAAATCACAAGTGCTGAGCTTATTCATTACTAGGAACTAATGGTTCTCTGTGAGGAAATGCCTCCAAACATGGCTGGACTTGATGATCTCAAAGGTCTTTTCCAACGTAAATTATTCTATGATTAGCAAAAAAAAAAAACCCACACCCTGATGAAAAATATGCACACTGCTAATCAATGGCAATAGTTTCTTTCTGCATCTCCTGATGCATTTACAGTGCTGCTGAATATGAAGAGTGAGGTGGGAGAAGCGGGAAGGTGACATCTTTTCTCACAATAGGTTTTTGTAGAGATCAGCCTGGAGTGCGTGAGGGCACTGGGCCTCTGCAGGAGTTTGTGTGTGTTTTCAAATGTTCCCATCCCCTGTTTTTCTTTTCCTACACACCAGTGAAGCCAGTTGTGTTGCAATGTTGACTTCTTCTTTTCGGACACATTCATCCCAGTAGGATGAGGATGTGTACTAGTCAGAGGTGGGAAGCCTTTTTTTACCTTCCTGCATGCTTCTAACTTTAATCTAACCTAGCCTCCAGGAGCTGACTGCTGTGTCTCATCAGTAAAAGAATTAACCCTTGGCCTCTTCCCCCAGAAACATCAGAAAGTGTTGACACAACAGGGGATCCAAAGCATGGGGCAGACCACAGAGCAGGCATCTGATGCAGGCACATAGAATTAGACCAGGGCCATTGCTGTAAAGAGGAAGAATATTCATAGTGAGCTAAAGTGAACTTGTAAATGTAGTTGTGTTTGAGATTTTAAAAACTAAGATGAATATGCTTTTCATTATCTTAAAAGCACATTACGAAATGTTTACAGTGGTATTGCTATTTAGATCTGTCCACAAATTCTTGCGTAGGACTAAGTGTCATATTACCTGCCTTCTCACCAAAGCTTTCCTAGAAGCAGCTGAATCCTGACAGAAAGCAAAATCTATTTGAGTTGATGTAGAAACCTCAGGGGAACTTTAAAATGATCCTTGAATAATTTTTAAATCTAATTGTATTTACACTCCCAACTGCTATAAGCCCTTTTTCAAATTCATTGGCAAACAAGTGAAACATTTCTGAGTTGTATGATTTATCACATGAGATTTCATCAGGGGTAGCACAGCTGAAATGAAATGCATATTCTCAAAAGCTAACAGGCAGATCCTGCCCCTTTTGGGTATGCTGGAGTTTTTGCCAGTGACTTTTTAGAGGGGAGAATCTTATTTGTTTAAAAAAAAGTGACTCTAAAGAACATTTAATGTCATGACTTCTAACATTTGCTGCTGGGGATGTTTTGAAGATACTGATGAGAAAGCAAGATATAAATTGTTAGACTCACAATTTCAATATTAATAATTCTTTGCATTCTCACAGCACTTTTCAACCTAGAAATTCAGTGCACCACTATGCATAGAAATGTATGTGATTGTAAGCTAACAGGGCAATCGTGTAATGTAGTATATGTTTTTCAGAGGCCAGATGCTATTTAGCAAGGTGAAGCCAGAGCTCACATCCCTTGGAAGGGGACGATGACTGAGAGGCAGCATCCTGTTACTCTGCCTCATCATAGGAGGGTAAAGCACTATCAACTCTCAGTGTCTCCACAGTAGTGGGGCTGCTGGCAATCCTCCAGTTCTTGGTCACTCTTAATTTTCAGGTGCCTAACAAGGGCCCTTCACTCTCAGAAACCAGGGAATAATCTCTGGAGACAGAGAATCCTGGCAGTTCATATAATAAGAGCCTGTCCCTTTCTGTTTTGGTCGCAAAGCATTGCATTCAGGATCCGGTTTTTCAAGCACTTAGTTACAGGATTTTGCTCTCATTTGGGTGTGTATACAGCTGTAGATGGGAATGCAGACACAAGGAAGATTTGTATCTGATCTGCACAATCAATTGCATGTCTACAGAGACCCAGAAACAACCTGGTCCCTCACAGATTCAGCAACATATATTCAACAATGCCAGGTTGTAAACACTACATCCAACACAGTATTTATGCCACTGAGTGCTCTCTATTTTACAGTAAAAACTCAATAAAATAATTTCTGGCACAATTTTAATGTGCATTGTGGTAAACAGTGTTTTTCCTGTCTTGCAGCATGGAGTTGTGCTGCTTTAGCTTTAAGGGGTAAATAAATCCATATAAATTCATTGGACCAGATGAAACTTGCAATTAGCAGATATGAAAAAGCTTATTATTACATTAATAAATGTAAAAAAACCTGTGTTGTTACAGTGCTGTGGCTGTACTGATATCACAAAAAGAAAAAGCTAATACAAAAATAAAGATTTTAATACAAAAGAAAAGGTTTTAATGCAATGGTTAGTTCGGCTAGATCATGTATTCTGCCTTTGTCACGGGGCACAGGATAGAGCTAAGTTGCAATATTCATTGTACTGCTCCTTAGTCAAAAATGCAAGAGCACTGCACACACATGGGATGACCACAGTAACCGAGACTCACAGCTTTGTAGTTCTCACATCTGGTGATTGATTGCACTATTGTATTAATACTACATTAGCCTGGTATTATTGGCACTGAGTTTTCTTGTTTATTTTAAAATCTGAGTAAAAACAATACTGGTGGTATTGAATTCTGTTCACTTACTGCTGCTATTTGCTTTCCCAAAAGTTTGCTCTGGCAGAACTAGTCACAATATTAAGTATAAATGCTTGCAGACATTTTTGTGGGATCAGACCCTTAATGTTGAAAAGGAATCAATTAAAATTCATATCTTACTGGGTTGAAGGTGGGTGCTGAATCACTGTTTGGATGAAGGTACTTTTAATTTTGCAGCATGATGGCTCTTGGTAACAGACAGGAAACAACTGTAAAGAGTAAAATCTTAGCAGCTAAGCAACGGTAATGTAAAACCTTATAAAGTGAGCGGGGGAAGACTTCCTATAGGTGTGTAATGAATGTTTTTAAATAAGAAAGAAATATTTTGAGTTTAAGAACTCTCTGAACATGCCATATTTTTTAGAAGCTACATAGCGACCCAAAAAAGAAGAGAGAAATCTAGGTTTATTTCATAAACAAAAACAAAGATGCTGATGCAGTGGCCAAAAAAAAATCTGGATATTTATGGGTCTTTATTTTCCTGTGTTTCCTGTAAACCAAGGTCCACATTAGATGGCAGATTTCAAAATATTTTATGGTAGTATTATCTTTTTATCACATATTTCAGCCACTTTGTCCACATGGAATCACATAACAGTTATAAAAAGAACATGTTTCCTGTGCCCACCAACTAACATACCACTACAGGAGGGCAGCCCATGGGGTCCTGAAATCAAGGAGCAGGATTTTTCATTGCTTTATTTTCTGGTTTACTCTTCATAGGAACAAAGCACTATTTGATCCCCCTTTTTTTTTTCCACTAAATCTCATTTTCTCAGTAGTTTACCCCCATCTATGTGTTCAGCAGAGGTATTTACAGCACTAATAAAAGCATTTTTCTATGAAGGGTCAAAAATCATTGCTCTTAATACATTTGTGGATCTGCTTTTGAACATCATCCATTAGTGGTAGCAGGTATATTACAGCAGAAAATGAAAAATACTTTTTTCAGTATTAGCATTAATTAATAAATAATTCAAGCTTATGTAAGGAAAGTCTTTTTTCTTATATCCGTAATGATACAAGTGATCCGAGAACTGTTGTCTTCATACATCTTATTTTAGCCATCTACCTGCAGAGGGGAACACTACCATGTTTTCACTGCTTAACATGTGGGAATTTAGCAGCCTTCTCCTCCAATACATTATGCCTGCAGATTAGAAGAGACACAGACTCATCCCTGGCCAGGAAGCTGCTGGCTCCATTCTCATTATGGGAGATTGATCAGTTTAGACTGATTACAGGAAATGACTGTTAACTGGGTGAATAAATAACACATCTGTGAGCAGAGATTTTCTTAAAATTTATTATTCCTTTCTCCAAAAATGATCACGTAGAAAATCAGAAGAGGGACAACAGCATTCCATTCGATCACAAAAAGTTTTTCTTCATTTCCAGTAATGGCAGACGTTCATTTCCCAGTTCACGCACAGGAAAAATTAAGCATTGTTTTCTGTCCCTTCGAAGTTTTCCTCACAGACATGCTATATCTTCAGCTAACATGAACAGCTATTAACACAGTGCCCTTGAGTAACTATTAGGTCATTTTGAGGAGGAGTGGTAGGTTGATATTAAAAATACAGAAGAGTTGCACATTACCTGGGCTACAGGCTGACGAAATGTCCTGTACCGTGCACATGCCTGGGATACTGGTCAGTGCTTCCAGAGTGGGCTGTTTTGATTTGGGGAAAGCTTCCCACACTGTGCAGTATGGCATCGTTTGGGGGCTCACTTCCTCAAGGGGTGGGGAAAGGCTGGTCAGACATGGAAGTGCACGTTCACACACAGCAGTTGTCTGTCTTGAAAGCAATCTGTTACACCGACGACGCTATCTGTGCTCATTTGAAGAAGAAAGTTTAGTGGCCTGCAGTGGACGAGAATATGTTATTCTTTCCTTTTTATCTTACTTGTAAAAAAAAAATAATGTAAGTAAACTTTTTACATTTGAGCCATTCTCACCTATCTATATTTTAACATTAACGTCCTCCTTACATTCAGCCAGTTTTTTGCATCATATTACAGTTATTTGCTTTACCAAGAGCATGATTGAAGTTTAAAATAAAAAGAAATTCAATTTTAATATCACTGTGACTGTAGAGTAAACATGTTGTTCGCAGTAAAGTTTCCACCTCAATTTGCTTTTGGTGCTTATTATAACTTAATAAGTTTTTTTATTTAGTTTGCGAAGTACCCCTTTTTAGCCTCTAGTTGCTGGGTGACACCATCTGTGATTTCCAATGAAATTAAATTAAGTGAAAATTCAGTCAACAAAAAGACTGTTGCTTCCACAACTTCACTGAGTGGCTTGGGATCATATGTAAGTGACAGGTCTTTAGCACGGGGAGCATAACCCCTGTGTGAGCCAGCGTAACTTCAAGGAGATTTCCCAGAGAATGGAGTAGCCAACATACTATTTGCAGTGTATCATGCCCAGTTTAATTAATGATTAATTATCATTAATGACCCTGGCTCAGCCCTTCTTGACAATAGGCAGAGTGACCTCTCCATTACTCTTCAATGAGAAGCCCATCTCCAGGTACATCTTTTATGATGTCCCCAGAGTTTGTTACCTGAGCAGTCCCCTGCACACACGCAAGATTCCTCCAGCTGAGGCAGGCCGTGCAGAGCAATGTGCTGAGCAGAGGGCACAAGTGTTTTGCTTAGAGACTGATGTATGGGCAACAATTACACATTTGTTAGTGTTAATATTCCTGAACAAACTGCTAGATCTGAGGTTTGTGCAAGAGCAAGAAAATGAGGGAATGACAAATAAATGTTTGGCATAATTAAGAAAAGAGATGTTTTTGCATCTGCCATTCTCTCCTTTTCCTTTCTGCTGAGATGCACTTCATTACTTTATTTTCTCCTTTCCCATAACCGTATTATAATATTCTCTTTAACCAGTTCATAACAGGAAGCATAATGACTGAGAGTTCAACAAAATACCAGTAAAAACATCCCTTGGGAAACAGTTAAGTGGTCAAAGCTTGGAAATGTGGTTTATATTATTGTATCTGCACTGACATTTTGCTCGCTTCCCCACACTTTTTTGTGAACATATCTGAATAAAAGGTATAAACTAATTCCCCTTCCACCATACTCCCCTTTGAGTCAGAAAGATACATTTATTTTTCACCACCTAATTTTCACAGGATTTTCCAATAGGACTTCACACAGTCCATGGCCTAGATGACTCATAGCACAGTTACCAAGGAATAGAAGTAGTGATTTCCACCGCAGTGGTGAGCTAATTTAATAATGGACACAAATGATAACTTACAAAACCAGAACATCAGGGTATATGATGATAATCCCTGCACTTCCCAGCAAACGCTTTGAGAAAGTGGAGATCAATGTCTAATAGTATTGGTTATTATTAGTATCTTCCTGACACATCTAGCTTTTTTTCATCTTATTTAATACAAAAATGAGGTCACTTTGAAGAATATATTGGCAGAGAAAGTTGCAAGAAATCTCAGATGCATAGGTGTTTGGGTTTTTTAAACCAGAATAACTTTCTATCTTCTAACCATTAAGTTTGCAGAATCCCTTCCAAAGAACATGGAGTCCTCAGCCCAGGGAATGTGGACTACAGAAAAAGGACTTAACGGTTGGCACATAATTAATTTTCCATTTTATATTAGCATCTAGCTACAAATTTCTTTTCTAGGTAGACCATGGGGTCTCTGGTACATCTCCTTGAGCGTAACGGTGCAGTGATGTTATGCATCAGATAAAAATCTGATGAAGGTTAGCAGTGTAAAAAAGAAAGACCAAAGCAAAGAATGAGAGATCAATCCAAATTCTTTATACTTGAATGTTCGATTTTATAGATCTACCTCTGATCACTTAGCATATATTGGGAGTTTCCAGTGAAGCCTAGTATATTTACAGAAAGGGGTGTGTGTGTGTGTTTAAGCAAAACAGTAGTGTCACCAGGTGTCACTATTACACGGAGTTTTTCTTTATGTGTGAGCAAATGGCCAGTTTGGGGAAGATATATCGTATTAGCTGTTCATAGTTAAGCATTTGGTATAGAGCCATCCTCTCTCTGCACGTGCAGAACTTGCTCTCTTCTCTGGGCTGGTGTCTTGCACATCATTTATCATGGAACAGGGAGAGCCAGAGGGCTGAGGTTCCTGCTAGGGGGAATTGTCCCAACTACTGTTGTAGCACCTCTGTTCTGGATTTAATATGAATACATATAAATAAAACAAAATATGTCCTGTAAACACATCACTGCATCTTCTGCACTGACACATTGCCTGCAGAGGCCTGATCATCTGCTGCTGTCTAGCAGAAGATAGATGTAGTACTAAGAGAACGTGCACCACTCGTGTGTTTGCTTTACAGTCTTGGTGTATTATATATCTAACAGAAAAAAAAGTGTAAATATTTGGAGAAGAAATGGTAGAGCAGAAGGACAATGGTGACTGCAGACTTACTTTTACTATAAAATTGCAGACATGAAATTATCTTAACAAAGAATAAATATTTGAAGTAGCAGTGTATCTTTCTCAGAGGACACCAAGTGACTTCCCATAGTATCTTGCATTTTAGAAATCCTAATTGATGTGTGGGTAATGTACTGCACGACTCTCAGACTCATCCCAGGCTAAAGCTTTATAACAAATCCCACTTGCACTCACGAGGAATGTGCAAAGAGCCCCACTGCTATCTTGGCACAGGTGGGAAAGGCATAGGCAAGCAGAGAAGAAAGAGTTCAGATGTTTGTTGAAGAAAGCAATATTGTCCAGATATTGCATGAGAGAGGCAGCAATCTAGGTTGATATTTGTGTACTATCATTGAAGCAGCTGGCATAGCTGTAAATATTTGATATGAAGTGAGGTTGGTTAGTTTTGAGGAAGATTTATGTTCAGCTTGCCTGATGGCTACAGGGTAGTAAGGAAATGTGCCTCTGCTGACCTCAGGGGCTGAGCTGCATGAGAAACTGCAGAGAAAGCACTGAAATAATCCAGGGCATAAGTATTTGTTGCTTCTGTCTCAGTAATCCACCAGAGTATGCCATCTTCAGCAAAAGGGATTTCTGGCAAATAAAACTGCTTTCAATAGCTGCCTTTCTCCAAAGCTCACTGGAGGCAATAGGAATGTTTAAGTTGATTGAATAGACTTTGCATCATTCCCTGTTTTGAAGATTTCTTGCTTCCTACCTAATATTGTGGCTTGTGATATGCTGCACTGCAGCTCCATCTCTGGAAGAAGCATTGTTGGAATTGATGAATCACTCTCCTTCCTGAGATATTGCCATACAGGCCTACAACTGTCATAAATAATATTGCAGTGATTGAACTTAAAAGTCACGATCTGTGGAAGAATCTAATCCCCTCTGAACACTCACAGGTGCCTGCCTTTCACTCTTTACCAGTAACTTCACCTGATTCACTTCAAGGGGTAAACCTCTTTCAAGATATTTTCTTTCCTTTGCTTAAGAAACACTATCCTTTTCTCTGCATGCTCTGACATTGCTTCTTCCTCTGAAAGCTGGTGCCCTTGGACATTTGAACCCCATTAAATTTAGAAAGCCCAGTGACTTGGTTTTGTTCCCATAGTCATGCTGCAAATCAAATATTTGCAAGGGAATTTCATGGGATTCTTTTTAAATAGATTCATTTTCTCTTGTGGTTGCCGATGCTAAGTATAAAAACACATCCCTTTTTATTTAGAAAACATGAATCTGAGACCTTTCCATGAGACATGGAGCTTTATAGCAATGTGGGGAAAAGGACACAATGCAGCAAAGAAGTAATGACCTGGCACATTTAGTAGTGGGAAAACTGCAGGAAGTAGAAAGAACAAAAAAAGTTTGAGGCAAAGGAACTGACAGGTATGATATGTACCTGTAAACTGAGGACAAATTTTAGAGATGTGGGAAAGTGTTCACAGTCTCCTCACCTGTCTCAGGATATGGATGTGAGAGGGGACTTAGCTGTGCTAGAGTAGCAGACCTTTAATGGATAACAGTTCGTTCTTGTGGCTCAGTAAGCACTGTCCTGATCATGACTGCCACAGCCTGCAGGTGCTGGCTAGCCTGTCTCCATCTTAAGCGCTTGCTCCTGGGCACTCAAAGGAGGACCGGTTTTATTAAGCCAGTTTGAGGCCATCAAAAAGATGATACTAGTGATAGCTCAGGAATAAAATTAGGTAGTGCATTACGCATTGTGTGATAAAGATAGCTGGAAGCATTATAAAATAGCTGGAGAAATAGCCAACATTAATATTTGATTCAAGATCTTTTAGTTGTCTGTGGCATATTTTGATTGAGGAGGTTTGTGAGTATATTTATTTACTTTTAGATTTATGTAAATGTGCACAGTCAACATCTCTTGACACACCAGTATGGCATCCAGTAATATATACTACGTAGGGTAAGCTCATTTCCATCCGAGCAAAGAAGCAGTCCTGCTCACCCCATCCAAATTCAAAATAAAATCAAAAACAACTGCTAAATTCCCTGAGGGATCTCTTGACAAAGCAGGTAACAGCTCACAGCACTTTCCCTGGCCCAGCAGGGGAGCCAGTGCCATACTGGGAAGGGATTTGTGGCTCGGGGTCACAGCCACTGGTCCAGCAGAGCTTTGCCAGGTTCAGTGACCCGGCGGGTGTTTGTCCGGGCCAGCCTAGCAGGGTGCTGGAGGAGAGGCAGCTCTTCTGCTGCTCCTGCCCCACAGCACACTTCAGTCCTTCAAGCAGAGACCACCCGCAGGGGAAGCCAGGAGCCCCAGTGGTAGCAAATGGCCTCAGGCGGTGGTGCCCAGCCTCCCCAGGGCTGGCAGCCCCCGGGCACAGGGCTGAGCTCTGGGGGGACACCCCTCTGCCAGCCCCGTGGAGAGCAGCCGTGAGCTCAAGGCTGAGCTCTTCCTGAGCCTACCTAGAGGCAGAATTTGTTCATGCCGAAAGGCGGGTGCCTGCAGCCCGTGCTCCCTCCCCGGACCGCGTAGCCTTGCCGATGTAAATTTGGGATTGAGGTAGATACATGTTTGATTTTCTTTTTTAGTTCTAGTTCTAACGTCCTGTCTGCCAATGAAATGATGCGTGATTATCCTTTAAAAACCAAATCTATCCTGCCAAGCCCTAGTAAAGCCGCTTTCTAATAGGTTTTACTGATGGGGGATTTGTTGTAATGGAAGAGTCTTATGAAAATTATATGTAGCCTGCAATGATTCAGGAAGGTAGTGTATGACTACGCGGTGGCTGTTACCCTAAACCAGTGCAGCTGAGGGAAGGGGTGCCCGAGCCCTGTGTTGAGGCATGGCATCTGGGCATCTCTTGGCACACTGTTGGGAAAGTTGGCTCCTGCCTGCCCTGGCCCCAGCATCTTCCCTTCCACGAAATAGCCCCTGAGGCTGCCTGATCTCTGGGCTTTCCCTGAAGAACTCCGCTCCCCACAGGTGCTCATGGCTCTCTGCTGGACTTGCTCCATCGGGGAGGCTGTGTGCTGTGCCACAGCAGGCAGCCCAAGGATGCGCAGCACTTGGTGTCAAGGAGGGGACATCCAACATGTTTCAGGGGGGTTACAGTGGGCAGCTCCAGTCTGTTCCCAACACTCGTTCAGGTGTGAAGCACAACTCAACAGTGGTTTGGTTTAACCGCTTTGCTGTTCTCCAAACCTGAGCAGGTCAAACTGTCTAATGAGGACTGGGTTTACAATATTTTTGACCAAGATACTTTTAGCAGGTAGAAATATGATTATTACCAGAGATTGAATTATAAAATGTCACCTTGTATTTTTATGAAAGATTTTTGAGAAAATTGGTGAATTTTCGGTTGCTTTGAAAGCATAGGGAAACATCTGTCCTTTTGCAAAATCTTTGCATTTTCTGTTTCCTTAAGAAAAGTGGAGTGACAGATTTCTTTTTTAAAAAATTAAGTTAAAGATGAGAGAAATTCAGCCCTCCTGTTTTATGTTTTTTCCAACAGCAGCATTTCACTGCTCTTAAAATTACTTTACTCTTTAAACTCCTTTTTCAGTTAACTAAAATACCTTTTAAACAGTTTTGTTGTTTTTTTTTTTACTTCAGTCTTATCTCAAGTGAGGACAATTAGCAAAACAAACTTTCATACAGGAAAAAAATGAAGATAAATTAGAAGGTGGTCTCCCCATTCACACACTTTTACTTGTTTTCCAGATCGTCTTCTCTGTTTTGCAGCATAAATTGAGTGAAAATGAGGGCTAAAATCTTCCTCTGACCCCATTTGTGCTCCTAAGTTTTCCTGTATTCAAACATAATAATTTTCTTACTTTCATCTCCATTTCATGTAAATAAATGTGAGGTAAGATGGGAGGTGTCTTGTTCCATCTCATTCAAGGAGTAAAATATTTCAGGACAGAAGTTCTGCCCGTCCCACCAGGACACTAGCCCTCCTTACGCTAAGATATCACCGTTGCCTGCTCCCATGGATGTTCCACCCATGGAAGGTCTCTCTGACCTTTCTTCTGGCTTCTCTAAGTAAGAAATAAACACAATTTTAGACTTGTTACTGTTTTCCACTGGTTGGCAACTTCCAGCTTTCTGAGGATTGCTTTTGTCTAATTGTTTTGGTAATTCAGCTGCAGCCTGCGAGACGACAGCGATTCCTTGTGGCTGACGGGCTGCTTTGTGCTCGTGTCACAATGTCTTTGGGAAATTGTTAGCTTGCACTGTGGTAATTCAATTTTGATGAATACCCTGTAACTTAATTTACTCTGTGGCAAAACACAATTGTATAAACAAATTGGTTCTGTCCACACCCATCGTACCTTCACAGGACATCATTTTAATGTTAACTGCTTTGAGTTATGACAGATTATAGTGTAGACCCTGAAGCGGGAATATGTTTGTAAGCACAGGGCAGATGGTTTTAATTTCACACTATAGCTTTTACAGAGATCGTTCATTGAAAGTGAGAATAACAGGCCAAAACAAAAAAGGAATTGCCATAATGTGTCAGAAAAGGTGAGTTGTGATAGCAGCTGAGAGACCTCAGCACGGACCAGGCACCATGCATGAGGTCCCACACAGGATCAAATGCAACAGCAGCTTCTGTCCCAAGGAGTGCATAGCACAAACACTGCAGAAATAAATTTTAGTTCAGCCATTATGTTAAAAATGTGTAAAATATTCCCCATCATTAACATAGGAGATAAAGTAATTAAAAATAAAAAGATCCTTTCTGTGACACCAAGAACAACCTACACCTTGCTGTGTGGCTCAGGTTATGTCTGTGCCATGGCTGCTGCTGGGCCTGTCTGGGTCAGCATATGTTGCCGAGCTATAGCTGCACCCAGGGCACTGCAGTACCTGCTAGTGAGTGAGGCAGTCTGGTCTTAAACTGCTGCCCCAGTCTGAAATACCAGTTGGAGCTCTAAAACCTGGGTAACTGCCTTGATTAAGTCTGATGCAGACATACCTGTGGTCATAGACTGTGGAGGTGCATCGCGGTGAGGAACACCTTTTTAGTTTTTAGACTACAGAATATCAAAGGTAAAGTCAATAGAGATTTGCTGTATTCTGTTTGCTTTAAATTATGGAAGTGTTGTATGCAAATATTATCAAAGTTGTAATATTTGAGCCTAATAAGAGAAGAAAAACAACATCAGGGAAGTATTAACAACAGCAAGGCAATTCTGGTCCCTTCATTTCCTTCAGAGCCAGCCTATGAGTTTGACTTTCATTTACACAATGGCGGCTTTGTGCAGGCACAGTTTCACTTGGGAAAAAGGGTGATGGAAGATGTTTTAAAATACACCAAAGAAACTGACTCCCTTTGCACCACTACAAAAATGCAGTGTGAAGCCAGCCAAGCTCACCTTTTAAAAAATCCTGGTAACCCTATTGATCAGAGTGGGATTATATCAAGGGTCAGATCAGCCCGGTGTTATTTCCAGAATCAATAATGGTGGCCATTATCACCACCAGTCCCCACCCCATGCTCTCCAAATGTCCGGTTTGAATACACAGATGTTTCCAGGCACTCTCAAGGCAAACATGTGGCACAAGCACCTTGCAGCTTTTGCTTGTCATGAGAAGGTGTTTAGCATATGCTCCCCATTTGCCACCTCTCTGATACAAAGAGGGTTCTACTGAGTCTGCGGATACTCTCTGCTGCCCAGGTGCCTGGCACTGGAGGTTAGGTGCTATTTTAAAACCTCACTAGCATTAATGCTGCATCTTTTAACACTTAAATGCATGTAGAAGTTTGGCTTTTGCTTCTCCCCAACCCCTCTGTGCCTGCCAGTCTGCACTGCATTTAGTCCCTTCACAATGCGAGGTGAGGAGGGGGTGACAGGCACCCCACGGCAGGAGGAGGCTGTGTGTTCCCAGCAAAGCACCTGGTCGGCAGGTGGCTATGGCCAGCTCGTCAGTGAATCAGTCATGCTCTTTTGAAATCTTGTATGTAGGTTTCAGCAAGTGGTGAAGACTAAATGTAGTGCAAATAAACATTTGAGAAATTTACTTTCAGAAATCAGTTGTGATCTTGTCTTGGGCCAGGGTGTTCATCACAAATAATGTTTCTTGTTTGCAATGTCTGCCTAAAGATCTCCTTTTCTAATCTGTGGATTTGTTAGTAAAGGAGAAAGCTGGAAACTTAAAAAACACTGATCTAAACCATGTAAAGGGTACGGATTTAAGTAAGGATGCTTTGCACAGCAGCTAGAAGCCATAGGAAGAGCATGTAACTAGTTCTTTCTGTTGCATTGACCTGACATTGTTTCTGTTCCCCTATTGTAGCAAGCTTTGTTTTTCACAGGGAGCTTTGGTCGATGCTCTCTTGGATGAATTCGGTTTCCCTAGCACTACTGTGAATATTTGTGGTCAATAAAGAACATGATCATACAGACAGCAAATTGCACTTAAATTGCTTATTCACAGTCAGCTTCAGAACTGCTTTTGTGTCTTGAAGTAGTTTTGCAGGGTTAAGAGAGATTTTTAGCCGTAGACTGCATTGGCCTTCAAGAACTAGAATCATTCAACAGTGTCATAGGTGATAAGCTCTTACCTTGCACTCCAAAAACTACGCGTGGATCTGCCGTTTACCAGCAAGTAAAGCACATGCCTGAACGCTGGCCTGAGCAGAACTGGGTGTAACAGTGTCCTCAAATGCTTTGCTGGCTTGGGGCTTGGTGTATGAATTTAAGCATGTGCATAAATATTTGCAGTATTTGGGCTATCATAATTGTTCCATTTTACAAAAATGGATACCAAATGGAATCAAAATGTTCCTCCTTAATGTAGAGCAGATATCTTTTAACAAGCGTTTTGGAGTTTGATCTTTTGAATTTTATTGTTGGTTTCAGGATTTGCTCAATCCTTCTCTGATCTGCCGTGAAATTTTAGGTTATTTCCACTGAAGGCTGTCTCTGTATTAAGATGCAAGCTGCTTTAACAGTAGATTAACCATTGTGATTAATGATGATAATGGATGAATGCTTTTGTCACCAACAAAACTGCATGACCACATATAAGCTTTAAAAATAGAATTAAAAAATAACATTGTTTAATCTGTTTCAAGAAGATTGTAAATGCCTTGAGATATTGATCCAGCCTGCGAGCCTGCTTATAAGGATACTCCCTGCCTGCTGTAGTGTGTGTTAGATACAATCTAATAAGAGCTCACTGAATAATAAACAGTGGTAGCCACCCAATCCTAAAAATTTAGATTGACGGAATTCCCTCCCCAGTGAAGAAAAAACTCTAGAGCTGCCCATAAACCCATTACTGTCCACTCACCCATAAGCCAATAGAAGATCTTGGATTATTGGAACTCTTAGCTTTAAGAGAAATTGCTTTCCTAAATTTGACCTCCCACACTAAATATAAAATATGGACCATCTGTAATGAAGGAATTGCAGCCCAAATAGCTATCATCTCTCGGTGGCAAAGGTTAGAAGGTTGATGCACATTGGTTCCATGGGGATGGGGATGTTGGTGACCTTTTGGCATGAAAATGGTCACTTGGAGCTGTAATGTGAGAGAAAGGGGTCGGGTATTAGCCACTAAAGACTCTCTGATGCTGTGTCCTTGTTAAGCTTTTACAGAAAAAGCCATGGAGGCATTATGGGAAACAGCATCAAATCCCATCTACCAGATCTGAATATGATACAGAGGAAAAGTGAAACTGGATATATGC
Organism: Falco naumanni; assembly: GCF_017639655.2. Lineage (NCBI taxonomy): Eukaryota > Metazoa > Chordata > Aves > Falconiformes > Falconidae > Falco > Falco naumanni. The sequence continues at coordinate 17,205,939 of NC_054060.1, read as the reverse complement.
TCCATTTAGGTAACATTTTTTCACTTCTTAAAAGGACAAATGTCATCTGAGCTTGTATAGAGCATTCATTTCAAAGAAAAAAAGTTAAAAAGGCAATTTAGGTGTTTGCGGATTAATCTTTTGTCTCTCCTGGACTCAACATTATATTTGGCAGCTCATGATGGGCCAAATGTCTGAGTACAAAGATGCGTTCCCTGTTCTTATTTACTTAAGGAATTAAGTATTGTAGAAAGCAAAATAAAAATACAGTATGTGGTTAAATGAAATTGCCACTGTCCATACCCTGTGTATTTTAGTGTGAATCCTGTAAATGATTGTGAGGGGCTATAGAGGGAAACACAGTGAACACAATGTTCCTTTTTGATCAGCAGCTTTTAACAAAGGAGGGATGCTGAACATCTGAAAGTAGGGAGTGCAGAGTTCACTGTAGGTCACCATTAAGGACAAGAACAAGGTAATGTAAGAGGCTGTGTGATTCCAGGTTGACAGGAGGATTTTAAAAGATCAAAAGTGTTTTATATATACGTTATAGAGGACCAGAAGTGCTTTCAGTCAACAGATGAAAATGCTAATGTTTAGAAATGATGAAAGCAAGACAAATGTGGTGGTGAATTCCAACTGAGTCATCAAAACAACAAGTATTCTTAGTCTGTGGTTTCTGAAAGATTCTTGCAAATTGTCCATCAGTGCAGGTGTGGTAAAAATGGTTATTCTGTCGCTATATGAACAGTTCACTGCATTTGTTATTTTGGGATAGCAGAGTTGACAGTGAGTTGCGGCTTGCAATATTCAGTCTTTTAGATCTAGATGTATTTGAATGTCTCTTAAATTTTTAAGCTTTACATTGTGCTCTCCCTTTCAGTAACAGCAACAGAAATATTTCTACTGTATAATTAAGGAGCTGGAAAGAAAAGAAAGGAACAATTAATAGCTGTTTCTGATAGAACCTTCATCAGTTTAGTGTGAAAAAGAAAAATGATGGAGTAATATTGCCACCAGCAATTCCTCAGTCAGGTGACTTTTTTGCTAGATCAATTCTGGTTGCTAAGCAACAAGCAAAAAGGCACGGTTATGTTTTGGTAAATCTTTTATTTTTGAATATTCTGTGCTGGAGTTTCATGTTCTGTACCTATTACTAATGCTGTAGATTCAAGACTCGCAGTATCTTACAAGTCATAAAAGCCCATCTTTTCTTATTTAAAAGGGATGCCGTTATTTAGTTTTCAGAAAAACTTTTGTGGCTAATACATGCTAGAAAATACAAAACTAAGCCAGTGATTAGAGAATTTGTTAAAAGAAAACAACGGAAAAATCTTTAAAACAACTCTGACATTTTTGGTTAATGATATCTACATTAATGAGTTAATTGCCAATACATCACATTTTATGCTGCTATCAAATATTAATGTTATCAATGTTATAATAATAGCATCTATTGATATAATTGAAGCTTGCTTTCCAATAGGTGTCACCATGAATAATACCATTGCAGTATTAAAATCAATAATAAGAATATTAGGAGGGCATTATAAAATGTCAATACAATGAAAACCACTTAAATAAATGCTTGATATAAAACAAACTGACTAAATATACTAAGTTATAATTTAAAAGAATAAATTCACAACCCTATGTGTAACAGTTTGGATGCTGCAACTTTACTATTCTTAAAAGCATCAGGCTAAAAGTAATAATGCAATGAAGCTATGAAGAGAAGGAAATCCTTGTACATTCAGTGAGAAAATATTTAGAGTATATGATATATCTGAGGAAATTATAAATATTGGAAGTGGTTTGATGTTGCATTTAAGATAAAGCCTTTGTGTTGCAACAGTTCAAAATCTGCTAGCAAATGTCAATGCCCGTCTTCCTTTGAGGTCGGTTCAAGCCAGGCACACAGCTGAGCCTTGGAAGGATGCATGCCTGGCTAGCTTACGCAGTGTGTAAAGAAATCAGCAGCCCAGCGCTGGAAGAGGTCTGGAAAGACAAAATTCCAGTTTCCCAATAGGCAGCATCTTGTCAATCTGTGGCCATCACCATTCCATTTCAACAGTGGTAAGCAGGCACAAAGATAAGGGTCTGAGGGTAATTCTCCACACCTTTTGGCAACTGATTGCGATGCTAAAAAAGAAAGGTTGCAAGAGGAGTCTCTGAAAATTTAGCACATAGGTAAAGCCAGCGCTGTTTGGGTGGGATAACAAGCCGGACAAATAGTTGGAAAAAAAGGCACAATTCCAGGGGGTGGGGTGAAACACCCACGCAGTCTGGACTGTTGTTGGCACTAGCCTTGATCCTGGCAGCCACAAAGAGCTAGGTGGTCACTAGCAGCTGCCTGCTATGGGGGCACTTGCCCCTAGGCTGAGGCTTTCTTTGTCATGGCTGTGTGCCCTTGAACAAGGAGGAGGATTGCCTCGCCTGCGCCTGCCTCTCCTGCACCTCTGCGGCTCGTCAGAGCAGAGGGGGGCTGGGGAAAACAGCCCCCAGGGACTGCAAGAGTGGCCCCCGCTAAGAAACACTGATGCTCAAAGACATGCCTTGCCACTGGGGAGTAGTAATCAACTGCAGAAAACCAATTTTACATTTCTTTCCATCCCACGTGGCGTGCTGAGCTGGGTGGGAGGCAACAGGGTGTGCACACAGCAGCCAGTCCCAGCACCTCTCCTTGCGGTTGGGGGTGGGCAGCACCCACAGCGGCTCTTTCCAGGGCGCTGCAGCATAAGTTATAATTAAACCAGCAGAGGCCAATGGTACTTTGAATGAGCATCCAAGTTATCAGCTCTGACTGTCTTGCCTTTTTTGACTGCCCGTGGTAATGAAGTCCACTCCCCACCAGGCAGGGTTTGCTGCTGGATATGCAGCGCATTTGAAAGTTTACCTGGGAACTCTGTAAATCAAAATCATTAATCTGAAGGCTTTTTATTACCAGTGTTGTGTTCAGCTATATCTGCCAAAAAAGTTTTAAGACAACTCAGATTTATTTGGCCAAAAACATTTGACATTTACTTCATTACTCAGTGGACTGCATTCTCTTTAAATAAATTTTCCTGTGATCTGGACTTTCACCATGAAAATCTGTACAGTGAACTCCTAGTTTATTATGCCTACTTGAAAAGGGTAATTTAATAAGGCATCAGTACAAATACTTAATTGTGCAATGGCTATTGACAATGCCTTTAAACAGTTGCATATTTGCCAGATTTAGCTAATGGAAGTAGAATTGCCACTTAATGTCTCAGTTTGCACTGGCTGAAAATAAATTGTATCTGACATTCCTTTGGCTTTTAAAGGACATATTTAGATATTTACAGTCAGATTGATCTATTGTTGCATTTATGTTTCTTGTGTGAAAAAGTATGAAGTAATTTAGATGGAGATAATTATTTACACATTCAGTATTTGTAATAGCTTCACACAGTCTGATGTTTCACAGACTTGAGATATTGATATCAGAGAGAGTTGACTGAAAATAACTTGACAAAATCTATTTTTTCCAAAATGTGTGGATTTGTCAAGTGTGAAATAATTTGCTGGAACAGGGTACCTTTAATGACATTTCCATTTGTAAGAAGTTTTGAAAAGTAAGTTACAAATTGTTCATAGAGGATTTTTCATCATTTTCTAAAAGTTTAGTTTCATTACATTTTGTTTGAAAATCTTATTGATAACAAACATGAGTCAAAAGAAAAAGTGTAAAAGCAAAATGATGGCATTTGGAACATATGAAAGCAATATATTCTGATTGGCATAAGCTGACATTTTTCTTAAGTTTTTGGTTCAGAAAACTTTTACAGTGTTTCATTTTGATTTAGGATGCAAAGGAGATCTGCAATATTGGAAATGTTCATAAGATGGGAAAACTATTTCATATCGAGTTCTAGTGCAGATGCATTTAACTTGTTTTATATTCTCTGTTAGAAACATAATTACTTATCTCTGCACTTCCCCTTTCCTCACACCTCATTTAAGAAGCAAAAAACTTTTTCTAATGATGCAACTTATCATCACATTAAGAGGCTCAGTAGCAATTGAATTATGAGTATTGTGATACTGCAATTTTTTCAATGCCCAGTGCATTTTTAACTTTTGTAATGAAGGTACTATAAAGTGTGAATCTACTTAAGTCTGATTAAATATTTTTTTTATATTTAACAATTCTCTGTAAATGTTAAGGTTTGTTTGTAGATTGATATATAAAAAAACTTTCTACTTTAGATTCCTGAATTGTTAAGGCATAACATTGAAAACATGTAAACATCTGAGGGGTGCAATTTATTTGAGTTAGGTTTCACTTCATTGTTCTATTGGAAGAGCAGCACTTTGTTGAACACAAGGCTTGGTTTTCAAAAATTGAGCTGCTCTCTGCTTGGACAACATATGCAGATACTTTTAGCATTTTAATGTCCATTGCTTACGCAAATCCAGGAATGACTTTGTGCCTTGCACTGCTCAAGTCACAGGGCAGGACCAGGGTTGGCAGCAAAAGCTCTACAGTTTGCGATCAGGTTTTACTAAGTTTCTGTGCTCCCAGGGAGCAAGGATGAGTGCTGAAACTGCTTCTCCTGGCTGAGCTGGTGACCACAGCTTCCTTGCTTCCATTCTTCCTTTGGATCTCAGGACTAAGGAGTGTTGTAGCCGAGAGCAACAGCTATTTCCATGCACAAGGTTTAATGTTTGAAGGGAATTGAAGTGTTTCAACCTTGTTTCCTATTGTCTGTGAGTGAAGAATAAGGCATGAATTCATGTCTCTTACGCTTCCCCTCTGTTTGGGAGTACTGATTTGTGGGTGACTTGAAATCAGACCTTGAATCCCCATTTTCCAGAATCCAGAGAAATTCAGCCAGACTTTGCTGTCTAGGACTATGTATAAACAATAAATAGTGGTAAATTCCCATATTTTTAGTCCCAAATGCTTAGTCAGAGACTTATGAACAGGCATGAACACAGGAATTTGTTGTCCTAAGCTCTCTCCAGACTAGAGATGGCTTCCAAGAGGCTGCCAGTTCTGAGTCTGGAGAACGGCTGAGGGTAAATGGTGACAGTTCTATCAAGTGTGCGGGGCTGGAGCCATTAAGTGCTTTTAAGGGAATAAAAAACCTTCAGATTTAACATGGGAATGTTATGGATAGTCAGCGTATGGAATGTATTTTAATGCTGTAGTGATGTGTTTAATAACTTGGTGACAGATACTTATAAAACTGCAGGTCAGTCAGCTCTGAAAATATTAATTTTAGACAAAATATCAAGAAGCACCTAGGTTAAAGTATATGCATTAATCAGACGAGGATTAATCTCTGAGACTGGTGCTGTGCACTTTGTACCATCCAGTCTTTTGCGTTGGCCATATTTAAGTATAAATTAAAAGGCTGCATTAATTTACTTTGTTAATTAGCCATTCACTTCCATTCAGGAAGCCTTTCTGCAGCCCTTCCAGCTGCTGACCACATCTGTTGTCTTCCATCTGCATGATCATCATGTGTCAGTGAGCCAAGAAACATGGCCCCATGGTTTGGGTGCTAGTGCTCCACCTGGACGTGTTATAACACTTGTTGAATGACAGGGCTGGATCAATACATTGAGATTTGAAGGAGGATCAAGTACAGTGAGAGAAAGTACCATACAGGTAACGTTTCCTTTACTCCTGCTGTCGCTGTATACCCTGATACTCTTGTGGGCTAAAGTGCTGCTGAACAAGGTGCCACTTCTTTTGATATGAACCAGCAAGTCTGATCATCAATTTCGGTGTTTTTTCTCAGTTCAGTGATAAATTTTGGCACTTGTTACAAGTCCACTCTATTTCAAACCTCAGACAATTCCTTTTGAGGCATTTAAGGTATTGGGTTTTTTTTCCTGTGCATTTGGTGAGTTAATTTTTTCTGATGCATATGTTCAGGTGGAAATCATTGGCATGAGAAATAGTAGCAGGAAGCTTAGCACCTAGATTCTCAGCTTCTAAAACTTCTGATGTGGCATAGAGAGGAACTGACTTTCCGGTTCATAACACGATGTCCTTTTGTACCTCCTCTTGCTTGGCCAGCAACATGTAAGCTATGTGAATTCAGTCAGCTCACTAATCTTGTGATTCTAAAACAGTGGTTAGGAATTGTTGTAGTTTCCTTCCCTTAACTCTGTTTTTCCTGGCTGATTTTATTTTTGTTGTCTTTGAAATGCTCAGCTAGTTGCATGTCAGTTGACTTCTCCCTGAGAAAAGCTTTGCATTTCTGGGCATTTCTGGAGGCCCCTGCTGCATTGTACTCCCTCTTTCTGCAGACTTCTTCACAATGATCTCAAAGACACATGAAATAGAGAGAAAAAATATTCTCTTTTGTGATTAATCTATGCTGAACCATTTAATTCTGTGTGTTCTTGGAATGCAGATACTATTATATGTTGCTAAGGAATTATGTTTGGTTTAGAAAATATCACATCTTTCCACTGAAGAAGACCACTGCCTGCAATGTTATAGTGAGCCATACGATCTTATATGGAGAGGGGCAGAACACAAAATCATAGCACCGAGTGATGGAAGCAGTAGAGAAACAAGATTATGACCCTTGAATCCAGCAGGATTTATCGCTCTGTACTCAGTGGTCTAAGGACAGCTCAGCTCCCATGATGCAATGACACCAAATGCCACCTAAGCTACAAGTTCTCATATTTAGAGTTTGCTCTCAGCTGATTTAGTTTGCCAAAGTTCATTATTTCAACATTAAGCAGCACTGGAAAATTCCACTCACTGCTGGAGAGAGAATAGATTTTTGCAACTAAAAGGAGTAAATAAAAAGCCACTGCCTACGGTTTGTCTATGAAAAAGTGCGTGGGACCTCCTGTGTAGGAAAATGTATTTGTGTGTATTCATTCTTTGGTATTTTTTCAGCAGTGAAGCAGATACTCCAAACTCTCAGAGATTTACCTAATTCTGTTGAATAGCTTTTGCCAGATGATTAGAAAAGTTCTTCTGTTGAGATATGGGGCACACCAGCTATGTATTTCATGCTTCCACAGAGTACAAATCTGTAACCAATCTTTCATTTAAAAGCCTGTAAATGTCCACAGGGAAGATAACACTTTTCTCCCCTTGCCACTGTTTTGTTAAAAAAACTAATAATAGAGGGGAAAAAAACTTACAACAAGGAGTAATAAAAAGTTAATCCATAGTCTGGGGCCTTGTGTAAATGCAGTAAACATGAAGAATTTATTAAGTTTTTCTTATTCCAGGTGGAGATTGTTAAAGGCAGGCTTACTTCTCCTGAACTGTTCAAAATTACCTTTCTTGGAGTACAAAGTTTCACTAGGTGTCTTAAAATCAACCTCAAGCTAGATAGTCTGAAAACATGATAGCTGAAGCAATATGAGCAGAGTGAAAATAAGGGGAAAATTAGTATGGGAGGAAGCTCTGTGGGTGCCCTCCTGGGGCTTGTCCCTGGGAGAGGCCAGGGGGGACAGGCTGGTGCCCTCCGAGAGGGATGGGCACCTCCGGAGAAGGGAAGGGACTCAGCTGCATCGGGGAAAACTGAAACAGGGATGGGGCTCAGCTGCACTGGGGAAAACTAAACCAAAAGCCGTGAAATAGTCCTCAGGAAAAAAAAAAAAATGCAGAGAGGAATCAGTCAGAGGCGAGGCCCAAAGGAGCCAGAGCAGCAGTGCCCTGGGCTTGGTTCAGTTCAGGTATTTTCTGCTCTCTTCCCTGATCGCTGCTTTGGCACTACATGAGTTGTGAGTCAGGTCCAGTTCTCTCCACTCAGCATGGTTTCCCCACTTAACCTACACCATCATGATGGACCTCACACCTCCCTCAAAGCCTCTAGAGGTAACCATTGTTTGGTGCTGGGACGTGGTTGGGTTGTGCATTCAACACCTTATTCCTATTGTCTGTGCTTTCTATTATTAAGATTACGAGCTTCTTGGGACAAGACTTTGTAGTTTGTTTCTACAGGCTGTAAAAACAGGGACTAATTTTATGGTCTCCACATAATGGCTATCATTATGCACTCTGCTATAAGCCCAGTTCCTCATAATTAATGAAAACTACTCAGGTAGCAAGGTCAAGGTGAAAAACTCTTCCTGTTGGTTTGAAGCACTTTTTCCATTTACTCATTAATATTCTAACTGATGTTGAATGGTTGTGGCTGTGAGCTCTTTCTATCTGGCATTTTAGATCACAGCAGTTTCACCGGGAGAGGACCTGATTCTGAAAACCTTAATAATTTGTGCAGTTTCAACTTGCAGAAGTCTTCCTACAGAAGTCCCTTAGCCTCTCCATGCAAATGCATGTCCTTCCCTCTCATCGAGTTCAGTGAAACCTGTGTCACATTTATACTGATTCTTGCTACTAATAAAATTACTGTTACGTTATCTATTATAGTTGAGATAAATTCTAATCTTTTGGAAACCTTATATTTGGTTCAGGAAACCAAAATTAAAACATTTGAAAGCTCACTTCTACCCTTCTAAGCAACCAAAAACCTGCAATGTTGTGGTGGTTTCATTCTAAACATAACATGAGTCTGTTTATAACTGAGATACTTATATCTTCATTTCCACACTATATCAAATTTTGAATTTAATGAGGCTTTCAGGTATAAAAGCCCATCAGCTACAGATCAGCTGCAAGAACCAGTATTTTTTTTCTGCAGGCAAAGTTAAGATCCTGGCTCCAATCTCATAATGTTTTTAAGGCAGACCATTAAGGTGTATTAGGCATGTTATGAAAAGCTACACAGAATACCAATATGTAACATCAGGGTGAATCCTTTTTCTTTTAGAAAGCCTCCACAAAGCCCTATAGGTGTATAGTCTGCTCAAGACTCATCATTAAGAGTCTAAAACCACATGAAGGCTTACCAACATCAAATGGGTCTATATTTCAGACATGAAAAAAGGAAAATGGCTGCTTTTGATTGTACGCATCTGATCTTGCATCAAAATATCTAGGTCTACTCCCTATATTTATCTATTTTATTATTGATAATATTACATGTGCTAATAGACCTTACTGAGTTCATAGGTTACCCTGGTAATAAAAATGACTGTGCACATTGTTCTGCATCTGACAAAGCTGAGTTTGTTGCTCCACCCCAGCATACTCCTCTTGTGTTCCTACCTGTAGCACAGAAAATGGATATATGCATGAATGAGGGAAAGCTGATCAACATCAAACCTGAAAGAGTATGTCCCTACATGCCACCATCATGCAGTAGCTAGGAAATATGTAAATATTTGATCAGTTCTGAAACTAACAGAATAAATAGTCATAAATTGCACAGTGACTCTTGGATCTGCAGACATGCTGCAGGACAGAGAAGACAGAGCCTGACTGCTTGGCAGTGTGGCACAGTGCAGCCTCTGTGCGCCGAGACCTAACCCTAGCACACCAGCAGCCAGCTCCTCCTGAGCACAGGTTTGGTGTCTGCCTGTGCAGTAAAGTTGCCTGCAATCACACATGCGCAGTTCAGTGAAATCAATGGAAGCATTTCCATGGAACTCAGTAGGTCTTGAATTGAGTTTGCTTCGTGCACCATAAATGGCAGCTGTAACACTCTGCATGTGTGGATCTGCCACTGCATGTTTCACCATTTTGTGAGGATACGGTAAAAGGAGGTCAGCATCATAAAGGTATACAAGAATATAGATACTGTACATAAAATAGAGTTCCAAGTTCACCCTGCACTTCATGTGCTACAACAGAGATGCTGAGCGCTTCGTAGATTCCCCAATTCTTCACACAGATTTAGTGGCAGAATTCAGTTCTTAGTTACGAATAGATTGCCGGAGAGGAAATTGCTACTCAAAGCCAAATTCTGACCTCACTTGCCAGATTATAAATGCAGAGTGATCCCTCTGACTCTGGTGAAGTCATCTCTGCTTGGAACAGTGTAAATGAGAGAGAATTGGGAACTACATTGTAAAAATTCAGCATTTGGGATACTTTATGGGATAATGCATTAGGACATTAAACACGAGCAAGACTGCGTACACATTTTGTCCCATGAAAAGTCTACTTTTGATCTACTTAAAGATTATTTGTACTATTATGTCTCTATTCTAGATTCCCCCATTTATGATAATAGCATTAACACTGCAGTCCCCTTCTGATGTGGTGTCAGTTACGCTCTTCACTTTCATGGAGTAACGCTTTGAAATTTCAAAATACTTGAAGATACTGTAACAGCCAGTGCTGCCAATATAGCATGGAACTGCTACTTCACAATTCAAGTAGTCAGCTATTGACTCGTGGCAATCTATATCTGCATTAAAATGGTGAGTTTTGGATTAATGTGGAGCTGAAAGCCCAACTGAGGCTCTTTGCTGCCAGCCTGTCTCTGTAATTGCAGCATGGATTTCACCAACCACAAAGGGCAAAATGAATGTGATCATCCCCAGCAGTCGATAGCACATTGATTTTTTTCACTCTACGATTCGCACAAATATTGAAGCTCATTTTTTAAGCAAGGAGGATTATTAATCTACATTTCTTTAAAAATAAGTCCGTTTTGAAGCATGGTACCTTGCAGGGCTTATTTAATGTGCAATATGTAAATCAGATAAGCAAAATATTCTTTTTTTCTTTTTAACCAAAAATTGGCATTCTCAGCAGGCTGTGAAACCTCATCCTCACCATCGTGCTGTCATGTGTCGTATTGTTTGGTTAAGAGATTAAAGAAGGAAATGTTGGCAGGTCTTGTTCTGGTCAATGGTCTGCGTTTTCTTAGTTTGGTTTCATTTTCACTAACCCCTGAGGTTGTAAACAGACTATGTACAACATCACCTGTGGTTCCTAAGATGAAACAATGATTCAAGATCATTTCTTCCCTAAATGGATGCAGTTAATCTGTGGTATAACAAATATATTTTAAGACAGGGAAACCAAGAAAGTTCCTGCCGAGTAGTGGTAATGTTTCTGAGAACTGCAACATTTCTTTTCCTCATTGGCATCACCTGTTTCTTGGGCAAGGGCTTTCTGGAATTATGTCTTCAGCTGTATGGCTGTGAGAAAGCTTCAGTACTGAGGGCCAGATTTACTGCTCTTTGCTCTGCGTACATGCAAACAGACAGTGGTTGTTAATATGCGCCAGCTGCAAAACGAGCAGCTGACCTGCATGAACAAAATGTATTCATTCAGTCCTTCATAAGCCATAGTCACTTGTAAGTGAATGCAATATGAGCCACATACTGGCTACAGGTTGACTCGTTTGACTGTAGACTTCCCTGGTTCTGACTTTACCTTCCTGATTTTGCAGGTCAGATCACAGATTTCTTCAAGCCTGCATTTCCACATCACTTTGAGGAGTGCAGTTACTGGGCCAGCTCTGTGCTGGATTTGGTCTATTTGTTAAAACTTTTCTCAAGGGAAGCACAACTCATGATAAGAAACATTCCAGGAGTGGCTTTAATGAAAAAGTAACAAACGAGCACAAATTAGATTACCTTTATAAATGTCTAAGGTCAATCAGGGCTCTCCTGTTTCTTCCTTCATCCCAAGGCAATATTAATGAATGCAAAACCCCTCTTTGCCGAGGGGCAGCCTTGAATATCAAGTCTTCGTTTGGATGGATTTAATTCAAACCCCTGGTAAACCTTGAAACAAATGCAGGGTGGTAAACTACAATGTAGAAAAAAACACAGAGACACTACTTACCCTTTGTTTTGGTCTTTTCACCAGCACCACATTACACATGCAGAAAAAAACCCTTTTTTAAGGCAGTATTTCTTATTTCCCTCCGTGTTCCCAGTTAAGTTGATGAGGTACCTTTCATGAGTCAGAAATGCTCTTTTAGGTAAATGTGACAGAATAAGATGCATTTGAAGCTGATCAGGCTTCTCACTGTCATAAACACTGCTTCTGTTTTTAACTGTTTGTCCCAGTAAATCCTCAAACTAGAGCAGTCGCTGTGTGTCATTAGCTGTGTTTTTGCTTTCCTCAGGGTATTTAGCTACTTGCTCTGCAGCTTTTATTGCACTTAGCAGTACAATAACATCTCAAAATGCCCTACCTTCAATTCCAGAGAACAGTCAAATGAACACATATTAGGCACACAAAAAGATAATTCCCTGAAATAAACTACCATTCATATTATGATCTGAAGCTCAAACTTCAATTTCCCTTACTACCCTCAATGTAAGAACAGCCTCAAATACAAAACATTGAAGGCATGAACTGTGTTTTCTGCTTTTCGCATGTGGAATACCAGGACTGTAGTTCTCAGCTCAAAGCCCTTGTAACAAACCCTGATCCTGTAAGTGCAGTTCCAGACCAAGTAGCTGGCAACTGGTTGAGTTGGGCTGAGAATCTTTTCTTCTTTCTTTCACGATAGTCACCTGCAACAGAGGATGAATTATGATGAAAGGTAGCAAGTAATACAGAGCCTTCCGGGCATGATAAATAACTTAGCATTAGCAGGTGTATATAAAACAATCTCTAACTATATTCTGAGGTCATTACTTGATTACACTGTGAAATGCCTCAGTTGGACTTTGGACTTCCCATACTATTCTGGACATTTGGAAGTCGGAGGAAATTTTCCAGAGTACTCAAGCAAAGGTGGTGTGAGCTTCCCCAGAGGCTCTCTTTTATCTCATAGTGATGCTTTTTTATCTTCAGCTGTTTCTTACCGAACTTCCCACTGTCCCACACATGGTGAAATCCTTTACATCCTCCTGCTTCCACTGATAATGGGGGTTTCAGGTGACATAAAGTCATGTTAGTGGACTGACTCTAGTGATACAGACCAACAGAAAAAATGGCCTGAGAGCATAAATCAGGAAGGCATGGAATTACAATAATGTGTCTTCAACATAGCAGAACAGCTCACATATGTTCTTTATCTATCCATAAAACGAACAGGAGAGTTCCCCAACAAGCAGGAGCATCTTGTGTTGCCAGAGTCCTGAACAGTGTGGTTAGTTTTTGCAATGTCTGTCCATGACACTGATGGCAAGGTAGAGAATAACTTCATGTGTTTCCAGAACCATTTCTGCTGCATGACCATGTAACTTCTGATGTCAGTGACCTTTGCTTTTTCCCTTTTATCAGGTCTTTGGTGACTGGCAGACTTACCACAGGGAAAGAGAGAATATATTTAAGGAAAAAAAATGCTCTTATTTCCATCAGATTTTACCTATAAAATTATGGACGTAGATCACATTCAAAATAGTGCTCACAGAAGAGAATTGTCACGCATCACTGGCTATTAAAAAGCACTCATCTATGTTTTCAGGATTATTTTATTCCACTGACTAATGAACTAATAGTTGTAAAATAGATATAAATGCATTACATTAGAATGTCCTGTCCAAATTTAGTTCAAACTGATCTGACTTTATATGTTTGCTCTTCTTTTGTTTCAAAGAAGGTGCAGTCGCTGGCATGCTGAGTTTGTTTATGCCATCTCTTTTTGTTTCCATCTGGGTCTCTGTATGTTTGAATGTAATAGTAAAGCTTTTAAGAAAGGCAGGATGGTCTTGAGGTTAGAGCATAGTAATAGGATTCTGGAGACCTCAGGTCTCAGTGTGATGCTGCCACAACGTTCCTCTGTGATCTTAGGCAGATTACTTAGTCTTTAACTGATTCTCCTGCTCTGTAAAAGGGACATTAAGATATTAAGGCCTTGGAGAGTTGTGTATCAAAAGTACAAAAAATAAAAGTACAAAGAAATAGATTTTGTAAGGGTAAAAAAATACCCCACTGTCCTGCAGCCATGCATGCGGCTGTTAAAATCTTTCCCTGAATGGTGCTGTGTCATGAGCTCTCAATTAAAAACTGTAATGGGAACGGAGAAGGCCTGCATTTTGCAGAGCTGGATAGCTAATGAGCTGTGCAGAAAAAACTACCTGAGAACAGTTGCAGAAGTATGCTCTGTGCAGTTCAGCTCATTTACTCTTAGGCATATCTGCTCTGTTTTAACTAAGCACTGAGAAGGCTGTCATCGGCTACCGTACTGAGATTATCAGTGTTCCATTTAATATAAAGAACATTATTTGAACAGGGTCCAAAGACATTTATATACAAAGCATCATTGGAAGCACCTCCCAATTCCTTTGCAAGTGAATAAATATGTTTTCTCCATGGTTAGAGAATCTCCTTTACTTAGTTATTGATTAGCGGAGTCAAGCAAACTTGTAACCTTACCTAATGCATTTTCACCCTTCATTTGCCCCAGCCGTAGATTAAAATTTGAACTTAAATGAAAGGACTCTTCTACCAGTGACTCCATCATCATCCATGCTGCTCTGGGTGGCATTCACCCATGTTCAGTGGCTCTCTTTAAAACCATCTTAGATACTTCTGTGGAGACAGGGCTGCCTGAAGAAGGGGACAGATTTTCCCAAGTACCTTTTCTGAGAGGGCAGAGAAGGCAGGGCTCATCATTACTTCATGACACCGCATATAGCAAGAGCGACGGCTCCAGCTTTTAGCATTGCTGAATGCTCCAGTTACAGCTCCCGATGGGCCGAACTTTCCCCCCAGCCCACAGGCAGAAACGTGAGGCCTGACCCCAGCCCACTGCAACATCAGCATCCGATTGATGCCCTCCTGTGACAGGTCCAGGGACAAGCGGGGGAGCGCACGCCCTTGGTTATCGAGGGCATCAGGGCTGGGGGCAGAGGTAGCTGCACTGCTGAGTTGCTACTCCATGTAAAGAACTGGCAAAGCTGAATAAGGGTTTGGAGGAATGTAAAAGCTGGAGGAATCCGGGTAACAACATAAAAGATGTCATTCCTAAAGTGCACAGGAATGAAAGACAAATGGTAGTAGGTCATTCTGGAATCAGAATTGTGAATGACAGAAAGAGAGCTGGGAATGAAAGGGCATGTAAATGTCAACAGTTAGGGAACAGAGATCGTGAACTCTCTCAAATGGAAGAAAGTGCTCAGAATATTCAGCAAAAGCAAGTTTGATCATAAAACAAACATGGTATCTTCAGCCTGACCACCTGGCTACTAGTGTTTTCCAAGGTATTGTGACAGATGAGCAGCTGAAGGAAAGAGAAAACCCAACAGAGACCTAGCCAACGGGGTTGTGATATACAGACACAGATACTTCTGTGGGATGTTGATGGCAGAATACGTTGTGTCACCTAAAAGGAAGGCAATAGCCCATCTCACACAAGAGTAGGTGCTAGCATAAAGGAAAAAGATATAAAGTTAGAAGGAAAAATAAACAGGCATGAGAAGTGAAATGTAAAGCAGGTAGCTGGAAAGAAGATACTGCCCTTCCCTTACAGTGAAACAACTTCAGGTTTTTTTGAGCCTGTAGAGACGAGTATGTGTCAACCAGCTGTGAATCTTATCTATGAACGTGTTTCTTGTGCAGTATTGTTGAAGAAGGACAAGTTGCCTATAGGAAGCTGGTATTTGTCCAGCTTTTTTTGTCCATCTGTCCATTTTTTTTTTTTTAAGTATCATTGAAGATGAACAAAAGGTTTCAGGATTGGCATTAAGATGTAGAACTTTATCAGTTGACCTAAACCTAGATTAGCAAAGTATAGACATTGACTGCTACCATGACGATTTGATGGCTTATATGAAATAAATAGTGTCTAGATCCAGTTTCTCATGTGCATTAATCACTGTATTGTTTGCACTAGTTAGTGGTGGTGTTGCACTAGACTAGTGGTGGGTGCTAATGCACCAGATGAGAAGGCTGGTGCCCTCAGCAGTAGTTTTGCACCTTCTGAAAACCAAGGCACTATAAAGTCTGTGTGAACAGCCCATGCTGACATGCTTGAGATAATATGTTTTTTTCTGTGAATAAAAAAGACTTCCAAAGATTCTCAATCCAACACATTTCAAGTACATTAATTTTTTAAAAAAATAATTAATAAACCCATAATTTTCACAGCAAATATGCGATATTTGGCAGATAACAAATTACATTACCTCAGTTCCAAGGCACATCAGACACATTTGATATGGAAGTGGTTGGTTTTATTTGGCTTTAGAAATTAGAGGGCACAAACTTCATAGCAAATGATGGGGTACAGTTATTTGCTTTTTTCTGTTTGTCAGCTATCTATGAACAGTGCTGTTTTGACAATGTGCCAGTTATTTTAAGTCCACAAGTTGATCTTTTCTCTTTGACTAAACACCGAGTATTCAGTTTGCTAAGTTGTTAACAATGTATGTTTGCTCAGATCTGCCACAGAACATCCTTCTTGATCTCTGATGAGATACCTGAAAATATCCAGCAAAAAGGAGAGGGGAGGTTTTCAAGATGGGTGTACGAATACTTTTATCTTGAAGTTGCAACCAAGTGCACTCACATGATTATTAAAAATTTTTGTTTTCTATTAACACAGAAATAAAATATCTCTTGAGCAATTCAGAAGATGACTGCACAGGGTAAAATGCATGGTGCAGCCAAAATTAACTTCTTTTTTCATTTGAACAACTGTTGTGAAGCTACTTTTTGTAGCAATTGCCCAGCCTTGCAGACCACAATAGTAAAAAGAATATCCAATGCCCCAGCTGGAGAGATAATCAAATGCTTCTTACCTTTCTGACAAACTATTTGTCAGTATTTTTCCTCTCCCACTGTGACATTGCCTTGTCACGGGTGTAATTTTTTGGCATTTCAAAAGCCTGTTGTTGATCTTCATACAGAGATTATAGATCTCTGCAATGCTTCTCCTTCATTATTTGTAATTTACATCTTTCCCTACAATCTAAATACTATAATAGTCCCTCTCTCAATTCTTGTCCTGCTGTTACTTTATCCTGTCCTTTCGGGTCTTGCTGGTGAAATTAGTATGATTGAATTCTGATTTTTAATTACTATAAAAGCTATGTGTCACAGATGGGTCTCTACTAATTGTAAAGTTCAAAGATTTGTGTGTGCACCTGATCAGAACTCTGTTGCCCTATTACATCTGAGATTAATTTTTTAGTGGCTGTGACCAGGATAAAGAATGGTCTCACTCTTTGCATCCCTCTGTCCTGGTCCTGGGGGGGGGCACCAAGGTGGTGGTGTGGCATGGGTCCGGCTCCGTGCCGGAATGAGCAGGAGGTGCTGCAGGGAGCAGGGGCATGCAGAGGAGCACAGCCTTTACCAGCTCTGCAGGAACTCCTGCCACAGGGTTAGTCTGAGCTGACTTGCAACTCCAAAATCTGCATTTGAAAGTGTGATTTTTTAAACAGATAATTTTCAGCACAGAGTAGTTTTGGAATACTTTTGGTGTTGTATCTTTTTAATCTTACGTTGTTAATCCCTAAATAATAAATAGAACTGCACCGGCTGGATGCTTTCCTGTGCACATGTTTAGTATTTCTGAGACTTCCTTCTGCCCAGAGAGGGCTTTAGGGTTAATTTATATCCATTTAGCTAACTGGTGCAGTTTTTGTGCTTGTAATCTTTTATGTCAGCCTAAGACTGATTATGCAAATTTAGTTCATGCCTGTAAATTCATCAACACAAATTAAACCAATGTATGAATGCTGTCATGCAAAAGTTGTTCCAATTTAATTAAATCAGTATCAAACAACACTCTCCATGACTTTGTGTATAAGCCAGGCCTTAATGGCTTAGGTCCCATAACAAAAAGTGAACAAGGCACCTGCTGCAGCCTTAAATTCTTTGGGAGAAGCTCCTTCTTTTGCAATGTGCAATTTTACAGTGCCAGGCACAGCAGGAAACTGCCTCACTGCAAGTCCTATATAGCAATGTAAACATTCGTTCTCTAAATAAATAGAAGCTTTGCTGATTATTACAGCAGTTACACAGCATCCTAATTAGGTCTCTTGGTTTAGAAGGTTTTGTTGTCTTTGCTGTAAAGAAAATCAGGTTCAAACAGTGGAACTGATTTCTAAAATCATCTAAGCAAAAATTCTCTCCTGGGCTAAGAGCCAAACTGAGCCATCAGACGTATGTGAATGCAGCTCCCATTTTCCTAAGCAGAAACTGCTGTGTTCATCTAAGAACAGAATTTGTCTCTTCCAGAAGCCTGGCAGAATGTTTAAGGGTGACAAGGAAAATGGTATTTATAAAAGCAGACATCACTGGAAATAAGAGTGCTCACACTGCTGTGATTTCAAAAGTTGATCCTGAATACTTAGCAGCAGGTGAAGCACAGAGTACTCAGCTTCTCACCATCAAAGAGTTCTAGCAGAATTTCATAGTGAATTAAAGAGAGAGATAAAGCAGCTTAGGGGATCACGCTGTTTTCCTTTTCTAATGAACTTCTTTGTTGATGATGAGAAGTTACTTTTCCCATCTTCCTTTCTGTTGTCATAGAGCAAGCGGTGCTGCCACAGAGTCCACGTAGCATAACTGGTGCCATTCTTTTTTGCTGTTTCAGTGTTTTAATATTTCATGCACTCTTCTTTTCCCTCTTCTCTGTCCCTTCCCTTTTGCTGAAGATGGAGAACTGGAGGACTTCAATCCTAAGGGGGTTAGAAACAAGAAAGCACATAAAAAGATTCCCCATAGGAATTACTTTTGAGACCGTCACATTCTTTCAACCCAACTCAATATTTTGTTAGGGCACTCCTTCCTTCTGAATGTTAACAGTACTGGAAGTTAGAAGGTACTTGCAACCACTACCCACTCTGTTAGTGGAAGGAAGAAGATTTTTACTTGAAAGAAAAGCTGCATACAGTATTCAGTGTCCCACAATTTGCACTTCTTCCTAATATTTGACTTCGGCTGCAAAACTAAAATCCCCATTGTGGTAGTAGTAGTAGTAGCCTTGTGAACACAAAAGTAAATCAAAATATTTTTTTAGGGTAGTGCTCACAGCGTTTACTTGTCTTTTTTTAAAAAATATAATTGTTCTTCTAAAATTGACTGCAGCTGATAACAAAACCAAAAAAGGCTTAAGCTGACAACTGTTTCTGAGGCAGTGGGGACAGAAGTCATATTCCAAATAATCCTTTGCTATATTGCAAGATATGCCAAAATGCCCTATATTATTTCCATTTTCATTAATGCAGTTATATTTTGTGACATCTTCCAAAATATATGTAATCATTTCATAATAAATTGCCTGGTGACTTTTTATGTTACCATTTCAGCTCTTCTGAACTTCTATTTGGGTGCCAAACTCCCAGCGTGGATGTGTAAAACTCACTAGTGCAAGATACTTGCTCTGTTTTCTTCCTTCCCTTGTGGATGCATAAAACTCTCTGTCCCGTAGTCACATAGTTGTGTATAGGGTTGGTAAAGGAACTCAGATGGAGTAAAAGAACCCAGTCAAGTAACTTAGCTATAAGATTTTCTTCGGTGTATAAATGCTTTCAGGGCACTCTCTCTCACTCTCAGACTTTTTCTCTCATCTTTTCTCTTTCTTTGTAATTTGTTTCTCTTTTCCACATTTCCCTCTCATTTTTACTGACCCTCTTTTTGACTGAAGTCATTCTCTGTTTTTGTTCATTCTCTTACTGTTTTGCCTATATAATTTCTGGTCCTGTCACCCCTTTGTTGTGTGCACACCTAGAAAGATTGCTCCATGTCTTGGGAACAAGAAATCAGTTGTGGCTGACTTTATGAAAGCTGACTGAGGGTCCATCAAGCTCAGCAAGGGCACAGGTTTCTCCATCATGTGCCCATCGCACAGTTTGCAGGTGCTGAGATGAGGCGCTGAAGAGAAATCTTGTTGAATCCTGGGTGAGGGCTTGGTGAAAGATTAGAGTGAAGCTCTAAGGGAAAAGTACAAGATGAGACTGCTACTTTGAAATGGGCATTGTGAGAGGTCATGGTTACCGTTTTCTGTCCGAGTAGTACAAACAGTTCAGCTACACAGTCACAGGTAATTGTTTCAAAGTCCAGTGTTTGGGATTGAATAGCAAGTGCTTTACACCTGATTCTTAGCTACATTTCTGGGTCAGTCAAAATGTTCTGGGAGTCACATACAGAGCACGTGTTGCATAAATTATGTTAGTATTTACATGAGCTTCAAGTGCAATGACCAAAGTAGCATCTGTAATCCAGCGCTACCTAAGCAGCCTTTAGATCATAAACTAGTTGGTTGCATCCAGTGCTTTAAAAAAAATCTCATTTAAAAACTTCCCTTTGGGAACTGGCTTGGCTGGGAATTGGTAATGGTATCTTCTATCTATACTTTTGATCATGCTTAAATGTTATTAATGTTTAATGTTGTTTTGTGCCATGTGACATGCTTGCTTTGAGCACCTGGACCTCCCCAGTAAGACGTGTATTTGGGCAAGTTCCTCATCACGCTATATGTGGGATTACCTTGGGCTGGCCCAAGCTTCTGCCTCCAGGTTTGGCTTCTGGCAGCCTCATGGAAGCTGAAGTAGATATGATCTACTTCAGTAAGTGATGCGGTGAAATAGGAACAGTTCTGTAGCTGCTGCTGAGAACCTGACACCCTCACTCCTTCCCTTTCAGGAGATTTCTGTTAGATTGGCTCTAGTCTGGTCCCAGGGATTTAACACCCATCAGTTCCTGGAGCTGATCGTGCACTTCACCAGCACATCTTTTGGCTTAGCTCTATCTGCTGAATGAGATGAACCAGAACTTAGTAAGTGGGAAAAATGGGAAGCTTGCTTCAGAAAGGCACTGTGCTCCTGACTAAAACAGTAGCATAAATGCAAACACAGTGAACTGAAGAAACAAAGTATTAGCTCTATTCTCACATCAGTAGATTAAATCAGAGAATGCATTATTTTCTTTTGAGCCTCTTTTGCTGCCTGACGTGCATAGGTCACCCCTGTTAGTTTCACCTCCGTTCTGCAATTCTAGTCGTTACTGCGTTTCCCCTGGTCTGATTCCACAGCTATGAATCTTTGGAAACCATTGGAAACCAGTATGCCACAACTAGTTAAAATGATAGGTGCTACTTCCCCATTTTCCATTTTATCATTCCTACCTCCTTTCAGTGAAGAAAATCTAAACCAACTTTGTTATAATGTGTGCAGTATATTTGAAAGAAAGTTTTAATTTTTCACTTATTACTCCACAACAGTAAGGGGGAAAGTGCCTTCCTTACATCTGTCTAGTGAAAGTGTCATTGTCAGCTTTGATTGCAGAGATATTGGGACTCCGACCTTCAATGACATTGCTAGCAAATTTTGACTGACAGCATGCAACACTGCAAACCCCTGCTGCACATGCCCATCCTCCTAGAAAAAACTGTTTCTCTTTAACAATGTTCTTATGCTACTGACTGTGGACTACCCTAGATGCTAAAATACAAGGTAAGCCCAGCAATATCCAGTTACACTTATTGAATACAATCTGGAAAGACGTTTGCAGTTCTTGTGTGACCGGTTACCCCTTCTATGGTATATTTTAGTGAGGGTGTAAAAAACATCCTTAACCTCCAAATTTAGGGTATGGATCAATGATATCTGAGGTGAGGGCTGATGCCATGTGCCATGAACGCTGCTCACACTTACTTGCTCATGCTTTACTGTGTGGAAAGAATGCTATTTTCATGAAACTACTGTATATGAGCATGTGATAGATATACAGCTGAGGCGTCCACAGGCTCTGACAACCAGGACCAGACTGAAGGCTGGCTGTACGTCAGAATGCAGTTTGTGTTGGTAGCCCTGCAAGCAACTCCAAGCATTTTAAAAAAACAGCAGATTTTGCCTTCTGATCATAGAATCACAGAATCGTTTAGGTTGGAAAAGACCTTTAAGCTCATTGAGTCCAACCTAATGTCTCCAGAGGAGCAATGTTTAGTTTGTTAATAACTCAGTACAGCAGCCATGCTTAGAAAGGCATAGCTTTTCAAAAGGTACACCTTGTGCATGGGTTCTGTGGTTTACATCCTGATCACTCTGTGCTTTCCTGACCATACATCTCAGTCGCCGGGGTTTCCATTCACAGCACTTTTCAGGCAGCTTTCTCGGATGCTTGCCGGTCATGCAGAGTACAACAAACAGTTTGCTTACAGGCTCCCCGCTGCACCGTGCCCAGCTTCTTGGGAATGGTGGCTGGGCTAACCTGAAAGTCTGACCCACTACCAGTAAAAGTGGTGTAATCCTCGCATTTCTCAGTCTTGGAGCAGTATAAACCCTGCCTGAATCCAAACTCTTCCTCAGCGGTAAATCAGATAGATAGGCAAGAGCCCCCTGGATAGGCCACTCCTGCTTGTGTCCTGCCTTGTGTCCGAGGCTGTCCTTGACTGACAGTGGGATGCTGACCAGGGCAAAAATCAGTGCACCGGGCCCTGGTGAGCCCTAGCCGTGGGGAAGCAGCACACATGCCTGGGTGGGAAGAGAAAAATTAGACCCCAGTGCATGCTGCATCCTACCGTGCCGCAGTGAGGACCCCTTGCTCCGGTCAGGAGGCAGCCTGCACCTCTCCCTGCTGCCCCTCTTCCAGCCAAAACCACTTCACTAGGAGGGCCAAGCACGCCTCTTCCTTTCCAGGTCTCCCTCAGACTCTGTCTCCTGGTCTTAAAAATATTCAAAACATTTTAACTGTTGTCAGTTTGATTGTTATTGACCCCATATGAATAACATCTCTCGCCCTCTCCCCTGACACCCTTGATCAGTTTTTTATTAAAACTTTCAAGCTGCAGTTCTTTAATATAATTTTTAATGCATTTTAAATTGTTTCTGGAATTTTGTATGGTGTCCCAAATGCTTGAAGAGAGTGAGGAGATTTATAAATAAAAATATTTTTATTACACTATAAAAGAATCTGTAACGCTAATGCTGCAATGATAAGATAAAGTATGTGTGGAATTCCTTTTCCTACATGCTGTGTGCTCCAAGAAATTCTGCTTATATGCAGTATTACAAATGAGCTAGACTAACCCAGAACAATATTCCCAGTATCAATCAATAGACTATGAACACATTAGTATATTAGCAGTTTATGACAGTATTTAGGATCATATGGTACAATAATGGAATACACTATCTTCTGAGATACCAGGCAGTCGCATTGTCTAGCATGGTGTGAGTCCTCATGTCCAACTCCTGCTGTTTTCTAGGCAAAGCAAGTAGCTTTTGCAGGTAGTGATTGTTTTTGCAGTAGCAGTACCCTGTGCAAAGGTCTCTGATACAGTATGTTTGAACAATCATTGCTGTATTATCTTATCTACTCTAGGTAACAAAGAGATTCAAATTTAGGGGCACCCAGCAGGACTGTGGTCACAACTGCTAAACAGAATAGTGTCTGTACTTGAAGTGTCAAGTTACTTGAATTTGAAAAATTAATTTGCAGAGCCAGAAAATGCCCAGTAACTCATTCCTTTAGTCTTGACAGTACTTCCTTTGAATCGTATGTTCCAGTCCTGCAAAGACTTAATCAGGCTCTTACTTACTGAAATTGCTTCTGTGGTGAGCAACGGAAGAAAGGAAAATGTAAAATTTGTTAATGGGTATGTTTCTGTCATGGAGAGGGGCCTTATTATATGTCACCTGGGGATCCCAGTACGGCTATCTAATGAAGACTTACTGAAAATGGAGATAGATTATGCAATATTGATATGATTCCCCTACTCATAGAAAAAAATACCTTTTCCAGCTGTTCCCTTTGCATGCAAGAAGAAAAAAAAACACCAGAAAACAACCAGTGTGCAAGCAAGAACATAGCAAGTCATGACAGCATGTGGCAGAGAAAGCAGCCCAGTCTGTGGTTCCAGCTGTTGCGTGTTGTGCCATGTAGAGAAGCCCATAGGGAATGGGACAGGACAACATTCTTGTTTCAAAATCTCCCCGTTCTTGTGAGCCCAAGGGGAGACAAAGAGTGGGAAAAAGCCAGTCTGCATATTTGTTTGAAGTGTGGAGCAAAGTCAAATTCAAGAACACAACACTCTTGGCAAAAGTAATACCTAAAATAAAACTGACACCACAGATTTGGAGCATTTGCTGCCAGAGCTAGAAACCATCCAGAATGCAGGAAGCTGGTTTGCGATGGGAAATGCATTTTATCTGAGAGAGCCCTCCAGGATGTTTCCAGCCACAAAGAGGATGGGGAACTGACATTGCTCACTGCATGAGCATTTACTTGTCATCCGCAAGGTCACAGTGCTCTCTTCATTCAAATCCTTCCTGGAAAGCTCCTTTTGCTTCACTGCTTCTAAGAAGGTAATGGCTGGGTAGAGGAAAATACCCCTCCCAACTTCTCCCTCCCCACAAAAAAGGGCTGTAGCAAAATAAACTTCCACGTGAATTAGCCCTAAGCCTGCACATATGTGCTGCCTACAGCAAAGGGAAGCTTCCCTGTCCTTTTCCTGTCCCTCACCTGACAGGCTGGCAGTCTAAAAGCTCCTGGCAAGCTGAAAGAGGGAGGTTGTTGTTGAAGATGTAGTAGAAGAAAGATGATTTGGCCCTTAAAGGATTAGGACCTCTGACTTCATGCCTGTAACAGAGATTCACTCCAAATGGAGGATTGAGTCCCCGATTAGGTAGGTATCCACAGAAAAAGCTGTCTGCAGCTGCTGAGTGAGCGATAATATTCACAAGTTGTTTGAGAGAAGTTGGAAGGGCAGTGTGGATGGCCAGGGAAAGAGCACTCAGAGCTGTAAGAAGTACTTCAGGTAGTTGTAGTCAAGTCAATCCTAGAGCAACGGGCTGGTGGCCAGAAGATTGTTCTTTCCTGAAAGAACAAGTATTTGGAAGATGCACCAAACCCAGTTTGAGAGCTCCAAGAAGCAAAGGGCATTGCCGTAACTTAGACCTTCATTAGAATTACCTTATGTACATTTTATATACCTAATTAATTTTAATTTGTCTAAGAAATCAAGAAAACATCTAAGTTGCCTTTGAAGCTATGCACCTATTTGCAGCACTCATTCATCACAGTGTTTAGGGAGCCTGCTAAACATCCTCGCTTAGTGTTTGCAGTTCCAGCATGCCAGACTTGCCTGAAAGCTGAAGTTTAATTCTAGTCAAACATACTTTCCACAACCACAGGAAAAGCTTTTCTTCAGAGGAGAATGATTCCACCACGTTTTCCCCTCCCACCTCCTCATTCTCTCACTGGCTCTGCTAGCAGGGCTTCCCCAGGATCTGAAGTAGCAGGACTCAACTGTGACTTAGAAACACTAGCTAGGTACAAGAGCTTTGCTAATGGCATCTTCCAAAAATCATTTTCTAGAACAGGAACTTTCCCCTGTATCTACACAACAGTATTACAGGAAAAGCTTCAAGCAAGTAAGTCTTGTCAGAAGAGAGCTTAGCATGTTCGGTACATCCTACAGGCAGAATAGAAAATGATACATCTTTTACACTATATGCTGCAATTTATATATTTTAAAATTCAATCACAAATTCATTATTATCTTTTCATCATAGTTTGTTTTAAAATTGTTCAAAAATAAGTTAGCAGCTATTCCACCATTACTGTTGACAATTTAGACAAACATTCATTTGTAACAACCTTTATTTTGAGTGAAAAAAATGTTCAATATCAATACCAGATATATCCGTGTCCTATTCTATAACAGCACTGTGAGATACACCATTCTATTCCACTTTTTTCTCCATTTGTTTATTAATCAGTATATATGAGTCTTGTGGACATAGTGAATGACTGAAATGTATAGCATCACACATCAGACTTTTTTCAAAGCTCATAAATGATCAATATATCTTTGAGAGGGAATCTGATTTCTGATACATTTATGTTAATAAGAATGGAAACATGGGCCACTGGAAATTGAGAGATAAATCAATAGAGAGGTTGGACCTTCAAGAAGTTCAGTGTACAATAAAATAGACAGCAAAATATGCTTGCTGCTTGTCTGCAGTGCTTGGAGTGACTACAGCTGACCAACAAGGTAAATCAAATCTGCTGCCAATACATTCTTCTGCTGTCCAGATAAAACAGCGGACTAAGCCGGTGAACTTTCACCCTTCACCCGAGCTCTCTAAGCCAAAGTACAGATTAAAAAAAATCAATAACCCCAATCGATGGGAAAATATTTTTAGTCTCTAACTGAACGATATGTTTTGACAAGGCCAAAGAGGCGCACAAAAGAATGGGAAAAGATAAAAGACAGAAAATTAGGATTTTGTTTTATTGGTTGAGGTAGAATCACTATTCATTCCCCCTTCCTACAAATCCCATTGACACTGGCTAAAATTATCTCACAGGAAGGAAATAAAATGAAAGGTTATGAATTCATTAAATTGTCTGATTTACTGTGTATCCTTGTAACATGTTATCTTTACTGGGGTTTGTTGCCATTATTAGACACTTAACATTGAGAAGACACTTTGGAATGTATTAACATGGAAATGGGCACTATAAGAAGCATTTTGCCAGGAAAAAAAATCAACAACTCTTAACAACTTGTGCCTTTTCCTCTTGCTGCTTTTCAGCTCTGAATCCAGTGTACCTAACATACAAACCACAGAATACCAGAAACCCCAAAGCAAAGCAAGAAGCCTGCGGTACACCACTTACAAAGCATTGTAGAGTTAGTATAGGTGAGTTAGGGCTTGCTAACATCGATGTGAGGGTCTTCAAGGCTCACAGAGGAAGGTTCAAGGGGTGGTTTTGCTGAATAGTTCAGCAGCTGTGAAGGTCATGTTGTGTGGTGCACTAAAAGTCACCCCAGCGTCCTGGCTGGGCAGCAAGGCAGTGCTTTGCCCCAGGCTGGCAGCAGGCACAAAGTGGGGAACTGGGACTTTCCTTCCCATTCCTGCTCCATGCCCCCCTCCCGTGCACCTCGTGGGATGCAGGTCCTCACTGCCTTATACCAGCCACGCTGCTGGGGATGACAGGGGACCGGTGGGACCAGGGCTTCCGGGGAGCTGCTGGGTGTCTGGTGTGGTTTGAGGTATGATGCGTGGGGAAAATTTCCAATTACTTGCAACTAATAAGGTTTTTGCAGCACTTGGACATTTTTTCCCAAAAGGATGTCAGCAAACTCTTTTACTCATTAACATCTTATCGAAGTGGTCTTTTTTGGTCTGTTTACAAAACATACAAGGGGTGATTGCAGGCAAGCAAAAGGTGACGTTGAAGGGTATGCTCCTCTTCAGAGAACAGCATCAGATTTTTTTATGAATGCTGATTTTTTTGTTGTTTTTGCAGTTAGAGTGATTACTGTTGCCTCTGGAGGGGCTGCAGTTTGTTGTCAATCCCAGGTCACTGGGAACCTCCAGGCTGCAAGAGCACAATGGCAAACGGCAGGCAGGCGTGCGGTGGAAATAAGGGGACAACATCCAAATCCACTGTGCAGAAATGGGAGCAGGGAGGGATCTGGTCGGTGCTGACACAGGTACACCCTTTGACATTTGCTTTTCTGGAGTGGTTTCTCATCTCAGAGTACAATGGCCACAGTGCAATTTGTGAGGGGGGGCATAGGAATACACAGGGATGATATGATTGCCTTCTCATTTCCTTGTGCTCTTGCATCTGTAACTAGCTTTTGCTTTAAATTTAAGATTACGGCAGAACGTTTTTTGTTTCATAGTTTCACAGGAAAGAATGCTGGTCCAGGCCCTTTATTCCTAACTATTGCCTCATTTTAATCCAGGATATAATTGCAATAATATAAAAAGCCAGCATTTTAAAACACTTCTCCCTAATTTATGTGGTCATTATTTTCACATTCAGCAGGTGTTTCATCTCAGTTTCCTCTCTCTGACTTTTCAGAAGGAACTATCCTGAAGCTTTCATGGAGTAACGTTTACAACATAAACTCCCATGATTGAAATGCTGTAGGTAACTCTTATCATCCCTGAAAGCTTTCAACATATGCAGTGAAGTATGATGACTGCTAGAATTAATTAGAGAAAACAGATGTCAAGCATTTGCCAAGAGTTATTTAAAGAAAATCTATCTTGTACAGATAGTTGATGGTAGGGTTTGAATGTTACTAGCATCTGAGAAATAGCTAAACATTTTTCCACTTTGTGTAAAGCATACCTAAAAGACATTGAAAAGAACACTTTGGTCACCCGTGAAAATAAAAGCAGAATAATATGATGGTGGCTATATTTTTCTTCTTACTAATGCTTCTGTGAGACCCTTAAAGATGATGGGCTTGCCTGGGTTGTGAGCAGGAGAAGAATTTGACCCCTGGGATGGCTCCTGATACATTCATGGACAAGGTGAGACCTGGGATACGGAGCCCATTTCTCCAGCAGAGGCATCGGGAAATGAATCTTTCAGAAACGACAGGAAGAATTAGGAGGGTGACTTGGCCCTGGCTCACACACCAGCTCCAACAAGAAAATATCTTGCTCCTGTTCCTATGTAGATTATACCTATGTTTCTATCATCAGCATCCACCAGCTCTCTAACAGAATGAGTTCAAATGCTTTTCTCTCTGCAGCAGCCAATGCACCCCATGGCCTGTTCAATCCTTTCTGCTTAAATGACTTATGTCCTGGCCTTCATAATTCTGTCAAAGAAAATATACAGCCTTCATCTTTGTTATCTTTCATTGTGCCTAAAGAGGTCAGAAGTTCAGAGCAGTTCGTGTAGATAGCCTGGCTGAATGTAAATATGGCCATCAGTTTTGGTGCAAAAAGCCTGCAAGACAAAATTGACAATCTTCTTCCCACAAGTTTTGTGTGTGCAAGCATGAAACTTGCCTTCCACTAGCATTTGTACTGTCAAACAGCGTTAATGGAAAGCACAAATACATGAGAATGCAGCCAAAGCCAGTTCAGAGAAAGAGTGGATGAATTTGTAGGAAATCCAATGCTTCTCTCATCCATCACTATTCACATTCCCTTCCTCGCCCGCAGGTAGAGGCACAGAGACTTATTGGATGGGATTCATCTTACCTAACTTTAGACATATATAGTGTGGATATCTCTATCTCAGCTTGTCTAGACTCTTGTGAAAGTCAATAGAGAGATGCAGGCTGTTCTAAGCCAAATTCATCTGACCTGTTTTAGACTCCTTCTTTAAGGAAAAGATGAAGCTTTCCCTAAAAGTGACTATTTCTCTCTAGTGACTCAAGGACAGCTTAGGCCATTAAATCACATGCAGGCATGTACATTGCACTATTTACATGTGGTGAATCCTGTCCCTCTAGCACATTTGATAATATTTTTCACACAGTTAGATGAGTTTAATGGGACCTTTTTGGCCCTCAAATTACCCAGTATTCTCCTGGGCTTCTCCCCTCCCAAAAAGCGAAAGCATTTATACAAAATGATTATTTCTTTGGTCTAAACCTATTTCCCTGGCAGAGGCAATTTTTCAGGCCAGGGTTTCGAGACCAGCCTGCCCAGCAGCCTCAGGACACAGGGAGTGCTGCCTCTGCTCACACCTGGCCACTCCATGTCTCCCCTTCTCCTCGCTGCTCTCCACGTGCTCACCTGCTCAGCCTGCCTTTCGGAGCCAGTCCCAGTCCTCTCTGCCCTCTCTGCCCATGCTGAGGATCATGGTGAGCCCACACACTTCTGCTCAGGCTTTGGATAATGGCTTTTGCTGTTCCTGCTATCCCTGTATGAGAGCCTTTTAATTGCATCTTCCATTCAGCCTGAATAAAGGGTGAGCAGGACATCTATTTGCTTTGACCAGGCTTGTGATTGATGCAACTGTTAATACTTTCCAGCGTAACACAATCTTCCTTCACCTCCCCGGGATGCTCTGTTGGTAACATGTCCCTGCGTAACTTTTTCAAGGACAGACAGAAAGTGGTACAAAAGGCAAGAGATGGCAGTGGAAGCACCAGTGAGCCTCTGCCCTGTTGCTGAAGGGTTACCTCCTTACAGCATCTGTCCCACCTTTTGTTGCTGCCCACGGCATCAGCAGAAAAGGTGCTGTTTCCTTGCTCAGCAATCATTTCTAGCGGACCACTGGCAACTTCTCTGTGCAGAACTGTCTGCAGTGTCCTAGGGTCATCTTGCCCCCTGGGAGAAAGCCACAGAGAAACCTTCTGCTGTTAGGCATATAATGAGCTTCCATTCTTTCATGTAAAGCTGAGGAAAGTCTTCTCAACAGGGCTGTACTGAGCAATCACCCGTCACTTGCCTTGATGTGGTGAAGTTGTCAGGGACAGCAGGTCCCTCTGCCATACCAGCAAAGTGCACTGATAATTCTCACCTCAGTCGGACACCATGCCACATGCTCTCCCCCAAGGTGGGCATGTTGAGCAACACCCTCTCAGACCTAGTGTGTCTTTGGAGGCAACAATTACACCCAGAGAACAAAAAACATAGCACAATAAAAAAATTACTACACACAGAGCTCCTCAGTAAAACAAGTCCAACTTGTATTACATTCATGGTGCCACATAATGGAATTTAAGCCATCCTTAAGGTTACTCCAAGTCCCAGGAAAAATACAGCAGCATGTAAGGGGGAAGGAAGGGAGAGAGAGACCACAACTGTAGCCATCAGGAGAACAATCACAGGACTGTCAGGGAGGCTCCTGGGATTAAACCACTTTACTCTCTGTTATGCACAAATCCAACCCTAGGCCCCTCAACAGAGCATCTGTAACTCTGTTTCCCTTTTAAGCAAACCTCAGTAGAATTGGTTGTTTGGAGATTTTCATCTAAAGACCACCAGAGTTACAGCAGTTTAGACAAGCTGCTGGGTTGTTCTCCTAACACAACACAAACAAATGCAGTTTATAAACAGCAGTCAAGCCACAGCTATCTGAAAATGTAGGGGTGCTGCAACAAGGTAAACTGAGCATGGCAATGATGGCATAGGCAGGAGACACCCTACACTATGAGCGTGCTGCTGGGGTAAAACGTGGCTGGTGCACTGCCGATGTCAGCTGGTACAGCCAGGATGCCTTGTTCAAAACAGCGGGGGAGGCGAAAACCCTCCCAACATTTGCACACAGGGATTCAGTGGCCCTACTTTCAGGATGGAGACAATCTCATTACCTCCACACAGTCAACCAGCCCTCCTATTGATAGGAACATATCTCAAATACCCTGAACTGTCATTAGTCATTCAAGAATCAGCAGTAGGTGGTAAGTAGGATTGGACGGTTACGTACCATTGCAGTCAGTGCCATTGACTGTGTAGGACAGGACAGAGACAAGTTTCCTTAATACATGTGCTTATTTTCTTGTTAGCATTTGATTTCTGACAAATGTGATGGTATGCCCTTGCCTTTGCTTTGGGATGCACTGCCCAGTACTTTTTTCTCTGAATGCTGTACTTTTGCACCACCAACAAGCTAGAGTGGGAGTCAGCCTTTGCATTGGGGCTGTTGCTGCCCTAACGCAACAACAAGAGAACAGGTTCAGGCCAAGTCAACTGCTCTGTGATTTGTCATCAGAGGCAGGACGAGTATCTTTTTTTTCTCCACCCCAGCCCCAGAGCAGCTGTGGATGCCCCATCCTTGGAAACATTCAAGGCCAGGCTGAATGGGGCTTTGAGCAACCTGGTCTGGTGGAAGGTGTCCCTGCCCATGCCAGGTGGTTGGAACTCAATGATCTTTAAGGTCCCTTCCAACCCAAACCATTCTGACTGTGATTCTATGTCCTCACCTGCCTCCTTCATGGTCTTCTGCCTCTATCTTCTGCCACTTGCTTCCCACTGCCTGTTGCTGATGCTCACAGGTCTGGGCTGTATTACCTGGAGCAGTTCTTGCTACTCTTTCAGACCCCTTCTCAGCGTTACTGTCACAATGAGTTGAGGTCAGGAAGCACTGAAAAATTTCTTAGTACAAAATATTTATTTTTAGTAGCAAATAAGATAAGTAGTAGACGAAACATTTTGAAAGTTGTTTTTTTAAAAATTATTAAAAAGAGTTATAGGCCTAAGCGGAGTCCTTGCAGGAAAATAAGAAATACAATAGCAGTGGGAGACCCAAGGGAGATGAAGTTTTGAAACTTAGAGAATAATTGTAAATCCTGGGATATAGAAAGATAATTTAGATACTGTAGAGCCTCATAGTGGCTTTCTGCTATTTCTGTCATAATTTTCTGCCATGTTATTTTCTGTCAAGCCTTACAGTATTTCTATAATGACTAACCCTTTTTTTTCCCCAAAACTTATCTTTGAAAATTATACACAAGGTCAGAGTTACAAAACTGAACACTCCATTTATTATCAGGAACAAGAAAATCTGTCTGGGCCACATCACCAATTGTAGCTGTCTACCTAATAGGATGAAATAGGTCGCGGGGAGAGTAACTGAGCGGTAAAGAGAGGCACTGCAGGTGACAGAACAAGAGTGATAGGAGGAAGATCAGCAAAACTAAAAGCAAGAGAAGATACATCATTGGAAACAAAACCAAATCAAGCTAATGTCTTCTCAAAGCAAGATGGGTAAAATAGAGGGACTCAGTAAATGAGCTGAAGTCATTTGACAAAAGATCTATATAGCAGATCACTTTATTCATAAAAAGATCTGACTGACATCCTTTGCAAATGGAGTTTATCCCAATATGCAAGAACTTTCAAAGTGACAAGGGTAAAATTCTGCCTATGTAGTAAATACTTTCATTCCTAAAATATGCTGATGCTGCAGATTGCAACTTTTATTTTTAGTGCTTTCCTACAAGTTTGTGCTGCATCTTCCAGTCTGGGGGGAAGAAGCATATCCAAAGCAAGCTGAACCATTTACCAGAGCTTGATGCCAAAGAGAGCTCAGCTCTGAGACTCTGCATTCTGAGACACTCCCGCTGAACTTGTTAAGAGCCACAGTGTTGAAATATCTGAATTTTCTGCTGGTCATAAATTCTGCCTCTTGATGAACTCTGGTACCATACCAGTGGGGTGCCTCAGCTCATACTGAGGGTTAGACCGCACACATAGAAAGCTTAAAAAAGCGGGTGCCTTGTGAAAGCACCAAAGGTGAAGATATGGTGAAGGACATACTTCAGGGCTCATGTAACTGATGTTACACCATGACTCTCATCGTGGTAGAGGACCTGTCTTCAAAAGGGGTGCAATCGATAAATCATGTGCCAATTGTATTTATTCAATATGTCAACTTGTACTCCACTCTGGAGTGCCCGGACCAGTGCCAAGGGCTGGTGGTATCTTTGCTGCACCTCTCACATTCCTAAAGCTGAGTTGGGGCTCACTGGTGGCTCAGAGAAATGCAGCTCCATCGCTTCCTAACAGAGGGAGAGGAGAACTGGAAGGAAAGCCGCAGTGGGAAATCCCATGCATGGAAGGCAGGGGTCCATGAAATGCCAACGCAGGGCACAGTGTGCTGCTTGCCAGGAATGAACTAATGCCCAAGGGAAAAGGACAGGGTCTCAGGCTAGGACTCTCCTGGAGCTGTTGGTTAGGTCTGAAGCCACAGTGCAGTGCTGTACTTTTGGTTGGCACGTGGCACGTACACAGGCAGAGCAGGAGATCCAGGCATCTTAGAGCATATTCAGAAATAAGAACTGTGCTGTTGAGAGATTTCTTCACCTTTTACTAATGAATTACATTATTAAAGACCTGATACGAGGAACACTGAAGTCCAGGGGAAATTTAACACTGCACTCGGTGTGCTTTGGATCGAGCTTTAACAGCCCGCTTACTAATTTACAGCTATCACATTCCCTTTCCACGCCAAATACACACTGACATCAGGTCGTATTGCCTGTAACAGCCCACTGTCCCTGCCAGCCCCCGAGCTCACAGCAGCAGGGCTGCAGGGCTGCTCCCCTGCCTGCTGCAGGTGCAACCCATTTCTCCAAGTGCCCAGAAAAATTCATGCTGTCTCCATGCGCAGTTTGAAACAGCAGCAGATCAACCAGAAAACCAGCAAGGCTTGGAAACAGCTTTCTGCAAATTCAAGAGATCTGAGAGATTTTTTTTGTTTTAAAAAGGAGAAATCAAGTGAAATAAGCCTAAGAGAGACTTACCTTGCATTTAGACCTGGGTTATGGTTTGTGCTGCTTTTCCTCTCCATTCTCCTGCAAACATATGGTGGCCGGGGTGGTGGGGGGAAGGGGGGAAAAATAAGAGCTGTAAGAAGTGTAATTGATGGCAAAAGAGGTCCAAATGTGTGCACCAGATCCAGACACTCTCCAAAATGTAATCCTTGTTTGTCTTTATGATGGGAATAATAGCCTTCCTCACAGGGGTACTGGGGAGATCAATAAATAGTTAATGTTGGTCTAGGAAAATGCACGATGCCTGCAGTGTAAATCAGAAGTAACCCATTGAAATGCATGTAGTTACATATGGATAGACCCAATGTAAAAATGAGCAGATGCAATTTCCTAAAAGAACAGTGCTAGTTACCCTACAAACACTCTCCTGTGTGTGAGGCAGAGAGTGGACTTTAGACAAGATTCTGTGCTGATGTAAATCTGCATCATTTCATTGACGCCACTGGAAATGTATCAGTTTAAAAAAGAGCATGCTCCAGCCCCTGATATCTGCCAGTCATGCAACCTTTAACCATGCCTGTAGCTTTCCCTTTGCACACTCTCCCCGTTCAGGCCTGACATTTCTACATTTTAGAGTCCCCAGTGTCTCCTCAGCACTGTATTTTCAACAAATCAGAATAGACAACAGAAGTGAGGGGGGTAGTTTTTAAATGTTCATATATTTTTCAACTCCTCAAATATTTTTCCACAAGGTCTCATGGTAAGTATTGCATAGCTGTCCACAAGGCCAGCTTCTTCAAAGAAAACCACAGACAGCTTCAGTGCAGACATCTCTCGCCATCTCTCTGAAGTACATCCATGGCGCTCTGTACCAGCTCATAATATTAGAGAATAATACAGCAGTTTCTGTGGTGCAATAAATTGTAGTCAAGAAATCAGACACTAAGGGATAGTAATTAAACTGGAGTGGCTGTGAAGGGTGCTCGGTGGAGATGAGGTGTGAAGGCAGTGTTCCCCCTGGGGTCAGCCAGCAGGGCTGAATCCCTGCATCCTCTGGGTACTCAAAGCCAGGGAGGTTAGGGTCCACAAAAGGCGTTTTTTGCCACAAGCAAGCCAGTCCCTGAGGAGATTAAGAAACAGAAATTCCTGTGAATCCAAGCTGAGCCAAAGGAGTGTTGTAAAAGAGGGACAAGGAGAATATAAACAAACTGCAGTTTCCTGGTCTGAGCAGAGGCGGTGAGCTTCAGCCCCTGTGCCTGGGTCAGCCCCTACTAGCCTGGAAACATGATTAACCCCCGCAGATCTAAGGGGAAGAGAGAGGAGCAATTTCCAGTGGGCTTCTCCTTCTCCCCTTTTGTCCTAGCTGGAATTTACCTGTGTGTATTCCTTCAAGGAGTGGTGAAGGGAAGGTTTGCAGACGTGAGTGTGGAGAAACAGATTTGAGATGCTGTGATCTGAAAGGAGAGCAAGGCTGCATATTTGGCTTGCCAGCTCTGCAGGCTGCTGTTTGATTTTGTGTCTCCTGCTCAGGTGTGTGCACTGCGAGGGGAGGCTGGGAAGCAGGTATCAAATAACTTCAAGGTGTTTTTCACAAAAGTCACCTGTAGTGAAACCTCTGTCAGTTTTATGCATGAAAAAGTGAGACTGTACTTACAGTGGTCAGCCCCTTACCTGCTAATGCCTTTTTGTCCCTGCCGTGCCATTGTGTTTGCTCTCTGACCAAGTGCCACTGCTGCTGGTGCAGCCTGAGGTATGAGGATGAAGAGTAGTGAGAAGGTGAACCCCCACTTGCCTGAAGTATGGGTCAACGGGCCCAGCCAGGGCAAAGTGTCAGCATCACCCCACGCTGGGACTGGCCCTGGAGCCAGACTGAGGTGGCCCACGGGACGTTGCTCCCCAGCTGAGGAAGAGTGTGGCTGCCAGCAGCAAAAGTTTCCCCCTGTCACAGCTGAGACAGAGCTTGGAGGCACCACCTCTGAGACTGGGGAGAAAAAGCAGCCTCTTGCTCACTCGGTGCTTGCCTCGCTGTGGAGAACGATAAGCCAGATTGCTTTTTTGTGACGTGGACATCTGACCTGTGGGAGCTCTCTTGCTAACGGCACTAATTTCATGTAGGGCTCTAAACCACTATCCGCCAGGAATAACTTTCAATCACTGGTGACCTGGGCTCCATTTGGGCTGGTAACTAGGAGGTGGAGAGCAGTCTATGCCCCCTCCCCAATCCAAAACTTTGGAAATATCCAGGCCCCCACAGGGCTCTGAAGTTCATAAAATGTGTCTATTAATATGTAGAGGTTTGCACTCATGCAGATAAGTGTGTGGTCAGAAAGTGTGCCCTTTTCTGGATCGACTAAGAAAAGAAGACATTTCTCTGACCCAGTAGGAATCAAGGAATCACAATTACAAGCACCGTTCACAGGCACATCAAACACCTGTTAATGATAGGGAAAAGATCTGAAGGGAAGCAGCAGAGGTTTTTAACTAAGATGAACCAGTCGGATAGGCAGGGATCTGCCAGCTTTCCTGGAGGAAAAGGAGATGGGAGGCAGAGAGTTGGAGTGGAGGTCTGCATGCCAGGTAGGGAGAGGAAGAAAAGCCTGGCACATTCGCCAGTAGCAAATTGGGCTCCCGCATGGTCTAATTCCTGCTTCACCACAGACTGCTAACACAGCTTGGATAAAAAGGGAAAAAGGGAGAAAAAAATCTATGCAGGAGGCTGCAAGAGCACATAGAGTCTGTTCTGAGCTCCTTCCACAGGCAGACAGAAATCAATAAATCAATAGGAAATGTTCGCTGGCTGTAAAATGGGTAGAGAAGCCAGTGTCAAGCTGCTTTAAGATGGATGGACAGTAGGTTTGCAGTTTGCAGAAAGGCTAGAGGTGACTATCACCTTGAGATGGGATCAGCGGCCAGCAGCCCAGCAAGGCTTTGAACCTTGAGTGTATGATTAAGGGCTGGGGCACGGATTGAAATACTCCTGTGTCCCCTTCACCGTCCCCCCTGGACTTTGCTGACCCTCCTCCTCGGCAGCACTGGTGCGCTGGCAGCCAGGCCCTGGCAGCTGCCGGGGCTGGCCCTGCTGTGCCACTTCATTGAAGTCGAAGCTACAGAAGACTGAATAAAAATTGACTAGATGCCTGGTGGTAGTGAGGATTGATTGAAGACGGGCAGGGGTTTTCTGCCCCACAGTAGGATTTTTTCCTTTCTATGAAGGATTTGACATAATGTAGGCAATGATTCCTACTCAGAGTATCGCACCTTCATTCTCTCCTTAATGAGGCAAGCATAGGACACAAAGCAGTGCCAAAGATGCTTAGGGAAAGCTGGCAAGAGTGGCATCCTTCTTCTCTTTTAAAGGCAAGGTATTCGAGAGGGCTGGGACACAAGAGGGCTCACTGCGTGCCTCCCTGTGCCCGTTCAGGTCCACAGGATAGCTAGTCTTCAATTGGTATTTTTCAAATGCAGAGATGATCTTCACCGTGGTGTGGCTCCTGCAGAGACAGACAAGCAATCTAGCTTCAGGCTTCCCTGCTTCCGCAGCCTCCCCTCCAGGATGTGCATTTCTTTCAGGCTCCATGAACAACTGCTTATCCTGTTCTTTGAGGATAGATGGACCTTCTTAACCTCTTGTAACTGAGACTCTCTCTCTCTCTCATAACCCTCAGAAGCAATAGATTTGGGGGCAGTTTCTTGCTCTTGCCAGGTAAGACTCTCTGCGATGCCATCACTGCTGCACAAGTGTCAGGCATTCCTATTGCTCATGTGCTGGTCTGCTTGAAGGTGTGCCTGCTGCCGGGGGAGGCTGGCTGGTGCCTTAAGCAATGCAGCCGGGGTGATTTCTGCCCAAAGGTAGTTAGCACTGTACAATATTGCTGCTTTCTGTTTATCAGCAGGTTTTCCAAGACAGCATTCACCTTCCTGCACCATACGCAGATGAAGTATAAAGGGTAGAAAGACTCCCAGTTTATTTGCATTTGGTAGCTTAAGTTCGCACACTACAGTATTGACAAGTAAATATGTATATTGAAGTGGTTGGCTTTGGTGTTAATAGTCTGACTTCAAGGAGCTGCACTTAAGAAATGCAAAATTTAGTTTATAAGGGTTTTCTTTCATTCACTTTGGTAGGCCAACATCCTGCTCAGTTTTAAATAGAATTCAGGCAAGAAAATACCAGGGTTTAGTACATACATTATAATAGAATAAAACTTTAAGCCTAATCTGGAGAAATGAGACCTGGTATATTCTCTAAATGCTCCCCTAATGTTATGTGTAGTCCCATTTTTCATAATGCTGGTCAAGTAATCGAAAATTCAGTTTTCTGGACTTTTTTCTGAATTTTTATTTCACTGGGACTTACTCTTGCAGTGAAACTCCCATTGGCAACTTGACTGGGTCTCTGCAAGTCTGACAGCAGTCTGAAAATGGGTCCTTGGAGTGTAAAAAACACTCTAGCAAGTGACTCTGGACAGAAGCATCACAGAGATACTGTTCTGGGAGATCAGCAGAGGCCAAAACAGGATTTGCTTTGCACAGTGGAATAACTGTGAAGAGATTTTGTCTACTTGTCTACACAGTGAAAAACAAGAAATTCTGGGAAATCAGTATCCTAGCTTTGGACTTAAATATCATCTTAGGCTTTATTGACTAGTAAAGATTTCATCCCAGAGCTTTGCTTTTGAGGAGAGACTAGGAGCATCCCAACACCTGCCCAAAGAAAGGGAAAAGACCTGAAGAGACAGGTGCCCTGCCGTTCCCCTCCTACAGGGTACGTATACGGCTGGACTAGCTGGCCCCACAGATGCTCTGATTTATTCCAGGAGTCTTTATGGGAAGCTGCATGTATGCCAGACCCAGAAGCACAGCTTGGCATTTGATGTCCAAAAAGACAGACCCAGATGCACCACCTATGGTTATTAAAGAACAATCAAAATCAAAAGCCCTCATCCTGTTAGTTAGATTAAAAAACTATGAACTACACTAGCTAATATATAGTGCTTACAGTGGTGAAAGGGAAGAAGGATTGCTCTCCTTTAATTTCCTGTTAGTTTTCAGATTTAGGCTGTGTGATTCACTGCAAAACACTCACTTGCTGTAAGAAATTTAAGAAATTATAAAATATCTTAAGTCAAGGGAAAAAATTCTGCTTAATCTCTGTTGGATGGCCCAGTGCTGCTGTCAAAGTTGGTGATGAACAGAGGTATGAACAGTATTGGAAACAGACCTTGTCAATATTTAGCAGTGGCAGCAAAGAGTGGGTTACCCAGATGAACCTCTGGAGAAATCATTTGCAGTGTTTGGACCATAATCAAACCCCACTGAAGCTGATAGGAGCTTCAGCTCTGAAAGGACTTTGATTCAGTCCCTTTAGAATAAAATCCCAGGATTGTCCTTTTTTACTACTCTCCTATTAGTGCCCAGAACAACAGAAACATTTCATTACAAACATATTTTATGTTTATGCTTGTGGGCTAGGTACATCAGTGATGAGGAAAGCCAGGATTTTCCATCTGAACACCCTTTCTTTGCTGCTGCTAGCGTACGGTACAATCCGCATAGACACTTCAATGCTGATCCCATTCATCTGGAGCAGCAGCAGTTGCACCAGCGATCAGTGATACCTTAGACAAGTACTGAACTTCAGGGTCCTTCATTTCACATGAGCTCATTCTGTATTCATCCCACAAATACTTAGATATTATATTGGGAAGCAGAGAAGGTTTTGTTCAAAAAAGCTGTATTTGGTGAAATGGACCTTGACATGGATTATATGCGTATTGCTAGGACCAGATATCAGTTCAGGGGTGTTTCAAATATGCCCATTTCTACCAAAACCTTCTGGAAAAAAAGTCAGCTTATGAGAACCACTATACAGAAAGAGAAATTTAGACCTCTGCAGTTAAACCTCTTAGCAAAGTTATAAACCATGGAACAAAGGCTCTTCTACGGGAAGTGGCAGGCACCTTAAAGTTCAGGTGCAACCATTAGGAGACACACACAGCTGCACAGGCAGCATAAAATAAGCGGAGGCTTAACAAGAGGGTTTCAGCCTGAGCACATCACCTGGGTTTCACCTAGTTCAAATCAGCTGGTAGCAGTCCTTTCTAAGGTAAGGAGAATTTTGTCTCTCTCTAGAGCACTGCATGATTGTTTCGTATATCTTTTTCGTTCATCTGTGGTGGAGTGGAGGACTTCAAATGAAAAATTTATTAGATTAGTTACTTTTGTGCTGTTTTCAAATCATTTGGAAATAGATGTTGACTTTGATTGATTTGTTTGTGGCTTGAAGTGGTGGTATGCTCTCTGTGCGAACACAGTTTACCCTGTAGTAGGCTTCACTACGTATCTTTGCTGCATCTGCTGTCCTTGTTATTAATTATGCTTGGTGAATTCACAGTGCAAACTCTAGAGTATACTTTCTGGATGACTTGTGAGAATTGCAGTTCCATTGGTGCTTTTTAAAGCAAAAAATTTAGAGGAAACTAAAAAAACAAATTTCAACATAAATATTATTCAAATAACTATTTGCAAAGCCTTGCTTTTTCTGCACTATACTCACTCAGACATGGGAGTTCCTCAGGTGTAGCAGAAATATTGCCGATTTAGACACCAATCTTGAAATGAGCCTATTGAGTACCACTGGGAGTAACTAGTTCTGTGTCACTGTTGGAGTCCACCTGCAAAATCTCATTAGGAGGCTGGGGCCTTAATTTTTCTGTTCATTAAAAAATAGGTGTAAATCCCACAATACTGTAGGGCACCTTTTGTCTCAATTTGATTAAAGCCTGCTTTTTTTTTTTTTTGCTTTTTTTTTGAAGAAAATCATTGTTATTTTCAAGTTAAGAAATCGGAGACAATGGAACCCCTTCCCCTAACCCCTCTTTCATAAATCGCATCAGGAAGCTGCATTGTTTTTTCTCCGTAGTTGTTAAGAAACGAAGTGAAAACTGTGGGGGTTATTTTAAGTTGTTGTTTACATTTTTAATGTCCTTTTTGAAAATGCTATCAATATTTTCAGCAAAATTCAATTTCTGTCAAACACTTCCATTCTGTTTTTAAAAAAAACTTTTTTCAACACCAGAAATTACTGATAAAACATTTCAGTTGCTAGGTTTATTTTAACATATAAATAATTATTAGGAAAAAAAGTAATTTCCTTGTGATAGTAATGACAGATTTTGCCTCACTTGGTGCAAAGAGGAAACAATACAGCAGGAGCAAATATTTCATATATTGAGTAACAATGAGTCAGCATATTGTTATCTGGTATATAACAAGAAGGTGTTTGTAATTAACTTAGCCCATTTAATCTTTCTTTCCTCACCTGCTGCAGTTCCACACCAGCCTTATACAAAAAGCAAATCGCTCTATTTCTCTTAATCAGCTGCTCTCCTTTTATTGTTGTTTTTCTTTTTCCTGTTATTTCATTGGTGCATAGTGCATGGAAGTCCAGTGAAGGATTTTTTTTTTTTGTGCTAGGATCCCACATAATCTTTCTCTCTGTGAGAAAACCAAGACACATCTCTAATTGTGTGGCAGCGGGGGGCCATCCCCATGCACACCTGCCCAGCGCTTTCAAAATCAAGCCAGGAGCCGCTCAGCTGAGACAATGGTTTCCTTTTGAGATTACTCGGCTTCATGGCAGGCATTGAGAATTTCTCTCTCCAGCTTCTCCTACAAGATTAATCGGGTTTAGTACCTGAGCCCCTGTAAATAGCAGGTCCAAAGTATTACACTAGAACCCTAGGCTGGCTCCGCACCTTGCAGGAGGGGAGCCTGGTTCCCGCAGCCCCACGCTGGAGCGGCACAGGGCGCAGGTGGGCAGCACCCACCGCAGCGTGTGGGAGCCAGCGTGCTGCCTTGCTCCTGCTGGAGCCGTATCTGGAAAGCGATGGCTTTGCAGCTCGTGCCGCCCTTGCCCGGCTCTGTGCCGTACGTACATGTTTGTAGGCAGAAGCGGGAAACTGGCTGAACGCTGAAGTAATTGTAAAAACTGTGATCTTATCGGGGTGTATCTTGCTGATAAGGACCTACTTTTGACTTACAAATGGTTCGTCATCGCTGGTAACGCAAAAAAACAGGAATGTAACAGCTTTCCCGCACAACGGGCATGCCACACTTGTGGCTAATAATGTTTAATGCTTCGACAAGTAGGCAGTAGTGCAAGGACTGTCCCTGCCACGCTGCCCTCCCCTCCCCCAGACCCCTCCTGCCGCTTGCTGACGCCATTTGCCTGGGACTGGAGGTGTCTGTGAGCTCTGAAAATTGGATCACAGGGATAGCTCTTTGCTGGCCCTGGTCACGCTGACGGCAAGACTCGATCGATCAATACTCTGTGTGACACTTTCAGAATTCATTGGAAATGATGTCCTTTTCAAATGACACCCACATTTTATTGAGGGCAGCTCCAACAGAAAAGCACCAAGTCTGGTTTTGCAAGATACGTTTTGTTAGTAGTAAACTTCACTTTATTTGTAAGTTTCTCTGTATTTGGGATTTCTCCATCCCTCCCTTCAACCTCCCTTTTGAAGAGGGCAGAGATTTAATCTTTAAAGGTAGCTTTGTAGCCTGACATTTAGAGTGTGAGCCGATCCCGAGCCTGATGTTTATTATGACATATGGCCTCTTCATGTAAAAAACAGTAAGCTTTGGGGGAGAATTTAAAAAGTAGCCTGAGGCTCATAGCACACAGCTTAAAACTGATTCACAATTTTAGCCAAAATATTATCACCTCTGGGTAAAACTATTGCTCCACTATGGATTCCCATGAAACTACTTGGCACTGCTATCTCGAAGCCAGTTCCTGTGGGTGGGACCACACGGGTCATTCAAAGCAGCTCTTCGGAGCCATTAATTGCTCGTGTTGACAGGCAGCGAAGAAGAATAGTGCTTGCAGCTGGAGGCTTCAGGGGTGAGATATGTAGAGAAGGAAAAATGAGGGAATCGTTGGCAGTCTGTTTTGAAGGACTCACAGAGAAATAGGTAACCTTTCCATTGAATGTCAATATTGCAAAGTACTCTTTGGCCCTTACATTTTGTGATTCCAAAGTAGCTCCGGCTGGGGACTGCACAGCTGGGACGCAGAGGATTTAGACTGGGGTTTAAATCTACCTTTATCCAAACTAAAGCTCGATGTATTGTTTGGACCTAGACTCAAACCCACTCAAAATGCCCAGGAGGTTCAGCCTCGATCAACTCTGTGAGGAAAAAGGGACGAGCAATGTCCCAAAAGACAATCCAGTGTCATTTGGGATTTACAACATTCGTTGAGCTGCACAGTGTCTACAGCATGGTGAGTCTGTGACTGGTTTAGCATGTGTGTAGTCATAAAAAGAAGTGGAAAAAAGAACAAGGCATCATTTGTGGACTTGAGACACATCTGCAGAGTACGTGTTGGGGAAGCTCATGGCACAAAAATAGTTAATGTAGGAAGATTCTTTCCAAAGGTATTTTTGTGTTTTCACTCCATCCACACATCAGGCAGAAGAACCTGCGCTGCAGCTCAGTGCTGTGCCACTCTAACTCAGGGTTTCCTCTGACCCTGGGGTAAAATCTTACCTGGGCTGCAACTGGTGCACCACTGCCAGTCCTGCACTGACTCCCTGCGCTACGGTGAATTTCATTAAAGTGAAAATGAACGTTGCAAGGTCCAAAAGTTGGTAATGGGGGAAAGAGAATATCAGAGGCGGACTATGGACTTATTAATCTGTTTTTCTGGTTGCCAGGAAACGTCAAAACTGTCATAAATTATTAGATAGCAGTTCATAGGGAAGTTTTCAGTTGCTAATCCTGCCCCTGTAATAATACCTATTAGTTTCATTTTCTTTGTTCTTAAGGAATGTGGCCTGGTGAATTGGATAAATACTATCCTGAATTATAACATCTTGAGGGGGAGAAACTAGATACAGAGATCGGCGTGATTATTGCCTGATGGTAAAAGTTAATTGCTGTAGCTCTGTGTGCTGAAGTAACACAGCTCACTGGAAAATGCATCCTCTGAGCCCTGCATTATTATTTTTTTTAAATTGAGCACACTAAGCTAAGATATCAGGGCTTTTAGCGCAAGGTATAGAGGCCAATGCTTCTAGTTGTGGTCACTGCCAAGTAAATGGAAGTTTGGTCAAGTGAGGATTTTGCTTGCTCTGGACAAGCATCCTCAGGCTAGAGGCAGCATCAGACTACCTGGTCAGAGCCCATTGCAGCTTGTCCCTCAGTGCAGCCACAAAAGATGTGAGCTTAGCGTGTCCTCATCCCTTAGTTTGGCCTCAGTAAACTTTACTTTGAGCTCCAGAGATCTTCGATTCGACTCTTGCTGTTAAGAGAGACCGCAATAAATATTTGCAGAATGAAGACTTATGAACTATTAGAGCTTCTTCTCAAGAAAAAAATAGTTGTGTTGTGACTAAAACTGGTGTATCCCTCTTATTTGGATGCTGTTTCTG
Organism: Falco naumanni; assembly: GCF_017639655.2. Lineage (NCBI taxonomy): Eukaryota > Metazoa > Chordata > Aves > Falconiformes > Falconidae > Falco > Falco naumanni. The sequence continues at coordinate 17,161,871 of NC_054060.1, read as the reverse complement.
CTATGAGTTCCTTATTTGTTTTGCCTTAGTTGATTTCGTACCAAATTAACTTCAAGCAATCTAAAACACTGACAAATAAAAAGATAGAAGTATTTTCATGTCAGGAGTCTGTACTGCAAATAGGTTTCTGAACCAGTTGAACTGAGACTAAAATTCCCTTTGTAGACAAATGGGTGGCACCTCCCCATGTGCACACTTGGGACTGAAGTTCTGCTGGATTGCAGTTTTGCAACACTTTGCCTAACACCTGGTGGGAAAATATGTAGGGTGGAGTGATTGTACTGTAGCTTTGTTACAAGAGTAGGCTGTTGGAGTTGCAGGTTTGTAGTCAAACTTTCTATAGTAAATTAAGAGTGACCTGTGGTATTTCTCTCTAATTGCTCAAATGGTCTGAATGCTGGTCATGGAGGCACCTGATACCCGAGCCTTTTATGAGGGGATTAATGAGCATAAGCCTACAAAGGTCCCAAACGGGCTATAAAAATATGGAAGAGAGAAAATAAGTATCTCACAAGCATCCTGAAACCTCTAGCTCACGCATAATTGTTGAGCGAGAGGCACCACGGCGTTTGTGGGGAAACAAAGGGGCTTTGCTACTATCCTGGCATCAATTTTTTACTAATTCTCATTTAGGCTTTTCTCATAATGTTCTTCCACCTGAACCATTCTCAAACTGCAAACAAGTACTTATTTTGTGAAAGAGGGATTTGATAATGTTGTTCACTGCTGTCATAGGTGATCAGTTTGTGAGAAAGTTGGGTCACATTTTGTGAGTCTTTGAGCTTTTAGTCCAGGAGTATCAATAGTAGCACAAATAAAATAGAGCAAATACAATGTAGAGTAGAACAGCAAGAGACTGAAGGTGCTGTTGTACTTGGGACCCTTTAAAAATATGCAGGAGTCTTGGAAGAGTCTGGTTTCTTGGGACAATCTGGAGCATACAGGCAGATGGATGTCACATCTCCTCTACCACCGGTGGCATGGCTGTCATTTCTCATACTTAAGGATAGAACCAGGAATTTCATTCCCAACCTATATCCAATGAAGCAACAGAAAGAAAACCTGACCAAACTAGCATGTACCTAAAACTGAGATGTAAGAATGCCACATAAAAAATAATTAATTTGGAGCAAAGCTGAGGTGAACTGGAATACACCACAGAGATATCATTGTGGTCCCTGCTTCCGAGCAGACTGAAAGAAATGGGTTCAAAGAAATGCTGTGGATCTGCAACTCCTATTGACTTCAGCTTCTATTAAAATCAAGAATGGTTTTACTATTAGCTTAAACAGATTCAAGGGAAGGTTCAGCATAACAAAACAGGTTCTGCAGACATTTTCTTTATCATGACAGCTATATGCATTTTACGTACTTTTAAATATTTAGACACTTAAGTGGACTAAAATCTTTAAAAGCACCAAATTATACTCCCAGTGAAAAATTTCTTAAATTTCTTGATGGTGTGTCCTGTATAACTGACCAAAACGTTGTCAATGAGGTGAAGCTTTTAGCCTTAAAGTGCAAGGAATCTTTTAGTCTTGCTGAGGTTTAATGAGTTAGGATTCTAAGCTGATTCAGCTCTTAAACAGTCTGATCATTAGTGCTGTATCATCTGTCACCTTTGGGTGATAATTAGAAAAAGAAAGTCAATAACAATAGTACATAACACTACTTTACCAAGATTTAAACAAGTTGTAATATTGTTGAACATCTATTGATGAGTCCAAATGTGCCACAGGCTATTGAGCACAAAGAGTGCTTTGATGTGATGTTTTCCATTATTAATTTGATGTGGTGGAGTTTGTAGAAGTGAGAACATTTGTTTTCATTTTATTACATGTGGGAAGAGACTGAGATACTTTACATATTCATTTTCTTTTTTCAATTGTTTATTCCACTAAAGCTTTTGAGGAACAAGCACAGAAGAAAAAAATAGGAAAATTATTGTTCTGACCTAGTTAATAATGTCAGACTGTTTGTTTACCATGTCTCTGATTTGTTTTGATTTTTATTGATTTATTTGACCTCCAAAATATACATCCTATATGTATGCTATCTAGCAGCCCCTAGATGACAGGGAAAAATTTAAATGGAACTCTTTTTTTTTTTTTTTTTCCCCAGAATAGAACAAGATCTCAGGAACTCGCCCCAGTGATACAAACATGGGTCAGGATTCATTATTCCATTACTTTAGCAATCCAGATATTGGGCCTGATGTGTATGAGATACCCCAGTAATGCAGTGGTCAGTTATTGTTTCTTATTGACCACTTCCTCACCTGCCTGTCGGTTCTTCCTTTGGGTGATTAAACTCATTTGTAAAGAGCAAAATTATGGAAATCTCTAAAGATTGAGCCTTTTGGAGTCTCTTTTATTACCTTGTTTTGTCTAACTAATCCACTAATGAAAATTCTTTCCCTTCCTCTAGTCTGTCCTTTTTATGCTTTCTGCGACCACAATATGTTAACACTTCAGTCGTGGATCTGCAAAATGCAGTTTTGCTTTAGCTGATGTTCTGCAGTGATTTAAACAGGCAAGTTGTTAAGTCAAAAATAGAACAATGTACACAAAATATCTGAGGATAAGAGAAATGCCTTTGCAGATTGACTAGGTTCTTTCAAAGAAACACGACTGACACAAGCTGTTTTCATCTCATGTCTGGAAATATCTGTACGCAGCACACTTGAAAGAAGGTCTAAATCTCTCAGACCTGAGAGGCATGTTTTTCCTTGGCAGTTAAATGAAGATATTTTACTTCTCCTCCCTCCTGTTTGGAAAGAATAATACCAGCCCTGCTCAGGACCCTGCAAAGCATCAGATAGTCCTGAATAAATTGTGCAGATGTTTTGTGCAATGGAATCAACAGCTGGAGTATGGACTTCATCTTAGGGGGTGAATGGCATCTAACGGCCATATGGCAATTTAAATTCTAAGACCTGAAAATAAACTCAAAGGGCTCAGTTTTGAAATCCAGTTGTATTTCGGACAATAACCACCCCATACCATACTTTACTTCACCTCTTTTTTTTTTTTTTTTTTTTTTTTTTTTTTTTTTTTTTTTTTTCCTCCCTGTTTTTTAAGGCTGCTCAGTACAGGAGCAACTGCAGCTGAGCAATTAAACAGTACACATGATGTCTCAGGCTAACATTAATAAAACATTAAAAACAGGAATTGTTCATATAAAATATTGAGACACTACATGCTGCCATTCTCAGTATGAGATAGAAGCACTTTACATGGATCAATTGCTTCCCTATAAAATGTAAAGGGGAGCCCAAGATTCAAATGTAAACCCAAGTTCAGCCTGGTTTTTAAATTCTCCAAATATTCTGGGATGTTTGAATAGGTGTTCCCCTTCACTTTCATAACTATGTTAAAACAAAACGGTGCCTTTCATAGGCACTGGAGGGAGGTGAAAGATGGAGTTAAAAGCTACTTGGTGCTTTCCAGTAGCCAAATGTCCAGATTTAGTGAATGAAGATCAATGAAAAGCAGGAACTTGCATCAGTAAAATATAAACCATACAGTTTCAAGCTTTGGTTATCTACAAATCTCTGTGACACTGAGACCATTCACATATGCCTCTACACAAAGAAGTAAGGCAGCACAATTGCTTCACAGCACTCGAATCTAGGAAGTCCCATTTATTATACATCATGCCGAGACGTTTCCCAGACAAAGTAGCCACTGCTAAATGTGGCTGCAAAGTCCACTCCTTAGACTAGAGGCAGAGAAAGGTGATTGGGTTCTCCTCCTGATAAGTGAACTCTACATAATCCTCAGGGATGATAAAATTTGTCTAAAGTCCAGAATCTGGGTCAGATTATTGGTTACCTCTATGGCATTTACACCAGTAACAAATCTGGACCTCAGACTTGAAAACTTAAAATATCCTCTAACATATAAGCTTTATTTTGACATACACAAAAAAAAAAAAAAAAAATCAACCAGGTCTGTGAAAATCCACAGCAAACCTTTCATAAACCTGAAGCATCTCCATTTCCATACAAGCCAGGCTTAGCCATCTCAAATGAAAACATACTTTAAAATAATATTACTGTAAGAAGCACTGACCTGTCAAGGCGCCCAGCATTCGATTATATAACACAGCAGCCTTCCTAATTATTGTAAAAACAAAAAAAAAGTAGTTCTTTACTCTTACATGTTTCAATCGGCCGTACAAATCTGATTACCTTTATATTATTATGAGTGCTAAACAAATGATTTGGGATTACCTTTTGTACCAGCCAAACATTTTGCAGCTGGAAAGCTTAATTGAGTACAAAGCTGGAGCAGCTGCAGGATGAGGACCTGCCCCGAATGGGAGGCAGAGCTGAGAAATGGCAGGGCTGCGTGCATGCGTGCACCGCGCTGTGCTGACCTCCTTCCTTCCCCATGGCTTTGGCAGCAGAGAGCCAAGCTCACCAGCAACCGCTGTACAGCTCTGCATTTCACAGCCCTTTCTGCAGTGCCTAAACCTAAGCCTGAATTTAAAAACGTTGTACCTAAGTGAAACTAGGCAAAACCTCGCTTATCGGGCTGGATATAGGCCAGAATCCTTGGAAACTTGTTGCAGCATCTGTAGTGAGCTCAGCAAGATAATTCCCTTCACATCGATCACCCCCTGCCCCCCTCAGTGGGGTAGCACTGGGATTTGGTGCCAGTAGCAGTGCTCTGCAGGGAAGAGCAGAGAAATGCTGTCTCAGGGACCTGCTAGTGGTTTCCCCCAGAACACTGGGCTGTCTTGCATGTTTGATCCTCTATCTATCTGCTTTGTGAACCTGTAATTGGCTGGCAAAGCAGCAACACCAATTTAGGATCAAGTAGCTTTTCAGATAATTGAGAATTCATCTTATCAAGAAAATGTCTCACATTTAGCATTAAATTAAGAGTTGTGTTGTTTGCATGTTTTGCCACTTACCACTTTTCCCTTTGAAAACCTGCTGAAGCGGTGCTTAGAGCCTGTTCTGCCTCAAAGCTGCCACTGAAATGTTACTGAAGGATCAGGTGGCTCCGTGCCCGTGCGACGCACACTGCCGGCAGGGAGGAAAGGTTTTGACGCTGCTCACTGAGTTCCCGTGCGGAGGGCAGAGCCCTGCGGATGCACAGGACCCCTCCACGGCAGTGCGGCTCCAGAGGAGCACTTGCCTTATTCTGTTGTTGATTTGAGGTCTTGAATCATTAATTAGATAATTGATTAGTTAATGCTTGCACAGTGCTCTCTATTTTCAGTGTTGCGTAAGAAGTCAGAATCATGATCATTAGTAATAAATATTTGTTTATTGATGTTTGTACTCAAGCTATCCAAGCCACCTTTGTGTTTTTCTGTTCTGCCCCCTCCCTTCCATAGCCATCCGTGGGGCAGGGTTGGTCACATGCAAATTAAATGTCATTAGGCTGAAAGATTGATGGTGAAAACTAATTGAAATTTCACTTGCATATTCCTACTCACATTTTATCTCACTCAGGAACTTCTCAGGCCATCCTCTTCTTCTAGGGCCAGCACAAGTGCAGGTCACAAACCAACCTTAAAAGCTATAGTTTTTCTAAGTCCCATTACAAATTACTTGGCAGCTGTTGAGAGGCTGAAGCAACCTGTAATTGACTCTCAACAAGTCTTTCTTTTCATTCAGTATATGCAGTAAGCAGCAACCCACTACTAGAGCGTTTTGTGGTTTTGCACAGATCTGTGTATTCTAAGAGGAACTTCTTCCCTTGCCTTGCTCCTGGGTGTCCTTTCTGTTAGTGAATTTTCTTTCACAGCTGTGGATTAGCAGGTAACATTCAGAAGCCGTTTTGTCTGTTGTTGGTTTTGTAGTTTTCCTTGTAGTCCACTGATCTGTGCAAACCAAAAACTCAAAGCCCATCTCTGGGGCCGTCAGCCTCTTTAGCTGAGGAGGAAAGTCCACCAACTTCTGTAAATAGAGAGGACTGTATGTGGCCCAGCGGTCTGTTGTAACTATGTGACTGACTCGTGAGGCTTTGCACTCAGCCCCGGTTCCAAATAGCCTCGATCCATTCCCTGCAGCCACCTGGGGCAACATGAGCAGTGCCGAGCAGCCGGCTGCAACTCGTAGTGCAATAGTCCTCACACTTCCTCTTTTATTGCTATATAGTAAAGTGCCCGCTGCCAGCCACACTTTGTAAAGCAATAAGCACACCGCAAACTCTGAAGACTTTCAATTTTTGATCTACCTTAAAATCTGACCACTTTAAAAATAAATAAATAAATAAAAGTTGCCAGTATTTGTACTTTGGGATATATATATATATATTTTTATTTTTTTTTTAAAGGAGGTGTAGTTAGAAATGCCAAAGCAAAGTTTGACCAAGGGGTCATTTCTGTCACCCCTTGGCAAAGGGGAAGGCAAGAAAGCCTTTCTGCAGAGTGGGTGCTCGTCATCATAATCAGTTGTGGTTTATGGTTAAAGATGTATGGAATAGGCAGGAAAGCAGCTGATAGAATGTCTTGCTTTTTGTGTTCATTTTCACTGGCCAGCCTTTGTGAAAGACTTCCATCACAGAAATGAAACCGTAGCGCAGGTCTGGGGGGCGCAAGCATAGCAGCATCAGCATGATTCGTTTCCCGCTTCTACCACTTTAGAGCCTTTCTTCTTGCCATTAGCAAATTCACAGACCCCAACAACTGTCAAAACCCTCAAGGCAGATGAAAGGAAGTGGATCCATTTTCTCTGAACCAGCTCCGTGACATTTTATGAAGAGCCTCTTAACAGATCCAACACTAGGAATGTTTTCATCTCTTCAGCTCAAGAATACCTTTTGAAGGCCAGCAGGGTCTGCAAGTGGGACAGGGATTAATGTAATCCTTTCCCCTGCCCCGTCTAGAACCTCTCCTGGAGGTAGCTTTATCTGCTCCCATCCTCTGCCATCAGCCTGACCCCCTTACTCCCCACACAAGCTCTGAATAGCTTTGCTCTTTCCCCGACGGTTACGTTTTTCTGTTACAATCAACAAACCGAAAGATCTGCAAGAGTTAACGTAGCGCTTTAGGCTCATGTTTTGCAAAAACAATGTGTTTAGATAAATATTCTTTAGTTAGAGTTGCAAATAACAGAAAGTTTTATACTTACTTTCAAACCCTTTATATTGATAACTGTGGTTTCTATGACTACCACATAGTGGTATTCTGTGTTATTCCTCTGTACTGGTGATTCACAGGGCAGAGAATGAAGACATTTGTGATCCCTTCAGTTATACATCAGCTGCAGCTATTAAAAAGTGAGGAAGACCATCAGTTAGTTTATAAAGCCACAGATGCTGCTGCTGTCTAATCCCCATCTCCAAACAAGCAGGTTCTAGTGGTAACCAAGTGTATAGGTTTTTACACATTATAAATAATGTACAGACCTGGGCTTTGGACATAACTGTTTTCTTAGAATGCCTTTTCCCTGGACTGCCTCTTCTTCTGCCTTTGCTGTAGATAAAGGGAGAAAAGGGGAATTTCCAGAGATCTCAGCATAGTCCTTATAGTGCATTTACTTTTCTTCATTTATCGAAGTAGAATAAAAACCCTTGATACATATTTTCTAATACCATATATGAAAACTTTTTCAGCAACTTCACCCTTATCTTGGCAGTGCATATATGTTTAGAAATGTTTTTGTTTATTGCAGTTACAAGTATGTACGCTGCCCCTTAGAGTCCCTCTGCGGGAAAGGGTCTCCAAAAGAGGTATTTCTGCAAGCACAGGCCGTGTTATGCAGGGAAGCTCTGCTGAAAAAGGCAAAACTGAGTCCAAGCAGTTGTAAGATAGGCCACTCAACTTGCACAGAAACAACTAGCATGTGAAAGAAGAAGACTGGCTCTAAACACCTAGGAACGGGTAGAGGAAAGTAAGAAGCCTGGGTAGCCTTTGGCCACCTTGCTGGCTGCATATTGCCTAGGACTGACTTCTTAGAAGCTTTTTTCTGTGAAAAAATGAAGAAACTCAAATATACAGTGCAAAAAAGGCATAGATTTTTCACAGAGTGAAATTTCAGCTGAAATATGCAGGTTTCTGTGTCATGCCAGTGACTGATACCCAGATTCCAATCAGTATAGTCAGGGCAAAGGCTGGTGTGCCATCTTCCAGCCTTCCCACCAAAACAAGAGTTCAGGAAGACCCTGGCTGAGATTGTAATTTCATTCACCGGTTTGCCTCCCACTTGCATGCAAAAGCCACAGGAACTAACTGGGACTGCGCTCTACCTGCTGCCCAGACACAGAGTACTAGCATCTCTGTCTTCAAAACTTCTCAGCCCAGCTCTCAGGTTTGAGCACAGCACCAGGACTGTATGAAATAGAGCACCATTTTTCTATGCTCTCATCTTTTGCCTGGCGGTTTGGTCATTTTTAAATCAAAAAGGTGTTTATTCCATAGACAATTTTTATGCAGCAGACTGAATGCAAATAATTTGTCTTCATTCCATCCTTGTGGGAAGAAAGGGAATCTATAGTGTCAGAAAAGGCTGTACAATACATTAATTTGTTATGAGAGGGGGGCGGGGGGGGAATCATGTTTCTGACTTTTTAGGGTGCAGGTATACAACCACTTCGGGCTGCTTTTAGTGTCCTCTTCAAGTGTCTCAACTTAGCCAAGAAACTTATCCAAAAAATTCAGCAGGCTACATCAAGATGGTCCATGTTGAATACACTGAGAATGTCAAATACCAAACACAACTTTGTATTTGATGCAGACCAACACAGCCATGTTTCTGGCTTTATCAGAAATTACTCAGCTTTGAGGGATCAGTTAGAATTGAAGTTCTCAATATTCCTACTGCAAGATGAAATAGGTGGGGTTTTTTTTTTCTTTACATCTCATAAAGAAGTTAAAATCTGTGCAGACCCTTTTTCAGTAATCCTTGGAATCACATCTGCAACAGTCGAGGAGTAAAGTTCAGTGAAAATTCACATAGCAAATTAAAAACACATGTTACGATCTTAAGAGAAAGCGGATGTGTACCTATGCCCATTGCCAAGTGGAGAGATGCTGCGGTGTGTATCTGGGGGTTGATTCTCACCTGTCAGTGGCTGCCAAATCAAAGCTGCTCCACTGAGGTCAGAAGCACAAAGGCACTGTGGTGTAGGTGAGAGCTGAAACTGGGCCCACACAGCCCATTAACTGACTTGGAGAACAGAAAGTCCAAACTCAGAAAAACTCTAGTTTCTCTTTTTTTTTTTTTTTTTCCTTGATGTGAACTTATTGATATAACTCAAAAACTTATTCAAAGAGCTGCTTTACAGAACAAACATAAGAAGCTTCTTAAACTTTGGCTATTTCAGCTTTCTTAGAAAGAAATGGAAATAGTCTTTCCTGGGTAGGAGTAACCCCAAACCAGCAGCAACCATTCCTGTGATGTTGTATTTCTGTTGCACGCTTCTGAGGCAGGGAGGCAGGTCCCCAGCCCCAAGGAGCGGGTGCAGCCACTGGGCAGTCTGTTGCCCTGGGATGGCTGCAGAAACTCTCCAGAGGAGACGTGGCACCTGCAGCCTTCTGCAGACTGGGCTTGCCATGGCCTGGGGGCCCATAGCCACTTCCCAGCCATCCCTCTGCTCATCCCACACTGCACCCTTTGGGAAAATGCCTCACTGAGAATTTAGCTTTTCTTAGCTAAATGCTCCAAACCCCACCACCTCCCCAAGTGTTTAATCAATGTTTATTTTGGAGAGGCAAGCAGGAGAGAGGAAAAACCTCGAATTGCTATCTTACAACAACTGTCTTCATTTAAAACTAAGTGGTTGTAATTTCTATGGATATACATCTGTGCTCTGTTGCTCTCCATTTATGTTCTGTGTTAATATGCTCAATCTTACCCATGTTTGCATTCTGCAAACAATACGCTGCCAGAAGGTACGTTTTTGGTTGGACTTCTGTTCATCGTATTTTGTATTTAATATAACAGACTGTATTTAATATAATATCCAGGAATATTCTCAATGAGTGTTTGTGTGTACTTGGGGTCAAATATTTCCTAGGAGTGTTGCACTAAATAGAATATATCTAATGTCCAAGAAACTGCTTTCAGGACTGTTTGGATGTTGCTTCACTGTGGCTTCCTTCACCAGGAAAAATCCAGAGCCAAATGGAGGGCTCTCTCACCACAAAAGCAAGCAGAGGCAAGCTGCAGTGGGCAGCACCTGCCTCCTGTCTCTCTCTGCTCTTTTCTCAGTGGGTTGTGGTGTGCGACACGGTATTTCTGTGCAGGTACATCGGCCACACAATTATGCTCATTGGCTGGTATGGTGGGGCAAGGAGTCAAGGCTTCAGTTACCTGTTGCCCCAAACTTCCCTGCCCTTGTGGGTACCCACATGACAGCCCTGGAGAGATGCTCATGCTTCCTTGCACAGTGACTGCCCTTCCCTGGCACAGCTCCATGCCCTCCACTTCTGAATAATGATCTTGTTTCTAAAGTGGAATATGTAATAGGGAAAAGGAGGTGGCCAGAACCCAAATGAAGGAGAGAAAAGAACAGATGAATTAATTTGGGGATGGTCTTATGATGCTCTTGCCCTCTATTTCCCTACTCTTCTTCCAAGCTCTCTGCAGTTATTTCGGTGTCAGTGCTGCTAGCCACATGGTTAAGATTCAGTTTGCAAAAATGTATGCTTACAGCAAGGAAGACTTACCCTTTAACCTTTAGCAGCCATTTCCTCTGAAAAGCACAAGTTTCATTTTCGCTTACAGTGAAAAATGTGTGGAGGGGGAAGGGGGAGAGAACCTCATCTCTTTGTAAAACAGCCGAATGGTTCTATTTTCATTCTCTGCACCAAACTTTTCACGTAGCTCTTTTTGCATTATGCAGTGTGCCCTCAGGAAAGAGATCTGGAAGAAGAAGCAAATGCAAACTCTCTCGTTAGTCTTGAAAGACCTGTTCTTGAGCATTTGGGGTCAATCCCCTTCAGCGGGTTCATTTTCCTTCATTGCAGTTTCATGAATTTGGCCATAAGCAAAAAGCAGGCTTTAGTTTAAAAAAGAAAAAAAAAAGTATCCGTTAAACAAAACTGAAAATTGCTTGCCACATGGAAAAGTCAGGATAGTAGAAGGAATCTCACATCCCTGCAACATATCTAAACGTTTTATGAATAAGGTACTGTAGCACCAGCAGCCAATGGTGCTGTTTCCACCTAGGGTAAATCCATGGAACCCATGGTAGGAGTTCTAAAAACAGGACAAAGAAGAGATATTTTCACTTGAATCTCTCTCACTCAAGTACCTTTCTGCCTAGGAAATATGCTTTCTTTTCAGGTGTGACATGACTTGAAAGATGGGTAATAACATGCCAGAACTATCAGCTTTATCACAAGTCAATGATTTTGAATTCAGCTCATTTTTCTAATGGTCAACAATTTTTACCAAGAGAGGAAAGTTTAGGTGCCCATTTGCTGTAAGTGCAAGAGGAGGCTAAACCCCCATCTCTGCTGCCTCCTGCGCTCTGTTCTTCCTCCCTGCCGGTTCCCCAGGCCAAGCAATGTGTACAGTGATGGCATGACAGGATGAACTCCCACATCACCCTCAGTCTGCTGCAGCATTTCTGTGAGTAACAGTGAGCGGTTTCTAGTTTTGTCAGCCTGCATTCTTCCACAACAATCAAAACAGCTTAAATAAAATTACTTCTTTTCTTCCCTTAGCAAATTGTCCACTCTCAACTTGCCAGCTACCAAGGCGTTATCCTCTAGCTCAGCAGCATCTGGGCTTCTCCTCTCCTGCAGCCTGCCTGGCCTGGGTGCGCCTGGAGAAGGGCTGTCAGGACTGCCCTGCCCCACTGCAGGGTCGCAGCAAGGGAGGGGACCCTGCGCAGCAGCCCTTGCCCCCTGTGCCCTCTTCCAGCAGCACCGCAGCCCAGGGCACAGCACCCCTGAGCCACCATCTGCCTTCCCTGGGCCGCCTCCTGCTCCACAATGGCATTTCTGAAGTTTTCGTACACTTTTAAGATGAGATGTTAGGTGTCCGTCTTCCCGTGAAAGCTTTTTATGTTCTTTTCAAATGAAAAATCCATGATCTTATGAAAAATTTTGCTTTCAAACTTCTTTCTTTCAAACAAGCATTGTCACACTTTCTCACTCTCACCAAATGATGGTCTGAACAGAGCCCCTGGTCCCCCAACTGCAAGAACACCACTCGGTCACCCACCTCCTGTCACATGCACATTTCAGGGACAGCAGCTCCTGTGACCTTTCTCAGCCCCCCTGTGCCCTGTTAAACCTCTGCTGTCTTTGTGGAGGTGAGCAAAGAGGAGAGCACACACACACACACCCCCAGACAACAAAGGGTGCTGGAAACAATGCTGGTGCTGATACCTTTCACAAGGGTTCCTTGTGTACCAATATGCATACCACCCACAAAACAGCAGAGGAAATAATAAGATACCATGGCAAGCGCAGTGAAGAGATTTGACTGAAAATAACAAGGTTATTGGTGAAATATGAATATGTAAGAAATTTCCTCAATGTATTGTGAACTGAATCAGGAGTATTAATTCTTGCGCTCTTCTTTTGAAAAGGAAAATGCAGTGGGTTAATTCTCTTATCAAAGTAAACATAAATGAGGCAGTCGTATGGGATAAAGGTGTAACGGAGGGAGTCGGGTGTGTGGGAACGGAGGGTGCATAATGTATTAGCATCAGCAACGCAGCCTGATGGGTGAAGGCTTTTATACTACCTCCCTATTGATAGGTATTTCAACCAGCAGTAAAAAACAGCTCTTGACACTCATCTGTAGGGAAAAATATCCACGTAGTCTTTGCTGTAGGACCAATTAGCCTGTGAAAGCAGTTGGGGGGAGGGGGGAGACGCAGGATATAAATGCGGGATGCATCCACACTTGATTACTCTAATGAAATGTCCATTGATTCCTATAGATTAATGTGAGAAGAACGGCAGCTGCGGAGTGGCTAACACCTCTAGGTCAGCAGCTCTGTGTGTGTGTGTGTGGATGTGTGTAATGGAGGGGGTAGCACACAGCCAGACCAAGGTAGACAACAGAGGGTTAGTCTGGCTGCGGAGGGAGAGGTGGCTGAGGTGCGTGGACGTGACAGCCAGCAAGGGAGGGAGATCCACGGGAGGCCACAGCGAGGGGCTGCAGGCACAGCGCGGTCCTCCCTGCCTCGCTCACCGCCGCTGCCCCTCGCTCCCGTTTGACTTTGCTGCAAGGCAGGCTGAGCTCACAGGTCATCTGTTTTTGTTAGATTAATTTGATTCAGCATGTAGGAATAGAGGGCTGAGCGGGCTAATGGCTCTCTGCAGGTGACATTGGGAATGGTCAGCACTTGCATCCTCCTCCCCCATTCCTGTGGCTGCAAAAGAAAAGTCACCAGCGAGGGGCTCCCCCTGCGCCAGGGCTGCTGGCAGCACCACGCTAACCAGGGCATCCTGCACCACGGCCCCCATCCCTGGCACCACCTCACACTAGTGATTTCTTCACGTCTCAAACACAAATCCCTTATCTCTTGCTCCATGTCATCGAGAGGGACTTAATTACGATAAGGGGCGAGGGATTTGCTGAGTGACTTCAGTGCTTGGCATGAGGCTGCTTTTATCATGCAGGGAACAGAGTTACTGGGGGCTCTGCCATGACTGTCACAGAAGGTGCACCATATCCTCTCACGTGGTAACGCTGGTGTTTTATCATCGAAGGTGATGTGCAGGCGGCAACCTGCCTCCCATGCAAGGGGAGCCTACAGAAGTGGCCCCACGGTGCAAGATCGGAGCTGTAAATTGCATTGAAGGGAAGAGGCGGATGTGAAAATATGAAGGGGTGAAATATTTAGGCTGGTATTCTAGAAATGAAATTTCAGATAAATATATCTCTGGACAAGATTCTCAGTGGCGTAGCACCCAACAGTTACACAGGTTGCCAGATTCTTCTGGTCACGACAGAGAAAAATCTGCCTCTCTTGCTTATTACTGAGGGTGAGGAGTCTTGTAGCTGTAATGCACTGTGAGGAGAGCTTGATGTCTTCAATAAAGAATGCAAAATAATTAGCCACATTGTGGCTGTTATTCCAGTTGCTCTCAATGCATGTTTTAACCTGTCGTTGTAGTACTTAGGAGTTCAACATCAGCCAAATATTCAAGAAACAACATTTCTTAGCAATATGTTTGAATGGGGTCAGGCAATCACAAGACCCACACGACACTGCAAAGATCAGGGTCCCCTGAGAAGCGTAGGATCCGGCAGTTGGATATTACAATTCCTGCTGTATTTACGAACTCTGGGGGAAAGATGGATCCTAACTCTAAGTCATGGCTTTGAGCAACCTGCTACTGTATTGGCAGCAATTACATCAAATGCCCAAAACTGATACTAAGAGATACTCTTTTCTCTGGTAGGTGTGCATTTCTGCAAATACAGGCAGAAAAAGCTCCAAGCCTGTATGGTGCAGAGGTTTCTTCAAGGCACGCTCTGCCCCAGTCACACCAAGGGCTCTCTAAGCTCCCCAAGTGGATGCTGCCACCGCTGCTCCCTGAAGGCAGTGGAGCTCTCCCAGTGGGGCCCAGCCCGGCCAGCACCAGGGCTTCAGCCAAGCCTGGGCAGTACTGGGCACCTCTGGCTGTAGGACTACTCCTGTCTTTGTGCAACCAAGTGACAAAACTTTTTGTCACCATCTGCAGAGCATAATTTATCCCTGAAAGCACAAATAAATATCAACACATGGCGTGCAGATTGCAATATTTCCCCAAGACTGCTCTATAACCACTTACACCTAACAAAACCTGCTCCTCCTTGGGGGGTGCACAAAGCCCAGCAGAGCCGGTGCCTGGGGCTGAGGCTGCGCCTCACCTGTGAGCAGTGGCCACGGTGTCCCCAGCTGTCCCACCTGGCAAAGGGCACCATGGAGAGGCAGGAGGGGCTCAGCCTCCGGTGCAGCACTGACCTTCACTGCTGCAGCCAGACCTACACAAAAATGCTGCCACCTCCTTTGATCACCATTAAACACCGACTTTCAACTAAAAGTTTTCATTTCTGTCTATTGTTCAAAATCATGCTTATCAATGACTCCACTTTTCAGCTCAAGATTTTTACTTCTGTTCTACCGGTATTTTAATTTTATACTTTCTCCTGCAAAAACACCTTGCTGCTCTCAGGTAAATAACTGTATCCGAGCAAAGATTTTTGTCATGCCACATCTCCCCCTCTTCCAGAATGGCAGGACATACAGCATGTAGTCTGTGTAGATGCAGTATGGATAAGGAATTAAAATGCAGAGCCTGGTTACTCCAGTGCGCAGGGTGCATGCGTGTGTGCAGGTGTCCATAGCGGCAGCCGGGGCACTGGCAGCGGTGGCGCGAGCTGTCCCTTTAAGCTTGCCTGGTGTATTTTTAGAAAGCATAAATAGGCTGCATTCTGCCACTTGCTCACTATCCAAGACATAAAAAGGAAGGGCTTTCTGCTTTCTTCAAGTCTCCTTCCCCTGCTGGCACCATATAAGTCTGTCTTTTAAGCAGTACAGGTCCACAGCTCTTTTTTTTTTCTTTTTTTTTTTATATTGCGAAGCTGCAGAACTCTAACCGGTGGTTCAATAAATTGTATTACATCCCCTTCGTACTGAATGCCCTACAAGCTTTGGCTTTCCATGTGTAATTGCAAGCTGTTATTAGCCCAGAGCTTTGTCCGTTACTGTGCCACACATTGCTGAGCGGTCAATTTTTTTCCCCTGCCATTTCCTTTGCTCACACCATGCTGACCACGTTGGCCAGGCGCTGCCCGAGGTTTATAGTGCAGCATTGATTTTTCTTTTCTCTCAATACTGACAGAATCATAGATCCAAGGCAAATAAAGAAATGCATTCTGTGGTGATGAAATGTCTTTCGTTCAGCCTGGATTGAATCAAAGGCCATCACAGAAATGTTCTACTCTAAAATGCTAGTGAAGCTTAAGGCATTGTTGGAAAATGAATTTTCCATTTTCTTAGCTGTAATTTGGATTCTCAAATCACTGTGCTAAAAATAATCAGATAAAATTGAATATAGACTACAAGCCTATGTAAAATGTTATTTGTTAGGTTTTGCAAGCCACTGCAGCTGATACGAAAGGAATCTGGCAATAGATCAGAAAAGTAATTGCTTAGGTGGATTTCTAGTAAGTATGTTGCATTACTTTGAATACCAACGTATAAGATGACTGCTCTATAATTCATACAAACCATGGTAAATAACCAAACCATAAAGATACAGTTTCCATATCTACTGGAGGAAGATATTTCTATTAAAATATCATCATCTTATATCACCTACTTCTCAATGACGAGTATTTTTGCTTTTTGTTTGGGCGTCTCAAAAGACTTTTTAAGATGGGCTAGTGTCATTGTCCCTGTTACACAGACTGAGAAATAGAAATAAAAAGAGTCTGGGGACAGGACAGTCACACAGTGAATCTCTGGCAGTGCCTGGAAGAGAACTTTGGTGCTCAGAAGCTTAACACTATTTTCAATGCAAAATAGAAATAGCCACGATTCTCATGACAGGTGGGAAAGGGTCGCTCCGTGTGATACTCTTACCACCACAGGCTGCTAGGGACCAGAGGTGGCTCCGGTCTGCACGGTTGGCTGTGCTGGCATGGGACTTCAGCTGGCCATAGAAAGGGAGCATCTTTTCTGGTTTTTAGGCAAATAACATTTCTCATAGGACAGAGCCAGCTTAATAACCCAGACCTGTCATCTTGGAAAACAGAAGACAAACCACACATCAAAGATTTCCCCACATTCTGGGGGTTTCTTTTTTTCTTCCTTTTTTTTTTTTTCATTCGTGACTTTACACCTGGTGCATGTGGCCATTAGAAAATTAACCCGACTTGATATCAGTAGTTTCTTCCTTGAATAAACAAGTAAATTGTGCAAAAAGTCTGAGCGGAGGATCCTCACATCACCTCCCTCACAGGACATGGCATCCTTCCCTCTATGGCCCTGCAAAGCCTGGACTTCTACAGGGTCCCAAGGTAAATGTTACCTTACCTGGCAGTCCAAAATGTCCTCTGACTCCACATCTGAGGGAGATCCCACAGGTTTTAGTGAAAAGCTAGGGAAAAATTAAAAAAAAAAAAAAAAAAAGAAAGAGAGAGAAGGAGGGGAAAGGTACCTAGAGGATAAAAAGAAATGGACTCAGCAAAGTTAAAACTGCAAACTGAAAAAAAAATTATATTTTAATGTAGTCCTTGAGCAATATTGCATTAATTCCATAGCTTTGGACCTTTCTTTTTCACCTTAATGACTACACATCTAATATCAACACACAGTTTTTATAGCTATTTCTTCAGCATCACATTCCCAGCAATACACAATAGGTCTTTACACTGCATATCAAATCAGATTATTTTTCTTCACTGATGATAAAAAAAAAAAATTCTAAAAAGAAATCAAAACCTTTTGGGGTCAAATTCTGTGTCTTATTCAAAAAGAAATGCTTCTGAACCTTCTTTTTTTTTTTTTTTTTTAATCAAAAGACCACTAAGAAACTAAGTAAGTTAGAATAGAAAGCCTGTCAAGTTTTAGATTCCTTCCTCCATCTGAAATCATGTGGGATTTTTCCCTACAAAATTTCTCAAAAGGTTACAGTGAATCTTCATTATTCACGGTAAAAGACTTTGTTGTACAAAGTGCTATGTAGCTTTCGTTTGTAATTTTTAAGAACATTCCACAGTGGAAACAAAATCAGGGTTGGCTCCCTCCCATTTGTCTTCCCAATCTGATTCTCCCCTAAGGTTCAGAAACTCTTGAGAAACCCATTACTTTCTCTTCCTTCCATTTTGCCCCACTTGAGCCTCATGGTATTCAGTAATATGTAAAGCTACAGCAAAGACGACTCTGCAAGCTGCCCTGAAATCAACTGCAAACTGGCTGAAATCCTGGGAAACACAGCTCTGTCTAATGATCGCCTACATTAGACCTGCAATGTTTTTCAGGTCTTTCACCCACCGTGGATATCATTATGCAGTCATCACAACCATTCCCTTTTAGGTAAACCTTTGTCCCACCAGTTATCTCAGACCTGCTTGCTCGCGTTCCCGACGCAGGCACAGGGCAGACCTCAGCAGTAACCAGAACGAGGGGCTGCTCTTTAGGTGTGTCGAAACCTTCCAAATTCATTTATCAGGATTTTTGAGAGCAACAGATTTGGGTTGAGATTTAAATTCAGATTCGGGGCTTGTATTTGGACAAATACCTCACTTAGGAGCTGGACCAAAGGAGTGGAGGTTTCCAGGTGTTGGTAAACAGTCCAACAAGGATGGAGAGTGACATTCAGCAAAGGTACTGTGGGCATGGTTGTACAAGGTAGGGACAAAATTAAGATGTGTCCAGATCTAGGAACACAGCTGCCTTTCTGCCTCTATCACTTTATGGATTTGCAACATCACTTGTGGCTAAAACCCAGCCATTGCTCTGCACAGGCTGCAGTCAGGAATCGCCACTCTAAATCCTAGGAAGGGGAAAGCGAGGAGAATCTACAAACAGGATTAGTGTCAGGGAATGCAAGCATGATGAATACTTCCACGTATTACCAAATTGTATACAATAGCCTAAGTACGTAGGAAATCATTGACGGGGAAAAAAACCTGTTAATTGGATCATATATGAAATTTGATGTTTTCTTAATGTCTCAGCTGGTGAGTAAGTGCTTGTTGACTGGTGCATAATCTCTGTGTTTTTATCAAATGCCCGTACTAGCAAGCAGCTATGATAATTAATTTTTAAGGTGGATGAAAAAAATCATCTATGCTCGCAGTCCCAAATGGACATCTTTTCTCTGATCCACTGGGTTCTTTAAGTGTAACAAGCAAAAATGGTTGAGCAAGCAAAGAGCAAAGGAAACTAGAGTGGCATCAAAATGCAAAGCAGCTCTGTTGTAACCTGCCGTTCAGCGGGGAAGCGCCGTTCCGCACTCCTGCTCAGCAAGGAGCAGCTGTTGGTTTAACATGAAAAAAGGGGCAAAAAGAAGTTAACATTTATGTGGCAGTAAGAAAAGAATATTAATAATAGTGATTCCAGTTCTACTGTGCAAACAGTGGAGATCTTACAGGACCTGACAGCGTTGGTTGGTCCGAGGGCCAGACGTGTGGCCGAGGTTGCAGCCGGCTCCTAAGCTCTGCAGCCGAGCGTGAGCTTGGTCTGACCGTACGGTTCACATCCTTGGTTAAAGATGTGTAACTGCAGGCTTGATTTTTGAGATCCCTCTGTTCACAGAAATCTGCTAAAGCAAATGCTCTACCAGCTTTACCAGCTGCTTTCGGAGGCTGTGGGCTCTGCTGCTCACCAGGGAAGGGGTGTTTGTGGTTTGCCCTGCTCTGTCACAGTCCTCTGTACTGGGTATCTGCCTTAGGTGATGTGATGATCCTCTGCGTATCTGGCCTGCAAAAACAGTGGCAGTAGCAGAAAGTCTTTATGTGTATGGCAAAACAGAAAGTTTTGTGAAGCACTTTGGGGAAGAACATGTGTGTGGAAAGCCCAGGTCCCTTTTGAGGAGTTCATCTTCCTCAACCTCTTTGAAGGTCATCTTTCAGCAAAAGATCAGCAATGATTCCTTGGCATATTTGTGGTGTTTAGCAGTCGTCACCCTACAAATACCAAACCTGCCTGGAGGACCTGATCGTTTTCTACATAAAGGTCCCCTGCAAAGTGCCTTCAGCCCTTCCTGGGTTGAAGCATCCCTCGGCACCTTGCCCAGCCCAGTAGGTGCACGCTTCTAAACAGCTGCCAATACATGTGAATTTGCATAAAGCATACAGAAAACTAGCAAAATCATGA
This sequence comes from Falco naumanni, assembly GCF_017639655.2. Lineage (NCBI taxonomy): Eukaryota > Metazoa > Chordata > Aves > Falconiformes > Falconidae > Falco > Falco naumanni. The sequence goes on along the minus strand of NC_054060.1, from coordinate 17,142,132 downwards.
TGTTCATTGGGATGTTCTGTCTAAATTGAGACTTTTAAGCACTAATAATAATTAACTACTTTCTTAGCAACGAAAAAGTCTTAAATGCCTATTTACTTAACAGTCCCCTAGGGTGTCTTTGCTCTGAATGGGCTAAAAAATCTTAGCTGCAAAATAAGCAGGCGATTCCAATCAATAGAGCCAGAGGACTATATTGATTACCAGAACTCCATTCTTTAGTCATTAACCCTGTGAATTCTTTACAAAAGCTGTACAGGACAATTCCTAGCCACTATACCATTTGAGGAGTCATTCCGATATTTGAATGTCATTAAACTTTCATAGCTTGTTTACAGCCCCTTCAGCCTCGCCTGAAGGATGGTGCTCCGAGGCTCACCGCCACGCAGCCACGCATCGCCCAGCTGAACTGACAAACAGCATTAATCAAGCCCGGAAATTTCCTCTGCTGATAGTTTTTCGTGTTGTTTATTGCTAATATTGCTACAGAGCAGGGAGACAGATCACAGAAGGAGTGAAATAGTATTCTTAATTTTTTCCATGTTTCAGCTGCAAGCCAGAACACTGTATCTAGTGATAAACACACCTTTGACTCATCCTTGTAGGGAAAAGCACCCGTGTACCTTGTAGGTCCCTACCTCCATACCAGATGCCACAGGGCTCCAGATGTGAACTGCAGGGGAATGACACAAGTGGGGCAGTGGGGAGGGAAGGCAACAGTGAGGTAGGAGGAGGAAGTGATGCCAGGATAGCTCGTCAGGTCTCTCCACCTCCTTCCCCTCGCTGGGTCCTGTGGGACCTGCCCCCACAACACCTCCCTCTCAGCAGCCCTGTATTTAAGAGAAGATTCTCGCATTTCAGATTAAGAAAGTTCATGACACACGGTAATGGCTCTAAATGGTAAATTGAATCACACAGACAACAATTGAATAGAAGCAGCACAAATGAGCCAAATGTCAGCAATTTCAGGGGATGCTGAAGGAACTCCCAGCAATCACAGGTCCACTGTGAAGACAGGCACTCTTTGTCTTCAAAGTTCAGGTGGCTCTAATGGTATAGAACATATAATGTTCTGTAATGTAGTGTTTCTTTGCTATGGAAACAGAGCTGACCAGCATCTTTGTGGATACGCAGAATGGAAATGGTTGTTTCTAAATATTTCCGTAATATTTTATATAAATTTCAGCCACAGCTTGTCCCTGGGTTGCTTGCACCAACTGTTCTTTTATTAGTTATGGCTTTGACCCAGTGCCTGGTGGATATGGGGTTTTGGCTTAGGCTGTGTTTGTGCTGGTTCCACAACACAAACATGTGATTGTTCCTTGCCTCCCACTGTATAATTAAGATTTTAGCCACAACACAGCAGTTGAACACCAAGCAATCATTTCAGCTGAAACTGAGGAAGTTTTAAAACTAAGGAAATGGTTTGAGGAATACACGAGTATCTGCCTAAACACTTGCAAACAGGGAATGTGATTTCAGAGTCATAAATGAGCAATATTTAGTCACAAAAACTGTCCTGCATCTTTTTTACAGTTAGAACTTTATCCACTCTAGTTTCAATGTTCTGCTGTTATCCTTATCTCTTTGAGAACTCCATAAGAAAGCTATAATGAGCCAGGGCCATTTTCATGACTATTGATTTAATGGTTAAAATTAGAGTATTTGATTGTAACTTGACCAAACTGAGATTATTGTATGTTTTGAAAGCAAGAGCAGCAACAGCAGAAGTCCTGTCCCTAGAAAAGTACAAAGTTAGAGGCTGCAAAACAGCACCACTTCTTTGATCCCATGGCATGTTTTGAAAGTCATCCTCAGTGCTGCTGTTTTACAGGCAGCAAACAGAAGGTGCACAGAGCTTCAGTGACCCTTTCAATGTCACCCCGTGCGTTGTGGAAAAGCGTGGAATAGATCTCATCTCCTTCCTCCCGGCCATTAGCACGTGTTTTCCTATGTGGGAAACACTCATACCTGTTTGCAGTGCTGCTTGTAATCAGTGTGTGCATTTTGTGGTGAAGACTTTTAGGACTAAAAGGCCTGAATTTCATTATAACTCTTAGTGAATAAATAGGCACTGGACAACCATTTATGAAGTTTATTTTTCACTGTCACAATGCATTTAGAAAATGTTGCTAAACCCAAGGACTTTCTGCAGGCTCCGGTTCCTGCTTTTCAACAAACTAAACTGATTGCAATTAGTAATGGATTGCAGATAAAGCCAGAAATGTTTTAAGCAAGTTCTTAAATGTGATAAGAGCTCCAAATACCTTTTTGGATAGTGTGTTTTAAAGGACTATTAAGACTAAATGGCTCTAGTGTGTCATGTGGACAGAATTACCATTTCTTTGCACTTGGTTTTATTTTTTTCAGTATGAGACCTCTCTGCATTTTAAGACACTAAGGGCACACCTCACCATCTTTGTTTTCTGATCAGAATGGCAGAATTGTTGATTTTCAGGTTGTGCTGACATTTTGAGCTGTGTGAAATCCAATAAGGCTGCAAGTATTTCCTAGCAAAACTATGGGCCCCATCAGGGACTGGCAGAGGAGTGAAGCGGGAGGTCCCATCCCAGCAGGCAGGAGCTATGTGAGCTGTTGCCCAGTAACTCCACATGAAATGGAGCAAATGTAGGTGCAATTGCCACATTTTTGCCTTTTTCTATCAACGCTGTGGAAATCATCACTAGTTTAACAAGTGAATTTAAACATCTTGGCTCCAGTAGCTGCTGCTGTCTGCATCTTCAGAGCAGGAGCATTTTGACATCCCATTCTCTTCAAGACAAGTCACAGGTCAAAGGGCAGTGAGACACCTTTTCCCAGCTGCCAGCACCTCCTTTAAATAAATTAAACACCCCTGTCCCTAGAGAAGCAGGTGGGGACTGCATTTCTGTCCATGCGGGCAGAACAGCTTGACTGTGCCCTTGCAGGGCTCCCGTAAAGCTGTTCAGCACATGGGTGATCCCCTTGCTCAGGGCTCTCCTGAGCACCGCTGTGCAAAGCCTGACCTCCCATGATGTGGCCCCCAGCCAGGGCTGAGCCTCCAGGACACGTGAGACAGCCCTGAGAAATACATACAGCTAAGACTGCTCACCAGTAAACATACCCTGCTGCATTTAGAGGCTCCTTCAGCTCAGATTAATGTGCCTCAGGGAGGAGCGCAGTATGTCCTGGGGGACGCAGCGGAGAGCAGATGGAGCCTTCCTGCACCCAGCCAAGGAGGGAGGGCACCCACTTGGAGAAACACCTTCCTCTGTGTTTAGCAGAGGAGAACTGGCTGCTTTCCTGTCCTCTGCTGCCCTTTTAGTTAAAAGTCTGGCTCCTGGGAATCAGTTCTGAAGTGATGCTGCAGGCAGACCCTGATTGCACATGCCGGTGCCGTATCCATGTGGAGCTGAGGAGGGGACTGAGCTTCCGACACGCAAAGCTCTTGTGCTGGTGATCCCCTTGCAGCTCAGAGGCGGAAATGCCCACGATGGTTTCCTTAGGAGGGGAGGAGAAATGTGCCTGGGGCTGTGTATGTGGGCTCAGCAAATCTCTGGTGCTCAGGGCTCCCTGCATCACCCGCTCACAAAATATCTGCACTGGCAACGCAAGAAAATGTTCCCCTCCAAAAGTGCCTTGTGCTGCAACTTTCACCTCTGAAAAAGCTGGGCCATTTAGCAATGGGTCCCTGCTCACTGGTCCTGAGAGAAGCCAGTACTGCCACCCTGTTGTCCTTGTGAGCCAGAGGCAGAGACGCCTCTGCGGAAGAAATAGGTGCTTAAAGCCTTATTCTGGTTACATCTACTCCACATAAAGCACCGTAACTTGACTCAAGCCAACAGTCACTCCAGTGTAAAATGGGATCGTGGCAGATCAGAAGCTGGATTGTAATCTTCCCATTGCCCCAGAATAAATTTTCTTCTTGGCAGCAGGACTTAATGACAAATGTTCAACCCTGACTTGTACGTGGCTTAGGAGCACAAGGCAGGCAGCCTTGCGAGGGCTGCTCAGCCTTCAGCAGCTGCACCGTGCCGGGTGGGCAGCAGCCATCCCTGGGGCCACCGAGAGAGCAGACTGGGCTTCTGCATGTGCCCTGCCTGCGAGGCGCTCACAGGGAGCAGCCCCTGCAGTCATAACTGTTGCCAATGGTGGCATTTCAGAAGGTTTTGCTTTGTAGAGGCTTAATAAATGTCATCCCCAACACTCCCTGGGGATTCCTGGTGGTGGCTGCACTGAAGGGAGCAGGAGCCAAGCGATTCCCCTGGCAGGGATGGCTCCATGTCAGGCTTCACCATCGCTGTCGCACATATCACTGATAATATTTACTTACTGTTTGAAAGGAAAATGGCTTTCTAAAGCCATTCTTTCTTTCACCTGTCTGCTGTCATAAAGGTCTTTGTGATGGAATGATAAAGGATTCATGCACAAAAATGGACAGAGTGGGAAAAGATACCAAAATGTAAGGGCATCTCTAGGTAGGACAATGTACAATCACTGTGTCTATCAGTGGCAGTCACACCCTTTGTAGATGCAAAGGCAAAAAGTACCAACCAAAAATAAATAGATAAGCACAGATATTAGAAGGACTTGGAAACTAGATTTTGGCTTAAAGTTGGGGGTTTTTAAGGTGTCATTTTATACCATCTCATCTTTTCCTGTATTCCTTTCTGTCTAGAGTGAAACCCAGACCCAACACAGTACAGCCTGTTTATCATTAGTAAGATGTAGGGTATATTAAAGCAGCAGTAGCAGTAAGTCATTTGGAGCGTACGTCACAGGTTACAGAGAAAATAGGGATGCTATTTTATTATGCTGAAGCTGTAAAGCTTACACTAATATTGCTGGCAGTCACCTTGGTTTATTCTTCTTTTAACAACTTACTAACAGTGTGTAAATATAAAAGCAAACTTTGATTTTTCCATCTGGATACACTGAAAACTCTTTCAATAAAATTGCTGGGTGCATTTAACACTGTGACCAGAAATATTGAAATTTGACAGTTAGAAGGTTAAAGGTTTCAAATTTATACACAGAGGTGTTTTGCTCCTGTCATGGTCATAGAAGCTTGCTCGGGATAACCCCTTTTGCTTACTGAACCTTTGAAAAGCAGAGAACATTAAGCAATACGTCTTGGCAGATGCCTTGGGATTTCACACCACTAGCAGAAGCCCATATGCACACAAAAAGTGAACCGCTTAGGTGAAACCTGGTCGAGCTTTTCTCTCTCTCTGTTCCTGCACCATGTGCTGGCAAGCAGCTGTCTTACACTGCTGCCACCAGCATCCTTTCCGCTAGAATTAAGGCAGAGTTTCTGTAATATTTTTCAGATATAAGGTACTACTGTTTAAATCTCCACATAGATTGCTCGAAATGGTGGCATCAAGAGAACATGTACAGAAGCCATTACTGTGAGGAAACAGTGTCAAATAAATAGGTCTTTTACATTCCTGCCATGAAATACCTTTATAAAAGATAAAATAAAATAAAATAAAGTAAAATAAAATGTGCTTTGCCCCCTGAATGTAAAGATTTTAGACTTCTTCTAGTCTTTATTTTAGGAATTTCAGCCTGTGGTATACATGTGTAGTACAGTGTTTGCCATCTTTACTGCTATCTGAGAGAGTAAGTGTAGCTGAGAACAGACAAGGTGCCGCAGTGCTTCCAACTATTTTTCAAGATCAAAAAAAACCACCAAAAAACAAAACATAACCCACATTATGTCTTCGTTTACTGAGAAACCGCCACTTCATAGACCTGCTTGAAACATTACAGCCTTGGCAAACCAGCAAACAAAATGATCAACTTTCTTTTTCTGATCTTTGTATCAGCGCATGCAAGAGAATCACTAGGGCATTTCTATTCATATTCACCATAAAACTGTCCTCATAAATATTGCTGCAAATAAACAATGGGTTTTTGGCTGACGTTCTTAGAACAGTTACAGTAAGTACACATCTTCACACATATAACGTACCCACCTTAGAGTGGAGTAAAACCATGTTCCATGCAGGTGGGCATGGTGGGGCTGGCAGAGGGGATGCTGCAAGGCAGGCATCCCTGCTTGTTAAATGCCTCCCCCCCCTTCCCACCCCGCGTGGTCACTTCAGGGGCTTAAGGAATTTAGGGTTGGGTCTACACCCAGGTTATAGCCCCTATTCACTCCAAACCAAGAAGCATGCAGCCTCTGCCTTTGTTGCTCATAGGACCCACACCAGCGGGACCACCAGGGGTAGGGCAAAGCCCATCTGTTTGCTCAGGGCTTTGCCTGGGGCAGGTGATGGTGGGACATGAGGCAGGAGCCAAGGGGTGGCTGTTAGGACATCTTGCTGTGGATTTAACGCTCTGACAGTGAAAGAGCAGGCAGGAGATTTTAGCAGTTCAGTGGCTGTCTGTGAGTGTAATTTGTTATCTGGTCCAGGAAAAGAGCACGTGGCAGTGCTGAGGCTGCGCAGCACTGTCCTCCTTGCAGTGTGTGTCAGGGCTAGGCATGGATGAGGGACTCTGTCTCATGCTTGTCAGATATACGTTGTGCTCCAGAAGCGGAGGCAGGAAATGCTGCATGGGAAGGATGCAGAAGGGATCAATCTGTACCCTTAAGTGGTTCAGGGCTCCCAGTGAGCTGCAAAGTACGCGGAGGTCACCACACCTCCTGCCATTCCTTAAGGGGTCCAGCTCTCCTGTGCCCTGGCAATGGTGAGGCTGGAGGTTTGACTTTACAGGTTCTTACAGGTGTAAATACCCGCCCAGGCTCATCTCAGAGCTGAGGTTTCTGTGCAGCTGGGAGAAATCATGTCTTGTGCGCAGCAGAACTGCATGTCCTGCAGGACTCCCGTTTTTCGGCTGTTGGAGCAGCTGTCAAATTACAGCACTTGTACCAGTGGTAATAGCTAAGCCATTTTTGTTTCTAATGACTTCCCTGCATAATGGCCCATTCATCCCACCGCTCCCTGGCAGACAGTTCAGGGCACTGTGTATCACTAAGATCCAGCTTAAAACTGATTGTCTGAGGTACGTGGCAGAGGGGCATTCTAGGCAACGTAGAGAGAGGCTGGAATAGAAAACAACCAAATCAGAACTGTCAGTTAATGCCATTGAAAACATTAAACCCCTCTATTAAGGGTTTCATTGGTCCCCAAGGCTTTCACTGTGCCATCGAAGTACTGGAAGGAGCCTACTGTGAGCTCGTTGCACTGGGTGAATCTCCCCTGTGCCGCCTTCGAGACATATATCATCCAGGCCTCCAGAAATTCCGATTAAATACTGTGAGGTAAATATATTCTCCTGTCTCTAGTCTTCCTATAGTTGGTTTGTTTATTTTCCCCAAATACTTCTTTATCAGTCTGTTTTCCTCCCTAGTGCTAAAACCAGTCTGCATGAGCCAGCAGCCTTCCGGGGTCCTGGCTCACCTCCGGTACAATCATGCAAAAGAAGCAATTTTTCATTATTGATAAAATGTAATGTCATAATGTCATGGCCTTTCAGGTCATCATCTTTGTAAGTCAGCCATGACATTATCACAATTTATAATGATAACAAATGACCATAATGTTTGCATGTAATTTTCATTGGCTATTGCAGAATTCTAAAATCACTCCTTCAAAGGATGGGTTTCATTAACAAGCGACTGCTGTTAGACGGGACTAACGGCTTCTGCTGGGGGCTTTTTGCTAGTATGAAGCCTAGTCTCTCTGATACACAAGATTTATGTACTTAGTAGAAATCCGAGATTTGATGGCTCTTTGTTAGTGAAGCAAATTCAGAAACTTTGAATGGTAACGAGTGCTTTATAATATGCCTAATTACTAATAATTTCTAAATGCTTATGCAAATAGGCACCCCGTGAAGATTGCTGGCTGGAAGGTCTGACTTGAGTATCAGATCCATTCTTGACTGTAGTGTTGGCTTTACTTATTTAATATTTCATGATAAACTTAAAAGATTTACAGCTTCAGGAGCTGGTGAGAATCATAGGACATTTATTTTCATGTGATATTTAGAGGTTGGAGCTCCAGTCCCCAACCACTTTAAACATATTCTTAGCTTTAACGTCGGGACTGAGGACATCACTGGGGTGGGTTCCCCTTGCTCTGCAGGATCAGGACCCCAGTGTAAGTGCACCAAGTTCAATACAGCTGAATCTGGAGCACTTGTAGGGAGCACTCTGTCAATCTAATCCATAAATAAATACTACTCTGCTCCTGAAGCCCTCTGAAGCTAATGCATGAAAAACAATGAAACGCCTGGGTACTCCAGGCCTCTTGAAAAAGCAGAGCCAGGCTTTTGTATATGTATGTGTGTGTGTGTTCGTGCGTGCGCACATGAGTGTGGATGAAATAAATTCAAACAAACAAAAATAAAGTTATCTGAAATAGCAGCTGTGAGTTATAGTCCAACAGACTCCACAACAGGCCACCAGGCAAAAGGACTCTCTAAGCCACACAATTGGTCCCCACGGGATACGGCACCTCAGAGAGGACAAAGCAAGAGCCAGGGACTTACAAGGCTTATCAGACCAGTGTTGTGATTAATTTTTCTTCTGCAGCACGAAGCTTGCAGGAAAATTTTACCTTTTTTTTTTTTGTTTTCCTCTCCTTTCTTGAGCCTGCTACTTTTTTCACTGGAAATTATAAAATTACTGCTCTTGGCCAGATTTGCAAATTCACAAAGGAGAAAATACCTGATCTCACTTGCTGTTTTTAAGAGTAACAAAGATAACTTCTGTAGCTGTATTTATTGCGTGGCCACCACGGGGTCTACAGAGGTCTGAAGGAAGTGACACTCTGCCATGTGTGTGTTCTGAGTTCGCGGGAGTTTTTTGATGGAAAATATTAGACTAAGTTTCATCCTTTGTCACTGTGACACCAAGGCTACTTGGTTATTATTGTATTGTCCACTAGGTCATGCAAACATGTAAACAGAAGGCTCTCTTTCCTTTAGAATGAATTTTATCTAAAATATCTCATTGTCTGGCGGTTCACACTTTATGTGGGATATTTCCCAGTTATATTCATGGTCATTCATTTTATAGGACTTGAACATCACTCATATGGGGATCTCCTTGTTACTGTCTTTGAAATCTCTACCATGAAGACTTAGTTTCATCAATTTTCCAAGCCTACTGGTCTACAAATGACCCAATAAGGTCATCCATGGCAGTTCAGTCTCTACACTGTAATTGCTCAAACAGTCCATAGACAGTTGTTTTGTATGCTTAAAAGAATATCTTTGTTCTCAGCAGCAAAAGGGACCGAACTCCACTGCAGTATGCAGGCACACTTGCATCAAGATAAATTCTTTTGAGTCACTTTAGCGGAAAACTGCTTGAGCTATCAAAGTTAGTATGTGCTGTGAGCAATGAACGTTAACCACAGTCTTGGGAGATACCAAAAGAAACAGAAGTTTCTATTTAATTGTCCTTCCTGAAACACATTTTTATTACACATCCCTGTTGTTCACTTAATTTACTCGGTCTAAGTTTGACTTTCTTGGATGTGTCGACAGGCCAGGGGCTGGGTTGTATCAGGGGACATTTTGCAAACTCTTAGTGAGACGGGTCAGGCTGCTTTTAGCACAGCTCCAGCTCTTCCCTTACCTTCCCATCCCTTGGGTGGATTTGCCTCAGTTTCTGTTAACCTATACGTTATCCCAGGACACCGTTCCCTGAATTTTAAAAATGATGGCTATATCACACTGCTTAATTGGTGTTTTAATAATGCCTTATTTGATGACACATATAATGAGATGCCAGTGAGATTTCATAATACCATTATAATAGTCCGTGCAACTTCCAGGTGATTTTTACTCCACCGTCACTTTGTTGCTTTTGAGCACCCAGCCCCAGCTCAACACTGGCCATTTCATCAGCCCCCTGCTCAGGTGAGTCTTCCCGCTTGACTTGGTCTGAGCAGAGGCTCAGAGCAGAATCAGAGGCTGCTTTTCCACAGAAAGAGGGAAGAATCTGCAATATTGCAGTAAGGTGCAAAGAAACGACTCCTTTGCATTCTCTCATCAAGCCTCCTTAAGCAATCGTTTGCAAAGGTGCTTTCCCCCCTTGGTTTCAACTTGGCATTGTTCTAGCCAGCCCCTGTAGCCTTCCTCCCACTGGATGCTCCTGCCTATGCCTGAGGTGTTACCCAGCTGTAAGCACCAGTCTGCTTTGCTGCAGATTGCCAAATTGTTCCCCACCACCAGAGAAATATCCACAGAGAACCAGCAAAAGCTGGTTTCAGCTTTTTGTCAGCTGGCATGACCTGGTCCTGCCGTGCTGCTGCGCTGCCTGCCTTCGCAAGGCACAGTGACACGTGCTGGGCTCGGGGTGGGGGAGCATTTTACGAGGTTCAAGAAATAGCAAGGCATGAGCTTCAGCGGAGGGGAGACTGAGGTGGGCATCGCTGCCAGAGCAACGCTGGAGCTGCTTGATCCTTCCAAAGGATCTGTTTTTCTGAAGGCTAAGTAAGAAGTATCATCACATGTAGAATTAGCACAGATTCGCTGCTTTGCTGTTACAAATGGGTTTGCTGCCAAAACAGCAGCTTTGCTGCCAGGGGAATGTGTGATTGTACTGTCAGGCCTCAGCTCAGCGCGAGCGTGCGCTATGCCAAAGCAAACGGAAGGGGAATTATACAATATTGAATGTGGACCTGGTCTCTAAATGCATTGAAAATGTAGGTTATTGTCTTTTGGCATTTCCTAAAAAGCCTCTTGAGCTCCTGTTGGCAACTGCTGATATTGAGGGTACTTTTAGCTGTTTAAGTCTTCCTGTTCTAACAGGGGTCAAAGGGCTGTAAAGATCTTCTCAAAAGGATATAGAAGGAATCATTAAAAGGGAGGAGGAAGAAAGTGACAGAAGGTCAGCCTTTTTTTTTTTAATGGGTGCATCCCCGAGGGGGTCAGACACAGTTGTGCATTATACTCCAGCTTCAGTACCTGACTTTTAGAAACCTACAGCAAATCTTATTAGCACTTCCATAAGCATAAAATACAGGACAGAGCCCAATGTTCCAGGCAGAAGTAAAAGAGAAAAACCATGAAATAAATCAATTTAGTCTTTCAGATGAATTTAAATCAACGTAGTGGAAGGATATGACCAAGATGAGGACAAATACTCAAATATGTGTAAGACATTTTAAGGTCCCTGGGAAGCATGTGCATGTATCTGTGTGTGTTTAATTCCCTTGCTGATCTTTTTTTCCTTAGAGACAAGTTTACTGTATGCTCATTTCTATAGCATGTCATGTAGCTTTTTGTAAGGACTGGTGTAGGGCAAAAAATTTACCTTTTTATGTGACATAGCCAAACAGAATTGTGAAGGTTTTCAGTGATTTCTAGACAGCAAGCAATAAACTGCGTTTGCACCCACACACTTACTGCCTAACACCCCATCTGGTAACATTTCCACGTCTCCAGGAAAGAAATCAATAGCAATAATCTGTGAGGGCCTCATAGGGTGTATATTTTTTTATCGCACTGCTATTTGGAATTTTTTTCCTATCTGCTTACAGCACTAGATTGTTCTTTTTTTGTTAGCTAACATTGACATCTTGGAACCGTTATTATATTTTATAAAAAGCAGTAACTAACACTGGGGTCAGAATAATATATTCTAAACACTCATATTCAATAATATCACGGTGTTCCAACAGCAAAGTCCTATTCAGTGAAGGCACTGAAAAATCCCATATAGTAAGAACCTGTGCATTTAAAATGATATGCTAGCACACTTCAAAGACTAACATCCTAAAAATTCATGATTACTTAAAGATAGTTGATATTAAAAGGGAGTATACCTCCAGCTTTCATCTTGCTCCAATGCAGAGAAGAAATTGTCCTTATATTCTGAAATTTAGAACTGTGTCACTGTTGGTTTTCTGTGTAAGGAGGAAATATGATGCTTTGTTACTGGTCTTATTTATTGCAGACCTTGTCTGGAATCTAGTATTGAAGCTGTGCTTGATGAGTTGCTGCCTTGAACTTTTCCACTGATCAATGCTGGTGCTATGGCTGCATGAAAGAATAGCTTTCCTGAGGAGAAGCTATCACATGGGAAACACACTACACAGTAAGCTAAGAAATCTGCTATAATCTTGTATGCTTAGGCTTAGAAACGTGTTTCCCAAAAGAAATGGTGATAGTGAATGACCATTTAAAAACTGAGATGTTACATGAGCAAGAGGTCAGGTCAAGAACAGGGAGGTATTAAAAAAAAGAGATAGAGAGAGAAAGAAAGATGGGGGGAAAAGAAAGAAAGAAAGGAGCAGAAACCCTCCTTTCACTAACATGATAAGACACAACTGGACAAAATGCACAGCTGAAGAATAGGACATTACAGAGCTGGGAGACAGGAATCATATTTCTTCTTCTCCCTGCAGTGACAAATAAAAGGTTGTTTTGATTTTTGCTGTACAAATAATAAGCTTTACTTAGAAACTGTAGCTGCCGAGTTGTTCTCCCCAAAAATATTTTTTCTCTTTCTGTCCTAATGGCAACACTACAGGAAAGAAAAGAAAGCAGTTCTGTAATCAGCATATATTTTGTTTACTCACGTATTGTCCTATGCATCTTGCAGTGGGGCTGGGATTGGCACTCTGAACATACGGCACGTCCTTTGGAAGTGGGGTTTCAGCAGCATTTAGCATGGGCAAATCCATGCCTGTGCCTACCAAGCCTCTTCCTTTGTGCCAAGGCTGTCAGTTGTGTGATGCTGGGGTTCTTGACATAGGAAATACGCTGTGCTGGACCCACTGAAATCCTTTCTTCTAGGTCGCCACATCACTGTCTCGTCTAGTTACCAGCAGGGCTCATAGCAGGTCTCTCTCAGTGTAGTTGGCTGTATTCGTGCCTCCGTCTAGATAAGCCAGTTGCAACAAAAGCATTTTTTGTTTACATTTTTGAGGCACTGTTGCAATAGAGATTCCACAAAGACTAATTAGGTAGATGTACAAGGTGCCTTTGCTTGTGAGCAAATACTTTAATATAGTTTCATTTTTGAAGTTAGCACTGATCCAAAAATGTCTGGGTGAGCTAACCTTATTACCGCTCTAAATGACTGCTCTTACTCATTTTTGCCTCTACAATTCACGTCTTGTCTGTCTTGGTTTGCACTCTGAGAAGCTGAGAAGCCAGGTCTCAATGCTGAACAATTAATAACACTGTGAATAAGGATTCAGTAGATCAAATCACTGGTGGAAAGGATAAATGGCGCTGAGAACCCTGACCTGCCCATGAATATTGCGAACAAGAGTTGCTGTGGTTTTTTACATTAAATAGGCTCATAAGGATGGATTTGGGCAGCTAATCTTTGATTTCTGTTTGTTTGTTTTTAAAATCTTAGCTCGCTGTCTCTGCACTTTAGGGACTCGGAACGAGAAAAATAGCACTCTTCTCATTCTCATCATTGCAATAAAAATAAATCCATGGTGACTGGGATATTCGGGTGCTGTGGGAAGGAGGTCTATGTAAATAGTCAGTCGGTGTTTTTTTACCTGTGGTCCAAGGACTATGAATGAGAGCACTATAAAAAGATAACCAAGGATAGCAAACCTATTGTCAATCGGCTTGAATTTTCAATATAAGGGTCCCTACCTCTAGCAGAAGATTTTAGCTATATAAACACTGAAGAGATTGAAAACCACTGACATAGGAGCAGGATCATTAGAAGCACTGAGAACAGTGTATTCAGTCAAGTATTACCTCAGTCTGAATATTTGAATCTATTCTTCCAAGACTGTTGAATTTAATTTGGTAAATTAAAACACGAGCAAAAACTTGGTGTGTTCAATAAAGTTATATTTGAACTCAGTCTTTGATGATAAATAAGCCATTCACTTATGTACATCTGCCAGAGCATTCACAGGAAGCATTGGGCTTAAATGAGTTGTGACCTTATGAGACAGTCTACTGTTTGGAGACTATATAGGTGACTTCTGGGTTTTGAGTCTTGACCTTTCTGTTTATATTCATCATGAATGTGCAGATACTTTTATTCTTTCTGGAAAAAGGCTGTCAATCTTCACACTAATTTTAATGCCTGTGCAATGCAGAACAGTGGTGGATCTTAGCAATAACAATCACCGACTGACTAAAATTAACTAATTCAGACTGCTATGCTAAATTGAGTATGAGCGGGTTTGTTTCAGGCTCGGCATGGAAGCACAGGTGCAGTTGATAAATAGGGACACATACGGTGCCTAAATACACTCTCGCTCGTAGTGACCTCCCAGCAAAAAAGCTCTGACAAATCATTTGTGACTTTCCAGAGCTTGGCAAGCTGCTGTTCAGTTGATCCGTATTTCTCTAGACTGGAAGTGACAGGAAGAGGCACTGATACTTGTGAGCTCGGAAAAAAACTTGAATTCCAATCCCAAAATCAGGTTGCCTTCCAAGGACTGCCATTTAAACAGCACCTGACCCCTTGGTTGGGGCCAAGGCTTGTTGGTCTCTGTCCTTCACCACACTACCCTCCTTACTTCTGCCACAGAAGTTCACTGTTGTTCAGAGACCATCTCAGGAGCTCTTATACCACCTGCCCCAGGAGCTGGAGAAGCCCCTCTTTCCTCCTCTGCCCACCCCAGGGAGGCTTAGGTGGTCTCCTTGGAGTGCAGCCCAGGGCAGACTGGCCTCCTGACATTGCTTCTGCCCCAAAGCTGCTGAGATACCCCACTGCTGGGAGGTCCCAGCTCAAATCGTCCAAAGAGCAATGCAGAATTCAGCCTAAAATTATGATGACCCCATGCCAGGCATGGGGTGCTGAGGTACCTGTGGGGGTTTGGAGCAGCTTCCCTCTGCCTTGTTGGGACAGGGGCATAAAAGAATTGTCTTCTGGTAATCATCAAAAATAATGGTCTTTTATAATTTTAACCCAGTCTAATCCTGAAAAGAAAAGGAAACTTCTATTGGAGCCGTATCCCAAGCAGAAGAGCTTTGTGCCAGCCAGACATCTCATTCTGAGTGGCAGAGCTGTCCTGAGCCCTCATTTCCCTGTGTCCGTGGGGTTTACAATGGCATCACCTGCTCTTCCTGAAAATCCCTCCCTGCTTTTGCCATCCCTCCTGCATTCTCAAACTTTTTCTCATCCTCACCAAGTGTTTTCCTCCCAAATGATATCTTCTGTATTATAACTTCTTTATCACAAAATCCCTCTTCATAGTTCTTTAGAGGAACTTCAGCTGGGGAAGCAATTATCTGAAGAAAAAAACAGAAGGGGGAAAAGAGAGTTTTCTTTGGCTGCCAACTTTCCAGGAGCCAGGTCAGTCTTAGCAAGGATACACAAAGGTATTTTTCAAGTAAATATTACAGAGCTCTTTCACTAAGGGCATATTGGCTTAAAAGGACTCCAACCCTACTGATATCTGAGATTTTTTTCTCCCAGAATTGCTCAAATCAATGCAAGTTATATTGCTCCTTTCTCCCATGCTAGTCCAAGTAAGCTTTTATTACCTTCTATTACCCTGCCAAAGTCATTGTGATCCCAATCCGTACCCAGCCGCTCGCTGCTGGCAGTGCTTTTCTCTCTGCCAAGCCCTGTGGGGAGAATTATGCACAAGCAGTTGCTTAAGCAAGGTACGAAAAATGCCAGTGAGGCAGCTTCAGAACGACTTCACTTGCTTGTTTCTGCCAATATCCCCGTCCTTGTTTGCTTTACCAATGGAAAAGGGTAAATTAAATTATAGTAAAATGTCTTCCTAAATATGCTTTCTCACTCCTCCATGTATACAAGCACCGCAGACATAGTGAGAGATTATGTATCCCAAAGGAATTTGGTGCAATATTTTGTAATTCTGATTGAAATGTGTTCTGTCTGGTCCCCATAGTTTAATTTAGAACAATTAAGGTTCAGAGTACATGAGCTTGCAAAGCACATTACAAACAATGGCTGCAGAATAAACTGCAAATCAATCCACACTAAATCACCCTGAAAATCCCTGCGAACACAACAAAGAGGTCTAGATTCACAGTCCTTTAATACAATCTCCTCTGTCTTTGTAGCCATAAGTAGTTCAGCTTCTTCCTTTACAGAAAAATGCAATCAAATTATTTCAGGTTTGGGAGATTTTTTGGTTGTTTGTTACCCAAATAAACCAATAAAGAATTGTCTTACATGTGTTTATGCAAGCATATCAAATCAAACTGCAAGAGAGAAGCCGCTGTTGTGCTCTGCTCTCTGCCTTACCTTGCAACGCTTATTTCTAATGATTGCCTTGCTGCTTTTATACAGGATATAGATGAGCAGTGGGTACTAACATAATTAAACCTGATAAGGCAGCATCCTGAATATCATGCACGTGCGTGCACAGCCTGTGTAACAGGGCTAGTACATGTCACACATCAACTTTCTATGATTTTTACATTACCTCTATCACACTGGCTGACACCCACACTCTGCTTTTATGACAGTAGCTTTTCATTAATATTGTACCTAAAACATTATTTTAAGTGGGGCGAAGTCAAGTAAAAAAAATACAGTTCCTCTCATTTCTGCAAAACTAAGATTTTATTTCCCGTGTGCAGACTCTTAAGTCTTGGAAGCAGTGGGCAATATATGATGTTTTTCAGCAGATAGTCTCACACAGCATATTCCCATATTCAGATGAACAAGCGTGTGTGCACAGATTGCAATCGTATGTGGCTATCAGGAGAAAAGCGCATTTTGGTTTGGGTTTGACTATGAAAAGAGCCGGTGACTCGACCTGGCAAGGGTTGGTGCACAATCTCCTTTTCAAACCCCGGACAATAACCTATCCCTCACAATCAAAGTTCAGTGAAGGGAAATGGCTTCCAGGAGAGCACGGTAGCCTGGCCAGCCCCAGAGCAATCGCACTACGTGACAGAAGGCAAAGCAGGAGCTATCAGGATAATTGCCTCTGGAAATGACCACGGGGGAGGGCCTGATCCCAAACCCCCACCGGTCAATAAGAGGCTACCGCTGACGTGGGCTCACATCATCAGTTGTTATATCGGAAAGATTTTTTTTCCAGGACAGTGGTTCTGATTTGAATGTTCTTTGCACAGAGCAACAAATACAGATACCCAGTTACTGGGCAAGGCAAGGGCTGATTTAAGGCAGTGATGGGGCTGGCATATAGCTGACATGTTCACCAGCACTTCTCTAGGCCTCACATCATCTCTGTATAACCCCATGGATTTCTCCATACTTACCTTAGCTATAGTAATATTCAATGCTATTGATACATAAAGAAGGCAGTAAGACAAAATGATGTTGACATTTTTCCCCGTTGCCATTTTGTTGCACCCTGCAGCATCTTGTGCGGTGCACTGGCCCCCCAGTGTAGGCTCTGGCCCCCCGGCACAGGCAGGGAAACATACAGCCTCGTGTGCCATCCTTGCTAACCGGCACAAAGCCCGTTGCATCGGGGTCACCATCCCCACAGAGCAGATGCAGGTTTATGGATGTTCATGCTCCATGCGGCGTGGTCATGCCAGGCCTGTCGGGTGTCCCCCGTGATGCCTCCCACCACTGCAGCACCATAAGCAGGGTGCAGCCCTGAGCCCCAAAATGCCCTCAGCACATGTCAGTCACATCCCCATTGTGTTCAGCCCATTACAGGTTTTACATTTTCCAGTGAGGGCAATGTACAGCCTAGCTGAGGCCAATCAATACGCTCCAGGACCATTATCCTATAAAATGCCCACTTATTTAAAAAGGGGGTGGGGGGTACAGACCTTCAGATCTGATCCAGCTCTGTTAAAGTCAGCAGCCAAACTTCCATTGATTTTCAGAGGCGAAGAGTTGGCATGTGCTTTAAAATATTCACAACCCAGGAATAATAGCAACAAGGAGAAAAATATAAAAGCGGCATCTTCAATCCGCATACGATGGTCTGTGTGATACTTCTGTCATTGAAAACAAACAATCCACTGTTTGAGAGAAAATAAGGGTGCATAAGCAACTGTGCATGGCAGAACCCTTCAAAGCACAGGCAATGATTATCAGGGCAAGGCACAAAAGCTGGTAGGCGTTGTATTTGCATGTTCTCACACTGGTTTCTGAACCACTTTTTCCATTCCCCGGCTAGCACTCTGCTCATCCTCGCTGTTGTGCTCATTAGCCTGGTTAAGCTGCACTGCAGGATTCAGCTTGTTATTTTAAGTGCAGTAATTGAATTAATCTGGGATTCTGTAATTATTCCTTTTTGGGAGAAAGCATATTTCATCTGAGTACAACGGTGTTTGTTCCTTAACCTGGGAGCCCTGGATTTTAAGCAAAGCCAACAGATGATTTTTAGAAAGGTATTAGCACAGCACTTCTATCTGCAGTGGTGTCTGTGTTGTGCCCCTAATCCTGCACCGCTACTGTGCAGAAACAACAGGGAGTGCCGAACTTGTAAAGACCTTTAGGAATTAGGTAACTTCCTCCAGGGTGTGAAGCTCTTCTGTCAAAGGTTCCAGGCATCTGCGGGGTTAGTGCTGATTTGGGAGGACTGCATTAACTGATTTTCACTGTCACGGTACCACTGGTGAAAAGAGAGATGATAAAAGACTTCCCCGATGAAAAAGTGCTGCCATTTTCATTTCAAACAAGGCACCGGCACGGTTATTTTAGCCTTATGTTCACCAGGACAGTGCAGATGAGAAGGCAGCGTAAGCGCTTTGTTTTGCAGCTACGGAGGCAATGGCTGGTAGCTCTTGGCAAGCCTGTCCTTGGGTGCTGGATGGTGGGGATGGCTGCACCGAAGGGGGGCCTCCAGGGGCTCCCCCCAGCCACATGGCTCACATAGGTGGGATGCTGGTGGTGATGGGAACAGGCTCCAGACAGGAGGGAAAAAAATCACTCTTTTTCTCTGGAAAAGTTGCTACGAATTCTTCTGGGTTTGGTGTGACGGATGCACAGCTCCTCAGCTCCCCAGGGGCTGCGCACCAGGGCCAGCCTTATTCTGCAGCGGGGTTTGCGCTTCAAACTTTTTCCTGCCGCCTGGCTCGGGAGAAGCCCCACGGGTGAGGCTGCCAGTGGGGCTGGGGGCTGCGCAGGGCCAGCGGGACCCCCGCCTGCCCACCCCAGGGCCACCCTGCCCTGGCCCACGCTGAGCTGGCCGCACTGTGCACGCCCGCCCAAGGCTGGGGTCGCAGCCTGCGCTCTGCCTCTCTCTCAGGCTGTCTTTTGACTCCATTCTGCTCCCTTCTGCTATTTCTCCTGTAAATGCAGCGGTGCTACAGCTTCGTGGGGCTTCACTGCAGAGGAAGCATTTTTATCTTAACAACCGGTGACCCGGGAGGTTTATATATATGGGAGGACACTAACCTTTGGTCTAAATGTTTCATCCCTGTTCTCAGCACAGAGAGGGATTTTTATTTTCCTCTAAACATCTGTGAAATACTTCTTGGCCATTTTAGAGTCCTTCACATATGGGACTTGAAAAGACACTTCCTTCTCTGGCAGTGGTATTACAGATGCTTTTATACAAGAAGTACATCGGATGACTGTTTGCTTGTGTCTTTTTTAATTACATCAGTCCTTGAATGAAGTGCATGGCCAGCGGGGCCCGTCCTGCCTCCTAAGTGAGTGCCTTACTCTCTCAGTGAGATGGCTGGGCTCGTGGCTGCTCTCGCTGCCTCTGGGGACCCTTCCAAATTGCATTTCTCAACAGGAGGGGTGAAGAGCAATTTCTCCCCTGGCCTCCCCACAAGCTTTTCCCTTGGAAAAGTACAGTTCAGTAGCCACAACACCCCTGCACACAAGCCCCTCAGGTCTCCCTCTGCCTTAGCTACGGGGTTTCTCTGGAAAAGAGAGAGCATCTCTTCCCCCAGCTGTGTGAAAAGAGGAGAGAGACCAGGCAGCACAGGTGAGCCTGAGGGTACAAGGCAAAGCACAGCAGATGGAAAAGCAACCCCTTCTCGGACCCCAAGAGGTGCCAGCCTGCTGACCCTCGTCACGCTGGAGGAGCTTCTGGCAGCATAGAGCTGTGGCCACTCACACTTCAATTTTGAAAATGAAGTTTAAGCACCTCAGAAATCAAAATACAGCCAGATGGTAATTCTGAGGATGGTATTTCTGAAATCAGGAACCTGAATTTCACCTAAACCTCTTTTTGAATCAAACCTTTAACAGCTTCTACAAAATATTACATAAAAATTCATTTTGTTGGACTTGACAGTTTCCACATTATTTGAGGGTGATGTTTTGTAGGAATGACATAAGGATGTGTTTAAAACTTAAGCAAATGCACAGATGCTCCTTTGAACTTAGGGGCACAAGAAGATGTCTTGCAACTTCTCCTGGCTTGACCTGTGCCGTCAGGAACAGAAGGAGGGTCACCTCTTACTCTTTATCTACTCATTTTGCTTCTCATTTTACTTCTCCTTTAAAGTTGTATTGTAACCAATCAACCAGAAAATTTCCAAGCCATTAGTGTATCTCAAACAGGTAAATCCATGTCTACTCACTGCAAAAGAGCAGGACAGCAGGGCACAACCACAGCATATCAGGGTCCTGGCCAGTGGCCTTTCCTCTTGGCCACCACCACGCTCTCACCAGAGTGATGAGCACGCACTCCAGCTGCAGGGTCCCTCCCACCCCACACCCCAGGGTGGCAGGGCTGGTGGCTGCTGGCCTTCCGCTGGGTAGAATACTAATTTCATGAGGGATTTATTGGAAACAAGGCTTCAGATTGAATTATGGTGTAATTATGAACTGGGTTTGTGTGTGCTACAAGACTGGGCAACTTGCCACTGGGCACAATCCGCTGTGCATCAAGCAACCACGGGACAACCTGCCAGTGCTGCCAGCCCTCCCCTCTCCCTCAATTAACCACTCCTTCTGACTGCCAGTTACATGAATTAAACTGTTTTAGCCTCATTTACAATATCATAAGTGAAGAGCGATGGGCTGAAACCATCAAACACCCTCAGCTTTCAGCAGCCTTATTCCTGCAATGACCATATGCTTGTGCACAGTTGTCTTTCTCAGCTGATCTGATACAGAATTAATTGACACTCAGATTTTAGCTTTAACATACCAGCTGTTAGCTGTAAAAAAACAATCAGGGCCACTCTCTAATCAGAAAATGTACTAGCTACCTTAAGGGTCTAATTTTTTTGACAGCTATGAGTGATTACTTATGCTTACACGATCCAGGCATAATTTTAAACGAAGCTGAAATACTGCTAAATGTGCTGCTTACAAAAACACATCCCCCTCTTTTTCTTTTTGGCCGGATGATGTTTGGCAGTTGGCAGAGAGACAGACGTGGAGCCGAAAGATAAAGGATGAGTTGCTGTGACGGTGGTGCAAGGCAAAGGACCGGATTTCCAGCTGGGGAAACCCCGCTGTGGCCCATGCTGGTCCTGGCTCCTGCCAACAGGCACCCCGAGTCCGATGTTTCTATGAATATCTGGGAAACCTCCTTGGACAGCTTCTCACAAGTGATTTGCCCCAGCTGGAAGAATGGGTTTGAATTTGGCAAATATATTTAACAAAGAATGGCTGCTCTTAAAAAGCAATTGCATCACAGGATAAACTAAGCTGCGAGGGCACAAATGGGATGGGGAAGCCAGTTTTTGCAGTATTTAGACATTTCACGTGGGCAGCCAGTTTCTAAATTTGGGCACGTAAGTCTCAATACATTTGAAAATATGATATTTCTTCTCTTCTTTTGTTTTTGCTGATCTTTCATCCTGCTTAGAATTATATTTTTTCCTTGAGTTCTAATAAAATGAGTTAAATAATTAATGCCACAATCCAATAACTGATTATAGAATTTTTTCCAAATTGTGTGTAGTGCTGTTCACATACTAAATCTTTTTGATTAATGATTTTTAAAGAAGGCTTGTTACATCCATAATATAAAAAGTAGAGAGATGTAAGCTACTGAAGTAAAATTCTAAATACCTTTTATGAACAGTAATTTATTTTATAAGCTTGAATCTTGATGTGCATGTAGGAAATACTAACACAGAAGAAATATTCTAAAGAAACTGCAGAGAGAATCCTCCTCTTCCATACCCCCCTGAAATCTAGTTTATGTCCATAGGTGAATTGCTGCTGTGAAGCCACTGCAATTTGACTTTGTACAAAAAGGGTCATTGAACAGAAGGTCAGGCAGCTGGCCATTTCCATTTCAAAGATGCTATCAAAAGGGCAAGAGGCAGTTCATCCAGCAGCCCTTTAGCAAACAAGATTTTCTCCTTTCTCATTTATGATATTTTTTATGCTAAAATAGCTTATAGGCTACCGAGAGAAGGGCCCTGATTCATTTTCTTGGGAAGGAAAGTGGACTCAGTGGAGCTTGGAAAGGACTTTGGTTCAAGAAATCAGAGGAGCTTTTGAGTAATGAGGAGCCATTTGGTGTCCACTTATCAAGAGCCTGGCAGTAAGGCAATAAATCATTACGGGGACTCTCTGCTTCAGCTGAAGACAATTGAAAAAGGTAGCTCTTTTATTACAAATTATGGCTTATCGCCTCCTTAATGGCAGGCCTCAGCTTTACGAATACTTGAGCTTATTAATCAAGATAAACCAAACAAGTTCAGAAAAGTTTGGGATACGTGCCATCACGGAGGAAAGTCCACCGCAAGGTTTGCAGTGCAGCCTGAGAGCCGGAGGCACAATCCATCCCGCCTGCCAGTCGCTGACAGCTCGAATTATACTGGTTCTTCTGGGATTAGCGAATTGCCTCTCGCCAATGAGCAGCTAAAATTCACCCATTACAACGATTTAGGAAGAGGCTGTTCCTCCTCCAGTGTTTAGTGCATGTGCGTGGTGGGACAGACACCAGAGGTTCTCGCCGACGCGGTGCCCAGGCTGGTGACCCTCCACGAGGTGCCCCTGCTCAATAAGGGGGTTTGTAACTTGGCTGGTCACTTTAAGAAAAGCAATGTATCTTGCCCTCAGGGGAAAAAAAATGCGTAAAATAATTTAGGTGCCATATTTTACTCTACGTACCATTCTTCTTGTCATCTCAAGAGTGCTTTTACACTGCAACTTCATGGATTTTATTTCAGAAATACAAGGAGGGAGAAGGCTATCTCAGCAGTGTGCTTTGAAACAACCATGGGACTGCTCGTGGGGCAGGAGGTGTGGGCTCCCCGCTCCACCACGCAGCCCTCGAGAGGAGCAACATACAAATACTAGAATTTCTGAAAAGCAAATAAAACTACCTTTCTTTACACATCCATGTGAGAATTTTGGGCTTCAGTAACTCATTATTTATCAATGAGGTTGAAGAACGAAGGATGATTTATGAGCAAATTCTGAAAGCAGGTCCCCACCACAGGCTCCTGACCCGTGCTTGGGCTTGTACATGCAAAACAACTGATAACAGCCCAAAACTCTAGCAAATCTTTGGTCATCCTCCCAGCCCTTGCCATGTCAGAGATAAAAGAGTGAGCTCATAGCTTCCTCGCCAGCACAAATATTTTCAGAAGCATGTCAGCGTAAGTTCAAACTATGTCATTGTAAAATGTTAATACAACATTGAGCTGAAAATCTATCGATATATCTGTGCTATACCAATACATCCTGATAATAAGAACGCTTCATCACAGCAGGTCAATATTTATTGGAGTAAATCAACCAACCCCTTGCCAATGTGGAAATGAAGGTGTCCGTTACCTGAAATTGGAAGAGTTGTATATTCAATTACAGAAACTAACAAGTGAAGGCTTTAGCTACTATACAACAGCATCACTCCATTGACTTGATGGAGCTGCATCAGTTTACATCAGATAAGTCCGATCTTAAAAGCCTTGCCAGAATATCTGGGAAGGACTCGAATGGCCTTTACACAACGTAGTTATACAGGGCGGTGCAGCCGGATACACAGTGGGCAGAGTGGTCCCCTGGCACATGGCAGAGGAGGTGGCACCAAGCATTAGCCCCGCGAGCAGCACCCCTAGGTGGGTGAGCCCCTGCCCTCCACTTGGCCCCCCACAGCACCATCCACCAGCACCCAGAGGCACAGGAAGATCTGTGGTGCTTTTTGGCAAGCTCGGCTGTAAGGCGTAAGGAAACTTGTGAGACCCTACAGCCAGGGGCAGCGTGCGAGGGGAAGATCCCAGTCATTTGGGAACATCTCTCCCAGCTGCTCTGAAAGCATTGCCAGCACCTCCCGCTGCTGCCCTACTCGTGCTGCTGGAGGCAGTGCCAACACATCGCCCACGTCCAGCAATGAGATGCATCCCTCAGTGGAGGGTGAGTGAGATCAGGGATGTGGTAATGGAAGGCTGGGGAAGACTGCACAGAGAGAAATGAGTAAATATTTTCTATTATCCCTCCATAGCTTTACCCCTGTTAACAATATTGATTGTGGAAAGTGAAGGTGAAGTGTACGATTTTAAATACAGCTGTTGCAAGTCATAATTCAAATAAGGACATCTCAAACATGTCTGAAGCATGGCAGCAGCAATCAGCAACACAGGACCGCTTGGAAATATGGCCACTAACAGTCTTCTGAAAAGCATAAGGCAAATTGCCAGCTATGTAAGAGCCAGAGAAGCTCCACAGCCTGCTGTGTTTTCCAGAGTGGCCGATGATGAGTTTGTTCACGGTGTCCCTTGGAGAAGGAAAACCATTTCCCACTGGCTAGTTTCCCCCATGCCTCTGCCCCACAAGGCTGCGGAGAAGAAGGGACACGGTGCTGGAGGCAGTACAGCCTCCCCTGGAGGTACCCTGCCCTGTGCTGCTAATGATGCTGCTTTGCTCCTGGGCAGCAGCAGCAGCTGATGCCGCTATTGTTTCTTTGACAATAATACAGATTTTAGACTTACTAGTCACGGAGACATTTTTCTTCCTCTCTTCCTAGTGCAGCATAAGCTACTTTGACACCCCAGGGACGGGCTTAGGCACAGCTCTGCAGTGGGTTTGGTGCCGCGGCAGTGAACCTGTGACCCCTAGCACTGCTGTGGACATGAGGAAATTCAGAGGGACGAAAGGTAACTGAGGCTCTGCATTTTCTGCTCATCAGCTCTGCTTCAGCATCACAGCTACACCTTGTGCCTTTAGACTCAGCTCAGTTTCCACTTGTTAGGCAGGGAATGAAGAGAAATGTCAAGATCTGCATATGTACCTAGATCTTAGGGCGCTGCTTCCCCCACCAGGGTGAAAATCAGGGCTCCTCTGGAATTGTTCACAGCAATTATAAACTGAACCATGCAAAAAACCTCTGGAGTAACTCAGCAGCTCTTGGTTTGCTTTGGAAGTGCTGGAAATTGTCCTCCGGTGTTTCAGAGGGACCTCCAGGCAGCCCTGAGCTGTGACTCCTTACAGTAAGGCACATGTGTTTGGCATTTGGGTAAACCACTGGCTCCACGAGATCTGAAGGTACTATGAACATCAGACTATTGCCTTTAAAACATAATAATGTTTTCTCCTTAAAGTTCAACTGTGGGCTTTGTACCTACCCAAGTCAATGGGAGTTTTGTCGATGGGGCCATGCTTATGTAAAAATACTACTGAAGAGGCAATCATTTTGAGGTTTTGTATTTTAAAAGTGTAAAACAAAAAGACCTTCCTTTCTACAAAGCAATAGCATGTCAGAGAGCTGTGGACTTATAACCAAGGATCTATACCAAAAACCTGTGAAGGGAGAAGCTAACAAGAGGTTGTAAGAAAAGGTCCATAAAGCTGTACAAAAGGGTAAATATTCTGATGGTTTCCTCTCAAATGCATTGATATTAGGTTCAGAAGGAATTCTCAAGGTATGTCTGGTGTTCAGTTTCCCAAGTAAATACTGCTTATCTCTGCTTTAAATCCAATGTAAAACCACTGAAGGTCTGAGCAGTTTGTGAAATTTCACCTGAAATTTTCAGGGGTTTTCCATGTGAATTCACTGAGGCTGCAGAGCTGGAACAATTGTTATTTTATTATATAAAATAAGAACATTAAACCTGACAGCAATTCCAGGGCATAAAATTTCAGCAGAGCCCTGGAAGTGGTAAAGCAGCTATCTTCGACCTTTGATCTGTTATAAATGGGGAAAGAGATGTTTGTCTGAAAGGGAGAAAGTATCATGCTTCTGAAAGCTGTTGCCGCTTTTATTAACACAGCAGCCTCCTGGTCAGCTGTGCTCCTCCAGCACTGGCTTGTGGGGCTCACACAACCAGCAAGGAAATATACTGAGTGGTATAAGGATGAAGGGGAAAATCTGAGGCAGAAATGCTGAAACAGGTCTGCACCAAACCCTCTTGAGGGAGACAGGTGGAAAGAGCACCCCGATTAGGTAGATTAGGTGTATAAGCTATACTGAGTAATCAGCACCGTTTGCCAAAAAGCAGTCACCAAACAAGGCTGATGAGTGATTTGTGCTGAGTGAGCATCAGTACCGAGCCAAAGGTCTGAGTAAGTACTGCCTCTGAGTCCTGCTTCAAAGAGATGTTTTTAAGAGCCTTGAGGAGCTGAGCATGGAAAGTGTTAAGGAAATACAAAGTACCAGAGACTTCTGATTTAGCTTAGGGTTGAGGTAGGTCCAAGTTTCAGGGTATAAATAACAAAGGAAGACCTAAATCTGTAATATCCTCGGCAATCCTCTTTTTTCCCATGGCTGAAGAAGCTACTAATAACGTTTTGCTTGTGCTGATCAAAACCTCATCATACTCCATCCTGATCCTCTCCTCATTGGCTTTCCAAGAGGCACTCATTTTCCTGTCTGACTGCCAAGCATCGAAGCAGTTTTTCCCACTGAGTCTGTACTCATGAGAGTGATGAAGCTGTATTTTCATTCCCAGCTTCAGAGCATCCCCCGGGTAGGAATACATTTTTCTTGGGTGCTGCCTGAGTGTCCCCTTGGTATGCTCACTGACATCTCCTGTTGCTTGGAGCAGTGGTATTCCTACTGCTGATCTATGAGTGTGCTGTGATCTAAGGGGGTTTAAAAGCCCCATAGCTTGAGACAGGCAGCCAAAATGGAAGAAAAGTGCTCCAGCGGTTTTGCTGCCTTTGCAAGGAGAGAGCAAGGAGAGACATGGGCCACCCTGTGGAAATGAGGCCAAGACAGACAAAATGAAGCTGCAGCCTCAAAAAGTCAGCAGAGTTTAGCAAGGGGAACAGCTGCCAAGTATTTCCAGCTCCACGTAAGCAACCCGACCTGCCTCCCGCGATTGTGCAAGGTGTGTGCTGGCAGGGGCAACGCTGCAGAGCAGCCAGTCACCTCGGGGTCTTTGGAAAAGTCCTCAGCCACAGCTGAGCCTGCTGCCATGTTCTGGGCCCAGACACAGTCTTGGCGCTAAAAATGACAGTCCATGAACCCAAGGCCTGGGGAGGAGGTCTGTGACCTCACACCAACACAGCAGCAGCACCTGGGCAAACAGCTGCTTTGTGGTCCTGGGGCTGTCAGGATGGACCTGTGCAAGCAGGGACCCCCTCGGCCAGCCCTGCCACTGCCTCGGCTGCCGGTAGCACCTTCCTCCCACATGTGCCAGCCCCTCTCCTGGCTTGCTGCTAGCTGGACAGGGGGATGATTCCTGCTCTTCATCTGCTAAGCCAGCAAAGCAAAGATAATCCCCTTTTCGCTTACACAGTGTTTGACCTGCCTGGTGCTCCAAGGAAATAAAGCAAAGGATGTGGGGCGGTGCAGGGCAGGGGGGTTGGCTTTGTCACCTGGAGGGGGGAAGCAAGGGAAATTAGCTAAAAGGGATTTAAGGCTGATTTTTGCCACCAGACCAGCTTTGGAGGAACCATAACTCAGTACCTTGTGTTCCTGCAAATTCTGCGAGCATTGAAACCAGTGAATTTGAAACTTTCCTAATAACATATCAAATATTTCATACCATGCTGATGACAGATGTAATATCACAGTTAAAATAAATAATTGTTACTTTTAAAAGCACTATGTTATTTCAACTGTGTTCTTATAGTTCAGATATTTCTATGGAATAGTCATATTTTCTTCTGACACCTTTACAAGTTGGGTTCAAAATGTATCATTACGAAATACGGTCAGATGCATTAAAATTATAATTAAAAAATTGCTTTTCACCCTGACATGAAAAATTTAAAGCTGGTACCAAGGAACAAAGTACTTTAACCTATGGGATAAAAGGAAAGCAATGTTTTATTTTAAAAGTTAATTACTTTTCAAGAGTTTAGTTTATAATGGTATAATGACATTAGTGGACCCTAAACCAGAAACATTAGTCCTCACAGTTAATTAGCTGTTCAAGGGAATTTTGCACACTCACACTATGAGTTACAATTGCCTGTTTCTGGGTTCGCAGTGAGGACATCGGAGGGGAAGGGCCACCCCCCAAAACCCGTGCGAAGGCCCCCGCCTGCCTTAGCAGCAGCACTGAAGGCGGGGGGGGGGGTGTGCTCTCCCCGCTCCGCTGCCCCCCAAGGCCACCGTGTCCCTCCAGCCGCCGTGAGCCTGTGGCAGTCCCTGCTCCTCACACAGCAGCCCCCACCTCTGATTTCATGGGTTTGTGGTAACTCTCTTTGTAGCAGTACAGTCAGAACTATATAAAATGTGCAAAGTCAGGGTTTTTTCCCATGATCGCCAACTAAAAAAGTAAGAGAAGGGATTTCGCTCTAAAAAGGTTGCACAAAAAGGTTAATTGTGAAGGGACTCAGTGTGAGAAATACGAGTTTGAGGAGCCATTCTAGAAAACCACGAGGTTATAGGAGGTAGGAGGGTTCGGGACCGATGCAGCTCCAAAACCATACCAGCAAATCCCTGTGAGCCCAATGGTCTCAAAAGGGAGAGACGGTCACAGCCCAGGGAATGCGGAAAGCCAGAAGAGGGTGCTACAATATCTAATTATCCAGAGAACTTATTTAAATAACTTTGTTTAAATATTTCTCCGAGGGGGCTATGAAGCCCTCCATCTGTCATGCACACAACCCAACTGCTCCCAACTGGGCACCAGTCTAAATTCGCTTACCTCGGGGGTTGGTGGGACCCCAGCGGTGTGACATGTGTTACTGGGCTAATGCAGTTTGGAAGCTGTGTCCAAGGAGAGGAAAACACAGGATAAAGTTACGATGCTGAGAGCTGTAGGCTATGTGGAAAAGCCCTCCCTGGGCCCCAGCCCTTCCCTGGCCATCACTGCCCGCCTTCCAGGAGCTGTACCCTTTCTGCACTGATGGTTTCGGCATTTGGAGGCAACGTTTGAGGGGGAGGCAGGGGACGTTGTTTAGTTGCTCTGTTTTTGCTTGTCATGTAGTGTTATTGCCAGGTAATTATTCCTCATACAAGCAGCGCAGTTGCAGGAGTGCTGTAGTGTACTGGCCGTAGTCCAGAGAGTATCGGAGATGGCTGCTTTGTATCTCATGATCCATTTTAACTTGTCTAATTTAAACCTTCACCTGACCAAGAGTGCCATAAAAGGTACTTACAAGATTTATATTGTTCATTACTTCAGAAAGTGCCAAACACAGGAGGGCGGGACAAGGCCCTTAGCAGATCTTTCCCGGCTGCCAACCAGGAGGGTGCAAGGAAGGACAAACGTCCATGGCCCCAGGGATGACGTGACACAAAAACTGAAGTCAGGTGCATTTATAAATAGTCTCTGTAGTTGCAGGCTTCATGTTTCTCCTCCCTGGGATGCTTCAGAAAAAGCTGTAGTGCACTGAGCACCTTGCACAGGGCATCTTGACTGTACAGTCTATTAACAGGAATTCTAGAAATGGACACAAGCCTTGAGTTAGCCCAATTGCCACTGCTGTTAGTTGGTAACTGGAAACTGCTGAGAGAGCAACTGGCGTTTTAAAAAGCACAAGGAGAAGCTGTGGTTTCCTCAGGAGCTTTGCCATGCAGATGGATAAAACAAGTCAGGCACAAGATGTACCCTAATATTGTTTGCATGCCAGAACCCTCTGTACAGTAATTACAGAGCTGTCTAGACATGTCATAATTAGGAAGAGCTGTCAGTGTTTCCATTAGAATCCCCCTTTGTGCATGGAGGCTGCCTCAGGTGCCTCGAGATGCAGTGGGCTGGTGGCTGCATGCGGGTGGCGGGTGCGTGTCCCCTCGCTGCATCCATTCTGCTGCCCGGGATTCTCCCCAGCCACCCAGGGCTTCCCACAGCAGCTGGGACGGGAGCTGCTCTGCGCTGGGGAGGGAGAGAATTAGCTCTTCCAAATTGTGTTTTAATGGTATACCCAGTTCTTGCAGACCTTGAAATGAATTATAAGGAAAGTCATTTTGAGAGGACAAGATTACGGTATTTAGGATGTCAGGTCTCGGGTGCTGGGTCTGAGAGCTCCAACTGGTTCCTTCACCCAAGGCAAGGGGCGCTGTGTGGCAGTTTAGAACAAAGCAGGTCACAAAGCAGCAATGGAAGTTGCTGGGAAATATTTTTGAAGGTTTTACTTTTTTTTCCAATTTTTCACAAAGTTTTCCAGTTTAGAATATTTAGGAGCAAATGTAAAAAATAAAAATCAGAAAACTTTTTTCCCTGCTTTTTTCAGAAAGCTTTATTACTGACACACATTAATACTTTATAGGAAAAAAGATGTTGCCTGGTTCAGTCTGAACTGCTCTCTCCCACCCTCTGATGTGGCACAAGATTCACAGTCTTCTTCCAAAGGTGGAAGTCTTCTATTAACATTTTTTGGAGATAATTCTAGCGGTGCAAAGGGTTGTTGGAACATGGGACACCACGCAGTGTTTTTGTGCCAGTATCATATAAGCAGAAGATTTGGAGATACAAGGTGAAAATAGAGTGGCTTTTCTTGCAGGACATCATGTTTCTATTCCCATTCTGTTATAGCTCACACTCAGATTGATTTGATGCATACTACCTTATGATGCTCGTATTTTAAAACCATATGTTAAAATAGACGTATAAAAAAAATCTGATTTATAGTTCTTGCTCTGTTTGTTCCTCCTGTGAGCCTAAATATAGCTTTCTCTCTGTAGTAATTTACACTGATAGCAAAGCTTGTCAGTGGAAGAAAAAGGCCTAAGATATTAAACATTTTGAGGCAACATGTGGCAAATAAGATGTTATTGAAGCTAGCAAGTATGTTAAATGCCATGGAACGTAAACAGAAACTACAGGCCCTTTTCCTTTCTGGTCCCTAGGGGAGGCACAAGCATGGCACAGATCTGTGGAGTCTGTCTTCAGCATTGCTCAGAGCAGCACATCAACTCTAGCGCTCACGTGTACCCCAACGGGGATTTGCTGTCATCTGAGGGGACCTGCTTTCACTACCTCAGTAAGTCCAAAATTAACGGGAAAATAAGGGGCTGATAACCAAAAGACATCAATCTGAAACTATAATAACACTAACCGGTTTAAAGGAAAAACTAAATATCAAAAATCCCTTTCAGGGAGAAAATATGGGAGGAGTTGTTTGTGTTTTGAAATGTTATTTTGGGGGGAGATTATATATCTGACAGTGGTGCATGACTGCCTCAGCAGAGTGACTCCCACTTGTGAGCACCTTTTGCTGCATCAGGACCCGACCCCCGGCGCTTGCTGGGGCCGTTCCCAGCGCATGGCTGCGAAGGGAGGGCACAGCCACCCTGCCGTGTCTCCTGGCCTGGGACCCCAGCCCCCGGGTTTGAGAGCAGCTGGGTGCAGGCAGGCAGATGCAGGGCTACCTGTGCTTGTTTAGTGCCTGCTCCCTGCAGGCACCGCGCGGGGAACTGAGAGGCAAAGACGTCCTGCGAGTGTCCGTTTCAGCTCAGCCTAATTGGCTGTGGCCTTTCAATCAGGCACTTCATGAAGACACTTAGGAGTGCGCCTGCTGCTCTTCTGCATGGGCAAACTGGAGATGATTCGAGCCACAGGTTAAGAAGGGATGGGCCACCCCACTGCCATAATCAGCCCTCATCAATCACCGCGTTCAGCGCGGACACAGAAAGGCTGGAGTGCGGCTAACAAGACTTTGTCAGTTAAAAGCTAGAGCTAAAGGTATCACAAGTGTTAAAACACTCTATTTACTATACGTGAAGTTAAAGCAATCTATATCCCAATCGCTGGAGTCATTTGAGGCGCACGGGTTGCTGACAAATGTGGATGGACAGATATGTAAAGATGATGCGTCATGAGCTCTGTTGATGAGTTTACAGCAGAAGCCTCTGAATTCACATCAAATGTGTCAAAGGGTGACAGAACTACATCACACAAACTCTGGCAGTTTAATTTGGTGTCAGCTATTAGTGTTGACTTTCAGCACTATTGCCGCTCAGTGTTTCTGCCAGCAAGGTGACATAGCCTCACAGATTGCTAAATTTCTTTGTTGTAAGAAATAGGGTTTGCTCACTGCACAGTAGTCCTCTAATAGAGGAAATCCAGAAGGTCAGAATACTGTTTTTCCAGGCTGCACTACTCCATTTTGTCACCTAGACTTTTCATTACATTATTTTTGGTTAAGTATTTGATTGTGTCACTACACAGAGAAAACGTCTGTATCTCATGTTTTCTAATTATTCTTAGTTGTTTGGAAAGGTCTTATTCATGTTATGGGCTCTGCTCAGCAATGTTGGAATTTACCAGATGCACTGGAGGATGGTGAAAGTGTGGAAGGCTTTGAGAACTGAATTTTCCATTCAAAACATTTTTCAAGGCAAAGTGGTGTTTTTAATATGTTTTGCTGATGAAACGCTTCTTTTGGAGATGGTTTGGGAGACTGGAAATAGACCCAAAATGGAAACATTACAGCTTCCATTTCTTCTGTCCCTTCTTAGCTATTGTTGCTGAGCCTTGCAAAGGATTGAAAAAAAGAGGAATAAAATGGAGTAAAAGAGGGACAAGTGGGAAAACAAAAGCTACACTACTGAAGAACAGAAAAGATCTTAGGGGAAATACATCCAAACCCCAAACATTTCAAAATGTGTTATGTAAAACAGTTTTCTTCATCAACAGAACGGGGTGGGCAGAAAGAGCAGTCGCATCCTCTAGGAAGACTTAAAATGGTTGGTATCCAATTGCATTTCTTTAAAAATGTCCAGTGTGAACACCCAAGTGTGACCACAGACATACCCAGACACCCTGCTCCAGGAGTGCCTGCCGGGCTCACCGCGGGGGGGTGGGCTCCAGTGCTCCCAAAGCTGGAGATGAGAAAATACAGCTCCCATTGCAATGGGGTTGTTTAATACATACGCTCTATCATTCACCAGCGTAAGTTTAAGCAGCACATAAGCCACTTTGACACAGCAATATATCATTCAAAAACAAAACCTGTGCACTCTGTACCGGGCATTGGCGGATGGATAGCTCATCAGAGGGAGAAAGTCTTTCATCAGCTGCCTTTCACCGGGTGATGACAATAATCATTTCAACACAGAGTACACAACCTAGAGTGATGAAGGCAGCAGAACACATCTCGCCTGATCTCTTTAATACCAAATATTTTAAAAACCTGCAAACATTTGTCGGAGTGGTTCAGCACAATGCCTGGGCTATAGGAGAAAAGGTTACATTTATTAAAAGAAGAGCCAAGAAAAAGGAAGACAAACTGCCTGTGACAGAAAAGCGTGGCTTGTGCTGCATTCAGCTCTGACCATGCTATAGTAACTTCACACTGGACGATGTCAGAAGGCCAAAAATAACTTTACAGCTTTTAGCATCTCATCCAAAACCTATCAAAATGAGTGTAAAGCTCCCCTATATTTCAGTAAGCTTTGGCCTGGTACGCCGCAGTTACATCAACCACGTGCTGTTCTACACAGCGGTATGCTTGTCCTCAGGGCTTAGCAAAACACTGGATAAAGGTGGTCAGCATCGCTCCCGCAGGTTACTGAGCAAGAAATGGATGCAGAGCAGTGAACTTGCTTGACTGAGGTCACCCAGAAGATTCAGAGCAAAGCCACGTCTGTAAACAGAAAAGCTTTGAGCCCTTAGGTAGCGTTCAGGTGCGTTTGGGTTGGTTCCAGCCACAAAACAAGCTGCCAGGTCTGGAGGGGCCAAGTGTCATGTTATTTGCTGGTAGCTCACAGGTTTCATCTGTTTGCGGTCCCATGGGAGAAGTGCACATAGATACCTCCCAGCCACAGCACGAAGGACACCTTTAGAGCTCAAGGACAGCCTCCTGCTTGTCCCCTCCATTCCAACAGCCCACATGAGAAGGAGGTAAAGGCGTCATCCATCTTCTGTGCTAACCAGTAAAGGACTAGGAGCATGGGAGGAAAGGCTGCATGATGGGACATGGGGGCATGAGCTTTCTCTGGCATCCAGAGCCAGTGGTGTGCAAGAAAGAACAGCCTGTCACGAGCAGGAGTTAGCTTCTCAGCATCTGGAGGGAACTGAGTGGAAATGCACACATACAACTCCCAGGACGTATTTTTTCTTTCATGTGAAATACAAATAATGTCCCAAAGAAACCTGTTTGCATTCAAGTTAACTGGCAATTAGTAAAATTCAGGTTCTTGATGACCCTCTGGCAAGTAGGAGTACCTCAGCAAGACTGGAGATAAAGCCCTAAAATAAAGCAAAATGATGTCTTTGAGCTTCTCTAAGGATTTCTTTACCGTGTCATCTATATACAAACCTGTTCTCTGCTCAGCAGCAGGAGTTTCTCATTTTCTGTATTCAACACAGAGCTTTTACTAAAAATGCTCAGTTAAAAAGTCTCCTAAAAGCACAGTTAAAAATGGATTAAAAATGAATTAGTACATTAACATGCTGGTCAGCAAAAAAAAGAAATGGAGAAGGGCATAATAAACAAGACAATAGGAAGAAACAAAGCTAATTGCCAGCCTGGGAGAGCCATGCGGCACATTCCTAGTAAGCTGTCTGTCTTAAACCCTCTGGATCAAAAAGTGATTAATCCTACAGACAAATGTAGCCTTGATGGTAGAGATACGCAAAATCCCCTAAACAGAGCAATTCAGTGTTATACTTACTGTTCTGAAGGCCTCAATTAAAGGGTCTTTAGCTCCAGCCTTTCCCATTACATTCCCTGATGTACCAAGGAGCCCCCTCCTCGTGGCAGCCCACTCTGAGCCTCAAAAAACGCTCTCGGCAGTGCCCGACGCTGCTCAGGCAAGCTTTAGCTCTCCCTCGGCAGTGCCCTTCCCTTCCCCAGGGCTGAACTAGCCACCCCAGCACCCCAGCCGGCGCGGGGAGGAGCGGGCACCTCAGCATCACCCACTACCCCACGTCCTCGCTGGCCCCCCAGCCAAGCAGCCCTGCGGCCGGTCCCGGTCGCTGGCAGGCGTGCGGGCAGGGGCAGGGTGCGGGGCAGCAGCAGGGGTGTAGCAACACGGACGGGGCACCGGCATGAGCAGGGGCACAGGCAGCTGGAGGCGGCTTCTCTTCAGCCTCCAAGAAAACCCAAAGTGAGAGCAACAACGACAAGGGAAGCAAAACTAGGGGTGTTTCTCTGGTGTCGTTTCTACCCAGAGTCACAGAATTCAAACCCTGCATTTCTTGCCCGTAAGGGCCACGTGTCCATGGGACAGGAGCAGGCGACGCTTGCTGGCATGTGGGGGGTTGTCCCCAGGAGGGCACAGAGCCTGGCCCCAGTCTGAGAGGAAGAAATCCCCAGCACTGCCCCAGCTCAGGCACAGGAGCAGCACTTGGGAAGCCTGAACAGACCAGGGCTGCCTTCGCTGCGCTGGACCTGGCTCCTTGTTGCAGTCGCACGTTATCTTGTGCTCAGCTCTAGTCATCAAACCATGCTAAGCAAAAACATTTTCTACAGCGCTCTTCTGATCTCTGACTTTCATTTTGTTATTTCCAAGGCTACCTCCATAAACATTCTCTTTGTGTGTTTGCATGCTCTGCTAATATTAGCAAGCTAGCTGCCCTGGGCAGCCCTGCGGAGCCCACACTGGCTGGCTGTGGGGTGCCAGCTGCCCCGAGCTGCTCCCCTGCCATGCACGGGCTCCCACCACCATCCCGAAACCTGGACCTCTGCCTGGAAATGCCACCCGAAAACAAATTGCATCTAGTTGAACAGAGCTCACTGAGAGCACTTTTTCTACAAAAAAACTTTTTTTGAAACTTAACCTATTTTTGATGCTTTCTAACTTTTTTTGTGGGTTTGTAAGATAATACCAAAGTCCTGAAAGCTACACTTCAGGGATCAAAAGATCTCAGGTTAAATGCAGTTGAACAAAAAAAAACCTCTCAAATTATTTACACATTTAAATGAATATCTGAATTTAGAAGAAAAAGAGATATTTTCTGGAAAATATTGGGAAAAAAAGCCAACCAAGCTATTTCCCTGTTTAGAAAACACAGAGAACTTTTTGACTGTTGGATTTTTTTTTACTCAGCACATCTCCTTCCTACTTTATTACACACTGTGTTAAGTGAGTCCTTTCAGACTCTTCAGTACATCACTGGTACAATGCACTAAAAGGCTTTAGAAAACACATCACACTAAAAGTATGGGTGCTAGGAAATGTTCTAGGCACTATACAGCAAAACACAGGACTGAAAGTCTGTATCAAAACCAGCCGTCAGTTAAACAGGTTGGTGCCTCGCCAAATCCCAGCCTCCAGGCTCTGGCCCTGCCGTTGGGTGCTGGGTGAACGCTGCCGAGGGGTGTGCAGCCACATAACAAGACGCACCGGGAGCAGGCACAGCCGCCGTGGGCAGCACACACCCTTGCCAGAGCCACCAGGGCAAACTGCAGCCACACTGTGGGCATGGGACGGTTGGAGCTGCCTGCACCCCCCCATGACCCCACAGCCTCGTGCCCGAACCACCAGCAGCACCGAGGCTTCTCCCACTGTGGTCCTGCAGTGGTGGCGGCAGGGGAAGGTGTTTGCTGGTGGTTCCAGGCCACCTCGGCTGCCTCTTGCAGTTATCCCCAGTGTCAAAGTGCTCAAAACAGACTTTCTAATATGGTGAGTGGAAACACAGAAACGTGAGGGAAGTGTAAGCGAGCACCTTCGTTGATCGAAGACTTAGGACGTGAGTTACCTGGCCGTGCTAGCGCTGCTCAGAAATAGGAGTCTCATTATGTCCGAGTCCAGGGGGCTTGAGCAAACACCCACCAAAATGGGGACAACCTGCCCTGTGCATTTGATGCCGACACAGAAGGTAGTTGGTGTGAAACAAACATATCGTTCAAACGTTTCACTCCATTTACCAACCAAACCCAGAATTCCTACGCGTGTAAGATCCTTTGCTCTGTGCAGCACGAAAGCCTGAACTTTCCTGCAGCGCTGTGCTATTTCACATCTCAAACACTGCTCATCTACTGAACCAACTGGAAAAGACGGTGGTTCCCAGGGGAGGAGGGCAGGGAGTGAATACCTTCCTGACCCCTACAGTTGCTCATTTTATGCCGTGAAACATGAAATTTGATTACTCTTATCATTAGCTTAGCTCACATAGCTACAAATGTTATTAGTAGCCATAAAATTATCGAGGCCCTTTTAAAATCCATTTTTAAAGAGTGTGTGACATGTGTTAGCAGATCTGAAATCCTGATTTCAAATACCCTCACTCGAACATCAGAAACAAAATGTCGAGCTAAGCAACGGTGACAGGGCTTGAGGAGCGCTAATGAAGAGTGGTGCCATTGCCTAAGAGAAACATTACACATTATTAACACATTAGCCCACTAAGGCACTGTGCCAGCTGTAATAAGCAACCAATTTGGCATGCTAACTTAGATACACAAGGCCATTCAGAAAATCTTCCTCCATTTTTTTCCTCCCCGGTGGACAAACACATGGTGCAACCTGTTCCCATCTCGCTAATGCCCAGAAAATCACTGCCTAGCTGTGCCCCAGTTCCTGCGCACGCTTGGTCACTGCACTGTTAATACTTTGACACCGATCTTTCTGATGCAAGGCCCAGTTCACAAATTGGCTACATATATTATCCGTGCATGGGAGTGTGGGAGGGATAAATCATATTCATTATTCACATTCATGAAATTCCAAACACAGGGGAAGTACTGATGGTGTCCTTGGGGAACTAGAAACAGCTTGTCAGAGATATCCAAGTAAAAGGGGTGCAAAATCAATTATGAAAGGAGGTGTTTCCTGCTCTAACAAGCTAATTACTGTACATCAAGTCACAAAGGGAAAACTGATGCTTTTTATTTTTTTAGTGGAGGTGCTGTCAGATTAAATCAGCCTGGAAGGATGACTGAGTTTAATGTATTCCCTCAGCTGATGCTCTCTTTAACACATTTACATATGCAAACATGCTAATATTCTGTCAGAATCCGTGAACCTAACAAAACGGTAGGCAGGACCTAACAAAATGGTTATGTGACCCTACTCCTGCAGCTTATTTACGTCATTTACATACGCTGGTAACTCCAGCTCAAACTGAGAGTGATTGGCTCGGGACTCACTGCTGGGAAAGCAGGAGCATCTCAAAGGGGAAATGACACATCCCTGCTGCTGGAAGGATCCATTTTAGGAGGCAAACCAAACGTATAAATTGCTAATGAACTACCCCTTCCTGTCCAGCACAGCTAGCAAAACTGCAGATGGTCAATTCCCCCTGGGATAAGAAATAGGTGAAGATGGGGTATTTGTCAGATAGCTTCCAGGTTATCCACCAGGAGCAAACAGCCGTGTCCTGCTGCCTTTTCCGCAACAGGAATCAGAGCAAGGGGTATTTGCTGCCTGCCTCTCCCAGCCCCTCGGCCAGCCCGCACCCAGCAGGGCTCCCCGGCTTTCCTCGGGGCTCCTGCCCCAGTGCTCGCCTCGGACGAATGTGCTGCTTTGTCTCCAGCGTTCTCTGCCCTTCCTTACAGACCCACCAGCCTCCAAAAGCTAGCAGTCAGCAAAAGCTCCCTGTGCACACAAGTCTGCACCGGGCAGTGACGCTTACCTGTGTTGGGGTCGAGGCACTAATGTTTCCATTTGCTGCTCTCCAAAAGATTAATTGTTTTCATGCAACCGTCTGCACTGGAGGCCAGGGGTTACACCCTGCCCACAACAATACCGTGTAGGAGCAAATACCTGAGAGCGGCGTGCAGATGCAGGCTTGCACCTCTCAGGCATCCGGCTGCTTCCCAGGGCAATTCTTTCCGCAGCATCAGGGCCGAGTGGCTGGGAGGATCTGCGTTCCCTCAATGCCCAAGAGCCCTGGCCCACAGGCACCACCTGCTCCCTGCCTCTGCCAACAAGCACTGGCCTCAGGGCAGTGCCAGGGGCCGCAGAAGCTGCCGGATCAAGGAACGGTCACCTGCCCACAGGACAGAGAACCAAACCCCATCTTAGGTTTCACCAACTCATTGGAGCAGGCTCAGCAGAAAGCACCCCAGCGTTTTGGCTGGGCTCTCCAAAGCCGACGGCCAAACCCCTCGCAGACAAACGGCTTTCCAGGGAAAGGCGCGGGCTGCGCTCAGTGCCTGCTGCAGCGCTGCTGGCCGGCATTTGCAGGCTCCAGCGTGATGGCTGCATCCAGCTGTGTCAATCTGTTTCCACCTCTGAGCTGACTATAGCTGAAAGACAGATGACCTGTTATATATTTTCTTACCTTTAACTATTCCCACATGATCGGAGTGTTTCTGGGATACAGATAATAGGTCCACTCTTGAAGTCTTTATCAGGGCCAGGTTGTCGCTGGTCCCTGCAACACCAGGTGTACAGGGGAAGATTAGAAAGAGCAATCAGATTTCCATTTGCTCAGAGCAAAGGCAGGATAAATTTCTATTCTTAGAGGTAGTAACAAGCTGCTTTCCGCTGTATTCAATGGGCAAAGCCTTGCTCTAAAGGAGCTGGAGCATCTCCCACTGCACACCGCCCACCCGCAGAGGAAGCCAGGAGAGAAGGCTGCATTTTCCAGAAGGTGTTTCAGCTTGGACACTCTCACATTGCTCCTTTGAAAGAGGAATGTAATCAAGCTCCTTATTCAAGCAAATCTCCCAGCATAGCTCCACCTAAGTGCAAAGGGGGTAAGGATTCACAAAACAGTCCAAGATGAGCCAGATTTCTGTTTATTTGCCTGTTGTCTTCTCTCCTACTGAATAAGCATGGGCAACACTAGGGAAACCATGTCATTCATAAAGTGGATTGATGTCCTTGAAGCTGTTCAGCTCCTTCTTGAGGAAAATGCACAACCTGTGTCTTACACTCAGATGGATTCACTCACTTGTGGAATTTATCCCTTGATACCATTGTCTGACACAGGCTTTCCTTCACACACACATCTGCAGACAGCAATTTCCTATTACAGATGCTGCCCATCACCTCCATGTTCCTTTCTTCCACTCACAAGGAATTCAGATGTAGGCACTTCAGAGCAAACTGGGATAGCCAAGGGACTCTGGCCCCAGCTTGTCTGCGGTTGAGCCTAGACCCGAAGGAAAGGCCTTGCCGAGAGGGCAGAGGCTGGCCAGCAAGCCTGGCCAGCACCCACGCCACCCAGGCCAAAGGCACGCTACACAACAGAGCCCTTTCCTCCTGGCTGCATTTTCCTGGTGCTCCCTGGCAGTGCTCCTCACAGACAGAAAGGGGAACAATGCTAATGATGAGGGGCAGTCCCCGTAGGGACGTGAGGTGGCTGAAACCTCCAAAAATTCAGCCCAAAGCAGCATGCATGCTTCCAGGCAGATGGGAGCTAATGTTGTCAGCTGCACTGTGCAAGAGCAAGTGGGAAAATGGAAAATTAAGGGAATGTGAACTCCTGGACGTTTCAAATCCTGCCTGGATTTGCTGGGCAACGTCCGCTTGCTCCTTCATGGCTGGAGCAGATGAGTTGGGCCTCTGGGGGCTCTCGAAGAGCCTGTGTTGGCCCCACATGCTAAGATGCACTCTCCAGTGAAGTCTGTCTCCTCAATAAAGGAGAAGATGGAGACATCTGCTGGGAAGCTGTCAGGTTTATTAGATACATGAGGGTTTGGGGACGGAGCAGCAAGAAGATCTCAAGGAATCTGAGCTCAAAGAAATAAAGGCAACTTCAAAAGGCACAAGCAGACCAGCAGTATCGCTTAACAACAATAATTTTTTGCTGGCAATACAATTGAAAACACCTGAGAATCAAATCAGGATTCAACCTATCCCCCTGCCTGGAATTGCAGCTGCTATTGATTCTGGGCGCTAGATCTTAGGAAAGCTCCTCTGTAAACTCCTGACACTGGCCATTACAAGCGATCCCAGATGTGGAAGGATTTATGGGATCCCCACACTTTAAAATATGAGCAGATTAAAGACTGTGTGAATTCTCAAGCTAGAGGGAGATAGCGCTTGGCTGCTCCGCTCTCCTCGGTGCCAGGGTGTCACAGCAGTGCCACTGGCTGGCAGGGACACAGTGGCCTCAACCTGGGGACCATGGAGCTGTGGCAGCTCATGGAGTGCCCCGAGGCATCCACAAATGTGGACTGGGAAAAAGACTTCTATAAAGGCTGTATTGCAATCTATGTGAAATGGCTTAGCATCTCTATCAGGAAATGGAGTGCACATCACAAGTCACCTGCGGTTAATAGTCCTTACCCAGGAGAGCTCTTTCTCATGACTTGAACTACCTCACATGGCACAGAGGCGTGTCATGGCAAGAGGCATGACCCCTTTGTCACCCACTGGAGGAGCCCGGGTGCTGGGACAATGCTGTAACCCGCTGGAGGTCCCACATGCCCCGCATCAGCATTGTGACTTTTCCTTTCAA
This sequence comes from Falco naumanni, assembly GCF_017639655.2. Lineage (NCBI taxonomy): Eukaryota > Metazoa > Chordata > Aves > Falconiformes > Falconidae > Falco > Falco naumanni. Next base: position 17,100,735 of record NC_054060.1, on the reverse strand, counting down.
TTTCATCCCACAGCTCCCATCCAGGGATCCTGTGGCAGAAATGGGAAGGCTGAAGGATGGAAACAGTATTTGTAGCCTTTGAAAAGCAAAAAAAAACCCAAAAACTGGTCCACCTTCCACCCAGCTCAGTTCCCCTAATACCATGGAAACAATTTGCATTGACTCAAGTTAGGATGAAATCAGCCCCTTCATGCTGCCAGAATAAATGAGGCTGTTTGCACTGGTAAATACCAGGTCAGCCACCTTCAGAGAAGGTAGCTTTTCTTCTGTGGCAAAAGGCAGGAGTGTACCTCCTCACTGTGTATACCTGTCAGTATCATTGCAAACAGCAGCACAACTAAAGGCAGATTGAGACCATACAATTTCCTTGTTATTTGTCTTTAACAAAACACTAGTCTTTAAAGTAGTTAAAACTGACCTGCTTGGAAAGCTGGGTGCGCAGCCATGTGGAGGGGTTTGATTCTGGACAGTGAGTACAGCAAAGCTAGCTGCCAGCTTGTGTTCACACACATCTCCGAATTGTCTGTGAGGTCTCAAAACTAATGATCAATATGTTGTCTGTGGTGGTAAACAGACATTTTTAAAAGATTCCTGCTTCATAGTCCACAGAAGAATTTGATTTCCATGCCTATTAAATAATGATAGATTTTATGACAGCAAATGTAAGATCTATCATGTGACTGGGATTAACTTTTGCTGATAATCCAATATCTGACCCTGTAGCAAAGTAGCTAGTGCTTTGCATCTCTGGTGCAGCATCCATCCCCCTTTTGCAGCCTGAGCTTAGGGCATTCTCCCCGGCTGGATCTTCCCTTTCCCCAGGACCTTACCAGGCTGCTGCCAACTTGTCCTGGGCAAGGGAGAACAAGTGAGCACAAAAATACACCACCAGCCCCTGCATTTCTTAATAACTGGAGGATGAGGGTGGGAGGGAAGCTACCCAGATTTGCAGGATCATTCCGGAACATGATTTCCTGTTCTTGTGTCTAGGGATTGATGTCAAGTCCCTGTTCACTCTCAGGTAATGACAACCCAGTTATTCCCATACTTTCTTGACACACCTAGCACGATATGAGCCTTCACCTTATCGTGGCACACTCTGTGCTCAGGCAGGGCGCTGTCACGTGGGGCTGTGAGCCCTGGCTGTGAGGTGGCACAGGGTGCCAGCCTGAGGGGGGTACCAAAATGCCAGCACACCCTTCCTTAAAGAAGAACTTCACTTTTTGCTAGCAGATGAGAGACAGAGCCAGAATAAGTAACCATAAGCTTCTCATTAACAAATTAACAGAGCTCAAAAACAGAAAGGCAGCTTCCCAAGGCCTGACCCATTGGGTGAGTGGCACAGCTGCCACACAAATGCTTTAAAACTGCCAGACAAGCCCAGCTGAGCTGTTTGAAGCCTCACAGACCTTGCACCACTGAGTGACATTTTCTTTTGCTCCTCCAGCCTCCAAGGTGAACACCTTGTAAAATTTTTCCAGCCAAGGGTGCCAAACAGCTGCTCAAGCCCTTCAGAAAAAACAAGGCTCTGCAATCATTAACAAGTACTTGTGACATGCTGCCTCATTGAAAGAGAAAACTACTCCCCTTCAGCAGCAAACGGTAAGTGTATCAAACAAGAAAACTTATCAGATGTTGATGACATGAGGGGTATATAATCTGTCCTCAGAATTAAGGCCGTGGGGGTTCTCTTAGTAGGTACTATCCTACTGGAATGATAAACATGAGCTTGCATGAGGCGGAGGAGCCAGTTCCTGTTGAAAGTAGAAACTCATTCTTCGTCGCCCTAATCCCAAGTCAGGAGTCTCTCCCTCTCTGAATATATGTGAAATCTGCTCCAGGACAAACAGCCCTGGTGTTGGGTGGTGTGACCAGAGACCCTCTCAGAGCTGGAGCACAGCGTTAGCATCCTCCTAGCCAGAGCAATGCTGTGTCTCTGCATCCACTTAGCTTCTTAGCATGCCCAAATCGAGAAGGCCATCAGGGAGGCTCTCAGAAATGAGTCAAACACTACAAGATCCCCCCCTTTTGCACTCACTCAGCTCCCCTGAGAGAGGAAGGAGCAGGGAATGGGATGCTCAGATTGCCCCAGCCACTTCTGGGGCAAACATTTACTTTAGATTAAGTGGCATGTAAAGAAGAGTGGAGCCTTCTCTGGCTGGCTGAGGGTTGATAGTTAAATATTTATAATGTCCAAATTAGCATAGTGAAAGCTCAATTCATCAATTTGTTCTGGTCTGTTTGTAAGAAGGGGAAGGGGTATCAGTCACCCCGCAGGAGATGCAGCCGTAGGTGGGCAGGGCACGCATTCTGCCTCCATCAGGGCTCCACAGTGTGGCTCCCTGCTGGCACCGAGACCTGTTGCCCTGGCTTAGCCCTTTGGTGGGGTCGGGGAAGAGGCTGGCCACGGGGCAGGGCTGTGGGGATCCCTCCTCTTCTCCAAACCCAGTGCCAGGGGAGCAGCCCCAGGCCGCCAGGGGGGCTGCAGGGAGCAGCACGGCCAGGCAACACCAGCCTGGGGCTGCCCACACGGGGGGCCGAGGAGGGTGCGGGATGCCCTGGAAGGGTTAAGGCTTTTCAGGCCAAAATCCCCCAACAGAAGGCAGGGTCAGCTTCGGAGCTGAAATCTAAGTGCTAATGACGGATGCCCTTCACCCCTCCACTGCCTGCAAAGGAGAGTGCCCTGGATGAGCTGGGGCCAGAGAGCATTTAACATTTGAACTTTTTCTCGTCTGCGAGGCAGCAGGCCGTTGTGCACAGGGTCGCTGACCCCCAGCCCCGCTCCCCACAGCCCCTCAGCTGCCTCCCAGCCCTAATTGAATGACAGATGGTCAGCGGCAGGGAGAGGGCAGGAGCAGGGCCCCACGTCCCTGGCGGTCCTGCCCACACACCCCCCGCGCCGGCTGCCCCCGAGGCTGCGTGGCACCACTGCCCAGCCCAGCACATCGATGGGGACGGGGCAGCGGGCAGGGCTGGGCATGGGGTGCTGCACTGGGGAGCCCTGGGGGGCCAGCCCAGCCCCAGCACCTCACCCATTCTTCCCATCCGTCTGCCATGCAACAGAACATCACTACATCCATGATACCAGACTGGGACGGAGTGGCCAAGGCCTCCCGCTGCTCCTGGCAGTGCCAGAGCCGGGGAAGGCGAGGAGCTGGGCTGAGCCACTGGGATGTGCGGCAGCCGCAGGGAGCCCAGGTACTGCGGCCAGCCCCTTCCCCTGCCTGCTCTCTCCCCCTGCCATGCCTCAAGCCGGGGGTGCTGGACATGTCCTGCCCTGGTGGAGGATGCCACAGGTGACAGCAGGGGCCTTACTGCAACCGCACAGGGGCCTGTGGAAGTGGCCCTTGGTGGGGCCAGAGCCTGCCCCTGCCTCCTGCCCGCCGCCCTGCCAACTGCCTTCCAGGCAGAACCAGGCAGGCCTGGGTGGCCCTGCGGGGGCAGGGGCTGTGCCCCCCGGCTGCCAAGCGCAGCCCTCACTGCAGCCCGCTGTCCCTTTAACAGGGAGCCGTGATTCCCACAATTACTGGGATTACAAGGAAAGGGTTATCGATTTGCAGCCTGCACTGTGTGATCAGCGCCCGGGAGGCCCCCCCGGCCCACCTCTCCTACTGTAAGCACGAAACCATTTATAAATGTTTTATTTCACTGATCGCCTCACCCTGGCTGCATAATAATAACCCCAGCAGCGCAGAGATATATTCTCTCCACTCCCCCTTTCCCCGCGCCCGCAGCCTGCAAAAGGCACCAACGTGATATGCAGCAGCCCCTGATTTGTGTGTATGTTTTAATTACCGCCGGAGAAACCTGTACACAAGCATAAAAAAGGGTGAGGGAAAGGGAGAGCAGGCCCAGACGGCGCAGGCAATGGCAGCCTAATGCACCGCTGGCTGACAGCGACTTCCGCTCAGGCACCTTCTCCAGATCGAACCCTTCGATTGTAACTGAACCAATTTGCATACTGATTCCTCTCATAGCCTCCCGATCCATAACCAGCCAGGCAGCTATTCAAATGCAAGTAGCATCCCTAAATGCAAGGCTAGACTGACCAAAATGCGCTGTCCAACAAGCAGAAGGAGAAGGAAAAAAAAAAAAAAAAAAGCCCTTGATTATTATTTCTATTTTTTGTTCCTTTTAACCTTTAAAAGGTTTAGCTGGAAGCTGTTTGTTTATGACTGGGGATGTAAGGGAGAGAATTGATCCTGGACTGGACTTAAAGATGGAGCAAAATGGGGCGCTGGAGAGATTTTTCGTTGTGGGGTTTTTGGTGTGGTGTTTTTTTGGTTTTTTGGGGTTTTTTTACTTCCTATTTTTATTTTTACCTAAGCCACAAACTGAGGCTCTCGGGCGGGGAAAGAGGGTCTGTCCTCTCTCCCACTCCCCACCTCCACCAAAAGCTGCTCAGCTCCTGCAGACCCGGGGAAGACACAAAGTGCTGGCAATGCTTCTGCCTCTGGTGCGTGTTGGGCTGATGAAGAACGTGTAATTCTGGCTGTAAATTCTTGCGTTTAAGTTGGTCCAATAAAAGATCTCTCCTACACCTTGTGAGGGTTTGGTGCTTTATTTTTTAACGGGACTGGCGTGGCAGCCACGGCAGTTGCTTTTTTTTTTCTTCTTCTTTTTCTTCTTTTTCTTCTTCTCGTTCTCATTTGAAATTATGCAGATAGATTTTTTTTTTTTTTTTATGATTTTTCTCCTCCTAGGGGGCAAACCTAGGAGGTGAGCCCGCAGCGGATGCCCGTCCCGGCGGCGTGCGGCGGACGGCGCGGTAAGCGTGCCCAGCGGGGCACGGAGCGGGCGGAGGGCCGCGGGCGGGGCGGGGCGGGGCGCAGCGGCCGCGGGCGCGCAGCGGGCGCGCAGCGGGCGGGCCGGCGGCGAGCGGGGGCCGCAGCCTGCCCCGCGCCCGCGGAGCGGGGTTCGGGCGAGCGGGGGAGGGAGCCTTGTCCGGCGCCTCCGCGCCCGCGGAGCCGCTGCCGCTCCCCGGCGTGGGGCCGCGGCTGGGACCGGCTTGTTCGCCGCCCGCCGCCGGGCCCCTTCCCACCGTCCGCGCCCGCTCCGCCGCCGCGCAGTCCGGCGTAGGCAGCGGCCGCAGCCCGCCGGCGCGTCCGAGGCGAGAGCGGTCCCGGAGCTCCGGCAGCCTCCATGTTTGGGGCTGCTCCTTGCTAAATTCAGCGTGAATGGCCCCTAAATCGATCCCGATAATTTCCTGCTAACCAGGGCCCCGCTTGTGCTTTAGTCGGGATGGAGAGCGGTACCACGGCTCTCGCGGATCGGGGGAATCGATTGCGGGCTGGTTTCTCCGCAGGTTCGTGAGCTGTAGAGACCGGTCGCACGGATGCCTGAGCGTGTGTCCGCCGTGTCGCTGTACACAGGAAAAAATGATGGGGAGACGGAGATACTTTATTATTTAGCGACAGCTAAGGGAAAGCTTTTAGATGCCGTGGAGCGGGCTGGCTCCGCGTCTCTCTAAAATTCCCATTTGCCTCGGGCTACGACCTGTTATTTGACCTTTAGACACCCCCGAAGATGGCAGTTTTCCTTTCAAAATAGTAACAGAGCGGAGCGGTGGCTGCGCCGAGCGGAGCCGGCCGCGGGGCGCGCAGACCTCCGGGGTATGGGGCGGGAGCAGGGGGGAGCCCGGGGGGACACGCGTTCATTCCGGTTTCATTTGAAGACATTTGATGGTTGTAGATCTTTCTCTGGTTTGTTGCATCACCACAGCTCACCCCTTAAAACAGTAATTCAAGATGTAAGTAAAAGTGTTTTCATTTTTATTGATCCCGCTAACATCTTTCATTACCCAACACGTAACCACAACAAATGATTGCTCATTTGATACGGAGAATTTTATCGACGCTCTCCCCGGTCGGGGCGCGAATCCTAAATCCCGGCGGCGCGAGAAGCGGAGAGGCGCGGTGCTGCGCGGCCGCGGAGCTGGGCAGCTGGGCGCTGCCTGAGCCCCGCGGGCCCCGGCTCCGTGCCCGCCGGCCCGGTCGCTCCCGGGGCCGCTGCCGGGGTGCCCGTCGCTGGGGCCGGGCGGGGAGGGCAGCGTGCCCCCGCCTGCGCCGGGCCCGACGGCGCGCACGGGGCCGCCCCGGTGCAGCGGCGTGCAAGGGCTGCCCGCCGGGGGGGGGGGTGCCCGGCCGCCCCCGCCGGTCGATTTCGTTCCCCCGCAACCAAACCAACAAGTAGCGGGGCGGGGGACCGGCCCCGCCGCCTTGGCAGCGCTGGGCGGCCAGCCCGTCCTCTCGACGTCCCTTTGGCTTTCCCCCTTTTTTCCCCAGAACGCCAAATAAATAATTAAAAAAAAAAGGGGAGGGGGGGGTGCATTTTGCTTCAAAAAATGCAAAGAGAATTCAACAGACCTGTGCGGTTAATAGGGGACAGCAGGCTATTCGAAAGGGCGGGTGCTGTTTCATTTACACGGTGCCTTTCAGCTACCGGCGTGAAAGGTTTTACGGCCATCAAATAAATGCTACTATTTTAACTCTCTTTGAGAATATTATTTTTGTCCTTAATACTAGAATGGAAGGCAAGTTTATGAGGGAGAGGCTCGAATAATTGGTTTCGATGCAAGAGACCTACAGTGAAATTAAACTAGGTGGCTCCTTTATTAAATGATTTTCGGTCTTCTCTGGTTTTATGAAAATAAAAGGCAGCACTTTGTCATTTTTAACAATGTAAGTAGCCAATAAATCTAATTTTCACATTGATTTCTGTAGGAATTAAGTGATATCTACACTATCTGCTGTGAATTGTTTTTGGAAACAAGTGCGAGTTTCTCCTGGCGGAAGCTGTTTCTAAAAATAATAATTTGAAAATTTAAAAAAAAAAGAAAACCAACCCTGCTTAAAGACAGCAGCTTTTCAAAGCATTGAAAAAATGTTACCTATGAGCTTGACTGTGCATATCTGAGACGGTATCTAGACAAAGCGTTTTATAAAATGTGTGAAGACAGGCACTGGAGAGCATTGTGCGGGAAAATGTCTAATAGGAATTAATTAGAGCGGGGAACAGCTTATGGAGCCCTGGGTCTGGCACCCGGGTAAGGGGAGCAAAAAAGGAGAAAATGAAAAGGAGTGGGGGAGGAGGAAAACAAAAAGAAAAAAAGAGAAAAAAAAAAAAAAAGATGAGCGACTATATTCGCTCATACATGTAACTAATAAAGACCTCAGCTCAGAAACCCAGGGCGCTGCGAGCAGCCCTGCCTGATTAAAATGTGTCCCTGCCTTAATTGATAACTCAGGGCCACGTGCTGCCTGCGCGGGCAGGTGCCCTTCCCGGGGGCTGGCGGAGCGTCACCTCGGAGCCACCAGCGGGGCTTTTAATAGCACCTTTCCCTAAATAATAAACCAGATTAATAGTGTTCGCTGGAGTGCTATTGATCCCTATTGTGTTACCGTGTGTGTATTTGAATACCCGCGGCTGGCGCAGGGCAGGAGGCTCCGTTTGGTTTCGGGGTACCGCGGGGGAGCGGGAGGGACCCCGCCGCCCCGGGGCCGGCCCGCTGCGGGCGGCACAGCCGGGGCCGCGGGAAGGGCCCCGGGCCCCGACGGCAGGTGCTGCCCCACGAGCGGCAGGGCCCGGGCCAGCCTCGCGTGCCCGCAGTGCCCGTGGGCAGCAGCTCCAGGCCTGGGACGCGCCCCCCCCCCCCCCCCCCCCCTTCCTCCCGTTCCCCTTAGCTCTGCCCCGGCCGAGCAGGGCCGCCCGTGCCGCGGGGGCAGGCTCCGCGGGCCGCCGGCCGGGCCGGGCTGGCCGTGGGTGTCCCCGGGGAGCGGGTCCTTCCCACCCCGCGGGGTGTTCTCCCGCAGGCTTCCCAGGGCACCCTCGCGGGAGCTGAGGCACGGGGCGCACACCGCCGCGGCCGCCACCGCGTGGGTCACGCGTGAATCCCTCCCCCCACCCCGGGGCCGCCCCGGCGATGGGCTGCGCCAGGCCGGTCCCAGCCTGCCTCCGAGGCGGCGGCAGCGGAGGGTTCAAACGCTTCAAACTATCAGAAGTCATTTATCCGGTTTCATAAATAATGTCCTTATTATCTGCAGCCTCCTTAATTCATGCTCCTGTCCGCTTGATTGCGGGGTTTCAGCAGATAAAAAGTTTATAAGTTGGTCGGGTTCTTGTTTTCCTTTTTCCATCATTAACATCATTAATATAAGCTATCAATAACCCTGTCGTTTGGAGCATAGCTTCACAGTATTGATCTGCGCAGCTATTCATCTCTGCCATAGAAGACACGGAATAATTTTCGCATTACAGTAGCTTGGATTTGCTTTTAATTCATATTTAAAGCTGCAACTGGCTCTGCGGAGCTCTCTGCGAAAGACTAGAGGCGCCTAATTAATAATAAGTTAGAAACGAAGGAAGGCACCAGCGGATAAATAATTAATACAGACATCTCTGTCTCTTTGAATATTGCTACTTTAAAAATTTAGACTTACCAGGGCCATACTGTAAGTCTGCAAGTTATATTGAGGAGATGATTTAAGAAAGCTATTTTTTTCCTGAAATACAATGCTAAATTATTTACGGTGTTTTTGCAATCTTCCATAAGTTCCTTCATTAACAAGCGCTGCGGTTTGCTCCGGGGGGTGAGGGAGAGCGCGGCTGCCGGGAGGGAGCGCGGCGGCTCGGCCGGGGCAGCGCCCTGCAGCCCGCGGGGCTCCCGGTGCCCCGCTCCCCGCTCCATCTCCCCCGGCCCGGGCAGGCATCCGCCCCGGGGGGGCTCCAGGGGAGCCGAGGGGGACCCCCGCGCCCTGGGGCGGGCGGCGGGAGCTGCCTGGCAGGCGGGGAGGGAGCGCGGCCGCCGCGCTGCCGCCGCCCGGGCGCCCCTCGGGCAGAAGCCCGGGTGCGGGGGGCAGCCGGGACCCCCCCGGTAGCCGGGCACCCGCAGCGAGCCCCTGCGGCGCCCCAGCTTCCCCTGAAGGCGGCCCTCCCCCCCTGCCCCGGCCGGAGCAGCCCTCTTTTCTCTGCCTGCCCCCGACAGATGTGTATGTTTTTGTCACCAAGCAAGTTTCCAAGAAGCTCGACAGGGGAAAGTCTGGAAAAGTTAATCCCCCCCGGCAGCTGTTGGCTTTGGGAGCCTTCGAGCGTCACCTTTGACACGCTCCCCCGTGCGAGGGGACCCGGGTGCCGCAAGCTGTCACCGCGCAGGAGGCGCGGGAGAGCCGCGCACGGACGGGAAGGCGCGGACGGCGGCAGCGCGCACGCACGCCATTTTTAAAAAGTAGTTAAAATTTTGGAAGAAAAGAGAGGGAAAATAATAACAATAAATAATAAAAAAAATGCACCAAACCAAAACCAACTCTGCCCGGTGCGCTCCGGCACGGTGTGGTCGCTGCCCCGGGCCGGGCCGCCCCGTCCGGGCGAGTCCCGCTGCCCGTGCGGTGTTTGCTGGCGTCAGGCGGGAGATTACGGCCGTTTCATGGTGTCATTATCTCGGATTTAAAAAGCACACACACGCAACGCAATTCAAACAAGCAAAGTTGCGTTTTAAGTCCGCTCCGAGTATCTGCTGATCAAATAAAGACTTAAGGGCGGTAACGATTATTCTGTTAAATATATGGTACTTGACTGCACAAGCAGTAATTGATTAGCGCACCGAAATGATCTCCCCGGCGCTCCCCCCTCCGCCGGCGGGGCGGGAGGCTCCGCGGGGGGACCGTGCCGGGGTCCGCGCCGAGGGGAGCCCACGGCCGGGCACCCCCCGACGGCCGGCAGCAGGGGCGGTGTGCGGCCTCCCGGGCCCGGGCCCCTGCGAGCCCGTCGGGGGGTCCCGGGGCATCCTGCGGCCGAGCCGGGCCCGGGCGCCGTCGGGGAACCGCGGCCCCGTCGATCCTGCGCTGTCCTCCGCACTGGCGGCTTTTGCTCACCAGGGCCGCTTCGTCGTGGGGATGCCCCCGGAAAGTAACGGGGAAAAAATTAAAAAAAAAAAGCTGCGCGTAGGACTGGGGGGAGGTGGGTGCGAAGCTACGGCCGCTCTTTTCTAAGGTTCGAGATTGAACCCCGACAGAGGCCGGCATGTCACAGGACTCTCCAAATTGTGCAGGGTTGGCTTTACCCTCCTTTCTTGAAGAAAAATTTGATGCTGTAATTTCCTACAAACTCGGGGGAATAACTTGTATTCGCTATGATGTTTGCTTTGGTAACCAATCGCTAAACGCGTGGAGATAAAATATTTTTAATTACACTGTAAATTGTATACAGATACTGATAATGAAGAAGATGACAACGTTTCGATTAGATCCGTGGCATCACTGGCGTTGGCCTGGGAAACAATCACAGCCGATAATTTTGTTTTATTTTATCCTAAACATTTCCTGAGATCATTGATGAGGTTTCGGGTCTCTTCTTTCTTCATTCGCAGATGCACCTTTCCCCAGCTGTCCCTCGCTGTAAGAAATGGAGACACTGCTAACATTAACGTAACAAAAATTCAGAGAGATGTGGAAGCGTTTAGGGGTGGAGGAGTGACCGGGGAGGTAGGAACTGTGCGGGATCTGTACGCATTTTTTAGCGCAAAATAAAATACTGAGGAGCTTCGTGCACCCAGGGAAAATGAACGGAGGAGAGCAACGGATGTCTTTTGGAGACGCGGTTCTACGGCTCTGAAATCTTACAAATACGTACGTGCGTGTGTGTGTGTGTATTAATTGCAGAAAACAGATAAACCCGCCGTGGAAATTCTGATTTTATAGGGAAAAAAAGCTCACGATGCTCGCTTCTAGGGCCGTCCACCCAACAACATGTTTAGTACATAGCTGTGATTTTAGAAGTTTCCTGCCAGTTTGCCCGACGTCTGGGGCTGTTTCTGGCTGACCGACCGCACACACACCCGCACAGGCTGTGCACACGCAGCCACGCACACGTACATGGCCGGTCCCGGACAGCGGCCCCCACGCCGGTCTCCCAGGGCACGGTCCTCCGTGAGCACCCCACGGGGGACCGCGACGTACGGCCATGCCTGGGCGAGAGGCGGGCAGCGGGTGGTCGCCCGCTCACCTGCGGGGCTCACTGCGGGCGGCTGCGGGGCGGGGGTGCAGGACGACGGGCAAGACCCCACCACTCGCATCCCGTGGGGAGGACACGCGTGTCCCCGCCGACGGCCAGGGCAGGAGTGGAGTGAGGCCAGGCTCCGACGGCGGGGCTCCCCGCCCAAGCCCCTCCGCGCCCCCTGTTTCAGGCGCTACCGCGGGACTTCGAGCTCCAGGAGCGGAGCCTCGCGGAGCCGATGAAGCAGCGAGGCCCCCGGGGCTCCCGGGCGGTGCGCTAGCCCTCGCACGGGGGGAACCTCCGCAGGCCTTGGCCGTGAAGTGTGGGCAACAGCTCCCCGAGAAATAACCCCGGGGTTTAATTTCAGCTGGATCCCAGGCTGACTCCCCCCCCAGGACCCGTTACAGCCGCTGCTCCTGCAGCCCGCATTCCCCGTGGGGCTGGTGGCCCGCTGGCAGCGGGCTCCGGGCTCCCAGCAGGGAAGGCCCCTCAGAGCTTTAGGCGAAGCGAAGGAAGGGTGACGGATCCCCGTTACCGGCTCGGCACGGGTCGCGCCGGGGAGCCGCGCAGGGGAACGGTGTGCTCTCGCTCCGCGTCCCACCGGCGGCGGCTCGGCCGGGGCAGGTGCTCCAGCCCTGTCTCCCTCTCCATGCCAAAGACGCCCGGCCTCCGGGGCGAGCCCCGCCGCGGCAGGGACCTGCTTGCTGTCCCCGGGCCTCGCCGGGGCGAGGGGCCCCGACGGCGGAGCGGGGGGAAGCGGCGGCGGCCGGGGTGGCCTTTGTGCGCTGCCCGCCCGGTGCTCCCGGCGGCGGCCCCGCCGCTCTCCCGCGGCGAGCCCCGTCCCTCCCGCCGCTCGGCTCCGCGCACACGCTGCACTCTGCCCGGCGTGGTTCGTTATTGTTAATGGGCGAACAATAGGCACATCTGCCCTTTCTTCCAGCATAAAGGCACCTTAGCTAACGAGGGGGGCTGGCGGGTGGGCTTGCTTTTTCTTTCTCCTCCTCTTTCTTTTGAGGGGAAAAAAATAAAAGAAAACCAGAGGCACGTCCGGCTGCTGGGCTCTTCGGGGCATATGCTCGCCTTGCACCGCCGGGCACTGGCCCCGGGCCGCTCGGCGTCCCCGGCGGGGGCTGGAGGGGGGGGTCCCTCCCCATCGCTTTGCCTGGTTGGACCCAGCGGGATCTCGGGCGGCGACGGGGGGGGTGAGGGTGGAACGACACACACGACGACGGGACGACAGCTTGAGGGGGTGGGGGGGACGAGAGCTGAGGCGCAGGGGGTACCCCGGCTGGACCCGGGACGCAGCGCCGCTGGGCTCCCGGCTCCCGTGCCCAGGCCAGGTAACGGGAAGTTTCCCTGCAGGGGAGCGCAGAGGAGCGATCCCCGGGCCGGTGGGCGTGCGGGACACGGCGCGGGGTGCGGGGCACACGGCGGGCACGGCCCGCGGGCGCCCCCGGGCAGGGCGGTCTCAGCCCCGGAAGCTCACGGTGAGGTGAGGGTGAGGAGGCTCCGCGCTCACGGAAAACGTGGAGTCACCGAAGGGGCGGGGCGGGCGGCCCCAATACCCTTGAGCCGCCCGGTGGAGGCGGGGTGTGAGCCCGGCCCTTTGTGCCCGGCGGCAGCGTGTGTGGGTGAGGTGGGCGCTAGGGCCCGTGGGCACTCGGTGCGGGGGGTGGGGGTGGGCGCTAGGGCCCGGGGCGGCGGCGCGGGGCAGCGCAGCACCACCAACTCTGGGCGCTGCCGCGCGGGGCTCACCTCCTTAATAGGGGCGGTGACGTCACGGGGGGCGGGGGCGGGCGGTGCGGGGGCGGTGCGGGGGCGCCGCGCGCATGCGCCGGGCCGGCGGCCGCGCCGCTGCAGCAGCGGAGCGGTGTCCAAACGGCGGAGCGCAGTGAGAGCCATGGCTAGAGATGGCGAGGGACGCGGCCAGACACCCGCCGCGGCTGCGGAGCCTGGCCTGAGGGAGCGGGGGCCCTAAACCCACCGACGGCGTCATCCAACAACAGGAAAAAAACCCAAATAAATAAATTACAAAAAAAAAAGGGAAAAAAAATAAAAGGAACAGCCACCAGCCCGGCAGCAGCAGCACCGCCACCAGCCCACAGCGCCCGCCCGCCGCTGCCGGCCCGCGGGAAGAACCGGCCCGCGGCCGCCGCGAAGAGCTCCGGGACGCCCCGCCGCCCACCAGATAGATGTGCGGTCCAGCCGCCCGCACGGCCGACGATGAACGCGCAGCTGGCGATGGAGAACATCGGCGATCTGCACGGGGTGAGCCATGAGCCGGTGCCCGCCGCCGCTGACCTGATGAGCGGCAGCCCCCACCACCGGAGCGCGGTGGCCCACCGCGGCAGCCACCTGCCGGCCCACCCGCGCTCCATGGGCATGGCGTCCATCCTCGACGGCGGCGACTACCACCACCACCACCGGCCGCCCGACCACGCGCTGACGGGCCCCCTGCACCCCACCATGACCATGGCCTGCGAGACACCCCCCGGCATGAGCATGAGCAGCACCTACACCACGTTAACCCCTCTGCAGCCTCTACCTCCCATCTCGACGGTCTCGGACAAGTTCCCTCACCACCACCACCACCATCACCACCACCACCACCCCCACCAGCGGATACCGGGCAACGTGAGCGGCAGCTTCACGCTCATGCGGGACGAGAGGGGTCTGGCGTCTATGAACAATCTCTACACCCCCTACCATAAGGATGTTACCGGCATGGGGCAAAGCCTCTCTCCGTTGTCTGGATCGGGCCTGGGGAGCATCCACAACTCCCAGCAAGGGCTGCCCCACTACGCTCACCCCAGTGCCACCATGCCCGCCGAGAAAATGCTCACCCCAAACGGATTTGAAGCCCACCACCCTGCCATGTTAGCCAGGCATGGCGACCAACACCTCACCCCCACCTCCGCTGGCATGGTGCCTATCAACGGGATCCCACACCACCCCCATGCCCACTTGAACGCCCAGAGCCACGGGCAGATCCTGGGCTCTGCCAGGGAGCAAAACCCTTCTGTAACTGGTTCGCAGGTCAACAGTGGAAGTAATTCAGGGCAAATGGAAGAAATCAATACCAAAGAAGTAGCTCAGAGGATCACCACCGAGCTCAAGCGGTACAGCATCCCCCAGGCTATCTTCGCCCAGAGGGTGCTGTGCCGCTCCCAAGGGACCCTCTCAGACCTGCTGAGGAACCCCAAGCCTTGGAGCAAGCTCAAATCCGGCCGGGAGACCTTCCGCAGGATGTGGAAGTGGCTCCAGGAGCCGGAGTTTCAGCGGATGTCTGCTCTGCGGCTGGCAGGTGAGCCCGCTGCGGAGCGGTCGGGGCACGCCGGGGCCCCGGGCCTGGGCAGGCCGCCCCGCTCCCCGCCTGCCCCCGCCGAGCAGCCCCGGTCCCCCCCTCCGCCGCTCCGTTTCTCCTCTCTGCCCGCTCCCCCTCCAGGCTCCGCGCCCCTGGCCCCGGCCGGCTCCTCCGCGCCGCGCTCCCGGCTTCCAGACAAAGCCGAGCCGGGGCTCGGGCTGCGCACTGCGGCGGCCCGGCTCTCCCCGTGCGCCCGGGCGGGGCGCGCCCGCCAACCTCGCCCGTCTACGGCGGGTCGGCGCCCGGCGTGCCCGGTAACGGGGCGCCGCCGACACCCGCGCCGGCCGGCGGCAGCGCTTTCACCGGCGGCCGTCTGAGCGGCCAGGCCCGGTACGGCCCGCGGAGGGATGCGGCGGAGCCGCGGCAGCGCTCCGCCGAGGGGACTCGGTGCGCCTGCTTTGTGCGGGGGGCGGCGGCCCCGGGGCGGCGGCGGGCTCCGGTCGCAGTCTCCGGCGGGGCTGCGGGCCGGCGTCGCTCCGTGTCCCTTGCTCGGGCCGGGGTCGAATGCTGGGGCGGGGGTTCCCCACACACGGTGCGGGCCCGGCGTGCGACTGGTGGCTGAGAAGCGCTGTTGGCTGAAACAGTTAGGTTAGGGTTTATTTATTTTTTTTTTTTTACTGGTTGTAATAATCATTAGGCCGTGGAGTTAGAATTTCGTGTGGATGCCTCTGCATGAGACAGGCAGCCTGTGTCGCGGCTCCGCGCTGCTCCAGCGCCTCAGCACCCCTCAGTGTTCACCGGCTCGGTGTGCTCCCAGCGCGGCTCCCGCATTGTCTGCGGGGGCCGCCGTCCCGCCTGGTGCCCGGCCGCCCCGAGCCCGCCAGCCTGCGCTGCCAGCGCAGAGCCCGGGTTTAATACGCCGCGAGTGAGGGTTTGTTAATTAAGTGATAGGTCTCCATTAATTTGTCCCTGGAGAACGCGAGACAGTCAATCCGAGTTGGAGCCGGGGTCACTGAGCCGTTTCACAGACAAAAAACCGGGAAGGGCCAAATCTTTCCGCTCGCAAACGCACAAATGGTTCTGCGCTTTCGACTACCACGACGGGGGGAAGCGGCAACGGCTTCCCGACCGTGCGGGGCTCCGGCGCCGCCGCCGCCCTGCTCCTCGCCTGTTCTCCGCCACCCTTCTCGCTTCTGGAGCCGATGCGGCGGTAGGAAGGGCCCGTCGCGGGGTCTCCCTCCCTCTCCGGCCGGCCCTGCGGTGCACGCCGCTGGGAGGACGTTGCGCTCTTGGCTTCCACTCCTGCGGAGTCCGTTTCAAAGGTCTGGGAGCTCAGAAAATGCCCTTTCCTCCTTCCCTTCCTCAACAACTACCCCGCCAGGAGAAAGCTCTCGTCTTGCTGGTGCTACCCGGGAGTGGAGGATGGAGTTTGTGTTTCCAATATCCCCGTAACGATTGCTAAGGAGAACTTGTTTCGATTTGGAGCGTATTTTTACGACAATTCGGTCGACCTGAATCTCCGCTCATTTGCATAGATCGATACTGGAAACAACCCCTCGCTTCGGAGTCTGTTGGCATTCCCTCAGTGGCGCTGCCGGCCGGGGAGCTCTGCCAGCCCCGGCTGCGGGGCCGGGCAGGAGGGAGGTGGCAGCTCCGCCGGGGGCCGGCCGGGCTCTGCCCAGCTGCCGGGCCCGGAGAGGCCTATTGTTCGCTTCTGCCCTCAAACCGCCCCTTCCTCCGGCCGCCGCAGCGCTGCCCTCGCATAACCGGCTCCCGGTAATCCCGTTAGGGAGACAAAGCCTCATTATTCCGCCTTCCCTTTCCGATGCAACCTGAAAGCCGGCACCTTACAGAAACTGGCTCCCCGGGGCAAAACGGGGCGCGCGGCCCGGGGAGGCAGTGGGCGACCGTGGGTGTCGGGGAGGGACGGCCGTGGCCCAGCGTTCCGCAGCCCCTGGAGCCGAGGCGGCGCCGGGTTCCGCGGGGCGCTCCCCGCTCTGCCGGGGGCTCGGAGGCCTCGGCCGGCGCTGCCCCGCCTGGGCGCCGGCGGCCCCGCAGCACGTGGTCATTTGCATAGCGCCGCGTCCCAGCCAATGGGGGCGGCCCGCGGCGCCCCCCGCCCCGCCCCGCCCCGCGCAGGCAGCGCCGCGCTGCGCGCCCCTCCGCGCTGCCCGGCCGGCGCTGCAGGCAATCTGCGGTAAATGCATCAAGTATCGATTTTATTTTGTGCAGGTTTTAAATGTGTGATGATCTCGCTAAGTGGTAAAAATCTGTCCCAATTGATATTGATGTATGAACATCAATTCAAAATATCATAAATTACTCCAGCCGACGCAAATTAAATTTCACATCCAAATTATAACTGGCTCCCGGGCGTTTAGAAAATTATCAGGTAGATAAATACCCGGAGCGGTGCCCTCGCCGCCTTCGCCTCCTCCCTTTCTGATGTCCAGGAGGCGGTGAGGGGGATGGAGCCTGCTTATTTTAGGCCTCGCGGTCTCGCCCAGCACTTTATCTCGAGTATTTGCCCCTTCCAACCGCCTCTGGGGGATTCCTACCTCCCAGATTACAGAAGCTCCGACAAATAGAGGAAAAATTGGTAGTTACATGGAAGCAGGATTGAGGTCTTGACACTTCCTGGGCTGTCTCTTGAAATGTAAGCAGAACTGCTAATTGCAAAGCTGACCTCTTCCAGCCTCCATCTTATTCATCCCACCTTCTTTCTCCTCTCTGTTCTCTTTTCCTTTGTCTGCCCCCCTCTCTCTCCCCCTCTGGCGCTGAATATTTATCTATTTGGCCGTTTCTCCGTTAGTTAGTCTTCCTTCCCTCCCCCTGCCTTCCTGACATTCGGAAGGGCAGCAAAGGGGTACCGAAACAAATAAATACAATGTAAAGAAAATGTACAGCCCTTTGCAGCCTGCTGGGACTGCAGGGGGAATTTATTTCGGGTTATATTCTTGGGGGGGGGGGACACGGGGACACACTGACAGGAGGGGATAAGGAAGGCGAAACCCCACTCGTTCAGGGAAAAATGACCTGCTTGGAAAAAAAGACCTGCTTGGAGCCGTGTGCGCCGGCCCGGCTGGAAGCGCCCGAGGGAGAAACGCGGCAGCGGAAGGTTCCGGGAAGGGGCTCGGGGTGTGCGGGCTGCCGAGGCCTCCCCGACCGCGCACCGCTGCCCCAGCCCGCCCCGGGGCGCGGGGGAGCCGCGATCGCCGGTGGGGCTCGGGGAGCGGGGGGCGGCCCGGCCTGTTCCTCCGCAGCTGCTCGGCGCCTGCCCGCGCCCCGCTGCTGTTTTCCATAGATGCATGTCTTTTTCTCCCCTCCTCTTTTTCTCGCTCCCTGCCTCCCAACGTGAATCCTGGATAAGCTGGAAGCTTGGGAAGCCGGCGAGGAATTCTCGCCAGGTTAACTGTAAAGAAATCGATGCAGCCATCGGAGCGCTTTCCGCGTTAAATGTGAAATGTAACGCGCGCCGCCCGCGCCCCGCCGGCCGCCCCAGCCCGCCGGGGGAAGGTCGCCGCCGCCCCCGGCCGCGGTTGCCTCATTAGGGCCTGTTTAATATTTACCCGGCGGGGACTCTGCGTAAAAGCATTTGCATCAGGGAGGCGGAGGGCATCGACCGGGGGCTTCACCGCCGCCATCCCGAGCACGGCGCGGGCCCGGGGGCAAGGGCCTGCCCCTCCCCGCCCCGCGGGCCGCCCGGGCCCGGCTCCGCGCACCGTGGGCTGCGGCAGCGGCCCCTCCGCAAGGTGCCCCGACCCGGTGAGGCGGGAGGGCGGCCCCCAGCCCGCCCCCGGCGCTGGGAGCCGCGCTTGTTTGCCGGCCGCGTCCTTGCGGCGGGATTGATTTACAGCCCCTCGCACACAGCCGCGTTTACCCTTCGTTAATGTTTGCCCGGGGGGGGGAGGCGGAGCGGGGCCGGGCGACGGCCAGCCGCCTTCCTCTGCGCCGGGCCGGCCCCGCGCCCCGCCCCGCGGAGCCCCGCCGGCGGAGCGCTGCTCGGCCCGTGCCTCTTCTCTGTTCCTTCGTTTGTTTGTTTGTTTGTTTGTTTGTTTGTTTGTTTGTTTGTTTTAATTACCCGCCGCGTGGTAGGGAGGCGCCGGGTGGCCGTGCCCCGCTCCCCCCCTCGCTGCCATGTGGATGAAGTAGCCTGAAAGCGGGGCCGCTCCCGACCGCGAGCACCGACCGGGTCGCCCCGAGGGCCTGCACGGCCGGGCTGTGGGCGCGATGCCGGCATGACCCGGACCGTCTGTCCGCCCCGACCGGCCAGGGCCACCGAGGCGGCCGCAGCCCTCGCCACGTGCCTCCCTCCGTTCCCAGGGGCTCTGCGCCATCTACTGACCGCCGGTGGGCGGGAGCCGGCCCCGCCGGCCGGAGCCTCCTGCCCGCACCGGGCAGCGGCGGCGGCTGCCCCGGGCCTGGAGGCGGCGGCTCCGGCGAGCGCTGCGGGCCGGGCTGCTCCTGGCGGGGTGCGCTGCGCCGCTGCCCTGCGCCGCTGCCCGCGCGTCTCCGCCCGCTGCACGGCGCTTCCTCGGGCCGAGCGCGGGCGGCGTGCCCGGCGTCAGCACCGCGGACAGCTCCCGCCGGAACGGCCCCGCTCCCGGCACGGCCCCACTCCCCGTGCGTCCCCACTCCCGGGCGAGCCCCGCTCCCGGTACAGCCTCACTGAAGGTACGGCCCCACTCCCGGGCGAGCCCCGCGGCGGGCCGGGACGAAGCCAGCCCTCCCGTTGCGGGGCCGAGGCGGCCCGGAGCGCAGCCGCAGGGCTTTGCCGAGCCGCCCCACGGCTGCCGGCTGCGACGGGCAGCTACGCCGCATCGATCACGGGTCGGGCTGCGCCGCTGCGGGGCGGGCCGGGCTCTGTCCCCCCCTGGCTGCGTGCTCGGGCCGCCCGCGGGGGCAGCAGCGGGAGCGGGAGCGGCTGAGCCGGGCAGCGCGCCCCGGGGCTGGATTCCTTCATGCGGGTGCGTGGCCGGAGGGGAAACGACCCCCCAGCACTGTAACCGTGCGTGACCCTGCCCCGGGGGGGAGGATGGTGCCCCGGGAGGGAGGGGAGCGGCGGGGTGCCGGGGCTGAGCCCGCCGCAGGTGCCGCCGGCGGGAGCCCGGGCGCTGCCACCCGCCCGTCAGGCAGCCGGGAAGGTCGGGACAAAATTAACTGGGAACGCACAGGCCGGGAGCGCATCGGTGGCTGTGCTTGCACGCACCGGCAAGGCTCCGCCGCTCGTGCTTGGCTCGGGCAGCCTTCCCCCGTCCCCGGTGCAGCAGAAGTATCCCCGTGACCCCCGCACAGGGGGCGGGTTCGTTTGGAGGGGGACCCGAGGTGACTCCTAAGCGCAGGAACCGCCGCTGAAGCGCTGGTGGTTTTAACCTGAAGGCTGCAGGCATCGAGGGGAGTTTTCCCCCAGGACCGAGCGGGGACTTAGCGTGGCATCCTGTCGTGTACTTCCACGATCAAATCGATAAATGTTGATTCGCATTTCAAACATAAATCTATCTGGATTAATCGTATACTGACAGGGAAGCGACCAGTGCTTACTGGCTTTCTTCGGAAACGCCGCTTGCTTGAGCCATTTTGCTTAAGAGGAAGTCAGTTTTATGATGCTGAAGGAGTAATTTATAGGAACAATTTATTAGCTCAACAGTAGTTTTGATTTTTTCCCCATTGCAGGGCGATAGGAAATCTCCGTGGTAACATTTTACGTACAGCCCAAATGGCAATTAAAACGCAATGGATTGCTGTTCCGCAGGTGTGCCAGAGCTGCTGCGGATGGTGTAACCTCGGCGCTGGTGTGTGCAAGCCCTTTCTGGCGGACCATTAGCAATGCTGCTGCTTCAATTAGCTGCAAGTACTAAATCGGATGACACGGGGGCGTCTTCCTCAGCGACCTCCGCGCAGAAGCCGCTGCAGTCAACCCGCTCTGAGGTTGGGGGTGTTAAGGCGCAGCGATGCTGGCTGCATTGCTGCCTGCCTTGCTCTAGGTGCGTCGGTCAGAGGTGCGGGCGGGATTCCCGCGGGTGCGCAGCGCTCCCCGCGCAGGAGCGGGCTGCTGCGCCGCTGCCGTAACGCCCCCAGCACGGAGGGACTTCTTGATGTCATCGGCGCCGCGTTCATCGTCACTTGAGACACGGCTTGCTGTTCCGATTATGGTGTCGGAATTGGCTGCGGGCTCAGGAACCGGAGCGGGGAAAGCGGGAACGGGCAGGTAGGGCCTTGGGAAAGGAGCTGGCCGGGTCCCTGAGCCCGGCTGGCACCCTTAGCGCCCCGGGGAGGGTTTTGGATGCGTCGCGTCACTTCACCGCTCAGAGGCTCCATCCTCGGCGGCTGCAGCGGAGCCCTGGGCTGGGGCAGCAGAACGGGGCGCAACACCCGGGGCTCATCCGAGCGCGTCGGAACCCGCCCCGGGGGCTTCACCCCCGCCGCGCCGCTCAGCGAGGCTCTGCCGCAGCCCCGTGCGGACCCCGTGCAGCTCCGCAGCAGCCTGTGCGCTGCGCACCCGCGCAGGAGCGCGCGGGGCGGAGCGGCCGGTGCTCCCGGGGCAGCGCGGAGCGGTGCGGTGCGGTGCGGAGCGGAGCGGACAGCGCTGCCCAGCCGGGCAGTGCGGAGCGGGCGGTGTTTCTTGGCGGAGCGGTGCGAGGCGGCCGGTGCTCCCCGGCTGGGCCGTGCGGCGCGGTGCGGTGCGGCGCTGTGGGGTGCGGTGCGGTGCAGTGCGACGCTGTGCGGTGCGGTGCTGTGGGGTGCAGTGCAGTGCGGCGCTGTGCAGTGCAGTGCGGCGCTGTGGGGTGCGGTGCGGCGCGGTGCTGTGGGATGCGGTGCGGCGCTGTGTGGTGCGGTGCGGTGCAGTGCGGCGCTGTGTGGTGCGGTGCAGTGTGGCGCTGTGCGGTGCGGTGCGCGCCCCCCGCTGTGCAGCGGCGAGCAGCGGGCGCCACCCAGGGGCCGGGGGCTGCCTGTGCCGCTGAGGCGGGGGGGGGGATGGGGCCGAGAAGAACTAACACGATTAAAATATTGATGTAGTCTCAAGAATCGTTCATTAAGGCAATTTAATCTTTGCTATTAAATGTCCTTTCAATTCATTTGGGGTAATTAAGATGCAGTTTAAGTGATTAAATTCTAATTACTTATGCTAGACAAAGAAATATTTGTCACAGTAATATGGTTAACTAAAGACCCAGCTAAAGAAATTTAACATCTACTTGAAATGATATCGCAGGAAAATCGGGTGCTTTCCCTGGACTGATCCACTTAGTGCCATATTCTGTAGTGGTGATGTCAGCTCACTCAAGTGGTCACAAATCCATCAACACCACAAGTTTGTGTAAACCCCAAAGTGTTGAGTCAGTGCTCCGCAGTCACATTCACTTAATTATTCCAGGGGCAGCAAATGAAGGTCGTTCATTTTAATACATTGTGCAGGAGCGAGATGTTTACCATTCAGTCTCAGCTGGGATCCGTGTGCTGCCAGGCTGCTGTCGGCCTGTGAGCCTCCCATACAGGGACGTGTTTTTACCTCTTTTCATGGTATGAAATAACAAAACTGTTGCCTGGGCTCGATGGCAGAGAAATAAGATACAAATCAACTGACCTCGGAGTAGATGGCTACACCTGCACTCTAAAGAAGTGTAAATACAAATTGCTAGAGAGACAAGTGCAAAATGCTGAATGGTGCCAGGAGTAATGAGAAATAATTTAGCATGGGAGCAGACATTTCGGAATAGCACATACTGTCTTCAGTTGAAAGGGGAAAGTTTTGGGGAGCAACCAACAAACATGCAGGCTTTCGTCACTGCCATGGGAATGGCCTTATCCTACAGCAGGCTGGTGCTTTGGGGAATGCTCTTTGCAGCATCAATGCTATCTGCTACCTGCTACGGTGGCAGCACACAGCCACGAGCTGCCCCGATGTGCAGCGGCTTTGTCTCACACAGCACCTTGCTAGTGATCCTGTCTCCCAGGCACCTGTGAAGGCCCTGGGGCAGTGACAAGCAGGATGGGGCAGCCCAGGGGACCACCAAATGGCGACCTGTCATAGTGAATGGCACACAGGAGCTGTGGTTACTCATCCAGGCCAAACAGATCCACTCGCTTTGAGTTCTCATGGTGAAGTCTGCCCTCAGGTATGTGTCTAATAGGCCCCTTATCTTCTTCTCATGTTCCCCCAAATACAAAGTTTTTGATAATTAGGAAAGAAGATCTGCCATCTGTGTGTCTGCACACTCCAGAGGTGTTATTCACATGATAAGGATGGAGCTTATCACTCTTTATTATATATTATCATCACCTTGAATTTACCATAAACTTTTGGCTACTTGCTTCCACCGAGCTGTTGTAGCCAGCAAGATTAGGGCTATCTCTGACGGCCAAAGTCCTTATGCAGTTTCAACCTCCTATGGAAATCCTGCAGCCTTTTCCACCCAAAGGTAGAGCCTCCTTCGGAGGAATATTCTCCAGGAGAGCTTGTACCAGCAAAGAGTTTTTACTCTCTGAAAAACGTTGTTGGGTATCTTGTGATGTTTTGAAACTAGAAGCAGATACTTTAGAAAGACATTCCCAGGGACTTAGTGGGCACAGTTCAGGCCCAGCCTTTATAGACCTGGCACAATAGATATGAGCAAATACACATAAGGAGAGAATTCCAAGAAGGTTTTTTATGTCTCTAAGACGTGTCCCGTACACATGAAATTGGGATAGCTAAATGACTAGGCTTTGCAAGAGGAGGGGGAAAAGATGATAATCACAAAACTTTTGAGAACTCTCTCAAGTCAGTCTGAAATACTTCTCCTCTCCTATGACACATGCAGAAATGCAGGACTGTTGTCAGCACTTCTTTAAGCTGGGCTGCATCAATTATTTTGTGGGGTTTTCCCACTTGTGGGAAGGGTGACTGCTCTGAACCCAGAACAATGAAGCTGTTGGCTTGTAAGCTCTTCATTGCTTTCTGGGAACCTCGCACAGGAGTCTTTGAAAGAAGCATAAAGCAGTTGCTTTTTCTCCTGCCTGTCAGAAGCAAATATAATGCTCATGAATGGTAAGGGTGAGACAGTCCTCAAAACAAGACCAGTCCGGTGAGGGTGGTGCTGAGGAGCCCAGAGCTCAGTGCTGATTTTACCTTCTGATGTGTAGCCACCAGAAAGTGCCTCCTCAGGCAAGACAGAGCCGAGCCCACAGGTGTGAGAGATCCCCAATCCTCCTTGCTCCCCAGAATGAACATCTCGGCTACAAAACGGGTTTCTACAGATTGTTCTGTCTGTAGCGTCCAGCTCAACCTTCCAAGCACGGCACCAATTGCTGTCAAATAATATATCAAATGTGACAGAAATTAGCGTGGTGTGAACTGGTTCATGGGGAGCTGAACCAAGACCGCCACCTCATCTTGTACAGGGCATTCGATGGCCATCAAGTAATAATGGCTTGTGGTCAGCAGTGACCTGGGCCAGAGCTGGAAATGTGACCTGTCACTTCAGGGTGAGAGGCCCTGTACCACATCGCTGGTGGCCAGCACACTGTCTCCTCTTCATGTCAACCAGGCTCGGCATTCCGCAGGGCTGGGGAGGTTATCATGTGTGCATCTCTCCGCTGCTGGTCTGGACCCCCTGTAGGTACAGGCAGAGAGGAAAAGGGCTGCCTGTAGGTGGGCACCCACTGTGCGCATCACCTTCCTCCTCCTTGGGGCGAGCAGGCTCGTGCCACGGCACCGGTGGGATTGTCCACTTCCCTTCCCAGGGGAGCTGCAATGCCATGCTGGTGCGGGGCGCTTGGGCAGGGTGCTCCCCTGCTGCCACCCAGGGTCCCTGCTCCCTTTCCAGCCACCTTGTACAGAAAAAACCCCGGTTCTGCCCATCGCGTGTGCCTGTCCGGGAGCTACAGGAGCTGCTGCTGGCAGCTGGTGAGCGGTGTGACACGTCGGAACACGTGGCCGCTGCCTTAGCCTCTTTGGGGTGTGTGTCCCCAAACCAAACCAGCGGAGAGCAGGTTGATGGAGGGTATTGCTTGTTTTGTTCTTTGCTTCTGGTTTTCAGAAAGGAAAATTCATGTTGGCCAGATACAGCTAGGCACATATGTACGCACCAAGCACTCCTGAAAATCAATTTATGGTAATCAGGGCTTTTTCCTTAGATTTTTAAAAGAAATCCACAGTCTAGGGATGAAAGACTAGATCAAGCGTCAGGGTTAACACCTGGGCTTACTGTAATCTTGACTTTTAGACTGACAGAACGGTGTAGTTCACATCACAGGTGGGCAAAACACCCTCTTCGCTATCAACCTAAAGATGCAATTAGTGCGTTTTCATAGGGGACGTGATCCTGCTCACACCTCTGGCAGAGCAGGACTGATCCCACCGTGCCGCACGGAGCCAGGCCAGCTGGGTGCTGCAGGAGGGGGTGGCAGATGGTGGAGCTGCAGCCATGAGAGCCCGTTTGGTACCGCGCACAGGCAGCCGGGCCTCCATGAGATACACAGAGCTTACAAGGTTTGGCAAGTTACCTTAGCCAAATCCCTCGGGCAACTGAGAAGGAACAAAGGGAGACAAAAATAGATTGATGGACTGTATCAGGAGGATTGCAAGTGTCAAAGATATCTGTTGCTCAGGGCAGAGGAAGATGGAAGTGACTGGAAGAGGCCAGAGTTCAGCAGTGGATTTATACGGCTCCTTGTGGCACTGATAATATTACATTGTCATATCTGCACATGTGTTGCCAGAGTCAAAGCGACTCTTTCTTCATCCTCTGCTTGGCTTTTTTCTTAACTAGACTTTCTTAAGGCTTTTTCAAAAGGCATCACAAGGGGCATGTCTCAGCCGGGGCAGCCCAGAGAGCAGGCGCACGGCTGTCACGGTGGGGAGCCAGGGCAGCCTCGGGGGAGCACAGCACCCCGCAAAGCACCCAGGTCCAGCTTCTGTGCTGCAGGAGAGGGTCCTCTCACAGCGCTCACAGGCAGGGGCACGTGAAGGACATCAGTGCAAATTACTTCTATTATCTTCTGCTGCGTAAAATAAAATCCAGGTGAAGGTGTGGGATAAACAGTTTTGAAGACAGGCTCTGGTGTCTGCCCAGAAAAGGGTTTTGGTCGGTGCCTCTGGAGCCTCCGCTGCAGTGGCCACCCTGGCTGGCAGTAGAGGAGGAACTGGCCCAGGCAGACATAGCTGCCTGGTGGGAGCGTGTCCTGGGCTGAGCACAGGGTGCTGGCACTGGCCCGGGTGGCCCCCGTTTGCCAGCCCCCGCAGTGCGAGCTGGCCAGCCGCCGTGCCTGCTCTGGGTATCTGCTCACATTGGAGCAGATTTTCTCCCGTGGTATACATTTGTTCTCTGGCAAGCTGGAAGCTACAATTTATTATTAAAATTGATTGGCTCCAGTGCAGGAAAAACGATCGTAAGGAAACCCTATTACGGTTTTTCATTATCACCATTATTTATTTTTAAGTGCTATTAATATTCCTGGGTCTGGACAAGGCAGAAGATGAGAGGTGGTGTTCACCCTTGCTGCTCACGGCCCCAGGCCGGCAGTGCTGTCTGCAAGGGCTCTTTGAGCAATTAAGCATATTGGAAAATTTTTGCCCTCAACCTACCTCTGGCAAATGCTAACAGGGGTAGAGCTGAAAAGGAAACAGCTTTCACGTTGCCTGAAAATGATCTGGTTTTTGAAGGCATTCCCAGTCTCCCTGAGGTGGAAAAAGGCTCTGCTGGTGTGCGGCTCAGCCAGCACCGGTGGCGCGGGAGGACCCAGCATCCAGACCGGGCTGGGCTGCCTCGGTTTCACCTGTTGGTGCTGAGCCATGGTCTGGCAGGGACCGGACCTGTTGCCGGTGGGTCTTTGTGTCTCGAATAAGGTCCCAAACTGTAACTGAGTCAGTGCCTCACTCTCAGCCAACACATCCCTAGTCCTTAGCTGGGAGCAGGAGAACTCCATCCAGCTTGGATGTGAGGACGAGAACTATCTCATTCTGTAAGCTGACCTAGAGCGTACCTTCACCGGCTCCCACCTGGTGTGGACCAAGCCTCAGGAGACCAGCATCCCTGCATGATACTTTGTTAAAAATGTTAAAATGTTAAAAAATGAAGTCTGTGTTGGCCAGCGGGAGGAAGGGATGGCTCCCAGCTTCTCCAGGGAGCACTATGGGAACCTTACCACTCGCTTTCTGATGGGCTTGACTGAACTGAAGCTTTATGTGCAAAACACTAAAATTGGTTTATTTGTATCACAGACTGGATAGGATTTATTTTTTCTGCCCAGCAATAAGCACTTTTGTCTCTTACCCCCATGATGTTACTAGCGGTAATTATGAGGTCTCTGATACAACTGAAGTTGAGGAACAAGGTGTAACTCTTGAGACATTCTAAGGAAATAATTATTCAGGAACATTACATTTCAGGAGATGAGCACAAGCTCAGGAAGACAATGTGTTAAGCGAGTTAGCTTCACAATAGGTGGTTGGGGGTTTCTTTATTCTCTGTGATTTCAGAGAACTCGTGTACTAGTTTGTGATTGAAACCCAGAGGTTTGCACCACTGATTGACCTAGCTGTGTATCTACTGCTGTGACCTCATTTGTGCCATGACAATTCCTGCTGAAGCGCTGTACGGTGCTGGCTCAGCTCACATTATTTGCATAGTTAAGATTTTGTGACAAACAATGATCTGGGCAGAGAATCTAGGTAAAAGATTTGTGTAGTCGTTGAAAAAGGAAGATGTAAAGCAGCGTGGCCAGAAATGAAGTGTTAGGCACAGCAAACAGCACCGGCATTTGGTTGGTTTCTTTTCCTGCATGAGCCCATTAGCAGGGGCAGCGTCAGAACGTGAAGCGGTCGCAGAGCTGAACTTCTGCGGCTGCTTTCACAGGAACTTCTGATCATCAAATGGTGAGATGTTTATAAAGGACTGAGATGCTGGTGGTGCCTTCTTTGCTCCGCATTCCTAATATTTGTCGGTAAATAACAGACTATTCTTGCAAAAGTATTTTCAAGCCTGGAGTTATTGACTTTAACTTCCAATGGGGATGCAGAATTATTCCGGCAGGCACTGTTCCCCACAGTGAGTTCAGCAGCTTAACTTCAGTGGGGGCTCGCTTGCATGAGAAAACCTGTTTTTCAGCCCAGAAGCTTCACAGTGTTTTAGAGATCAGGATGTAACTTCAAAGCACTCTTCAAAGGTTTTCAGATAAAAATAACCGTGGAAGATATGGGTTTGGCATCCCAGACCATTTGATTGATGTGTCACTGCTTATGAAAGAACCTGTAGCTGGAATATATATTATTAGGAGCTCTTCAAAAGATTCACCTCAGAGGGGGCTGAGACGCTGGCGTCTCGTCCCTGCCTGCCTGGGCCAGAAGAAGGTGCCTTTGCATCTCCTGGATCTTTCTGTCTGATCCATGTGGTTGCTGTTTCTCTTAAGTACAAAAGGTGGATGACTATTTTTAGACCTCCCTTGAGCAATTATGCCAAGGCTGGCTCTCGGTTGCAATAAAAGATGTAGGAAGGACCTTTGGTGAAGTAATCTGCTGCTTTCATTCCAAGAACCGCCAAATAGGTGGAGACACTGCACAAAATTCTTCATATAATCAGCACTGATCTCCACAGAAATCAGGACTAGACAGGCACATAGACAGAACATCCACATTACCTTCAGAAATACATCTCTAAACCAGCATTAAAGGACATTGTTAGAGAAAAAAGGGGAAACAGACAACTTCAGACTCTTTTGAAAGCAAGACAGAGCAATCTCTCCTCCGAAGGAAACCTTTATCCTAGGGAAATGCTAACAAGATGAGCTGGCAGACAGTCAAAGGCTGGTGGGGGGATCTGGGAGCCACCCTCCCATCCCAGTTGGATCCTGCCTGGCAGGCGATCTGCAAGGCAGATTTCTAATTGCAAGCACCCTTTAATAACATAGAGCAAAATAAAAGCCAGAAAGGGAAAGAAGGGATGTGAGGTAAAACAAGATGAAATTCTATAAGGAATATTTATTTACTGCACCGTTGTTCTTAATGTCACATGGTTTGTTTTGTTCAGAATACATAATCATCTGGCCTGTAAGACTGTAGTAGCATCCTGCTTTCTCCCAGTTCCTTATTTCTTGGCCAATAAAAGCTACAAAAATGTGTTGACAACAAATAATGAAGGTGAAAAAGGTGGCCAAGTTCAACTCTATTGCTCAATGAATTTCCACTCTACCTTATAGGAATATTGCATAGTTAAATTCCCAGCACTAATGGGTGTTATTACAACGTAGGCTCTCGGTAGTAGCATTGGATGAGTTTTAACAGGCAACAACAAAGGTATTCCCTAACTTCTATTCCTTGTATTTGTTATAGTTTATAATAAGTGAGAAAATTAAATGTCACGCATCCTCTCCAAATGCAGAAGCTGACACGAATGGTCCTTTCCCCCCAGTTTGCCCTGTACCATGTGCCCCTGCGGTCCTCTGCCTGCCCTCTCTAACCATCCTCCCTTTTCTTGCAGCGTGCAAGAGGAAAGAACAGGAGCACGGGAAGGATAGAGGGAACACACCCAAAAAGCCTCGGTTGGTCTTCACGGATGTCCAGCGTCGAACTCTACATGCAATATTCAAGGAAAATAAGCGTCCATCCAAAGAATTACAAATCACCATTTCCCAGCAGCTCGGGTTGGAGCTGAGCACCGTCAGCAACTTTTTCATGAATGCACGGAGGAGGAGTCTGGATAAGTGGCAAGACGAGGGCAGCTCCAATTCAGGCAACTCATCTTCTTCATCAAGCACTTGTACCAAAGCATGAAGGAATAACCACGAACTAAACCTCGGTGGAAAAGCTTTAAAAATAAATAAATAAATAAAGACAGACCAGGACCTCAAGATAGCAGGTTTATACTTAGAACTATTTGAAAAAAATGTTATTTATAAGTCCAAAGAAACCAAAGACTTATTTCACCTGCATTATGACTTTGTTCTAAGACACACACTTTAGTAGGACGACGACTTGCAAAAAATGGAGAGGAAGAAGAAGGCGAAACGGAGGGAATGAAACGGAATGCAAAGAGAAGAGAAACAGACCACTGGTCTTACACCTTTGCCCATTATCATCTTCACCGTACTTGGCTGTTTAGTGGTTTGGAGCATAGTGATTTCTTGTCATTGAACAGACATCTCTTCAGATACGGCTCTTCACTTCCACAGCAATTGCCATGAAGGTGTATCGTGTATCCATACTGTGTACACACCGGTGGTTAGGGACTTAGTCAGGGCTGGTCTTCAGAGAGGGTTGTGCCATGGCATGACTGACAAAGCGTGGAGTCGTCTGAATTCATTTGAACGGTAGTGTGATTTTTGCTGTTTCTTGGTTTGAACTTACCCAGTGCAACGCCTGGAAACGAGTTCAAACTAAGCAAAGAAATTTTGAATGGTACCTAAACCAGTGCATTCTCTTTGTTTGTTAAGGAATGTTCAGATTTAAGAAAGGAAAACTATTCCATCCATAAAAAAAAAAAAATCGACTAGCTACCAAAGAACACATTTAATAATTATATTGCAGGTATTTTATTGCAATGATTTTAATATTCCAAAGCTATTTTTACACAAAATACTATGTAGAGTTATAGGTATAAACTAATCTAACTGTATAACACATAAAACTTGTATTCAAGACTGTTATTTGCAATTAGTAAAACCACGTTATTGTTTCTTTCCGTGATTGGCAAGAAAGAATGTCATCAAAGAAGATCGCAGCCCCTGTCGGAGCACAGGTACTGATCATGGGATGCCACTTCCACTGAAGCCAGCCAGCCTTTTTGCCACTGGCTTCAATGGGAGCAAACCAAGGAGCCATTCGAGCCATGTGTAAGGCAGCGGGGTCCTTAGTCGTGCACATTGCCATGTTGCATCGTGCCAGGCTGGCACTGCCACCCACCCACTGAGCAGTGCTGGTGGCATGGCGTGTGCTGCCATGTGCATGGCTCAGCTCTGCCATCGAGCCTGTGAACCGGAGACCCGAGGCATTCTGTATGCAAAAGGGAAAAGAATTGCAAAATGTAAAACCACAGGGCTCAGTGTTTGATCAATACTCATTGACATTCGTGAGCAGTTTTTTTTTACCTATTGACTTTACCAGGCAAAGGAGTAGCAACAGCTTTGAAGGCTTGTGGTCTTTTCCTATTGAAAACAGCGGTACAACACCAGTTAGCGTTGGAGGGAGGAGCTCTGGCATTGCTTTTGGAAGGCTGAATCCTGGTGCCTCTGAAGTCAATAGCCAAATTCCCATGACACCGAGATACAGCCTGACATTTTGTGGCTTCATATCTGTGCGTAGCAGGCTGAGCTTTTGTCCTGTGCATTCTTTCTTGCTCATCTATTAATCAGGATAATGCATGAAATAGTTCAAAGTTTGTAGCGGAAAAGCTTTGAATGCTCTGTTGCTAACAGACCCGTAGAAGAAAAATCATCCCATTCCTACTCTGATAAAAAGAAAAGCGTGCAACATCTGCATATTAAATTTTAGTGTAAGGCAAAAATAGGCTTTAAAAACCATACGTGTGCCTGTTATATTTCTAACCGGTGTTTCAAATGACTGTAGTAATTCTGCTAGGTATATTAAATTCCAAAGTAACTAAATATGCAGGTATAGGCCCAATACAAGGATTAGAAATAGGTAATCTTACTTACAGCCTTTTTTAAAAAAAGAAAAAAAGAAGAGAGAGAAAGGAAAATTCAAGGTAAACTAGAATCTAACCGCCATCACCGATAGCAGATACTGGGTTTGGGGATGAAGCCCACTCAGAGTGCTAGCAATGCCAAATTGAAGCAACTTGTAGCACCAGTTATTTCCCAAGAGGACAGGGTCTAGTCAAGGTTCAGGGTATACAGTTAATTTCCAGTAAGTGTTCAGAATACAGCTGAAAATATCTCTTTATTAAAATAAAGTGAAATAAAACCAAGATTTTTGGCACTGAATATTTCTCCACATTTCCGTACGTCAAACCCACTTCAAGACTGACAAAGCAATTGTCTATGAAAATGTAATCTGTGAGGTTTTTGAGTCTCTAGCTTACCTTAAATTTTAGCAAGCTTTCTTTTAAAGTGTTCCATCCCCCCGGAGACGTAATTGACATGGGAACATTAATAAGCTCACATATAAAATATCTTATGAATGCAGTCTCGTTAGTGTAAGGTTAATAAAGGACAGTGATAACTAACATTTTAGTTTTTTCCAGCATAACACTGCTTTGTAACGTACCTATAGTTTAGAAAAGAAAGCCTTATTTATTTAAAACTTGAGAATTTAAAAATGCAGGGAAATTCAAAGTACATTGCCGCATTTTTTAGTATTTCCATTGTATTGTCTTTAGAGACTACTTGCTGAAACCAAAGAGAACTTTCATACCAGCATTAAATTTGCACCCAATATGCAATTTCAGGATCTCTGATACACACACATGCAAGCCCCCAAATAGGTCTGTGTATATATACACACACACACGCATTGTTATGGGGTGTATGTATGTATACACGCACACACATATACCCACACACACTAAAACTGATGCACAAGTTCTAGATTTTAATTGTTTTGCTTTTTTTACATGTCTCTCTAAGTATATATAGACTTTCTTTTTTTTTTTTTTTTTTTAATAAGCCATTAGGAACAAAACCACTCTTCCCATAAGCAATATGCGCCTCATACTCTGAATAGGCAAAGAACACACTTTTCTTTAATTCCTTTCGAAACATGAAGCAAATAACTATGGAACTGCTCATTCTACCTGTCAAGTTGTTTTACCTCTGAGCAGACTGCCCGGCCGCACCGCCTGAAGCACGGAGAGGTTACCCAGTGCTCCCTGGCTCAGAGCCTTGCCGTTCCACAGCAGGGCATCCTCGAAGGGCAGCGTCCTGCGGGTGCTGCGCCTCCCGTCACACAGGAAAGCTTGCCTCTGGCACGTTAGTCTTAGTCTTTTGGTTCACTTCATTCCTGACAAGACAGAAATTAGTTTCAAATTCAACAGAAGGACCTAAAAATCTGCCAGGAAGGGTTAGGAGAGGGAGCAGAACCTGAAACCGTTTGGCAGCATCGGGAGATGGGGCTTCAGTCGCAGGTGGCTCTGCGGGCGAGAGGGCATTAGGAACGCGCATTCGGCTCATAGGCTGCATCCAAACCTGACCGCAGTGACCCACGAGGGGAGGCTGGCCAAGAGGTGAACTGTCCGCATCCATCCCCATTGTAAATGGCATTATTAGCTTTCCAGGAAAAAAAATAAAATTAAAAAAAAAATAAAAATTCAGACCGACCTGTACGGCTCCGTTAGCCCCCTCATTGCTTTCCAGGGGCCTCAGCCTCCTCTCCTTACTCAGGTAAAGCAAACCCACCGAGAGCGAGCAAGCCAGCAACAGGGCTTTCGCTTGAGTATTTGCTCCTGCTCCAGCCCATGCCAGAAGCAAATTCCCAAGTGGCTGAAGCGGCCAGGGGTGCCCGGGTGCCCCGACACGGGACCAGCCCCCGGGCTGCCCGCGGGCACCGCTCTTCTCCTGAGAGGGATTTCAGGATAAGGCTGCGGTGGCGGCGGGTGCTGCTGCGGGGGCTGCCGCTGCCCGGAGGGCTCGGAAACACTGCTGAGCTTATACCAAAGAGTCTTAGGACACCTCTCCTCACCTGAGTTGTAAACAAGACATTTTTACCCCGCAAAATGGTCCTTCTTTCTACTACTCTTCCTCCTATTCTCCTCCTCCTTCTCCTCCTTTGTACATAAGGATGAAAACTATGCATTTAGCAAACAAAGAGAAAGCACTTACCCTTTTCTATCTCGCTGCGTTTGGGTGCATTCAAAGGCCCAGGGGCTAATTTTGAGACTTTGCTTAGCCTCCTGGTTTATTATTGTGGTGTGGTTAGCTTTACAATACATTTGGTAACTATTTGCTAAAGACAAAGAAGCAAAAGGTAAGGAATAGCTACTTCCACGTGTTAAAAAAAAAAAAAAAAAGAAAAAAAAAAGAAAAAAAAAGTGTGTAAAGATCTACTATTTATAGTGTGAACCAAAGACGCTACCTCACTCGATTTCCATTGGTGATTTTAATCACATTGATGATACCAAAGAATACCAAAGATTTTTCGTGCATGGCCTCAGTCTGGAAAGGGAACTCATCCTCCTTCTTACCCCCGTCCCCCTGATCCCCCTTCCTCACCTTCACTCAGTGTGTAACCTTGTCTTCATTCTTAATGGTAACGCTACTAACCTTACGAATACTTCTCTTGCTACAACTGCTACTACTGACGATGATAAGGATAATAATAATAATAATACTAAAGCTCTAGGCAAACATGTTGCAAACTTTGTAAACTCATAGGACGAGTGCCTTGCTTGAACCAAAGTGTTAAACCGCTGTTGACCTCTTTATCTCTCACCTTATACTCTTTGAATACCTCAGCCTGTTAGAAAGGCCACTAATGAAAAAAGGAATAATTCTTCACCGTGGTGCTTTTTGCCGTGCAACCATGCAATGAAACTTTCTTTGATACCAAAGGAAAATATTTTTTTCCACTTTCTTGCTGACAAACCAAAGGTTCCCTCTTCTTTCCCCCAAAGCAGCTTGAGTCCCTCAGCCCAGACAGGCCGTGCATTGCTTTTACCAATTCCTCCAAATACCTCATAGTAATAAATCTTTAGGGTTATGTTGTATAGAGAGTCTATGTGATAAGGCAGAACTTACTAGTTTGATAATTGTTAAGGTTACTTACAAAAAGCTTTATAATTCTTATTTATTTTGTAGGGGTTGTTTTGTTTGTATATTCCTTTTATATCATTCGGTTTGGGTTTGGGTTTCTTCTTTTTTCCTTTTTTTTTTTTTGGCAGAACTTCTCTGTTATACTCAAGGAAGATCTTATTCCTGGGAATGTTTCAAAGTGGGTGAAGATCGCTGTTTGCAATGAATGCGAGAAAGGGAAACATGGCTTTGATTTCTTTTGTTTCAACGAGGATGCTTTGTGTTCGCTAGTCGATGTTCTTTTCACAGGGTAAAAAAAAAATATTCTCTGCTGTGATAAATGGTTCCTATTTTTTCTCTATAATGTGCTGTGACTTTTAATTTAATTACATTTTGTATACGCTTATTTAATCACTGCTTTAATTTATGACTATGTAGTTTAACAAAAAAAAAAATAATTGTATATAGTAGATTCAAAAATGGCCAAAGCTTTATGTTACAATCTTTTCATTCTTGATGCCGAGATGAACTGAAGGAGAGTGCTTCTCTTGACTGCAGGGTGTATCTTCAGCCTTGTCTTGGCATGCACTTCCACCCGTGTTACAAACACTGCCAGGTTACCCCCCCCGGGCCTCCCTTCCCCCCGACTTGTACATGCCAAAATGAGTGTTTCAAGGTAGTACTTTTGTCACTTAGAAAGCAGAAAGGCATTAATAGTGTGTTTTTCCTTTAATTTATTTGTCTTTTTCTAGAAAGGTTGCTTTGTGGGTGAAACCCACACATCCAAAGAATTTAAAAGTCGTTTAATGTTGAAAAGCACTGGCATTTGTGAGAGACTTTGCTGAGTTTTTGTTTTCCTTCGCCATTCGCACGGGTAGCGCAAGTAGCGGGCGTAAGCCTTGGGAGAAAAGCTAACTTGAATTTGGAAACCTTGCTCATGGAAAGGCCTTGGCCAGCGCCCCAGGGCCCGCGGGGGGGGCGGCCGAGGGGCGGCGGGTGATGGGGTGCTGTGGGGGAGCCCAGCTCGAGAGCTGGCGAGGGCTGAGGACACCCGCGGGCCACTGCCGTGTCACCTGCTCTCCAGCCAGGGTCCGCAGGCACGGAGGGGTCGGGGTCTGCGGGGCGCAGCCAGGTCCGCCGGGAGCTGCGGCCGCATCCAGGCTCAGGGACCGCGGCAGCAGTGCGGTGCCCCGGCTGCGGGTGAGGGGGAAGGGACCTGTGCAGCATCCCTCTGAGGGGTCCAGGCACTGTGCCTGCCCCTGGCCCCCCCCAGGTCCAGGGAGGAAAAAGCAGTTTTGAGTTGAAAAGCAAAAAAAAAAAAAAAAAAAAAAAAGGAGTAATGACAATGATAATTCTGCAAAGCTGATGATGGCATCATGGCACAGAATATAGGATGCCACTCACCTGTATTTTATTTTGCATAAAGAATAGACTCTGTTTCAACTAAATGTTGTGTACTGACATGGTTTGTGATGGCTGTAAATATTTCCTTTCCCCACACAGTAGCTGAGCTCCAGATGTACCTTGTTTTCCTTTGGGGGGATAGCGGAGGGGTTGAGGGAGGGAAGGACAAGGGCAGGGTTTGAGCTTTTGGTCAAAAGTTACGCTTTCTAGATACATTTTTATACTTCAAGTATTGAAACGGGGCAATAAAGACGCTCTGAAATGCAGGATCATTAAATGGTCTGTCAGTAAGCGTTGGCTAAGTGTCTGCTTTGAATACATAAGCTAATGCTGTGCAATGAGTTACGCTTCACGTGGAGGGGGGAGACAAAGTGTTAGGCTCCAAATCCGGCACAAGCCATCGAGCACTGGACAGAACTGTGCTTGGGAAGACACAGTTTCTTTTCCTGTTCCCGTAGTTTGATTTTTCACGGTCTGTTCTGCTTTTATTGCATCCTCACCGTGGAACCGCGTTAGTTTTGCAGTCTGAACCGAACAACAGTATTAAATGAAAATAAACGTTCAAGCATTGTCTTTTACTTGCTTTGGTAGTTGTCTTCATCCCCCCTGCCCGCAGCCCAGCCCCAGCCGAGCTGCGGCCTGGGTCCCTGGGTCCCCGGGCCCCCGGCCCCCCTGCGCCCCGCGCCCCTGCCACCGCCACCTTAGCTCCATCCGCCGCCGCAGAGAGGGTGCCAGAGACAATCACAGCTCCCGGACCTGTAGAGGTAGGAAATCTTCCAAGAGCAAGAGGGAGTTCTTCCAGAGCAATGAAACAAAACTAAACAAGACAAAAAAAAAAAAAAGAAAAAAAAAGAAAAAAAGAAAAAAAAAACACAAAAAGAAAACAAAGCAAAGATTTCGATAAAAGACAACTTTGCTGTCATTTTTAGTTTGCCCATTAGGAAGCAGTAGTAGTTTATGCGTTGCATCTGCATTTCAGACTAAGTGATTATTGTACCTAATTACGGTTGATTGCTAATATTTCCTCAATCTCTCTCTTAGTCAAGAGCTTCTTCTTCTGTATTTTTGTGTGTAGCGAGGACAAGTGTGATGCGCTAGGCATTATTCTGGTTTGGTTATGAGTATCTCCTGTACTGCGTTAAAGATTTCCTTCAGTTACTTATTTTAAGCTTTGCTACTGTTCTCACTTTATGCCGTGCAATATCATCTGCTGTGTTTGCTAAGCAAAAAAAAAAAAAAAAAGAAAAAGAAAAAAAAAAAAGAAAAAAAGCAAGTGATGATGTCATCATGCTTTTCAGTGTTACAATGTTTCAGCGTTACAATGTTTCGGCGTTTATGTAGTCACAAAAATGTAGTAAATAAAAGGTTGGATTTTCCAGCACTTTAAATTTAGACATCTCTTGCCTTCTTGTGTTTCCCCGCGGGCGGCAGGGGGCGGGGAGGGGGGGGAGCTCCGGGGCAGCCCCAGGGGCCGGGCAGCCAGGGACACTCGGGGACGGGGAGACGGGGAGGGGGGGACGGGTTCGGGGGGCACGAAACGGCACCTCGGGCTCCCCAGCGCTGCATCTTCTGACCTCCAGCCGGGCTGGGGCTGCAGCTCCCTGTCCCCATCCTCGGGCTCCCCGTCCCCGGGCTCCCCACCCCCATCCGCAGGCTCCTCGTCCCCGTCCCCGGGCTCTCTGTCCCCATCCCCGGGCTCCCCATCCACACCTCCGGGCTCCCCATTCCCGGGCTCCCCATCCCCAGGCTCCCCGTCCTTGGGCTCCCTGTAACTCGTCCCCGGGCTCCCCGCCCCTGGGTTCCCCATCCCCAGGCTCCCCATCCCCGGGCTCCCCATCTTCAGGCTCCCCCCCGTCCCCATTGCCAGGCTCCCATCCCGGGGTTCCCCATCCCCGTGCTCCCATCCCCAGGCTCCCCACCCCCGGGCTCCCATCTCCGGGCTCCCCATCTCCAGGCTCTCCATCCCCATCACGGCACCCTGCAGGGTGGGCTCCGGGGGGAGCCAGTGGCAAGCGGCTGCAGAGCCAGCGCAGTTCATCCTGGGTGCATTTCCCTAATTGAGGGGAAAAACATTAAGAAAGTAAGATGAGCAAATAATCTGGGTTTCCTTTGTATCGTCTAAGGGTATGGATGCCACCAAACCAATTCACAGAGGTGTTTCCTTTTGTGTGATGGAGTCCACCTCAGGCCCGCAGGATCAATATTTAATTGTTTAAAGGGATATTGTATTCCTTTCCTGTCACTGTTGTTAATGCCTCTGCGCTCTGTAATCCCACGGGGTCTTTTCCCGGGGATCTGATCAGAGAGATTACCCATCACTCGGGAGCAGTGGGAGGAGAGTCCCCGGCCGTAAAAGATTCAGCAATGCATTGAACCGTTTTCTCTCTATCTCCTAATGAAGTGATGAAGCGTGTGCCACAAACTTTAACAGCGTTTTGTGGCAAATCGGGTTGCGCTGCTGAGAGGAGGATTAAACCTTCATCTTTGTCCCATAAATCACAGCATCAGCTACATTTATTCTGATGGATGGTCTGGACTGTACTGACAATATTTTATCTCTGGAAGCGCCTGCAGCCTGTGCCCTGATGTGCAATTTCTTTTTACTGCTAAGCCGAGAGAGACGCTGAGCGCATCTGCTCGGAGAGCACCTCTCAGGCTTGGTATTCCAAGGCCATGCCAGAAGCCAAAGCATCACCCACAACCCATGTCCAGGGCAAGCTCAGAGGCAAAGGGGTGATGGGAAGCCAGAAACGTCCTCTGTCCCCAGAAGGAGGACTGGCAGGGTTTGCTCCCTGGAGCATCGTGCCAGCCAGGCCTGGGATAATTTAGTGCTGACTCAGGTTGGTAGCTCCGTGGGATGGTGCTGGCCAGGGCCGTGGTGCCAAGTGAGGGCTGCAGCATACCCTGCTGCGTGCAGCACCCTCGCCCAGAAGAGAAAACCCCCCTCCAGGGACACAGCAAAATGCTTTTTCTATTAAAAATATTCTGGAGATGCCACAGGGGTCGAAGCCCATCAAGCAGCTGTGGGGACCATCTACAAGGTTCTCATCCCACAGGCCAGGGGAGAACAACAGGCAGCACATGGGCAAAGCCCGGTGCAGCTGCAGCTTGAGCATGTCCTTGAGCATGCCCCGGCTGCTGTGGGAGGGACAGCTGGGGCGCCCAGGAGCCTGTACAGATTCCCAGTTACTTCCTCATATTGGAGCTTTATGTTCCTGGTGGAGTTGCACTGAGCTCCAGTGCGCTCCCCCCACCTCAGCGTGCTGAGGGAGCCAGCTGGGCTTACCCCAGCTGCCCAAACCCCGACCCAAAACGAGCTTCACAAACGTCACTTTCTGAGCACTAGCAGAGACTGGCGAAGGCCAGCAAGCGGAGCAGTGCAAAACAGCTCCCCAGCACAGGGAGAAAAGCTGCTTTTGCCTCTGGTCTGCCTGCGCCCTCCGGGGACAGAGCAGCGGTGGCTGGGTGCTGCCTTCGCCCACCCTACCGGGCAGGAGGCCACTGTTGGTGGCAGCACTGGCAGCAAAGGCCACACAGGTGATGCAGCACCTGGCAGCCTATTTGCATGTGATTAACTCAGGCCAATAAAGGCTGGCCAGGCTGAACTCTCCTCTCTCAGCTGGAGGAGCTGGGTCTGGTATGTTTGGAGGGAGAATATGGGCTGCTTTGTGCTCAGGTTGGAGCTTTGCACGTGCAGGGTGGTGGCAGTGGTCAGGTGCCCTGTGTGGGAGGGGGCAGTGCTGCTGTTGAGGTTATAAATTAACAATAAGTGCTAAAGCAGGGGTGTAGGGGATGGCTAATGAGGCAGGGGACAGAGGTGGAGAGATGTGCTGCCTGCAGGGCAGGGAGGTCCCCGGCAGGTACTGGGGGGTGGCTGTGCTGGGGCTGCCTGAGCAATTAGATCTCCATTAGGACACCGAGTGCTGCTCGGTGGGGGCAAAGAGGCTGCGAAGTGCCCAGCCCCTGTGCTGGGGCAGCTGGGCCATTACCCTCCCTGGGTGGCAATCGCTGCTTGGATGGGGACAGCAGTATCACACCCATGCATCTGGGAGCCAGGGCGCTGTTATTTATGCATGGGAAAAAGCCCTTTGTAAAAAATGGTCTATTCATCAAGCAAAACAATTTCCTGCCCAAGGGAGGTGTCCAGATTTTGTTTCTCTGTTATGCTTTTGGTACTAATTATCACTTAAGGTTAAAGATGATTGGAAGGGAAAATTAATCCTCGTTATCAGCTTCATGAGGAAGAACTACTGCAATGCAAAATAGAACTTGTCATGCGAGTGAAATTCACAGCGGCTGCTAACACATAAACCACACACAGCTCGGGATACTGGCTGAAAGCAGTTGGCGGTGGGAAGGGTACTGAGGAGCGCTGCCACTGTGTGCTCTGCCCTGGGCACCCGCTGTTGTCCCCTCTGGTCACACAAACGGGCCTTTGGTCTGGGCAAGGGTGACCACTCTTCTGTTGTGGAATCCTTATGAACAAAATACCATCCAAAACCTGGCAGCTGTGCCCCCGGAGCAGCACTGCTCAGCCGAGCCCTGCCTGAAGGGGTAGGCAGGGCTGCTCGAGAGAGCTGCTGCGATGTATAAGAAAGGATTGACAAGTCCTTCCCCTGGTGAGGGTGAAAAGGTTGTTTGGATGTTTGAAAGTGGAAGCAGGATATAAGCTGGTAGCCAGCAGCCAGGCTACC
This sequence comes from Falco naumanni, assembly GCF_017639655.2. NCBI lineage: Eukaryota > Metazoa > Chordata > Aves > Falconiformes > Falconidae > Falco > Falco naumanni. The sequence goes on along the minus strand of NC_054060.1, from coordinate 17,060,685 downwards.
TCACTCTATGTGACCATGGTCAAAACTTTTGCATCTCTGGTGTCACCTGCAGGCTTGGTCTCCTGGCACTTTCGTTGCTGTCCCAGAGAACTGGCACTTAAGCTTTTCCCCTGCCAGGCAAGCACAGTGGTGTGAACAAGGTGGTTGGCACGTGCCAGGCACAAAGACCCGCAGTCCAGAGCAGCGTGACTCCCCTGCTGTGCTCAGCACGGAAGGGTTGGGTAGCAAAGCATCTTCCCGGGAGCTTCTCGTGGCAGAGGAGGCTTCTGAACTTTGCTGGTAGTGTTGGTCTGTAAGGAGCAGGGACTGTGAGGCAAAAGGAAGGATGGTGGTTGTGGCAGGAGGCTGTGCGAGCCCCCTGCCCTACAGCAGCAAGGCTCCTGCAAGGGGTGGGGAGCAGTGGCCTCTCCCCTGGCAGTGCGTGCCGCCTGGGGTGACTTGGCTACTGAAGCAACTGTGTTCATTGTGAATGTCCCCGGTGATGCAGGGACAAGGCTAGTGAATTACTCAAATTACTTGAATCTCCCCAGTGGTGCACAGAGATTCAATCTCAGCATGGCATTAAATCAAGTCAGTGACATAGATCAAAGGATACTGCTTTAATCACCTCGTTAGGCCACAGACATCATTAGTTACTCATTATGATGTGTTGATACTGGCATTCTCTGTAACACAGTTATGTACACTGGCTATCAGACATTTTTCTCATCAAACGGTATGTCAATACCTTAACGTCTTAATGAGTTACAGTCAATATCCATTGCAATAAAGCTCATGTTTTCTCATGATTTCATCTACCCTTAGGGTTTTGATTAAAATGGCTGCTTTTCCCAGGTAATTGATTGAGGAATTATGGAAATTCCACATAGGAACGAGCACACGCTGCTACGTGGGCTCCAAAACCTTAGATTGTCTCCAAGTGCTTTAGCGACTACAACGGAGTTTGCTATTTTACTATAGATTTTGGATACTGTTGTTTAATTTTTCTTTCCGAATCACTTATCAAACAGGTTTAATATCAAATAAAGTAATTAAAATATCCAAGAGTGTTACGAGCAAATCATTGGTTTGCGAAGGTCTAAGAATGAGAACAAGTGCCGCTGTCAAGTGAGCGCTGGTTCAGATGAACATGCACAATGGTAAGGTTTTCCGATTTACTCTGTTAGCAAAATATTCAGTCACTTGCAGGAACACGAAAGCAGCCAGGACAAGCTGCAGTGTTATTTCAGGCTCAGGTTTAGCCACTGTAAGTCTGCACAAGTCCCCAGCTTTCCAAGCTAGGGGTAAGGTGGCATCTGTTTAGGTAAAGCAGATTTATTTATTTGTTTGCCAAATGGACTGTGAAGGAGCTTGCTAGTGTAGTGGGAAGGAGAAGCCTTGATGGTCCCCCAGCACAATGACCACCTCTTATTCTTCCTCTGAGAAAAATGTTCACACATCACCAGAAAGAAGTTAAACATCAGAAGGAAGAAAGATGAAGCAGTAGCAGCCAGCCAGCAGAACTGACTTGCCTTACAGCTGCCTCCTGCCCTGATGGACAAAACCCAGATGCCAAATGGGACTGTACCCAAAAGCAGCTTTCACTTTGTGCAGCCACTGAGGTTAGTTCTCCCTGCCTGGACCGTGCCATGTCTGGGCACTGTGTTAGTCCCTGTTACACTTCGGAGTAGCTATGGGTGAAGCAGTGAGGCTGGATGTTTGTCGCCTGTGTTGCCTTTCCCCGACTGGCTGCGGCTGCGCTCATTGCCGGCACTCATGGACTGTTTTCACAATCTTTCCCTTCCTAAGGCTGGGAGAAAACAGACTCTGCCTTGTTTTCCGAGTGCTGGTGTGACAGCATTGCAGGGGGAGCACTTGCTATATGCTCGGTTTGCATCCACTCCTGCTCACCACTGCTATGCACTAATGCCAATCCTTTTCCCACATCCTGTCAAGTGAGCTCTGACCTCTTGTGTATCACCATTTGCAGTTTCTTAACCCTTTCCCCCTGGATGGACTTAATCTCTGATTGCATATGGCAAGTACAGAAATGAAGACCTCTATTATGGCATTCCTATGTGTGAGCCTCCTACCACGTGCAAGATCTTCTGTTACCACAACTGTGCTGCTCCCAGCTCTGGGTTTTAACACCAACTGGCAGCAGCTGCATCTTTGTGGCTGCATTCTCTAAGTTGGTCCCTAGGGCTTACCCCAGGCACCTTTAATTCCCTCCAACTCTGATGTGTCCAGAGCAGTCTCAGCTGTGTGGTGTCTTCATGTTCTCCCATGTCCCTTGTAGCCAGGACGCCCCTGATGCTGCCTTGTCCACCCGCCTTGCAGCCACAGAGGGTGGGGGCTCAGCCCCTGGGAGCAGTCCTGCCCCTCACAGGTACCGGGAGGTGTCTCTGGTTATCAAGGAGCTTTGGCTTGTTGCAGGTTGCCTGTTCAGTCCTCCTCCAGCCTTCTGGGGACGTTGTCCCTGTGGATTTGGGGGGCTATTCTGTGCTGAATTCACAGAGTATATCCACGTTGGTGCATTCTTAAGCATGCCACACAGTATGAACAGGAAAGCCATCCCAGGGTGTCAGGGGAAAGGGGGGGAAGAAGACCAACCTCAAGCCTTGACACTGGGGCATGGTAACACTGGACTGCCCTAATGTGCTTCGCACCTCCCAGCCTTATTGCAGAGTGTATGGATCAAAATCTGCTGAGGGAAGGCTCTCCAAGCTATATGAAATGAAGGGATTAAACTAAATGAGTGAGGAAGAGCCTCAGCTTGCAGCGAAACCTGCCGCCTGTTTGACTGAGCCCTCATGGTGTCTTCTCCATCCTCTGTTGCTCCCTCAGGCAGGGGCAGAGCCCTGCCTGCAGGTCAGCGGGACCCCTCTCCTGCCTTGCTGCCACCCTTTTGCTTCAATCCTCTGGGACAAATCTCAGCTCCACGTAGCTCTTCGTTTGCCTGCACTTTGACCTCTGACTCCTTATAAAATGTGTAAGTATATTACTAAAATACAAGTAGCTTCAGTAATTCTCTTTTAAACAAACCTCTGTGATACTTGACACTTCTAATGACAGGCCTGGGGCTGCAGGCTGGGGCTGGAAAGCCACATTCAAGCTGCCTTTTATTTAAAAAACCTCTTTTATACAGGAAAAGACAGCTGAGGTTTCCCGGATCTAATTTAAATCCTGGATTGGATATTTCTTTTCTGGTTATGGTAAGGAAAGACTGTGTGGTTGCTGGATTTGCAGGAATAAGAATTTTTCATATTCTTAGCAGTCGCTGAAAATAGAAATTGAGCCGTTGTGATCCACGTTGGCAAACAGCAGCCGTTCCCGCTGCCGAGCTCGGCAGCCCGGGAAGGGGAAACCCTGGCAGAGCCTGGCGGTGCCAGGGGTGGGTGGGCACCTAAGGGTGCATGTGGCTGCCCTGCCGGCGAGGGCTTGAGGTGGCTGGGGGCAACCCTTCATGGACCTGCCTGTGCTGCCCTGCCCAGCTCACCCCACAGCCGCAGGGCCCAGACGCTCCTGCTAAGGTGTGGAAATATAAAGTGAAAGTATCTGGAGTTTTGCAGAAGAGCATGGCCCCCAAATAATGTGCACAGTGGTTAGCGTTGTGCTGAAAAGTATATGGAGTCACCCCCCCCCACCCCCCCTGGTTCATCCACAGGGCCTCCCCTGAGAGCCAGGCTTGGGCTGCCCGATGTACTGGTGGTTTCTGGTGCTCTGTCCCCTTGTCCCTGCAGGACTACATGCAGCAGTCAGGCCGTGTGGAGTTACCAGCAGGACTGATTCCTCCAGTTACCCAACTTGTCTGGCTCACTGGAGTCCCAGAGTGAGTAAACAAGATAAGAAATCTGCTTAGGAAATATTCTGGATGAAAGCCCGAAGGAAAAATGTGGCTGAAAGTGTTCCCTTACACAAGAAGGAAAAGCCCTAGTCTTTCCCTTTTGTGCGGACCTCGCCCCTGAGCTTTGCAAAGGCGCAGGGAAGCTGTGGGTGTTTCTTTGGAACAGGGAGGTGCAGGTAAGGATGGAGGTAGAAACACCGAAGGCAGCAGGGGGAAAGCACAAATATCCTGAGTAGTGAAAATAAGACACTTTGGGGCCTGATCTGTGCTGGCATTAGGCAGAACGACTGCAGAAGCAGCCTGGGTCTCTGTGTCCAAGGAGGAGCTCCCATGGCTTTGCTGGGCTCTGGATCAGGCCTGTGGCACACGGGAAAGGACGTGCAAGTGCCAGGTCTCTGTCCTCCCCCTGCCAGCCCCTTGCAGCCAGGCTGGAGATGACTAAGCTTAAAGCCATTTCTCAGTGAAGGAAATAAGCCTGCTGGGAGCAGGTGGGGGCCAGGCACCCTGCTTGGAGGTGGCTGCATGGCCAAATCTCCAAACAGGAGTGGCTTCTGGGCTTGGGGATGCAAAAGGGCATGAGGGCCCAGCAGCTGCCCTGAGGGCCAAAGCTGGCCCCCTACTCCTGTCTTGCTTCAGAGCCTGCCACCCACCCGACTCCTCCTGGCAAGACAAAGGGAGGAGATGGCTCTGCTGGGCCAGGAGTGTGGCTAGGGCAGCATCCTGCTGCCAGCGGCTCAAATAGGTGGTCATTCACAAGTGGAACGTGCAAGGGAAGGGCTGTAACCACAGCCCCAGATCTGCCAGCGAGCTTGGAAAAGGGGTTGGATGTGGATCAGGTCACTGCATCCACATCACGCTGTGATCAGATCAGCAGGCTTCTCTTAGTACAGCTGGTATGATCCAAACTCCTGTGATCTGGATAAGGAACCTTTTGCAATGAGTTTACATCCCTAACAATGAGCATATATTTTATCTATAGGGTTTTAAACATTATAAAGTACAAGTCTGGCTGAAGAACAACCGTATGAGGTTCTGGGCTGACCCCAGCTGTCCCCAGACCTGTCCTGTTCCACAGAAGTCCTTTTTGGATGCTCACAGGAGCAGCTTGCCTTCAGATTTATGTGCCTGCTCCCAGTTTTATTAGATTGTCTCACAAAAACTAGCTTTTCCCTAAAGCCTCACTGGCTAGAAGTGCACAAGTGAGAACTGTATCTTTCACTTGGGAGGATGCTTCAAGCTGTCATGTTTATTGTGAAAATGGGAAAAAATGTCATGATGGTAATCCCTAAAACCTTCAGAACTAGAAGACACGTAAGACATGGCAAATTCTATCAGCCGTAATTCTTTTTCAGTGAGAAACAGTGCTGTGACTTTTGAGGGTTTACTTCAGGATACTAACATTTGGGATTAGTAATAGTTTTGTCAAGTTGGTGGAGGTTTGCCTGCACCTCTGGAGGGGGAAGTCAGTGGCCAGTGCAAGGCTGACTGCGACCAACCAGGCTTTCAACTAACTTTAGCTTGCATCACCTGGGTGTTGGTGGCTTTTTTTCAGCTCTGCTCGCTCCTAAAGGAGGTCTACCTAGAGCAATTAGCTCACAAGAAGTGTCATTCACAACTAAGAGAAATGATATGTTCCTTATCTTTTTAATTAAATTATGTTGTAATGTTTGTAATGATGTATTATCTATATATTAATTTAAAAGGGTTGTTTCAATGTCAGGTTTACTTCTGTAGGGTCATCAGTACGAGGATACGCATTAAAAACAGATTTAAAATCCCTGAAGAGTTATACTGCCCTGCTTTTTCAAAGCACTTGACCTTAGAAGTGCTTTAGATTGCTCTTTCCTTATGTTTCGCTTATTTTTTTTACATTGCGCCTCACTTGGCAAACACTAAATTGCAGGAAGTCATGTGCAATAAGAGACAGAAACAAGATAACTTTATTTGGCTGTTAGGACGGTCATTGGCGTGATGAGGAAGAGAATGACAGCATCTGAAATGCTGGAGGGGACGCTCAGCTTTCATCTAGGGATAGGCTCCCTCAGTTCAAGAGCGTGTGTTCCTCTGCTGGGATCACTTTAGCATTCAGTCCCTGTTTCTCAAGCTCAGCGCTCGTTTGGGAGCCTGAGAGTTGTTCACATGCTGTTTGCTGTAGCCCTGCCACATCTTGCAAGACAAATGTTGTCTCTGGTCCAGGCAGGCACCGCTGGAGGAGCACGAGTCCTTCAGGAGGGGCATCCCAGACAGGCAGCACCTGGGGACTGCGACAGCCCCGCGCGTGCCAGCAGAATAGGGCCCCAGCCTGGGCAGGGGTTTCTAGGTGTTTCTGGGATAAAAGTCACGTTATGCTGGGAGCTGATGCTGGCTGCCTCTGGAAGGCCTGCCTGACAGGTCATCCCTTCTGGGCTCTCCAGAAAGAGTGCCCCAGCCCTCAGCGCCGGCTGGCAGGGTGTGGGGTGCCTGCAGCAGTCTGGGGGTGCAGGAAGGGGGTGGCCCTGCCCTCACTGCCTGCTCTGACACCGCCGGGCACCCCGAAGGGGTTTGCAGCCTCCCATCCTCTGAGAGGAGGCCTGGGCACACGTGTTGGGAATTGCAGTGATATGGTTAGCTAGAGGGCACGTCTGGAGGAGCGTCTGACATCCAGTGTCTAATGAGAACCTCCTGGACACTGACCGGTGAACTGAGCCACAGGGGTGATGACACCGATGGTCACAGTGTCCCCTGATCCGATGCCTTAGGTCTCCCGCTCGTGTTCCAACTGACCTAAAGAGATCAGCAGCGACCTCCTTCCCACACAAGCCTAACTGCTCTGGAGTCCCCGCTGTTCACAGCCTGGTGTAGTTAGACAAAAATCAGAGCTGATTCCAGCCTCCGGTAATACACAGCTGTAAACTGCAGCATCCCCACAGTCCCACCAGGCTGCCTGCAAACAGCCATTAGGCTCCTTAGGAAAGAGAGAGCACACAGAACACACACGGTACTTGGATGTAGGTTCACCGCCAGTTTTGTAAGGATTTCAGCCCAGGAACGCTGTGGGGTTAGGTACGGAGCGGGTACGTCGCTGCTTGGAGAGCTGCCACAAGCCCTCCAGCTGTGCACCAGCCCTAACTAAAGCCTAAGGTTGTGTTTGAACCTTCAACAGCCAGACTGCTGATGGAAAAGCATGTCTGTGATCAGAGGTAAGCTAGGCAGACCTGGAAAAGACAGAAGAGAGACACAAAGAGTAGTCTTGAGACACGGCGGCTGCCTCTCAGCTGCGGTGGGAAGTCAGGGCACGTCTGTGGTCAGACCTACGCAGAGCTGGGCTGTGTGCAGTGTCCTGCACAGTGCTCCCACCAGAGACAGAAACCTGCATCATCAAAAACGTTCACTAGACCAGAAACACCACTGTATACCGAGGCGTTGAAAAGTTTTGTATCGATGTGCTTAATCTGAACAGCACGGCCCCGCACAGTGAACATCGGCAGACCCGCTCCCCATCGCAGTGCACTGGACGGGCAGCGGCGTGGCAGACTTCAGTGCCCCACGTAGCCCTGCAGACCAAGTGTCCTGCTGGGAAGCCACCACTCAGGACTCATCCAGGCATCATGCAGGTGAGACTTAAAAGATGTGATGTCATTTTCAGGGAAAACAGCAGACTAAAAAAAAATTTGTCGTTAAAGAGTGAGTGATGGGTGTTTTCCCAGCTGCAGGTTAAACTGGCAGCGCGGTTGTAGCATCTTTCTTAGGCACAATTCCAGCAAAACATTTGAGTATGTGCTTAATTAAATCATGTGAGCAGTTTAAAGGGCTTGAAAGCATGCAGCTAAATGCTTTGGTGGGGACTTAATATTAATGCCTCAGTTTCCCTTCTCCAACATAGAAATATTTACTTCCCATACAGAGTGCCGACAAGCTTAATTCAATCTTTACTTGTAAAGTGCCTTGTGGGCCTCAGGGAAAAGGTGCTATAAAAATCAGAATTATTCTACACTCCCTGGCAAAACAGCACTTAGCTCTATATATTATCCTGCTGGTGATACATCTCCCTCTGGCTGACAGCAGGAGCAACTAATGTATAGAAACCAAAAGAGGCAGTTTAGAAGGCTGGCGCTCCGTGGAATCTGCGAACACTTGATGACAAATCCAAATCAGAAAAGATGGAAAAGTCAGTGGGTTTAAGGGATTTTAGTGCAAAACTGTGCCTGCATGTGACTTCAGAGCTACAATGGGAAAAGGGCTGTTTCTCCAGTAATGTATTTTTTATTCCTCATTCTTTTTTATAGCCTTGGCTATTAATTTTTCAGGTTTTCTGCACTTTTATAAGTTAGCATACTGTACTCTAACACTGTTCTCTTATTTCAAATTTTCTTGATTGGATTGAAAAGAATCTGGAACCGACCTCAGAGGCAGCCAGAGTTAAGTCAAGGAAACTGCTGCCAAGGAGAAGTCTGTGAGTGAAGTCAGCATGGGAGAGGTTAGGGTAGAGTGGTTTGGGTTTTTTGGAAAAAATCCAGATATATATATATATATATATATATATATATATATATATATATATATACATGTTGAAAGTACTGGTTGGGACAGAGTATCCCAAGCAACGTACATTTTCCTTAAGGTTCACTGGCATCGGTACAGCTGACACGAGTATTTTAGACATTTTTAACACTCTGTCTTTTCATGCACTGACATACAAGTATACTGTAACGCCTTCTCCTTGGCCGAAAGCGAGTGAGAAAGCCTTGCTTCAAACTATCTCCCCGGATAAAAAACAAAAGACTGAAAATAGGAAGCCCTTCACTGGTAGTTATTATGAATCCTATTTCCTGCCTATATTTCTGAACAGTATTTTCTGGCTGAACTTGATGGGTTTTGTCTTCTTGCAATGACAAATGATAAACTACCACATAGTAAATATCAAGAATGATATATACTCCTCTGGCATTTTTAATGTTTACTGTGTATTTCATTTGCAATATTATTAGGGTGAAAATCAGTTTTAACAGATTCCTTGAATGCCTGACAAAGTAATACTAGCAAGCTATGGGTGAGTGATTTTTTAAAAAAAATTTGAAGTAGGAACATTGCAATCCCTTCTCTCTTTGTGTACATGTTTCTTCCCTGCCTTTCCAGGATACAACCACTTTATGGAAATAATATTTCCTCTTCTATGCCTGCCGCAAGTGGCACACAATGGAGCTTCGTTACTCAACACAGGCTGTACATGCCATGAAAAATAAATAATTAAACACCGACTATTTCAGTAGGTAAATACTGCCTTGCTCACTCCTGAGCATAAAGCAGCCAGTGTTCCATGTCTGGCAGCGATCTCCCCTAGCAGTTCAGCCTCCTTGAAGACCTCTGGCACGAAACCTGAATGTGCTGACAACACTGTTTGTCACCTCCCGGGACTTTCCTGGGGCAAAGGCAAAGGGGTCAGGTAGCATATGAGTCCCCACCACCTGCTCTGGCTGCTGGTTTGGGGTCAAGGATGGAGGAAGTTTGTAACCAAACTATGTGTCCATCGTCCTGACAGACCCTTCTAGAGGTATAGCTTCTATATGTGCTAGGCAGGCGTTCATTTTCTGCTCCCCCCACATTTTTTCTGTAGTTCAACTAAGTTTGGTTTTATGATAGCTGGTATGGTATGCGGCCTGGGAGTTTCACACAAGTACTCTAGAAGGATGAAATGCTGTTTAGCTTCCATTGAAAGAGAGAAAAAATGCAAAGCTGTCTACCCGGGATGCTCTGGCTCCGCAGTTTTGAGGGCAGTGCTGGCAGTGCTGCCCTGGCAGTTCCTGTGGGTAAGAACAGGATTTGGAGGGTCAGCGAGGAGCACTGCTGTCTGATCAGAGCTGAGCAGTCTCTCTCCTGTCTAGATTCAGCAGTGTATTTTCATCTATAATTTAGCATGTATTCCCCTTGGTTTTTTCACCTCTGTTTTGGCCATTTTTCTCTTTAGAACTATACTACTGAAAACAGAGAAGTGCGAGGGAATCTCTGGATTTTCTCTTCAGCATAAACTCCAGCTTCTCCGCATGCTGTGGCAGCTCAAGTGCTTTATTTTATAAATAAATTGCAGGTTACTACTTTGCCAGATGATATGCACGTAAAGAACTGATCAGCACCCATGTTACCTCCAGTGCTTGAGTAATGATGCAAAAAAAGGCCAACACCTCAATTTGCATGTCACTTCTAGATCACTCCATTTGAAACTCCTGATGAAAGTTGTTTGAGGGGCAGGGTATGTTGGTTGATTTACGTGGCTCTGGCTTGTGTAAGGACTTCAGGCTTAATCCCTCCTAATGCCATACAAGCATTATCAAGCCAGTGTTATCCAACCTGGAACTGCTGCCAGGTAAAGCTTTTGGGTGCCTATTGCACAGCTGGAGGAGGCTGTTATCAGAAGGGCAAGTCCTGCAGTGCAAAGAAAAACCATCGTTCCTGGTCAGCACTGGAAATCTGCAGAGGGAAGCAGGAACAGGAGCAGCCAGGTAGCAGGCAGTGGGTGCGTGGGATAATGTGAGCGGCAGGGGTGGTGGCAGGGTTCACAGGTGCCCTAGAAGCACCCTTCATGCCTGAGCTGCCACAGTGTCTGTGCGAGCCCAGCTCACCTCTGCCGTGCATGACCGAATGTACTTTGGCAATGGATGGCTGTCACCGGGGCAAGTTTCCATTGCCATGAGAGGACCCAGTTTCCAGAGCTTTAAAGAGGAGGGAGGTGAATCCAGAAAGCTGGCCACAAAGCAGCGATGAAGATTCAGTGTTACAGTGACCAGAGCCATGGAAGAAGCCGAGAAAAGCGACTTCACACAATTTACGGCAGGAAGGTATGTGCCATAAGTCAGAGCAGCCCTAAAAGATGCTGCAGTTTATGGCAGCCTCCTAAGAGCGAGCTCTGTAAATGTATCTTCTTCCCAGCTCCCTCACTTTCACAAGCAGCGTACCTTTTTAAAGAAGGGGGGGGGGAAATATTTCAAGTCATGGTATGATGTTTCTTTCATTTGCCAAGGAAAAATCTGAAAGCATTAAATGTGCAGAGTGATTGACTTGGTGAAGCAAAGCTGATGAATGGCTTGAAATGGGTCATGCATTTGTGGCTGGGGCTTTTCTGCTGATGGCTGATGACAGCTTTCTGCTGGCTCCAGACAGTGGAAAAAGTTGTCTCAATGACAGCAAACAAATAGGGGCAAACCCCTCCTCTTCCTTAAAATCGGATCAAGGAAATGGACTCTTAGCATGATGGGTTGTGACTAGGGCCCTGTTTTTGAAACGTGATCCATGTGTGCAAATCCCACACAGATCAGATGCCAAAACTGCAGTGCTTCTTTGGCATTTCAGTTGAGAAGGAGAACAAATGTGTTCTGTACTCATCTTTTCTTTTTTTAAGCAAAAACAATTAACTTTGAAACAAGGGCTTTGATTGCTTTTTCTCTGACGTCAGCTTTACATTGATGTAATTCTATAGACTGGTGGAATCATTGCTGATTTGCACTGGTGTAAGCAGGAGAACAATCAGGCTCTGTGTTTTCCAGGCAGTGAAGCTGGTTATGTTTTGTGCAAAGAAACTCAGATAAACAACTTAAAAGGGAAAATAAATTAACCAAGAAATTCAGGAGCCAAAAGCAATATGAGCACAGATACAGCTACAATGTTCTAAGTGTAACACTAGTTTAAAAAAGATACCTAGCCTAATTAAGTACAGATTGACTTTGCTATAAATATGAACAGTGATCTCCCTAATTTTCAAGTTTTAATTGACATCCAAAGGTGAGCAATTTAATAACTCACTGCGATTTTGTTTATTTTTCAGTATACATACTGTACTTTATTGCCTTTGAGATCCTCGAATTAATGTCAACTTCCCTTCCCCTTCCAATAGTGTTATACAACATGAGAATAAATCAACCGTAGGGATTAAAATTATAATTGATCGAGTGTGAAAGTAGCAAAGAAAGCGCTACCCAATATAGCCTGAGTTGAAATCCTAGCTCCCCCTGTATGAAGGGGAGTTGACCTTTGTATATGGGCCAAGGATTTCACCATTGATGACATTTGCCAGGCACAGATATTTTTTTTTTTTTCACAGTGCAGTACAATCAGGCCTTTCAGTGTTTGGCTTTTAATGCTCATTTTTTTGCTATAGTTGCTATTATGCTCTCACTTTCAGAGGATGTCAGACTCCTGAAAGAGAAATTGTTTTGGTTTAAGTACAGTAAAGCTTACAAACACTCTGCTTGGGGTGAGAGATGTAGGCTGGGTCCTCATCAGGGGAGTTTTAGTGTATGGAGAGAGTGGAGCTGGGCCCAGGACTTCTATAATAGACCCTGGCAATGAGTGAGGTGAGCCACAGCATTCTTCACTACAAACTATACAATTACAGGACAGCAGCTCATGAGTGGAATTTTAGGGAATACTTTTTTATCTAGAAACAGGGAAAAAGGAAAAAGGAGGGGCAACAAAAACTGGGCTCCAGCAAAACCTGAATCTGGGTAATTTTCACATTTCTATATTGAAAAATCAGTCCTGATGACTACGTGCAACCCATTCTGTCTTCACTATTAACATGTAGCATATGCCACTAAATGGCCATGAATATATATTAGAAGGGCTAGGGCTAATAACTATGCAACTAAAATTTTTAGAATGAGGCCATGGAAGTTTTGCAATAGCTCTGGCATTTACCTAACAAGCCCCAACTCACTGACTACTTTAGTAAATGATATGCAACTTCTCTTGTAAACCATGCATGTGGTTACTTTAAATATTGCCCTGTATTTAACAACGTGCTACTTTCCTGCCCTACTCTCTCGTAAGTCTAGTAGGTGTTGTGGTATTAATTTAGCATGGGTGGAACTATGGGCTGGACTTGTTGTTCCAGCAAGGTAATCGCTTCTTTGCATAAATGAATTATCTATCTTTTTCATTTACAGTGCCCATGGAAAGTTGTGTGTAATCTCAACACACTCAGTAGTGCAGCTGTAGTAATTCTTTAATGTGTTGTGAACATGCTCACTGTGTCAGTTTTCTCTTGGGTGCAACATCTGTGCTTGCAGGGTGAGATGTATGACGAGATGGCCCTTTGGGGGGATGCTGGCCCTGCTTCACCTGTGACTGCTGGACTCTCCTACAAAAAGGGTACTACTCTGATGGAGGATAAGCGCTGCCTGAAACCGGCACATCCAAAGGCCTGCCTGACAGAGGCTGAATGGGATGGCAAGTCTGCGATGGCAGTGCAGAAAAACTTGGCAAGAGGTGGCTGTGGCACAAGCTCCAGATGCGCAGCCAGTAGCAGTGGAGACACATGGGGGTAAAGGCTGTGAGTGTGAGTCCTGCTGTAGATGAAAGCACTGCCTGAGACGGGAGAAGCTGCCTGGGATCTGCCACCAACTTGTTGATACGGCACTAAACCATGACCCGGATGCTGCGGTAGTAGAGGGAAAGTAAACAAGGCTGGTGGAGGCAACAGAAGTTGAACTTCATGAACTCCTACCAGTTCAAATGGAGTAACACCAGCAATTAATTTGGTGCAATTCCTTGTGTAGAACTGCGCTGGAAATTATTGCAGGATAGATCAAGCCATTATCAATAGGAAAACATCACTGTAAACCTCCAAACACCTTCTTCCAAGTGTTATGCACTCACTTTCCACTGAAGTTAATAGAAATAATATAGACGGGGTGCTTGGATTCCTGCCGGATCACTGCAATGAGTAACTGGGGTATAGCTTCTGGATATACCTGCTCAAAAGTAAATGAGAGTGCTGAGTGGCGAGGGATGACCTAGATTGGAAACAGTCCTTGCACTTCTGTTTTCCCAAAACCTTCTACTGTTGGCAACATCTTGCTGTTTCTTTTGGCAAACATATATCTCTATCTTCTGTTCAGGGAATGTCAGGGCTTGCTGTTGCCACAAAACCTTCAATTTTAATATGGAAACCTATATATTTTCTGATTAATGTTTCAATCAAACTTAGTCCTGGGTAAACATTGTGTAATGTTAGCATTCACCAGTGAACTTGCACAAACCCCTTGAAAAAATGTTGAAAAAATCAAACACACACCCCCCACACAACCCCTGTTTCCAGTCTAGAATGAATATTACACCCACAGAAAAGACCTTCTGTGTAAAAGAGAATAACTTCTCTCTCTTTCAGGAATTGGGGATCTAATCACAAGAAGGTTGTTCACTTTTCAGTGCACTGAAATGCACTGCTGTGCATTACTGCATTAGTCAAGTGCTGATCCAATGAAACTTGACTGTTGCGATCTTACCGTGTAGGTATCTGCTGAGATTGATGTTCATATGGAATGGGTGTTTAGGGTTTTTTTGTAAAACAGAACCTTTACATGTCTTTATCTTCATACTTCTGTATTGCCATGACTGGATGTTCCATCAGTCACTGCTTCAGGTGAGACAGCACTATTCTCTTTCAGAAATGGTATCTAAATTATGCATCACAGATCGTTACTTTAGAAGCACACAAGTTTTATGAAATACCATTTTAGGAGCTGCTACAAACAGAGAAGAGATTATACAAGTTACTGTTTCCAAAGCGAATTATGGAAATGCAGGAAGGGCTTCATTTCTGTTGGCAAGAAGACCTGACTGCTAGACCTCAGTCTCTGGAAGAGCAGCAGCAGCAAAGGTTCCACCCTGAGCGGTGGTAAGCTCCTGTGGCTGCTGCCAGAAGAGTGAAGAAGACACAGGGCATTCTGTGTGATCAGGGGAACTTGAGGAGCAGCACAGGATGGGAACCGGCTCGCTTCCAACTAAAGGAATCTCCTGTATGTAAACAAGGTTTAGTAGCAAAGTGTTGAGTCCAGGAAATTATTTCTGGTGAGGAGGATAAGCTTTCCTTTTGATAGGAGTGCAGCTTCTGCTCTGTTGTTCTCATAGCTGCCTCCCAACTTAGCCTTGGCTGTGTCTCCAGTGAGAAAGTACTACTCGGAAAATAAAGGAATTTGAGAGCACACAGGGAAAAATCAACAGATGTCATTTTACTCATTCCAGAAAGTGAATTTAAGAGGGAAGACCATGATAATAGCTATATATTTTTACTTTGAAATGACCGATTAGTAGCAAAATTAAGCAATGGAGGGGTTTGGTAGGAACTGTAAGAAAAGATAAATCCCTCTAAGTTAGCAGACGCCAGGCTCTAACAGTAGAGCACCTGTTTGTTTCCTCTCTTAAAAATATTTAGCACTAGACCATGATTTGTGTATTTTGAAGAAAGAAAACTAAAATATTGCTGTTCATACTCTGTCGCAGATCCTGATTTTCCAGTCGTGGGACAGGTTTCCTGTAGAAGTAACTCCATTGGCTTAATTAATGCACTTATACCAGATTGGTACACCCCATGGGTATACCAGGGAGAGCTGATGTAACAAGACGAGAATCAAGCCCATAGGCCAAAATTTTCAAAAATAAGTTTCTAAAATTAGGTGCCTAATTTCCTAATTAGGAAGCTGAGTAAAGGTGGACGGGTTTTTAAAAATGCTGTGGGTTGACAAATTCTGCTGAAGTCAATGGGAGCTGGAGATGATTTTTTCCTTTGAAAATTCGGCTGGTTTATTTAAATGCCCAAATACTGTTACGGGCCAATGTTGGACATCCTGGGCTGAAGGTTTTCACTTCCTATCCCTTCATATAACTGTATCAGCATGTACTCTGTACACAGGATTCTCATCATGTAGTACTCTGTGGAACATGAGTGTAGCTCATCTTGCCAGACTTCCTCATATGACCGTCTGGGTTTGGAGACTCAAAACAAGAAGATGCGATAAATTTACTTTCCTCTCCTTGATCCTGAGGCAAGCCCTGAATGTTAACAGAGAGGAGGCTTAAGGGCTGTTCAAAATCAATGCTGGTGAGCAGCTTTGTGGAGGAACTTCTGCATGGGCCGGAGGAGATGTATACAGAAAAAAACCTCCCCTGTGGTTCCCACCATCAAGGTCTTCCTGCCTCTCAGATCAATGTGAAACAAAACAAGCAGAGGAACTCTGGAGGCGCTGCCTTAAAGCCACTCAGATGTCTCTGTGTGACACCATGAGGCGCATTGCCTGGAAATTGTAAGGATGGGAAATGCAGTTAGGGCATTTTTAATGTGTTTTTGAATCTGGTTGGGCTGATGCTACTAAAATACTTAAATCTAGCTGTTAAAATAAAGATGAATGGGGCTAAAACATATACTCAGAAGTACTGGAGGCTGAAGCCAACAGCAGTAACACAAAGGTAGGCATGCATACAGAAGACAATTTTCTCAAGCTATCCTTGCTATTGTAGTTATAGGTATCTTGAGAAAGAACGATGAATTCTCTTCCATTCAACTAGAGCCACTTTTCTGTATATATTGATGAATTAAAACCCAAACTCAAAATGGTTAGAACGCCTAAACCTAAACTTTTAGAGTATATCGATATTCTAAATATAGTGATTTATAATTATCTCAGTTTCAGTAACAGATTGTAGGAATTTATTAGTTCCTGTAGACTAATAAATTCCTACAAGCACATAACTTGTTTCTATTTTAATGGTCTTTGCAAAGTGGTTACTACTGGTGACAATTAAATTACAGTTGGTTCTTCATAGTTTTTTTAGCACTTCTCAAATTAGTTTCATTGTATACTGTATCTTCTAGTCTATTTCTGATTGTCTTCATCCCTCAGCTGTAATATTGTTCCAAGTGTGGTGGCTTTATACCACAGAGGTGGCAGCCATGTCAAAAGCAGTTGTGCCACGTCACTTAACAGGCAGTAATTGTCTCCAGGAATTACAGGAATCTTGATCTGCTGCATCAGACATCACTTCTTTGTCAGCTAAAGCTGAAAAGACACTTGGGGATATAACCTACTCTGTTCCAGGTTGCAGGAACCGTGCCAAAAGTGTAAAGTGCTGAAGTTCTGAGAGAAAACAGCCATACATTTACCCTTATTTATTTATTTATTTATTTAAAAAAACCCTTTATTTCTGTATGAACAAGGTTTACATGACACCACTCTGTCATGCTGCCCCAAGTAGGGAGTTTTTTAAAATCCAATGGCTGATTTCAGCCAAGCTTCACATGTGAGTAGTGTTCGTAAGAGGAGGGTCTGACGCATTTCAGGAAAAGGAGGTAGAGCGGCCCTGTTAAATTTTCCACCGAAACAGGGGCTGCCACCGAAACTTGTGCTTTTCAGCGCTGGGGACCACATGTGCAAGAGCTGCTCTGACTGCACAGCTGCTGCAGCCTAAGCTCTCACCTGTCTAGACACCAAAGTTAATCAACCATGAGACAGAAACAGATAAGAAATCTGGTTTTGTCCTTGCTTGTGCTCCCAGAAGTACGTGTTGGTCTAGACTTGGCACTGGGAGGGCAGTTAAAGTTCTGACAGTGTTTCTAAGCTAATCCTGCTTTTGTGTGATGTGTAATACAGCCATACACTTTTCAGATGTTTTAACATGATGTTCATCTTCTGAGGTCAGAAACGCATTTCTGTACTGTCATTGTTCTCAAAAAATTTCCAAGTATGTGTAAGCAAATTCCCCTGGCTGAAGCCTCTTATGCCATTATTTCCTCTGTGTATTCGCGAAGTGCTCATCGCTGGCTGGTGACTGGCAAGAAAGTTATGAGTTCAAGGCCATTTTTAGCCATTTTAGCCTAACTAAGTCCGCAAATTTCTCTGGGATGTTTATCCCTATTTTGTATTTAATGGTATACGTGAAATATTGTATAATTAGATCTCTCTAATAATTCTCAGTTTTCTCTTCTGCTTTTTCAAGATCTGTTCTTTGTCTACGTGGTCAAAAGTGAAATCGTCCTTCTCTGTCTGAAGTGAAGCAGGATCTGAAGCATGTATCTCAGACATACCCATTGCTCTCTGTCAAGAAATGGTCTGACTCCAGAGGGGAAGCTGACCCTGGAATCTCCTACGCAGTCACATAAAGTAGGGCTGTGTACCAGACTGTCTTACTCTTGTCATATCGCTTAGAGCTTTCCTTTTTTATAAGTGGTTTTCAGGCTGGCACCTACATTTCCTGTTGGCTTGAACTCCTAGGAACTACAAAGTAATGGGAAACTGTGCACTTACAGTCTGGCTCATTAATTAAGAAAACACTATGGAAGAGAGAGTGTTTTCTTGGAAGTTGGGCCTATTTGTGTCTGGTGAGCAGTTAAAAAAAAAAGTGCCAAAGTGAGATTAAAAACTATTAAAAAATACTACGTGAAGCATAACAGTTAAATAGTTACAGTTGTAGTTAAACAGTAGAAAGGCAGATTTGATTTTGACTGTAAAACCAATATTAGAACAAGCTACAAACTCATTTGCAATGTCTTACAGCAACAATTAGTGGCCTAAAGGATGTGACTTTTCATTAGGATGACTATCACCGGTAGGAGGATCTGACAGGTGGCTGAATCACCGCACCCAGTGCAGTAATGCTGAAATTCACATACACATACATCTACAGTATTTATTGCTCAGTCAAATACCTCCTTTTATAATCCTGGATTGCCACATTTGCAATTATATTGCATCCGGCAGAGAGCTCTGAGATCTGTAATTACCAAACACATCTACAGCAGTCACACAGCAACAGAAGTGACACTCATGTACTTACGAGTGTAATATCAAAGCACTGCATGTGACACGTTTCTGTTTGTTTATGTATTTCAGGGTATGACTGAAATGAGAGATGTTTACTGGATGGTTTATTCTGTGAAGTACCTTCCTGGTGTAATGCTGTACAACTGATCAATAGGGAGAGAAATAGGTGCAGTTCGTATGAGCCAGACAGCATCAAATTGAGTTGTTCTGGAGTTTCACATTCTTCGCAATACCTTCCGTGGCTGCTCAGCTAGCTGTGAGCAGAGGGTGGCTGCACAGACCATGGGTGTATACGCATCTGCGGGGATCCTGGCACCCTAGAAAGGATGGGGAGTTGACTGATCCATGTGTATTGTTTCTGTATAAAAAGGGCAGAGGGTGTGCCTATTTTTAAATGATCTTGTTGTAGGGAGTGAGTGCCCCCCATAGGGACTGGTCTGTAAGATGGAAGGGTTTGTAAACAATCACAGCAGCAGGGAATTGCCAGTGTAATGACTGGAGGTGTGATGGTGTCTGTGTACAGCCCAACTACAGGACCACATTAAAGCAAGAGAGGCCTGTATCATCTCATCTGTCTTTTTCTGAGTCCGACTCAGAGCAATAGAGCTGTCTGCGGGGCCCTGCCTGGCCCTGGTACAGTCTCCGGGTGAGATAGGGCCTTTCCCTGAAAGAAATCTCTGCTGTCATGAGGCCTTGGCACTGCCGCTGCTTTAGCCTGCATAGATCCGGGCCCCTGGTGAAAGGGGGAGCCCCATCATCACAGCAGCTTGTTCCCCCACTTTCCGTGGTGGCACTGGCAGTATGCCTGTTAAGGCACTGGCAGCCTTGAGGTGCGGGATAGTGCGGCCCGTCCCTCTCCGGGAAACTTGAATTTCTGCTGGATTAAGGCGGTTGTGCAACCCCAGCCCAGCTGGCTCCATTGTTTCTCCGCACAAAATAGTTATCAGCGTCAAGTGAGTGCCAAGCGCCGCGCTGCCGGGCAGGGCTGCCAGCGGGCCTGTGAGGGGGAGGCGGCGGGGCAGTGGCCGCCCCCGGGCCAGGGGCACAGCCGAGGCCGCCCCCCGCCCTTCGCAGCTCCTCTGGCCGCCGGGCGGGGGCAAGGCCTCCCGCCGGGTCGGCAGTTCACACTGGAATCACCGCTCAGCAGGCGCCTATATATACCAGCATAGATGGGCAGGCGCTCGTGTGGCAGTACGGGGGGGCCAGCGCGGGAGTCCCCGCGTAGCTGCGCGGGGCGAAGCGGGGGGGAGCGGGCCAGCAGCAGTGCCGAGAAGGCCTTTCGCGGGAGCGGACTGAGGGCCGCGGCAGCCTCCGCCAGAGCCGGGTGAGCGAGGTGGGAACCTGCCCAACCAAAGCGCCTGCAGGGCGGGGGGAGGGTGCCATTTGGGTAAGCCGATGAGCCGCGGCCGAGCCGGGCCGAGCCGGGCCGAGCCCGGCCGTACTCGCCACCGCCGGCAGGCCCCGGCCAGGCCGGCGCGCTGTTGCTATGGCAACCGAGTTGCTCGGCGGGCGGGGGCCAGGCAGGAAGTGATGGCAGGGGATTGGCTGCCGCGGAGCACGTGGGGCGGGCGACGGGCGGTGCGGTTGGGCCCGGCCGGGGCGGGGGCGGAGCGGGGTCCCGCGGTCCCGGCGGGCGGCTGCAGCGGGCCGTGTGTCCAGTGTCCCCCCGTGCCCCCCACCCCTCCGCCGGCCAGTCGAAGGCCGAGCGTGGCGGGTCCCCCCGCGGCCGAGCTGTGCCCTGCCCGCTGCCGCCGGGCTGTGATGTGTGTGCCCCGCTCGGCGGGAGGCGGGGAGTGCCCGGCGGAGAGGAGGGGAGTTACTCAGCGGCGAGGAGGAGGAAGGGCGGGAGGCAGAGCCATGGAGCGCGGCGCTGCGCGGCGGCCGGAGGGGCGGGCGGTCTGACCGGGGCGAAGCGCGGGGGGCAGCGCCCGGCAGCCCGGGCGGCAGCGGCGGGGCCGGGGATGAAGGTGCCGGGCAGCCCCCCCGCCGCCAGCCGCCGGCTGGTGACAGGTCGCAGGGCCGCGGGCCCGGCGGGGCGGGGGGGCCGCTCGCCTGCCCTCCTCGGGGCCGGCGGGAGGGAGGGGGACTCCGGCCGGGGCTGCCATCGCCCGGGGCCGCGGTGACTCAGAGCCGGCGCGGCCGGGGGTGAGCCGAGGTCTGTTGTTGTGGGATTTTTTCCCCGGCAGGTTATAAATAGCCCCGCTGGGCGCCGTGTCACGGAAGGACACCCTGGCCGGGCGCGGGGAGCGGCCGCCGGCGCTCAGCCTCCCCGGGCCGGCCGCCGCCAGCCTGCCTGCCCCTGCCGGCTGGGCCCGGGCCACCGCCGCTGCGCGCCCGGCCTCCGTCTCTGTGTTGTGACACGCGAAAAAAACTCATTAATCTCGCTTGGCGGGGGCCGCGGCAGGCGGCTCGGCGGGGGGAGCAGGCACCGCACCGCGGCTGCCCGCGGACCTGGCTGAGGAAGCGGAGAAGATGAAGCCGGAACGAGGTAAACGCTTTATCGACATTATTTCCTTTTTTTGGTGGGTTTGCTGTTTTGTTTTTTTTTTTTTTTTATTGTCCGTTTGTGCCTTTTCGCGATGGGAGGTAGCCTGGTGCTGGGTAGCGGTGTTACCGCTGCTTACCCCCTCCCCTGTCGCTTGGGGCGGGGGGGGAGCCCGGCGGTGGGGCTGTGCGGCGGGCAGGTGCCGTGCCACCGGGCTGCCAGCCCCCTCCTGCCCCCTCGGCTCGCCATTGTCTGGGCGGGCGGCGAGCCCGCACCGCGCTGCGGGTCCGGGGCACCGGCAGACAATGCCCGCACAGGGCCAAACCCAGCAAAAGCGCAGCTGAAAGACGCCCTGGAAATAACCGTAACTTCCCTCGGTGTTGGTTTATAACCCCGCGGTGGTTTTTGTTCTAGTTATAAAGCGGGCGGATCGTAACCAACACGCTGACACCGAATTTTTCGCCGTCCTTGGGTTACGTCTTATCCGGATTACTGACGCCTGGTTGTACAGAAAAATAAAGTCGGCCGTCTACGTATATGTTTATGACACTTCAGCTCTTTTGCAGTATAGCAACAGCTGCTGATGCCCCTAGAGTTGAAAATATGGCATGACTTCTATTTTAATCCACATGGGCAGTGATTATTGATTTCTGTTAGTTCAAGCAAGATTTTTTTTTTAATCTTATGAGCGCTTATCGTAGAACTCTGATAATTAAAAAAAAAAACAATTCCTGCTTAGATATTGGAGTTTCTCGAAGTTCTGATGATTTTTAAAATGATGAGTTTTAAAATGATGAGTTTTAAAAGCATGTTCTTTTGGTGTTATAGTCACGTTGGTGTCTTGAGAAATACTTTAATATAACTTAGATACCCATGTGTTAAATGCTAACACTTACATGACATGCACATCTTAATTAAGTGTGTTAATGACATGTTTGCTAATAGCGACACCACGTCAATGACCACTCTTAGGTGGATTTCTTGTATGTACATGCTGTAAGGCTTACCATGGTGTGACAAGAGCACAGATAGTACAGAAATTATCATAAACATATACATAAATTAATGGGGTTTAAATACTAGGGATTTGAAATGGGCTTTTCTCTTTGCTTTCCTCCTTGTTTCTTACTTGCCTAAACCTTTACCTGAGTGATTGCAGCAAGGCAGGTTCTTCTTGGAATTTCTTTAGATTTTAATACCAAACCCCGAAGTTTGAAAGCTGTTTACTGTCAAGGTGAAATAAAATTTCAAAATAGTCAGGTGAAACCTAAATCACTGTGGCTTTAAAATGTTCTGCAGTAGCAGTTCAAAACCTCTATGTGAACTTTGTCTATTATTTTTCTTTAATTTTTAGACAGAACAAATTAGAACATTGGAAACATTTTTAGTTGCTATATAGTGATCAGATGCTTTGTTTTTAACCATCCTGGTATAGAGGGGACCACATTTATAAAGAAGACAAGTTACTAGTTTGCTGGGTGGCTGTGGTTTTTGAGTGTTTTGGTGGTGTTTTTTTTTCTAAGCTGACAGTTAAAAAATTGAGATTTCTATCTGTTGTAAAATGTCTGTCACAAACTGGGTGAAACCCTTCAGAAGTAATGTCTTGAAACTCTTCTAAGATAATTAACAATAATCTTGAAATAAATCATCAGTCTTGCCAAACATTGGAGGGTATCTCCAGCCATTTTAGCAGAGAGCTCCAGCTTAACCGTGTGTGAAGGTGGTGCACAAAGGGGGTTGTGAAGGTGCTGCCTAAATGCCACATGCAGCCCACAGAGACTCTTAGGAGGCAGGAATCATGCAAATGTTTACATGTGCTGCTTTCTGCATAGCAGCTGTACCACAGGATACAAGCAGTCAAGTGTGCAGTCACCTGCTTCTAATCGTCGCAAATTAATAGGAAAGGACGGGGGAGAAGCAGACCACTTTGCTTGCCGCAGTCTTCGCTTTTCTACAGAACCTCAAAATACTGAGAAGACTGCAAATCCATGCACAAAGTGACACGTAAACAGACGTAAAGAGGCTTGAAGTGCTTTGGATTTTTTTTTTTTTTGTTCTTACAAATAATTATATGGGAATCCATTCGAAGCAGAGAGCTGTAGTTTATTTAGTTAAAGTTAAAAACTGTTGCAATGCCCAGGCATGCTGGAAGAAGGTACGGTTTTGCCTTTGTTGTGCTACTGATAAGATTCTGGTTATCGCCAGCAAAAATGGGTGGTGCAGAAGAAAGGGGAGATCCAAGTGTGCAACCACTTCTTTAACAGTGCAAAATGTTAAAGAATATTTTTAATTTAAGGAGGTAAAAAGGATGAGCAGAAATGAAGAAAAAAGGGAGATCTGGCCTGAAGGTACTTACCTCCCTTTATCATAAGGGAAGTTTGAAAATTGCAAATAGAAGCATGTGATATATGAGAGCAGTAGAGGAGATGGAATGTGGAGTGTTGCATAGCAAACCCATGGAACAGTTTTGCAAGTGAGGAAGAGAGGTTTGAAAGTGCAGGTTAGAACGTGGACTTATTTCTTTGCCATGCAAAGGCACAGGGCATTCACAGGACATGTCTCATGAGAATCACTCTGGACTTGCCCCTCGGCTGGGGTGTCAGTGTGGAAGGGCAGTGGTTGCTCTCATGCAATCATATAACTACCTCTATACTGCATCTAGAGAATGCAGTAACTAAAATACCCATGGCTGCTCTTTGCCTTTACCTTTCCTACGCTGCCATTCTTAAAATGAAGTGTTGAAGCATCTTACAATACAGCAGTCACATTGCTTCAGCTGAGGCTTCACCAGTGCCAGTGAGAGGAATGATTTATCTCCCTTTCTGACATAGTGTTTTTTGGAGTGACGTTTTGAGTTTTGGTGGAGGTTTTTTTGTCTTTCTGCAGTAACTACATTATCAGTTTACCTAGCTTTGATCCATGATATCATCACGATTTAGTTGCTGCAGTACAGCTGCCTAGTCAGCTGCTTCGCGTTGCATGTTTGGACCGCCGTTTCCTTTTCTCAAGTACAGAGCTTTGCTCTTGCTTCTATTGAACTTAGTTCTAATGACTTCTGATCGCTTCGCCAGTTTATTGAGCTTGGAAGGCAGAACTAGGCTTTGTAGAAGAGTGCTTGCAAAGTGTTCCAGTTCAGCTTTGTTCATAAACTGTATAAACACACTGTTTCACCATCGGAGTTAATGAAAACATTGCATAATGTCAGGGTGATAGCTTACTGCCAAACTCGGAAGGCTCGTTATGTACTCTTAGAGTACACTCGGTGCACAACTGGAAAAAATCTTGTGGTTTAGATGAATCTACAGTATAGTCATTTTACTGTGGGAATGTTACAAGACATCAAAAGTCTTACTATAGTCTAAACAGCTCAGTTACTGCTCCTTCCTCCTCCCTCCCCCTCACTGCATGAATGATCAGTTAGAGGAGGAAGACAGGCTCGTTTGTCTCTAAATGCATGCTGGCTATTTTTTATCTTCTTATACTAGTGTCTTCTTACTTTTTTTTATTACCTTGCTTTGTTTATTGCTCGGCTGTGTGCTCTTTGTGTAGAGGCTACTGTGTTTTCACATACAAATTAAGCAAAAAGCAGTTGTCTCTTACTTTCTGAAGCATTCATTCCCTCCTTGAGATTATCCTAATTTGAAGAAAAGGCTTTCTGTCTACAAGAGAGGAACAATCAGTCTGAAGATTGGTTTTTCTCTTCTCCTTCCTTCTTTGCAAGTCAAACTCTGGTATGTGCCTCTGGGTCTGTTTGTATGTGGTAACTGGGTTAGGAGACTTTCTTCCACCTTATTTGGTGGTTTGGTATGGAAAGGAGCTAACTCTTTGGGTTCAACGAAAGTCTGTTTACTACCTCCTGTTGGGAACATGGCTGAAGGATTTCTGGACGTGTCTCTGAGGAAAGCTGGAGGAGATATTAATGAAGACAAACAATTGATAGAAGGCTTTTTCTTCAAATCCGTAGGAGGAAGGATGAGGAGGCATAGGGTTGGGGGAAGAGAGTTGAGCCAGGGTGTTTGGGAGCTGTGGAGTTAGTTGTTAAGTTAGGACATCTGGAGAAGATCCTTGTTATTAAAAATAAGCCTTAGTTTTATGCCCTATATTAACTTTGTGAAGGATTTTGTCGAAAACTTTTTAGCAAAGATGTACTACAGAGTATGCAGATCAGGAAGTGAAAATACCTTTTGGGAAAGGATGGCTGGTATTTTAGTGTCCTGCATTGCGCGGTGATACAGGCACTTTAATTTTATAATATCTTCTCAGTGAAATGTCGCGAAGCACATAAACTTTTCCATGGTGGAACAACGTAGCCAGTAAACAAAGTAATAAACTGGAAATGAGGTGCTTCCTGCTTAGTAGAGCTGTCACTCCAAAAGTGTTTGGGCGATGCTTCGGGCTTGGTTGCCACAGGTAAGTGCAGGTTGGGTGATAATGAGCTGGAGGTGACGCTGCGCCCAGGCCTGGGAGGGAGGCGTGCTGGTGCCACGCGGTGCCGCGCTGGGACACGTGCCAGGAGGGGTGTGTGGCAAGGGAGGCTAGCTCTGATGGGCAGGAAAGGGAGGTGTGCCTGCTTTTCCTATGTGGATTACTTTCAAATAAAAAACCCCAACTTATTATTGAAAAGAAAGAAAACCTAAAACTGTTTAGGATAAAAAAAAAAACCAATCAAACCAACCAAACTGACAGGTGGCCAGGATATTACACTCAGATTCCATTTATAAGGCATGAAGCCATCTAGCTTTAATCTTTGGGGAGAGCAGATTTGTCCTGATAACACATTATATATAGATGCAGTGAATGAGGATGAGTGATCAGGAATATAAGCCTTTTTAAATTTCATTTTATTTTTAAATTGAGAGTAGGACCTGGGAGCTTTCAATACAGCTCTGTCCTTGCACTGAAGAAATGGGAATAGATGTTCTTTTATTATTATTATTTATTATTAATAATATAAATGTTATTACCACAAAAATTTAACTTGGAAGAATCCTTAGCTTTTTCAGCTTGTACCTAGATGTCGACAGTGAGGCAAGTCCTGTTGCCGGAGTAGCCCTTGAGTTGGAGCGATGCTTTTTATCAGTGTTCAACAGCCAGAGTTCTTCACTGTGTGTGGGTTTGTCAGAGAGAAGAACCATGCTGGTAACAACTGTGCCATTTTCTTTCTGTGTGGTTGGCGTTGTCTATACTAGCCACCTTCAGAGGGACTCGTTACTAAAACAGATGCTGCTGGAGTGGCATTTAGGTGGATATTTTGGGGCTTGTGGATATGCCAAGCCCATAGGCTTGGGCTATGTAACTGACTGTATTCTTTACTTGCTGAAGTAAGAATACTTTGGTATACCGGATCAGATCCCAGGGCTGAAGCATGTTAGGTTGAATTTTGTTGTTAAGGGGCAGTGTTGAAACTATTATTGGATCTGAGGTCTGCCAGCTTCTAAATGTTTTTAAAAATAAGCTAGCATTCATAAATACAGATTCTCATGAGAGATGTGAGTTTGTTGCCAAATAGAGTTCTGCTTATTAAAATTAGAAATCTTCTGTGAAAACAGAGGAACTGCCGGGAACAAACCAGCTATATGACATTTGTTAAAAGAACTTGTTCTGTCTGCCTCGCTGTTTACAAAATGTTTCTTTGTGATTTTGACAAACATCTACTAAAAGCAACTGTTATATGGTGGTGAAATAGCCATAGCGTTTTATCCTATCAGCAACAAGCTTGGAGTAACAGTCCAGCAGTTACTGGCAGTTCTTGCAGTCAACAAGGTCTTGCAGTTTTAAGTATAGCTATAAGAACTGCTTTCTCCATTTGATATGAAACTTGGTAAACATGTTTTTTAGGTTTTTTTGAAGGTGTCTCATATCATTGTCTTTCAAAGTGGTAGTAAATTGTTCGGTCTTTGCAGGTCATTTTTATTTAATGCTTAGACAGAAGCCAGTTTTTAAGCTTGAATCGTTTTAGAAGTGCATGTACAATTGCATGGTTACCTTTGTACTACCAAGTACAAAAGCTTCATTATAAGTAGGCAATTAAGGATGTCTATAAACCTGGGTGAATGCAAATACAGAAGAGTGCCTTTTGGACTTGGGTAGGTAGTTGGACTTTGGAAGACATCTCATTCATTACATATTCCTTTCTCTGCTGGTCCTGTGCAGGGTGGGATGACTGTAACTACAAGCACACAGCTGAAGCCATGTGCAACCGCATTCTTGATCTGCACATATAACTTTACTAAGATTGGAAGAGATATTGTTTTAGAAAGGCTATTTGTAAGCAGTATAATTGAGTTGTAAGATAGTCATGAAAATTCTCCCGCTGTTCTTAACAATTTAGTGTTGTTCTGGCCAAATCAGATCAAACTCATTTGTATTAATGCATTTTCTTCCTTGTTAAATGGGCCTGACTAATTCTTTTGGCTAGTGATTGTTGTGTTACCTTTTAATGTTAGCTTTGGGACCAAAACTATTTAAAGTTGCTCTCTGGGATGGTATTACTACATTGTGTTGACGCAAAATGCAAAGATGTAACAGGATAGTGTGAGGACATTGTC
Source organism: Falco naumanni (assembly GCF_017639655.2). Lineage (NCBI taxonomy): Eukaryota > Metazoa > Chordata > Aves > Falconiformes > Falconidae > Falco > Falco naumanni. The sequence goes on along the minus strand of NC_054060.1, from coordinate 17,033,259 downwards.
AGGGATGATTTGGAGAGGAGAGCTCTGTGTGAAGCGCTCCACATGTGAAATACTAGTGATGCTTCATGTCTGTCCTGAATGTACGAATCCTTGTTATGAATGAAGGTGGACAAACTAGTCTTACTAAGAAGTCTTCTGGACAACTTCGTTTCTTTAAGAGCAGTAAGGGGAGTTCTTCAGCTCCCCCCATACACATTTATTTTGATTTGACCACTTTACATTTTGTGGGAAGGCATCTGATTTCTCTCTGTCCGGATGTGTAGTACCCAGTAACCATGGGGCACTTCCACTTTTCTCTTAGCAGTGATCAGTGCATTTCCCAAACCTATTGCCAAGTATGACTTCTTTGTTCCCAGGGAAAAAGCAAGCTGGTTTTTCTTCTGAGGTATAATTAAAACAGAAGAGAATGTATCTGAAATAAGGAACCTCTGGTTGCACATGAGCCATGTCATCTGTTTTACATTGTGTATGCTGTGAAGTTAGTGGTGTGTTTTTTGTTTGGTTTTTTTTTTTCTCCATTAAGATCCCTGGGAACCAGGTTGGTAAGTCAGTCCATTTTGGATTGTGAACTTCCTTAGTGAGACTACAAGCAGGTGACTGACTGCTTGTGCTAGTTGAACTTCGTGGTGCTGTGCACGGATTCCTTTTCCTGCTGCTGAGCCTTCAGGATTTCTAGGGCAGGTTTTACACTTCTGTGTGTTGTAGTAAATTAAGCTTCTTTCTCAGGGTGTTGTGCAAGTATTGTCTTGTTGGGTATACTGGAGGAGGGAAGGGCTGAGGGAGAGTACTTCAGCAGAACTGAGGATGGTATTAGCCCGTATCCTTAATACAGTCAGTATCATGGCAGGAGGTGGTAGGGTGGTGGTGGTTTCTTCTGAGGGTTGGAAAGGAGAAGCAGAGGTGCAGGAAGAGCTGCTGTGGTCAGCACGCTCTTTTTACAGAGTGGTGGGAAGCCCTTCTCCCTGCCAGGTATTATTCTCCTTGGTTCCCTGGCAGGGCAGTAGCCCAACAACGTAACTGAAAGAAACTGGCTCCAAGTGACACTTTCAGGCAGGCCAGCAAGTTTGGTAGAAGGCTTTGCAGACTTGGAGGGGTGGAGAGGTTGGTGCTTCTTCCTTTTGAAGCACATGCTATTTGAGTGGCCAAAGAAATCTTGTTTACTGTGGAGAAGCCCTGAAAGACAAAGTATCTGGAGGACTAGAATTGGAGGAGTCATCTAGGTAATTTCTACCATAACTACAGTAGTAGCAGTAGTCACAACGTAACTGCTTACACCATGCTAACACAAGCATGGTGTGGAGGACCGGTTTTAGAAGCATGCGTGATGTAAAAAAAGTGAATGAGTAAAACCAAGTAGCCAGTTTATAAGGCTGAAGCAGGAGGAATAGTTGATAATACTAGAAAATTTGAGAGTAAAGATTAGGAGATCAATACAGAACTGCTAGACTACACATCTATCTGCCTCATCTTACGTTGTGCAATTAAGTTCACTGAAATTGACATACCTGGCTATTACTGTACTGCCTTTGGAGGTTTCCTACTGGTAGTCTCACTGAATTAACAAGTTTCTATGAGAAAGTGGTTTGGATCCACTAGAAAGAAAAGGTTAAGTGATGGTGCTTGATATGCATTGTATGTTCTTTCATCCCATTTTTGTGTTGAGAATACATAATGACCTTTCATAAATGTTTTAGGACACTTGTAAGCTGGCTGTATTTCATCCTCAGTTAAGCTGCTAGTATGAAATTTTGAGCAGCTTTGTGATATGCACTGATTTTTTTTTTTTTTGTTCTGTTTTAAAATCATAGTGGAACTTAGAATCTGATGCTTTCAACTTTTCTACGTCTGCTGTAGACTATATGTAGTCTTTCTCACTCAAGAAATTAGAGTTTAAACATCAGAAAAAGGAAAACTATACATAAATTATGAAGACTGAATGGTATGTCTTACCAGCTCTTCAACATGCACTGCAAGCATCAAGAACTGACCTCAGCTTTGTTCTGAGGAGTTGTGGATCTGAGGGGGGGAAAAGGGGAGCAGGGTTGTCAATGTCAGAGTGCTTTGTAGTTTTATATCCTGCAAATTAATAACTTAATCCAAAATGATTGTTTCAAGCAAGGGGTTCATTGATAGGAGTGTGCTTTTGTTTTTAGCTTGTCTCTCCAACTAGCCTGTGCAAACGTAAGGTGCCATGAAGTCACTTAGGCGTTGCTCCTTAGGGGTCATGTGCGTACCTCACTTTTCTTGCACGAGGCAGGGCTAGAATCTGAACTAGCATGTTACTAGACATCCTGTGCTTTGGCACAGGCCTCCAAAGGCTGAAGTTCTGTGGTTTTTGTAACATGGGGATGGTGCCAGTTACGTCTACTGGCAAGTGCCTCTGAATTGATGTGTAGTTGACTTGATACTGAGATGAACCATCCTTGGCTGTGATTTCCTGCTTTGTCAAATGTGTAGGACTGCTTATTCCTAAGGTTTGCGTTGGGATAAAATCTACTTTTCTCAAGAGCTCTTTTTTTTTTGGTGTTTTGGTGTTATTTTTGTGGCAGAAGGTGGATTAAAGTATGTTTATCTTGCTTATTACTCATCATTTTGCACAGTATTAAAACTGCAGGGGTATTAGTAGTATTTTAAGTGCAGCTACTTTATGATGATGGAATACACACCTTAGGATAAAGTCCTATGTATATCTCCATGTGCTACTGTATTCTCTTATGTTCATTCAGGCTAGCAATGTTATCATCTGTATCTGGTGCCTCTGCTGGAATTTGTGGAAGAGCATGAGATCAAACTGATAAATGAGTACCATGCTTCAAGATGGGGTTTTTGGGTGGAATTTCTAATATTGCAGTTGCTAAATTTAGCATTTTGTTAGGCCAGATGCATTCATTTCTGGAGTGTTCTTCCACAAACAGGCACAAAGCAGAGTTCTGCATACCTATGGCTGGCTTAGGACCCTAAGCTTAGAAGCTGGAGTGTCAACGTGCTGTCCTGCTTTTCCTGCATTTGAAGAATATCAGGTGTGGAAAGGATCTTTGTGGTTGCCCCCCAGTAGCCCAATGTGGGGAAACTGTTGGGGAGCGCTGTGGTGGGTGGGTATGCCTGTCGGCTAGAGGCAGCTGCTCATCAATAAAGCATTGTTAGTTGGCCTGTAAAAACAACTGGTGGTTCCTGAATATTGTCTCTGCCGGCTCCCGTGGGAATTGATTCGGGGTTGCTGCCTCTGCCTCTTGTTAGCAAAACTTTTAGACACACTGTGTTTACCAGTGTGATAAATATTCATCTTACCCCTCCCATTCCTCCCATAGGTATTGAATAACTGTTTCACAGAAAATCATCTGAGTACTTTTTCCAAAGGCTAGGTGGTTGCTTGGTTAAGAAAACTGGAAATTGTTGTTTTGGTTTTTTTATTTTTTCAGAAGACTGGGGTGTTTTTGTAGAAGTAAGTGTTCCATGAAAGAAAAATACTTGGAAAGCAAATTGAGATAAAATATACAGGAAGCCTGAATGTCATAGTGACAAAATGAAATGGTCTATTTTGTGTGTAACTTTCTGTAAGGCGCTATCTGCATCTACAATCGTGAAATGGACCAAGAGCTGAAAGTTACCCAACTGTCCTTGGATAAAATGTCTACTTAAAAGTCTTGTATAGGTGATGTTTTCTTGCAACCAGAGCTAAATGATACTGCGGTATAAAATGCGAGTGGGGACAAGTCGCAGTTCTGTGGAGTATGCAGCATGTTTTCCATGCTCTTGAAGGGGTTAGTGCTGCTGGATTTTCGGTGTGGTTGTGGAGTTCCGTGGTATCTAATTACAGAACGAGAGTTTTAGTCTTGTTTTGTGATGTGGTTAGGCTGAGTGTAAGCCTTTCATATTTTTTTTTTTGGGGGGGTGGGGGGGGGAGGGGGCTATGATGTTAATGCAGTGAATGCCATCTGACTTTGGTTGTTGTAAATGGGTAAGAACTGGCTGAAATTAATGTGGGTGACGTTGCTTGGACTGCACCTAGGAGGATGTGCGCAGCCTTGAGGGTATTCTCTTGAAACAGCTTCATAAATGAAATTACAAATATAAAATTGAGGGAGTGTGTGTGGGGGGGTCGCTCCGGCTGGGGCAGGGGGCTGAGGCCGGGGGGACGCGGCGCCGCAGCTGGACGGCAGCGAGTGCTGCCGGGGGGTTTGAGGGGTGGGGGGTGGGGGCGGCCGCCGTGATTTCCCACTCCAGCTCTAAATGCACACGGCCTGGCAGCCGGCGCCGCTCGGGGCTGGCCTTGGGACGCGGTGCCGGCCGTGAGCGTTACACGCGCCGTGCCAGGGCGCCCGGCGAGCCGCTGGTGCAGGTAGCGGTGCCAGCGGGGTCCCCTGCGCTGCCGCCGGGGGGGCGGGGCTGTGCCCCGGGGACGCGGTGCCCGGCCCCGCCCGCCCCCACGCGTGTGGGCAGCCCGCTCCCGGGCAGGGGCACGCGTGGCGCTGGCGCCCGGCCGGGTTGGCAGCGGCACCCCGGCACCGCCTGCAGCCGCGGGTCCCCCCCGCTCACCTGCCCCGGCGGAGCCGGCCGGGGGCGGGAGGGGGGGGCCGGGCCGGGCCGCCGAGGGGCCGGCGCTCGCCCGGCGGGGCCAATCGGCGCCGGCCCTGTTGCTATGCGCGCCGCTACTCTGCCTCCTTTGTGGAAGATGCCGTGGGCACCCACCCGCGGCGGCGCGGCGGCGGGGCGCGCTGCGGGAGCACAGGGCCGCGCAGAGAAGGTGTGTACCGGCGGGGAACCGGGCCCCCCGCCGCTCCCCGCGCTCGGCCCGGTGCGGGACCCGGCGCCGGCTGCCCGCGGAGGATGGGGCCGAGATGACTGCGAGGGGGGGGGCGGCGGCGGGGGGGCGGGGGGGGCTTCCCGGGCTGGAGGCGAGCCGAGCTGTGTGGCTGTAGGAGGCTCGGTGGGGGCTGGCGGTGGTTCGATGCGAAGGGGGATTTGCAGTCCGGCAGTGCTGAATGCTGCCTGCCCGGCCGAGCCGGGGGAGCGTGCTGTACTTGGTCTGTAAATAGTGCCTTTAAAAACCCAAACACTTTCACCATATGTTCTTCCTTTTGGGCCGTATACTGAGCCTATGAAACGTTAGCCTTTTCGAGGCCTTTTTTTTTTTTTTTTAATATATATATATATCTTTTCCAACCTCTTTTGAAAGTAATGGACAGCCTACAAATTATACCTCTGTTAATCCATTACATGGGTAGGGCAAGGGTATTAAATGGTCTGGGACAGGAGCAGGATGTTTTTAAGTCTTACAAGAGAGACATCTAGTTCAATGTCGGATCTGCTAACAGTTGTAGTTAGTGTAGCCATATGTAACTGCTTGACTTTTCATTGTTAGGGAGGAAAAAAACCTCTCCCCTCTCCCAAAAACACGCTGAAGCTTAACTGAGTTTCTTCTGTGCCTTGTTATGTAGGTCAAGTTTCTCTCTCTTTTTTTTCCCCTCCAGCAGGAGGAAACTATTACAGTATTTTGATTTCTGCTAGAAACAATGCATGAAAGCATTATCAGCCCTTTGCCACTACTTGTTTGTCTTGGGGCAAATGAAGCTTTGGGGACAACTTAAAAATACATATTTTTAATTAGCAACTTGCTGGCTCCTCAACTGTATGCTGTGTTTAAAGCTAAATAGCATACTGAACTCGGTGCTGAATGGAGGATTATCCATTCCTTTTTATGGAAACCTGTTCTCTAAAAATGCAAAGTTGTTCCAGCCAAGTAGGTGCATGTATTTTCATCCTGGGTCTAGAGCTTGTTGGTGGTCCTTTGAAAGGTACTGGAGCTCTAGCTTCAGCGAGCCCGCTGTTGTTAGATGTTCACCTCCCGATAAAGGAGGAGGAACAATTCCACTAGTGTAGTCTTGTGGTTTGTGTGGGAATATTGGTTTTGAATCACTGAAGCACTGCTTTGTGAAGTAGTAAGGAATTTTTGAGAGGACAAAGCAAAATTTCATAATTACATATATTAAATTTTAAACGTGTTCATGTCTGCCATTTTGCTATACAGAAAATTACCATATATTAGGACAGAGGGAAGCAAACTAGATTCTTGGCTGAAATTCTGTTAAGCCTTTACATTTTGACCTTGTGTAACATTTTATTCTTTTGCTTACCAGAATACTATTAAAGCTTAATAACATGACTTATAATGTGGAAACTTGTAAATAGCTGAATTGTGCTGTGTGACACAGTTCAGTTCTAAAACTATCAAAAACATTCTTTTGTTTTGTGCATTTGAAGTTCTGTAGTAGGCTCTGGTGTCCATTTTAAAATGAGCAGTCTTTTACACAGCTGGAGAGTTGTGATGTCCTCATTTATCCTCCCAAATTAAAAACAATTTTACGGGCCTGGCCATTCTCCCAGAATTTTAAATGAGAAGCATATATTGTCTCTCTTGTAACTTTTTTACTTTTGCAGGTTACTGTTTAACCGCTTAAGGGCAGGCCTTGTAGGTGAAGGTTAATAGCACTGGAAAACTTCCCTGAGGAGCTTCATGCTGCTCCACCATCCTCAATTTCACCTCAGTTCTTTCAGAGCCCCTTGCAATTCTGATGAAGAAGTACAGTCTCTGCCTTTGGTCTGCTAGCCTTACTCCTTTCCCTCCACCCCACCCTCATAATAATCCGGACTGCAAATGGTGAAGCAAACCTACTGACGCTGGAGGTAGCCTCACTAGCTAGGAGGAGGATTTTTGGGTGGTCAAACGTGTTCTGACAAGGTTCCACAAGATAAATTACCCACCACTTGGATGACAATGAACAGGTTGTAACATCAAAGTTTTGAGAGATGAAGTAGGAAAGCACAAAGAGAAGATGAATACAGAAAGAAACTGCAGTAGAAGAGGTCAGATGTCACGAAAGTAGTTTGCTCTGGGCTTTTTGTCTTTTTCTTTATTTCAGATAAAATAATGGGATTCTTAATCTACATTCCTCACCTGAGGACACAGTTCCTCCAAGTCCTGTGCTTTTTTTCCTGTGTGCTTTAAGTACCCTGATAGTTTTGTTCTAGCAGCAGCACTGCAGAAATTTCCAGCTTGTAGGTGTGATTTCTGACATGATGTTGTAATAAAATTGAGTATCAGCTCCTACTTAACCTGAACACATATATATCTAATGTTTAATGTGTTGTCCATTAAAATAAAATTCTTGAATTCTTGAGTGTTTCTATCTCTTCTCCTTGTGAATATTCTTTAAAAGCTTTTATTATTAACAGTGCATTGGTGCTGTTTGGTTTGTTTCTTATTTTCTTGTTTTTCAGTTATTCTGGGGAATTAAAAAGGCAGCGCAGTGGCATTAGTAGGTGCCTCATGTAGGTAGAAAACGTGCTTAACAGTTCTTCCCCTGTGTGACTGTATTTATCTTGGGCTTAGGTATGCCATCAGTGTTCACATAGCCTCTTGGAGTTGAACCAAGTCTCTGGAGTTGACGTGGTTTGATAGTCAGAAAGCTGCCTTGGTTGTAATTCACCAAGCCTTTGCATGTGAAGTTGAGTGTCTGTAATGGAGACTTTTCCTGAACATGCTGAAAGAAAAACTTTTTCAGACACCTCTAGACTGTTCAGTTGCATCGCTCTTACTGGAACCAGAAGTAATGAAACTGCCTTTTTGTTTTGATGCAATATCACGTGGGTCTCTAAACCGCTGCGTTATCAGAACTGTCTTATGCACGTGTGGTTGTATTTACCAAATCTTTCATCTTTGCAGAATCTGAGAAGGCATGTGCTGTCCTCTGCACCAGGTGTTGCCACACTGAGATTGCTGGTGCATGTAACAGGCTGCCAGTCTGCTTGTCATCTGAATGGAAGACTAGCCTGGAAAGTACTGTCTTGTTATTTGGATGTATGAATTAGTCTTCTGATGCTCTGTAACTCTCTTTCCATATTCCCACGTAAATACTTTTCACATTTTTCTTCCACTTTATAAAGTTCAGAGGATCTGAGTTTTACTGGCTGTACCTGTGTGCAGAGTGCTCTTAGCATATGTGATGCAGTGTTTAAAGTGTTAAATGGCTGAAACAAGGACACCCTGCTGAAGGCCTCTTACTTGCTCCTAATAGTACTGATTTTTTGTTTTGTTTTGGTGAAGTAGTTTTAGGCAAAGAAGTAGTCACGTTGTTTCCCTTTTGTCATTGTATAGCTTCCCACTTTTTCTTCTGAGGGCATGATGAGTGAGGAGCAACAAGACTGGCCTGCTTTCCTAGGACTAGATTCAGAAAGAGTATTTTGCTTTTTAGGTCATACAGATTTGAATGAAGATAGTGAAGTCAAGATAAGGTAGAAGATTTTTAACTCCAGAATTCTGAGCTTGGAAGCGTGAGAACTTTCTGTTTTATTAATATATACAACTAGTAGATGAATATATTTCAGATTCCTTTAGGGAATAAGAGGCAGTATTTCCTTGCTAGTAACACATGGCTGAATCTATGCTATTTACTTTGAAATAAAATTACCACACTGTTTTTTTCTGCAATGTTGAGAAGATGGGACATAGAAGATCAAGGGATGCTGTGGTACTTGGGAATGTAACAGAGTCGAGTGTGCTTAAATGGGAAGGTTATAGCCTGTCTTGAAGTTCAGCTGCATCATCTACTTCTGATGAAATTCTTATCAAATTGATGTCTCTAGCAATAAAGCTGCTGCTTTCAGAGGTTGGTGTCTGCATAAGTGTATGCTTTTTCCTTGGTGAGAAAGGAGAATATTGTTTAAGTAATGGTGGTCATCCTACCTGAAAGATAACTGAGCCCTCAGATGAATTTCCACATTAATTAGGGGATTTACAAAAGGGCTGAAGGTGAGGAGATAGATTCTGTAAACTGAAATAGCAAGTACCAGCACTAACAAGCAAGACTGTTGTTAAATAGTTAATAACAGATGGCTGAACTTCTGATGCAAATGATCAGCCAGAACAAGAGAAGTTCTCTGCATCCTGACCCAGGGACTCCTCACTGCTGCCATGGCAACTAACACTTTTTTTTTCTCTCCAGTTTTAGCAAAGTTTATGAAACTGAAGATAACTTGTTGGTTTTACAACTTCAAAATTTTAAAAGGCAAAGCAGACCAGCTGGAGGAGGCGAAAATGTAAACCAAGAGAACGTGGATATGAATTCCTAGAGGCCTCACGTATTTTAGTTCCTGTCAGATCTTTCTAAAAGATGTCTGAAGTACTATATACTTTAAAATGGCTGGCAGTTAAAGCATTACTTTAAATACAGAAGTTTATAATATGAGCAGATCTATCTGAATCCTTTTCATTTCCCTTAACATGAAAATTACCTGCTGCCATTCGAATAGTGTTGCAGGGGGGAAAAGGAGAAGGAGGTCGGAAGCTCTGTGTATTTGGCCTGGAGGTCACAGAGGAGCAAGGAAGAGCCTGTGTAGCTCGTGGGGTGGACGTGGCCTTTCATCTGACTTGTGCGTGCAGCTGGGTGTTTATCCTCCTCGGTGGGACCAGGGAATGTGGCCGTAAGATAGTGGAGGCCTGTAGTGAGGGCCACAGAGGGGGCTGAAGCTGTTTGCCACTGGCCAGGGTAGGACCTTCTCTGCCCCTTTGGTGCTGTTGCTAAAGACTGTTCTGGAGAAATACTGCTCCAGCCCTCCTTCGTCTGTGCTCTTTTTGCTGTTTGGGTGCTGGGAGCAGGGTGCTAGGAGGGCCCCGAGTGTTATCTTTATTATTTTGATAGCCAAGTTACCCTACAGTTCCTGTACCTGCTATAGTTAAATTCAAGGTGGAAGGTTCAATATCTCTTTTTAGGTAGGACACCTGAAGGAGTGTTCATGTAGACGAACCTTTGTGAGGGAAGTGCTTCTGAGGTGGCTTTTGATCTGCTTCCCGGGGACAGCTGTGAACCAGACCTGTGTATGTTACTGAATGCAGGTCACTTCTCATAAAGTGTAAACAACCTGTTGTAAGTCTGTTTTATCGATGCTGTTAAGAACACACAGTTCCTTCAACTCTTGCTGGTTTTGAGAGGTGCATCTATGCCTGCGGGTCTTGCACCACTACAGTGGCTGCTTTACAGAATCAGGTCTGTCCTTCATGTAGATGTGTACCAAGCTGTTGTATTCTCAGACTGTATTTCCAGAGTGTATCATATTGCTGTGCTTGATTATCTAGAGGGATCAAGGAATTCTTCAGCCTCCAGGTGTATAACTTGGTCATAATACTACTTCTAAAGGGAAGGGAGGCAAATTCCTGGAGTTCTTACTTGAAGATTATTATTTGTTACTTGTAATACAAGTAAAGAAGCACATCCAGGTATCGCATCTTGCTGGGTATTATACAGGCATGGAACAAAAGACTGTCCTCACCTCAGACCTTATGCAAGTATCAAACACAAAATCAATGACTTCTAACAGAGGGTTGTAAGGAAACAAAGGGATAATACTGATGAGACAGATAAACTGTGCTCCTAGGTACAGGCTAACAAGGTACAGGTTAACAAGCCTTTATCACGTAACAGAGAGGCTGGAAAGCAGGGTCGTTTTGCATCGAGTGTATTCTTCCCTGCTATAGGACAACACAGGGAGGAGGAAGTGCAAGTAATTAAAGCAATCAGAGGCTAATTGGAAGCTTAGTGCAATAGTGAGTGGGAGACAACAGGAATGGTGGCAAGCCGTGGATAATCTTGAAAGTGTTTTGCTTTTTAAAAAAGTTAACTTGTTTGTTATGAAAGATGGTGTTTTGAGAGGCAAAAAAAAAAACCCACAGGAAAATACGGTTTCCTGTCGGACACTGACCAGACGTACCTTCCTCACGAGGCTGGATGCTGATGAGGCATAATCTTTTCTGTCTCTCTCACGCTCACTTTTGGTGATGAATTCCATGAGCAATCCTGCAGGCACCGCTGGCATCTCCCCCAGCAGGCAGATAAGGCGCTGCCATCTGTTAGCCGAAGCCCAAGTGGCGTTCATGTGGGATGTGCCTGGCTCAGAGGTCCCCACTGGTAGGGCATGTTTCCAGCTTCGCAGCCTGGACTGTGAAGAATTTATCTCTGAGGAAAATCTTGGGACTTCGGACTGTGTTTTTCCATAGTCAAGAGTAAAACCATTGCATGCTGAAAGCAATTCTCTTTCTTAAATGCTATTTCCTAGGGATCCAGCCTGGCAATAAGGGTGTAGTGAACACAATTTGCATGATTTTCTGGGGATGAAGAGGGCAGGTTGCTTGTTGTCTGCATTCCAATGCCAGATTCTGGTCCTTTCAAGATCAGCCACTAATTCAGATGGTAAGAATAAAATGTTCTGTGCTAAGAATATCTCAGATATGTTTTTTAATTAGTTCTTGAAGATAAGTGATTGCAAAACCCAGCTGTTTACAGTAATAACCCATGTAGTCATATATTTCTAAATGTAAACTTAAAATCTTTTTGACTATACCCTTATACACTTCTTTCTTATCACTTAAAAAAAAGATCCCCTTCCTCCAACAAAATTATGCATTGTTGTCACTTGATAGTAATGAAACTTGTTTTCTTTGATTTCTAAAAAAAAAAAATAAAAAAATCTCCGTACAATCTTTTTGGTAACTGAGAGGGTTGACAAAACACAGTATGGCTGTCAGGCACTTGGATTCTGTAATGTTTGCAGGGGCTTTTTTTCTTTCTTTCTTTTTTTTAATTGCTTGATGCTCAAATTGAGAATTCCAAATAATTTATTAGATCTATTAAAACTGGCAGGTAGGTGAATCCTTAATGTTGCCTGAACTATGCTAGTAGATGATGTGTAGCAGATAGTGACTTTTTGGTATTTCTGAGCTGAAGGCAGCTTGGAGCAACTTTTTGTAAAATAAAGTAATTTTGACATCTTCTGATTTAGGTGTCCTTGAATATTTACTTTGGACATTAATTTTTTTTTTCTGCTGGTCCGAAATTCAACTTTCTTTTTCCCTGCTGTGTGCTTTTGATTAAATATCTGTTTGCAAGTTATCAGGGAAGAACTAAAGCGGGGCTTTATTTGTGTATCTGTCTTAGCTTATGTCAGCTTAGCTTTGCACAGAATACAAAAGAGGCTGTGGAGGGCCTTGAGCTTTGACTAGATAAAAACCTTGTTCTTCATACGCTGCTAGTGTACACTATTTTTAGTGTAGTCTTTTGTTTTTCCTAATAATTTATTGCTCTGTCTCTTGACTCACAGGTCACCTGATTTTAGAGCATGCAAGCGTAGAGTCTGGATCCTTTACTTTTCTGTAAACTGCTGGTTTATCTTGAGGAGCAGAATGGTGCTGCTGCTGGTGAGATTGGGCTGGAAGTGGTCGCTGAGGGGTGAGCCCTGTCCCTTCGGTTCTCTGGAAAGTATGTTCTAAGAATACACAGTACAGGGTGTTACAAAACACACGTGCAACCAATAAACTTGGAGCAGAGGCCAGGGATGGTGGGTGACTCGAGGTCAGTGCTGTGCAGGGAGACTATTGCCTGCTGGCCCTCACCGTGCCTGTCTTTGCTCCGTGCCAGCAACGGCGCAGTCATCCATGAACTCACTTTTTCCCTTGAAGGGAGAATTGTTTTGAACAGATATGTTATGAATACACCACTATTATTCTTGCTCTAGTAGTGTTAATTTTGGCACTTTGTGTGGGTGTCTTGCATCTAGGATTGTTATAAACTTGTTTTGTTCCATGAGGTGCCCAGTGGCTGGATGTTTCTGGTAGCTTTCAAGGCTGCAATGCAAGCCTGCCTCAATGGTTGAATGAAGGGGAGAGGGAAAGCAGACACTTATTTTGTAAGCAAACAAGTGTGTTACTTGAAATTTCAGTGTTCAGGTGGCCCCAGTTTTTGAAAAGATACATTCCAAGATGCGTGTATGTTTGGAGGGAAAACCTAACAAGGTCTAAATGCTCCAGAATTTCATTGGTCTGATTGTTTTTTAAAAATCTTAAAGTAAATCTGAACTGTAACAAGCTAAATGTCACTCAGCTAGATCCTGGCAATTCTTCAAATTATGTGAAAACAAAGAGGAACAAAGCCTGCATCCATCAAGCTATTCAGAACTTGCACAGATGAAATAGGTCTAGACATGTAAAATGACTATTCTGATGGTTTGGGTTAAACAAAAAGTTCATTACTGCCTAGATAGTTGCAGATTTTTTAATTCCTAGCCCATGAGGTGTCTTCAGCCTCATGGAAAACTGCACAGTCTGTCATCTTCTCCAGGATTTAAAAATAAAGCAAAATAAACTTCAGCTATCTGGATCTTGGGTTGTCTGAAACAGGGATATCAGCAGACCTGGGGTAACAGTGCTGGCATTCTCAGACCTTTCTGCTGATTCATAACATTGTAGTTTTTATAACTTCCTCTAAGACAACAGAATATTGGAAATTGAGTGTTGTGCACCCCTGAGGTGGAGGAGCTGCTTTTTGAGTGGATGAAGGGCTTATCGCTGTGCTGGTGAGTTGCTGACGGCACCTCTTTAGCACTGTCACTGAATTTGTAATGCTAGTAACGAAACCAAAACTTTTTGAAAATGTGTCACTTCTAGATGAGGATCAAAAGTCTTGCCCCTGAAGAAAGAACATACGAATCATGCATGTGGGAGGCCTCAGGTTTTTTAATAGTCTTAATAGTGTAGATTACAGTCACCAAGAAGTGGACTAGGTCATCGATGGTTTTGTTTTCCCAAAACATCTAGACTTATGCTCACCCCCCATCTCACAGCCTTCTCTGGCTTTACTGTTATTTTGGGTTTTTCTGGTTACCACAGTAAAACTGAGAAATTGCAGTATCTATTAAAAATAGATACTGATAGGTAGCTTTGAGGAGATTTTCAACGTGAGAAGTTCCTCAGCAGTCTTTACAAACAGTTGTATCTTTCTGTACATTGAAGAAAAGATATTTTTCAAGAGATTAAAAGCAGGGAGGAGTTACCAGGGATGTCTGATTTGTGCAAGTTCAAATTAACTGAAGTCAGTAGTTCCTGACTTCAGAGTCTGAAGATTGTGGCTATCAAAAACCATCAGCTGGGCTTGTTGGCACCTTATCATAGTGGGAAGATGATTTTGGCTACTAGTTACTGTATGTTTCAGACTGTGGAAGGCCAAGTGCTTTAGTAACTTCGTGTGCTTTGACAACAACATTGCGTTGAAGGCTGAGTGCTTAGTGAAGGGTTTCTGTAATGTGCGATCCCATAAGTCAACATGGTACTTCTCCAGGGGGTTTCCCTGACTCCAGCAGCTGTGGCATCCCTGCTGATTCCACCCAAAAGTGAGTCAGTGCTTTCACATTGTACTTTTTATGTTCACTCTGGTTTATTTTCAAGAACTCTGACTGCAGTCTGAAGCAAATGGGATATCTAACGGTTCTTTGTCTTGCAGTGGTTTTAGGGATTATAAACCAAAGTGGGACCTGTGCTTACACACAGTGTGGCTGGCCTTCCCCAGCAGGAGTTTTGTGTGCTCCCATTATTACAGTTTTGTTCAGGCTCTTAATGACTCTTAACTCAAAATCTTTTTGAAAGCTGAAGGCTGCTAGATACTTCTTTTCTAAGGAGGAATGTAGTTTTATTGATACTATCACAAGAACACTTGAAAATACATTGTCAAAACTTTCTAAGCACAATAAATATTTAAGATGATGAGATAAAGCGTGAAATACTCCTAGCAGATTTAAGTTTTGGTGTTGGTGAGGAAATTAAAAAAAAAAAACCACAACATTTTTTTGTTAAGTGCAACCCTACATCACTGTACTGTTCCCAAAGATACTTGAGTATATTGTGAAGATGATAAGCTATGGAGGAATGAACTGAGTAACGCTTTAGCAGAAATCTGGTCGGCACAAGATGCAAACATATTGTGTTCTAAGTAGAGGGCAAGCGCTCTCTGGCAGTTCTCAGAAGCACTGAAATACCTACTGTAGAATTTTTAAGCAGTCCCATGCTGTTTTCCAGTAACATCTGAGAATGATTTATTATCACAAATTACCACTTTCCATCTTTAAACCAATCTCTGTATAAAATATTGCAGAAGTCTGCAAATAGTTTAATCTTTGTCAAGCTGGATTGTTAAACCAATTAAAGAGGAAACTTACGTCTGTTGTCCTGAATTGTATTGTGTTTAATGCCTCAAATTATCTGGCATGCGTTTTTATTTATGTATTATAAAAACGCTATCACAGCTGGAATTTAATGCAGAGCTGCTGTCAACCTATTTAATGGGAGGGATATCTTGGCTTCCAAATGGAGTTAGACTTCTCAGTACTCAATTGCTGCAACTGTCATGGATGATAGGCCTTCAGAAAGAGATGAGGCTTAGCCATATATATGTGCTTTTTCATTGTTAATTCACGTTGAGCTTCCTTTGAAAAGAAAGCAACAGCTATGGAGCCACCGCAGTATGACGTTTACAGCTAGCATAAAGTGAGTAAACTGATGAAAGCTTTCCGTCTGGGAGTCTCCAGCCATGTAGTTGCTGCTGAGCTGGTTCTTGAATTAGCGAGTAACTATAGTGAAGATGGTCATCAGCTGTCATCATCCTCATCTCTAAACAAAGTTTGGGGAAGCCTTGATGAAAGATGAAACAGTCATCATCATCTATGTCAGTGAAAGAAGCGTGAAAAAAATAATGGTTGTGTATATATCTAGAAATCTCATATTAGAAAAATTTGTGTATTGATATAAAAGGTCTTAATTGTTTTTCCAGAAGATACTTTGGGAAGAAATGTTCACGTATTCTGTAAGCTTAAGTGCGCTCTGTTTTCTGTTCTAGGGTGACACACGGCTCCTTCAGCTGGCCAAACCAAGCATGTTGGACGCGGTTTCACATTATGGTAGCGGTGACTGTGAAGGTAGCCTAGGTCTGATCTCCACATTGCCCTTGTTTCCTCCTGTGAACTAGGGTGGGATTGAAAACAGGAGCATTTCAGTAATGGGTTTTCAATATAATTCTGCAAAATTTGTATCAGCCTATTTACGAGGGTGGTAAATCACTGTATTGATGGTGAGAGTGAAGGCTTGATATAGACCCTTTATTCCCTTCCAACTGCAGCAGAGTGTCCGTTCTAACCTTAGTGGCCCATATTACTTACAGGAGATGTTTTCTCCTAATTGTTTTCTTTTATGAACCAGCAGAAATACCTGAAAAAATAGTTTTGAGTTGCAGAATTAGAAATCCTATTGCTTTGTCAGGTTTTTTAAGTGGTGGTTGTTTTTTTTTTTTTTTTTTTTTTTGTTCAGGTACACTTATTGAATCGCACGGTTTGTTCTAACATAATCTAATTTAGGCAGAGCATCTGCTAATCAAGGGGAAAAATGTAAAAAGCTAGAGAAGAATGAATGGAAACCTCAGAAATTGCTTAGTCTGCTCCTGGTAGGCATGTTTGTTTCATTATATTATAACATCAGAGTGTTTTGTGTAGTCACATTTAACGAAATTACAATCTAGGAAACTGTAATGTAAAGGAAAACAGATGAATGTGTGCTTAAGTAAGGGCATTAGCTGAGACAAGTCCTCTTTGCTTTCAGTACCTGTCCAGTTATAGCATGTCGGTGCAAGTAGCGTCTTTTGTAACCTGTTCTGTAGACAAGTAAGTTTAAGGATCAGCAAAAAGTGCATGTTCTGTTCCTCCAACTGACTTATATTTAAAATGCTAAAGATTGCAGCACTGATAATCTTCCAGCTTTACACTGACATTTCAGCACTTATTTACCCATGTCAGGATACAGTGGAACAACCGTGTTTTAGAATATACGAGTTCTCTTGCAACTGTTGGTGAACTGTGGTTTGAAACGAGCCTCAAACTTCACATTTTCAGCTACTGCTTTCCTTCTGAATACAGACAATGAAATCATAACGATCAACCCTGCTTCACAATTTGTGATTTTCTTGTGGAGCTATAAACAAATCAGCTTACATCGTTTGTTCTTAAGTATTCATTTTCTTTGTCCAGTTAAGAGAAAATAAAACCAGTTTCCCTGATCAAAGTGCAAATATTGGATCTAGAATTTGGTTTAATGCCAAAAAATCAAAAGAAGCAGGTCACGCTGTTGTTGCTTAGGTAAAAATAGAAAGCTACAGTTGGAAGAAAAGTGACTCACTAAGCAGTATGGTGATGGCAAAATAGGATGTCAGCCAAAATGCAGGAAGCAAGATGGGAACACCCAGATCAGTTTAACAGTCTGTATTTTACACTCCCAAAGAGTGGTAGTTTCAAGGATTACTGCAGGAAATTTAAGCTTTAAATGAATGTAACTGGATTGTATTTCTACACTTATTAAGCTGTTTGAATGTGGGTAAGTTTTAGTAAAATGTGAATTGTATATTTTTGGGGGTTTTTTTTGTGTTTGTTTTTAGTTTGTTGGCTTTTTCCTCCAAGACCAACTGTAAGACAATCCCTTTTCGGTAACTTTATTTACAGTAAGGCTGCCTGGAGGTTAGCTCTGGATGCTGTGAGAGGTGTCCAGCAGCAGCACGCGGTAGATAGACAGTGGTACACACGTACCAAGGGAGTTACTGCAGCACTGCAGTCTGGAGTGGAGCTGATGGCACTGATTGGAGCTGATTGATTTTTATTGCTCTGGAGCAACTTCAACTGCCGTGTAGCTGTGTCCTGATTTTTAAAAATCCCCCTGTACTTATAAGATGGTGTGCTTTGTTCTGCTTTTCTAATTATAAACTGGTGTAACAACACAAAAGGAAGTGGATTTCTTCCTATTCTCATACACAAAACCAAGCAGATCCAGCAATTTTATTACGGCAGGTATGCATTGATCCTAGTGTTGGGTTCCTGTGCTGCCATTGCTTGCCTGCAGCTGAACTGCTTTGATGATGAGGTAGTGGTTCAGTTTGGTACCCTGGAAAAAGGAAGGAGGCAGCAAGAGTGGGATGAAGTACTGTGCTGCTCTCATGTTTTCATAATGGCTGTCCCCGAGCTCAGAGCTCTTGAGCCCTAAGAATCTAAGACAGCAGTCAATGTGGGGGGCAAAAATCTTTATAGGGGTATTCCTAAGATAAGGTGAGTCACCAGTTCATTACATTTGCTTGAATTTAAGTGAACTTAACTAATAGTTCATTTCATGAAGCAAGTAGACCATCTCATGACTTTTTAAACTCTTAATATTTCAAGGCTTTTGAAGCGTGTGACTTCAGATATAATTACAGGTTTGTAATACGCAAACACAACACGACTGCTCATTCAGAGAATCATGAATTTGGGGGGTTCAAGGGCAACTTTCTTTTGAAGTGAAGCACAAGGTGGAATTAGTTAGCTGAAGCATCCGTAGGTGTTTCTAATTCCAGGAGAGAAGCTGTTAGTCAAATGTTTACATTGTGTTTCATTTCCTTTACAGTAGTTTCTTGAATCCCTGCCTTTTAAAATACGGAACTACCTTTAACCTACTTTTTGGAATAGCAAGATAATAAAACTAATTCAGAGCTGACTGTTCTGGGGGAAGGGCTAGAGAGCTTTTGCTGTAATTTTTTAAATGCGGAGTGATGCCTTTGCTAGGAGGTGATGGGTTCTGAATGCTGACAGTGCAGCTGCTTTTTCTCCAGTGTACCTGACTTTCCTGCCATGGGACTCTTAGACTGAAGCATCTCCTTACGAACTGTCTGTACTAAGAGTTCAAAAAAATAAGATCCAAGTACTTAAGCAATATTTTTAGCCTTCCAAAAAAATTGTAGCAGATGAGGGAAGCAGAGGTGAGGTGGGCAACCATGCCATGATGCCCGCTGGACAGCTGGGGCAGGGCAGGAGCAGGGCTTGTGTCAGCTGGGAATTCAGGCAGCCAAGACCATGCCCTCCGTGTTCTGTTTAGTGTTTTGCTTGCTCGGTTTCAACTCTAAAAAGTGAAGTTGAAATCTGATTACTTTAAATCGGTGGCCTTCAAAATCCATTATGGATGCCTAAAGATTTTCCAGGGAAGGTTTGGACTGTTACCGAGCATATTTAAAGGCAATTAGCAGTTGTTTCATGGCTTCTCTAAGAAAATAGCTCTCCAGATCAGTGGAGGCCAGGACTAATGGATACTTCAAGCTGAACAAATTTGTCTGTCTTTGAAGAAGGGCACTTTACGAAAATGAGCTCTCCTCCTGAGAAAAGGAGGACAAGCTTGGTAGATAAATGTCTTTTCCAACCTAAACGATTCTATGATTCTATATTTGTGGTGTCCAGTGCAGTATGAAAGGTGCTAGGACACCAGAATAAGCGTGGACTGAGAGAGGTGACGTGGTGGCACTGTGGAGTGGTGACAGGAGGAGGGCAGGGGGCCGGAGGAGCTCTCCTGGGCTGTCCCCGGGCAGGACAGGGCAGCAGCTTGCAGCTGGATCTGCTGCTGGAACATAAGGGGTTTACGTGATACTCGGTGGTGTTTCCTGTCTAAGCCTAGAAAATAGATTAAATGCTCTTCTAATATACATATTTCAGGAAAACACTTTCTGTAATTACTACAGAAAATGCTGCGAAAGGAAAGGGAAGGGAGTTGGTCCACACAAATGTGACCTGGTTGGGAAAGGAGTCAGCTGGGCACAACTGGAGTAACTGAAGTGTTGGGAGAATCCTTGAGTTACAGTTAAGTGGATTTGTGACTCACTAGTACCACGTACCTAACTTCCGTAGGTGGTGTAGGATGTGAGCCAATTTAACTTTTTTGGGGTGAGGGTGACTTCTTTGCCTCAGTGATTGTGCACGGGGGAGGACGAGGATCTGACGGCTTTCTTTGTGACGTTAGTTAAATGGGCTTTTCTCTTTGTCTATAAGGTGTAGAACATCAGTTCTGTTGAGGTTGGTATGTGCAGGAAACAAAAGGAAGACAAAATGATGTGCCTCCAGGTTTCAGTTCTCCGGTTTTGTATGTTTTGGTTTATGTGTAGTAGCTTCAAGTCTAAATTTATACTTGTCTCTTTTTCCCTTCTAGAGTAGTCTTGACATCTGCTGCTATCTCTTGTGACCACCTGGTCAATAAAATTTAGTTTCAATGTATTGATTAAAGGGCTGTAGTGCCTTGTTACTTTAATTCCTATGTACTTGTGTCAACTAACTGGTTTTTTTTTACTATTTTAAGGGGAATAAACCCCAGACGCTGCTGGGATGCATATTTTATGCTATATGCCTGCATGTTCTGTTGCTAGACATGAAGCAGAATGATCATCATATTTGTATAGTTAGATTGTAGGATTGATGTTATTCTATGCACAATATATGCTGTGTGTCTTAAACAGGGCTGATTCATAAACAAAAGCAAACAGTTACAGTGCGCGCACACAGAGTAAGACTTTCTTTAAACTAAACACTGAGTTTGCTGTTTCTATAAATGTCTTTCCACCCTTGCCCTCAATTACATCAACTTGCATCATCTGTGTCTGTTGTATAGGAACAATTACCAGGCTCCTTAATATTTATAGGGTTTTTTACTTTATGAAAAGTCTTAGAAGTTGCTAAATGATATGGAAATATAGTGGAGCTAAAAAAAGTCGGTATGCCACATAAACTTCGTAGGAAAACATACTTCTCAACACCCATGGCTATTTGTGCTGTAATTTTTCTTTTTTTTAAAGTTCAGATCAAATACCTCGTTTGTAACGTTGCTGACGTAATTTTCAAGTGTTGGCCCTGCCTTTGTAATGCTGCTAGAAAACAGTAGCATCTTCTAGTTCAATACTTGCTGTTTATCATCCTTTAATAAGATGCAGTTTTGATTTTGAAACAACATTGTGTTTTTGTAACTGCAGCCAATACGAATGTGTGTCTCTAGCTAGTTGGGTCTCTCCTCCATCCTTAAGGCAAGAAACTGGTTGCTTCTGAAATAATAGGTCTGATACAGGAACAGAGGCAGTGTTTGCAAATTTAACTTAAAAGTAAGTTTCATCTGTTTACATTAAGTAATATGTATGTATTCTGACTCTTGAGTAATGATTATCTCAGATTTATTTACCTTGCTTTATTCACTAGATCTTGCTTATTTACTGCATTCACTGGATCTCGCATTTGGACATGTTTAGACTATCTATGGCTTGTATGCAGATTTGTGATTTTTATCTGTAAAGTTACTGAGCATTTTAATATATAAGCTTTGGTATCAGGGTGTTTTTAATGCAGAAAGTGGGTGGCTTTTTACCTGAATCTAACTAGTTCAGCATAAGCACTCAGGCCATCAGATTTACAATGAATTTGTGTCAAGTCCAGAAGGTTTTGATCAAAAATGCATGATTTTTGAAAAAGCCAAATAAATAATGTCTGCTGTTTCCCATGGTAAGCTGCTAATGTTAATTGAAGGGCATGTCTATTTATTTTACTGTTACTTGCCATTTACAATTCTGTAGTGTAAATGGTGAGGTATTGCATCTTACTGTGCATGTTTCTGCTACAGTAAGACGTTTGGGATGGGATCTGTCTGCATAAACACCTGCATGTCTTAAGCTCTTTAATTTTTTTTCTTTAAAATGATAGACGTCTCTACATATTTTAACTAAGCGGAATTCCTCTTACACATTTTCTTAAGGATGTATTCC
Organism: Falco naumanni; assembly: GCF_017639655.2. Classification (NCBI taxonomy): domain Eukaryota; kingdom Metazoa; phylum Chordata; class Aves; order Falconiformes; family Falconidae; genus Falco; species Falco naumanni. The sequence continues at coordinate 17,011,807 of NC_054060.1, read as the reverse complement.
CGTTCTGTTTAGTCTGCTAAGCATGAGGCAATTCTTGTTTAAATTAATATCACTCCTGCTGAACACTTCTTAGTTTTTTGGAACTTCTGTGTCAGAGTAGGAAAAATACTCCAGTAGTGATCCTTCCTGGTGTGGATTTCTTAGCATTACCCTGGCCTTTAGACGTACAATGATGAGCATGGTGCTTGCGCTAGCAGGAAGATAATGCTGCAGTTGTTTGGGGGTTTTGGGTTTTTTTGTCAGCTGTAATACCCAAATCCTTTTCGGAGCCTTTCCAAATCCTGTTTCCCGAAGTATGACTTGCCTATTGTTCACCTGACTTTTAGCTGGGGGGGGGGAGGGGGGAAAAAATGTGCAGGTGCCTAATTTGGTAGTGATATGAGTCACCTACAAAAGTATCTTGTCCTCTCTGTTATTTACCATTCCTTTAATCCTTCGTGCACTCTTTATTAGTCATTTTCTGCCATCCGTCAGATGAATGACCATTTTAACTCATGCCGAATGATTTAATGTATTGTTCATGTGCCATATGGGGTCCTCCAGGGTAACTCATCTATCCTCTGGATTTTCTTCTGCCTGAGGGCAGGTGGTGGCCTGATGAATTGTCCTGGCAGCATCCTGTTCTTCCAGGGCCCGCCGTCCCTTCCTGGTCGGGGTGCTCCCGGGGTAGGGGCAGGCAGCTGGCAGGGGTGGCTGTTTTGGAAGGGCCCCTTCCCTGCTCCCTCCTGGATGGTGGAGCCATGGGACTTGTGCGGGTTGTGGTAGTCCAGTGTAGTACGCACAGATGCGTGCATGCAGATGTGGTGTGTGGCCACGTGTGCCACGGACAGGTGTGGGTGCATGGTGGGGAGAGGCTCCTCCCAGTTATAGCCCATCCCTGTCACCCAAAGCAGCTTTGTAAGTGCATCCCTTTAAAAAGGGGGAAAAGAGTCAGTGAAGGTGAAGACTCCTGTGCAATGAACAGAGTTCCCTGGCAGTGGGCTGGCTTCTCTTATTTGCCTTATGTCGTTCCCTCAAAATAGGCTGGAAGCCCTGGGGTCCGTGCAATACAAGCCTGGGCTAGGCAAACATGTACATGCAGAAGCTAGTTTTACACACTTTACAATTTGCATATGCAGGTAATTGCACATTTAATTGGAGCTTTTGTTTCATGCATCCCTTCTTGTACTGATCTCTCAGGTCTGTCTTGCTATGTTTGCCAAATGCTCTGCTATTACGGAATGAAGAAAAAAAAAAAAAGACTGCTGAATTCTTTCTTTTTTTCCAAGTTGAAAATTATTTTATGCATGGTAATCAAAAGATAAATAGAAATTAACTGTATCCCTGTGGCTATTTTGTTTTGGTAGATGACATAGGACACTTAAGCTAGAATTGTGAAGATGTCATGTGCTTTAGTTCCCCTAAAGCATTAAAATAAAGAATCTCAGCAGCCTTGCCTCTACCTGCTTTTCTTTGCTGCTCTTAAAATAGACTTTGAAGTGAATATGTTTTAGCTTTCTCAGAAAAGAGATTTTTCTGTAACCACTTCGGTAACTAAATCATTTTGATACTTAAGCGTTACCAAGCAGAGAGGGGAATGACACAGTCTGGTTGTACTTGTCTCTGTTTGAATGATGTGTGACATCCTCGTGATGAGGGAGGAGGAGGACAAGGGTGCCTTACAAAACACGATAAAATCAGAGGACTGGTGCATCCTACCTCTGCAGGAATCAAGTGTGTTTGGGTAATTCATGAAGAGCAATGCCAGCTGCTGCTTTGTCTATGGAGACTTGTTGAGTTTTAATTCTTTGCACAAGTATAGACTGGCCGTGGTACAAAACAATAAGTACTCTGTATGTTCCTTGGGAACCTTCCCTATGTGTTAATGGTAGCTAAAAATGGACTTCTCAAGTAAGCCTTGCCTCTCAGCAGGAGTGCCTCACAATACAAATCTTAAGAACATTGTGTCCCACTTTTTCTAATAGAAGTAAACCTTTCCTTTTTTTCTTATTCAATTTTTAATGTATTTGATGATGTACCGTGGCTTCTCTTTATCTGTCACATGATACTAATGATGCCAAGTCATACTGCCATCAGACGTCTCCCACTAGAGTCCAGGAAACTTGTTTTCTTCCAGAGAAGCCGTGATTCAGCTGTGGTTCACAACACAAACATGTTTCTTGGCTTCACTGAAATCTGGTGCATTGACCAGTTACTACATGAAGCTTTCTTTAGAGTATCTTTGATTTCATCTGCTTGTAGTGACAACGTTGTGAGGTGAGGAAAGCTGGTACAGTAACTTGGGCTTTATGGGGGGTGCAGCCAGACTGATAGAAAGATCCATTTCGCGTATCTCTTGTTTTAAGTGTAAATTGAAACAAAACGTGGGGTCAGACAGCAGTTGTAAGCTTGTTATATAAAGCAGATGTAATTATTTTTTCTCCTTTTGAAATGACAGATACTTTGGATGAATACTTTGAGTATGAAGCTGAGGAGTTCCTGGTCTCCTTGGCCTTGTTGATCACCGAAGGTCGAACGCCTGAGTATTCAATCAAGGGCAGAACAGAGGGCTTTCACTGCCCACCGGCACAATCAAGTCAGCCGCCAACAACTAAGCATGAATGCAGCGACAAACTGGCTCAGGTAAGATGGTACCCATGTCATTTTAAGTGTGTTGGTGCACATCCTTGCAACCGTGATTAAAGTCAGCTGAGAACCCCGTGGCAGATTCACAGTTAAGCATGAATAGCAACTTATTTCTGTCAGTCCTGCATTCAAATTAGTATGTAATTCAGTATTGTACTAATAATAGATACATCCTTAAAATGAGAGATCATTAAGCCTTTTATCCTTCAACATGAAATTCTGTATGACTACCTGAATGCAGTACCTATTTGAGTCTTTATTATGCAAATGGAGAGTGCTATACTTAGCATTCTTGGTCTCGGGTTTCGTTTTTGGTTTAGTTTTTTTTTAAAAAAATCTAGGCTAACTTGCTGAACTTCTTGCTTTTCCAGGTTTTCTTGAAAAGTTAGTGGTCCAAAAAACACAAGTACATCAAATCTAGCCCATCTGGGAGTAAGGCTGGAGAATCCCATCTCAAGTAGAAGTTCCTAAGTGCTGTGTGAATTTAAGTTATTATTCATACAGAAATTAGCCCGTTCCAAGACACAGAATTTACAAAGATACCGCTTGAGTGTGTCTATCCAAGAGGATGACTTGAGAGTGGTACAAAGTAGCAAAGTATAGTGCTCATTTATGAGATCATTTAACTTTCTACAGAAGCTGCTCAAATGGCAGCCATAAAGGATTTGTTAATTATTTTTCATTTAATAGCTCTGGAATCTTATGTCTGATTTGGTGAAACCTAGTTTACAGAATTTGACCCTTACCCTTTTCCAGTACTTTGGAACATGCTTTTAAGGTAGATTTAAATCTGGCTAGGATTTTTATGGCTTGCTTATGTTGACATTTTTTCTTTCCCACAGTGTCGTCAAGCCAGGCGAACCAGATCTGAGGTTATGCTACTGTGGAAGAACAATATTCCAGTCATGGTAGAAGTGATGCTACTTCCAGACTGTTGCTATAGCGATGAAGGGCCCACCACCGAGGGGAATGATTTAAATGATCCTGCAATCAAACAAGATGCATTGCTGTTAGAAAGGTGGATTTTGGAGCCAGTTCCTCGACAGTAAGTTGGATGTTAGGGTTAGCTGATAGTTGCGGGAATCTTGTCATATTAAAGTCCTTGAAGTAACCAGTTAGTGGTTTTGAACTGGCCCATTGCCTTGGGGACTGATTTAAGAAAACCACTATTTGCCAGTGAAATTGAAGCATCTTTTAATCTTAGTCCTCTACTCATAGTTTCTGCAGTGAACATGGAACAATGCAGAGTATGAAATGCTCCTAGCCGAAAATGGTCATTTTTAGACATTATTTATGTTAAATTGTGTAAATTATTATGTGGATAAAAACAAATCAGGCTCTGTAATTGTTGAAATGTTTGAGGAGTTTGTTTTGCTTGATTGAGCTGTGCTTTATTTTCAGAACGAGGATCTGATAATGTCCTAGTTTTAGTTCTAACCGTTCTCTGTGTATATTCTTACCAACACCCATGTGTTTCTCTTAATACATTTTAGGAGTGGAGATCGATTTATTGAAGAGAAGACCCTTTTATTGGCTGTTCGCTCTTTTGTTTTCTTCTCTCAGCTAAGTGCGTGGCTGAGCGTTTCACATGGTGCTGTTCCCCGAAACATTCTGTACAGGTGCGTCTGGGGTGGAAAAACCCCTCGTTTGTTCTTTGTAGGTTGTTTCAACTTGTCTTAAAACCTTTTTCCCTTCTGTTTTTCTGTGCTCTCAGAAAGTGCCATGCTGTTGGCCTAGTGCTCTGACAGTTATGTAGGATCCATATACTTCACAAAGTACAGCAGTTGCTGGCGTCGCTAGTGCTTTTTCTTAGACATTTGTTATGAAGTAGATAATTAAGACTCTTCACTTAAATGTTTCTGTAAATGCCCTTCTGTATTGTTTCAGGGTGAGCGCTGCAGATGTGGACTTGCAATGGACATTCTCCCAGACACCGACTGAGCATGTCTTTCCTGTTCCTAATGTTTCTCACAATGTGGCCTTGAGAGTCAGCGTCCAGTCCTTGCCCAGACAATCGAATTACCCGGTTTTGACCTGTAGTATTCACACGAACCTTAGCTTTTACGAAAAGCGAATGCAAGAGCGTAAGTTACATCAGCGCAGCGATTCTAGTGTGGCACAGCAATGCAGTACCTCCAGTCCGCAGCGCTTCTGTGGGAAACAGACATGGACAATGACACCTGAAGGCCTACTTAATGGAAAAAAGACAACTGAATTTACTACATCTATCAGAAATTTAAAACTTTATCCATCTACCGGACTTGGATCTGACTTTGGGGCGTCACAGCCTAAAGTTCAGGGCTATAATGCTACAGCGGACAATAAGACAAAATCTCGTGAAACACCTGTGAGAACTTTTAAATCCTTTTCTCTAGTTGATTCCCGTGGTTCAAATAGTCACTGCGCTCACCAGCCCACAGGAGAAACCAATCCTTTGATAGGCTCTTTACTTCAAGAGCGACAAGAGGTCATCGCGAGGATTGCTCAGCACTTGATTCACTGTGATCCGGCTACTTCACCGGTTGTTGCTGGACGCCCGTTCAACATACATGAGAACGGCTCAGCTACACCAAAAGCTTTTCGGAGTACTTACGAAGATGAAAACTTGCCAAGGAAAGGCAAGGAAGCCTCCCCAGTTTCTGTTGCCGGCTTAGACAATGCAGTACAAGAAGATGGTGGTGAAGGCAAAACGAGAGCGGTACCAGAGGTCAGTCTGCTCGATGCCCGTGTTCCAGTGAACCACTGTGGCCGTCAGTCGGCAGGAGAGAGTAATCCCCTAATCGATTCTCTGCTCCAGGAGCGGCAGGAGGTGATAGCAAGGATTGCCCAACACTTGATTCATTGTGATCCAGCTACTTCTCATGTCACTGGACGTCCATTCAAAGTGCATGAGACTAGCCCCGTTACTTCCAAAGTTTTCCGAAGTACATATGAAGGTGAAAATTTGCTGAAGAAAGGCAAGGAATCATCTTCTGTTTCTTTTGCTAGATCTGATTTTTCTTTGTTAGAAGACAGCAGTAAATCAAGGATGAAGACACCTGATACTCCAGTCAGTCCTTCTAGGTTTGATGGAGAATTGAAGGCTTCTCTGAAACTCCAAGCAAGAAGAAAATTGGTTTTAGCAAAACCCAGTGAAGCTGTCCGAAATGCATTTCATCAAACTTCAAATAAAACTTCTCATGCATTTACTAACATTCATACATCATCATCATGTGTTAAAGAAAATAAATCTGAATTGCCAGATAAATTGGAAATGATAAGTTCTGGTTATGCACAGAAAGACCAGATAACCAACAGAATTAAACAGTGTTCAAATTTGAGCAGCATTGATGAACAGATTTGCACAAATAAACTAAAAGAAAGAACAGTTGTTAGTGAGAACAATGGCATAGACAGTTTTAACAATTTACAGGTAGATAAATGCAGAATACTTGAAGGTACAAAAAAAGCAACTGTGATGCAGGTATCTGACTCTTTGCACAAAAATGAGCTTAAGTGTTTAGATAAAGACTCAAAAAAACCAAATATTTATGAGCAAAATACTCAGCTTATTAGTATTGAAAATTATTTAAATAAAGACCATGACAGTTTCAAAAACAAAAGCAAACAAGATAAAACAAAAACTGCACACGATGAGAATGAGGACCCAATAAGCCTCGATTTCCAAAGCACTTGTCAGAAGAAACCTACAGAAGACTGCATAGTTAAGTGTGAGCGGCTGAAGAACCCAGATGTACAGGTAAATACACAGAGGAAAAGATGAATTCTTAGCTGCTCTTAGATAGCTTGTGCTGTGTCTGCTAAGGACCAATATGAAGAGGAATTCAAGCCTGACTTTGTATGAAGCCGTGTGTTACTATTGTCTTCTTGGTCTGCAGTAACGTTTGGCTGGTAGTGCCTCCCCCATACCTTCTTAATTATAAATTTAACATTGAGGAGAACATTGTCTTATTCTGCTCACGGTGATAGCATTATGAAGGACAGTTTCCATAGGCAGTTAGGCACCCTGTCCCTTTATTCAGACACTGCTGTTTTTATATGGTATGTGATCTTTAGTGAGCAGTTTGTGTGATTGTAGGTTTGAGTCAAGGGGAATTTACACTGAAAGTTTCATAATATCCCGGTGTGATGCAGATCCACCTGGTTCAGAAGTCGTCTTTGTTAGAGCAAGCAAAGCGTTACTGTGGTAGGTCATTGAAATATCCCATTGATATCTTGAGTAAATTTATTTTGCTGACAGAGAGCACCGTCTCTAAAACACACAAATATATGGCGGAAACATAATTTTCGATCCTTGGATGGAACTTCAACCAAGGCTTTTCATCCAAGAACTGGATTGCCTCTGCTTTCAAGTCCTGTAAGTTACTGTTGAAATTACAACTTACCTTTTGACTGACAAAGGAAGCATTTTGTTTAGTGTCTGTGTATGGTAAAAAATTTGCCAAATTACCTAGGTGGGGGTGTGTGTGTGTGTTTACTTTCAGTGTCAGAGCGAATACTCTTACAAGTGGACACTTGAGAGTTCACACTCAAATGAAATTGGACAATAATTTTGGAAACGAAAATATTAGAGCTAGTTGTTGAGATCCTGTCAAGGTTAACAAAAGGCGACATTAGAAAAATCTACGGCAAAAAAATGCTTTGATGCTATTTTAGAGGCACAAAAGAAAGCAGTTTGGAGATTAGTGTTTTAAGTTTAAGCTAATATGTTTTGTCACTTAAGAGGTTTTGTGTAAATTATTAATACCTGATTGCCTATTATTCCAAAGCTTTTGTTTCCGTGACCGGTTTGTACTGGATATTCTTCAGCAATCAGAGATGTCACTAAGTGAAACACAAATGCTGTGTAAGACAGAAAGACATTGGGGAATGTTACAGTTCTTGGTAGGTTGTTGGGAGTTTTAAAGAAAAAGGCAGTCACAGTAAAAACTACTGAAGTAGTGATGTTTTGTAATTAATAGGTGACGTGTTTTACTCTTCAGCGCTTGTAAAGGCCGTCATATTTTCGGGAAACTTGGATAGAAGTTGTTACAGCCTGTTTATTAGTAGTGCTCTGGACTGTTCCAGAGAGACATCAGCCTCTTGAATGAGCCTTTATTTAAGTACTTGCTGTTAATCAAAATTTACAGTCTTGTCATTAATAATTTTAGAATTTTCTTCACTAGGTTTAGAATGTGTAGGAATTACTCTCTTCTGCTTTGCTTTTGTAATTTTGTAATGTAATGCAAATTCTTGGCAAACTTGTGCTCACTTGGCAAAATTGTCCTCACTAGTGGTACAGTTTTCAAATTAGCATCTTCTTTCCCTCTTGAGGTTCCTCAAAGAAAAACGCAGTCTGGGTGCTTTGATCTGGATTCATCACTGCTGCAGTTGAAATGTTTGTCTGCAAGAAGGTATGTTTTATTTACCAGAATTGTTAAGAATTTTGGGGGAAACATAATGTATATACATACCTGTATGCAACAACAAAGCATGTTGGCAAAGCCAAAAATTGGGTGCCTTTCAAAACCCCCCCCCCCCCCCCCCCTTTTTTTTTTTTTGAAATACGTATTGGCAGCCGAGTTGCCCCAGGAGTGTCCAGGTTAGCTCTGGGCCATAACCATGGTACGACAGCTGCTGCTGGCATGAACTCTGTCCTGTGCAGGGGTAGGTATGCTGTAAAAATACCCTTGAATTTTCAAAAAGAAAAGATAGTAATAGTTGATTCTTCTTCAAATCAGTGGGTTTTTTGTGTTATGTTTTGTTCGTGGTGTTGAACAGGTTAAACATTTTGCCTTAACTTGTTCAGAGCACTTAACGTTTAAAAGGGACCAACCATGACCTTTTATACATTAGTACACACAAGATAAACAGCTTTTAGTAGAGTGGTTTGATGTTCAAAGCTTCATGGTGTGAGACAAAAATATCTGCGTACTAGAGAAAACAATCTGATACTTTGGTTCCTGCTAATGGAATTAATGAACAACCTAAATTCTTGTTGTCTTTATTTATCCCTTGTTAACTGAAAAAACTGTCAGAAGTTCTACATTACTAGAAAATGTTTTGCTAAAGCATTAACAAGTGATGTTCAACTGTTACTTCTTTAGGACAACATTTTGTAATACAGTAAGTAAACGATTCTTTATAGAGCTGTTTATACCCAGAAAAAAAAGGCAAATGGTTTTATCCTTTATGTTTGTTCTTTTTTTTTTTTAATAGCCCACAACAATGTATAAACAGAGACAGTGATCCAGAGAACCATGGGAAACCAATTCTAAGTTCTAGTGCTCCACCAGTAACAAGTCTTAGCCTTCTGGGAAACTTTGAGGTATTGCATATTCTCTAGAATTCTTGTGGGTATTTTTAGTATTCTACTGTACTGCTTTTGAAAGTGCATTACTGGGAATAATTCCAGCCTGATCACAATGTAAAAGTTCATAATTAAATTGAATAAAATTTGTTTTAATTTCCAGCTGAAAGGCACATTTCATGCCCCAGACATCATCTGTCTCAGATTCAGATACAATGAATTGCTTAGAACTTTTATTTCCCACTATGGTCAGGTTAGGAGGAGTTCTGTTGACATAAATGAGATTTAACAACCTGTAATTGTTCATGTTCATAACATACCTAGAAAAAAGGATTTACATTTTTGCTCTTAAAGTCTACTTAATGTGTCACAAAAGCGGTGTTAAATCAGTGTAGTAAACAGAATGTGTTTGAAGCATAGCCTCCAGCTTTTCACTTCACGTAGCTTATCAGCTATCACTAACTAATAGCTAGTGCATGAATGGATTGTGTTGTGCTCAATATTTGTGAAATATGGGGGTGAATATGTTGAGGAAAGTTACAGATTCTAGACTTTTCAGATAGTATATCTCAAGGAAAATCATGCATAGATCCTGCTGCAGTAAAATTCTCTGTGGGCATTTGCACCAGTTTGAGTGATGACTGGATTTGGATGATGCTTTCTCTTAAACCGTTGTCATCTTGCTGAATGTTCTGCTGTTCATCATAATTTTTGCTTCAGTGTTGATTTTTGACAGGTCACCTTACAAAAGACCCAAGTTCTTATATAAGTTTTCCTTGTTTGCTGCTTAGTTTTGCTGTATTTTATTTGAGGCTTTCCCAAATGAAGCTGTATGTGTTTTGTTTTTCAGGAATCTGTCCTGAATTTTCGCTTAGACCCGCTTGGTGTCGTGGAAGGTTTCACAGCAGAAGTGGGAGCAAGTGGAGTCTTTTGTCCCACGCACATGACTCTGCCAGTTGAAGTGTCATTCTACAGTGTTTCAGATGATAACGCACCCTCTCCTTACATGGTAGGTGTGTGGCTGGGTTTATTTTAAACAAGTTCTGATAGGTAGAGGTGAAGAACAAGAGCTTGGTGAGTAGAGGGTCAGGAAGCAGGAATTTGCAGGGACCTGGTTATTTTCAACTGGTTATCGTGGAACTCTCCTGTTCCCTTCTATCCCTACCAAGTGCTTTTCCTCCCATTGCACTGCCCCACCATCCAGCTGCTCTTGTCTTAGGATATTGAACGTACTTGTCTCCCTCCACGCTGGACTGATCAACCCCTGCCAGATATCTCTTTATCTAACTTAAAATAGGCAGTGAGGCAATAGCTGGGCTTAATGGGATACATTTTGTTGTCTCAACAAGCAGCTGCCCTGGGCAGCTAAACACTCTGCCAGTGCCTTAGGTGCAGGCCAAGGTACAACTGCTGATGGAGACCTTAGACTCCAAAGTTGTTCAGCCCTTCCTGTTAAAGCAGGTGTTGGCTGAGCTAGCGTGACACACGGTGCTCACATAAGCTGCGTGGTTTGCTGATGTTTGCATCAATGCGGTGTTTGTGTTCTGGGTATCTGCGCGCTGGTTCTGTTCCACATTTCTACAGTGACAGCACAATTTTTGGATGTTTCAGAGTGCTTCCTTGTAACCAGGAAAAGATGTCTTGTATGCTAGCACTGAATCAGATGGCTAGGTGTGTTCTGAATGACTGTTAAGGAACAGTGTTACCTGGGTGACAAATCTAATTTTTAGAGGTTTTCATATGTGTATGTCTAAAGTATGCTAAATAGTCAGTTTAAACATGAAAGTAAAGCAGTGAACATCTGATTATCCCAAAATTTTGATTTTAAATTCATAGAACTTGCCATATTTCTGACTTTCTGTTTTAATTTAAAAGTATTCAGAAAATGATATAGCTTTGCAAGTTGATTAGTAGAGTTTGAACTTGTATACGTCTCTTCTGAACCACTGCAAAGAAGTATCTGTTGTTTTGCTTTCAATCTTTCTAGATTATTTCATGTGATTTTCCAGGAGCTTGAAGGGATTCTGATGTTCCTCAAATGGTTAAAGTAGCATTGCTTGTTTTCCTAGCTGGGTTTCATTGTTTCAGGCTTTTCCACATGGTCTAAGCATGCTTTTATGGCTGAGTCTCCCAGGATTAATAGACGTTTGTATAGTGCCTTCATCATCAGAAACATTGTTTCTGTTTGTATAGCTAGTTTCTCTGCTCTGGGAGCTTTTTTTTGGTGTTTGTTTGGTTTTGGGTTTTTGAATTTTTTTTGTGTGTGTGTTTTTCTTTTTTTTTTTTTTTTTTTTTTTTTTTTTTTTTTTTTTTTAAGCCCAGTGCAATGGGGTACAACAGTTGTGCGCTGCAGGTGAATTGAACATGTGCTCTAGGGCAGTACCATCAGGGTGGGTGGCCTCAGCTGTGTTACATACAGCACTGCGTGGGATGCTCCCATCTGTAGATTACAGCTGGTACAAAAGCAGATGTCATCGTCGCAAAAGTTTGGATTAGAAGGGAAGATTAAGTGCATCTGCTGCCTTTGAAAAGCATAAATTGTTCTGTGAGATTTGGAGTATTATTGGTGCAATTGTAGGTGATGTACAAATGGAAAGGAGGAGACAAATCTTCCATTTTAACTTACGAGCCGTTTTGAAAAGAAAGCTGTGTTTTGCCGTAGCTCCCAAACTGCTAGTTTAAAGATACAGAAACTTGGCTCTTGTTTAAAGAGAAGAACATACCCCTTATTGCCCAGCTTTTAATGATCTGACAAAGTATTTGTAAGGCCCCTGCTGTTGATTTTTAACTGCATCTTAAATGTGTTGCCTTCTGGGTTTAGTTTTTATATATACATTACTGATTGTTTTTCAAATAAATAGAATTATAGGAATAGAACATTTGCATTTGTATGTAACTCTCCCTGTGAATTAAATGTGTGCCTTCTTTTCCTAGGGTGTAATTACTTTAGAGTCCCTTGGTAAAAGGGGTTATCGGGTACCGCCTTCAGGAACAATACAAGTGGTACGTACTCAGCAGATAAGGGTGACTTGAAACCACTGATACCAAGAAAGTCATGCAGAGGCGATGAGGTTATTGGAGATGAGCATGAAGCTATCAGTGGAAATGTGCATCTCCGTAGGTAGTAAAGTTATTCAAAGTTAAATCTTGTGTAATTTGTGGGACAAAAGAGACTCCCAACCTTTTGAACCCATCTGTGCTGTGAAGAGACTTAAAATCAGTTACTGAAGATTCAGAATAGTTGAGGGCATCATGGCTTTGAAGAAGTAATGGGGAAGTAATTAGGCTACAGTGTTAATTCTGGAATCCTTCTAAAGGGATTAAGATTGAATACTCAGTTGTATCTAAATCTCGTAAGATTTTGACCTCATCTGTTCTTTGTAATAAAATCAGAAAGTAAATCACAGCTTAGAACTAACAGTCTTCCCCTTTCTTTTAAAAGAAACCCAACCCGGGATAACATATTGGTAGTTTCAGGTTTAAAAGTGGAGTCCACCACTGTGCTTCCTATGAGCATATTGTGTCTAGAAAACAGTGTAGACAAAAAGCTGACTGGAAAAATAAACAAAAAAGGGGATGCAGATTAGCAAAGTAACAGTGGTTATATACTATAGTGTTTCATTAAGATTAGGCTGTGTTTAGTATTATATTTAAATATGGGAATTTCTAGTAGCTGAAATGTTGAAAACCAGAAAAACTGCACAATCTTTTTACATAAATGTTTCTGTGTGGCACTGGAACAAAGTGGAGGACAGTGACTGTTTTGGCAGGTGGGGTTTGTTTTTTTATTTGTTTGGTGTTTTGTGTTTTTTTTTTTTAAATTTTTCATCTCTAAAGAGTATTGTATTGAACTGTTTGTCTTTTCAGACCTTATTTAACCCTAACAAAACTGTGGTGAAGATGTTTGTGGTGATCTATGACTTGCGAGAAATGCCAGCTAATCATCAAACATTCCTACGGCAAAGAACTTTTTCTGTTCCTGTGAGACGAGAAATCAAGAGAACTGTCAATAAAGAAAATAGTCAACAGACTGAAGAAAGGCTACTACGCTACCTCATACATCTGAGGTAAGCTCCTTGGATTCAAAAAAGAACCCAACGCAACAAAACAGATAAAAACAATCCAAACCGAACCAACCAAAACCACAGAAGTCAAGCACATGCCAAAATTTATCTCAAGATTTCTTTCCCAGCCAGCCTTTCTGTATACAGACTTTTTATTAAAAAAAGAATGCTTTTAACTTGGTCTTTAAGATAGACAGTAGAGGAAGAAGAGCTAATAAATAATTTGGATTCTGCTTGGGAGGAACCAAGTTAAAATATTAAAGCTTTTTCTTGGCATTGAAGTATTTTGTGTAGCCTTGTAAAGCTTAATTCTTTTCTTAGCAAGAGAGATTTAGTTCTGGCTGGATCAACGTACTTCTTGAGGTTACAGGAAATAGCGAGTGTGGATGTTGCATGGGCGAAAGCCAAAACTAAGGATCACTGTAGAGAAGGTGTCCAGTGTCCTACACACATGCCTCTTCACCAGAATAGCTTGCGACATGAAAAGCATTCCTCCTAAAAATACAGTGTTTAGTGGTAAAAATGTAAATGCCTGTTTCATGATGCAATACCGCTGATAATGCCTTTCACTTCATAAAATATTCACACAATCTTCCTTAAATGATTTACGAAGCACTGCCTGAAACCAGATACTGTGCTGCTGCTCTGGGGATGTTCTGGAGACAGCAGTTTGAAGCAAAGGAGGAATGATATATGTACTCTGTCCTCCTGCAGTTTGCAGACCTTTGCCTGCATTGTTGTAGTAAACAAACCCACATACGTGCCGACCCAGTGCTTTCATTGCAGCAAACCCAAACTGGCAAACCCAACGGTGGCTGACATTCTGAAGCGAGCAAGCAGAAAAAAATCAAATCTCTTACACTTTTTAACTTGTTGTAGAATTACTTCTGGTACATATTATTTTCCCTGTTTAGCAGCATTGATTTCTACCCAGCAGACTTTTGAAACACAACTTTGTCTAAAGCAGTGATTCCAGCTTTACTGTTAAATGAAAGTTGACAGTCATAAAAAATGTGTGATGGTTTACTGGAGTGTGAAAATATCATCACAATGAGGCTGTTAAACTCTGTTTTCATTGCAAATTTTAGCCTGGATTGAAATTCATCCGTTCAGACCACACTAACTTGCCATGTCTAACTTAACCACTTCCTAAATTTTTTCTTGCGGGGTACATTCTGCAAGAGTGTGTAGCCCAAATAAAAGGTTCTGTACATTTGTAATGTTCATCTACCTGAAAGAGGAACTGGGGACAGGCATCAGCTGCAGAGGTGGGCAAAAATCTGGCCAACTGGGTCTGGTGTACAGGCATGACGAGCAGTAGACTTGTGTCCTCTTTCAGTTTCTGCTTTAATGTAGTTTGCAAACTTTTTGTAGACAGACCCCATAATTACTTCTATTTGAAGGCAAACTTGCTTTCTTCTCTGTTGTCTTTCATAGCTAGAAGCCTTCTTTTATGAGCTTCCAGTTTCTGACACCTGCTGAGAGGCAGGAATGTAGCAGTTCTGATGCTTTGAAATACCTGTACAATTTCGTTTAGCTCAGCTTTCAAACCTCTGGTAGGGATCAACTCATGGATTTATAATGTGTAATTAGAAATTTGGAAAGAGAATACCTGCAGAGTGTGTCAGAAGGTTTTTTCTTCAAGGTGAACCCAAACAGTGGGTCCTTTTCTCATAATGGAAGAATGGCAAAACTCCTTGAAATATTACCATAGCTTATGTTGATCTGTCTTGTGGTTCGTTATACAGAGTACTTCAGATTTTACAAAAGACTCAATTGTCGGTTTAGTAGTAGCCTTCTTTACTAAAGATGGATTTTAATTAGGAGAGCTTAGAAAGTTTTAGTAGTATATTAATTCATATGTGAGTTGGTTTCAAATCTTCATTGTTAAAAGCAGCAATGCTTCCTCAAACCCGTTTTACTGAAAACTTATAAATAAACTGAAAATATTTAAATTGGGAAGATTATTTTTTTTGTTACTCTAGTTGGCTTAGAACAACTGTTCACTTTTAGTTGCAATAGTTGTTGAAAACAAGCATCTTAAGCCTACACGTTGAAATTTTGCTCCAAAAAAACAAATGAAATCACCACCAGTAAGCTGCATTGTGGTCGCATCTGCTTACAAGGCCTTAATCACAGTTGTCAGCACTCACATTATGAAAGCTTCTTTTCAAGTGGTAATTCGGCAAAAATGCTTGCATAGGTCTGGAACTCGACATTGGCAGCCAGATTTTCTACACTACTCTTTAAAAGTGTCAGATCTACTGTGTGCAGTTTTGTATGTTTGAGATGCTGATCGATAATGCCCATCGAAACCACATTGGTACCCACAGGTACAGTATCGCGATGTCAAATGTAGCTGTGGTGGGCAGCAAAAGTTACTCACATATAGGAAAATCAAGAGTTGCACCTGCAGTTTATCCCCCAAGCATCTTCCAGAAATGACTTAACTTTTTTGTTGCATGTGAAGCAATGGGTTTTGTGTTGTGATTAAATCTTCATGAGCATAAGAGCTGTGAGTCCAGCTCTGCTCATGCCTCGTTTATTCCCAGAGTTCAGAAGGTGACGACCCTCCGTTGGTTTCTAGGTCACATTCTGGCACCCCTACCTGTAAAAGGCAATTAACCAGTTAACCTGCCCACAGCTCAGCATTTTTCAAGTTTTTAATGCTTGGTCAACAGCTTTAGTTACTGACATAATGCCTCTTTTAATTGCAGGGAGCGTAATTGTTGCTTAACAGCAAAACGGGTTGTTACTGAAGGCTAGGTGGAGAGTAAACGAGTAAACTTGAAACTGGTTGTTAAAAGTAGTGATTCCTCAAGGTATTGAGAAACTTTTTAAAAAATGTGGCATATGATACACTTATTGGTGGAACCTGGAGACGCCTGCTATTACTGATTTACTAGTTATTTCTTGATCTTTCTGATCTCTCAGCATTTTTCCTGATCTAGAAATTTGTATCCTTGCCCTACTGATTTTACTTGCAGATTTTATAGATTGTGTTGTATAGTCTTTTCCACGTGCAAAACATACCTTGCTACATATGTTTTTGTGATCATCCTGCTGTATCCTGTTCCTGTGGCTTACTCTCTTTGTCAGTTTTTATGGCCTATAAAATCTGTACGTTTTGTGCTTGTATTTGTAATTTTTTCAGTAATGTTTGTCACTTTCTTTACCAGGCTTTCTAGCTCATCTGATATTTGTTTGTTTA
Organism: Falco naumanni; assembly: GCF_017639655.2. NCBI lineage: Eukaryota > Metazoa > Chordata > Aves > Falconiformes > Falconidae > Falco > Falco naumanni. Next base: position 16,995,618 of record NC_054060.1, on the reverse strand, counting down.
AGCCTTCCTGTATTTGTCTATTGTTACTGTTCCTAGGACACCATCTGTTAGAGACCTCTGTGGTTTTCTTGATTCCTTTACACAAAACTACTGGAGCTGCCACAGATCTGGAGCTGGTCCCATGCTGGCCACTCCACATCACCCTGCCAGGGTGTATGTAATGGTTGTCTCTTGATTGTTCCAATGTATTTGCATGTGTGAAAAGCAACATTTCTAAATCCCAGTTAGTAAAAATAAACAGTTCTCAAAGGAAAAAATTGGGTCATGGAAGCAGAGGTAAGAAGAGTCTCCTCAGCTCTGTTGCTGTCTCCCGCTTGCCCTCCTTCAACCAGTGTGAAATGTCATGCTCAGAAATGTCACGTTAGAGGGAAGAGTTATTTACTGGGCAAAGGGAGTCTTGCAGGATTCTCACTACAAGAAAACAGTGAGCTTGAGAAGTTTAAAAACAGACCTTGTTAATTATTTTCTGATAGATCTGTGTGTAAAATGGGAATTGAGCTCTACTTTGATGGTGCTTTGATACCTAGATCTGTCTGTTCTATATGAATTAATATAAATCATACTTTTGCTGCAGAAGATCCTTCCATGAAATTTTTCTTTTTAAAATGTCTTATGAGCTACATGCCGAATTAACTGTTTGTGGTGTTCAGGTCGTTCCTCGCCTCTTTCATTCTTCTTTCTTGTGCTATCCTCCAGTCATAAGATAGAATCTTTTCCCCTTTGCCTACCAGGGAAAGGGCTTTTGCACTGACAGCACTGAGCAAATAAATACTGACGGATGGGAGCTCTGTAGGAGCCAGTATAGGAGCGTTTTGCTGGACCCCACCACATTTAATGCCCTTGACAGCTGTATCTAGGAGCAGAATTTTCCTTTGTCTGGCAGTGAGGATGACTACAGGCTATTCTGCCTCGCTCATCTGAACGAAGCAGTGGCACAGAATCCATTTCTACAACCTGCCTGCCCTAGATGATGAAACCTTGATGGATCTTCTGTAGTTGTCTTTCTCCTACCTCTCAGAATTGCTGTCTGATTATGGCTAGGTTTATTCTAGAGATACTGCTTTTGCTTCAGTGGGGTCAGTGAGTAAATGCTCATTAAAAATCTGTGCAAATTGTAATGCATGTGATAATACAGCGTGCCCTGCTGTCTCAGCATTTGCAATGGTATCATTTTGTAATTACAACAGCAATAGCTTTTCTGTTTCTGTTAGAGTAGGAATAGCTTTTGTCCCTTACCGTGGCTCAGTGATAGTGACATTAAGTTCAGTTGCCGTAAGAAATGCTCCTTAGACTCTCCTGTCTTTCCTGGTTGAGGGAAGGAAATTAAAGGAGTTCTGCCAGATGAAGACTATAGAATACAGTTATCTCAAATGCAGATCTTGTCTCTCTATATATAGTTGTTAAATGTCAGGCAAAGTGGAACTGGCACATTCCTGGCAGGTTTGGAGGACCTGAATTAGGCTGTTTAGCCGCAGCATAAAAGATAAATCGGCCTGGGAATTGGCTGCTGTTTGCTTTGGCGACTGAGCCAGTGAACTACAGTCGCTTTGAAATGGCCCTATATTCTGTGCAAAAAACTTTTTTTGATCTCCTTGCAGAGATCCCTATACCTACTGCTTTTCAAGTTGGACTTAAAATTTGGTGTGTGGTATAAAGCAGTAGCGAACTTCTTACTGATACATTCATGAAGGGAGCAATGCAATCTGTATGACAGCTAGCACCGAAATACGTATTTGATATGTATATATGCCTTCGTTGATATTTGAACCTTCCCTTTTGCCTGTGCTTAGGCCACCCTTGGGTGGGCATTTTTGGGAGTGCTCACTGAAGAGCACTTTTTGCCGTTCTAGATTGCCAAGAACTTGAATCTTCAATGTACAGAACTGCAGTGTGAACTTCAAATATTCCAAGCCACTTCCAAAGCTGTGCACGACATTGGTGATTAGGAACAAAACCATTACATTCCAAAGGAAACAAAGTAGATTGGAAAGGCTAGGTTGTTCGTTCTTCCATTTTAACTGAATAATTTTGTATGTTCAAATGTTTTTGGCCTTAATCTCTGTAAGAAAAGGTACACATTTTATTCAATAATAATTGAAGAGTAATCTTTAGTTTAGATAATACAGATATTCATATCTTTTCAGGTTCCAGAGTTCTAAATCTGGAAAGATCTACCTCCACAGAGATGTAAGGCTCCTATTCTCTCGGAAATCCATGGAAGTTGATAGCGGCGCTGCATATGAACTCAAATCTTACACTGAATCTCCAACAAATCCTCAGTTTTCACCAAGATGCTAGCAAACAATGGCAAACTAAAGAATTCATTTTACTGTTGATTACTCCTTGTAAGCAAAGACTGGTAGAGATGACAGTATAAAGTTAAGTCTGTAAAGGAATGAAAATAGCGCTCGAGAGAGAGAAGGTTCTTATGTAATCCTGGACCAGTTTTTAAAAGGTTTCTGGAATGAGCTTTGTGTATTCCAAGTAGACTGGAAACATACTTAAATGTAATCTTTTTGTACTGTTTAAAACCACTTCATTGGATGTGTTGCAATAGCAAATTCCCAAGTTAGTTTAGTGTTTACACTTTTTATTTTATTTTTCAGTTATTTAATATTTAATGTTTCATTTAATACTCAAGTGATGTTTGTCTTTAGTGTTCTAATGTAGCATAAATCCTATGTAAAATCATACTATGTATTTTTGGCATTAATATTGAAATCTGAAATATATAAAGATGTCTTTAATCTGTGTGATGTTTTAACTGATACTCATTTAAGTTATTGAAAATGGGGTCAACGGGTGAATTTCCATAACATTTCATACTATGCAAGCATTTAGCTTTCTTTTTTTTTCTCTTCAGTGGTACCCTTTACCGTTTTTTCTCACAGATTTAGTAACACTTGTGACAGTAATGCAGATTATTTATTTACTTATTCATGCATTGAGATCATTGGTTCGATACATATTTTGCTGCCTCAGTTTCTTTCTTTCCTTAAGGGCCACTTTTGATTTTGCTTTCTGTTACTATTTTTTCCTCACATAAAATTCACGCACCCCCATTTTAATTTCTCAGATTGTGTTAAAGGATGTACTGTGCAAGCAAATTAGTATTTATATCTTAAATATATGCAAATTCTATGAAACTTGTACTTTTTGTTTTGTTTTTTAGATAAGGAGGATCTTCATGTAATCTTAAATATTTTTAATAGGTCAATTCCATTTAGGCCACTAGGTGGCCATTGGAAGTTTTGCTAGAAAATGCTACATGGGCATATAAATATTTTCCAATACGTATGTGTATTCCTCAAGCAAAACAGTCAGCTAAACAGTTTATGCTAAGTGTTAAACTGTGTATCTGAGAGAAATAAAGTTAGAAGCATTTGATTATATTTGAGGTATATATTTAATAATGAAAATGAAGCATTACAGTATCTGCCAAAGATTTCGGAGTTTCTCAATTGTTTTACCTTGTCTTATATGTTTTTTTTCTTTACATCCCTGTAGGTTTTCAGAGTGTCAGTAATATGAAAGGTGACCTTCATATTTGGGGGTATAACATGCTTATCTGATGAAGGCTGTTCAGAAAGAATGAACGTGCATCTTGTATATTCAGCACTGCCCTTAGATGAGAAGTCAGTGTATCATGAAATCTCTAGGAGGTCTGCCAGGGAAAGTAAGGGAGACCAGACTTTCCAGATGATACGTATCAGCTATCTTGTATATTCAAATAACTGTTGCTACAAAAGGGCAAAGCTCAGATATTACTGAGTCTGTTCCCCGCTTCAGCAGTATTTTCCACTCTGTTACACTAGGTTTTCAAAGGTTATAGCTAGCATTTATTTTATAGAGACTTGGGAAAAACTGTACAGGAAGAGATTGTTTGCATTTTCTAGTCATTTGTGTGCCCTGTAAAACCAAGAAAAGGTTTCTTTTTTGTAACAGAAGTCAAATGCAACTGCAGTTTTACTGTGTACAGAACTAGGATCTAGGCTAGTGTAATGAGACTGTGTCCTAGTTTCTTTGTGGCTACTATTGAGTCCTAAGCAAACAGCATGTATCCTCAAAGTACTTATTTGTGTCATGGTGCACATTTGCTTGTGTACTCGGTGAAAAAAAGGATGAGAAAAGGACACACTTCTAGTGAACAGTCACAATTCATCTGTAGTAGATTAACCTTTTATTCTGCACTGATAATATGCAATGTTTGTAAGTTTGTATCTTGGTAACTTTAAATGACTTCCTCAAGCCATTCTTTTCTCCCTTCAGAGTAATATATTAATTTGTTTTGAACAGCAAAGAAGTGTGGATTTTGAATATGTGGTCGTTACACATCATGTCTAGGAAATAAATCTGTATTGACTTAAATAGTTGAACTGCACTTAGTCCCTGTATGGATTCACAATGAAAGTGACCTTAGCTTATCCATGCACAACTTTGATTTAACTGTCTTTGTCCATTGACAGCTTGATCTGAGATAAAACTTTCCATTAGGGATACACCTGGAGAAATGCTGAATGTTCATAAAGTATGAACTGATTTCTACATGACCTTCTACAAGGAGGTTAAGAAATGAGACTAATTTTTGAGAGGTCGTTTGGTTCTTCTCTTTACTACTCAATAGGCTCAACCATACAGAATTATTTTTGAGAAATGTTTGAGTGGTTTATGAGGGCCTCCAGTGATGGACGCTCAAAGTATTATCTGTCACAGTGTTAAACTATACTTATAATGAGAAAGCTATTTATAATGCCCAATTAAATTTTGCTGCAGCTGAAGTCAAGTACTACCTGGCCTCTTCACTATATGCAAAAAACCCCAATTTAGTTCTTGTTATTCCCCTTCTCAGTCTTGTTTTCTATATCTAAGACAACCCCAGGCTGTTCGGTCAGCCTTGCCTCATAGACTTTTTATTTTCTGCACCGCTAATCATTCTGTCTCTTTGCTTTCTTCTTTTGGTCTGAATCTGTCTTCAATTGCCTCAAGCTGGACACAGCGTCCCAAGCAGGGCCCCCCTCTGCCAGTTAGACTGGTTGATAACTGATGGATGAAAGTCCTCTTCATACATCCCATTATAATACTTGGGGTTTCAGTATCGGGAGATGTTGACTTGCATTTGTCTTGTTACCCACTATAATAGAGGTGCCCTACCTGCTTGTTCCCAGTATGGTAGCTTTCCTGCGTGTGTCATTATTGAACTTCATTCTCTCACTACCCAAGATTTTGTGTCTGATCTTCTGCTTGAATCTGAATTGCAATTATTTTCTAGTGCTTGTGTAGCTTCTCTTACTCAAGGCAGTCTGCTATTACTAATAAAGTTTATAGTACATTATCTGGGTCACCAGTGAAAATGGTGAGCAGGATTGGCCCTGGGAAGCACTTTGTGAAATACTACTAAACACAGCATTGCTGTTTGAACAACTGATACCCATTTCCAACAAAACTTGAATCTACCACATTAAAGTTTCATCTATTTAAGTTTCCCTGATTTGCATGGGGGGGTGTCAGAAGCCTTATTAATGCCAGAAGGTGTCTGGAACTGCAGCCACCTTCACCCACTTCTCCACTTTTTGGTTAAAGGAAACAAGATTGTGTGAAACCCTTGTTCTTAATTGTGAATTTACGTCTAGCTACTCAGTTTCCTTTGAGTGCTTATTTTAGATGATTTCTCAGGTAATTATTGATTAGACAGTTTAATTATATATCTTGTATTCTGTCCTCCCCATACTCCTATTTAAATTCAGAAAAACGGCCAAACTATCAGTCTCCTGCAAACCCATTGGTTTTCTACAGGCTCCTGTATAGATGACCACTAAATTACCTGGAGATTGCTTCAGTCAGTTCTCTAAATGCTCAAGGATAATTGAAAATACTTACCAGATGAGCAAAGAAACCCTGAATCAAGTATCCTATAAACCTATCCTTCCTTATTCCAGCTTGAGGTTATGCTCTGTTACACTAGTTATCTTGGTCATGCCAGATTGAACAAAAGAACGATTAAATCCTTTGGTCTTTACAAGGTTTGTTCAGTAATTTCCAGTAATGATTCCTTGCCCCTTTGTCTTCATGATCTGCTTTAGATGCGCATCCTTAAAAACACTGACCTAGTTTCTGTATGCTGCTTTCTTGTATTTGAGGCCATTGAAGACCTTGTGCTTTTCCTGAGGTTCTTAATTTACTTCCCATCCTTCCTTTGCATTGTATCATTTACATTTATTCCCTTAAAGAAATAATGTCATTAAGGAACTGCTGAATTGTCAAAACTGTGTTTTCCCTCACATCTATTTCCTAAGAGATTCGGAAGAAATTCCTGAAGTTTGCATTCTTGTCTGCTGTCACTGCTTTGTTGTCCTGCTTCCTTTCAAAATCTATGAAGTTCATCCTTTTTATGATCTCCTATGCATTGCTCTTTTTCACACCTTTGGACTATTTCTCTCTGATTTTGCTAGAGGCAAATGTGGCATACCCACTCTTACCATTGCTTTTTCTATCATTAGGAAGAAAGTACTTACTAGTGCTTTCTATGACTTTCCTGTGCAATCTGCCCTGCTCTATCTCCTTCTGAACAAGGGATACGCGTGTTCCTTGTGTTCCCTGCTACTACACCATGCTGGTCTCTGGACAAATCACTCAGTTGCTCAAAAAAAATGCTTACGACTGCTGGTTGTAAGCAAGGAGTAAAATTTGGCTGTGGCAAAATCATTGATTTTACAGCTTGTTTTGATTGAGAGGCTTTCCTGACCTGTCTTGGCCTGCGTTCTGGACCTTTACCACCCCAGGCTTGTCCTTGCCCCCCTTGCTGAGCCGTGCCCAAGGCGGCTCACCGCACCAGCGTGCCAGTTACACACACTGCGTGGGAGGGCTGGAGCTCAGGACCACAGGAGAGCGGTGTAAGGTGCTAGGAAAAGGCATTTTGTGCTGAATAAGTGGAAACGTACATCCATTGAACGGACTAGTAAGTAAAAGCTATGCCCTGGTGTTCTCACAATCCCTGTATTAGGGACCCCTGAAGGTTTGCTACTGGCGCGCTGTTGAAACCCCTCCTGCGTGTTCTTGAAGCCCCCAGGGAGCCCAACGGAGGTGACCATACTGCCAAGAAACACGCAGTGAAAAGTAGATGAGGGAAGCAAATACTTCCCGTAACTCGATACCAGGCCATTAAGAACTTCCAACGGACTGAGCCCTCCCGTCCTGTCAGCTGGCATCTGGGATTCCAAGCAGATCCCAAGCAAAGCCCCAAGGGTTCGGCTCCCCGTGTCACCCGTGGGAGCAGCCACACGAGCCAGCGGCCGCTACGCAGCAAAGGCCGTTCCCCCTCACCCCGGGGCCGGGCGGGCCGCGCAGGCCTTGGCGGGGCCTGGGTGCGGCCGGCGGTGCGGGCCCGGCCCGTGGTAGCCGCACCCGGGCTGCCCGCTGGGGCGCGGCCGTGCCCCGGTGCGGCGGGCGGGCCTCTGCCAGCGGCAGCCTTTGTGCTTCGAGCGCAGGCGGCCGCCCTCCGCCGGGGCCCGCCGGGCCCGGGTCTCCAGGAAGGCCCCGGAGCCGAGACCCGCCGCCCCGCAGCGGCCAGCGGCGGCCGTGACGCCAGGGGGCGGGGGCGGCGCTGGGAGCGCGGCTGCGCCGCGGGCAGGCTGAGCGCGGAGGAAGTCTGGTCCCGCCGGCGCACCGTCGTGCGAGCGGCCGCCATCTTGTGCGGGAGGTGGTGGCAGCGCTGCGCTGCGCGGAGGAGCGGCGGTCGCGCCTCCCTCGGCTGCCCTCTCCCCGCCGTCGTGCTGCCGCGGCGCCATGTCTGCCGAGAGTCCCGAGCCCGCCTCGGCCGAGGAGCAGAAGGTGGGTGGCCGGCGGCCCCGCCGAGCAGCGGGAGGAGGGCCCGCGGGGCTTCTCCCGCCTCCATCTGCGCGCTGAGACGGAGCGGGGGAGCCGCGGCCGGGCCTCTCCCTCTCTCCGCCGGGGGAGCCTGGCGGGCCGCCGCGGCCCTTAAGGCAGCGGCTCCCGGGCCTGGCCGCTCTCCATGCCGCGGCGGGGGAGGAGCCGCGGCCCTTCCGCACCGCGGCGGGCAGCGGGGAGCCGAGCCGGCGGGCTCTTCGGCAGGCCGGGGCGCGGGGCCTGCGGGGAGCGGCGGGGCGGGCGCGGGCCCTGCCGCCCGCCTGGGGCTGGAGGCGGAGGAGCGGCACCGCCGTGCGCTGTTCTCCGGCAGATGGTCGGCGTGCGCTGCCCGGGGCGGGCTAATGGCGCTCCCTCGCTCCCCAGCCGGGCCTGGGCCCCGCTCCGCCTGCCAGGGCCGAACAGGTTCGGCTCCTGGTCACAGCGGTGGAGGCCGGCGAGAATCCGGTTGGCTAAGCGTTTGTTTCGCTTTTAGGAATTTTTCAGCTTTTAATGTAAGCGATTTAGGGCGACAGATAATCTGAAAACAATGGCTGTGACCTGTGCTAGGTAAGGGTTTTAGAAAGAATAACTGGCTGGGTTATCCTGTGATGACACTGTTATGTCATCTCGGTAGCTAATAACGTTATAGTTTTAAGTGGGATTTGGCTACACAGATGACTGTGCTGTTAGCAGTTTCCCCCTGTGGAATGTGACTTTAAGAAACCGTGTGGGTTTCAGTTTTGTCATTGCTGTGTGGACTCGGTGCGATCTCCACAGTTATTTCTGCTAGGGAGAAGTTATGAAACACAAGTACCGCTTTGAAAGATGCTAAAAGAAAAGCCTTAATCTACCTCGGCTGTCAAGTTTTTGTTTAATAATTTACAATTTGTAATGTGAGTTAGGCGTACGAGTAGAGCTTAGGGGGTTAATATGGAATGATACCTTCTCAATAGGTGCAGTAATCAGAACCAGCTTCTGTGGTAGGTCTGTAATCTACCCTTAAATGTGCGTGTTCTGCAGCTCAACTTAACGTTCATATTAGGTAGATTACTGGAAGGATACTGTTCCTGTTCAAAGCCTATAAAAATAAGTCCCTGGCCTGTGCAGCACTCCTAGAATAGCTCTATAATAAGAGCATGGTAAAACATGTGGTAGCAAGTTTATTGTAATGCCTTCTAGTGTGTTCTGATTAAGTCAGGTGACTGGGGCTGCCTTTGCCAAGTTTCAGACGGTAAGTAGCCTTGAAATCCAATGCTTATACACAGTTCTGAAAAATCACCTTTTATTTGAGGGATGGGAGTGCCTTACTGATCTGCTAGTTTAGTTTTAATACGATGAGGTGTTAAAGACAAATTAATAATGTCAGTATAATAAAACTTTGATTTCTGTGAGTTTATGTTGTGTCAGGATACTGTGATACCAGTGCTGTTATGGCATTGCAATATTAACCTCCACTAAAACTCAGTGTCTGGGTAGGCAAAATTGAACATTGCCTCAGTTAATGCTTAGCTCTGAAATACTTATATAAACAACCCGTGCTGCAGTACTCACTCATCTGTGTGCCTCAAAAAGATGAAGCCCCTAAATAAACTTTGAGGCAGTGTTTTTGTGATCAGGCCTCTTTTCTAAACTCTGACATGCTGTGAGAAATTTGTGCACGTGGTAGTGAGGAAGGTGTTACACAAGGGAGTGATATGAATTGAAAATTTGCCAAAGGCCGACGTTTCCTGTTCTCAGTGTGCGAACTCGGGATAGTGGCAGGGGCAAATTCAGCAACAAAGAAACTTCACATTGGAGAACATATGCTTGGTTGAGTGACTGGTTTGGGCTTAAAAGCCTCCTGTATTTTTCAGGAAGCTGTTAGAGGTGGTGTGTTTTGTTTCTGGACTGGCTCTTGCCACATCAGTTCACTGTTGAGCTGTGCTGTTGTCATGCTTTTCCTTTTTTCTGCTTTATGTTTTGTCTAATGTCTTGCTGAAGAGGATGAGCTCTTCATACCAGAGTTTTAAAAGGCTGATGGCTGTTTTTCTAGGGATGTGGTTCAGTTGTCCAACAGATAGGGAACTTTACACTGCTAGTACCTCTGTAAAGATGAAAAGCAAACGCTATCCTTAGATGAGTTAGGTAATTACTGCCCTTCCTGGTAGATCCTTTTAATGAAGTAAGCAGACTTCATTAGCTGTGTCAAATTCCTGTAGAGAACTAAAATTATAACTTTTGTGTGGTTGTCACTAGGAAGAAGAGCGTGGTATGTCTTTATTTCCGCCCCCCTCTGAAGAATTTTTTATTCTTGGTTGTTGCTTCTGTAACTCAAGGGAGACTGTTGTAAATGTATGAATAGCCTTGTCGGCTTGGGTTAAAGCCTCTGTGGCTCAACAGCACACCTCCAAGAGTGCTCAATACCATCTAGTCCCCAGAGAAATATAAGGTTAGGACATGCACGCAGTCATCCTCCCCAGAAAACTATTCCAGGTCTCAGCAATCTGTGGTTTAAAAGCCTTCTGAGCTGAGAATGAATATCTCAAGTTGCTTTCGAATCCAATCTAAATTCTTGGCACCCCTCTGTGACAAGGAGTTCTGCAGCTTAACTGTATTTCAGATGAGGAACTGTTGTCTTAATTATTTTTTGAACCTGCCATCAGCTGGTTTTGTTTGACACTCGAGGTCTTTGTGTTGAAATTCTTTAATTCATCTTAGGTAGTTTTTTGAGTCTTAGTTGTTCTTTGGTCATCATGAGTTAGTGACCATAGCCTGTATCCTTTTCAGCTGCATTGATGCATAACACAGTATTTCGTGTTTTGATAGCCTGCTGTGTGATCATTTGTCAGCCCTGTGAATTTGCATAAATGTCTCCTTTGATGTATTGTGAATACATATTTATATAAGCTATTTATTGTTGGCCCTCTGTTCTTAAAAAGTATCTCCTTTTGGTGAGTTTTGGCAAAACATGCCCCCACAAGTTCTTTGTCTGTTGGCTCAACAGTGAGTACCCAGTGATTCAGCATTAGATGTTGAAAGTCTTTAGCTGAAAGGATTGCTTTTGAGAAAATTCAGTCAGTGCCAGCATGATGGTAAAGCACAATAGGAAGAACAGCAGTTGAGGATTTATTTTTATAACATGTGAAAACTGTGGTCTTGTCTAGTATGATATCATATAGTGAGAAATAGTATATATAGTTCTATGTTCACTAGTGTCAGGGAAACTTTGCCCTTTATATGTATTTGTATTTTGTTGTGTTGTCATCTAATAAAAAGTATTGGTTTCTGTATTCATGGAAGTTTCTCTTAAACTGTTAGGAGAATTTCTATCTTTCCTTGGTGGAACTGGTAATTCAGATTCCTGCTGTATTGTGCAAAAGCTGTCTTTGAAATGTCTTGGCCTAGACAATGTTATATTCTAAATCTGTTTTTATAACCATTGCTTCTGAGGCTTCCTACCAGAAAGATGTTGAATATTATAGAACTTTGAGTTTTGATGAGATAGAGGAAAGCACTAGGGTTAGTGTAGTGGCTCTACTTTAGCACTTTGGCAGTTCTGGCTTAAGTAGCTCCCAGCTGCTTGTGTTCCTCTGTCCTCCCTGTGAGCTGCAGGGCTAACGTACCCTTTTGTGCAGCTGCTTGGTGATCCAGACTGTGGAAACTGATCCAAATGAAACAGGGCGGGGGGGTGTGGGGTGGCGGGGTGGTCAGGGATTTGTTGTTTTTCTGTTGAATTATTTTCTGTAACTCGTTCCTGTGGAGTACATGCAGTCATTCTGACTGATGCAATGCAAGAATGATGACACGAATGGAAAAGAGTGGGAAGGGGCTGCCTAAGCAGCTCTGGGTGGATATGAAACCTTAGTCACAGGTGAACTTGAGGCCCTCTTGATTTCAATGGCAGTTCTTATTTCCTGCCTAAACGTCTTGCTGTCTTCAGGTTATGGTAACAATTCAACACTACAGCAGTCAGTGCAAATCAGTATACAGTTTCCCTGAACTAGCAATGGTTTGCATGCAAAGGAAAAAAAAAAAAAATAGGCCAGATACTGGGAAGTGGCAAAACAAGAATTTCGAATGGAAGATATTTTAGAAATGAGCTAATAGAAGAAATTGTACTTCATGCATCAAATTGCTGCATGGCCTGGAATAGATGAGCATAAAGTAGAGGTTAGTGTTGGAAGACTGGATGAATAAATTGCAGGTTTTGCCAGAATAGTATGTTCAAATGATTACTTTGAGCATCCATGTTTTACAGTATACTCACAAAATAGGCATTTTATTTTACACAACTGCACTCTCAGTCTTCATCCTCCTTTTAAGATAATTATAGACATGTATAGAGAAATACTGTATTGTTACTATTAATATGATAGCAGGCATGTTTTTGAGACTAAGCTGCTTTAACACTGTTCCACGATGAATATCAACACGTTGCAGTTAGAGCGGTCGTACAGTCTAGATTGTGGCAGTCTGCAGCAAGTGCTAGTCTGTCTGTACCACTTCGCGATCAAACAGGGACAGTTGAAGAAGTCCTGTGGCGCTTGCCCAGCTTTCAACAGTTGTTTGTTCTTAGTGGAGCCCTTGCTTTGACCAAAAAATGTTTTTTGTTTGAGGGATATATTTTTTTTATTTATTTATTACTTTGATTTTGGTATCCACTACTTTTATGTGAAACAGAAATGCACTGATTAGATGCAGACATGTCTCCAGGAAGGGTATCCAAGATGGGAGGCTGAACTCCTACAGTTGCTGTCAGTATTCAAGAGAGAATGTATGAAAATGTCTTATCAAATAATTGGTATGTTCACTTGGTAGCAGCAATTGGCCTGTTAGTGAATTATCTGCAAAAGTATTCTGCATGAGTCATTCAGTACTGTAAATGAAATATATAATGATGCTCATTGTCTTTCAGGAAATGGAGGATAAGGTGATCAGCCCAGAAAAAGTTGAAGAAGCAAAATTGAAAGCAAGATATCCTCATCTGGGCCAGAAGCCAGGAGGCTCAGACTTCTTGAGAAAGAGGCTTCAAAAAGGGGTGAGTTCTTTATGTCCATGGGGTATGGATAAGAAATTCCCAAATTCCTGTATCTGTGATTTATTTTTTTTCCGCTCCACAGGCCTTTGCCTGAGTAAGCGTACCAAGAAATTTACGCTTTTGTCTGTGAAAGTAGAAGGAAGAGAAATTTGTTTCCACAACCCAAATATGAATTGGCTGGGTAGCTGTTTACAGCATCAGTGGCTCAACTACACCTTTAAGAAAAGACTAAACTTAGAAGCTGGCTTTGTGCTGCTGTGGTAGACTTCATAAAAAAACATAGTAAATACTAAGGGTCAGAATCTCATCCCTGTTTTGTACTGATCTTGCCTTACTCATTATGTCTGCAAAACGTATGTCTGCTCTTACTATCCATGTTTTTAGCACATGAAAGCTTGGCGTCCTCTGTGTTACACTAGGCAACACCTGACATCAGTGGCTTGAGAATGGTGGCGTAATTCTGAATATATACTCATAACCAAAAATAGAAGAGTGAAGAGTTAGACTTTTAATATTGTTCCACGTTTAAGCAGTGTCTCTTTAATTTCTTAGTTACTTAAATATTTTTTTTTAGTTTAATTATGCATAAAGTGATTATGTAATGCCTTTCAGGCATGCTAGAATTCTATTCTTGGAATAATCCTAATATATCACATCAGAAGTGATGGTGCTTTCACTGCTGTCACACTGTTTTGTTTTGTTTCTTTTTTTCTTCTTTCTTTTTTTTTTTTTTTTTGCTATTGTCTAGGCCCTTTGAGTGCATGCAATGACTCCAGGTATACATCCTTCACAAACCAGCTGTTGGAGTTCAGTGCTGATCTAATTCTGTGCTATCTGGTAACATCTCCTGGGAATTGTTACTGTTGGCAGGTTTTTTTGGATAAGCTTTCTCTTGTAAGCTGGAGCGTGTGCAGCATAGTCAATGGCTGCTGGGCACGGGCAGGTGGTAGATTAGGTGAATGCTTTTATGAGTTCCGCTGTTAGGTGGTCAGAGGCAGCCTAAATGAGACTTCAGTGGGTTCAGTGTGTATGTAGACGCAGGAGGGAGAAGGTAGGTGTGTGTTGTGATAATCTGGGAAAACGGACCAGCATCCACTCCCTGAGGATTCATGGCCCTAAAGGAATGACGACTGCACTCAGTGCAAATTTGAGAAAAACTCACCACCAACAATAACAATCTGTACAATCTCTTCATCTTGATTACAGGACTGTTTAATGCAAAGATTATTGCAGCCTATGTTTTCAAATTTGAGCAGAGGTAGACCAGTGGGTATCTTTGTTGACAAAGTGTTTGGGATTTTGCTACTTTGATGAAAGATGGCATAAGGTTGTGGATTCCAATTTGTAATCTGCCTTCTTCAGTTCTCTACTCCTGATGTGGTGGTAATAACTTTCTTCCTTTTTTATTATTTTTGTGTAGTGTGCTTAGTGTCTTAAATGAAGAAGCATCTTTATTTGATACAGATGCTGGATTTACTTCAGCGTGCCTGTATTGCTCAAGTTTAAAATAGAGTGAGGATAGTGAGTGTGCTTTCAGATAGTGTTTCTGACACAGACACCTGGACATAGTCAGTTTGAAAGAGATGATCAAATACAGGCCATCTATGAGAAGCTAGAGTAAATCAGAGGAAAATACAGGAATGAGTTAAAGGAAGAAGTGGACTGATATGCTGATGCGTGAAAGGTGGTAGGTTTTCTCAGATATTTGAAATTTCATTTTTTTTCAAATTATACACATTGAAATGTATATAATCAACTGTAGCCCAGATGTTCTTCAGTTTGGCAACTAGGACACACTCTGCCCCTTAATATTTGCTCTCCAGAAACGTTCTGCATTAGGTGCGCACACCATTATTAGCACTCTTTCTCTAGAATAATAGTAGATGAGAACCATGCCACATCATGCTCCTGTAGAGGGATTCTGAGCACTTACATGAACAGAAATCTGTTAATTTCAGTATTTTCAGGCAGTAACACATCTAAAGACAGAGTAATTTTTTTATTACCTAGTTGCTGTTTGAAAGTTTCTTTTGGTTGCTTCAGTCTTAAGAGCAAAACATGAACACCTTTCTCCAAATCAGATTATGTTGTATCTCGAGATCTAGTGTGTAGGTGCAGTGCTAGAACGTTGTGGTGTGGTAAACATAGGGATTACACGGTCAAAAGGGTTGAATTGGGAAGGTTTATTCATAAAATGTGTGGTTTAAATGTACTACTGACTGCATGGGAAGAGCAGATTGGTAACTTTAAGGCTCTGGCTGGGAACATTTAAAGCCGCCTTCATGAGGCCTTGCACAAACACCCCTCCACCTCTCCATATTCCCCCTCCCCTTAGGTAAAGGCCAGTTCAGTCAGCTGTTCAAATTACTTCTAACAACTGCTGATACTGAACATTTTGCAGCTGGTTAGTATTAATGCAAAATAAAGAGTATGGTGGTAATATGCTGCCTGGAAGCACTTAAACATGGCAGGTAATGGTGGCTATTTTTCAATATATACTGAATATATATATTCATATATAAAATAGCTGAGGAATAAGCCTATATAAAGCTAACTAGGGAGTGTTCTCTTCAGAGGTGACTGTGATTCTAAGCAGCAGTTGCTAGTGTAAATCTTTGTCCTGAATCCAATTCTTTTGAACTCACATGCCAATTTATTCGGAGTCATGGGTTACAAGTACCTTGATGGTAGACCTCATGGTAAAGTGTAAACAAAACACAACTTTTCCTGCAAAATGTGTCAATGAGCAGTTGAGGACAATGCAGATCTTGGATGAAATGCCATGCCTCATCTTACCATGATGCAGACAAATCATAGAAGTCATTTGGCTTTAAAATCCATACATAACTAAATATTTTGAGAAATCTGACAACAAAAAAGACTGTTAAAGGTTGTGCTAATAAAAATATGCTGAAATATTAAGGAACACTTAGAAATTCAAACTTAATGTGCTCGCTTTTGTATTCAGAAGAAACCTGGAGTGTGGGATAAAGATTTCCTTCCCATAGTGCTTTTCAGAAGGACTGCACAATAGATTTGACTTCACTAAATAATTGGTTTGGGAACTTTAGGGATTATAGTTTTGCTGTATTAATGTATGCAGATAGGTTTTCTTGTTAGCATGCAGTTTTATGCTGCTTTGGTCTTCTGGTATGATAGAGCAGGCTCTGTTCTCCAGCTTTAGTTGATGCATTAGTTATTCTGTGTAGCAGAACTTGTTCACTGCAGCAAAATTTACAAATGCAAAGGTTTCACTTGTGAGACCAAAAGCTTTTGGGAAAACCTGGTCAAAAATAATGTTCACGTATGGTGTGAGTTTAATGGTTTATGTAGAACCGTAACTGTATATTTACCTAATGTTAAAAGAGTTTGGCTATGTGTGCTTAATAGTCTTGATACTATTTTTTTTTAATCAACGCAGAGCTACCTTGCCAAATTGGGAAGATTTTGTAACTTTTTAAAATTTAAAGAATCTATTCAACCATGTAATTCAGTGTATGCATCTGATAAGATTTCAGACTTTTAAATATGTGTGTGTTTTGTCTTTTAGCAAAAATACTTTGATTCTGGTGATTACAACATGGCTAAAGCGAAGATGAAGAATAAACAACTGCCTACTGCAGCTCCTGACAAGACAGAAGTTACTGGTGACCATATTCCTACTCCACAGGATCTTCCACAGCGGAAACCATCTCTTGTTGCTAGCAAGCTGGCTGGCTGACGAGAACAGCTGAACTGCATGATTATTCTCATTCCTGTTATTTCTCCTTAATAGTTATTTCTCACCCTCACATCCCCCTTTTTCTTTCTTACACTAAGTCATGAGACTGACAGCTTTGCAGGTAGCGATAGCATGTGCTGCTATTGTAAGGGAGTACTGTTAAGAGTAAAACGTGTAGTATTTGGACTAGTTGAGAACAATGCACTGATTAAAAAGGACAAGTTTGGTTGGAGCAATGTAATCTACTTGAAAATGTACATATTGCCCATTTCCTAGTGTAGGACTGGTTCCAGCAAGTGACATCGCAAGTTTTACAACTTCTAATGTTTCTGCTTTTGTTATTTCATCTTAATTACAGCATATTTGTATTTAATATAACCTCCAGTTGTGTTGGGTTTTTCTTCTGTGTTTGGGTTTGTTGTCTAAAATAGAGGTTTAGACCACAAGTTGCTAGATGGTACAGCATGTATAAAAACAAAGACAGGGCTCTGATTGAATTTTGTTTCTGCTTTTGAACTTGAACGGCCTTAAACCTGTTTCAGCTTTAACAATAGAGTTTTTACTTGGGCAATATTTGCCCATTCTGGTGTAACTCTTGTGAATCTAGTGCTTATTGACAACTGCCTGTTGAAGCTGGTATCCTTTTCAGTTCCGTAGCTTAGGACACACTTTTGTTGAAGATGTGAATGAAGTGTGCATGTGCATAGACTGTTGAATTCACTCTTGTGCCATTTTTGTAAATACAATAGTTTTGCACAACCTTTTGCAAACGTCTGTTAGTTTTACATTTTAAAAAGCAGATAATGTGCCAATCAAAGCACAAGTGATTCTGTATCTTTCAAAGTCTTGTCCTGAAACTAAGAGCCCAGAATCTTGCTACTGAAAGTAAAAACTGTATACCTGAAATTTGTGAAACACATTTACACTTGACTCAGCCTTATGCTTATGCAGTTGTATGTTTTGTTTTGCAACAACGTCCAGCATTCAAATACAAATCCAGAATTTGTACCTGTCATGGTGGCAGGTGCCCTTTCTGTTCAGCAGCTCTTTAAGCTTTTAAAGCTGAAATGCTCTGTCTAATGATATGGAAGATGGCTAAATGTACTGTTCTGGAGAATTTCCTGTGTGGCAGACACCTAATCTAGGCTTGCTAAGATCTGATATGCAGTTGTCTTTGGGCTATTTTAGACTTCTGGAAGCAGAAGGGTATATTTTTTTTTTCTTGGACTCCTGAAGTGGTAGTAAACTATCTCCTTTTTGCTTTGTTATACAGCAGTCCCTCACTGGCTTTGGGGAAACAAGGAACTGGAAGTGATATTTATATAATGATCTGTTGAGAAATAGGTAACTTTTCATATCAGTAAATAGGAATGAACTTCATCTTTATGATGCAGGTTGTTAAGTACTAGATAGCCAAACTACATAGCTGATTTTAGACAGGTAACTTGACGCATTTAAAAGAGTGTGTTCATTGAAATCAGAATATTAAAAGTGTGGTATGATCCATAAAGTAATTGACTTTGATACAGGCAATACAGCCTTGATGTTCTTTGGGAGTATAAGAAACTCTTCAAAAAGGTCAGTTTATTGAATACCTTTGTGTTTAAAGGAAGAGTTCTCAAACAGCCTATTAAAAACAAAGCACCAATGTGGATATTATAAGAGAAAACAGTCTTGTCAGATGCATGGTTTTAGAAGGATGTGGTTTGTGTTGACATGTTTAGAAAGGTCTTACAGGATAAAGGACTGCTAGTCAAAAGAACTTTGGCCTGTGTTTTGTGCAGTGGCCTCTTCTGAGGGCAAACATGAGGAAATGATCGAGAGAAAATGAATAGTCTTAATTTGGCCCTGTTTTGATAGGAAGATGAGCAAAGTAGATTAGTGTCTATGTAATGTCTTTGGTTCGGAGAAGTTATTCCGGAGAATTTAAAAATTACTAACCTGATGCTTTTCAAGTCTGTATAGTCTTTTTCTGGTAATTAAATGGGCTCTGTTAAGCCTGTCCTTATTGCTTATCCTCCACTAGTATTATAAAGAGTTTGATATTTGTGGAACAGGTTGAAGACACAGACCTACTTCTCTAAGAATTTGGGCTGGGAGAGTAGCAAGGAAACTGGATATATTGAAGCAAACTGCTTTTTATAGATGTTTGTCCTAATGTGAAAATCCCTCTTTATTTTTGTATGTATAAATGAAATTGAAACTTAATGATAGGACTGGGTCTGAAACAAATTTTGAACGGTTTAAGGTGACTTGCTGTGTATTGCCTGGTGCCACTATTCTGTAGCTCACATAAGGTGAGCTTTTGCAATGTTTGGGAAGATACTAAAAAAAAAAAAGCCATTTAAATTAAAACATTCCACTCACTTAGCTACAACTCAGCTTGTCCTGCTGGTTGGACAATACAAGCTCTTCTGATGTTCACGCAGTGACTTGCAGTTCTAAGATTGCTACAAATTCAGCTATGAATATATTATCCAT
The DNA here is from genome assembly GCF_017639655.2 of Falco naumanni. Classification (NCBI taxonomy): domain Eukaryota; kingdom Metazoa; phylum Chordata; class Aves; order Falconiformes; family Falconidae; genus Falco; species Falco naumanni. The sequence goes on along the minus strand of NC_054060.1, from coordinate 16,976,536 downwards.
GTGTATACTTGAAGTACTGTAATGCTAACTAGGTCAGTGACTGATTATGAGCCTTCACATCTGACAGACCTCAGCAGCAGGCACAGCTATTTTGATTCTATACACTGTATAAAACTTAAGTCCAATAATCACTTAACAGTAAATCAGACATGACTGCAAATCGATGCTTACTTTCAGCTTACTCCAGCAAGATAACTCAGCTATCCAAACTTATGTACATAATGTATTATATGAGTTTTACCATTTGATAATTGCCTTTTTCAAAGAAAACCTGTCCACACTGTAGACTGGCAGTCCCTTTCATATCTTGCATTTAAAGATAGACAGTGTTTAGTTATTAGAATAGTACTCATGTAGGCTTATAATAGCAGTTAGCACCAACTTTTTATTTGAGATAAAGTGGATTAATTACAACTTCAGATATGTCCCCAAATCTGTAACACCAAAGGCTTCCCTCTCATTGTTCTTGATGTAGTAGGACAGTGTTTGTGTAAAGGCCACAGGAGTACATTTTGTTGGACATATTTACACCCAGTCAAGATGTTAAGGTGATAAAAATGTCAATTGTTCTTTACAAACTTACACATTGTATAGTATACAGAATAAATTGATCTACTTAGTTTTTATTGCAACGTGGAGGTTTGTCTTGTCTTTACTGTGGTTTCCTGAAAGATACTGCATACTTCGGTATTCTCTATGGAAAATTTCTAAAACCTAAATCTTGCTACTCTGTATCATTAAGAAAATGACTAGGCTTTGGTTTTAGTATGTTAGACTACAGAATTACTTTAATGTAATCGCATTTATATATATTTCAGTGCTTATTTTTCTAATAAGGCAATTAAAGCTTATTGTTTGAAAACTCCGTAACAGATGATTGTTTTGGTCCCTTGCAGAGTGAAGGGAATATCTGGGAATTAGCTTGCCATATAGAAGTTGGCATTGTTATAGACTGTTGGCCTGATTTCCAAGAAATCAAGATGCTGGAAAAAGTCCAGTTAATTTCATAATCAGCCTGTGATGTAGGGCTGATCTTTGTGCAACTTCATGATCCGTGTGGTGTATTTACACAGTTAGCTCAGTCATCAAGGTCATAGTAACGCCCTCTATCTAGGCTCTGCATCTCTAACAAAATGCAGAGAAAACTGTCCAATGTAAGTAGCATCATTCAGAAACCGTGCTGAAGCAGTGCAGGGGCTGCGTTAACACTGGCATTAGTAACCTAAAGTCACTTACCTGAATTTCTGTATGGGGAGTGGCATCAGTTTTCAGGTGAAGTCAAACCATTTGCATATGAGCTTATTGCCCAAATCTGTTTGTAATTAGACCTGAGACAGTTACGGTTCCACAGATGTGTGCTTGGAGAAGCCTTGCATTTAGTGGCTGTGCTTGCAGGATATGACCACATTATTCAGGAGAGAGGCAAGATTGCAGTAACTTGTTTATTTGATGGCTGGGGGGCTTGCTGGGAGCTTTGGAAGAACAGACTGTGTCCATGGTTTATGTATTGGGTTTTGGTTTTTTTTTTAAACTTGGAGTTGGGCTGAATGTGTGATTTGATTATTTATTCCTGCTTTAGTACAAGCGAGACACCCTCTTTCACATTCACATCTTTGGGTTTTTCATTCCAGTTTCTGGCATCTGTAGATCCAAGAGTAACTTGAAATCTGAAAAGTTCCATGGATATTCAAAGCATTTATTCCCATTAAATATTTATCTTGAAAATGCTTCTGGAGTATTCGCACAGAGGCAGACAGCCTTGAGCTCAACTGAAATGCTTGAAAAAGCTTTCGTTTAGGGACAGATGACTGTATTGTCCCTGTCTTTCACAGGCAGTACATCTTCGTTACAGCAAGGATGCTGCTTGATGTATGTTCATGGTAAATATTCTTGTGTATTTATAGCAGGCACAGAAGTCTGTTTATTTACTGCTTTGGAAAATATTGACAAAGCCTCCACCAGTTTCGTTTGGATGTTTGACTTTGGTTTAAAATGGGAACGTGAAAGTACTTTTTGTTTGTGACTGTCTAAATTTAATGACAGATTTCAGTTTGGTTTAGTTTTTTTTTTACCTTAATGGCCAACAATGTTGTAGCTCTTACTAAAAGAGCAATATGGTTGGATAATCTGTCAATTTCTTTGACGATATTACAGAACAATCAAATAACTGTCATTGACATTCCTGGTTTTGGGAATCTCTACAGAGACTGGATTCAATTTCTTGCTTGTACTTCTGTCTGTTAGTACAGTGGGGTTGTTTTTCTTAACTGGGTTTGAAGAGAAAACAACTGTTAAAAGTCTTCCTGGAGAAACAGCATTTGGATTTTTAAAATGTGTGGTGTTGAATTACATGGATGAAATTACACAGATGCTTAAATGCAAGAATGGGACATGTGAATTCTTCTGAACTTCAGTTCTGTTCTCAGGTGATGGTTTTTATACAGTTGAAAAAAAATCTGGCTAATACATTGAAAAGGAAATAGGTATGTGACGTTCTGGAGACCAGAGGAGTCTTCCTAGTATAGGCATAGATGGATAGAGGCAAACTTTCTGCTTGGGAATATCATGATGTAGGTTTTGGTTTGTCTTTTTCGTAAGGCCAAAAAGCCTGGAAATAAATCTCAAAGCGTTGCTGGGAGAATGTGCGCATGGTATGTGATTTTCTCTCTTCCTACCTATCTCTTACATTACATTTCAGAGTTCTCGACTGGTAACTTCAATCAGTACTGGCTGAAACCAGCCCTGTTTGTTTCCTACAGCTAGAAGTTACAGGCTTCATCCTTGTAGTGTGAGAACATAGGAAAGGGTCGCAAGGGGATTTTAGCCTATGAACTTCTCTTAGTTTTGTCTTTCTGGTGAAAGCTACTTGGGGCTAAACTGATGGTCAATGTTGAATATATAAATGCTTTTCTGAAGGAGTGGATAGGCCCATCCACTGTACCATATAAGCCATCTCATGTTCCTTATGTTACCACTATACGTAATTTCTGCGCATCTAATGATTTCTGGTTTTTGTTTGGCCAACAGAAAATCCACTGCTCACTTGCAGTACAGTGTGACAACAACAGAATAGGAAATCCAAATTGAGAAGGGGATTTTTCTGCCACAATTGAACAGAACATAGATGTAAGAAAAGAGATAGGAGAGATGCTTTGTGGTCAGTTCTGAAAAATATTATATAAACTAATCTCAATTCATGGAAGGATTCTTTTCTATTTTTTTTTTTAATTGGGTTCAAATTCAGTATAAAATTCTGCATGCAGACTGAGTGTGCTACATTAGCCATATGTTGTCAGCTGGAGTGCCCTGGGATATATGCTCTGAAATCAAATGCCATAAATGATCTTTTTGAAAAGATTCTGTGCAAGGTAAAAGATGAGGACATTTAAATTCTTGCCAGCAAATGTTTGATGCAGGAGATGCATCTTAAAGTAATGAATAAGTAGTCAGTCTAGATAAGTTACAAACAGGTTGTTTCTTGCCAACTTTCAGTGTCCCCAATTCCTGTCCTTAATGACAGATTTGAAATCCTGGTTTATGCAAATTGTGTCAAATCATAGCATATTTTGGACTCTGATATCTATTTTTTGCTGGGGCTTATAATTACATTTGGCTTTGAGCTCCAGCTGATACAGTAATCCACAGTCCGAGCGAACTCCTGAAATTAGTGTCTTTGAATTTAGAATAGAAACCATCCTGAAGAAAGGGTATCAAATATTGGATATGAAGCAGCACAGAGTCAGAGGGGAGGTTCAGGTCCCTTCTGAAAACAAAACTGTTGAGATTTCTGTGGTTCATACATCCAGATTCTTAGATTAAACCTATTAAAGGGGGATGATTGCACTCTTAAATGTGTGCCGAACATGCACGATGACTGGTAGCTTTAGTATATATCTCTCTGTCTTGCCATAGTGTACACATGAGGAGCTGCTGTGCAAACTTCTTGGCCAAAAACCTCACCCCTGACCTGGCCAGAAATTTACATGAAAGAGTTCTGGGCTTCTCATAGGGCTGAAGGAAAATGTCCAGTTCTGCTGATGGATGTGAGCCTCCTAGGCATGGAACAGTAACAGTAATTGTGGCTGATAATCCTGGACATACTGGCAGAACATGGGAAGGCAGGTATTTTTTTAAATTCCTTTCTCATTTGAGTTTCAACTCTGAACTCTTCCAGCAAAACCAAGGTTTTCTTTTAATCTCTTCTCTGAAATTACTAACCTTAGTTTACTAGCTGTGAAGACTGTGCCTAATACAAACAACTCTAGGTAAGGCTCCATATTTTCATCTTAACTGTTTTTTGTTTATGCTTGCTACTTTCTCCATCTCCTTCAGTGAGAAGCAGTGAAGTAGATAGATTATAGCATGTATTGGGAGAGTTGATTTTGGGAGTCCAGATAGTAACAGCCAGAAGTAGAAATCCAGCTGAGCTGATGAGTGATTTTTGAGCAGGTCACCCACCTCTTTCACGGCTCATTTTCTCTGTACGATGGGTCTGTCTGTTTATTTGATAGTTGCAGCAAGTGTCAGGAGTACAGTTACTACCCACAGGATACCAAGCTGTTATTTGAACAGTTGAAGTTCGCCAAGATGATACCATTTAGTAAGTCAAAGCATTTCGGTGGAGAGCATGGCAAAGATAACAAGTTTCAAGCTTGTTTTGTATTTTGGATGTCTTGGACTGTGGGATGCCATGCCAAGGTGAAAAGGGAGAATGCAGAAAGACAGCAACAGCTTTCAGTTCTGCTGTGGAAAGCACTCTTGCCATAACATGACCTGTAAAAATCACTCGTTAATGATTCATAAAGCAATGAGGTGCTGTCTCAAGAGCTAGCCAGAACACGGATTACGCCTTTCATTCCTTTCTCCATGGATGTTCAACTTTTCAAGGATGTGTGCCTTCATTTCTTGGTGAGAACTGGACTTGCTTATGGGAGCAACTGTTTCGGGCCCAGTTCTCTTTGCTGTTTTCAGCAGTGGTTTGAATCATTAAAAAAAAAAAAAAATCAAGCTGGAGGAGGTTGTAAGCAATTTGAAGGATGGGATCAGAGTTGGAGAGCGAAGACAAAAAAAAATGGAAAACTTGGCACCTGAGAAATACACGCTGAAATACAGGATGGGGATAGCTGGGCGGGCGGTGGGGTGGCGGCTGTGACCCGGGCAGAGAGCTGGAGCGGCGGCGGGAGCGCGGCCCCTGGGGCAAGGGAGCGGCCCGAGAGGCCGGGGCGGGGGAACCTGCGGGGGAGCGGCCCGTGAGGCGGGAGCGCGGCCCCTGGGGCGGGGGAGCGGCCCGTGAGGGCGGTCGGTGCTGGGCCTCAGCCCGCCTGGGTCGCCGCGGGCGCGCAGCGGCTGGACAGCGGCGGGAATCACGGGCGCGCCCGGCGGGGAAACGCGTGATTTGTTCAGTCCGGGGGAAGAACGGCAGCAGGGTCGGGAGGCGGGGAGGGACGCCGGCTCTTGCTTAGGCGGGCGGAGGCCGCAGCCCTCCCCCAGCCCGGCTTTTCGGTCGGCGGCCCCTCCGGCAGCGCGGGGAGGGCAGCGGGCAGCGCCAGAGGCCGGCCGGCCCGCCCGCCCGCCGGGGGAGGCCCCGCGCCGCCCGCCGCTCCCACAATGCACAGAGCGGCGGCAGCCCCGCCGCCCGCCAGGTAGCAACATGGCGCGCCGCGCCCGGGCCGCCGCCTGAGCATCCTCCCTCCCTCCCTCCCTCTCGCCCGCCCTCCCGCCGCCGCCTCCGCCTCCCGCCGCCGGGCTGCCGCAGAGGGGCCGCCCGCCCGCGCCCTGCGCCATGGCGGCCTCCGAGCTCTACACGAAGGTAGGGCGGCGGCGGGGCCGGGGGCTGCGCGGGGGCGGGCGCGGCGGCGGCGGGGGGAGCGCGGCCCGGGCGAGCGGCGCAGCGGCAAGGCAGGGCAGCGGCGGGCGCTGCCATCCCCGGCCCCGGCGGTCGCCCCGCGGCGGGGCCGCCCCGGCGGGAGCCGGCGCCTCTCCCCAAGATGGACCCGCATCCCGGCGGGGCGCGGCGGCCGGGCCCGCCGCCCCCGGAGCGGCTCTGCCCGCCGGGCCGGGCGGGGAGGCAGCGCGGGGGAGCCGGCCTTGCCCGCCCCGGGCCCGCCGCGGGTAGCGTGGCTGCACCGCCCGCGCCGTGTGCGGCACCGACTCGTGCGGCACAGGCGCTCTGCTGTTCAACTCGCCGCCTGGGTGACACTGCACCTTTAGGTTGTGTTTGTTCCCCTGGCAGCCGCTCAGGAGCCCTACAGTCAGCAGCGATGCGGTGCGTGGCTCTCGTGCGCTTTTCAAACAGACGCTTTTCCCATCTTTTTAGTCCTGTGCGTTAGTGTCTGTCATCAGCTGCCACCTGGAAGCAGTTACTCCCTGCTCGCCCGGACGGTGGCAAAGCCTGCAGATCGAGAGCTGTGGAAACGATTTTTTGGGCTGCTAGCCAGGCATTGTTTTCATTGCTCTGCCGTGATCTGCTGTAAAAATCTGAAAAAAAAAGGACAGACCACAGGTCTTTAAGGGCAGAAGTGATGACTGGGGTCGCCAGAACTGCTCACCACAGGACAGCATTGCAAACTCCAGATACTTCTTTCAGAAAGCTTGCACAGTCAAAGTGTGTTTTATTGAAAGCTGTGCCATCTGGATCCTCGAGCCACTTTATGAAATACTCCAGAATTACCCCCAGTCTGGTTCTTTGTGTGAGGAGAGAAAGGAAAGGAAACAGGCTTTTTGTTCTGGCAAGAATAGTTCACCTTATTTGTAGAGTCCTCTCACTCAGATGTGATAAGACAGTGTGTTAACTGTGCATCAGTACAAATCCAACTGGACAGTCCCTTCAATAGGCTTGACCATACCTGAATATTGTATTTGTGTAGGAAAGACTGAATGTGAGGAAGTGAGGTGAGCCTGCACCCCTTTAAGGATGCTGAATACATTAATTGTTACCAGGCATCTTGGTGTCTTGTGCCTCCTACAAAGTATCTCTGTTAACTGTCATTGCAAAACGGGATGAGGATTAGCATTCTGGTCAAGAGAGCAATGGTACTGCAGAGTTGTCTCCAAGCGCCCAACAGACCTCCTCTATGTAAGGAGTTATTTTGGAAAGGTATTCTGGATTTATCTCTCTCTGTGGGTGTTCTTATTATGGAGTTAAAGTGTCTCATAAGAAGTTGATGAGAAAGACTTCTTTTTTTTTTTCTTTTTTTTTAATTTCCAACCCCATCTGACCTTGAATTCACTTCCTAGAGTGGTTAAATCCTTTGGTCAGAAGGTGCCCTGAAAATGTGGATTCCTGTTGTCTTGGGATTGTTTAATAGTAGAAGGCTCAGGGCCCCGTGTGGTTCTTGAAGAAGGCATGGCTCTGAATTGGGTGCCTGGGTAGGAAAGCTGCTGGGTGTTCAAGAGAGACTGTCTCTGCTCTCTTCCCTCTCTGCTGACTTTTTCCCCCACGTAAAGCCATCTTTCTGTTTAAATCGCGTTCAGTATCTGATCCTTGATTAAGTAACATAAATAATGGATTTAAGGTCATAGCATGCAGAGGCAAAAGTAGTGAACACAAAGTCAAACAAGCGCAGGAGTGATCCCGCTCCAGTAGGGACCTGCTGGATGACGAAGGCCAGCGAGTTTGCTTCTGTGTTTTACTCTCACACCACAGGCTGTTCTTGTCCTCTTTAGAGCCATATGTAGGCACAGAAAGAGTGATTTTCACGTCTATTTTATACTGGCAGGCACGAGTCAGGATTGTCATTCAGGACAGCTGCTTAACGTGCCAGAGATTCCAGCATAGCATCGAGGCTTAATGTATGGCGTTGGCATAGATACTTTGCTGGTGAGCAGGGTAGTGTGTGAATTTGCAGCACATTGTTGCTGGCTGTGTGTTTGCACGTGTGTGTCCTGAAGTGAAGTACCTGGCAGCTGTCTTACCCTCTCCTACTGGGCACCCACGTCCCAGCTTGCCTGAGTTGTTCAGGTAGCTGTGTTCATGCGAGTTACTTGGAACAACAGTTGGTAAAATCATATTAATGACTGGATGACCAGTGTTGCAAAGAATTTGTCAGCATCTCTTCAAATGTTGTCTGAGAATGGGAGAAACAGACTTCTTATTTCTGGCTATTGTTTGTGGAAGTGAGGTGCTCTGCTGCATGCTTCAGTGTGTCCAGTGTTGCTAACATGCACTGTTAAGCCTTCAAATTTGGTCTCTTTGCTTTCCAGCATAAAAAAATAGCACCCACTGACCCAACCAGATGTACTGTCTTGAAAGAGCGTAAAGGAGCTCTTGCTTTCCCAAGCTAAATTCTTTTTTTGTCAGAAAGCAGCAACAGAAGTTTTTGAAGAAGTCGTGCTATCGCTATGAAAATCTTATTTCTTTGAGGCATCTGGGTGTATGTCTGCACTTGGTGACCGTAGAGGCAGCTTCATTGTTGCACATGGTTGTCGTTAATCTGGAAATTTGGATTTAAGTGAAAGGACTGTCTTGAGCTCTCACACAGGCTAGTTACAATGGACCCAAACAAGCTTTGTGTTCCTGTGCCCAGTGATGCTGCAAACACAGATTCTGCTTGAAGGCATTAGCTTCAGTTTTGGGGTGCAGCAGTTTAAAACTGCGCCATGGGTTGTATCCTAGGCATTCTTATCTAAAATATTATGCCTATGAGCTCTGGTTAACTTGTCCTGTTGGGTATCTATCACTGGCGGGTTGGTGGTCCTGCTGTAGCATCATTCCTGAAAGTTTTGGTTCTTTGACTCTGGCAACAAACTTAGGAGAATCTTGATGTGTTTCCTGAATCACTGAAGCCCTGCTGAGTGGTGCTCGGGTGTAGTCAGTCAGCATTTCAGTAACTGTTGACCAAGAACAGTTAGATACCTGCTTCTGCTGACCCATAAGAATTGGTGGGGACAATGTAGGCCATGTGTCAGCTTTTGTTAAGTGTAATCTGCTTTCCTTGGAGATTAAGAACAAGTGAGAACATTTTGCCTAGACCTCAAACTCATCTGACTTCTCTGCACTGGCCAGGTTTTGTGTGAGATTTGTGATTTTCAGGTGTGTAAAACCAACCCCCAGCACATGGTCTCATTGCCTGTACATGAAAATTGATGAAGCAGATCAGACACTGTGTTTATGCCACCTCTTTTAAAGTCAGAGTGAAGAGTTAACATCAGTCATTTTTGTTCTCCTTTTTCCCTGAGTTTGAGTTGTTTCTGTTTCACGCTGTGCTTTGCTAGAGCATGCTGCTTTGCCCTCTTGGGATTTCTGTTTCAGTTTTGTGTGGCTGTGTGCAATGGACTTATTTATGTATTTATCCATTCAGTCAGGCATTAATTTATTTTTATTCTTGTTGCTAACAATGTGTTCCTCCGTTTCCAGTATCTTTGAGATTAAGGGCAGCTAGTTTCAGCTAGCCTGCTCCTAATTTAGGGCCTAATCTAATTTCAGTTTGCGTGAATGGAAATATTCCTTGGAACACAGAGGAATCAGTAAATGGTTTTTGCTGGAGAGTACAGTCTGGGCAGGCTGAACTCAGTAGCCTGACCTTCAGTCCTGCTGCCCTCTCCCTGAAATGGTTCAGTTTGAGGGTTTGTAAGCTGTAAACTGAGTTAGGGAAGTGTCAGAGGGAACTGCATAGAACAAAAAACCTGCTTGTGTGGTCCCCAGCGTTGCAAGGAGCCCTTTCTTGCTTTCCTGGGGGTGTCTGCGGGCAGCTGCTTCGGTGGGAAGCCAGGGTGTTAGGAGACTTGGTCTTCCCCTTCAGTTGTGCTGGGCCCTTGCAAGCGAAAATGGCAAAAGGCAGATTCTGACCAGGTTGTGGCTCTTGGGTGCGTTAATGGTACATGGGGAGGGAAGTACAGCAAGAACCAACCTGAGTATAAGACACAAAATGTAACCGTGTTTCCCTATGTCTGTGCTTATTACTGGGTTTTTCTTGGGGGTTAAAAAAAAGCAGCCTTAATTATGTAGTCTTGTATATTGCTGTCCAAACTATTGGATGTGACATAAGTGTTTTCTGCATGTTAAACAGTAACCAGTTGTCTCAGTAGGTCGCTGCTTTGTTCCCCGAGAGCAGTGCTGCCCGGTAATGCAGAGGTGGGAGTTGTTCATCTCCACCACAACCTGGGTGTGCTGCTCTGCTTTGGAGTCGGACCCGTGCGGTGCGGCTCAGAGCAGGGAGGCTGTTGCGGAAGTCAGATATGTGCTGTCAAACAATTACTTCTGCAAATGACAGTGAGCCTTTACAGTGCATTTTATAACTGTCTCTGCCTCTTCTAAAAATCTAATGCAGCAGCAGAAAGGGGATATTTCAGTTGCTTTTCTGCTTTGGGGACGTGCTGTGTCACTGGAATAAGCATGGTGGCAATTCTGCCAGTGACAACTCACAACTGTGTGCACCAACTTTATTCTTGCCTTTAAATTGAAGGTGCTGGGGATGTAATTACTCGGCAGTCTAACAATACTTGGTTTAACCTAACCTTGACATTTTATTATGTTTTTGTAAAAAAAAAAAATTTCTTGTAGTCGAATGCCAACCACGTCAGCCTAACAGAAAACTAGCTTTCTAATGGCAGTTTCATGACATGTCAACAATCCATTACTCTCGTTAAAAGAAACTGTGAACGTTGGGAAGCAAAGTGAGTGGTGGTGTGAGTCAGAGGCCGGTCTGTGCCAAGAGCTGCTCCCCTGGGCACTGAGTGTGTCCGGAGGAGGAAATAATACCACCCTGGGCAGGTCAGTGGGGCTGGAGAGGTACCAAGCTGTTCGGGAAAGCTTCTCACAGCCCACAAACAGTTTTTGGGAGGGCATTTCCTGTAGGTCTAACAGAACGCTGAAAGTGTAGCATCGTTAGGAGCTACTTAGGGGGGGAGAAAGAGATCAAAGCTTTATATTAAAAAATAGGTATTTTTTTTTCTGTAGACATAATCTTGAAAGTTGTGTGAATTCTTTGTTACATGTAAAGAATAGTTGTGAAGGTCCCATTTATAATAATTGGTCTTATTTGTTTAATTCTTTGAGTTATTGTTTAATGTTAAAACATTTACCTAATAATTTTGGTGGATTATGTGGTATCACCCCCAAACTGTCATCGGCAATCCTTGCAGAATAGTAATGTCTGTACATTGAGCTGTCACTGATTACTTGCAGTCTGTTTCTACTGCAGCGATTTTATAGCATGAGCCAGATGGCTTAGGTAATGGATTACTATTATTTTTTAGATAAATAAATCACCAGATAAAGTGCTGTTGAGCTCCTGCTATGTCAGGAAATGTGTGCAATGACCATCATTATCTTTTGGTGAGCCACAGAGCGCTGGGTTGAGTTGGAAGGGATAGGCGGCCAGTCAGGCAGATGTACCTGGCTGCTAGGGTCTCCTCATGGGGTCTTTGGGAGTTTAATCCTCTCCATGTGTTCTCATAACAAAGTAATTTCTGCCTGTCTTTAATGAGACCCATTGTTTAATCTCTGCAGGACTAAAGAAAGCATTTTTGTTATTGAAATTTGCTCATTGAACCAGTTGAATTGGAGGAAGTCACAGAAACGTCCAGTATCACAAGGTTTCACTGTTTCTGGATGGTCAGTTTTTAATAGGATTTAAAAAAGCAAGAAGTGATAGTAAGATTAATTGTAGATGGTGTTTCAGCTGTGAGGGAATGTCCTGGGATAGAGGTAATCTTCTTAGTGCACTAAGGTGCAGTGCTGTGTTTTGGATTTGGTGTGAGAATAACATAGATAAGCTAACAGGCTGATGTTTTTAGTTGTTGCTAAGTAATGCTTATGCTGAGTCAGGGACTTCTCAGGTTCTCGGGCCCTGACAGTGAGAGGGCTGGAGGGGCACCGGACATTGCGAGGGGACACAGCTGGGACCTGGACTAGCCGAAGGGGTATTCCGTGCCATAGAACATCATGCTTAGCATATAAAGTTGGGGGAAGAAGGAAGGGGGGGACGTTTGGAATGGTGGTGTTTGTCTTCCCAGGTAACTGTTACCTGTGATGGAGCGCTGCTGTCCTGGGGATGGCCGAACACCCGCCTGCCGCTGGGAAGCGGTGAATGAATTCCTTGTTTTGCTTTGCTTGTGTGCGCGGCTTTTGCTTTGCTATTAAACTGTCTTTATCTCAACCCACGAGCTTTCTCACTTTTACCCTTTCCGTTCTCACCCCCATCCCACTGGGGGGAGTGAGCGAGTGGCTGCGTGGGGCTGAGTTGCTGGCTGGGGTTAAACCATGACAGGGAAAAGCAGTGCACAGCTGGCAAGTCTGCTGTCCTGTGGGTACCAGCGGGATGCTGCCTGGATTTCTGGCAAGTCAGAACAGCCTCTGAAGCAGACCTTGGAGGAGCCAGCCACTTGGGGTGTCCTGCAGGGACATCCATTGAATTCAGATTTCGTTACTTGAAAACACAAGGCGTACACAAACCAAATATTTAACTATTTGAAGTCTTGCTTATATTATTGGAATTTTTGACACCTGCGTGTATATACAGGCATCTGTACAGACATTGCTGGTTTAAAAGGCATCTTGGCAAGGGGAAGATGATAGACCCAGTTTCACTTGGCACTGTCAAGCAGCATCTTAATAAGAGGCGATGGTTTGTTTTACGCCTCTTGATTAAAGTCAACTTAGCTTGGTTTGCATGTATGAAGTTAGGGATGAGCAGATTCTGAACTCCTTTACTTGGTCAGGTTTTCTTTTGTGTGATTGAGGGTGCAGAGGTTATCTGTGATCTAATTTTGTGCTTGCTGTAGTAGAGCAGTGTTTACTGTTGTGTGTATCGTGCTTGACTCAGATAGTGAGTATTTGTACAGTTGGGCCAGGGCCAAGAAACGGCTTTCGGGCAAGGCTGTTGTTCCTGGTGCTTCATTAGCAAACTACTCGAACAAGTTGAAGCAGCAGTGTGCAACTTCTGCTTGTCTTCTCTGCTGCTGAAACAGCAAGGAAGAACTTACTATTTTCCCTTAATACTAGGTGGTTCTTGTTGCAGAAAACATGGTGTTAAGGTCAGAATAAACCCATGGTTCTTAGAAGTTTTTGTCATGTCTGTGACTTTGACTCTTTCCTCAAGCTATGACTTTCTACTTGAGTTATTTTCATAGATCATAACCCCACTCATGACACGCCACAACAGATGTATGTTTTTGTTTTGGCGGTGATGCTCCTGAGAGTTTGATTGGTTTAAATTGGTAGGAAAACCTTTAAGTAAGTAGAAATGCATTAGGTACAACATTAAACCTGTTACATAAAGGTCATGGGAGACAGAGAAAATTCACACTATGTTGAATTCAAAGGCTCTTTGCACAGTAACTTTTTCCTTTTGTTGGCTTTACTTCTGAGCTGCATCCAGGATGGGGAGTTGTATGATTGGGTTGCTAAGGCCCTGTTTACTAATGCTAATAGCAAGGCTTTTAGTGACTTTCCTGGCAGAGAAGAGTGCTTTCACTCCTGTGCCAGTGCCACCCTTTGCTTAGGACTGCATCATTTCCTCTTCACTCTCCGTGTTGCTTGGCTCTGCTTAACCCTGGGTTTGCTTAAGCCTGATCCTGCAAAGATTTATCTTTATTCCATGTGAGTAATCACATTGCTTAATTTTATGCTTTGAAATCAAGCATGTAAATCTGAAAGATTGCACCTTTTATTCTCTTATTTCCTCTTACTGCAGGGAAATAACTTTGCTGTCGTATACCTGCTCACAATAATTTGTGTAGGAAAACAAGGGGAAACATATCCTAGGGATGTCATCAAGTTCTTTGTGTTAAGCTCTGTGTATGCATTGTTGCAATAAGTTAGGGCCTGTCTACTTAACACCCAATTTTAGTATTTAATAGCAAGAGTGTATTTTCAGGAGTAGTTTTCGCTTTCAGGTCTCCCACCATCTCAGGGAGGTAACAGTTTCACTCATCATCTTTTAGCATAGCCCACTTTCTCGGTTTGCTACAGGCAGCAGCCTCCTGTGAAATACTGTGTGAGATGGATAACCTGAACTTCCCAGCACTGCACAAATGTGAAAAGCACCAGCATTATCGAGCTGATGATCCTGATGATTTTGGGGTCTTCCTGTTCCTGGCCATCCGGGTTATAACCTGCACTTTTCACAATATAGCTCAGTTAATTGCAGTATTCAGTAGTTTTGTTTCTGTCTATTTATATACAAATATAATGTAAAGAGGAGAACAGTGCTGGCTAAAAGGTTTGTGGGGTTTTTTTTGTTTGTTTGTAAAAAGCAGATAAGTACTTGGTGCAGTTACATTAGAGGAGTGCCCATCTTGCTGAATTCTGGGCATTAAGCAGCTGGAATGTAAGCCCAGGAAACTGTAGGCACTACTAATAAAGTTTAAAGATTTTACTCCTACTGAATTTGTGTGGATTGCAGATATTGACCCAAGTTCTGATGTCAGTATCTGTGAAATTTAATGCAAATTCTGAAGAAGTTGGAAATGGATTACTTACAATGGCAGAGATCTTGTGTCTTTACACCATCTGTTCTCCTTAGTGGCATGGATTTAATTTCTTTGGCCTGTTAATCGGGTACAATAGCAAGAATTGTCACGGATCTTTCCCTGAATAATAAATGGCATGGAGGTACTCAAGGCTGGGGTAAAGCTTCTTAAAATTGTAAGGGAGAAGTAGGTACAAACCTAGCATCAGATAAGCTGGTATGAATGAGAAGTCACCATGCTGGTGAAGGGTCTGAGGGAGCGGTATGAAGATTAAACTGGAGCAGAGGCAGTCAGGAGTGCAGAATGCAGCTGTGCCTGCAGGGTTGTCTTTCAGTCTGTTACTTCCACGCTGTTTGGTGAAAATTGTGGTTATTTTCTGAAGATCTTGAAAGCTGTTGCATTCCCCTCATCACTCACCAAGTCTTCATTTTTGCCTTTTAACCTTGCTTCGGGTATGAGTGTAGGAAGGGCTGTCAGGGTAATTCACACAGAATAAAAGCTGCTGCCAGTAATTAGCAGGAGAAGTGGTTTGCTGAAGTTATTTGGCTCTTAGGAGACAGCGGGGATGGTTGAGAGCAGACTCTTCCAGGCTACTTACTTACGTTGTGGTCTGATGAGAGCCCTCACTTTAAAATTAAATGTAAAGCCTAAAGCAGCGTTGCTTTGAAGAGCTCTCATTCTGTCTTTGTAGTAGGTAAGACAGGGGGGAAATAACGTGTGACGTGTCAAGTCAGTCAGTTTCATCTGGCCCGACATAAATGCCTCCTCGCAAATGCAGGTAGATGGGGAATAAACACGAGGAGTTAAGAGAACGCACATGCCTGCAGGGCTGTGATCTTACTGGCATCACCAGAGGCATGGGATGGTACCTGTGGAGTGCCGGAATGGAAGGATACACAGGCTTTTTAGGAAGGAGCAGGGAGGGGAGGTGAGAAGGGGGTGCTGAGCTCTGTGTCAGCGACCAGCTGGAGTGCACGGAGCTGTATGCCTGGGCAGGGATGAGGAGCCCACAGAGAGCTTATGGGGCAGGGTTAAAGTGAAGGCAGGGACAGGTGACATTATTGTGGGGGTCTGATACAGGCAGGAAGACCTAGCAGATGAGGCCTATCTGTCTATAGACAGATAGGAGCAGCCTCACCTTCGCAAGCCCTGGTCCTCATGGGGGACTTCAACCCCCTGATATCTGTTGGAGGGACAGCACAGCAGGGCATAGGCAATCCAGGGGGGTCCTGGGATGCATTGATGATAACTTCCTTCTCCAAGTGACAGAGGAGCCGAAGAGGAGAGGGGCCACACTGGACCTTGTTCTCACCGACAAGGAGGGACTGGTGGGGAGTGTGGTGCTCCAGGGCAGCCTTGGCTGCAGTGACTGTGAAATGGTGGGGTTCAAGATCCTTAGGGCAGCAAGGAGGGTGCACAGCAAAATCGCTACCCTAGACTTTGGGAGAGCTGATTTTGGCCTCTTCAGGTGTCTGCTCAGTAGAGTACCATGGGGTAAAGCCCTGTTGGGAAGAGGTGCCCAAGAAAGCTGGTTAAATAATCAAGGATCACCACCTTAAAGCTCAGGAGTGATGTGTCTCAACAAAAAGGTAGTTGGGCAAAAATGCCAGGAGCCATGAAGTCTTGCTGCAATTACGGATGGTGTCTGTGAGTTCTTCTGTTTGATTATCATAAGACAAGAGAATTTTGAGATTACTTTGTAATTTACAGGAGGACACTCTTGCTCTTTGTAGAGCCAGAGGCATAACCTAAAAATACTATGAGTTGGTCTAACAATGCAGGAATTCATTGCCCCAACATGGCTTGTCACACGTTACTTTCTGCAGACTCCATGGATTATTCATGAGTATCTTTAAAGCAGATGACCTCAGTTGTTTTGCTGAGGAAATCAGAGAGATTCCCAAGTTGCCTTATGAGTTAGTGTATGCTAATACAAGAAGCGTACATGGAGATCGAGCCTATTTTGCCTGGAAAGGAAACGCCAACAGCCTCCGAAAGTGCTGAAAATCTGTGTTACAAGAGATACGGGATGGAAATAGATGGTTTAGACTATATGTATGTTAAAGTAAGTAGAATATGTTTTGTTGTTTTCTTGGTTTTAACATAGGTGAAGGCTATATAGCCAATCATATAATAGCTTATAAATATAATAGTTTATTAATAATAAAGGTTTAAAGTAAGTAGAGTTTTGACTTAGGATCTGAAGATATATAAAGATGCCTTTTTTCAAACATACCAGACAGTAATTTCATTGTTTAGGAAATTAGAAAAATCTTATATGTGGAGAAGCATTTGCAGAAGTTGTTAGAATTTCATGTCAGCATGCACTTCTTCCTTGTGACAATCTTATATATTGGAAATAGGAAGGCAATATAAACTTTTTGCAAACAATCAAATAGATAATGCTTGTGGAGAAAAGGAGTGGAGTAGTCTCTCTAAGGCTAAATATGGTATACAATTTCCAGCTAGCCTGAAAGGTTCTAATTTCACTCCCCTCTCCAACACAGCGGTGTCTTCCCTGATTTCTCACGGTAATCAAGGTTAGAATTGCACTAATGACATGAGCTGGACGGGGCAGTGCTCGGGTCCCGGCGGTGCTCGCAGCCCAGCTGCGCCCAGCGACTTGTGTGCACTTTTTGCCCGGGAATTTACCAGGGCAGGGCTGAAGGTGGCAGGGGGAGAAACGCAGCTGCTTCGGCTGCAATGTTCCTGAGAGCAGCACTGTGGCCGTTAACCCTGGTTCTGCTTTCACAGCTTTGCCCAACACTTGCGGAGGGCTCTTTGGGAGGTTTAACTCTGCTCGCTGGTTTTAAGTTAGAACTTGCTGGGTCACAAGATTGCAGGGTGGTCAGCGTTGGCAGGGACCTCTGGAGATACCAAGTCATTCTGGTTTCCTTGCATGGGGACATTACTGTTAATTTCCCATGAAAAAATGGTGGGACTAAACATAGCTTTATTAGGTGTGCTTCACTGATGCCAGGTTGCTTGTTATAATATGGCAGGAAAAAAAGTCTGTATTGAGGACTTGACCGTAATGACAGTTGTGTTCTGGGTAGCTGAGTATAAAACTAGTTTTCCCTGAATAAGTCAAGTCAGTAAAAGTTCTGTTTTGGTGATCTAACTACATCTCAGCCTGGGGCCTCTGTGTTGTTCTAACAAAAAATGATCAGTTCATTTTTTACTTTTAGAACCTCAAGCAGGTGTTTTACTTTCAATGTGACTTTTTTTTTGTGGGGCTAGGATTAAATAAAAAGAATTCTGTTTGGACTTGAGCTCAGCTTTACAGAGGGATGCTCAGAAAAGTACAGCCTTGTCAACTATCAAAAGTTTATACCAAATATCTTTAATTGTTAACTTTTAAATTAAACTTTCACAGTGAAGTCAGTGATTGTCCGTACTCCACATGTTTTACAGATACCAGAAAATTTAGCCTTATTTCACCTCTGTGAGCTAGGTGATCAGTTATGGCTCCACTACTTTTTTCTTAATAACTTCTTGTTTCGAACTCCAGCGCTGTAGCACGGCACGGCGCAGTGCATCTGTCTGATCAATAGAGCCCTTTATTTTCCCTTCCTGCCAAAGCGAGTGCTCGATACACCAAATAATCTCATGGCAGTGATGCAGATGGCCCTGCTGAAGCAGGGGCGCTGAGACAAAAGACAGTGCCTTCTCTTTCTGCCTGCATGAGCCCAGGACGCGCAGCCAGCTGCAGCCAGCGCCATGAGCCCCTTCTGTCCCCCAGCGAGACTTGGGCTGTGCTGTGCGGTGCGAGAAACGATTCAGTTACCCTGCCTGTCTCCTGTGGGTGAGGTTTCTAGAAGCTTTGGGGAAGAGAATTATAAAAGGCTTCTGTAAGGTCTTAAATCCATTTAAGAACTTCAGAAAATGAAATCCAACATTTCGTTGTGTGATATCGGCGTGTAAAAATATATAAGAAACAGGAGGGTCTTGACTGAATTTGTACCAGTGCTCTGGAAACAATACTTATTTCAGCATTTAGTTAATTATGCTGTGAAGTCTATATTATGATTTGCATCATCTTAGAGTTGAAACAAGATCATACAACAGCTTCTTTCATTTGCCCTCATAGTATTTGTTTTCTTGGATCTTAAATTCAGGCACCCATGAAGTTAATCACGACATGGTGAAGGTTTTTTTGTGTGTATTCCTGAAGTACTGGCTTTTGAAAATTTTTTGAATTGGAGAATTTTTTAATATACCCACAAAATTCACTGTAAGCACACAGACACAAAATCGTGCATCCTTTTCCTAATACTATTTTTTTCGACACGACATGTTTCATTAGCTTAATATTCAGGGGATGGCTGTAGCTGTTTCATTTGTCCTTATATTTCTTGTGGCCACTCTTCTACAACCCTTGTAACATGTTTTTCAGGTTGGATGAATTAGGTGTTTTAAGGCAGACTTGTAATTAAATTCTTTTTGAAATCACTAGCATATAATTCAGTGTTGGCCATCGTTTTGGTGGTATGGATCAAAATGCAATACAGCGTATGCCTCTCTGTGTGTATATGACCTCAAATGAAGTTTTACATGAATCAGAATATGTTCCTGTTGCTCCGTCTGGGGTAGGCGTCACGGTTCTGCTTGGCATTTCCGCTGATCTTCTTGTGGTTATTCAGTTATTCTGTGTCTCGAGTAGTGACCAAAACATTGGTGGTTTTGCTCTAGCTGTAATTGCTGTCTTTCTTGAAGGTCTTTCAGAGCCACGTTCATTCCTTTGACATCTCAGTGTATTCCTGACTGAGATTTTATTAAAAAAACCCAACAACTTTGCTGCATTCACATCTTACTTATAACAATGTACTTAAGTTTTTTGATTTATAGTAATGCATACTTCTTTAGACATTTAATTCTTGGTACTAGTTACAAATTACATGCTGTCAGAGTAAAAATGCAGTGAGCTCACATCCCTTTGACAAGGGCCTGGATAAAGGAAAAGGGCTGCCTTCAGTATTTACTTAAAAATTGACATAAAAATTGCAGACACTTTCACTTAGCAGTGTGAAAGCGTAACACTGAAGAAGCATCACTTTACAAGAGTTCCAGCTTGTCACCAACAATCTGAGGAAGGGTTGTTGACAGGAAGCCTAGAAATAGAAATTGGGGATGCAGGGAAGGATGTAGCTGTGCATCCCTTCCAGCACACTGGCCAGGCCAGCGTCTGTCCCAGTCTTTGTGTGACACTCTGTGAAACGTCTTTTGTTTTGCTGTAATGGATAATACAGCCTTAAGCTCTGTCAGAAGCTTCATGTGGGCAAATTCGTGGTGTACCCAGGTGGTGCTGCATGTGACTTCCCATCGCCGTGGTGAGGTTTTCAGTGGCGGGTACTACTGGCATCACAAGCTGAGTAAGTCGCTGAGTAAGTCACTGAGTACGAGATGGAAGCCCTGGCCGCTGGCTGTGAATGGCTGCTTGGGGAGGGCGGAGGAGACCCTGTGAAAGGTGGTCTGTGAAATACAACAGGAGCTGACAAATGCTCATTCCCTCATTAGGGGGCTGAGTGAGCAATATTTTGATAGCTCAAGTCTTGTCTGGGTTACTAATGACAGGGTGTAAACCAGATCTGTCTCCCTTCTTACAACATTTTGAAGAGAAGGTCAAGTACAATAACGTAAAATGCAGAAAGCTATGTTTTTAAAGATTAAGAAAATGACAACTTTAAAATGTTTAATTTGTTTTAACTCCTTAAAGATGTTTCTTACAAAACCCATATCAACTACAATCTGGGAATATAACTGTTCTTTGATAGATTTGATAGTTAAAAGTAAAACAGAGTTTTCTGCCTCGATGTCAGGCCCAGTGTGTAGATTTTCAGGGTCATAATTTTCTCTGAATTTCAGTGGAAAGGTTGCTAATAATTTTAAAATGTAAAGAAATAAAAACATTTACATTTCTGTTTGTTGATCAAAGTTGCCTGTAGTAGCATGTATATATATATACACACTGTTGCAGGTTTAACATTTTTTGCATCACTTTGAAATAAGGTGAAATTTCAGGTAAATATAAGTCAATGGACATTTTTCCGGTGGTTGAAGAAGTAAAACTTGCTGCACTGATTCTTTGTGGGGTGCTGATAATTTTTGGTTGTACCTTGTACAATCGAGGCATGTTTGGCACACAATGTACAAGTTGTTTTGTTGTTACAGGTCATCAGGTCCTAAATGCAAAGATGCCTTATAAAAATGCTTGAAGGAAAGAAAAAGAAAGACAGGAAAAAAAGGACTTTAGGATTCAAATGTATTAGTAGATGAAATACTCAAGTGCAAGAGATATTTGTCATTGAGCTGCGGTTCAAGGAGTTCCCTTGTGCGCGGTGAAGGATGCGGTGCCTTACCTGCCTAACCTTGCGTGCTGCAGGCGCTTTGACCCAAATTTGCAAACCCAGTGTCAGAAGGAAATTAGCAAGTTGGTAGTGGTGGTGTCCTAGGGTGGAGCTCAGAGCCTGGGTCACCACTGTCCCCTGGATGCTGTTTGGGAGCTCTGCTGTGCCTCATCAGGGAATTCCCACCAGTCAGGGTAACATGGGGCTTCTGATCTTCTTATTAGGTAAACTAACTACATGAGATCATTTTTTGCAACATTAATACATTTGGAACATGAATACAAACTGTCAGGATATTTTCCGCACTATGTATCATGTTATAAATGTTTTTTTAAAATGAATGCTTTCTAAATATCAGGCCTTAAACTGTAAAAGAGGTATGTAAATGGCTGTTGCTGAGCAGCAAGGCCAAAAATATGCTCCATGCCAAAAGGATGTTACTGTCTTTAAGAAAATTGATAATTTTTTTTCGATTCTTTTGCAAAGTTAGTGATACTGTTTCCTCCAGGCTGCAAGAAGAATTTAGATGAGTTGGTCAGAGGTTTTGCAGCAGCCTGCTTGTCATGGAAATGCTCTGCTTTCCAATCCTCCCTGGTTACTTGGTATTTTTATGAAAGGAGAGTAAAGTCTTGTCTTGTCAAGCTGCAACCGGCAGCAGCTCTTTGTTAAGAGCAGTGCAGTGTTTCCTTGGGACTGCCTCTGTATCGCAGGACAGACAGCAGAAATTTTCGCGGTTTCAGCAGTGGAAGAAGTGGGACCTCCTCCTGCCTCATGTGTGACTGATCAGGATCTCTTTGTAGGGGATCCAGGTTGGTCAAGTTAAGACTTGTGTTCGACCTGTTACTCACCTGGCCATGCATCTGCTGATGTTGTTAATATAAAAGCTGAAGGTTTCTGTTTCAAGTGTTTCTAGGTTCAGTATTATCATCCATGGTGGTGGCACTGTGAACCAAGTATAGGGGAAAATATAAAGCTGAAAGGAAATTATTTTAATAGCATCAAATTATGTTTTCAGAGCAACCCAATCCAAGGAAATCCCACAGCTCAGATACAATTTTCTAGTAAGTTTGCATTTTGCATAGATAAGTTCAACGCTTCTGTTGCGTGAACTTTTATGACTTTGTGTTCTGTTTTGTTGTCATTTCTCGCTAGGATAGATGCTTTTTCCAGCCTAATAATTCAGCCTGCTCTCTCCAGGGAGCCCTGTTGTTAGCCACAGGTTCACGCTGAATGATTTTGGTCAAATTTGGCTTTGACTTTTACCACCTGTTGCTGTTCCATTGGCAGCTTCAGCTAGTGATGCCAGAATTGACTATATCTCCTTGGTCCAGCCATCAATGAACTGGTTTATTTGTCCCCAAAAAGGGGTAATTCTTGAGAGGTAGGAGGGCAATGCCTCTCATAGGTTTTTCATGGTTAACACCTGAAAGACTGTGGGTTTTGAGGCTGTCTAAATAAATTAATAGATGATCTCTGCCAAAGGGAAAAACATAGAAGTTCACTTGTATGAGTAGATCTTGCTGAGGAACTGCAGACAGCTTTCTATGAGTTGAAATTTCCCTTTTCTTTTTAGGATGTAGATCATTTCATGAACTCTTTCAGCTCTTACCAAAAGAGCTGTTAAGCTGGGAAGATAGCTGTATCTCCTTCTGCAGTACTTGTGATTGTGCAATGGAAGTAGAAAACTATTTGACTGCTGAAGCGACTGCTGAGCCGCTTGCGTAGCTAATTCCATTTTGTCAGCATTGCCAATTAGTACTTCAAGAGGTTAATATCTCAGAAGAGAGGCTTTGTGAGTCATATGGTCTCATTTGATAATTATTATAGTCTGCTGATTTCTTCATGTGACCTAAGATGAAATCATGAGGTATGAGAGAATACTGCCATTTCCTATTATATTTTCTTATTACATAAAACTGTGGTAATACAGCTAGCTTTCCGACCCACCAGCAGAAAATGAAAACTTCTCCCTGTGTTTTTTTCCTGTTCTGGCCTCTTGTAGAGGCACAGTATAGGTATCAGTAAGCCGTTGCCTTTCAGCAGCCCAGCTTGTCCTTCTTTGAACAAAGTATGATGATTCCACTCTTCCATGTGATTTTGGAGGTGGTGGAGTTTTTTACATTAGTCTGCTGTGGCTGGAAGACAGTCTAGGCAAGAAACTGAATTTTGGAATTGTCCTGTCAATGTGCATTTAATTGTTTTCTTTCTGAAATCAAGGATATCTCACCTGTGTGCCTTATACTTTAATTCAGATGTTTTTTTAAGCTTGTTTGGAGTAAGTGGCAGTCCTGTGAACGCCCAGCTGAAGATAGCTGTCTGCTGCCTTCAGCCCAGAGTGCCAGCGTGATGGTGTGGCTGTGTCATAGCGCGGCAGGATGGGCTGCATGCCCTCCCCGTGCCTCTTCCGGATGAGAATAAGAAGTCATCAGTAGTGAGCCAGAAACACACCTGCAGAGAGAGTACATTATTACCTGGGTAGGAAAGCTAAGTTTGTTAGAGCCAAATCAATACTGAAACACTGTTAGTAAGCTTGGGGTGACATGAAAGGTAACAATATTTACCTAAAATTTCATTACTGCCTTTCCTTGGGTAAATCTTACTGTTATCTCCCCTATCAGCAGTTTTATTCTGGTGGTTCCAAATTTGCATTGAACTATTAGAACGAGTCATATATTCATTGATTGTAATAAGGCACAATTTCACTAAATGTCATTTGATTCTAGCTGTAATTTTAATTGTCATTTCAGTGCTAGATTTTTAGAATTTATTGTCATTTTTAGGCTAGAATTCCCTTCCCTTTTTAGAAGGCTGATTTCTAAATCAGTGTCTAGAAGTTTGTCGTATTTTAGTCTTATTTTAATGTAGTCATAAACTTGATCTTATATACTAGTAAACAGGAATAGTAGAGATACTAGAGTAATGTATTTCCTGAGAGAGGCTCCATCAGCAGTGGTGCTTTGCTTTCTGCTGTGGGGTTGGAGCCCACTAAAGGCTAGGTAGCAATGGCTTTTTAACATCAACTGATTATACAGAAGATAGAATGAAAATCTGATTTTGCAAATCATTCTGCTAAATTGATGAGGTGAGAATGTTGCGAAGTGATTCAGTACTTATAATTAGGAACATCTCTCTTTTTCCTCCCACCTGTTCTTTTTACCAGGTGTTTTATTTGGCAGGGATTTAAGGCTAGGCAGTGATGCTAGTGATGAAAAGCTACAGCTTAGTGCTCATAGGATGACTTTAATATCTGAAGGGTTATGTCATGAGGAAGGTTCAGCTATCTGTAGTAACCCAGTTTCTATGGTGATCTGTTTTCTGCTTTCTCTTTTCCTTCTGTAGACAGTAGAAAATGTACAGTTTCAGCTGAAAAAATTACAGGTGCCCATTTCATGCTGGCACAGATCACAGAGTTAGAAACCGCTACACAGCATTTGCTACCTGAAGTTAACAGTATTTGTGTCTTACAAGGCTGCTGCTGCCATTTTTGCATCATGAAACGTTGCTTTGTGTAGCCCAGAGGAAACCAGCCTTGTGAGGAAACCTGTTTTGTTAGACAAAATTTAAATGCTTTCCTCTTTTGTGTTACATTTACTTTGCATTCTGTTAATTCCTGTGATGAGGAGGAAGCAATTTCCCGTCAGAAATACTGAGGATGGGGAACTCTTGCTATAGCTGGGGGTAGGGGGGGAAACCTGGGCAAAATGTGGTATGCATTCAGTCTTCAGCTGTGTCTGACACCGTAGCATCTTTGCATTAAAATAAAAAACTTCTCTGCTTTCTGGCAGGGTTTTGATTTTTAGCGTTGGGATTTTTGTTGTTGTGTTTGGTGTTGGTTTTTTTTTAATAAAAGAGAGTTCTGTGAACAGGTGCACTGTGGTAAGTTTGGATATTATTTATGAAGTTTTACAAGGAATCCTTTATTTAAAAACCAAGCGGAAAGGAAAGAGGACATTGATCCTGAGCGCACTGCTTGACTCTAATACTGCGCTTCTATTGTCACATCCTGGTTAATTATTTTGAAATTATTCTGTAGTCTCTGTAGGTTTGTACTTGCATTGGCTCATACACTTGTTAGCATGCACCTTCATTTTAACTGAGACGTTTCTTCGCCTGTGAGTTGTGGATGTAGCAGGGCTGAAACAAGCAAACAATCCAAGTGCTCAGATGATGGCTGCTGCTGCTCCTGTCCCAGCTGCTCCACTGCCTTTCTGTTGGCCTCTGCTGCTGTTATATACAGTGCTCTGTGAATGGCGAGAGCACATCCTGAAGCACTGTTTTAAGGATTTTTCCCTTTTCAAATAATTCATGAGTATTCATATCTTTTGGGGGAGTGGGGAA
Source organism: Falco naumanni (assembly GCF_017639655.2). Classification (NCBI taxonomy): domain Eukaryota; kingdom Metazoa; phylum Chordata; class Aves; order Falconiformes; family Falconidae; genus Falco; species Falco naumanni. Next base: position 16,951,439 of record NC_054060.1, on the reverse strand, counting down.
GAGAGTATGTAAATAATAAAAGTTATACTGCACTTTTGTAATGAAAACAGTAGCAAATGTGTATGAAACTCATAAAGCTCAATCTAAAAACCAAAACACAACCCCATATTTCCTACAAAGAACAAATTGTCTTTGTATGAAGTAGATTCTTAGGGCTGGCGTAAACATTCAGTGAAGATGAAGACAGACCAGGTGTGGGAGCATAACATTCTGTAGTGGGAACGATGAAAGTGAATTTTTAATTCTTTATTTCATTATTTTTCTCCTTTCACTCAGTAGGGAGAATCGATTTACATGTATGGTATAAGCTTTTCAGGAGTTTGGGAGCTTTCTAGAAGGTGGCAGTGGCAGTGCTTTAAAGGCTGCATCGTGTTAAGGGAAAAAGCTGTTGATTCAGGCTGTTGTAAATTACTCACACGCACTGTTCTTGAGCAGCATCCTGGGTATGGGAAGCAAACTGCTTTGTGAAGTTCGCAATAATTCCGGGCACTGAGCCTCCCTGGCAGCCTCCAGCCCCGCAGGGTGCCTACCCCTCTCCTGGGCCAGGGGCTGGGGACTCCTCGGGTCTCCCTCCCCATCCCACTGCCTTTGCTGAACACGTTTTATTGCTTCCCGTCTTACAACAAGAAGGCAATATCAAGTTAGTCTTTCAACAAATCCCTAGTAGAAACAAGAAGTGCATAATTTTAAGTGGCGGGAAGACTGGGTTAATAAGAGGGGGGGGGGAAAAGAAGCATCAGCATTTTTTGAGGCTGAAGATGCTATAAAATAGCAAACAAAAAAAAAAGGCACAAAATAAAAATAGCACAAAAGAAGTTGCATAAGATTAGGCGATGAAGATGTATGACCAAATGCAGTTTTCTCTCCCATCAAATGCTGTGTGTTAACAAATACATTATGGTTATTTTGAAATAGTTTAGTGGATTGAGAATGTTTTGCAACATGGCTGCACCTCTAAAGCCAAGAAGCTGTTTTGTTTGCAAAGGTGATGGGAGTGGGATGATCTCAGTGCTCTCTAGGCATTGCAAGAGCGTCAGTTCAGAAGCTTTAATATATTAAAAATGTCATAGCCTTTTCCTTATGTTACTCAAGAGCTGTTTTCATATGTACCTATTTGCATGTACATGCAACTGTCTAAGTAACTAGATGGTTTCCGTACGCCTTCGACTGATTCTTGTATATGAGATAACCATTATGTTTTCACTCATTTAAAAGTGTGAATATTATTTCTGTTTTTGGAAAGAAGTCATATGTTTGTTCCGGTTACTTTTATGAATAAAGTTTGGGTGAAAATGGTCATTAACTGGAATGCTGGTTTGGCTTGTTTTCCTATTATTTGGAGGGGTTTTCAACCAAAAAATTTCATGTTTTTTCTTTTGGCATTGTGGAGATAATCCATTTTAAACTTGCCCTATTTGCAGCTACAAAGAAAGGAGCTTTTAATACTTGAGATCAGATGGCTTTGCCTGAATTAACACAGATGTGCCAATGTGTTCTCTTAGGGGAAGAAAAAAGAAGGCAGAAAAAAGCTATATAATGTTATGCTGCAAATGCATTTAGAACCTACTTAGAAGAGTTACTGCATACTTGATCTCTGAAAACACAGATTATTTTTTTTCTTTGTAGATTTCCAGCATTGAATGTATGTCTTGGAACATTATTTTGCATGGGAAATGCCTTTTTCTTTGTGTAGGTAATAAAATTAAGCTCATGTAACCTTTTTCCGATATAACAACTTATTCACATCAAACATACTAATTAACTTGTCTATTGCTTAAAAGTTTGGCTGTTAAACATGTATTTAAAAAACAAAAACGTGGTTTTGGTGTCATGCGTATTGATGATTTAACTATAATGGAAGAAGTCGTCACTGACCTTTTGCTGTTGTTATTGTATTGCAGTATGCCAGGGTTTGGATCCCTGATCCAGAGGAGGTCTGGAAGTCAGCAGAACTTCTCAAAGACTATAAACCTGGAGATAAAGTCCTCCAGCTTCGACTTGAAGAAGGCAAGGTAGGTCTGCATATTGGTTGTAAGCTGATTGTTCTTGTTGTCGACAGAAACTGATGTGTCTTTACGCAGGAAGCTGTACTGTCAACATATATCAGTATTTATGTATGTGCAGTCATTCTTGGCCACCAACTTCCAGTAGTATTTTTAGTTACAAAATTGATTTTGCCCGATTTCTAAAATAAATTAAAAATATATTGTTGCTTTTATCTGACTGCCTGTTATGTTCAGTTGCATCATCTTTTAGTGCTTACGCTTTTAAACCTGTAACCCTGGTTTGATATTCCAGTGAGAGCAGTGTTGCTAGAAGAGTGTTGCAGAGAAAGAACTGTGACTTTTAAGTTGAGCATAACCATCAGGAGATTAATAAAGATAAAAAGGGGCAAAGATTAAGGGCAATATGAAAATGATGCTGTATATGGTGTGGAGAAATTATGAGATGTCTACAAAAAGCTCACATCCTTCTAGTCAAGGCCTGTTCATTTTTTTCAAGCCATCTAAATGATTCTTTAATTTTGTTGTAAAATGATGGTGATTCCTCAGGTCTTCTAATGGAAAATAACGATCTACTGCAGTTGGTCAAATATTTATTTTTAATTTCTTTTTTTCTTACTGGTGGGCAGCTTAGATCCTACTCTCATGTAGAGGCCTGCATAACAATGAAGCAAAAAAACCAGATTATATATATAGAATAACTTCTAAATAAAATATCTTACTTGAATGAATGTCGGTCTTTGACTCACATTTCTTTTATGGCAAGCTGAGTACAATGTTTTTAATCTGACAAGATTAATTTTCCCCCCACATATTCCAGGCTGTGTGGTGATGCTGCACACTTGCACATTGCATGTAGTAGAATGGGGGTGTTTGCCAGTTAAGTCACGTTGTGTGGGACAAGGAGACAGCAGGTAAATAAAGTGATTTTAGAGCTAGAGACAGATGCAATTAAAAGATCTATATTAGAGATTAATTTAGATCTGCAAAAAATGTAGCTTTTTTTTCAGTTTATGTGTTCTTCATAGCATTCTGCCAGCATTCTCTTGTAATATTACTGTCTGTGAAGCTGGCTGTAGACTGATGTGAATTTGCTTCCTCTGTCTGTTCCACTCCAGAGGAAAATAATATGGAAAGACTAGTTAGATTTATGGTATTAAGTATTTTGTTTTGTTTGATGAAAAGATTTGGCAGCAAAAGCAAGGGGTTTGCTTAAGTACTAGTCTAAAAATATGATCCATCTTTATGGTTGCCTGTTATACATATAGAAAACCCTTTTGGGATATTGTAAATTATGTTTTTGGAGAAAGAACTGCTAACTTGAATCATCAGAGAATTTAAATTTTGCATTGTGTTTTTGTAACTTGGGCATGTTTTGCTGGGAAGAATGGTTGGAGGGACTGAATGAGGAAACCTAAACACCAGCTCTTTCAACACATTTCCATTTGATTTTTCAGGACCTAGAATATTGCCTAGATCCGAAGACAAAGGAACTCCCACCCTTGCGAAACCCTGACATACTTGTTGGTGAAAATGACCTCACAGCACTCAGTTATCTCCATGAACCTGCTGTTTTGCACAACCTCAAAGTTCGATTTATAGACTCTAAGCTAATCTATACCTACTGTGGCAAGTACTGTTGTTTCATACCATAATCTTTACAGAGAATGCCCTAGGCAGGAAAAGGAAAGTTGATATGCCAGCCTTTAACTTAGTCATTTAATGATAGGGCGTGTTGTGCTATTCTTACAGAAGTCCGTATGTTTGTGGTCATTAAGTGCATGAAGTAGACTTGAGAGTATTAAGCTTCAGAGAAAATTGACTTCTCTGTGTGTTCCTCTAGCTTCCCAGTGGACTCTGTTTATAAAATATGTACACAGCAATTTTAGCTTGCCAATGAGATTCCAGGCTGGTTGGTGTTCCCCTTAAGCTTGCTTAGATAGGTGTGGGCTGGAGGAGGGCTTCACAAGGTGCAGATGCAGGAGGTTAGCCTTGCTGTTCGATGGATTTATTGCCCAGCTATGATTGCCCACCTCTGCATTCAGCTCCTCCATATCTGTATGGAAGATACCAGTTTATTTTCTTTTTCGTGTTTTGCAATCAGTGTAACCATAGGAGCGAATTTGTAACAGTACGTGAGCCAATGCTTGTCTGATCAGAATTAGGAACAATCCTGGTTTTAAAAATACTGTTTAACTTGTGGTAGAGGTTATGTGAAGTTGAAGTTGCCTGTGATATTTTCCAGTGACCAGAATCGGGGGAAATTAATGATTGCTTCATTGTAAGTGCAAAATTGCAGCTGAGTGATCTATTTTAAAGAAACCTTGTGAGATAGTTTGGCTTAAAATTTAGATGTCATGCTTCTGGACTTTTTTGTTTCAGTGTGCATGTGTTTCTTTTAAATCTCAGTCTTTAGTCAAAATACATTGCTAGCTTTTCATATAACCTTTCAATATACATAAACTTTGCAAATTTTCCAAATATTTCTCTAGTTTATCTGTATGTTGGATGTTGTGCTAGTGCATAAGAGACAGTTTAAGTCATTCACGCATTTTTTTACATTTTAAGCTGAGTAAAACAGAACATAATATGATGGTGTGATTGCTAGAAACCAGATATTGAAAATTCCCGTAATTGCCTGATTAAGGCAAAGGCACGTTTGTGTTGTCAAATTATCATTTCTATATTCTTTGCAGCCCAGTTTATGCCAGCAGAAAACATGGCCCATAATTTCTTCTTTAATGTACAATTCAACTTTGTCTCTAATCAGAGTTTTGTAGTACAGTCCCAGTTCTTGGTATCACAATCCAGAGCCTTCTCCGTGTTATCATATATCGCTAGACTTGCTGTTTATAATTTCATTGTACTTTGTGCTGTTTTGCAAGCTATAGAGCAGGGAAATCATGTTGCAAGGTTGTCCTTGACGGCTAATCATGGCTGTAGGTACCTGAAGCAGGAATTTGTGTTTTGCTGCTGAAGGCCTTGTCCTGTTCTGGTCTGTATATGGAATTTGCCAAGGGTCAGATTTTCCCTCTTCTGGTCACTCTCACAGCTCATGGTGATGGGTGTGGAGAGCTAAGGCAACCAGCACGTTAGACATACTGTGATGGACAGGCTGCAGGCAGTAATGGCCTGCCACATTTTGCTCACTCAGCTATTCCTAACCTGTGGATGCTCAGCAGAGTTCATCTGCTTGCAGTCCTGCTCTCAACAACATCCAGACCATGGGGGACTGAATCAGACTTTGCCACCCTCTGCTTGCAGCCAGCCTTAATTCCTGTAGGAGTGGGAGATGATTCATACCTACATCCCATCATCCCATCATGCAGTCAGAGGATGACTAGAGGCACAGAATAATTAAGGTTGGAAGACACCTCTTGAAGTCTTCAGTGAAGCTCCTTTCTTAAAACAAGTCTGACCAGCTCAGGTTGCTCAGGGCTTGGACAGTCAAAGTGTCTGAGTATTTGAGTATCTCCAGCGATGGGGATCACACAGCCTCTCTGGGCAACCCCTGCTGAAGGTGCATCTTCTGGTCCTGGCACTCGGAAACCACCTTAGTTCCCCCTGTTCAGACAATGTTTCTCTCCCTAGTGCCCCTTGAGCAAAGCTCTTCATGGAGGAACATTTTGTGAAAGGGCTTGTGTGCAACTGGAGTCTTGTGGCCTGAGCTTGTAAGGGCTTTTCAGTCTGAGTTTCGTGGTCCCGTGCCTGCTGATGCTGCTGTACCCCTCCCATAAGACAGCCTGCCTGGTTTGTGTTTCGGCTGCTCACAGTCATGCTCTGTGTTTAGCATCATTTAAGAGGCTTTTGAAAGTAATGTGCTGTCTGCTAGTTTTGCTGTGTTTGGGAAAACATGTTGTTTTCATGTTTTCCCGAGTGCAGCTTTAGTTGTGGGTTTGGCTGGTTTTATAGTTCCTCATAGGGCTGGAAGGCCTTTAGCTCTTCATGGATGAGTCTGCCAGAGGTCTGGGACTGGTGGAGCTTGGTCATCTGTTTTGCTTCCAGACAAGACTCAAGTGACTTGCATGTGGATTTATTTGAAACGTGGATCCAGTAGCATGGAAGGTCCTGGCAGTCAAAGTGCAGGTGAAGGAGGTTTAACGCTGCCTGGCGACCTGAGGAACGCAGTATGCTGTGGTGGGATGTAGGCGTATGTATATTATGTTATAAGCTAAGGAAAATAATGGCGGCGTGGCGGCCTTTAAAAACCTGATCCTTTGGCCGCAGATGTTTGCCTTCCAAACTGCTCTATCAGTTCCCCTCTTAAGTGCAAGTTACTTTCCCTCTGCAAAGATTAACGCCTTGAAGCTCTCCCTGCAGAAGGAACTGTATTTGCCTCCTTAATCTGACTCACACATTAGCCAAGCTAGTTTAAATACCATGTGAAGGTGGTTTGAGCTAACCCAGCTGATTTAGCCTGAAGGAGATTAAAAACACTTTAATCCACCGTGAGTATTATGGTGACAGTATTCTCAACCAGCAGAACTAGAACTGGGATGGATGGATGTCCACAGCCCTAGAAATGAATTCAACCATGCTGTCAGAGTGTAATATGTCAATTGGATATTAAATTCTTTAAAATTTCATTTTGAAGTCATCCAAACTTTTAAACAGAAAACCTCCTGATTTCTTTATTTCAAGTCAGCCTTTCACCAGCAGTTCAGAAGTGATTTATAACTTGGCTTTTACTGTTGGGAATATGGAATGAAGAATTAATAAAGTAAGCTGAAAAGTTACAAAGGAAAGTTTGAATGCTTTTATGGAAAAACTGCTATGGCTGTGATGAAAACTCAGTGAATACTGCTGGTTAGTCCAGATGTATAAAGTACAGCCTGCAGTGCAGGAGAGCAAACTTTAAATGAATAAATTATTTCTATTAGTGGGCAGTTTATGTGCAGATGGGTGAATATGTTCAAGATAAAAGAGTTATATACACTCATTTTGGGTATTTATAAGAAGATTGGCAAAAAGAATAGCCAGAGTTTAATTTAATGTAATTGTAGGAAAGAAAACACACATAAATCTGATTTGGGAAAGGCCAGATATTTCTTAAAATAGCAATATGTTTTAGTGGAGATAAAGAGAAGTTATATATAAATTAATCTGAATTATAGTCCCGTGAGACAGACTGATTTAAAAGTTCCATAGAAAGCGTATAATTCCTAACTGACTTGTTTTGGATATTCCAGATGGTAGTTGCTTGTTGATTTTACAGATCGCTACTGAAGTTAAGTGATTTAATATGCTGGAGACTTGTCATGGGGCTGCTTGTTTTGAATTCAAGGGTTTGTTTTTGCCAACATAGTCGAAAGCAGGAGGGAATTGTCTGAAGCCTCACACGTGTTTTTTTAATGTGTCTCTGATTAGACTTGCGAGCATGGGAAGCTCAGCTCGGTGGCGCAGCCGTACTTTACTTTTTACTATTTTTTCACGGTTACAGAGGGCAGATGTTAAAAACCAACACTTAAAATATTCCTTGAGTTTGCTAGTACTGATGTCCCTTCCCCTCCCTACCCCCCCCCCCCCCCCCCCCCCCTTATTTTTTGGCTCATCATTACAGCATTACTTGGCATAAAATTTTATAGAGACTTTTCACTCAAGCTCCTGAGTAATTTCAGTGAAGTCATGGCTGATGGAAAAATCACTGACTGTACCTATACGGGTGGGTCTAAGACGTAAAACTTGCCATATATTTGAGAAAATAGATCGAGGTCTGTCAGATCTCTTAATGAAAGATATTCTGTTGTTGTTTAATGTTTTTGCTATGGTTTGTGCTTGATCTATAAATGCATGACAGGATTTAAAAATGGGATGATGCTCCCAGCGCAGTGCCAGACTGTATGTGCTTTCACTTCCCTTCTCCCAGCTTTTCCATGGAAGATTTCTTAGATAGACATCTCAACACTGTAATCTGCACAGAACAGAGGGCTGGGATCTGCATTGAGGAAGTCTAAATGCATGCGCGCGCGTGTGTGTGTGTGTATTTCTGAATAAACTTAGAAGTGAGTTGAGTGCTAGGGAAATGCTTCTGGTGCAGGTTCCTCAGCAATGGTTTGTCCAAGGAGCGTGGGCAGCATGCCTGCTGTAATCACTGCGCAGCCATCTGCACCCGCGTTGTCACTTCTAGGCACCAACATATATGTGTAAGAAGAAATTCCAATTTTTAAATGGCCACTGTTAAAATTAGAGTTTGTTCCACCCCCGTCCCCCCGTCCCCCCATCCCCCGTCCCCCCCCCTTATCACGTTGTAAAGGTGAGGAGGAATTGCCATGTCAAGAGAGCACAGTTTCCCTGACACGGCTGGGTCTCACATGGCAGTGACCAGTGTTTTCACCCCTGCACGGAGCAAATAAGTGTTCCCTACCCGTGGTAAATGCTGCAGGAGAAAAAGGTATAAGTAATCTTTTTCAAATCATTCCTGTGGGCAGAGCAATCCTTTAATCCTTTCTCATGAAAAAGAAAATCATACCAAAAGCATTTGAGATCTCACTTTGTGGCTGGGAAGGATGTATGGAGCAAGACTTAAGTTTCCCTGTGCAGGGAGCGTAAAAGAATGGCATGAATTTAGAAATGCTGTAGTAATGAGTGGTATTAAAAAAGGCAGATATGTGTTTAATTGGGATGGGAAAACTAGAACATGCAAGGTATAAGTAGTTATACACACAGGTGTGTAAGAGGAGGGTTTTATGGTGCCTGCTAGAGCTGCGATCACTTAACTTCCTGACACCTCTGTATACCGCTGTGTATCAGCCCTATGAAATATGTCTACATAGGGGGTTTTTTGATCCCTTTGAGCAGGAGGTTGTCCTGCCTGACTGACAGGGATGTCTGGAATGCTGATTACACCATGACTCTGCTTTGTTGCTTGTTATAAAAACTGAAGATTCCTGGGCATAGCGTAACAGCTAAAGGGTTAACACACTTCACATATCCAAACTGACAGTCATTGAGTCCATGTAGTAGTTATAATTAACAAATCACCTTATCATTTGTAATCCACAGTAAAATACAGGGAAATACAGTGCACATTCGTTGGCTTACTACACTGGGCAGGTGGTGTTTCAAGTTGACACAGTCTGAATGTGTTTCGTGCATGCTAGCTTTAGAAAAGGCAGATTGAGAGAAAAAGTAAAAAGTTGTCCCTAATGTGTTTCCTAAAGCAGAGTAGAAGTAAACTCTTCTGGTGCTTTTTGTACTGAAAACTGTGGTCAGAATAAGTACCTGTTGAAGTCAGCATATCAAATCCTTGTTTTTTAGTTAATATTTTTAGAAAGGTTAGAACAAAAGTTGGTGTTAAAGCCATTTTTTGGTTTGTTTTATTTTGAAACAACTATTAATAATTCCTTTTTTTCTCATTTCCTTTGTAGGTATTGTCTTAGTGGCCATAAATCCTTACGAACAACTGCCTATCTATGGCGAAGATATCATCAATGCATACAGTGGCCAGAATATGGGGGATATGGATCCACATATCTTTGCGGTGGCTGAAGAAGCGTATAAGCAGATGGCCAGGTTTGTAGACCACGAGTCTTGAACTCACTGTTTTTCTAAAAGGAGTGAGACTTAAAATTTCTGGCCAATGGCCTTCTCTTTAATTCATATTTTGCAAGATCTGTATCCAAAGTTTTAGTGCCTTTCACGAGGGGTAAGTTGCCTAAGTTAGAAAGCAGGAAAGCATGATGAATGCCATGGAGATCATGGCCACTGACATGTAAACAGGAATAACCACAGACCTTGTCAGTATTTAAGTCTAAAATTAGCCCAGTGTTTTATAAGATTATGTTTTTTTCATTTGATTAGCAAAACATGGAGATACTTTTTAATCATCAGTGGATTTTTGAAAAGTGCCAGATTCTTAAATGTTTTGTATTTATATGTGATATGGCAACAGGAAAAAAAATCACTTGGCTTATGAGTGCTGTTAGGGGCTCCTAGCTGTGTCGGTCAAGTCCCAGCTACGTAATCTGCCTGTGGCTGTTGTTGACTAGAATTAAGAGGGAGCAGAGGGATGATTACACAGGGTGCCTGAAAATGGTGTCTCCAAGGACACTGTAACAGCTGTGCAGGAAATCCTCATTTCTTTAAATATTGCGTGAAAATAAACTTGTCACCCAAGGGGAGTGGTTATTAGAAACTTCTTCCCCTTCACCCCAAGAGCCTGCAAATTTGAGGAGCTTTTGAAATATTTCATTTCTAGGATAAAGATCTTTTGGGCTACTGTGTGGTCTTTGGTTAACAAGATGGTCCCTGGTGTCCTCACTAGTTATCTGCAAGCTATTAATTAATACAGTTTTCCTTGTTGACAATACAGCCCATGATCAAATTAATCCAGTAAAACAGTGGCAGATCTGTGGGTTAACTGCGGTGGCCTTCAAGCTGAACTGCAGGAGGGGGAGGCAAAGGGAAGATGGGTTGAAAATGATAAAATGTTCATCTTTGAAATTAGCTGTCTGTTCATTTAAGAATCCATCTGAGAGCTAAAGTGAATAAAATGCTCTCTACACTGTGAAGTGAGTCAGCTGCATACATGAATATGGTGATTCACAGTACCCACGTAATAGAGAATTTCAAAAGAAAACGGTACGGTACAGTGCAACATTTCATGACTTAAAGGTAATTGCAAAATAGCCAATGTTTCAAAAATACCCTGCATCTGCACTGTTGAATGGCAGAGGTATTCAACTTCCTTTCTGCTGAGAAAATAGACATATAATCTGGTATGGGAACATAAAGGCAAAACTGTGTTATGACAGTCACATCTACATTGAGGCTCTTTCAGTCTGGATCACTGCTGTTTTACAGATCTAGATCACTGCTGTTTTAAGCAGACTTGTTACTCAAGTCCCTTTAAAAGCTCTACAAAATAAGAATTTATTAGCCTTATATTATGTCTGAGGCACTGTATAGTGACCTGCAGTTATATGTCAGTGATGGATGTAATCCAGATTCCCAGAATTTTTGTTCTTAATATTAACCAGTGGAAGTAAAGAGGCTGGAGGGAGATCTCGCCACACTGGCTGCCTCTAGTCACTGTTTGAGGCGGGCTTACGTCTTGACCTGTGTTGAAATTTCAAATTGTGGGATTGCCTGCATTGTATGTGTGTGTGTGCTTGTTAGCTGAAGCCTGTGTGGTGGCGATTTCTGTTTGCCCCCATCTGCATTCTCTGCTGTCATAGGAAGACTCAAGGGGGCTGAGATTTTGGCTGGAATTTCTGCTGTGGTTTTTCCTTTTTGTGTTAATTGCATGCTCTTCAGCTCTTGCTGCGCCCTCCAGCAATTCCGCTGTCCTGAATAACAACAAATAAGATGTTGCAGAAGTTCTTTTTTTGAAACAAATTATGAGAAATTATATAAGCATGGAAACGATCTTAAATAATCCTTTTGCATTAATGAATGAATGATTTCCTTTGCATGTCTACAACATGTTCTAAACAATTTGTTATTCTTTTATGAATAACTGACAGTACTTTCATAGGTGCAAAATGAAATCTGAGCACATAATCAAAATTTAAAAATTCCTCTACACTGAAGTAACAGTTTCATTTAGTTTCCCAGTGTTTATTTCCTTTTCTCTCTCTCTCTCTTTTTTTGGGGGGGTGTGTATATGTATGTATGTGGTATTTGTTTTTAAGAAGTTTTTCTGTCATTTGGACATATAGACATTTGCTCATTCCATTTATTTTCTAATGCTGTTTCCAATTCCTTAATCAATTGTCCATCCCTTAAAGTTCAGCGATACCTTCTACACTCTGAACAAATCACCTTTTACTCCTGAATTACGAAGTTAAAGAAGAAAATGTGCAGATTTACATTTCTGCAGCTGGTTATTTAAAAATGAAAATCAGATTATCTATGACTATTTCTTTAATGCTTTAATAATTGCATTGGATATTCATATGGTAGGTACTCATGTGGATTAATCTGCATTTATGCATGTAATTGGTGAGATTTATTTTTCTGTTGTTTCTAATCTTCCCTAACTCCATGTTTAAATGATCACTGGAGTAATTAGTCATGATGTTCCTATGCATAAGGCTTCAGTGAGCTCTTCTAAATATTTACTCCTTAGGTCTTTTTCTTAATTCATAATTTAATGATTTAGGATTTGTTCTTGCCAGCTTCGTTACTTCATCTGATGTGGCTGAGAAGCTCCTTCCATGTGCATGGTTGTAACTAAATGATCTCTGTGGTCTTCTTCAGCCAAAGAAAATGCCCCAGGACAGCAGTCAGGAAAGCTGTGATTGTACATGTTGTGCCTTCAAAAAATATAGTGCAGAAATGTTGACTGCTGGAATGACAGGGATGGAGCTCACATCTGTCTTGTTCATGAAAGGTGATATTCAGCAACTGCTTGGGGTTAATTGCACATATAAAGCAGCACGTAAAGATATCTTCATATGTGAAATTTTCTGCATAGAGCAAGCCAAATGGTGTGGTGTGCATGGGCTGTGAAGCAGTGTGCCGATTTGGGCATCCATTGTTTCCTCTTTCAACCACAGTTCTAGCATCAGTTTCCAGCGGAGGGTTAGTGAGAAGGAACATGGCTCATCTTTACCCATAGCTGGCAATACGTGATTACTGTTTGCTCAGTAGTTTTTTGTCTTTTTCAGCACAGCTTTTTTAAGACTAATCTCATTTTGGATTTTTTTTTTCTATTTTTTTCTCTTCTCCCCCCCTCCCTGCTCTCCTCTTCTGTTCCCCCTTCTCATCTGTATCTTTGTGCCTTTTTCCTTTTCTCTCTCCATCTGCACAGACTGACAGCTTCATTTCCAATGCTTTTCCTCTACTGTGCCCGAAACAAGCAAGAAACTGGTTTTACGCTGCATTTAAATTGTATTAGACTTAGGGTTATGTGCGCCTCATGCTTGTCAATAACATTATTGGTTTGGGTTGTATGATCCTCCAGACTGCAGGTCTAAGGGTTACAGAGCCGATCTCTTCCTCTGAGTGGGAGGAGATCCACCTGCGAGTGGGTCCCAGTGGGAGGGAACAGGATCAATCGGATGGGGACCTGTCTGAGGGGCTCGCCCCTGCCGCAGGGCTTTTGTGCAGAGCAGTTTGGGGGCTGCCATGGTTCTGTAGGAACAGCTGTAACAAGCTGTGCTTTCTGCACAGTCTCCCTCATGGATATTGTTCATGGGTAGCTTCATTTGAGCAAACTTATACAGGTTTGAGACAATGTGTAAGGCTGACAAGCAATTGAAAAGGAAGTAAGTTGTTACTGAAGAACTTATTTTTGTCTCAGAAATACAAACCACAATATCAGCGTGTGGGTGTTAGAACAGTGCACTGCAGTTCAAAGGGTTCAATACATGCAAAGTCAGCATTTGCAAATTATGAACAAAAAAGTTCAGTCTTTACAGTTACCCCTCTGTAGTATGAAAATTGAGGCAAAGCATCAGTTGGAAACTATTTATTTATATATATATATATTTTTAAGCATTACAATTTCAGTGGGAATCATAATCACCAGTAGGTGCAGTTCATTTTCATTGTAATATTCAGTAGAAGCTTTCATTTTTAACTGCATGGTTTGCAGTAAGAGGAGATGTTGATGATTATACTCTTGAAACTGTTAAGAATTACATTAATGTATGAGACTTATGATTATGAGTTTCCTAACACCATTAGGGAGAGAAGTTCTAAATCAGACTACCACAGGATACCCTCCCCTGCCTAGTAAGGGTATATTGCAGCAATTTAGAGAATGCATTTTTTTATAAGCACTTTGTTGGTCTGGTTTGTTCCATCCTACTTATGGCTGATGACAGACAGCAGAATTCAGTGCTTTTCAACTTAATAAATTAACTTGGAGATTTCCTTCTGATTAATTGGTGAAGTTGTCTAGCAATGTGCAAGTGGAGAGTAACATTTGCAAGCAGAATTACATACTGATGAGATCCCTATAAAACTCAATGAAAACCAGGACGGAAAGCAACAGTCTTTAAAGCATCAGTCTCCAAAGTTTGATTTTTCTGTTTGGACAAAGTATAATGATTTATTCAATGTTAGCATGTATCTTTTTCATTAAATTACCTGTAATAAGCAGGCTGCCTCTCTGTTTTGTCAGATTTTGGCATGTGTCTGATGTCTCTCAGCTACGGGAAGATTTTTTTCTATTGCCTTTTGTTCGAAAGGAAGCTTGGTGAGCTGTTGAGTAGGTGTTCTGAAAGCACCTCGACTGACAGTCTCCAGTTATCCCAGGCATCCCAAGATGATGTCCTCTTACAAAAATGCATGTTTGATCAGCTGCTGCTTTGCTTTCGAGTGTCTGATAAATGGATAGTCCATTCTCCCCTGGCAGGAGTCGGGAGGGGGGTGATTAACAACCCCTAACGGATCTGCATCCAGTTATGAAATGAGAGCCTGCTGTGGTGGGTATCGTACAAACATACAATGGCTGCCTTTGACTTATGTCTTTGACATATGACTTTTAAAATTAAATACTTATCTTGAAAAGAGATGGTACTTTTGGGGCTCTGTTGTTAAAATTAGAATGAAAAGGGAAATTGTGCTTTCTGGTGAGACCAGATGGTACTGGAATAGTCTCTTATACTTTGGGTCTCACATTTTATGATGTTAGAGGTACAAGACAGTGGATGGGGCGATCAACCTGACATAACTTCAGGGACCTACTTGTCTGAGCAGTGATTATTTTTAAGTAGCAAAAGGGTTAAGTATGGTTGTAGCTGGAAGCTAGAGTTCATGTGAGGTGTCCTGCTGGTAGCTAAGCAATGAGCTTTCCTAAACTATTGCAGGAGTGACCTCTGACTAATCCCTAGATAAATCAGTTGCATAGTGCTGGCTCATCTTTGTGCTCCTCTGGAGTGCAATCTGTCATGATTTTGCAGCATGTGCTGACCTCAGTTTTCTTCATTTGTATGTGTCGAGAGATGTTACCATCAATTCATTATCTTTTCACCTTTTGCCATTTTTACAGTCAAGAGCTATGTTTCCTGGATACAACTGAAATGGCAAGTGGTGCAGTTTGTTAATTAATTATTTTTTTTAAAGTACATCTGCTGGTTTTGAGAGTACTGCAGAACTTTTTTCCCAAGCTGTTGTTGAAGAGGACCAAAAGTGCTTAAGAACTGAGGTGTTTCGGGATGGCTGAGTTTGCAGCTGGAACAGACTCAAGAGAATTCAGGTTATGTATAATAGTAATATTTCACCTTCATTTGGCACTTTCTGTGAGTAGATCTCTAAGTCCTCTACAGAAGAGATCAGTGTCCTTATTTTCATTTTATAAGTTGAGACAGACCTGGGGAGTGGGACACCAACTTCAGTGAATTCACCAAGGCAGCAAAAGCAGGTCATAAAGCCCCTGAATTGACAGTGTCTGATGACTTGAGCACACCAGCTTGGCAATAAAATACGCGAGAACAGAGCAGGTAATTGATAGTGCAGCAATTAAGTGGGTTTCCTGGTAATGTTCTCCCAAAGCTAATTTGTTTTCAATATACAGAAATTAACATGCTATATTTTGCATGCCTTCAGCTCCTGCAGCATTTAAGGGGTCTCTGTGCCGGGTAACATATATTGCATAATAATGTTTGCTTTCATGGAAAGCTTCATGTGTTCCTGGCACTTTACAAGCGTTCGCCGAAGTCTGCTCCTCTAATACTGTGGTATCAATTTCTGTTTGTGTAGAAGACAAGTAGGGCAGAGGTGGTGTGCTGTGGCCATGCCTGGGTCAGCCCAGAGCTGGTCCCAAGTGCTGAGCTTCCAGCCCCCGGTTCTGTGCTCAGAAGATCCCCTTTTCTCCTCCACTGGCTAAAGATGTCAGTGAGAAATGCTGTTAGGCTTAAAAAAACCAGTTAAACTAGAAATATATTTAGAAATGTGGTTAAAGAACGTAGTTTGTTGGACTTACGTTTCATGCCTATTAAAAATGAATGAATTTACAAAGAATTAATTTACTGCTTAGTTGGGAGTAATTGTTGTGACTCAAGGTGCAGCTGAACACATCTCTGAATTGTTAATGCGTGTCATCTGCGAAGACCGGGATGTGTCAGGTCACAGCATGTTAGATCCAGATAGTCGAAATAATCCGATGGGTACAGGGTGTGCAGGTGGAACAGACCAAGAAATGTGGCTGCTGTTCTGCGCAAGAAGTGATGCTTGCTTGGGGAGCACAGCATAAGTAACTCACTTTTTTTCTTCCCCTCCCTCCCCGCCATCACTTCATCATCACAGAATGGTTCGAAGCGCTTCAGTCTCTAATAATAATCCTTAGCGCTTACGTAGCATGTTGCACACTCTGGGCATTTTGCAAAAGTTACTTTGTTAATCCACACAACAGTCCTGCCAGGGTGGAAAAAACAAATTACCTGTGTGGGGCCGCACCTTTTGGGATGTGCCGGTGCAAGTGAATTTGGAAGCTTTGGCACTGGGAACGCCGGGATGGCGTGGCTCTGTGGGGAAGGAGGGGCTGCGCCCGCTGTGCAAAGGAGCACTGTAAGCAGGAAACTTCAAAAATGAGGGAAGAAGGTTTCCTGCAGTACAGGTGTACGTAGGGTGTGGGGGTGGCATTTATTGGTGCTGCCTGGTTGCAGGGGAGACTTCTCCAGAGGAAGGTGACCTCCCAAGGAGAGGGGCTCAGCAGCTACCTAAAGGGAATGGGAAGATGTGCCTCCGTATATGTGGGCTGTAAGAAGCAGGTGGAAAGTAAAGAGGACAGAACAGGGGTGCTTTCCCATGTTAAGGAGGCCAAGAGCCAAGCTGAGCAACAGGGTGTAACAGAACTTATTTAGGGCTGCAAAGAACTTCGTGATTAAAATAGTTTGTTCAGAAGGTTGACAAAGGGCAAGATGTTGCCTCCTGCCCTTGATGTGAGAGGTGCCAGGAAGGCTGCCTGGACTGGGCTGCTGCTGTTCTTGGTCGGTCTGAGAGCATTAGAAAACTGCTGAATGAATTCTTATTTATTTATTTATTGAGCAGCTAAATTGCTTATTTTTGAAAAGCAAATCCTGGGTTTGTAGAGCTGCCAGTTTTTATAATGGCTCCTAACAGATGCTGCTCACCCTGGGCTGAATTTCAAAGGCCTTTGCACTGAACAAGTGCTGCTAAACATGTACAGCCCTGTTCGCTGCCACACAACGCCACGCTTAGGCAAAGGTAAAGCTAAATATATTGCACTGACTCGTGTTAAACCTTCCAGGGCTGGTGGGTTTTACAGCTGCCTTTCATTTTAGGGTAAGTGTAAAAAGCAATTTTGGTCTTTCAGCAGAGCAAGTTAACTGTGACAGTGGAAGTGTCACACAGGAGTGGCGCACAGCTGCCCAGAGAGCGAACCGGGGACCTGCTCTGCCAGGGGGCTGGGGGTGGCAGGTATTGGGGAGAGCACAGGCTGCTGGGCTCTGCAAAAATAATCCTTCTGTTTCTCCCAAACCACGTTTTGTGCTGAAAAGAAGAGTGTTCTCGGAAAAGAAAAAAAAAGGGAGGTAATTTGGTTTCAAGTTTATATAGGAAACACAATTTATTTCAACATTTGTTGAAGTCAGACCTATTTAGTGAGCTTTCAGATGAGGTGTGCAAAACCAGCTTACACCACGGATTTGTCCTTCTGTTGCTTTCTTCTTTTCCCTGCATTTTCTGCTCTGCATCCTCTTTCCTCCCTTGGAAGATGCCCAGTCCCTTGAAGGCTGTGCTCCCTTTAGCCTGCTGGGGCTGGCCTTCTGCCGCTGGGAAGTTCCTCCCTAAAGTTCTTAATACTGCTTTCTGTGAAGCTCACAAAGCGTTCAATACTACAGAGAGCTCTTAACTTCATATTGATACCTGATGAAAGCCCATGGATTTCACAAGAAAGGAGTTTAAAATCTTCTCTGGATAATTTTTCCAAGACTGAATAAGCTGTTTGCAGTGGGTGGCACATCAGGTGTATTTCTCTAGTCCTGTAACATCAGTATTTCTGAGTTTTTTGGGAATGTTGATAAAGCAGTTACAATAATGCTTTGTGCTTCCACACTGCTTTTATTTTCAGGGCATTGTGTAAATTTCTTTTACTTCATCTTATCAATGAGGAAGTTACTTGGTAAAATTTCCTGTGCTTTTGTTTTTCTTATAGCTGCCTCGTGAGGGGAACTGATTTGTTAAATAGAGTTGTTTAGTAATGGTCTCAAATACAAAGATGTGTGAATGTTCAGACTGTAGATACTGCAGGTTATTTTGGTCATATGCTGTCACAGTTATGCAACAGGGATACTAGGAGACTGGAAAAAATAGGATGCTTACATGGGTCAGAGTTGTGTTTGCGTTGCTGGAGACAATCATGTCAGCTGCATGTACGTATCCTTGCAGAGTTTGAAAATTTGCTTTATAGTGTTGGATGTAAAACATGTCACTTAAACTAGGTTTATGTTGGTCCCTTATTAATCCTATGGCTCTCAGAGTAGCTGCAGCTACTGCTAATGGAAGCACAGCAAGATTTCAAACATCCCAGCATTTCAGAATGAATCCTATCTGACCTTTCAGCAATGTCATTAGTTTTTAAGTTACTTTCTTGGGTTGGTTTTCCTGCTGGCATAATTCAGCTGTAGGATGGCATATCACTAAGTTCCTTTTCTGTCTTTGATGGGCATGACGCTCATTAATGTTAGTGGTAATTATGTGTGTACGCTGAGAACGGGATCTATCCCAACGTCCCTCAGTGACAGGTTCCTTCTCTGGGAGTTTGTGTCAGGTTCTTTGATCATTCAAAATTCACTGTTTTGAAAATGTAAAGTAATTTCAGGCTTACAAGTCTGCCTTAGTACCACAGAACTGCAGTACTGGAACAACAGTGAGATAAAGCAGACCAGACTGTCACTGCTAGATTAAATAAAAGCTATTTATTGTGTTCTTGTTCCTGCATTGAAGCAGTAGGAGATGTCAATGTTTGAAGATTGCAGGATCAGGCCTTTAGCAGCAGTTTGTGCTGTTTTGATGTAAATAAAAAATGAAATTGTCGTATGCCATGGGCTTGGTGCCCTTAGCCATAACCTAAACCTGTTATTCCAGAAGAAGTAACCAGTAGCAACTCCACGAAAAAAAGAAAAAAGGCAGCAGATTTAATTAAACCTCTTGGCACTGGAGCAGTACAGGCAGAAGATGTCCTGAAGGTGGTGGCCTTCAAACCACCCTGGCAAGAAGTTTCCTTAAAAACATCAGCACTTTGGCTGTGTCCTCAAGGTTAACAAACACAGATGGTTTAGGATCAAAGGCAAAGTAAGTTCTTCTCGTTAAATTGCCCTGTTATTTGGTCTCTGCATTTTATATTAAGGATATCTCACTCTGATCTTTTGTACCAGTTTCATCTATTGTTACATGGCATTGAGACAACTCAACTTTGAAGTAGTTCATCACAGGCAAATGTTTCAAAATCCACATCAGAATTTTTTTAAATTAGCTGTTAATGATCCACTTATCCCAGACAGAGATGCTGGTGGCTTGGGTATGAGTGGGTTGATATCAATAATTCTGTATTCCTTTCATTTGTTTTCCCAGGCAGATGTTTTTGTGGTGTGTGTGCTTATAGACATCTATTTGACATTATTTGCTGTGGAGTCATGAGTCTGAAGGACAAGATCAAGTGATACATCTGATGCATCAGTCATAGGAAGCAAAAAAACCCCACAAAAACAATGTTGTGCTTTGATGATGAAATTGAATATCTCTGGGCTTTTTTAATCCCCTCTGAAATGCTTATTGATGGATAGGTTTTGAACCATTGTAGCGTTCCTGCTTAAGAGAGGGATTTCTATTGGTACAGAGAAAGAAGGTAAACAAAGATATCTGTAGGGATTTTTCAGTCTGTATGTCTTCATTATCCTGAACTGTTTGGACAGTTTGCTGTGGAAATAATGGCTGCGATGCAGTAAGCTGGCTTGGTTTTTGAAGGAGCCGGCTTCAGTGGGTGTAGTGACCTTAAGGAATGAAAATTGTGTGAAAATTGACAACTCTGCCTTTAATGTTAGTAACTTTAATGTTTCGTTTCTTGCACTGTTTTTTTCTTTTTTTGCCTCAATTTTTCCATTGGTCAACTGAAATAATTAAAAGCTGCCTTAGATGATGACAGCTATCAATGATTAGACAGTCTTGTCGCAGCACTCTCTACACATTGAAGGTACCCCATCTTGTTCATGCTTCTACTGCAGCTGATGGCTGCGACCTCATGGGAGTAGTGTTTCCTTCATTCTGAGCCCTTCTGAAAGCACAGAAATCTTAGATTTCTGTGAAGTGCAGAATTCAAAGTTACTATTAGTCAATGCTATCAAAATTATTGCATTAAGATACATGCACATCCTCAATAAAGGTGTTCTTTTTCAGGTCTTGAAAACTATATTTTTTAAACCACCTTCTGGTTTCTTGTCATTGTCATTTCATTCTACTCTGCAAAACCCTTTTCTGCACGTAAGGTGTCTCAAGTCAGTTTGTAGAACTCTTTTTTCCACAGTGCTGAACCTCCTTTGAGCTGAAGATATCTTCAGTGTTGAATTCTGCAATTGTTTTTCAAAGCATAAAAAACCTCTCTGCTGGAATGTAGGTTGTAATCTCAAGCATCCAGGAGTTAGGTAAGTCTACATCTATTCTGTTTTGGCACTCTGACAGTGACTTTCTTCATAAACATACTGTCTGTGGACAGAATTTTGTAGGTAAAGCAAAATCGTCTCTATAATTTACCAGCCTGTTCACAAATCTGCTTCTGTCCTTTACTGGAATTATTATATGAAAAACTAGTGGCATTTATTCTTCGTTCTGTGGCCATTACTTGTCATAAGGAGTGGAGTTGTGTATGGCTTGGATACAGCATCTGAGTATTACCTTTCAAAGTTAGACATCGGCATTGTTTTTGTGATAGATAACAGTGTTTTAAATTATCAGTTATTTATTCCATAGTGTGGTACTGTTCTTTGATTTGACAAGAAATAGCTGTTGCCCTCGCATGACTCTTGAATTACAGGCCTGAGAGAATGGATGTGGAAGGTTTCTGAATGAAGTCCCCTGCTGCTGCAGGCAATCTCAGCCTATCATTTCACATTTCGGCCTGTGAAATGTTTGGGCCTGTCATCTTAAAATGGAAGTTTTGTTTTAGTTTTGTCATTCCTTTATTCTACTGCAGTGGTCAGAGATGGCAGAAGCTGAATGTGATCCTGACCAGTGCCTGAACATAATACTTTGTGTTTCCATGAATGGTAAAGTGCTCCCAGTCAATCTGTTTCAGTCTGCCGGGGTTAAACACCTCTTTTCAAGATGATTTGGCTTAGTGTCTGTCACTGTAATGTAGTTCTGTCTCCTAGGATGCGATAGTTACCCACCTTTGGGCGAAAGAGGACTCTACCTTCTCGTCTCCCAGCTTGCTTTCCGTCATTTCTCTTTGTAAAAGGATAATTAAAATGTTCCCTCCATTCAGAAATAATCTTCATTTTAAAATCATCTAATTACGTGCTTTATTCAGAGAAAAAGCTCCAAGAAGATGAAGACTATGGCATAGATAATGGATTGTGGCATCAGGCTGGAAAGTGGTGTCACACATAGCGCTGTTGCCCTACTTACTTGTTTCATTGGCTGAAAGTTTTAATTATAGCTTTTTTCTGACTGGTGACATGTTAAGTGCTCACAATGTCAGGTTAAAGGTTTGGAACTAACTATAAATAACTCCAAAGGTGTTATTTATACCTGGGAAAGAACTCAAGGTGTTGTTACTTATGTTTTCTGGTGATTTTTTCCTTTGTTTTGGTTTGGGTTTTATGTTATTCTATTTTTAATGCAGCCTGATTATGAAAATTTCATTTGGCAGAAGAAGGGGTTATATTTTAGACAGACCAAACCATTAAAAATAATTCTCATCACATTTCGTAAGCTATCCAAGGTATTTTGATTCTGTTTTACTTGTGATTATCTTTTCAGTGTGGCATATTGTTCTCTTAAAGTTTAATGACATAAAAGAGCCCTCTGCTGAGTGGACACAGCTTCCTGGCTGGACTACTCCATCCTCCTTGTAAGACTGAATATCTTGCTGCCCGTGGTAGGACCTCTATATGCCCAGTGGTATATATATACTGTTGTGGCAGTAACAGCTCGTCCCCTGCCGCTGGTGTGCCTGGGGAGTGATGATATGCTGGCCTTTCTCCTTCAAATGTCGAGTGCGGTCTTGGGCATTTTGTAGTGTTTTCCTTTCTCTCTGCCAAAAAGCAGAAAGAATAATATGCTAGAGGATGGTTACTCCAGTGTGTTAAAGCGAGACAATGGACTAATGTACTTTGGAAGACAAGAGCAGCTCTGAGCGTGGATGGAGCGCTGGCAGGGCAGTGCGAGAGGACTCTGCTGCAGACAATGAGTGAGCCCTTTGTTCCTCACGATAGCCGTAGCTGCTGCAAACACAAATACTCATTGCAGAAGAGATGGCAGCAATGTTTGCAGCTCACGCAGAGCCAGCCATATCTTCTCTAGGCAAATTTATGAAAAGCATATATGTGTATGTACTTCCACAGTAATAGGATAATGGATTCCTTATTCCTGAGCACATGGATGAGTGCTAGGGAGGAGAGTATGTCTTCATATCTTATGATGTGGGGGAAAGGAAACTCTAGGCTAATTAGCAACAGTATTCGTAAGGAGAAATTATTTCAACCTCAGTTTTCTGTTACGGTCATTGGAAATGTGGAGCTCCCTCCTCTGCAGTGCTCTGAAGAGCCTGGTGTTTCCTACCGCTCCTGAGCTCCCGAGAAGGGACTAGGGACTGGAAACCCAGCGTGTGCTTTCCATGCTTTCACACACGTCCTTCGGGGATGTGACAGTTGGAGTGAGACACCTTCATTTCCATGTTCCTCTCTTGGCAACAGAGTTAGTTTTTTATTGATGGTTTTATCAGAAGCCTGCACTACTGAGGTTGCGTTACTTTGTTTTCTTATTTTTAATAAACTTAATCAGCAGAGGATACATTTCACAGGACTTGAGCTTCCGGAGTCTTCATATATTTAATGAAATTTAATACATGAAACAGAGCTGGTAATCTACAAATGAAAAGCTTGTTCATGTTGTTGCCTGTCTGCTGTGTTAGGCAGCTGCTGAAAGCAGAGCAGAAGTTTCATATTTTGGAATGGTATGGGGTTTTTTGTTCGATTTGAAAGAGCACAGGAGGAATAAAAGAGAGAGCAGTGCCAGTCCTATGTAGAAATTGTTCTCTGTTTTTGACTCACTGCAGGAGCTGTCTGTGTGAGAGGGAAAGTGGTTGTCCCATTTAAACCTAGATGTTATGCATTCGGTTGGACTTCTCCCACGTCCTTCTGCTGCTCTTGACCATGAGCATCCGTATCACTCACACTACACTACATCCTTACGTACAGGGCTACAGGCTGTCCCCCAAGCACGTCTATCTACCGCTGGTGGAGTATGGGAGGGGCAGTGGGGAAGAAGCAAGAGTGTTTCTTCTTCCTTCCCCAGCTGGAAATCTTCATCACCACTGCCAGCCGCCCCAGGCATGCGTGCACAGCAGGCTTGGTGGCCGCTGAGCCAGAGGGCTCCCTGGCGGGTGTTTTCATTTTCCTGTGGCCAAGGCTGGCATCGCTGGCAGTTCAGACTTCGTAGCCTGGACTACACACAGCCGGGTACCAAGCTGAATAGTTCTGCTTTCCCACAGCTTTCGCACCCAGGCTGGCAGCTTGGTAGGTACGAATGTGTGAACTGTGCTGTAGTCATTCGCACCTGTCGCATGCGTTAAATGGAAGTTGAGAACATAAAATTAGGTTGCTTTGATCTTCTTAACGCTTTCCTATTAAATTTAAATCAGCACTCAGCCATTTCAAGTAATTTCCTTTTACCAAAATGGGGAAAATCTGCTTCAGCTGATGCCTTCATTCAGTTAAACTGTCCTGGAGATGTGTGACGTAACCAGTGGCTCCTCTATCCTTCATTTTTGTGCCACGCAAAGTACATGCTGGAGTTTTGCTCTTATCTGGGGGCTTGGCGATATTTTTGAAGATAGGTAACAGCTTGAGAGTGACAATGTGATCTGTAATTTAGCTTCATGCTTGTTTTTGACTCTCTCAAAAATAGAACATCAGATCTTCTGGAGGACCTTTAGGTTACAGAAAGCACAAACAGTTTTTCCATGCATATTTCTTTGCTTTCCCTGCATAGCATTTACTGATGGCCTCAGCAGGCATTTGAAGGCCATGCAGACTGTGTATGTGCTGCCTGAACGTGTGTGTGCCTGAAATTTCGCTCCGTTACTTAGTGCTGTAAGCGCAGCCTCGTCTGGGGCTTGGCTATACTTTCTGTGTTCCAGCCCCAGCTCTGTAAAGCTTTGGGGTAAAATTTTATTCCTTCTTTCTCCGCTTCCTAGTATGTGAGATAGAGCTAAGCTCATCCAGCCCAAAGGTGTATTTTGAAATATCATTCATTTTAACTTTTGCTTTGGAAATAAAAAATACTGTATAAAGCATGTGTGGTTTTATTTTGAAAGATTCAGGCTACAGAAATGCTACTTTCTATCCTTGTTATTTTGTAGCATGTTTATTAATCATACAGTTGGAGTTTATGGATAGAGCTGTCTTTGAGATGAGAGAAAAATTGTTTTTGTAGCAAATGGAGATATTTATTTTTTTTAATGAGAAGAAATTACTTCACAACAAAGGGATTGTCTTTGCTCCAGAGCTGTGAATTTGTGTGCTGAAGCCGTGCTTGAATTTTTCAGATTCAGAACAATTCTGGGAAAAGCTGGTGATTAGATCAGAAGGACGAAAGGTTTCTGTTGCTGACTCTGCTGTTGATTTCTCAATCTGTAAGATGGCATTAATGATCTTTACTAATGAGCACTGATAACATAGTGGGGCGCTGCACCACAGACTCTGGATAGAAGTAGCTGCAGAAGCACGTAGTGAGTAGTGGTAACAGGTACTTTACAGTAGCCAGGTTTTCTAGAGCAGCTCTGCTGGCTGGCTGGGCTGTTGCAGCAGCATCAATCCCGACTGAGCATCCTGGCTGCAGGCAGTCCAGTCAGCCATCCAGGCAGCTTGGTCACTAACAGCCTTGTTTCTGCCACATGCATTTACATTATTGCTGTATTGCTAACATTTATGGTGGAAGGGTTGTTGCCAAGCTGGGGAAACAAAAAATACATCTCCTTGAGAGGACAGCTGGTGATTAACGTGTCTTTGTGTTTCAGAGATGAGCGAAATCAGTCAATCATTGTCAGTGGGGAATCTGGAGCCGGAAAGACCGTCTCTGCTAAGTATGCCATGAGGTACTTTGCCACAGTCAGTGGATCTGCCAGTGAAGCCAATGTTGAGGAGAAAGTCTTAGCCTCCAACCCCATCATGGAGGTAAAAGAGCTACTGCACTAACCCTCACCCTCCAGCTGCAGTCATTATTCTGGGGCTAACATAAGCATTCAACAGAGAGAGCAATCCATACTTTTTTTGAGGAGCAAAGAACCTAGAATAAATATATTTTAAATTTTTGGGTTTAGTCCACTTACCAGGTGGTGCTTCAGGCATCATTTTATGTAGTATTTATGAAAGACTGAAAGAAGGCGGGAGGTAATGTTTCAGTATTGTTAAGTTATTCACATAATAAAGTAATTTTGATATGAATACTACTTTAAATGCACATGTGCATGCCTATGGAAAACCTAAGAAAATGCTTCACACAACTGATGCTTTGGCAGATATTTAGCGACTCTGCAATAGTGTGAAGTATTAGTGGACAGACATGAGTAAATGGAGTGCATGCAGTGAAACATGAAATGCAAAATGCAGCCACTGTTTTCTTTCTTGGGTATTTTTTAAAATGAACTATGTTTTATTCCTTCTTTCCTCCTGGCATGAGGAGTTCATGATGCTCAAACTATAGGTGTCCCGTCACAGTTGTGTGTGTTCTGTCACAAGGTAATTGTGCCTGGTTTGTGGTGCTGTGTGGTGTTTTGAAACTGTTTTGTGGGATAAAACAAGCTGTGCCCTGATGGGCAGTGGGCTCTGCTGTTGAGGGATCCAAATGTCCAGCCATGGGAGGAAGCTGGGGCAGCTGATCTTTTCCTTGAGCTGCATCTACCCCACTGGGAGCAGCCTGGCCCGGGGCAGCAATGGCAGTTTTGTAGGCGTGAGCTCATCCCAGAGTATTCCTTTTACCGCTCCAGTTTGCAGTAAGCGTCATACCATCCTTGGCCACGTTGAGATTTGGTGCGTGGCTAACAGAACTTGGGGTGCCGAACACCCCCTCTGCCTTCCACTGCATGCCACCGAGGTGGTACCTGGGCCAAGCAGGCGTAGCATCCTCACTGTCTGCTGAGTGACAGTGACGGCGAGAGACTCTGCAGGGGGGGTCTGCAGTCTGCTGTGTTTGCTGGGTGAAATACAGGCTGGCTGCAGGTTTCCCTATGCCGCTTCCTTTGGTCTCAAAGCCTAAAACAAACATTGTTCTCTCTCACTCCTTGGACCCCACCTCCCAATCAGCAGCCATCAGCTCACAACTAATTGTCTGATTTATTTTCCAAAGCAAGGAAATTTAAACTGAGGACTGGAAATGAACTTGCCATCCACACCGGTTTTTATCCACTGAAAAACAATGGTGGTGATTTTTTTAAAAAAAGTTTCTAAGGATAACGATTTCATGAACCTGTATATATCTAAAATTTTAATTAATATAAACATTGTTGTAATCAGATGAAAGTTACCCTTTTAACTTCAAATGCTTGAACTCCAAGCTTTAGAGTGAGTGTTGTGAAATCTGGTGTTGAGACAGACTCTGTGGTAGCAAAATTAATGTTTCAAACTCTTCAGTTGATAAATCAGTAAAAATACAAATTAACACCTGTCAATTTGGAAAAAAAATAAGTAATTCATTTTAGAAACAGGAAAATCCTCATGTCCTAAGTTGATCATAAAGTCTAAGGAGCAGATGGCAATTTTTTTTTTTTAATTTCTATTTGGACAACCTAAATATCAGCGTTTTATGAGCTACAATCATTAGTGTCAGAATTTTTTCTGGCATGATCTTTCCCTGCTAGATACTCTGTAATATCAAGTGAGCATTCTGCATTTCTAGCAACTATTTGAATAATTAGTTTTGTAGTCAATAACTATATACAGTGTTCCTATTGCAACTGTAGAAATTGTCAAGTCTTAAAAAATGTCTTTGTGTGTGGTTTCCTGCCTCTCATGGTTTGTTGTTACCCTGTATAGCTCTGTGAATTGTACAGCTTAGTATGTACTCTGGTAAGCAATCTTATAATGCCAAAGACTTTCTTAACTGTTTTTATGAGTAATACCTTTCAAAGTAATAATTGGTTTCTGAAAATATTGTAATACTATATTGCTACCAACAACAAAATATATCACGGTATCAATGATTTTTAAAAGACAAGAAATCCAGTCTTTGTATGTTCGGTTTGAATGAATTCTCTGTACTTAGAACTGCAGGGAGGCAGTTTGTTCTTACATCCTTCCTGGCAGCTGTTCACCTCGTACCCACCTGGGCACCTGCTGGGTCAGGCGTGCGCACTGCTGTTGCTGCAGGGGGCTTTCTGGAGGTCTGATCCCCACTTCCCATGCTGTACCCTGCTAGCCCACACTGACTCACTGGCCTTTTCTTTACAGATTTGGAATACTGATAGTCAGCATGGCTGTTTGCTCTCATTTGTTTTTCCCAAGTTTTATTTCAGTACAGAGTTCCTGTGAATGGCTACGTGAACTAGGAAACTAGGACATAGGTACAACTCTGTGTTCTTTAGTTATGGTGCACTTCAGACTTAGGTACTTGGTAATATACACCAAGTGGCATTTGACAAAAGGTACTGTGCTGTACCTGAATTACTCCAAATGCCATTCCTTTTGATACAGAGGTATCTTTAGGATGTCTTGGGGAGGTAAATTGCTACATGATGTCTAAAACATGACCTAAATGAGAAGAGAAAATGCTTTTCTTTGAAGTTCAGCATGTTGTGATTTGCATGTCTTGAATTCTGCTATATCCAGCTGGTACATGTTGCAGGGTGAATCCTCACGCTGATGAGGTAAGGCAGAGGTGCACCAAGCCCATTTAGGAACCACAGTCATCATTTGCCCTGGCCATCCTAAGGCCACGTACTACAGAGGAAATAGATTAAATATCATTTATTGTGTGTGAAGCAGTATTGAATTAATCTAAGTACGTTAGGCACGTGGGGCAGCATTGACAATTGCATCTGAGTTGGTAACCAAGCTGCTGTGGAAGGGATTCAGTTTCAGACAAATGACATGAATCTGTACATGTTAACTTTTAGATTATGTTTAAGTACACAGTAAATATTTTATAATGATATCTTTGCAGTAGTTTGGAAATGTGGTTGATTATAGAGGAGGAGTAGAAGTAGTAGTAGTAATAATAATAATAATAATAATAATAATACAGTTGTTAGCTAGACAGAACATAGGGGCTGTGTGCTGGACTATGGGTTTATGTTAGATAGACTTACAGAGGTTGCAGGTACTATAGATATATCTGTACACATGCATATATGAATATATACAGTGTGAAATAATTGTTACAGTTTTATTAAGTCCCTAGAAGAAATCTGGGTGTATGTGAGCATTCTGTTAGACTTTTTTAATGCTTTTAAAAGACTTCAGAGAGCAATAATGGATTTTTAGCTGCAAAATTAAGACTATGTGGAAATGAAATCATTGCTAGGAAGATGAGCTCCCGATCCTGTGTTCATGAAATAACCATATTTTGATGTAACTTTCTGACCAGGCAGAGATCCTTCTTTATTAAATTCTTGATTATTTTGAAACCAGGACAAAATTAATGTTGTTAAGTGTTTATGAGCCATGTAGACCATTAAATAGATCTGGTAAGTTCTAAAAGCTGTTAAACCTTTACAATATGCCTTTTTTTCCAGTCTATTGGAAATGCCAAAACTACGAGGAATGACAACAGCAGTCGCTTTGGGAAATACATTGAAATTGGTTTTGATAAGAGGTATCGCATCATTGGTGCTAACATGAGAACTTACCTCTTGGAAAAATCAAGAGTGGTGTTTCAGGTAACACTGATGGAGTTGTCTTATTGTATATTTGTTTGACTATGCTAAAAAAACAAACAAACAAAAAACTTTTGTTGCTGATATTAGTTATCTCTCCTAAGGGTTTGGTGTAATAGCGTATTTTTAATATGGCACTTGTGGGGAGGGGGTGTGGAGAAGGAAAACCAAGTCAGCTCTTCATTATATGAATTATTTGTAGTTGTAAAATGTGTATTATAAAGGCTGAATATTTAAACATGAAATACTTTCAGCGCACTACTAGATGATGATCTTGTGCTTACAAAATTTACTTCAGAATTATGGTGTTGGTCATGAGTCATACCCTTCTGAGCTGTCTTTGTCCCTCATTTTAAAATTCCAGCTTTGCCTTGGCAAGAAGGATACTCCCCTTACCAGCTTACTATAAATGCTGAGGCAAATGGTATTAGTTATTTTTGGAAAATGAAGAGCCTTTAAGTGTGATCATTTCACCCACCCGTAGAATGCTGAGCTATATTTAATAGTAATCCACAGTTCTGAAAAGTGAAATCATACACTTTTTTTGAAATTAAAATGTCCACATGCTTCTTGCTGGTGAAAATGGATTAAATTAGTCAAGAAGGGGATGGTAGATGCTGATTTATCTTTCCTTCTCCCATGTGGCTTCTATGCTCTTTAAGGTAATGCCAGAGAAAGCATTAAACATAGTAATTCTTTTCTACTCACAGATGTTTCTGGCACTTGTTAAGTTGTGAGAAATAATCAATTCCTTTCTTTTTAAAGGCAGAAGAGGAGAGAAATTACCACATCTTTTACCAACTTTGTGCCTCTGCAGCATTACCTGAGTTTAAAACTCTACGATTAGGTATGAAATTCACATTCATTGTGTTGTGCAATTGAAGGTACAAAGCAGCATCTGTGAGCTTTTTGAGCCATAGAACCAAAAGAATGGCTGGCTTTTAAATTCTAAGCTTTTAAACCTTCAAATACTAAAATACATTGAAAATAACTAAAATGGCAGATCTCAGGCTTTGTGTTTTTTAGATAATACTAAAGTAACAGATTGTCTTATTCTGCATGGTCTGATACACTCCAGTTGTAATCACTAGGACTTACTACGGCCTGGATTCCAGAGTAGCTTTCTGGTGGCGAGGGTGAAATTCTCTTCTTTTGGTCCTTTAAAACTTTTTTTCACAGCTCCAGCTACTAGAGAATTTTACCATTTCTGGTATGAGCACCTGAAAAGTTTATTTTGCATCTGCATACTTTCACTTGGGCTGTTACTAACAGTTACTTTGCCACCTCTGCTAACAGGGTGATCACAAAACTGATAAGTGAAATTTTTCATTTTTCAAATTAAAATGTTGATAAAGGAAAAGTTTCTCGTTTAATGGGAACTGGCACTTCATACAAGAAAGGCATGATGATGACCTTGGGACAGGCAATCACCTCATTGTTTTCAAAATTCAACATGAATTTCAGTGCTGCTTCTGTATTGTTAAAAGTTAGCTTCATAGTGGGAAAACTGCACAGCCTGTTAGTGCTGATTTCTGAAATACTGTTCTGGTTTTAAAGTGTTTCTCTGCTCTTCTGCACCGTTCTGGCACATTTAGGATTTGCATCTGCTGACACAGGAAAGAAAGGAACTGATGTAATTATAACTAAAGAAGCCATTCAGCAGAGTCATCTTACAGCTTTCTTGAAACCTTAGCAGATCAGAAGAAAAGGAGTCTGTTACTGCAGCTGGAAGCGTGGCTACTGAAGCTGTAGGAATTTACACAGTACCTGGGTACAGTTACTGCTCTCCCAGCGAAGCCCAGTGCTGTCCCCAGAGTCGTATGAAGCTATCAGTTCTCCAGCCACGACTTCTCTGCCAGAACGGTTCGCAGATCATAAGATCACAGATCATAAGACTAAACCAGATGACAAATTGGAAACAAGAAGAAAATGGGCAAAATTGAATTTTTAAAATCCTGATGCCATAATGGCATAATGGTATCTGTCATGTCATTCCAAAGGGCTGCTGCTGTCAGCTCTGCACCTACCACTTGGGTGGCTGGCTCAGACTTGGAGAATAATTGCTTCCAAAGTGATCGTTCCACAGGTGTGGAAGTCTGAGCCAAGGTTAGGTTGAGCATATGCTTGAGGGCCTATTGTAGGAACCAGGTAGCTTAACAAAACTTACTCACACTGTTAAATCTTGAAAAAATCCTTCTCCAGAATAAATAGGTCCTATGAGCCAGAAGGCAAAAATATACTGACGTATTTGAAATCATGGATTCTGCCGAGAGCAACTTAAATCATTACACAGCTTTACAGATGTGCTGTGAATTTCTGCATCAGTGTATGTATAAGACTTGTTTTTTCTCTTACAGAGAATGCAAATTACTTCCACTATACGAAGCAAGGTGGAAGCCCTGTGATTGATGGTGTTGATGATGCTAAGGAAATGGTAAACACCAGGCAGGCCTGCACTTTGCTAGGTAATTTGTAAAACACAGTCATATCCTAAATCTGATATACTAGCAAGTGTTTTCTACATTGTTTGTGTGTATTTTCTTCTTACTCTGTTGCGTTTAAAAACAGGGGAGTTTGATAAACCTTGGAAATGAGATATTGTTACCGCATTAAGAAGGTATTTAAATTGCAGTGGAATCACATTATCTAATGTAGGAGGAACACACATATGAACAGAATCAGTGGATTTCCTTGGTGTGGCATATAATGTTGGAGGTCACTGACAGTGCACTTTGAAACAGCAAATTAAATAGTTCATTTTAATGGATTTTTTTTGCGTCTGGTTGTAAAATGTTTTTAATAGAAGTGGAGCCAAGCAGTACTGTCAAATGCCAAAGTCTCTGAAAAAAGCACAGAGTGCTCACCGATTTTCTCTTCTTAAAATTTTTCAACTGCAGCTCATGGTTCTTCATTTCCCTCTTCATTCAAAGCATTCTATTCATCATTTTTCAGGGATTAGTGATTCCTACCAGATGGGAATTTTTCGAATCCTTGCTGGCATCCTTCACTTGGGCAACGTGGAGTTTGCTTCTCGGGATTCTGACAGCTGCACTGTTCCCGTGAGTAGTAGATGAGCTGAAGGGCATGGTTTCTACTCTGGCGGTTCTGCCTTCTGCTTGTTTGCGGGCATCTCTTCTGAAAAAGAGTAGCAATATGAAAACGCAAGCAATGTGTTTATTTCTGATTTGTTAGCATTTTCACAGTTCCTTCTGTGTGGGGTTCAACTACTCTCAGTTTAGAAACTTTAGACAGTACTCTCTGTATTATAACAGGGGCTGCCTTAAATTTGTTCCATAAAAGGTCTACCAGGCAGGCTAGCTTTCAAGTCCCGGGCAGGTGTCTAGATCGTTATGTTCCTACATGAATATGTTCCTGCCCACAGCAAGTGCTTTGCAGGATGGGGTTTTTTAATGTTAAATGCCAAAGTGGCTTAAATAATTGCAAAGCAAATGCTTCACAAAGTCCTCTGGGATGTTGAGACATGAGCATAGGATATACAGATATGATTCACGAGACTCAGCTAAGTGTTGTGGGTTTACCAGTCTTTCTTTACCTTTGCGGAGGTCAGCAATGAGGACTGCATAGTCTGATCTGAAAAAAACCCACCCTCATTCAGTGAGGACCAAGGCTTCTTACTGAAGTCCGTATTCTGGAGATGAGAAACAAAAAGGATCTGACTTGTGAATCCCAGGAAGAGAAGAGTGCCAAGTGACCGGATTCTCCTTTTGCCTTTCCTTGAATGTCTACTGCAGGGCTACTTCATCTTTCTCTATAAAGAGTAGCAACAGTTGCAGGTGGTTTTTTTCTGATTTTAACTCTCAGTCACTTTGTCACAAATATACAGTAGCAGATGCTGGAGCTGAGACAAGAGGCCCTTCATTGGGCCACAGATGATTAGCGTGCCTGGTCTGACACCTTCTGTCCATGGGATCTAACAGATAGCTGCTGTGAAACCACAGCAAGTCTGGCTCCTTGGTGTATCTTGAAACGGTTTTCACTACAAAGAAAGTTTCATTTAATGATCACAGGTAGAAAGCTGATGAGCCCCAGGACATGATGAGCCAGCTTGTTGTTGTAATGGGTATCTCCAATGCAGGAATCCCACTGAATGAGCTAGTACAAAGCTGCAAGTTCCTGTGCAATCCTATCCTGACTTGGTAAATGTCTAGCAAGCGCCACTGAGTATCTGCTCAATGGCATTCGCTACCTGAGCTGTGCTGTTCTCTGACAATAGCTGTGTCATTGCAGAGCTGTGTCGCCATGAAGCGCTGGTGTGGTGATGCAATGGTGGTGCTTCAGGGAGCTCAGCAAAGGGCTCCATGTGAATCAATCAGTTTGTTTAATGTCAGCTTGAGTAACGTTAATGCGACACTCCTTTATGCAGTAGTCATTATTATGTTATTATTCTCTTCTGAGCCAGCTGAAGTGGTATGGCTAAACTGAAAGAAGACATGCTCAGATAACTGGATTTTGGAGGTGTAACAGCACTAGCATGGGACCTGTATGCTGTAAGGACTGGAAGAAGCCCCAGAGAAGTCAGAAGGATGTGGAAATAGGATAAAGCTGATGTACCCTGAAGCTGCCGGGCATGTAGTAACAGTCCCCTGTAATCTG
Source organism: Falco naumanni (assembly GCF_017639655.2). Taxonomy (NCBI): domain Eukaryota; kingdom Metazoa; phylum Chordata; class Aves; order Falconiformes; family Falconidae; genus Falco; species Falco naumanni. The sequence goes on along the minus strand of NC_054060.1, from coordinate 16,917,824 downwards.
TTCTTGTCAAGACGCCTCTTGTCAGCGTGCTGTTGAGCCACTGGCTGCAAAGTGAACGTGATGAGGAAGCAGTGTTAGGAGAGTTCCTTAGGAGGGAAGACCTGTCTGTCCTCCTTGATTTCTAGCTGTCAATTTGCTTGTTAGTCACGAGGTGTAGTATCTTAACTCATTGAGTGGTGAATGCACTGCACGGATTTTTATGCAGAAGTCGTATATATCCATCTTGGTGTGCAAGACTTACTAGTTGATTTTACCTGGTTAAACAAAGGCCAATTTTTCCCTGGTACAGTCCAATTTGAGAGTTAGAGAACATCATTTGTGTGCTCTAAGCTCTTAATGTTTGTCTCCAGAATTCTCTGAGCACATACTGTGTTAAATGCTGAGAGCAGAGCTCTAAAGCCCTTCCGTACTTCTTCTTCTTTGTTCTTGGCTTGGGCTGCAGTGCCCCGTTGCCCGTCACTCCCTGCCGTGGATGTGTATGAGCAGACGAGAGCAGCGCTCAGGAGCTGTAGTCCACTCTGTCCCCAGCACACAGCTGATGTCCTGTCCTCTGCATTTATCTAGCTTCCTCACTCAGAACTGAGACAGTTATAAGAATGCAAAATATCAAGTCCATCCCTGGGAAGCAAGGTGATTCATTTTTGGGAGGGTTGCAGGTTCCATGTGTGTGGCTTTTTGGTGAACACAAGTATAGTAAAATGCCTTTAGAGAAACTGTGATTCACTAATTTATTTCAGCAATGTGAATGTGAGAAGTGGGTAGGGAACTTGTTACGTTTGTAATGAGGAAGACCTGAAGAAGCTGCTGTTGCTGTTTATTGTTGGATCACTGCAGGCAGTTCTGATTGCACGATTGGATGTGTGCTATTGGTAATACTGTTTCAAGACCTAATGAGATTGTTTTTATTAGCCCAAGCATGAACCCCTCACCATCTTCTGCGACCTCATGGGGGTGGAGTACGACGAGATGGCCCACTGGCTTTGCCATAGGAAGCTCGCAACTGCCACTGAAACCTACATCAAGCCAATTTCTAAACTTCATGCCATCAATGCCAGAGATGCACTTGCCAAACATATCTATGCTAATCTCTTTAACTGGATAGTAGATCATGTGAACAAAGCCCTTCACGCTACTGTAAAACAGCATTCTTTCATTGGAGTGTTAGACATTTATGGGTGAGTCTTTTTGTCAGAGATATGACACCTCTTGCATAACTATCTGATTGCAAAGCATCTTTGTCTTTTATGTAGCGCTGCATGGATTACACAAAACCCCCAAACCCTACCAGCTGCTTATTTCAGCTGAAGGAAGTAGGTGTTTAGTTTTGACATGCTATCTAAGATCTTTGTCTTGACTCTCAGGTTTGACATTTATAGTGGGATTTCAGATCTTTGCTGCTGGTAGTTCCTTTATGTATTGCATATGGGAAAGTTACAAGGGAATTGTCATCTCACGGCTCCTCCAGGGTGTCACTTCTAGAGAGGACAGAGATAACTAACATGCTCTCCAGCAGCATCAGTCCCTTCCCTGTGTTACTCATCCCTGTCCAAAGAGGGAGCATCGCTGAATTGCCCGCACACTCCAATTTGCGATTTCCTTGTGTGCTTCATTGCTTGATTGTGGTTAGTTGTGCCTGGAATAGTACAATGCATTTAACTAGAGGGAAAGAATGTAAAATTAGGGGGTCATTTAATCTGGGTTTTTTTGCTGCACTAGTGATTTTGAGTATCTGCATATTTTAGATTTGAGACGTTTGAAATCAACAGCTTTGAACAGTTCTGTATCAACTATGCCAATGAAAAACTGCAGCAACAGTTCAATATGGTAAGTAGGAAATGACTGGCATTTCCTCTTCCCTTTCCCCTCACCCAAGTTCATTCTGCTAATTGGGTCCCCAGCGGTTACGATGAATTCCTTCAGTCTATTAACCAGCTGTCCTGGCTGTGGGGGAGGGGGAGAGATTGGCTATCTCCTAGAAATAGATTTTATGACTAAGGGCTGCTCGGGGACTGTTTGAAATTCCGATCACAGTAACACTTGTAAGACAGAAGCAGGGCCTGGCAATTAAGACCCCGAGATTGCCTGTCAATGAGAGCACAGTGTGGATGAAGTTGGTGGTAGCGGTGTCTCCATAACCTCCAGCGAGAGCCTGCGCACGGGCAGCGAGGAGCGGGGCTTCACTGCTGCAAACCTGCCGCCCGCGCTTTTCTCTCCTGGCATCATTTTTTGAGGGATTTCAGCCGCATCCTGAAGTTGATGACTGATGCGTGGCAGGAGGTGCCTCTTCCCCCTCCTCCAGAGACATCACGATGTTCTCCCTCTTCAGCCTTAGTGACGTTTGTAATTATATGTCTTACCTACATAATGATGAGGCGAGTTATTTATGCCGGGCCCGTTGCTAGGCTGTGCTGCAGTGCAGGAACGGCTTTGCAGCGTCTGGGCGAGCACAGTGCCCTGGCAGTGCGTGCTGGCCTTCGCCCCACGGCAGGGATGCATGCCGGCCAGCCAGCCGGCCTCCAGCCCCCGCGTGCCCTCTCCCTGCCGCTCGGGACACAGCCGCCTTCGGCTCCCTAAGTGGGATGTCATAACTGCCAAGCGCAAGGTATTTCGGAGTTCTCTGAGCTCCACAGCAAAGACCTAGTCTGTAAGGGCTGTAAGGGTTTGCTGCTTTGCTAAAGGTCCCTGGGTTCCCTTCCTTCTCACGCTGTTGCTGTAAGTGCTCATCTAGTGAAGGATGGGGCACAGCGGGGCTTCGGTGCGGGTGCCCCGCCAAGCTACGCAACCCCGCACCGGTGGATGTGGACCCGTTGGGCTGCTGTGGAGGTACACAGAGTGGAAATTTCTTTAAGTGAAAGCCCAGTGTGTGGTGGCAGCCAGCAAGCCCTCACGTGCTGCTCAGGGATGGCCTGGCCGCCACTGGTGCCTCCGCAGCCTGCCCGCCGGCCCGGCCACCCGCCGTCCGTGAGGAAAATGAGCTCTGAAGACATCTTTCACCACATAATTGCTAATTCCTTTACAGTGAAGAAACGGTTTTATGTTTTATTCCAGGACTTAGGTTGGATACGACTCGCCAGCGAAAGGCTGCCGTTGGCTCTCCTGTCAGGAATTAACTCGGCGTGTAACGCAGCCGTTAAGCGGCGGGGTGGGAATGGCTCCCGCGGGTGCCGTTAGGGAGTGCTGCTTTGGAAAGAATGACGTTAAGCTAATGAAATAAAAGGGATAAACCACTTTGTCAGGGCAGTTGTGTGCTGCCTGGCAGAGCATGGCAGCGAGCTGCAGGGAGGTGTTTGTGTGCTGAGCCCAGGCGTGGCGGGGGCTGGCCCCGGGGGTCCGGGTGCTTGTGGCGGCCCCCAGCCCTGCCCGCAGTGCTCCGAGTTCGGGTCTGCTGCTGGAGCAGTTACTATGCATTAAAATGTAAATGGGAGATAAAACATCATTTAAAATAACTGGAGTCAGCAGTCTTTTTCTTTTTCAAAGAGCGCTTCTGCTATTAAGGCCACAGTTTGCCTGTTTAATATCTTATTATCTTTTTTGCCTCTAGTTTTAATTCATCTCCTATGCACATTTCATGAAAGCTGTGCAGGTTTTTAGTGATAACATTTTTGAGTAAATGTACAATTGTTACAGATCTTTGTACCAGATAAATCTTCCACAGAATTTTGCTTGAAGGATTTCTTGTGCTAGACTCCTAGAGTCATTCTTGCAGGTCTTTGCTGAAGAATAAATTTTAATGTAGTGCGTCATCCCAGAAAAAAAATCAGCAGCCATTTAAGAGAAAATGGAGCTCTGTTCTTGTACAAGGAAACACAAAAGTATTTATAGTGAAGTTTTACTTGAAATAGAGCAGTATTCTTAACTTCAAAATCATAAATGCATGGCACGTCCCACTTCGTAAGTTGCTGTTCCTGAACTTGAGGCTTTTTCTGGGGTTTGTGTTGGGTTTTTTTGAGATAAAAGAGCTTACAGTAATTGTGGGACAATATAGTAAAAAGATAGGGAAAAACAGACGTTATTTGCAGAGAATACGGACAAGTGCTTTAGTTTAGTCTGTTTGGTTTAGGCCAGGAAAATAAGTTAATTTATTTTTCATACGTTTTTTTTTTTACTTGTTAAAGGGTTTATTCAGTTGAACTAGTGTGTCACTTGACAGCCTGGATTTATGGGCCAGGATGATTTCAAGTGAGAGTTGGCTGTATTCTGCATTTTATTTCACAGAAAACTGTGTTCTTTTTGCCCTGTAGCATGTCTTTAAACTGGAACAGGAAGAATATATGAAGGAACAAATACCATGGACCTTGATTGATTTCTACGACAATCAGCCTTGCATCAACCTCATAGAGGCCAAAATGGGAATTCTGGATCTGCTGGATGAGGAGTGCAAGGTGTGTGTTCAAGGGCTTTCACAGAGAAAGAGGTCACCAGCCATCCTGCTTCTGGGGCCTCACAGGGAAAAGTCACCTGCATACAGCCATCCCTTTGGCACTCTGCTGTTGAAAGGATTTGGAAAACATACAAACAAAATTGGCAATTACGGGAAGACAAACAATGGGTTTAGTTGTGATTTCCACGCACACACACACCCCCCCCCCCCCCCATCATATATCTGTGTCTGTTCCTGGGTCTCTGATCAGCCTTTGCTTTGACTCTGGGAACTTTTTGTTTCCCAAGTGTAGCAAGCGCAGGCTTTGGTCCTGTCAGATTTTTCCAAATTGCCTCTCACTTGGTGTCTCACCTTTTGTCTTAGTTTAATTTATGCCAAACCATGTACAGGGGGTGGCGTGTTGCTTCTACTTCACTGGAAACTCAGCCTGGGGTTCTTGTGTATCACAAAGCACCACAAGAAATCTTTAATGAGAGTGGATGAGTTCTGACCCGCTGAGATGCTGCTCAGTCAGATAACATAGCTCTTGGATCCCTGCCTTCAGGTGTGTGACAGTGGAAGCATTATTAGTGTCATGTGTGTCACACAGCAGCTATACCTGCTGCTGGGCTGGGCCTGGTCCAGGGTGTTAGACAGTGCATAGCTGGTTACTGGCTTCCTTGCCCATGGCAGTGCTGGAAATCTGAGGAGCTGGAGATTGAAAGCAAACCACAAAGTGTTGTCCCCTGTCGTCTTAGTTTCTTTTACTCCTGAAAAATTTGCAAGACATTTCAATGGCTGTGTCTTCTCTTTTGTAGATGCCAAAAGGCTCAGATGACACTTGGGCCCAAAAACTATACAATACTCATTTGAATAAATGTGCCCTCTTTGAAAAACCACGTTTGTCAAATAAGGCTTTTATCATCAAGCACTTTGCTGACAAGGTAAGGACTTTTCCTCCGCTACTTCTTTCCGTGGCTTGTGTTGCTGAGCGTGTGCACGGGAGGGGATCCTGGGGTGGGCAGCTGTTGCAGGCAGGGGCTGGGCAGCAGCATCCCTGGCTCTACTCGTCTTCTTGCAAAATTTGTGCCTGCCTGTGCACCCCACCAGGAGAATAAAGTTGATCTGGCAGCAGTGCAGAGCAGAGGCACAATCAAGAGCTCCTGACACATGCTGTAAACATTAACCATCCTTTTTCAAAACTAACAGCCTAGTGTATTTGCAATTCACAGCACAGTTATGCCATGGAAATACACAAAATAGAAAATCATTATCTCACTGCAGTTTTAGCGATGAGCAACAACAAAAGGATGTTGGTTTTGCTGCCATCTGAATGTGCAAGCAGGAGAGAGGGTAACACACCCTTCCCCTGACTGCTGCAGCTGCGTGTGCGGCTCTTACTCTCCTCTCCGCGGGCAGTGAGCAGCGGGTTCTGAGAAGCTGGGTGAGGGGTATTTCAGTGGAGTCCATGTGTTGTTCAGCTGCCACAATACATCAGCAAACTGAGCAACTCCTCGGGTTCAAATAAAATAAAAAAATTTAAAATCCTGTTTTAAGATAATTGTCTTGTTAAACAAAGTAGCTGCCTCAGAATACTGTCATTTTTGCTGAGAAAAGTTCGGAGAAGCTCTGTGATTCTTGCCAGTAGGTCTGTAGGTGCTGGTGGCGGGGGTTGGAGGCCTTTATTTGCCTCCGTTTCTCCCAGGTTCTTGAATTTACGTGTAGAAGAGGGGTCCTGTCCTTGTTGTGTCTAGTGTTACCTTAATGAAAGCAGCAAGGACACCTCTGTAACTGTTCAGATTCATGAGTTCTGTTTTATTTGGTGGATGAGAGAACAAAAATGATTTAATTAATATTTCACACACTGTCCATCACGCTAAACTTCAATACTTGACCACAAGGCTTTCCTATGCCTTAGCTGGGCAGCGAGGGCCAAGGAGCGCCCAAAGTCACTCCAAGCAGGTGTTGGCTCAGCTCTCCGCTCTGATGCACTGCCTGTGCTAAGCATTTTGTGCTTTTCTGTGTGCTTGTGTGAATGCACCCAGGCATCTTGAAGGGAAAAGCAGAGCTGTAGCTGGCAGGTTAGTGACTTCAGTGCCTTGACATCTTCTCTGGGAGAAGGCAAGAGATTCTGCTGCCCTCTCGTGGCTTTGGCCCACGCGGTAAGAACGTCAGTGGTACCCACGGTGATGTTCCGAGGGGGCTTTCAGCCCTGGAGAGATCTGGGGGAGATCCTCAACCTTCTTCCCCCCCCCCCGGAATTTTTTGCAATGTCTTGCAAGAGGGGCTGCTGATGGCTGTCAGTCTGTCTGCTGTGAAAGAACAAATCTGCTGTAAGGGTCTGCTCTTGTATTTTATAGTCTGCGCTTCTCCTGGTACAAGATTGGAGAGTTAGCATGAGACACTTCATGAGAATTAGCATACTTTTGACAATAGTTTTGGGGTTTTGTTCAACCTTGAATTAGGACAATGAAATAAATACTAGGGTTTTGTCTGATTCTCTGGTTGTTTCTTGGTCCAGGAGCCTCTGTGGCCCTGTGATAGGGGATTGTTATGTATTATCACAACATTCAGACTATTTATTGCTTCTGGTAAAAATAGTCTTTCTGAGTACAAATGAGGCATTTTCAGAATAAGCTGCAGGCAGATCTATTATTGCCTCTCAGCTAATGAGATGAGATTTTGTTCTCAGTTGCATCTGGATTTCACACAATTTTGCAGCCCTGATAACTTCAGTGAAGGAGATGCTCGACACACATTTTGATTCTTCACCTTTACGGTAACCATTCAGTCATGCTGTCTTACCACAAGCATCTCTCAGCAGTGAACTATATCTGGTATAATGCAATAACAGTATTCATCTCTGTATGTTTTAACGGTTTATGTTTTACCAGAAAGCACTCTCCGTGAGGAAAATCTGTGTTTATAAAAGATGGACTTCGGAGCTGATATTTTCAACATCCACAAGAATTACCTGTTTTAAATCTGAATGTTACAGCTGCTGAATTCTATGCAAAATATTAAATATTTTAGTACTTACTTTTGTGAAATGATGGTTTTCAGGTGGAATATCAATGTGAAGGCTTTTTGGAAAAGAATAAAGACACAGTTTATGAAGAACAGATTAAGGTCCTAAAATCAAGTAAGGTTAGTATAAGGATGTTTTTCTCTTCTTTTGCAGTTATGAATCATTGACTTAAGGGTCATATGAAGTTTCTTATAAACACAGGAAATATTTCTCCCTTAGCATCAGATCCACTGAAATTGAATATAGTTTGTGTTTTACTTGGCTATCTGTATTAATTTAGAATGTCCTGTAGCCTAATTTTGGTCCATGTAAGATCAGCCTATATTTAGCGACTGATTTCACTGTTTGTGTTTTTTGGATTGTGTGGTTGGGGTTTTTTTTGATTGGTTTGGGTTTTTTGGGTGAGGTTTTGTTTGTTGTTTGTTTTTTTTTACTTTCCACAAAACTTAGCTGTATTTTCTGCAGAGGCATCAGGGAGTTCTAATATACTACAGTAGTATAAGAAGGGTTAAGAGTTAAGCCCTTAATTTTGTAATCTGAAAACAGAAGCTCTTTGCTAATGGCCTGACAATTAAACAGAAAATTTCTGGAGGAGAGACAAGTTTTGTTTCAAAAGCAAACTGAGGGAGGAATGAAATGTGTAGACCCTCATGACACAAACCAGAATTTACAGAGACTTGCTGTCTTGATATCTATGAAGGAAAGAAAACGTCTGAATTGAAAAATACTGCATGAAGGAGTATTATAGAACAGGCCTTCAGTGGCATCGTCTGCTTTTTTTAATGGCAAAAATGCTAGTTGTGCTCTTCTGAAATGTAAAGGCAATTAACTTGACATTGTGCTGTGATGGCTGTTGGGAATTTGCTAGCGCTGATGGCCCAGGAAGCTGGGTATCAAGGACAGGCTATTTAAAATCACGCTAGAAAACCAACATTTTTCTCTTCTGTTTCTATTCTGAGCAGGTATGTGAAGCTAAATGATTAAAACATGTGATATAAGAAAAACCACAGCAGGCTCTTCAGTGAGAGAAGTGTTGAAGTGGTTTGCGTGAAGTCAGTTGTCACAGTGTGGGAGGCAGGGGCATCCCTGGGGCACTGGCAGGGACCAGCCGCCTGTAGCTCTGGCTGTGCCGCGGTGTGGCAGTGTGCTGTGCAGGGCGAGGGGTAAGGGGCTCCAGGGGATGTAGTCCAGCGAGTAAGGGACAGTGGGGATGCAGCTGCAATTAGAGCGTAACAGCTTGGGCAAGCTCAGCAGGTTGAGTCAATTCAGTATAAACACTAAGAAACAACAAAGTTTTCCCTAATGGTAAATTTAACTAAACCCAGTGTTTTAAAAAAAGACAAAAATGAACCGTGAAGAACATAGATTTTCAAAAGAAGAGTGTTTAATTTTTACTTTTCAGCAGGCTCTCTTTATTTGTAATTGTGGTGGGATTGCATTTCTGATTTTTTTTTTATTGTTGTTGCTGTTTTCTGCGTTTGCTGTGCACGTTCAACAGAAGGTAATTCTAAATTGAATGCATCATCTGTCATCCTGCCCATGCTCACTCTCACATACAGCTCGAATGCTTCTTTGCTCTCCAAAGTGCATGACACAGACTGCTCTTGGCAGGCACCGTAGTGTTTAGCTATTTATTTTGGCCTTCTCTATAAATCCACCCCCAGGACCTCTTTCAACTAGTTCAGTTTCCATGCATGTGTCATGAAAGCAATACAACAGTCCTCAGCTTTTATGCTTGTTACTGGCGTGTTGTTGAAATCTTCTGTTGTGGCTCTGTACTGAAAGAAACGATCTGTAAGGTTGTTAGCAGCATGTGTGTTAAGTCTGAAAAAATTACAGGGGAAGAATGCTTGCTTGCCTGTTTTCTACCACGTGAATTACCTGCCCTTTGATCAGTGTTTTCCCTTTCTTGGAACACTTCTGCAAAACAAGGAAAATGGATAAGATACTAAAAACCAAAATCAAATGAAAACCTGAAGGCCCCAACAGTGGCTCATCTCAGCAACGCTGTCCTGTTGCGGGCCTGTGCTGCAGAAGGCCCTGCATTGCTCCTTTCTTCTGCATGCAGGAACTGGGGGCCGCGTCTATGAAAGTGGTGCCTTTGAAATGCACCACAGGCAGATTTTCCCAGGGTTGGGAAAAGGGAATAAGGCTTAAAGAACTCATCCATCTGCAACTGAGACACTGGGGACCCCCTTCCCACCCCCACCCCAGCTGTGTGAGAGCATCAGGAGTTTCAAACAAAGCGTATTGCATTCAGATAAGTTTCTGAGTGGGATGGAAAGGCTTGGCTCTGTAGCTCAGATGCCTGGGCATAGTGACTTGCTCCGTTCCGTCTGACCGCGCACAGCTGAGCAAGGTGGTGGTGGCCCAGTCATCCTCAACTCTTTGTTGAGTCAGTGGAAGGAGGCGGAGTAAGCTACCCTCTGGAAATGCCATTCTTCCACCAGCTACAGAGGTAATCTAAGGTCATCATGCTCCTAATCCAGCAGACTCAAGTGAGATAAAGCTAAGCTGTGATACTCCTTTTTTTAGTTCAGGAATTTAGGATACCTTTGTAGCATTCGTAGTCATTATATTATGCTAGAGTGCTGTGCTGGATGCTACTGAGGAACGTTTGATGCCTTCTGCTAGCCCATCTGGCACAACCACAGAGCACAAGCACCATTTTGTTGCACAGCATGTTTCATTGGATATTGTGCATGCTCACCAAGTTTTATAAGGCAAACCCAATTTTTTTATTTTTTAGGTTGTACTTAGCTCAAGCACTTTCTAGTACTGAAAATTGAATGCTCCTATCTCTTGGGAGAAAATGCACAGATGCTAGATAAAAGATTATTCAATGACAGGTAGAGAAGTTCAGATTTTCTTACTCTTATAATGCTTCTAAAGTGCTGTAGTTGTCAGTGGAAAGACCTGGTGGTGTTATTTTTAGTTACAAGTTACTTCAAAGCAGCTATTATATATGGGTGTATTTTGTAGCCATTAGAGAAAGGGAACTGGAAACCCTGTGTGATATTTGAAAAGATTTTCTAGGTTTTTCCTCCACTCCCACTGACCTGAAAGTAGATCTTCAGTCAGATAAATTTGGCCAATGTTTTTTTTTAAGTTGGTGGTTCCTCTTTTAAGTTGATTATTTCAATTTAGAGCGATAAAGCAGGAATATACTTTGTTGCCTGGCTGGGTTATTCAGTGTCCTAGATATTTCTCAACCACAAAGATGTCTGATGCACCACTGGAATGTGAAAGGACCTTATTGTTTCTTTCTTAGATCAGCGCAGCCGTATATAATTGCAATTGGTACTTATGAAACTGCTGTCAGTATCTTAACAGTCTCACATGGAAGCTATTGCTGGCTCTATGAAGAAAAAATCAAATCAGAATTTTATCTTCAGAAGGAGACTCACTGATCAAACTCAAAGAATTTTTAGTATTAAATCATGGCCCTCTCACTATACTACTAGCTTGAATGCTTTTTGCATTGTCCCCATGTAGAGTTTGGCAAAACCGCAGTGCTTACAAAAACTGAGCCTGGGTTCTACCTACCTTAAGCACAAATGGGGGCAATCACTTGCTGGATTCTTACTCTCTATATTTTTTCTGCTGTTATACCAGTTTAAGCTGCTACCAGAGTTATTCCAGGACGAGGAGAAGGTCCTCAGTCCCACATCAGCAACCCCTTCAGGGCGAGTGCCTTTGTCTCGAACGGCTGTAAAACCAGCCAAGGCCAGGCCAGGCCAAGCCAGCAAGGAGCATAAGAAAACTGTGGGACATCAGGTGAGTTTGAAGATGCAACTCTATTAAATAACGTCTCCCTCTGCCTCCCTCTGTCTCATAGGTCTCAAGGTGTGCTGGTGCTTCTTGGGATGCTTTGTGATTTTGAGACAGGTGCAGCTGGTTATGGCTTACAGTTTGGAGCAAGTATACCCTAATTACTAATACATTTTGGGCCACAGTTTCAGGGAGCTCAGTTCTTACTGTGGTGCCAAAACCAAAACTCATGTTTTTTAAAATAGAATTAACATGCTGGATGCTGTGAAGCTTCGAAAATCTTACACTGGGTCTTTTTGATCATGTGGCACATCGTCTGACTCAAATAAAAAGTGGGAGTTCAGTCAACTGGGAAACTTGGTTCCAGTTATCAATGGGTGAAACATAAAATATCCACACGTATGTGCCAGAATTAAATTAGAACTGTGCAGATCAGTATGGCTGGAGAACTCACTTCTTTGTTACTTCTCACTCCACAGAGAAATAACAGATGTTTTCTCAAGATGGTTATGTCCCCAGTCAGTGCTTTATATATGACGGACTGTCCCTCAGACAGTATGCAGCAGCCAAGGGGAACATTTTTGGCAGATTAGTACCTGGTTTTTATTTACTTGCCAGCCTGTACCACTTTGGTAGTGAGCAGTGGCATTCTTCTTTTGCCTGGGGCTTGCACCAGGGCTGTCCACTTCTGTGTCAATAACTCTTTGTGTTACTGTAGGAGAGCCTGGAATACAAATTAGCTCTCAGAGGGCATCAGTTCTTTGTATCAAGGTCCCCTGCCAGTTCCTGAAGATGAACCAACCACAACTCTTGGGTGCTCAGAGTTTTAATAAAATCACAAAAAAATGCCTTGGCTTTGTCCACTGCCTTGGGTGGTTGTTAATTCCCTAACAAAGATGTTAGCACAGTGTCTGTGCAGTGTCATGAGCTAGTCACACTGCTAAGTGAGAATCAGGGAATTCAGAGAACGTTTGGTTTGGAGTTTCATAATTTCTCTATAACCTTCCTGAAGCAAATCATGTCAGGCTGCGGGTGGGAATGGGAATAGTTATTCATGCTACTGTACAAAATGCAGATCTGGTTGGCACGTGTTTGTGGTACAGGCTGCAAATTCCAATCTTCTGCAATTGATGCATGAGAACCCCTGCCCAGTTATCTTTTTAATTTGAGCTTCATCTCTGATTTTGCAAACAGACTGTATCCTGGGGCTGGCAGTTTTGTTGTCAGACTGAATCTATGAGTTGAAGTGTTAGGGGTACTCCCATACTACTACTATAAATCAACCATTTATATTAATTTATAAATTTTGAAGACAGCTAATACAAAAGTGATCTTTATCATATTCTGTGTAGAAATAGAGGTTGGCTTAGAATCATGAGTTAACAGAAAGAGGGAAATCCATACTAAGACTTTTAAAATATGTTTTCAATCATGTTTTTTTAGTTTTCTTTATCTATTAGGGTATTCTGTGCTTAGAAGAATATACTGCAGTACATTAGGTATTTGTGGTCCTGATACTTCTTTGAAAGTCAAGCTCCTAAAACTCTCAGATACTGGCTCTTTTCAGTAGATCTGATGTGTAGCTCTGGGATCAGTGGAGCTGGAGAAACTAATACTTTTTTTTTTTCCCTCTGTTGATTTTAAATTTGATTTAAAATTTATTTAAAATAATGTGACTATTCAATAATATGCCATGAGATTTTGTCATGAAGAGATGGATTAGACAAAGATCGGGGTACATGATACAGTCAGAAGCTGAAAATAACTCGTCTATCCCATGTTTTTGTAACTTGTCACAGCTTTGCTCCTGAAAAGACTGTCTCACTATAACATAATTCACCCAAAGATGATACCTGAAACGAAATGAAAATCTATTGCCATAACAAAAACAAGCTGGTGTTTATTACTGAAAGGATTATTGCAAATAAGAAAATATCCTTAGGTCCAATTCCTGAGGTTATGTCAAACATGACTGAGCTTATTGAGGCTATTCCCTGATGGTTTTCCCTTTTTTCTTTTTCAAAAAGTTTCGAAACTCTCTTCATCTGCTGATGGAAACCCTGAACGCTACAACTCCACACTACGTGCGCTGTATTAAGCCTAACGACTTCAAGTTTCCATTCACGTAAGGTGGTTCATGTAGGTTTGTGTAGCCTGTACATGGCAGGGGATTGCCCAAAGCCTCGCGGACTGAGGTTCTGCTAAACTGTGCTCACACAGGGGTGGTGGGTCTCCTTTCTCTTGTTAAGAACCCACTGTGTATGTGTACATGGTACAGCAGGGGCTGTTTTGGGATGAACAGAAGGAGAAATACTTCCTGATGCATTTTCTTTCTTTTTTAATGGTAATATATGAGGAAAATTACTAGCATTTTAATTGCTGGCTGTTTTAAATGTGACTGGCAGTTTGCACTGCCTGAGTTCATTTGACATTTGCTGGAATTTGCTTTTGCAGATTCCAGTGTCATTCTTTATCTCTTTTTTTTTTTTTTTTTTTTTTTTTCATGTATGAACTCACTTAGAGCCTTTCTCAGAAGTCTGCTTAAAATCCGGGCACACAAAGGCTCCCATGGCTGTTGGGCAGGCCAGCGGGAGGCAGGACAGGATAAGCAGCTTGCAGCAGCCGACGGGCTCAGGCAGTTCCCTGGTCAGGCTGTCCTCTGTTAGCGCTGAGTTGCAGAAGCACTAGCGGGACTTGTTAACCACATCCCACCCCTGCTCCCTCTCTGTGCCACGTCTGTCCTGGGTGTGCACAGGGCCAGAGGTCCCATGTAATACAGAAGTAGCCCCACACCCACAGGCTGTTTTTATTCCTATGTAGATTTGATGAAAAGCGGGCAGTGCAGCAGCTGAGAGCTTGTGGTGTCCTGGAGACCATCCGAATCAGTGCAGCTGGCTTCCCCTCCAGGTGTGTTTGCCACTTTTTAGATTGCTTTCAGCTGCAGATCTTCTTTTTAAGAGAATTACTCATTGTTGGAACTGACACTGTCTCTGTTTTTGGGACAGGTGGACGTACCAAGAGTTCTTCAGCCGTTACCGTGTTCTGATGAAGCAGAGAGATGTCCTTAGTGACCGAAAGCAGACGTGTAAAAATGTCCTGGAGAAGCTGATTCTGGTACCAGACTTAGTGCTGAGAGCATTTGGAATCTGAAGGAGTAAAGATAGCATTGCTTACCCCTCATCGCCACGCTGTTGTAGCACTTCTACAGAGTACTGAACTGCCGATATTGGCGCAGGAACTGTAGAATTTCCCAGTGTATCACAGGAAAGGAAGACAGTGATTTTTTTAAGTGTGGGTGGGTTGAGGGTGAGCCTTACCTTGCTTAACGGCAAGACGCATTAACCACAGCTGAAGGAAGGTATAGTTATCTGGAGGTTTTCTAATGTGGAGGTGTTTCTGTCTGTGTACGTGTTTGTGCCTTTCTCACCGCTCCTCTCAGCTCCTGTGCTGAAGTCAACCTTTTTCACTCCTTTCATCCTCGTGACATTGTCTCCCTGCTTAGCGCTGTGGCTGTCCCCGTGCCTCGGCAGCCTCTTGCATTACCTTCTACGTCCAGTTGCAGCCCTATTCCCAGGCTATGCCATCCACACCACTGGTGTTGCACCTGCACTGATGGGTTTCTTGGGTTTTCTTAAGAACTGGTGAACAGCGGGCAACAGGCAGGCTCCAAAGAGACAGTGCCGGCCAGTTCTTAGTGGAAGGTGGCTAGTTGAGACCTATTCAGAAGTGTCAGGAACAGAAAAAGACCAAGGATACTGGTTTGGAGTTTTTTTTTAAAAAAACTTTAAAAAATTACTGAGGATACAAAAGCAAGAACGCTTACCTTGCTGTGGTGCAATGCCAATGTTAGGACGTTTATGGAAACAAATAAATACTGTGCAGGCAGGTTGGGACTCAGCTTTTTAAATTCTGTGTCGTTGGGTGGACAACGAAAATCTTTTGGTTTATATGCAAGTGTCTGCATTTATAGTGTTAATGTATAGTGTTAAATGTGTCCTAAGCTGTAGCTCTTTGACTGCAGTTCCTTTTAACTTAACATCAAACAATCAACAAAATCAGTTTTATTCAGTGTACCTTTGTATATTCTCAGGTTTTCCCTCCCAGGAGTACTATAGCCTATAGTGACAGAATATTCCTCTCTTTCTGGTTTAGTTCTGAAATTTCAGATGTGTCTGAGCAGCACCAAGATGCTTTGTTCTGCCTTAGTAAATGCAGTAAATGATGTGTACATGTTTGAATCCCCAGTGGGTTGGTTTGTGCTGCGTAATACGTTGTAAGATGGACCATTCAGAGGGGTTATCTCCAATTTAAACAGGACATTGTACATGTGTATTGCCTGTATTTGCTTTCATCCTCTTTGTCACCTCCCGTAGCCTTCTGCGTCTGTTATAATCTTCGTGGCATTCTTGTCTAAGCAAAAATCGCACAGTACTTCTTTAGGCCGTGCTTGTGGCCTTGTATTAATTTGTTAACAGAATCATACAGAGAAAATACACTCCTCCACTACTTAAATGAAGTCTAGGTGTACTTGGAAATATTATACACATCATTTTGCCTCTTTACTAACTGTGCTTTCATTTAGCCCTTAATGCCTTTTTTTAATGCACTAACATTTAATGCTGTAACTGATCCTCTTTTTACCTCTGAAAATAGGACAAGGATAAGTACCAGTTTGGTAAGACAAAAATATTTTTCCGGGCTGGTCAAGTAGCCTATCTGGAAAAAATAAGGGCAGATAAGTTGAGAGCTGCCTGTATCCGTATCCAAAAGACGATCCGAGGCTGGCTGATGCGAAAGAAGTACGTGCGTATGAGGAAGGCTGCCATCACCATTCAGAGACATGTCAGAGGGTACCAAGCACGCTGGTAAGCAATGCTCATGGGAAAACCCACACTAGCCTCAATTGAGATCCCTTTAAATAGGACATTTAAATGTGAAACATTTGTTCTCTCCTTCCTCTACTGGCTGAGAGGAAATGATTTTCCAGGGAAATGAAGGAAATTGAATATAATGAGTATGTCTGTCCTGTCTGGTTTTGACCTTCCTGAGAGGACAGTAGCACCCTGGCTGTGTGATACTTAGAACAGTACGTCATTAGTGGGAGCAGCGTACAAGTAGTACTAGGAGATATGTTGCAGGTGAGGTAAAGCAGAACTCTCGGCTGAGTCCTTATTGCCCAATTTCCATGTGCCCTCCCAGCTGGGTCTGTCTGTCCTGCGGGAGAAGCCATTCCTCAGCCAGGGTGCAGCTGTGAGGGGAGATACATCAGAGTCATTTGTTTGGATTGACTTCTGAGGGGTGGCCATGGATGGGTCTGAGAAAAGGGTAGGAGTATGGATGGTATTCAAAGACAAGGTGGTTATAAAGACTGTAAGAATCAACCTTTGGAAACAGGCTTATGTCAAGATGCTGTGTAATTGTCTTGCTGAGAAGACCAAACACAGGTGAAAGTTTTCTACAGGTTGAGGTTAGAAGAGGAGGTCTGGAAGGTGGCATAGTGGAAATAGCTTTAAAGCTGGAGAAAAACCGATGAGAAGTTAAGCGGAGTGTATTTGCTCAGTTCTACAGCACAGTCCTCAGAGGAAGTGAAAACATTTCTCTGTAAAACCTTGCAAGGTTTCTGATAATTTGTCATTCTGTGTACTACCATAAGGTAGAATAGCAAGTAAATATGCTGTATCACTGACAGCGTTAGGAAGAAACTGAAGTAGAAAGTCTAGCTCTTGAGAAAGAGAGTAATGTTATAGGATGTGAAAAAAAAAATAGCATTCAAGCACTGGAAAACATAATTACAGGTAATCTTTTTCCTGCTTAGCTATGCCAAGTTCTTGAGGAGAACACGGGCTGCCATCACCATTCAGAAGTTCCAGCGCATGTATGTGGTCCGCAAAAGATACCAATGCATGCGAGCTGCTACTATTGCTCTTCAGGCTCTCTTAAGGGGTTACATGGCCAGGAACAAGTACCAAATGGTAAGGAGTCATGTTTTACTTCTTCACTCTAGCTTTATTACCACATACATTCAGGATGAAGCTGCTCTGTGGTATTCCCTTGGGAATCAGAACTGTTTCTGTGCGTGCTGTTACTCATAACACACAAACAAAATAACACAGCACGGATTGAGGGACTGAGGGACAGCACCTGGAAATTAAAAAGATCTGATACTGCAATCAATGAACTTGTCATTTTAGAGATACTCACATTGTCATCTAATATGGATGTACCTAGACTTTCAGTGCAGTCAGTGGAGAGTCTGACCGATTTTCGGCATTTCTTACTTTTTCATTTGTTATATATAATGTTTAGGCACTTACAATAAATACTGAAAATGGCCTTGTGTGAATGTGCCCCCGTGAGTCCAAATCAGCGTTGCTCACATCAATATACATCTGTGATGTGCTGTTCCTATTCCATCCCTAATTTCAGTGATTCTGAAATGGCTGATGGAATGTACTGACGATTAATGTTAGCAAAGAGATACCCACAGAAACAGGAGGTTAAAATTTAAGCATGGTTTTGGGTTTGTTTATTTGTTAGGGTTTTTTTAAATGTATTGATGTTGGTTTTGTTTTGGAGAGAAATTGATATAACCCTGTGCTAGTGATATTGATAATATTTTCCTAATCACGCTTGGCTGAAAAATAAAAATTCAATTGAGAAGTTAGAATTTGTTCTTCAGTGTTTACAAGGCTGGAAACAGAATTATGATTCAGATGGTTATATTACAAAATGCCAGCATGTTTCATGGCACTTTTGTCTACATGAATTGTTTTAACTAGGCTCAAAAGTCAGCCTGTATTTTGCTGAAAAGTTAGCCAAAAGAGTTCTGTTTTTTTCCCAAGCAGGTAAACATTGAGGGCTTATAACCAAAAGCCAACTAATGCTTATGTTCTATGTGTTTCTCTCTTATATTTGAGGTTTCTGTGTATTTTTCATTTCTATTAAAGTTGCCTACGCAGTCACATGTGAATGTGTCTAAATTACAGCATTCTAACATACACCAACCAGCAAGTTTGAAAACAAGTAATCCCTGATAAGAATTTCTAAGGAGTAAGATCCCCGTGCTTGACTTGGTTGTTCTTTTGAGCGGGTATCTGCTTGCCTTTTTATTGGAATTCTTACCATTTTCATTATTACAAACCGTATTTTACGCTGTGAGGTTATATAAGGTGCAATCTGACAGATATGACAAAGTGAGACGTGGGTCACAGCAATCCGTGGGCTAAAAGCCACCCTTAGGAAGACAGGAGACGATCCTGTATGCCTGAAGTGAAACACGCCCCATCTGTCCTGTAGCACGGAGTTTTATAAACCTGTTATATTGCCTCTTAATTGAGACGGCAGATTTCTGGAGGGGTCCCCCGCAGGGGTGGTCAGACTTGCCTGTCAGGGAGTATCCCCCCTCGAGCAGTGAGTTGTTCACCGCAGTAAACCACCACGTTCTGAGAAGTGCATCTGCGGTGTCCTCCTGAGGTGGGGTTTTGTTGAAGCTGGGGTACGGGGCTGGCCAGGAGGAGAAGCACAGGCTGTGCCTGCCGTGGCAAGGTAAACGCTGCTGTTCCCAACTTCATGATGGCTGCAAATGAGTGAAACCGAAGGGTTGCCCCGTGCGGCACACCTGGGCTGAGCCGTGAGGTTGGACTACACGGTACAGGTGTTGTTCGTTAGGATTGTGAAAGGTACCTGTTGTTGTTGTTGGAAGAGAGGGCATGTGTTGCAGTCACATGACTAATACAAGGAATTTAAAATGGTTGAATCATCTATTTCACACATCCTGGGGAAAGCTTCTGCCCAAGACATTGCGATGTGCTTCTCAGCTTCACAAGGAGTTTAGTTCCTCCACAGCTTTTACATAAGCTTTCCTGGGAAATACCTGGTAAATTAAGTAATTTTTCTGATCCTCTCACCTTAACGCTGGAGCGGTGTGTTTCCTCACTGGATGGCATGGGTGTAAGAATTCACTGGCAGATGAGCACCGTCCCTGCACGATGGAGGTATTTTATGGGACTTGAGGGAGCTTTCAAACGTGAGAGGAAAGTGTTGTTGAAAGCTGGTTGGGTTTGGGCTGTTTGGGCACCCGTGTGTAACCGAAAGGCCTGTTCCGGGAAATGTGTAAGGAGGAGGCAGGAATGCTGACTGTGTGACACGCACTCAGGAGGACTTTGGCTTTTGATCTCACTGTACTTTTGAGAGAGCGATTTCCTTACCTGGCTGTGCTGCTTAACCAATTGCTGGTATTTCAAGTCTCGTTTTTTCTTCAGAAATAAATACCAAGTGAGGAAGTTTGTGTATCTTACAATCTTGCCGCTTTGCCAGTGAACCTTTTAAATTCACTGATCTGGAAATGTGTAACACTTCTAACACATTTCAATTAATTTGCTGAGAAGTAGAAAATAATAAAATTGTTGTTACCCTACCAGTTTGTCTTACTAGCTTTGTGGTAAATCAGTGTAAGAATGTGAGCTGCATATGATCTTTAAGTTATCAAATCCAGGAAGTAACATAAAATCTTAAATAGTTTTGTTTTTTTAGGATAAACCGTTTGATTTACAGAAGCTTTAAGTGAACTGTCAAGTTCCCGGAGTCCTGGAAGCCTCGTGGGTTTGGGCAGGCTCTCCGAGCCTAGCTGTGGTCTGCTGGAATTCAGGTGCTCCAGACTTGGAGGATCTCAGATTGAATCAGTGGGTCAAGGACCCAAAAACAAGTAGCAGACTCTTCCTAGTGGAAGTCTCTGGCTAACACACTGATGAAGGTTGCTGGCATTCTTCACCTTTATTCTTAAAAATTATTACTTTTTTTTTTTTTTTTTAACACCTCAAAGCTATGGCTGAAAATTGTGCCATGAAATGAGTTGGAATTATTACGATATAAAATTTCTGATTAGAATAAATGAAGATTTTTCCATGCTGGCAAGTCTAAGATATGTCAAAAAAGAAAAAGAAGAAAAAAAAAAGAAGGAAAACTGACTGGAATTTGTAGTTTGGTGAGCTAGACTACAGCTGCAGGTTTTAACAGTTATTACAATTTACTCTGGGTTCTAGTGTGTACTAGCTGCATTTCATGTCAGGCGTAGTAATTTTAAAGTCTGTGTTGGTGAATCCTGTGCAGCATGTCAATGATGTTTAAAGATAAAGTAAAAAAAAAAGATTGTATTTGTAATCTTGCCAACAGGTACAGTATGTTTTTGTAATTAATGTGGATCTGACATCAACACAAAGGCATGCCTGCTTCTTCAGTGTGCCTCCACTTCTTTCTTTCCATGTTTTGCTTTCTGTCTCCTTTTCATTTTATTCCCTGTCATCTTCCTTATTCCTGTCTTCTTTTCCTCTTCTTTTTTGTTTAAATTAATTCCATTTTTTATTTTTGTTACTCTTTGCCAGATGTTTCTCTTTTCATGCTAAGGACTCTGTACATCATTTCTACACTTCTCATTATGGAGTCTGTTTAACTGAGCAGGTGTACTTTGCAAATCTAATACACCTTTTGGTGTTTTTACTTAACTCTAGATGCTTCGGGAGCACAAGTCTATTATTATTCAGAAACATGTCAGAGGCTGGCTGGCTCGAGTGCACTACCGTCGGACCCTGAAGGCAATCGTTTACTTGCAATGCTGTTACCGGCGCATGATGGCCAAGAGGGAGTTAAAGAAACTGAAGATAGAGGCCCGGTCTGTAGAACGCTACAAGAAGCTTCACATTGGCTTGGAGAACAAGATCATGCAGCTGCAACGAAAAATTGATGAGCAGGTAGAAGCCCCCTGGCCTCAGGGAAAATGTTTAGAAATCTTGTATTACCTTTCTCAGTAGCACTGTGGGCATTCACAGAAGAACGCACTGAATTTTCATTGTAATGTATCCGTTCTCCTTTCTGCTCAAGAACATTGATACAAGAGAAAGGGAGGTCACAGTAGAACTGGAACAGTAAAGCATCCATTTGTGTCTCTCAGCAGCACTGAGAGAAAACATCTACTCCCTTAATGTCACTATTTCATTTGAGGCACATGAGTTGCTCTGTTTAAGGGGAAGGTGCCAAACACTCCATGAACAAAAGCTATGAAATATTCATGAGCTTTCCATAGAGGTGATCATGTTTGGTGCATGTGGGCTCCCCGTCTGATTTTAGTTTGGAATGTTAATGTGCAGGCTTAGAGACTGGACTGTTCTGTCACCTTGTTAAGCGGTGCTGCGAAAACGGAGTGAAATTTTTTTGAAATGGGGAAGCTGCTCTTTTGCTCCTATATTTGGGTATATTCTGTAGGGAACTAGAAGGCTCCCTTAAACCAGAACTTCTCCAACAGCTGCCATGTCTGTGTTGTGTTTTGCAAAGAACAAAGAGTACAAATCTCTACTGGAGAAGCTGAGCAACCTGGAGGTCACGTACAGTACGGAGACAGAGAAGCTGCGGAGTGACGTGGAAAGGCTTCGGATGAGTGAGGAGGAGGCCAAAAACGCGACCAACCGTGTCCTCAGCCTTCAGGAGGAGATTGCCAAGCTCCGGAAGGAGCTGCACCAAACTCAGTCTGAGAAGAAAACCATTGAGGAATGGGCAGACAAATACAAACATGAAACCGAGCAGGCGAGTATGCAGCCTCAGGCGCATGAGAAGATTCATAGAGGTCTGATGTCCACTCAGGTTTTACTCAGGCTTAATTGCTTCAGTTGTGTGGCGGATATTTTTACAGTATTTTTCAGCAATGTTATACCTTTATGTTTTTCTAAATAGGCTTGATACCTAAATAAGTACAGCTGTGAAGGTAGAAGAATGTACTAGATCTATATATTGTATGTAAATATATGTATTCAATCTACTCAGATTTTGATATTGAAAGTATCTGCAAATCTAAACACTTAAGCTTCCTCAATTAGTCAGAAGGAGCACATTCATAAAAAGCAATCATTTTACTTTCCTAGAGACTGTAATCACATAGATATCTGAGATCTGTCCCATACACAGTATTCAACAGTACCTGCTTATCCTACTAATTTAAACAATTAGCCTATTAAACACATGTATGCATGCACTGTCTAGTTCAGCAGGTTTTGACTAACCCCTTATCTCTGCTTTAACCACAAACATATCAAACAGGTTGTTTCCTGACAAGATTACTTGCTGATAACGGTGCAAGTTTCAAATATTGGAAGAGCCATTCCATCATTATGTGATGCTGCAGGGATACATTTCAAGACCAGATAAACATAAGGAAAACTATTAATTGATTAAGCAAAGTGAATGCTTTAGTAATCATAAATAGTAACCACAGAGACAAATGAGTAACCGCAAACCTGGGCACGGTTAAAGTGGCACAACTTCTGGGCAGAAGCAAGGTGATAGATTATGGTGTTACCCAATACAATGGAATACACACCACTACTGCCAAATTTGTTCCTATTTTAGGAATATTTCTATTTTAAGGTGTAAATTACATCTTTGGGACTTTACTGAAAAATGTTATGGCACAGTGGAGTGATTCAAGGCAGTTCTGGCATCTGATCAGAAGTGGAGTGCAGAACATCCTGGGAAATCTGCAGTGGGACGTATTTAGGGAACGTAATTTGGGAAATGAAGGTGTCATAACTTAGTTTACTGATTTCATTCTCTGAAGAAAAGTTTAAGTATTTAAACTCTTACAAGGATGTTGTTGCTGTTAGAGCTACTGATGAAAGATGAACTGCATTCTGAGTCAAATGTTTTATGACCTCTGTAGCTGGTATCGGAGCTGAAAGAGCAGAACACGTTACTGAAAACAGAAAAGGAGGAGCTGAACCGCCGCATCCATGACCAGGCGAGGGAAATAACAGGTTGGCTCTGTTCTTTTCGCTCAGGTTTTCTACTTCATGTTACCTTGCAAAGGAACATTCTACTGTATAGATTTACCTTAGTTTGCATTCCTTTTTATTTTAGTAGTTTCTTTTCTTTGTTTTAAGAACTCACGTGCATCAGATTTATTTACTATTTGAGGTTCCAGGAAATCCTAGGGGGTTGGGATCTTTTTGGTAAGGGTGACTGTTACAAAGCCTTTTTAAAAAGAAGACTCCGATATTTAATACAGTTAATCTACCGCAGCTCTTCTGGCTGCTGTGACTATGTAGACGGCAGCCAGAAGAGCATGACTCTAGATGCGAAGGCTGTGGTGGAGGCAGCTGCGATGAGGGGGGTCAGTGTGCTTGAGGCGTAAAGTGTCTCATGTTTTCCTTTTTACATAATGCCGCGCTGGGCTAGTACCCCTTCCTCCTGCCTCCTGGAATTACTAAGGCAAGGTATTAGCAGAACAGCTAACTTGACTGAGTGAACCCTTCTGTGGTTCCTACAAAAAATGCTTTGGTCCTTCATATATTTGACTTTAATGTTTGCCTACAGAAGCACAAATACCACGCACCAGCTTCAAACAGCAGACTTTTTCACTGTCTGTGTTCCTGGTGCAGACACGTGCCTGTACCTCCAGGATGGATGCACTGCACGGTAGGTAGAACTGGAGTTCTCACTTTGGATTCTTGTTCTCTGTGGCAGAGACGATGGAAAAGAAGCTAGTGGAGGAAACAAAACAGCTCGAGCTAGATCTGAATGATGAACGGTTACGGTACCAGAACCTGCTGAATGAGTTCAGCCGTTTAGAGGAGCGATATGATGACCTCAAGGATGAAATGAACTTAATGGTGGTAAGTGGCTAAACATAGGAGAAATATTCACAAAAAAAACGGGTCACAAATGTGTTTAGGCAGAATCTAGTGGTATAAGTTTGTAACTGATTCTGCTGTCAGCTGTATGGTGGTGGCCTGTACCTGAAAAGAATTTGTCCTTCTAAATATTGATCAATTAGATTAGCTCGGCCGAAACAAATACATTTAAAATTTGTGGTTGATTTATTGTATTTTATTTTATTTTAATTTTCACTTTTGTGAAGAAGGCTAAATTACTGCTCTGACTTCCCTAGTGGTATTGCACATGCTCTCTGCCCTTAATTTTGCCCTGAAGTTATCCACGTGTGCTGGGATTGTTTGTACCACTTTCATCCAGCGTTCAGTTTTAAGTAGTTCTAGGAATACTTTGTGTGACAGGAAGAAAAAATATTCCTCAGTGCAGCATCTGGGAAGTTAGAGAATTACTGCCTGTGCTTCCTGTAAACTGAGCTTTTCTTTCCCATAGAATGCTGTATTGTTGCTTGATTCTGCTTTGTGCAGCAATACTCGATGGTATAGGATCTGACCTGTCTCCAAAGATTTGATTGTGAACTCATAGACTTTAGGTGGCATGAGAAACCGGAGTCAAAAATCTTTTCTTATAGATTTTGAGAGCTGTGAAATAACACCAAATGTTACAAGCTAAATTATAGGTTGTGAAGAGACAGTCACAGGGAAAACCATATAGTGGTATTGATTTGTTTCATTTGCACTTCAGAACATCCCCAAGCCTGGACACAAAAGAACGGATTCAACTCACAGTAGCAATGAGTCTGAATATACTTTTAGCTCTGAGATCACAGAAGCAGAGGACTTACCAGTGAGGATGGAGGTAATGTCAAAAAAAACCCAACAACTTTTCATTGATCAGTGGTTGAATTCATTCCTATCTCTTTTTCTACCATGTGCTTGTGAATGCTATATCCTTACATTGAGATATCTGATGCTTTAATCCAGCTTTTCCCATTTCCTTTTTGAAAATAGTTCATTCTCTAGTTAGTTGTTGTCCTGTGTAACAAGACTTTGTGAAAGTATGCTTTGAATTCTTCTGCATTACAGTAAACATAGACCAGACACTTGGGCATCCAATTGATTTGCATCTGTAAACCATTTGCTTGCCAGTGTTTATAAGCCAAATCACTTTTTCAGCACAATGTAGGAATCCAGAAAACCAGTGAGACTTCCTGAGGAGTCTATGCGCTGTATATTCAAGGGTTAAAAGTGGAAAGGTGGCTAGCCACATTCTTAGTAGCTACATGGAATGATAATGCATTGGGGGTGAGAGCTTCATGTTGATTCATTTTTCCTCTATTTCATAGAGACTAATAAAACTCCAAGAGTGTACTATCCCTTTGCATATGCAGTGATACAGATCCCAGGATATTTAAAAATTTTCAAAAAGGTGACTCTTGATTCAGCTGATGGATAATAATCATGAATAATGTGTTCTGCTACTCCAAGCCATTCTTAGTATTTTCCAAAGTAACTCCCCCTTTTGGCTCCTCCCAAAGAAGCGGGAGTGCTGACACAGCAGAGAGCTGTCAGGGCAGTGGTCTGACTGTTCTTGGCAGTTTGCAGATGCAAAACTTTTTCCATGCATCCTAGAGATCTTCTTAACTGTGAGCCATCGCACAGTGCTCTCCATTTGCGCTCTGTCTCAGTTAGTTATCTCCACAGTTGCTTTTTTCAGGCTGTCATTACTGTTTCTGAAAGCCTGCCCAGAAAATTATTTTCTGCTATGGATGCAAATACTCTGACACATTGATGCTGACACATATTCTGTGTAGATTCTTCCATAATTTGTCTTCCCTCTTACATTTTCCACCTTGCATAATTGTTTCAGAAAGATGTTCCTACCTTCATGGATAATCAGGAAAAGGACAGTGCAAATACATGTGATTGGTTTTCACACCCAAGCCAAATGTCATCTTTTCGTTTGGCTAACAGACTTACTGACTTACTGTTCTAGAGCCAGGTTTGGTTTTTAGGATATAGATGAAAAAAATGAACTCATACGAGAATGTGAATAAATGCAGCACTGGGAAGATGAAATCTGTATTTGTTTAACCCCTTAAGATTTCAAACTCCAGTTTGACTCTAGGCTAACAATATAGATTAACGATACAAACCCACATTAAAACCTAGGGTGCATCTCAATGTGAACCAGTAAAGCCTGAAAACTCAAAGTCTGCTTTCTTTTTCCTGTGCTGTTGGTGTGGTTTATGACTCTTCCCCTCAACAATAAAAGGAGCTGAAGTGGAAATGGCTGTGCTTGCTTGGCTGCTACAGTCATTAATATTAATTTTGTAGTTCCTTTTCTAGACTTCAAAATTTTATGGTGCACTTTATAATAAAGGCTTTGACCTTCTCGCTTCATAAAGTACAAAATGGCTGATGGACTATTTCAGTGTACTTTCAGATCATGAATGCTGGTCCTTGCCCAGAAAATAGTGACAAAGCTAGTGGATTAGGCTCAGAACAGGCTGTATAATTAGCGTCATAAAAGAAAAAAGACAAAAAATATATCTTCTGGTACCTATTTTTTATGTCACATCCCACTAAATTAACCTGTAAATCTACAATCAGCAGAGAGATTTCTCTGTAGCTAAAGAACTTACTGTAGAAATAATTTAGAAGTAATAAAAAAGCGGCTCTATTTACAGTTGTTTCCAGGTGAGTCTAACCACAGACTTTTTTTTCTCCTTT
The DNA here is from genome assembly GCF_017639655.2 of Falco naumanni. Taxonomy (NCBI): domain Eukaryota; kingdom Metazoa; phylum Chordata; class Aves; order Falconiformes; family Falconidae; genus Falco; species Falco naumanni. Next base: position 16,891,282 of record NC_054060.1, on the reverse strand, counting down.
CCCCCTCCAAACAAATAAGAATAAAAGGTACGCTTAATTATAGACCTCCTGTCTGCTAGGTAGTCTCTAGTGCTTTCTTTTGCTAGGCTTTAGGCTTAGATACGTTTTTTACTAGTACATCCTATTTTAAAATAGTGTTTGACAGCTGATGAAATATTTTAGATGCCAATAGTCAATTCTCAGAGTCAAGTACCATTTCTGTGTTCCTTCTTTCCCCAGTCTGTTCCTCCATCTTTACTTACTGTAGTGCTTCCTTGTGATGTGGAAGGGGAATACTTCTTGACTTCCTTCTGTTCTTTCTAAAGCAGGAACCGAGTGAGAAAAAGGCACCATTGGATATGTCTCTGTTCCTCAAGCTGCAGAAACGGGTTACAGAGCTGGAGCAAGAAAAGCAATCCCTGCAGGATGAACTGGACAGAAAGGAAGAACAAGCTCTCCGTGCTAAAGCTAAGGTGGACTCCTTCTAGCTGATCAAATGCTGATGCCAGGGTATCCCTTCTTGTGAAATAGTAGCTGTGTGAATGCTGACTGGCTCTTACTAAAGCCTTATCTTCTGCTAGTACTTGATTCATTTAACCACACGTTTTATGTCTGCTGCTTAGTATAGGGACTGGATATATATATTAGTTTTCCAAGGTCGTTTAAATCCTCTGATGGAAGTTAACAGGAACAAAAAGTGCTTGGGACTTTGCTGAAAAAAAAACCAACAAAGACTGTTTTTATTAAGGAATAGCAATGTAGAAATCTACTTATATGATGGAGAGAATGAGTAATTGTTCATTTTAGGCAGAATAAGAAATGTTTCAACCGGGCTGCAGAGCCAGAGCACTGGGATTAGACATATTTAGCGTATTTTATGTGAAAATCTTCTCTGATTTGGTCTCATTAAGTACTTACATATATATGAAACCAGTTTGGCAATTGTTTCTTACTACTCTTCCACCAGTTAATTTCTTGAGCATACTGGGATTCATCCTGCTCTGTTGCATTACCAGTGACAGTAGTGTGATTTGTATGTGATTTTATTTATATTATCCAATTATGTCTCACAAAATCAAAAGTAAATGAAAAGAGACAATGCCAATATTCAAACTAAAGCACACAGCAGTACCAGAATTAGTGTTTTCCAGTTTTATAGAACAATTTCAGTTCCCTTTCCTTTTTCTGCTTCAACTAAATTCAAGAATAGAAAGGATTGGATTTTTATTTTTCACACTCGTCTGTATTCTTACACAGGAGGAAGAAAGGCCTCCAATAAGAGGTGCAGAGTTGGAGTATGAATCGCTCAAGGTAATTCTAAAACTGAGGTTTCCTTTATTTTCTAGTGAGACTATTGCCACCAATTGTAGGTGCTGGCATAGAAAATTACATCAGTCCTCCTGTTTCAGAATATTAGCTGGACAAACAAGAACAAAAATTCCCCAGCAATCATTTTATTGTAGGATTGCCTTTTTTGAGGTGTAGAATGTCTGACTGGGGCTGCAGAACAAAAAGATCCCCTAAAACAGGGGGAATTCTCTGTTGTAACACTTAGTACAGCTTGCAAGTTAATTTGAGAAAAAATAAAGTGATAAATGTAGCCCTCTTTTCCAAACGCATTATTTAAATTAATGTGTACCTTAGACCACTAAAACTAAAAATATTTCCTAATACCACTGAATGATGCAGAATGTTCTCAGCCTGCTGACCATTGTTTGTTGTGAACTTTTATTTTTTTTGTACAGGGAAGAATAAAGGAAAAAAAGATTGATAATTTTTTCCCCATCAAATCTATATGATTTATGTATATGTGTTCTGATTTTGCACTTCAGAGAAAAGGTTAGCCTTGTTAGCGAAATCCTCCCAGGCATTATTCACTGTAGTCAAAAGGCCAGGGATACGGGAGAGATTGATTGATTTGTTGCAGTTACTCATCGTTTTTATCATTTCTAGCCGTAGTTTTGTACCTGTGGTTTACAGGCGTGTTGGAATGCTGCTGGGTGACAGAACTGTCCCTATTTCTTGCAGCGTCAAGAACTTGAATCTGAGAATAAAAAACTGAAGAATGAGTTGAACGAGCTGCAGAAGGCTCTCACAGAAACGCGATCTCCAGAGGTAACTGCTCCTGGTGCCCCTGCATATAGAGTCCTCCTGGACCAGCTGACTTCAGTAAGTGAAGAGCTTGAAGTACGCAAGGAAGAAGTCCTCATCCTGAGGTCTCAGCTTGTGAGCCAGAAAGAGGCTATTCAGCCCAAGGTAAATAATAGTCAGCAGATGCACTGTGTAGTAAAGTGACATTGCATCACTGACATGCTTTATTTAATTGAAGAGTGTGCTTGAAAAGGCAGAAAAAAATGGTCTAGGTTTGAAAGCCTTTCTAAGTGTAATCCATTGAGCCATTATTACTGCACAAATTACAGCAGTCCAAATTGGGAGATTGGCAAAACTGGGTTTGGGTTTGTGTACCAGCATTCATGTGAAGATACCATATTGATTGCACCAGGCTGGCAGATACCAGTGGTCGTGCCAGGATCTCTCCAGGCTCCTTTAACAATGCAGAAATAATTCTCATTTGGAGCAGTATCGTTTCTCTAGTGAGTGTGGTGTTTGACTGGAAAATTTACAGTAGTTCTCAGGAATTCTTTTTAATTAATAGTTCAGTGGGAGGTACAAGGGATGATTTCTTCTAAATCTACGCAGGGTCATAGATGATTGCAAATCAATAACTTTTCATAAAGATGACCTATGAAGATATGTCAATCCCATATTATTGCTTGGTAGGTACTATGTGTTTGTGTTGAGACGAGTAGATAGCAAGCACTATCTTCTAAAAAGCTCTAATTCTGGTCAGATATTTAGGGAAGCAATAGCTTTGAAACTGAGAGTCATGCAACCTGAAAAGGTATCACATAAATCCAGGAACTAGTTATTTCCACTGAACTGAGCTACCTAGTGTTCCATAACCGCAGCAAGGAATGAACAGATACGTCATCTTCCCTTTCCTCCTGCAAATTATGTTTAGATTTGTCCTAAATAAATTGAAAATCTGTGATGCATGAAGGTATACATATCTTGTTTTAAATAATTAATTATAAAGAAAACAAAACTTGTTTTTCTGTAATATTTAGAACATTGTAGAGAAATACTTGAGCAGTAAATCCTTGAATTACTTATTCTCAGCAATGGTGGGATATAAGTGTGTTGTTTTTACAGCAGTTATGAGCATGAGGGAAATACGACCTGTGGGATGGCTAACGGCCAGTTTGCGTATTGCTTCTGCTTGTTAGGTTGAACAGCTGCAGCACAAATGGATATTTTTTTTTTAATGATTTGTTTTTCTTCTTTCTTGCCTACCAATTTGATTGCCAGGAGGATAAGGTACACATTTTCCTTTACAGTTTATAAACTTGAACTCTTAAATGCTAAAAAAACCCAACCTCAACAATACTTGAGCTTTTATTTCCCTGCTTGTCATAAGTAACCAACATGTATTTGAAGTTGTTCTTGCACTTAACTGTGCTGTTATTGAAAAACCTTTCTCATTATTCTGTGTCCCCTGCGTCCCCATCTCCTTGCTCCACACAAAGGAACTTGTTACTTCAAAAGAAGCAGATGTAACAGTTTTGAACTGTTGGTTTATGGTAACCTGAACATCAAGGAAAGATTCAGGAATTGGTCTAGTCAGCTCGATCAATGTATCTTGCTGAGTGTGTTTGGAGAGCAGCACTGTGATTCAGTAATCATCTCTTAACTTGCAAAATCCATACATTTCACATTAAAAAAAAAAAGAAAAGTCTGTGGTAATGAGAACTACCTTACTTTATAGTGTTTGTTGTGCTCAGCGTGCAACAAACATCGAGGACCCACATTGTGATCTGTAGATACTAGATAGGAATTGCTGAGTGTTTGAATAGAAAATGTAGTCGAACACATAGTATTTAGAAGTATGAGAAACTGAACTGACTCTAAACAAAAGCTCTTAATTCAAATATTACAATGACAGCAGGTAGATAACAGTGATTGGCATTTCTTTCCATCAGCCCAAAAATAATGTGTTCAGACTGCTAAAGCTCGATAGATTGGCAGGTGAGATACAGCAGTTTTACTGTGTAGTAAAATAATAGTAGAGAAATGATGATGATCTCATAAGGATGTTGGAAATAATTCTTCAAGGAGCTTATATATTTTATTGGTTTTCATATTAGATGACATGAATCATACTAAGCATAGAGACCTAGGCTCCAAAAGTGATGTCCACAAAGTTGTTATTGTAAATACTTCACAAAATTTTACTTGGGCAAGTAGCACTTCATTGTTTTAAAAGTCAAAAAGAGAAGTCAGGATTCCATCTCTTATGTTCATTAGAGTCATGTGGTTCCACTGTAATTAAGTGATGACTCAGATCAGACTGGCTGAGGTGACTGTAAACATCTCTTAAGTATTTCAAATTTTGCTGAAGAAGAAGCAAAAGTGCCATAGTAAACACTCAAAACTGAAGCAACATGGTATTGTGATGGTATCGCATGTAAAACATCTCGAGCACTTAGAAATTATTTCCTACTTTGCCAGAGTAATTAAAATATATGAAGTGAGGAAGAGACCTTATCTATGAGATTTGAAAGACTACATGTAATGCTGTGTTTAAGAAATATTAATAGTATTAAGCGTGCAAAATTATGCTTCTCCAGTTTCAGTATTAGCAGCTGTTCCTGGTAGTTTGAAATAAAATGCAAATTGATCATTTCATAAAATCTATTTTTTTCCTTTTACATGGTGAACAAATTAAAAGGGGTTGACACAGGTACCAGTTTATTAGACTGATATTTGACCAGGTTGCATGCATTCATTTTAAAAGGTACACCAAATGGACATAGAAATTATTAACCAACCTCCTGCTCAGGTATCCGTGCTAATTTTAATGTGGGTACTCAAGGATTAGTGTTCTGTGTGGGTAAAGGGACAAACCCGTGGATTCGAAGAACAATTACATTGTTAAATTTACCCTGGAAATCATAATTCTTTTTCCAGAATACCATGACAGATTCTACAATCCTCTTGGAGGACGTACAAAAGATGAAAGACAAAGGAGAAATAGCACAGGCGTATATTGGACTGAAGGAGACAAACAGGTACAATTTCGCTTTCTTTGATTTATGATCCATTGGGGTCTGCTGTGGCACACTGCATATATAGTATTCAGTAAGCTCCATCCATGTAAGTCTGAATACCTAGAGAACACTTATGGTTGGAGTTATAATTTAATTTGATTAATAAAATTGCTATGTGCAATATTTGAAAGGATTAGAAAACAATGGGGAAATGCAAAGTCAAGCTTCCTGTTTTTACATCTTCTTAGCCTTTAATTGCTACCTTGCTCAGACTGGGCAGCATTCCCCATGCTGGTTTGTTACCTTTTGTCCAGTAGTGGTCACAATAGTCTGTTGCAATACATTTGTTGTAACAGCATGAAATGCTGTAACCAGTTGGGCTAACACCGAGAACTGAATTTCATCCTTAAGAAGAAATACTTGTAAACAAGAGAAGTAATTTGCTAACTTGTTTTAAAGCATTTTTTTTTTCTCTTTTATAGTAACTGTAATTTAGTGTGTAATGTTCTTAACATGTCATCTCATCACCATCACATATCTCTCTTGTATTTTTTTAAACACTTTTCTTGAAAGGCAATCTCCCCAGGACTATCATATGCTGAATGAGGACGGAGAACTTTGGCTGGTTTATGAAGGGTTAAAACAAGCCAACAGGTTACAGACTTCTCAGAATGGTTTTTTTTTCTTCATTTGCATCTTCTTTTCTAGCTAACTGTACCCCTTGCTATGGGTTTGCTTTAGCTACAGTATTTCTATTGCTTTAACAGAAAAAAATTCATCACAAATATTATACAAATTGAAGTTTCCTCAAACTTAGTCCCCAAACCTTTTGACTTTTATCATTTAAAAAGTTAAGATGGCACAACAATTCAAACATAATTAATAAGGATACTTGCACAAAACTAGACTAGAATACCAGAAGCTCCACAACTGGAAAAGATTTGTAGCTGTGTATTACTTGTCTGCCTTTACACTGAGTATCAAAATTAATATCCCTTACAGTTTTTCAGCCTAAAGCACCACAATCATTTTAGTAACTATAAAACTATTGTTTTCTTCTATTCTTCTCCCACTTCTCTCCGTGCCAGATTGAGAATGTAAGACACCAAATAACCAACATACAAAAGTAATCTTTAGTTCATCGTGGCACTGCTCAAGCCGCAGCGCAATCACTGCAGTCTGTGCACAAACTGCATGCTGGCCGTGTCGTGGGCGAGATTTACCTTGGTAGAAAATGCGGTTCTGGCTCTAGGAGCATGTCTGTGTCCCATATCCATACACGTGTCCCAGGGTTCCAAAATGGTTCCTAGCCCTGCACTGGCAACTAATTCAGTAGCTCAGCAGTGCTGATCTTCAGTACACACATTCGTTAGCAGTAACTATAGAAGGAGGTATTTTGCAACGAATGCTACTAACTAAAGTCTTTCCTTTTCTTGTGCTAACAAATTCTACACCTAATATTGTTCTGTAAGCTTGCAAAAATCTTACTTAGAGCAAGGGTTCTGCAGAGCAGGATGTGAGAGTGTTTGCTCTGCGCCTCGTGTTTCTTGTCCTAGCACTGTAGAGACAAGAAGCTTTATATTAAATAGCAGAGCAACGCAGGTAAATGACTGTTTGCTCCTGCGTGCTTGATCAGTCTAGTTACTAATAAATGTGCCTGCCTTATGCATATTTAAACCCTGAAAGATTGTCTAATTGAACACTAGTGGTCACTAGTAATATCACTTCCTCTGTGTGTGTATGTACGAAGTGATGAGTCAGAGCACCTGGACGGTGCCTTGCAAGCAGGAGTAGATCCCCACAGCGCTGCTTGGAAGGAGGCTGGTACACATCATCCTCATTTCACACAAGAAGAGTTTGAGACGTGATGTGCCCAAGGGGGAAAGAGTGAGTCAGTGGTGAGAATAACGTAGAGCTCCCGGATCCCAATCTTCAGTTTGGTTCTGTTAACATTCATGTGCTCCTGACAACCCTCTGCACAATGTTGGTTTTAATGTAAAAAGAAAGATTATTTATGTGCATTTGCACTAAATGGTTTCTGAACAGAGTTAAAAGATTTTCCTTTGTTAGTATTGCAGGGTTCTAGCTTCAGCAAAGACGTGTCTGCTTCATCGTGCACGGTTTGTTTGATTTGATTCGAGGTAAAATAAAACCTCTTTAAAGCCCCTTTAAAAGCAGTGACAGTCTGTAAAGATTTAGCATTACCTTTATTGTCCTGTGTTCTCAGTGGCATCATACACAGTATACGTTCAATCACAAAGGAAATGCAAAGCAGTGTCACAATTAGTTTCTCTCCACTTTTTGATCATGCAATGTTAATTTAATTAGAAGGCATACTGAAGGGTTTAAAGAGTACTCTGCCTTTTTCATTTTCCTTTGCAAGCCATGGCTAATTGTTCCTGAGCAGCAGCTAAAGCTTTACACTCCCTCTGAGAACTGGGGATGTAACTTTCTGAGTGTGTTCACGCAACTGTTGGTCAACTTCTTTAGGCTGCTGGAGTCTCAGCTTCAGTCACAGAAGAAGAGCCACGAGAACGAACTGGAGTCGCTGCGAGGTGAGATCCAAAGTCTGAAGGAAGAAAACAATCGCCAGCAGCAGCTCCTAGCGCAGAATCTGCAGCTGCCTCCAGAGGCCCGCATTGAAGCCAGTCTGCAACATGAGATAACCCGGCTGACTAATGAGAACTTGGTAAGGGAGACGGTGCTGCAGGAGCAGGCTAGGGGACTTACAGGCTGGCTGTGCCTGTAAGCTCCCATCAGCTCTTAGATGGCAACCTCCTGCAAAAAAATTGCATGGGTGCTGTGGTGTTTCTATAGATAAGCTAATGGGAGAGAGAGGCTTATCATTGCTGATGAGGCAAGGATGTTTCAGGGAATTTGTTTGAAGTTTGTGGCATGGAGAAAGCTCGTGGATCCCGGCTTTCGACTGATGAGGTTAATCATCACTGAATAGCATATTAATATCCAAGAAAATCATAAAAAATGTTAGTGCCAAGTAGTGATGTTTCCTCTGAAATGTATTAGTTTATGTTGTTAAAAAACTCTGCTGTAGTTCTTAATGCCACTTTTCTTTCCCTCCTCCCTGCCTGAAGCTACAGAGATAATCCACTGTGTTACGAGCTCCAGCTATTCAGTATGCTCTCGAGAAAGAAATAGTTCCAGAAAAAGAAACTTGGTTAGAAGTCATGTAACTAGTAATTGGTATTCCTTGTTTACTGCACAACATTTTCAAATGAAGGAAAGATCGGGTGAAACCCCTTCCCTTTCCCCACAAAGAAGTATGTTCATCATTTGCAGGCTAGTTCATTTCTAGGGAAATTTTCCGGAGAGGCCTGTCTTGGAATATCATTAGCTTATCAGTGTTAGCTGGTAAAGGGAACCATGCTACTTCACGAAGGAAAATTCTAGTGAGTGCCATTGCTTCCTCTAAACAAGCCAAGGTGTAGCCTTTCCTGCATGTAACAAAAGTTATCATTGTTGGGCTCTTGTCTTGGTACCAAAGGTTTTGAGGAAAGCATCAGGTAACTCAGGTAATAGATGTTGGAAAACTGATTGAAAATATAAGTTTGCCTCAGCAGCAGCTGTCTCCCACTGGCAAAGGTAAATGGTGAATGTTTCCGTCTCTGACAGCTACCTCCTGCTCCTTAGTCATACGATTTTTAGCCTTTTTTCCTCCAGAGACCTACTCATCATATTCTGTGTTCCCAAGACAACACACAGTCATGTAATTACATCCCAGAGGAGTTCTCTTTATTCTCAAATATAGAGAATGCAATTTTACTTGTTAAATATAGACTCATTCCTTACTATTTCACTTCTGATGTTTTGAGTATTGCGAGTCTGCTCCAAGTTGGGTATATGCTCCTTTTCCCCTCCTTGCCCTAGAGTGGAAATAATTTACAGGCTTTCCAGCTGTGATATTAGAATTGCAGTATTCACTGCAATCTCATCTTAATTAGCAAAAGAAAAGGTCTTGTCCAGGTTCTCACGAAGGTTATATTCTGAGCTCTCACAGTATTAGTATTGCCTATTTTTAAAAGATCTGACTGTTCGGCAAGTCATCTACATCAGCTTCTCTCTGGGAGAGGCTACCGTGAACACCACAACTAAGGACTAGGCTACCTAAAAGCTAGAGATTCTTGATCTTGTTATAATCTGATTTAATTTATATAGTGTTTACTGAAATATCAGACTCTCAAAGGGAGGGGGAAAAAAATCCTGTACCTATTTTTACAGTTTTATGAGGAGTTGTATGCAGATGATCCCAAGAAGTATCAATCGTACCGGATTTCACTTTACAAACGGATGATTGTATGTAGATCATGTGAATCCTGTTTCTCTGTTGTCTCTTCGCTATTTCTGGAGCACTAATTGAAAAGCAGGCTGCCGCCCTTTCTCCCTTTCAAAGGAAATCCCCTGCAGAGAGCTTCACGATGCCAATTACTTCCCTCACTGCTTTTTTGTTAGTCTTAGTGTCCTCTGTGTAATCTGTGTCTCTTTTTGATGCACAGTTTTGTTACTAATACAAGTCTTGCACTGTGAGCAAAGCAGTTTCTTTTTGTATACTACTCAATACTGCCCTGAAAAAGAGGTATATGATGCAAAAGATGGTCAATTTTCAGAACCACTCTTTGCTTTAAAACTTTGATATATTTAAATTCAGTTCAGCAAAGTAGAGACCTGACCACACAGATACTTTTCAAGGTGAATAATGCCTGCAGTCCCATCACAACCTGAGTTTGTTCATAGATCTCTTTACAGTGCTGATCTGGAATGAATAAATCTATCAGAATCAAAATATATAACCTTTTAATATTTTTCAAAAATGCAATATATGAAGGATAAAATTGGAAATAGTATTTCCATAATAATCAAAGGTAGCACCATATGTAAACTTGAAAGAATATAATTTATGAGATTCTAAAGCTTAATGAGATGTGAAATCTCACCATAGATAGAACTTTATTCCTCCTCACATGTGTGTTGTTCAGAAATCATACCACTTCACTGATAAATTTGAAACAGTCTGTTGAACTTACATGTATTTTTTTATTAATTTCAGAGAAATTGTTACATCTGACAATTAAGTATATCATGTCATTAACAGGGTTTCTGCTGTAAGATTGAGCACTGCTTTGATTGTGAAGCATGGCCTTAATTCTGTTCTTTCAGCAGGCCTAGTATCTTAGTACTCAAGTGTATTATATGAGGTTGTAAACTCTTTAGTACGTGATTAGGAACAATCTGTGCCTAATTCTAAGTTGTTGCCCATGCTGCACTAATGTTTTTCCATACTTTAGGAGAGGTGTAGTTTCCCAGATTATGCTTTTGGTGCAGGGAGCTCATGGTCCCTTATGTCCTTACCTGTGCCATGAAGAATCACCCTTGTGAAAGAGCATTTTTCTTCTAAGCTGCTTTACAGCTCTTAAACTGGAATGGCTTTCAGGTTTTTTGAGCTTGAGGTTTTGCTTCCTTTAGAAAGACTTCCCCTGGTTTACTTACATAATTATTTTATGAATGCACTACCATAGGTCACAGAATTGTTCAGATAGATTTCTGGGGAGTATTCCTTTGAAAGAAAAATACAAGTGTCTTGCAAGAGCAGGACTTTTGGGTGCTAGGTGTTGTTCAGGTACAGAATAAAAAGAGGTAAGGTGTAAGGAGATGTGATGACAGCAAGCAATAGAGAAATGGGAGAGCTTCACAAGGAATGTCGTATATTTGGATGTTTGATTTTGGTAAATTTGAGTGCAAGTTGTGGTCTTTCTACAGATATCTCTCTTACCATCTTATAAAAAGGATAGGTTGGAATAATGAGTCAGTCCTGAAGGCATGAATAAATGATGCAGAAATACAGGCTAGCTGTTAAATAATAATTATTTCCATGAGGCATTTGGAAGAGCAAGGAGGAAGCATTAGGGAGATGTGTTTGCAGCAAAATGTCTTCTGCCATAAGAACTGACCTAGTTCTGAGTGTCTGCAGAATATACCTGCCTAAGAGCTTTGCCTTTGTCGTGCTGCACATAACTTAATAATATTTGCAATATTTGGCTTGTCTTGTAGGCAGCGTACCAGCTTGCAAACCTCAGCCAGAGGATGGCACCACTGTTCAGCTTTCCTCACTGCCTTGCAATTCTAACAGCACTGATTTTGTCTCTGTCACCATTATGGGATTTTTCTCATATCTTACTCTTTCTCTCATTTTAATTTACAGGATTTAATGGAGCAGCTTGAAAAGCAAGACAAAACTGTTCGCAAGTTAAAGAAACAGTTGAAAGTATTTGCTAAGAAGATCGGTGAACTTGAAGGTACTTTTATGTTTTGCGAGAAAGATTTTGGTTTACTTCTAGTGATCCCTTTTTCATATCTATCCGTTTTAGCAGTCGGGAGTGCATGAGGTCTTCAGTAGCATTAGCCTCTGTTAAATGATTCCAGAAACAGGAGATATGCTCAGAGCTCTGTGTGTTCCTTCATAAACCTTTAGAAGATTTGTCACATTTTGAAGTGATGAGTAGAGCAGAGTGATGTTTCTGTGAAGACAGAAAACATTTGAACATAAAGGAATGTTACCTGGGCTGTTTGTGTACTGAAAGACAGTATCTGTTTTTGTCAAGACAAAAGCAATACTAAATATGAACCAGGCAGAAATAATTTACCCAGTTTTCCTTTGAATTTGAATTTCTCTATCACTGGAGGCAAGAATGCTGAGGCTGTCTTTCTCTGCTTGAGGTTTCCTTTTGGAGCTGCTGGCCAAACCTGAATATGAGAATGCTGAGATACGGACTAAGCTAATTTTATTTTTATGACCATCAGTATGAATTTTCTTAGGATCTTAGGACTGGTGAACTGAGAGCTTATTATGTCTCTGCATAAGTAAAGTAATTTTAATTGCTAAAAGCAGTTAGTAATGTTATTAAGTTGAAGTATGAATTTGTTTTTTAAATAATCCTGGTCCTAATCTTTCAGAAGTTTTTTATGGTCTTCTGCTTTTTCCAGAAGCAAGCTTACTGCCTAATGAGTTGTTTTATTGAGTGCTGAGTTTGAAATCAGTGACTGTGTAGCTGTGTTTCAGTGTTTGAAAAGAACAGGGATATGAAGTTAAACCTGGATTAACAGGAGTATATTATCCTTTAGTTAGTGGGAGCTCTTCTTGAGCTCCAGTTTGGATTTCTGCATTTTCTATCCCATTTGACAGGTGCACACGTTTAGCACACTTGCAGGATGTGCAGTAGTTTGTAATTGCGTGCAGCTGGGAGGGCTGTGGGAACAGGATGTAACTTTCATGGGATGAAGCTTAGTTCTGCTTTTCGAAAACAAACATGCAACCTAATCAGGTGGAGTGTAGGTGTTGAATGTGATACTGTGAGGCACTGTATGCAACAAGGTGGATATTTCATACATCCTTTTGAAAGGTTACTCTACATTTGTTTTTTTTAAAAATCTTTTGATATTGTTTGGTTACTGCTGTGGACAAGACCGCAGTAGTATTCATACACAATACAGAGTGGGCGAATGTTTCTGAAAACATAGTTTTGTCTGTGTTTATTCCCCATTTTACTCAGAAAGGTGTAGTTGGTCTGGCTGGGATGGAGTTGACTTGCTTCATACAGCCTGTGTGATGCTGTATTTTGGATTTGTGGCTAAAAACAGTGTTGGTGACACACCAGTGTTTTGGCTGTTGCTGAGCAGAGCTTGCACAGTGTCAAGGTTTTCTCTTTCTTCCCACTCTGCCCTCTCAATAAGCTGAGTGGTGGGAGGGCACACAAGCCCACAGCCAGGACAGCTGACCCAGACTGGCCAAAGGAATAGTCCATATTCCACAGCACCTAATGTCAGGAGCAGAAGAGGGGGTTTTTTAGAGGCTGGCTGGGTGTTGGTCCCGCTGTGCAGGGTTGTGAGTGATTGCCTTTGCTTTGCTTCCCCTCACCTTGTCCTGCTCCTTCCTTCTCATATTAAACTGTCTTTATCTCAACCCATAAGTTGTTGCACATTTGCTCGTAACGTTCTCTACCCTGTCCTGCTGGAGCCAGTGTTGTACGTGCTTGGTTGCTGGTTGAGGTAAACCTACCACAACAGGCAACAAACATCAGGCATGAACAATACAGGCATCTTGCAGAACAATTAACAGTGACCCTTGCAGTATTAATGTGGGATTAAGTAATTAACGGCTATCACTTTGCCTTTATGCTTTTCTATGATAAAATCCAGAAAATCAGCAGTAAATTTGTATTAATGGATGCTATTCGCACACTTAAACCCATCTTCAAAGGAAGAATGCCACCCCAAGATACATTTATCAACAGTCTTTTTTTTATTTGGAGTTTTGTTGTTAAGTTTTATCCTGAACCAAAGAAAATATTTCTTACTTTTATATGCTGGTGTTCTTCCTTAGAAATGTCATATTTTCCTCTGGTATGCATTGGTTTCACTGAAAAATATATAATTCCTTCTCATTTCCCCTCTGAAGTGGGCCAGATGGAGAACATATCACCTGGACAAATCATTGATGAACCTATTCGTCCAGTTAACATTCCACGGAAAGAAAAGGACTTCCAAGGGATGTTAGAATATAAGAAGGAGGATGAACAAAAACTTGTCAAGAATCTTATTTTAGGTAAGCATCTTTCTCATTTGTAGCCTACTCTGCTCCCAGACACTCTGAAAAATGAATGATAAGAACACAGAATTTGCATTATGAAATTAATAGCTTATTTTGGTTTTGACAGTGTTCAGTTTATCTACAATTCCTAAATGTCTATTGTAATCTAATCATCCTTCCTGATGAGTATAGTACGTATTAATGTGTCTGCATATTTTTTTAGCAGGCAGTTACATTTTTTTTATTCTGTTCTGATATTTTGCCAAGGAAGTGGCTCTTCTTAGTTTTGTTCTTAGTTTTCACTGGCCATATCTAGATATGTACATACTATTAACTGGGGAGGTTGTGATTACCTCATATAACATCTCCCAATGACTTTATACATAACAAAATAATGTGTGTTTGTTTTTCCCAAGAGCTGAAACCACGTGGAGTAGCTGTCAACCTGATTCCAGGACTACCAGCATATATTTTATTCATGTGTGTACGCCATGCGGATTACCTTAATGATGACCAAAAAGTGCGGTCTTTGTTGACTTCCACTATCAATGGTATCAAAAAAGTGTTGAAGGTTAGCTAATTTGCTTTGTTTAGAAAAATGTTAATTTAGAATTTGCTTTTGATTTTATGTTAGAGGAGTGAGGAAAAGGCTTTCAATGAATCATCTCTGGATTTCTGATGAGTAAACTCCTCCCACTGAAGTCACAAAAAAGTTGCCTTAACAAGCAACAAATTATATTGATAGCATTTTATCCATATAATACCACAGATGCTTTGAATTAGTGGAAAAGGAACTACCTTCTTTTTATTTTGAATAGTCTTCCTTCTCTGAAGCCATGCTTATGGAGTTTTGGATGTAGTCAAAGTTTGCATAGTGAGTCTTTGTTAATCTTCTCAAGAACACTTAATCAAAATGTTTCATTTGCGGGTTTGGTTCACAGATTTCCTCATTTGCTTCACCTACAGATAATGCTGACGATAAGATGTTACTGCCTAAAGTCTTTGCAACGAGTTTAGGAGAGTTTAGGCCAGGGATATCTTGAAGGCATTATTAAAACACAAATATGCTTTATGCTTCATGGAGTCATTTAGTTTTTAAATAAGACAGATGTGCTTAACAGCCAAACATTTAATTAAGCTACATGTTTTGAAAAAATGTATAGCTAACAATCCTGCAGGAGCTCAGATGCTCGTAGAAATTTTTGGATGTTTTTAAGTGAATGGAGTGCATGCTATAGAGCCCTAGAAATTTTAATTACTCACCATATGCTAGATCCTGTGTTCTTTGGTGAGGAGGGTTTGGTTTTCTGTTTTGTTTTCCATATCAGGCTGCCAAAATGGTTACGATGTAGCTGACATTCATCAAAACTGAATTGTTTTCTGCTCTTCCTGCTGGCTCTGCATCATTCCCATCCTCCTTGTTGAGCTCTTCACAAGAGTCCTTGTGCCACAGAATGGGTGTTTTGGGAATACAGTCACAGTGCCCTGTGATTTCTGCACAGAGTGGTTAGGATGGGTCTGTAAAACACAGAAAATTCATATTTGTGAAGGAAATCATATTTGGAAAGTTCTTGAAAAATACTATAGAAAACAGGGAGGGTGTTTAATGGTATTTTGAAAAAAAACCACCCTTGCTTTTGTAATATATTACTGAAATACACAAAGTTTTGCAAAATATCAGAGTAGCTACAAGAAACTGGATTTTAAGTGTTTAATTTTTTATGTAACATCTTATTATTTTATTCCTCCTACCAGTCTTTATTGAAATATGTTTGTTTTTATCTTTAGAAAAGAGGTGATGACTTCGAAACAGTATCCTTCTGGCTATCTAACACCTGCCGATTTTTGCACTGTTTGAAGCAGTATAGCGGAGAAGAGGTAAGCAGTGCTCCTACTCTGGTTTCTTTTACTCTACAATACTGTTGTGAGCACTACTCTGTAACGAATTTCTTTCTATCTCAAAATCTAATCAAAGTCTCTTAAAACGGCTACACTTTTTGGAATGGTGGTAAGGACATCAGTAGAAAGCACGGGGAGAGAAGATGTGAACCAGCTTCCCTTTATTGCAGGCTGGGGGCCCAGAGGCTTAGGTGGCATTGCGATCCTGAAAGTGCCAACTCAGATTAAGTAGAAGAATCTGGCTGCTACTATTATGTTGTTTATTCATTATTGTATTCTCTGCACTTCCTGTGAAAAAGGCTGTATTAAGCCCTTTGACCATGGTATGGCAGACGAAATTACATTTGGGAGCTGTGGTATGCCTAGCTCTTTTTTCAAACTTAACGGAACTTTTGGCTCTAAGTGCCCATACTGGAGTGGGAGGGAAGTATCTCACCTGCCAGAAAGTTGGCAGAGTTTGTTCCTGGGTCAGGTGCTTGAAGTCAAGTCAAGGAAGCAGATGTTGCACAAATAGCAATTGAAAAGCAAGTCCTAGCATTATCCACACTCAGAAGAAGTTCCAAATTAAAGTTTTGAAGGGCTGTGACTATTATTTTGAAAGTATTATTTGTCGGTTGCTTGAAAAAATACTAATACTGGGTTTGTGTAATATTTTTGTATTCCATTGAAGCATTAATTTATGTTATTTTATGAATTCAGGGGTTTATGAAGCATAACACACCTCGTCAAAATGAACACTGCCTCACTAATTTTGATTTAGCTGAATACAGACAAGTACTGAGTGACTTGGCTATTCAGATCTACCAACAACTTGTTCGAGTGTTGGAAAACATTCTGCAACCAATGATCGGTAAGGCAAAGATGAATTCCTTAAATTTCACAGCGTAGTACCAAAAGGAAAATTGTGATGGTGATAATATACTCTGTCTTGCGTTTCTTCCTAACCAGCAGAGTTTCATTAGTAGTTCTTGTGGTATTCTGTTTATAGACTACAAGGGCTGCGCTGGACAGGTCGGATTAGACTGACTGTGGCTGGTTCTTCTGGCAATGAAAGAATTAATTGATATACCTTATTCATGCTTGTCATAAATCAGGCATTTACAGAAAGAAGCTGTCAGGAGAGTGTGGTACTTGTTGCCCTGTCTGTTGGGAAGTATCCCATGGAAAAATCAGATTGTAATTACGTGAGAACTCATAATTAAAATGAATATGAAGGAAAATGGTTGGTTGTTATTATGGACAGCAATCAGCAATGAAATAGCTAGCAGTGGTGAAGCTCACATTCAGAAAGATTCTTTTCATTTTTCTTGGCAGACAATACTCTCACACAAATTTTCATTCTGATCACAAAACTTAGAAGAATGGAACAGCTCTTTGTTTGCTGACTGCTGCTCATATGACCATGGGAGGCAGAAAAGATTTTGCTGAGCTAGAGTTAGACTTCCCTTTCAAGCACACATGCTGGAATCTACTTTGTAAAAACCCTGTTAAGTTTAGGTTTTGCAGAACATAGTGGGGCACGGAATTGCTGGAAATCATGGTAAAGTGTGGCTGGCAGAAAGGCCAGCCTGTTCTTTCTGTGTAAATACTGTTTTGCTGTCTTCCACAATACGCTTGCATATCAGCAGTTTTCAGTCGTCGTAATAATGTTGTCAATCAAATGCAGTTTCAGGAATGCTGGAGCATGAGACTATCCAAGGTGTCTCAGGGGTGAAACCAACAGGGCTGCGGAAGAGGACATCCAGCATTGCTGATGAAGGAACCTACACCTTAGACTCCATTATTCGGCAGCTGAACTCTTTCCATTCAGTCATGTGCCAGCACGGAATGGATCCAGAGCTGATCAAGCAGGTTGTCAAGCAGATGTTCTACATCATTGGGGCTGTAACACTGAATAATCTTCTCCTGCGCAAGGACATGTGCTCATGGAGCAAAGGAATGCAAATAAGGTGGGAGAGCTCACATTATACTTTTCTTGAATGTGCTGCTAGAAATCTCAGTGAACTCTTGACACTGCTGAACATCATTTTGATGGAATTAGCAGATACATTTTGAATATTTATTTTTCCGCACACAGACAGTTGCAGATGCTGTTAACTGATTCTGTGAGGTTCAGTTAAAATGAGCTTTTTTGGTTAACTTGGGCCAAATCCTACCTGGCTTTCAAGGAAATGCAGTAGAAGCAAAAGTATTTCCATCCTCAAGTAGGAATCAGAACTGTAGGTGAACTTTCAGAGAAGAAGAGCAAACATGCCTGCTGTGTTTTGTGTATGCTGGTGGTGTAGCGGATACCTGCTGTGTTCATCCACACTGCGTCCTATGGTAAAGTGAACTTATCCTGTTCGTGCATTTGGCATCAGCTGTCCAGTGCATTCTGCTGGCATATGCCAGCAAATTTAGCCAAGGCATTCCAGTCCCTCAAGTAACCTTGAAAAGCCTTGCTATACATTTGCATGGGCAAAATCTCTTTTGCCTTTCTTCATACACTCATCCCATTCTTGCAATTAATAGGAATAGAAACAAATGGGAAAAGCTAGTTAGTGGAAGCCTTCGGCCGTAGTTTCTAACTGTTTTGAAAATCAAAATTTCCTGCCTTAATCAGAAGGAAACATTATGAAGACAAAATTACAAGAAATGACAAATGTGAAGGAAAAACACATAAGGAAACACTCAGCAAGAGAAACTGCACGTGCTTTTGATTTAGTCGTAATCAAGCATTAGTGTCTTGATACTTTTACCTCTTCGTACAGATACAATGTGAGTCAACTGGAAGAATGGCTACGTGATAAAAACTTGATGAATAGTGGGGCTAAAGAAACATTGGAACCCCTCATCCAGGCCGCACAGCTGTTGCAAGTAAAAAAGAAAACGGATGAAGATGCAGAAGCCATTTGTTCAATGTGTAATGCACTGACTACTGCCCAGGTAAGCAAACTCTCATTGTCTGTTCTGCTGTCACAGAGAAGTTCTCTGCTCTGTTGGTCCTTACAGTGGGTGCCTGCATTGCTGTCACACATGGATCAAAGATTTCTTTCTTCATTTTGCATTAGTACAGCCAAAACAGATTAAGTTGGAGGGGTAAAGAAAGGACCAGCCCTTTCTGAGGTCTGATGTTCAAAATAAGTTTTGAAAAAATGAGAGGAAGCTCAATAGATGGTGTGGTGTGTAGTACTATACCTAGTCTCTCAGTTTGTGAAAATCCTTAGAGAAAACTCTTCACTCAAAGGTGTCTCTGTACTCCAGACAGCTGTGCCTAGGGTAATAGGAAATGATCTTTCTGCCGTCAGAGTTAGTATCCAGTTAAGTTAATGGACAATTCACACAGAGCTGTTGTTTCAGGGTCTGCAAACAAAAGTTTTAAGTTACTATACCCATTAGCCTCAGAAGGCTGAACCAAGAGTATCTCAGTCAACAGCTGAAAACTTCTCTTTAAGAAAGCTTAGATTTTGTACAGATAAGTTGCACTTCTTCTTAAGCCTTGCTACATTTGCATAGAGCTGGTGCGGGAATAAATGGATCCAATTACTTATCATTTGATTTTTCCATAGTTTGGTATTTTCCACACGCATGTTAGAATTTAGAGTTTCTATGTCCAAAGAACACATGTTCTGAAGGAGGCAGTCGTATTAACACAGCATTAAGCAGATGATGGAATTCTGTATGAGTCCATAAAGCAAAAAATACTTGTAAATAATTTTCTTGTTAAAAAAGCTAATTTTGAAAGTGTATTATTAGTAACCATGGGTGTGTCTGTTGATTCGTCAGTAAAATGAACTTAAGGATGCTTGTTCCTCTTCACAGATTGTAAAAGTTCTGAATTTGTATACTCCAGTTAATGAGTTTGAAGAAAGAGTCTTGGTATCGTTTATACGAACAATACAGGTATGCCTATATCTTTTCATAAAAAATCATATTACTATTGCTAAGAACCCCTCTGATAAGCCACAATAGCTTGTGTCATGAGATACCTTCAGGAATCTGAACTAGGCTTTTAGCTGCCATTTTTTAGCTATGTTAAAAAGGTGATGTCAGCCTTAACATTTTAAGCAATCACAATTTACTGCCTCCAGACTTGCATGAGAATGTTAGTATCCCTGTCAGTATGTATGAGCTTTTTGGAAGGTGAGAGCTTTTTGTACTTGTACATCTTTGTGTATGTAAATACACTTGTATGCCAACTTTTCAAGTCGTAATATTTATATATGCAAATTACTTTTGTCAGACCTGTGTCTGCATGAGAAGTTCCAGCTGCTTTGAAACCCAAAGCCTATGTTCATTCCAAAGTTTTCCATTTAGCCCTTCCAGTTTTATATATATTGATGAAAACGAAATGTTTTGAAAACTCCAAAGAAAAGCAGCCAGTAGAGCGAAATAAAAGAAACAAAGATGATCTTTCTGGTCTGTTAGAAATTGAATTACGTTACTAGCAGGATAATATGCAAAGGGAGATTGGGAAGGCAGAACTGAGATAAAACTGTAATTCTACTTGCTGAAAAGATGCAGTTACCAGATAGTGGGTAAATTCTTCCTTTGCAGGGAATCTAAGTATCTTCAGATTGCATTGTAAGGGGAATATTCGCAGAACCAAAAATGATGGAAGTAACTACAGTATACTGGCACAGTTGTTGCAGACGCACTGTGTCGTTAGCTTAGAGTGTTTGTACGTGTGTATCTGTAAGCATAGATGAAATACTTCCTCTTTGCAAGATGATTATTATCATTGAGGTGGCTAAATGCTGATGTAATCCTTCTCATCTTTGCAGATGCGTCTTCGAGACAGGAAGGACTCTCCCCAGTTGCTCATGGATGCTAAACACATCTTTCCTGTTACTTTTCCATTTAATCCATCCTCTCTGGCATTAGAAACCATTCAGATCCCAGCCAGCTTGGGTCTAGGCTTCATATCACGTGTCTGATCCCAATGTACCGTCAGTGTTAGATGGAGAATCAGTTGCCCGATATCCTGATATCTTTACCCATTAAAACATAGTGAGCCACTGAAAACATGTTTTCTGAACAGTCTACATATGCCCAGATCGATAGTAAAAGTAGGTGGAAAACTACATAACAGCACCAGAAATGGAAGGCTAATAGAAAGATGTGCATTTGTGTTCAGTCATTGCATTTATGAGGACGTCATTGATTCATACATTTCCAGAATATGGAAATCAGGCTTGGACAAATATTGTGTCTTCAGCTGTCTAGAGACATTTTTAGTTCTTTAGTAACATATTTAAATAGTGTAAATTAAACTCCATATGTAATCTTCTCATAGGCAGGGACCAACAGGGACAGTCACAGTCCTGAATGTGGAAGACTTGAAAGTTAGGCATTTTGTAGTAGAATACACAGTCACTTGGGAGCCTGTTACATTTAATTTGTAAAAACTGGAATGGAGAAACACAAACTGGCAATATATAAAATTATTTCTTAAACCACTTCCGTATTTATGTCAGTTTGACATAAATTCTAGTGATAAGTCGTATAGCTTACTATATGCTATAACTTAGGTGTTCATTTGTTAGTACTGTGGTTTACCAAGCATATGGAATCGCTGCTGCATATTGTGTTCTTTTAACTGTATGACAGTATCATACTAAGCACTAAAAATAAGGCATTTTGGGTTTTGTTGTCAACCTTATTTACAGTCCAATGCAATCTGTTATTTTAACTGGATTTTTGCAAATGGTATAACACCTGTAGAGGAAAATGGTAACTAAGCACAAGTAGCACACTGGAAATTACATGTTTAGTTATTTTTAAAAGTAGTTAGCTAAAAATACAGAATCTTGAAGCAAGTTATCATATGTCAATAAAGATTTTAGTATTTATTTAAATTTTGTAGTCTGTCTAATGTTCTTCTTTGTTTGCAGACCCCAGAGATGACAGTGTGTATTTTAAGTATAATCTCTTCTGTTTTGATGCCACTTTAAAAAAAGAAAATTCGTATTCTCTCATATTGGAATTTGAGAGGAAAAACTTTGACAGAAAATTTCTGCAGTAGCCCAAGGCTCTCGTTCTTTGAAAGGTTGATTAACAAGAACGTTAAGTAGGTTTTGACTATGATGCTGTCATTTGACTATGATTCATTCTGATTTAATGGTTGGAGATCCAGAGTGCGTAATGAGAAGCTGAGTTATTTTGGATATTGCACATCTTACTGGAAAGATTCTTCTGTCTCACACATCTGGGATCTGCTATATAGAATTCACATTTCACAATGTGCAATGTAAGCGCAGAAGCCTTGCTTAAGGTTCCAATTCTGAACTTTTTAAAACAGGTAGTTTGTGGTGTATGGCTCAAGTATACTTGTAAAAAAAAAGCCACACACATTGCTCAATTGCATAGTGCAATATTTTTTATGCATTGTAATAATTAGCAACTTAGTGTTAACATTAATTCCTTTTAAAATATTGAGAAATAATCTAGAGGTACACTATTAGACTGTTTGGTACTAATCTGTTTGCCTGAAAACCCACAAAAAAAAATAATTTGTTAAGGAGACTGAAACATATCAGTTATGTTTTACTTGAGAGGTAGACATGCTCTTTGTATGGTTGCTAACATGGGTAGTAAAAACAACCTAAACTTTTGTCAATGTCATTTTAAGATGCTCATGTCATCTTATTTTCAAATGTATATGCCGCATATTATGTTTGATGCATCATGCCAGTACTTCCAGGAACGTAATACTGCATTGTGTAAATGTTTTGGATGATCTTTGCTAAATGATTTAAATTGTTTTCCTGTGCATGGTATACCAAACGCTCTTTTTTTCAAATGTTACTTGATTTCTGAAACTACAGCTGCTGTTAAGTGGCTCCAAATAAGGTATAATGTAGTTTTCAGACTCTTAGGGGTACTGTACTTGTGAGAATGTAATGGGGAAGCCTTCACATCCAGTAACAAGATTAGGAAAGAAAATATATGAGAACATGCTGACCTACAGGTTTTTTTCTCCTATTGAAAAACAAACAATTGGCATTACAGTATGTTCATACTGTAGATCAGGAAATGTATCCACTACTTAAGCATTAGTGTTTAAAATGTATGCCTAAATGTATTTTTGTTTATTTTTAAAGTTTGTTTACCTGTAAAAAGCCTTATTGTATCTTGTTTCCTTAAAAAAGTAGTATTTAGTAATTTATAGGTATTATCCTTAAACTCAGTGGTTTGACTGGTATTACTTTTATATCACATTAAAAGTATATGCTGCTTGACATGTTTTAAAGGAAACTATTTTTAAGTTGGAATAGATGTGTAGTTGCTAATTCATCTAACATTTTACCTGGCAGTATTTTACGTGCACTTTTCAGAAGTAAAATTTTAGTGTCAGTGTGTAATATATCTTTCACCTTAGGACTAATATCTCTTTAACCATGGAATATTATGCAGAATTATTTCAACAAGTTTTTTTTTTTTTCCTTTGAATCATTGTTATGCTCTTTTAATGTGGACATATCTTTTATATTTTAATTTATTATCTATTGATATGATAGATTTTATCAGATGCTGGAAAAATACTTGTCGATGACCCCTTAGAATTACATACAGTTATTCTAGAGATTTTGCACAATTATTACCTCATTCAGTTTGGTGTATTTTTATTCCAGTGATCATTTTATTCTGATGTTTAGGACGCAGTCTTCTATCCAAATTTTGAAAAATTGCTTCTCAGACTTCAGTTTGGGATGGAACGTGAAAGTGCTTAAATCCGTTAAATGTGATTAATCTATTCTGCCTATCACAGGAAAAAAAATAGGATCAACTTCAGTGTTGAAAAGTAGCTGATATCCAATAACATTTGTTCCCAACTTGGAAACACCAGCATTTGCAGTTTGAAGGTCTGTGTAATTTGTGATTTAAACTGAATACATTTCAAATACCGTACAAAAACTATGAGTAAACACTTGTTTTTTTAAAGATGCTGATACTTAATGTGATAAATAAAAGCCTTTAAACATAGGTTTTCACTCGATGCCACTACAGTACATAGATGAAAACCAAAACATTGTCAGAATGACCTGAGCTCTGATCTGTTGTAGTGTCTGATGTTGTAATTAGTAAATGTATGCATCATAAAAACTGTAGCCTAATAGCTATCACTGGAAAATGTCCGAATAAAAATACGACTGTAAGATTTGCTCCAGACTTTTTTGTTTGCTGGAATGGTTGGTTGGCTGTTCATGAACTGCGTGCTGATACAGGCCCCGGGGATCGGGCAGGATCCCTCTGCCCTGGTGGCAGGCAGCATGGTAACTGCCGAGGGAGCTGGTGGAATCTGAGGGCTGTGTAAACACACACCCAGGTGTAAACCCTGCGCCGTGACCGCTCGCCATATGTGACAATACTTTGTTTGACATAAACCGCCTTCTGGCAGGGTGTTTTGTCACCAAATGTTAATGGTTACTGAAACAAGAAGATGTGCAGTTTGCTAAAGCATCACTGCCCGCCAAAGAGCAGCACTGTGCCTGTTCCAACCTTACTCCTCTGGATATTTAAATATAATAGCTGTCGGTGCCCTAAGCTTACTAAGTTCATTGAGTTGCTTATTGTTACCTAAGTGTTGGAGAAACTCCTCCGTGCTGCCTTACAGGCAGGTGATGTTTCTGTTCCTCCCCCCTGGGCCAGCGGTGGCTCCCCGGGGGTCCTGCCGGCAGCTGCAGTGGCCATTACCCCCGGCCCCTACGGATGCACCCACGGTGCCGGCTTGGCCAGCACGGGCACGGGGACCGTGCCTCGCCCCCGCGGCACCCGGGGACCTGCCTGCAGCCGGCGAGGAGCGCCCTGAGGGGGCCGCGCGGCGCCCCAGCCCTGCCGGGGCGGGGAGCCGCCTGCCTCCCCCGCGGGGCAGCGCCGTGACCGGGCGGGACCGGCCCGCGATCCGGGCCGCTTCCCCACGCCCCGGGGGTGGTGGCCGGGGGCGGGCCGCGGTGCCGCGGACACCTGCCCCCCGCGGAACCGGCCGCAGCACGCCTGTCCCCGCGGGCGGCCAGCGCGGCCGCAGCTCTGCCCCATGGCGCTGGCTGAGCTCTACACGCAGGTGAGCGGGGCGGGGGGCGCGCCTGAGGGGAGGCGGGGGGCGGCCCTGAGGGGAGGCGGGGGCGCGCCTGAGGGGAGGCGGGGGGCGGCCCTGAGGGGAGGCGGGGGCGCGCCTGAGGGGAGGCGGGGGGCGGCCCTGAGGGGAGGGGGGGGCCGCTCTCCCGCGCCCCTGAGGGGCGGTGGCCGCCCCGTGAGGGAGAGGCGAAGGGGCGAGCGGGCCGGGCCCGTAATGCTAGGCTGGCCGGGGCGGTCGGTGCTTTCTGGGGCCGCGGCTTCAGCGCTCTCTGTGGGCCCACCGGTGCCACGGAGCGGGATGGCTGGTGTGGGCCTGGCGGAGGGCCCGCGTCCACGGCACCGGGCAGCTGAGCCAGGCACACCTGCGGGGCCGGGACGTCCCGCGGCTTCGTGGCCAAGTGCTGCTGCCTTTTGAGGGAAACACTTCTTTTTGGAGACTTTTGGCCTTCAGGTGTAGGTCCCTGATGTGCTAGCCATTGATTAGGCAATCTTAAAAGTTTAACAGCACGGCCCCGGCCACTTAATGGCGGAGTGCTGGCTCTTTTTGCTATGCAAATATTGGGTACGTTGGGCAGAACTTGGCACTAAAGCAAAGATTCTGCCTCCTTACTGTGGCTGCTGTATTTTTTTTTCTTCACAATTTCCCCCAATTTTCCTGTAGTCACCGGAGTGTTGTGATGTATAATTTCTTTGCTTAGCTTTCAATAACAAAAATAACATGCATCTATTACTAATTTATAAGCCCGTAGCTCCTCTATTGTGAAAACAGCTGCCATAATGCACCCCTGTCCAGCCCGGTGCTGCCATGGTGTGTGTTCATCTTGAGGGTCGATGCTACGCTCAGAGCAGCTGGAAGAAGAAATGTGTTTTTTTAAAAAAAGCAGGAATAATATTGAGGCAGGTGAAGGGGAGGAAGGAGCATGGGTGTAACTGGATACGAAACGCGCAAACTTTTCTGTTTACTTGTGAGGCAGGGCTTGGGGAAGGCGGACTTCAGCCAGCTGGGCACATTTGCCAACGGAGGCTCCTGGAACCGCAGGGACCTTTTCTAAAGAATCAGTACTTCCATCACGCGCTTCTTCCTCCCTTTCTTGCCCGTGACCTAGTGCAGTTCGCTTTCTTAAGTGGGAACGCACTGTGTGCCCCTGAGGCTATTCAACGGTGATATTCTTGGCTCACATAGAATAATGGCAGATAAAGAATTGAGTTTAACAGCTGTGAATCAATAAGTATTTTTTAGAAACCAGGAAATCAGCGTAGTGTAGGAATGACACAAAAGTGAATTTATACTTTGATACACATGGAAAAAGCAAAACCCAATTTAATTTAGCCATGCCTTTCATTTGCCTATTAAATGGTATTTGTGAGGCTGGGGTTTTCTCCCTTTGATCGGATAGATGGGTCCTAGTGCTTTGGGGTTGTTTAGAAAAGGTCTTTGTGATTTTGGATAGTGGGTGAAAAAATGCCATCGTGCTGAAGGCACCAGCAAAGAGGTATGAAAGCGGCTGCGGTTTTGGTTAGTGTTTATCACCTGATGCACATGCCAGGTTGACCAGAAAAGTCAGTCTCCACCCTCAGAGATACTGAAAACTGAACTGGAGAGGTCACTGAGGAACCCAAGCTAACTTGCAGGACATCCCTGTGAAAGTCCCTCTTATGCTAAATTGTTTGGTGTTGGTCCTCAGAGTTGAGAAAGCTGGGTTGAAGTGCAGTGCAGTTTGTAGGGACCACTGTGGGCACCCACCATTGGTCGTATGTTCAGTAGGGTTCTCAGGGGGGAGACCCTCATGTTCTGAGGATCTGCTGGAGCTTCCAGGGCTTCCTCTAAATTAGAGAGGAAAAAAGTCATTTGTGCCAGAAACAACAGTTGCAACACCAGAATGAGAAGGTATACGAGTCCTCCAGGGTATCTGTGGGTGTGCTAATGCTGCAGGAAGTCCTTGACTAATGTTAGTTTTTCAAGTGATCAGGTGCAGAGGTTCTCATGGGTTTATTTAAACACAGTTGGTTTCAACTGACTATGAATATAGCTAGGGTAGGGTAATCAAATTAAGTGCTCTGGCTGTCAGACCAGAAAGATGCTGAAAGATTATATGGCATGGTTGCTTGTGCAAGTAGGGGTGAAATGGTTCTGTGCTCTCTAGTGTTCCTTTATCACAAATTAGAAGAGAGATGGCCCGTAAGAAACTCAGTATTAGCATGTACTGGTGATTTTCAGGCTTTTTTTCTGACATCACTGCCCTTCCTCCTGTCCCCCTCTTACATCCAAATATAGTCTTCAATGTTATTTTCATTGCTATCTCAGGTACACACTATATGGTATTAAAGTACTTTGCACCAAGATTTAAGGAAGGTGGTGATGTGTCAGAAATGGTCTTAAATTGCAAATCCCTGAACAGAAGTGATTTAGATGTCACTAAAAATAGCGTCTATTAATGCATAGTTGATGCATTAGGAAGGCTTTTAGGGATGCTGCCGCTTTGTTAAACCCTGGCAGGATGAGGACACACTCATCAGTGAAGAAATTCCTGACTTCCTGAGGCTGGCAGCTGTGTTATGTCCTCTTAAGGAATGCTGTTTCCTATAGCTTCTAAGGTGTTTCCTATAGTTCCTAGGGCAGAGCATTTAAATATGTTGCTAATGCTTCAGCATTTCAGTTTCACTGTAAAGAATTAGGTGGTTCAAACAGCATCATTTATATTCAAACATTTATGTTTCACAAGGCTAGAGGTAACTATGTTGTCTTGATTCTTCAAATACCTAAAAGCAAATTTCAATTCATCTGCTTCTATTGGAAGTAAGTGCTTTTAGGAAGCATGTTTTCTTCCTGAGGCAGAGCTAAAGTACCTTGCTGGGTCTGAGCTCAGCTGAGCTACCTGATTTCTTGTGAAGGAAGAAACCTGCCAGTAGTGTTTGAAGTTCACTCTAGAACAGAGAATATGACTGGAGGTTGCACTCTAGTCCCATTAAATGAAAGGTATATGTGCAGCATCTTTCTTGCATATACATCTGTGCCTATGATAAAATGCCTTCTTATTCTATACTTGAATTCAGGGAAGTGATTGTCTAAATTCTAGTGAACAAGATGCTTTCTCTGGTACTTGCTCATTTGAAATCAGGGCTCTGCCTTACTTAAGTGATTTTTATTCTCTTTGTTCAGTGTTAGAGGGTTTGAAGAGCCTGGCCCTCGTTCACTATCCTGCACACTGTGTTGTTCTGCAGACTTTACACTAAACAGTAAAGCTGTTAAAATTAAAAGGAGCAGATTGACCATGTCTGAGCTTAGTGAGTCCGCCCTCATTTTTTTTTTTTCTTTCATGAAGAATAACTAAAATGCAAAAATACAGCCCACTGGACAGAGCTAATAATAATCCCAAAAAGTCCTGGCATCCACTTCAGCTTTTAGGTTCTACTCAACATTTGAAAACTATTTTTTTTGTGCTAATCTGGTATTACAATAATAGCTAAACTAACTATTATCTTTTTTTTCTCTGTTGTAGTACAATAGGGTTTGGATCCCTCATAAAGAAGAAGTTTGGCAGTCTGCAGAAATCACAAAAAACTACAAAGCTGGAGACAGTTTTCTCCACGTGCAATTGGAAGATGGAACTGTAAGGAGAAAAGCCTTAATTACTGTGGGGTTTGCTGAGATATGACAGAAACGCAGGACTCACCATTATGAGATCTAAATTACTTGTCTATATTTTCTTTTGTGTGAACCCTGCAGTGACCAGAATTTTATCATGTTAAAATTCATACAGTAAATAGCCGTTACCTAAAAATATGAAGAGTGTAATTCTATTATCTGTGTAACATTAGTATAGAACATGTACCTTGAAGATCACTTCACTTTTGAAACAAGCACTGAAACTCATCTTAAGTGGAAGTAAATCAGAAGTGCAAGGCAAACATAATTATTTCTCAGAGCTAGCTGTTGTTTTTTTTTTCCTGAAGTTGTTGCTTTTTTTTCCTGAAGTTGTTGCTTTGTGTAAGATCTGCAAATTATAGTATCCAAGTTCTTTACAGATTTAATATTTTGAAAACAGTATTTCTGCATTTCAGCATTCCTGTTCTGTAAAGACAAGTATTAAATGTACAATTACATGGATTTTGAAATTGAAAGAAATAGAAGTGAGTTTTAAACTTTGTGTAAAGAAAACTGAAGGGTTGCAGGTAAGGATAGTTTTAGAGCTGACTGAAGATCTGACCATGTGTTTACTTTTGTCGAGTTGCAGCTGGTCTGCCATTTTCATCTGTACTTGAAACACGCAAATGTTCGGAGAGCTAAATCCATTTCCAGTTTTTACAGATTACAGTACAAAAAATTGTAAATAAGGAGAATATAGCTTTCTTTTTCATAAACAACGAAGAGCTCCACCTTACTTTCATGACCTCCAAGTACCCTAAGCTCACTGGGATGTATGCAATTGATGGAATGCAAGATGAGACAGGGCTTCATCAACGCCATAACTTCATGCAAAGTTAGAAATCAGTTTGTTTTTATGCAAACATAATGTCTTTTATGATATTTCAATTAATTTTTGTTGACAGGAACTGAATTACGTTGTTGATCCAGATGCTTTGCCACCCCTACGAAATCCTGACATACTTGTTGGTGAAAATGATCTCACTGCGCTTAGTTATCTCCATGAACCGGCTGTTCTACACAATCTTAAAGTTCGCTTTGTGGAGTCTAAGCTTATCTACACCTACAGTGGTAAGCAAAGTAAAATGCAAGGTTAAAAAAAATTCTTAACATAAATAAAAAGAAGAAATCTTGAGTTACTTTGCAATTTGATGCAAGTAATGTTTTCCTCAAGTACATTTTAACTCATTCAAGTTAAATCAGTTTTGTATGAGTGTAGACTGGTTTGTTGAGCAGGATCTCCTACCTAGTTTAGAAAATGTTATTGCTTTGTATCAGTCTAACTGCTGTTGCTGAAAACTGGAATTTCATTGAACTAACCTATGTTTTATTTTTGTTTTGCACTCTTGGTTGTAGGAATAATTTTGGTTGCAGTAAACCCCTATAAACAGTTGCCAATATATGGAGATGCTATTATCCATGCATATAGTGGGCAAAACATGGGGGACATGGATCCACATATATTTGCTGTGGCAGAAGAAGCATACAAGCAAATGGCAAGGTTCAGTATGTAGTTTAATGTCCATAAATAACACTTGAAGTCTCGTAGAAGTCAATGTTAATTCTCATTTAATTTATCTGTGTATGTACCACTGGCTGTTAAGAATATCTTTGAATGGGTAGGTTAACTAGAGGAGGAGTAATTCCTCAACCAGCTGAGGGATTTCTAGAACTCATAACTATTTTCATTATTGATGAGGGGCAAAACACTGTCTTGGCTGAGTGACTAGCAACGACAGCAGCCTAGAGGTCACAGCCTAAGAGGAGTAAGGGAAGAGCAAGTGAAAGATGGAACTGATACGAGAGTTGATCACAGCTGTGGTTTTCATTTTTTTTTTCCTGTATGTAATTCTTACATTTATGCATGCAATTTTAGACGTTTGATTTAAACTGTCTGATTATTTGGTTTTAGAAATAACAAAAATCAGTCTATTATAGTCAGTGGAGAATCAGGAGCGGGAAAGACTGTGTCTGCAAGATACACTATGAGATACTTTGCCACTGTGAGTAAGTCAAGCAGCAATGCACATGTGGAGGATAAAGTATTGGCATCCAATCCAATAACTGAGGTAAGTTTTGGAGAGTATTTCTCAAGCCTGTGCTCATCAAGGAAAGAATTCAGAGAGCTGCTGGGAGTCTTTGGTTGAAATCTTTAGGGATGTTTTAGCTGGCTGAGTTAGATATCTAGATTAGAAGATTAGCCTCTGAATGTTACTGATGGAAAGAGGTGGTCAGCTTCAGGAGCACCTGGTTCTGTCTGATTTACCAGCGGCCCTTTGGAGGCACTAGTTTGTCTCCAGAGTTTTATGTGACCACATACTGTTAATTAGATGATGAGAAAACAATATTGAACAAGTTCTTTGTTTGTTTTTATTAATTGGAATAGGAACTGGTTAAGGTTCCTTATGGTGGGAGAACATACTTTCTCTAATTCTCAGTTTATATAATGTTATGCTATTTGACTTGAGGCTTACCTTCAAATTTGGGCCTAAAAGTTTGAGTCCCACAGCTGAGATTGATCCTTGAGCACCTTTGATTTTAGGAACTTGTAGCTGTGTCATGTTTTGACAAAGTTATTCTTATGAAAGATGCAAGTAAAACAAATTCGAAGTTTTTAATTTTTGTAGGCTATCGGCAATGCAAAAACTACACGGAATGATAATAGCAGTCGATTTGGAAAATACACGGAAATCAGTTTTGATCAGAGTTACCAAATCATTGGAGCTAACATGAGAACGTACCTGCTTGAGAAATCCAGAGTTGTATTCCAGGTGGGTAAAATAAAAACAGTCAGTATCAGTGTAGCTACTAATGTACTATCCTTGCTAGTTTCATATAGAAAATGTTATGTGACGTTCCAAATAGTATGTCTAATCAAGATTTGATTTATTTTTCATAGGAGCTAATCTTATTCCATGGTCTTCTTTATGTTAAGTGGAGAATGTGTCTCAGGGATCATTCCATGCAATAAGCGCAAGAAGCATTTGAGCAATCTGTGACTTTCAGTCACTATAGTAACACGTGCCAATTGTACCTGGAAAGGAACAGTGTATGTGGGGCAGAGAGAGTCTGGGTAAAAACCTGGCTGAAAATTGCTAAGGCCAGGGCTTATTACGTATGACTCATTACAGCGTCAGAGCATAATCGTGATAATCTACTGAAGAAGGCATTTAATTTTATAAAACTGTTTTTACAAAGGTTTCTTTTTTAGTAATTTTGTAACTTTTTAAGTACTATGAAAAATGCTTCTGTCTGTCTGCTGCCTGAAGGGTGGTTTGGAAAGAGAGTTTTCTGAGTGACCACGGGGCTGTGTTTCAGTGGGCACTCCTACACAGTTGTTTGTGACAGTATTTGTCAGTTCTTATTAGTAGATGGTTGTTCAAGTTGAAGAATTAGAGGAACAGCCTTGGGGAAAGAACTCAGAATATTGATAGTGGAAATAAAGTATATTTGAAGTTATCACTTTCAAAGCTCTTGTTGAAGTCTAAGATGTGCCATTTTAATATTGGGCAATTTCTTTGCCAAGCTATGTTGCAGCAGAATTTACCCTTCCAAGTATCTTTATCTCTTTGCAGTAGCGTTGAATACTGAATGTTTTTCTGATTGTTTTGTATTTGTTTTGGTTTGGGTTTTTTTTTCTGTCTGTAATTGTATTCTTTGCTTTAATTTACAGTCAGAGAATGAGAGAAACTACCATATATTTTATCAGTTGTGTGCATCTTCTATGCTACCTGAATTTAACCATCTTAAATTGGGTAGGTCTCAAGAAAATAACCTGCTCTTCATTTTTGCAGTGCAGTATTTTGAAGATTAGATTTTCAAATGCTAGGATGTTAAGTGATTTATAGCATAAATCTCGCAGACTTACAATGGGACTTGCATTTTTGTCACTTAGCTATTACTTCTGCTTGTATTGAACTGGAGAGCAAATCCCTTGTAACTTGAATAGCGCATGATCAAGTACCCAAGCATCTTTGAAAATCTACTGTCTGTAGTGACAGATGTCATAATGACAGTTTAGGGACTTGATTTATTTATCTACAGAGAAGTTTTAATGCCATGTGGGAGAAACAGACCTTAGGTATGTTTACTCAGTCTTCATTCTTGTTTGTTTGTTAGACCAAGTATTAAGATTGCTGGAATTATGAGTACTAGTTCGTGTCAGCTTAACTGGATTAGGCGCATGGATTTCTCTCAGAAAAAGAGGACCTGCAGCTCATTGCTGAAGAGCTGTCATCTGACGGCATCTTTAATTTTCTGGTGTTGCGAGAGTCTTTAACAAGTGGCTATCCCCAGCCCCAAACTTTCCAGCATTACAAGTTTTGCTTCGTATCTATAGGAAGCGCGGAAGAATTTAACTACACAAGAATGGGTGGCAGCACAGTAATAGAAGGAGTTGATGACAGAGCAAATATGGTGGAGACTCAGAAGACGTTTGCTTTACTGGGTAAATTCATGGGCATACGATTTTCAAATCTATTGAAAAGGTTGTGGGTTTTTTTTCTGAAATGGACAAAATATTAGTTGTAATTATCAAAATAATTTCTTTCATAGCTTACCCGTTGCACTGTTGATCTGTTTTGGAAGTACTAGGCAAAAGCAAATGGCTGTTAGCAACTGGTGTTCATTGTTATTGGTCCAGATCACTAAAGGCTGGAGTCTTCTTGGCCCTTAAGCTAACATGCTGTGACAGAAATGGAATTGGAAGCTTCTTTGCCCCTATATGGCTTATGTGGATGCCAAATCAGACTTGAGCTGGCACTTGGGGAGGTATGGGAATTTATACCTAATCTCTCATCGGATCAGACAGGCAGAAAGTAAGCAGAACCAAGGCTTTGCATAGTAATTGCAGAGAGGCTATACAATCCTTGGCCACACAATGAAACAAGTAATCCAGAATTGTGCTATTTTAATTAATTGTACTGTTTCTGAGTATTTAAAATAATCAAAAATTGTTTTTTTAGGTCTGAAGGGTGATTTTCAGATGGATGTTTTTAAAATGCTGGCAGCAATCCTACACTTAGGCAATGTGGAAATAGCAGCTGTTGGAGATGAAAGATCATCTATCAGTGTAAGGAAGTAGCTCATTCAGACACCAACATTTTCTTTTATATTCTGTGCCAAAAATCCTTTAGTGGTATTTTTTCTCATATCTGGGACTCAGGCCACCATTACATCTGATATACTAAACTTGAGAGATTTCTCCATCTTCAACTGTTTAAATCCTGTTTCGTGCCCCAGTTCAGAAAGTCTGAACAAAAGGCAGAATGTGGCAAAGAGAACCCCATATCCAATTGATCCACAGCTGTTGGAAAATCCATTTGGGACTGTCCGCAGGATGCAGGATGCAGGAAACGGAGCATTATCAAAGCTGCTCAGAATGTGTCCCAGCAGACTATGCAAGTCTAAAAAGCAAGGACATCTAAACATAGGCTAAAGTAACTTTTTCTTTCGGTTTCCTAATCCAAAACATCTCATCAAGTCTAAGTTTTTCTCTCCTGTATCAGAAGCTCTCTCCAATATTATTTGCTTTATCTTTTCTTGATACTTTGCCAGACGAAGAAGTGAACAGAGCCCCTTGTCTGTCTAAAAATCAGAGTCGTAGGTTGATGTCAGTGGTGCCAGGCTTTCACTGTCTAGGCAACAGTTAAACCATTAAATGTAAACTAATAGTATTTATTTCTCTTCAAAGCTGGAAGATAAACATCTCAATATATTCTGCGAACTTCTGGATTTAAGCTGTGACAAAATGGCACGATGGTTGTGCCACCGAAAGATCACCACTACCTCAGAGACTGTAATAAAGCCAATGACGAGAGCTCAGGCTGTTAATGCAAGGGATGCTCTGGCAAAGAAGATCTATTCTCATTTATTTGACTTTATTGTGGAAAGAATTAACCAATCTTTGCAGTTCCCTGGCAAACAACATACTTTTATTGGTGTTTTGGACATTTATGGGTAAGAATGTCTCTGGAAACCAATTTACTTTAAGTTCTGCCTTTTCTTTGGACTTGATAAAGAGGCACTTTTTGATTTGCGCTGCTAATGAATCTGGAGGGGTTTGTTTTACTAAAAGGGTCATAGTCATGCAAGTTCTTTAGCATCCAGAGTAGTGTAAATGTTTAGCAACTATAAATAGGGGGGGTTTTGTGAATGAGATTTAAATTTAACTTTTTATATGATCCTTCTAGATTTAACTCTGGATTTTTTAGCTCTTATGTCTGGTAACGTTAACTTCTAGGGAAGTTTTGATATGCCTTAGCATCTTCCATTTGTTTTACAGCTATTTAATTTTCTTAGAAATATTAGTATTCTTTTAAGACTTTGGAGCTATCCTACCATTTGTATTTTAATATCAAGGTTGGGTTTTTTTTCATATTTGACATGTGTTTCAGCTTTGAAACATTTGATGTGAACAGTTTTGAACAATTTTGCATCAATTATGCTAATGAAAAACTGCAGCAGCAATTTAATCTGGTATGTTCTTTGTTACAGTTCTTTACCTTATTTTATTTCATCTTTTGAGATTATCAGTAATGGATATTAGCAAATGCTATTTGTATTTGAGTAATGGATATTTCTGGATAATGGCTATCCAGTAATAAAAAAAAATAAATTTGTTTTTATATCTATACATGCATGTACATATATATAAATGAAAAATTCTTATTTTATTTTCTTACGAGACAGACATGTAGTATACTACAAAATATATAAATATTTTGTTGCTATCTTATATATACAATCACACACATGAACACATTTTTTTAATCTTCTTCCTTAGTTGTAACCTTCCATTTTCATAATTTTCACATATCTAGCATGTCTTTAAACTTGAACAAGAGGAATATATGAAGGAAGATATCCCATGGACTTTAATAGATTTCTATGACAACCAGCCTGTCATTGACCTTATTGAAGCTAAAATGGGAATTTTAGAACTTCTGGATGAAGAGTGCTTGGTAATTTAAAAATTCTTGTATTTAGAACTCATTAAAAAACTATATAGATTTTTACAAGTTGGACTTGTAATCCATATTTAATCCTTTTAAATGGGAAGTAGAGCATTTTCCTCATAAAACAAACATTAATGTTTGCCCTCTATTTAGTAATTTTAATTATAAGCCACTTTGTCTATATTTCTCTTATAAAATTAAGAATCTAGAACTAGGTTCTTACCTAGAAGCTAACCCAGCAGCTGTATTTCCCCACTGTGAGAGTAGTGCAGTACTAGAACGGGTTAAGCAGAGGCGCAATGGGATCCCCATCCTTGAATACTTTCAGGACTTGAGTTCAAATGGCAGCTCAGATCTAGTGTTGGTGGTAGTCTTGCTCCAAGCAGGAATTTGGACTACCTAGTCTCCAGATGTCTCTTCCACCACTATTTCTACAATTTGTTTATTTCATGAATCACTAATTTTGATACAAAAAAAGCAGTCTTCCTTTCCCTTTTCTATAGGTTCTTTTTGAATGCATCAAACCTACATCTTTGCTTTTTCTTTTTCAGTCTTACGTTTTTTCCTTTGTGCCATCTCCTGTCTGTAGCAATTCCTGAACCTGTATTTTTTTCTTCTACATACATGTAGTTCCTTAGACTTCCAAACCTATTGAAGTAGCTTTGTCAGTGAAAAGCAGGGCAGGGTGAGGTGAGCCCTGTTAGAATGGTCTCTAAAAGGTGTTTTGGTGGTATTAGCAAATTGTACTTCTCAGAATCCAAACCATGGAGTAATATGGGAGAAATTAGGGAATATTCCCTAACTCATTAACTTATCTGTTACTGTTCTTACTAGCATTCTCAGGGCTCAAATTGTCCCTGATTGCAGGTAGCATCCTCTCAGGACAAAATGATTTATGACTCAACAGAGAATTAGCTCTAGTCAGCAAATTTATGCATTAATGTGACCTTCTTTTTAAGAAGTATTTGCTTCACAGAGCCACTGGCTAGTCTGAAAAGACAAAAACTGGTTGTTTTCAAGCCTCATAACTCACCGAAGCTGCTTTATTCAGACAGTATTTATTGATAGTAAGTGTTTTTGCTGCTTTTAACAGTCCAAAAGAGTTTTGCTAAAGAGATTGCCCTTGTCATTTTTACAGTTACCTCATGGAACAGATGAAAACTGGCTTCAAAAGCTATATAATAATTTTGTCAATAAAAATGCACTCTTTGAAAAGCCGAGGATGTCAAACACTTCTTTCATCATTCAACACTTTGCTGATAAGGTAAAGTGTAAACAGCCCAGTGTTATTTCATCATTTCTAGCAGTAGCTCATTCAGAAAAGAAATAAACTTAGGAAATAGAGAAAATATTAACCACACTTGTTTAGAACTCCTATAAAATCGATCTTCAATGTATAGTACTATTTATTTATTCGCAATATTGCCGGTAACATGCCATTTAAACATAAGAAGTGCTTAACATAATGAATTTGGGAGTATAAAAATAAATCATAAAGATAAAGAGGCAGAAAAAGTGTACAATGCAAAAAGAATATAGTTAAGATTGTAGTCTGTACACATTTTAGCCTCAGTTATTTTACATTTCAAATGTAATGGTATGTGGATTTGAAACCATAGAATAATGAAGAGAGAAGGAAAGAAATCCCTAATGAAGGCAGGAGGAAACTGCAGCTGATAGTGGATTCTGAGTTTGTCCTACTTCTAAATTTACAGTATGCATGTATGTATGTATGCCATAATGAAACTGTAAAAAGCAGAGTTTCAGCCAGCATGTTTAAGGCTAATAAAGAGCTGTTGGCCACCACAGCTGAGAGAGTATTGTTTTGCTAACTGTTCATATATTGCTGAAAAGTTAATGATTTCACCTTTTTGCACAGGTAGAATATAAATGTGAGGGATTTCTGGAAAAAAACAGAGATACAGTGCGTGAAGTATTGATAGAAATCTTGAAAGAGAGCAAGGTTTGTGAACTATCAGTAATGATTTATTTTCTAATACCTGATTTTACTGGAATTGATTCAGATCTGATTTTTATTTGTTTTGATAAAAAGATTTTTTTAAAATTAGGTTGAGTCCATTAGTTCAGTCTTAATTTTTATTAATATTCTACAAGTGTGTATTTTTAATGTCAAAATAACATACAAGGTAGAAAAACACAGTATTCAACTTTTTCATATATGTGCATTTACTTTGCTAGTAGTTTGGTGGGTTTTTTCCTTAATATCTTCCTTGAAGATCATTTTGGAATCCTTGTAACTGAACAATTCACTTTATCATTAATTTTTTTTGTTAGTTATTAATGTAGCTTTAATAGGTAGTTTATCATTAACAGCTGCCTTTGTTTATTCTTCAAAAGAGATTAAGAGAATGCCAGGGCAGGGAAAAAATCAGATGTCTTGTATGTGCCTGCCACTTCCCATCTGCTTGAAGGCTCTGTCCCTTTCAAATCTACAGCCTTGAGACTTCAGGATTACTATTAAGAAGCTATTTTAATCTGACCAACCCCCATATTCTTAATCTAAATTAAATATTGTGAAAAAATAACCTTAAGTGGTCTTATTTTTAATTCTGGTCTGTTATTTGTGTCCATGTTTGCTCATACTGAAATAGCTTTTTCAGGCCTGCTTAACAGTTGTGGAGTTTTGTCTGTGAAATGTGTAAGTGCTTCACAATAGACGCAGAATTGTTGCAGCTGTTTCTTCAATTGTTATTTGTCTGTGGCTTAAAGATCCAGTTCCAAGTCCTGCAATACCTGGTCTAAGCATTAAGGTGGATGAGTTTTGCATTTTACGTTATAGTAAATGTAATTTTTATTTAAATGTTACTACAGTCCCACAGTATTTATCTGTGATTTTTTTCACCACACTTTTAGTTTCATCTGTTTGAAAATTTTTTTCAAGACAACCCCGTGTCCAGTTTGCCTTTCAGTTCAACTATAAGCATCAAATCTGCAAGACCTGTTCTCAAGTCACCTAACAAACAACTCCGAATGACTGTTGGCAGCAAGGTACTACATAAACGTTCTATTTTGTGATGCTCGTACTCTCAGGGAGGTGTACTGGGCAGTCTGAGACTATGGTACTGTGTTCTGTTACTATTCACGGGGGACTATCCAGTTTTCAGTACAGCAAGAGCCAAGCCACAGTGCAGTGCTCCAGCTCTGGGTGTAAGTAGGTGTGTTTATTTGTTTGTTTGTTTTCTATATAGGAGACTGTTAGGTACAGCAGGACTGTTAAATTTCCTGCATTTAAGGTAATTTCCCAGTGTCCAGCCAAAACCTAACAAATAATTAAAAATCTAAGATTTGACTTTTTACTTGGCTGTAAATGTTTCATTAGCAAAACTGTTATGTCTGATATTTTTTAGTTCCGGAGTTCTTTGTCTTTACTTATGGTGACACTCAATGCAACCACCCCTCATTATGTACGATGCATAAAGCCAAATGATGAGAAGTTGCCTTTTGAGTAAGTATGTTAGTGGTGTTGAGCTGTTATATTACCTTAAAATTAAGAGAGTATTTTTCTGTTTCACAGTAGCTGCACATCAACAAGCTAAATTCTTATTATTGAACAACTTCCCATACAGAACATACTTTTCCTTTCAAGATGGTCGAAGTAAAAAAAGTACTGTCGTCTTACAAAAATGGAATCATTCTGTAATAGTTATTGATACCTTAATAATTCCTAATATCCTAAATTTTTTCAAGTTGAATATTAGTGTTTATGTATTTGTCATAACATTTTCTGGGGAAAGGTTGTCCTTTGGTTTAAGCTGATGGATATTTTATATGGGTGTTTGCTCTTGTAGAGTGTAGATTAGCACCAGTTCTTATTTATGGAATGAAGCCGCTGCTATTTTCTTTGTAAACTTCCCTTTTGTCCACACGAATATTTAGAAGAGCTTCAGAAGTTGGAAAATGTGTGAGCAGTGTTGAACATAGCCTTGGCTTTTCCCACATAATTTCTTATCATTTTAATCTTATAATGCAATCATATGTGACGGATAATTTGCACAATTCCTATGAACAGCTTGATAACCACCAACATGTAAGTAAGAGTTAACTTTGATGCAGCTATTGGTCTATTTTGTGGGCAGACCTGTGGAAGCACTCTAGTTTCAGTTATACACCTTTCAGCTGGATAGTAGTGTACTGACAAATGAAATAAAAGCTTTTGTCATATCTGAGTGGGAGGGAAGAGGCAAACTTTGATTCTAAATTAAATTTTTAAAGTGTGTTAACTAATTTTTCTGAAGCCAGACAAAATCTGTCCATGCAAAACATGTTACAAATGGCAATGTTTTGCTATCGGTACAGTGAGACCTCGTTATTCTGTGTGATAGCAGTGAGGGGGAAAATAGCCTGGCTAATTTAAAAACATGTCTGAATTAGACTAGAAGAGTGTATCTTGAGTTTGTGAAAGAACAACAGTCATCTGTCAGCCATGGGGAGCTCTTAGCTAGTACTGGATCGACACTGTAGCGCAGTGCTCTGTGAGCATATCATCACTGGTCGAGATTTGGCAAGGGTCTTTCCATGCCTTGTGTTAATAATCTTGAACTCAGATTTTCATGAGTAAATCTTGGTTTATTCATAGTCAGTGTGCTAAAAGGTACCTAGACAGAATTTCTTGTCAATAGACTGCTGAGGGAATTTATTTTGTGTATGTTTTGTGCTGAGAGTGGCATGATTCTTTGTCACATGCTGATATGAACTGTCAAGATAAATATTGAAAGAAAACAGGACTTTTCATAAGAGAGAAATAAACACAGCCTTCCTTTTGTT
This sequence comes from Falco naumanni, assembly GCF_017639655.2. Taxonomy (NCBI): domain Eukaryota; kingdom Metazoa; phylum Chordata; class Aves; order Falconiformes; family Falconidae; genus Falco; species Falco naumanni. Next base: position 16,851,253 of record NC_054060.1, on the reverse strand, counting down.
TGAGGAAGAAAAAGAAACCTCAGATACTTCCTATCCCATATTAAAAAAAAAAAACAAGACACCATAATAAAAGTAGGGAGCCCTGCATCCTATGGGCAGAAATAGAAATGCAGCTAGTAGAATGGCTCTAACTATTACAGCATGCAAAACCCAGCAAAAATGTAAAATATAGCTCTGCTTTTTTAGGTTTGATTCAAAGAGAGTTGCTCAGCAACTGCGAGCGTGTGGTGTTTTGGAAACTATTCGAATTAGTGCGCAGAGCTACCCATCCAGGTAGGGATAGCAGTGGGCCTCCGTGTGTCAAAAAGTACTTGGATGTCTCTTAAATGAGTTACATTTGCTAACTCTTAATTTTCCAGGTGGACTTACATTGAGTTTTTCAGCCGTTACAGCATTCTTATGACACAGCAGGAACTCTCTATAAATGATAAAAAACAGATTTGCAAGATTGTTTTGCAGCGGCTAATCCAGGTTAGTTTGTCTGTACTGACCCACTGTGTAGTGTAGCATGAGTTATTAATAAAGGTCTCTTTTGCCAAGAGTGGTGTCTCACTCCTCAAATAGGAAAGATATTTACATTATTGCTGTCTTTCCTGAGTTAGTGCATGGCACATCAGCTTGTGAGTCAATAGCCTTGTGTTGTGACCAGTCATGATGTGGCCATGGACCCGTGATTTGACCGCTCTGTGCTTAGTATCTTCACTTGTAAAATAGAAGATGCTCTACAGTAAGCAGTAAATGATACACGTTTATCAAGTATTAGAATTTTACACACACAAAAGGGCTTTTTATGGTGGAATGCAGCATATTGGAGAACTGTTCTAAAATGTGCTATTTTGCATATTGCTATTTGTTAGACAAGGCTGTAGTGACAAGGCTGGTCCAAGTTCAAGCCAGTGATTCGAGTCAGTGTGTCAGTACTGACTGAGTTCAGACTCAGGAGTGTGTAAGGCTACACACAGGCATACTTGCAGTATAGCTCTGGCACAGGCCAAGGGTGAGAGCCTGAGCTTAAAAGCAGCTTCTCCCCTGGGTTTTTGCTCACACAGCTCTCTGATTCAAGGCCAGACATGCGCACCAAAAGGTAGTGTTGAGCCCAAGGAACCAGGCTTGCAGGAGGGGGCGAAGAGGTTGCTTGCAAGGCCTTGATGGTACGTCCAGGTCCTCGCTTTAATGAGATCACCAGGGTGCGATTTTTGGATGTAATTCTCTGGTTCTTTTCTGCTAAGTGGATTTTCCCCCCATATACTCCTATCTACAAAGAAGGCAGAGAGGATATTCTTACTTAGCAAGATCATGTCATTTCAGAAGAGCTTGCCTGAAGTGACAATTTATAAAAGGAAGAGAGTGGTCTACAATCATAAACTGAAAGTTTATATGCTTATTGTTTTCTTTTTCAGGATCATAGCCAGTATCAGTTTGGGAGAACAAAGATTTTCTTCAGAGCAGGACAGGTTGCCTACTTAGAGAAACTGCGATCAGATAAACTGAGACATGCATGCATTACGATCCAAAAGAGTGTTCGAGGCTGGCTGCAGCGGAAGAAATTCCTTTGCATAAAACAAGCAGCTATTATAATACAGCAGTATTTCCGGGGGCAGCGGACTGTACGGTACTTTTGGCTGCTAAATGAATTTGTGGTTAAGGCATGCCTGAAAGGATATAGAAGGTCAAACTAATGCTCAGCACTAATTTGAAGTGTAATTTTTAGGAAAGACCAATTCAGATCGTATTTCCATTTCCTTTTCATTGTAATTATGGACTTGAAAATGTTCAAGTTTTTCAGCTGATACAAAGAAAGTACTCTAGCAGATTTCAAATATTGTCTGCCAGATTCCTGAGAGGTCTGTCTACCTGTAAGCTCAGTCCTTAGCTAATGGTGCGTGACCCAGTTATTGGCTTGGGCTTACTGCTTAGCATCAGAGCCAGAGAAGAAATCAGGAAGCAGAAAGGAAAAGCAATTTAATTTACAAGAGTCTACAAATTAGTGTGTACAAATTATTACAAGGAATTAGGCAGCAGAGAAACTGCACCAGTCGTTCACAGAGCAGACTGAGAGGAAGATGGCTCTATGTAGGCTTTGAAATTTTCAGAAAGACACCATCAAAACAATTGCTTGTGGAATGAATTTCAAAGGTGGTGGACAATTCCCTCTCACTTTGATTGAAGAAAAAGCTCTATTTTAGATAGTGGATGCCTGTTTTCAGTATCATCTGGGTTTTTTGTGTGTGATGTGACTGACAGAGGAAATGTGCAAGGGAAATCTGATGTGATCTAAGTAAACTTTATTGTCTTTTGAATTAAGGCAAGCTATAACTGCAAGAGCTCTGAAGCAAACATGGGCAGCTATAATTATTCAGAAATACTGTCGGGGTTACCTAGTCCGTAGACTTTGCCAGCTCATCCGTGTGGCTGCTGTAACAATTCAAGCTTATACAAGAGGATTTCTAGCAAGAAAAACATATCGGAAGGTACAGCCTATCAAAAATTTTATTTCATTAACTGGAAACAGCTACTGCTCTGTAAGAAAGATGGAGACAAGGGCAGTGATCCCTAATACTTTATCTTTTGTGTGTCTGGTTCTCATATCTTCTACTCTATTTTTATATTGTTACAATAAAAATACTGATACACAGTAGCTTAGTTATAATCTTGGGGCTACTGGGAGTTCTGTCTGATTAATACTTGATGCAGATCATTAATGTGATTACCACAGTGGTTCAAATGTGTCTGCTGTCTGGGTATTACAGTATCTTGATACTTCCGTGGGAAGCTTTGTCATTACTAGTGCATGTAGATTCACAGAATGTTATAATGGATGCTGATTGAGCTATAGATAATGGCAGACAGATATTAATGTTTTATTTTAAAGATGCTTGAAGAGCACAAGGCTGTGATCCTTCAGAAATACGCCCGTGCATGGCTTGCCAGGCGCAGATTTCAAAATATTCGGCGGTTTGTATTGAATATCCAGCTTTCATACAGAGTTCAGCAACTGCAGAAAAAGATAGAAGAACAGGTGAGAGATACCAGTCAGTTCATGATTTTAACTAATTTTTTTATCATATCTGTTTTATTCAGAGCTCTCCTGTTGACTAGAGTCTTTAGTGAATTACAATATCCGTACTTTACTTGACAAGACAGGAGAATATGTAAGGGATATGGTCTTTAATGTAAACCACTACTATCCTTCCTACATCTAGGGCAAGAAGAATAATCTAGAGTATCCTTATATTTTTGGGTTAGTTGTGGCAACAAGAAGAGTCTGCAATAAATTTTATATTTTTACTGTTTCTTAAGTAGGCCATTCAATCTCTGGGTGGGGTTACTTGTATTGGGATGAAGGATGTGTGAGATACTGCTCTGGTACAACGTATTTGGTAACTTCTGGGAATTCCATATTATGTTTATTTTGCAGCTTATTTTTGAGAGCCATACCAGCCAAATCATCTTTAAGATGGTAGCTTTAGTCTAATTGGTGGAAATAATCCTTGCTTGGAATAATTATGACTGATACAGGATGGTGCGCAGAAATAGGTCAGGTGTTTCCTTCAAAAATCTATTAAAGAGTTTCAGGTGTGCATTATTCTGTTTTCTTTTAACCTGTCTTACTCACTGTAGAGTAGAGAAAATCATGGTTTGCTGGAACGATTGACCAGTCTGGCTTCAAGTCATATGAATGACATGGATACTATTCAGAAACTCGAATTAGATCTTGAAAAGTTAGCTGCTCAAAAGAGAGCATATGAAGAGAAAGGGAAAAAATATAAAGAGGACAGTGAACAGGTAAATTTTAATTACTGTCTGGGTTCCTTTTTTTTTTTTTGCTTAAGTATTTTTTTCAGCCACTAGATTTATCCAATGAATGACTTGAGAGTTACTTAGTAACTTTGCTTTCCTGGGGCAGGGTGGGGGGAGGAAGGGAGTCAGTATATGTTTGTTAGACCTTCTGTACCGATTTCTTTCTCCTTTTGTAATTTATATATTATTCTTGCTCTTTATGTGTACAGAAAATCTTAAAACTTGAGAATCAGAATAAAGAATTACAAGAACAGAAAGACACCTTAGAAATAAAGCTCCAAGCAAAAACTGAGGAAATGAAAGGTACAACAACCAAAAGGAGATTTAAAGGAGTTATAGTGGGGTAAAGTTGTAAAGTCAGGTTTTATGTAAAGGTCAATGACTTTTGTTCTAATAAAAGCAATATAAACGCTGAATTCCCAGTAAATTAAAAGTTGATCCTAAGCTTCTCTTGCTTAGAATGTGTAATGCAAATGCTTTTAATTTAATCATTAAATTAACGTTGTTCTTTCAGTAGCAAAATCTCTTCTCCTGTTATGTTTCCTTTCTTGTGCACATGCATTCCTTCGAAGTGATGCTTTGTCCTTGATTCCTTTAATATACTGCTTTTAAGAATCTTAATTTCAAAGGACATGCTTAGCACATGAGATCAAGTATACTTTAGACAAGTAACACTTCGGTGTTTCAGAACCTTTTTATTCTGTAGCTTTACTAGTAAAATTTACTGTGATAATTTTTGGCACTTGAGAGAGTTGTTTCAGCCTTAAAATACCTTAGAATTTAATTACTAAAACCAAACTTCTCGTTGTGGTCATACTGTTCTAATAAATGTACATAATTGCATGGAAGTTTCAAATATTGAAATATTTTTTGACAGAGAAAATGGACGACCTCACAAAGCAGCTCTTCAATGATGTACAAAAAGAAGAAAATCAAAGAATGTATGGAATCTGAATTTTATTGCTTTGAAACAACATTCATTTTTTCTCTTGCCTTGCCTTTCTTTCTCCTGCTGTAAATGTATTATGCTCACATCACTTATGTATCTGTCAGTGTTCTTGAACGTTAATGCTAGTACTGAAGTACTTCGTACAGTTGAGGAAAAGCATGTGCTTGTTTGTGCGTCGGCTATGTGCAGGAAATTATGTTATAGACCTGAGATGTTATTGCTTTTGCAGTTTCCTGTCTTTTCATGTGTCTTTCTGAGAATTGAAAGGCAGCCCTGATAATAATGGTTTCTTTGGAAATAAACTCAGAATTCAGTCAGGACTGAAAGAGCAGTTGTACCAGTCAGAATTCCTGTGAAGTGAATACTAAAGGGAAGAATTGAAAAATTCATCTTGAAGGAAAGGCAGTGTTTGTAAAGGCCACTTGGTTAAAAATGTAGGGGAAAACCTCCCCCCACCCCCCCACCCCTTTTTTTTTTATTTCATTTGCAGTATTTAAATCCTATGATTTAGCAATAAATGGCTGATGCTTTGCTTATCTTAGATTAAAGACAGAGAAGTTTAGGTACTAGATAAATGCTGTTCTTTGAAGGGTGAAGAGTGCAGTCAGTCCTTCCTGAGGGTTGGAAGCCATGTGATATTTCAGCTCAGTCTGATTTCAGCTGCAAATAACTTCAAACCATACTAACAGGACTTTTTTGCTAGTTTTTTTCTGCTTTGCCCATGAACTGTATTATGTTGGAAGCTGGTCCATTCTAGCAGGGATTAGTAGAAAATGGAAAACTTCCTGCATTGTTTTACAGAGAAGGATACAGGGCCTTCTGTTGCTGTGTCCTCCTTCAGTAAGTGACTGTGACCATAAATGTAGCAGAAAGCTGCTCAGGTAGGCCAGCTCTCAGGGAGTTAGAGAATTAGCCTTTAAGCTGAAAAACCTCAGTTTTGTCTTGAATTCAGTCTCAATATCTGAAAGATGTAGCGGAGTCCAGGGACATTTTCATCCCATTATCATCCAATTTGTAGATTGATTCTGAGGATGTAGGATAGCATTTTTTAAGTATTTATGGTTCATTTACGTTCTCTTCAATGAAACATGTCCTTCAAATTAAAACAAAACCAAAGCCCACTCTTTCACGTATGAATGTAGGAAAATTAAACTACATTTTTGTTGCCTTGTTTAGGTTACTTGAGAAAAATTTCCAAAATCAGAAGCAGGACTATGAAAAGGAAATTGAATTGCTCAAGGGAGAAATTAAGATTCTGAAAGAAGAAAAAACTCAGCTACAACATCAAATTCAGCAAGAAATCGTCATTCAGGATGGCTTGAAAATGGAAGTAGGACAACTTACAAAACTTGCACAGGTACAGTATGACACGTTTCATTTTGGAGTCTTTGCTAGATAAAGCAAGTAGAGAATGTGGGTGTTCTATTTATAAATTATCTTCACTAATTTTTTTTTCTCCAGTGCATATTTAGAAGAATTTGTGGTTAATAAGCTGTATTTGATACACCACTGTGTTGCAGTGTTTGCATATAGTACACAACATGAGTAAGTTACTGCTCACAGAAATCAGTGCACATTTTGAAGAGTAATTGTGCCTGAATATTTATACATTTAAATTTGTGGATCTCTTTTTCTTCCCTTTTTTCCAAAAAAAATTAGTTTCTCAGTTGTTTTTTTTTTCATAAATTTAGCTTATAAACGGCCTGAAAATAGTACTTTTATGTAAAGTCACATTTTTTTCTCTGAGTCAATTCCATGACAGAGACAGAAGTTTTCACTACATCACATTACTCTCCTCTGATGCTTGAGAACCAAATGCTTTAAACAAAACACATTTTAAACCTTTTACCATATGAACTTGTTATTAATTATCATTATCTTTATGATGTAACTGATTCTCAGCCCTTGTCATTCCCTCCTTGTCTCGGTCTATAATTTTTGTCTGATTCAGAAAATACCTGAGTTGCAAAAGGAAATTGAACTGCTGCAGACACAAAAATTGGATGTTGAGAAGCAGGCCCAGTCACAGAAGCGAGAACTAAGGGGTAAGCTACATACTAGATAGTTCAGGAACTTACCGAGTACAGTGTGAAACAGGCCAGTTTAAATTGACTTTTTTCATGTTAGCTTTGACAAAAACCCATTTCTCTTTCCCATCCTGTAGGGATTTCATTCTGTTCCTACCTTTACTTACAACGGGGGATGGGGGGTATGGGTGTGGGACACACAATGGACAACCCCCAACAGGTGAGTTTTACAAAGTGATCACTGAATACTGAGATCTAGGGTACCTATTTGAAGAAATTCTGATTTCAGACATTTCTCCTTTGTGTTTCAAAGTCAATGCTAATAATTTAAACTTCACTTAGAATCTAACAAGTAGCTTGTAGAGATCCAAGATTATGGAAACAATACATTATCTTGCTTTCATTCATCCTGTCTTTAGCCTTAGGTCCAAGAAATGTCAAATATGCTTAAATAAGTTGCTGAGTTAGGTTCGCTTTGGGAAAAGGTACTTAATAAGAAGCACTATTGTTGTGTACTTTGTTCAATGCTAACACTGTCATAGGGCAAACCTGTGTCTGCAGTATTTAATGTAGTAACCTAGCACTAGATGACAAATCATTTCTTCAACTCTAGCAGTTGTCCAGATACAGAACAGAAAGATTTAACTTTACACTGGAGGTCTGATGTGTTAAGAAAAAAAAATATTGGTGGTATGCCTATCTAGTGCACCTTACATGTCCAGAAGTAGAACCAAGTCCCTCATTATATTCTTGTAGTACTCAGTAAATCTGATTTACCAGGAAAGAACCTTGTAGATTTAGGAATAGGTTGGTTTGATTTTTTTATAATCAAACTTAACTTGAAATATGGAGAAAAAATTGTTCATGTAACAATTTTTTTGTTTTTTTTCCAGAAAAGATGTCAGAAGTTACAAAACAGCTTCTTGAGAGTTATGATTTTGAAGATGTACGAAGCAGGTAATTTTGTTCTGAGGTCTCTTTAAAAATCTTAAGAAGTACATTTTGTTCATCTGTACTGCCTTATATTTTAGACTCTCTACAGATGACTTGGAACACTTAAATGAGGATGGAGAAGTGTGGTTTGCTTACGAGGGCTTGAAAAAAGCTACAAGGTTAGTTCAGTTCTTCATTGTTTTCGTAAGTCCAAGCTGTGATCTAGAAGATAAACAGAAAGATCAGTAACTGATTTGACAGTGCAGTACTGAACGTCTGTTTAAGAAAGGAACAATACTGGCTGAGCAGCTTAAAATCAGTTTAACAAACTTCTAAGTCAGTGAGGTAAGTGAGTATGTGTGCAGTTGGGGAAATGTGTTTCGTCTGAGATATGCGTAACTTTCAACTCCTTTAATGCATGGGTGGTATTACAGAATGTCTACATGTTATCCGTGATACTTTGTTTCCACTTTGTATTAAGCCTGACCCATCGCATCAAGATTGTACTACATCTGCCATGTTCTTTCTCCCTTTTTTTTTTAACAGAGTATTGGAAAGTCATTTCCAGTCTCAGAAAGAAATATACGAAAAAGAGATTGAAGGTTTGAACTTTAAAGTTGAACATCTTAGCCAGGACATTAATCATCTACAAAAATTATTTCGAGAGGAAAATGACATAAATGATGGTATTCGACTTGAAGTTAGCAGGCTAACTTCAGAAAACCTGGTAAGATCAAGGTGTAGTAAAGCAAAGTATGTTTTTGTTACTTTAGTAATACAATCTAAATGTGTTTCTGGCACAAGGCCCTCAAAATCTTGTAGTATGGTCATGTCCTTGAAATCTCAAGCCTGGAACAGAGATGGCCATCTAAGATTGCACATCATAGAATCATAGAATCATTTAGGTTGGAAAAGACATTTAAGATTATTGAGTCCAACTGTTAATGTAGCCCTGCCAAGTCCACCACTAAACCATGTTCCTAAGCCCCACATCTACATGTCTTTTAAATACCTCCACCACCTCCCTGGGCAGCCTGTTCCAATGCTTGACAGCCCTTTCGGTGAAGAAATTTTTCCTAATATCCAATCTAAACCTCCCCTGGTGCAACTTGAGGCTGTTTCCTCTTGTCCTGTCACTTGTTACCTGGGAGAAGAGACCGACCCCCACCTGCCTACAACCTTCTTTCAGGTAGTTGTAGAATGATAAGGTCTCAGCTGTTTCCTTGCATGCTGGGGTAGTGTGTTAGGAGGCAGCCAAATTTATTGCCCAAGTGTGCAGCTTGCTGGGGCAGCCTCCCATAGGTTTTTTCCCTTTTCTTTTGCATAAACCTGAATTGAGATTTGATTCTAATCACAGAATGGCAACTATTTTACAAAGCCTGACTTGGTGTGTAGTGCAGACACAAGCCTTGCCTTCTATTGCTGATAGCTGGGGAGACACTGAGAGTCTTTAGAATGTGTTTGAACCCTCATATGCTTATGTGGCTGAATATTCAGATTTTATAAAAGATGTTTTGGACTTCAGAATGTTGTCAGGATGTCCATTGCTGAGCTCATGCAAATATTTTGGTTGTTCTTGTTGCAGTTTCTCAACACTGTGAGGAACTTTTGAGCGGTGTGATAATTTCTACATAATAAGCAGCTTTATACTGGAAGTGCTGAAGATAAAAGTATTTACTTAGGTTTTTTATTTACATGGAATTTTAACTAAAAAATGAATCAATGGTTTAGCAGTGACCAGAAAATTAGCTCACCATACCTTTTTTAATACCTACCTGACTTGAACTTCTCATCTGATAATTTTTAAAAGTAGCCATTTTTTGGTCAGGCCATATATTTTTCTGATGGAACACTTTGGATATTTCAGACTTAATGAAAAGTGGTTTTGTGATACTGTAGCTTTCTATGAGTCAGTACTATGACAGTGTACTGGGTCTGTTGTAGCAGTCTTATGCTGCATTTTGCATTTGTGGGTAAACCAGTATTGATAGCATGACTGTTTTGGCTGTGGCTGAACAGAGCTTGCACGGTGCCAAGGCTTTCTCTTTTTCCTACTCTGCCCCACCTCAGCCAGTTAAGCTGGGGGTGGACAAGTAGTTGGGAGGGCATGCAGCCCAGACAGCTGACCCGAGCTAACCAGAAGGATATCCCCTGCCATTTAATGTCATGCTCAGCTATAAAAACTCAAGTAGAGCAAGAAGAAAGGGGGTGCTTGGTTTTATCTTGACCCAGATGTTTTCTCACTTCTGATTTTGCTAGTTTCTTCCCTGTTCTGGTGGGGTATGGGGTGGGGGGGGGGTACAGGGGGAGTGGGCATCTCTACGGGTGCTTGGCTGCTGGCTAGACAGGGTCAACCCACAGCAGCCAGCTTCAATTCTCATTGTACTGAGTCATGCAAGTTCAGAATTTAGTTACTTCATTCTTTCCCTGTAGTCAGAGGACAATAATTAACATCTTTTTCTCAGAAGCCTCTGCAGAGCTGTTTCTGTCTCTTAAGTTGACAAGTTCTATAATCTGATAGGGAAAAACTAGATGTCTGTGGGATTTATGGTGGTTACGGATTTGCACAGTTCTGAGGCCCTCCCCACCAGAGGGCAGCTAAGCATATCAAGTTGCTAACAAATTGCAGACAAGGCTTAGGCGTCTTAATTACTAGTACTGTGTAAAACCTATCTAACACAGAGAGGTGGTATTATTCCAGAAGATAGCATATACTATATTATTTTTCTGCTGAGTGAAGAAGAACTAAAGAAATATTTTCAAAACAAAGTTATGAAAATTGAAAATGTAAGGAAAAGTTACTTATAGTGTGTTTTTTTAAAAAAGATTTTATAACATATTGATTCTTTTTTCAGTGTTAATTGGGCTAGAGAACTTAAAGCCACAGTGTAATTTCCTTTAAACTAAGACAGAAGAACCCAGTACTGGGCCAGTCTAATAATTTCATTAGCTCACCGTTCATTTTTAAGAGTGGCCAGCAGCAGATGCCTCCAGAAAAGTTAAACAAGTCAGGCAAGCAGGGAGCAGTACTACCCCCCAGTCTCTCCCCTGTGTTTGGCTAGTTGCAGTTGAAGGTTGTCCAGTGTCATAGGAACTATTGCGGACGTTTGAAAAGAAGGAAGGTGCTGAAATACAGAAATTTTCTTTCTCTCTAAAAGGTGATTCCAGATCTTAAACAGCAAGTTTCTGAACTTGAAAATCAAAAATTAGATCTTGAAAACCGTCTTCAAGAGCAGACTGTAAAGTTGAAAGGTAAAGTGCCAGTATCATCCCTAGTCTTTCGGTTGTCTAAGATGATGAATTCCCTATATCTGAATTTTTAAAAGCTGAAGCAATTATTACATGATAACTTCATTGCCTGATTACTTACTTTCTTGCTAGTAAAATGTAAGAAACACGAAGAAAAAATGTGTTGTATAGTTTATATCTCTGTTATTAATGAATAATATGCATGCAAGTATGTGTGCTTTTTTCGCTTTTTTACCTTTCTGAGGTCATTCAGTTCTGTGGTTTGGATGTCTGCAAATGTATTCAGTAAGGCTCTGCTAAGAATATGTGTAATGGAGTATGCCCTTTGTAAACAGTCATAAAAAGGAAAGATGTTTTGAAACTGAAGGCACACTCTATGAGGTGAACTTCAGAGAGTATTAAAAAATTCAGAGTGGGAGGCAGAGGGAAAAATTCTTGCTAAATTTGCTTGTTTGAAAGTTCTCGATTTAGGAAATGATACTTAGCTGAGGATTCTGAATCTCTCTAACTGCAATGTCTTCCTAGGCAACCAATTTAAAATGTGCAAGTAGTTTTACTGCCAACTGCAAGAAGTTAGTAATGTCAAAATTGCTCATCCCATATAATCTTCTGTGTGGTGTGGAGTAGTCAGATATTTCTCTGATGCATTATTTGGCATGTCACTCAATTTCATTGGATGAAACAAAAATATGAGTGTAAGAAGAGATTTACAGAATACTAGTACTAAGCAAATTTGATATTGTTATTTTTCTTTTGTTTTGGGTTTTGTTGCTAATTATTACTGAAAAAATGGAAGAGATGTCTAATCGGCTGCATTATGAGCTAGAAGGGGATAGAACACAAAGACGGTAAATATATTAATTTTTTTAATGTAAGAAATGTAGTTGCTATAAGCTTGGTAACAAAGTCATTTAAACTCTTTTAAGTACCACATTCAATAGAAGTTTTGCCTTACAGCCTTGTGTACAGTTAATAAGAAATGAAAAAGTATGATACAACTATGCTTTAACAAAAGAAGAATAAAAGCAAAGCTTATCTATCTACTTTTAGAACTACTGAGGCCCAGAATGAAGTAGACATAAAAGAAAAAGAGAAAGTGAAATTTGCAACCCAAGAAATTGAGGGGCTGAGCAACGGTTTGATGCAAGATGAAATCCAGGATGAAGTACAAAGCAAGATAAAGCAAGAGACAGCTCGACTTACTGTGGAAAACATGGTGAGGAAATTAAACTGTCGTTAAGAAACTGTACCTGAAATGCAGGGTGAAAAGAAAGAAATCATGATTTTGTGGTATGGACAGGATGTTTTCTCAATTCATTGGGGGAGAAAAAAGATAGGAAGGTTTCATGTTTCTTCCACCAAATATAAGTAAAAGCACATAGTGGTGCTCTTTATTTGTGGCAATAACATGTATTGGTAGAAGATGTTTTTTAATTGTGGTTGCTCTGAACTCACTGGTGTTATTATTACAGGATCTTGAAGAAAAACTAGACATGAAAGATAGAATAATTAAAAAATTGGAGGATCAGATCAAAACTCTTACCAAGACTATTGAAAAAGGTAAGATACTGTTATGTGATTATGGCTTTTATCATGGTTCTGAATGTTCAGTTGTGTTTGAAGAGAAGTATGTAAAAAAAAATAAATGTAGGGTTTCGGGTGGGGTTAGAAATTTAAAACCTCTGAAAAAGAGTGCCAGGAGAACCATCAACAAAAATTACATAGAAGTCCTTTCCTGTATTTTTTTCCCCAGCTAAATAATGGGCACATATGGAACCTAGACTACAATAAAGATTAAGCCAGAGGCATAAGGTTCTGTCAACAGGAGTTAATACATACCCTCACACAAACTGTCTCTGAGCCAACAGAATGTTAGTTTTGCATCAGATGAGTAATTCCTCCCATTAGCCTTCAAGTGGCAGATGGTTCCTGATACGAAGTTAGTTTGTACAAAGCTCTTACACAGCACTATCGAATCACTGTAGAATACTCTTAAAAACATTGCAGAGGTGACTAATGTAGAGATGTATTTTTGCTGTTCGTGTGTCTTATTAATGAAGTAATTCCACTGAATCTAGTGAAACTATTGACATGAATAATACAAATGTTACTTAACTTACAATGCTTGGAGCCGTAAGCTTAAGAACATTGTTGTGAACAGGGCCCATACTCTGTTTATTACAGAGAAAACTGCTTTTCTCCAATAGTTTGTTCTAATGTGAACATGAGTTTAGCCATTTACCTGCAAGTAACAGTGCTTTTGTGTTTGACAGCTGAAGCTCGTGTGCCCACTGAGTCCAAAGAGTATATTGGAATGATGGAGTACAAAAGAGAGGACGAAGAAAGGATTATTCAAAATCTGATCCTTGGTATTGTAGTAACACCTCAAAATTTATTAGTAATCAACGATACTCAGTGTAGAACACTACAACAAAATCTACAAGGCACCATATTTAATTTACATCGAAAGTTGCCTTTTTTCCACTCTCGTACCACCAATACAACTTGGAGTCTCTTTTTCTGCTGACAGACATTTCAAATACAGAAGTGCTTTATCCGTGTAAAAATCATTTGTCTGACTCTACATAATGCTGGCTTTCTTATCTTTCTTATTCTTTATTCACTTATAAAGCTCTAAATCTCAAGAGCACACCAGGGACTTGAATTTACTTTCTTCTTGGTCATGTAGTAAGTCGGTAAGTCACTGGACTTATATTCACGTGTGATGGATTAATCTCCTGTGTGTTCTTTCCGTATCATTCCTTTCACTGAAAGGAACTGTACTTTCATGTCTCTCTTGTAGAGGAATTTTGTCCTCTTTACAATATCAATCTTACTGCCAAACCAGCTTTTTTCATTAGCTTACAAATAATAGTAAATTCGACAAATTTTCCATGTATATTAGTAACATTATTAAATACTGCTTGGAAACCTCTTCCTTTTCTTCTCACCTGCTTCAGCCTTGTGAATGTTTATATCTTTGTTAACAAAGGTGTGTCATTAAGCAATGCCAGAATTTGGTGGGGCCTCCCACGAGTAGTTAAATGCAGGTTGCTTTTTGAAGTTGTCTTGCGTGGCATAGACTGTGCTGGGCCTTAGAATTTGCTACAATACTCTTCTACCTCTCTGGAAAACTTAATTCATACCCTTAGATGAACAATACTGTTACAGAATTTTTCAGAAACAAGCAATTCATCAGTAAATTAATTATCAAGTGACTGGTCACTGAAGAAACGAACCCCGTAGTGCTTGACTTTTTCAGAGTGGTGCATTGAATCATTGAATCTTTATATAAACCTGATGACTCTTCTTCATGCAGATTTAAAGCCACGTGGAGTTGTAGTTAATATGATACCTGGCCTTCCAGCTCACATCCTATTCATGTGTGTGAGGTATGCAGATTATCTGAATGATGCTGACATGCTGAAATCTTTCATGAATGTAACCATTGATGGTATCAAACAAGTTGTTAAGGTAGGAATTAAGTTTGGCCGTACTATACTGTGCTTTTTGATTTTTAATGTAAGGTATACAAGATGTATGCATAATAGCTGTGGAATGCTGAGACTTTCATTTGCTAGTATTCCTGTAATAGAATAATAATCATTAGTGACACTCTTTTTGAAGTTTGTAGTAGTATCCCTGTAAAGCCTCCAGGTAAGCCTCTACTGTGCTCAACAGAATGCATTAACATGAATTATTTTTATCTAAAGAGCTTGACAAAATCACTTAAAGGATTTTACATTTTACAACAAGTAGCTAATTAGGTGAAGTGCACCTTTGCTTTCAGCACTGGTAAAAGTGGGAGGGACAGAAATGAAGGTTAGTATGTCTGGCGGCAGGCAGGTATCAGAATTTTAAGAGGTTTTTACACTGATGTTCTACTAGTGTAGTGTTTTTACTGACATGTCATTTGGTAGTGCAGCATTAGTACCCAAATGATTAAAGTTATGTTGCCAGCCAGTTTACAAAATCAAGTTATAAACAAGAATTGTTAGCGTGTTGTCTCATCTACATAACAAATTCAGCTATGTGAATGCTTTATTATGGATTTATAATGCAATAAAACACCAAGCATGCTTTGTAGCACAGGCAGGAATGGACTATGGTTTATGCAGTTAAATTTGTTGTATAAAGAATGCCTGTAGTTTGTTCACAAACAAATTTATACCACAGTTTATTCATTGGAAAAGCTTGTGTTTACTTAGCTAACAAAAATAAAACATACTTGCACAACGTTAGAATTGTGTTTATATGTAGTTCAGTTTTGTTGGTGTATACAGGTGGAGTTCATACTTTTTTTGCAGGAAGTACGCTCCAGTACACTACGACACCGTATGTAGAAATGTGTAAAACTATTTGGTTCAGGCTAATTTATTTAGCTGGTCTGTCATATGAGAAGACATAAACAGTGTTTGCCAAATAAAAAAGAAATCTTTGCTATGTGTATGTTAGCCTGAAAACACAGCATGATTTGTTGAGCTAGCATGTTATAGATGCTGTATGCTCCTTCCGCTGGACATAGGCTCTGTTACACCAATTCTGTAATGGTCTGTAGTTATTAAATTAACTTCATGAGACAATACCATTATAAGATTGCTTTACTTACCATTTTCAGGAACATTCAGAAGACTTTGAGATGTTGTCCTTTTGGCTTTCCAATACATATTATTTTCTTAACTGTTTGAAGCAGTACAGTGGGGAAGAGGTAGGATTGATTTAATCAAATAATTTCATTACTTTACCTTTGACAGACTTTAATTTGAATTTAAAATAGTGATAATCAGTAATTATGCACCAACTCACCACTGTTACTTCCAGATATTTACATATTCACATTGCTCTGCAGTAGTGTTATATGTCTTACACAAATAATAAGACAGTGTAGAACTAGTGGATCAAGTAAAATTGAGGAAAAATTAAAGTGCTAAAGTAGGTTAAAGACATGACATGGAAACTACTACTTAATTTGAACTCTTCCACATGAGTTTTATGTGAACTGGACTTCACATATCCGGCTGCATATATGTTTTATAATTGTGACCGTTCAAACACCCACTGCTACCACAATAAGGTTACAGAAGAAAACCTCAGGAAAGGAGCAAAACAGTAAAATGGTCAGATATTTCCTTATTTCATTTGCTTGTTTAAGCTAAGTTTTATCCTGAGATTCAAAATTCTTCTTAACTCTTTTCAATTGAAACTCTTACTGTATTTTTTTGCTGGTTTTATAGACTTAGGTAGACTGAACTGAAATCGCATAGACACATAAGAATAGTTTCAGGATTAAAGCAAGGAGGTACCATGAAGCCTTGGACTCACAGGCACTGTGTACTGTGTAAACAGCAATACTCCCTCTTGTGGGCCTATAGATAACATCTGAAGAGCTGTGGAGAACAGCACATTTTAACTTAATAAGTCTTTTATAATTTAGTTGCAAGATTAAGGAAAAGTCTGAATCCAGAATGCAGTTTTAATCTGTACTTCTAACGAACATTCAAAACTTCACGCAGGTTAGGATTCAGTCTAGACTTCTGAAGTCAGAAAGTCCAAAACAAAGATCCCTTTGCAGCAATAAAATGTTGTGGGTTTTTTGTTTGCCAACATAAACAATTGTGGTTTGGGGTTTTTTTGTTGGTTTTTTTTGAGGGGAAGGTGGGGTGGGGTGGAGTGGGGGGAGTTTGCTTTCTGTTTGTGATCTAGGAATTGCTCCAGAGTTCATTGAAATGTATGTATGTTTTTCCTTTGGCTTTAGCAGGCTTTAGGAACAGAGTAAACATCAACATAAACTGGAAAATGAAGTACGGGAAACCCCCAAACTGGAAGCATCCACTGAAGTTAGCTGTAGCTTTGACTTATTCTAAGGCTCTGTCCAGCCAGAGATGGAATGAGTTAACATTAATACATACATTACGTTGTAGTAAACAATTTATATTTATTATGTTCTGTCATTTCTAATAATTATATTTACAACTTACTTGTAGGAATTTATGAAGTATAACACTCCACATCAGAATAAGAACTGTTTGAAGCATTTTGATCTCTCAGAATACAGACAAATTCTTAGTGATTTGGCCATTCGTATCTATCACCAGTTCATTATTGTAATGGAGAACAACATCCAGCCCATGATCGGTAAGGCAGCAGCAATCCAAACAGACTTAAATGTAGCTTGTGAAGTATACAAATAAGCTTATATATGGAGGCAAAGGATGGGACAGATTTCTTTCTCCTGTTGATTTATACATGTGTACCTGCACGTGTGTTTCTGCACATATAAATTCCACTGAATGATACATCACCACAGGGTTTGGAAAGACTTTTTCCTCGTGACATTTCTTGGTGTGGCATAATGATTTGAAAACAAATCAGCATTCTACAGGAACAAAAGGCTTTTTAAAATTTGTGTGCTCCAGAAGCCATTGTCAGTATCTTATTTTTCTTGTATCATTTAACTTTTAAAATATGCTGAAAGTAGGTTTTGTTCAATAAATAAGGTTACATAACTGAAAGGAGTCTTACGAGTTTTGGTCTAATCAGTTATTTTCTATTGTATTTCAGTACCAGGCATGCTGGAATATGAAAGTCTTCAAGGAATTTCTGGCTTGAAACCTACAGGATTCCGTAAACGTTCTTCTAGTATAGATGACACAGATACCTACACAATGACCTCTATTCTGCAACAGCTCAGCTATTTTTATAGTACCATGTGCCAGAATGGCTTGGACTCTGAGCTTCTGAAGCAGGCAGTGAAGCAGCTTTTCTTTCTGATTGGAGCTACCACCCTCAATAGTCTCTTCCTCCGCAAGGACATGTGCTCATGTAGAAAAGGAATGCAGATAAGGTAAAGCCAGTAAAATTTCAACAAGCTTGAGAATGAATTTTTCACACTTTTATGTAACATCGTTTCTCTCTAAGTCACTGCATATTCTGTAACCATTGTGCTGGAAGTAGCCAGTTGGTTTTTACACTTTCTGAAAAAGTAGATGTTTGCATTTTGGGCTGAGCTTTCTCAACATAACATTGCAAATTTTTCTTTCCATGGAAACACTAATGGAGGAAAAGAGAAAATTACAGCCTGGAGCTTAAAGTCAGGCATGTTTAGAATACTTTCCATGCTATTTCGCTCATGATGTGACAAATAGTATTTTTAATTCTTTCTTGCTGTAGTAAACAGGTGCAGTGTCCCCTGGCTGGCAGACAAACAAAAGCTGACTTGCATTTTTCATACTCTGTGATGAGAAAGGCACTGAGACAGAGCCTTTGAGGGTACAGATCAGGCCTCATCTGTCTTGTTACAAGCATCCAGAGAACATGCTCGTGTTTTGCAGAAGATGCAGTTCATTTATTCTCCATTAGACAGGCTGCAGAATAAGGTGAAAGAAGATCAGTAAAACCTTGACCTGTCTGGGAGCATTGCTAGAAGAAAGCTGCTTTAACCTTTAGGTCATCAGTTGTAAGCCCAGCCCTGCTTTGTAAAGTGAAAAGATTGTTCTCATTTCCTGTACAAGCTGTAAATGAGTATTTTTAAAGACATATAGTGCTGTAGTGTAGTAGAAAATACTGGTATATATTAGAAATTTCCTGTAAAGAGCTAAACTAATAACTTGCTTTCTATTATCCAAGCTTTAAGAAATAAAAAAATAAAAATAATTTAAACATACAAGAGATTAAACTTGCAGATCAATAAGCTATTACTTGTTTGATTGTTATGATCTACAGGTATGTTTTTTAACTTAAAATGTATGAATTTGAACATGGCACTAGAGGGTCATTCCTTCTTTAGAAGTCTTTAAGGTAACTTGTTTGTTAGGGTGAACCTAACATTTCTGTCATCTGTTCATGGTTTAACCCAGGTGTAATATCAGCTACTTGGAAGAATGGCTTAAGGACAAGAATCTTCAAAGCAGCAATGCCAAAGAAACTTTGGAGCCTCTATCTCAAGCAGCCTGGCTCCTTCAGGTCAAAAAGATCACTGATGATGATGCCAAGGAGATATGTGAACACTGCACATCTCTTTCTACTGTGCAGGTACTGAATTATCTGGTTTTTTCTGGCAGCACCAATTGCAAAATTGTAGCTATCTATAATAATTTGTTGTAAAGACCTATTTGCCTTTCATTTGATAAAAATGAATTTTTCAGCATTCCACATCACCAGTTGTTAAATCAAATTTTAAACTCTTTATTCCTGATTGTTGCATTTTTAACAATATTTCCCTGCTTTGTTCTATCCCATGTTTTTATTCCACAATGTATTTTCTTTACTTTGTCACAGGCTTTCTTTGTTGTTTCCCTTAATCAGTTCAGCTTTTTCTTCATCCTGCTGATACCTCTGGCAATGAGTTATAGCAATCATACATACAGTTCATTAGGTGACCAATCAGAATTCTGTCTTTATTGTAAAATTCTTTACTGAAACTTTAATTATGTATGAATAAACTTGTCATGTTAATGCTTTCTGCTTTTTGTCTTCTCACTTTTTGTGGCATAATAAAATATTTTTTTGTAATTTGAACAGATAGTGAAGATCCTCAACTCATACACTCCAATAGATGATTTTGAGAAAAGAGTGACTCCATCATTTGTTCGTAAAGTCCAGGTAAGATCTACAATTATTATTTCTCATATTTAAGTTACAGGATACCTCAATCACACGGTTTTTGGTGCTATGCGTAGTTACACTTGACCTTTACAGCATATTATCACTAAGTTGCTCAGCTTCTAGATATTTGGAACTGATCAAAACAAGTCTCCTTAAGGTCATGTGAAAGCAAGATTTGCAATGGGAAGGAAACAATGTACTCGTTTTGCTTTGATTCTTATTACAGTGTTTTCTTACCCTTTCTGTTATAATTTCAGGCTATGCTAAACAATCGTGAGGATGTTCCACAGCTGATGCTCGATACCAAGTATCTCTTTCAAGTGACATTTCCTTTCACCCCCTCTGCACATGCCTTGGAAACCATACAAGTCCCCAGCAGCTTCAAACTTGGCTTTCTCACAAGGGTTTAATAAAACCAATTCATTGGTATTTCCTCAGAGACTGCACAAAGACAGGCAGACTTTCATGGTTCGTTTCTCCAGCTGGTGGATAGTATGGCAGCTTGCAGTGAATTAGACTGTTAAAAACTTGTTCTTGAGTCAAGACTTAAAAAAGTAGGAGTAATTTTGCGTAATTTCAGCTTTTGATTTCCTTCTCTCTTTTCTTACTCTTCTCCCTTCGTTACAGTCCTACAATGATGACTTTATATCATCAGCTGGACACAAAGCTAACTGTACAGTTTTTTAGCCCAAATCTGACAAGAAAAACATTTATCTGACAAGTTTGTATTGGTGCCCTGTCAGCACCAGTCAGAGGGGAAAACTGCCATGTGATAAATGTTATTACTTTACAATTTTCCTTGCCTTCGCTTCCTATAACAAGATTATTTTTTTCCCAAGGTAGTTCTTTTCATTGCCTTGATATATTGGATCCATTTTACAGTAGCTTTCACCCTTCTATACTTCTTATACCTTTATGCCTTTCATAAAAGAAGTCTTTTATAACAGTTCCTCCAAAAGACTGTAGTAGGAGCTAAGGGAAGGTCCTTCCACAGGTGTTTTTTAAAAAAAATCAGTATAAATAGCTACATTGAAATTGGGGAACTGAGATAAATCTAAAGAGAATTGCTATTACAAACCCACATTGTCTTTTTGTAGGCATGCTGCCTTGGCTCGCTGAATGCTTGCATTGCAGTGCAGGCACAGTAGACAGCTCTTCAGCCAGGGGAAGGACTCGGGTACTCTTCTTGAAGACAGATTTCAGTTTTGTTCTCTGCAGTGACGAGTCTGGATTTTCATATCAGTCATTATAATAGAAAAGTCAGATACAAAATTCAAAATTGAATTACAAGCTTGTTCCCTTAAAAACAGGAGTCATCTCCTGGTTTGGCTCCATCTCTGGTGCAGTGCATTTCAGAATACACACAAAGTATTCACACGTGTGCACACCATCTTTCTCCCTTTCTTTCTTGCTGGTTTCACTCCTCCAGTCCAGACACTGAATAGGAGTGAATGCAGCTGCTGTGGTCTGCTGGTACTGATAAACCAAGCTTATTTCCTTATATTTCATCTTTATTTATTTAATTTCAGTTGCAAGATCCTTAGAAGTAGAAGTGGTCCCCCTTTTTGCTTTTTTCAGCCTTCTTGCTGTAGTCAGAATGCAACAACTTTATTTTGTCCTGGACCCTGTCAAAACAACTGGAGAGACAACATTCACCTCACCACAATGATGACTGTCCTCAGAAATTTCTCAGTAAATAATACTAGTTTTCTAGCTAGTCTATTAGACATAGTTATTGAGTACTAAAGCTTTGAAATATTGAAAGGATTTTAATTAATTTAGTTAATTTAAATATTACATTAAGGAACAATTGATTGGATTTTTTTTATTACACAATGTTAGTACTGCTTGTTTAGTTTCACAGAAAAATCTGTAAATATAAAGAAATCATTCTTGCTATTTAGTGTTCTTGGTGTTTACTATGTACAGTGAAATATTCACGGTGATAATCGCAGAGATATAGTCAGAATACATGAAGGAAGAATTTTGTGTTTTGTTCAATAACAATAAAAGCTGTACAAAATATCACAGACATCTAGGTAGACTACCGTTTTAATCAGTTAAATAAAGTAGCTTCTAAATCAATTTGTAGTGCTTTGAGTGGTGCAATAGTTATATTTTGAGTGTGGGATCATTTGAGAGAAGTTACTTGGAACAATGTGAACATTAGTGGATACTGTCTGTCTTGTATTGCACCATAAACATTTATTTAAAGGTCGGGTTGCTTTGCTGTAACATTGTGTATCTTCCTGTCAGAGTGGTGTGCTGTCCTTGGCTCCTTACGAATTTCTGTAAGTATTTTAATGCAAAGGAGTGTTGTTACTGTAATTCAAATATAGCCTTTTCTTACAGTTCCTGGAGCTGTATGTCTGCCTGGGACAGTATGAGTAAAACCACAGCCCACCCTTGCGGCTACATCACACTGAAGCGTCAGAAGGCATGTATGCCTTTATGAAAAAAATTGCTGATCAAGGAAAATTGTTCTGGTAATTTGATGCTAGGTCGCTTTGAGAGGTTTGTGTGAAGTATGCTATTAACACTGTGTATACAAACAAAACGGATTTTAAAAAGAAAGTTCAAAATTATCAGTGTGTATTGTATGTACTCAGAAACTTACCTTGTTTTTGCTGACATTAATGCCTCCAACCAATGTAAAGGTACAAAATGCTGTTTGTTACCTTTCTTCTAAATGTAAGGAGCAGTTTTAGTGAAGGCAGATACATGAAAGAGGCATCACTGAGGTTAGCTTTCTCCTTTACTATCGTTCTAGGAAAGTTATTTCGTTCAAATGGGAAAATGTTGAATGATGATCCTTCCTGCCATGGGAAAGTACTGAAATGGCTTATGGAGAGATGTGTTAGATGTTGTCGGCATCTTTGGATGTTGTTAGACGTATGACTC
The DNA here is from genome assembly GCF_017639655.2 of Falco naumanni. NCBI lineage: Eukaryota > Metazoa > Chordata > Aves > Falconiformes > Falconidae > Falco > Falco naumanni. The sequence continues at coordinate 16,828,789 of NC_054060.1, read as the reverse complement.
CTGCAGTTTCTGGGAACAGAAATCAGCAGCATAGGTGGTCCTTTTAAGTCCTGTATTCCTGTAATTTCTAATAAAAAAGATTAGGACAGATTACTTCTACCCAAATCTCTGCTGGTCTGAGACCTAATTCACACCCCCACCTCCTTTTGTCTGGGATCCTCCTGACTATCAAGTGCAAACATCTAATGGCGTGACTTCAGTGACTGCAATAGAGTTTCAATAGTAGATGTGACCTTCAGCACTTTCAAAATTTTTCAGACATGTTTTCATAAATTTCCTCAGAATTTTTTCAGAGTGCAAAAAAGCAGCAGTTTTTAATCTCATTGATTTAAAATTTATTGTCTTTAAACAGTAATTGAATAGTAAAAGTATAACCAAGGAAGTAGGAGCACGGACACTAATCGATTTGTCTGACTTAAATTTCAGTAAGAATATGAGATAAATTTAACATTTGACAGTGCTATTTGTCAAAATGTCAACTTGATAGCTGGAAAAGCCAACCATCAGTCACCTCCCCAGTATGTTTAAAATCTAACATTTGGAAACCATCTAAAAATTGCTGCTATATGAAACAGGCAGGTAAGATCCAGTCTGCCTTATAGCTTATGTTCTTTATTCTGTATTCTGAAAGAGGGAAGTTAAGATAAAGCCTTTAAACTATAATCATCAGTACAACTGACCTGAGGGGATACAACCAGAGAGGCTGAGCTTTAAATAGCCTTTAAGTAGACTTAATAGGAAGGCTGCCTTTCTCCATTATCAGTTGCACACGGCTTATTGTCTTGAGAATCTTCAGGTTCCTGCTGTTTGAAAAGGTGAGTCATTTTTTATATTTATCAACAAGATTCACTGTACAGAATTTCTCTTTAAGCAGCGTACTTACTCATGTTTCACCATGCCACCATTTTTAAATTTCTGCTGTAACTTTAAAAACCTAGTAAGTTTAAAATTTCAGGCTACAGTGCAAGAAGCTGAAATCTTTTTAGACTTTTTTTGGTTTTAATAGTTTATATCTTTATAAAATAGTATGCAAAAAAATACAAACACATACAGATGTGTTGTAAACAGTCTCAGGTATAATACTGCTTTTTAATTATTCAGAAGATTCATTGGCAAGATTTTGTAACATCAAAATTTCATCTGAATTATATAATACTGATCGTAGGTATGATTCACCCTATATGTTACTCCGGCAAATTCTCACACTTTATCAAAGATTAATTCTTCCCAGAGTATTTATTCCAAGCCTGATAGATCCTTCTCTAAAGTCTCTAGATGTAGTAATAATACCTTGTTCAAATAAGATGGCATTTTTCCCTGTAATATACCTTCATTTCACGCTACTGAAATGAAAGTTTTCCTCCCAAAGTCTAGTTGGCCTAGTGTCTTGAGGCTTCACACCAAGTGTGTCACCTGAGTTGCCTCAGTGGGAACCACTAACTCTAAGAACCTCAGAAAAACAGGTTATTCAGTTGTAAATGCCCAGTTTTAAGAGCCTAGCAGAACTGAGGCCGGGTGCTGTACTCACTTTAAAGCTATGAGCAGTACTAGCACAGGGAAGCTCCCTGAAGGGATGGCAGCTTGTGGTCTCAGGCTCATCGTTTGCAAAAGAACGCCTTAAAAACTGAAGGAAGAATCTGTTGCTTTTTGTGGAATGGAATGTCAGCTTCCTTGACTGCATGTAGCTGATGACTGAAACTGCTCCGTGCAAGTTTCAGATTAATGCTCTGTAGTTCTTTTCAGGACAGATTGCTTCCCACATGTTTTGGGATGAGGTTATGCGTCTCCTGGAGACAACAGCAAAACTTTTATTGAGTGTGGGCAGGATTTCTGAGTTTATCATCTTATTTTTCAAGTAGTCCACTGAAAAAGTAGCAGAGCGCAGGCAGGTGCATAGAATAAAGTTTGGTTTGGTTTTCAAATAATGTCCAGCCAAACAAATTCTAAAATCTGCATAGGTCATTGAATTTCATTTCTTCCATTTGAATCTCTCTTTGCAATAACTTCTTCTATTTGTTAATCATAAACTCATTATTTATGTACAAGTCTAAGTCATGTTAAAAGCTTTCATTTTAGAAGTGGTGAAAGGTCCCATTTTCCCTTTGAAAAATGTACAGAGAAAAAGGACACTGCAGTGTTATTCTTGTTTGTTTTTCTGACTCTCAAGTAGTCTTTAATTCTCTGTTGATGATAGTGCTTTGATCCTGGAGAAGCCTGGCTTGAGAACAAAAGTGGGTCCTTAATGACCCATCTTTCAGTGTGCTTGATGCATCAGTTTCTGCTCAAGCGGCATGTGTTTGTAATATTTTTGTAGCTGCAGATGGAATCCTAGGTCATCTCTTCAGCTTTAAAAATAATGCATAATATTGACTATTTAATTATACAGTGGAAAAACAATAAATATTGATCAGTGCAGATTTCTCACAAATCCAGCTGTTGTTATGCATTTCTGCTGTCTGCTGACAGTAGTTAAATAAAAACAAAGAGTAATTTTCTGCATGTAGTGAATCCATGTGCACGGTGCACGTTATAATGATGTGTTGTCAGTGCACATCATAACACAACATACGTGTGTTTTGCTTTGTATTTTTCTTCATAAAAATATTATCTGCAGAGCATGTGACTATCTTGCATATAGATACAGTTTGTCAAGCTCAAGAGGAGATTAGTCACAGAGATTATCCAGCCTACAGATGTCTATATACAGTCTAGGCTGCTTTAGCTAGCAGAGCAGTACTAGGAAGCTTTGCACTGCACTGGAATGCACTCCTTCCTTCTTCTCCGTCTCTTTCAGCTCTCCCGAACCACAAAGATGTGCGACCAGACCTTTTTAGCAATTGTATTTGGTCCATGTGACAAGTGCTCCAAAGAGAAGCCCCTTAGGGCTGTTTACATCAAATCAGAACAACTCAGCTACTGCTCACTATGTGTGGAAATGGTACGTTATTGATTTTATCAGCCAGAATGTGGAAAGACTGCAAAAAATGGGGGTTGGGTGGTCTGTTACGTTGGATTTTTCTGGACAGCAAATAAGCATTGCTAGGCCTATAGGCTGCCAAACAAACACCTCTGCAGACACCTGGTGTTTCTACAAGCCTGCAACAGAGGTAGCCCTGGGGTTTAAGGATATTTTTCATGATTCTTGATTGGAAAATGGCCATGAGCTTTTCCCCCTAGGGTACTGCATTCCTCAGCTGTGCAAATTTGATGTGCCTGTCTAAACTCGGCTCTGAGGTGTATGTGTGCAAGTCTGTTTGGCCTATGGTCTTGAGCGTTTCCCATTACCTTTAACAGAACTTCCCCCAAAAAAGATTAAACCATTGTAATAAGGTCATTCACTAGTAACTAGGGGATATGAAGTTCCTCTAGTCTGCCTCAATAAAAATGAGACACGTGTGAAGCGCTGCCAGAACTCCTTTGTGGCCCACATTTCATGCTGAGACCTTGTTGTCCTGTATGCTATGTGCGGTACTTGGGTGAGAGCTGGGAGCTGCTACAGTGCGGGTAAGGTGGGAAAAGGTTGCACAGCAGTGCAGTGTCTTCATGTGCATGCATCACCACAGAGGGTGGTAATGGGGGAGATCAGCAAACCTGCTAGCCTGACCAGCAGGTCCTGCTAGAATACCTGCATGAAGAAGGGATGATGTTGGAGGCTTTCTAATCTCCAGCAGTTACTGGTGAGGTGACATCCCCCACTCCTGGTAGAAAGCACTGTTCGAGAGAGATCACAGTGGAGTTTTTTAGGTGAAATACAAAGCTGAGGTCATGAACCTGTGTGGTTACTGAGGAGCTGGTCTCCAAAACTCCTTTTGTAAACTTAAGAATTTTGTTGTCCTGATTATACTCCAACTTGGAGTAGCTTTATTTTATCTTCCTGAACCACTGTACATTATCAGTTGGAGAAAGCACCCTTCACTGTTTCCTCCCCAGAGCTGGTCTCTACCGTGACTGAGTAGGGTCCAATAGTTTGTTATATTTGAGTGTCAGATGAAAGGATCTCTTCAGGAATGCTAAAAGGTTTGACTATCTGTGTTTACAAAATACTGTTTTGCAGGCAGATGTGACCACTGATTTGGTGGTTGTAGGTGGTGCAGTGTGTACAGTTTGCTGGCTGACACAGCACATTCTCATGAGTTACATTGTTTAGGAGGAAATTTAGATGTAATGACTGCAAGACAAAAGACAGTCCCTTCCTGGTTTATTTACTTCTCTGAACTTTGAAATCGCTGCTTTGTTCAGGTCTTTCTTGGCCAGAAGCCTGTAAATAGCTATTTATCCAGTAAATTTTGGTATGACTTGATAAACGTGTGGTGGAATTGCAGGAAACTGGCTGTTTGATGTTTACAGTGCTTGCAACTTTCTCCTTGTTATTCGCATTATGGAAGTTAGACTCTTTCCAGCTGAAACAGCTGCTAGGTGGAAGCAGACTGAGACTTCAGGAAGAATTGTGTCAGTACCTAACAGCCTGTTAGGCTTGCTATTAGTGCTGCAGTAGGACCTCTGGTTGATCTGGCTTTAGCTTGCTTTTTCATATTTACTTTGTAAAATATTTAAAAACAAATATTCAGAACACAGAGTTCTTTGCACTAGCACTGAAATACATATAGGTAGGGAAATTGTATCCTTTGCTTTTTTAAATTGTTTTTTCAGAGCTGTGGGTATGCTTTGGCTTATATCAAAATGCACAATATATCCTTGCCACGCTTGTGCATGTGTTTGTGGATGCATGTGCATAATGTGGTGTATAATTGGGTGATATTTTTGCCACTTCCTGATTTGCACATCCACCAGCTAATTTCAGTCCAGCAGGTGCACACATGCATTTTCATCAGGCAGTCTTTGCGATTTCTCCAAAACCAACATATACTGAGGGATAACAGAATTGGAGATTGCTGATTCCCAGTGTTGAGATCATCCTACTTCAATTGTTTGCCTTTTAGATAAAATAATCTTTCTCCCTCTAGAGTTTTGCCTGCTTTGGAGGTGGGTGCTAATCAGTAGAAACTCAATCAGTGTTTGCTGGTTTAGTCTCCCCACAGAAGTATTAGTAAATTAGCTTATAATTTAAAAAGAGATCAACTGGTGACTTAGTGAGAGTGAAAGCTTAAAGACCGAACTTTTAAGATAGGCAACAATTTGTCACATGCTGTTAGATCCTCCATTTTCCCCGGTGTCCTTATTAACGGAACAGTACCAACTTTCTTCCATGCATCCCCATCTCTATAACCTGGTGTATTTGCCATGTGTGGAAGGTGGGTTTATGATTGCAGTAACAGCTGGTTTTGCCACAATTCTTGGTGATTAATGTTTCTATAGCAGCTCCATAGAATAAGGCCCTGTAGAAAGATGACTACTTTCAGATTGGTTGCCTCAAAATATATGAAGCCAAGGAGTCAGCTTGCCTTTGCTCCATCGGGAAGAGTCAGAGAAAAAAGCTGTCTTATAAGAAGCTGTCCTTGTTTTGCGCAACTTGGAAGCTCACTGCTGCTGTGGACATAGTAGCCAGTTTGGAAGTGGTCAGCTTTCTAGGGAATGCTGGTGGTCAGTATGAAGCCACAGCAACAAATACTTTTATGTGCCAGTTGTTACTGCACAATTAATGGATCATAACCTTACGAAATGAAGTTCAGTAACTTGTTCCTGCTTTTCCATACATTCCACCTACCATATCTGCTGTGCATTTTGTCCTGTGCCAAGGTATTCTGAAACTCATCTGAAAGCAGAGACCAGACTAAGAGAACCTATACTTTATCTGCTGCCGCTGACTGAACTGCCTTCTCAGATTAAGCATGCCCTCAGCATAGTGATTCTAATAAAATGTTGTAATACCATTTACCACTTACAATTTTTTTAAGCAATTGCTAATACATTGTTAAAAGTATATTGCCTTCAGTATGGTTAGGTTTTACGAAAAGGGAGAAAAAAAGCGGCTTGATTGTTTACTAAATGGTAATGTTTATTCTCTTTTAGTTGACCTAGTACTATGTTATCCTCTAAATTAATCTGACACTGGTTCATTTTATTTAAAGCTCCCAAGTGCCCTTACTCTGTGGGGTTTTGCATGTTTAGCTAATGATTACATGGGTAGTTAAGCAGCTCGGTCAGATGAGCTAATTTTTTTTTATTATTCAAACTAATGAAATGTGCATTATGTATCACACACTTCTATAGCTCACTCTGTTTGGTACAGGCTTCTCTTCCACCTCATGGCTCTGCTTATCCCTGTCATCTCAGAACTAGTATCATGTATCAGTCTGAACACGTATGGTTCCCAAAGACTCTCACCTTCTGTGCTGTTCTTTGTAGATTTTTTTAATCCCATTGCCCAAGGCAGTGACACTGTTTGAATCAGTAAGGCAAGAAAGCCTGAGTTTTTCACTGTCAAATTGTTCCAGCTGCCTGACATACAGGTGTTATCTAAGCCGAATTCCTTAGAGCTGATGCATTCCTATCAAGGCCAAGAAATTTCCTAATTTTTTTGTTAAGTTTAACTTCTGAGCCCCTTCATACTTATCAGGTGTCAGAAACAGGGCATTTGTCATTGATCAGAATCCTTCAAAAATGAAGTTTCTTCTTCAAAATCTTCTCTTGCCACTCCCCCAGGACACACCTGCATCATTGAGTTTAATATAAGTGGGTTTAATTTTTCAGACATTAAGATAACACACTAGAAGCTTCCTGTCACTTTTCTGCTAAAATATGCTTTTTTTGTTGTTGTTGTTGTTCTATTGGTAGCACTTTAAAAGTTCTGAGGTTTTATTTCCTTGGCACCGTCTGTGCTGGAAGGCATTTCCAATGTGCTGTTTACTCTGAGGGGCTTTGAATGATGTTCCCATATCCAGCAGTATGTGAACTCCACAGATTATACTGCCTACTTTTGCCTTTGTAATACTGTACCTAGACCAATGCAGTTTGGGATTCAAAATTTCAAGTTCAGGGTTGCCTGTGTGGCCATCAGGCTGGAGGGGTTAGGTCACACCAGTGTCTGTGGACAATGAGAAGACTGGAAATGCATCCGCTGTATCTGACTCTGCAGTGAAGGTAACGCAGCTCCTGCCTGCAGATCCAGTGACTTGAGAGAGCCCTGGAGCACATGGCCAGGCCAGGGCCTGAATTCAGCCTCCGGAGTGACGGGGAAGAGCTCTGCCCACGCATCCTGGGCGGACAGTGACACTGCTGCTAAGCCCAGTGTGGGAAAGGACTTTTATTTTCTCCCAGACCCACACTGTGTTCAGGATATGCCCAGAGTCTAAACAACAGCTGCAAACACGTATTTTCTTATCTCCCTTTCCAATCTTGGCCCATCTCCAGGTTCAACAATAGCCATTGGATTGTCTATTTTCTGGCGAAAGGGAGACAATGGGAGTCAATCTGAGCAAAGTTACTCCGTGTAGATCAAGGACAATCACTTTAATAAGAAGAGGACGTTTTCAAGGAACTCCCCTTCCAGGGAACAGAAAGCCACAAGGCCGTGTGGCGTGTCCCTGTCTCTGGAAGCATCGGCTGCTCAGTGTACCCAGCACGTGGTCCTGATCCGTACCCAAGCAGAGCCTGCAGAGCTGTGGTGCTGTGCCCTGGGCTGACACCAGCACCAAGCTCTGGGGGGCTTTTTGTGCCTTTTCGGGTTTTGGAAACTGGTCCCTTTCAAGGGCTGGGAAGGCCACAGACCCTAATGTGCTAATCTGTGTGTAGGGTAAAGAGGTGGCTTGTTTAAGGGCTGGGTGGGGGAGGAACTCTGATAACACGAAGTTTAGAAATGAGGAATTTGAAGCATAGTGGAGTGAGGAGTTCACAGCACTGCATCCATCCTGCTGGTACAGGAGCTGGGCCAGGGACCTTCTGGGTGACTGAGTCTCCCAGTGGCCCCTGCCCATGGGAGTGTAAGGGAGTGATGCAGCTGAGCTGGAATTTGCTAAGCCTGGACAGGATCCGTCTTCCCAGCCTGATGCTTTAAAATGCCGTTGGGGTAACCCATGATTCCACACACACAGCTTCTGTGTGCAGCTTCTGGTAACGGACCAGTTTGTGTACGAGGCAGAAACCTTCCCCTTTTGCCCGTGTTTCGGGGAACGAAGCCCCTGGGCTGGGCTGTAGAGCGGGACCCCGCGGGCAGGCAGTGAGGTGGGGGCTGGCGGGGCTGCGGGGGTGTGTGTGTGGGGCAGCCGGGGTGGGCTGCGGGGGGCTGCCGGCCCTGCCGGGCGTTGCTCCGCACGGCGCCTGGTCAGGTGCTGGGGGAGCCCCCGGGCCAGCCCTGGACGTCAGCGCGGGGAGGGGAGGGAGCCCGGGCCGGCTCCGGCGGCGTTGCTGAGGCAGCAGGAGCCTCGGCAGCATCCCCGGGAGCCAGGCGAGCAAACTCCTCCTCCCGCCGCGCTCAGCTCCCCTCTCTCCCCGCTTCCTTTGCAAAGATGGCAACCGAGGGGCTGCACGAGAACGAGACCCTGGCATCGCTGAAGAACGAGGCCGAGAGCCTGAAGGGCAAGCTGGAGGAGGAGCGGGCCAAGCTGCACGACGTGGAGCGTGAGTGGGGCCGGGCCGCGGGCGGCTGCCCCGGGCAGGGAGCGCGGCCGCCGCAGGGCCGGCGCGGCGGGCCCGGCCTCGCCGGCGAAACGGAGCGTCCCGCCGGCGGCCCGGGGCGGCAGCGCGGCCGCGGCGCGGGGAAGGCGGGCAGCCCGCTCCGCAGCGGGGCGCGCAGAGCGCTGCCCACGGCGCGCCGCCGCTCCACGCCTTTGCTGGAGCGCGGCCCCGCGGCCCGGGCGGTGCGCGGCCCCGGTGCTCGAGCGGTGCGCGGCCCCGCGGCCGGCGCGGTGGGAGGCGGGCGGGGGGCGCGGGCGGCGCAGCCTCCCTGGGCGGGCTGCCCCCGCCGCGGGGCTGTGGCCTGGCCGGGGCCGCGCTCCCCGCACGCCTCCGGGGTGGTGATGGTGGGGGAGGCGGCCGTGCCCACCCCCTCCGTCAGCGGCGGGATGCGTTTGCATCGGTCTGACGCCCGGCCTGGCGGCGGAGACAAAGGTTAAAGCCAGCCTGCGGGAGGCCGGTGGGGATTTGCTTTCGCCAGGCCAGAACCTCCCCCCGGGTGGAAGGGCTTGGCAAGGAACCTTGTTGCCGAAACCGGCCCCTTTTCCCCACCTTCCCGCAAGGAAAGGGCTGGCAGGGATGCGGTGCTGATGCCGTGGTGCGGGCAAGGGGCTGCTCAGCTGGCCATGCGTAACTCGCTGCTGTCAGCTGCGGCTGCGAGAGCCATGGTTAACGGCACAGAAATGACACCCTGAGAGAGCCATGGCTAATGGCACAGAAATGACAGCGGCAGATCTCAGCCCTGACCCCTCCTATTCAGGAAAAAATAAGCTAACCTTATTTTTATGGAGCTGCTCAAATAGGTATTAATTAATCTGGCCTGAGATATAAAAATAATTTTATAATTTCATTTCTATAATTGCAATGATATATTGCAGAAGCGTTTTTTTTGAGAAAAACCTGCCAATTACTGCATTCCCCTGAAATCATATAGCTCACTTCATTAGAAATATCAGTGGGTCATCAAAACTTTTATTTCATCTGTTTTGATGCCTTAAATGCTGAAAAAGAATCTGAGCCTGTATCCAGTGATGTAGCTCTTAGTGTTTAGCAAGACTGAGGGACTGGTAAACGTTCTTAAATTTCAGGTCAGGGAGGGTTAAAAGATTTTTTTTTCCCTGCAGTAAATAGAGCATTTTCTTGCCTAATTAGACAATCATATCTTATATGACTGTCCTATCAATGGGAATCATTAAACAGATGGAGGTGGCCTCATTGCAGAAACATTACCATAAATCATCATATTCCTGCAGTATAATTTCTGTATCGGCAGTAGTGGGGCCTCTGTTTAACAGACCTCTGAAGTGTACACTTAAATCCATTTTTGCTCACAAAGAGTTTTGACCTGTGATTGCAGTGATACCATAACTGCATGTCATTGATCATCATAGGGTATTTGTGTCTTTCTTGTATGTAAAATCTGTAAAGTTATGTTGGAAGCCCCTGTTTCCATAGCCATGATGTGATTTCTAAGACAAAAGTCTTGTGCTGCTGTAGAACAGTGCTCCCTCATCATACTTTATATTGTTGATTCTGTGTCAGAACATCTTTGCACTTGAATTATCCTCACAAACTCAAAAACTATTTCTGCGGAGGTTGTGAATTTCAGAATAAAGCACCTTTTTCTATTTTCTGGCTTCCCGCCCCCCCATCTAAAATTGTATCTTTTGCATTTTTTTTCTCTGATCATGACTTTCCCTCTATGGTTCCCAAAACAAACAGCTGGCTGAACTACGATTGCCCTTATTTGTTCAACTGGTTTTGAACAGCAGCCCTCAAAAGTGTGGATAGGAAAAGGAAATACCAAATGCGCATTTGATTTACAATCTTACATTTTTAAGTATTCAATTCTATTGCTTAAAATTTCAGGTGTAGATAAATTTGTTCTGTTTGCGCAATCCACAAACTTTTAAGACCAGAAGAGACCATTAGGACCAACAGACTTCCAGGGAAGAAAAGGTCAAAGACCCAGTAGTATCTGCATGAAGTCCACACCTCCTGTTCAGGCCAAACGATGTGTTTTAGAATAGCCTGTTTTATCTGGACCTTTGTAAAACCGCTCAAGCTACTTAGTGGCTTTAGGTGATCTACTTGCTGAGTGCATAATTTTCAACTATCTTGAAACAATGTTGGAGAATGCTTCAAAATAATTATCTGACTAAAACCTGTGCTAGGCGGGTGCAGGATTATTATGGCTGTGGTTGGAGATAAGCGTCCTCAGAGAATCAGTAAGGCTAAACCAGACAATTCCACAGAGTCTCGGCTGCGTTGACATAATGGAAACACTTTGTCCATTGTCTGTTAAACATTTGTTTTTCCAGATATGTTCTGGACACAAGCATCTTTCCAGCTGCCATAATAACCCCCTGTCCTGTGTTTTCATGCCTGGTGATCGGATCATTTGGCAGGTTTCCATGGGCAGAAATAGGGGGAAATGTATCTTTTCCTCAGTGGGTTTATATAGTACTTTCTCAGAAACTTGCTTCTGACCTCTTTTTAGAGATGGGCTGGACAAATTGTCAGGAATGGTGGACAGCACTTGTCCCCTGGCTGAGTGAGAGTGGTTGAGCAGAGATTTCAGGTGAGAACACGCTGGTGCAGCCTGTGGGGCTGGTGGTTTTGAAAGACAACTCTTGAAAAGCTAATCCACTAGAAGTCAGTCTCTGCCTTAGGCAGAAATTGCTCCCCTGACCCCGTGCCAGGGAAGAATCTCAAAGTTCCTGGTACCTGCTTTCTTGCTGGGACAGCTCTTCCTAGCCCATGAGCTTTCTTGCAGCTCTAGAAAAATGTCCAAGAGTAAAGCAGCAACGCAGCCCCAGAGCAATCGCCTGCAGTATGGGATGTGGAGCTCAGCCTCCAGCAGGTCTTGGAAAGCTGAAGATTTCCTCCAGCAGCTCATGAAAAGCATGTGAGCTCCTGCATTTATTTCAAAAGGTTTGTTGGGCATTGCCTCTTAGCTAACAGCAGCTGGATCATCTTAGGTTTCAGCGTGGACAAACACGCCACGCGGGGAAGCCCTGGATCCTATTAGCTCTTCTCTAGAGCGAGTCCTTTTTAATTCTGGTGCCAGGGTCTTGCCCCAGGACCTCTACTCTGCTGTGAGGCTTGAAGCAACTCTCACCCTCCCTGATGCCCCCTGTAAAGTGTGTCAGAGCCGCCCAGAGTTACATCATGACGAACGCTGGGTGAACAGTGCTAGAGCGAAGCAAATAGATTTCCTCAGATAACGCTTTCTCCTAGGCACGTGCAGATGACCCCAGCACGAGGCATCAGGGTTGTATGGGACAGCTTTGAGTTGTCAGCTGCAGTGGGATGAATCTTACGTCAAAGTGAATTTGCACAATTGGAAATGTAAATTTGTTGGGTTTTTAAGAACATCAGCTTGAATGTACTGCTGTCAAATGAGGTATGAAAGAACTGATTTCGCCACCAGAGGATGCTACTCAGGGAAGTTGCTTGCCTGCCCTTTCTGTTTCTCTTTCCCATAAAAGAAAAAGCTGGCCCACCCATGAAGTTCCTCAATGTCCACAGACACTGTTGAGAAGTTGGGTGGCGCACTCTTATAGCAAATGCCAGGATTCCTGGCTCGTTCCGAGCTGTGTCCTGGCCCTCAGTGCTCCCCTGGCCACCAGAAGAGATGGCACAGCAGAGAAGTCGTTTCCAGCGCCAGCGGCTAGCACGTGTATCCCGCTGCGCCACTGCCGTGATGCTGAGAGCTGACTGCCACTGGGAGTCTGACATCCAGAACAAGTGTTTTACTATTGAAACTTTGGAGATTTGATGCTCACCACCTTCTTTTGTATGACTTGTTTTTTTCCTCTCCAAAAACCAGTAGTGGTCTTCACTTCTGCTGATACCTTGAGGCATGTGTTAGACTGGAGGCTGCCTGTGTACTTTCAAGCCTCAGTCAGGTTGAGGATTTCCCAGTAAGAGGGATCAAGGGGGTAATCTGTTTTCCAGTTATACCTGGGTGCGTGGTCTGCAAGGGCTCCAGCTGCTACAACCCTGGAATTCAAGCCCTGAGTGAATTCATCCTTATTTTATCTGGTGAATATGTTCATACACTGCCCACCTTGGTTTTACGAACTTCCAGCTCTGAAGCAGAGCTCATTGGCTTGCACCATAAACTCAACATCATTGATGAATTCCTTCGGGTGACATTACTCACAAACAGAGATTTGCCAGGGCAGAGCTTTGATGCAGGGTGCTTTAACCATCAGCTGTTTGCAGTTCATCAGGTGGCGGAGCGTGTGGAAGCACTGGGCCAGTTTGTGATGAAGACCAGGAGGACCCTGAAGGGCCACGGAAATAAAGTTCTCTGTATGGACTGGTGCAAAGACAAGAGAAGAATTGTGAGCTCTTCCCAGGTATGCTGGTGAGCGGGTGTTTTTCAAAGCTAGCGTTGGGCACTATACAAACCTGTTGTCTGTGCTATGTATCACTCTTTGCAGATGATACCCGTGTGTAATGGAAATGTTTTCAAGATGCCCTTAAAGCAGTTCATTGGCAATATATTTGTTCAGAGAGCATAAACCCAAGCATCTGATCATCGCTATACCGGTTGTAGCTAATACCCTAAATATTTCTTGTCCAGTCATACACAGATTTTCCTCATATCCCCTACTACAGTGGAAAATAGAGAGGGCTCACGTGAGGCCGCTTTCATTTCCTTGTTCTCTACAGATAAAATATTTAGTAATGATTTCAGTTTGTGTGTTCAGAGAACATAATCAGGAAAAAGGAAGGGAAGAAATGTTGATTCTTCTAGAGATTTCTGCGCACAGAAATTTCTGCTGCAGTCTGTATGATTAGTGTGACCTTGAAAATCTCAAACATCCTGCCAAAATTACTGCATTTACTTGGGCATTTTGAGAAACAGTCCTAACACCTGCTCAAGACCAGTCTCATGAGCTGGAGGAGGTAATGAGATAATTGCTTTCTAGATCCCCTGGTTCGTTCTGAGCCCAGTATGGCAGTGAGTGAGCTTGTTGCATCTCACAGCTGTTCATTGACCTATATGAAATCTGTCAGGGTTCTCACTTGAAGGATAAAAATAGGCAATCTGCATTGCAAGCCACCTTCAGTTACTGTGAATTTTTACCATTCATGGTGATCTCAGCAAAGAGAATAATTTTAAATAATGTCACGTTTTTTAAAGTGGTTAAAATGTCAGTGTGTAGATCAGAAAGCTGAACAGGCAAGTTGTAATGCATTTTTGCATTTTTTACTCTATTTTAAGAACTCTAGTGAGTCCTGGTACAGCAACAATTGTTGCTCAGTAACAAACATTTTGCTTTCATGGCACAGGGAAGGTAGCGGTATTATGTGCATAAGGCAAAGTAGCTGGCGTGAGCGTAGCCGGCATACACAAAGTGGTTGTGTTGCTCTCTGTGGAGGGTTCTTATGATGGCTATTTAGTGATTGTATCAATGGATAATTGAAGGTTAAGTAAGTGTAGTGAGAAGTAAAGGGAAAACCAGGAAAAGACAGGAAAGGGAAGATGAATAAACAGTGCAGTGTCCATAAATAGTCCCCGTGTGTGCTGCCAGCTCAGCAAGCGATTTGTAATACAGGTCACCTCTTGTAATTGTAAGGCCGACAGATACCACTTGGGAGAGGTGGCCGGCTTTGCAGGTGGCAGTTACAAGCTGGGAGAAACACGTGGTGGCTGAAAGGAGCAAGAGAGGGCTCGCTAGGGACAGTTCCCTGAGGTGATGGTCCTGTCCATGGCGTGTGCTGCGAGTGAGGGGAGTTCTCATAAACCCCTTAAAAGGGAAGGGAAAAAATTGAAAGATTAGATCATCATTTAAGCTGTCATCAGTCATCTCAGTGAGGAGGAAATACGCTTTTCTTCTGGTCAGAGAGGTAACGGTAACTGGTTCTCCTGAGGAGTGTCTCCTCAGTGCTCCGGTGGACCATTGTGCTGTTGTTAACATGGAGACAAAAATTTCATGATGTGACAGACTGGGGGATGGAGATGAGCAGAGGAGTTTTCCCTAAATTTGGAAAGTAGGGTGACAGCCATGTCTGGAAGGCCTCAATTTCTCTCTCTTGTTTGTATGCTTTCATTTAGGATGGGAAGGTGATCGTGTGGGATTCCTTCACTACCAACAAGGTAAATGAAACTTCAGCAAAAGTTAAATTTCTGTGCACAGGGCAAATGGTGGTGGGATAAGATGGAAGGCTGAAGGGATCAGACGTGTCAGAGAAGGCAGCGGGACGGTGGGATAACATGAAACATCCACCAGCGCCTCAAACGAAGGGGCCCAGGGCAAAGCACCCCCCTTGGCCTGTCTCTGAGCAAAGTGCCTGTCAGGGCACTGGAGTCTGGCGTGCTCTCCAGCAGGAAGCTCTGATCCTGCCTCTTCGCTGGCAGGGAGGGCTCCAGCCGGGGGCATAGCCCAGCCAGCAAAACAGAGGCCTCTCCTGGGTAACCCCTGTAGCAGGTGCCATGTGTGATCACCCAGCATCCTTCAGCCATGGTGTTCGCTGTGAGATGGTGCTGCTGCTCCTCCAAGCCCTGCCGGGGCTGCCTCGCAGCACCCTAAAGAACAACTTGTTTGTAACTCACTTTTACACGTGCAGCAGCGGTGGCCTCTTGCTGTACGCTGCTGTCCTTGCACTGAGCAGAGAAATGGTGACATCACAGTTTAAAGAGGTGCTGTGTTTCAGGAACACGCAGTGACGATGCCATGTACCTGGGTGATGGCGTGTGCGTACGCCCCATCTGGATGTGCCATTGCTTGTGGGTAAGTTCCCAGTTTCCGCAGCTGCTTACACAGAGAAGCTTGATTTGCAGTGGCGTCCCCGTGCCTTCAGATGCTGACAGCTAGGAGTTCGCGTGCCTTGCTTGTGGGTGGAAGGACTACATTCAGTGTCTCTGATTCTGTTCCCATAATGGCTCGTACACATTATCTCCCCTGACTTCAGTGCAAGAACATTTGTTGTGTAAGCATGGAAAATAATCCTCTTTCAGCATTTATATCATGGGTTAGGAATTTTGCATGCATGCAACTTCGCTGTTCCAGTTTGGTTGTGTGTGTTGGATATATTTTCTAAGGGAGAGAGGTTTTAACCCTGTTCTTCCTTTGTACTCCTTCTCCTACGACATAGAGAAGGTTAGTCATTAACGATTACCAGCACAGGAATAGATCTTGCCAAGACGGGGTGGGGAGAAGAAACCCCATCCCTGATAATCTTCTCCAAGTTTTCTGAGGGCTCAGGTTTGAAAAAATTGAGTTCATGCAGGGGAGAAAACAAAGAGATGAGATGCTGGCAAACCATCTTTTAAAAAGGGACTGGGTGGATCAGAGAGACAAAGCAAGTTTGGGGTGAGAGAAGGGAACAAAGGGAGACTTTACTGTGCAGCTTGACATCTAGGAAGCAGTAGGCACAGGCAGGGAGGCTGCAAAATGTGTGTGGAAGGGGAGTCCAGAAACTGTATATTCCAACTCAAGTTCGAAGGATGGCAAGGAAGCTCTGTCTTGAGACTTGTAAGAGAGACAGGGAGGGCATATATGCATTGCACTACCTAATTCTGTATTTCTGTTGTGCTGTCAGTTAAGTGCTGTGCACATAATATAAGGCACAGAACCAGCACCTAGGGGTGTACTGGGATCCCAGGCACTGGGGCTGGCCGCTCTACTGCGGCTTTAGAAAAGGCTCACGTACAAGCCAGAGCCTTTAGAAAAGAGTCCCATGTCTGGCCTGGGAGACACAGCTTAACTGGTGCAACTGTCCGGGAGGTCAGTAATCCTGTTGCCTTTTTTCCAAACTCTCCTAAAAGCCCTGTCTTCACACCCCCTACTTGCTATACCATCTTTTCCTTAGGAGTTAGGTCAGATTTGTTAAGGTAGATAAATAATGATGCTGAAGTACTGATACATCTTGCAGTGATGGATGTCAACAGAGAAATGGCGGTCTGGCTGTATGTGAAACATTAACCCTGAGGTGACTGCTTCCTGGTTTATACTTTTGTAAGGTTTCATTCAGTGCCATTTATAAACTCGATGAGGGTAAAGAATACTGAGGCGCAGCTGTTCGAGTTCTGTAAAGTAGCCAGCCTGGTGAGGCAGCTGGGGCTTCCCTGCACCGGGAGATCCCGGACAGCACAATACAGGGAAGTCGGTACTTGTAAGGGTTTGGCAGCGCAGCACTGACAGGTGGTTTCCTTCTTATCACCACTCGCCTTTTGTCGTTGCAGTTTTAACCAGTTCTCTCTGTTATTGCTATTATTACTCTCTTTAGTGGCCTGGACAACAAGTGTTCTGTGTACCCTCTGACATTTGACAAAAATGAAAATATGGCTGCAAAGAAGAAATCGGTTGCAATGCACACAAACTACTTGTCTGCCTGCAGCTTCACTAACTCAGACATGCAGGTAAATGCATTCCCTCCCTGCTGCTCACCGTCCAGCAACACCTAACATCAGCTGCACTCGTACACGGTGTAAGTAACCTTCCTTGCACCTGGAGCGGACGGGGCCACGTCCTGCCCCATGCAGGGGCTGCTGGAAAACCCTCGCTGGGGGCAATGAAGGTGCTGCAAAAGCTGCTGTAAGGAACTGCTGGTCACAGCCCATGGCCAGGCTGTCATACCTGCACCCTGCAAAGGCCTGTCGTCTCTGCAGACAGAGCTAACTGGTACCAGTGTGTTCTCTGCTCGCTGGGTCTGTGCTGGCTTGTACTTTCAGGAGCTCAGACTAACACCAATAGTTAAAAACCCAGTTCATCTAGGGCTAGGTTGGGTATGTGCTGTGCCAACTGATGGAGGCTGTGTTGTTTGTCTGTTTTGTCCTGGACACCCAGCCAACTTTGCTTTTGCTTTCATTCTTAGGATTTTTGTTTGTACCAAGTGAGATATTTGAGCTTGAGGGTGGCCCCCCAGGGCCAATCCTGTTGGGCGTACATGCAGTGGTTTGTGTCCTTGAGGGAGAGGAGTGATGCTATCCCCATCTTGCAGCTGGGGGCTTGGAGCACAGAGGCCCACAGTGGGAGACGATGGCAAAGCCAGGAACTAAGTGCAGGTCTTCTGAGGCCAGGCCAGCCTGCCTCTGTAGTGAATATCTCAAAAGATCTCTTTCTCCAGGAGCACAAAAGATGATGAAAGGAGTCAGGATAATCCCCTTGTCCTCTTTGTTGTTTTTTTTAATTTAATTGAAGCTCTGCTCAGTGCAGCTTTGCAGCAAAATAAGTGGTAGAAGGGAACGTTTTCATTGCGCTCTGTCAGCAGAGCTGCTGGAAGGGGAACAACTTGTTCCCTTCTTCCAGATATTTGAAGCTCTTCTGAAGGAGTTACCGGCTTTTATTGCTTCTATTTCAGGACATGAGATGCCTGAGAGTATGTTGTTGTTTGTCATTCTATGGTTTCTGTAATGACTCCGAGGTGCTAATTTAAGTCCATTGCCATGGAAACCAGTGGTAGAGGTACCCAGCGCTCAGGCTTGCTTAGCCCTGACCTTACTGTGAGGAGCCCTGCATAATTAGAGCAGTCTAATTTAAGTGGAAAGTTTTTTATGAGATAAAAAAAGGAATACTGGTTTTCTTGTCCGTATCTATATGCATCATGATTAAATCCTATGAAAGGAAAAATAGATATTGATTTTTCGTAATAAGAAAGAAAAGTTGGGTTTTTTTTCTGCATATTAAATACAGTGAGCCACATTGATATTGAAGGCAATGTATTACTGTGGTTAAATAATACCACAGTGGATTGAGGTGCTTTATATTCAGTGATTCAGAGATTTTTTTTAAGACTTTAAAAAGACATTTTCTTGTGCCCGATAGGCTTAGAAGTGATCATTTATATCACTGAACGTTATTGTTGAAACAAATACATGCAAGTGGATTGGCCAGGCTTCTGTTAGGATACTGTTATGCAAGGGATACTAGAGAATCCCAGGTTTCTTATCTTTTTCCTTTTACATAACAGCCTCAGAATTAAAATGATTCACTGACTCTGACAGTGCAGAGTGCAACAGGCTCTGTGCCTGCAACAGCACTGTGCAGGAACCTTCCCAGCTGTGTGCGGAACAGCTCTGCTCTCCTGGCTCACGCCACCGAGGGCTGCGGTACCTGTCCTGGAGCAGCCCTAGCACATGGTGGAGGTGTCCCCTAGCCCAGTGTCCCTGCAGCTGCTGCTAGGTGCGGTGAACACTGCTGCTCTGCCTCGGCTGCTCTCTTAAACCACAGCTTGGTTTTCCCTCAGAGGAGTGAAAGACAGGGGAGGAGCGTAAGGAGTTGGTGTGCATATAGGCATCTGACAGTGCAATAGAAAGAGGGGAGATCTGAAGGTGGTTCATCATTGATTAAAGCCACTCTTGGGCTGTGTGGGTGCTGAAAGAGGGGTCCCATCCTTGCTCCTCATCATGTTCCCACCTCGGCCGAGACTGGCGCTGAGCTGCAGGGCTGGGCAACCATGCACTTTGTTCTTGGTGCCCCAAATCAGTCTTGCCAGCAAGAGCCACCCCCGCCTCAGCACGCAGAGAGCTGGGGAGCCTTGCTTCCTAAATTAGGTATCTGCAGCTCTGCAGTGTGATAATGCTCCCCACGTGACGATGCTCCACGGGTATTAATAGCAACAGTTAATTGGGATCTCAAGTGCCTTGCACAGGGCAGCCAGCCATGCTCCCGGCGCAGGGAAGCAGGATGCAGCCTGTGGCCATGCAGAGGAGGCAGAGGTGAGGGTGGCCCCTCTGCCCTCAGCGCTGCTGCCAGCCTGTGCGTGCTCCTGGCGAGCAGGGGCTGTGTCCCTGCTGTCCCCTGCCCTGTGCAAGTCCTGCCTCTTGCCACCAGGCGCCAGGCGAGGATCCCCATCCCACACTGCTGGAGCCCCTCGTGCAAGCAAGCCAGAGTCTAATAGCAAAGGTTGTTAATTCACTTCTGGTTCTGGATTTTTGGAGGGTCGTTTTTGTTTAGCTTGGTTTGGTTTTGTTTTCAATGGCGATACCCTGAAGTTGAGCCCATGACATTTCTCTTTAGGCACTAGCCAGAGCTCTGAGTTGACAACAGACCCTTCCCTTACACCTTTAGCTGCTCCTGTTCCCCTCGTATCTTTCTTACATGCTATTACAAGAGCAAATCCTCAGAGCTGAAAGTCTTCATTGCTCAGCCAAGTACAAATATTCCTCAGAACAGAACAGTTCATTGATCTAGGCTCAAAAGCTGGCCAGAAAGACAAGTCAGGACTTTCTTCTGCTGTTACCATCTGAGAGCATTAGCGTCTCTGTACTGCAGGATTTAGAACAGTCTGTTCTGCAGCTTTGCAGACCTCTGTTTATGGGAGGAGTTTTCAGAGCATCTGTCAAACATGTTCAGTGTTTAACCTTTATGCAACACTGTGAATGGTTTCATGATTGTGTGATCATTTTCTTCTTGAAAAGTGTTTTCTTTTTAACTTTTAAGTACCCGCTGGGATCCCTTGAGTTTCACTGACCATGAGAAAAACCTGTGTACAAGACTGAGAGCCCTCCTGAGTTTACCCTTGCCTCCCTCCACACCAGTGCACAGGGACCCTTTCAACCTACAGAATTTGTGATTGCATAACAGCTTTGGGTGCCAAGGGGAAATTTTGAACAATTGAGCATCATCAGGATTTAGCCACAATAACAAGCGCTGATCACATGTGCTTTCTACAAGCACTGTAGCAGATGAGGGAATAGCATGTGAGCTATGTTCGGTCAGTGTATGTTCAAGCCCTTTCACACACAAATGGTTTTGGACAAGTGAGAGGTGATGGACTTACAAACAACTGTCTAGACAGGCTTACTTCCCTTTCAGAAAATCCATGTCATAAGCCCAATTAATTGGGTTTAACCTGGCTGTTTCAAGCACCAAAAAAAAAAATTTAAACAGGTATACTTAACTCCGACAGTTCTTCCCTTTACCCAGGTTGAATTCCAGCAGCCTAAATATGGATAGGGTTACATACAAGGGCAGGCAGGAATACCAGTCTGGTTCTACCTCCTTTTTGGAGGATATGGAAATGCCAGCAGATCCTTACTGCCATCAGTTCTCCGAATCCCACTGCACAAAACTGACCATTATTGAAATGTTGTGTAGGTATAGCTGTGTCAAAACAGCTCTCATTTCCACTCTAACTTCTTTCCTTAAAATTAAAACCCACAAACCGTGCTTAGATTCACATTGGGTTTATGGCGTTGATTTATTGCATAACATTTCATTACATTACTGCTGTTCCTGGTGTGTGTATAGGATGTCCGTTGTTTTTTTGTGAACTTGAAGATCATCTGCTGATTTTTGTGTTGTGACTCTTCTTGCCACATCCTACAGATCCTGACAGCAAGTGGAGATGGAACTTGTGCTCTGTGGGATGTTGAGAGTGGGCAGCTTCTACAGAGTTTCCATGGTCACGGAGCTGATGTCCTGTGCCTGGACCTGGCCCCTTCTGAAACGGGAAATACATTTGTCTCTGGGGTAAGCAGAAGCTTCCTATCACAATATGAAATTAAGGAACGTGGCAGGGAAAAGGCAGCAAGGCAGGGGGCTCGTGATCTTATTGAGAGAGTGCTGGAGTATGTGTTGGAAGCCCTGGTGCAATCCACTCATTGCAAGCACATTTTCCAAGCTGGAGCAAATTAAACCCCTGACTGTGGGGTCAAACCCACCCAGCCAGTCTGACTGCAGTTCTGCTTACTTAGCAAATTCCACCCCACACCAAAGCAATCCAGCTCGAGATCAAAACAACGCCTCTCAGGGGAAGGGAAAGGCTCAGATTTAAAGCAGCGGGCTCGTACTGCAGCGGAGGTGTGATAGGAGCCCAGCACAGCAGACTTGCCGCGTTTGGCTCCTTTCTCATGCCCAGCTCTCTGGAGCTGGATGGGATGTGCCAGGAAGCTGCTCAGGGCATCAGAGTGGGACTGCAAATAACGTGTGTGCCACTGTGGCCCTCAACTGCTCCCCAGAAGCCAAGGGGTACAAGTGGACACTGGCTAAACCCTTGTACATGCTGGAGCAGGGAGATGAGGTGTGGCCACATCTTCAGCTGTTGCTGAGTCCCCCGTGCCTTCCAGTGGTACCAGAGGCATTTAAAGCTCCTTCATCAGTCAAGCGCTGCCTGCTCCCTGTCCTGGCCCAGAGGAACACCCAGACCTCTCTGGTGCTGCAGGACTGCTCTGGGAAAGTACCCAGGGCATCTTCTGAATCTTGCCCTGCTGCTGAGGGGTCGCTGTTCCTGGGCAGCCAAGCCATTGGCATGCAGCCTGGCAGCCAGGCAGGCAAGGCACAAAGGTGAGTGGGATGGGGCTCCGCTCCTTTTTTGAGCTGATATCCGTCAGAGACTGAGTGTGCAGAGACAGAGGCTGGCAGGGGCCGAGAGATGACCTCTCTTACTGGTTTCTACTAGTAACTTTGCGGAAGGGACCTGGTTTCTGAGCCCCACCAGTGCTGGCCCAGGGCTGGCTGTATGCCTGCTGATGGAAGTGCTGACCATGGATTAGGGGATTCCACTTGTGTTCGGAGTCATGGTCCCATCCCTACACAGTAAACCTGTACCTCTTCTGTAATGGCTCTTTTATCAAATTTGGCTGGCCCATCAGGAGCAGAGCCCAGCACTCTGGCCCACTTTGCCTGCTGCTAGCACAGCTGCTCCGAAACGTGACTGAAAGCTAATTCCATCTGAGTGCATTGCTCCTCCCTGGCTTTCCTGTCACTGAGCTTGCTTCCCAGAAAGGATAGATTTGTTCTCCCTGGGAACAGCTCAGCTTATTATAGGGCAAGGAATCGCAAGCAGCTATGGTACTGCTAAGAGAATATGTCATACTTGTGTTGATGTTAGCAGCTTGGGCATGTCTGTGCTTACAGGGACTCGCTTAATTCGTCACATGCAAAAACCACTTCAGTGCAGATCTGTCTTGTATCATGTCAATGCAGGTATAGCCAAAACAGGGCAGCCTGAAGGTATGATGGTGTCGAGAGACTCGCTGTATATTGTGCCTAAGTAATGCAGTAACCTTGAGCTGGAATGGGCGATGCCAGTACATCAGCGTGTGGACTGGGTGCCATTACATTTAACGAATTAACTGGAAATCCCAGCCCTCCTGGGGGAGCCCAGTGGGCTGCTGTGCTCAGTGCCCTCTGAGCGCTGCTCCTTGGGGCGAGTGGGATAGCACTCAGGGGGCCCGTCTCTCCGCAGGTGGTTGCTGGTTTCTCCTTCAAAACCTTAGGAGTCAAAGCACCAGCTTGTCAGATTGGTCTTGCCCCCAAACTCCCAGAGAGGTCAGTAAGAACAGTGCACATGGAAGCAATACAGAGGGCTGGGCTTGGGCTGTGGTGGGGCTTGAGAGGGAAATATGCTGAGTCCAAAATGTTCCCTATCCTGTTTGGTTTCCCTTGTGCAGAAACCACAAAGTTTCACCAACAACCAAATTTGGTACAAAAGGAACATTACCTCTTTTAAATAATTACATCATTAGTAAAAAATAATTTTCACAAGAGAATTAAAAAAAAAATAAAGAAAAAAGATGTGAATTGTGAGGAGACTTTAATTTGATTAGCAATCGTATTTGCTTAAAAATAAATAACACGTGTGGCACGGACTGCTGGGCAGGACGCGCTCACTCGGCAGAAGCAGCCGCCGCCTGGCTCGCCCTGTGCTTCCACACAGCCCCATAGAGGCCGACACCCCCCCAGCACCGGGCCCACCTACAGCCTGCCCCTCAGCAGGGTCGTATTCATTCAAATCTCCCATCACTCTTAAGATCCCGCATTCTTTTTCCTGTCACCGTGATTGTGACAGCAGTGAGACACCACAGCTGAGAGCGTTGCCCTGTGGGCATGAGATGGTTCCTGCCCCGAGGATGCTGCAGTCTGCGTAGGCTGAGCCCCTTGCCCAAAGCACTCAGGGTGCTGAGCACCTCACAGCCAGCACCGTGTGTCAAATATCTTTTTGGAGCACAGCTTGGAAGGGCAGGTTAGAACTTGACAATGAGATGAAACGCTGTTATGCTTCTTTTAACATCCCAGCCACACCATCGAGCACGTGGGTGCAGAGCCACGGCAGGGGTTAACTCTGGTAGGAGGTTGGGAACCCTCTGGATGCACTTATTTCATTTTCTATTTCAGTGCCTGCGAAGAATTAGTTATAAAACTTTAAATGTTGGGTATTAATTTTTTATATTGGGCACATTAAGCGGTAAGGGAATGAGTCAGTTATGCAGCTCTGGCATGGTGGGGCTGCAGACACAGGTAGGGCAGCAGTACAAGTGGAGCAGGGCTGGGAGTGGCGGTCAGTGTGGGACTGCCTGTGCAAACACCCCACGTCTGTCTGCACCCCACGGTGCTGCACGGCAGCGCTATGTCCGTGCTGGTCTGCGGCACCACTGAGGCTGCAGCCTTCATGGCATACCCTGCTCCTAACTGCGGCTGCACCAGGTTTGGGGCTACCAGCTACGGAAGCTGCTTTGCTGGCTAAATTCCCTCAGAGCTGTGATGTTCAGGGCCTTTGAATGTAGCTGGGCTTGATGACTCGGGCACGTGAGGGACGAGTGTCCCCGTTTGCACAGCTGTAGTGAGCCTTTTTGTCTTTATTAGGGATGTGACAAGAAAGCCATGGTTTGGGATATGCGGTCTGGTCAGTGCATCCAGTCATTCGAAACCCACGATTCAGATATCAACAGTGTCAGGTCAGTATGTTTCTGGGAGAGAACACATTTGCGATGTTGAGCAATGCGCCGGTTCTATTTTTGCCGTCTGACCTCATCCAAGTAATGTAATGTGTTCTGGTCTTTTTTTACTCATGCACAGATACTACCCAAGTGGAGATGCTTTTGCCTCTGGTTCAGACGATGCCACGGTATGTTAATTCAGCAAAGTTTTCCTAAAACACTAGGTCACATCCATGGAGGACTTTAGGTGACTGAACTGGGCCTGTGACACCAAAACTGCAGAAATAATAATGCTATAGTGTAATATAATATATATAAAATATATAATACTGTAGGGAAAAATCTAGTAATACTATGTAGGTTACCTCTGCAAACTTCTCTACATGAGGTACTGTCCAAACACTCATTTCAGATTTTCTATGTTCTGAAGTTTCATGATCAAAAAGTAGTTGTCTTACTGGAAGAGCTTTGGTTTCATGTAGTTGTTGGTCACAACATGAGAGGAACCGGATGAAACGCTGCAGCTTGTGTCAGGAGCAGCGGCACAGTGCAAGGGCACGAAGGGAGCCTGTACATGAGCGCGCACATCCCAGCAAGCAGAGGGGCTGTGGGCTCAGCAGGGAGCTGGGCAGACTGGTCAGCTGGCCTCTGCAGCCCTGTGCATCCCGAGAGCACAGCCCCGAGGCGGCCTTGGCCACGTGCATGTCTTCCCTGTCAGACCAACTCACTGCCAGCCGTCCTCGCTGTGATGAGTCACCACATCCTAGATGATACAATAGCTCTTACTGGATCTTTCTTATCTGTGAGCAAGCTGCTAGGAGGGGCGCAGTATGTACTGATGGCTGATTTGGGTCAGCACATTGTATGCAAAGTGCCACTTACCTCCTGGTGCCTTTGGGCCCCTGCGTGGTTGGTGCTGGTGGCTCTTGCTGCAGCTGGCGGGTCCCCATGGGGGACCAGGCTCTGCTGTACCACAGCCCTGCAGGGACCGAGCTGGCAGTGGAGTGCAGCTCGAGAGCGGACGTTTGGGAGGCACCTGGCACCTTGTTCCTCCTGTTTATTCAAACATCACACCGAGCTGCAGGAGGGTGAAGATTCTTTCTAAAGTACTCTGCCCTCAGAGCATGTTTTGACTCTGCTCCAATACCAGATAAACTCAATAGAAACATTCCCTTTGTCTTCACTGGGTGTGGAGACCTTCCAAGGCTCTTCTGGAGAGCGTGTACACTGCTTTTCAGTCTTAAAAGCTGCGATTATAAATTAATACCTCTAGCTCTGTGGTAAGCCTATTCAGATGCAGTGCTGTGAGCACTTGAGATGCTGACAGAGTGAGATGGAGAAATTGTCCATCATTAAATTCCGATGAGAGCACTCTCTTTTTATGCCCAGCACCACAGGCTGTGGGCTTTTGTGCTCATTAATTTGTTTGATGGGGTTTTTCCTCTCTTAACTGTTCCTGACACCCCCGACTTGAACAGAAGAACGGGAAATTCCATCTCTGCACTTTTGACAGAGGTTTTGGCAGTTTTCAACTACTTAATTCTTTAAATGAAGAGGTTGGTGTTTTCAGGGTTGCGGACTGATACACTGACTGGTATCTTTGACCTGATCTATATACTTAGGGATTTCAAGGAACAGATAATCCTGATGGTCTGGAGGGAAGCCATAAAAACACGCTCACATGGCAGCGCTGTCACCTGCGGCAACCTCAATTCTCTGTCAGAACAGTCTGATGAAATTATTCATCAGCGTGGAGGAGCACTGGGAGACCTGAGCCTGGCAGCTCCCCACTGCCCTGCTAACAAAACAGCCTCTCCTTTATGTGCTGGCTGGAATACCAGCCATTTTTCATTAGTAAAGTCTTAATATTAGCAAACCCATCTGCCCACTGTTTGCTTAAACTTAACTTACTGAGAAGGGTTTTCAGTTCAGGTGGTTTCAGAAGCGCAGTTAGATTTCAGGGCTAACAAGCTGCCTTTCTGCATGGCAGTGAAGTCCGATCTGTCTATACATTATTTCCATGTTAAACAAGCCGAAGTATGCCAGCAAATGATAAAACCAGGAAGTGCACATTGGAGAGGTGATTGGGGATTTTCCACAAGAAAAGAAAACCAAAGATTTGTACAAAAATGTATTGTTTCACTTGAATTATTTTCAGATAGTGTTTTACTGGGAGCAGGGGCTACAGCTAGGCTTCCCTGTGCCCAGGGACTGAGCATCGTGCCACGTGGTCCGTGTTCTTAAAGGTGACTAGAGATTTCATCCTCTGCCCCCCAGACTCGTGCTGTGGCTAAACTGCTGTCTTTAGAGACTCCCTCCCCGTGCACCTCCCCAGCAGCGGGATGCCCTAACCCGCAGGAAAGCACAGTAGGGAAGCAAAAGGGCGGTGGGACTTCCAGTGGGTAGCCACGGTGCAAAGCCCGCCGCTCATCTCTTTATAGGAGGACAGCCAGGAGGCTTAGAGAAATGGTTTGGAAAAGCAAGTTCTTCCCCTGTGTTGCTGAGATCCCTGTCAGACTCCACCGTCCCCCCTGTTAAAGCAGGCAGACATAGCAGGAGGGAAGAAGCCAAGCAGCTGCTTCCTATGATGCCAGTTAGGCTGTGGTCCTTCCCACTCCCATTTTTTCAATGAAATATAGTAGCTGTTGACTCCAGCCTTTACTGAGGCATGTGTGTTGGTTTTGCTTTAATCCTAGTGTCGTTTATATGACCTTCGTGCAGACAGAGAAGTAGCAATTTATTCCAAAGAGAGCATCATTTTTGGAGCATCCAGCGTGGACTTCTCCCTCAGTGGTGAGACCTGAACTTCGGGGGTTATCTTAGTGTTGGGATTTGAGGGGAACTGTAAAATGTTGCCAGTTTCATTTGATAAAGGATTTGTTATAGAAAATAATACTGAGTACCAAAAGAAACATTTAATGCATGGAAACCTTTTTTTGCATCTGCAAAAATAATTACTCTTTAAATAACTTAGCTGGCTACTGCTTCGTTGTAGCAATGAAAAGTATTTTCCTGGCCCTACTGAAGGCAGGAAATATTTTGCCATTAACTACAGCTGGGCTAGAATTTCACAATAACGATTAAAAACATTTCAAAGGAAACATGAAATGTAACTAGACTATTAAGCGCACTTACATAAATAGTTTTTAAAAGGATAATAAATGATTAATAGATAGTAAAAGTATGTTAGAGGAGCATGAAGACAGAAACACTACAGACCTAGGGACAGGAGCTCGAGTCTTCTTTTTCCTGCCCCAGCAAAAATGCAGAGCTCCTCCAGTGACCCTGTGTGGGGATGAGTGGTTGGTGGACTGCCCTCCCCCTGGGACAGAGGCAAATGTCTCTGTCATGGTCACAAGCACCACAGCTTGTCCCGTTGGGGACAATGAATCACTTTGCAAATTGTCTACTAATCATTCCACCATTTGTATTCAACTTCTTGCAAAATATTATTACCCTGGTTAGCTGTTGAAGTGCTCTTAAGTCCGTTGTGATTTGGAGTCATCTCCCATCTCTAACGACCAAACAAATTCTATACAATTTAACTCAATTTTAGCTACGTTTTTGACTAATAAATTTAAATTGGTTCAGCATCTGGTGTGGGTAGCTCAGCAGTGGAGCGGGCATGTCTCGCAGGGGCACAGCTAGTCTGAGGCCAGGGCTTGCTGGTGCAGAGGGTGGCGCGGGGAAGCCGGGCTGTGGCTACCCGGTGGTGATGGATGCCCTGCGGATGGCCCCTGCTGCCATCAAGATGTTTACCTGCCTAAGACCTCACTTTGTAAAAATCTGATTCTCTTTGTAGGTCGCCTGCTGTTTGCAGGCTATAATGATTACACCATAAATGTCTGGGATGTGCTGAAAGGGTCCCGTGTATCCATTCTGTTTGGACATGAAAACCGTGTCAGCACTTTGCGGGTCTCTCCTGATGGGACAGCGTTCTGCTCGGGCTCCTGGGACCACACTCTCCGAGTAAGTGCTGGTAACACCTACTTTGACTTCTTTCTTTCTTTGATTGTTTAAAAAAAAGGGGGTGAGGGGGAAGGGCTGTAACAGGACAATTGACACTAGAGGGAGGATACAAAACTGCAGTGTAAAACACCAGAAAATTCAAATTTAAAAAATCCCCACAAAGTGCTAGCAGAACTGTTAAGTTTTAAAGTTATGGTTAAATGACATCATTGCTGCTGATACTCCGTGCCACTGATCCGACTGCCTTGCCAAATTTTAATTAAATGTTGGAAAGAATAGTCAGTGTCATAAACAATTGTTCAACTCTCTCTGCAGATCTGGGCTTGACCTGAGATCCTGTGTGCAGAATCAAATGGAGACTGAAACCCTGGACTACAAAAACTGCATTACAAAAGCCACCCCTCAAAATCAAGTATTTGCTACACTACAAAAGAGTGACACTGAACCCACAGATTAACACAGCTAGGTAGAAAATGTAATCTGCTTGAACACATAGCAAACATCAACTTGTAGTAAAATGAAACGGTTTTAATTCTGTTTTGAAGGTATCTTCTTTTATTAGGACTAGATAATTATAAAGGGACTTTCCTCTGAAGTCACCTGTATCATAAAATTTGGTATTTCAGTCCACATTATGTATTTATTTGCATGAATTTAGTTAATTTTTGAAGTTAAAAAAAAGAAAGAAAAATATTCCTGATTTTATCAGGATGTAGCATAAGACTTTGAAAACATTCCGTGGTAGTGCATTGAATTTTGGTGTTGAAAAGTGGAAGGAAAACCAATTCTGATACTTGATGATGGCATTATGGATGAGTGAACCTTGGTAGTCTGTAGAAGAGCAAAGGACCTACTGTGAAGGTTCTGGCTGTTGTCATAAAAATGTATTTTTTGTACAGAAAAGGAAACCTTTCAATCCCTGTTTTTTCCTGCTGTCTTTTTAGATAGAAGTAAGTATTTCATCTCTTGTTATCTGAATATGAAGAATCTAAATAGATACAAACTGATAAATTGCAAAGAGGAAGGTTTAAAAAACATGATTTACATAATCATGAGGTAATACTTAACCAGTAGTTTCTTAGAAATTTTTAATTGTATCACTTGGTGAGTGAATTTTCTTTTACTTAAAGGAATACTACACGCTAAGCGCTAAGGGATACTGCACGCTAAGCACAGTTATACTGATGGTCAAATCTTTTCCAAGTCGGTCGTAGTCATTCTATGATCATGTGTCTTATTTGCATTTTGAGCAGTTCATACCACTTGAGCAGGGCAGCGTTGCTTAAATGTGCACTAAGGCAGTACGTGCCCATTTTAAGGTCCTCCTGTGATGTCAGGGCAGGGTAAGTTCATGCAAGTGCAGGTCAAATGTTACAAGCCAAACCGTAGAGTCCTTACTCCAACAGTAATCTCCCACTGGTGTGGACACACGTCATAGCTGGACCTGAGAAGGAATAACACTGAGTTGTTGAAAACCTGCTGTGAGCCATGGTCCTGCCAGCGTTTGATACCTTGCTCACCAGAGCGCACGAGCCCCTCCGATCCCGGAGCCACCAGGTTTCGGGGAAGTAGCAGAGCCAGCCACTTTGCTGGCAGCACCGGCCCTCTGTGTGAGCATGGTAACGCAATACAAACCGGCAGCACTACCCCTGTGCAGAGCTGATGCTGTAGAATGAAGATTTAATCAGGTAAAGATGAGATACAGTTAGTTGTAGAACTATTGGGAAATTATATCTGCATTTATGCATTGAAAACTATTGAGACTAATTGTGTCACCTCTGCTCGTACTGACAGGTACCGAGTCTAACCTGAGCAGGAGCATGTAGGAAGCAAAGTGCTGGAGTAGCGCTGGGGGCTTGCATGGCCTGGCTTTTGAAATCCAGGTGGGGAGAGACATCTCTGAAAAGATCAAAGATGTAGTTGAAGTAAGAGAAAACAAGCTCACTGGAGTGGGCTTGATCACAAGCTCAGTGATCACTGGAGTCAGCTGTTCACATAAGTTTGGTGATAATAGCCTCGTTCTGTTTGGAAGTGGGATTTTTTTGTGCTTCTTGTGTTAGAAACAGAGTCTCCTCATTCATGAAAACATTAGGTTCCATGAATCCACAACCAGCTGACCTAGGACACTGACATTTGTGTCAGCCTTCCATCCCTAATGAAATAGTTCAGCAGTTTTCACTTGGAAAAGTAAATTCTGATGCTTTGCAATATTTGTGGCAAACTATCCCTGTAACAAGCTGAATGCACTATGGAAATGTCGTGTAGAGCTCACTGTGCAATATTGAGTCAATACACTGTACACATTTGATCAAAAGATTAATATTAATGTCGAGATAGTATTTATTGCTAAGATATTTGTTTCAAACATACTACGTTGTGTTGATACTTATGAATGGCCTAAATACAATAAATTGTATTTTACATATTGAGAACATGATCTAGTAGTTTTTCCCATCAGTTAGCTACTTGTAATGGTAGCTGTATTTTCTGGGGTTTTGGCATTTACTTTTTGCACCATACAGTTTCTCAGATCATTTGTCTTGAAAAAATCTAGGGCGAAATCCAGATCTACCAGAAAATTTCTGCTGGAATATCTTCTGGAAATACATAAGGTGAGCCACAGTGAGCAATCCTGAAACTCCATCTGAGCTCCTTCTGCATTCAGGTTGCATTTTCCTGCTCAGAAGGATCACAGCTAATGTGGTGTTTTCTTTCCAGATCCTGATCACCATACCCAGGAACACACTGGAAAATGTGGAGTATGTGTTTTGTGGGAGCGTGGGATTCTCCTCGTCTTGCAGTGAGGCACCAGTGAAAGCTGGGCACAGAAACACTGCTGAGGGCTCGGGCTGTCGCTCTTTGGGTAAAAGAGATTTGCAGATCGCCTGGAGAGGCAGCAGTTCAGCTTCAAGCCTTATCAGTAGAGGAGAACTGTGGTGGGGTCAGCTGTCCTCTCTGCTGTAGGGTAGGCTTTGTGGTCAGCGTGAAGGTGGTTGGCGAAAGTGCTCACTTTAGACACTGAAAAAGCACCTCCTTAATTGAGGCACATTGTTTCATTTCGTTTCCTCTGAGGGGCTGGGGAAAGTGCTGAGCCAGCTTGTTCTGAGTGACATCAGTGCCCAAACCATCAGCAGTTCCAGTGAGAATGAGGCTGACGCCGCATCTTGCACTTCTGTTCTTGCAGGGAGAAATCGCGTGGTTCCTGCCCTCCAAGGCCACTGCCGGTGGACTCGTAAATTGGGCCGCGTGGACTTGGCACCTGAGAAAATCCCCTTTTTGTTCCTAGATGTAACGGTGAAAGCCGTGAGCCGGGTGGGCCTCAACTTCCCATCATACAAAGGAAGACAGAGGAACAGGGCACTGAAGTGTCAGTTGTATTTCTGACCCACTAAGGGCTGGCCAGGGAGGCTTTGGAAAAGCCAGTGTTTGGAGACACACACCCCCTCCCCGCTTTGGTCTGCCAAGCTGTTTGTGTCTCGGGAACACCTCTGTGGCTTTGCTGCAGGAGAGGTTTTAACCTGCATCTCATCCTTTCCCCAGCGTGGCCCAGCCTCGGGGAGCAGCCGTGCAGCTCTGGATGTGGCAGCGAAGCAGCAGCAGCACATCCCAGGGCCCCAGCACCATCCTACCTTCCTGACCCACTCCGCAGCTCCGGCCGGGAGGTGAAGGAAAAGCAGCCCTGAAAGGTTGCGCCAGCGGGCTATAACCAGGTTAAACGTATGGAGCACGGGGGAGCTATAGCTGGGCAAAGTCACTATCAGACAGCTCCGTCCTGTTAAACAAAAATGCTATATAAACAGGAAGGGTGGAAAAGGATACTGCTGGAAAAAGAGCAGCCTCTCCCTCTTGCTCTCCTGCTGTGAGGAATGCAATAGGAAATTCCTGCTCCAGGATTAACAATCGTTAAGAAAAACTAGTTAAAAAAGCATGTGTGTAAAGCACTGGTGAGAAGTAAAGATATAATTCCAGCTACCGCTCCAGCACATAAACACAGACTGGTTTTCCCCGCTTGGAAAACAAAACAAAAGCCAAATATGGGGATGTAAAGCTAAATTTGCCTTGGGAATGACTCTAAGAGGTCCGGCCAATTCTCGATAGTGATCTGAGAAGTTGCAATAGGATTTACTCCAGCCATCTATTTTTAGATGTTCTAATGGGGACATAAAATGGAGATGGAGAGCTGACACTCCATCAAGGCAAAGTGGAGCCGAGTGGCCCCGTGCCGGCATGGTGGGCACCTTGAGCCCGTTGTGTGATGCGAGGCGGGAGCAAGCACCCATCCCAAGCAGCCGCAGCAGTGCCAGCATGGTGACAACGCAGTCAGGACCACAGTTCGGTTCATGCCAGGCCATCGCCTGGTCCTCACCCGCGAGGCAGCGCTGGGCGGGGGGCAGGGAGCAGGCGGCGGGTGTAGCTGTGTCAGGCCCCCCACGCACCTCGGGGTGGTATCGACGGGAGCTGATGGCAGCCCACGGCACTGGCGGCTGGGCTGCAGGGACATGCCGGGCGGGGGTGGTGCGGGGTGCTGTGCCAGCGGCCTTCTCGGCCATTTCACTTCACACAGCACTGCCGGAGGGCCCAGCCCTCGCACCATCAAGGTCTGATCCTGCATTTTGCCCGCACCCATCAATGAGCAGATGCCGCTGCACGCGCCGGGCACGCACGCAGCGCACGGGCGCCGCAGCCCAAGCACACCCGGCGCCCCGGCCGTGCCAAGGACGCGGGTCAGGCCGCCGCGCCGGGACAGGGCGGGCACCGCACGGTGCAGCAGCCGGGGCCGCCGCCGGCCGCGCAGGGGCACCCACCGCCCCCGGCAGCGCGGCCAGACCGCCAGGGCCGCAGCGCCGCCTCCCCCCGGCCCGGCCCGGCCCCGCTCCCCGCGCCCGGCCCCGCCCCGGAGGAGGGGAGCGCTCCCGGCGTCCCGGGGCGGGCCGGGCCGGGCTGGGCTGGGCCGGGCCGGGCCGGGCGGAGGGGCCGCCCCGCCTCTTAGTCGCGGCAGCTGCTGCTGCGGGGCCGTAGCAGCCGTGGGCCGCCGCCATGCCGGGCTCGCTGAAGGAGGAGACGGCGCTGCTGCTGGAGGACTACTTCCAGCACCGGGGCGGCGGCGCCGCGCTGCCCCCCAGCCCCACGGCGGCCACGCTGCGGCGGGCGGCGGCCGAGCTGGAGCGGCGGGAGCGGCCCTTCTTCCGCTCCTGCGCGCCGCTGGCGCGGGCCGAGCCGCGGGAGGCGGCGGCGCTGCTGGCGCGGGTGGCGGCGCAGCTGGAGGCCGACGGCGGCCTCAGCTGGGGCCGGCTGCTGGCGCTGGTGGTCTTCGCCGGCACGCTGGCCGCCGCGCTGGCCGAGCGGGGCTGCGGCGACGGGCCGCGCTGCCTGGCCGCCGCGCTGGCCGCCTACCTGGCCGAGGAGCGGGGCGAGTGGCTGGAGGCGCACGGCGGATGGGTGAGCGAGGACGGGCGGCGGGTCGGGGGGCGCGGCCCGGGGAGGCCGAGGGCGGGGGGAGCCGGCAGCCGGCCCGGGGTGGTGCCGGGGGGCCCGGCCCGAGCCGCGGCACTGCCCAGGGGCGCTGCGGCGGGGTGGGGGGACGGGGTCCGCGCCGCCGGGAGCGGGGCCGCGCCGGGCCGCCTGCCGGGGACTCGGGGCAGCGCCCGCCGGCAGCCGGCTTGGGCCGCCCGCAGCCCCCGAGCCGCGGCGGGCGCCGGGCCGCCTCCCGGCCAGCCGCAGCCCGCGGGGTCCGTGGAGCGGCCCGGGCCTTCCCCGGGGGCCGGCGGGGGCGGGGGGCAGGCGCGGGCCGTGCCGCCGGGCCGGGGCGGGGGGCTGGCGGCGGGCGGGGGCTGCCGGGGCCGGGGCGGCCGCGGGTCCCTGCCCCGGGCTGCGCTGGGGGCCGGGGCTGCGCATCCCGCCCGGCGCTGTGGCCCTGCCCGAGCCGTCCCGCGGTGCTGCGCTTTCCCGTTTTCGGTCCTAGTGGAATATTTGCTGTCAGGACAAAAAAGCACTAAAAATAGGGGGGGGGGGGGGGGAGCTGCAGGTTTCGTTGGCTTTTCCAGGGTCCTGGGTTTTCCAGTGATCACAAGCCTGGCTGCACGGCACGGCGGGCTTGGCAAAATCCCTGCGCCTGTTCGCACAAATTAAAGCATAAGGAACAAAGTTCCGGAAGAAATTAAGAGTATAACTTGTTTACATAGACATCTGCGGAGCAGAGTTCAAAGGCGACCATCTGGAGCCACGCCGCTGATCGCGGCACACGCTCTGGGCTCCGTGCGGTGCCCACCCGGCCATGTGCCACCAGCCCCACACACACCCACCCACCCACCCGGGCCGGCCTCCGGCTCCTGGCTGTCCCACGGAAACTTGCATATCCTGTGTTTCACATGTTTTCTGAAGCTTGGATGAGGGGGAACAATGCTGGCAGCTCCCATCACAAGCGCGGCTAATAGGGGTGACTGGCATGTAACGGCACGCCGAGCAGCGTGGCAGCAAGTCTGCGACCGTCGGCAGAGCAAAGTGTCCCAACGCTTGGAGCTGCTGCTTTCGGCCGCCTCGTGCAGCAGCTCTGGCAAAGCGTTTCTGTGTGCCCAAGGCAGCGGGCTTAGGCTTTCAAGATTAAATTAGATACATCTGCAGCTGACAAACATGCTGGGAGTGTGACCCAAACTACGGTCAAAGACCTGATAAAAGAAACCTGGTTCATTGTAAGCTGAGCAACTCAATGTCCTTTCTCTTGCTTTTCTAGGATGGCTTCTGTCGCTTCTTCGGCAGACACGGCTCCCAGCCGGCCGACCAGAGCAGCACCATAAGCAATGCAATCATGGCCGCAGCGGGGTTCGGAATAGCAGGATTGGCTTTTCTCTTGGTGGTGCGGTAGGCTGGTGGATGGATCTTGCCATGGGAAAGTACTCTCAAAAACCTGACAATTTACCAGATTTCACTCTATTTTCTATAGAACAGATCCTCTAAAAGAAGAAGTTTATATTTTTAAACTGGCTTGGAAAATTGTCTCACCAAATCCTTGGCTATAAACTGCTTTACTCGCTACCCAGTAACAGCACAAACAAACGTGTACTAAACCACCATTTGTGCATGTTCAAAACCTTCCATCTCCAAAACATCCTCTGGACTTTCTTTTTGAAGGTATAACCTAAACTTTAGCATGGTTCATGTACTGTAACTTCTGAGTGCTTGATGTTATACTAGGAAAACGTTACAGTGGACTTGCTACTAAACCCTCTGTTTGAGACTTCTTATTTAGGTGGAGGCAAGCCCTCAAACCTGCCTTCCATTAATACTGTAAAGTGCGCGAACGTTGACTGTGATTTAACATGGTTTATGGCTTCAAATGCGGTGCACAGCACTTGTTACCGAAAGGCAACTTGTTGGTTGATTTAGAGCAATTAGTGCCTGTGATGCGAGAGGCATTAGGGCTTAATAGAACATAAGGCTGATTTCATGACACTACAGGAAGAGAAGTATTGATACAGGACGGTAATGGCTGCAGTACTGGTCCTTACTGAAAGGAATTTAAATATTAAACCTTAATTGGTATATTGAAATCCAGTGGAGGCTGGAATTTCTCTGGATTTCCTTGACAAAACGAGAATTTCCATATATCTTAATATATTTTTGAAGTATTTATCACTGTATAATACTTGTAGCCATGACATCTTTATTTTTGTTTAAAACTTAATGCTGGTTCTTGTTACTCTAGTGTGTATCAAGCGTTGTCTTGTTTGAGTAATATTTCACTCTATTTTCAACATGCTGTGTATTTCTTTTGATGGTTGTACAAATTGCCTTATGTTTCTGGTAGCTTTTAATAACGTTCCTGGGTTACTCATAGCGTGTACAATTTTACTATGGTGACTTCAAAGGTGAATAAATGTTAAGTATTTTTATTTTAAAAAGAAAACCATAACTTTCTGCTCATTTGATCGGATGGGTGATGGTACTCGGACAGTGAGTGTTTTGGTGGTACCTGGATGCATCAGTTTGTGTTCGCCTTCACGGTGCTTTGGCTGGACATGAGGAGCCGTGCAGCACCAAAGCAGTGGGATCTCCTGGTCTTTGTTGCAGGGGAGTCCTGCAGTCAACACCAGGGCTAAGCCAACCTGAGGGGAAAATCCAGTCCAAAAGGCCCATCTTCACCACTGCAACTGGAAATAACCTGGTGGTTTTGTAGGCCAAAAATTGCCAAACTTTACTGACTTAGCTGGGTACAGACATGCTCCTCCGAGAGCTGCTCCTGCTTGTAGAGAGTGACAGAGCTCTTGTTTCTTCTCTGCCAAGACTTGCTGCTGCCTCTCTCTTTCACACATGCACGCTTTTCTACTGATACCGGAGTGTCTGATACAAGTCATGATGACGACTGAGCAGTAGGTGACGGGAGTTCAGCGTTCTCGAGATTAGTAATGCTGAGCAGCTGTAATTTTTGCTGTAATTTTTGAGAGTGATGGGCTTAACTCTTAAAAAGCAGTCTGGTGCTCCTGCCTCCAAGGCAGACGTTTCTGCGGCTCTGATGCGCATTAAGCAGTGCGAGCTCACTGTTCAGCCTCCCCTCCCCCCGGCTGCCCACCGCTCTGCCCTTCCAGAGGGTACGTCCCTTCGTGGGCAGAGTCCCCAGCGGGCAGCAGGCTTCTCCTTGGGAAAGGTCAGTCTGGCAGCCAGCTCAGCCTGGCTGTGGTTGGCAGCGGCCACCCTGCTTCTCCTTCTGCTGGCCACCGGGTGCTGAGGGAGGCATGCGGCCCCGCGCCGGACAGGGCGGTGTTGTGCTGACTGGCCCCAGATGCGGGGAGAAGGACAAAAAGGGACATTCAGGGATGGCAAGTCCCGCAGAGGTGGGAAGGAGCTGGTGGTCCTCCCCCTTGCGCTGCTCTCTTGGAACAAACGTCTGCTTGTTCTCTGACTTCCAGTTCTCTAAACTCCGGCTTGGCTCCTCTCGGCAAAAGGATTAAGAGCCCACGGAGTGGGTCTGTCATGCTCAGTTCCTCTCTCAAGTTCCCACAGGGATGACGCCAGCTTCTGCGGCAGCTGGATGCTCCCAGGCATCTGCCTCCAGTCCTGGGCAGCTGCGGGGCTGCAGCGCCTGAAACGCTGGCTATGGTGGGAGCGAGCTGCCTGGCGTTCGGAAGCGAAGGTAGTTTCCAAAACATGGGATGCTTAGGAGGTTGTGTGCTGGAAAGCATAGCAAATGACAGGCCAAGAAATGCTCTAAACAGAGGTCAAATGTTGCATGGAAATGTCCTGCCCAGGATCTTACTGCATCTGCACTACTGAGCAGAGCAAAGATGAAATACCAGTATCTTGATTTCCAGTGTAACCTGATGGGGCAGGCCCCACAAGATGAGTAGCGGAGGAGATGTCAGACTGGTTTTTACAGCATGCTCTGGAAAAGAGAAGAAAACGGTCTGGAAATGTCCTTGAATAAAGTCACGTCAGCCTGTAGCATAAACCTGACCCTTCACAAGGTGCAGCTTGGAAGGTGGCTGCCCCTCTTCCTTGGCCTGGGAGAAGCTGGGGGTAGGTTTCTGAGGAGCTAGAAGAACCAGGGGTACTTAGGAAAGATGTAAGGTGGGCTTGGGAGAGTGTCGAGCAGCTCGGCTGTGGAGCAGCAATGCTGTCCGCAGCTTCCTGATGCCTGGAATCAAGCTGCTCCGGTCTGCGCTGGGAGCCCGTGCCCGAGGGTGCCCTGCTGGGCCACCCTGAGAGCACTGGGCACATCCCTGGCTGCCGGAGCCTGTGCAGGGGGGTACCCATCCTGTCCCATCCCAACCTGAGCCATGCTCCCTGACCCGCGCTCCGCGGCTGTGAGGATGCAGGATTGAAAACCAGGGCTTTAACCACTGAAGCCCCCTTGATTTCATGGCAGTTTAGACCAGCTGATGCTTGCATGAGTCTTCCAATTTTATTTTTTTTTTCATGATTTCTTTTTTCCCCAGTTTCAGCCTGACAGTTTGTCTCAATGAAGCCCGGTATTTCAATTGAAAACATGTGCTCATCCTCTTCTGCCTCAGAAAAGGGAAGCAAGGCGCTGCTGTTCCTTTCTCTAAATGCCAAAGGAGTGTAGGCGGTTGAGCACAAGGCTGCGCCTCATCCTCCCGACGGCTTTCAGCTGGCGTGCTCCTGGCGCGGGGATGCCACCGGCATTATCCTGGCTCACCGTTGGCACGTGGTGATGGTGTGCGCCCTGCCGCAGCCCTGCAGGAGCCGGTACTGCTCGAGACACCCATGTGCCGGGCAGGGTCCTGCAGCCAAGGGAGGGGGAGAGCAGTTGCGGTGCTCGTCGGGCTGCATCCATCACCCGGCTGCTCGCACTGCCGCTGAGCGCGGAGGCCTTTGCCAGGGCTGCGTGGCGGGGGAGGCAGCGTTCCCAGCTCCCAGCGGTGTCTGCAATGGTCTGACGAGCCGTTAGCGTTATCTGCTGGGGCTGCACCTGCTCCCCACGCAGCTCCCTTCTGCAGGGGCATCCATTGTAACCACGGGCTGCAGCACTGTTGCGGGAGCCCAGCTGCCTTCTCATTAAAGGAAAAAGCAATCTATTCATTGGGCTTCTCAAGAGCGTTGAACTAGCCAGTGGGTTTCTTTTTGGCTTGGAAAAAATGAGACGCTGTTAGAGCTCAAAAAACGTGAGTTGCAGAATGGTGTTATATGGCAGTTTGTGTGCTGCTTTGCTGTGGTATGCAAAAAATCTGGTCTGGCATGTCTCATTGGAGGAATCGGTGCTGGTGCCGCGTCCTTTTCTGCCCACACGTGCTGCCATCACGAGGGGGTGCAGCATGGTACCTGTGCCCGGCTAGGGCAGGAGAGCCCTGATACAAATGACTTACTAATTGGGCAGCCAGGAACCCCCGCAGAGAATCACTGGAAAGAAAAATGATCAGGAGCGTGGCATTTAATTTCACTTCTCATGCTCATTCAGTTTGGATAAGGATAGCAAACTGCTGAGTTTCACTTCTGTTTCTCTGGCTGGTTCTGCGCCGGATTCGTGCCAGGTGGTCCTTGCAGGGAGGCGATGCAGTGCGGGGAGAGCGGGCACCACAGGGGGATGCCGCGCCGTCCAGTTCAGGGTCAGTGTCATTCCTTCATAAACACTGCTGTTACTGGGGGCACTTAAGGATGTTACCTTCAAACTTTTAACAACGATCCTGTCGCAAACTTAAGTTCTTAAATGGGAACAGAGTTAAATAACAAGCCACAATCCTGATGTACCTGAAGTCAGTAGGAAGTTTAAAAATCAGCTCTGTGCTGAGCTAACAAGGTTGTTTCGTTGGGTTTTTTTTCTCTGCCTGGGCTTGGTCTATTTGTTTTATTCAAATGAGATGAGGAAGATAGGACCTGGCTTTCTTTGTTGGAGAGGGCTCCTTTCAAACAGGCCGTTTGTTTCTGCCCAGCCTGCGAGAAGTTTCTAGCACCACAGCCCGTAACAGATACTCGCCAATTGGCAGGCGCGTGGTTTCTGGATGTGCACCCATTTTGTGTCAGGGCTGACGTGTGTTACATATTCCTGTTAGTTAAGGATTAAACCTTTTAAAATGGCTGGTTTAATTCGGTAGGGGACCATGCCGGGTATCGGGGCGATTGGGATCTGTGATGTCCTGTAGACACCGCAGTGCAGGGAATTAGAAAAGCCCATGTGCTGAGAGCCGCTGTAGGCACTGCAGAGAGTTTGTGCTCTCTGGATTTAATCTCTTTAATGATTCTGACCTGTGACAACAGTTCACTTGAGGGAGTTCCTGTGTTTGACCCAACCTGCTCTTTTGTTAGTCTCTGAACAGCTCAGCACATGGTGAGTAACAACAGGAACCCCACACCCTGCGTACAGCTTTTGGGTCCTGTCTTTTTTTCTTTTTTTCCTTCTATTTTTTTTAAATCAGATGTGGCTTATACCCAGCAGGGTCTGAGGGGAGTGATGGCTGGGTTCAGCCTGAACCATTGGGGAAGGTGTCCACACTGTGCTGGCACCTTGGGGAGCACCGGGAGCTAGAGCTGTGCTATGGGCAGCCTGCTCTGCAGCCTGACACCAAAGCCAGGCGCTCCTGCTGGCGCTTCTGATTTGTAATACGGAATAGTAAAGGCGCAGAAATGCTTGGCTTCGTCAGAGTGCTAGAGAGAAAGCGCTGTCTGTAGTGTGCTGAGCTAACCGGCTAGTTGGCTTCTTTCTTGTAGCTTTTAGCATCTTTAGAAGAACCCCAGACTGGTGTAGTTCATTTCTAAGAGTTAATCGTGAAGCTTTGTGATGAGCCCATTGGAAACCCCTAAAATACAGGCAGAGCCACATGGCTCTGGTGAGGAGTCGGAGCAGGACAGGCAGCGCCAACCCCTGTCTCTCCGGGAGCTGGCAGCAGAGCTCACTCAGCACCTGACCTCCTGGCATGTAGGCTGGACCCTCCAGCTGGATGCGGCTGCTTTGTGCCCTGGCCGGCCCGGGGCTTTCCCACCTTTCCGGAGACGGAGGACACGCTCCCTGAGGTGCCAGCAGCCTGCCTGCTGGAAGCGTGGCCCTGCCGGGATGCACCCAGTATCATCCTGCCCCCGGCAGCACCGCCACGCCGCCTCTTGGTGCCAAGCAGGAGGAGTGAAGGAGTGGCCATGTGGGTGTTGTGCTGGGTGGGGGGTGGTTAGATAACTTTCTAGTGATTACAGTGCATGAGCAAGAATGAATTCCACTGGTCGGGTGTAAATTAACGTTGTAAAATGGTTGTGACGAGACCAGCGGCAGCTGAGAGCTGATGGTACTTGGCACACAGGGCAAACGCTGGTTTCCTGGTGCCAGCACCCGCACGGTGGGTGCTGCGGTATAGACAAGCTGTAAGAGTTGAACCTAAA
This sequence comes from Falco naumanni, assembly GCF_017639655.2. Classification (NCBI taxonomy): domain Eukaryota; kingdom Metazoa; phylum Chordata; class Aves; order Falconiformes; family Falconidae; genus Falco; species Falco naumanni. The sequence continues at coordinate 16,787,811 of NC_054060.1, read as the reverse complement.
TATGCTGGGAGCCTGCAAGTGATGTTCCTTGAGCGTTTCGTACACAAGCTGGATGGCGGCGTTTTCAAGCAGCGCATGGGACGTGGTCCAGCAAGGTGCCAGCCCTGCTGAGGGGGCTGGATCCCTGCCCGGGTTGTGCCCCGTCCCATCTCCCAGCAGGGTGGCACCGCCGGGCTGGATGATGCCCTCTGGGACAGGGCGCGGGGCTGTGGCACAGCTGCTGCTGGCTGCGGGTGGGACCCGGCCCTGCGTGGTCAGCCGGGCTGTAAGTGGCTTGGAAGCCAAACTCCACAGAAACCCCTGTTTCTGACTTAACATCAGAAGTCTGTAAAATATATGCAGAGGGTTAATTTTGTTTCTTTTTATTTATTTTCCCCCCCCCTGGCCCTTACATGCTCTGAAGAACTTGTACCTGCAGTAGCCTGGCTGGCAGTCCCATCTGCCATAGCAGTGTTGCCCTTCCCTGGGTCTAGAAAAAGAAAAAAAATTAATTTCTCATCAAGTCTTTTGAAAAGCACATGAAATAGCACAAAACTAGCCTGAGTCTTTTAAAGGAAAAAAACCAAACCTCTTCTGCAGTCTTGCGTATTGCCCTTGGTGATGTTCAGAGCAGAACACCACCTGCCGCTCCGAAACCCTTCCAGCATTCCTGGGTGCTTTTTCCAAAGGAAGGTCCGCTCCATGGGAGGAAAGGTTAAACGTGGGAGTGAGTAGGGCGAAAGATTATGTGAAACAGAAATCCCGGTGCTGTTTGTTCTGCCATCTGCTCTGTGTTTGATCCGGGGCTGTGGGTGGTTTCCCATGGCGCTCCCGCTGCCCCGGCTGCCGGCGGACGGCTTTGAACTGCCGGAGCTGGCACGGCCGGCCAGGGAGTTTGGCATCTGCTGCGGCGGAGCTGCCCCTCGGCAGGGCGAAGGCGGGCGCCCTGGCCTGGCAGGTGGCCACAGGCGCTGCCACCGGCCAGCAGCCACCCAGGAAAGCACGGACTTGCATGTCTCTGGCACGAGCGGAGCTGGCGCCAGGGCTGGCACCGCTGTGCCCACAGGGAGAGCCCGGGCAGGACGGCCCCCGCTGCCCCGGCACGCGTCCCGCCAGCGCCCGCGGGGATGGAGGTGTTGCTGCAAGGTGAAGTCCCTCTTGCCTCTTACCCCCAGAGCCCCTTTCTGCTCAGCCCCGTCCCCCAGCCCCCTGTTCCTGCTGCCCCTCACCTGGCTGCAACCCCCCGGCCCCGCAGCCCCCACAGCCCCCGCTGCCCTGCCCGCCCGCCCCGCTCCGCTTCCACTTGGGAATGTGACCTTGCTCTCTAGATTATTTACAGACAAAATATTGCTGCAAGCCTGTGGAAGGGCTTTCTGTTGTTTTTGGTTTGTTGTTTTTGTGAAGGGACTGAATTCCACAAAAGCTGTGTGATTTCCAGAGGCGTGCGGGGCCGGGTGGGAACGCTGTGCTGTTTGGGAGCGGGCTGCCTGACGCCTGCTCTGCCCTTCCCAAGCCATAGGAAACTGTCTCTGGTTTTCTTTGAGAAACCCACGCCCGGCTCGGGGAGGACTGCCAGGGACAGCGGTGTTAACGGGGCTGTGGCACCCACAGAACCGGGACCTGGGCTCCTTCCCGAGGCGTGGTGCTGGCTGTGGGGAAGAGCAGAAGTGGGGGCAGCTTTCTGGGGGTCCCCCTCCCGCAGCCCTGGAGCCGGGGCTCTCCACTTCCCCTCGCTTGGGAGCTCCTGGGTCTCCTGCTGCGCTTGCAACACAGGCTGGGTTTTCCGAGGACCTCAGACAGAGCTGTCACATCCGATCGGAAGCGGTGGTGGGCTGATTTCTCCTTTTTTGTTTTTACTGGCAGGACCAACAGCTGCCCTTTTCCTCGCTGCTGACAGTTCTTCTGTCTAGCTTAACTTCTGAGAGCCTCGCAGTGGTGGTTTCCCCCTGTGCAGAGACCTTATGCCTTTGACCTTGCACCGCTGTGGTGCCCTTGTGTGGCTGCTGGGGACCGTAAGGCTGTTCGTTGCACGCAGTGACGGGTGTCGTCAGGTTTGAGCAGCGTTGGTTGGTCTGGATGGGGCTGGCGTGGGGTCCCTGGCCAGCGCTGTCTCCTCCCAAGGTCACCGTAAGCCTTCGGGTGCCCGCAGCCTCCTAGCTGTCCCCAGTGAGGCGGCGTGCTTGGCTTTTATTTAGGAGTAAGCACAGCTACTGTCAACAGGGAAACCTGACCACAGCCAGAGCCCTTTTTGCTGCGGGTAGAGTGCTTACACCAAAATACCTCGGTTGGGCTCAGCGTGCACCCTCTGCCGCTGGGCTGAACTGGGTCTGCCACCGGGAAAGCGCTCGGCCATCATGGCTGCAGGGGATGGCCACCTGCAGGGCTCGTGCCGGCCCCCCGGGGTGACTCCAGCCTTCCCAGCTCGCAGTGGCAATGCTCTCTTCCAGGCCTGTGCAAAGCGTTGGGCGCGGGATGCGCACGCGGCAGCGAGAGGATGCTGAGGGAGTGGAGGAGGCGCGTGTGGAGGGACTGGGAGCAGCCAGGTGTGTCCGGATGGTGGTGGTGGCTTGGAGGCCCAGCTGGCAGCAGACTTGCCCAGCTGATGGCGTGGCAGGAACCTCTCTGGTCCTGGTTTGCTGGTTTGGGTGCTGCTGAGCTGCGGAATGCTCTGTGCAAGTCATAAGCAAGCATATTGCTTATCAATAAGGGCAGAAGCACATGGGGTTTGTTTAACACAGCTCTGAAGTTTCCCTTGTTGAGAAGCCATGGGCTTGAATGCTGGAACAAGGAAGGCAAGTGGAAAAGTTTATTATGTTAGTGAAATCCTTGACTTGGCTGCAGCTGGCTCATTCAGTGGTGGGGTAGAAATGCAGCAGGTGAGAGACGAAAATACCTGCTGAGATCTAGAGTGGCAGCAGCAAGTAGAGCTAAAGGGCATCGTGAGCATCTGTAGGGGCTGCTCCTTATCAATGCACCTGCTGACCTTTTTGTGAAAGCAGCCCCTTGCCACCTGTGCCTCTGAGAGCTGGGATTTTTTCTGAAGGAGCCATAGTTATCAGGACGCCAGCCATGCCCTGCTGACCCTGAAACAGAGCTTGGCCAGAGGGGAGCAGTTAGAGCTGCTGGGGATGGCTGCTGCTCTGCTGCCGGGCAGGTGAGTGGCATGTCACGGTGTTTGGTGAGACCTTGCGGGAAACCCTCTGCAGTTCCTCCCGCCTATGCCACCCCAGTTCCCTCAAAAGCATAATGGCTGTGCTTGGGGCTGCCAAGCCTTCCCCGCACCGTGGGTCAGCGGGCAAACTCCTGCCCTGATCTATGCTGTCAGCAGAGGCAGTTACCAGATTTGATGGCTACCTGCTAATCAAGGGGCAAACTGCCAGCAGCTTGCAGGGGCAGGAGGGCTGTGAGTGCTGGGCTTGCTCAAACACATGCTGAAAGCATCTGGGCACTGGCTGGGAGGTAAGGGGTGACAGGGGAAGGGTTTCTGTTCTGGGTGCTCTTTGCCAGGCTTTGCACGGTGTTTGCTGGATGCTGAAGCATCCTTGGAAAGGCAGTAAGGGAAAGCTTGGCTCACTGCTGCAGTGCCCGGCTCTCGCCTTCCAGTCCCCCACCTTAGCTGGGCGTAGTGAAACCCACATCTCATTCTGCCAGGCTTTTAAACAGGCATCATTTTATCAACGGGATGTCCCAGTTATCCTTTTTGTCCACGTGGGGAAGCTGAGGAGAGCAGCAAGTCTCTTCTCATGCCACTGGTAAGAATGGGACCTGACACACCGGACTCTGGATCCACCCTGCACACATCTATGGTCGTGGAATGCTGCTCGTCGCCAATGGGGTCTCGTTGCTTCCAGCCAAGTATTAGTGACTCGACTGGCTTGAAGACCCAAGCATGACCAGCCTGGTGCCATGCAGGGGTGCAGAGCAGCCCCAGCAGGTGCCCGGGGGAGGGGGCTGGTGGGGCTGTTGGGGAGCAGCAATCCACAGCATCTATTCCCTTAGAACAGGGAACTGGGCACCCTGAATGAAGCATCTTCTCTGCCTGGGTGTCCCAAAGGGTTAATGATCCTGGGGGCAGACAGGTGGGTGTTAAGGAGATTGATTGCCTCCCATAAGGTGCATAAAGTCTCACCCTCCTGCAGAAACACAACTCTTGTTCAACCAGGTAAATAACTGGTTTAAAATCCTGTCTTACAGCAGCTGACCCTACACGTGTTTATCCAAGTGACTGGAGTTGTGCCAGTCTCTCTGGTAAGTGACCTTTCCCAAATTTTTCTTTTCAAGTTGACATTTAAGAAGGGGGGGGAAGTCACAGCAACAAACAAACGGTGTTTTAACAGTGATAAAGCTGTGCCCATCAACAAAGCCAGGAAAGCTGTGCTGAGGCCGTGCTGGCTGTGCTGCCATCCCAGCCGGAGCGATGTGGGCAGCTCTGGTTCATGTTCCCTGACCTGCTGGCTGCTCCACGGATGGACATTTGCGGTGCCTGTGGGCTGCTCCTGCTGCTGGGCTGGGCTGGGCTGCTCTGCAGCTCCTGGGTGCAATTAAGTCTGAGCCAGCTGCTGGCAGCTGGAGGCACTTACAGTATTAGTTCATTACTGCAATTCAAATGAAGAAGAGTCTTCAGTCTCTGAAAACAATCTGGGTTTGGCAGGCAGTGGAGCAGTCGGCTGATTTTGAAAATGCCTTGGACGATTTTGGTGTTTTACTGTGTGTTTGAGGGAAGTAAAATTTGCCCCCAGTTCTGATGTTCCTTGGTTCTCAGCTTCAGCAGTACCACAGCTCACCCTGGCAAGTGTCTCATGGGGAGACATTCATGCAGTGCAGTCCCTGCTTTGCGGGAGGTTTACCTCCTCAGCCCAGAAGCCCAGTACCTGAGCTCCTCTTCCAGGCTGGGAAATGCTGAGGGCATCGCAGAAGGCTGCTCAGCACCCAAGGGTTCCCCAGATCCTGCTCTCCCCACGCCCGGGCCAGTGCTGTAGCTCTGGTGTGCCAACTGCCAGCCACTCCATCGGCACAGGGCTCCGCAGAATCTTTTGGGTGCCCCTGCCTTCTTCATCTGCAAAGCACCCTGCAGCCCTCCCAGCCTGGCCCTGCAGCCCTTCCCCAGGTTTTTTTCTTAGTTGCAGATGGGAAGCAGGACTGTGAGCAGCCACTGGTCTGGGGAGTTGAAACCTCCCTGTGGTCCCTCCCTCCTCGGCTCCTCTCCTCTGAGTGCTGCTAGAAATGGTTCCCACGAGGACCACCCCAGGGACAGGGACAACCGGGCTGGGGCTCTGCTTCTGCATCTGCACACTCCTGCCTTGAGAAGAGAAATTGAAACAAAGACTTTCCAGTGGTCATGTTTCCTGTAGCAGGAGGTGTTGGAGATTCTTGGGAAGCAGCTGGCAGCAGGGATGCCCTGGAGCTGGGTGCTCCTTTGCTATTTCTTGCAGAGGACCTGACCGGAGGGGCTGCAAAAGGAGCATGAGGCAAGGAGGGGACCAGAGGGTACAGCGCTTTAGTTGTATGGGGACATGCTGCTGGCTCAAGGTGATGCTGGGCACCCCCTCACCAGAGTCCTCCTGGAGCTCACAGGCCTGCGGGCTGGCAGCAAGCTCTGCTTTCAGTGTTTTCTGACAAATTTCAGCTGAGAAACACCTAAGTGGCTTTGTTGGCACAGGCCTGATCAATGTGCCTGGCTTTGCAGTGATGCCGTTTCTTGGATTTAATCCGTTTGTGCAAGAGAAAGAAAAAGGCCAACCAACCCCCACCCCCCCAGATAAGTCCAATAGCAATGATGCTTTTAGTGGGCTGAGAGCCCAGCCATGTCTTTGCAGTTCACCATGACCCTGTGCAGCCCCAGCTCTGCTGCTGGGGAGCGGGGCAGAGCCGAATGGGTGGGCGGGCTGCCGGGAGCGGGGGCCAGCAGCACACAGATCCCCCTGTTAGGCATGACCATCTGTCACGGCTCTCCCCACACCCCTGCTGTCCCCAGGAGGTCTCTAGCCCTGAACATTAACACGAGACAGATGAGCTCTTTTGCCAGGCTGTCGCTGGAGCGATGCTCGTGTGAGGCTCGGTGGCTGTTTGAGAGTGATGGCAACTTTGGGACCTGACCCTCCAAGTTACCTTTCATCTGTCGTGGCAAGGATGCCTCATTTCGCTTTTGCTCGCAGCCAGCCTGGGTGTTGGCTCGCTGCAGGATCGGTCCGTGAGCCTTGGAGCGGGACTGCCTGTATCCGGAGCCTTCCTTCCTCTGCGATAACGTCAGCGCTGGAGTGCAGGTGGCTATTTTGGTCCCAGGAATGCCAGCGGATGATTTCACTTTTGTTTTGTACCCGATAACCTTTCCCATCACAATGAGAAACGACGTCCGTTCTCCCTGCGCTTCCGTGTGCGAGGGGAAAGCCATTCAAGCACCTCTGCAGGGGAAAAGAAAAAGCCCATTTAAAAATAGCTGCCCGATTGTCTGTGGAGCCTGGGCAAAGGAAGGGCAAAAGCCTCTCCGTGCCGTGCTGCGTGCTGTGCGCTGGGATCGGCTCCGCCAGCCGAGCCGGGGCAGGAGGATGGCGGCCGTGGGAATGCTTGCTGTGCTGGCCTTTCCCATTGGCCTCATGGGGACGGGAGGCTTTGGGAGAGACTTTCATCTCCATGCAGAGTCATCCCGATGTGGGGCTCCAGGAGAGCTACAGCAACCCGCTTTGCCCCCCACCTGCCCACCTCTGCTCCTCCTGCCCTTCTCCGAGTCCTTTCCCTGCCAAGTTTCATGGCTGGGAGCTCAGTCAGGAGCTCGGTGAGACAAACCCACCCCGGGCCCCAGGCAAGATAAGTCTGGTCAAACCCAAATTGCTAAAGCTCAGCTCCAATTCTTATTTCCTGTGGAGAAGGAGCTGGCTAAAGTCACTTGTTTTTATTTTTTTTTTCAAGCTTTCAGCCTGTGACTTCCCACGAACTGCTGACCCATCATGTGACAGCGACCGCGGCGGGGCCACTGCAGCCAGATGCAGCATCACCGGCTCGCCCAGCCGCACCAGGGCACGAGCCTGGTACCCAGGTGGGAATGGCCAGGGCACGGGCAGCCCCCGGGCACCAGCCCTCTGGGAACGGGCAAAGCCCAATGTGCTCTCAGGGGGAAGGCGGCGAGCTTCTTCCCGCTGGACACCGTCCCCTACGGAGAGACGCTTCCCCGTGCCCCCCCAGCCTTCAGAGTACTGTATAGGCCATTCTGCAGGCTGTTGGCCAGCAGGGTGGCTACCTGGGCTCCTGTTTGATCGGTCCCTTTGCTCAGCTGGGGGGAGGTTGCTCAGTGCCCTCCCCCCCCATGGCTTACAGGGGGGCTCCCAACCTGCCCTGGCCCTTCCTGAGCTGGAGCCTGTTTACAAAACAGTGGCTGGGGGCTGCTGTTTACCCTTATGTACGCGCTGCACTCAGAGTTGCTAAACAGGCAAAGCCAAAATGAAAGTCATCTGAGTTTTCTTTAATTAGGCTAAGATTATGATGAATCATGAGGTACTTTACCTCAAGGATGGACCAAGAATTGACTTTGGCAGGAGACATCAAGGTACAGCAGTCAGCAGAGCTCGCTCGCTGAGTTGACATCTGCTGGAAAGGCTTGTTTTTCCCTCCCGAGTCACATGCTAACTTGTGATCTGATCATGCGATGCAAAGGATAACCTTCCAATATTTACTTTCCTCATCTGGAATTTTAAAAGGCAGAGGGAAAGAGCAAAAAGCAGCGTAAGGGAGAACAGAGCAGCTCCCTTCCCTCCCTTGGCTGGCCTTGCTCCGGGCGCTGTGCTGGCTGCCGGGGCAGGGCAGGGGGCTGCCTGCAGCACGGGTGCCCAGCGCAGCGGTGATGGGGAGCGTTGGAGCAGGGATGGCATCGGCATCAGCAGAGCAATGGTGGCTGGTGTCTTCAGCCGCACGGGTGTCCCCTGTCCGGACACCTGTGTGCTGGCAGGGGTGGGGAGGGGCCACTTGGCCCGGGGTGACCCACACCAGCGTGGGCAGGGGGAGCTTGTCCTCCCCCTCCCCCGGTGGCTGCTCAGCACTGGCCCTCTGCCATCCTTCAGCATTAAACTTGCATGTTTGATTATAAATGTCAAAGTAACATTTTTTAATAACAATATCCCAGTGTAATCCGGTAGGCAGGTGGAGTTACTTGATACATGCTCCAGTCCAAAAGTTTATAGTAAGCACAGCTGCAAGATTAAACCAGAATTGCCCTTGACTAAAATCCCCCCTATAATCTTGGGGGAATTCTGCTAGTGCGGCTTGGGCATGTTTACTTCTGTGAGATGGTGCCTATCAAGCACCAAAAAAGCCCCAGCCACCCACCACGGTGCTGACACGGAGGCTGGTGGGAAATGGGCGTTCAGGCTGCCAAAGCGTTGGTGTGCGAGGATTTCTCACTGAAGAGAGGCTGAGGCAAAGCGATCGGGCAGGGCTGTTTATTTTCTGAGCCGGAGAGGTGTGTACCACCGGCTACCGAATTTGAATAAGGAGGTTGCTGCCTGCGGTTTGCATACGTGCAGCAAACCTGCCTTGTGCATGCAGCAGGATTGCTCTGGCAGTGGCAGGCTGAGATCAGCAGTGTGTGCATGTGTCCGTCTGTTTGTCCAGTGCCAGGAGCAACTCCACAGAGCTGGAAAGATGCAGCAGGTCATGGCCATACTTTCCAAAACCCCATCGCCATGGGATGCCCCTGGCTGCACGTCTGCCGGGCACTCGCATTTGTGGGAAGAGCCGAGGCTGGGCATCCCTCCGCAGCCACATGCAGGATGACTGGCCTGGCATCATCTCTTAGTGACTCGGTACTTCACCTCCAGCACTGATGAGCGCGAGTGGGCGCGGGCGTCCTGCTGTGCTGTGCTGTGCATCCTGCTGTGCATCCTGCTGTGCTGTGCTGTGCATCCTGCTGTGCATCCTTCTGTGCTGTGCTGTGCATCCTGCTGTGCTGTGCTGTGCATCCTGCTGTGCATCCTGCTGTGCTGTGCTGTGCATCCTGCTGTGCTGTGCTGTGCGTCCTGCTGTGCTGTGCTGTGCTGTCACACACTGATGGCTCCCCCGGGGGGTCCCTGCACGCCCAGGCTCAGGGCAAGGACCGAGGGGCGCAGGAGGGCAAGGACTGTGTCTGCAGCTACAGCTGAGCGAGTGAGAAGAGAGGCTGAAGCAGAAAGGCGCTTGTGGTTTCCTTTGAAACTAAAAGGCCCCGTAATACTTGAGGAGGCTGATGGCATGGAGCTGCTGCTGAGGGCTGCGCTCCCTCCCGGGGGCTGTCGGTGAGTGAGGAGCTGGCTGCTTCGCAGAGGCTGAGCCCCAGGAGCATTCAGAAATTTCGTGGTGTTTTGGGAGGGAGGCGTATAAGCCTCATATCATCCTGGCTGAAGCCTACTGGTCTTCTGGCTGTGCTTGTCTAGGGAGGGAGCTGCAGGTCTACAGGGTCATGGGTGGCTAGACCCTGGCCCCAGGATGGATGATGGAAAGGGGGATGCTCCGGGCGAGGCCAAAGGGGCTGCACCTGCATGTGACACACTGTGTGTCAGCCTGACACAGGGTGAAAAACCACCATAGCTGCCCTGGAGATAAGTGCCTGCAAGGAGGAACATAAAGGGGTGGATGTCACGCTGGAGGGAGGCAGCCAGCACAAACCGGGTTACAAAAGCGCTGCCTGCAAGAGCAGCATGCCCGGCCACAGCCTGGCCACAGCTATTTCGGTGCCGAGAGAGGCTGAGCGTGGAGGTGTTTCCAGTGAAATGCACACTGGTGTCAAGTGGGGAGGGAGGCAGGCGGGACGGAGGGGCACAGCAAAGAGACACCCCACCAACTAGGGGGGGCACTAAGGGAGGGTGTCTGCCGGGTGCCTGTGGTGTGGTGGTGAGTGGCGTCTTGGCGGTGGTAGGAAGGTAGACTTCCATGTTTCGGGGAGGATGGCTGGGTGATGGACTTGCAGGGAGGACTGGAGGAGATCCACCCTGTGGGGCTCAGCTGACCTTTGCCAGGACCACGGCATTTGTGACAGAGATTTTGGATGGCTGGGAGCTGGTATGGTCCCTAGGCTCAGAGCTGGGGAAGCATGAACAGGAGATGGTTTGAAGTTAAAATTAATTAAATTAAATTAAAATCAAAGCAACCTGTGATAAAGAGCTGTCTCTAGCAAGCAGGGTTATTTCTGATTTCAGGTTTTGAGAAGTCTTGGAAGTATTTAGGTCCAAGCTGTGTGTCTCCTGCTATTACATGAGCTTCACTTTGCAGTGTCCTAACCTGTCCTCCCATTTTTCCCCTTAGCAAGTGGAAATACTGGTTTTTTTATTCTGAAAAGCAAACTATCCTCTTTCCTGTGGCAAATATCTCTGTGTCCTCTGCAGCAACGTTAGTCAAAGATCGTTACGACCCACTGTGGTGGGCTAATGGGGGGGCTGGTGTGCAAGTGGTCAGTGGGCCAGGCGGCAGTGGTGTACCTGCCTCTGACTGGTGGGCATTTGGAAGGAGTTTGGGATTTCTGGACCTGGCTGAGCTGTAGCTGTGCCGCAGGGGCACCTCTGAGCACTGTGGTTTCCCGGCTCGCTGGCCCTTTGCCTGCCCCTGACAAAATTAGCGCAGTCCTGACCCAGAAAGCTGGATGTGGAGGTGATCAATAGTGCTGGTAATTGGTTGGCAGCGTTGCCTGTCTCTTGGCGCCTTAGTCCCAAAAGAAATAAATGCGTTCAGAAAAAAACACATAGGCAGCCTGGCTCCAGTGGCTGGGGCATCGGCTGGAGGGGGCTGCAGCTTGCAGCCCGGGGGCTGCAGAGGGCTGGGTTTGCCATGCCCTGTCCCTGGTGAGTGGCTTTGGTCCTTCTGCTCTCCCTTACTGGTGATGGTGTGTCTCCAGTGGGTTTTGCTGTGCACGTGTTTGCTCTGCCGCAGCAGAGCATGGGTGGTGGGAGGCAGTGGGGCAGGGGCTGCGGGAGGGGGGCACGGCAGCTCCGGGTGCCATCACCCCACTGGGAGTGCCTGCGGAGGGAGATGCATCTGCTCGTCCCCCGGCGCGGTGTAGACACTTCCTCCTGGACAAGAAAGCCATCCCTGTTTTTAAGGAAATAAACAAACCCCAAAGAACATCCTTTCAGAGCGGCCCCCTCCTGCCTGCTTGTGTCCCTGGAGGACAACGAGGGCTTTGTAGCTGCCCAGGGCTCTCGGGGAACCAAAACAACCTTGCTATGAGCTCAGCAGCTGTAAATCAGCAGGCTCCACCGGGTGCTAGTGCTGGGTAGATTTAGCGCTGATTGCTTTGATCTGAAATGCTTTTATTTCATACCCTCTACAGAGATAGATGCAAGGTCAGACTAATGGCTGATACATGAAAAACGTATGTGGCCTTTATTGATTTTGCAGTGATTAATGATTTGAAGGGAAGGCTGGTGATTCAAGCACACGAACGGTGCCTGGGAATGAGCAACACCAACTGAGGGGCCTTTTAATTCCAGCACTGAGCCTGTTTCCCGCTGCTCGGGGGTACCAGCACTGCCCTCACGGGTGTCCTTGTGCCGGACAAGCCCCCATTTGTATGCAGTGAGCCCTCGCACCCGCGTCTGGGCTCTGTTTGCCTTTGCTTTCGCTGTCCGTTTTGGAAGGGGATCAAAAATAATCAGACCTAACCCCTTACTATCGCCTTGTTGACAAAGCCTCTTGAAGCTTCCCTGCTGCTGTGCCAGGTGGCCGGGGGGCGAGGGCACGCACAGCACCTTGCCGGGGCTCACGCAGGGAGGCGGCGTGGCAGAGTGCCAGCAGCAGGCATCCCTCCGGCTCAGCCCGGCGCTTACCGGCATGAGAGCTCTCCGTCAAGGAGCTTCAAAGCTGTCTGCTGGGATTAGCCTTGCAGGTGATGGGTTTTGAGATGCTTTGCCACCCCCTTGAGCATGTGGGACTCCTCAGAGGCTGCCAAGCTGGGGTGCGGTGGGCATGCTCCTTCCGCAGCCATGGGCAGGGACCGCAGCCCCCCGGGTCACTCTGTGCCACAGACACAGCTGGGACCTGACGCAAGGAGAAATCATCCTAATTTTGGAGGGGGAAATCAAGCCCTGTTTGAAGGATCTGGGCAGCAGTTATGCAACTTTCCTATTTGGTATTTGAGAAAACTTCCCCCTCCTGGCTGTTTAAGCCTTGTGACTATGACTAAAGTCATCGTGCTGCTACCAAGGCTCCTTTTGGGCTCACTGCTTTCACACTAGCTGCATCTCTTTGGGACTGAAGACTCGCTGCATTTTGTGTTCCACTTGTTGCCGGTGCTACTGTTTGTTTTTTTCTCTCTTGCCATTGCCGACGTCTTTCCCTTGCTAAAGGCAAAGGTGTGTTCTCCTGGACAGCATCACTGGAGAGGCGATGCTTTGCTGTAAGAGCAGCCGTTCGGTTACAGTGGTGACCCTCCTGGGGCCATGCATCCATCCCCCCTGGAGTGGCGAGTGCTGAGGCACGGGCAGCTGCATGGGGGTACATGTGGCCAGGGAAGCGGGGGCTTGGGGCGGGAAATGGGAACACTGGTAAGTATGTGGGGTTCCTTTGGCATTGTTCCATGTGGATGTGTAGAAGAATGGCTGCAGAAGCATGGCCTTAGAATCTCTGAAGATCTGCACAATCCAGGCCTGGTATTAGAATAGGCCTGTAATCAGAATTGTACTGAAGTTGCTGTGCTGAAGGTAACAAGAAAGGTAGCCTTGAGCTACTCTTGAATCCTGAGACCAAGTAATTATGTTGTGCCAACCGGCCGTGGCTGTAACAAGCTACAGCTGCTGGGAAAGCAGGTGCAGGGCCAAGAAAGATAGGGACCGGTATGGGAAAATAGGGAGTAACAAACTACAAGGCTGAAGCACAGCAACACAATTAGCTACATGGATAGAATGCTTATTTTAGTCATGATAATTAGGGGTGTGAGAACCGCGCGTGTTTAGAGACTACTAACCGATTATATTTCTGCTTTACGAATACGCATGTGTATCGGTTCTATATAAGTAGTGTTAGAAACTACTAAAGTTGAGCAAGATGCATAACTCATATTGAGCGTCTTCTTGATGGATGGATGCAGGGGAAGGAATTTCAGGGCTAGTGGTGATGTGCATGTGTGTGATGTGTGGGGCAGATGTTGGCTAGCTCATCACCCAGCCGCGTGGCCAAGCGAGTCAATGAAGGATGACGTCTGGCGGTACCACACTCGGGTTCCTGGGGGAGCCTGGCTTCCTCTTTGTGGGCAGTCAGTATGTGGTGCCCCTAATGGGAACACCAGTGAAGGTCTACAGGTACGGGATGCGTTCCGGCTGGGTGGGTGCCAGGGCACACAAACCCCTTCGGCCCGCGCAGGGAGGTGTAAGGCCATCTGCAGCTCGCTCGCAGGCGCTGGCTCCCAGCCCATCTGTGGTGGGAGCTGTAGGGATGCTCTGAGTGGATCAAGGAGATGGGGGAGCTGCATGCATGGAGCTCAGCCTGTGTCCTCACGCCCCCCCAGCCTGACCACCGCAGCCCCCCCAGGCCCCCCGTGCTGGGGCAGAGGTCCCAACAGTCAGGGTGCACCGCCCTAAGGCGAAAGGTGTGAGAAAACATTCCAGCGGCAAAGAAGGTGGAAATGTCCACGCTGTGAATGGCTGCAGTGCAGGGCTCACACTCACCCTTCGCTTTGCCCGCCGTTAGCACAGAGGCCATACGTCCCCACATGCCCAGTGCTGGCTCTGGGTGTCACTGGTGACAGTCCCAGCGGGGTGTCCGTCCCTGCCCAGGAGCGGCCGAGGGCTATTGTCTCCCTTTGGGGACACTCTGGGGACACAGGGTGTTGGCCCCGGTGCCATCCTGCTGCCCTGGCACAGCAGAAGAGGGCGGGAAGCATCCCAGGGAGGCACATGGAGCAACGCACTGTGCTCCCAAATTAGCTACCAGGCCAGGTTGGTTTTCCTGTTTACTCCCTAAGTGGAAATTAGGAAGAGAGTGCAAAACCTCATCCCCTTGGCTATAAAAAGATCTTGTGGTGTGGGCGCAGGAATTTTACCTTCTTTTTCACTTGCAGCCAGGGTGGCGCCAGGTGCATGGCGTGGGCTGGGGCGGCAGCAAGGCAAATAAAGGGGGATGCCGGGAACGGCGGCTGTTCTGCGGGAGATGTCTCTTCTCAGGAGAGAGCTGGGCCCGTTCCCCAGGCTGCCGGCGAGCAGCTGCGCTGAGGTTTCACCAAGCACAAGGGTCGCAGAGGAGGCACGAGGGGTTTGCGCCGTCTGTGCTGGGGACAGAAGGGCCCCACGGGGTACAGCTGGCACCGGCTGGGGTGCGAGGCAGCCGATGGCTGCTCACAGCTCCAAAGGGCAGCACAAGAGGTGAAGAAACCACACCATCCCTCTCACGTTTCATGGGCAGGTTGCAATAAAAAGGTTGGCTGGTGGGTTTGGCTGACAGGAGTGAGGGGTTCGGGATGATAGGAGACCACCACAGCAGAAAGCGGGCTGGGCTGCGTTTCGGGTTTACAGCATCAGGGTGAGTGAGTGGGACCCTAAACCCTACAAGCTTGCTAAACCTTGTTTGCCTCAGATTGTTTGTCCAAAAAGATACTGAGAGATGAACTCTTTCCTCCCTTCGTCATTGGACATAATCTTATCTGAAACCTCCAAAGTGCCCTAGAGACTCCTTAAGGAGATAACCACCAAACAAAAATAAGTCCAAGAGTATTTATATCTGAAGCTTGAGACTAGGCAACAGCACAAGTTTCTCAGCCATCGTTGTCACCCTTATTTGTCACAAAGAGAAGGAAAGGATGCCCAGAGCTGCCAGTGCCTTGCTTAGGCAGCGACTGAGCTTTCTCGCCTCCTTTCTCCTCTGGGATAACTGAAGCTGTTTTGAGGACTCAAGTCTCAAAGTTGATTTAACAAATAACCAGCAGAAATAACGCACGAGAGCAGTAGGCTCCAGCAGCCAATGCCTCCGGTGTCCAGCTGCCTGGGCCAGCATGGCTCAGCTGTGTCCCACCAAAGGGCATTTCTGGTGTGTTTGTTGTGGGCCTGTGGACACCCTGCAGGCAAGAGACTTTCTTGTGGACGCAGCAGTGGTTTCAAGGTAGCTTTTGCTCTGCTTTTGTTCATGTTTATGGCTTCTCACTTGTGAGAGGAACCTCTAATAACCTCACAATGGACTTTGGAAAGTTTGAGCAATCATAAAAAAGATCCCTCAAGCACAGCGTTTCCTTTAACATTCAGTTGGTGCCTGACTGGTCTTGCCATAAAAGATTTTACAAACTCTGTGGCTCTTTTTTGGGGTGTCTTTCTGCCTGTGCCACCTGGAGTTGTCCATCCGAAGTAGCTGCGTGTTATCTGCTGCATTGCCCCCAGAGCACAAGGATTCCCCCGCGCGGCCGCGCGGGCTCGCTGGCAGGTGGGCATGTAGCACGAGGGCTGGTGACACAGAGCAGACCTGCTGGCTCAGGGGTCTTGCCTGCACTGCACATCTCACCCCCAGCAGTGGAGAAGCTCCTGTGCCCCACACCCATTCCACTTGCTGAAGCTCTCTGCTGGGGAGGGGTTGTGGACACCAGAATGGGGTGTGCCACCCCAGCAGCACTCATACTGGGCCTTACTGGGGTTGCTCCCACTAGGGGTCTTTTCTGTAAATTGGATGGATGAGCTCTGTCAGTTCCATGAGGGTCCGTTGTGCCTCCCCTGTGCTGGTCCAACCATCCCATCCCTTCCCTGAGTCTGTCTGTCAGCTTTAGCTGTGATTTTTATATTTGTCAGCAGCAAAACATTTGCCGTGTGCCCAATGTGCCCAGCTCTGGAGCTGGGACCTGGATTCTGTGTTAATTATGGTGGGTTTGTCCAGGTCATTGATTAAAAATGTGAAATTTTGAAGAGGCAGGAAAAAAATTCTTTGCTGACAAAATGTCTACTTGATGCTGGTTCATGACTTAGACCTGGTTTTCAGGCCTGTGAGCTGAAACAGGTTTAGCCACAGTTATGATGTGCTCGATTACCTTTTGCATTATTCTGGTTCTCAGTCAAAAGGCAATAGCGAGTAAGAGGTGTGATGAATTTGTAAGTGTCCTGTATCAGCACCACAGCGAGCCACTGTGACCAGGTTTGCTCTCTGCGAACCTTCCTTGATTAGCAGACATAAACTGTTTAAGGGAGGGGAACTGGATTAATCAGCATGTGCCTGGGCTCTGGGTCGTGGTGACTTGCCTCTAGCATCATCCTGTTTACGCTTTCAAAATACCAGCATCTTGGTTTTCTTTCGGATGGGTCCCTGGGCAGCTGGAGTGAGGGCAGGACACATGGCCGCTCCCCGTGCCAGTGCAGATGTCCTTGATTTGTCTGGCTACAACGTGCATTCTAGGAGCAAAGCAAGTGGATGTGAAGGATACTTCAATGTCGGGTTCTTCTGAGCAAAGCAAACCAATGGGACGAATGAGCCGTAATGCCCTGCTGTAATGATTTTATTATTACAAACCAGCTCACAGTAAGGACGCTCTGGCAAAGCAAATTGATTTTTGTCTACTGTCCCACTCACCCGCTGCAAGCCTTTGGGCAGCCGTTAGTGCGGCTCTTCCCCGGCTGGTGAGGGTGCCCTTGGCTTTGCTGTGCTCAGCACCCTGCTCCCCCAGGGCTTGCTGCCCCGCTGGCTTGGCTGTGGGGTTTCACCCGCAGCCGTGCCCCCACGGGACCACGTGCGGGCCAGCTCCGAGGCAGCAGAGCCAGAAGCTGGGCACAGGCTCCATAGGAAGCGGGGCAGGGGCAGGGGGTGGCAGTGGTGGTCTCATGCTGCAGGGGCGCAGGGTCACGCTGCAGGGGCGCAGGGTGCAGGCACGGCGGGGTTAAAGCCCTTAGCCTGACTCTGCTAAAAGACCTGGCTGCGCGGCTTGTGTGCGCAGCCTGCCCCAGTTTGCCTGGGGTTTACCACACATTCTCATCATGCTTGCAAAATGCTGTTATCGCAAATTGCAAAAACCAACCTCGTCCTCATCTGATCAGAGCGAGAGCGGCACAGCTCCGCACCACGGCTCCAGCGTGCCCGGTGTGCTGAGCTCTCCCGTGGGCGCTGCTCAGAGATACTC
The DNA here is from genome assembly GCF_017639655.2 of Falco naumanni. Lineage (NCBI taxonomy): Eukaryota > Metazoa > Chordata > Aves > Falconiformes > Falconidae > Falco > Falco naumanni. Next base: position 16,770,797 of record NC_054060.1, on the reverse strand, counting down.
CAGTTTGCTGCGCTGGGATTTTGGGCTGTTGTCACAGACTCCTTGGCCTGTGGGAGCAGTTGGTAACCGTTGCAGCCAGGGTACCCGCTGCCTTAGCTACTGGCCGTGACGGTGACATGGCTTTTTGCCAAGAGCTGCTGTGGCCTTCCCGTATGCCGATGGGCTGCAGTCAAGCTGAAGGTGCCAGGGAGCCTGTGCTGGGCTGCTCCTGAGCAGGGGGCCCGTGCTGCCACTGAAGCCCTCCTGAGCCAAGGCACGGCCGGAGCTGAGGGTGAAGCCCATCCCAGCCTCCCCACTCCACCCCATCGAGCGAGCAGCACTCCCTCAGGGTCACCCTGTCCTGCTGGGGCGAGGCGAGCTGGGCACCCCGTATCTCCCCACTGCCAGCACCCGTGTGTCACCCTGATAGCTCCTTCCATCCCAATAGCTCCTTCCACCCCGATAGCTCCTTGTGTCCCAATAGCTCCTTGTGTCCCAGCCTTCATCTCTGCAACAGGACAGCGGTGCAGCTGAATGAGCAGGTCCGGCAGGCAGTCAATCTAGGAGGCTCTGGGTATTTCCCAGGAGCAAAGCTGCTGGTTAAAGCAACACGTTTAATAATTATTACAAGTCCTGGAGGCTATTTGACCTGTGTGGAGGACATGAACCAGCAGCACTGCACACCGTACCAGCACCAGTCCCCACAGCAGCCCAGTTTGTGTGCTGCTGGGCTCCGGTGTGGTGGGTGGCACGTGCAAAATACTGGGGAGCGCTGCAGGTTTCTGTCACTAGAGCTTATGGCACGATTGCTTTTGGCCTGTAAGCGAGCCAAGCTGGAGCTCAGCCCCTGCCAGCGCCCGAGCCCTCCCAGGTGAGCCACTGGCGGGGGCTCTGTGAGGGTCTCCCCTCCTTCAAGTGCTGTGCCATATACTGGGATCGTGTAGCAATCGAGTGACCCTGCAGTAATCGGGTAACCCTGACAGTCAGGACATGAAAGTGCTTTGGTACTGCCAAAAGCAAAAGGTAAGGGAAAAATTTCCCCTCCCTTTACTCCATAAAACTTCAATATTGTGCAGATGACCTGAAATTTTTTGAAGTGCTAAAGCCTGATGGTGGGACGTGTTTCACATGGGGTACAGGGACCTTCTGCTTCTGAAAGAGGTGAGACCCTTCACAGGGGGGTCTTTAGACTTTCCAGACAGGAGATAACGACAGAAAAGCTGGTATTGTTGGAGGCTGGCCGTAGGAAGTGCAATTGCTGATGGCTAGTCATGATGTTCTGCTGCACTTTGTACTGCACATGTTTTATTATGACAGGTGAAGGGAAGCTGAACTTTAAAGGCTTACCTTGCTGTAGCAGGAGACCTCCAGGTGGGTGTCCCGCCTGACTCCAGCCCAGGTCATGGTGCTGGGCAGAGGCTGGGATAGTCCCACTCCCTCCCAAATTCTTAGTTTTGCACATTTTCCTTTTTGCAGATTCAAAAAGCTTCTTATCCACTGGCGGGGAGTTAATTTTCTGAAGGCTTTTAGTGCTTCTCCTCCTAGGTGCCTTTGGCACTACCTGTGCAGGTGGGCCAGGCTGGCATTTTCGCTTTGCCCGGCAGGACGGAGCGCGCCTGGGTTTGCGAGCTGCAGCAGGGTGCTTTTGGGGGGGCAGCGGGGGGCTTTCGGGGGGCTGGTCTTGGCAAAGCCAGGCTTCACCCTCCTGCCCCAGCTGGGGGGCTTTGAGCCTTTGGGCTAGGTGCGTGGGGACGCACACGGCACAGGGCAGGAACAAACCAGCGCCGCCCTGGCACAATTAGTGTTTCTCAGCGAACGAACACCGGGCTAATCGTCGAGACTGGTACTTCCATCCCCACCACTCACCTCTGGCAGCTGCCTTCTTGGCGACACCAGGGACCAGCTGACGAGGAGAGCGTTGTGTTGAGTGTCACACAGCCAGCCGGGCGGCGGGGGAGATGGCACTGCAGGGCTCCCCACCCCGCGGCTCCGGGGGCGCTGCCCGCGCTGGGCTGGGAACCGGCCCCTCGGGGTCGGGCTCCCCGGCAGGGCGGCTTCCTGCAGGCTGCGGCCGCTGCCCCTGCCTCCCTCCCTGCCCCTGCCTCCATCCCTGCCTCCTTCTTGCCCCTGCCTCCTCCCTGCCCCTGCCTCCATCCCTGCCTCCTTCTTGCCACTGTCTCCTCCCTGCCCCCATCTCCATCCCTGCCTCCCTCCCTCCCTGCCTCCCTGCCCCTCCCTCCCTCCCTCCCTTTCTCTCCGCCCCCGCCCCTCTCCGTTTCGCGGTGTCGCGGCGCAGCGCCCCCCCGCGGCGGCTGGGGCCATTGCAGGACAGCGCCTCCCCGCGGCGGTTACGGCGCGGTGCAGCTGAGCCGCTCCCACCGGCTACCATGCGGGCAGGGGGCGGTGGCGGCGTGGGCGGCGCGTGGGGGCAGTTTATATGCACCTACGTACAGAATTTATATGCGTGTGTGTATAGACATATGTATACATATACGTATATACGCACAAACGTGTCTATATACGTATATAGGTGTATATATACATATATACATATATGTATATACGTATATATGCACAAACACCTGTATATATTCTTGTATCTACGTGTATATGCACATACATATATATAAACACAAAAAAGGTGTGTGTATGTACATATACCCATACACACATATATACAAACATATATATATGCACAAACATGTGTGTATGTACATATATACGTATGCATATATACATATATACATAAACACGTGTATATATGTATATAAATTATATACATATGCATGTATATACACTCATATATATATGTATAAATGCACACACATATATGTATATGATGCATATAATGCATAAATGTGTTCAATTTACTTGTGCATGTATGTGCATGTAATTTTACATAGATAGATGTATATATAAATTGCCGTCTTTAAGCCTTAAAGGCGGGTGTGCGCCACGGGGGCTGCGCAGGCTGCAGGGCTGTCCGCGCCCCCCGCCTGCTGGCTGTGCGGTGCAGTCCCGCTGCCGCCCGCTTGGGGGCACTGTGCGCCGGCAGAAGCGGGGTGAGGCGGCGCTGGAGCGGCGCGGGGGCCGGGGGGGCTGCACAATCGCTGGGGTCCCCGCGCCCGGCCGGCCGTGGCCGCTGCTCGGCCCTTTGGGGGGAGCAGCAGAGCCCCGCGGGGCTGGGCGGGCGGGGGGATGCCCCACGCTGCGGGACAGCCCGCGGGGCGCGGGCGGGCCATGCGGGGTTCGGTACAGCAGCTCAGCTTAGGCGGGTGCTTCCCGCACCCGGAGCGCCCCGCACCGCTCGGGCAGTTGCTCCGCTTGTGAGAGCGGCGTTAGGCTGGAGCACCCGCCGGGGTGGCCACGGGCACGGGCAGGTGGCTCGGAGCAGGGCTGGTAGAGCTGCCCCTCACTTGCCACCTCCCAGCCTGGAGTCCCAGGCCGGCCGAGGCAGGGCACCCTCCGCCTGTGTCCCGGTGGGTCACAAGGTGGTGGCTGAGATTGGTTTGGGTGGTGGCTGAGGTTGGTTTGGGTGAGCAGCTGCCGGGTGAGGAGAGCCATACTTTGCAGAATAGTTGTAATAAATAATTGCGTTTGAACTCATCTGCACAGAAACAAACTAAAAAAAGACCCTGGACCTCACAGAGCGTAACACAGCAGCCATGGATTTATGTCTCCTGCTGATTTTACAGCACTGTACGAGCATGGAGAGACCAAAGAGGAAAAAGCTGCTTGAGCTCCTTGAAGCAGGGGGGCTGCTGGGGATATGTGGGGCCGTGGCATCACGCCCGCATTAGCAAAACCCCTGTCAAATGCAACCCCTTCCCATCGCTTCAGCTAACGCTCTGCTCCTGAGAAAGGGCTAACCTTTCCGTGCCTCGGCCTTTCCCAACACATCCTGGTTCACAAGTTCAGCGGCATCAAAGTTGCATCTGATCGTTAACCCTGACAGTTCGGAGATTACCGAGGAGTTTAAATTGCCTGGCTGAGGTGGCTGAGAGGTGCCAAGTTCAGGCACAAATCTGCACCCGCATCCCGAGGCAGCCTTCCCAGAGTTCAAGAGGCAGATGGAGGGTTTCGGTTCAGCTGGGTGATGCCTGAGCATCATGTAGGTTTGTGTCTTTATTTCTTTTAAAGCTGCTTTCATGCAGCTGCTATTTCAAAAGTAGCCATGAATTTTGGGTGCTTCTCGCTCTGTGGTCTGTGGTGTGCATGGCTGGGCTTACAGCTCCTGTGGACTTCAGCCAGAGAGATGAGACAGCCCAAGCAAAAGCCCTACAAGTCACAGTTTTTCATCCATGTCAAAGACTTTACTAGAAAATTACTCTTTGCTTATGCATTTTCCCTGTTGCTTTTACTCCTGCTAAGCTAGGTACAGAGGGAAGCGCTCTTTGTGACCGTGTTCTTCACCAAAAAACAGCAGAAGACAGAAGCTCCATCTACCCTGGGTAGTTTTCAGTTTGCTGTTATTTCCACGAGATGGCTTTCGATATCAGAACCACAGGGAAACTGAGGTCGGGAGATGCCTCCTGCTGCCATCTGGCCCTTCCTCTTGCTCAGCATGAGTCCAGCTCCATCGGGTGCAGCGGCCATGAGCCTCCTGCGCCTGAGCAGCGTGAGCCACGGCACTGCGACAGCAATGGCGGGAGGGGCTGAACGAGCACTGAGGAGCAAAGATATTGGCATTCTCCTTGATGGGAATTAATCTTAATGCAGCTCATTAGCCTTCAGTGTGGAAGTCCTGAACCCGATGGTGCCGAAGGATTAATTTAAATCTGAATTCCTTAGGTATAGCCTCAAAGAAGAGGAGGTGAAGGAGGCCCATGAATACAGCCCCGTCTGGAACGCCGGCTCCTGCTGTGGGTACAGGTCCAGCGCCAGGTGCCCCCATGGCTGGCAAAGGGCCAAGCCCTTGGAGCCCTGCTGGTGCTGATGCTCCTGGCAGGCAGTACAGGGTCTGCTCCAGACAGCATGGAGCATCCGTGTCATCAGTCAGGAGAAACCACCAAAGCAGCCAGTCACTGTTTTGTGCGGGAAAACAAGCTGAGGTTGTTGCTGTTTTCATTTTTCACCTGTTTATATTGCTGCTACCCAGCCAACTTGGATCAGCAGGTAAGGCTGGGGTCCCGCAGCACAGGCACTGTGCTGGGAGCTGCTGGTGGCAACACGGGCTGAGCCGGGCGAGGGTAAGCGGTGCTGTCTGGTCAGCAAGGGACCATCCTGCCTGCAAAGCGAGGCCCCATCGCCTGCATGCATCGCTCCTGAGCTGGGGGTGCTGGGATTTCGGGTGAACCTGGGTGGCAGCGGCTGCCAGCCAGCCTGCCAAGTGTGACAGCGTGGTGGCCAGCTCCGCGCCACACCAGGTACAAAGCACGAGGTGTGCCTCTGTTTCATCGTTTGTCTTTCAGCTCCTAAAATTGTCCCACGTTGTCAGAGCCGGCTGGTGTGTTTTCAGCACTGAAAATCAGATGCTGCTAAATTTCCAGTGGTTGTTCTCGGTGCTTTATGCTCTTACTTTAACAGAAGCGTGCAAGCTACGCCTCTTGCAAAAACAAACGGGCTTTACTCCCCTAGCCAGGGTCACCTCTGTTTTCAGCTGCCTTACTCTCCACGGAGATGTCTAGCTAGCTGGCTCAGAAATGGTGCTGTCAGCTTTCCATGAGCATGAATTTAACAGCACCCTCCACAGCAACGTGACTACAGTCCTCTTGCTACCTGGTCACCCAGCAGCTGCTCAGCTTGTACTTGCAAAAAGGCTCTCCTGAATGTGTTTGCTGGTAAAATGACTTCTTTTTTCATCTGCAGTTTTAGACATTAAAACCAGAATTTAGCCACTGGCTCTGTGCTTCCTACCTGGATGCAAGTACTGCAAAGGTGAGATATACATATATAAATATATCATTTTATAGATGTACACACGTGTGTGTATATGCTATGTGTTTATACATATACATTTTATACACACACACATGTATGTGTATATGAACATGTATTTATGTATATACACATACATCTATACATATGTAATGTGTCTATATACATATATGTATGGGTTGGGTGGGGAGACCAGCACTGATGAGTTAACTCTGTGGGAAAGTAACAGAAATGTGGGAAATGTGCAGGGCATTTGGTGATTTCATGCCACGCATGTTAGAGATTGCAAGAGACCTTCGCTAGAAAGGGAAATGCGGTACCTGGGGACATGGGATTTCCCATTTACAGTTTCATTTAGGAGTTTCAAGGAGGAAGGAGGTCCCTTCCTGTGGGTACCTGCAGGGTGTGATGCTCCCCCGGCTCCGGGCTCACAGCGGAGTTGTGGAGGTGGCTGTGGAAGCAGCAGCTCGAGGTGGACACGGGCATGGGCAGCACAGGTGGCTGCAGTCACAGGGCTGGTGGGCTCAAACCCAGGTGCAGGCAGGGCACCGCACACCCCCCTCTCCACCCCCTGGGGGGCTTCTGGGGTCCCTGCCGTGCGGGGGCGGGGAAGGTGGTCACTTTCCTGTGTCGTTTGGACAATCCCCTCTGCCATCAGCAGGGAGGAAGGCAGGCAGTGTGACGACACCAGTTGTGCCCAGGGGAGGATGGCATCTTTCCGACTGCAGCTCAGTGGAGTTTTTGCCCTGCCTGGCTTGGTTTCATGCATGCTTAATGCAGGCTGTTAACAGAAGCCCTTAAACCCAGCCTACAGTTGCTGCCGCACGCTGCGCTCCCTCCGGCACCCTGCTTTTCTGCGGCAAATAGGTACCTTTTTGGTTTTTTAAGTTCAGGGGGAGGGAATAGAAAGGTGCTGGGAAGGAGCACGGTATTAAAAAGGGAAGCTAATGCAGCACAGGAGGAAAAGTGTGGTAAGTAAGCAGAGCTGTCACCCAGCAGCACCCACAGGGTGGCCAGCTGAGGTGCCCCAAGACATGGTGCCAAGCCACATGGAGCGAGGCTTACCTAGGGCTGCTGCTTAAGTTGGCTGAAGTTTTAATGAGCATGGCTCATAGTCTTACGTACACCTTCATGTCGAGTGCCCTATCACCCAGCTCCAAAGCAGGAGAAATAGGCAAAATTCTTCTAAGAGTTTCTTTAGTATTATTTGTTCTCATACTTACTGGAAAAGTGGCACATCAATAACCATCTTCTCGGAACTGTAGCAAAATAGTATCAGGGGAAGGGGTGGAAGGTGAAGGTTTTTAGTGACAGTTTAGTTTTTGTGGGCCAATCACTGTAACCAATATTTTGTTTCCTTAATGAATTTTAAGCACAAATCCCAGTAGGGGAAAAGCTTGCCAAGTGTTTGCAAGCGCAACTCTTCATGCTGCCTTTTTACCTTATTCTTTCAAAAGCCCCGGAGGAAAGTGACCGCTGCCTCTGGAAGAGAAACCAGGTGTGTACCGCTGTGTGCCGGGTCACCGAGCGGCCAGGGCTGCGAGGTGGGGAAATACACCGTTCCCTTGGTTCTGCAGGACCAATGCAGCCACCATCCCCGTGGGGCTCTGCGGGACATCGCCCGAGCGCGGTACTGAACACACCGCGGGTCCTGCCTGCCTTCACACTGCCTGGCAGGGAAGTGTCCTTGGGGAAAACACGGGTTTGTGCGGGGTCCAGGCGCCGGGAACGGCTGTCCGTGCGAGGGCCCGGGGTGACACATCGCCACTGAGCTCCCGAAAGAGCCCTGGCAGCGCAAGAGCCTCCTGCCGCCGCCTGGGTCACCTGCTCGCAGACAGCGAGTGCGCTGCGCAAGGTGGGCTTCCCTTCGGGGGGGCTGTGTCTGTGTGTACCTGTGTGCATATACGTCTGTGTACACACACACATAGACACACACCTTATGCGTGTGTATATGTTTTAGGTACACATGCATCTATGTATATAGAGACATATACATCTCTATATAAAATAACTATTGAAATATATGTAATGTATACATCTAGCATGTATATGTATGTAGAATCTATTCTATATATGTATAGAATATGTATATATTTTTATATACAGACATTAAATGTATGTGTATATATACATATACCTATAGCTATACCTATATAACATGTCTATATACATATAGGTATATATTATACAAACTTGTTTATATATGCATGCATATCTACATGTATATTTAATATAAAGTATAGTACATATAAAATATAGCATTATATTATATATCTATGTATACATAATGTTATATGTGTAATGTAACTGGTTTTGTTGCTGAGTTCAAAGCGCCCCTAAGGAGCCCCAGGGGCTGTAACAGGTTTGCAGCTCTCTGTGCACCTGTGGGGACTCTTTTACCCCGTTGTCCAGCCCCAGTGTTTGGCAGAAGGGCTGCGGTACCTTCCCGGCTGCCGCAGCACGCGGGAACGGGCACAGCAGCCAGCACCCAGGGTCCTCCGTGGTCACGCTTTGCTGCCTTGCCCGGGAGCCGGCGCTGCGCTGCACAAAGAGGAGACCGAGTTTTGCTCCTGCCTTGCTTTCGGTGTATTACCTGGCCCTGGTTAAAGACAGGAGTGTATTTACTCCTCCTGTCATTGCTCTCTCCCTTGGTCGCCCTGGGAATATTTCCGTACTAACACAGTGGCATGACAGCTTGCAGGGGATTCCAGGTCCACCCTCACAGCAGCGGCTTGTGTTGCTCTACCTTCTTCCCTCCCTCGCGAAGGAAAACACCACACGTGCCCGGTGCCCTGTCCGTGCCTGCCTGTAGCTTCGCCTGCTGCAGCAGCGCCCGGCCTGCCCGCGCCAGCCCAGGGCGGCACAGGAGGAAAGCGACGACGCGCAGAGCCGCCCGGAGCACAGGGCTGCACCAAGCACAGGGGTGTCTCGGCCGCCCGGAGTGCAGGTATGGCTCAGCCGCACCAAGGCAGCTGTGCTGGCAAGGAGAGGGGTTGTTCTGGGGGGCTTGCCCTCCCTCTCTGAGCTGGCACCACCGGTGTGCTCTGGATTACTGCTTATGAAAAAGCCTTTGTCTTTAATTAGGGATCGCCTAACTTGGACAGGGAGCTGAAGGACTGCTGTAAGGAGCAGGTGGTAGTTGTCCTGAGCCCCCTGAACAAGCAAGATGTGAGCAGGACCTGCCAGACAATCCCTACTGTGTGCAGCTCCGTCCTGATGGCAACTCCACCACGTGCAGGTGTCCGGCCAGCATCCCCGGCATGTGCGAACCTTATGGACCATAAGATAGTGCACGCCTGCACTTACCCTGAGCCTAAAGGTGTGCATGGGCTAGGTGTGTAAACTACTTGTGGTTTTTACTGAGTAAAAATGGTGGGCAAGCTCTGGGACTGGGCCAGTAGCCTATGGGTGGTTGCACCACATAGGTATTTTCCCAGTTACGGAAAGACTCCTGGTTCTGGCTGCAATGGGGCTCCCAGCTGAAGAGTGGGCCTTGATGGTGGAGAGGTGGCAGTTGGTGATGGATCCTTGTCTTACTCTCTGCAACACTTTGCAGTGTCGAGCTGATACTGTGCTGCTATTGCTCTGTCATCACATTGTGCATCACAAGTAGTACTGTTTGCTGGGATTATAGCGCAGGCTGCTGTGCCCTTAGTAACTGTGGTGGACCTGGACCAGGACCGCCTTCCCTCTTGGCTCTGTGTGTGCGTGCAAAAACATGTGCTCGTGTCTCCCTCTCGTGTCTGTGTGTCTGTGCAAAAAATGTGCATCTGCCTCTTGCGTCTCTGTGTGTGTGTGCAAAAAATGTGTGCGTCTCCCTCTGTGTCTGTGTCTCTCTGTGTGCAAAAAGTGCACGTGTGTCTTGCTCTTGTGATGCCTATCTATGAATATCTATATATTTATACATAATTCTATGCATGTGTTGTACACGTGTCAGGAGCTAAATCTACGTAATCAGTCCTTCCCCTAAAAGCCAGTGGCTGGTGTGATGCACTGAAGGCTGTTGCGCAAGATTTGACTCAGCTCCTTTCCCATACGTAGGGGCTGTAATGCAGCAACCATTGTTTTCTGTGCAGAAGGTGCACAGAATTTCTAAGTTAATTGCTGCCACCCTTATCAAGGGGCCACTGTCACTGAGCCTGATGAGCAGCACGGCGGCTTTGATCAGCTGCAATTCTGATGAAGCTGGCCATGGAGCAGAGGCATCGCAGAGGAGGGCTCACCCTTTGCTGTCATGCGCTGTGGTGGAGGAGGGATTTCGCTTAAGAGCCTGAGGTGTTCAGGTGGCCTCGCTGTGACAGCAAGCTGTGCCTGGCCGCTGGCCCGGCTTGTGGCCACGGCTTGGGAACAGCCCACAGCCTGAGGCCACGCTGCAAGCCCTAAGCTGGAGGCAGTCAGCTCTTTTACTGTGTCATATATATATATATATGTGTGTAATACATGCATATATGTGCACATACATATGCACAGTGGAATAAAGGAGAATTCCAGCTCGCAATGTTCAAAACAACTTTCTTTGCCTGAAAGGCCAAAGCAGGTGACTTATATACCTATAGCTATACATATCTAATATGTATATACACACACATATATAATATATATACATAATAATATGTATACATATATGTGTGTATATCTATAATAATATATACACACACACACATATAATGTCTGTATATAAAAATATGTACTGACCCCAAGGGACAGTAACTGGGGTGTCCAGCTGCTGAGTCCGGACGGTCACCGCTGCTAGAAACTGGGGTCTCCACCGCTCCGGGGCCCGCCCTGACGGGAACACCACATCTCTTCCAGCAGCACCATCCCTGGGAGGGCATGGGCTGGTGGGTTGGGGACAGGATGGGGGTCAGTAGGTGACAGCAGCTGCCAGCACAGTCCCGAGCCATGTCCCCGCCAGTGGGCACAGCCAGCACCACACACATCCCCCCCGCCCCGCCACTGGGCTGATGGCTGATGGAGGGGTCAGGTGCAATGCCAATATAGGGTTATATAAACTTAAAAGCATTTTATATAAGCCTATTTTATCTGCAAATCATTTATATTTAGAACACCTATTTCTACTGGAAACACTAAAACCACATTACATAAGAGCTTGTTTAAATCCTTTGGCTTAAGGTTTGGGCAGGGGGAGGGGTTGGCTCAGGCACGGTGCATTCGGGCTGCGTTTTATAACCAGAGCCTCAACGGGCAGCCGAAAGCTGGTCTTGAAATCCTTTTTGCTTTCGTTCTACGCTGCCCTGACAATAGCAGAGTACGTTGCTGGAGGGGAATTTTCCTCTCCCTCGGTGCTGCCTTCATGTTTGGAAATTTTCATTTGTAACGCTCTGGGTACATTGCCAGCCCAGCAGAGACGGCAGCTCAGCGCCGCCCGGCCAGCCCCTGCTGAGGTCTGGGCTGCTACAGCGGGCGGGAACGCGGCTGACATCACTCCAGGGGCTACCGCGTCATTCTCAGAAATTAAAAAAAAACCCCAAACTTCATTGACTGGAACCGACTATTTAGCAACATAAAATGACTTACCTTGGCATTCGTGCAACAGTATTTTTCAATGTATTGATCATTCCCCAAGAAGTCTCCCCTGAGGGGAAGGCAGGCAAGATGGTGACATGACCACAGAACACACGTACCGCGGCGCCGGCGGCAGCTGACCTGCTGTGGACTCCTGGCCATGTGACTGCAGAAGCCAGCCCTTGGGCCAGCTCACGCTGCTCTGCCGCAGCCGCAGCAAGGTTTGGTTGCCATCCAAAGATAAGTCCTTAAGCAGCGGTGGGATGCTGGTCCCACCTCAGCTTCCTGGTGTGAGAAACTCCAAACACAGAGAGAAGCAGAAGATCCCACCTCGCAGTGATGGTGCCATCCCCGAGACCTCGCTGTTGGCCCAAGTCATGAATGCTACTATGGTAAACAGCACCACCTCAGTAATAACATGAATTAATAATGTAATAAATTATTATTATTAGAACATACATAAATGTAACATTATAATATTAATAGCATACATATATATACACATATATGTTATATATACATATATAACACATAACATTATAAATAACATAAATGAAGCTTAACTCATCTTCCCTCCCTTCCATTCAGTCGGGACCAGCCTTATGTGTCTTTATTCCCCCTCCACCTCGTCTCGGAAAGTGAGGTCAGGAATCGCTCCTCAGCCAAGGGGAAGGGTGGGAGCAGCACCTGTGCACACGGGAGCCCCAGGCAGAGGCACAAAACTGCCAGAAGGAAAATGGAGAGCGGTCTTGGTACGCACCACCGTGACAGTGGGTAGTCACTTGGCCAGGGCAGCTGGCTGTGCATCCCGAGTTCGTGCTCCCCCAAGGGCTTCTGACTTTGTCCAAGTGATAGAACCCCCCAAACCCTGACGGCAAGAGCCTGGGGAAAGAGGGGCTGGTGGGATTTCCCACAGGACTGCCAGGGGATGCCGAGCAGCAATAAGAGCCCAGGCAGAGACTTGGCCACCGCTGTGCCCTCCGGCATCGTCCCCACATCTGGGCATGTCCTGTCCCAGGGGCACCATCCACCCCGAGGCCAGGTGCCGCCCCAGCACGTGTCCCAGCCAGCCCCGCTCCCCAGCTGCTGCCAAGGCGGCCAGCGACCCCCAGCATCCCCGCCTGCCCTGCCAAGGCAGCACGGCCAGAGCGCTGCCTCCTGGCAGGACGGGCCACCTCTGCCAAGTGGCACCGCGCCGCGGCACCAGCACACTTTGCTCTCCTAAAGGAGCAGAGCTGAGCTCTCCCACTGCGTTCCCATCTGGACGCTACCTTTAATCATCATCACCGCCCCAACTCTCCTTGCAGCTGCTCCATATTCAGATGACATGGTTCATTAGTTTCTATAAATGGCCAGGACATTGCATAGATTTTGGGGACAAAGTGAGAGCCAAAGCTGTAAGTGACTTTTTCTCCTTACCGTAAGGCTTCTTGCAAGGTGACTCGAACCCCAGCACCTTGTGGAGGCCGGTCAGTCCCACTCCAGCCAGCAGCTTGCTTCGGCAGGGCAAGGCTCAGCTGTTCCATCTTCCGTTTTCCCTGCTGGGAAGTGGAAAAGACAACACGCGCGTTTCTTAGGGGTGCAGGGGGAAAGCAATTAACATCTGAGCATGCTGCAAAACCTTCCTGAGACTTGACTTTTCTTCCCTCACCAGGAAGCCGAAGGTGGCTTGAAATGTTTGAAAACGATCCCGTTCCCAAATTGCTGTGAGCTCAGGCAGGCGGGCGATGGGGCCGGGGAAGCACATGGCAGCGAGATGGCAGCAGGGCGTGCTGGCAGCCGCAGGCAGTGTGCCCCGCCGGCGAGTCACCCAGGCATGAGCGGTGGGGTCTCCAACCTGGCTTTTGCAGCAGCCTCACGAGTATTTTAAGGAGAAGACAGGGAAGGACCAAGGTGGTCCGCCACCAGCTGCTGTCGCTGTGCTGGCCGGCAGCGTGCAGGGTGCTGGGGCTGGGGGCCTGGAGCTTTCCCAAGCCCAGGCTGCCGGAGCCCTCCTGGCTGCGCGGTGCCCGGGGCCGGTGCCAGGCAGCTGCCCTGCCGGCCTGCCCAGGTCCCCGCCGCTGCGCATCATCGCTCAAATAGCTTAAGCAAATTCTTCTCATACTTCACTTGAGCCAGACGCTGTAAATTGGATTAAAGTGGTGCCTGGAGAGATTTCTAGAGCCAAATGTTTAAAACTAACATGAATTTGAATGTTTTCTGGGCTGCCACAGGGATGCCCCCTCCTCCCCCTCAGCAGGCAGGGGTCTCCGGGGGTTTGAAGCCACCTCTCCTTGTGACACCTCCTGCAGATGCCAAAATGCATGTCAAAACCCGGAACAGTGAAGTTCAGCTAGAAAGACATCTTTTCATTTCTGCTTGGACAAAAATTGTACTGGGGCTGGCTGTTAAAGGAGCTGGGCATCCCCCCACTCCGGGGAACTGCCTGAGCTCCTGGTGCAGGCAGGCCACTAACTCCAGCTAATTATTTCACTTTAAGCACTCCATCACCTTCTATTATTTCTCATCTGTCATAAAAGTCAGGTGATGCAGTGAACATCTGTGATGTTCATGGACGAGCATAGCGTTTTTCCTATTTTATGGACATGGAGAGCAAATCTGTCTCATTGTTTGAGCATGGAAGAAGAGCCATTGAGGCTATAGGAAATACTAGTCACGCCAGCATCCTCAGGACACAAATCATCTGCAACACCGATGAGGAACATAACTTGCAGATACACCAGGGAAACCCAGTAGAGGCCAGCTTCACGGCTGTGGGACCCGCAGGGTGCTGGGCAGAGCCTGGGGGAGCCCGCCATGCACCGAGCTTCCCTTCCTCTGCTGGAAGGCTGCAGCACTCTCCCACGGTGCCTGTCCTAACTAGCAGAAGACCAGCTGGCCGAGAAGAATTGCTCTGTGTTAACAGCCCAGCTGATCAAAACTCACCCAAGGACTGTTTTGCACCCATCTGATTCTGCATTGCACAGACAAACACTGGTGACCTGTGATGTACGTAGCAGATTCAGTTTGACTGTGGGAGGTAAGTAGGTGGGTAGCAGTTTGGACACAAGGAAAACAGCAATTTCGATTTTATGTTAAAGAACAAACCAGTTTGGTTTAGCCTTAGAGATTTTAGTGCGCATTTCCTAACGGCTCAACGAACTCGTAAGTTATGGGGTTAAGCTGAGTTCATGCTGGCTTCTGAGCACAGTCTACACGTGCTGGAGCCTGGGACCTCACCGTGCGAAGTCCTCTCAGAAGCCGGCCACACTCTCCCAGGCTGAAACCAGCCTCTGGCACCAGGCTGCCCCTGCTCACAAAGGACCAGAGACGGTGTGCGAGGGGCTCTGGCCGACCGCCAGCCGCAGCACAAACCTCGGGCGGTTTGCAGAGCGGCTCAGCGGTGATGGGGACCCGCCACCCCCCTGTAAATCCGCCCCGGCGACGGCTGCTGGCAGCCCCTGAAAGGAAGAGTCAGTCGGGAAGAGAAAAACACGGTCTGGTTTTTATATTGTCTTAGGCTGGAAGGAAGCCACGGATCACGGCTCGGAGAGCAGGCTGCGATCAGCTGGGAGAAATACAGTTCCCTCGTGGCAGCCGAGCTGTGAAATAGAGCTTCATTTTGGTGCCTGGCAGCACCTGTGAGGTCATACCAGTTAAATAAATATGATGCCAGGCTGATGTGTTGTAAGGAATGGTTTATGACCTTCAGCCGATGAAAAAGAGAGCAGGCGGCTGCTGAGAGAAGGTGAGTGAACCTATTTGTGTCAATAGCCATAATCAGTCACATTTTGGGGAACGCAAGGACATTGCGTTCTCTCTGCCAGCAAAGCCGTGCTGCCTCTGCCTCGGGGGTTTGGTGTGGGCCTACAAACACGGGAGAAGGGGGTGTTTTCCTGCAGGCAGCCCCTGTGTGGGAGCCTCCTGGCCCCTGGCAGCTCCCCGCAGCCGGCCCTGCCGCCCCGCAGCGCTACCAGCTTTCCAACATCCTGTTTTCACCGGGGTTATTTTAATCTCCCTGCTTCCCATCATATTTTTCCTCCTGCCCATGCCAACACAGACTGTAATTCCTGGCAGGCAGGATGGAAATCTCCTCCCCAGGCTGCGCCAGCATTCTGGAGGATGAGCCGGACTCTGCCCTGTTGCCCTGGCTCCCCTCCACTGCCAGCACTGGTACCCGCCGCCAGCCCCGAGCCCCCGCACGGCCAACCCACCGCCCCACATCAAGGCCTTTTGGGTTCACTTGTCCACTAAACCACCCAAGCAACTCTGTGCTTCCCTGTTTTGCTCCATGATGGCTGAGGAACCAAAAAACCTGCTTCACTGCTGACATAATTATGCTTTTATCAGGACAAGAGAAATGAGGCAAGGGACTGATTAACTACCTGAGAGCCATGCAGGCATGGAGAGCAGACCCCTTCGTGCCCTTCCTAGCTAGCGGTGGATGTTTTGGCAGCTGCAAACCATGAGCCACTCGGTGGGTGCCCAGCTTGCCATGGCTCCACTGGGGCTTTCAGGGTTTGCTTTACTCTGGGATTGCTTCTGTCCTAGATGATGAATCTGCTCGCCCTGCACAGGTCCCTAAGCCAGCCACAGTGAGGTTTTGTACCTTGTCTAGCTGGAAATCGATGCTGTACGCTAGGTGATGCAGTTAGCAAGGTCAACAGAAATAGGGCTGTAAGTGCTGGCAGTACCCAAAGGCCATTCCCACCTGCTCTGCACTCCAACAGCCATACAGGCTGGCGCCTTGCTGCTAGGTGTGATGTAAAATACACACATGCAAACAGCTGAGGGTCTCTCTGCATAAAGCAAGTGAAAATAAAATAAAGAATCATGACAATCAGTGAAATATCACGTCCATGGGTCCAAAAGATAATTTAGTATGCAGAAGTAGCTTAATCTTTCAGTGTGCGTCAACATCAAATTTGCTAAGAGGCTCTGTAAAAAATCTGAGGCAGAGATAACACAAAACAAAACCCAAACCCATCTGCTTTCTTGATCACAGGCTTTAAAAATGTCTCTGCTAGCTATCCAGCTATTTCAAGAGCTGTGCTGTTTAAGTCTATATCCAAACAAACATAGAAGTCACAATAAATCTGTCATTTGGTTATTCAGATCTATGGCTTTAAATGATTAAAAATGATAAAATTCAAGACAGACATCAAATGGAAAGATGGGTTTCTCTACAGCCTCTAGCACTGAAGATTTAAGCTCTAATCTAGTCTGAACAGCATCCCCAAGAATGACAGTGAGAAAGTCTGGGTTTGGGGCATCCATAGCTGAAGCCTGAGCTGCAAACCAGAAGGCTAAGTAAGGATCGACCACCTTGTAAAGCAGAAACTCTGCCCCTGGCTACATTTGTGCTGCAGAGACACCTTTTTGTGAAGATGCTGTGGGGATGATGACACAGAAAAATGATGAGGTTTACATGTACCTTGCACCAGCCACGGTGTGATGAGTGTGGCAAAGGAGCTTCCACGCTGCACAGCACCAGAGCCTTGGGGTATGGCTTGAGGAACATGGCAAAATTCAGACAGAAAGGCAAGGCTGTGTTTTATTAGGCCTCACATCTACTCTGAGAGTGGTCGATAATCTTTAGCCGAGCAGGCAGGAGATCACCCCCACGCCTTGGACTGAACTCAGCCCTGAACGGTTACTAGAATATAATAAGCCGAAACCAGAGGTTACAAGAAATATGGCAAAAATCAGAAGCGTAGGCAAAGACACAAGTAATGTGGAGCTATACCAAATTAGGGCAAAATATATCAGCCTTCTTCCAACTAGGAAACAAATGTCAACACTGAAAAAAACCCCAACAAACCATCAGCCACGCATTCAGTAATGACTCCCTGCCCTGGAAGCACCGATGGGGTGCACTGTCAATAAGGGCAGCCCAACACAAGGCCCCGCTAACGCAGCAGCAGTCCTTCCCCACATCCCATTCCGTACGGCTGCGCTCCATCCCACGGGACAGCGAGGGACCCGGCCCGTGGTGGTGCAGGATGCACAAGGCAGAGCGGGAGCCCCGCCACGCCGCCTGTGCTCCTGCTGCCGCTCGCTGCCCACCACCCTCATGCTGGCACCAAGGATGCTGAAGCCGGGGAAGGCGAGCGGGTTGCGAAAGGCAACGGTATCACTGGCTCCAAAGACAGACCGGGCGTAAGTTCCCTGTCCCACACCCCACTGCAAACAGCACACATCCGTATCTCATGCCACGCGTAACAGCCAGGCTGCGTGACATAAAGGTTAGAAGTAATTTTGGCCGCAATAGACCAGCACAAAAATTACAAGAGGAATTTTACGATGAGCGTTCGCTACAGAAGGGCTGCTCTGCAGTCAGGATGCGACAGGCTCCGGAGGAAAGGCAGCGATCCTGCGTGACTGCCACCAGCTACTGCCACTGCTGTTTGCACAGCACGGCCGGTACCCAGCTATCACCATAACCACGGGGCCACGAGGGCAGAGCTGCCTCTACACACAGCCTGGTGCACGCAAATCATCTTATCAGCAATGCTAATTCTCTGTCAAACGAAGTCACTGAACTTTTCAGCAGTCAATATTTTAAGGAGTTCTCAAATAGCAGCCAGAGTAAGCAGATAACCATTTTAAATATAGAGACCCTGGAATGGAAGCGTTTCTTCAGGGTGCTGGGTGCCAGCAGTGATCTGGATTATTTGCTTGTTACTAAATACCCTGCAGCGTTACTTGCCAGGTTGTTTAGCTCAAGACTGACGCAAACAGCAGCAGAACAACAAACAAGAATTTGCAGGATTTTGTAAGCACTGAAGTAATTCGAGGAATAAGGAACAAACTGGTTCAGGGCTGCTGTTGCTCAGGATTGCATCTTTGGAAGAATGAGGACAGTTTACTGTTTAATTACATGTTAAACCTACCTGAAGGCTTAACAAGAACTTCCAAATCTCAGCAACAGAAAAGCAACACGGATATAAAGAAGGAAGACTTGTGAGAGCAGATTGAGTTTGAGGATGCTTTCCCCCCCCATTGATACCCAGAAATAACCTGCACCACAGCGTGTCAAAATTCCTCAGGACTCCAAGTACAATCCTCTGTGTTTTGTAGCGTATGCACTACAGAGCAGGAGACGGAAGCCCACACATGGAAAAACTCTGTACCTAAGACTATCACAGGGTATAGAAGGGGACAGGAAAAAATAGCAGAAGTAGCTCCAGAGTGACATTAGTTCCATGTGGAAGAAAAACTCTCCAGGAGGAAACCTTCCCCCCTGTAAAAAAGGCACTAAAAACCTGTTTGTAAACGAACGCCTCCAGGCAATGAGCCAGCCCAAAGCGAGAGAACCGAGAGAACCGAGCAGGGCTTTAAACGTTACGTACCAGGCGCGCTTCTAAGGACTTCTACAGCACAGAAAAAGCAATAGCAAGATGACAGCAAAACAAAGTAAACCAAGGCACACAAATGCAGCTGTAGCAGTGGACTCACTGCCTGCAAGCACACAAGCTGTCCTGCTGACCAGGGACAGAGAAGATGCAGCAGGAGGGGCTGCCCAGCTGCCCCAGTTACCCACTGGTTTGCAGAACCTGATCTCCAGCTCGCAGCCCCAGGAGACCTGCTGTGCTCAAGGCAAAGACTAGCTAAGATGCGCTATACTCGTGCCGTAATCATTCCACTAACAGCAGCGTGTGCAAAGTCTTATATAAATAGCTGATACATATATAAATATAGCAACTCTTATTTAATTAAAATTAAATACAATTGTGAGAAAGTTAACTGACCACGACTGAAAACTCCTGATCAGAACAAACTGTTGAGCATTGTCGATTTGCAATTATTAGCTCTCATGTGATGACAATAGATGCAAAATTCTCTGTCCTGGTCTGTTCGGTAAGGGTCAACATTGTCTCTTCCAGCTGAAGTTCTTGTTGGATATACTTTAAAATGCTGCCTTTTAACCAAAGAACACACAGAGAAGAAAAGCTATTTTTAAAAGATGGTTAGCATCGCTTTTTATTTGCTTTTTTGTTAAATAAGGGTGTTCCATTTTACTCAGCAAGCACTTTAGCATGAAGCAGTGGCCCCTTTATCTGGTTTATAATTTAAGCCTCTTCCATAATACGTTTTTCAAGACAATTCAGTTGCTAGGTCACAGCCAAAGAGCTATACATGTAACTGTCCTATTTATTTTTATTCTTGCAGGGATGGACACGGCTGATGAGTGTGGGACAGAAACAACTTGTACGTGCTAGGAACACCCAGCGAAAGCCTGCACCTCCCGCAGGCTGCTCCCCCACGTTTCCCAAGGGAGAACCCAACACCCCACTTGGAGCATCTTCCCTTTCTAGCAGTAAATTTCACTTTGCGTGGTCCTTACGAAGCACTTTTACTTTCTTTAATCAGCTCCACATACAGAATTACTTCTTCTTAATAAGCCAGACTGCCCAGCTGTATGCCCCACCGATGCACAGACGGCGCCAGCTACGAGAGCAGGGTTTGCACCAGCGCAGGCGGCAGTGCCTGTACAGCGTTGCTCTCCCCAACACAACTAGAAGTCAAAGGCAGTGAAGCACCATGCTGGATTTAGGCTCAACACTTGATTCTCCCCTTCCTTTTTGAGTGTAAGATGTTCCCTTTCTACTATTACAGGCTTCTTAAGTACTGTTGAGTTTCACTGGGGTTAACCCCCACAAAACTTCATTTGCACAGGAGGTGTTTTTAAGCTGAATTTTGTTTCCAGTTTCTAAGCACTTCCCACCTGCTGCTTCCACCCAAGCTCAAAAAAACACTACCACACCAAAACAGTTCCTTTGCCTAGGAAAGGGGGCAACCAGCCAACTCCTCCCCCCTACAGCCCCATAGATACAAATAGATGTGGCTGTAGGAACACTCCCATACCATGCCCAAGGACATACACTGTGTCCCATCCCTCAAGTGACCATTTTCTGCCACACTGAAAACATTTCCTTGATTTAGGCAAGTTGCTGCTGTGCTACCTGCCAGAGGAGCGGGGGGAGGGATGGAAAAATTGGAGGAAATAAGACACTGTCATGGAAAAAGTTGTAGGAGCTTGCCAAAAGATGTAGCTTTATCATACGGCTAATTAGCTCCCTCGGGAACGGTTCTGCTAGGAGGAACTGGAAGAGAAATACGTGTTGTCCTTAGGGCTTGCTGCAAGAGAGACCTGACCTGTGCATTTTGAAACAACCCACAGGATTACCTGGTTCTGCTCCCGAGACCTCCTTGTGCAAGCGCTCCAGCCGAGCTCCTGCACGATTTCCTTCGCTCCACGCTGTCCGCGACACCAAGGTGCTCACACGCGCTCACAGCAGCCTTCCCACGCTGACGCTACTTTGTCTAAAAAGTTGATAAAACAGCCATGCTCACTTACACTCTGGAAGTCAATTGTATTTTCAACAAGAACGGTTACTGACAGCAGCACGCGTGCTTTCACAGCCGTACGGCTACACAGGCTTTTCTTCAGTGCAGCCGCAGGCCCCGGGGACAGAAGCGTGCTGTGGGGGTCTCCATCAGGGCACCGCACCCCCAGCCGCCAGGGCAGGCTGCAAGGCCGTGTCTCCTGCTCCCTGGGGAACCTCGTGCTGGGGACTGCAGGCGAGCAGGGCTGCCCTTACAGCAAGCTGCGTTACCTGTAGGTCTCTTCACTTTGTGTCAAAAACAGCGTGGCCAGCGGGGCCGGGGCAGTGACCGTCCCCCTGCGCTGGGCACTGGTGCGGCCGCCCCTCGAATCCTGGGGGCAGCGCTGGGCCCTCACTGCAGGGGGGACACTGAGGGGCTGCAGCGCGTCCAGAGCCGGGCAGGGGCTGGGGAAGGGGCTGGGGCACAAGTCCCGTGGGGAGCGGCTGGAGGGGTGGGGGGGGTCAGCCTGGAGAGGAGGGGGCTCAGGGGGGACCTTATCACTCCCTACACCTACCTGAAACAGGGTTGCAGGCGGGTGTGTGTGTCGGTCTCTTCTCCCAGATAACAAGTGACACGACAAGCTGCACCAGAGGAGGTTTAGATTGGGCATCAGGAAAAATGCCTTCACAGAACGGGTGGTCAGGCACGGCCACAGGCTGCCCAGGGACAGGGTAGAATCACCATCCCTGGGGGTGTTCAGAAAACACCCAGATGTGGTGCTCAGGGACAGGGTTTAGAAGTCGGCTCAGCTGTCCCGTGCTGACAGTCGGATGTACCATCTCAAAGGTCTTTTCCAACCTAAATGATTCTATGATTGTACAAAGCACCAAAAAACAACAGTAATTTTTGCTGGCCATGTTTTTATTTGTTTTTCATTTTAAACAGGGGAGCCAATGATACATCCAGTATTTCAAAAAATCAGAAGGTAAAACAAATTTTCAGAAGACTGAGATGCTACATGCTATATTTAACCTAATTTTATTCATGCTTGCTTTTGAGGGGAGTCGAGAGTGGGACAGGAATCATTCAGTAAAAACATACAGTAAAAACAAAATTTCTCACCATATAGAACTTTAACCTACAGTAATGTTGTACCTTAATTATTTCCATGCACACAACTAACATTACAAAATTTTTTAAAAATAAACACAATTAAGACTTCTAGGAGCATTTGATAATAAAGCAATTCCTAATTTCTTTTGTAGAGATCAAGCACCTCCAATTACAAATTCCTATACACAGTGAGTGCTTACTTGAAATGAAAACTAAAAAATAAAAATTAAAAAAATGTATTGGATAGCCTCAGAATAAGCCGATGTTAATATATATCCAGCTATGTAGGCAATAAAACCATAGTGCTAAACGAAAACTTTTATCTGAAAAGTAACTCAAAAATTGACTTTCTATAATTACAGAAATATACTTATTTGCTAAAATAAATAAAAGTGCTGCATATTAACACTTCACTATAAAGAATGCATACCAGAACATTTATAAATATTGAATGATTTTCAGTAAGAATAGCTACTACAATAATGCTGGCTAAATAGAAGTGCATAATGAGAAGCACTATGGGTGGTTAATGTTTTGCCACATACTGCTGTTACCTTGAGGTAGATAACACATGCGTACCAAATTCTGCATTCATTTCAGTTGCTGCTGGTATCATGTGTCTAAGAAATGTGTACAGTATGAAAAAACTCTAAAATACGCATGAATGAAAAAATGTTTTGGGAAAAATAGATATTTTCATGCAATTATGTACAGTCTCACTGTGTAAATTTCAAGGCAAGGTTCTTTTTCTGCAAAACATGGACACTGTTTTACTGAGAGAATGGTTTTTGTTTTTTTTTTTTACTTGGTTTAGTGCATTTTTTGTTACCTCCTGCATTTTGCATTATTTTGCTCTATTCATTAATTTTGTGTGCAAACGACATGCCAGTTTAAAAACAAAACTAACTCATGTAGAGAAAGTAATTCTGGATTGTAAAAACAATGGTAAACAGAAAACTAATGAAATCCATACCAAAATTACACCGTCTGATTCAAGTAAAAAAATTACTTACACTAGTAATAAAAAAAGACAAACACATCTCATGAATATAAAAGAAATGTCTGCTGAGTGTTTTAATTTAGATGTTTCAGAATGCTGCTGTACGTTTTGTGGGGAATCTGGGGAGATGATTTCATAGCAGAAGGTGTTAACGTGGCCTGTATTGACTTCAGTGGCGAACCAACGGGGCTGTGAAACTGAGGAATACCTATAGCCTCAAGCTGCTTGTTGAAGAGGAGTTCTCCACTGTTACTGAGAAAGCTCTCTTCTCTTTCCTTCTCCCCAAGCTTCCCCTCTTCTACTGGCTCAGGTTCTAGCATTTCAGCATCTTCTTTCTTACTAAAAAATTTGTCCAAATAACTGGTGTAAGTATTTTCTTTTTCAACCTGTTCATCTTTCCTGACTTCACAACAGAACTGGTCTATGAGGAAGCACTCCTCCCCGCTACTTACAAACTGACTGTCCCAAGAAGTTTGGTACAGAGCTTCTAACTGTGCCAAATTAGCCATTCCTTTCTCCTGCTTCTCTCTGCTTACTGACTTCGATATTAATCCTTTCAACTCTATCTGAGACACTGAGCTATTCAAGTCATTTAATTTATCAACATCAGTAGACTCGTGTTGTAAACTAAGCTGAATGGTTTCTGCTATGAACGAATCAAAGTCAAATCCTTGATTCTTCTCCCTTTCTTTTTCAACGAGTTGCTGTGATGCTTCCTCAAGTGCTATCTGAGCTTTCACCAACCCATTCTTTTCACATTTAGACTTGCCTTTCTTATCAGACTTTTCTTTGCTCTGTTCCTTCCAGTTCGAAAGATCTATAATAAGCTTGGGCTCATAGTAATGGTTAACTTCACTGTCTCGCCAAACTAAGTTATCTAGGTATGAAGATGACCTCATTTTGTAATTACAAGTGTGACTACATTCCAGATCACAGTACTTGTTTTCATGGTGATCTGAATACTGCCAGCAAGGCTCAGTAGAGAAGTGGGTGTCAAAGGCAGGATCCTCCAGATACTTTTCACGATCTCCATCCAAATATTTGCGAGGATCTACTTGCACTTCTTCCTCATCAGTAACATCAGAAAGAGCCCTTGGATCACGCTGAACTTCATCAGCTTCATAGTTATTATGAATAGGCCAGTCATGGTCTGAAAACTGACTTTCATGGTATCTGCAAAACAATTTCCTAAGCGTTAGCAGCTAAAAACCAGTCTTCTAGCTCCCGAGACAGAGACAGTTAAGTTTTGAAATTCCCTTACGGAAGAATGACAATTCAACATAGATAATGATTTTCCTCAATCCAACTGGGTACCCCTGCCAGGTTTTTAATTTAATCTGGCATAAAGCAATCCTCATATGCACATCTGAAAGATTTAAGTCCAGAATTACGTACAACAGCTCACTCCATTTACAGAACTCTTTTAAAGTGTGTTTAACTGATCTTAAACGATGACTCTAAATCTCTTTGGTATTACATGCACTAAGGATTGAACAAGACAATCACACTTAAAACTATTTATTTTTTAGAGAAATATTTTTTGGGGAAAAGAGTAACAGAAAGATTAACTTTATATTCTAGAGCCTTGAGTGCTTCAGCATATCCAAGTCAGTCTAATGATTTATAAACTCAATGACAATGCACTGCCTGCAAGGGAAAAGTTTATTCTCAGGCCAACTTAATAAGAAGAAACAAACAAAAACCAAAATTATGCCCACAAAGCAACGTTACTTCAAGCACACCACCACTCAGTTATGTTACATGCCACTGTAAGTGATAAATTTACCTTTCCCAATTATAAATATGGCTGTGACTTTCATCCATCAGCAGAATATCATCAACCTCATCTTCAATGTGAAAAGGATGACTTGAAATAGGCTCATCCGTTGGAAAGGAATAAATGCTCATATAAGGATGGGACAAAGCTTCTTCTGCTGTCAATCGATCCATGGGACTAAATGTCAAAATTTGCTCCAAAAAGTCCAGTGCTGTGGAGAAAAATTTATCATTAAATAGGAGATAAGTGACATTTTAAACATCTAGAATTTAAGATTAAGGTGCAATGCTTTGCTCTAGAGGTGTGGATTTGTTTAAGATTAACCACCTGTGAAGTATCAGCTACTAACAGTACACTGCCACATATGCATCCTGTAGCCACAGGAAAGCTAGAAGAGTAGAGGTTAAATCTAAGATCAAGAATAATTTAAATTAAAGTGGGAGGAAAAAAAATAATACTAAGAGACAGAATGCTTTAAGCTGAATCAGTATCCAGTAACAGCTATCAGGAAACATTGCTGTCAGTTTGATTGGGAGAGTCTTTTAAAAGCATTTGAAAGACAGTTGTTTCATACTGACTCCATTCTAATATCCCCTTGTATTTAGAAGGGCCATGTCTCAAAATAGAGTAATAGTGCAAACAGGTCCTGCAGAGATTCAGAATTCTACTCCAAAGATGACTGAGTAGCTATTGTGTAAGCAAAATCTTTTTTATTACAGCAGAAGACAGTCTTTCAGAGAACACACAGGTTCTTCCAGCTGAAACTTGCTTTTAACAATCACACACATGTACTGTGAAGTTGCTCACTATTTAATTACTTTGAAATACAGAGTATTTTTCTGAATGACTTACCTTCAGGACTGATGCCTGGAAGCAACTGAGTTAAAGGTTTGTGTGGCTCAGTCATATCGTTTCGAATGTAAACTGGAATTACATTGAGAAGCTCCTGACGGTCCTCCTCATGTACAACAGGAATTGATTCTAGGATCAACTGCATCTGTTCAAGTTCATGCGCACCTAAGCACCAAGAGAAAATACAAGCTGCCATTTCCACTTCAAACACTTGTGATCCCTGTACATGAAAGGCATGTCCAAATTTTGTGCTCCGAGCAGCTATTTTCGGTAGAACACTATTATCTCCTACAAAACAGGAAAGGCTGAAGTTCTAAATTTGAATGATAGTAAGTCTGTAGAGCTCTCAAAAATGCTGTAGTGTATGAAGAATTACAGAGCTGCTACACACAGATAAAGCAACCTAATCTTAAGCTCTGGCAAGGATGTTTTTGCCACGGATGAGGTAGTCTACAGCATCACCCTGTCTTTTTGTTATATACTATACACTGCAATCCTCCCCTTTCAACTGATCCACCTAATTAATTCAATATTTGGCCTCACTTTGAATTATATGTCCCTTTATTAATAAAAACAGTAGTGGCTCAGCTCAGCAAGAGATCTTACAGGCCACAACCATTTGTATTAATATTCTACTTTGAAACCCTGTATTACTGTCAGGTACAAGACAACAACAACAACAAAATCACCTGTCAGTTAAGCAGTGCAACCTTGGTTTTAAAAAAAAGCAAACACACAAAAAGACCTGTATTACAATTGAAAATATAGTACACTTTTAGTACTATCTGAAGTCTCCCCGGGTAAGAACTGTAAGGGTCTATACAGCAGGTCAATTTTGATTAATCAACAACATCTTATTCAGTAGCAGTGTAACTGGAGTACCCAGAAATACAGCTTGTCTACCTTGATTTATTGTTCAGCTCCAAGAAGCATGTAGCATCCTAGAGATTCAACTAGCAGATGAAACTACATAGGATTATTTGCATGCCAGCATTTCCCTCCTTCACCAAGCGGCTCTGGGTGATCATCAGCAATACTGACGCATGTGACATTAAATACAAAAATAAATGGGGCCAGAAAGAGACTGTACCATCTCCAAATCTATGCACTATCACTTCAGTTTGCATGGCAATGCACTGGACATCCTACCATGCATCTGCCAGATGACCTAAAGAAAAGCAGACCAAGACCTACATTCCCCAAATGAATCAGCACCGCCTCCTGTTAACTTACCTGCAAGACTGAAAAAGCTGTTTTGTTCTCCTACTTCAGACTACTACAAATTACTTGATACAATTATCAGATGTTACACTGCCTGCAAATTGCTGGAAAACAGATTCTACCCTATCATTATTTCCACCATAAAAATTAATCAGCTTGCTTTCCACTAGAAGTGAAATGAGCATTTGAAATACTCATTTAGAAGAAAGAATTAGAGAGGTTACTTGGAACAGCTATTGAGTTCCTCTGCCTCCTTCCCTCCCTCATGCCAGGTATTCTGCAATTTTTATCTGCATTCTTCCTTCCCTTTCCCACCAGCTTTCCAGACACCAGGATTCCTAAGGGATGGTTCAGAAATAGACAGGAAGTTGCAAATTAACCGAATCAAGCCCTCCAAAGAACTTGGCAAAATAATTTTATTCAGAGTCTCAGGACCGGCTAACTACCCTATCTCCAACCATTTTCCCTTTCCAAATGCATGAAGTCCACTCTTCTTTATCAGAAAACTACAGCAGTGCTAAATTTTCAGAAGGACACACCTAGAAAAATATTTTTAGATGTGGGTATCCACAGAATGCCATTAGGACACATAAACAAGCCTACAAACTTTGGATTTTGGTTACTAAGAACGAGATTAAAAAGCAAAATTTTAGCTTACTACACAGCTACTAGACAAATAAAAACTTTTGGCTTTTTTTGAATAGCATTGGTATTTGCCAGAACACTAGCAGTTGTAATCAATATATGCTGAAATCTGTATACTTTCTCCCACTACTCCACTATTTTCCAGTGGAAGCGCTTGATGCAATGGAAACCTAATAAATCTCTTACCAGCTGAGAATTTAATACACTAGGGACACTATTCCAGTAGTTAGTAACTCAATGAGTTAGCAACTCACTGCAAGTTAAGAAAAGCCTTTTTGCATATTAATCGCCGATTTCTATAAAATAATGATTTCAAGGTGACAGTAGTCCATTATAGCACTTAATGGCAAAAAGCTCTCAATTTCATTACCTTGATGTACAAACCGAAGAATTACTGCAGAGGTGTGCTTCTAGTCCACATGTATCTAAAGGAATGGGAGCTTCAAAATGCAAGCTCAGTTCTTACGAGATCTTATCTGTATTATGCCAGTAATTTAGACCAACAGGAGCAAATCCAAGAGTGAACCTGAATGAGACAGCTGCTGCTGAGGCCCCAGGGTGCACACAAAACAAGCATTTACTCTAGACTAGCTCATCTGCTCCCGTGGACTGAATGCCTATCAGCAGGTGGAGCACACTGGGTGATCTCCTACAGAGCAAATGACAGCTTCATTTTATCTAAAGAGACTCTAGTTCATGCACTGAGCTAGATTAGGATAGCCATCAAGTGATTTGCTTCAAAAATTTGTTCCTGATCCTAACCAAAGCAGTGATGTAGATGCACCCAATGAGAGCAGAGCATTGTTTCCTAAATTACCAGAAAGATTCAGAGGTTACACATTTCCTTGGTATGCCACACTAAACCGTAGTCCTCCCTACTCTACTGAAACAAAGGTCAGGTCAAAACAGCCCAAAGATGACAAAAAAATAGGAATGGGGAAAAAAGGGCTGCTCTTTCATAATTTAAAATATAAAGAAGCAAGAAGTGATTAGGGTGACTACATAAAAAAAAAAGTCTTTAGTAGTAAGATACTCAGGGCATCCATAAGCCTCAAATACCCCCTGGATACACCCATTCACTAAAACATACACATTTAGAATACTTCCTAGGCATCCAGTAAGTTTAGTTTAATCTAACTACAAACAGATTTACCACATACGAGTAGTAAACTAAACTGTGATATTTACCTAAATATGCACCAGTATGAGTAACAGAAGTGGAAATGTCTTCTGCTTTACAAATACACCAATTTATAGTTTATGTAATTGTGTAATAATATAGCATATCCTGATAGTCAATGACTATTGATATTAGCCATGAGAATCAGCTTTTCTTGATGAAGATAACTAAGCAGTACTGCTCCTTTTAGAAACTGACACACAGATTTTTATTCTACCCACCTGCAAAGAGGGTCTTCCCAGTCAGCATTTCAGCAAAGATGCAACCTGCAGCCCACATGTCGATGGCTTTAGTGTAGTTGTTAGGAGAAAGCAAAAGACGGGGCGACCTGTACCATTTAGTAACCAATCCTTCAGAAAGATGGCCCTAATGAAATTAATTAAAAAAAAAAGCTTAGATTTTTAAAGAGGTAAATTATTTGTTTCCTATTTTTTAATGTACTACAAGATTTTTTGCTCAGGGTCCTAGGGATAGTACCATGTGCCCCCTACTACACCCTTCTACCTTTTAAAATGGAACTGCAATATCTTTATGAGTGAACAGCAACAATACAGAAGTATAATGCTATTTATTAGTCAAATGAGGTACTGCAGCAAAACTTCCTTATTCCCAGATGTGAAATAAATGCAGAGATGACAATGAACTCTTTTGTGAAACATCTAAACCAAGAAGACCATATCTTTAAATTAATCCCAGAAAGCAGCCACACTTGCACACTATGAATGTATCACTTACAAACTTATCTAAGGCTTCTACAGTTAAGCCTCTAAACATTGCTCTTAATCTCAGGTTCTGTATTCACTATTAGAAGTCTGCTTTTTGGAACACATCTAGTTAAAAAAATAAATTATTTTATGCTTGCAGTAGTTCTATCCGAGACAAAACATGCCATCCAGAGACCTGTTTTACTCTATTTGCAAGCACTCCAGTTTCCTAACGTGATATCCCACCTGCTAACGAGGCCCTCCACAGACTATCTATCTCTGCAAAAGTGAGAAAGATGCTATTTTAAGAAAGCAATGTTGTCAGTGCATCGCTTAAATATTCCCCCTCTTCACATACCTTGTGGGAATAATGAGGATCCATGATTCGTGCAAGACCAAAGTCACCAATCTTCAGCACCAAGTCTTCAGTATTAATGAAAAGATTAGCTGGTTTGAGATCTCTATGCAGAACATTTGCAGAGTGAATATACTTGAGCCCACGTAGCAGCTGGTACATGAAAAGTCTGGCATGATCTTCCAGTAAAGGGCCTTGCTCTAGCAGATTAGCCAGATCTGTCTCCATGTATTCCTGGACAATGTAAACACAGTTCAATTCTGTAAGGGAGCCCACATCATCTGTTAACTGGCTTCCACTAGGACCAAGAATTTCAAATACTTTGACAATGTTATCGTGGTCAAGTCTTCTAATAATTTTGATCTCACGTAGAGCATGTTTAACACTCTGGGGATCTGTAAGGACAATTTTCTTGACAGCCACTCTCTTGTCACAGTCATTATCGACAGCAGAAAAAACTAAGCCATTTCCACCACAGCCCAGTGGTTTTAAGTCCATATACCGAGAGCCCAGATCAAAACCATGAATGTTCATGAGACTTTCAAATTTTTCTGCCATTTTAAAATTCTTTACGTTTCTTTTTCCTCAAACTACTAAGCTTCTGTAAACACGCGGAGACACTTCCACTGGTATCTGAAGAAAAGGTCTTACAGAAAGGGAGAAGAAACACTTGGCTTTGACTGCAAGATGGTTTCTTGACACTCTCATTTCATTATGAGCCAGCCAGGCCTGTTGTGTCCCCTTGAATTTAGAGCCTGTAAGCTCTAGAACTCAAACTGAGCATAAGATAGAAAGATTGCAGCATTCATAGTTCAAGAAAGGTGCAGCATTTCTGCAGACATTGAAGAAAATACTCACAAGAAACTCAAACGGAATGAAATGACATACTATGCACTCAGCTCTACTGTGCTAAACTGGTTAACATTTAACAAAAATGTGAATAAATATGCACATAATAGGCTTCTATTAACATCCTCCTCCTCACAGTGCAGATACATTCAGTGTTGGACTGGTCCTGAGCAGCGTCATTCTATGGTGCTGGTAAGCACTATTTTTTTTTCTTCTTCTTCCTCCTTTTTCTGTCCTTTGTTTACAGTCTAGTTAAACAGGAAACTGGCAGCTCTTGATTTACAAAAGATGCCTTCTGTTAATGATCAGGTGGCTCCAGCTCACCACAATCACAATCAAAGCTACCATCCATTTTACTCCGTGACAACCTGAAAAGGAGAGAAAAATACATCAGTATTCTAGCACATACAGAAGTCTTCCTCCTCTCCCCACTCCTTAAGTTGTCCTAAATATACAACTTATTTAACGTCCAGTTACAAAATAAGAAGCTATCACAGAAGCTGAACTAATTAGAAATGACACATACCTTTCATACTTGTGGAAGAAAACTGACAATAATCACCTACCACCATTTCTAAGCCTATCTTGTGAAATGCTTAGATACAACCTATTGAGACTATGAGGCACACAATAAGAAATCCTGCTGGATCTTAATAAAGAAGGGAGTATCACAGAAAACTTGGTAATTGTCCAATATAGCTGTTAAGAGACAGGTCAGAAACAATAATACCCTGCACTACAGTCACTAAATTTTGGAATAATTCTCTCCACTAAACTTTTACTCAAAGACAAAATCAGGGTTTTAACTATTTCAACATAATAAGAGATAACTGGGTTCTATTCACTTGAAAAGGGTAAGGTTTGTGCACTCTCAGTATTTATTGAGTTGTCAGAATATATAGCGCACATCCGATGCCACTTACAAAGCTTGAAACTTTATGATTTTGGATAAAGTTTATGAACACCTCAAATCATAAATGTGCCTCTATAGAATTATTGTTACAGGAATCACAGGGATAATTCCCACATATTAGACAAATACTATTACTTTATCAATTACTTCTACACTTACCCAACCTCGATTACAGAGAAAAACTTAACAGCAAGTACCTTTTACACAGTAACTGATATGTTCTATAACCTTTTCCCCTAACATATGGGGACTTTCAGACATAATTTATTTTTCAATAGTCTAATGAATGCAACTTCTATTTATGAAAACAAAGGTGGCGATTTTCTCAGTAAGGTTTCCCGTCTGCAGCAGCAGAATGCAGTCATAAAGACCACATGTTGCATTTTTGCACAACATCCTCTTTTCTTTTAAATGATCAAAGATGCCACAAAGGGAAGACTCAAAGGCGTACCTTCTTGCAGTGTGGTAAGGTTTGGGCAATTCCATTACAAGTCACTTGTATATTCTTCCCCAACAACTATAGTGCATGTCAAACCACTAAATGTCTGCTGTTCGATCTTAGATTCGCGTATTTCGGCTCTTCGCCCAGCTCTCTAAATAAATGTAAAGTTCTCCAAACTACCCCAACACTTTAGATTAATTCTATGAGCGCTTCTCCTTAAAACTGCTCACACTTCAATGGGACACCCGGGACCAAGCTAAACAAGTCTCCCCACTCCTAACAGGGCAGCAAGAGCAGCTGACAAATTATTAACATATTCTAAAGAATGGCCTCAATTCACTAAAGTAATCAGAATTGCATGCAGAAATAAATAAAAAAAAAAAATGAAGGCAGGCATACTGGCAAACAGAAACAAGGCTGTTTCACCACATTTAAATGCTACCATTCGTTAGGCTCAAGCCTGACAGCCACCAAGACACACAGCCCCAGCGTCCTGGCTCGCTCCCTTCTGCCACAGCGCCTGCCTCCAGGTGTGTGTACAGCCACACAACAAACACAGGAAAGAAGGAAACCCATTCCACCTCCTGCCGGGTTTTTATTATTTTTTTTTTTAGAAGATCACCAAATGTAGGATTTCTAAACTGAAAAGCATCGAGCTGCCCTCTACTGATGTGGTAGAGTACCCTGGCAGAAGGGTGATCTTCAGAGCCTTCTTTAGTTGGCATGCGTAACTACTGCCTTGAGATTCCTTTCTCCACACACTGCCAAGAGTCCTAATTTTAGACCTTGTTTTACAAGGGTTATTATAATCTCAGTACAAACATAATGAGGTAACACTGTTACTTTAAATTTCATGTTAACTCAAGATCCAAGGCCTTTGTTCAAACACCCTGCAATAAGCTGTATTATATATCCTTGGGACCATCTAAAGCCAGTTGTATTCTTCCCCATAATTAGGCTTATTGTTTTGCACTGCTGATGTCTTCAATATGTAGCCATACCAATCGGTTTTCACCAGCTGGGTGACACATCTGGAACCTCTCTTTTAGCTAGTTCAATTAAACAGCACAGGAACAGATTCAAAAAGATGCCCATCAGTAGCAAGGAGTAGAACCTGCTGATCTCTTCACCGTAACTCCGACCTTACTCCTTACTGCCATGACTAAATGAAGGTGTCAGCAGAACTACAACATGAAAGCAGTAAAGAGACTGGGAGTTATGGCCCTCTTGCCTACTGAGTCTCGATTTTCATCCTGCATCTCTGAAACGATGCATTTTTAATCATCAGCTTATACTACATCCTTCCACTAGGTGACTACTAATAACAATGTTTTCAGAAGGTATATAAGGATTTTCAGAATCAGAGTGATTTAGCTAAGAAAACAAACACTGACAACATAAGCAACCCATTGCAGCCTTCAATTTGACCTGATCCTGCTACAAACTTCCTATCTAACTAGGAGCAAGTGATTTAACCCCAAAGCCCCAAAAAGCAGGGCTCAGCTACCACTCAACACAGGATCTAGTCCTAGGAAGCTGACCAGGAGGCAGCCCATCTACCAAACAGATACAGTACCTCACCTAGCAAAAATGCCCCGCTACTAAACCAGATTAATTTAAAGGTTCAGTAATTGAGTCATCTTTTGTTTACTGCCACTGAAAATTCTAATTTGGCAGCTGACAATGCTGTAGTAGGTTCATATATCCTTGTCTAAACAAACAAAAAATCCTCAGGCTTCTAAACTAACCCCATGCACTAACTACACTTACCTCCTCTTTCACGTTGAAGACGTGCTACTTTCACTGTGCCACTTCGCTCTCTCACCTAGCACAGCCCTTCGCTCCCACGCCACAGCCCCTTCGGTGCCGTTGCCTGTCGGCCGGCCCCTCAGCCAGGACTGCAGCTCCCAGAGCATTGCTTGCACCAGGGAAGCAGCTGAACTCTCACATCCCCATCCACGAGTTAATAGCAAACAGACATTTAAGACAAATAGTCCCATGGACCAGAAGCAAATAGGAGGGACAGAATATAAAAAGTTAACCCCAAACTTGCCTTCACTCTAAGGTAATTACTTCAAGGGTAATCAACTAGAAGAAACCGAGGCTTTTCTCAAGCCAAAAATAAGCTCAGAGTAACAAATTTTCTTCTTTGCATTTTATAGTAATTTTTAACCTTGGAAAATGACGAGGTGGGTTTTTTAAAACATTAATACTTATGAAGAGTGACCTCAACACCCATTAAGTTTACTTATTTTCAGTTTCAATGAAAGTTGTAACTGTCAGCCCAACCGTCTTGAAAATATAAACTAAACAAACAAAACTGACAAATTGCTCTTCAGTTGTGTAACATGCTCTAATCACTTGAAACACATGATGGACTATAGTATAAAAAAAAGGAGGGAGGGGTTATCGCCCCAATTTGTGCCACATAGGCTATTCACGCAGGCACTGATGTTTTCATTTAGGCTGTCACCTTGCCACGGCTACCTTTCTTTTTTTTTAAGCAGTACTTTTATTCTTTCCTCCTACAACATTTAAAGAAGGAAACACAAAGATACTAGTTTCTTAAGTGGTTTAAAACTATGCTTTTAAAACAGATCAGTTCTCAGGAGAGGGCAACATAAGTGACCCACAGAAGGGCTGTCATCTTTGAAATGATTCCCTGTGCTGGCAGACATCATCACACCCAACCAGCTCCACGCATTATGCAAGCTGCCCCTTCAATTCGTGCTCAACTTCTGCACGTGGATTTATCACAGTTTTCAGGAAACAGGATGTGCATTGAAAAACGTCAAGTATGAGACGTTTACTTTTTCAGAAATACAAATAAGACTGAAAGATACCAGTTAATTTGATTACACAGACCACATAATGATCAAATCATTAGTCACAAGAGAAAGACCAAGAATGACTAATGACATATTATACAACTTGCTAAGTACTATCCCTTTGACTATAAAAATACGGGGCACAGAAGTAATTTTTTTTTAGATCAGCCACGTTGCAGTCAGTAGGCAGAGTGAGTCATCACCCAACTCTTGAAACTGCCGCTTTTCTAAAGCCTCCTACTTGCCCCCCACGCTGTTTAGGGAACTCTGTACTGGCAGTCAGCAAATGTTACTATTAGTTTATAAGCCTTACCGAAGCAGCTGTAAAAGCACACAAAAATCCACTGTTTTTCTGTATCATAAATCTAAACGGTTCGGTCCTCCCTGCGGGTAATTCACAGAAGGCTGACAGCCGAAGAAGCCCGTCACCAGCCGAGCACAGCCTCCCGCACCCGGGCGGCGCGGTGCCTGCCCACCGCTCCACAGGCGGCCAAACCGGGCAGAGGGCAGCGGGCCCGCGGCCGCACACGCCAGGCCAGGGCCCCAGCCAGCGGCCCAAATACCCAGTTCCCATTTTAGCTTTACAGCACACGTTTTCTGAGCCCGATTACCAAACCAAAGCCTACCTCTATCCTTAAGCCACCGCTTTCTGGAACTGGCAACCGGGTTTATAAACACACCGCGCTATCGTGACGTTACTTTTACACACACACGTATATGAAAAGCTTGTTGGCACCAGCGCCGTTACCAACGTTCGCACCGGCCGTATGACCGTTTCCTTCGCCACAGGCCGGCCAAGCCAGCCGCCGGCGGGCCGCTCCGGCCGGGCACTGCGGTAGCCGGCCGGCATCGGGAGGGAAGCTGCCTCTCCCAGGGCACCTGCTCCGCCGAAGGCCGCCGCTCCGGCCGCCTCTCCTCCAGCTGTTTTCATAGTGCCTGGAGCTACTCAAGAAAAGCGCTAAGTCCCTTTTCCCACAGGAGATGCCCGGGGCTCAGGGGAGCCAGCAGTACCTGTCCCCACGGCTCCCGGCTGGGAGGCGGCGCCGGGCCCCCAGTGCCGCAGCAGAACTTCCGCAGCCTGAGGAGAGGCCGGGCCGCCGCCTGCAGCCGGCCGGGCAAAGGACATCCTTCCTCCCGCCGGGGCAGGCCACCTCGTCCCGCCGGCGCCGCTCCTCCCTCACACCCCCTGCAGACACCAGCGACCGCCCGGGCAGAGGGGGCTCACCCTCGCCGTGCCCCCGGCCGCGGGGCCGCCCCCCGGCCCGGCGCCCCCGCGGGCCGCCGCAGCGCGGAGCACTCTACCTTCAAACGCCCTTCAGGGCGCGGACACCGCCCCCGGCCCCGGGGGCCCCGCTCCGGCGGGAGAGGCGACCCCAAGGGCCCGGCGCGGCGCCGCTCGGGCCGCAGCCGCCGGCCTCCAGGAGCGCCCCCCTGCCGGCGCCACGCGTCCGTCCCGCCCGCCCCGTCGGCGCCCGCTCGGCCCCCCTCACCCCGGGGCCGTCGCCGCTGCGCCCGGGCCGCCGCCGCCGCAGTGCGGAGGGGCCGGGCCAGCCCCCGGCGGAGCGGAGCGGGGCGCCGCGGAGCGCAGCGGCCGGGCCGGGGGGCGCCGCCACCGTCCGGCGAGAGGGAACAAAGCGCCTTTGTGCGCCGGGGCCGGGCCCGCGCGTGCGGCGGCCGCAGACCCCCCTCTCTCCCCACCCCTCGCCGCCGCCGCGCCGCTGCACTCACGGGCCTTCCCAGGCTCATCGGGGGCTGCGCTGCTCACACGGCCGGGCCCCGCGGCCCCGCCACCGCCTCCAGCCCGGCGCCCGACCGCCTCGCCGCAGTTGCCGCTGCCGCAGCCGCCGCCATGTAACCCGGCGCGGAGGGCAGGGAGGGGCGGTGCCAGCGGCGGCTCCGCCTCCGAGAGGCGGGCAGGGCCGGGCCGGGCCGGGGGGCGGCCCTGGCGCGCGGGCTGAGGGGCAGCGCCGGCCGGCCGGCCCGGTGGCCACTCACCGCACGGAGCGCTGCCGATGGCTGCGACGCCCTCCCGAGCCGAGGGAGCGGCTGAACCTCTCCCGAGGGGGCTGGGCCCGGGCCCGAGGCGGGACACCCTCTCGCCGAGCGCTCGCCTCGCAGCCTCGCCTGCCTCCGCGGAACGCGGCTGTCGGCAGCCCGTGTGCCCGGGGAGCTTCGCGGAGCCTTAGAGCCCACTTGAGTCAAACCCGTCGAAGGAGCGGGCCTAGCGGAGCGAGACGCGGCCGCTGCGCACTGCCGCCGAGCTCGGCTCGAACTGGAGGCCTGCGGGCACAGACGGTGGGCCTCCAGCGCTGATTAACCCGCAAGGCTTCGATTACAGTTTTTGCTTCCTGCTCCCGTGTGATCGCCGCCGCCTGACGGCTGCCCTCGGGCCATGCTGCCTTTGAGAGCTGCCTGTGACCCGGGCCCTGGCAGTGCCTGACTCACCAGGGCCCGGGGCTTGGCTTCCTACCCTTTCCCTCGGCCGCAACGGAGCCGAAAGGAGCCCCGCAGGCGGCAAGGGGACCGGGAGGCTGGTGCTGTGCAGCGGGGGGGTGCGGGGAGGAGGGCCGGACCGGGCCTCCCTTCGAGGGCTGTAGGAGGAAGGGGAGAAGGGAGACAGTGAGGCCCGGGGGGGTGGTGAGGCCCAGGGGGGTCATGAGGCTCGGGGAGGGCGGTAAGGCCCAGGGAGGGCGGCGAGGCCCCCCCACCGTGGGAACGCTGCTCCTGCGGGTGCTGGTGCCTGGGGTGGGAGCAGTGGTGGTGTGGCTCTGTGGGCCCGGGTCAGCCATCCCAGCTCCAAAACATCCCTCACAGCATAGAAACAACAGCATGGCTAGAAGGCAGCTGGGGGGAGTGGGGGAGGCAGGCTTTCCTTCTCCAAAGGGGACATTCTGGCTCAGGTGTTCTGTGGTCTTAGTGTCATGGGGGGACCTGGACGATCCCCCCACAAGCATCTACAAAGTGCTTGCCATTGCTGTCACCCCTATGGGTACCAGAAATGGTTTCACTCTCGCTATTGCATCTCCCTAAACGGACATAGGCAGAGATACTAAGTCTACTTTTCCCTGAAAATCACAACTAATACAAGACAATAAAGCAAAATAATTAAAACATTACTTTTTTTCCCCCATGAGATTTTTAAAAGCAGCCTTAGTAGGGAGAGAGAGGCATGGAAACACCCGGCCTGTAGGTATCAGGAGCCTTACGCTTCCACCAACACTGTTTTGGAGCAACTCTCAAGACAGGGTGCGGTTTGCCTAGGTCCGTTGCATGCCTTCTCCGTGCAGGATGACGCAGAAGAAGATAAAACATTTGATACTTATTTTTACTGCTTAAACAGAGGTTATTTATACTAGATAGAAGTTACTCACATTGCATAGAGCCGTACAGCTCACTCTGCTGCCACCTGGGCAGAAGCATCCAATTTACCTTTGCACTTTTAAATCGTAATTTAATTTTCCTAATAAACAAGTCATGCGTCAACGTCCAAGGAGCTCTCTACCCAGCTTCTCTAAAGTTATTTAAACAACTTTTAAACCCCCTTTCAATTATGAAGCCAAGCATTAACTTTTAATGTAGTCAGATGCATTGCTAACTCTGACATTGCCCCCACTGGCAGGAGATGCAGCTTGGCCATTTGATAATACAACACTGTACTAATAGCACAGGTACAAATGTCAGTAACTGAACTGACACTTTACATTACAATATTTGCTAATTTATGGGCAGCTAACCATGCTGCCAACAGTGGAGAAAAGTCAGAAACAAAGTTGCAGTTCTTCTGCCCACCCAGCAAAACAGAGCTGGAAGATTGTAGCGCTGGCTGCTCCAGAAGGCCTGTATTTAAATACAGTCTATAAAAAAACTGCAGGAGTGCATATTTGGAAGAGGTGATGTTAGGACGGCAACCAGAGCCAAGCCACAGAGTGTTTACTTGCACTAAAGGGAGAGATTTGGGACTCAGAAAAGGCAGGAGCAGCAGTGGTTGTATGTCTAAACCCAGCGCTATTTAGTCAATTAAAGAATCCTTGCACCCATACAAAGTATTTTCACTGTGAGAGACAAAAGTGCAAGCTGATCCTAGGGTACTGTAGCAAGGAAAATTTTATATTACAGCCTTAGAAGCATCTGGAGAGTCCATCATCATACTGTGTCTATAGGGAATATTTGCTAATTCTCACACTGCCATTTCAGTCAGGTGGAGAAGTTGCACATCCACGGAGTTTGCTCTGCAGCAGCCCAAACTATTCGAAAAACAGTTTAGCAAACACAGAGGAGACTTGCAGTAAATGGCAAGCTTCCTGCCTGTAAGGAAGCACACACTCACTCATAAAACTCACATAGTGCAGAAGTACCACCATTTTTCTGGGTTCCTTATTAATAAATCAAGAGCTACTTTCTTTTTTCTTCTTTTTTTTCCCCTCCAAATTCTTTTCTGCCATTCTAAAAGCATAGTCTGTGGTAGGATCTAGTGAATGAGATCCTTCCATCTGGAGGAAAATCATGCAACAAGAAAGAGCATGCTGCAGGAATGTTACTTGTCCTCAGCTTCACTGTTTATAGAATTACAATGCATGTGAGAAAGAGTTGCTCAGAATTTAATTGTGTGTCACATGGCAATTTATAGCTATCTAATCCAGCAAATTGCTAATCTGTTCTTAGGTTTTTAATATCCTATTGATTAGGCTATAAATGACTGTGTCAAATTTTTTCCCAATTCCCCACAAGAATGCAATTACTAGCATGTAGATGATACGCTATATGAAACCATCCCATTCTAAAACATTTGCAGATGTTAACTGTCAGCAAAATGCAAACTAAGAAAAGAACTGGACTTTGAAGGTCATAAAGCCCAGCAATTAAAAAATAATTAGAACTGAAGCAATGATTCATTTCTTATATCCAAGTTCAAAAAGATCAAACAGTAAATTCCAATGTAATATTTCAGTCCTGTGTGCGAATCGTTACTCGTGGCATAAAAGGGAATTAAGTGTCCACACCCATTGTGATTGGCAAGGGAAGAAAGATTTGGAGACGGTTTGAAAAGGTTGCCCAAGGTGACTTGGCAGCTCCACGCTTTTGTCTCAGTTTCACTGCTTTGCAGGGCTTTTCTGTGGGAAATCTTTGTTTTCTGGCTTTATGCAGCTCACCCTAATGAGTCCAGGTATTTTCAGAAGAGACTCAGTTTAAGCATGTACCTCATACCCAGCAGCCTCCACCCCCAGTGAAGATTAAAGTATCTAAGGTGATACCTGGTTCTTGCCCTGTCCCACAGTATCAGTCCCCTGGGCAGCTGAATGTGCTAAGACACACGGGGAAGATGCTGACAGCAGATGGTACCCAGGGCACCCACCTGACTGCTCCTGCTTGACTTACACAGCCTCCCAAGGAAGGGAAGTGTATCCTAGGATACATTTTTGAGGGCTGACCACGCTTCTTACCAAAGTCTCAGATTAATTTTGCGCAGGGATAGGGATGAGTTTAGAGCGACAATCCAACTTATTAAAAGGGGATGGGGAGAGGTTCAAGAAACACTTGGTTTCTGCTGCCTCCTTGGCCGCCTTCTGCTTACCTGTGTTCTGCAGAGTGATCTGGGCCCTGAAGTACAGTTTGGTTTTCCTAGCACAGTTAGCAAGCATTTTTAATAGTTTGTTTGGGTCTCCTTTAACTGCCACCTTCTCCAATTAGC
The DNA here is from genome assembly GCF_017639655.2 of Falco naumanni. Classification (NCBI taxonomy): domain Eukaryota; kingdom Metazoa; phylum Chordata; class Aves; order Falconiformes; family Falconidae; genus Falco; species Falco naumanni. The sequence continues at coordinate 16,730,538 of NC_054060.1, read as the reverse complement.
CTAGTTCTCTGCAGGTGTTAAGCAAAGCCTTTACAAATCCCTTGGTCTTCCAGCTTACAGTTTCATAGTGCTGACATTCAGCACAAACAGTGCAGATAAATTTGAGTTTCACTGACAACCTGACAGCTCAGGTAGCTTCACTTCTTGGGCACCTCCATTTCCTGGTAAAGGCCAGACTACACCTTCCATACTGGATGTAGGAGTTTTTTATTTGTTCTTTTTTAACACAAAACATTTTGCTAATGAATGCTCTCTGGGCTTGTAGACTTTATAAAGTTTTCGTAATAGATCTTAAAGTATACTTCATGCCAGCATTATTAGCAGGTAACCACATGGAAGTTGCTATCTTAAAAACTTTGAAGAAATTTTTGTGTCAAAATCCTATTTTAGTTAAAGTTTACTTAGCAGGAGCCAAAGCTACCTGGGCACAGACAGCATGCCATCACCTCATTTGCACTCACTTGGTGGAATGGGCTTTGCTAGAGCAAGCTTTGTATCGTCTACATTCTGATCAGGAAAGAAGCTATAATAATATTAGGGGACTTAGAAGAAAGGAAAAAGGTAAACCCTAAGATCTTTATCCCTGTGTGAAACAATAGATAGACTGGAATAGTACAGACGATTAACAGAGATCAATTCAGACCAAAGGCAGCGAAGTACAAAGGGCAAATGAAGGTGGAGAAAGAAAGTCACAGAAGATGTTCAACTTTGAGGTTAGAACTAAATGGGTTCTGTGACATACTTTGGAAATTCTGTGAATCTGCAGGAAAGAAAGTCATTAAATGCTTAAAACAGAACAAGTCATTCTTCCCCCTTGGTAGATCATCAGCAATCTAGGACACTTCGGTATAGCTAGCTGCATGCAGGCTCCCTGCTTAATATCATACATTTTTATTAAGTCAGGTAATTCCATTGCCTACTTTTTCTATGTCTTAAGCAACACTTAGCACAGGGGACAGAGCAGCTCAAAGTTGTGGTAATACTGGGAGAAGAGGAAAGCTTAGAAAACTTGCCTTGTAGCTGGTCATCACTGAAATCATCAGCCCTCTGTGTGTGAAATTCACTTGTAGGGCTGGAGCTCTCCCAGATTTCTCAGCTTTTCATTAATTCCTCGTTTAGTTAACCTTGCATAGAGATAGCTATCAGTATTTCATGCACAGAATAGCAAATGTAGAAAAATTTACCAAGGTAGGTAATTAAGGCAGTATGTATTAGGTTTAATCACCTTTTAAAGGATGACTAGCACCAACATTTTCACACTTGGATGCTCCAAGTGACCTGAGTTGCTTCTAACTTCCCAGCACGTGATGTGTGCTGGAGCCAGGCTGCAGATCCAGTCAGTGGATGAATCTACAGCTGAAAAACATTCTACAGAAAGGAGCAGGGCTGTTGTGACAAGGCAAAGTGTAGGATGAAGTGGAAACAACAAGCACCAAATGTTTTTTTCTCAGCACTTCAGGTACGAGACGATTCCATGTGCAACAGTTCTCTCCTGTTTGGACCTGCAGGAAGGCACCGCTCTCATCCCCACCTCAAAACCTCAAGTGAAGTAGTCAGGAGAACGTGCCTGCCCACTAAAGTGGCATCAGAGCAATTGTCTAAGGCATCTCCATGCTAGTTATTGCACTGGCTGCAGTGCTGCTAGAGTTGTAAGGCAGCATATTACTGTACAGATATTATTGAAATACCTGTAATACCTTGAGTACTCCAATGTAGGGAGATGCCCTGGAAGCAGGGTGGGGTGCTCTCAGCAAAAAATGCATTTGGTTTTGGGTCCCTACTGGAAAATATGTCAGCTCTTGAGCAGAAGTTATAAAGGCCTGATGATGAATTTATGTAGACCAATTACAGGGTTTTGTAGAACTGTTGCATTTAATTGCAGAACCATACATACTGCTATTAGAACTGTTATTGTTCGTTCCTATAAAACAGTAAACCTTCCTACATGCAGCATTTTGATTGCTATTGCATTACAGAGATAAAGCCTCTGCTGTGCAATTGTAAATACAGCTGGTGCTGCAGAGCCTGTCATTTACAGAAAAAAAAAAAATTGGTCTAACATTTGCTAACATTTTCACCAACACCAGAATCCTCCTGAAATACATTTACAGGGGGCAAAGCTCAATACAAATACACGGGCATCAGTTAATACACTACTGCAGCAACCTGAGGCTACACAACTCTTACATATCGAAGAGCAACAAATGTTATCTACAAGCTTACAGGGGGAGAAGGGAGGTACATTGAGCTGAGCATTTAAAACACTTTCAAATATTATTTTTCAATAAACCACACAGGAATGGCACGGCTAGAAGTGAATCTTCATTAGCCATCAAGAAGATGATCTATTGCTGCCACAAGAAACTTGGAAAAGCAATACTAATTGTTCAAGAGCGGAAGAGTCTCAGACCTCTACTGCTACTTAGATTTGTACCCTGTAGAGGCCTTTATGAGTGGGACATGGACTCCAGTCCCACCTAGACCACCTGCAGCACTTTGGAACTTCTTATGGTGGTTTGTGAGAACAAGATGGAGCAAGCTTGATTGGGAAATGCATTAAAAAAATCAAGTCTTTGTGACTCCTCAGGCAAAGGCCATCCTCCATTCACTTTGGCCTGCACACAGCGGTCTCCAGCATGCCCACAGCTCATGGATGCAGCTGTTTCACAAGCAAGCAGCGTATTGAATGGCTAAAGAGAAAAAGGCAAGGAGCGCAGTGCCAGCAGGGTCAAGGCAGGCCAGTGGGAAACTGATGTGAGTGCTGTTGCTCAGGGAGCATTTCGTCTGTGGCCAACATGCTTTTTCAGGATTCCCAAAATAGCACTTATCATAAACAGCAGATTGACTGGGAAGCATGCTGCTTCACTTAATGCCTCCTACTGTCCCTGCAGACTCCTACCCCAGCCAGTCTCCAGAGGCTAAAGAGATGGAAAACCTAAGAAATGCGAAAAAATGGAAACTTTTTATAGAACATCCACCATCAAATTATACAGCAAATATTAAGCATCACAAAAGCTACATTGAGTCATTTCTGTTGTATCTTCAGGCATCAAAACACAAAGTTTTTATTTTGCTAAGAAATCAATTTTGGAACCATCTCTTCTCCCTTAATACTCTGTAACTTTTTCTCGACGCGTGTTGTACTATCTATTTCTAAAGATTTCCACTACAAATACATGGGACTATTCAATTCCCCATATTCCCCAACTCCATTATATCTTAGCTTTTGTTAAGATTTTCTAGGATGTTTCAGGTTTTCTCAACAGTTTTGAGACACTTGCTGGGAGGGAACACATTTCCAAGCTATTTTAATTTTCTTATGAAAACCAGGTTTTGCCTATGTGCAAGAATCAGCAGACATTTTATAAATAGCTTTGGACAGCTGACAGGGTATGATGCAAGACCTCAGGCCACTCCACAGAGGGCAACTGTCTGAAATGCTCAGGAAAGAGGGACTTGGACCATTGACTACTACACAGGGGTGAAAAAAAAATAATAAACGATAGATGCACAGAAGCATCATTTACTACAGAGGATATCAGGCTTATGAAACACAAGATCTCTGTCTTATTACAGCTCAAGCAAAAAGTCTATTTGCTTGCAACTACACTACAATGAAAAACAGTAGAATTGAATTCTCCTTTGAAGAAGAAAAACTGACCAGAACTGTCTGAACTTGCTTTGTCTTTTACTCTTGAGGATGAGATTTCCCCTCCTAACACACTGTAAATGCCAACACACATATTGGAGATTCTCCAGACTTCAACTGGTGCCAAACACTGGGATCATCTTCTTACCCTGGCATTTCCCATCAGCTTCAGCAAAGGCTTTTCCAACTCAAACTGCTTTAAATGGGCTCCAATAATAGCTGCTTAGAGGTTAATCTGTGTCTATTCATCTGATCCTAAGAACTGTTCCTCTTTGCAATAGTAATACGGAATGGAGCATCCGCTCCCTGTCTCATCAGCTCTATCAGCTTCCATGAAGATAAAGCACAGTAATTTAACCCCAAATAAATGCTTAGTTTGGAATAGGGGCAAATCTCAGCATTCTTAAGTCCCTGGAAAAACTCTCAACAGATTTAACTTCAACGCAGTGACTCCAGCCTTCTCCCTCACTACCAAGTTGGCTCCTCTTCCTAACAGCAGCAAGCACCCCTCAGCCCACTCCTTACCACACTTTCACACTGCTGATGACTGAGCAGCATGCTATACATGGAAGACCACAAGTATTAGTGAGAAGTAGGTAGCATACCTCCCCAGCAGATGTGCATTTTGAGTCATTCATTCCAGAAAGTGATGCGTTTGTCCTCTGCATTCCCATGTTGCAGTTAGGTCTTGTGCGGCGCTAGAAGAGCTGGCCTCGAAGCAGCCACGGAGCAGTCTCCTTTCTGCACTGGGCACTAGAAGTGTGTGAGTGTGTAAGCACACAACACATCTGCATAAGGGCATTGTGATAAGCACCCACAGTGCTTTCTCCCACAGCCCCAGCATCAGGGAGGCTAGCCTGGACTCCTGCTGAGATCTTACAACAGAGAATGAAATAGTTGATCCATCTCACAGCCATACCTCAGAGGCACCCTGCTTTCAGGGGTGGATGGTTTCTACTCTTCATTTGTAAGCTATCTGTTCCAATGACAGATAGAAGAGCCTAGAAGCACCTATGAAAGGAGTAAATAATACATGACACGTTTTTTGAGCTTTTGTACCGAGGAACTGATTTTACCCATGATCTACATTTCTGTAAGTCTAAAGAACTTGATTTTTTTTCCCCATTAAAGACATTAAATCTGACTGAATCTTTGTTATTTTGGAAATGTAAAATCTATTACCTCTGCTAGAGGTACAACAGTGCTGAAACTGGGCCATCCCAAACTTTTTCAGACAAAGGCTATGCAAACAGAAATGGAATACATATGTCCGTTTATACATTGCAGGATGTAAAAGCAAATTCACTTGTTAGGGGTTGTTCACACATTGCATGTGAGCAGGAGAGAAGGGTACAAGAGAAGGTAGACAAGGCTGTCAGCCTTTGCAGAGCTCAGTGAGAGCTCCAGTGCATGAGATCCAACTGTCCTTAATGACCACAAGCATAAACCCCCCATAACTGTAAACCCAGACTTCGTTCTTTTCTGCATTTGGAAGGAGATCTCATATATCTTTTTTGCTTCTTGACCTACAAGGAAGAGTACAAGATAGCCTCCTCTACAGAGACGTGTTTTTGTACAGGGCTCATGCAAGCTGCTTCTCAGAAATACCCCCATAGGATACCCTGGTGCTGAGGAATCACTGAGAAGCTGTCCTAAACCCAGAAAGTTATCTCGTATAGGTAAACATTTCACTGTATAGTTATGCCTAGAGGTTCTTTCATGATCTGAATAGCGAGGTTTACTTTGCAAGTGAGCTGGAATTAAGAAAGATACAGAGGTAGAGAAACCTGCTTTTTAGTGCATCAGCATTCTCTTATCTCTAGCATATCTCTAAACAGTTTTCAATCACATTCAGTCAAAAACTGTTAAATGAAAACTGAAGAGATACAATATACATCTGAAGCTATATTCTGTGACAGAGGAAAGGTATTGCTCCCTCATTCTTTGTGTCTTGTGAACCACTGGGGAACCATTGAAGCCTCAGTTAAAATAAAATCAATTCTGATAAATCTATTTTAGTAAACACAAAAAGTTGCTAACCATTATCTCAATTTTCTTATTGTTTTATCTGGACACTCCCAAAACAAAAGCAATCAAGATGATTCAAAGAAGAGGAGTTTCAACCTTTGGACCAGCTCTAATTGCAATACTTAGTTCTCATGATTGCTGCAATTCAACAGACTCCAACATGATCAGAGTGCTCGTGTGTGCTCCCGACCTACTCCACATGGCTCCTGTCCATAATCTGCTGTCCCCCATGGCTAACAGCACCACAAACCAGCTGGAAGATCTTCTGTTCCCTTGCGTCCATTATCACAGAAGTTAGGTGCACAAATGCATTCACTTGTGCTCAGTAGTGGGAGACTATTTGTGACAAGGTCAGGCTGCGCAGTGGAAGATCTTGCTTCACCACATAAAGCAATGAAGAACCAGGCTTCAGCCCCCAGACAACAGCAGGCAAGCTCCTCCTGGTAGCCTGTATCTTGACATGGTGGCCCAGAAGGGTAAGACTGCAGCTCACAAACCTCTCAGCTTTTCCTTGCTGTTAACTTTTCCAGGACAGACAGCCTCTCTAGCTACAAACTATCTTGGGAAAGGTATACCCCCAAAATCAAGGATGGACATGAGCCTCAGCCCTTGCTTTCAGAGTCAAACCATCCTGCCGGGGCTGAACTAGGAGTCTCGTTACCGCTGCCCAAACCATCCTGCTCCAAGGGCAGATCCAAGGAGGACTTAACACTCTCAAGCCTGTCTGTCAGAGATGCTTCACAAAGACTTTACAAGACAGTGCAATATTCATCAAAACCAAGGCGGTGATTTTCCCCTCCACCCAGTAAAGGTTTTGAGATGTCAGCTGTTTATTTTTTCCTGACAGACTACCCAAACTAGTATTTCCACAGCTGCGTGAACTATCTAAATAGTTCCTAGAAGTACAGAGTAAAGTGACATTATTACGGTTTGTGATAATATCCCTGTTTAAATATTTAAGGCAATTAATTTGCTTGTAGCAAAAATGATTCAAGGGCTATACGTACAATTTGCAATCAAAGCACTATCCTGTACCCTTTGTTTATCATCCTAGGTCTAATGATATTTATTAGTAAAAAATACAGATGTAGTCATTGCTGGGCAGCGCTAAATCAGTGGCAAGGCTTGACAGGCTATTGTCAAGTAGGAAAACTTCAACCAAGAACCTGTGGTACTGCCGAAATCAAGTGAAACCTCAGGGTAGCAATGGAAACTTTTGAACTTTTTCACACAGAGGAACAAGAAGCTTTATCTTCCTGATTGCTCTAATGTTTTAGATAGCAGGAGAACATGGAACTATGGGCCTTAATGTCAGGTAGTAAACTTCTCTGACCTTTGAAGGGAACTCCATGTGACATGACAATCACAGTAATCAGAACAAGCTCTATCTGCTCTGATACAGCTTTACTGCATGAGCAGATACTCCTTTTTGTCCTCACAAGTGCTCAGTACTCAGTGCTCCGCTTCATTCGTTGCACAGGTAGTCCTAACCTCATTACCAGTAATTGGATACCAAGAAAAAATAAAATCAGTGTACTGCCCTATGTCTTATTCATCACATATTGCCCCAGTCTGAGGACAGAAACACCAGGGTTTAAGGGCTCTGCAGGTACCCATTCAATTAATTTCTACAATCTGTAAAAATGTCAGGGTATTATCACTTCCATTTTCCTGAACTAAGTCACAAAGATCAAGGTCACAGCAGCCCTTAATAGCAGCTGCACAATTTAAGATTTCTAGAACTGAATTTTGCAAGGGATTTGTATTTTATTCCACTGTTCAACTTTTCAACCCACTTTGAAAAGTGATTGGTATTTCTTGCACTAAGTGCAGATCCCCAAAGCTCTGAATTCTCATTTTTTGAAAGTTATTTTAGGCTTTGTCCAGGCTGCTCTGATTTTCCCCAGCACCAGAAGACCCCGAATAGCTGTGCTTGTACACCCTGAGTAGCTGTGTTTGCACACTCTACGTGCCAGCCACTCTGCTCCCTCTCAGCTGCTCGTCTAGTTTATCCAAGCCTCCTCCCATTTCCCAGTTTCTATTTTCTTTTCTCCTTTCCAATTAAAACCTCATTTTTACAAGCTTTTTCTCCCAACCTACTCCTTATAAATTTCAGTCCTTGTTTTTTCCGTGTGTGATTATGTAGCTACCTCCAACTTCTTAACTGGAGCCAACAGGGGCCACTAAAAGCAGTGCATGGGAGGAACAGTCCACTTAATTTCAATTAAGGTGCCCAAACCCAACAGAGCCTGCAGCAGCCCATGGATGCAGTCACAGGAAAATTTCTGTTTCAGAAGTTGACTGGGCTGGAGCACACCCAGGACCAACAGACAGCACAGGAATTTATCTGCTGCCACATCTATCCAGTCTGCAAAACCTGAGGTCTCCAGTTCATAGCCATCAAGAGATTTTCCACAAAGATAAAACATGCATCTTTGATTCTGGATTTCAAGAGTGCCCTCCTCTTCTTATACAGGCAAGAGCCTTTTAAAAACTTTTCTTGTTTGCCCGTTTTTAAGGAGGACAAAATCAAGGCTCTCCTCCACCCTGGTTCTTTTAAAATGACAAAATAGTTGAGCTGAACGATCTAGCAAAGTTCAGATTTAGAAATATACCTGGCACAAAAATGTTTCCATCCAAAGAATTAGCTGTCAGCAAAGTCATGGTCTATTGAAACTGAAGCAAGCACTGAGGTGAAGGCAATCCCAACATGAGAGGTTTGCCTGAGCCACCGAGGGGCTGCGAGTGCCATGTTCTGCTGTGTTATGCCATTGTTCCCCACATGTACAGCCTCTCTCCATAACCGCTCCTCTGCCTCGGCAAAGGAACAGGCACATTCACATCTTCTCCTCCCCCAGCAGAAGGTACCCAGAAAGACAACACAGGCTGCATCACCTCTCCAGGCAGCCTTCTGACACCCCTGGGGCTGCAAAGCTGCTAGCTGTCAGGGAAGGTGGTGGTGAAAGGGACTCCCTACCCAGGAACGCATTGAAGACTAAAGAAGGTGGACCAGAGAGCTTCTGAGAAAGACATGACCCTGTCAGTGTTTTCCCCGCGGGTCAGTGAGAGGTTGCTGGGGGGGCACGGGGAAGCCCCACAGCAGTACTTGCTGCTGGGATACAGAGGGCTCCATGCAATCTGCTCTTCCCCTTTGCAAAGGTATTTCGGGAAAAGGCTTTCAGCAGTGGAAAGCAGGAGGCTGTTTTTTGTAAGAAAATATCCCACTCTCCAGGACAAAGTTTATTCCTGTTATTTTGCTCTGACGTGCAGTCACACAGCCTCTCCTACCACCCGACCCCTGCTGCTTGCCCTGCATCCTGGGCGCAGTCCCCGCAGCCCCTCGCTGCAGCTGCCATTACGGCGCTGTGGGGCAGCCGGCAGCGGGGTGGGCAGGAGACCTGGGGTTACAGGGACAGACCTCAGGAACCAGGGGAATGCAACACTGATGGAGATGAGGAGATAAGTGTTTAAATAATCTCCATCGTCAGTTTCTCCGTAATCTCAGTTTTTGGCTGGTTGCAGGGACGGACAGAAACCACATGTAACGGTATGCAGGGGATGGGGACAACAGTGACATTAGCCCGACTTTCTGATGGTTACAGAGGCTGTAATTTCTTTTTATGTCCACTGTACCCTATGTGAAAAGCATTTTAAGGCCTGCCCAACCCCCCAGATCCTATTATGAAGAGCTAGATCTCACAAAGCTGTTTTCCAACATGTCAAATTCAGGTTTAGTGGCTCTGTTTGACAGTTTTACGAAGACAGCATTAACTTCCAACTGAGCATAAGCAACTGGGTCACTGCACACCAAGAGTGCATGGCTCTGCACCCCGATGCCTTGCCTGGGTTAGAGGTACTTCTCAGAGCCCCCATCTCCAGCCTCAGCAGAGTCTGTCCCACCCCTCCATCATTCAGCAACAGGCAGGTCAGCTCCCAGGACCTTTACCAAGCTATGGTCATGAGCAGAAGACCTCAAAGGGAGACAGCTATGTCCCACCACTCTTGTTCTCCTAGCATTAATGCCAAGCGCATCAGTGAGCCCACCCGCGCCCACACCACAGCCACCTGTGGGACCTCTTGTGGGCTGGCCCCACACCGGCCACCGGGCACCCAGTGCTGCGGGGTGGCTGTCTCACCTGCAGCAGGTACACAAACTGCCTGGGGTCCTCCAGCACAGCGTTGGCAGCTGCGGCAGGCAGAATCTAGGAAATACATCCCCAAATCTGCCCTTGTGGTCTTTAAAACAAAGTTTTATTTATGCTGCTGATGGTGGCAAAAAGTAGCCTGAGTCCCCAGTCTACCTTCAGTTACAATTTTCCATGTGCAAAGCTGAAGCTCTGAGGCTCCTCTCCCTCTGCAGAGCAAACACAGCATTTGCAGGAATAAAGCTCTGCTTATATAAGCTTCCACAAATGCCAAGTCTGACAGAGGAAAAACTTCTGGTAAAAAATTATTTTTTGTCTTTTCAAGAGATCTAATCTATCTTCTGTGCATTCCTGACCTTCAGAAAGTATTTTCATCTCACACATTAAGTATAACAATCCTCTTAACAGGGGAACATTTTGTTAGAGCTTTAAATTGGGTTACGTAAATTATTTGTAGTTCTGACAGCAGGTTTCTCTTCCGTCCACGAGGACAGTTGTTACGAGATTGCTACAAGGTTCATTCGCAATCACAGCAGATAATCATCTGAGGGAACTGTTTGAAATGAGATTTTATCTGGGGGATATGCTACAAGTTTATCAAGGCTTTTCATAAAAGCAGCATTGTTGCCAAAAAATTTGCAATACAGTAACCTGCATGAGAATTAAGAAACCCCTGATGTGAATTGTAAGTTGAGAAAAAAAAATATTTCCAACTCCCACAAACTTCAGAAGGAACAGAACACAGAGGGGAAAAAAGCCAACCTATGGTGGGACTGAGTGAGCATGTCTCAATCCACAAGTTTACTCTTGTTGACTACAGTGGGAATTGCAAACAGTCAGGATTGGGCTCTTTGTTTCCACTAAGTACTTGCTCAGAAAAAAGCAGAGTGGAAAAATTATTCAAGAAGTAACAGCGCTACTCTTAGCATTACATCAGAGCAGTCAATGACTTAGAAACACATTTTGCAGTACTCTTGTCACTCTTTCTTTTCCCCAGTCCCTAACTGGGCATGGGGTTAGACACAGATTTTGAATGGGAACAATTCTCAGGCAGTAGAAGCCTCCCACATCCCTTTCTCTTGTCACTGGTAAGGCTGGTGAGGAAAAAAAAAACCTACTGATTTCTTCAGGAATTGGAAAAAAAGGGCATCATGTATAAATTTGGATTAATTTTTTAGGTTCTCAATTATATTTATGGGCCATTTAAAAAAAAAACCAACAAAGCAATAAAAGGGTATTTTATCCATATGGAAAGCATTTTGTTTGACTTTTAAGAACACTCATTTACTGAAACAAAATTTTAAAATGAAAAATTTCTTATCAAAATATGGAAATTTCATTTTAAAATCTTTGTAAGAGCTTTTCAGATATTTTTTTCTCCCTAAGTAACAAGGGCGGAGAGATAAAAATTTCATCCAATGCTAAATATGAGCAATCGAGTAAATCCAGTAAATCTGATTTCTACACTCTCTGGCTGGCATTAAGTTCTTCACAACAGTGGTCCAGAAACCAGTAAACTCAGCCAGACCCTCTGCAGCATGAAAGTACTTCAAGGAGTGACATTTTCAAGGAACAAAAACCAGTGGGTTTGTAAACCACACACACCCACACACAAACACAAGGACCACGCAAAAGGTGCTCAGCAGAGGAGAACCTTTACACACAAAATTTAACATCTGCTGACATTTCCACATCTGCCTAGGCATGCTTTACCTTGGTATTTTCAATCATATTGAGCTCACTCAGGGTGTTTTATCTTTCCTTCACGTTCCCTCCCCTTCTTTGTTTGATGCCAAATATTTATTTTCAGCAGTCTATACAAAGTTGTCTCATGATTTTATTAGCAGTCCCTCATGTAATACTTTATCTACAGAGAATGCAATGCATTAGTGCTAGGTACAATGTTAGGTATTCCTCTGAACTATCTACAGACACTAGCTGACTAATATACAATTTTATTTATATAAAAGACAATGTATTATTATTTTGGTAATTCTCAAAGAGACAGATATGTTTTTAAGTGTTAGTTAGAAAGGCTGACCTTAATCCTTTATACTTCTGTCTCTCTAAACAAACAAATCTCACAGAATACACACAGATATTTAACTTACCATTACTGAAGCTATCTTTTGACTTCCTCAGTACCATTAATATTTAAGCAGAAAGAACAGACCAAACAATTATCCTAATGATACCACACCAGGACTAACAAAGTAATTTTAAAAAAGTCATCCAGAAGAAGTGAGAAGGTCGACCAGAAAATGCGAGTCAGGAATAGCTGTGCTCTGATGAGGAGGGGAAGGTTATGTTGCTGTGATATGAGTAGTTCACAGCTGTTACTCTAGTAATAATTCATCATATTAATATTTAAATGAGAGGAGGAGGAGGGCACAAGATTGTGTGTGACTCAATGGTCCCTCCCTGTCCTTAAGCAGAAAAATAGGCCACCAATACAGAAAGAGCATCAGGAGCTATAGAGTGGGAAGGTTTGTTTTCATTACCTCATGAATAAAAGTGGGCAAACTGGTCCCTGAAGAAGTCTAGAAATTATCCTGGTTTTACTCTTGCAAGTTAAATTCTGTTTCTACCCTCAGAAGCAGCCATTACCTAACGAACAAATCGATCCAGCAACCAGTGCTCTAGGTCTGTACGTGGTGTTTCTTGGATTTCAGAATATTTCCAGCAAGCTTCTACGCTTCTTGCAAAGAGCTGTCCGTGAGAGCCTTGCCTGGCAGTTCCTCACAGGGAACTGCTGCATCTCTGCTGTACTGTGCCATTTATCTACAGACACGTTGATAAGAACCATTTCTTTAATCAGGGCTTACCTCGGCTTGTTCTATTGGACCATCGGGGTCTGTGGCATGGGCAGGCTCTGGAGATCCGAGGAGGAGCCGGAGTGGCTGCCTGCAGGAGATGTTGCAAGGAGCAGAGCCTCAGCCCTAGGGAGCATGGGGGAGCTTCAGGAGGTAGAGCAGCAACACCCAGCAACAGCAGGCTCAGCACAAGGTGGAGGGCTGGAGGAAACAGCTGATGCAGGCATAACCCAGACAGATGTGGGTGGCATCCCTGGCAGGAGAGGCAGCCTGACAACACTTGGTTGCATATAGGGTTGCACAACTTTATCCAACAGTTCAATATAAACACACCTCTCACGTGCTAGTTTTTTTGGGGTTGGGATTTTCTTTTTAGTTCTGTACAGCTCCTCCTTATTAGCAGAAAGAGTGTTACTATGACACCCTGGCTGAGCATCGCCTTGTTGGCTATATAACTCTATAAAGATAATAAGCAACAATTTAATCAGAAATACAGACATAGGCTCCAGAAACGGCCATAAGGCTAAATAACAAATAGTTTGCAACAGAACAAATCCACAGAGAAGCATTCAGCTTAGCGCTTGGCATGAAAATACAAGGTACAAAAAGTACAACCACTCAAGGATGCCAAACTCATGCAGTAACATCAGTTCTCAGCATACCAAGGTAAATTCTTCATCAGAAATTTTCTATTTTTTCCTACTCAAACAGAGACATCCCCTCCACTTCATTTCATTAGCCTAATCCTTCAAGATCAAGTTTGCAAACAGCCTGACAGTGTTGATATTATTTTTAGCTGACTGATACAGAGGTTTTATTTGCTGCATCCTGTACAACAGGATTTGTGTTTATTAATACACTGCAGAAAACACTATTCATCAGATCTTCTCCATATCTGTTGTCAGTGTCCCAGCAGAGTGACCATTTAAAATTGGTCTTCATAACTTGCTACAAAGGTTTGTACATATAGCAAAATCAGACCCCTGGGCACACTGGAGGAATGGGGAGTTTTGATCTAGACTGCTTACAAGGGTAGCTGATGAGGGTCTGCAGGAAGATACTGGCTTCTCTGTATTAGTAATTACACTAATGCAGGAGAGGTTAGGCTCTTCCTCCTTGGGTTTTGGTAGTGCTGGAAGAACAGATGAGCCACGCTGGCTTTAATCCCCAGCAGAGCCCTCCCTGCAGCTCTACCACTGCTGCCGCCTGATGGGTAGGACAGATAGAGGAGGCTGGAATTAGCCCCCTACCTCGTTAGCACTCCCAGCTGGGACTCACACGTTCCCAGTCACTTGCAGAGGCAGAAGCCATCCTCCCAATTCCTTGAGCCTCTGTGTCAGCCTCTAGTGACAGCTCTGGCCCCAACAGGTATCACCCAATTACTGTGAGGTTGGAGATCATTTTCACTCCCAAAGCTGCAGCCTCACTAGTATCTCAGCAATTACAGAGCTCAGTCTTCAGCCAGCCTGGATGCTGAGCTGTGTCACTGGCCACAGAGGAGTTGAGGAAAAATGCTGGAAGAAGCAGAAGAGTTCCCTTCTAAAGTAGCAAACCTCTCTCTGCTTGAAGGGGTTGTGTCTGGCCCACTGGAACACAAAATATTCACTGCTCCCTATAGTAGTAGTACAAAATATGATTTAAAGTAAGTCAAACTCACTCCCTTCCTCCTTGCACATCCTCCTCCATACTACATAGACACATACTATTTCAGAACCAAAATCCTCCTTGTGCAAGCAGTTGTCCAGATTTCAAAGCATTCATGTGCAATTTCTAAAATAATCTGCAGAGCAGTTTCCCATTTTCCCATTGATCTTCAGTAGCCTGAAAGCAGCTGAAGTTAGCAAGCCAAAGAGGTCTCACCACTATTCCCTCCTTCCTTTTAGTCTGCATTTTAAAAAGCAACTGCATGAAGCACAGTAATACACATTAACAAGGAGAGAAGGCTAATGCATCTTTTTAAATCAGAAGAAAAACTGTGGACAAAGGTTAAAAAGTCTTTGCAACCACTGAATTGTTAATTGAAGGTGAATGTGTGACAGAAGATAAACATTTTCAGGTACAGATTGGGTCAGCTGACATTTTTAATAGCTTCCATAAAATGCCACATGGCAACAGCTTTTGCACCGTCTTTATGGGCAACCATCAATTTCCAGCTGGGCTTGGTGGCAACCAGATCAATGTACAAAGTTTGAGGAGGCCCAGAAGCCCAGGCTCAGATTTGCTCTTCTTCCAGTCACAGAAGAAGTTGCTAGTTTAATCCAAATCCATGGTCTTGGTTCAGGAGAGTCTCCAGCCTTTGTTGACAAGTACCTTTGAGGTCAAGGCTTTTTCAGGCTTTGTCCAATGTCTACCCAAATGCCATCCCATTCCAGCCTATGCTCTTAGTTAAAAAGGAAAAAAAAAAAAAAAAAAAAAAAAAAAGAGGCATATTCACCAAACTATTTTTGTTTCTAAAATACAATATTAGCAAGAAAATCCTGCTCAAGGAAGCTACCACTAATCTCAAGTGCTCTTGGGTGCACTTTTGTGCTGAAATTCCTTTCCTGTGGATTTGGGGGTAGCCTCCATTCACCTTGGCAGGAGAAGATGTGTCAACTAGAGAAGGACCGAATATAAAATTCAAAAATTGGTCTGTTGGTGAGTCTCATTTCAAGAGAAGTAACCTAACTCCTGCCTCAGGAGGTATCACACCATTCATTCATTTCTTTTACAACCAAGCATCAGGCTCCCACCACAGTCACAGAGCAACTCAAGGACGTAGAATTCACTGCAAGGCTGGCTACTGCACTTGCCCTAGGAACAGAGGGGTCTGTGAAACGCCATGCTGGCACCAAAACCCCCAAACCCTCATCACATGCAAATTCTAAGTTAATTAGCAGCACTAGGGTTTAAAGGTACGACCACCAGATGCAGACTGCTGGGGCAAGCCTGTGGTGTGGTCAAACACAGCCTGCACCCATGTCCAACATTTCCTTAACCAGATGGGTCCCATGGCTTGCTCTTTCTAGATGGAACTGGGCAGTTCTGCTTCCTGAAGGCCACACCATCAGACAAAGTCCCCTCTGGCTCTGTAAAGGCCACATGGCCCGCTTGAGGGGCTAACAAATGGTCTCAGAACTGCTGTGTCTAACTTGGATTTCGAGTAACAGCAGCAACAGCAGCAATGCTTACATAGTTGTTTAATCAGTCAAAAAAGAGGGGTAGGCTTTTTATAGTTTAAGCTTTATGAAGTGATAAAGATCTATTAATCATCTAACATACAGTTTATCTACAGACAAATAGGTTTAAAAATAGAGCAGGTAGTTTCATCCCCCCCCGCCCCCCCCCCCCTTTTGTTTTTTAACTGGTATGGAAACTAAAAGAAAGCTGTCAGATGAAGAAAAATAAGGCTGCTGAGAATGCTGAGCACAAGGTTATGGCTGAGGACTGCAGTGAGATTTTCCTTAATTGTTCTATCTCTCTGATGAGAGGTCAGATCTTAGGTACTCTCAAGTGGCCCTTTTCTGTAATGAGGATCTCAGTCTCTGGCCTATTCATGTTTTTCCTTTCTCTGCACTTGGTCCAGGAAATCACAAAGCTTGGCATTTAACTAATGGAATCAATGCAAAGACTTCTGCCTTTTAAGTGTTTGGCTCTGCCTTAGAGTTTTTTAATCTTTCCTTTCCCAAATGTAAGTGATTGACAGGAGCGTGCATCTCTGGGTCAGTTTTCAACTTGTGATCCAAACAGCTCCCCTTAACTTGGAAGAAATCCCAACAGTTTCCCAAAGAATTTTCCTTGGGACAGTCTGGAAACCCTCCTTGTCAATAAATAATTTCTATCAAGTGAAACACTGACAGAGCTACTCCACTCAGCTAACTATGCCATGAAACATTAACCTCCTTCCCTGTCCCGTGGTGGCAGAGACTGTGTTGTGCTGCTTCGTGACCCATGATTGACCTCACCGTGGACTCCTGGATTTTCAGCACAGCTCCTTGAAGCTCGGCGTTGAGTTACACGGCACCTACATTTAAAGAAGCAGATGGGAAAAAGCAACTTTGATTTCTTCCTTGTCTCTACTGGGCATTATATACAGTGAGGGGGGCAGATACTGCCCAGACCATCTGTTCCTCATCCAAGGATGCTCGGTTTCCCTGACACATGCACTCCCCCGCAGCCTGGCAGCGGTGCTGCCTGATGGAAGTGCTCTGCCTGCCATCACCTAGGGCTCTTGCTGCTCCAGCACACTCAGAAGAGTCGTGGCTCCGAGGGCTGGGGAGGAAAATGAGAACTATGCTGCCAAGGTCAGAGAGGGCAGATGCCCACTGCAGAACCAGATGGCTATGGGACCTCAGGGGCCACCCCCCTGCCCCGTGACACAGCATGTGTCCCTGACAGAGCTTCCTGGATACAGCCATGCCCAGCAGTCAGCAGCACAGTTGGGCAGCACCAGCAAGGCCAGTAGCACCACTATCACCTCAGAGGTCTCTCAGGCAGAGTGACATGGGTGGCATGTACTTGAATGCCATTACATGTTTGGTTGTGCCTGTAGGGAGAAAGGGCACAAATTTGTACCCATCGCTGCTGGGCAGGAACCGTGACTCTGGAGACACCAGGGCTGTCATTCCACAGAGCTCCAGGATCTTGTGATAAATTCCTGAGTGTTTCAGAGGGTGAGATGCTCTCAGAGACCCCTCCTCACTCCAACAACCCCACCAGAGAGGGTTTGCCTAGAAGAAGGTCATGAATGATGCCAGAGCAGCACATGGGCAGGAGTCACCTCACCAGAATCCTAACTGACACCTATGCCTCTGGCTTTTCCCTACCCACTCCTTCCAACCTCACTGCTCCACTGAGTAGTTTCTCTACACCCACACTTCTCCACACCCACAATTCTCTCTCCTCCACCTGTCATAAAATGCACCCTGGCTGTGCCGACAAGCCCACGCCACACTCTTCACTCTTGCTAGCAAGCGCAGAAAAGGAAGCCTCATTCAAGCCCCTACTCTTGGGGTACAAATCGAGCAGAGCACCATATCTCCCTTCCTGCCTCATCTCCAGAGGAGCTTTAAGCCTGGTGTCATTGCCCTGCACAGGTATCCATCTCAGAAGGGCTGCATGGCTTTGCCAAGTCTGTGCCAGCAGCCCAGAGCTATTTTGTAATTAGGATGCTTCACTCAAGCAAGAGTTGTTAAGAGAGACAAGTATAGAAGAGTGTTTTGTGGAAAGGGCTGGGTAAAGAAAAATAAACCAATTTAATGTTCTCACAAAGAGCACACATCCAGAAAAAAAAAAAAGGCAAAGATTTTTCTTTGCATTAAAAACCAAAACAAAACAAACCCCACTTTTCCTTCAGTGCAAAGAGACTGCGCAGCCTCCTGCAGAAAGGCTGTTTGTTACAGCCCTGCTAGCTGGCCCAGACTTGACAGTGCTGCACTAGGAGAAAGAAAAAAGCCAAAACAAACAAAACCCCCACTCTTACTCAGAAGTCAGTCCTCTGCCTGCAACCTGCACACACTAGTCACAGCACAACCAGGACAGCCAAGGAGAGATTAGGTCAATTCACAGGAACAAGCTCACACAGCTCAGAGTCCATAGCTCCCTGGAGGGCCCCACGCTTTCCCCAAGGCTGGCCAAGTCTGGCAGGGGCAGGTCCCGCTCTCCCCCTTGTGCCCTGGCTTCTCTTTGGAACTTGTGCTCGCAGGGGCCTTGGGCAGCTCCTGAGGGACGCAGCGGACAAAGTACATGCTGTGTCCTGGCCAAGCTCTGCTGGGCACACGGGAACAAAGGGCCCTAAGCTGCCCTGTACTTCTGGATATGAGACTCAGGTTTTGGGCTGCCCATTTGCATGTTCATTAAGAGGTGTCCAGTACCAGTCTGCAAGGCTCAGCAGAAGAAATCCAAAGGAAAAGCCATATGGCCCTCGGCTATCTTGATGTCCAGTTAGCACCTCTACTTATGAATGCTGCTCCTGCTGCCTCACCCAGCCTGGAGCGCCCAGCACCGAGACTGATGTAGATTTGGCCTTGGCACTGCCACCTGTGTGGACTGCGCTGCCTGCTGGGTGCTGGCCACCTGGCAAGTCCTCAGCCTTTTTTGCCAGCTCAGCATGAAAAAGTTGTCAGTGGAGCTATCTGTGGGATGGATACTCTCTTGGCTGGCATCTCCCTCCAGAGCTTGTGGCCAAACTCTTGTTATTTTGCCTTCAGCACCAGCAGCGCCCATACTTTCAACAGAGATGCTAAAGCAGGCTGAGATATTGCTTGAGAAACCCAGCTCTCTGCTCTACCTGCTTTGCCTGCTCAGCCTCCCTTACAGCCCTTCTTTGCTTCAGCTAAAGTCATTTCAGCAGCCTGGACAGTAAAACGTTTAGCCTCAAGGTCACAGCTTGAGGAGGAAGCTGTAGCAGGGCAACATAATTGTGACCATCCTTATACCATCCTACAAATTGTCTGAAGATAGGTGGTTGCACATAAGAGATGGTGTTCGTGTGTGTTGTACATGCCCAACCATGAGAGGTAAATCCATAAGGAGCAATTCACCCTGCCGCCTACTGACTTGACCAGAGGAGTTTGGATGCGTATATTCTGAGGCTAGAAGCATAACGTCCACAACAGATAAACCACCCCAAACACAGAAATATTCCTGTCACATCCTCACTGTAGCTGGCTCAGTCTTGACCCTGTAAATGAACAGTATTTAATGCTGGTGAAGGTAGCAAAACCTCCCTCAGGAGCTCAAACTCTAGAATAAATAACTGTTACAGGGAGGGAAAACAGGGGAAAGAGGAAAGGGAAAGAAAGAAGGGAAAAAATTCAACAGAGGTGGTATTGTGCATGAGGATCGGGCAGCTTAAAGTGCCATAAAATCCTTTACACAAATGTTCTTGCAGAAAAACAAAATAGCAGCTATTCTCAGGGGAACTGTAGCTACCATCAGCGATTATTACAACAGCCTGAATGATGAGGTATTTTTACCTTTTTGAACCAGATGCTATCACTAGTGGTATGTACCACATCACTAACGGTATGTACCTGTACACTTAGAGAATACTTTAGATCAGCATACCAATTTCAAATGGAAACTGTTTAATACATTTATACACCCAGGCTGTGTACGGCTTTGTTCAAAAACCATCTCTCATGGTGAGGTAAGGGACAGAATTGAATGCAGCCGTTAACTGTCAATCAAAGCGCACATCAGTTTATTCATGACTTTCCTTACCCCTGGGAAAGGATAAACACTTTAGAAATCCCTCAGTTAAATCTCTCCAGGACAGTCACATATTTGCTTTCAATATCCTACTTTTAAAACCTTTTTTCCCCGTCTACTGAATTCACTACAGGCAGTGTTGGTACAGCATTACACTTTTTTATTTCCATCCTTGCTTTTGCCAGAAGGTTAGTCAGTATCTTGAGTCCTACCCCGCTTGCTCAGACAAAATCTCACTGATTGCAAAGATGAATGGGGCTCATTTCCTTATTTTGTCCCACAGGACAAGAAACATACTTAATAATGCTCCAGGTTACATACCGCTTGTACATACTGCCAGGGCCTTCCAGTGCTGCCTGTTCCAGAGCAGATTTCCTGTATCCCAGACAGCTTCCCATTTAACCGGGCACACACTTCCTTCCCACCACGCAAGTGGGACCGTAAGTACCTACAATCCTACATTATTAAGCCCATATCTCCTGAGCAGGTCACAAGGGCATACTGGAAGCAAAGAGGTAGTGTTTAAGCTGCCAAACAGCCATTCTTTCATCAGAGCAGCAGCAAAACCAGCACTGCACAGATCCAAAGAGGAAATTCTGCCATAATAAGCTTAGATCAGAGTACAAAGTAGGTGGAAACATGCCAATTAATGACTTCCAGCTCCAGCATGGAGAGCGTGCTGGAGGAGGACAAATGGAGCAGTGTCTGTCCTTCAGCTTGAGAAGTCACAAAGCTCCTTTCTTCTACATGCTTCATTTGTGTATTTGGAGAGGGGGTGGCTTTAGGGATGGACACACACAATGACAATTAGAAACATGTCACACATTTAGATCTCAAATCAGACAGGCTCCCCCAACATTTTGTATCATTAATAGTTGACCCTTTGTTTAACCTGTTACAGGACAGAGGTATTACATGACTTCAGATGTCGCACTGAGTCCTAAGACCGGTACTGCTTCTCCCTTGGGGTTGGGAAGGCAGGGAAGGGAGGGAGGGTTGGGAGCCCACCACCTCCACATGGGTCCCTTCTTTCCTTACTCACAAATTTTAGCCTAGGCACTTCCAAAGGATACTGAACTTGTCATTGAATAAAGGGCACAGTCACAACCTCATCTTTCACAGGACACAGAGAAATTCTCCAGTATGAAGCCAAGACATCCAACCAGGACTACAGGACAAGGGAAGGGAAAGAAAACTGTCTACGACCTGCCAGTGGATTAGCACTGAAATGAAGACTGACCTAAATGATACACAGCCTTCTTAAAATTTGGGCTTGATAGGAGTCCAGATAGTACCCCCACAGCAGGACTAGTAACTACCTGGCAACAAGCAACAGGCCCACAGCCAAAGAGAAGCAGGTCGAGAGTCTCTAAGGTTCAACCACTATATTCAACACACACAACCAAAAGGGTCAAAAAGTCTGCAGGACCATACAGATAAGTTGCAGACCACACTACCACTCTCTATCATCATCCCCACTAAAGAGGGTTGGCCATTCCCGTGTTTCTCAGATGTCCACATTTACCATCTACAGCTCCTACAATCAGGGTGAAGTTTGGAACTGAAATCCCAGGCTCCCACCATTTTTGCTGTTAAAGCATCCAGCCAGCAATTCCCTTGGTCTTCAGCAGACCCTCAGATTTGAACACCCTCAGCAGGATCACCTCTGCTCTGTCCTGCCTCTCTCCTCCACCACCTGTCCAGAGGCTGAGCAGCAGGTCCTGCCACCTCCGTCTCCTCAGCCAGTGCCACCCCATGACAGCTGACGTTCAATGCATTACCAGGCAGCATGTGCTGCAGGGTCTCACTGCCACACACACAGCAAAGGTCAGGGTGCCCTCGCTGGTGGAACGATCCAGCCAGATGCTGATCGGAAGCTCCTCAGATAAAACCTCCTGGAGGTAAGGCTGGAGAGGGAGAAAAGTGAGAAGCAGAAGGATGCATGCTGCCTCTGCTTTCGCCAAGAGACACCTTTATGCTCCAGCACCCTGGGAACCGAAAAGACAGTGTTCTTGGGCTGAGCAAATCTGAAACTTTAACTTTCAGAAGTTTGCACAAACACTTCTGCCTGATTCTTTTGCAGCATGTGAACCTTGCTTTAAGTGCAGGTTTCCATCCTAAATTCAAAGCAAAACCGCTGAAACCACAGGCTTTTACAGAATCTCCACCCAAAATAACTACCTTAGTGCAGGTTTGCTCAAAATTCAAATCTCTCTTGTAGACTGGGCACGGGGTTTCAGGCTAGTAAGGAAACAGCAGCTGGGGGCTCCAGGGGGAAGGGGTAAGGCAGAAAGAGAACAGGCAGGTAAGAAGCCCAGCTCTGTTTTCTGAGGAGCAGACCACACTTGGTGCAGCCCAACAGCTCTGTGTATCTATCACTTGAACTATCAAACCTGTTCCTGAGCTGTCAGCATTTCTGAACATAAATCCCTGTACATGACAGTAAGGTTCTTTGCCTTAATTACCACATCTGTTTGCTGTCCACTGGGAGTAAGGACTGTAAACCTTTCCAACACTTGCATGGGCACTTGATGAGCTTTCTGCTCCCCCTGCTTTGTGGTCACTCTGTGGGTTGAGCACCCTGCAGTCTGCTCGTGCTCCAGCCATGACCTTGTGTCTTGCCTCTCTGTTGTAATCCAGGCTGGAAGCCTACTTCATGTACTCTTTTTAGCAGCTTGTTCTCCTTATCTGTTATAAACTCAGCAATCCTAAAAATGTAGGACACAACAGCACTTGGATGGGGTGCCTGATGCCAGGAATAGCTCCCCTGGCTCCCTAAGCGGGACTGTGGCTTGACAAACCTCACTTGACATACACCACTGTAAGCCTTGGAGAACATGGGAACAACTCTGCCCTTCCATACGTTGGATCTACTGCTCTCCTCCCTGGATAAAAGGCCGTTCTGTGCCTTTCAGCCACTGTTCAAGGCTGCCAGAACAGCCAGAAGCTGCTCTCTGCACTTTTTTTCCTCCCCTATAAACCACAGACAGAAGAAAACCACAGAGGGAAGAAAAGCCTTAAATCAGAATTGGAGATTTGGCTACTACACTTCAGTTCTCTCTTTTATTTTTTAACCAGGCAGATCTATAGCAGAGATAAACATATGCTTAAACAGTTTGCTGAATCAGAATAAAAAGAGTACTTCGATTCTCCACTTGCTTTGATACCTCAGTTATGCTATTTACTTAAGTATGTAAGTGAAATATAGATCTCCTCCCCCCCCCACACACACACACACCCACCCTCCGCTTTTGATGCTGATATTTCTGTAGGAAAGACTGCATATCCTATCTCTAAAAGAATAATTTTTTGTTGGCAAGGCCGATGCTGCAGTACAAACAGGCAGTCACCTTGTCAGAACAGCCAATGGGCTTTGGTCCCCAGCAAGCAGGCTGCTGAAGGCAGTTTGGCAACTACCTGCTATCCAAAATATTCTTAAATCTCTGGTCTGAAAATACTGTCTAGAGTAAAAAAAGCCTTGACATAACAGCCCTATCTCTCACACCAGATTTTCTCAGTGCAGTAAAAATGACAAACTTTCCTAGTTTCTTCTGCTGGCAAAGCATGTCCCTGTTCACTAAGAAAAATAACCTAAACAGGAAAAAAATCATGTTGATTTAATTATACACCTACAACGGGATTTTAACGATATGGCAGAACAGCATAAAAGAAATCTTTCCTTTAACCAGCATTTCCTTATTATCATAAGCTTCTAATATAGGCCTGGCCTTAGGGACTTGTGGGACAAATTTAAGCTCTAAGTCACTTTATGCTGGAAAAATCTATACCCATTATCCTTTGCAGATGCAAAACCCAGTGTACCCTGCTACACAAAGCAAAATCACTTGCTTTGGGTTGTTTTTTTTTAAAGAGGAGACTGTTTACTGGATTTTAATTTTCCCCCTTACAATAGAAAACAACCCTAAAGAGTTTTGCAGACATCTTTTCAAAAATAAACATGCAAGGTCACGCTGCTGTGGGGAGGAGGGAAAGAACAAGCTCTGCTTCTTGGAGGCAGGAAATCAGCGCCGGGGGAGCAGGAAGCCCCACAGAGAGGGCGGCAGGTCCCCAAGAGCACTGGAGCCAGGGCCGGCAGCTCCCAGCCCCGCGCATGCTGAATCGGTACAATGTTGTGTCCTGCCAAACCAACAGCTCCAAAGCCAGGCTTTGCCATTCATTTCTGAACAACTTTTTATTAAGACAAAACCCAACCAACCAATGAACCAAAGCAAGTCTTACATCTGAACTTCCTTATGCATGGCTTTATGTTTTAAAAATCATTGCAGGAATGATAGTACTATAGGATACGGCCCACTTAGTTACACATCTGCTTCAGTGGACTATAATCCAACATTGTGTTATATTTCTATTTTTTATGTATGTATGAGCCGAAACCCTACATTAATTTCTATAGTTAATGACCAAGAAGTTATTGAAGGACAGCAAAAGCATCCTCCATTTGGATACATGCTTGTCTGAGTTTCAATAGCGGTTAAATAGGAAGTTTGCAAAGTAGGCTGAGAAGAGGTTGACCTCAGTGTTAAAACATGCTTCCTTGCTTTCTCTGCTGGAAGGGCAGATGATTGCATGCAATCAAGTTGGAGCAATTAAAATAAGTTACCATTCCAGTGGCTGGAAAGTACTACCCTGATCAGTTTAAACTCCCTGCAGCAGGTGACTGGAGGTGTCCTGCCTGATTGTGTGCTGGGAACACAATCAACGCCAGTTCATGTGTCCTTGATGAGGGAACCAACACTTCGTTACCACCTGTGATGGCTCAGCCAGGCTTTCTGCCCTTACAGCGTAAGATATGGGACTTCCAAAACTAGATGGGGAGGGGGTTGGTCTTCTGCTCTCCCCTTGGCTGTGCTCTGGCAGCAGTGAATTTAGCATGGGTGCCAAAGCAATGCTTGACATGCTGCGCTGCAAGGAGGTGGGATTTCTGGGCGCTGGACCAGCTAAAAAGCAAAATTGCCATTCCCAGCTAAAATTTGGGCCTGTTTCTGGGGAAAGCATCCCCTTGCATAGGGCACAGCCCTTCCCAGTACAGAGTGGCAGCACCCTGGGGTAGGAAGTGGGGATGCCTTTCTCTTACATAGACTACCACAGCTGTATTAAAACCAGTGGACAGTTCGCTCCAGCTGTAACCCCCAAAGTAACCAAATATCCTGCTCTGCTTATGTTTGTTTTGCTTCAGCCTCCTGCTTTTCTCACTTGTTCTGACAAGGAAAGGCCAGGGCAAAAAGAGGGAAAACATGCTTTCTGCCACCTTTTGAACAACAGAAGATTCTGTAATACACTGATCTGTGAGTGTGTATTACAGAAATACCACCAGCAAATACCAGGAAGGGCCAGAACAGCATGAAACCCCTTTGGCCTCCTGAAGCTGGCAAGAACCTTACCATTGACCCTATTAGTGCTGCATGGGTAAAGCCCAGGGAGCGTTTATGTAATAGTGGGTATCTTATGTCTGAACGAAGGGTTTAATTAATGCTGATCATGCCAATTGTAGCAAAAATACCAGGTTTTTCTCTGTTTAATCAACTAAAACCCCCACCCCTTCCCAAACTGTTAAATTCTATCAGAATAAACACCCATTTGGAGTCTATACTTAGTTTTAGAAACAGGGGGAGGAAACCATTTCCCTTGACATTTCCTCTACATAACCTTAATACAACATAATAAACAATTCCGTTATGCTGCCGTTGTTACCAATTCTAGCATCGAGATGCTGCTTTTCTAAGAGGGAAAAATTGAGGCATAAATTTTCAAGTTCTATCATCAAATCTGCAGCTTTCCTATAACAACACCGAGCCCTTTCCTAGACAGAAAGGCTAATGAGTCTTTCAGAGAATGGCACCGGTTTTGGCTCATTTCCAAGGAATTAGAAATAGAAAAGTTGGTGGCAAGGCCAAGTGGGTAAGAAAGGCTGCACACTGCAAAAAGCTGAGAAATCCTGTGAGACACCAAGCTGCTCTGGATAGGGGCTGAGGGCACACGGCCCTGAGCAGAAAGGCTTCAGCATCCTGCAGGATCAAGCTGTTACTACTGAACTCCTCTCTTTTGCAATCTGTCAGGGAACAGCTGTGCCAAAGTGGAAAAAATCCCGGAAAGTTATTGAAACATTCTTACTATTAAAGACCTCATGTTTCCACTGCAAATGGATAAAACTCCCAGTGAGATTTCTAGTGTCTTGTAAGGTCAGTGTTTGCGGCATTACAAAATATCAGGCGTTCTGTGGTGCTGTACTCACAGATTTTGGGAACATTTTTAAGTAAGACTAGAAAAAAATTGCAACTTGCTTGCTGTGATTTAAACCACAGCTTGCCCGTAAGCATACGTAACACCAATTTACTGTCCTTTCTGCCACTTCTCAGTACTGATCTGACCTCTGTTTCCTTGTGTACTTCCCTTCTAACTTTGCCCCAGTTTGATCTAGTGACTGAGGCTACTTTAAAACAATCTTCCATTGCCTGCATTTGAAATTCCTAATGAAAGAAACTGCAGTGACTTGCTATGGGACTACACAGCACTCTGCTACCTTTTCTGTTCCTGTTGCTCAAACGGGCAATCCCAAAATGGAGGGTTTAAAGAGAGGCATCACAGTAACCATTATCACCTTCCTTTGTCTACACCAGTATCCCCACCGAGGTGGGTAAAGATTGCAGACAACAGAATTAGCAATGCTGTCTCTCTCTGAACCGCGTTGCTTCATTTTTTCCACAATCACTAGTATATAATATCCCTCTTGGGAAACAAACCCTTTTACTAACAGAACTGAGGATCGCTTCAAACTGAGAGGGTTTTTCCCTTTTTTATTAGTCTAGAAATGCACTCTGGATCGACAGACTTTAATATCTCTCTTTGGCAAGGAGAGATCAGACATGAAATGGCATTCCATGCAAGTGAGGACTCATTACTGCGAAGCTGTTGTTTCTTGCCCAGCCAGTTAATTGAAGCCTATAAAATTTCCATTGTTCAAGCCTGGAGTATCTCACAGGGTATGCCTGGAGAAGGCAAATCCCAAACCCTCATCCACTGGACAGATACATGGGTTTCCAAACATACACAGGATGGAAAAGTAACCCAAGACTATGCCATCTGAGCAGGTTTGGTCCAGGGATCTCGATCAGAGGTTTTAATCCCATCTGTGTCAGTAAAGACACAGAGGTGAAGTCACTTGCCTTGAGGCATGTAACAATTTAGTTGCAGAGCTGGAAATAAAACTGAGGAATATGAACATGCTGGACCATGCTATAATCAGCAGATGCTATTGCTTCCAAGTTCTAATTAAAGAGCTGTCATTACACAAAAAGCATTTGTAGTTTGCAGTAAAACTGATAAAGCTCAATAGTCTAGAGTACTGGGGGGAAGGCCCATACTTTTTTGACTCTCCCAAAGATGATAATATATATATTTTTTTAACTCTGCCTCAGCCTCTGTAGCTAGCTGATCCCAGCTATGAGGTCTCTCTCTGCTCTAACAAACCCTGGATCTTGCCAGTTCAAATTCAGTAATGCTTAAAATATATAGTCTACACAACTGTTTGTGTGAAAGAATCTGCACTGTAGCACTTTCATGAAATAGACAGAACAACCAGTAGGAAAAATAACAAGTCTGAGAGAGAGCAGAAGCAGTTGATGTGCTGCAGCCATCATTTACACAGCTGGCAATGTTTAAATGCATGAAAATAGGTGGCAATCCAAATATAAATGAACCAGTTTGGTGTCTTGGGCATGCAAGTGGACATGCAGACACACATGAATACACACATTTCTCTGCAAAGGGAGCTCTCGCTTCCAGCTAACGCCATGCCTAGCACCACTCCAGCAGACGCTTGGCATTGGATCCAGTCCCAGTATTAAGGGTTTGATTGCCTTAGCGCTGGAGCAGCTGCTGGTTTTACATCCCCAGTTCTGCAAGCCAGGCAGGGGCTCAGCGCCCTTGCTCTTGCTTCTGCTGGGAGCTGCCTCAGAGGGACTGGGTGCTGGTGGCATCACAGGGCTGGTGGCAGAGCTCTGCTGCGGTCGAGTGCCAACACGTGCACAGGCAGTGTGTTCAGGCTGAGGGAAAGGTGTGCCCAGGGTTGCTCAACACCAGTGCCTCTGGCTGAGTGAGGAGCAACAGAAACTGTCTGTCTAGAGTCATGCCAGCCCTGTTCCTTCAGACAGACAGCAGTTTAACACAGGCCATTGTGAAAGATGAAAGGATGGGCAAGTGCACTTCTCCATGATTTCCACAAAAGTGAAATGCCTCAAAGATTTTCCTACAATCCAATAATTACTAGGTTTTCTTACCTGGTGGGCACATATTAGCGTGAAACCAGGGGGGCAGCGGGGGCAGTCACTGCTGGGAGCACAAAGGAGCTTCACTTGCAGCTAAATACTGGGTGAGTTTGTGTGAACTGCATCAAGCCACAGCTGACTGAGGGCTGGTACATCCCACAGCTTCCAGTATCAGTTTTGCTAAGGAAAAAAAAGATAAAGGTATCAAAATGAGGCCTTCCACTGAGCTTGTTTTCAGGTCTTTTTCCCTGTGTACGCCAGGATCCCAGGTATTACCTTCCTGTCACCAACGTCTGCTGTGGCACCTGAGCACGGTGCTGGGCACAGAGCCAAACCGCAATCCAAGGTGAGGACTGCTTTCTGCACGGCTGCTGGCCTGCTGGTGGTGTGGGCCCAGACAAGAGCCGGAGGAGGCTGATCCCTTGTTTCTATCCCTCCCACCCTGTGAACGTTCACGGTTGCTTCTGTTTCCCCCAAGCAACCACATCTGGAGGGCAAACACACGGAGCCATCAATTCTTGAAGCAGCAGCGGCTTCCAGTGAGGGACAGGCTATGGTACCTCGGGTGGGGAAAAGCACCTGATGGAACTGCAAGATGAACATTTTTATACCTCAAAAAGTGGCCAGGCCGCTAAGCCAGGTGACCAGCAGAGCTGGCATGCAAGAGCACAGCACTGGGTAAAGCCAGGACATGACAGCAGAGAGGCGGGCAGCAGAAGCTGGCTGGGGACGGCTGGGTGCTCTGGAAGGGCAGACGGCCTCACCAGGCAGCCGCGAGCGCCCAAATGTATGGGGCGATGTCTATGGCCTGCGGAGGGAGAGAGGGAGCGCTGGAGCCCCGGCCCAGGCCCACGTCTCTGTGGGCCACCCTGGAGGAGGCTGGGCCAGGGCAAGGACAGAGCTGGCAAAGCAGCCCCGGCACAGCGGCAGCCCTGAGGCCAGTGGCGGGTGTCCTGCGCCCTGCTATCCCGCGGGAGCCGCTGGCACTGCCGGGGGAGCGCGGCAGCGGGCGGCCCAGCGCAGGGCTGGAGTGCTGGGCCTGGCCGGGCAGGGCCTCGGGCAGCTGCTGGTCCCGGGGGCTCGGGGCTGGCGCCCTCCCGGCTGTGCGGGGAGGAAGGGCTGGGTGTGGGACCCGCTGCCGCCCGGGGACTACCAGCCCCACTGTAACTCATGACTAGCTAGTCATGAGTAAGCTAGTTCCCTCGGCAAGGAGGGATGCCAGCCAAGATCCATCCTCCTCACATCCTCAGCCTGAAAAGATGGGGCCTCCCCTCACACCGTGCTGCCCTGTGCGGCTGGGACAAGCCGGGAGCAGCAGTTCCCATTGAGGAATGGGCTGTGCTACAGAGGAACTAGCCACCATTTTGCTTATAAGTCATTCTTTCTTGTCTTCTGATTCATGGCCAACAGCTTGCCAGCCCCCGGAGCCTGCCCCGGAGAGGCCAGCTCCCAGGAGGAGGCATGGAAAGCGCCGGGTTCCACCGGCCGAGCTCCTGGGAATCTGCCCAGCCTCTGGCAGTGGCTGGGTGGGATCGACAGACCAGGGACCAAGCCCCTGCAGCATGGAGAGGAGAGCTGGGAACCCTCCTGCCACCTTTCCAAACTGGGTCATCTCCACAGCAGCGTTGCTTATTTTCACACTATAAAAATGAAAAATAGAAGATATGAACCAGCAGTGCTGTATTCTGTGGCACTGGTAAACAGGGCTGCCAAATTGTCCCTCTGCAAATGGCTGCAGTTGCAGCCTAGAGCCTGGTGATGTCTTAGCTGCAGAGAAGCCAGCCTCTTGTCCTCTACATCCCTATTTTTTCCTTATTTGATCAAGTTTGACAAAGGCTGTGCAAGAAGCAGGTTTGAACGGTGACTCAAGCACACGTCAGCTCTACAGAGGTGCAGCACAGGCGTGTAGGAGCTGGGGCAGCATTCAGGTCAAAGCCAGCAAGCCCTGCATCACTGCAAGCATGGTTGCTCACAGCTGAATTCCTTCTACCTCCATCTTATTTGGGATTTTTTTATGGCCACTTCTGGGGCACAAGAAAAGATATCTCAGAAGGATTTCTCCAAAAAGCAAAACCTCATGCCAGGCTGGATGTTCAGCCAGTGTTTCAGCGGAGCTCTACCAACGTTTACCACAAAAAGAGAGAGAGAAAGAGGAAATGCCTTGAAACAACACCATCAGAATTATCTGGAAGGTGCTCTGTGATCAAGGTGGTGTCTGTCCTAAGAACAAGGAGCCAGGCACATCAAAGTCTCTAGGAGATAAAGGGAAGAGAAAAAACCCAACCAAAAAGAACCACCAGGTGCAGCTAAGGTCTTCAGCAAAAAAGAGCAGATGAGATAAAGGCTTGTGTAATTGCTCTTTAGACAGCAAATCAGGGCAGGTTTCAGGAACTGTGAAAGAAAAGCAAATTCTGCTGCAGTGCCTGAGAGGCGAGGCATGGGGTCTTTGCCCTCTGGGGCAGCTGGCTCTGTGACTTTCCTCTGTTCGCAAAAGCTGGAGGCAGCCAGCTGGCAGGTCAGAGTATCCTCTGGAAAGCAGCAAGGTACTTGCCACGGCACCTTGCAATGCACATACCATTAGTGCGTCATTATGAGCAACAGAGTTGAGAGATATGGAAGGTTTTTTTCCCAGTCAGATGTAGCATAGTGGCTATTTGATCTATACTTGGTCAGAAGTAATTTTTGAACTGCTAGTTCCAGGGCTTTTTCTGATTTAAAATTGACCATAACATGTATATGGTCAGGCTGCAGCTGCTGGATTTCTCATAGACTCTGTTGTGGACTGCTCAGCTGTGTCACTACCTGCTGCAGCTGCCAGAAAGGTGGCACAGAAAACACTTGTACTTTCACTACACACACGAGAAGCACCCTACAACCATACCTGCAAATGAGTCAAAGCTGCCTGTAGGGAAACTCAGGCTTGGCAAAGAGAATTATGAATTTGATTCTAGCAGCACTAAACAAACTATTTGCTTAATTAGATGACAGGGTCACATGAATTACCAAAGGATTCAAAAAGAGAAGTTCCTGGCCTATACCCTAACCAGAATTCTTCAGGCTATTGATGTCGGGATGTGTTTCAGTCCTGAAAACTTTCCACAGGGTGGAAACCAAGTACTGTATTCAGGTTGGCAAGACATCTGCCATGCACAGGGGGCACAGAGAGACCCAGGGTCCTCCCGCTCCTCGCTTCCCAAGCACAGCTCACTTGGGGCAGGGAGGGCTGCAAGACCTCTAACATCTTGCATGCCGCCTGCATGACCAAAAGCAGAACTTCTACACAGTCTGCGCTCCAAAAAAGGCACTCAGAAAAGAAGGGACTTTTTCCTCTGCCCATTCAGAAATGAGATCAAGCGAGAAATCCTGACTCAAGTAAAATGAACAGGACTTTGCCACTGATTTCAACAGGCCCAGCTTTTCACCTCAAGAGTCAGCTCTGCTGTTGAGTAAGAAGATAAGCTGCCGGCAGCAACAGCGTGGCCTCAGAAGACTGGAGGGGTTTGTTGGCTGATTGCAGAAGCAGCAAATGTACAGCTCACCCACAGTGCAGATGTAACTTGCATGCCTCCCACTTTCAGAAAAGCTGAGGCCTCTGTGTTGTTTATTGTGCAATAGGAAGACATTAATAATCATGCCCAACAATGTTTAAGAATGGAGATAAAATTCTCTATTACCATGGATTATCAGTTTGTCAAAGGGGATGCTGGCAGACAGAAGCTTTACTGGGATGAGGTTTGCATTTCAATGAGCAATCTGCATGAAGAGTTTTCAGTTGCTCCACACATCAGATCCAGGCAGAAGCAGATCTGTGCTGAAGCATCCTTCCAAGACGTCCTGCAGAGAGGTCTGACTCCAGCCAGGTCATAGAAAAGCTGTCAAGGCTAGAAACTATAAACAGCTTTAACTGTAGAAGATGCTGTGCTGCAAGGTGAGTAATGGGTTTTTTAGAAAAGCATGTTGTAAATGACCGTATTTCCTGCTATTCATAAAGTGCCACAAAAGTACAAACTAGAGTGCAAACACTGACAAAAAGCTTAAACTTCAGCCCTCCCTCAAATCCAAAGTGCTCAGACTCTCACGAAGAGAATGGTGTCAGCATTCAATCCAGCCACTTTAGGGGCTTTGCTGGGAGCCACCTCAAGCACCCAGAAAAAGACAAGAGAGCAAACAGTTTATCACTTCCTGGCGATAAACATGTCTGACCACACAGAGACAAACCTTGCTGCAAGCATGCTGCTGGTTGTCTAAACCAGTGGCAATTACAAGGGAACTCAGAGTGGCAGTTCTGCCCCTGCTAACCTTTCCTCAGAACTGTCCTCCTTCTTCTCCCATGACACTTCTCTACCCTGCAGCCAGCCTACAAGGCAGGTAAAACACCTTCCTAGCTTGACAGACAAGCCTAATGAAGGGCTCTTCTTTTAACAGTAATTTCTTTGCTGTTCATTAGTCTTGCACATTGCCTAGGAGTGGAATACCCTGAATTAGATGCTTTTCAAGAGGCAGTAGTACCAGTATGAAACTTTGCACAGATCTAAACTTAAAACCAGTGCTCAGCATGAAAGAGAGATCGTCACCCTTTCACATTTTCAAGTCTCTTTCTGCAAGCACAGGAGCTAGAAACATCCCTCCTTCCTCATTGCCCTTTAAAAAAATACTTAGGTTTCCCTGAAATATTGTGCATCAAGCAGCTGTCTCTTTGCCAAGCTACCAAGTATCTTGAGATTGACGATGGAGTCTCAAGAGCTGATAAAGCTGTCCGTGCACATGGTTGAGGAGGTTCTGGTACATGAAAGGCAAGCCACATCCCTGCTATGGGCCTTATTTCTACCATCCACAAGACTTGCACAAGAGACAACGTTGGCTGCATAAATTCTCATGGCCCTGAGGAGCTTAGTGCAGGAGTCTGCTGACAGTGAAATCAAAATCATCTTCTTTTACACAGCACCAGCTCTCTGCCATGCTTTAAAACAGACCTGAAAACGCCAGCAGCCACGCTGATACAGTCACAAGACAAAACACCGGCTGCTCTCCCTTTCCTTTTCAGGATGCAGCCACCAGCCTTGTGTGGCTCTACACACAGGGAGCATCTGCTGTGTGTACTGGGAATGCCATTGGCTCAGGCACACACACACACTCCTCATGTGCGCACATGCTCACCAGCTACAGCCGTACACCGTAAATACAAGCTGCTGCTCAAGTGCAATACTTGGCTGAGCTCCCTTCCACCTCTACGGCACTTGAGTAGTTCAGAAACAAGCAGATTGCTGGGATGAAAGCAACCAGCCATTATTTATTCTGCTGCAGATCTGCTCCTGCAGGTTTCATATGTGGCATTTGCATAGGGCTCTTCCCCAGAGAGCCCCTGCGTTCGATAAAGACACCCATGCAAGGAAGCGTTGTTATCCCCATTTGTCAGGTAAAAGAACTCAACGCTTTGCACATACATGAAGATCAGATTCCCCAGAATCAGATTCAGCAGAAAGGCAGAAGCCCAGCCCCAGGCTCCTCCTGCCTCACGCCAACCCTTTTTGCTGCAGATTTGGCCCATTTCTTCTTGTGCGATCCACCACGGACCTGGGGAGCAGGCCCTTTTGTATGGCCCTGACTTCACACTTGAAGCCTGTTCTCTCCCTCTTTAATTTTTTGTAGTTTAGGCTGGATAACTCGTGTTTCAGTTGTTCATACAGAATATACTTTTGCTGGGGTTTGCCGCTATTCTTTTTGCTGTTCTTCTCTAGTGCGATCCACCAATTTCTTCAGCTAGAGCATCCAAAACCCAAACCCAGAATTTCAGCTGTAGCTGCACCTCTGCTCAACATGGCCGGAGAATCACTTGTCTGGGTCTTACCGGCTATAATGCTGTTTATCTGGGCCAGTGTGGCAGTCCCCTTGCAATGTCCCCTGCTACGTAATGTGAATGTACCGTTTCGCTGCATCTAGGCAAGGCAAAGGCAGTTGGGAACTCAGGGAAGCAAGTACAAGGGGTGCTCCCTGATTGTATCCCCATTTCCCCCTATATATGTTTCTACATAGCAGGAGAAGAAGTGGTTTGAAAAGTGTTTCCCTTTGCAAGCCACCGGGTCCCAAAAGCCCCCTGGTGAGCACAGCCCCAGCACAGTCGCCTGCACCAAACAAAGGGCAGTAAGGGCTGTGGCTGCAAACAATGTTTGGAGGCAGCAGAGCCCACATGTATTCGACAGACAAAAACCTTAATAGGCTAAGCACACAGAGTGGGTTGACACAGCTGCCACCCTCTCACTGTCTTTCTGCTCTCCACAAAAATCCACAGTTGGTGCTTTGCTGCCGGGGGCGGAGGAGGTGCACTGCTGGCCGGGTCCACACGCCTTCCCTCGCCTCAGCCGAGCTGCCCCAGAGCAAAGGGTCGAGGTTTAACCTGCCCCCCTCCACCTCCCCTTGCTGCCCAGGGACAGGGCTTGCCCTCTCCAGTTAACACTGATCATCAGTGCTGGTTCGACACCACTGGTACACAGCCAGCCCTCACAGATGGCTGCAGAGTGGAGTTTTCAGTATAAGAAACAGTTGAAACAACAAAAACCCTGTCGAGGCTGATTCAGCTCGTGAGCCTGCATCCCATTAAGCAAGTCATTTTTTCCAGTTGTTCGGCACAGGAACTGCGTGGTCGGGTATGGCTTCCCGGGCAGCGGCTGGCCACACTGAATCACCTCTCCCAGCCAGGCTGCTGGCAGCCAACTTACTCCAAACTGGACCAAAGTTGCTCCTTCTACACTAGGAAACAAGTCATTGTGATAACAAGTCCTGTGACAGGGGCTTCCAGCCAATTTTATACTGACGCCACACACAGCCCAGCACATTTATCCACTAGCAGCCCTCATAAAAGCACACTGCTGCACTTTGAGAGCATGATTCTGGCCGATGGAGACCTGCCCAATGCAAAAAGGAGGGAGTTTCTCAACGTCCCCAGCTGGCACCTTCCAACATATCTCAGGCACCGCACGTGGTCTGGAAAACAACAGAGGTGGCTGTGATGCTTTGTCAGGTACAAGGGGCAGCACAGCTCCCAAGGAGCTGAAAGGAAGCAGACACCAGCTGTGGCTCTTCCACACAGACCATTACAACCCAGAGATGGGGTAGACAGGTTAAAAGCACCTTTCCCTTCTTTGTATCATGTCCTGGACTTACACTGTCTCACAGACAACTTCACGCAGATCTTGTCCCTTTGAGACATCCTAACTCAGAGTACTGAAAAAATCTTAAAACCTAGTAACACCTACAGCTGGTGGAATAGCACTACAACTGTTTCTCTTCTTTATCACTGCTGGGGATTTCTGCTGTTCATGAAGTGATGCAGTCTCCAGACAAGATGTGGTTTGTGCCATTCTGCATGTCATCCACAGAAGATGCTAGACTGGAACAGTCATCAGCTAGGAGATTTCAAGCAGGACTTTAAAAGAAAATTAATTTTTTTTCAAGGTGGGTAGATATCCTCAGGGACTCACAAAGATCCCATAGTAAATTAAGAATGAAATTCCCATCCAAAAGGATGAGTGATGGGAACTGAATTTAACTGCATCTTTCAGGGACTGGCTGCATTTGAGAACATGTCCTTTAGTCATTTAGCTCAAGCCACAGTTGCTTTGAATTTAGCTTGGGAGGCTCTAACTCAAGGAATGGCTGGTAATTACTACTGACAAATATACTGCTCTCTGAAGTAAGGCACACTGAATTGTGAGTTTTAGTAACAATAGGATAAATATTAACTGGCTAACCATTTTGCAATTGTTAAGCAAAGTCTAGAGATCTGGGAGTTTGCTTAACAAAACAGTTCAGAGGAGTTTGCCATAGCCTTGGAGATACTTTCAAGTAAAAGTCATAACCAGGTTGGGCTGGAATCACATGAAGAAGTTGATGGTAGAATTACCAAACTGTTTGAGGATTTGAGCTCTGGAGCAGACTGATGAATGGTTTGGATTGAAAATGAAGGCTTTTATCCACTGTGCAAACACCTGCTTGTTGGAAACATGAGGAGTCATGTAACTGATAACGCCAAATCTGACAGAGGTCACGGAGCTGTTCCAGAGACACAGACATGTACAGGATCCTTCCTGTGCTCTGACACAGTTTCAGATGTTGACCATGAAGCTTTGGATCACCCTTGGGTGTTTCACCAACTGCTAACCTTTACAGAAGCCAAAATGTCCTGCTCACTTTCATGGGGCTCAGCCTCTATACCCAGAGATTTCTGCTGCTTTTTTTCTGCTTTCTTTTACATTTGACAGTTATCGAAAGAAAATATTTATTTAACAGTATGAAGCAACGAGCACCTACGTAATGAATGTTACCTGCATTTCTGTACTGCTTACAGGCAGAATTTCCCTGAAAGCACCATCAACTGCCCGGTGCTGCACGCATGTACACATGTTTATTTATCGTTGCCTTCCCTGGTAAATTTACAGTATCCATGCCACTTAGCTCCCCATTAAACACGGTCTTCAGCTGCATTTTGTTTTTGCCAGATTACAGTGTTTTGAATTTGGATGAATGAGTATCACATTACGGGATAGCGTCTGATCCATATAATCTGAAGCCAAAGCAGCGCTAAT
Source organism: Falco naumanni (assembly GCF_017639655.2). Taxonomy (NCBI): domain Eukaryota; kingdom Metazoa; phylum Chordata; class Aves; order Falconiformes; family Falconidae; genus Falco; species Falco naumanni. The sequence goes on along the minus strand of NC_054060.1, from coordinate 16,693,845 downwards.
CTTGCACCGCATCCATGTCAACACACTTACTCACGTCTCCTGGGTTAGGGAATGAGACACTTTCCCTTCAGCCTGAGGTTGGATCAAAAATACCAAAGAGACGCTGACAGAAACTGTAATTATAAGTGAAGACATCACGAAACCAGCCCTGCATAAAACCGAGATCATGCTCCAGCTTTGAACTGGCTGCTGCATTGGAATTACTGAGTAAAACAAGTACAAAATTTATCAGTAGGACTGGTAGACATTACCTTTGTTTTGTACCCCTACCACAAACCATTATAATGAAGCTATAGTGTTACAATAAAATAAACTTGGCAAGCCATACACACCCAGGATATTTTACTTAAAGAAATTTAAAACTAGCATTTACCAATTTCCTAGTATAGGATAGGACGTTTTTAGCCCACATAAAAATGAACATTTTCATTAGCTATGAACTACATAATATTTAAAGGCTGACATAAAAACTGAATTACCTCAGATATTTTTCTTCCTTTGGGCTAAGTATATATTTTGGAGACGGTCCATTGGCTATCCGGTAAACAGTATACTTCACAAAATGACTCGTTTCCTCCCCGTGTGGCCAAACCATTTAAAGGAGATGTTCATTTGTTTCCTGTAAGTAACACTTGTGGAAGAATTTTCCACTGTGAAGCAGGTCAAGAGCCAGCAAACAGCCTGGGAGCTCTGTGCAAAACCCGTGTGGCTGAGCAAGTCAGGGAAAGCCCACACCGAAGCAGTGGAGATGGTAAAGCTGGAATGGCAGCGCCTGCCCAGCACTGGCTGGATACATGACAAGAGGCAGTAGGAAAAGTGTAACGAAAAGGCATTAAGAGAATCATGGGTTTTCATGAAAAGCTGAAAGCACCAGACTATATAAATGCAGAGTACCTCCTATAGCAGCAGGCTTTGAGACCCAAATCCCCAAAATACGCAGTGTCTGGTGCCCAGTGCTGTTAGGCCAGGCAAACTCTCACTCCTGCTGTCCCTCCTTCCAGCAGTCCTCGCAAGTCCTGCTTACTCTGTGGGGCCATTTGCAACCATTAGTTTCTGCAGGGTTAGGTTCACATTAAAGAAGAAAAACCCCTCAAATTGTTCCAGCTGTCAAGTGTTACGATACTAATGAGCGAGCACTTCCAGCACAAGAGCAAAGGCTATGGTCTTAACAGCACATTTGAAGAAGAAAACCATCACAGCAGGCCAGATTGGATCAGATCAGCAGTCAATCTACCCTCACGCTGTTTCTGACACCGGCCAATACAGGACATCAAGGGAAGAGGAGGGGAAGAGGATGAAATCAGGAGGAATTCAGTGGCAGGTTTCATCATTCCCTTGGAGATGATGGGGAAGACCAGGACTGGACCATGAACAAAGGTACACAACAGAAGAACGTTATCCGTGGAGCTAGTCCTCCATTTTCACCTTGCTTGTATCCAATGGTTTTTTTGTGACAGACAGCAAGGCACCTGCAGCTCACTTTCTTTGCCTCTGAGGCATTACTTGCCTCAAAGCACCAGGGTGTTTGGGAGGCACCCAACCTACCGCAAATGTAACTGCATAGAATGTAAAAGTGCAAATTGCCTGACATACCAAATGCATCAGATTTAACACCTATAGCCTGTCTCTGCCAGAAAGGTACAAGAGGTCCAAAGCAGCCAGAAAGCACTGAAACCCAGGTGAGCACTTGTATATCCTGGACTTCTAGACATCCAGGAATCCCAACAAATGTGCAAAACGTCCAGCTTCCCCTCAGATAAAACTTGTAGGTGGAAGAAAGGACACATCTAGAGGGAAGTCTGCTTAGAGCAAGGGTGGAATCTCGTTATTAGACCTGACTAAAAAATGCCCAGCAGACATTGAACAACATGACTTCATAGCTCTCTGCCCATTTGTGGGAATGTTTTGACAAAATGATGAAATGACCCAAGACTTCAAGCCAATCTGAGGTACCAGGAAGAGTGACAAGTGGTACTATTGTGAGAAAGCTTAGCAGCGCTGCAAAATCCAACAGTACTCCTAAACTGCAGATGGAATTGGACAATTACAGCTTTGTACTTTCAACCATGGACACCACACCTTGTCTTAAGACTCTTTAGAACGCTTTCTTCTGTCCCCGAGAATGTTCTTTGTCTGCCGTGGCAGCTGGTTTTCCTCCATGAGCTAATCTCATGCAAGCTGTAGCCTCACTGGGGGTTATGATGTGGTCAAACATAATGAAGAACAGCCGCAGCAACCTCTCATTGTGATCTTACTGGCATTTGGGTGAAGATCTCCATACCAGTTCAGCTAGTGGCTGACAGGGATGCTAACAAGTAACACAGCTTCTAGAATCACTGATGTGAGAACGAGCTGGTAGGAACTTTTACAACATTTTGAGGAGATGAATGCTAGCTAATAAAGTCAAGTTTTTCTGAAGAAACATAATGTAAATAAAGGTACTTAGTCATATACTAAAAGACAAGAAAGCAGCAGTCTTAAAAATTACTTGTATTAACCGTAGTCTCACACTTGAACATCAGAGCTGGTTTGCAGCTTTGCTGTCTCAAACCCAGAGAGGTAAATAACATGTTGTGCTATAGCTGCTTGTTTGGGAAAAACATGGGGTATTATATTTTCATTTAAAGATATAATCTTGAATGCTTATGAGCTGTTACTTACAAGAAGAAAGCATGCATAATAAAGCCAGCCATATGTTACAAATAATATGTAAGGAAATATAGCTGAAGCGTTAGCAAAGGCTTGGTTTACTACAAGAAAAAGGACTTAAATCTTAAAGTAATTTCTTTAAAACTCTTAGAAGCATACACACAGACAAATGCATCTAATCATTCAGGAATCCTATTCTTGGACTGTTTCGTCAGATTTGGCTCCTAAACCACCTCTTCACCGCTTTTACCACATATAATTTTTTCTACATGAAGTATCTTCTGAGCAGCATCCTCCTAAATTTCTTTAAAAATAAACTTCAAGTAACCATTTAAAGCTTCTGAAAGATGTATGCTTTTGGAGATAATCCATCTTTTCTGATTATCACAGGAGCACTTATAGACAAAAGAAAATAAAACCAGAGCCTACCGATGTCTGATTTAGTTGCAAATTAATCAACCTCATAATCACTACACAGATGAGTTTCATCACTATCTAGACCATTGTTGCCTAGCTTATTCACTCATATTGCCTTCTGGAAGAAAGCTGATCTGGAATATTTTTACAAAAACACAGTATTTACATAGGGCTTCTTGATAAAGACTTTGAACCCACAGAATCCAGCTGGATCTCTGCTGTCTGCGACATTTGCCATACATAGTTTTAGAGACTGACATCAATAAATGTAACCTGCAGTTCCCAGCATCTCTCATGGCCCTAGCTGAGTTGAAGGACTCTGTCAGCTGGCATAGCTTCAAAGCACTGTTAGAACAACTTTATACCAAAACAAGCTAATTACCACAGTCTGCATCCAAGATGGGCTCTCATATATTATTATATTGTCAAGGAAAAAAACTGTGGCATCCCTAAAGATCTGAAGAAATTCCCAAACTAATCACTGTTGTATATACCCAGTTACATAGCAGAACATTAAAACACTATGATATTTCAAAGCTGAAAAAAAAGAGTTTAAAAAAAGAAAACCACTAAATATCTAACATTATGGAAGTTCATTATAAGGGATCAAAAGCAGCTTTAAATTTGACGCCACTTCACTGTCCTCCCACACACCCACTGAGCACGAGCAGCCCCTTCGCTGCCAGCCATGGTCCCAGACCCCACCCACCAACATTTTTATATGCCTATCCTGAAATAGCCCCCTCTTGCATCAGATGCAAAAGCTACACTACTAACTGCACAGAAGTCACAGTCCTCCCTATTTTGGTCTACATACCTCCAGAAGAAGCCTCACCAAGAGCTGGAGAGCCTTGTCTACCTGCACCGCTTGCCACTGACTGCCACATCTCTTGTCTTCCAGCCCCCTTAGTCTTCACCAGGTAAGGCTCACAAAGCACACACTGCAAGGGACACATCTCCCCCAAATACATAAGCTCCGCAGTAAAGGTAGTTACAAACAGATTTCATGTAGCACACATCCAGATAAGGGAAGTGATAGGAAGTCATAGCTTAGATTATTTGTGAAGAATTATGAACTGCCAGGTCAGAGCTTTCTATTTGTTCCTAAACTTCAACCCAGAAGGGCCTTTCTCTCTCGGTCACATTTCTATTTGCTTTTTCTTGTTAGTAACTGGTACACACTTACAGGCTGATTTTAGTATTCTGTAAGAAAAACAATATTTATGTTTTTCACCAGTAAAAAAGATCTGTTCACAAAGACTTGGTTTAACCAATCAGACTGATAGCTGTGAAGCATTCCAATAATTTTAAGACTGCCTTGTACTGCTAGCCACATCCTGAAGCCAAAGCCAATGTCGCTTCCACAAAGGACAGGAGTGTAAGACTGGAGAGCCCTCTGTGATCATTTGCCTTGATTTCCCCAGGCCCGAGGACTTGCTTCACAGTTTCAGTTTGAACGTTCAAACTTGCATCTCCATTTATCCCTTAACACTTAAATTGTGACCAGGCTTTACAGCAGGTGCCCCCACTCTGAGGAGGGGTGGAATCTGAAGGTCCAGGCTGGCTTGGTAAGCTATCCTAAAGGCTATCCATGGATAGCTTCGTGGTTAAAACAACACAAAAATCACTGGATCTCTCTTATGTGCTCTTTGAGCAAAAAGGATAGTGCCTGATCCTGACTTTTGGATAGTTTTATAATGGGCAAAGAGACCTTATGGTAGAGGTTCCACCCTTACACTCAAATATCTTACATCAAAGGGCACTGCTGGGAGACTGCTAATAAGATCCCTGGCCAAATTCATAAGGCATTTTGTATTCTTTGCACACAGAAATCAGGGTTCTCATGCTCTGCAACTCCCTTTGTCCCATGGCCAAGGCTTTGCTGAGGGAACATAATACCAGCTATAGCTATCAAGCGTCATGTTTGCCCCAAGATAATTCCCTTTAGGGGAATTATTTGCCACAGCACATGGGAACCAGCACTGGGGGAAGACAAAATCTCTCCCATTTATTCTGACTTCAGTCCTGGCTGTCCATGGTCAAGAATCTTGAGCTGGCAGTTTGGTTGATGACACCCAGGTCTAGTCAAAGCACATTGGCTCTCTGCTGGGCTATTAAAACAAAAAGTCCCATACAAACTGAATTTTTAAAAAGCCACCACCACATCTACCCAGCAAACAAATCGGACAGGAATTGGGTTTCCTCAGCAGGGCACAAACATCTATCATGAGAAAATACCAACTACTTAATCAGCTATTTGACCATCCAAGTTTTGTTATTTCAGTGGAGAGAAAAGATTCAGGATATTTTCAAGTCTCCTGGTGCGTTTCTGTAAGAAGCGCGACATCCTGCCTGCTTCATATTTCTGTTTCCCTTTGTTTGCTTCAGGTTACACAGATTAGCATTGCCAGCAGATTATTTGCAATGCTGACTAAAGATCATCACTGCAGGGACATGGAGAGAAAAAGGATCATCTGCAGCTGTCAACAGCCATAACATAACCATTCTGGAGTCATTGCAACTTTCAGCATAAGCAGAGCGCAGCAGGAATGCTGCCTGTTCTAACTGACCATGTCCATGGGTAATTATTTATAAAATATGTGGTAGCTCAAGCTGGGGACTGAAGACTCCACCATTCCTCAACTGTTTTTGAAAAGTATCTTACTAACTCTTGAGGCTTCTGCATTTGAGCAGAGACAAACATTACTACAAAGGACTTCTAATGAAGTTATTTATGCAACTTGCTTATTTTATGGTCATTAACTTTCATGAAATTAATACATATACAATTTTAATCCATGGAATCCAGGCTCATAAATCCAATGGGGTCCACTCATTGAGAGCAAAGAGGAAGTTTAAAGTTTACATTAATAAGCAGATGATGAAGCAGCAGTGTTCCTGGCCTCAACCATGCTACGTGGGAAGGAATACAGAAATTCACCGTTCTCTTCCTTGGACTGCCTCTAAATGTCTCTGTCTTCAGTAACCTTTCCATCCATGTTTACTCCCAAGGGCAATAGATCTAAGTATACCTCCTATAAAAGCAAGGCAGGAGCGAAACTGATTAAAACGTCCCCTTTTTTTAAATTTATTTGTTTATTTTTTATTTTCAGGTCACCCAACACAGCAACAAAGTAACTCTGTGAGAATTTAATTTTGCTTTAAAACTTAAAATCAGTGAGTGGACTTACTTAGTAAGGAACAGGCAAAGTCCTGTTTCCCTGCATGTTAAAAGAACTTGATAGCAGCAGCTGGATTCTTTGCACCAATTTTCCTCCTGAGAGTTACCAATTAACCCCAGAGGATCTCTCTCTTTTTTTGGGAAAGCTAATTCAAAGCAAGGAATCCTACAGTTTTGAAATGAAATAGCTATTTTGGATAAATGCTACAGAGACTGCTGTTCTAGAGGAAAAATGCCTTTGGAAATACATTAAGCTAATTCAGACTAAAAACCCACTCAACCTGGAATATGGTTATCAGACAAGTTAATCAGAAACAGTTTTAATGGGACAGCCATTCCAGAATAACTCTTTGAACTCCTGCTACAGCTGTGATTACTTTTCCGCTCCCTCTCTCTTTTCTCTGCTATTGTGTCTCCTTCAAGCACACACAGTATGTGCATAAACAGGGCCCGACCAGTCCTTTCCACCAGCACGCCCTGATTTTCATGTGGTGATGTGTGTTATGTAGGGAGATCAGCTACTGCTTCATACAGGACTTCAACTGTTTCTGACAACCTTCTTAACGGGCAATGCCATCCAGCCCAGCAGGGTTTCTCTGGAGCCCCAGCAGTAGCAGTGTCGCAGCTTTAACAGAAGGAAACAGGTATCGGAAACCCGGTTTAGATAGTGACACACCAAACTGACGTCAAACAGGATTAGCACCTTTGTATCTTTGTTCCTCGGTAAATACTTTAAATCAACAAGTTACTTGCCTTAAGTCCTGTCTCTCTGAAGATATGAATTTATTTTTGCTTTCAAATCAACTTTCATGTGAGATATTGAAGCACTTGGGAATGATTCACAATGAAATTAATTTAACATGGTGTAAATCCTGAATAGTAGCATATGTACATACCAGAATACAGAATGAGGACCCTAACGTTAATCTGCTAATATCAGAAAGCACCATCAACACCAAGCCATAGCTCAGCACATCCTAAAATCAGACACATCCAGCTGGCCAAACGGCACACGATTGACTGCCAACTTCCATACAATCAACCTTAGAAGAGTTGAGAGCTGAAGCCACGGAGCCAGGTCATCTTGTAGAGGCTGCAGAGAAAAATGCTGCCCAGACTTGATGACCCAGAATTGTCTGGAAGAAGGCTGGGAGTACTACAGGCTTGCAGAGTTCTTCTTGCTTTTTCAGTTTCATTCACAGCGTTAAGGATGATTGTTACTCATATTTACTATGAGACTATTGTCCAATCACTCCCTGCCCAAGTGGTGAAACATTATTCTGTGCATCCAAATTCATCCTTATTAGGAAGAATCTGGAACAAGTTTCTTATTTCCATTGCTACTGTCATTTCACAGAGAATGGGCGAATTTATTTCTGCTTTTAAAAACAAACAAACAAACAGAAAAAAACCCCACAACTCCAGCCTAAAACCAAAGCAATACCAAAATGGAAAATTTGCTGTGACTCACCTAAAGTGCACCAGGGAATCCCCAGAGTTTCTTTGATTAGAGAGTATAATCATGAATTTGCATACACACAAAAGACACCCAAGCCAGGAAGAAACACTCCCTCTTTCAGTTGAACAAATACCAACTATTGATGCACATCAAATGAGCTGTGAGATGCAAATGGATCTCAAAAGACTGTGGGCCCATCTGCAAGTTATTCACCCTGTGGAGGAAGTGACTTGCAGCAGCATTTGTTCTGCTGGGGAGAACAACTCGTAGTAAGACCATGTAACGACCCTGTGTTATAATTCTTTAAAACAAAACCCAAACCCCCCACCAAACTAGGACTTCCAATGAAAATGCTTTAACCTGTGCATGCCAGAGCAGGCTAGGACACAAACGGGACACCACGGAGTCACAGCACAGTGCCCTGGTGGGGTAAGGCTTGCAGCTGGGAGGACCTCTGAATGCTCCAGCTGCTCTCACACTGCAAATACACCACCAGAGCCCAAGGAAAGTGCTGGACAATGGGATATTCATTTCCATCCTGACACGCTGCAGCTAAGCAAGGGACTAGGAGGGCAGTGAAAGCAACTAGAGGGAAGAGTTGCTCAGGGATGTCTTGGAGACGTTAACACCTGAAAGTCAGAGGGAGCCTTGCCCCTGAGCAGCTGTCTGCATGGGGAATCGGAGAAGAAACTGAAGAAGTCTGGGAGTTAACAAGTTACTTGGGTAAGGCAGAAAACTGAAAAAAGCTGCCTGCAACAGAACTCAGTCAGCTTAGTTAAAGCTCAGGAGAAACTAAGTCTTAGCTTTTGACTAAGATTTACACTGCTTTTTTTCTCCCAGAAAGCTTACCCCATTGCACTGTGTTGTTTCTTTATAAAGTGATTAATACAGCGTAGCTTGTCTGAAAGCAAGGAAGATGAGTCTAGTTAATTCAAAGAACTGTGAAGGCTCACGCAAAGCCGTATCACATCAGCATTTCTCTGGTCAACGCTCTCACGAAGCACGGGAAAGTCTCCTTGGCTTTAACAGCCACGTGCGTTTATCTTGGTCGGAGCTGTATCAGGTTGCTACATGCCCCAGGGGAGTGAGGTAGAAGGCAACGTGATGCTTGGTGTCACATTGTGCTGCGGTTCAAAGGAAATCAGCTTCTGTACAGGAGAAAGCAATTAGCTGGGAACAATGGATATGCCCTGTAATGGCAGTGTGGGGCGGGAGCGCTGGGCTGGATCCAGCTGTGGCTGGGAGGGCTGCTGAGTAGGCTAACGGTTGGCTAGCTAGGACAGAAGAAAGAAACTGCCTTATTTCCAATTTTTACCTCGCGCAGTGTCTACATGATATGTCTATTAAGTTAATCTTTCTGTTGAAACACAGTTAAAATTGGGAAAAAGAAATATTGAAACAATTACCAGATAAAAACATAATGAATGACTCAGAGTTGCTAGAGAATTTTCTCAGGCACCAGTGTAACTGGACACAAAGGCAACTGCAAGAACAGTAAGCTCAAAATAGCAGTGTTTTACAGGACGTGATGCACGAGGGCTCACTTACACTGCTGTCACCTCTCACTATAGCACAGCTGCTGGGGTTACAGTAGAAATTTACCTGCAGCAACATAAGCTTTTACCATGGACTAAGCGTGCATATATTTATTTAGCCAATTCCCATAACCTGTGTTGAAAACCATATTGTCCTGATGAACTAGAGTGGTGTCTTACCCGAACTAACCAGCACAGAGCCCGTCAGGGTATGCCTGACATACTTAACTGCCAGACTTTGCATCTGCTGCCTTACCAGAATACTAGCCTTTTTATTTCTTTTGCCTGCTCAGACATGTAAGTGACTTGCTGCATTTCATACCACTTCAGATGGGTCTGTAACAGTAAAAGGAGGAACTTAGTAACATGTGGCTCTACAGACTACTCTGTAATTTCAGTGCAACGCTCCTGATTTGATATATTATCCAAAAAAGATAGTTTGCAATAGAGAAATCAGAGATTAAGTGATTTCCCTTTTCTTTCCATTTCTAAAGAGCTTCATGGGACTTAATCCCATGGTGACAGTCTGTACTTATTAACTGTCCTCTCAAAGTACGTCATTATCTACAAGGTGGATTCAGTGCGACAGTGAGGGAGGCATCACTAACCCTATTTTACAGCAAAGGAAACCAAAACACAGAGTCATGAGGTCTCTCCCCCAAGGCCATCTACTGAAACCAGTGACAATTCTCCTGGCAAGAGTGCAGCTCCAAGCACATGCAGAGTCCTGAAGACAATAAAGGAAAAGACATGCTGCCAACCTTCCACACAAACTGGATGACTTTCTTAAAAAACATTTTGCCAGAAAACCTCACCACCATTCATTACTCCTGAAGATGCCCCCACTGCAGATGTTTGTAGCAGGCAGAACCACGGCTCTTGGATAGAGGTCAGTACCAGCGCTGGCCAGCTGTTCCTCATCTAAATCTCCATGGGGCTCATATTGCTTCAGAGAGGGGTTGATCTTCACCAGCAGTTTGCAGGGAGGATTGTCAGCTGACAGCCAGTTTTCCAAAGGTGGTTCTCCTAACTCTGGCACAGAGGTCATACTGGAAATGGAAAGACACGTGCATGGAACTGAAGCCTGTTCACATCAGCTGAGGTTTGAGCTATGGAAACGCAGTCAGGTGGTGAAATACAACCAGCTACAAGTGTTTGTGTGACACCATGCATTCAGAAACTGTTACAGGAGCATCACTCCTGCCTGATGCTTATCAGTGAGCCACCTCAGGTGCACCACTGAGAGGTGAGGAGATCTCTGCAGGCGTGCTTTGCTCCCACCAAGCAGTTCCCTGGAGGTAGTTGAATTCATCCAAACTTTATTTGCAAAGGCTCCCAGGATTTCTTCTAATCTCAACCATCTAAATAACTGTGTCAAACGTTTATGTGCAAGACGATCAGCAACACAAGCACTTCTTTCTGATGTCAAGGTCATCTGTTAGCTAGAAAGCTTGCTGGTCATGTTTGAGGAAAAAACAAAGAAGCAAGAATCATAGGATGGTTTGGGTCGGAAGGGGCCTTAAAGATCACCTAGTTCCAACCCCCTGCCATGGACAGCAACACCTTCCACAAGACCAGGTTGCTCACAGCCCCATCCAGCCTGGCCTTGAATGTTTCCAGGGATGGGGCATCCACAGCTGCTCTGGGCAACTCATTCCAGTGTCTCACCAGTCAAGAATTTCTTCCTAATATCTAATCCTTACCCCTTGTCCTGTCACAACAGGCCCTGCTAAAGCATCTGTCCCCATCTTTTTTATAAGTCCCCTTTAGGTAGTGGCAGGCTGCTATAAGGTCTCCTCCAGGCTGAACAGCCCCAGCTCTCCCAGCCTGTCTGCACAGGAGAGGTGCTGCAGCCCCCTGATCATCTTCGCGGCTTCCTCTGGACTCACTCCAACAGGTCCATGTCCTCCTTATGTTGGGGGCCCAGGGCTGGATGCAGCACTGCAGGTGGGGTCTCATGAGAGTGGAGCAGAGGGGCATTATCTCCCCCCTCGACCTGCTGGTCACGCTTCTTGTGATGCAGCCCGGGATAGGGCTGGCTTTCTGGGCTGCGAGCGCACATTGCTGGGTCATGTGGAGCTTCGTGTCTACCGACACCCCCAAGTCCTTCTCCTCAGGGCTCTCGATCCCAGCCTGTATTGATACTGGGGGTTATCCTGACCCACATGCAGGACCTTGCACTTGGCCATGTTGAACTTTATGAGGTTTGCACAGGCCCACCCCTCCAGCCTGTCAGGGTCCCTCTGGACGGCATCCCTGCCCTTCAGCATGTCAACCACACAGCTTATTCTGGGAAGGGTTACTGAACTGGCAAAGAATAAAGTGTAATTTAACGCTAAAAATAATGGTAACACAATGAGATTCTTGGAGAGATCCTCCAGTTATGCCGATGGGCACTGGAGAGGAATCAAAGAGACGGATTCCTGCAGCAGTAAAACATGCTGACTGGTGAACAATTTATGTAAATTGATCTTATGGGCAAACATAGCTCCTACATGCTAAACTTCTGCAAAAATGCAAGCTAGAGCTCTGTAAGGCCCACAGGCTGACTACAACCTGTCCGAGATTTACTCGGTGTGCCACGTAGCCACTAGCACATTGGGTTCACAAACCGGATGCACACTAGCGGCTTCAGTGGAGAGGTGACAGGCTAAGGACACTGGCACTGTCTGGTGTGCTTTAGGAGAGCGTTTCCCCTCAGTATGTCCTCAAACACTGCAATATTTACAGCTGCTGCCCACATCTCTGTGGGCCTCCCCTGAGGGTGGAGGAGCAAGGACAGGAACTCCAGCAGAAATGCAAGTGTGACTTTCTGTGATTAGTAATACTCTTAGTTGAAAAGCAAGCGTAAACCTGGACAGGAATCTCCTCTTGGACCACTGGCTATCCCTAGCAGCTCTCTGCACTGCTCTCTTTTCCAGCTCCCAATTCATGAGCTAAATTCACACCCTTACTGGGTCACTTGTTGTCCTTCACACAATGCAGCCCCGAGGCTGGCGGCTCCTTGCTCTAAGGGAGAAGGTCTTTCCCATCATCAGCCTCTTTACAGCCCTTTCCAGGGTTCAAATAGGCCAGTGTTTTTCCCAAGCTCTAAACAGAAATCAAAACACAGAAAAACTGCCATTTGACCAGTTACGCAAAACAAAACGTCCTTCAGCGAGGTATGATTTGTGGATTAAAGTTTTTTCCCTTGAGCTCAATGCAACCTAAAAATCTTTTCCGGCAGCTTATCACAATTTAGCTAACCCCAATCCTTAAGAGACTTCTCTATCTCAGCACACCAAGGAAGGTCTTTGTCAGGGACTTTCCAAAAGCCCTTGGCAAACCTGTTGCACACAGGGTATAGTACAGGCTTCTGAATTTCACAAAACGTCTGAGTTGCCGGAGTGAGAACTAGGGGGGTTGATGTAAAGAACAGGACAAGCCTGGGCATTATTTCACTTCAAAACATTTTGCTAGTCATCTGGAAACTCATCACATTTTTCCAGGAGCATGGAAAACAGGGGGCTTCAGTCAGAGCACAATGCTCCTCACATTCAGGCTTTATGCGGTCCTGGAGAGGTGGCAGCAGCACCCTAGGGTAGACTGGAACTGGTCAGCAAAACAAAAATGACAGAAAACAACTCATAAAATCCATCGTAATTTCCAGTGGCTTCTTCACAGACTGTGCTTCTTTCACCCTCCAAGACATGCATGAACATGAGACTAAAACGTGTGCAGTCCAAGGGATTAATCGAAGGATGGCATGAATTTGTTGGGAGAAAGCAGACTGCATGCCTGCAGTAACAAAGGATATGAAGAGATCGCATTAAACACTATCACAGGCTTTGGTAATTTTTGTCTATTCATAATAGCTCTGTGTCACAGCCCTTTTAAAAACCAGAAAATATTACGATGTAATCTTACCAGTTTCACAAACAAGACCACACTTACAAAAATACATGAAAGTCTGGACAGGCAAACAAAATATTTTCAATATATTCCTCCAGAGAGCCAGATAAACTCCACAACCAGCAGAAAATGCATCCACGTTAACTTATTCGCAATGGAGCTACATCTTGCTAAACAACCCCAAATCAGCTGCTGCCTGGATGGACCTCAAGCCCTATGAAAAATATATCTATGCCTCCTTGGAAAAGTAGAATATCATATACAAATACTTATTAGCACACACAGAGTTAACCTCTGTGCACTACCTTCTTAAACAGAACTGGTTTTGAAATGTATTTGTTTAAACAAGTTAACAGAAATGTCAGAGGCCATTGCACCAACTGCACATGACGACAGCCTCCTTCCTCCTCTATCAGCACAGAACAATTACACACTGGGAAACAAGGGCTTACTAATGTTGAGTCAGAGCAGGAAAATCTGTCCAGAAAATACATGCAAATGAAAGAAAGAAAAGACACACTTTGCATTCCGTCTTCCCCCTCTTCCTCCTCTTTTCCCTCAAATAACATGAGCTAAGCAGAGACTGCCTCTCCTGCTCTGGCTTGAAGAGCCCCATGGAAGAATTTGGCACATCAACAGCTTCATCTGCTCCCACAGCTCCCACGTGGCTATTGGTAGTAATACCAATAATTAGTATTTGGATAAGTCCTAGCTCAGGTTACCGATTTCTGGATATCTCAGGGCAGGAAACTGTTTTCCAGGAGTATCAGGAAACAGCATGGCCTTGCAAGGCGGGCTTGTGCATAAAGCACATGAGCTCTTACATCTATTCCAGGATGAGAAGCCCTGGGACTTTCTATGACCACATGGACAAATCATGCTGGTGTTCCCCTCCAGCTGCCAGTCTGACCACAGGGGATGTGGGAGGCTACCTTCCCTCACCTTCGTAAAGGACCCAGGGCCCAAGGGCTTGTGAAGTGCTGGGCATGATAAGGGCCTCCAGAGAATTCAGTTCTGTTTGACTGTAAGAGCCATCTCTTCAATATTTAGCTGTATATACTCACTAATAATCGTGCACGCACAAGAACTTACCAGCACCAAAAATGACCAACAAGATCAACTGTGAAACACCAAGTTCTCTCCCACATACAACCCTCCTCACTACCTCTCCTCTTTTCCACACCAGAGGCAACTTTTGCAAAACTTCCTAGTGCCAGGAGGATCCCAGTATTTCCTCCCCTCAGTGTTGCATTCCCACACCATCACCTTTTGAAATCACTCCATCAGTTTTCCCTGCCTCCAAAGGAAGGCACTGGGAAGACCATGCTGCACCAAACCCAGACTTCAGCCTGCAGCAAAGGGCAGAGCCCTCACCTGTGCCCCTGCATTAGAGCTGCCCCAGCAGGCACCAGCAGTCCTGCCTACAAGGCGCTATTTGAAGCTGAATTCAGGGTCAGTCCCAATAAAGGACAGGGCAGCAGTCTAATCACAGCACCAAAAAAAATGTTGATGCTTTTCTCTTGAATGTGGATTATGAAAACAAGTTGCACCAGGACTGGGCACAGCTGACAGCTTTCCCTAGCCAAAGCCCTGCAGTCACGCGTGCTGCGCTGCATGTGACAGAGTGCTGCTCTGACAGCCTGGGCACCGATTCGGTACAAACAGAGGCCATAAGGGAAAACAGGGCTATGCCCTGCTTCATTTTGGACTTGGATTTCCACTTACGAAACTTGATTTCCACTTGTGACCACGACACAGCACAAAGGTTCAGTGCCAGTGCCTCTGCTCTGCCATCATTTCCCAGAGGGATCTGTTGCCTGTTGGAGAGGCTCTGCAGCACCCCTCCATATTTCACATGGAGAAGCCATTCTGAAAACACCACCAATCTCATAACCCTCTCTAGTATTTAAGAGCCAGACTTATTCAAAACAAAATAACAAAAGAAACACCGGTTTGGAAATTTCTGATTACATATTTAACTTTTTATATTCAGGAGAGGATAAAAACCAGGTGAGATGCAATGACTTATTCTTTCAACTAAGTACTATTTCTTTCAACTTTCAGTATTTTCAGATTTAACCATAAATAACCCAATATTCCCACCTCTTCCAGGAACACCAATCCTGCTCTGCCTTGCTCTCCCTCAAGCAAAGATGTCAGGCATAGGTCACTCCTAAAGGCAGGAGACTTCAGTGGTTTGTCATTAAGGAAAGAGGCAAGTTCTACTAAGTCAGAAAAGCTATGGAATTCAGTGGAAGTCACAGCCTCATTTTGCAAACAGACCTGTTTGTGTTGCGGCTTTTCTAGATGTGCACTAGAAAACACAGCCCTGATGCACACAAGCAGCCCTGGAGTAACAGCCTGTGAAGGCAGCACTGCACGACCCTCGATGGTTTGGCACTCAGGGCACAGCTGGGCCTCCTGGAACTTGCGTCCTCTCCTTCCTACCTGGGTAACACGCAGGAAAGGCATTTGTCCAACTCATACGTTTCACTTTGGGTTCTTCCACTGTGCTAAAATGGTCATGCAATAAAACGTTACCCATCTTACCCATTTAATTCTCCCCCGAGGACCCGCTCTGCTTTAACATCCTCTCCCTGGTCTCAACTCCCACACTGGGCTGTTGTGCCAATTAATTAGTTAATGTTTGCAAGGTGCTTCGAAAAGTGCTAAGTACGCAGCATTAAACATGATTATTATACAAATACTGCAGGCTCTGGGAATGCACTTCAGGCAGGCAAGTATTACACTGGAGTCGCTTTATCCTCCTGCCTCAAAACTGCCATCACTCACAGCACGCTTCAGTTACCCACAAACACACGGCATGTCTTGTCTTACAGCTTAATTATAAAACAACTTCTAGTCAATCCTGCACTGTGTGGCAGAGCAGAAAGGCCAGCTGTTGTTCACGTTGCACAAAACCCACCACTGTGACAGACCAAACAGCAAACTCTGCCTCCTGCCAGAGGAAATGATGGCCATAATGTCCCCAAATGCAGTGATGGTTAGGTGAGGGGACCCCTGGGGCAAAGAGCCAGGCTGCAGTGGGGTTGTGGCCAATTGATAAAGAGACCAAAAATAAGCAGGAGAAACAAGTTACGGGAAAATTCAAGAACAGAAAATGCAGCAGCAGGAGCCAGACGTGGGGGTGAGCAGGCTGACGCTGGGCTCCAGCCGATGAGCTGCAGCAGAGCTGGTTGCAGCCCCGCAAAGATGCATGACCCTCCTTAGCCACCTCCCACCACTCCTGGGTCTGCATCTGGGTCAGCTCATTTCCCAGTTCAGCACTCAGCTGCTGCCAAAGACAGGTTTGCACTAAGATTCTTGGCTGGGAACTGAAGTCCCCAAGATATGGACACGCGTCCCCTGCTGCCCTGAGAAGCCCAGGGGATGGCTCAAGGTGACACTGCAGCTGCAGCCACTTACTCCATCAGACAGAGTCAGAGCCTGAGGGCCCGGGAAGCAGTGCTGAGCATGAAGGGACATGTGCTGGACACTGCCACTACACAGCGGGCTGCAGGAGCAACGAGCACTCTTCCTGGCAGGACTCTTCCTGCTGGCAAGAGACCTGGACGAGGCTGAAGAATGCCAGTAGCCGTCTGTCTGCCTTCCAGATCCATGCCTTTGTATTTTTGATATCTAAAATAGAAAAACACACAGTTTGGGATTTCCTCAGTAATCAGAGAAACCCATTAAAACATTTTTCTTCTCCCTGTCAGTGCAAGGCTGTTGCCTGTTAGTGTTTTATATAGTCAGTCCCTCTTTCCTATTTATTATCTTCAGACTTACTCTCCTAAAAATATTACAGCCGCTCTTCTTTCTGTACAGCATATACTCCAGAAGGAAACAAACTGCTAATCAAGCTAGTAAATAGGTACATCTGTTACCCCATCTACACTAAAATGAGCTAGGAAGCTTTTTTTCAGAATCACGATACCACCAAGATCCCTGAAACACTTGGCTGCGTTTCCCCAGCTTGAGCACCGGCCACCCCACAGCAGAGCTTGCACTGGAAACCCTCGGAATTAGCAACAGGACAAGCAAGGGGAAATTTATTAACAAATGAATTCCTGCTATTACAAACCACTTCCACCGCACTACCGGGGCCTTTAATGGTTCATGGCAGGATAAGCCACCTCCTTTCATTCCCAGGAGTGCAATTGAAGGCTTGATTTCCATGATTGCCAAGCTCTTACTACAGCTCCCATTAGCTGTGGCAAAATCTGCGAGTGTTTAGCTCTTCTGAAACACGAGTGTTTGATGTGTAGAGGGGGGTAAGCACCCCTGCTCCGACTTGAAGGCTCAAGATGCATCAAGTTTCCACTCCTGATGTGAGGGGCAAGTGTGAGTACATGCTCGGGGAAGCCTGTCACATGCTGTGAGCATGGGCTTTGAGCATGGGGCTGCCCTGAGCAGGGATGGAATAGGCTGCACCTGCCAAGAAAGGTTTGACTCCAGCTTTAGCCCTGGTACCTGCAACTGAAGGGTGCCAGGAGCGGGGAGAGCGCGTCAGGTCTGGGGTACTTTGGACTCATCTGACCGCAGCCTTAGCCTGCACCAATCCAGAAGATGACTGGAGCAACCAGCTGATGTACTGATGCACGGCTGGACCTCCTGAAGCTCTACAGTAGCAACAATTTCAGCCTTAAATTTAATTGGCAAGAGGAAGATTTGATAGATATCTACCCTCAGTTAGAAAGTGCTTTAAAGAGACAGCAGATTCTTCAAAGCAATTGTCCCGCATCACCTACAGTTCCTCCTTCTTATCTAAATGTGATATTAGGAACCCAGCAATTGATGCTCCCCAGGGATTTAATTATTCGCAAGAAATCACTGTTTGCTGCAGCCAGCAGCCAGTGCTGGGTAAGGTCTTCTGGGATCAGACTGCAGGCTGCTTTATGGCTTGACATCAGAACAAAATTGCATGAAAATCAGTCTTGTTGTACATGATCAGATAAATGCAGTTGTCAAGTACAAAGTTGAAAGCTCTTCAGTGAAGAAAGGGTAGCGGCTTTTTTTTTTTTTTTTTTTTTTTAATGCTGGTACGAACTATCAGAGGGTCGAAACCAATTCATGAAGCACTTATTCCATCTCTAATGTCTGCCAGACTCGTACAGGCTTCTGTGGGAGGTCTGTTTGAACAAGGCTGTTTTCAGCTATTCACCTAAGGGGGGGAAGGGAAAAAAAAAAAAAAAAAAAAAAAAAAAGAGACGTAAAGAGGATTTTCTTTCAGTATAATCTAGTCCCACCACGTGACACTGACTGATCTGTGATAAAATTTCCAGAGCTCAGCAGGTGTTTGGGGAGTGACTGCAGCCGCCCATGCAACACAACAATATACAACCACAAAAGCAAGATCCAAAACAAAGGTCAAAGGAAAAAGAGTGTAGGAAGTTAGGTGTGAAGATGAATGATGAAACTAGATAAAACTTGTGCCAAACATGATTTACAGTAGAGAAATGACATTCTCTTTCCAGGTGAGGGCAAGCTGCTTGGTCCCTGTTACAGGGTACTTCTCTATCACGCTGACAACCACAGGTGTATGCATATTCAGATACACTGGGACAACTGGCTGTAGACCCAAGGAGTCCCAGGCCAGAACACAGCTCACAGCACACTTTGTCCACTTACTTCATCCACATCATTGCTACTACATTCCACGAAGGAAAGAGATTTTATTCCTTCTCTCCCAGAGCTCCTATTGTCATGGAGAAGCTGAAAATCAGCAAGAGAGCGATGGCATAAATTCAAACAGAAACAATTCTTTGCTGTTTATGTAGCCCAAACACCAATGACACAGGAGAGAGTTTCAGCCTGCTGTTGATACTCAAAAGTCAGAGTGCCCACAACTCAGACCTTTTGGCTGTCAGATGTTTCAGTACGACATACTAAATATAGTCGTGACCCTAAAGATACCCTATGTACTATCTGCATAGAGTAAAACACTATGCATGGACCAGCTAAACAGATTTATTTCAGGATTGGTGTCATGTGTAGGATAAACAATACACGCTTATCCAAAACGTCTCCACGGCTATAAAAGTTGCTATTGTACAGAAACTTAACTTCAGAGTTAACTCTAGAGAAACAGGAATTAAAGCAGCAAGGTTGCTAAGGTCTAACAAGTACAGACTAAATGACACTAAGGAGGTAACCTGGGCTCAAGCTACCGGACAGGAAAAAGGATGGATGAAGAGTCCCTGCATGCATGCTGGGCTTCCCCCTCAGAAAATAAAGCAAGCATCGTTCTGCACAACTCCCTCCTGACTCTTCTGGAGAGTGCTTCCCAACATGCCAGCAGAAAGGCTGGTGCAGCTGCGGGCAGGAAGCACACCCCCACATTCCCCACCCAGGGAGCCAGCCTCCCTCCCTCCGTGGGGGGATCATTGCATCAAATTAAAAACTAAACATTTCTCAGCAAGACTTGCACATACCAGGAACTTCTTGGTAAAAGGAGCAGTACATTATCCTCAAAGTTTTTCCTACAGAAGCTGGGGATCATGGGTGTATGAAAGTTAGATCCTTTTACTTTCTATGCAAGCCTGGTTTAATTCTTGCAAATTCTATCCACTTTATTACTGAAATTGGAGCAGCCTGTTCCAGGGAAGCACATACTCAGCAGCACTGAATTGCACTTTGTGTATTAAATACTTCAGAAGCTGTCTAAGTAGATCGGTGTGGAAAACTGACAGTTGAAAAATAACAATACTTTTATTATTTTTATCTAAATCCTCAAAATCTTGTGTATGGTTTTATTTTCTAATGTTAGGGAAAAGAAACTAAAAAAAAAAAACCCACCACAAACGAACCAAAAGAGCTGATGGCCAAGGCTTCTCCAAAGAAACTGCAACAAATGGTCTGACCAGCCAGTACAAACCCCACACTTAGTTGCTGCCATGACTTGCATATACAAAGACTTTAAACCTGATTGCTACTGTAATGATGAATTGTTGCACAACTGA
Organism: Falco naumanni; assembly: GCF_017639655.2. Classification (NCBI taxonomy): domain Eukaryota; kingdom Metazoa; phylum Chordata; class Aves; order Falconiformes; family Falconidae; genus Falco; species Falco naumanni. The sequence continues at coordinate 16,673,751 of NC_054060.1, read as the reverse complement.
AGCCTCGTAACTGAAGTATCGTTTGCAAAGGGATCACCCTCTACTGATTCTTCAGTTCCCTGTTAATTTTTTTTCACTGCTGCAACTCTAGCCCCAGAGAATGACCATAAACAACCCTAAGGTAATGACCTAGCTAATCATGACTGTATTTATAGCACTATTATTTCCCCTTTTGCACATTGCGGAGCACAGGGAGAGCAATCAGACCCCTTGAGGATTATATCCTAACATATGTACTATAAATATTTATCTGACTGACTTAATTTTAGCTTTACCTAGGTCTTTCAGGGACACACAGTGGGCCTTAGCTTGGGAAACCAGAGAGGCAACGCAACATGACCTTCTCATGTTCAAGCCAGTTTCCCCTTACTATTGCTGGGTTAAGTTACCTGTGTGTAACCCATCTGCTATGGCCCCGCAGTGTCACTGCTTTTCTCAGAACGAATGCCAGGACTCGCAGTCCTTGGTGGATGCTGCATTTATTGCTGAAGTTGGTGATGGAAAAGGTAGCAGATTTCATCTTATTTTCGTGCCGCATAAGACCCTTTGCCATGACAATGAAAAGCCTGGCACCGCCCGAATTAGTATCACTCCAGATGTTACTCCTTTCTGCCTGGTACAGTGCATTCTCATGAGAGAAACACATTCATTCAGCTGCTAAAAGAAAAATAAAAATCCTGGTCAGAGTAACATCTTGAAAGTAAACTGCAAGTCAGAATAGCAACATACCTTCTGGGGCATGACTTTGGATGCCTACAGTGATGTCCGCCCATGTGCTTTACACCTTGTTCTGTAAACTTTAGTCTCGCAAGCAGCTCCCTTCTCAGGCACAGTTTCTCAACAGATCCCAGATCCCACCTAGGAGTCACCACGCCGGCCCGCCTGGCACATCTGTGCAGCTGGAAGGTTTGTGAGAAGGCGGCCCAGGTTCCTAGCCCTGTCCTTCCTCAAACAGCCCCAGGGCAGCAGCTATTTTAAGCCACCATGGCACACTGATTATTGCTGCAACATGCTGCTCCGCTCCATGCGTTGGGCTTTGTCCCGAGCGTGGGATTTCAGGCAGCCTTTGGGCCTGGCAGAGCCACCCTAACTCAGGGGCTGTGGGAGAAGCCAGCTGACCTGGAGCAGAATCACTGCTGCGACTCCTGCCCTCGCTCCACACGTGCTGCTGCCCTCGGAGAGGGAGACCTGGCGCTGCTGGGGGAGATAGGACTGTGCTGCAAAGCGGGAAGTTCAACAACAGCTCCAAAACATCTACCTGAGGAAGCAGGGCATCAGCTCCTGCCCCGATGAACCACCGTGGTGCACATCTAAGCTTCACCTGCCTCATTCGCCTCTCCTAAGGACAGACTGGTACCACAGCTGGCTTTTAGAGGGGTTTTCCCAACTGTGTTTCACCAAGCCAGCTAGTACCCGTGCCCTGAGGGTGCCGAGGCAGTCCAGCGTGGTCTTCTCAGCTATTAACAACAAGCTGACCCTAACAATTAACTTGAACGCTTGCCAGGCGACAGATATTTAAGCATCGATTCACTGGCAGGAGGAAAGATCCAGAAGGATTGTGATACAACTGCGAAAGTAAGCAGTATTTAAACAACCTCAGATCTGCATCCCCGTGCAGGGCTGCAGAGCTACCACAAGGCTGGAGAGAAAAACAAAAAACCCAAACGAACTGAATCACTCCAATTTGGCCATTACAGACAATTCGTCTCAGCAGAAAATGTAAATACACGAAGGAACCTTTGCCAAAAATACAGTGCCTCCTCTCCTCCCCCCTGGTTTCAGGGTGGAGATAGATTTCTCAGACACACATTTGCAAGGCCAGTAATGCTCTCTACTGCTTTGGAATATTATCAGATGCTGAAGGATGCTACAGCTCACAAATGAAGGAGTTTAGTTCAGGAACAAATTTTCCTCTTTTTAAAAGGATTTCTTCTAAAAATAAACTGATTATTTCAGTACTCCCACTCAGACTGTAGCCCCACAGGTAGATCTATCAGCAAAGCAGCACGAGGGAGGCAACCAGACTGTTGGAGCAGAAGTAATTTTGTCAAGTGGCTTGGGTTTGTTTTGTCAAAAGGGTTTGTTGCTAAAGAAAACATGGCACTGAGCTGCACCTTGAGTCACATTTTAGTACGTGAGACATTCTCATCAGCGGCAGTTCCCCCCTGTTCTCCCTACACAGGCCAATGTATTAAGAGCAGGCTGAATCCCACCCCATTAAGAGCTAAGAGGCATGGGATGAGTGGTGGTTACAGGCACCGAGGTAACTTTAGGAGACAATTAGCTCTTGGCTTGTGACTTTCAAATCCTTCCTTCTCCAAACAGTTTGCTGAATTCTCAGTGTACAAGATGGTAGAGCGGCACAAACTGCCACACAAACTCACACTTGTGAGGTCCACCTAACCTAGGGATGATCAGTCACCAAGAAGATGAAAATCCTGCCTGGTTCTGCAGCAAGGTGGAGTTCACCCCGCTTGGGCAGCAGAAGTGGCTGACATCTCCTTCTCACTTCACACCAGGCTCCCCCTCGGGCTGTCAGCAACAGAACTTTTTATGGGGCTTCACTAACTGAGGAAGAGATCTAGGTCTTAAAATTAATAATATTAAAAGCAAGAAAGATAAAATCAGTTTTGTGTTCTGCTTTAAACGCAGACCTGCTCAGTGCAGAGTCCCACGCACAGTTGCATCACCACGAGGGGAGGTTAACTCAGTTCCAGAAGCTGGGATGAGAAGCCAAGGGTGGAGCGGGGAACATTGCCACCGAAGTGCTTGCCCCATGAAACTACACCCACACCAGCCCACTGCAAGAACAGCCCTGTCCTTCACCCCACAGATTCCCACCGAACCACCACAACGGAGTCAGCAGCACTGACCAGGCTGAGGAGCAGGCTGTTCTGCAGGTCCTCAGCTGGACAAGTCCCCTGAGAGCCCTCCCAAGCTGGGCAGTGAAGCAGAGCCTGCAGACCCCTGTGTATCCCAGACCCCTTCAAGGGAAGCCTCATCTCCCCTCTTTTTCAAATGAGTGGCCATGGAAAAGTACAGCGCTGTGGGAGGTGACCCCGTCAACGGTGCCTCCTAAGCTCCGCACACCCACGACAGCATCCTGGAGCAAGGCCAGGATTACAGCTTCACCTTCTCCGCTTGCCACCACCTTTCTTCATGTATCGGAGAGGACCCACATCTCGTTAATGACTGTTTCAAAAAGGGTGCAAGAGCGGATGCATCTAAATCACCACAGAAACCAACATTTCCACCAGGCACCAACTAGGAGGCATCTCAACGCCAAGGAAACAGTGCTGGGCTGGCAGAGCAAGGGTTAACCAGCCACTTTGGCTACTCACCATCCCAAGCAGCACTGGATTAAAATACTGCAGAAGCTGCTGGGAGAAGCTGCAGAGCCTGAGGGAAAAGGCAGTGCCCAACAGGCAAGGACAGCGCTGGGTGCCTGCAGAGGACAGCCTGCCTTCCAGCCTGGGCCCGCGAGGGAACACACCTCCATGCAGTGCAGAGATACCCCCCTAGGCAGATAAGCAGGCTTGATCTTTCCCTTCTGAAAGGGAAACCGGGATTTTCACCATGTTGTTACAATGTTCATACATTAAAAGCACTGCCCAGCAGCCAGCTACTAGAGGAGGGATAAGCCAACTATTTCAAATGTAACTCAACAAAGGTCCCTTTGGGAAAAAAATCCAAAGTCCTGGGGGTCTCTCTGCCACTCCCAACATACCCATCCCTGTTACTGCCTACCTTTACCAAGATCAACATCCAAGCCACCCACCAGCATCAGGAGGTGGTTTGATGTTGCACATCCCCAGTAGGCCGACTCCGGCACTGGGGAAGGGAAAAGGCTGCTCCCATGGGGAGACAGTGTCAAATCAGGCAGGTGGCAGGGACAACCACAGAAGACAACAAAAGATCTTTCTTAAGTGCAGTTTTACACAGTGCCCTCAGTACCTGGTATATAACCCATTTATCAGTATCATAGAAGGTTTACATGAATTGCATGAATAACTTACCTGGCCCAGAAAACAAAAAACCCCAAAACCCACAAGCCCTGACACAAGTATAGATGTGTCACATCAGACAGCTAACAAACCTTCTGTAGAAAACCATGAGACACACAATCTCTTCACCCAAAGAGACCCGCCACAGACTTCTGAACCTAAATGTCTTGATTTCTACAGCTGCTGTGGCAGGAGGCAAGAACAAATTACTGGAGTGCATGAGAACCTATTGACCTGGTTTGCTGCTGCAGAGCTGGTGCAACCCTACACTGCAACCCGGCCAGACGCTCACTGCCTGAACCACCAGTGGACCCGCTGGCTTCTGCTGGAGGTCACCTCCCCCTCCCACAGCTCCTTTAGCCCCAGAAGCTGCGCAAGCCCAGCTCTGGGCACAGCCAGCCACATTAGCTGGTCACCACCCAGTGCACCTTCCATGATCCCTTCTGCTGGCACAACTCCCGCAGTGCCCAACTCTTGGGCAAAAGTGAGCGGTAACTTTTTTAACATGCACAGTTCGCAGCTCCAAGGGGCTCTCTATGGCTTCGCTCACTGGAAGGCTCCAACTGGAAATTGTTTTAAGAGGACTCCAAGACTTTCCCAGAGCTTCCAGCCTCTCCCCTCCCCACCTGTACCTCCCGTGAGGAGCACGGGAAACCTCTGTGCCTGCACCAAAGGGGACGAAGCAGAAAAGGCCCCTCAGCAAGCTTCTGCACAGGAGCACACCAACCTCCGAGTGGTCAAACACATTATGTGATAAGAACCCGCAAGAGTCACTGAATAATTTATGTGATAAACTATTTCTGGAGGATTTGATAGCTCTACTGGCTATCATCATTTTTGCTGAATCAACAGCCCCCATCAGAGCATATGCTCTAGTGAAAACAAGCAGCACTGTGACAGGTTAGGAAAGACATTTACTAAATTAAATGCACAGCCTGGTTGCTCCACTGAGCCATAATGCAGTACATACATGGAAATCTAAGCAGCTAAATGCAACTCTTCCTGAAGTGGCTGTCTGAGCATACACAATCTGTCCCTTCAAGGTTTTTCCATTAACATACCCACGTGCAGAGCTATAAATCAAAATGAAGGAGAACAGCGCAGGCCAGCAGAAGAGCAAGAGAGAGAAAAGACATTGCAGGCCATTTTGCAAAAGGTGGTGATTAACTCTTATCAGTTAAAAGCAGTCACAGATAGAGCAACTCTGCACCTCAGCAGCCTGTGACAGAGAGCTGGGGAAGTGGAAGGAGGTGGGAGAGAAACAAGGTGTTCAGCTGCTCTTGAAAACAGAAACAAACGTGACAACATTTTACTTCAAGATTAAAACCATTGCTAAATACCCACTTTGCCTCAGAATGTAGCGCAAGCAGAAAGACGACAGCACTATTGACTTCTGTAGAGAAGCTGGAGGACCCAAAGCGAAGAGGGGGAACGCAGCAGAGAGAGTGCCCTGGCAAGAAGGTGGTCTGCATGGCTGCCCCGGTACCTCTGAGGCTGCTCCCAGAGCTGCTGTAGTGCAACAGGCTGCCCACATCCACCACAGGAATGGGATTTATGTGAGCTATCCCTCCGCTTCAGAAAGTAGCACCTCGGATTTGCTGGCGGGGAAATGATCAGGCTTTTACTACAAACATTCCCTAAGGACACCCCTCACCCCTACAAAATCTGAAACCCTTCCTTGCCGCCACCTTTCTCCAAACGGCAGCTGTGAACCGCTCTTCTTGTGCTGTAGAGTCGGCAGATTTTCAGAAAAAGAAAGAAAAACTGCCATGAGGTGTTGCTATTGAACAGATTGTAATTTGATCAGCACTGGGATTACAAGAGTTCTTTTGCTAGTGGAAAAGCACACATGGTACGCAAGCCCCTATATTTGCACCGAACCCCAAGGAAACACACCTGTGGGATCACCTTGGTAGATCTGGCAGCAAAAAATCACTGCTTAACTTATTTTCCCAAAGATGCATGGCTTTGGACAAGAGGAGTCCCAGCATATGCTGGGATCTTCAGCAAAATACAAATTCCCCTCTTATTCCGTATTAATAATACACAAACTCCCAACTCCCAGGTGCAAACTGAAGGCAAAGTCATTTTCTACCCTGATCATGCTGACATGCCAGTGGGGTTCACAAGAACACCCCGGCCCAGCACGTTATTTTGGTGCGGTGAATCAGTTCACCAGGCAGCAGAGCACGCGCGCCAGCATGCATGACAAGGCAGGAAAGCTGCCAGCTGCCCTTCAGCTGCCGGAGCAGTTCCTATCTGCACAAACACACTGGCACAACACCCACTCGCTATCTGGCAACAGCAGATTTTACACGGCTCAACACTGCTGTTAAATACAGGAACCATTTTAGAGCACAACAACAAAGTCACACATAACAGGTTTAACCAAAGCTGTGTATTTTTCTGCCATGGAAACCGGTCACAAGAACCAAAAAGCTGCCCAATGACAAGAATTTCATGTGCTGCTCTCCTAATCTGCCCCGTTCCCTTCTGAAACCCTAAAACTGATGAACGGCGACACGGGCAGGTTATAGCCAGCCCAAAGCAGCAATCTAAGCTTTTCACATCAGAGCTCTGCCAAGGTGTTATCAAGGGTCACACCAAAGCTCAGAGATGTCACCTGCCATCTCCATATGACCTCATGCAACGCGCAGCCCGCTTCACCTTCACAAAACAGTCTCCTCACATACAGACAGACAAGACCTTTACGCTGTAAGGACTCAGGATACGGGGTTTTTTTTCCAGAGGCAGGAATAATCCAGAAGTCCAAACAAATGGGAGCTGGCAAGAGCTCGGTGGTCCACAACTCGGTGAGAGACACCACCACATCTTTAAAAAAGGTCAAAAAACAGCTATGAAACTTGCAGCTTGTCCTTGTCTCCCAAAAGCAGAGAATGTACTGACTGAAGCTGTAGCAAAAGGTGAGCTAAGATTCAAAAAACCTTTGGAAAACTGGAGACAGCTAAACAGCATGATCATCACTGAGAATTTACAGGTTGAAAGCTGTCAGGAAGGCTTACATCAAGTTTATCCTGTCTCAGAGCATGGAGCTCCACTTCCAAACCCATTTTTCTATGAACCTAAAACCATGGATGTTTCATGCTGAGCAACCCAAGAACCAAGCAAAGCACTCAGTATTCCGTCCTGCAGAATTTTGGCCATACATCTGCAACTCTATACATCTCAGCAAACATTTTCCTGCTTTCTAAACATTTAAGTAAACTTTTCATAAAATTTGTAAGCTATGCTCCCATCCATCTAACAGCAGGCCCCCCAGCTGGTCCTCCCCTGCCATGTCACACCACGGCCCCAAACTCACAACCTGAGCCTCGGCGAGGCTTCACGCGCAGGATAAACCCCAGTGCTATCAACAGCCACAGGATCCTGCCTGTGAACTCACAGTCTTGGAGCAGAACAGAATTGCACCTCGCCTGAAAAACACTTACCAGGCCATAACTTATGCAACAGTCAAACATTTCATACACGGAAAAGTGCAGCCCTGCCTAGCGAGAGCAGAAACATACCACAAAAGCTCAGCCATCGAGATGGAACGATAAACAAATGACTAATAGGGGAAGACAGGCATGTGGCCGGCCAGCACGGGCCAGCCGGGCGCGAGAAGCCGTGCTGCACTAGCACAGGGCTCCACTCGGCACCCAGCATGCTGCACGCGCAGGGATGCACAGCTTGGTTGAATTGGTGGGGTGCAAATCATAGAACCATTTCAGTTGGAAAAGACCTTTGAGAGCAGCATCACATCCAACTGTTAACCCAGCACTGCCAACCCACCACTAAACCATGTCCCCGAGCACCGCATCTGTGTGTTTTTTAAATACCCCCAGGGATGGTGACTCCACCTCACCCCTGGGCAGCCTGTGCCAGTGCCTGACCACCCTTCCAGCGAAGACATTTTTCCTAATCCCCAATCTAAGCCTCCCCTGGCGCAACTTGAGGCCGGTTCCTCTTGTCCTGTCACTTGTGACCTGGGGGAAGAGACCGACCCCCCCTCACTGCAGCCCCTTGCAGCAGCTGTGGGGAGCGATGAGGTCCCCCCTGAGCCCCCCTCCTCTCCAGGCTGAACCCCCCCAGCCGCTCCCCGTGGGACTCGTGCCCCAGCCCCTTCCCCAGCCCCTGCCCGGCTCTGGACACGCTGCAGCCCCTCAATGTCCCCCCTGCAGTGAGGGCCCAGCGCTGACCCCAGGATTCGAGGGGCGGCCGCACCAGTGCCCAGCGCAGGGGGACGGTCACTGCCCCGGCCCCGCTGGCCACGCTGTGTCTGACACAAGCCGGGCGCTGCTGGCCTCCTCGGCCACCCGGGCCCCCGGGGGGCTCATGCCCAGCCGGCCCAGGCAGCCCCCCAGGCCCATTCCCGCCGGGCAGGGCCCAGCCGCTCGCCCCAGGCTGCAGCGCTGTGTGGGGCTGGTGTGACCCACGGGCAGGGCCCAGCCTGGAGCTGGCAAAGACACAGAATCTGTGCGTGTGCACATATGTGAAGTATCACATACTTTTGTTGTTGGATACAAATAATTTTTCAGCCTAAATTCTATTGGTATGCGTTCTAATTTTTTTTATGCAAGTTTTCAGTTTATTTTACAGTCGTCTTTGTTACCAGTTCTAAAATACATATATTTGTATGGTTTAGAAAGAACCATCTGGAATCATGTCCTGAAAAACACATCCGTCTGGCAGACAGCTTGTGTACTTCTGAGTAATTAGTGTGTGTTTATAGGAAGACAGGGCATGCTTGGGTTTTTTTCATTTGTGAGCCCACTTCATTAATTACCACATTTTCCAAAGAACAAGATATAACATTCCGCCTCTCAAACTCAGGTGCAGCAAACCCCTGTGTACAAGACCAAGATATAATATACACTACAAACGACTGTGACTTGTGCCTTCATTCCCCCCTACACATTCTGTACATCTCCCTTGCACGGTCCTGCAGGGCTCTGCCCAGGGAAGGTGGCAAGCACTGCAGATTCAGACAGCCACAGCTCCATCCAACAAAGCCCCTCTGCTAGATCAAACACCTGTTAAGAGTTCTGCTATTTCTCTGCTTCCAGAACAACAGATTTTTCCCCCCATCTATTCCATCTATTTCAGACTTTCTTGAATTTTAAGGCTTTTCAGGTTTTTGAAACACCCATACAACCCGATTTAACAAACATCTAAAAGCTGGACCCCTTCGATAGCAAAGGCCTTAAAAAAGCCAATTTACCTAAAATCTCCAACAACTTTTGAAAGCTGTGTAGCCTTTTTAAATTTTATAATCACAGTCTGCTGAAAAAAATGCTTGTTTGCTCAGAGTTCAGCCCTGCAGCATGCAATGCATCTGTCAAACTACAACCAGAGATCCCCAACTCAAATGTTACACCTTGTCTTCTTAACTGTGTCAAAAACCTTGAGCTCTTGTTTCTAGCTCACCGCCAATGCTGATCCGCCAGCACACCTTGGATGACGTTGTGTAACAACAAAAACCTGTTTGGCCTAGGAAGGTCTGAAAAGATTTAATAAGATGTTGTGAAAGGAAGGCAAAAACAAAGAGGGGATAAAGACGGGCTCAAAGGTGTTTATGAAACATGCCTCAAAATGCTTTCTTCCCTTAAAAAAACTTCCAGCTTTTCTGGGAATTGCATTCTTTCTACGCAGCCAAGTGTATTTCAGACGCAAAATACTGTCATACCCAGTACTACATCCAAAACTATGAACCGTCCCAAGTGTCCGGGTCAGCACTCTCAACCTTTTCCCATGTGCAGCCTCAGTTTTTGCCAGTAGCATTAGCCTTCTGCACAGCCGACAAAGCCTATTCACAGCTGGCCAGCTTTTCTTCGTTAGGTGGTGTGGATCCCTTGCAAATAAGTTCAGAGACAGAAATCACGTTTAAAAGCACTGCTCCATGCAGCTAAAGTGCCTTATGCAGAGCTGTAAGTATTTGTAATGAACATATTGCAATCACAACGCATTACGCATTTATATAATTCACATGACGTAAATCCAAAACTGCCTTTAACAAATGTCAGTCACATGTATTAAGGACATTTAAATTGACTTGAAAGAGCTCCGATAATCCTGCTTACTCAAAACCTTTGCTGGCTAATTGAAGGGAAAGTTGTCCTAAAATTTAAAAACACAGGAGCAGAGGTAGAAAATACCTAAGGAACATGACAGCCCTGAAGTCCAGTATCGTGCCAAATTACAAGATGACTCAAGTCTTCAAACTGGCAGTGCAGCATTCACAGGTTTAGTTCTCCCCAGCACCCAATAATGTCATGCTGTGAAAGGACTAAATCTTGGAGAGACAACCACATACATGGTGTTGCCTACTACACGCCAGCAGCTACTCCAGGTTTAGTGTTTGAGAAAGTCTGAGAGACAGAATAATCCTATTTAGTTCCAAGAGATCAAACAGGATTTGTAAAAGGGTAACACATCCACAGATCAGCGAAATGTTCTCATTTTAAGTGTGGTCACTTTGCAATCAAGTTCAGAAAGCCTTTTCACCTGTAGATACAAAGAAAGTTTTTGACCATGTCCAAAGACATGAGGATTATATGGAAAATATACATTCATAGATATGAATATACATGAAAAAAATGGAACTGATAAAATACCAGTCCCCCCCTTATCTACCCCTCATACAAAATTTGGCTCACTGGTAGTGGAGGGATCTCCCACAGCCATATGTACTATCAACACAGGGACCACAACAATAGAGCACAGCATCTCCTTCTTAGCAAAGAAAAGCCTATCAATATTCTCTAGCAACTTCTCTGAACAAGGTTTTTTTCAGAAGAAAGTATTTCAAGATATTATCAAAACACCAGTCGTTGAAGCAGATGAAGTCCATGCTCCTATTATTTACAATTAATTCAGTCAATCTAAAATGACACATCCTAGAACGCAGCAGGCAGCTCTAGGGGGTGACTTCACACAGCCCACAGCCTCCCTGGGCAGCGGAGGGGCAGATGCAGATCTCCTCTCTCCGATGACCAGCGACAGGACACCAGCAGCTGGAATGAAGCTGCATCAGGGCAAGCTCAGACTTCAGGAAAAGGTTCTTCACCAAGAGGGTGGTCAGTCACTGGAACAGGCTCCCCAGGGAAGTGGCCACAGCATCAAGCCCGTCTGAGTTCAAGGAGCACCTGGGTGATGCTCTTAGTCATACGGTTTAGTTTTAGGTAGTCCTGTGAGGAGCAGGGAGTTGGACTCTATGATCCTTATGGGTCCTTTCCAACTCGAGATACTCTGTGGCTCTACAAGCCTAACCATACCTGCAATTACAGCAATTAACAGTTCTGAGGAGCTTCCCAGAGCTCACTGTTGACAAGGCCCTTAACAACAGCAGAGGTATGAAACCTCCAAGTCTTTGCTCTTACATAAAAAAAATGCCTTGTGCTCTGCCGCTGTGAAAATAGCAGTATCATTCAGCTCACAACAGAAAAGCCTCCACCCATGGCAACTGGGAAGGAACTGCTTCCAAAAGAAAACGCAGACCACTTGGATCACAGGAAAATACAGCTCAGTGGACTGAGCTGCCGGCAGCATCAAACCACTGACCCGACCTGATGGGCAGGAAGGGACCCTTCGGAAGGAGCTTTCTACCACACTCTATTCCAAAAGCAGAAAAGCAGCCACCTGCCAGTGGAGGTCCTGGGAAAACATTACCTAAATGGTTACAGCAGTCACAAGCCTCATTATCAACCAGACAAGCACTATAAATAACCTAAATAGATGCGCAGATGTTACTCCTGTGATAAGAACAGGGCCAGTTAGAGCTGCAGAAAACTCTGGGTCTCTTTCGGCCAATATAGGACAACTCCTGCTGTCCTTGAATATTCATTGCCCTTCCCTGTCATTTTTTCATCCCATTGCAATTAAGTATATTTTAACTCAGATGTGGATATTTTAATACCTATCAAACCTCTTTATTTACAGCAACGTCCTATCCAACATGCCTCTAGAGTACGGGCAACCAGATGAAGTTGGCTGGCTGTCAAGATAAAAATCAATGTATTCACTATATATATCCCGCTATCCATGACTAAACATGACTGCAAGAGAAAAAGCGCTCGAGTACAGCTGAAGACATAATCCCATACTGGAATACTCGGACCCAGGGGTTAGCAATGCCTTAAGGGTGCTGGGCTCGGCTGGACTTTGCTCTCCTAAGCTGGAGGTTAAACCAGCTCACAGAAGCTGACTGGGCACCAGCACTTGCTGCCCGTTATAAGGCTGCACTCCTCGCTCTGGGCTCTGACAGACCCTATCCACAACCCGCCCGTAAGGCGGCTGTATTGCTGCTTGCTGGCTTGTTCCATAAATTCTTGGAAAAGTTTCAGTACAGACCTGAAATTAATACGGAGTGACCAGGCACACCCTGTAACAGGACAGTTCGCTGCGTGCTGAAATGAAGACCAGTCTTGGTAACTTTATAGGACAAATTCCTGTATTTTTTCCTGAAGATACTTGTCTACCTTTCCTTCCCAAGCATGCTTGATTTGCACATCCTACTTCAGAACAAGAAAACTTGTTTCCTCAGGGAATCTGATCTCCCTCTTACCTGAAACAACTAAAACTTTTGGTTTTATAGCAGTGCCTAGTCACACAGTGACAGGTCAAGGCTGAATTAGTGTTTTCACTGTACAAACCACTTCTAAAATCTTTTATAAACCTACCATAAATACTCACCGGGGACTGTACACCCTCGTGTACTTTATACACCCTCGTTAGGTGAATTGACATATTTTTTTCCTTAAGGCAGCTTTCACATCCTAGACTGGGAACCTATAGTTCACTGGGCTAAGGACTCCGCGTGTTAATTCTAGATGCCGACCATTTCACCTCTACAGTACTTTAGCTCGGGCTGGCTATCCTTCACCATAAGCCCAAACACTTCTGCAAGTGCCAGCCCTCCCTAAAAACCACAGGCCTGTCAAGTCAAGTTGCTGACTGAAGGCTGTCCGCCTCCACGTGATTTCCATTCCCTGTTACATACAGGCCACATCTTGGGTATCTTGGATCATTGGCACACAGCCGGACCGTTAGAAAACTTACACACTTTGCTGAAACCGTAATTTGGAAGTTTAGCCTTCATCAATTTAACACTTTTTAAAATAGAGGAGGTTGCTACAGGATTAAATGTCTTTACTGTAGGTACTGCAAGAGTTCGATCTGTATCCTATGCTCTCCCACTAGGTTGATCTAAATGTAGTTGGTCTCAATGTACAAACGTGTCCGAGTCATTTTCAGAACACTGATGAAAGAATTCAAATGTATTTGGGCCAAAATTTGCAGTTCTATCAAACCATGAACTTTTTACATTAGACTATGTTCGATAAAGCACTTGGTGTAAGTTCCAGGAAAAGAGGAACACCATCAACACCCCAAGGCAAGTCACAGAACTGTTGGGAAGAATAAGAGACAAACCTTTTTAGTCAGTAAGCTAACACTCCACTATTTCTGTCCTTGTTATTTAAGCCTTGTTTCATCATCAGACATGAGGCTGTAAATGATCACCAATGCTTCTCAAAATGACAGTTGGTATTTTGCATTTTTTTTCCCCCAAAGAAAGAATATTCTCGTTTCCTTTTCTAATCACCAGGAAAACCTGTACTGAGACAAAAAACACAGGAAATTCAATCCAGAAGATGAATTACTGATCTGATGTATACAGTGCAGCAAGCTGGGTATGGAAAAGAGTTAGTAACTCAAGTTGTGTTAATGTTAATATAAAATGAGGTATCCTCTCAGAAAAATGTGAAAGCTCTGTCTTTAATTAAGGAAGTATACTTTTCAGAGTCTAAATTAATAGTTTCCCTTAAACCAACACAGATTAACTCGCTTGCAAGAAAGGAGAAACTCCCTAACATTATCAGGTGTGACTCTGGAAACACACAAGCTGCCCAGGGTCAATTTTAAATTGCAAAAGTGTGATTTTGCGTCTGAGCTTTTTCCAGTTCATTTTAAGAAAGAAAAACAAGAAAAGGAAACCAACAATAAACAAACCATGTTTTAGCCACACCACTTTGGCTTGATCCTTCCTTATCTTCTCTGGGATACACTCCTCCCTTCACAAATAAAGCCTAGTCCAAGTAGCAGTTTATTTTTAAACTGAAAACTATGACTAGGAGATAGCAAGCTCATGCAGTTTCAATAATTACTTTATTCTATACCAGTAAACACACCTCAAAGCTGCAGGCAGTCAACACAATCAGAACCAACACTGGACCAACAGCTACAGCAGGATTATAGAGCTCAAAATTACACCCCCCAGCCAAGCACACGGATGCTAAATACAAGGGCACTAAACACCTGAATTGGAAGCGCTGGTACTGCTCTTACCCAAACCCTAATGTTTATTTCCTTTACATATTGAAAATAAGAGTGTTCCTTCAGCATCCATGTAAATTTTCCAAAAATGTTTTTATCATAAGATCAGTAATGAGTCTTCTCACGAGAACCTGTCCTGTACAGAATGTTTACCATACATCTTTACACTTGAAGAAGAAAAACCTCAGAAAACTGCCAAATTACGAGGCTAAGATTAGCACCTCACTTCCACAGTTACATTCTGAAGCGAGGTATCTTGCAAAGAACAGGAAAAGCATGAAACTATATAAAATGAGATATAATCTGACTCAGTTACAGGATATATAAAAAAAGAGGGTATGTTAGTTAATACTTCCACTGCTTTATAAGCTTTTACTTATCTTTAATTTGCAATAAATAAAGAATGCAACATAGGTATGATTTCATGACTAACAGTAACTGCATCATGAATGCTACTGCTTCCCAGAAAATTTCAATATAACCAAGAGACATGAAGTTACATTTGTTCATAAACTGGCTCTACCACCTCTTCTTTCTTCAAGACTAAGCCTTAATTGAAAGAAACACCCCACAGATCAAAACAAAAGCCTAATAACTGATTTATTCCAAACATCAACCCAGTAAGCTAAGATTCATAGGCTTTTAAAGCATAAAAATACCATTTAAAAACAACCACCAAAAACCTCAAGAAACCAAAAGTCTTGTCAAAGCATTCTTTTTTTTAAATATATATTTAAAATAAAAAGGCTTTGTGTTAGAGAATCATTCCAGCACAAGTTTACTTAATTTTATGTTATTTTCTCAACTACTTAGGTTATGTAATTCCTTAGAACGCCCAGGAGTTTTAAAGCAATTAAAGATACAAGCTAGTAATCAATACCAGTTTGCAGCTTTTCTGCAAGTCTCACGTCGTCCAGACAAGCACTAAAAAAACCCCAGCCCAAGTCAAAGGGCATCACCAGGCAGCAGCAGGCATTCTTGCTCTCCAAGAAGCACTTCCAAGTCAAGCCACAGGCAAGATCCTGAGCATGGGAACAGCCTACCCAGGTTTCACAAACGTAAGGCACTGCACCTCTTACAGCAAAACCTAAAAGCACATTTATCAGAAAGAGATAATCTTCTCGACGATTCCCATGTAACAATCTCTATACATTCAACACCGCCCAGAGAGCTTTAGCAGCTAATGCTGTTAAACAAAAGCACCCCACAGCGGGCCGACACCCAGGACCCTGGGGCCTGCTGGCTGAGAACTAAACGCCCAGGACTTCATCTCATGTTTAACACATTCCTCAGGCTGCAGCTCTGTATCAAAGCTGAGCTAAAATCGTGCTGCCTTATAGAGGATCTGTCCTGCTTCACCTCCGCTTCCCCTTGCCCCAGCCCCAGCTAACTTCTCCATGTGCCAGGCCAGGCAGCTACACTGGTAGAAAACCATTCACTTCTCTCTGCACGGCCAGGGTAACGTCCCAAAAGCAAGCGAGTCAATGTTTACCTCTGCCAAAGCGATCGCCCCCACCTGATGTCCCCCAAGTCAGGACAATGCCAACTGGCTGCGCTGGCGCAGATGCTCCCACGGCCAGCGGGGCAGTTCCACAGGCACTGCCTGGCAGGGAACGCAAGAACCAGCGCAAAAGAAATGTCCTGACAGTTTAGCAAGCTGCCTCACTGAGCTGGGCTAGTTATCACCAAACCTGCGGCTAGGAGGAGGGAAGGAGTGCAGGAGCGGCTGCCCCTTTCAGCGGGCGCTCCCCGGGCCGGCAGCTGTGCTGCAACACCAAGGCTGTGCCAAGCTGCATGGCTGGGATGGAGAAAAACGGCTGGTGGAAAACGCTGCCAGTTACTAGAATGAAACCTCCAAATTAACACTGGAAACCAGGATACAATTGAAGGTTATACTTGAAACGACAAAACTACGTAGCCAAGCACAGCTTTCAGTGACTGTTTCAAGAGAATTTATCCTACATCCTGCCACTAGAAAATCTAGTACTCACACAGCTTAGTATCAGCGCTTCAAAAATTTTTTCTTGAAGAAGTATTCTGACCAGTCAGTACAAAAGTAAACACAGTTCAATCCACATTCCCTTTCCTTTGGCTTAACATTTTTAATTTGGGTAAAATGAAACAATTCCAAGCAGCGCTTTCATACTTGGAAGCTAAGAAAAGGGACAGCAAAAACGGCCTTTGAGTTAAATAAAGTTAAATGAAACTATACAATAGGCTCACAACTAAAAAAATATTGTGGGTAAGGCTGAGTTCATTCAAGTGACTTTAATTACAAGATGATTGTTAAACCAATTTAAGATGAGAAAACACTTTCTAAAATTCCATGTTTAAATAAGACTTTAAAAGAGCAATCTACAAAAGATGACAGTGTAAAAAATTACTTCTTTTCATCTTTGTAATCCACAGAGAGACTCATTTTTCGAAGCTAAAGCAGACCACTTACCAAGTAAAGGCTTACTCAGCATCAAACCTATGGAAGTGATTAAAACATTTTCACTCTTAGGAATCTAGAAAAATAAAAATAGCCAACACGTTAATTAAACTGACAGAAAAGCAAATGCAGTGAAATGGTGGTGTGTTTCCATACGCCAAATTTGTTGTTTAAGAGGTATCTGGGAGGCTGTTACACAAATGTACAGCACGTTGCATCCATACAGAATGAGTCCCTTTCTAAACAGCTGGCGTCTTCCTGCCCGAGAAGGTTACAAATGGAAAGCAGGTAACCTCAAATAAGGAACCAGGCTCTCTGCAGAGGTCTAAACTAAGAGGATTACAGGGTCAAAATTCCAACAGATGGAAAAAAGTTTTATCTGCACATTATAGAGGCACAAGAACTCACAGTTTCTCAGGCAGATTTCCGAGTCGAATTTTTTCACTTTGTTTTCATACGTGCAAATGCCTACCCTGCAGTCAGCTGCTCAGCAGAATACATTAACACATGCAGAGAGCTCCGTCCCGCTGCAGCTACAACACTTCCCGTACCTTCCAGGCAGGAGAAAGGGAGGTGGAGTATTTTGACAAGCTACCAGCCTAATTAAAGATGACAAAAGCAAGATGTCCAGGTTGAAAGCTGTATCTCAAAGAACCAGGGAATGGCATGAGAGCAAAATGCTCACTATGAGGCACTTGCACCCTTCTGCTGTTTTATAAAAAAGCAGAATTCAGCTGGGCAGGAGAGAGATGGGGTAACAGTCCTTCTCACGTAACTATCAGCTACTTTATTTCGCCTTAGGTAACACAAATCCACATCATAAACTTCTCACAGCATCAGTCAATGGTTTTGTTTAAAGTAGCATTAAGGTAGTTCTGTTCTCTTCTGTTAGTCGCATCCAAACTGTAGGACCGTGTGAAAAGTCAGTTAAAAAAGCAACACAGATAACATCTGAATGTTCTCTCACCAGTGAGAGAAACTACACAGGGGATACTTCATGCTGGAAACAAAGCGTGGAAAAGTTCAGGTATTTCTTCTAGCCTTTCTCCACTTTACAACCGGTATTGTATCATCAAATAAGGTGTTCAGAAACAGTGGCAAAGCAGCAATGATTCTGTCCAGAACATTCTCCAGTGACTTCCCAGCTAAACAAACCTACACACAAACCCAACCAGGAACAATAGGAAATAGCACCATAAGGATTATATAGGATTATAAACCACCTATTTTTGGCATTGTGGTTCATCTCACCTTTTAAAGGAGACTTTCATCTCTGCTGGCAGAAATGTCTGAGTTTTGTTTTAAGTAAGTGCTTTTACTCTGACATTTACATCACTAGCATGTGCCAATAATAATTATTATTGTTGTTATTAACACTCAGGCAAGATGTCGATTTTCATTCTAGGCTTCAATGCATGAAAAATAAATGTCTTATGCAATTACTTAACTGTTCTAACTGCAGGAACTTCAGTTTACTCAAACATGATAAATACTTTCAGTCATCAAAATATACCAGCATAGTAATGTACAGTCCACAGTCATCAGGAAATAAGGAAAATCCAAAAAACCCCAGAACTGTATTGTACCACTCATATGTTCTTCCAGCTTTTCCATACTGTTATGCTAAACTGCCATACCCTTGCCAGTCAAATATCATTTAAGCATTCTGTAAAGATTAGAATGGTTCCTCCTAATGAACTTGGTAAAAAGCACTCATTAATCCACTTGGATAACTAGTTGCTACAGTTCTCAAAACTGAAATGTACTGTGCAAGATAAAAAAATGGCACTGTGATAATCCCTGGTGCAACAGTTGCTGCAGTAAGAAAAATCTTAAGAAGTAAAAGGAAGTCAAAAAAAAACTTTATTCACACCAGAAATGCAGACTTCAATGGAATTTTTCTTTATCAAAATAACCCCATTATGGTTACTTACATTTTTGCTCTAAGAGAACTGTACAATATATATATAAATATATATATAAAAAAAATCAACTTTTGTACTTCCTTAATATTAATCATCGTCATCTTCTTCTTCATCGCTGATCACATATTTCTTATGCTTCTTACTTGCTTTGTCATCATCCTCTGCTTTTCTCTTTCCAGAAGGTTCACCCTCCTTAAAAGCAAAAAAAGGACAAAAATAAACCAACATACTTCAAGGTAAAGTAAAACACTCAGAAGAACAACAAAAAGACCTCCAAGTCTTTCTGGTAAGAAAAGCAAAATTATTAGTTCTACTTGTCCCATTTTGTGCTCCTGTGATGCAGGACTGCTTATGTATCTGCACTTTAAGTTCGGTCAACATTGCCAGCAGTCTCAAACCCCAGCCTGAGAGGGTCTGTAACACAGCTGCAGCTCCGCTCACCTCAATGAACGTGCAACCATATCTGCTTCAAACTGAACTAAGGCATGAAAGTAATTTATGTCTTAATCTGGATTTATGGCATGTGCAATATCATCCTCAGCAACTCTTATGAGCACACATAATTCCTAGAATTTGCAGAGAAATCTTCACCATGCAGCAGCTTTCCCTTCAGGCAGCCTTGCAGCTCTGCTAAGTTTTCAGACTACTGACACCCTAAACTAGAGCTACTGAAGCAACAAAGAAATTCAGTAAGCGGGTAGGTATTTTGTTTGTTTGTTCATTTAAAAAAACAAGCCAAACTAAACCACTCTCCGGCATAAAGGAAAAAGACTGATGAGAAACCACTAGTACTAAGACTTAACACCACAGTTTATTTGTTCAGGAGGTTTCAAAGACATGGTCAAAAGGAACTCAAGCCGCTGAGTTAATTACCTGTTTGCAAGCAACACCATAATGATTTTTATAGGCTGGATGCCCATTTTTTAGCACCTACATATAGAGTCAACAAGTGGATGTCTATTCCATGTGCATTTACACCAGTTCAGTTTAAATTATCTTTCCAAACAGCATTTTAAATCAAAACGCTCTGAAAATGTTTAATCACACTACAAATCACTAGTTGTTAACGCAAAATGTTTAATCACACTACAAATCACTAGTTGTTAACGCAAAACTCGTCAATTCTGACATGAAGAACAAGCTGTCAATTATTATTTAAAAAGAAGAGTATCTTTAAAAATACCCTTGAGGCCTAAGTAATTTCATCCTTTCTTCCATTTGTTGGTTTTGTTTTTTGGGGGGGAAGGGTTGTGGGTTCAGATTTTTTTTTTTTTAAAGCAACACATTGGGGTTTTAAGAAGCAGCAAATTTTCAGAGTTTAGAGTTTCAGGATGTTCACAAATTATTAAGAGTTTCAGAAGTCTAATGAGTAGGTTTTTATTCAAAGCATCGGATTCTACATTGACATATTAGTTAGTACAGCGAGCATCTCAAGTTAGGAAGAAATTCTAAACGTGGAAACCAGAAATTAGTAGGGGTGGGAATCTCAATGATAGCTTCTTCCTCAGAACAAGCAATCTCCCGTAATCTAGCAGGGCTATCGTTAAATGATTCATCTTCCTGTTTAGCAGAACATCCCCATTACCTACAGTAACAGTAAAACTATGTGCAATGCGGTGTGCTACAGTGTGCTAATAATAGACTGACGTTTTCAGTAATGGTAACATTGTTATCGGGACAAAGATTTATGCTGTGTTGTTGACTGATGGCACACAAACGCACGCCTGTGTACAATGAAGTCCGTGTTTCACATATGCAGATCCATATTACAGATGCCATACTTCCTATGGGGTGACTGAAAGTAAGCGGTTAGGCATCACTGGGCTTTTTTGTAATACTGTAGCACCCCTCCGTGGCCCTGGTGGCAGTATTACCTTTAAGCCATGTAATTTTAAAATGGAGGCTATTGTTCCTCGAGCGGCAGAGAAATGCTGTTGACTAGACCTTTTCTTCTGAGAGACCGGAATTGCAAAATCCTGACACTGCTGTATCACAAACCAGCAACCAGTAGTGTCTTAAAAATAAACAAATTTTTACCAACAAACACGAAGAGTTCATAAAACTACAGTTTTGTCTACGTGCCTCACTATGGCTGTCTCCAGGATTACTGTCGTATTTTCTGAAATATTAGACTGTCCTCAACATATAATAAAAAGCCAGAATCTATGTCTTTAAAAGAAAAACTTAATTTTTACTCCTGCCTCATATTACAATGCCTCTTAGTGCAAATACTCAGCTGGCAGTGTCAGAAGAGCAGTGTCAGCAGCAGCAATGTGCATTCAGAATGCAGCAAGCATCCAAAAGGCTGGGAAATTAGCTGTGCCTCCCCAGATGTTTGCAGGAAGCACAATATAGAAACGCAAATGAAAGCAAACTTACTCCTTCAAAAATTAGTATTTCTTACAGTATAGAGGTTATGTGTCATACTGAGAACTAGGTCCTCTATCGGTCATTTAAACACAAGTTTGGAATTTCAGCAGCTCTGCTTATGGAATTCTGACGGGCATTCATTCAATAGAAGGACACATAATGAGCTACGCTGCAAAACTACTCTTTTAAGAAGAAAAGGATGTTTTATTATGGAAGCCTCTAAAATTCAAGAAGATTCCAGGCACTTCACCAGCTATTAGAGTAGCACACTAGATATGACTGCAGGAAATCAACTGAAAGAAATCTTAGGGCAATAGTTGAAATAATTTAAACAATTAAAATAATCTCTTAAAGGAAATGGTGACATAAAGCTTTAAAAAATATTCCATAAGCTTACACAGAGCTACTCAGACTTGCTTTTCCAAACTTCTGCATGATATTCTACGCATAAACTTTTAAATATAGCTCACAGTGAAACAGGACAGGAAGATTATAATCAAACTAGCATGCCAGTGTAAAAACATCTCTCATAACTTACAAGGTAGTAGTAAGAACATTTATTAAGCTAAGTTAGTTTGTATTTATTATTCTGCTACATAAGTGAAGGTGACTATCAGCAGAGCTCAGGTGTGTCCAAACTACCACTCCCAAGCCATGTTTGGCTTGAGAAAAATGCAAGCACAGCTGCAGCTCAGGGCTGCGCTCCACTAATCAACAGAAGATGACAGCAATGGAGAAGTGGTGATGTCTGAAAGCAAGCAAACTCGTGGGCTACCAAAACCAAGGAGGCCAAACACATGACCCAACCCAATTCCCTCTTGAACGGGGCAGTGGGAAGCCACAAAGCCCAGTGCCAATTGCCATTTGTCATGAATTCCAAAACTCCCTCTCCTTCCAGCCTCCCAAGGTACACAGTAAACGCCCTATGGCTCTTGACCTCAGAAGCATTTTACAATGAGGAGCAAGAGTCAGGAAAACAGACGACACGGGCAGCTGATACAGGACACAGTCCATATACTTCCTGTTTCCACTTCCACCGCTGGGTGAAAACAGTTAAGTTTTAATTTCAGAAACGATATCTGTCAATTTTGAGAAGCGTTACACTGCAGTGCTGTATCAGTATCAGAAGCGACATTTCTTGAAACAAACTAAACCTCAAGACATGATATGCACAAAGATTCATTTGCTTATACCCAGCAGTGACAGATTACAAACCAATAAAACACAATTTTAGATGAGGAAACAGCACTACTGCTGCAGCTAATAGTTAAATTGATCATGGCCTAGATGTTTAGGATGATACTTAGGTGATGGATAATGTCTATTTAGCAACACACTAACTATTTTTAATACTATTTTTTAACTATTCTGTTTAAAAATAGCAGAAATACTATGTGAAAATGCTTTTGCTATTTCCATAATAAACAAGAAAGGACCACGTAGGGTAGGAGACAGCACTGCACTAGGATTCTGATATCAAGTCTTCTTACTCATTGCATAATTTTGGTAAAACAATTTTACGTAACTTTGCATAATTTTTTCCATCTTTAAATCAGCAATAAAAATAGTGACCTCCTTTGGTAATTGCTCTGGTCTATGAACTAATGCAGTGTATAAGAAATTGGTGAATAATTACCATGGAAAGCGTGCCAAATCAAATAATACATTCAACACCGCATAAGTGAAACTATAAAAGTCTCAGCTTTAAGAACTAGATCTAGTGCAGTAAATGTTCCGGACTGAAAATAAGTAGCTTAAGAACAAAATTCTTTTCCTACCTCATCACTAGTAAGTTTCTTTGCCTTAAGTAGTCTTTGCGTTTTATCTTCATCTGAGCCTTCATCACTGTCAGAAGAGTAGATTCTAGCACGTTCCTCTACAGAGAAAAACGGAAAGACAAATATTTACCTTTAATCTGAAATTGGTGATGAAGAAGGAGTATTAAAAATAAATCTCTTACATTTAGCCCCACAAAAAGCTGGCAGAATCTAACCCCCAAATAAACAGAATACTTACACAAACTGAATTCATGTCTCCTCAGGTATCAAATAAACTGGCAAAATACAACTTTATCAGGACGCTCCTGTGGAATTAATCCATGTAAATCACACAGGCCCTGCTTACATGCTCTTAAGGTTTATTATTACCTCTGATGCCACCTTTGTATCTGTTTTTGATAGCTGCTAGACTGATTGCATCATCTCCCTCATCCTCTTCATCATAGCGATCGGGTTCTAAATAATTTGCACTCAGACCACGCTGATGCTGCTTCTCCCGCATTCTTCGCTGTTGAGATTCTCTTCGAATGGAGGCTCTTAATCTCTCCTCTTCTTTCTGTCCAAAGAAAGAAGCAATATATAAAGATTGAGGGGAAAAAACCCCAAACCAGCTCAAGAGCACCTTGTATTCTACTGTAACTTTTGAAATAACTTCACAGCAGTGTAAAGACTGTACACATTCTGATTTTTCTGCAATCTGTAAGGTTAAGCAAACTGCATCATCCATGGCTAACAACTCCAAAATACACTCTGTTTTTCATGAAGTCATAAAGTGTTCAGAAATGTTCAGCTAAATGACAGTTGTGATTTTCTAGATCAAATCAGCAGGTAAGGGAGTTCCATGCCACAATACCTTAATCATTTCTGTGCGCTGAGACTCTGGATCACGACCTGCCATTGGCAAAATACGAATTTTCTGGGTCTTTGAACATCTATCTGCCAGAGACAGAGTCATCTTCCTGTGAGTGGCACTGTCCGTAGAGTGTGGCCTGTCAAAAAATCGTTATGGGTTAAATACTTCTACAAGGAACACAGCCATTTTTGAAGGACAATGGTAGGGCCAGCACACTTAAAATTTCGAAGATTCATCTGCACCAAAGTAAAAGCATCATCCTTTTATTTATTTATGTGCATTGTAACAGCTACTGGAGACATCAATTCCTCTCTCAGTAAACCATCTGCAGTCCATTATCAGCCCAAATAATCATCCTCTCATTTTACATCAATAGCCCAAGATGAAGTCATCACCTTGACAGCAACCATGTATCAGAAGAAAGATTTAATTTCAGGGAATATTAATATTCTTTCTGATTCAGACAAGGACTTGCACTTAAAAATGCAAATTAAAATAGATATTAAAAAATACACGTAGCCCACATACTGCAGTGAATGGCACGTTAACCTTTCAAACTGGGACACCGAATTTAGGACAAATGTTACCAAAAGACTGACTTTGGAAAACAGTGTATTCTTATTGAACAGTTAAGCATTGAAGGCTTATTTATGAACTGGTATCTCTAGTTACAATACTTAATTGCAAAAGTAGTTTCAACATTTGAGACAGAATAGCATGTTTACCTGAAGGTTAACTTTGTCTTGAAAACAGCCTGTCCTTGCAGACCTGTCCCTTGTCTGATAAACAGATGGTTGTGATCTCCCTGTAGTGGCGCCTTGTACACATCAAAGACCTCATTGCCCAAGTGGAGAGACATGCTTAAAAGAGATTCATATATCAGTTATTTGATAAAGCCACTACAGTCTATTTTTTGCCTCATTTCTGAATGCAGAAAGCCTTCATGTTTCCTTTTTATATACAGCCAATAATCATATTTCAATCCAAACTAAGCAGAGCGTAAAATTTTCAAAGCACTGAGGCTAAACTAATTTCTGCTGTGCAGAACTGACATCAAAGTTTGTTGACCTTCCAATTTTGCGCACCACGGCACTTCACTGTAAGAACAACTGTATTCTTTCAACAGCAAAAAGTCCAAACTAACCTTCCGTCTGACCACTTGACTATCCGCGCATTACTTTCTCTGATCTCATTCCCTTCCTCATCTCGTCGCATCCGCCACCGTATTGTGTTTTCTACCTGTGGGGAAAAAAAAAAAAATCAGAACACTTAGTTTCTAACTCATAGTAGGGAATGCCATGATAAAATATACTCTATATGGGTCAAGAATTACAATTAGAAAGGCTAGATAATTTGCTGCATGATGCAAAGAAATTAAAGTGAAAGGTATTGCTTTTATAGGTGAAATACAGCTGTCAAGTTTTTTCAAAATTTACTACTAAAATGGATCAACTTTCCTCAGTGCTGAACTGGTCCACACTTTCATAATCTGAACCATAACTTAAAACACCTGAAGCTGACTTTGAAGAAATGTGGCTAGGTGAGTGTAAAAGAGAAAAGGGAAATTAACATTATACCTTGAGTTTTAACCTAGTTCTACCCTCTTCATCAAGCATCTCCTCATCTTCAAATTCATCTTCGTAATACTGAGGATCAAAAGGTCTGCAATAAATTATATAATACAGTCTTTATTCTTCTAAAAATCAATCCAGACTATTCTAGAGTTGTGCAAAGTAACAGGTGCTTGAAAGGTTGAAATTATACGCTGTACACAACAGGCACTGCAGCTGTGAGTGAGACCTCCACTTCTGCAGTCATGCAATTTACTGCATTGATTCTACACCACAGGAGGCCTACGCAAATGTCTTCATTACCATCAATTACAGCCACCACTTCAGACCCTATAAATTACTCTAGCTAAAGCAAGCAAGTTTGCCTCACAAAATACTGTCTCCTTAGTATCAGGATGATGAGGTCAGGGTTAAGTCTGGAACAAAATATATACAATACTATACAGAGAAAATAAAAAGAAAACCCCCATCTTATAGATGTGGTGAATTAGGGATTTTCTAAGAGCACAATCTTTGTAATTTTTTTTATTTGAATCTCAAAACGAACCAAAGGGAAAGGAAGATGACATATTGTCTTCTTTTCCTTCAAAAAAAACCTGACAAGTGGGGTGGGAGTGAGTGGGGGAATGCCATACACTAGCTTCCTTCCTAATGGCTTCCAGGCTGCTGCAAGGGGAAGAAGTGATAAACAGCCCCTGCTACTGCACAATTCTATTTTCAGGCCTGTCTGACCCACAGACTTGTCTCACTGATTACAGCCACTAGCCAGATGCTTAACAGTTCTCTCCTGAATCAGTGTCTAGCATGAAAGCCAGGAAGAATGATTTAATCAATGTCTAACAGAATCAATGCTACATTGCCAGCTAACAAGCCACCTATTAAACAATGCAATAAAGTTGCTTAACAAAAAGAGATGGATTTAACTGCAGTTTGCTAGAAGTGCTGAAGGTGGGCATAAGCACCAAACCCAACATCGCAAACAATTCTAATAATTTATTTTGTTTCTCCTTATGAGCTCCTGAAAAATTCTTTAGCTTGGAATAGGTAAACAGCAAAATGAATAATCAGCCCCTTCATAGTTAGTACATTTAGCACACACAAATAAAAAAGGGCTTATTCTGAAATTCAAAATGATGTTTTTATCACTCAAAAGTGCATAAAGATCTTGTGTATTTGGCTTTCACACCTCTGAGCCTGAACCTGTATTTAAAATTCAACTGATAGCACATGCTTTCAATTAAACCATATTTTTGTCTGTTTTTTGAAAACAAATCGAGCTGAAACCGAAGCTCACAAGAAAAATTCTCAGCACTTTATTATATAACAACAATAGATATTACTGACTGATGATAACTAAAAGTGTGCATCTTAATGTCAGACATTTTAAATATGGCCAATGTATTTGTGTTACTAAAACCAAAGCAATATAGGGGAAACACTAAAAAACCTTATCAATCATGTATTTAATGTGCAATTACCTGGGCTCCACGCTAAGGAAGTTCGGCAGCTTCACAAAATACAAATCATTACCCAAGTCTGTGTTTACTTTTGGTATTTCTACCTCAATTCTAGTCTCTGGAATAGGCTCTTCTTCCTGCTGTTCTTGACTCAGTCCATTCTCATCCTAATGAAAAAAAGGAGAGTAGGAGTATAAGTTAAAAAAGTCTGCCTAGCTAATGTTGCTCTAACAAGCAGTTGAATTTTTCTCGTGGTTCAACCCCAGCTGGCAACTAAGTACCACACAGCAGCTTGTTGACTCCCCCCTGCCCCCAGCAGGACTGGGAAAAGAATCAGGATAAAAGTAAAATCCATGGGTTGAGTGAAGAACAATTTAATAATTGAAATAAAATAAAATAATAACAATTGTAATGAAAAGGAGAGAGAGGGGAATAAACCCCAAGTTATGCGCAATACATATGCTCACCACTCGCTGACTGATGCCCAGTCAGCCCCCAAGCAGTGATTGACAGCCCCAGCCAACACCCCCGCCCCAGTTTATATACCGAGCGTGATGTTCTATGGTATGTAATATCCCTCCGGCTAGTTTGGGTCAGATGGCCTGGCTGTGTCCCCTCCCAGTTTCCCAGGCCCCCCTCACTGGCAGGGCCTAAGAAACTGAAAAGCCCTTGATTTAGCATAAACATTACCCAGCAAAAATTGACAACATCAGTGTGTTAGCAATATTATTCTCTTACTAAATCCAAAACACAGCATTGTACCAGCCACTGAAAAGAAAATTAATTCTATCTCAGATGAAACAAGGACAATTTTGCCTAAAGAAATGTCACCCATATGCACAGAGACAGATCAGGAAGCTCTGGGTAGAGGAACTTGCACATTTTCAGTGAAAGCAACTCAATTCAGCATTTCCATATGCCATTTAAGGTTATTTCAAATACCTGTGCAAACTCAAGAGACCAAACACAGTAAGGAAACAGCAGAGGAGCTGAGATACAGTTTTCAGGTAAGCACTGCAGAGTAAATGGGAGACAACTTTTCCCAGATTAAAAAATAATAAATTATATATTATCATCAAGACTCAAAATGAAAAGATTTGTCAAAGAGCTGTAATAAGGTACCAAAGACAGCTATGAACTAGTATTTTAATTAACTCCAATCAAGGTTACTCATTGTATTTCTTTCAAGTACAAGAAGTGGAGCAGGGATGTGGGAAGGCAGATAAATGAATCCACCTGATATTGCTATGTATAAAACTTTAATAATTCTTTTAGCTACGGCAAAATTCTCTGTAATGTTTACTTAATGCCCTTACTTTTTTTTTTAATTAAAATATTATCAAACTTGATCAGCGTTCTACATTTCAGAGTGGAATGGCATGTTAATTATTCCAAAAGACAAGTCTACTCACAATGGGCTGTCCTGGAGTTGGTGGCTTGTCTTCTCCATCACTCCCTGAGGAAATGTCATCTGCACCTCCAAACAGATCCATGACATCTGCGTGCTCTTGAGCAGAAAAATTACTATTTTAAAACACAGGTATACATGCATGCACACACCCCTACATGCAAGCACATTCATAGAAAAAAAAAAAAAAAGATCAAGACATTCTTCACTTCTATTGCCACTAAAAATCACCTACAAAGGTTAAAAAATGCTAATGTTTGAAGCACACATTATTTTCTTATCCTTATTCTATATCCTTATTTTTAAGCTTTGTTTTCTTGGAAAGGGTCTATCAAATACCAGAATCTAGTTGAAAAATGGCAAGAGAAGAATTAAGAGTATAAGATCATCCTTTACTTCAAGTAAACAACTTAAATATCTGTAAACAGGAACTTCATTACACATTTTGGAGGGTTTGCTTCTCAGATGAAAACACCTCTTCCTCAGCCAGCTAAACATCACAAAACCCAGTACAGGTTCTCTGGGCTGCTCTGACTGGAGCCACCATTTCTTAACATCTTTCAGTAAAAACATGAGAGGAACAGGCAAGTGCTGTTTCACATGAAGGAAACTTGCCGTGCTGTTTTGTTATCTCCATAGCACTACAGACTTCCATGCACTGTACAGCAAGCACTATCAATTTTACCAAGTTCTGTAGCAGATGAACAGTGTGCTTAAGGTGAGGATTAAATGAACGAAAACCCCACCATTTACCTTTCTGTGCTTCTGTATCACTGTCCACTTCCGAATCTGATGCAATCGGTTTCTTTCGTTTCATTCGCAGAACTTCATCTTCACTATCGCTGCCCCTTGCAGACTCTAGTAAGGAGCATAATTATACTCAGTAAGTTAAAAACTTTGTTCCACGTATTTTAAAATTCCTTTTTATTAGTAAGTTGATTCAGATGAAAAGGAATTTTAAGAGTGCTGCATGAAAAAAATTACCGAGATGACTACAGCTGAAAACTATGTGATTAATGCCTTTACACTGAAGTTTGAATCTTTCCAGGCCAATATAAATAAAAGTTAAGAGAAATCAAACCAGACGCAAATTATTACTACCATATTCAGTCCTACCAGATTTATGCTCTTGGTCCTCCTCATCAGAGTGCTGGGCCCTCTCCTCATCATCCGAGTTCTGCATCTTCTCCTCGTCAGAATGCTGGGCCCTTTCATCATCATCCGAGTTCTGCATCTTCTCCTCATCTGACACCTGCGGCCTCTCCTCATCATCGGAGTTCTGCATTTTCTCCTCGTCTGAGTTCTGGAGTCTTTCCTCATCGTCAGATACCTGTGGCCTTTCATCTTCATCAGAATTCTGCACTTTCTCCTCATCATCAGAGTTCTGCTGTCTCTCCTCATCATCAGAGTTCTGCTGTCTCTCCTCATCGTCTGACTGATCACTTTTGTCCTCCTTGCCCCACTTCTCATCCTCTGAATGCGCTTTCTCAGAACCATCTCCCTCTGAATGATGACTACCTTCATCTGACCCATGCCCACGATCATCCTCCTCATCATCATGAGCAGCTTCTGAAACACTGTGCTGGTCCACATCTGACTGGTCATTATCTTCATGCTCTGAATGTCCTGAAGCTTCAGAGTGATTGTAGGATCTTTCAGAGTGGTTGTCACTCCCAGTGTGATGGGATGCCCCTTCATCCTCACTATCATCTCCAAATAACTCCTTATTACTAGGTTTTATTGCCTCTCTGTCATCATCCTGGTCACTGTCGCTTCCAGAAGCGTTACTACCAGAGCCAGCATTCTCCTGATCAGAATCAGATTCGGATCCAGAATCGGAATCTGCAAAACAAACACCACCCTTCCAAGAGTTAAGATGTCCCTACACAGATGCCCGTAATGTGATGATCATTGCTTAAAAAAAAAATATCTAAAAAATTCAAAGCAACCCCAAAACCCAGAAAGAGAACCTACAGAGAACTGTAAACCTACAGAAGTTACCTAGAACAATAAAATAAAATGTCTACTCATAAAGGCACAGCCAGTGAAAGACACAATGAAAAATTATGGACGCCACAAAGTTTCAAACACAACCTGTTATGTAAGATTCTGAAGTTGTACAGAAAGCCCCAAACAATGACAACACAAAGGTAAATACAATTTGAACTAGCGAGGGCTTAAAATACGTAAGTACATATACGTATGGCTTGTGAGAACCTGCAGTCTAGAGCCTCTAACCCAGGCCAGCTGTCTGGTGTGCCCTCGAATTGAGGCTGGGAGCGCCGTTCCCAGCAGGATTAAATAATAAAAATAAGGCACATGATTTTTATAATAATAAAAAAAGGCACATCTGCCTTGGAAAATAATTTACAGAAATTTGGCGAGCGTTTGAAGAGCATATAAACGACTCCAGTCAGGAGGCATTCGCTTATTTTCCTTTAGATGCCGACAACGACTGAAACTTTTCCAGGCAGCGGGAGGCAAAGAGGCAACACGCCTTGTGTTACGGTCCCGGCTGCAACCGGCTCCGAGCCGGCCCACGGTTAAACGTGCCGCGCTCAGCCGGGGGCTGCGGGCAGCGCTCACCGCCGCCCCCCCCCCCTCCCGCACCGCCGGGCCCCGACCGCCCCCGGCCCCAGACGCCCCGTGTGGGGGCGCGCAGAGCCCCAGCCGCGGCGCAGCGGGGCGCTCCCGAGGGAGGGCGCCCACAGCCGCCGGGTTCCCTCGCGTCGGCCCGGGCAGGGCGCGGGGGGCCGAGCGCTGACCCCGCCCGCCGCGGCTGAGAGGAGCGGAGCGGGGCCGCGCCGGGCGCCACCGAGCTGGGGGGGGGGGAAGGGGAGCGCGGCGCCCGCACCTTTCTGCTCGGCCCCCGACTCAGCGTCGCTGCCGAAGAGGTCCTCCATGTCGGCCATGGCGAGCGGACACCGCGGCCCCGCCGCCGCCGCACAAGAGCCCCGCGCCCGCCGCCGCGCAGTGACGCCACTACAGGGCGCCGCGGGGCCCCGCCTCTTAAAGGGGCCCCGCCTCACCGCCGGCACGGGCGGCTGCGCGCGCCCTGAGGAGGCGGGAACCAGTCGCTGAGGCGGCGGGCGGCGCTGAGGGGAACGGCGGGGGCGGACGTGGCGCCCGGCGCCCGCTCGCAGCCTCCCCCGGCGTGGGGGCTCCGGGCAGGTGCCGGCTGCCAGCCACAGCCCCCCCCGGCAGCCGCACCATCCAGCCGTTCCCGTTCCCGCTGAACAAGTATCGCTCTGCCAGGAAGGCCCGGGGGAGCCGTAAGCAGGCCCGCCTGCTGCTTGGACTTTTTTTGAAAGAACCCCCAAGCCCCCAGCTGAGCACGGTACTTCAACCTTGCCAGACGCGTTTACAATCCGGCAGCGTGTAGTGCTGATAAGCCAAACCACTCTGTCCGTGTTTCCTCAATGGAAATTTAATTTGAACGCTTGCTCGTTTGTAGCTTACAAACAGTATTGCGCGAGCTGCAGAGAGAACATGACTTATTTCTTTAACATACAACAGTAAATAGAGTTTGCTTTGGGAGAGAGGCTGCCTTTCCATGCTGAGCTTGAACCACGGGTGTTGGTTCTGTTTGTTCCGTTTGACTTCTGCATTACACCTGGAAAATAATCAGGATGACAAAAGCATCACCTCTTTTGGGGAAAAAGCCCCTGTGTTTGTGGTAGCCGGTTACCGGAGCGATGCCATTCTGCACTCGGAAGCAATGAAGTCACGCACAAGACGTCACTACATCTGACAGCATTACAGCGGCGTTCGCTTTGCTGAGACCGTGTGTGATTCCCGTCTACAGACAGAATTCCTTCATTTATTCCAAAAAGGATACACACTGGAGGTGCAAAAGTGATTGTTATTAACTGTTCCATGCACGATGCCTCGTCTTGCAACAACGTGGAGGCCCAAATGCTTCTGGTCGAAAGTATCCCCAGTTCTCTCTGGCAGTAGATACCTGTCCTGGACGTGCCGACATACGGTCACAGATTTAGCTTCTGTCTGCAGAGTTAAACCAGTTATTGATGTCCACGGGTACCACCTGTGACAGGGCACCTGAGAGTCACACCAAAGCCCCTGCCTTTGGAATAGAAATCATTAAGTAGCTAAACTTGATTTAACAAAGGCAGGCAGGGATTTCAGCTATCATTTCCATAATCCAGCCTGTCATTATTCTCCGTCAGTAGGAGCTAACTGCCCGATATTGTTAGATTATGATAAAATAAATCATCACAGAATCACAATACATGAACAGATTCCATGAACATGCAGCCCTTCAACAAATGAAGACATTTGTTTGTACAGCCTGTTTTTTTGACACAAGATTATTACGGTGCTTAGCAAATAAAAAATAAAGGTTTAGGCAACTCAGCACGTGACATGCTTTGGCCATGTTTATGCAGCACTGTCTTTAAAAAGACACTCAACTTGTGACTTTATGCATACTATATCAGAAGTTAAATTTCAGAATCTAAAAAGTTCTTGAAAATTGACAAAACCCAAAAGAAGCCCTTTTTCTTACTAGTCAGATCACTTCTAGTTTTTTCAGTGTTACAGTACGTATAGTCTTTGGTTTTAACAGAATTCTGACTTGTTTTTCAGACAACACATTCATTTGTAATTATAATAAAAGGCTGATTTTGAAAACGGGGGAAAAAAACATTCTTCCACAAGCATAAACCAGTTATGTACGTTCGCACTGAAGGCACCATAGTTTAAAATTCTCTGAACAGTTGCAGTAAAATCCAAAGTCACCTCCGGAATAAAGCCTGTCTTTAAAGGTCCAAAACCAGATTTGCAGCAAATTACGACATGGGCACAGCGTCGAGAGAGCTGCTCTGTGAAATTTTTATAGTATATAGAACCTGATGCAAAAATCTCAGTCCAATATGTATTCTATACATAAAATGCTCACCATATTATGATCCTTCAATGAAAACAGTTGTCATTTGAATTCTCTGTTGCTCTGAATATAGCCAAGCAGTCCTTTGGAACATTTTTGTGGTCTCATGACAACATTGAGCAAACTTTGTACAGTACAGTCCAAACAGACCTACACCAAAAAACCTCTAGATATTCATATTATTTCAAAGAAGTCTACTGTGATTATGTACAGAAGTTTAAGTGATTCTTGTTGCTTTGTTAGTTTTCTTAGATACAGAACTTTAAATACTTTAATAATTACTACACCTTACAGATTCGACACTGCATATTAATTTCTTCACACTTTATGTAGTGTTTCAACAGCAAGACATAAGCACAACAGAAAAATCCTTTCTTAAAAGTGTTACTTCATTGCTTTATTTAAAAAATGATAGATTGATATGAAGTACTAATAGCTTAATGCAACAGCCTGAAAAAAAGGATTTTCCATTTGCCAGCATCTTTCAACAGTGGTTTTACAGTTAAGGCTTCTTTTTCTGTACAGGACTATATAGAATTATAAAAAAATGCATGTCCACTACTTCTAGAGAAGTGGATACTTATCAACGTAGGTAAGGATTTTTAAACAAAGAATATAAACTAAATAATGCCAATGAACACATGAAATCAGCCTAAAAACATATCCAGTTTAGATACAGAACAAGATACAGTTATGGGACCTTTTGAAAAAGACTTTAAAGCTTTAGGTGCAAAAGAAAAACTGTCCTTTTGCAAGGCTCCTACACCTTTCCCTCCCCACCCAAGGGTTCTGTTTTTTTATTAGTCCCTCAAACCTCTTGGGAGAAGTCCTTGGCCAATTTATTTTTGTTTGGTTTAAAGGATGTCTTAAACTTAATCACAGTATCAAGAACTAATAAAACTTCTAAAAAAAAGTAGAATTAAAAATAAGATAGCTGTGAAAGATTTCTCATCAGTGCATATGAACAAGGCTGAACAGCTCTAGACAATGAGTCCAACTGTTGTGTGAAGAATCCCTTATCACTAACACATTGTTTTCAAGAATATACACACCCCTCCATGTAAATAAGCACCCCCAGATTTTCTAACAAACATTTCAATTGGGTCATTATCTGCCAAATGATCTTGAATGTCCCATTCTTTGACTACAGACAATTATACCATTGATTTGCAATTATATTTTTAGCAGAAAGCACAGCCAAAGCCTTGAAATACAAAAAAGTTCTTAAAAAAACAATCAAAAACTATGGTACAAAGACTGGTGCAGTTACTGTGTCTCAATCTGAAAAACGTGATGCATACCAGCAGATTATTAATATAGCTTCGCTTTAAAAGGAATGGAGTTTTCCAGTCTTTTCCCTTCTAACCCAGGTAAGTGTAGTCCAAGATTGCCAAAGCAGACGGTGATGACCGTGCCCTGGCGACCCTTGAAATTTCCACAGTTCTGTTAACAACATCTGCTAGTTGTCTCCTTCAACCCTTCTCTTGCGAACTGTAACAAGAGAGAGAGAAAAAAGTTTTATTCTTTTATCATTGTAACTACTTTTCACATTTCTGCACCATCAGCAGTTACTTTGCCACAAAAAGTTTCACAGAGTACAACTTAAGGTAAATAACATTTAGTATTATCCATCACTTTAAGCTTATGCTTTTGCAGTGCTTATTGCCTTATTCATGAACAGCTTCAAGTATTTGTGACGGAGGACTTGTGGGGGACAATCATTTTATGTTTGGTAAGCAGATTTAGCCAGTACTCTTTATGTCAATTTTCTAGTGGTGGAGAATTAAGGTTGCGTGGCTTCAAAAGAAACAGTACAAGAGTTGCACAGTATATCTAAGATTATGTATACACTTGGCAAAAAAAAACCAAAACCACGTTACAGTCAATAGCCTAAAACATTCTACTTACTAACAAAAAATATTTAATTGTTAGAAAACGTAAGAGCAAAAAAATTTTGTG
Source organism: Falco naumanni (assembly GCF_017639655.2). Lineage (NCBI taxonomy): Eukaryota > Metazoa > Chordata > Aves > Falconiformes > Falconidae > Falco > Falco naumanni. The sequence continues at coordinate 16,638,754 of NC_054060.1, read as the reverse complement.
AATAAGATTGCTAGAAGCTCACATGCTGTTTAGACTTAATATGCAAGATTGACTGAATGACTGGAGTTTTGCTCAATACTTGTAGTATTTTTAATTGCTATTTTATTTTTTCCCTATCAAATTGCATTTTCCTTTTCTGTGTAGACATAGCAAACGAGGCTAAGGGTCTTAGAAATTACATAGGGCGTCTCCATTTTGTTTAAAATAGTCGAGCAAGCACATTTATACAAGAAAGTGATTCTGTTCTCAAATCCACTCTTTGGAAGTCATGTAGTTTTACCGCTATTTGTAATTTGAGTTGATCTTCTTTACCTTCAAATCAAAATAATCGAGGGAAAGCTGTTTTGTTTCCCCTCCCTCTTCCTGTCTCAAGAAATGATTTAGGAACAGCCTAAAGAAACAATCAGAATAAAATCACACTAGAATTTTACCCTTTACAAATGTATTGCTCACTTGGAGAGTAACCCATAGACTTATCTCCATTTGAATCCAAATTGTTTTCATCGGTGACAGAAGTGATGCACACCTGCTTTCATCAGATTGCAAGAACAGATGGAAGAGCTTCCAACCTTTGATTTCTCCAATCATGCAGTTAAAAGCAACATGTACACAGTTTCAGACAAAGGGAAGTAGCACAATTCAGTGTAAACAAGCGAGAAGGAAGATACAGACTATTGTTTTAGAAGAAACGTACGAAGACAGAAATGAGAGACTCTGAACATCTCAGTTGTCAGTGCTCAATACCCAGCTGGGTATTCAGAGTAACCTGTCTCTGTAGCTTCAGGGCTGGAGAGATGAAAAGGTATTTGCAGAAACTTTTACTCTCATACTCCAGACTAAGAAAGCAAAGAACAAGAGGCAAGATATCAATAGAAGCATAGATTTCCAACAGTTAAACACTAAAATGAGAACTAGTGAAAAGACAAACCTTAAAAGAAAGTAGACACACCTGAAGTGTTACAATGAAAAAATAACTGGTTTAGAATCCATTTTGAGAAACAGTTATGCAGTGCCTGACTGCCATTCTTCTCTACGCTCTGTTACTCCTCTTCTGTCTCTTCCAGAGTTGTTTTCCTCCACTTTACACTTTACCCAAGAGGGGAAGCAGATCTTGAAACTAAATTTCGATTTCCTATGTCATTCTCTCTAATGTAGTCCTGAACTATTACTACTACTACTAAACTGCCTGGCCTATTTGCATGCTGCTGAGATGTGCAATCATTACCATAAAGCACCTAAAGCCAATAGGTTTAATTAAATAGAGTTTAAAAATGTAATTCTATTTGAATAGATGGACCACATTATCTTGTTTGAGAGCTTCCAAGTATTTGACGTTGTTATATAAATTATTTCCATTCACATGCTATATTATTAATGAATATTCTGTGGGTCCACTTAGTTTGGATTCTAACAGCTGAGCTCCAACAAAACTTCCTGCAGCAAATAAAGATGCCACTGCTACCAGTTATCTTTAAGAGAGGCAGGGAAGGACCTGTGCACGAACAGAACTAGAAGGGAAGGGATGATCCAGTCCCAGCCTCTGTACATGACAGTACTTTCCATTTCCTTGCTTAAGCAATCCAAATGAAACTGGGCGTACTGGCATTAAAGAGGATATCCTTCAATATTCATATCAAGTACTTCTTTTACAGAAACAATGAATCTTATCTGAATAAAAATAAAAATATTTTTCCCCTCTCCTTGCCACAACTCATGTGGAATTTGAATGTTCTTGTTCTAGACCACAATAAAAATCCTCAACTCACACACCTGAACACCCTGCAACAAAATAAAAGGAGGCCATCAAGCAGCAACAGAAGAGCAGAAGTAAAGCACAGGAGAACTCTGAAACCAATCTACTCATATTCTGCGATCCTGGCTATGTCAAACAGAAAACCAGACACCTTTAAAACCTGTACATTCATTTAATAGTCACTCTCTACTGACAGGTCTTACCCAAATCATTATTTTTGGTGATAGCTGCAGCTGCCCTGGCTCGAGGTCCCTGTTGCGTGAAGTGGTATCCAAATTTGAGGATCTTGGTGTTTTCTTCAAGCATCTTGGCAATTTCTACTTCTGCAACAGTTCCCAGCTGCTGCCTCTGTTAAAATGAAAGGTACAGAAATACAACAGAGCTTATGTGTATTCACCCTAAAAAAGATCAGAACACTTCCATCACATTAGTCAATAAACACTTTGCTTCGCTTTGATTAATCTAAAAGGCAGAAGGCCATAAAATACATTTGTGCACTTAAAAGCACAAACAAGCACAGAAGTGACTAGGAATCCATTTCAACAGAATGCTTCTGAGAATCTTAAGGACAATCATTCATAGGGTTAAGATAGTTAAAAATAAAATATTTTTGAAAGTTTATTACAAGCTGCCTTCTAAAAATATTCTATCAACTAGGATAGACTGATTTTAACTATGATATTACCACCACCTCACTTACCTGATTATCAATTTTGATCTCTGTCAATGTTTCATTGTCTTTCAGTGCATCGACCAGTGCCAGAATTCCAACTCCAGTGATGAAGTTTGATTCTATATTTAAACTTTTTAATTTTGTGTTTACTCTCAGCATATCTGCAAGAGCCTTTGAATGCAAGAAAGCATCATTAAACTTTTGAATTTTGCTACAGTACATCACAGGACACAGTGATAACCATTTCCACTTACTAGTTCAATAGGAGCAACAAGTTCACAGATGCATGGTGTAACTTTGCAGGTTTTCATTTATTGTTTGACAGTGAAGTGACTCTTCAACCAGGCATTATCTATATTCCTCTTTTTAATAGCATTTAGACAAGAAAAGGCCTGCCTTTCTCTTGTTACAAACTAAAAGCTACACAGAATATAAATTATCTGAAATTAGCATACTGGACCAATTCCATTTTGTAAGCCTTCACAGCATACAATGAGTAATGCAAGCTGCTAAGTAAAGGCCAAAGAAAGGGTGTTAAGTCAGCTGAATGGAGAATTAGATACGGTTAATTTGTAAACAGGAGATCTGACTTTTAGAATGCTTGTGACTACAGATTTGGTAGGAAGAAGTAAAATGCAAAGCTCTAAGCACAGTACCAGCACGTAGCTAAAAGCACTCATGGAAATGGCATATACCTGATCTTATTTTGGAGAAAATAAGAAACTGAGAATAGGCAACTGCTGAGTTTTACTGTCATAAAAATCACAACCTTTACATTTATTTTTTTTATCAAGTCGCAATGCAAAATCCAAAGAAAGCCACACCCAAGAAAAGAAGCCTTTAGAGATTTTTGTTACAAGAGTTTCAGTTCTACTGAACAGGAACTTTTTAATTGACCCAAAACAAAGCTTTCAAATGTTCATTTAATGGAGTCTTTCAAACAAGTTTTCTTTCCAATTTGAAATTAAAACAAATTCAAAGTATTGTCCCGGAAAAACAGTTAGTGCTGTCCTCTTACCTCTATATTTGCAAATAAAAAAGTTATGCTTTTGATTCAACATAAGAAAAACAGAACCAGATGATAAATACTTCAGTTTCAGTCATGTCAAACTAGATACCTGGTCTAATATTATGCTTTATACGCCAATGCTTTAAGTCAATCTTTGGCAGCAAGGAGGTCAAAGAAGCAATTATTCTACAACTTTCTTCAATTAAAACTCTGAAAACTCTTGAAAAAGATTATGAGCTTTTTCAGTCCTCCAGTGTGCTTCTTTTACAGTTAATTTTGAATATACTATTGGCTTGTGGAATGAACATCAGAAACCATACACTTAGGAAAAACAGAAAAACAGGAAGGAGGTTAGCAAAATGAAAAATAGGGGGAAGGGATTGGGAAAAAAGAATTCTCACTCTTCTCATGCTCATTCAACTGATGCATTGCTGCATATTAATCAGCTTGTAATCATTTACCGACTTTGATACAACAGAGGTTTGTTGAAGAAAACATACTTTGCAGTGTAATGGAATTTAATTGTTTTAATCTCCAAATATTTAAACAGGATTCAATTCAATTCCTTACCATTGTCCTCCCATCCTCACCTCCCTTGTACCCCCACTTAAACACGTTAGCAGGAGTACTTACAACAGCGACAGGATCATTGCTTCGGGTGGCTGCAAGGCTAAAATTCTTCACATGCGTGTTGGTTTCTAGGGCTTTTGCAAATTCTTTCAGCGTTGGAATTGGTATGTTCTTGAAATAAAAATAGCATTTCACTCTCTTGAGATACACAAATTTATCCCCTCCCTCCCAACTTCTTTCATTACCTTATTCTCTTTACAGTAAAACGTAGTATAATATTAACTGGTCTCTAATAATATTGCTGGTCTCTAGCAGTATCACAGTAAAGGCCTACACATATAGCAAAGCTATACGTTAAGAGGCAATGGCTATTAAGAGTCACCAGCTCTATAAAGCGAAGTCATCTTTTCTACATTGATGCCATTGCCACAATAGAAGTGTTAAAAATACATATTTTGCTATCTTGGAACTGTTACTGAGCAACATCTACATGAACTGAATATTCTGTTATCAACATCAAATTGACCTCTTACAGACAGGAAAAGATTTAGAGCTTTAGAGTGGCATTTCATTCAGCGTGTCCTATTCCAGAATGTGCCAATTTATAGTTTGGTGATTTTTACAGTGTAGTAGCAACCAAGGAATAGTTTTAGATACATTAATTATGGTAGCAAATTCCTCAGTTTATTATATAAAAAATTTTGTTCTCTTGCCTTTTTAGGCATTTCTTTTGGCTAGCATTTCTCTATTGTACAATATTCTTAAACCATGTATTTTATTTTCTTCCTTTAGTAAGGGCCACCAATAGCCTAGGCTGCTAGAGAGGCTGCAGCTAGCAGCCGGTCACTGCCGTCTGCGCTCTAAGTCAGAAGTGCTATAGTTGTGTGTTCTTTCACTCATATATACTTAAAAGCACAACTGTTACACTTAGGAGCAGAAGCGGCCCCAACTGCTGACAGCTCTTTTGTAAGAGAATTAGAAGGATGTCAGGTACAAATATCACTTTGTTTGCAATAGCAGTAAGTGAGAGCACATTGCTTCATCGAGGACAAAGGATTCAAAGTAGTAGTTAACTCCAGGATGGTGAACTGCTGGAACTGTTGCCAACTTGGCAGAAACAGAAAGCTGGGCTGGCAGTAAGAAAATCTAAGACTTTTTAAGTACACATTTGGCAAAAGAAACCAAGATGGCTTATCGGTTTAGCTCCAGGTTTCTGAGATTACACACACCACAGCATTTAGCAGAAAGGCTGCTGTACTTAAAATAAGCCTATCATGCTCTTATATATTGTTTTGCAGCTTAAAGTGTCTTCTACTGAGAAAAAGCAACATATTTACTGCAGACTTCAGGTAATTACCTTAATGTTATTTAGATTAACTTCAACAAGACGTGAATCATTATCTTTAATCCTTTGCAGTGTCTCCTCCACATTTGTGGGATTTGGCGGTTCATCAAAAACAGGCAACATTTTTTCACCTTTTACTATATCTGAAAAGACATTTAATTGTAATCACACAGGTCACATACATTCACTGTGAATAAATGATACACATACTAAATAGTTACTGTATTTAAAGACCATTTCATCAGTTTTTACATCTCTCCTGCACCTAAAAAGCATACCATCCTCCCCTGACCCTATTTTCACAAAGTTCAATTCTTTTCCAAACGTCCTCACAGCCTTTCTGCTTTTCTTGCGTACCAGCTTTTTTCAGAAAGCACATAGGAGTTGAATTACAAACACAAACATGAAACCTAGACACCAACACACCCAAATGCATGTTTATGCCTACTTTTATCCCCTAAAACATGACTTAACAGCAGGACAGATTTAAGTGTACATATATTTTAATTCTACCCTTGCCAGAACTCAGCAATGCTATAGACACGCACATTTCCAACTCAAGACTGAACAGTCTATAAAAAATGCTAGTGCAACATGAAATAGTTAATGCTATAGTACAGCACGCAGTACAAAACCCATTTATCTAGCACTTGCGTACACACTTACTTGAGAAGCTGTCTTTGTCAACCCCATTACTGCTTCCTACTACATCACAGAACTGATTGTTTGTTATCAAGTTAGACATTCCCAGTATAGCTGTAAAAAGAAAAAAAGAAAAAGCAAAAAAACAATTTGTTCCTAATTCAGCTCAGATGCAGAGATCCTTTAAATAATAATTTTTTTGTAAAAACCCCAGGTTACCAGTACAGTAAGCCATTCAATCTCTTAATAACTTCATTAAATGTAGAAAAAAAATAATTAATTATAGACTTTTTAGTTGGCTTTCACATTTTTGAAAGATTTGATCTCACCAGATTCAAGCATTAAAGTTAAAGGTGCGGCTCAGTCACAAAATTCTTGACTGAAGCTTTAGGAATACAGGCAGATAGCAACATTCTTATATGCAAGAAAAAGTGAAGCACACCTCAAAAATCAGCCAGTCTGAGGAATCAGTGTAAAGGTTTTGAGTTTGAAAATCAGATATTTTTTGCAGGCCAAAATAATCTACCTTCCTATAAATGATCATAAATCAACAAAGTTGATATACTACAAGCAAACTGGCATATAACGTGATCTAGTTTCTATCACAACTACAACTTCCTATAGTCACATTTCAGCCAGCAAATACATTACCACATTAATTATAGATCTTTCTTGTCTAAATACGCACAGTACATTCAAACTTCAAAAAACACTAACCTGCGAGGTCACCTAATTCTGTGTCTGTGGCACTGGTCAAGGCTTCCTCCAGTTCTGGATCCAGAGAAAATTTTTCTTCTGTGTAAGACTGTACAGGCTTTTGCTTGGGGATAAATATTTTCCCTGGCATAAAGAAAAAGAAAAGTCTGATGTTACTTTGTCTTATATAGCTACTTATCTTTAAACTTTTCTATACTTAAGAAATACATATTACATTTAGTAAATCCTGAGAAGAGCACCAAGGACAGCATAGAAGAATGAGGTTTATTCTGTTTGCTCTTTCAAGTCAGAGATGAGGAAAGACCATAAGCAGTTGTATAACATTACTTACCACAGATTTTCAGGTGTCTATAAATCTTATATTATATAAGCCTCCATTATACATTTTAAACAGCATAGAAAAAACACCTGTAAGGAAAATTTAGTATCACCAGAGAATGGTGACTGGTGTCTTCTCAAGGGAGAAAGAGACCCAGACAGAACTGTAATCTGTATGTGTCAGAGAAATAGAGTACCAAAGAATCATCTGAAATCATGGACGGGAGCATTCACTGCAGTTTTACAGCATACACAATATTTCTGATTTCAGATGTTAACCCAGTTTTAAAGTCAAAAAGGAGATGCCTGAGCTGCTTGAGAAAGCCATGGTTTGTGAACAGCAGAACCCAAGAGAACAGATTTCTCTAACGTAGAAAGGTCACAGTCAACTCAATGGCAAAAGGAGCAGAACTAATACCGTATCCTGCACCGACTTTTTAGTCGTTACAGACAGGTAATGGGAAAAGTTATTTTAGGAGACATGCATTATAAATAGAGGTCTGTGTAGTCAGCAAAATTCCTGCGTGTATCTTCAGCTGAAAAGTGAGGGTAAGAAACCAGAATATGAAAAAGCTATTCTAACAGTTATTCAGAAAACAGTTCAGATTTGAATGATTTAGAATTGGCCTTTTGAAACAAGTAAGTCTACCACTGGCTAAGAACCCAGGAGAGGTAAGGGGTGCTTAGGTTCAGGACAAATTAACGCGGTAAATAAAAGCGCCAGTACGGTATGAGAGAACAAAACTGATGCATTTGATAGAAGTCATTCACAACTAGAAAACTGTAAATGTAATCTCAACAGTTACTCAAAGTTTTTCAAACTTTCCAAGTCACCTGAGCTATCAGCAGAGCGAGCTGTGGGAAAGGGGTTCCAACTTCCTTCAGTTATTTCCTGGGGTAGGAAGCAGCACTAAATTCTCCTATGGAGTCTCAGTGCTAATTCAGGAACACACCCTCTTCCATACTCATAGCTAAAAAACATTTCCACACATGAATCACCCTAGCTCATCCCAATTACATGATGAAAACCCATCACGCACAAGAATCAGACCGGCTGGGCAGAAGCCAGAAGCCTAAGATATTTTTCCTCGGACTACATACATATGTATCGTTACATGTTTGGACCAAGTCTAAGTTTAGCATTTTTAAATATCTCCCAATGACAAGAAGCTTTATAGGGATGTTTCAGTTTTATTTCTAGGAAATTCCAACAAAGCAGGATTTTGCTTTCCACCACGGGAAGCAATGCCCGAAGTCAGCTCCTGTGCCCCACAGCAGACACAGGCATAACAAAACACATCCACCTTTTCTCTCTCTCCAAATTCCCATCCCAGATTACAATAGTTTGTGGTTCATTTTCTTTTTAAAGGAACTTAATGCATTACCACTAGCACAGGCTAGCAAAGAAGCATATCAGGTTTTTCTCTGACAACAAAGTCTGATGATCAAGATCTGTTGCTAGCAACACAGTATTTTTGTTCCTGGGTTGCTATCTCTTTGGAAAGTTGTATAAATGGTCATTATCCATATTTAGAAGCAGAAAATAAATCTCCTTACATAACTGTACCAACTACAAACAGTAGCTGAAAGCAGCTGACAGGCATTACCACCCATACCTCAGGACTGATGGACAGTGCAAAAGAAACTACGTTTGTGGTGCTTCAGGATCGAAAGAAAACCTTCATGAACTGAAGGCTTAGGTAGCAAACGTTTCAGATTATTTTGCTATAACTGATACAGTACATTTCTACCCCCATTTTCTTTTACCAGCATCACTGCTGGGGAGAGAATGTCATCCTATTTATGGCATCATTTATGTCATCCTATGTACAACATCAGTGCAGGAGGTAGCAGGCACTGGAAAGAAACTCATCTCAATTAAAAGCAACTTTTTTAAAACGTGCTTCAACCCAGATCAGCCCCCTGCCTGGTTCATTACACAGTACTCACAAAAAAGAACTACTTTTTCTGATGTTACTTTAATTCTTAAATTCATAGGTTAGGAGCTTCGGGTTCTAAACATTTGCTTCCTAAGAGTGAGACTAGATTTATCTTTAAATGCCTGACTCTTAAGATAACCTGAAGAGAGAGAGAAATATATTCAGTTTTTATTGAAGCAAACATGTTAAAAGCCACTCCCCTCCAGAAATATTCATTGCAGCCAACTCCAGTCAAATGAACCAGGTCAGGAGCAGTTTTTGTTATAGAACAGGTCACACCCTTGTGTATATAATCTCTCATCCATTGGCTTCATCTCGTTCTAGCCCAGAGTTCAGAGGTTTATAATGCACGTACCAAAGCAGGTCTTTCCCTATTCCCTACTGCTGTTAACAAACTTACTTCAAAAACTGTAAGACCCCTGTGTCTCTGGGGACAATGACCTAACTCAAGGCCTGCTGCCAGGACAGTTTGGCAATTCCCTTCCCTCTCTTACTAATGTAAGCTTGGGAAAAAAAATTTTAAAAAAACCAAAACCACTACACATCTGTGCAGCCCATGAGATTAATAGCTTTCTGGGCCCTCAAGTGGAACATTTCCAATAGCAGGGATCTGATTGCATGAAGGAACATGACATCCTCCTTTTCACCAACAAAGACGCTGCAAAGATTAAGCAATACAACATGAAGAGGCAAATTTCAGAGATGTTCAGAGATGTCACATAATTTCTGTAATAATTATATATTCAGGTCTTCTGTGCCTTTAGCTAACATGTTAAATGATGCACGTCCCAGGATTAATTTACAAGCTTTATGCTACAGAATGAACCTCCAGTTCCAAGTTCCACACAGTCGCATTGCTCAACAGGCAGAAACGCTGCACGATGGCTATTGAAGTGCCCCAGACATTCAGGAACAGACTCACAGCATCTAAGGTGGGACTGAAAATCTTGCAGGAATCAGGTCTGTTCAGTGTGCCCGTGCACTGCACATTGCTGGTACTGTCCTCACATATCGCACAGTCCTACCCCCATGCTAGCAGGCAGCGGACGGCCACAACTTGCCGATCAGAAGAAAGTCTAAAATCCACTTTGCGGTACTCTGCAGAGAAGGAATCAAGTGTCACCTGAGGACATCCAAATACAAGCTCGTCTTGTCAGTGACTTCATGAAGAAAAGTGAGCAACACCTGAGATACCCCTTGTATCTTATGTTCCTTAAAGTTTCATCAACCTAGAAACTGATGCAATCTACAATTCATCAATCACTAATTCTTACCACGTGACAGACTTAGGTTCATCAACTGACTTGTAAGTAAATTTTAATACAATTTAATTTTTTAAATTCAGCTTACAAGTGACTTAGTGTCTTACTGTAGAAAGAGTACTGTTATTCATTATCTGATTACAGGCCACATAGCAGTGAGTTAGAAAACTGTTTTACATTAATGCTAGAGTATCACATGTTATTTTGTTCTAGTGGTCTTGTATGGGGAATGTCAATTTGACAACTTGTTTCTCCAAAGCTCCTACAGGATATTAGCTTCATTTTACAACATGTAATACACATCCTTTAAAGACCAGTGACTGAAAGGCAAACAGAGAGCACGGCATACACAACGTCCCAAATCCTGCTGCAACAAACACAAACGGCAATCTAGAGCAACAACTGAGCAGGGCAGCGACAAAAGAGCTCTAGCCAGGTGACTAGAGTTTCAGCCTAACAATATTTTCTGGATGACAGAGCAGGGATAAAAACCCAGCCAAACCAACATTAAAGCAGAAGTTACACGAAATGCAAATCTACACAGAACAAATATACCCTGGCAGGAATGTAGAGGGAAAGTTGGAAGAGGGCATCACAATAGGAGAGTGCAAAGGGTAGAAATGCAAAGCTTAGTTTACGTAATAATTTGCTAACGCCTTGCAGTATACAGCACAAAGTACATTACTGACGTTAGATGTGTTTTTATCTCAAGTGCAATAATTCTCGTCTTTTGCTGTTCCAAGAGAAGTGAGAAGCATGGATCTAACTTGGTCAGATGCGTGGAACACACTTGAGGGCAACAGCCTGCAGCCTCGCTTCACTGTTCAGATGAGAGATCCTTCTCCTTGCAGTACGCCTTGTAAAATCTTTATGACATACTTACGTACACAGATTGAGACAAAGCTAGTTTTGTTGAAATTATTACCACATTGCTCTCATGAATCTCTTGAACAATGGTTTACTGTATGGTTCAACACTTAATTGGAACAGAATGTGACTTAAGTCATTAAATCATGTTTAAAACAAAATATGTTTTTAAGAATGCTTTTAGAAACAAAATCAGGCACTGGAAAAATGCAACAGAATATGATTTAGGGATTGTTAAGCTTCGCATTTCTTTAGCGCTGTTCATCTCACCACATCAGGGCACTTAACATTTTCTCAGATCTTCCACATTTCATAGCACACAGCAAAAAAAGGTTCCAAAGATTTGGAGAAATCACGTCATCTATCAGTGAAAGAGAAGCAACATTGTTTTAACAGCATGTTACCCCAAAATGAGGTACTTGGGACAAACGGAAGAGAGGATATTCCTGCAGGCTGTAATAGGGAAACAAGGTTACCAGGAACCAGTAGCAAGCCTGGATGCTTATTAAATTAACCTAGGGTAAGTTTCTCTGATAAACCTGCAGGCCAAATTGCCATGCAGACATTAGTTCTACTAAAACAGGAAAAGGAAAGAGAAAGAGGAGGATGCATTTTCCCCTGCTTACTCCATGAAATAAAAAATTAGATCAAGTTAAAGCAACGAGACCAGCTAGGCACACAGAATGATTTTAGCAAAGCCTGACCCACAAAAACAGCACCAAGAAAATAGCTGCAACTCTAATCCACCTGTCTCCCCAAAAACCCTCTAGATCTGAAGGTCACGATTGTCAGTTTTCTTCTGAAGTAACAGGATAATCAAGTGAGATTTTCACCTACCCCATTCTACAATTTGTTAGCATTTCTCCAGAAATACATTTACCTAACCAAACATAAAAATTATAAGCCAGTTTAGTTGTTTGTTTGTTTTAATATTAAAGAAAAGCACATGAGGATAAAAGCTCCCTCTAGATAAAAAACATCCTACACAAGTATTAAGTTTTGCTCTACTCCCTTCCCAAGTTTTACATCTAGATAAAGATCATGATTTCTTGATTTAAAGGATTAAGTTGCATAGGTTTGCCACTTTGTGCAAAATGGCTACAAACATTAGCCGCAAGTCAAAGCTGAACCATGATATATTCATAAGGGGAAAAGAAAAGGTTATCCCTCACCTATTACAAAATCAGCTTAGCCTTCTTCCCTCCTCCTGCCCATCTAACAGAGCATGAATTTCCTTAGTAAACATTTGTTCCCACATTTTTAGTTTTAATGAAAGAAAGCTACATTTCATTTTTCATATTATTTTCTCTTCTTCTACAGTACTAAAATAAATGGTAGAAAAAGTTATTAAATAGCAAGTTTAGTGTTTGGGGTTTTTTAAAGATACATGGGAAATTTTACTAACTAAACTGGTATGACATATTGCAACATCCAGACAGACTGCTACTTAGTAATACTTTATTACATAAAGGACATGACATCTTTCTTAACCAAGATCTGCGTTACAGCTGGACCCTTCTGTTTTTCTACATGATTCTCACAGATTTTATCTACCCAAACAAATAGTTTTGCCATGTGCCGCTTATGCGAATGAAGCACTGATACTCAGCAGAAGTGCTGCTAACTAGAGCCAATCCTCCACGCCCAGCCTCACATCCTGAAGGGGCTGTGCACAAACTAGCAGGGCTGCAAGGGATTCCCCAAACTAGCTACGAGGCCTGAATATACTTGAACTCAATCACAAAACCCAGCATACACTAGCAAATGTCAGGCAAGAAGCAGAACGCGGGAGGAAGCAGCGGCACACTACACAGCCCAACAGGGCACCAGCAGGTGCTTCCCAGCAGCAGAGGTACCACGAGGGCCGTGGTGCTATAGGTACCTTTGCCTTCTACATCCAATACATCACGTTATCCTTAACTCTGTTAGTCTTACTGATTCAGGCAGCAAACTCCCATTCCTTCATCAGCAAAGGAGCATCACAGTTACCATCTCTCAATGGAAGTGGTGCTCAACTACACAAATAAGGCAGAACACGGTGTATTAAGGAGGTAGTACATCATATACAGTGCATACATTATAAAGTCTCTCTATTACTTCAAGGAAAAGAAAAAGAGACCAATGCTGTCAAGTAACAGCTACTGGTACAGGCAGAAAAAATAGAAATACCCGCAATAAAATTTTCACTGAATATACACCACAATCACAATCATACATACAAACCCAGCAGATGAATGAAGACTCAAGTCTGAAAAAAGCAATGATTCACACCAGAAAATTAAGTAGAATTCAAGGCTTTCAAACCCTTAAGAAGAAAGGAACATCTCTGGCAGCTGGATTACAACTTACCAAACAATTTACTGAAGTCTTACTACAGCAGCTCTGCTGTGATGCTGGGGAAGGTTTAGGCAAGCTACGATCACAAGCAGTACACAAACACTGCGTCGACAGCTAAAAACCTGTGCATATGTGCCCAGCACAGGGGTGGAAGTTTCTGTCCCTACCAATAATGCTTAGTAAGGCACAACAAACCTGGGAACTCTTGTTTTGGGGGGGGAAATAAATTCATGCACATTCTTTTTTAATTTTCTCCTGAAAAAGGAAATGCTTCCCATCAAGTCAAGGAGAAGACTCAATCCAAAACAAAGATTTAAAACCTCAGGCTTTAGTAATGCGTCCACTCATTAGGTCAATGCCTCCATGGTTTTTAGAACACAAACCACTGCCAGCTTTCAAAACTTCTTGTGATGTTAACTATGTAATTGGTTAATAATAACTATGCAATCTTATTAAACCTCCCAGCAAGGATAACAGAAAGACAACATGACTGCATACACCACTTGCCTGGCCTTGTCATTCTACATCTTTGAACATTATTGAGTATCTACTATGACATCATTCTACTGCTATTTTTAAAATTCAGCGTAGCATTACAAACATCGCTATCTGTACTCAGCACTACAGGGCATAAGCCACAGGCGCCACAACAGGATTTGTTACTATTGACACAAATCAGGAGTAGCTCTTACTTCCAGGATACCATCCCTATCAGAACTTTGCAATCTTTGATAATATCTTTGAGTCTTATTTCCATCCTGTGCTACATGCAAACAGCACACCAGGCCCAATGCCACAAAATGCTTGAACAGGAAGCATCCCACCCCTGCACAGTAGCACTCATTTGGAAAGACTGTGAGCTAAAAAAGCATTAGAGCTGCCAGTGCTTCAATAAACGGGTTCGCAGCTGTTCTGGCTAGCCCTCTTCAGAGATTTCATAACCACCTGCACCGGAAAGGGTGGTGTTACCTTTCTTTTCTCTTGTAAAAGGCACATAGTCTTCCCTGTCTTTGTGCTCAAGAGCCTGCTTCTCTAAATATGCCAGGAGTCGTTCTCTGTCGAAGGGACCTGAAGCCTTTTTAGCAGTCTGGTCTTTCTGGCGGAAGCCTGCAGGCAGAAGTGCATTCTGCAAAACAAAACGGAGCAAATAAGTACAGCTTTAAAAGTCTGAGTGAACACCCATTTAGTTTCATTTCCCTCTTCCTTCTCCCTCTCTCCCCAAGGTTCAAACCTGATACGTCATACTTTTTAGGCAATCTTTGATCCCTTGCCAACGTCCTTTTTTTGGGGCAGGGGAGGATACAAGATAATCTATTCTTTATACACCAAGAATACAATTAAAAACAGAGCACCCTGCACTCTGAATAGGACTGAAGCAATTCTTTAAGTACAATAGCTCCCAGCACTAGACTCACTAGTTTCTTTGCATTTATTTTCTAGAATGAACACTGTTTAATGAGTAGTAGTAAATACAGCTCAGCTATTTACAGTTTAGACATTCAGCAAGAGACTGCTTCTCCAACACTTACATCCATATGTTTCTAGGTCTTTAAGACAAACTGCCTCTACTATCGTCCAGCCTTTAACATAGAGTATTTCTACTTTTGGCCTGACTCAAGATGGGGTGGTTTTTGTGATCATCAACATATTTCAGCTAAAGAAAAAACAAAACTGAACACACACAAGGATACTAGCATGGAAAGAACAGAGCTTACAGAAACTCAGGCTGTCATAAAAGACAACCAATCACTTTTGCCAGTTCTCCTCTGTTAAAATGTCTATAAAAGCCAAAGCCAACTAAAATATCAGGAATAGCTTGCACTGCCACAAAATAGATGATCACAGTATTCTTAAGTGATGTCTGAACAGCAGGATTAAACTTAATCCTAGTACTATTAAAGCAAGAACAGAGAATCAGGAGGTGAAAACAGAAGTCCTGGACTCTGACGTTAGCTGCAGTAGAGGACACAATTCAGCTCTTTATAACAGAAACCTAAAGTAGTCCTTATTCAATACCCCAAGCTGACAATCATTCAGGAGCTGAGTAATTACTTGCCTCCTCTTGGCAAAGTCAGCACGAGGACAGGAATAGGTATAGACTACCAGATACAGGACCAGGATTCTTTAGAAGGGGTCAGTACCCTACCTCTTCCATCAAACTCCAATGGTTGAAGCAAAAACTAAAACTGGATGCAAAAGGGCTGGTTACCTGACAACACTGGAAACAGGGAATTTAAACAGGCCTTTCTAAATAAACTTTCTTTTTAAGAACACGACTAGAACCAATTTTTATTTATAAATAAATCCCAGAAGGCTCCTCCTAACAATGTCTTCTTCCATTTTCCTCTATTACAGTTGCAGTCACGTTGCAAACAGGAAATAAACAGTTGAAACATTATATATACATATATATATCTGTAAATAAAATCATTAGCAGACTATGAAAAAACTGTCCAAAAATATATTGTACAAGTAAAAAATCAGTCTCAGTTTATTTCAGATTAGTTTCTGAACAAATGAAAAAATAAAATTTCTTTTGGCTAATACCTACCTCAGGGTCAAGATCATCCAACACAGTTTCAAGTTGTTTCAGTTCTTCTTCTGAAAGTTTGCCAAGAATTTCATCCTCATCAAGATCTTTGTACTTGTCCAAGTCCTTTCGAAATGGGAGTGTCATGACTTGGGCAGTAGCAAGTTGCTCAAACCCTTCAAAACCCAATTCTTATTCTCACCCAAATCTATTAAAAAAGGTTTTAAAAAGAAATAACCATTGTTAAGGTAAATATCCCAACTACAAAGCACCCTCAACCTCCAAATACATCTCTGAAAGGAAGGCTTTTTCATCCAGTATCCATATCTCCCTGTTACTCTTGGTTACAGCCCATGGAAGCTGTCTACACCTTGCTTCTCCACTGACAAGAATCCTGTGCTGCCATGCCCTTTTCCATCAGTAACTAAGCTACATGTGTGAGCCCATCTTAATGCCATTGGTTTTCACAGATATTGCAGTCAAAAGAAGAGTTAAGATGCTTTACATTTATTGTTGCTGCTGCTGTTCGAGGGCGGTGCAGGAGAACTTCACTACAAACAAGTTAATTGGTTATTACTGACTCATATCCCTGCCTATTACGTACAGAGGGAACAAAGGAAGTTTGCCTCTGAGTTAATTATAGCACTACCACTGAAGTAACATTCTGTTCTGAGGAAAATCAAAATACCTTGAAGAAAGACTTACAGAATACAGCTCCTAAGTAGCAGCACTCCAGTCAATCCTATTACAAAAAAAAACCCAAACAAAAACCCCAAACCAGAACAGACTGTGTAACTGCTCACTAAATATTATACTTAGAGGAAACTGGGGTCCTTCAGAAGATGTGCAGTCTATATAGTACTTCTCATGGACAAGGACAGCACAAGGAACCTTTTTTTCTAGCAGTCACAATTTTTGAGCGTTTGGCTTGGACAAAACAAACAGCTAATCACAACAGGGTTGAAGCAGACAAGTTGGTTTCTCTCATTTATCGAAGTTCTCGGATTCTCCTTTTGTTCCGCTTCAAGTTGAGCAGACACAAAAAGGTGACTTGAGTGACCCTGTAAGTAAGCGAGAGTGTCCACCATGTACTTGGGGAGCAAAAACTAGATCCATATGTTCAGGCTCATGAGCCTCCCCAACCCCTTGCTCAGCTCTATACATGCGCTCAACACTGTACAGCAAACGTTTTTTGTTCTCTAGTAACCCACACTTCAGCGCAGATGCTCACACCACGTATACTAACTGTATTACCTCAAACCTGCACTTAAGACTGTACTTCAAAACGAGATCAATTTAAAGCTTTTCCTTCGACTCAAGAGGCAACAGAAGGGCTGTATATACACGCTAAAACACGGAACCCTGCTTACAGGATTCCTTCACCTCAGCTGTTTACATCAAGAAAGGTCTCCCTGGCTGTCAGTTACACACAGATATTATAACTCAGCGACACTGAACAGACGTGAGCATAAAGGTTCACCCACACCATTCTGTCAGGTTTACCTGTGAAGTAAATCTGGTTTTAACAATCGCCTTTGCGAGAACGGTAAATTTTCAGTTCCTAACAATATCTATACCTAAATGAGGAATACATTTACAGCTATTTTCAGCATGTCTGCTTTTAAAAAATATTACTGATATAAACACTAGAGCTCACTTCTAAACCACAGCTGACATTGATAGGACATAATTCCAAAGCTGAACTACCAACTTAGGTAAAGTTTTCTCAAACGTAACAAAAAATAGAAGAAACTCTCAATTTCATGGCAAACTATGTCAGAAGAACACCGCCTGGCTTCCTCTGAACTAAACCCAAGCATATTGGAAGAGCTTGAACCTTTTGCAAGAAGCTACAGAGCTGAGAACATCCAGGTTTAATGGCTGCAGAAAATGCAGAGGGTAGCACACCCATGGTTTTTCAAAGCTGTGTTCCAAAAGTAACTGAAGGGGTGTCTCTGTGGCCTGGCACGCCACCTCGACAGTTTTCACAGTCTCATGGCATTTGTTTCTTCAGGTGCACAACAGCTGAAGGACAATTAGCTGATAGCTGCAGCAGAAGCTACACAATCTGCATGCAAACTTCTCATTCCAGGAGCCTTAATGTTTTGCTCTTCCTTACAGTTTAAGCCATTACACACTATCATAAGGGAAAAACATTTCCTGCAGCTGATTACACTGCAATGCTTGTGACCAGGCTGCACCATCTGTATCCTACATCAAGACACTGCTATTTACCACATTTCTGCATGTCTATTTGCATTCAAATGTTAAAAGGTGTAGTTTTAACAGGTAATTATATGGAGCAGAGTAGATGGCATACTGCAGAATAATGCTCCCCTTGCTCTGATGCAGAGTAGCACTGCATAACCATACATTACATTCATGTAGGCTGCATTTCCTCTCCATGTATTGCTGTACAATGCTGTCACCCAAAATTAACTACCTTTCATTTACTGCATTGCTATGTTTTACATTGGAAAACTACTCATCCTTTATAATACATTAATTAATGTTCAGGTCAAAGCTGTCACTCAGAATTAACTACCTTTTATTCACTGCATGGGTATGTTTTAGTTTTACATCGGAAAACTACTCATCCTTTATAATACATTAATTAATGTTCAGGTCATAGCCCTATAGTCTGTAGTCTCACTTGTTTCTATAATATGATAAAAGTAGCCATTTCAAATCCTGAGCTACAGTGTTCAGACACAAAAAAAAAGACAAAAAAGATAAAAAATGTGTAAATAAAGCAGCACAGCAGAAAACCCCACTATTTCTGTAACTGAGTCTTCACTTCAGCGAGAGGAAGAGAAGCACATGTAGCCTGGCAAATTTAAATGTAAAGAGTTTTCAACATATTTTCTAATACATGTCAATCAAAAGTACTTTTTAAAATACAACAGCATACTTAATATGAAGCACCCTTAAAAAGTTACGATGGTAGCACTGGTTAGCATATCTGTACTACACAGAGATTGCTTGGTAACAACTTTCAAAAACATTCCCTACAAAAACCACAGCATATATGACACTCGTACGTAACGTGCTAAAAGTCAGGTTTTAGAACACGGTGTCAAGAAATCTCATTGCCTAAAAAGGGCACAAAGGCCAGCCGAAGCCCTAATCTAATCAAACAAGCCCCTTCACCTCCCATTAAACACATTTGGTACTGTATTTGCCTTCCCTCACTCCCTGTAGCAGTGCAGCATGCAGAAAGGTAATTTGTAATGTGAGTGCATTACAAATTACAAGGTTTAGAAGAAGCAGTTACTTAGACTGTGAATATTTGTGGCACATCTTACTGCGAAATTGTAGGCAAAACTGTAACCACCAATTTTGGCTTTGCAAATAACTTTGCACTTTTCTCATAGGCAGAGCTAGTTTTCTTCTAAGTTTCCTTCTTAGCATCACTGTGAAAACATGACATGCATTAAAAGTCAAAAGGGCTAGTATTCTTTTCTCAGATATATAACCATAAGGTAAAGCAAGTTCTTCACTGTAGCAACTCCACAGTCACATAAGAGACTAGAAGACAGCAGTAACCTTACTTCAGGCTGTTTTATAATTACCTGAATCATCCCATGAAAGACTGTCAAGCAACTTTCACACACGTCTTATCGAAAAGTTGTAATTTTTTTGATTTTCTCCTCTCCAAAAATATTTTTTTAAAAACCAAGAGATACTAAAAATAGCTAGCTTCCAATTTTCTTTCAAAAATTCACTCCCTAGGAATTTCTATTATATTTAAGAACAAAATTTCTTGGGACCCTAACAGGATCTTTAGAAATATCTTGCAAACAGGAAACTACAGTCTTGTTAAAGTCCACTGTAAATGGTTTCCGTAACTTGGATTTTAAAATGGAAGTGACATCATGAAAAACAAACCCAGCCGGTTTTGGCCAGCACATTCGCAGAGTTCACTTTAATCTCATGTGTTCCTTTGGAGCCTCCTTCCACCCAGCCTCTGGGTGACCCCGACCTGGAGCAGGGGGGTCCGGAGCAGGCGGGTCCGCGGGGCTGTCAGCATTCCTGCACAGCCAGGGCCCCAGACCATCCCAGCTGCTTGGAGAAGCCTAATCCGAGCGTTTCCCCCGGGAACCCCTAAGATGGCAACAATTTTATTTTCCACTGTGCAAGACTATACAGAACTGTTTAGGAAGAATGTGCTGCACTTAAAAGAGCTATCTTTATTTACCAAGGCCAGGACATTTAAAAAAAAAAAAAAAAAAAGAGTAAATATAAATATTAACATAATCCCAGCAGGTTGCTTAGGGTGTTTTTGTAACGCCTTATGATAACTCTGCTGAACAGCCCAACGCTGCTTTTCTTGGCAGAAAGCTCTCAAAACCCCACCCGAGCCCTCCAAACCTCCAGCCTGGGCTAGAGTACGCCAACCAGGCTCAATGCCCAGGGGACCGACCAGCGACATCCCCCAGCCCGCAGCTTTACGGAGCCAGCAGGTGGCAGCTCAACTTTGCCTACGCTTTTTGTCAGCTTAGGCAAATTGTGTTTTCCAGGCAGTAAGGAACAGCTGTTCTGGGCTGTTTTCCTACAAAAGCAAGCCCGAGGCTTCATTCTGGTCAAAGAAACAATTCATCAAGTTTTATACCCAGCAAAGTGAGCTTCTCCAACTTCACGTTTGTCCGTTCAATGACCCTGGGGAGTGGAGGGGGGACTGACGGCTACTGCAGAGTAACTACACGAACCATGAAGATTCTTCCATGATAAAATCAGAAGACACCCGTATTTCCAGTTCCTGACAGCCTCTCCTCTGTATCAGAGGGCACCTGGAACCTGACAAAGCCCACTTTGCTCTGTTATGTGTCCTGTATACAACTACACAGAACTAGGACACAGCTACCTTGCAGACGGGGTGCTCCGAGTGACAGCTAAGCTGCCAAGTTGGCACTGTCCCACACAACCTTATTCCTGCGTGCCTGCTGCTGAAAACCAGTCACCCACGCTGCAGGGCCGTACGGACATACCCATCCACCAGGCAATAGCAGGGTGACAGTGCCAGGAGCTCTGAAGCACGTGTTCGGCAAACGGCACAGGGCACGGAAGCGGCAGCTTCAGCGGCACGAGGCAGCACTTCATCGCACCTGTCTCCATGACACTTCCAGGCATGCTCATCAGACTAGCTGCAGGGCAGGTGTTACGATCCCAAATAAATACATGGCCGGGGTAAGCCAAAACCCCCAGGTGCCAGGGTACCGCCCGCCCTGAGAAACTCCTCTGGCAGAGATGCTGGTCCAGCTGCCCGTTCCTTCTCTGCATCGGGAGCTGCTCACCGGCCAGGATGAGGGATGCTTTGGCACCTTTTTTTTTCCTGACAATACCTGGATTTTCATCAAAAGAGCCTGACTGCCCATGGACACTCACACACGGTCTCTCCTCCCAGAGGAGCTGCCTACAGGCATTCCATTCAGAAAGAAACATCGGATGCAAGCTATATATATACATTCTATAAACCTGAATGTTTATAGAAATGTTCAGATATTTGTTGCCATACAGAAAAGCGGCAAAACTTCCAGGCCTTGAACAGGACAGCAGAAGAAATTCACTTTATTCCCATGATGTTACTTAGGGAAAGCTTCTGGGTGGCAGGCAGCTTCTGGGTCTCCCTTACATCACAGGCCACCCCTCAAGCTCCGTACACCTGACACAGTAGCAAAACATGAGTCCTAAGGATACGTACAATATATATTATGGCAAATTTAAAGCATACAGCAACCTGCCTAGAACAGCACTTATTTTCAGCCCAACTCGCGCCTACCTGCCAAGAAACGGACAGACGGCTTCCAGAGACTTACACTGGGAGTCTGTGTGCCAGATTCCCAGGGAACACGGGACAGTGGGTGCGCAGCCCGGCGCGGGGGGCTCCCGGGGCTCGGCCGCATCCCCTGGCTGCCCCTGCGGGCCCTGCCCGGCACCGCGCCGGCGGGGGAGCGGGGGGCGGGGGGAAGCGGCCTCCCCTCGCCCGGCGCCGCACGCAGCAAGCGGCAAGTTACGTGAACCAAACCACGGGCGAGGTCTGTGACCAGTCTTCGGGTTTCACAGCAAAGCGGGGTGCTGGTGCCGCTGCGCTGTACCCCGGCGCCCAGCCGCGAACGCCCGCCCAGCGCCCCGCAGCCCGCCGTAGCATCCCCCGGCGCCCCGCAGCCCCCCAGCCCCCCGCCCGCCTATTCCCCGGTGCGCGGAGCAAACCCCGCCCCGCGCCCTCTGCTAAGGGACCCGCACCCCCCGCTGCGGGAAGGCAGCCCCGGCGTCGGGTGCCCCCGCTCAGCCGCAGGACATCGGGGCGTGCTGCCGCCGGCCCAGCCCCTGCTGCTGCTTCTTCCTCTCCTTCCTCCTCCCGCCGCCGGCGCGGCCCCTCCCGCCGGGCTCCCGCCGCGCTACGGCAGCGGGCAGAGAGCTGCGCCCGCCGCCGCCTGCCCCGGCACCCCCGTCGGGGCCGCCCGGCACGGCCCGGCACGGCACGGCCGCTGCCCAGCCTCAGCCCCGTCCCCCGACCGGCCGCTCCCCACTCACCCGGGCGGCGGCAGCGACCCAGCTCCCTCAGCCGCGACCAGCAGCCCCGCGCCGCCCCCGAGCACGATGGGAGCCGTAGTCCGGCGGCGGGGCGGTGCGCCCGGGCCTGCGCCTGCGCCGGCGGGCCGGGGAGGGCCGGGGAGGGCCGGGGAGGGCCGAGCGGGGCGGCGGGAGGGGCCCGGGCGCAGCCGCGGAGCGGGGCGAAGCGTGGCGGCTCCCGCCCCCCGGCACCGCGGCGCTGCGGGAGGGCTGGGTCTGCCGGGCGGGGGGCGGCGGGGGACGCGCCGGGCGGGGAAGGAGCAGGACGGCGCACGGCGGGTCACGGCGGCCGGGCCGCGCTCGCCCTGGCAGCCCAGGGCCGCCCGTGGGGCTCCCGTGCGCCGTCCCCGCGCCCCCCCGCGGCTCTCTTGCAGCCGCTTCCTTGGGCCTCTCCAGCGGCTGCACCTCCGCCTGCGGTCTGTGCGGCTGCCCCGGGCGGCGGGGCCCTTGCGAGGGCCTTGGGCGCCCTGGCCCAGCGGCGGGGGCAGGGGTAGCGGCGGGGCAGGGGTAGCGGCGGGGCAAGAGCAGAGGCAGGGGCAGGAGCTGAGGCAGAAGCAGTGGCAGCAGCAGGGGCAGTGCCCGCCCTGCGCTCAGCACCTCGGCTGTGCCTGCCCGCCCTGGTGCTGGGCTGCCATGTGCACACTGATTTCTTGCCGTGTCACGCCATGTACTAGTAAACACCTTGTGCCAGTAAAACATCAGCTATGCACAATTTTTTAAAGGTTTATAATGTGAAAGTGATCTGGACAGATAGTGTTGAAAACGGTGAAAGATCTTACTTGATTTAGCTGGTTCTGTACCACGTTTCTGTGTATGTGAAAGCTGGAGCTGCTTAAAGATAGCAGTCTGCAGAGGCTTGGATCTTTCACCGTGGGTTTACTTTCTTCTTACCTTGATGCTGGAAACAAGTAAACTTCCCACACCTCAAAATAAAAATACAAAACTCAAAAATTAAGGCTGGCGTGTGCCATTTGAATGCCTACATTCTGGCAACGTAAAGGAAAATAGCATTTTACAGTAGAAACCATTGAGGAGCCTTCCTTGTAGACACTGCCAATCCTGCCTTCAGGATAAGGCATTTGTAGCATGAAAATAATAACCAATAATCGTCAGCATGGCTATAGCTGTTTGAACCTGTGTTTTCCACATATCAAGGGCCCTACAACACTGCTGTGACCTGGAGAAGAATGGTGCCCAGGCTTACGTGGTAGGCAATACTGAGACACTGATTTGTTCAGAGACTCACTGGAAACTCTTGGCAGATTTGGGAAAAGAAACTGGGGGTGAAATGTTGGCCCCTCTGGTGTCAGCGTGAGCTCCGCCACCTGCTTCAATAGTGCCAAGGTTTCCTTTCCATAAGATACATAAAGTGTAAGGTATAACACATAATCTTATTTAATAGGGAGTTTGTTTAAAATATTTTAAATTCTAGTAACTTATGACTAATACATTAATTAAAGATATTTTGCAAAGTCCTGGCTGTGCTGAAGTCACTATTGAGGCTCTTACTATTATCAATAGGAACAGAAATCCATTTGACAAATGATATTAACATCAGAACTGTGCAGTCCCATGTGTTGGGCTGAACCATCTAGGCACGCTTCGCTGCAAAGGAAGAAACTCCCAGTGCGTGCTGAGGCGGCTGCGAGCGGTCAGCAGGGGATGGAGCTGGGCTTTCTTGTGAGAGTCTCACTTGTTCGGTGCTGGAGGCAAGAGACCCACAAAGCCATGCTGAGGCTTTCTGGCACCGAGCCCGTGGGTGAATGAAGAGATGCTTTTATAACCACAAGAGCACTTCTGCAAATGCTCAGCAATAGATTCATAATCCTCCAGTCATTAGAAGGCTGGCATTTTCCGAGCTGACAGACCAATGCATCTATCAGAGGGCAAACATAATGTTCTCAAAAGGATTAGTAGAGGGATTTCTTTTTCAAAGGCTGTGATATAATTTATGACAATCATACATGGGCGAGGGAAGTATTGCAAATATGAAACCTCAAAGGACACAGGAAACTTGGACAGCAGCAGAACTGCCACGAGTGCTGAAAGGATGCACATGCAAAGCAAGAGCAGATACAGCATGAGGCATCCTTGCTGCCATTCACTGAGCTCTGCTGCGCACGGCAGGGAAGGAACATCCAAAGCCTCAGACATAATCCTAAACTGATTAAATTGTAATATATCTACTTTCCACAATGCTGATGTACAAATGGAGAACATGGGTTCAGTGTATATGGTTTGAGACAGAAATATCTTCCCGGCTGGGGAATTCACTCAGGATATAGACAGGAAAGATATTGTCAGTCAACCAGTTGATAATAAAAAGTGATGCCTAGATCCTCTATCCTATGTAATCCTATATAATGAGAGCGGCCAAACTCAGATTGAAACAAATCATGAGCGAGGAAATCATATTCCTTCCAGTGGCAGCAAAGAAGGACGTGGTTTAGTCCTTGAGTCTCTCTTGAGACACAGCCCTCATGCTTTGAGGCTTTTGTGCTCTGACATGAAGGGTTAAGAGGAGCACATTCCCATGAGCGGGCTGGCTTACATAGCCTTTGATAGGAGGCCACAGGGGTAGCTACCTACGTGGGTTTTGGAATTTTTTCCTCCCCGTGCAGATGGCTGCCTTGCAGCCAGCCCCGGGGCCAGCCTGCCGAGGCGTGTCTGGAGACAAGCTCAAGCACCGACTGTCAGACCTGCAGCATTCCCAGCCCTACCTGCAGGAGCCCACATGCTCCCTGATGTGCTCCCTGCCCAGCACCTGCAGCCACGCTGCACGGGGCTTTGTTTGTTGGGTGCACCATTAAGACAGTTTAGACATATCCAGAATGATTGAGTTCACTGTGAATTGGCTGTATAAGAGAAACGTGCTAAGAGAAACATCCCCAGTGCATACCGGTCAGCTGCAGAGGCCCCTTGTCTGACCGAGGGCCTCAGGCTCTTTAGGTAAGGAAGAAAATCCAAGAAAATCCAAGAAAATCCACCGCTGAACAAGGTGTCCTGTAGATCCGTTTGGAGAGAAAAAGATGGAGCAGAAAATCTTTACCATTAGCAGACCCTTGAAAGAGAGGACAGTACCCGTTAGCTCCTGCTCTGAGGAGCAAACCACTTTAACAGGACAGTTTAAAGGAAGTGGACAGTTGGTCTGGACCTCCAGAGCCTCCTCCTTCTCCTGCCAGCACAGGCAGCAGAGCTGGGGCAGGTGGCAGAGTAACTGTCTCTGTGGATGGAGCAGAACATGTGGCTGGCTCCGGGGAAGTGCGAGCCAACCCGAGGCACACTTTTGGACGTGCTGCCTGGAGCAGAGCGGTGCTGTGTAGCTCTCCCAAATGGGGCACAGAGGATGCTGAGCTGCCAGGGCCAGTCCCAGGGTCAGCAGTGGTCATCTTATGTCCTGGGGTGATTCCTTCCACCTTTCAGCCTTCCGGAGTCCCGTGTTCCCATCCCTGATGGCATACCCACTGAGTGGCCCTGGGCTTAAAATAACCATCTGGTCTGTGCCTCGCTTCCCACACCTGCACAATGGAGATGGTGATTCAATTTGAGATCTACTGCTGCAAATTAATTGGTACAGATGAGGTATTTATTATTGCTGTTACTACTACGGCAAGTGCAGTGTCCAAATCTAAACGTGTTTTATTGGGATTTAGAGTACTATGGATATAGAAGGGTTCACAGAAATCAAGTTTGGGTGAAATAACAGATGACTTGCCTTTAGTGTTATTTAATGTATTGCTGTACTCTGCCTTATAAAACAGTCCAAGAAAATTCTATTATTTGTCAAGCCAATGCAATTAAAAAATTCCAGCCTAAATATAGATGGGGGTTTGACCACTTGAGATGCTGCTGGCCAGCATTTTAAGGGCTGAATCACCAGGCTCTTACGAATTAGGGCTGGCTACGTACTTGAGTTCTCTTTCAAAGCCATTTCAGCAGTGTCACCGCAAGTCAGTCATTTTTACACGTGAGCAAGAGCCGAATTTTATCTCTACCCTAGGTCTGAGATTTGCTGATCAGGCACTGAACCAAGGTTTTTCACATACAGGTCACTGAATTTGATCAACAGCTGGTTTTTAGGGAAGAGATCAAAACATGCACAACACAGTAATCAAGTCCAGATGCTTGTCTAGAAGACAAGCTCCAGCTCAAGCAGGAATTAATTAAGCAAAGTCTTACAAGCTGTGTTATAAGGAAAACAGATGAAAAGATCACAACAGCCCCTCTGCTTTTTGTATTGAAAAAATGTGACAAACATTTTAAAACAACGGACCGCATTTTGGCTACAAATAGTTCAGTGAAATAAAACTTGCTTTTGGGTGCCCCAGCTCAGTTTAGGCAGCGTTGGAAAAATGCTGGACCTCTACACTGCATTCACCATGCAGCAGCTCCGAACCCAAGTGTCAGTGCTCAAAGGGAAGGCAGAGCCAGGAAAGACGTTTTGGGATCCAGAGGACCGCCAGCTCTTGAAGGCTTTTCCAGGAGGAGCTTTTTTCTGGAGTACTTGTCCCCACAGCTGTTGTATCATTTGGGTGTTAACTCTGCCACTGCGCTTTCAACAAGTCAAGTACATAAATGCACTGAAAGCCTAGGTGGGCAAAATGTTAAGCAAAGATTCCTACCGGGGGGGGGAAAAGGACTGTGTGGGAGCCCTGCCCTGCAGTTTTAGATGTCCTCTCAGCGTGCTGGTCTGTGAAGTCCCACACATGGGAAATACGGTCAGCCCAGGTGCCCACAGTCATTTGGTGTAAATGTATCATAGCAGGTATAGCCCATACATGGGATGTAGTGTAGCCTGTATGTGGGGTGTAGCTCAGATTTGTGAATTGTATTGAACCCTTCTGTCTTTTTAGTTTGCGGCCTGGGAAGAATGACAAATTATTTAAAACACCCACCCTGTATATGAGACTGAATTGTGATATGGTTTACTTTGTATGCTGTGATTTTAAGGAGAATGTTATCCCTATACTTGTAAGTATACTGTTGTGTACATCTGCATTTAACACATTTTCCACGTATGTTTTTGTCTGTATGTCTCACGAATGCAGGAAGACTGATCACATTTCTAATTTTTTGCTTGCAAATACTATGCATGAGGTAAAAGGAAGAAAGAAACATGAAACCACAGCCAAAGAAAAGAAAAACCTTGACTCCAGCCAAACTCTGTACTCCTGGCAGAGGTCTTAAGTTGTTACTTTTCTAACACAAACTAATGAGAAGTGAATTTGTCAGCAGATACACGGCAACTGCAAACAGAAAAGTCTGTGGGAAGGGTTCTTCCCTTTGTATCGACTGAGAAAGACTTTCAACTTAACAAATGTATTTCTAAGGTGTGACAGGAAAATCTGAGTGAAAATTTTGCACAAGTTTATCGAAAAGCAAACACTCCAAAGTTAACTTCCACTCTTTGATGGTCACACACATTTCCCTCTCAGTATTTGTATAATTATGAGTAATTC
Source organism: Falco naumanni (assembly GCF_017639655.2). Classification (NCBI taxonomy): domain Eukaryota; kingdom Metazoa; phylum Chordata; class Aves; order Falconiformes; family Falconidae; genus Falco; species Falco naumanni. The sequence goes on along the minus strand of NC_054060.1, from coordinate 16,610,759 downwards.
AAGCCCCGATTCTAGAGACCAAGATTAAACCCCAAAAGAGGGTTTAATCCGTGTTAAGAATTAAATCCACATTTCTCTGCCTCATGTCTGAATGAGGCCTGTTTGCAGTGGAAGCTTCAACCCCAACACCGAACCAACAGAATCACCTTCAGCCTGAGCCACCCGGTTACAGAGCAGCAGATCTCAAAGCAATTCAATCCAGCTTCCCTGACACTTCTGGTACTGAACAAGCAAAACCATGGATGCAAACTCTGTATTCTCGGAATGCTGCAAGACAGAGAGAGAGAGAGAGAAGACTGTGGAATAAATGGATCTGTTTCTTTTTCGTTTCTGCTAATGTAATAACATTTTGGACGTTTAGCAAAAGCTTTGTTAACTTGTGGCTGAATATCCCATTTCATAAGAAGTTTGGGGCAAGGAGGCTGCAAGCGGAGAATTGCAGCTTTGGAGCATCTTTGTGCACTCTGCACATTGTTGTGGATACAGGTGTTTTCCTGAGCAGCAGTGGCAAAATGCCCAAGGTGACCCTTCAGTCCCTGACACTAGTCTGAGTTTTCTGCCATAGGTCTTGCTACAGGTGCCCGCGGTGTGTGGCAGGGTATGGAGTGAAGCTGAAGGCATTGTTTATCCTAGTTGTGCTTCTTTTTCCATAGGAAAATTCATCTGTGGTGTGGCATCTGCTTCTTAACAAGGCAATGTCTTGTTTTCCTGCCAACACATCATGAAACTTAAAGACATTTTAATCACGGGAATAGCTCTTCTGCTGCTAGTGACTCATCGTTTGGTGCTTAGAACCAAGGGCCTGGGTTCAGCTAAAACACAGTACCCAGTGAAGGCAATCGGGTAAATTAAATTGTGGACATACTTGATTACAGGGGCTACATTCCAATTGTATTACCTATTATATAAAATTTCAGCTAACAGTTAACTTTCATATAGAATAAAAGCACAAGTATAAATTGAATTGTTGAAATGAATTAAGAGAAGAGCGGAAGAACAGCAAAACAGTCTCGGCGGTCAGCTCCCTCCACCCCAGAACTGGCTCCCTGGAGCGGCACATCTGGGTGCAGGGCGAGGGCCCTGGGGCTCCTGCCGCAGGACCTGTTTGGCCGGGTCCGTTTGCAGAGGGTGTGAGAGGAGCAAACCTTGTCCGTAGGGCTGGCCACCTCCACGTGTGCCCAGAAGCGCCCAGCACACCTGCTGAGGCCATCAGCCCACGCTGGCAAGTGCATGGGTGAGCGCCCAGGGCCGTGCACGGGGCAGGGCGACAGCGGCGGCGGGCAGAGCAGGCAAGCTGCAGGCAGCCTGTTTGCAGGCTCCCACCCAGGGGGGCACACGGGGCAGGGGTAAGGCTGAAACCATGGCTTGCCGAGTCAGGCGGGGGGGATCCACCTGCTCTGCACATGGCTGAGGGGCCACCTCGCCTGCAGGCGTGAGGCAGAAAGCGATGGAAAGAGGGGAGGGGGGAAAGGGGGAGCACGGGGGCGGCCCGGCCAGGGGAGGGCGGGCGTGCTGCTGCTGCTGCTGGTGCTGCTGGTGCTGCTGCTGCTGGGGGGGGGTGGCTGGGGCTGCCGGTGCCGCCACTCGCGGACCCCGCGGCGGCTGCTGCCGGCCGCCGGACTACGAGTCCCAGCGTGCCCGGCAGGGCAGGGGCCGCGGTGCGCAGCCGCCGCGCCGGGCACCCACCTGCCGCCGCCGGCGCTGGGCTCGGGGCGCGGAGGGGCGCGCAGGCGGCGGGCGGCGCTGGGCTCGGGCGCGGAGGGGCGCGCAGGCGGCGGGCGGCGAGGGCCGGCCCCACAGCGGGGTAAGGCGCCGGGGCCGGGGCCGGGGCGGGCTGGGGCCGGGCGGGCCGCCGGGGCATCGCCCGCGGGCCCGGGGCGGCGGCTCCGCGGGGCGCCGCGCACTGCGGTGCGGTGCGGAGCGGGGCGGGGGGGCGCGGAGGTGCGGCGGCGGCGGAGCATCCCCGGCGCGGAGCATCCCCGGCGCGGAGCATCCCCGGCGGGGGGCGCGGGGCTCCGGCCCCACCCCGGCGGCCGCTGGAGCCGGTCCGCGGCGGGCAGGACCCGGCGGGGCTCGCCCCGGCGGCCCGCGGTGCCCGAGGCTCCCGCAGGGTGCGGAGCGCCCTTCCCCTTTCGCCTTCTGGTTTTAAGCAGCGCCTGTTCAGGGGGACGCGCGTGTTTATCGCGAGGTGCTCGCGTCCTTTATGGCAGGCGATGAACGACAAAGATTAGATGCAGCAGCGGAATAAAATACGGAAAGAAGGTATTTTTGCGATGAAGATGAGCTGTCTCTCCTCGGAGACCTGGTGCCTTTTGTACGTCAGAAATACAGCAGGACCGATGGCGGGTGGTTACCCGGAGAGGGTCGGGATAAACGTACCAGTGACAGGTTCGGGATCAGGATGTGGATTTGGTAACATTCAGGGATATTTCCAAGCTCCTGATGAGCAAAACGTGTCCTCAAAACCTGCACATCGGCATTAGATAGCACACATGCTCTATTTTGTCATCTGACTGCAGCATTATCAGGGTGGCCCTCTGCTAATTCAAGGGGTTTTGCTTTGATGGAAGCCTGGGGGGAGTTCCTTTTGCCAGAGTAAAAATCCACAGTTGATCAGTGGGAAACATGTAGAGAAATCTGAGGACTGTAACACTGAAAAATAAACGAAAACTGGTTTGATTTGTGTGACCACCCTGAGCTTAGGAGAAACACAAACTTACGAAAAAACCATTGTAAATCATTAATAATGAAAAAAAATCAGAAATGCATCAATATCAAATATAAATTTAAAAATAAGTGGAAGAAGTAATAATATTTTTATACCATGTATGATACGCTCTGTAGATCTTTTGAAAACTTATCATTTGAAAACTTTATCAAAAAGCTTTTCTTTAACTGGTTATTCTCAGAAATTGTCCTTGAACTTCCTCTGTTCTGCCCTATACTTTTGGAGGCAGGAACATGTAATGGGAAAGAAACACCTGGGACCAACTGGCCTAGTACTGCAGGCATTGCATCCTCCAGTGCCTTGCAAGGGATGCCATTACTAGAAAAATCAACCCAAACTCAGGGGTGTATGGAGGTGTCTCGCGCAATTATACTAATGATATTACGATCTTTTCCGTGGTATTCTGCGCCCATTTGCTATCTAATAGACTGTCTGCCTTTGCTGTAGTGCTGTATGCCATACAGTTCTTAACTGGCTTCCACTATATATATATATATATATGTATATAAATTTTTAGCTCTATGTAGAATGTGAAGGTTATGTGAATCATTTTAGTGACTTTGCCGACTTAAATTCTTTAGGCATCTTTTCTCCCATTCATCTAGCTTGGTTGGATTTGTCTGAACTTAGCCTCTCTCATCTTGACAATCTAAATAATTTTGTTTGAAATGGTGCGCTTTATTGCATAACTTTTCTTCCTTCCCCAAATCATTATTATTTCCAGTATTTTACAACTTCTGGCAAGCAACACTGATGCATTTTTGCTGTTATTAATCTGCTCTAGGGTTTTTTTGTAGCATTCCTAAGTTATTGACTCTCATAGTTTGATGTCTTCCTATGACCGAGTATCCTTTTGACCGAGGCGGTGGTAGCTGTGCAGGGTTTTGCATTGAGAGGCACCAGACAGGATCCTGTAGCCACGTGCATTTGCACATGGTAGGTTAATAGCAGGGTAAACGTGTAAGTTCTGTTTACTGACCACAGCACACAAGTGTAGCAGTGTTTCTGTTTAATGGTGGAGTTTGGTCATCACTATTTGGTGCCACAGAAATCTGTAAACTTGTTTTTTAAATCCTGCTTTATCAGGATTATTTCAAGGAACAGCTGGGCCTGCAGGTCCAGCTGCTAGTCTAAAATAGGGAAACCTAAGAAGAGCAGTGACAAAAAGGTGGCACACCATTCCCTATCTGTTGGCAGCACAGGTGGAACCCAGTGTCCTTTTTTCCTGTTGATGCTTCCCACATGTGAAAAACAAACACTAGTGTTGTCTTTTCCAGGGCTGGTCTGATCTCTTTTGTTGTGTAAATAAAAAGTCTGTTTCCCGGTACAATTCTTTCTCCTGTTTATTGTTTCAGCTATCAGGATGTGCACATCACAGATGGTTTCTGGCTTTGGTTTACAGCTAAAATGCAAAAAACGTAGGTAGTTACGCTGGCTCTGTACATCGGAAGGAGACAAAACAGCTCAGAAAAGATGCAAAAAGAGATTTTTTTCGAAGTTACCTAACAGTGACCATTATTAAGGGTCTAGTCCTGCAGTCGGTGGTGTATGCTCATAACCCAGCCTGTGGTTCCATCTCTGCTGTGTTTTCACTTGGTGTATATTGTTCATTTAAAAGATCAACTTAAATGAACAAGACAGGCCATGGAAGCAGGGACCCACAGCCAAAAGAAAAGCTGGCCAATGCTTGATATTTGGAAGATGGTTCAACTCCTTGTCTTGCCACAGACTTTCTGTTTGACCTCGAACAAGGTGTTTCTTTCCTCCAATAGAACAGTGAAGTGGAGAAGCTCTCATGTGGCTGATGGTGTTTAAAGTACCACAACAGTTGGCTCCATGTAAACATGATCGATCAGTGAGGGTGCCAGAACCTGGCCTTTGGTTTCCTGAGGATGCCTTTTTACAAAGCTGCAGATAATTCATACCCCAGTGTGTGCTTGCTTTGCACTCATGGTAGGCGTGCTGATGACATGAAGTACAATTCTTTACACAACAGAAAATCTGGGGCACTGAACTGGGTGAAGACACCATCTGGTAAACATCACAGCTATTACTGTAATGTGCATGGTGCAGGAACCGATTCATCCGTGTTCATCTAGGGGCCACAGAGCCATGGGCTGCTGTGTCACAGGACTGGGAGCATGTATGTCCCTGGGCGCTGCTGACCAGGGGAGGTACAACCTCTTGTTCCACGGTAAACCAACACCTGTCTGCAGCAGAATCAAACCTGCAGGGTCTGGTAGTTATCCAAAGAGGTCAAAATATCGTTGGTGCCTCACAGAAAATAATGAGGCTGTTTTCTTCCAGTTGCTATCAGATGGGCACTCCTACTGTCACTTATAACTGATCAATATCATCACTGATAGTCTTAGTTGGTTGTGATGTTAAGTCTTGTCCGAGGAATCGTCAGTCAACCACCACCAGTACAGCTTGGCATAGGGTGTTTCTGTTCACATCGGAGCTGAAGCTTACAGGTGACAAATTGTGGGTTAAACTGCCATTTCATAGTCCATTTTGTCTGTATAAAAAGACTTTGCTCTCCAGGATTTTCAGCCTAGCACTTCAAACTGCCTTCAGTTTCAGACAGTAACTATGTTACGGTTTTATTTTAGAAAAGGTAATTAACCTTGCATGGATTTTCAAATAATCAACTTAAGTTCTAAAGATGGAAGAAACCTACCTTGCAGTTCTACAAAGTTACCAGTTGCAATGAGCACAATAGCAGATGGTTGCTTCATTATTTTAGAACTGAACTTTACCCCTCTAACAGCAAGGGGGACTCTCTCCCTGCAGGGGACACAACAGACTGACAGGTGTCTCTGGGCTTTTCTGTTTCCCATACTTGACTGGAGTGCCAGAGCACTGTACATAATCCCAGTATTATCTCTAACACTTACGTTTCTTCTGTCATCCTCTTCTGTAGGTAGGAATTGAGTGATTTAAAGGTTTTTTTTAATGTAAGACTGGCCTAAATCATCATATGGTCACTGTATAACTAGTCAGTTTTTGTGTGGAAACAATTCTAGTGGCTATGATCTAAAAATATGACAAAACCCAGAGAAGCAGGTTATAAATTCATCAGGCATTGTAAAGAAATATACTTCCTTCACAGGACTTAGTTTCCTGTTTTGAACGGTTATGAATAACACCACTGATATTATTTTAGAAATAATCTGAAATTAGTTACTATATAGCTTTATTCTGCATCAGTGGGAGAAGCATTAATATGTCATCTTTCTTTAATTGCCAGTGAAAAACCTTTCATGTTATCTGAATCAAAGGGAGTACATCCCTTTATATCTTCTATAAATAACAGTACAATGGATAATTTTGCAACATACATGATGGTTTTCTTATAAAAGGCATGATTGAACTCCCATTAAAGTGAATTGATGACTCACACTTTATTTGCATAGGAGTTGTCAGTCCCTTAGAAGAGAAGCCAACTGTAATGCGAACTGCGGAGTGGCATAAGCGTTACCGGGGTTTGGAAAGGCACATCCAGTTATGAACTGGAGTTTCTGATCACTGAATGATTATCCTAAACGTGCAGGCCTAGTCGAATATTAGGACAACGTAATTGTTAATTATTTACCAGTCTCTATACAGTACTACGCCAGTTGCTAGGAACAGAATGTGAAATAACCCTATGTTAGCCCTGGAGAAAAAAGGCATTTTAAATATACAGGGATTTTTAGGGATTCTTTGCTACAGTATGGCAAAAGATGGCAAACTGGGCTGGAATAGAAGAGGTTTGGTCACATTGTTACTTGCTGAGAGCTAGTCCTCAGCTCAGTGCCATGTGCAGCTGGATGTGCTCCCCCACCAGCCCCAGGGACACCCTCGTGAGGGACCCAGTTCTACAAATCCTGAAACAGGTTATTCGCTTTGATCCACCTGATCATGCTGTGCCCTGGATGGAAAGGGTTAGACAAGGAACAGTTCAGTGCTCCTTATGTCGTGAGTTCTTCAGAAGGTTTTTTTGGGAAACAGGTGGAAAAGTTGAGGGATTCTAGAAGACCAAATCCTTTCCTACTGAGCTCTCTTCCATTTTTTACCTATGCAAGTTTCCTTCATGTGTCTACTGTCTCGATCTACAACAGCACCTGTAGCTAATACCATTTTCATCATACACAAAAAACCCCAGTTTCATAATACTTCACTGTATGTTCCTATCATACTTCTGTGCTGTGCTGGCCCTAACACTTCCTTTCTGTCTTTTCTGAGATTTCTGAACCTCCTAGTTCAAAACAAAGAAGAAATTTTGCACCACAAAATGGGAACTCTGAGTATACATCTCCTATATGTTTGTGCTTAGAAAGTACATATTAGTCTTGTTTTTTAAGTATAAAAATAAAAAAGGAACCTTATTTATATGTTCAATAATTGAGTATTTATCAATTTTTAAAATTTTTATTTAATTATTTTTAAGTTTGGGCTTTCAATAGCACAGAGCAGTTTATTTTTCAGAGCAGTTCCTGGACAGCAGAGCGGTCCCCTGTGTGGTGCTGAATTAAGCGTAGGTGGGAGCACTCCACTGCCTGGATGGTGCAGAACAAGCACCTCCTTCAACTGAGCAGCTGCCAGTGTTGCACAAACGCTGCTCTTAATCATAATGGCCCCAATCCTATTTATTTGGTCCAGTATCATTTTAACTTGAGATTTATTCCACCTGTTTCTTATTTTCATGCTTAGCTACTTAAGACTATTTAGAGAAAGGGAAGAATGTTTCCACATTTACCGATCAGTTTCACAACTATTTTTCAAAGCACAAATATCCACCACTGTGGATACAGAGATAGTTTAAAACAGATCATACATCAAGAATTCCTCTCTAAACACCAGTTGCCATGATTTGGAAAAGTGAGAACAATTTCTCAAATATGATTATAAGAACATTCTTTTTTTCTATATAAATGAAAATAACTGTTGGTTTTTTTTTCCCATTCAGCCCATCTCTTTTCATATATAATAATAATAATAAATGCACATTGCCATGCAGCTTCATTCTTAGCTTGTACACACTATCAAAAGCTAGAAATTCCCATTGTTTGTATCATGGTGTTCTCATCTCTACAGGATCCCAGAGACAGTATGTTTTTCTAGGTATGTAGCCTGTGTTTTAGACAGCATGAGTGACCTGATGTGCCATTGTAGCTGCTGGTCAATAGAGGTTCTATAGTTCTAACTATAGAACTATAGTTCTAAGGTTCCAACTCATCTCAAGGGATGCAAGCAATGTGAGTGGGACCTCTCTGACATCTAACATTAATTCAGCAGAGGACTGATTCCCTCTCGAAAGAACTATCGGTGTCAATGGTAGAGCATTATGACAGTATTATGGTATCAGCAGAAACTACAGCTTAGCTACCCTAGAAAGAAAGCCCTTTCAGTGTATAAGGATTATACCCAAAAAGTACCTACAGAACACAGCAAAGTGTAGAGGAGTTTTGTCACAGCAGGTGTTGACTACATAGAGCAATAATGATGTTATGCAGGCTGACTAACGACACTCTTTTTGTCTTTGAAAACATTATTTTGAATTCTGGTGTTGACAGGCATGGCTGAAAAAGCTGCCCCAAATAAAACAGAAGTATGCATTTCTTTCTTTAGAAGGAATCAAAGATAAAAATATAGCAGTGGAGTCTTTGAAGCTCACCAAGAAACATCTGCGCTCTACAAAGATTTAAAAGTAGCACGTGGTCAGCAGAAATACTACCTCTTAGAGTTGTGTACTACCCTGAATCGGCATAGATTTCACGTGCTGGGCATCCAGCAGCATGCTGTGCTGTTTAACAGGGGGTATTTGAGCCCATGGGAAACTGTAGTGCTCCTTATTGAAACTGAACAGGTGGGGGGGTGGGGATAGGGGACTTGTGCCCCTCCATTCCTTACTCTCCTTGTTCACTCTTCCCAGTAAGTCTGAAGGGAAACTCCGTAGTCTTAACCCGTGGTCCCTCATTCTGCTTCCCTCAGTGTCCCTAATGCAGCGACCATTCAACAGTATATCCCCTCTGCAATTAGATTGAACATCTCCTTTCTACTGTGTGACATCTGATCTGCTATTGTATGCTCAAAATAACAGTAGTTGGGAGGTTAGTTAGGATTGCTTTTTTAACGGATTAAAGTTTTCACAGAGTAATCATAACAAAGAAAACCCAGTGGATATAATCTGCAAAAAGTAAACAGTATGTGCACACTCCAAAAAGTCAAGCCACAATAAGAAGCAGCACAGACAGCATATGGTCCTGTTTACATACACAAAATTAACAGTATGAAATCCTATTAGGAAGGTGGAGATCGTAATCATCACATTAGACAGCAATTTCCAGAGTACGTGAACTCGAGACTTCAGCATTTCCTTCCCAGACTGAATGATGCTGAGTTGTTAGATTCACCTCGTTCCCTTGGTTTCCAACAGTGTGATTGTGGTGAAAGGTCAGTAGAGAGCACAAAGGCAGGACACGAACGGTAAGCGTTTCAGCAGAGCTTTCAGTAGGCTGTACAGTGGGGTGCAGGCTCCAGAAAAGCTTTACTACTTACTGGGATTGTAGACAAAGAAGTTCCCTAAGCAGTGTCTTCTGCTTTTGTTCAGCCACAAAAGAGTAGGATTCAGTTGTGAAAGGGAAAACATAAAAGGAGTTTCTGTTGCAAATGTATGCATGCATGAAAATCATGATTTTAAGCTCTTCCATGCACACTAATCTAACAAGGGTTATCCAACGTAGTGCTTCATGCCATGAGGGAAGTTATACTGATACATCTTTAATATCTGGGTTTATATTTCTTTTTGGGTATCCCTGCTGCACGTGGTCAAATGCCTTCCCTTCCAAAAGTAAGAGGAAGCAGTTACAACATTGAAAAACCTCACCTGTTGCAAAGTGTCTCCTGGCACATCTCCCTGTTATGGCCAAGCACTTGGGTAATTCACAAAGAAATCAGAAATGTCTGGTACACACAGTCCATACTCTGCAGTAATTACCCGTTAGCACCCGGATTCAACTTCGCAAACCTTTTCACAAAAGCCATTGTTTTGCTGATATCGGTAGAACAATCCTTAGTTGCACTCCTGGATGGAATTGTGCGGGTACCGCGGGGGGAGGGGTGCTGGGACCAGGCCCCCTGCACAGCGCGAGTGCTCAACCTCAGCCAGGGACACTGTTACATACTCTTAGCAGTTGCTTTTTCAACAATATTTAATTAACCTAACCATGGGATTACATTTCTGTCTTTTCCAGGGATGCGATTAAACTCTAATAAAATAATCATTTAAACTGTTAAAGAGAGTTTAAAGAGGTCTAATCCCCTCAAAGAAATTTTTCAGCCCAGTTAATGGCTGCTAGCTGAAATGTTACTTTTTAATGAGTTTATCCAAAGAAACTTAGAGAAGGCATCTGATGCCTTAGCACAGAAATGTTGTACTGCAGCTGAATTTGTTTTTACAATCTAAACAAATACACTTATCGCTTTTAAATAGTATGCTTTCATTATTTAACAAGTAGTTTTGGTAACAAACTGTATCAGTTAAGTGTATGTAGAACTAGTGTTCTCTTTAAGCACCAAATACACAAAAACGTTAGCTCTTTTGGACTTCTTTTTTGCAAAAATATCTCTCACACTCACTGCATATAATAGAATTTTGGTAATATAAGATTTTTTTAACAACTGCTGTAGCTTTGTGAAACATTAGATGCTGACTAACTTCCTAAAATAAATTTTCAATTTAAAGAACAGTTGAATTCTACCATGAAGTTTGGAACAGCCTGACAACGATGTTAGGCTATGAAAGCAGGGACAACAAGTAGAGCAGTAGTAAGGAAAAAATGAAAATGTAGGGGAAATAATGCTTTTTCTTAGAATAGAATGTTTAAGTGTTTGAAGTCAAGGCTTGCCATGCCTTGCAGTATTCATAGAACTCCAGATTTTTCAAATTTCTAATTCTACTAATCATTATTTTCTCTTTCTATAGGTTGCTGATTTCTAGTCTTCTCAATAAACAGAAAAATGAGATATGTTTTGATATTTAGTATTTTAATAGTGAAACTCTAAGGAAATGCAACATTTTCACTTGGATTTTGAATAGAAGAAAAATAAAGATCAGGCTTCCAGCTCTTATGAAGAGCAACAGAACCTGCATGGCTTTTGTTAACTTATGACAATTAAAGATTTGGCCAAAGGAAATTGGAGTTTGGTTTGATACATAAGCCAGATGTAGGTGCCAGCTGGCTGCTTTCCATATCAACCATAACACTGAAATTTGTGAATGCAAAACCTTAGCTGTAAAACTGCACGGCTAGCTGTGTGATTTGGAGAGCTCTGGTGCTGATGTGGGAAACTGGGCAGACTTGGGACGGCCTGGAACACAATTAAAGTCCCCAGGTGATGCTGTGTCTGGTCATAGCTAATTCTCTTCCGCTCCTTTCATTTAGAGGCACATTCTGGCTCTAGAATTGGTTCTGGACAGGAGAAAAAGAGCAAGTGAAGACAGAGAGTCATAGAATGGGTTGGGTCGGAAGGGCCCTTAAAGACCATCTAGTTCCAACCCCCCACCACGGGCAGGGACCCCTCCCACCAGCCCAGGTTGCTCCCAGCCCCGTCCAGCCTGGCCTTGGGCACTGCCAGGGATGGGGCATCCACAGCTGCTCTGGGCAGCCTGGGACAGCGCCTCGCCACCTTCATAGCACTTTGTCATATAACAATTTATATGGCATTGATGATTTTGGCCATGCAGATGACACTTGTTACTGATCAGTTGGGATCATCCAACAGGGGTTTGTGAAATACTAAGTCCATATCTTTTTCATGACTGTGTTTTGAACACCTGCAGGTGCCCCATGCAGCAGACTAATTTACAGATGATCTTTTGAGCTAAGTAGCATATCCTCACTGCAAGGATTATTTTGATCATGTGCTGTCATTTGTAGCCAAACATTTTGAAATAAGACTACCGACCAGCATACTTTAAAGTTGCTTCAGTAACCAGAATGTACCAAAAAGCCAGCCAAGATTATGTGGGTAAACTTTCAGCCACCGGCAAAGCTGGGATAGGGGAGAACACCTCAAAGGATAACATTTTGCTTCTCGTTTGTCAGCGTTGGACTGCTTTCTGTGACTGTACCACTTCCCTCTGCCTTTAGCAAAAAGAACAAGCAGATACTGCTTTTTTTCTAAGTAAATTAAATAAAACAGATTCATCTCTATGGAAAAGATAACTTCCCAGTGTTTTTTTTCTTATCGACCTCTCAAAGCTTCTCTTCGCCACTGCGCTCATGAGGTTCCCAAGCATACTGCAGCCCTCCCTGCTCTTTGGCTACTGCTGCACAGGCAGCCCCAGCGCTTCCCGCACCCCCTCTGCTGAGCCAGGACATCTTGCTGCTTTGTTTTCACTAATAAAGTGTAAATGTGACTCTTGGCATGGCTTATTAGGGCTTATTAGGATTACATCAGCTAAATAGACATACTCATAATGCTTTATTGTTAACAGTGAGTGAAGTCGCAAGAAGCTCAGTACTCCTGGATGGTTGAAATCTTGACAAACATCATCAATCTAGCCGTGCAGCGAGAGCCATGTCTCTGCCCTTCCGAAAAGAGTTGGAGAAATATAAGAATATCAACGAAGATGAAATACTCAGCAAACTCTCAGAGGATGAACTGAAACAGCTAGAGCATGTTCTCGATGACCTTGACCCTGAGGTTAGTGATGATGGCCAGGGGAATCATAGTTCAAAAGCTGCCTGTTGTAAATGTCACATACTGCAGCATTTTATATTTGTATTCTGTTCCAGCAGAGGCAATGTACCCTAAAGTATGAGCAGCTTGGCTAGGGACATGTTGATTTTATTCCTGCTGTGATGTGCTACTTGCTGTTGTACAGGTCACTGTGCCCTTTCTCTATCCCTTGCCTATTTAGACGTGAGCTTGTGTGCAATCTAAATCTTTAATCATGTTTGTACACTGCAGCATGATGAGAAGCTTTTTATGGCTGCTATTTCTGAGCCCAGCAATAAACAAACAAACATAATGTGTGTTTGTGAAGATCGGATCTTTTGAACTTCTGAAATGGATTGACTATGTCATTCGCAGATATTTTTAACTGAAGAGAATATATTTAGGCATGATTAAGAAAAATAAGATTCAGCTACACAACTGTGATTTTCTAGACAGCAAGGATGATTTGAGTATTTGAAGACACTTTCAGAAAGAGTTTAAAGATCTCTGCCTTGGGAACCACTTAGTCCTACAATAATGAGGTTAGTCACAAGTGTACTAGATGGGAATTCTGACTGTACCTACCCCAAAACCTTCCAAACTGATGTAGGAATTTGAAAACTGGCAAGTAAAGTGGCAGATAAAATCCATTCACTCTGGAAACAAAATCAATTCGAAACAACACAATAGATGTATAGCTTCTAGTTCTATAGCAGAAATTTACCTGGAAATTAAGGGTGGGCTTTACTGTTCTCTCCCTCCATGTTGCCACTTCTCTCGCTACTATCACTTCTCAAATGGAGACACGAAACATTAAAAAAAAAAACCACAACAAACAAAACAAGCCATAGTGCATTTGTAGTCAGGCTACATATGTTCAGTAAATTTGTAACGCTCTGGACATGCTTGTGCACTCCCAGGTAAGATGTCTAGTGGCTTGAGTTCACTGGATGTGCTCAGAATTCCCTAGATATTTGCCATGGATCAGATTCACTGTGCATGTTGTCGCCAGTGATGAAGTGTTTCTGCAGTACTCTGGAGCATCTTCAACATGTTGGCTTTACTGCACACATGCTACAAATTCCATGTACCTGTATTCCTTTCTGGGGTTTTCTGGACTGAAATGTGTGAGCCTTATGCATTTTCCTGTATTATGGGGATGCAGATGCAATCACATGGTCACACAGCTACATATTTAAAGTTGGGTTTCATCTGCTTGCTTCCTGCATACTCTAAATAGGTGAAATCCACATCATTCACTAATTACTTTCTGTGCATGCATTCATTTCTGAAGTCCAAGAGACAGCTGCATTAGAACGAAAGGAATTTCTGAAAAAATGAGAGAGAGAAAAATGAGGAGAGAGAAGAGTAAATGAAGAGAAGAAAATGTATAGAAAACTTATCTTAGTCTATTTACCTGGACTGCAAACTCTGGTTATAATAAGGATAACACAAAGAGCTCTGATCTTGCTTAGTCCTTTGGTACTGTGATTGTAAATATGGTTAATAAAAATATTAATAGGTGGTACAATCAGAAGCCTGACAGATACACTGGTTTTAATGGTTACATTTAGGTAATGTGTGTTACTGTTTTCACCAAAGAGCATTATGTGAGATAACACACGAAGAATGATTTAACTTAGAAAACAGCACTGAAATGAAATTTGGAACGCTATATGACATTGCCTCATCTCCTTTACATGCCTCTCTTTCACAGAATGCCTTGCTTCCCGCGGGATTTCGGCAAAAGGATCAGACCACTAAACCTGCCACGGGCCCTTTTGACAGAGAGCGCCTGCTCTCATACTTGGAGAAGCAAGCACTTGAGCACAAAGACAGAGAAGACTTTGTGCCATTTACAGGGGAAAAGAAAGGTACCATCCATCCTCGTGTCGGTGCTGAGTAATGGACTGCTTGGGCACAGGCGTCCAGCGCTGCCTGGCCTGCTTGTGCAATGCACTGGGGCAAAGAGGTGGAGGCTGCTCCTGTGCAGGGTGAGGCTCAGGAGTCAGATCCAGAGCGGTGGTAGCAGAGGAAGAAGTGGTGCTGTTACCTGCCACGTCGTGCTCTGCCGTGCTACTCTGGAGTTACAAAGGCGGGTTTAATCAGGCTTTGTGATGAGGAACACACAAACGCCAGCCCAGCAAGGGCTCCGTCAGCAGCTCCCAGACCAGCAAACGCCTCCGTTTGCAGTCAAGCATGGACAAGGTGGCCTCGCTGACCTCGCTGGGGCCATTCCCGTGTTCAGCGTTAGGCCCGTGCAGGGGTACTGTAGTGGGGGAGGTGCTTAGGAGGAAACGTGTAAATGCCTTTCTGAGTAAGTATTGCCTGCAATTGCTGTAAGTAATAGCTCAGGGAATATGCTTACAAAAAATAAGTACTTTTCCACTTGTTTACTAGCACATCTGGCAATGCTATTCATGCAGACAGTTTCTCTGTTTCCCCTTGTCCTACAGCTACAGGAAAAAAAGGGAAAAACAGGAAAACCTAATTCTAATCATTCAAACATTGGTAGGATAACCTTAGGGCAGGAACAGTCATACTTTTAAGCAATGTTCCTTTAGCACCGTTATGTCCTTTTTGTCATTTCTGTAAAGTGGGTTAAAATGCCTACCTTGGGCCACCCCTTCATTCAAGAAGGAACTTACTATGCCTGGGTCCATTTCTGGCCATCTAATGTGTTTGCCGTTATTTCAGTGGGATCTGCTTGAGAGAAAGCAGATATTTCCAGAAAGTCAAAGGCAGTATTTTTTACTTTATGTATCATTGCCGAAGATAAAAAATGTTATTTGCAGGCCAAGAGTTGTTGCTATCATTACATTGTGCTCTCAGTCTTTGAAACAATGGTTTTAGACAAATGAGACATTTTTCGGCTAGATCTGATTGATGTGTCATTTTATCACGCAGCATATTCTTTAACCTACTTTTCCTTCCATCATAACTTGTGCCTACTGCTATTCACGGGGTTGATTCTGACCCACTGAAATGCAGTGACACTGCAGTGATCCTGCTGGTAGCCGGAGTGATCAAGTACATATGCAGAAAAGAAAATGGTTTATTGTAGTATGGACTTATGGCCAGTTGTTTCCAGTCTCCTACACACCGCTGTGTTAGAGCAGCACAAGTTACCACTTGCAGGTCTCTGCATATTTATACCAACATCTTCAGCCAGGTCTCATCTTACTGATACTTGCTGGCTTAGGGCTAAGACTTTGCATTTTGCACTGTAATCATGCCTGAGATCTCCAAACGCGCCTGAAACAAGCACACAAAACCCCGGTGGTGCGTGGAATCCCATATACCCACAGGACTGGCACTTGATCTGTACAAAACCGGTGCCTGTATTGTCCCTGACGGTGCTATTATATATTCTGGCCTGTTTGTTCTATTTCAGTTGGCTTTTGATGAGGCCGAAGCAATATTGTTCCTACATTTGCTTCCAGATTCCCTTAAAGTACTTGTTAGTGCTGTTTCTTAATTCCTGGTGTCTCTGGTGTGGAAATACCACTGCTTTACAAACACAAGTAACTACACGTTGTGCTCAGCACAGAGTGGATTCAGCCATGTTAGCATTTAAAGCTATTCTTATTTTGGCTTTTGATTCAATGGTGATAATTTACGTCAAAATCACAATTTTAAGAATTATCACGATTATGAGGTTATGACAGCAATTTAGGCTAAGGAAGTTATTCCCTTAATTTCTCCTGTGCCTTGTACAACATTGACAAAATCCTTAGTATTTAGCAGATTAAGTCAGATGAAGACAACCACGTTCTGTGATTTCTGCAGTCATTTTAGAATTATAATCTAAACAGAAAGAACTCTACTAAATTTTCTTTGAAACCAAAGGCCAAATGCCATGAAAATACCCTTTGTTTCTTTATTAATATTAGAAATAACTATATTAGTCTGAGATCTGGTGAGGTTCTGTACCTTGTCTATTGAGAACTGGATGGACTGCTCAGTGGTGTTTTCCTGCTGCTTTAAGGGAACTGGCTTTGAGGAAGAATCTGCTTATTTTGAGCTTGGCACATCCCATATTGGTACTTGAGTATCTCTTCTGCTGCCCCCAGCTTGCTTGGCAGGAGGTGTCCTACAGAAAGACCACCAGGCTTGTGGTCTTCACTGCCTCCTTTTCTTATTCTCCTTCCCCCCTGCTCTGCACTGCAAAGACTTCGTGTAGAATCTGAGCCTTATAAAGCATGACTGAAGTCTCCATCTGCCAAATGTTCTGAAACCTTCCCACGAATTGTATGATAATCCTGCTAATTGGGTGAACCTGGTAAAATGTGATGAATATTGCACAAAGGCCATGTGTGGCTGGCTCTGGATCTTAGAATCCATGCTTGTAACTGCAGCATTACTTGTTTTGAGACTCTCAATTGAAAAAAACAACAGAATGTCTGTATTAAAATATTAATTACTTGATTTGCATTTATAAGTTATTTTCTGTGCAAGGACACAAAGCAATCCTGCAAAGACATTTCCAAGATGTGACACTACATGCTAGATTTAAAATCACTTTAATTAAAGAATAATTAGTATTCTTCCAAAACTGAGTAATTAGTTCAGGATAAATAATTTAAGTTTCTAAAAATGTGCCCTCAAAAGCAACTGAAGAAGGATATCTCTTGATAAAAAGCTTATTCCTTACCTGCATGTTGATGGTCTCTAAGTTATATTTACAAATTCATAAATATTTATATGATTATATTATATAGATACTTGTTAAATGATTTCTTTACATGTAATGTAGCCATACTGCAAATAGCCCCAAATTAATTTTACACTAATTCTGCTAGGTAAAAATTAAGTTCTGGAGCAGCTCTAAAATGCATCCAGTTGCGTATAATTAGAAATGGGAGGTGTTGATGCCACTGCACCGTTTGGCACTATTTACCACCTGAGAATATTTGTGTATCAGTAAGATTAGAATATGTCAGGTGCTGTTTAAGCTTTTGTCAGTGTTTTGTACTGTGGTGTTTGTCTGCCACTGGGAAAGTATCTGTTTTTTCAAATTTAGGAAGCGGGATGCTTCTACCAAACGTTAAGTGACATTTCTACCAGTTCCTGCATTTATTATGCAAAGCTGATACTGACTTGAAAATTCAGTGATGAGCCAAAAAGAGGGTGGCATTTAAAATATCCTCCTTTCAGAACAGTCTGTGATAAATCATTATTTTTAATCTACTGTCTCTGCCTTCCTTTTTTTTGTTGTGAATGTTTTATTAGAGAGTTCTTGACCAAAAGGCAATACCAAGCAGCTGCTGAAAGACAAAATTCAGTTGCCGACATTGGTCTCTATCTGCTGAACATGACCATAAGGTTTTGATTGTGCTAGAAAACAAGCCAAAACAAATTCCAGAGCTGACAGGGGTATTCAGGGTGGTTAAAGCACAGGAAGTGTTAAATATGAGCTCAAGAGGGGGGGCTGATCGTGCAGGGAATTGCCTTGTTTTTGACTGTAATCATGGTTTGGAGAGGCTGGAAACTTTTTTTTGCCAAAAAAAAAAAAAAAAAAATCAAATGTATGGCATGCATTAGGGTTTTGGCCCTCTGCTGTATTTCAGCTTGTTAACGTACTATGTTAATTGCTGTACAAAGAGAAAGTTTTAAGCCTGTATAGGATAGCTCTCAAATTTCAAGGAAAATCCGTTTTGCGATGAACCAGGGCCAGAATGGTCACAGCCTGAAAGGCACACACCCAAACTGGCCACCAAGCAATTTTTTCGGACCACCTTAGCCCTCATCCTCCCTAACACAAGTATGGGGTGGGGACTTCATTTGGAAGTTCCCATGGTGAGTGTTTGCTGCCATAGTTGTGTGCAAACAATCCGATCTGGTGGCTTTCAGGACTGTTGTGCAGCACGGCTATTAATCAGCCATTCCACAGAGGGTTCCTTGTTAATGAGTGATGGAGGTATAGGGAGTTAGGGCTGGTAACTCTAGCGATGGCCAGTTTGTGTTTATTTTATGTATTTTTGGATTAGTTCCTACTTAGGATATTCTAGGAATCCTTACATAGGACCTGATGAACTACAGAAGTTACTCAGACTAACCCACTGCATTTAACACATAACAGCTGGTTAGCACACTTTGATCACTGTGAAGCCTTTTCTGTATCATTTTTAAGTTCATGAAAGGTCCAGGAATAAAAAGAAAAGGTGGAGAAAGCAAGGTGCAGTGCAGGCACAAAATATCAGAGCAATGTCAATGCTGCGTGTTTGCTTTTACTGAATGCGGTGTGTGCATCTGATCTCAGTTAAGATCTGAACACCACTGTAATCCAAACATAAACTATTAACTGCATTTCTGTTTCTGCTTTGTTGCAGTGGTCCTCTTAAGGACATGATTCTAACGAAACATAATTGAAAAAAGTTCTGTTGTTGGGAAGTATCATTAGATATGAAAAGTTGGCTGTGCCATTTTAAATTGCTATAAGGATTGCTGTTTCAACCCTTCACCACTATCCCTGTTTTCTACAAGGTCTCCCACTCCTTGCCAAACCATTTCATTTTGGATCTGATCCAGTTCTCATCAAAGTCATGGAAAAACTCCAGTGGATTGGGCTATTATTATTTGTGGCTGGAAAGGGAAAGGAAACATGTTTATATGTGATTAAATGCTATAATTTTTAGCCAACTGATAAAAGGGAAAAGGAAGAAAATAAGGATGATTAAACCAGAGAACTTTTGGCTAAACCCCTGTTTTCAGTTGCTCTGGCAGAGACCATCTATCTTGCATGTTGTGCTGTGCCAAGCAGAGTATCAATACACAGCACTAGTAATAATGACAGTCATTTTCAGAAGGTCAAAGTATTAGAGTAGATGCTAATGAGTTCCCATTCCAGTTTCTCTTAACAGACTCTAGATTAAAATTTAGGGTTTAGTTTAGAGATATGGTATCTTTCTTGGATTGACAAAGGCAGTCTTTTCACCCCCAATGCTGAAATGGTTTATTTACATTTTTGCCACCTTCTTCCTGTTCTTCAAGGCTGAAATTTACAACTGATGTTTGTCTCTTAAAGCATTGAAAGTGCTGCAGTTGCTGACAGTAATGCCTCTGGCCAGTGCCTTTCACTGCTTGCTTTTGTAAGACCTTGCTTTAGTTGCTCGTGACTTTGCCAAACTCACACAGTTCAAGCTGAAATTTCCCATGCTGCGAGTCTGCCTCAGGGTGAATTTTTGGAAAGTGTCAGCAAAAAGGACTTTGCTGTTTCCAAGAACAAGATTAGGAGAAAACATATTGTTTCAGCCATCTCAAGTAAATTTTTCCAGCTGTTTTTTCATGAGCTGCAGTGCCTCCATGCTTTGAAGAGCGGACTTGAAATGTATGCCTTTTGCAATCCCCAGGGAAATACACTTGAATTTGGCATCTTCAAAATATTGGACTTTCTTGCACATCCCATTTGTTGTTGCATTCTCAAATATTTCCCCTGCAGTGATATTAGTCATGTCCTCAGAGCTTCTGCCTGCATGTGCAGACAGCACGTGGGACAGCCCAGGAGGGCCCGGCGAGACCTGGCGTGGCTGGATGGAGGGTGCGGGATGCTCTTGGAAACTGCTTGTCTGATGGGCACTGTCCCACCACAGCCATGGGCCGGGGGGCTCTCTCCTGCTCTGACAGTGCTTCTCTCACTTTGAAAGGGCACCGTAAAGGAGAAAAAATGAGTAAAGAGCCAGCGGAGAGGCAGGTGCAGAGAGGTGGAGGGACTGGCTTTCAAGGAGCTGTGTGAATATGTTTAAGATGAAGGACTAGATGGGGAAAGGAGCTGCAGAAGAGAGCAATGGTAAGGAAGAGAGGGCAGAGGGAAAGGAAGTGGTGGGAAGGGTCAGGATTCAAAGATGTGCAAAACCAGGAGACCCAGGGGATAGGGAAGGCACAGGGGACAACAAGGAAAGGGACAGAGAAGAAGGATATGCAGGATGGGAGAAAGGAGGCCAGAGGGGAACATACCTAGTGTGGCATCTGGCTCTGCCCAAGTTTCAGCCTTCTGTGATGTCCCTGAGAACCTGAAGCCCAGCGGCACAGCTTGGCTCTCTTCCTCCTCTGCTGCCATTCCACATCAGGCACAAGAGCTCTCTGCTCTGTTGGTGAAGCAGATTAATCCAGGTGGCAATCCAGAGGGCTGCTGTGGACCACAGGGATCCTGGCTGTTGTGATAATCCACGTGAGGGTCTAATGAAATTTTGGGCTTTCTTGTTTTAAAGATGATAGGTTGGCTTTTTGTTATTTTTATTTGAGAAAGTATACTTTTCAGAAGAATTCTTTAAAGGGTATCACTAAAGTGGCAGAATCAAAGCGTGCTGATCAGAGTCAAAGGTGCTGGTACAATTTAAATTTTCTCCTTGTGCATATGCACAATAGATTTCATAACTTTGGAAAGCTTACCTTTGCAGCCTTCCTCTTCCATTACCATAATTTTTAAGGCACAGAATATGCAGATACTAATCCAAGAGTAACAGTGCAGCAGCAATTATGATACTGCCTTTTAACTACTACTAGCTTTCAGCTTCACACTTGAACTTGGCCTGTTTTCTTCTTCATAATACAAATTGATTCCTGGTAAGAACTAATTTAGCTCAATTTTCATAGAATATTTGTAGGGAGGAGTTTAAACAAGCCTCAATAGAAAAGAACAGTGCAAAATGGAAAAAGTGAATCAGGTGCCTGTGATTTATGCAAGGCAGATTTCCAAGATTATTGCATTTCACTTCTAAGGTCAGTGTAGTATTCTGTAATTGAGAATAAACAGGCACTCGCTGTAGTCAGTGATTCATTGAAAAGTATGAAGTGATAAGTGTAACCAGATATTTTCTTGAAAGTACAATAATCTGAACTACAGTTTATAGGAAAAGAAGGGACATTGTTGTTTTACAATTATAGCAGAAAATGCATTTGTATTATAAAATTAAGTAACTATCCTTAATAAAATGGATGTTAAATAAAAGGATATTTTTACAGATAGTATAATGGGCTTACTTCCCACCTGTGCTTTGTTGAATTTTGGCTTGTATAAGGTGGGAATAAATCCTAAGTATTTATACTAAATAAAAATGGTGGCAATCTATATTTATTCACAAAAGTCTAATGACATAAGAAGGAAGGCAGAGAGAAGACATACCAGAAATGATGTTCCAAATGCTGTGAACTATAAATGAAGATGAAATCCTCAAAATGTTTCTTAGATTGGACACACTGGTAAAATACTAGCAACTATGCTATTCGAATTCCCCCCTTTTCCCTCCTTATATAACAATAAACAAACAAACACTTCAGGAAAACACACCTTTAAGTAGTTCTCCGTGCAGTTAATACATTTTCCTATAGATGTGCGTATGTGGTTATGTACTTTATTATTGTGTAAGGAAATAAAGTTAGGGATGCATCTCATTTCCTTGCTTTACTTTGACAATGCGTTCATGGAGACATTTGTAAAATGCAGGAAATCAGAGCTTGCTGAAACCAAGTAGCAACGTTACACCTATGTCTTTATGACTGTACCCACTGCATTTCTTTTTCTCCATAGAATTTGTTTTCCTTTTATCTTCCTCTGCATTTCTGTGTCTCTCTGTAGTGCTTTTTACTGAATCCTTCTTCTCTTTGGTTTTCAATGGATTTTTTTCCCCGAGCCTCTTTGGAGTAAAACATGAACCTTATCATATTTCAATTTGAATAGAAGTTTTGCAGTGTGAAAATGGATAGGTCTGCTGTTAGACTGAGCCAGGACAAATCTCTACTCACTGCACTCATAGTCAGAGACTCCCTGTCGTATAATAAGCCGCTTCAGTTGTCATCCAGGTCACCCCAGGCACTTATCCCAGTTTGACAGAAAGAAGGGAATACTGATGTGCAGTTAAAATTTCATGTAAAAAAAACCCAACACTTAGGATGCTAGACATTTGGAGTTTCTATGCATATGTAAAAATAAAATGATATTTTAATGCCTTTTTTTTTTTAACTGGAATTTTATCTTGTTTTGCAGTTAAACACAAGAATATATTATTTTTGTACATAAATGTGGTTATCTTTGTGTTGGTAATGCTGATGTAGCTCAAGTAAAAACTTGACTGACATAACTTTTGTCACTGATTTTCCTAGGTAGAAAGACAAGCTATTACTATTAAGACTTATAACAGAACATCAGCATATTCTGGAGGCAAAATGTAACACTACCAAAATTAATTACACCACATGGAGTGTTACAGTAATGTATCTTCTAAAATACAGTGTGAATATAAACAGCACAAAGAGCAGCAGCCTTTGTCTATAAATCTCACTTTAAAATAATGAAACATCACTATTTTTCCAAGGCTTCTTCCAAATAATATATTTTAAATTTAAGCTGGGCCATTGAAACAAGCAAGCCACAATCCATATTTTATTTTGTCAGTGAATTCCATGATGGCAGTATATAATGAATTTGCAAGGTACAGATGTGGCACTAAGAGAGACCTCCTGAATCTTTAAACTCTGTCCTTAAAAAAATGAAGGAAACCTCGTTCACAGCTGTCTATAAAGACAGACACAGTTTTGCTGTTGGTGGACAGGTAATGAATTCCTAATAACGTGCTAAATGTATAAGCTCTTCTAACCTCTGTCTGCCATGCTACAGCATCTCTTCACAGTGGGATAATACAAAAGAATGTTCTTATCTAGACAGCAGAAAAAAGAATATTTTTAAAACACCAGTGGACGCCAGCAAGGCCCACATACATTAAAGATATGTATTACTATCTTTGACATGACCTTGCCCCTTTAAATATTTCATATAACCAATAATAGAATTTTTTAAATACATTTGCCAAGAATGCTTTAAATGAAACTATCATTGGGAGTCAGATACACATTTAAAAAGATTCGGGCTGCCGTCCAAGAATGACATATGCCTGAAACAAATGCTTAAAAAAATTATTCCTATATATGTGAACTGCACAGAAAAAGTATGAGTGTGAACTGGTTTCCATTACCCCTGGATTTCTTGCTACACAAGATACTTGGCCTACTCTGATCCAAAGTCTGTAGAGAAGGACGAACTGTATATTACTTACTGTGCCCAGTTTACACCAGACTCGAGGTCCTGTATCCTTTTAAAATGTTATGTGTGAAAGTATAGATGTCCGTCAGCATTTGGTAATGGTGTGGCTGGGGTGTGAGTGTGAAAAATCACATGTCGTCTGATGGAAATGTTTCATGCAAGGTATGTCTCTGTGAAGTATAGCTGTTAGGGGATACTGTCATCAGGCGGGATAAAGATAAGGAGGATTGCCTCAAGATCTCAAATGACCTACTGATTACTTGAAACTCATGTGGAACCACCAGTGATCTGAGAGGAAAATATTTTACGGACAGTACTCCTTACTATCGGTTGTTTACTCAGATATTCTGATTAATTTTGGCCTTCTGGCTTCCAACATAGTAATGAATTTTTTTCTTTATATGTTAACCTTACCAGTCGAATGGGCATCAAGTTAAGTCTTGGTCAGTGGTCTCTGGAAGCTGCTATCCAATACTTCAGATTAGGTGGTAGTTCAGAGGGAGTCTGAAATCATAGCACCTGTGCTGTTACGAAACCTGGAGGGCATGACTAATCTCTTTCCACAGAGTATTTCTCACCCCAAATTTCCACTTGACTTTTGTTTGATGATGCTGGGTTGGCTATCTCTGATTCATATAACCCAGTGCGTGGTGAAAGTTAAAATGATTCTTATCTTTGGCCCAAAAAGGCTTTTATCTTCTAGAAGACTCTTCTTAAAAAATGACTTAAAATACCACATGAAAATTAAATCATACTGCTTTGTCTTTCTACATAACCTTCTGTCCAGTTTTGTACTCAGAAATTATTTAGCCTTGGTACAAATCTCTCTAGGGTAAATAATTCAAATCCTGCACCAGTAAACCTTGCCAGAGTTTCAGAAATTTCCGTTTTTTCTGACCTTACTCTGTGACTGCAGTCATGAAGCTGACAGTATAGAAATTGCTGTAGACAAGCCTGTATGAAAGAGAGAAATGAACTGGGTACTATCTACATGAAAATGATACTTTGGACCATAATGGGCCAAAATTAAGCCACAAAAGGATGGCAATGTTGAAAAAACAGAGGCAAAGCATCTGTATTTCAACACTAAGTATCAGAACTGCATTTATTAATGGTAACAAAATAATATCACTAAGACAGTTAAAATTAAACTATTTCAGAAACTTTTCAGAAACCCACAGGATATGCTTCAAGCAATATATCTAGAGCGTACAAAGCTGCACAAAAAGGCATTTTAAAGTTGACAGCGGGCCAAAGCCACCTGCATCCAAAGATCATCACAGCTTCATTCCAATGGCATAAACTAAAGTCTGCTTGAGCAGTAGTTGTCAGGGACAAGGTAAGGGGAGCTGCTTCGCAGTGGAGAGCAGAAGATGGGAATTCACAGAATTATCAGAGCGATGACACCGTCTGTTGCATGTGGCATCATCTAATGTATCACTGACTGTACGGGTTTGGTACAGGAAAGTCCTGAGTGGGAGAGAAGCCCCAGCAGCGCTGGTGACTGAAGTGCAGCCCAAGCTCTGATTTAAAGGGCCTTGCTCCAAGCGTTGGCAGTTACATCATCGCGTTGCGGAGGTTAACTGTAATAGCAGGCTACAGGAGAGTCGGGCTTGTTGTGTTGTTTCTGAATTTATCCCCCAGTTTTCTCATTTCAGCAAAAGGGCCGATGATCTCGGTCTGGGGGGAATATCGCATGGAAACACACACTGGTAACGCCAACGTAACAGCAGGCAAGTAGGTCAGGAGTCTTTCTTGGGGAACATGTGGTTCAGTTCAGACTTTCCAGGCCTGCACAGATGATCAGGATAAGGCTATTTATGTGAATGATTGTCAGGAGACACAGAGGGGAACTACTCATGGAGAGGCTGGGAATTAAGCTGAGTTACTGGAAGAGAACAGGTTTGCTGAGCTTTGAGGCTCTTGTATGGAATGTGGTAAACTGAAACGTTCCTGCAGTAGGATGGTTTTAACCGTTTCTGGTGCCTCCTTTAAACATAATGGCCGCAGGAACTTTAGAAAAATCCCAGCTGTGACTGCTCCTGGGGATTTATTTTAGGACATTTGCTTTCACATTAACAATCACCAACACAAAACAGAAGTCTGCACCTTTTGATTTTAGACTCTTGTTAAGATCCTGGTGTGGAGGATAGCATCGAGTAAGAATAAGGAAGACATGTACCTGATAATATTTCCAAGCGTTTCCACTGTCTCAGACCTATTCCCCTTCACTGCCAGCCGGCAGAGGAGTTGTTCCAATAATTCATTACTCACTCTGGTTTTTTTTTTCTTCTCTTAGGAAAAATATTTATCCCTAAAGAAAAGCCCATAGAAACTCGTACAGAAGAGAAAGTGACCCTGGATCCGGAACTAGAAGAAGCCCTGGCCAGCGCTTCAGATACCGAGCTCTATGACCTTGCAGGTTAGATAATTTATAGGCGTGATCCTCCTACACGTCCAGTTCTTCTCTGCCTAGACCTGCCACCAGGAGACATCCATCAGGAGTGTCTCATGACCAGCTCTCAAGTACCTGCTGTTCCGCTACACAGACAGGCAGCCAACCTGTGGGCCATGTGTTGCCCATGATGACTTCAAGCATGACTCAATAGCTGCTGTATTTTAGACTTCTCTCATCTACTTATAGCTGATGTGTCAGTCAAGGCGAGAAGATAAGCCAACTAACATGATTTGGGGAAAGGAAGGGTAGATGGTGAACTGCAGGCTGGGTTGCTTGCACTGCAGTGCAAACCACTGATCTTACTACATCCACATTGTTTGTAGCATACTTCTGCTACCTCCTCTTTATTCTGACATCCCAAATGGCAGGATGAACTTGTTAGAGGATTCAGTAGATGAGGGAATGCATCCAGGAAGAAATTTGGAACCTAATCCCTTGAATCAGAAAATTGGTTGTCAGCCGATTAGTCCTGGGTATCTTCACCACTTCTAATTCTTTTCCTTTAATGTGGACTATAACCTCATGTTCTAGAGTGTGCACAAAGGAAATAATTCTGAAGTGTATCCACTTGCATGAATGCATGAACATTTGAACCTACAGCATAACAAAAGCCAATCTGTAGTTCTTGAGCCGCCTGTGACTTTCAAGCAGTTTGTATCATGGGTATGTTGTGTGTTTATGCTAGCAGAAGAGCATCATCTGAATCCATAATTTAGGAAGAAGCAAACCAGCTAAAGCTGATGAGATTAATGACAATGGGTCATTCTAAAATCCTGCTCAACCCAGTGTTGAGACCTTCCTATGGAACCACTGACATCTCCTGCCCTGTCTACGCAGTTCAGAGTGGATCCTGTCCTTCCCTGGGCTCTCTGAGGTCCATAGTCTACCTTTTTTGGGGCCCTAGTCTATACAGAAATTTTGGTGGGAGAATTGCAACCCTATTGACAATTATTTTGGTTTCCTTAGGAAGATCTAAATGAAATATTTCAGCATATTAGATTAGTGTGAATCTGGGTTAGATCAAGACTAAACTCAAAACTCTTGTAGCTACTATATTGTCCTATGGAAGGATGTAATCTTGCCATTATCTTTGTAATTCTTGGCTACACCACCGATTTCTGGATGCATTAGTCTTGGCTCTGACTGAAATATGAAGTATCACAGGAACCACAGGTTTATAATGCAGCTGGCATTTCTCAGGTCTGAAGTCTGAGGTTCATGGAATGAAGTTCCAAGTTTTGCTTAGCATCCGGCAATTCACAACAGAATTGTAGGTGTCAAGGTCTAATGAAAAACAGTGAGTAGCACACACCTACTGCTGAGAGTTCTGAAAGTGTCCTGTAATAGCAACTGAAGAGTCATTTGCTTACAGAACAGAGTATGTTCCCTAAGAAAAAACTCATGATAATAGTAAAAACCTACATCAATTCAATAACTTTTAATTAATGCATGAATCTGTAGAATAAAGTCCAACTAGATAATTTATGGGAGAAGTATCAAATATCAGCAAACACACCACAATTTATTCTCTGGCACTGTGGAAGCTCATCTCCACAAAAGGTAACTTTGCAGCTTCTTTTACGGAGTTTTGGTTTCTCTTGTAATTTCTGTCATAATAATTCGTATCCTCACTACTTATTTTAAAGTCCTGGAATAGATTCTTTCTTTTCCCCAAGCATGTTAGCATCCATGTGCTTCTATAAGAAACCGCAGCGTGAATGCCAGTTCATTAAGCTAACCACACGTACAGTCAAATTCTCCTCTGATATGCCAAACAATACAACAAAGCAGTAAGTGGTGCAGGTTGTATAGTAGGGAAAAGAAATGATTAGGAATGTAGCACTGAAACAAGTTACCCAGCGAGACTGTGGGATTTCCATCCCTGGACGTTTTCAGGATCCAGCTAGACAAAGCCATGGCTGACCTGGTTAATGTTGGCAACACTCCTGCTAGAGAGGGAGGCTGGACAAGATGACCCACAGTGTTTCTTTCCAGCTGGCATTTCTGCGATATGCATACTACATTGATTCAGTTGTTCAAAAAGTCCGTATCTCCAGTATTTAGACCCCTAAATACTCTCCCTACAAGCAAGCATGACTCAGAGAGTTAATATTTTATAAAGGGAGTTTTGTTTGGGGAACTAAACTAGAATTTGTAGCAGATATTTTTCTGCAGGTTTTGTTTCTGCCATTAATATTGTATCCTGTTGCTGGTATTTCCACATTTTAGCTGTTCTTGGAGTGCACAACATGGTCAACAACCCAAAATTTGATGAAGGAGGAGCCCGCAGTAAAGATGGAAAAGGAACCGTGAGAAGTAAGCAAGCAGATTTATCTTGTGGACTATATGTCATCCTTAGGCACTTCTACACCTATAGGTTGGGTGCATTGGTCTGATTTAGTGTAATGTAACTGGGCCTTACCTTGATTGATCTAATTAATGTGAGGCGTAGTTTTTTAAAGTAAATGCAACCTTAAAATTCTTTATCTATAATGACAAACTACTACGCAAATAAATCCTTCCAAAGGAGCTTTGTTTTCCTAGAGAGCAATATATGGCTCTGCAGAGGTGCTTGAAAGTATAGGAGTATTTAAGAAGCCAAGACATATATATTTTCATTCCACTTCAGTCTAGGCAGCAGGCAGAAAACATAGCGAGCTGTAGCTAAGAGGTGGCCACAGCACAGACCAGGCCATCTCACCCCAAGTACTTACATTTATGCAGCTGAAAAACCACTTGTAACTATGGGGCTTAAACGTGGCAGAATCCCTGGCAGGGTCACGTCTCTGCCCAGAGTCACATCAAGCTGCGTTCCCAGGGAGGCAAAGACCACAGGGATCTGCTCCTGCCCCTGCTGCTCTCTCCAACCTACCACCTCCCCCTTAGTCCTGTGGCTGTGTGTTTAAACATTGCCCATTACCCGGTGCCGTAGGTACGCGGGAAGCATAATCGTGCAGGAAATCCCCCAACAGAAACAGCTAGAGTTACTAAAACCAAATCCAGACATGTTTGTACTAAATAAACAGAACTTTGGTGAATCAGATCTTAGCTCAGCAGCAAACAGAAGGCTGGAGGGGGGGGGGGGGGGGGGGGGGGGGGAAGAATTGGGTACATCTCAATTCCAAGTTTTTCTTGAGAGCTGCCAGGCCTCGAGTCAGAATTCATTACCTCCAAGCTCTGGGATATCCAGTGGGCTGAACTTCACTTTTTAAGACAAAGTTGTGCAATACCCTCTTCTAGGGAAACAGTACTCAAAAAATGTTTTCTTCTGCTAAGGCCATGAGAACAACAACTCTCTTTTACCAAGGACTTTCATTTCCATCCTTCATTACTAAAGGGGAGGTAGGAGAGTAGACAGGACACTCTCACTTCATTTTTCTCAGGATTAAGGCTGCTCTGCAAGCCTCCCCAGTGGGGCCCTGTGTGAGCTGCCGTCTATCTCAAAGCAGGCAACCGCCTGCATTACTAATCCACATAGATTTCAGAATATTTTTGTTGTACTGAGTCAAAATGTCAGCTATGTGAGTCAGCTAAACTATGCTCCAATCACAAACTCAAGAACCAGAAAATCACTGTCACATCACTGTACTCTTTGGTCCAAAAGCAATACCTTTCCTTAGCCAAGTGAAATGTTTCAGTAAAAGAGGGAGACATCTCAGAAGTTGCCTATCAATGTGGCAAAACAGCACCATGATTAGAGAAACAAGATAAAACTCATGGGAAGAAACAAGAAGTAGAAAACCAAAAATACTGCTAACTCTAGACTGAGTATTCTGTGATGTCTAACCTGAGGACAGGGTGCAGGTCTCTCCCTAGCTCCCAGCTTGGCAGGGTATTGCCATAAGCCCAAAAAATGGTTTGCTGTTTTTTGTTTACTTTCCACTCTGGAATCCAAGGTGAATTTTCTATATGCATTTTACCAGTAGTTTTCAATTCCCTACTGCTTAGGAAGGCTGGAGTGTTATTCAGGGATATGTGAGGTCTCTTAGGGAATTAGTTAAAAAAAATAAAAGTACAGGGTGAAAGGGAGCAGAATGAAAACCAACTCATTTATGTATGATTTCATCTCTACTAAGAGTGCGAGTTCTAAAAAAATATTTGGTTTTCTTTTGGCCCATGACATGACATGAACTATACCCATTGCACTGAACAGCAATGCATAGTACATTGAGACTTGAGCATGAGCCTCCAAAATTGCACACTGCCTGCAACATAAAATAAAAGCGTTTAAACATACTTGTGGTCAGTGACATATTCCTGTCTTGCCTCTAGTGGCTTAGGTGGTCAGGGCTTATAAATTAATCTCCACAACTACATGCGTGGGAATTAGAAGTAGTAACTGTGTGCAAAGCTATGATTTTTATGCATCTCAATATTTATAGCTCATAGGTTCCAGCATTAAAAATCGTATCTCATTGGCGCATGAGTACTCAAAGACTTCATAAATCTTGGTCCTGGCAGACAGACTTGCTTTTCATGCTTTGATAGTTTTATTATTTAGAAAGTGCAGATGTTGCAATTTTATGAGGGCTAATTGAATTTATAGTAAGACTGATAGCATCAGCCCAGAGAAGGAAACTGAGGGGCCTCCTGATGGTGTTCCTTTATGTTAGCACAGCCTACTCATAGGTGCAGGGACATTTTCTCACTAATGTAACGGGCGAGTTCTGAGCACACCTTCCTTTACAGATACTAGACAAAGAACAAAGCAGCCTGTGCAGTATATTACAATACTATACATCCTATACAATAGTCTTTAAAGCTGCTATTAATTGTACTGGAACTTTTGTGCATAAAAGGAATTTTTCTGTGACAATACTGCCCAGCCTCTGTGACTGCAGGCTCTAATGACATGCTTCAGGGGGCACAGAAGGTACAAAGGGCTTGGCAGGGGTAGTGGGGCTTGTACTCCTGTTTCCAAGTTTTGTGGTTCATATAAACCCTTTTGTGAATGCTACAGTACAAACCTAAACGGGAATTGAAAAGCCAGACTGTTACTGATGATGCCTGTTCCTCACGACAACATTTTATGAGATCTTGTGTTGCAGATGTGGTGAAAGGTGAAAAGGTCAAGCCCATCTTTGAGGAGCCACCTAATCCAACCAACGTGGAAGCAAGTTTACAAAGGATAAAAGCAAATGATCCTAATCTCATAGAAATTAATCTCAACAACATAAAGGTAGATGCTGTGGTTTCATTTATGTCACCATTATTCAAATATTTCCAAAGCCCATGCCTTTTATCTTCAAATTTTGTCTTTTACTGTTCAGAAAAAGCAGGACACAGAGGAAAAGGGTGTGGAGGGAACTGTTGTAGAGGCTCCAAGGTCATCAATGCCCAATATTGAATTAGATGCCAATTAAAAGCCCGAGGGGTTACTCCCTCTGGCTGCTTTTCTTCAGCAGATTGTAAGGCAAGATATCTCATGGGCACTGTATAATCATCACCAGCCAAATTCAATTAGCCCAGACATACAAATGAAGGAGAAGCTGGCACGCAGCGACAGAACAACCAGCAGCAAAATAGGAAAGTAGCTCTGAGATGTGTCACGTGCTTTTGTTGGCCTGACCCAGTTCAAGGCAATGCTGACATCACGTCCTAGCACAAGGTCCCCATGGCTCCCAGAAGGCCACTACAAGCAGAGAATGCTTTGTCCATTCTGAGTTAAAAGCACTGGAGATGTTTAAATTGTGTAGACTGTGGCAATTAATCAATCAGTTTGATAATAATTAAAATCAGTGTCTAGCAATGTGACTGGCTTTCCTAATTACTGGATTTATCTTATTGCTGTAGAATATTCCTATTCCAACACTGAAAGAATTTGCAAAAGCTTTGGAAAGCAACACGCATGTGAAGACATTCAGCCTTGCAGCTACTCGAAGCAATGACCCTGTAGCTATTGTAAGTTTAAACACTGCTTGGAAAAAAAACCCAACAATTTTTAAGTAGGTCTGTGTCTGCTTTAGGATGCATTCTTTATTGTCCCTCACAGAATTTCCCTGTGACTATGCAAAGTAGAAGCATAATCTCTTCTGATCTACCTCTATGTTCTTTCAAGCCTATTTATGCTTGAAATTTACCTATTTACGTAGGTAATAAGCTATGTTTTGCAGATTCCCTGAATCTTTCAAGACATTATCTCATATTCCCTCTTTTTGACCCCTCAGGCATTTGCAGATATGTTGAAAGTGAACAAAACACTGAAGAGTCTGAATGTAGAATCCAACTTCATCACTGGGACGGGTATTTTGGCACTGATTGATGCACTGAAAGAGAATGAATCCCTGACAGAGATTAAAATTGACAACCAGGTAAAGACAGAGCATTGAGTGAGTCCCCTTTTGTTTGCCTTCTACATGGATTCCCAGAGCATTCTCCTAGAGGGCTCTAGCAAAATCAAGGCAGCCTCTGTGGCTCAGTCTTTCTGCAGCTCGTGTCCCATGCCCATACAACCAAACAGTGGAAAACTTCTAAATAAAACTGGTTTCAAAGCCTAATATAAAACCCAGAGCAAAATCCTCAGGGGCAGGATTCTAGTTTGCAGCACAGTTCTGAACTATAGCCACTTATTTCTCTCTCATATGAAAACAAGTATTTTATTTTCTTTTGGGGACATTTCACCACATCACCAACAGAGGCAGCAGCTGGGGACAGCTGTAGAGATGGAGATTGCCAAAATGCTGGAGGAGAACTCCAAGATTCTCAAGTTTGGATACCAGTTCACAAAGCAAGGTCCAAGAACCAGGGTAGCAGCAGCTATCACTAAAAACAACGATCTGGGTAAGGCACTACTACATCTACTCATCACTTCCTTATGTAGGCCAAACCCTGACCTTCCTTGACACAACTCTTCCTGTCTATACCTAAGATTGAATTTTAACTCTACAACATTTGGTCTGCTATATGTGAGGGCTGATGCATAGCTCCATGGCCTCTAGAGTAAACAACAGAGCAGAGATCTTACTGTGATTAGGAGCCACTGTTCTTTTCCTTCTCCTACTCCTTCTGGGACGAGGAGTTACTTCAGCCTTTTCCAAGGAGCACCCTGGACTTCCAGCTCCCCTGTCAGCTATTCTGACCAGTAAGTAGAGTGCCAAACCCATCCTGTTTGTTCAGTGGACGCAGAAGTCCTCACTTTGTCCTGCCCATGACAGACCAAGCCTGCCCAACCAAGGGAACAAAAAAGACTTGCCTGCCTTCCCAAGCACAAGCAAAGACAACAAAGCTTTGCAAGTTTTGCCTGAGTGTGACGTGCTCTGCCCTGTGTGTTCAACACAAAGAGTAAGAAGGAGATGACTAGGCAAGAATAGTTTAGAGTGAGAAGGGGGGGAAAATGAATTAACTATGTGTTTCTAATCAATTCTGCTTCAAATTAAAGTGTCAAGCCCTGATGCCTTTGCTGGCTTCAGCTTGGGTTTCTCTCTGTGAGAACAAGAGAAAAGTTGAGCTAGAACCTGTTTCTTTCACAGATAGTTCTGGTTTTCTGCAGTTTTAATTTTTAGCAGTACCTATGCATTCCAATCATACACTGTTGGTCCTGAAACTGTTAGTGTCCCAAAATGGTATTTGAAACATTCCACCAAAGAGAGGAAGACCTTTTTTCCACTTTTTAACCAGTTGCCATGAGATATATGTCCTGCACCTAACCTTCATTTTCCTGCTTTTGTATTGTATGGTTTTGTTCAAGATTTAGTAGGACAGAATACCTACAAGAATTTAATAAAAGAAATGAAGCAATGAAACACTGAAAGCACACACAAGTGACTGATGTTACACTGTAGGCTTTGGAATCATGCAATCTGTTTGACAAGAAAGCATGATGAAATAAACCTCCTGATAGTAAAGTAATGGGATGTTTGTAGTAATATATTGTTATTGACTTTCTGTAGGAAGAAGTGTTCATTCAGTTTTATGGCTTTTGTTCTATACTTTAACAGTTCAATATCAGAAACAGGACATGACAGTTTGATGCAACACCAAATTTTGTTTCATACAAACAGAAGAACCTCACTAATCTTAGCTGGCCAAGTCAGAGAAGACTCAATACATTTTTATCAGGGTATGGAGCAACAGCCGCTGCCTAACTAGACCTGCTCTATACCAGCTGTAATGTATCCTAAGTGCTGTAAAAATTCACATGGGGCTACTTGTCAAAATAAACCTGCCCGTTACACAAAGATCATCACTCTCTGCTTTGCTAAATAGCAACTTCAACCTACTCAGT
Organism: Falco naumanni; assembly: GCF_017639655.2. Classification (NCBI taxonomy): domain Eukaryota; kingdom Metazoa; phylum Chordata; class Aves; order Falconiformes; family Falconidae; genus Falco; species Falco naumanni. Next base: position 16,576,603 of record NC_054060.1, on the reverse strand, counting down.
TTCTAGTAAGAATCCAGAGTTAATTAACTTACTATCACATGGTGATACAATCAGAGCATGTGAAGTTTAAACAGATAATTTAAGTTCCAATATGATGTTTTCCTTGTTGCTAATACTCACTGATACCAAATTACTTTCTAAAGTAAAATTCAAATTACTTTATAAAAGCGTATGATTATTACTTACCTATAGTTTATACTTGTGCAATTACAAAAGTTGTTAATTTTTGATGACTAATGCTTAAATAATCCAGAGTACTGCCACACAGACTAGAGCAGACCAGTATCCACTTACCTGGAACACAGTGGCTTTTAAAAGAGCAATAAAACTGTAACAAAAATCTAAATGAAGCCATTGGGAGGAAGCACTGGAAATGGTGATCTCTTCATCATCTAAAATCTTTAGCTCAGAATCTGATTTTTACTGAGTATGTATTGATATGAACACTTGGTGAAATTCTACAGTCTGCAATATAGAAAAATGCAGTTTAGATAAAATTGTTTTGTGTAGCATTAAAATCTGTTAATTGCTCCTGCTGAATATTTCTTGGAAACGCCTTCCTTCCTATTACTGGGAAGGAAGTGTGTCAGTGAGAAAAATTCCTTAGGCTCTCAGGAAAGCAATAATAACTGCTCTTCTCTTGTTTTCTTGGTCTAGTTCGTAAAAAGCGGGTGGAAGGAGAGCGGCAGTAGCTACACCATAAAGGATGCAAGGCAAGGTTGGAGGCCACTAACAACTGCAATCTCAGAGTGCTCACTGGTCAGAAGGGAAGGCACTGGAAAATCATTACAATGGGAGTTGCTCATTTCTGTTAATGTCTCCTTTTAATCTCAAAACCACAGCCTGTTCATTGTTAATGTTCACAGTTAATTTAATTTTCATGAGAAAGATTCATAGCTGGTTTAATTTTAATGAAAAATAAGTTTTGCAATATCTAAAGCCAATATGCAGAATCTTAACTGTGTTACTAAGCATAACATATAGTGATTCTAACTCTTATTTTAGACACTTTTTGATGTGTTAAAATATGATCTTATCTATGGATAAGGGATTCTCTGCTGAAAATAGAAATTTTAGGGCCAAGTTCTGCAATGCCTTATGTTTGTGAATAATCCTTACTTACATGTGTATAGTTCTGCCGAACTGAGTCCTGCAATGGGATGCTCCCAGGAGTAGAACTAGTAATGCCAGTACAGGTTTGCAGGATCGCACCCTTGAGCCTCTCTCCTGCAGTGGGATCTGGGCAGCTGGAACCACACTGGAACAGTGCCCTTCTACCTTCTTGGGTCTCCACCTGTCCAGGTCCAAATGCAGGATCACGCCTAGATGTATAAATATCATCAAAGCCTACTTGTTTACATAAGCTTAGGTTAGGTGGATCATTTTGCAATGTTACACTGGTATTTGTTATTGTTACTTCACATTGTAAAGTAATATTAGTGCTGCCAATCCTATAGACTTCAAATGCTCTGGGTTTTTTTTCTAGGCCAACCGTTTTTTATTTGCTACTAGAATGCACAGTTTACAGCTGTTAATCTGAACAAGTATTCTGAGCAATATTTGTTTTGCTTTGAGCCATGCATTTGACTACTTTTTTTTTTTTTTTAGTTCTGGTATTTATGTACATTTGTTAGTATTATAGAACTGTTCTCAGGACCTTTTAGATGAAAAGTAATTAAATAGTTAATCCAGGTGAGCAACTGTGCTACCAGGGAAAAAAAACATTAAAAGGGTAGTTGTGACAGCTACATAACTTAGATTTATAGGCTTCAGTTCAGGTTTGTCCCTGTATCACAAGGCACTTAGGTGTTTGCATCAGTATTTAGCTGAATAAGGGCAGATTTAAGCATATGCACAAATGCTTTGCTAAATCAGAGCCTTAACTCAGATACTGGACATAATCTTAACCCAGTGGAAAGCACTCGGGAAGCAGCAGCTAACCCCAATGCTCAACCGTATCGAAATTTTAGTAAGAATTCAGTCTGATCCATTTTGTGTATTTTACAGTTTAAAACTGTTCTCTACCACTGTTTTATCACTGCCAACAGTTGTCTCTGACTAATAGCCAGAGGTTTGCTTTGGGTGCACATACCTATGCTGTAAGAGCTACGGGAGGCTCAGGTTCGGTGTGGCACACATGCCAATGCTTTCAGAAAGCTGCAGAAACACACATGGGGCTAGCGCTGCGACCCGGGAAACACCGGCCTCTCCTCCGAGAGCTCCTTCGGGACACCAGGAATGAAGTGCTGCTTCCTTCACCTTGGTGCCAGCACAATGCTGGAGGTCATGGTCACTGCAGGGTCCCCCTGACCCAGGGAGGAGAGCTGTGAGCCACCGTGCGGCTGGGCAGCCAGGGATCAGAAACCGCAGGAGCCCCAGGAGCAGTTGGTACATGTCTGACATGCTTCCCTGACTGATGTTTTGATGACCAGAGTTGGAGTGCAAGCTAACAGGATGAACCCTCCCTCCGTGCCTTCTGTAATGGAAATGAGTAGGTCCAAGGCAATACTTCCCGTTGGATACTGGTCTTCATGCTGGGGTCCAAACTGAATAACATACACTTAAATCCCACTTAAAATGCTTTGCTAAAGTGGTTTGCTGAGCTGGGATGTAAAGTGCAGTATGCACAGTTCCTTCCCTTCCTCAGAAGAAGGCTGAACCCTTTGCTTTGCAAGTGAAAAACATAACACACAGGGGAGTCTTGCTGAGATTTTTCCTGGATCCATGCAGGATTTGCTGTGAAAAACTTTGGTATCCCATTAAAAAAAAAAAAAAAAGACAAGTTCTGTAACACAGTCATAACTTTGCATGGGTTTAAACAAACAGTCCTTAAAAATAACTGGATTACCAGGGGAATACTAGGCTTTACAGCATCAAGTCTCATGGGTAGGAAGAATCCTCATCCCCAAAATCTAAAGATTATGGTACTGACAAACTTCAGTGATTAGAATTATACTGACCCTATTTTCTTCTTTTCCTTTGATCCAATCAAGGGAATCCCAACTATCAATTAGGGTTTTTTAATGTATTTTGAAGATATTTTCCTTTATGGCTACTTTTTTTTTTTAAGGGTGGTACATATATGTGTTTAAGGGAAACAAGTGCAATCCATTTCTAGTCCTAATTGCCATTTGAAGTGTTGGTATTTGCATGCAGCAGTTTTACAAGGATGGATTGGACTGACTGCTTCATGATGTCTGCAGCATGTCATCCTGTATAGCTTCGCTCAGAGCCACACAAGTGGTTATATAGTCAGGTGGCTCCATCCGTGTCAGCTACAGTTTGCATCAAGGACCAAGATACTTAGCTGGGGAAGTCTCTCTGGGCTCTCCATCCCTTCGTCTGCCATGCTTTTTGCACAGGCATGTTTCCTCTGAAGGGAGGATTCTTCAGGCACTCGAAGTTACAATTTCAAACACCAGCCCCACCATGCACTAGCAGCCAGTGCCTGGAGCTGTGCACCCCATGGCGAGGCATCTGGGAAGTCTGGCTCCTAATTAGGAGAGCTCCTCATCCCTGGCCATTTTCTCCAGGCAGCTGCTGTCAGTGCCTGCCAGGGAGCTGGGTGACCAGGGATATCTCTGTCCTGCCTCTTCTGTGTGCTCCACGCAAGGGCTTTGTCGTCACTTGGCCTTGAGCATCACAAGTCAGACATTGCACCAATATAAAGATCTGTTCAATACAACAACAACACACAATGGTGATGCTTGAAGGCAGATTTTCATATTAATATAGGCTTATTTAGCTGGTTAAAAATCTCTGCAACTAACACAAACGGGGTCAGGATATGACTAGCCATTTTAAATTCTACTTTCAAGCAACATCTGGCATACTTAATGCTGAATGGGGAACAGGGACAGAAGAGTCCTTTTTTCTTAGGCAAACATTCAGGAGTAACTGTGTCTATTTTGCACATTGCTTCTCGTGTTGACAGCTTCAGTTTGGTTTGTATTTTTTATACAGTTTTTTCATGGAAAAGCTCAACTTTGTGCGTGTCCTAACATGTGTGTGAACCGTAGCGTGCACTAAGGACCGTATGTGTACATGTATAACTCTAGATGAAGACGTTATCTCTGGACAAAAGTAACTGCATGCGCACAGTGTGGTGCATATTACTCAAGAGGAAGAGAATTACCACGCTATGTAACAGTGACTCCCTAGCATTGTGGTTTTTCTAAATAAATCTTCATAAAGGATTTGGCTTTTGCAATTTCTCGTGGTTTTGTGCCTTGAACCAAGCCTCCCTTGACACTCTGACATCAGATTAAACAGCTTTCTCCACTGTGGCTCTTGCAGCTTTCACTCATCTGCATCATCTGCTAGGTTTCACCTTCTCTTCCCTCCACATTACATGCACTGGGCTGGATGCATTCATTTGTGAATGATGGTTGGGTGCTCAGAACCAGGGCTGGGAGCAAAGCAACCTGCATTCTCCTCCCAGGTTTAACAGACTTCCCGGATTTACATACATAAGTCTGTGGGGCCTGACAAGATGCATCCCAGCATCCTGAGGGAATTGGCTGATGTAGGAAGATCATGGAACAGATCCTCCTGGAAGCTATGCTAAGGCACATGGAGGACAGGGATGTGATTCAAGAAAGCCAGCACAGCTTCACCAAGGGCAAGTCCTGCCTGACCAACCTAGTGGCCTTCTAGACAGAGTGACTACATCAATGAGCAAGGGAAGAGCTATGGATGTCATCTGTCTGGACTTCTGTCCAGATGGATGGTGGACAGAGTCCACCGCAACATCCTTCTCTCTAAATTGGAGAGATACGGATATGATGGGTGGGCTGTTTGGTGGATGAGGAACTGGTTGGATGGTTGCACCCAGAGGGTAGAGGTCAACGGCTCAATGTCCAGATGGAAATCAAACAAGTGGTGTCCCTCAGGGGTCTGTATTGGGACCAGTACTGTTTAGTGTCTTCATCAATGACACAGTGGGATCAAGGGCACCCTCAGCAAGTTTGCAGATGGCACCAAGCTGAGTGGTGCAGTTGACACACCTGAGGGATGGGATGCCATCCAGAGGGACCTGGACAAGCTTGAGAAGTGGGTCCATGTGAACCTCTTAAGGTTCAACAAGGCCAAGTGCAGGGTCCTGCACCTGGGTCAGGGCAAATCTTGGTGTAAATGCAGGCTGGGGGATGAAGGGATTGAGAGCAGCCCTGCCCAGAAGGACTTGGGAGTACTCGTATATGAAAAGCTGGACATGCGCCAGCAATGTGCTTTGCAATTATGTGACAAAGCAATAATAGATCTCTGCAGGCTGCTGTTCTTTTTTTGAAGTAAAAAATGAATGCAATTTATAAAAGGTCGATGCCATTGGAACTCCAAAGACTAAATCTCATGTCTTCTTCATTAATAACTCAGGGAAGATAGAGATTTCACTGTTTTGCAGAATTTAGAATCCAATTAAACCATGTGCAGTTGTATGCGTAAAATCACTGTTGTCTGATCAGGATCTTGCATCCGAAACACAGCAGATACACTATATCACATTATACCTCCTCAGCTAGCTTCTACTCAGAAAGCTGCCAAATGGGCTTTCCGTGAGCATCAGGCAAAGACACACATATTTCCTGCCCTCTCTTCACACAGCCTCTTCGCAGTTTTCTGTATGGTGCTTCATTAGAATTTGACACCAGGAACACTGATTTCTTCCAGGGTATACACAGCTTTAAGCTTCAAGAGAATCAAGCACATTGTAGAGCACCTAAAGGCATAGACCAAGTTAATGAAATGGCTAAGAGGACGCTTAGAACCTATGCGGCATGTTAAAAGACACTGCAAAATACACATAACTGCATGTGCCTAAGGACATCACCCCACAGACAACGTGCTTTCTGCAATCCCATAGAAGTTTACAGTTTATCCGAAGAGAAACAGAATGTCTTCCCTACCCATTTAAAGACCACCTTTACTTACATCAATACTTTTAACTCTGAAATCTTGCAGTATCTTTCTTTCTTGCATGCCAAAAAATTGATGAGACTTTTCAAGAAAATGAGGAAAAATAATAGTGAAAGAAGAGGAGGTATCTGTGTCCCAGTATGTGGTTCTGCTGGGATTTGCAAAGCCTAACATCGGAGATAGTGCTCATGGGAACTTTGCAGCACAATTCCCAGATCCTCAGTTGTCAGGGCACCAGAGAATACAGCTGCAGAGAAGCTCATGAGGTCACACACCCATTTCCTATCTCCAAGATAGTGTTTTATTCCTACATACTTCATAGCTTTTGCAAAAAGACTGGGTTTGGTCCTGCATCCCTTTCATTACAGGGGTCGTGTTGAAGTCCCTTGGGATTTTGACTACATGTGCAACAGATACTGTATCTTATCTTCTCCCTCTGAATCTTTTTTTAGGGATCAGCTTCTTCCCTTGCACTCATTTCTTTTCTTTTAAGTACAGTTGAAAAATAACTCAATTACACAAAGAGGATAGATGCTATTCTTACAGTCTCCGAGCACACATCTTCATATCTTCCTATTCCAATCTGTTCACTCCTCTCCCAAGCCTGGGCAACAGCAGTGCAAACCCCAGGTGCTTCATTTTCTACAAGGAGTGCTGGGTCACTCTCCCAGTGAATGTGATACGGAGTGACAGCCTGAGCTGCAGCAAGCTGCATTTACCGCCCCAACCCCCTCCTGCTGCTGCCATGCAAAAAGTCCCTTGTTTGTGTTCTTTTGATGCATCTACCTCAAAGTAAAATCTTCTCAATTTGGACTGATACAGAGACTCTAGGGAGTTTAAATACATCAAAGAAAGAGGTGCAAGTTGGGTAACTCTTCTGCCACACTGCAGTAGCTCCAACCTGTCTGTGCGTCTCTCCAGCCGCAGCCAGGAGCTCTGCACTCTGTGCCCAGTGTCAAGCTGCTGCCAAACCTGCAGAAGGCTGGCATCCAAATGCAGCTTGTGGAGAGCACTGACTGCTAGGGAGAGAAACCACAGGGCAATGAGGATGTTGGACAGAAACCACTAAACCATGCAGCTCTCAAATAAATTTTTTAGGTATTTTAATAGGAGACCATTTGCACATTGAAACCAACAACCACCAAGGAATCTCTGCCGTTCTAACGTTTCAGTTATAGCAAATGTTTGTCTGAATGAAGCAGAATGGTCAATGGCATTGAGTTTCCTTTTTGAGGAAGAGGAAGAGGGGGAAAAACCAGCAGAATTGTTTTCAGCTGGTTCCCAGCCACACCAAAGTGCTTTAAATATTCATGCTTTTCTGATGCATTCCAGTAAAGCAGATGAACAAAAACAAAAGCAGCATGAGGGGCCTCCCTTAATAAGGGTCTGTTTATTTCTTATAGCCAGCTGCCTGACTTTATTGAGTCTGACATTAGGTAGTTCAATGAGCAAAGGAGGAGAAAACAAGGCTGTCAGACAAAGCTACTGCATGCATTGTTTCCCTCTCAATCTTTTCTGATAATGACTGCATTGAGACTATATTGAACAGAATCTGGAAACAAGATTTGATACTTGCAAATTTTTTATTTCGCAGTTGTCACTACAGATGCAGATCACCTACAAGCCACACAGACTCTCAATCTGTGTTGGTGAACCCTATATATAAAGAATTCCCCAAACCTGAGATTCTTGCATTAATTCTGCCACTTGTATGTGAAAAGTTATATACTCATTATCTGTTTAAATCAGCATTAAAAGCTTTCAGATTACGATGATGGAGAAGGAGTTCACTGTGTACAAGTGTCTGATGAACCAGGGTGTTGGCATTCTTGATTAATTTGTAGTCCAGCAGTGTTGGCCCGCTGTACACACTGGTGTTCGTCATCCACATTAAGTAGGTTATACAGAGGTCGAATATATTTTCTCATCATTGTAACAGTTCATCTAACTGCATTCAGGAACAGAAAAAACGAGACATAGCAGGAACCAGTAGCCAGGCATGCCCCTCCACTGGCCACAAGACCAGGTGGCACAGTCGCTGTGTGCCCTTCTTGTATTTTTTCCTGCATGCTTTTAGGCTGCTTGGGGATTGGGGGGTAGTGTCGTTAGCTGTGTGAAGCTCGCTAGAAAATAAGGATAGCCCCTCAAAATAATTTACTTTAAATTCTGTCTTCAGAACTGATTGCTCTGTGGCTGCCGATTAAATCTCCAGTTAAGCTCTCTCTGCCTTTACAGTCCAAATGCGCTGGTTGATCCATAGTTAACTACTGTGACATCTTCTTAAATGCACTGCAGGGAAGTTTATGGCATCTTTTCTGAGCCTGGAATAAGGTCAAGAGCACTTCTTATGAAGCTGGACTCAGTTACCTCACATTTAAGTTGCTCCCCTTGCCATGCTTTTTTTGCAGGGTACTGACCTCATACATATTTGGGGAAAAAAACACGAGTGCTTGACAGAAGGGAAATGGAAGTTCGATTGTTGTAAGTGGACAGAAATGTTCAGCAGCTGTGACAAACCCATCCAGCAGGGACATAAGTGGCTATGCCACCTGCCAAGAGCTGGAGTCCCTTCCAGCATTAGAGATTCAGAGTTTGAAAGATCATTGCCATGATGAGAAAGACTGAAGGTTTAAACAAGGGTATGTGATGACATTTAAATAAAACTGCATTTGCTTCCACTTGGTATACATTTTTTCATTAAAATGAGATAGTTTATTTAATATCTTCTAGTTATTTCCTATTCTACTTTTGTACCAGTGAGAAAATCCAATTAAAAATATGATTTCCCTTCACTCTTCTGAAGCTGTCAAACTGATTCCATAATTAAATGAACAAGTCAGAACAAGTTACTTTCAATATTTGTATAATGGAAAACACACTGTTTCCAAGGAGAAGGGTCATGATCCTGCATGCCCTGAAGTCAGCTGAGACTCAAACCTGCACACAGCCAGTGCAGAGCAGCAATTCCCGGCTGAAGACACTGGCTGAGGTCCTTGCTAGTCCTGTGAAGGACTCTCTGGGCTGTCTTGCTAGCTTGAAGTCAGAATGAATCACTGCAAGAATATCCAGGGAGATCTGGATGCTGAGGAGGAGACCTGCAAAAGGTTTTGCTTATTGTTTTTCCACTGATGCACACAGTCATTGTAGCATCCAAGCTATGCCTTTCATAGCAATGTCAGAGAAGCCATGGCAGAGGCCACGTGTGTACTTAATCAACCTGGTGGTACAGGTCACAGCTTTGCCCATGAATTACTGCCAGCTCCTGCTGCTTTGAAATCACTTGTTGCTTTATAATAATGGTCCTATTGGGTCTCATTTGTCCATAAAAGGGACTGTGGGGTCACCTAGCCTGACCTCTGATACCCTTAAATTGCATGTCAGTACCCAGCCCATAATTTAATGAGGCCAAACACGTACATCATTTAGAATAAAAGAAAAAAGTTGTCAGTAGGACTGTGTTCCAGTGAACAAGTGATGCAATGGCAGGACCGAATTAGGTACAACATGCAGATATTTCCATGTGCTGAAAGTAAAATCCACCTGCTACAGAGGAAGTGAAAAGCTTAAGATTTCTCAGCTCAGCTGCTGGGGTAGAGGGATATCAGCTCTGAGCTGGTGATTAAGTTTACCTCTGGACACATGAGCAGTTTGGCACACAAGATCTGCCAGAGATACTAAAAAAGCATTGGCACCAGCCTTCTGGATCCTTTTCCGGATGTTCACATTGAGCCCAATCATTCACTCTGCTTGGAACTTAACAAAGGAGACTACAGCAGGCTAATTTACTTGAAAATGTTTAAACCAGGGCCAAGATAATCAGCCCTCTGGATGACCCTTTGAATCTCCTACCCTGAATAAAGCTGCTCTAAACTTAAAGAGAAATTTACCCGTGAAAGAATTGAGATACTACGAAGGGTACAGCCAGTAAAACTCCCATCCTGGCTCTGAGGGATCTGGCACTGCACAACCAGAGTTCAACTTCATCCACTGAGGTTAGCAAGTGCCTTTCACCTGCTTTCCCTCAGCCCATGCCCAGCACCTGCAGTAATCATCAGCGCACTGACGGTGCCTAAGCAGGCTGCATCTGTCCTGTAGGAGTTTAGAATAAGCACTGCTGCTAGGCTGAGCTATATTTGGAAATCCTCTCTTATCTGCTGCACAGGACACGAACAGTATTCCTACACTGTGAAGGAAAGCCTAAGCAAGCAGCGAATTACTGCTCCTCCTTGCCTGCTCATTGTCACAAAACAGGGTTTAGTTCATTGGGCTTTACCAGGGAACACACACGTGCTGCGCTGGAAATGCCACACTACTACTAAAATCAACTTATTGCAAAGGCGAATGATGACTACCCTCAGCAAGTTTTACAAGCAGCAGGAACGAGAAAGCGAGTTCTGAAACAAGTGCTGGCATTCAGTGGAGTGCCCCCTGCACCGTGGAGCTCCCCACGGGCCCGCAGCGGCGTTGGGTAGGTTGGTACTGGCAGCTGCTCTGCCAGGGACACAGGCTGCAGCAGGTTTGCCTCCAGCAACACAGAAGGCACAGGCTGACAAGTTACTTAGGGTGAACTGAAGAGGGAGGGGAGGCAAGAAGAGATTTGGGCTGAACGTGTGGGTCTCACTGTAAATGCACTGAGATTTTTGCAAAGCTGAAGAATACACAAAGCTCATTAAAAAAATACTTTTTAGCATGATGCATCTTTATACCTTTCTCTAAACTAAGCATCAGCGGTTACCTCTCAGGTTACTGATCCACAGAACATCCCATCCAATGTCAATTTGACACTTAATAAACCAAACCTTTTATAATACCTATTTTAGAAGGGGTGGCTATCAATTGCACTCTCCCTTTGACGGGTAAAGGTGACATTTAAGTTTTTGGAACATCTTCAAACCATTAATAAATCATAGTTTGCTGCATTTTGTCGAACAGTTTTGCTGCAAACATTTAAAAGTACCCAAACTATGAGTACGTATGTATCTTTCACACACTACAGAGGTGGAAACAGAGGCACAGATACATTCAATACCATTCACCCAACAAAATGTTAAAAATAGAAGTCCCCTTGATGTTTTCTGTAGCAGTACCTACAGAGTCTGATGCTAATGATTTATCCACTAGTCATGCATTTGTTTTCCAGTGGAGCTCATTGGGGCTGCAATAATACTTCTCCTTCCCCTCTGATCTCTGCTGTGAGTCACTGAAGCCTTTGCTCACTGTCTGGGTAGGGGTGAGAGCAGTGTCACCCTCTCTGCACACCCACAGCTGGGTACCCCTGCAGCAGAGGAGAGCAGGAGGCTGGAGGAGCAGTGACTCAGGCTGGAGCATCCAGGGGAAGTGCTGCTATGGCAACTGTGCTTTAACCATTGAATTACTCAGACTAGGCAGCTTTTAATTAATGGCTTGGTTCTTACCCCTTCCTTTCTTCCCCAGCTGTAATATTTACTGCACTCCCTAGGCAAGCCACTGGAAGACTTTAAACAGACAGCAAACAGCAGAGACTACAGACTGTCCAAATAGCACATGGGAGAAAGCCCTGTGTTTCACCGAGCGCTGATGAAGTAGGGCTGGGTACAGCTGCTGGTGTGACCGCTGCCTCAGGGAAGAGTAGCATCAAGGTGATGGACACCAAGTAAATCTGCCCAGAGCTCATCACTAAAAGACCTGAGATTCACTGCCAGCACCTGTCAGTCTCTAACATTTAGAAAGTCCCTTCAGCATCACGGCATGGAAGGAAAAGATATACTTGGAATCAGAAGCTCCCAGGCATGCCCCTGGTTGTATTGTTGGTCAGGGAGGAAGAGGTCAGGATTTGTCCACTCTCCTCCCAGTGGGATGACCGAGACCTACAAGAAAGTTTATGTCTTATGGTAGATGGACAGTAGGCCACTAACCTTCAGGAATCCAAAGATCATAGGCTAGAAATTGCTATAATACAGAGTTCAAAACTGAAGACAGTTGGAAATGTTAGGGTTTTTTGCTGTTTCAATATTAGGTAAAAATCTGTACAAACAATCATTCATGAAAAAAGAGATGCAAAAACCAAAGAAAACAAGAAAGGCTGACACTCTACATGCTTGTAATTTTTAGCAATGACACTTTTGATACAATGTATACCAAAGGAAACTCTAGCCACAGCATGCACTATGGGAATACATGAATCCAGAGTGGATGCTAAAAGTAAAAGTAATTTTTTAATAAAGAAAAATCAACTTGGGACAAGGTATACAACAGGTACTGTTAAGATCCACTTTTAATAATGAGAAACTGAAATTCACAGCCTGGAGTAACAGATCAGCCTGTGAGTTCTATAAACTAAATCACTATGTGCAAGGAAGACAAGAAAATACTCAGAAAAAAAAAAATTTAAACGTGAAGCAATTTGCTTTTTCAGATGTGAAAACCTGAATTCTCACAGGCCTGATTTAAGCATTTTTAAACTCATCCCTGAATCACTGCATAGCCTGAATAGCACATACCTATTGTAAGTATGCAGCTGTACCCTGTTCTTCCAGTTGAGCTGAATGGAGCAACACGACCGTTCCCTGAGTACGTGACCTTTGTACAGTTACCATTACAGGATTTTAGGATTGGGTCCTCAGTGATGACCATTTCTAACAGCTGAAAGATGGATCCATCTGTTCTTAATCACCAGGTCATCACATACACCACAACTATATGCATATGGTCACTGATGCTCATCCCACCTTCAGATGCATCACCAAAAGAAGTCTTTAGTCATATTACAGAGCCCAGATCTCCTCACTAACTCTTTGCACTACCTTTCCAGGTAATACCTGCTGCTCCCAACCATTTTTATGCTGCTAGGGAAAGGGCTGCAGATAGCAGCAGTAAATGGCACTGCATTGGGAACCTCCATTTGCTATTTAAACCAAAAGCACTCAAATGCATTACTATACGTTTAAAATAGGTTTAAAAATAAATGGTACTGCTAATGCATATGAGGTATGCAATAGGAAGCAGGAGAATGAGACCAGCATTGTCCCCCTAATTGCCTGATGCCCACAGCAAAAAAGGATCAGCAATGTGGGTGATATAGCCACAGCTGTTCTTTCAGGACTTTGCAATCTGACCTCAAGGTTCAAAGTCTGAAGTGCTTTTCCCTTAATGCAGATAGCACAAGAGACTCCTCAAGCTAAAGGCTTAGTTGTATCTAAAAAGCTGTGACTTGTGAAGAGCTCCCTATTTTAATCTCAACACCGAGTGATGTAAATCAGCATCTATACTTCTCCCCCTACCCCACTCCTCAGATGCCATCAACTGCCTCCCAGAAAACACTTGCCCAAGGTTCAGGGCTCCTGCTGAACTTGCTTTATGGGCCACATGACTAAACCACCCAGACAAAATTCCTGAGGATAGTCTAAAGAGCTGAGGACTTATTTTGTCTCAGGGAGGAGGAGGGACACATTCTTTCTGCAGAACATCACTTTCTCTTAAATGACTTCTAGAGAAAAACCTGTCTGGGTGCAGATGAAACAAGATTAACAAAATGTTCCCTCCAATGACAGGACATTATATTGTCCTGCACTTCAGTGTCCTGAGACACAGGGTCTGATGTTAACGAGGCAGAACTAGCCTATTTACAAGTATAATTGCCAGGATGATACAGGGAAGATCAAACTTATTCTTCAGAATGACCAGTCCAGTTGTAACAAAGAACATTGAGCTTTTGCTGTTTTGATCTTATGCCATTTACATAAGCAAACTGGGAGAAGAATCTTGATTTTAATTTGAACCCAGTTCAGAGTGACTTGAAAGATTTGTTAAATGTTACACCACAGACTAACCAGAGCTCATGCTCTTGTTAGGAGACAAAATCTGAACAGAAGTAGAAAATGATGCCATTCATAGTGTTAGCCTGGCCTGAGTCTCCTGAAATTCAGCATAAATGGTAACTGCCATCCAGCTACAAGGAGCAACTATGCTGCTCTGTGTAATGGCACAGCTGAAATAGCAGCCTCAGCCCCAAACCAGATGTAAGCACCCAAAATAAAGCCACACCAGGGAAGACTGAGGGAGGCAGAGGTCATTATAAGAGAATGCTACTGCTCTGCCAGGATCTGGGTTTATGAGGACTGGTGAGCCTGTGAGAATACAGGCAACATGGAAGACCAATGTGGATATACCAATGTAAGAGCTGATACCTTAAAATGAAACTTTACGGACTGTCAGTGAAGCTAAGGCAGATTTTGTGCACAGATGATATGTTGGCAATAGAGGTGATGAGCAGAAATCCTTGCAAGCAAAAGCATTTGCTAAGAGAACTCCTATTTAGCGAACGCAATTAGAAAAGTGATTGAATTACCAGTATGGCACAATGTTGTCCGCTGCAGAGAAATCTGTTTTAGTGTAATCACTTCTGGAACAATAAATTCAACCTTAGTCTAATCCTTGTAGGCTTCACCTTTGAAATGTCAGCTCTGAGTACATATTCTACTTGACTGACTTGTTTGCCAGATTTATCATTCAACAACAGAAGCCTGCCTGTTTACAGAGCCAGGTCAGGAGTTGGTGACGAAGAAACAGAACAACAGGGTGTTACAAAATGGACCTAGGGATACACTCCAAGTGAGGATGAGTAATGGTACCTACTTCTTCATATGTGCATCAAAACTAACCATCATTAAGAGGTTTGGACTATTAATCTCAAGATTTGCAATGCTGTTAGATTTTAAGTTATTCAAGGACAGAAAGAGTTATGATTCATAAAGAGGCTTTTAAGAAGATGAGTCTAAGCCCTGCACTGGAACAGCTCAGGTAGTGCTCTCACTGTAGCTTAGATAATCACTCAGGTCAATTAAAAGCTACAGAACTAGCTCTAAGGATTGCATGTGCATCCATAACAGCTATTTATATTTTATGGGGCCTAGCAGCGTCAGCTGAATGGGAGGTCCCAGTGTGCCATGCAGAACCCAAATATCTAGCAAAAGCCTAGTTACCATTGCAAAAAGATTAGAAACTAAACAAGCTGATTTATTAGTTCTATTTTAGAGTTCAAAATTACAAACGCATGTCTCACTCCATTGCACCTAATGTATGGAATAATGTATAGAAAGTCAGCTGCATTTACCTTCATGTATTCTGCTCTCTCCAGTGACCTCCAGCCCAGGTACCTCTTAAAGCACCAGCAGTCAGACAGGACCAGCCCAGGCATGACTGACTGCCCAGGGACCTCACTTGGCCTCTGCAGCAGAATGAGGACTCCTCACCTCCTGGCCTTCACCCACTGCTCTCCACAGAAACCCTTTGTTAGCAGGTTCTTTCCCCACAGAAACTCCATACAGGTGACCAGTACCACCACAGCCACTGAGCAACAACTCATAAGCAGCTGCAGTCCTACTGGGGAGAGAGATCTGTCTGAAAGAAATTGGGTTTCTTGTTTCCACTAATGTAAATACTAAACTGAAACATCAGTACTTTTAATCAAGAAAAAAAGTTTACAGGTTTATAAACAAAAGCTGAAAACTGCTGTTTTTTTCAGGACACTGAGGTACTACAGAATATCAAGAAAAAAAGTTTACAGGTTTATAAACAAAAGCTGAAAACTGCTGTTTTTTTCAGGACACTGAGGTACTACAGAATATCACTTGTATTTATGGTGTGAATTATACAAAGAATTCAAAAATCAGTAACTGGAAAGTAGCATTTCTTTAATTCAACTGTTATTTTTTGGACAGAAACATTTAAACTATTTCCAACAGGTCCACTACTGAAAGTGCTTTCCAGCTCCTACTTTGAAGCAAGCTAATAGCTGCAAACACCACGGATTTAAAAGGTCACTGCATAATCCAATCTCATTGATTAACATTTTCCTTTGTAGTTATGACTATACTAAAATAATGATCCCAATTCACAGGATGATTAAACACATTATTAATTTTACTTCAGTAAAACAGGCTGAAGAATCGCTGCATAACCAATGAAGATGGTTCATGGTTAGATGAAGTGCATTTCACAAGGCCTTTCCCTTTTAGGAAGTTAATTTTGCCAGTTAAAACAAAAAAAAAAAACCCTATAGTTCTTGTTCCAACCAGCTTTTTCCTATTCAAAGCTGTAAAATAAGGTTCCAATTTTTGTGTGTAATTTAGAGCCAGCATCTCAGCACTACTGCTGAACATTATCCTTCTGCCTGCTAATTTTAAGGCACTCACTATTGCCCTAGTAGGCATGTAATTATTTACTATAAGAGTTCCTGCACTTTTTGGGCCATTTGTACAAATATTCACTGAGATTAGTAAGTGCACTTGACAAGAGGTGAAAAACCCTGCAAATCACAAAAATTTTTCCCTCAGAGCCACTCGATATCTAGTCATATCTTTCTGTGAGAAACGTGATTTTAGCAGACTTCTCTTAGATTTCACGTATTTCTCAGTACTAACTTGGAGTGATTGCATGAACAGACCTCTCCTTCAACCAGAAGAGCAATTAATATGTAACATTTTACTTTTTTAAAGTTCTTTCTTTCTTGCATATTTTGTACTCAATTTGTTTCATACTAATCAGTCATATGAGTGAACAGAAATATACTGATAGTATGAAACACGACTTTTAACGAAGGGAGATTAACCTCTTACCCTGACAATTAAAACAGTAATTAATAAAAGCAGATGGCAACTAGGTCACAACACTTAAGAGATTAATATATTCAGTACTTCTTGTTTCTCAATTCAGGCATTAAATACTGGCAGTCAGCTCGCCAGGTTTAATCTGTATGACTAAATACATGGAAGTGGGGTGAGGAGAAAAAGTGTAGTCAGCTTTTTTTGCAGAGTCACTGTATCTCATGTCATGCTGCAGAAGAGGACAGAGGCAACAAAAGGACCTGATTTCCCATCCCACAATGCCAGCCTAATTCCTCAGGATCCATGCAAGGTGAGGACCAAATCATGACAATAACCATTAATATTTTTTTTTCCTACAAAGTCAATGGAGGGGCACAGAAACAGCTTTACAGAGACTTTGGCTCCAGAGGGCTGCTCTGACTCTACTCCTGGCATGTGCATGAAAACTTTGAGTTTTCATTCCCAGCTATGGAGATGCAGCGGTGAGCTCCGTGGTTTGTACATATGAGGTCAAGACACAGCTCCTGACCCCTTTGCTCTTCTGATTTCCTTGACCCCTTGTTTTGTCTCCTTCACTTTCTCTTTCCTTTTCCATGTGCCATGCTCTTCTAGAAACAAGATACTGAGCAATAAATAAACAAAGACATCACTTAGTGGTGCCACATTAGTGATCAAACTGCATTTTTTGATGGAGAAATGCAACCTGGTGGCCCTAACTGATGTAACAAACAAGTATGCCTCAAGGGGTTTATATAACTTTACAAGAAAGTCAACCTTGATACTAAATGCTAGTGAATTCCATGAATACTTCCTAATGAAACAAACCTGCCAGGGATGCTTACCAGGAAGCAGCAGAAGACTGATTCTGAGAAACTGAAGATACCTTTTCAGGCTCTTCACGTGACATGGAGTTAGGAGATGATTCAGAGTAGATTGAAAGAATTGCTTAACAGGACAGAAGATGTGACACAAGTTCCAGCAAATTTGTATGACTAAGAACAGCACAGGTATTTGCATAAAATGTTTGGGCTCTTTCAGGTAATTCCCCCCCACTGGCTCACTTGCCATCTTGATCTTATTTGTCCAGCTGCTGCAAATGACAGGACACTCACAGGACAAGGTAGGTCTCACGCACCGCTCTGTTCAGGTGAATCAGCTGATGGCAGCAGTTTGTTCTGCAATTCTTCCACTCCATCAGGTTGATGGCCAGCAGTGGAGTTCGTATCAGGAAAATGAAAGTCCCTGGTGCCAAAGAATAAAGTGACAGATTGGAACGGTCTATTTTAGAAAAGAGCTGCCACGTCTAGTTAGTATCATACACAGATTCACTGCACAGTAACAAATGGATGCTGGACTGAGCCTGGAAACTAAAGCCAAAAGTATATTGAGGATTTCAGCCAAGAAACGGAAGGAAAAATGCTTTTCTGTATTGAATTGCAGACAGCAAGTGTTCTCCATTTTGCTCGCTTTGTTTTCTTTCAAGTTATCTTTTTAAGGACAGAAGACACGAGCATTGATGATGCTATGCGTAACCAAATTTGACATTCAAGGAAGGCAAAGATTATTTGATGTAAGCAGCAAGCAGATCAATAGGTCCCTATTCCAGTTCAGGTTTCACCATCTCACATAATCTTCTGCCACCATACTGCATCTAAACTCTGCAGAAGAGAGTAATCACTAAGAAAGCTTTCAAACAAAACCCCCCAATTCACCCCACCCACCAAGCAAAACATTTTCTTTGATCTCTTTTTTTTTTTTCCCCACAGAAGAATCAGGTGACTTAAATATGAATCTTAGCAATGAAACTACTAATAGTCTATTTATTTCTGACTGATGATATTAATCTCTTGTTCCTATTTATTATTCTATGCCAACGTATATTTTACTGCATATGTTTGTGTCCATTGTTTTTGTGTAAAAAATCCCCAATTTGGTATAGTCATGGGTGTTCAGGCACAAATCCAGCATTGTTATACTCTAAGGTTATGGCATTATGTAGACACCAAAACACATTTGTGAGCAGATATAACTGAAAGTTGTAGAGTGACAGCATGCTATTACAGCTTCTGATAGAAACAAGCAGGGCTTCTTTCAGTTTTCACATCATGATAGTAAATTATTTTCTTTAATGTATTTTTGTTTCATACATTGGCTTTCCATTTTGATACATTTAATTTATTCCCATTTATTGTCAATTGTTAACGTAGCAAAATTATATGCATTGAATTAAAAGAATGGATTAAATGTATCAAAATATATTCACTTTTATTATAAGTAAATGTGAAATCTAATGTAACTAGTACAGTCTAACTGAAAGAGAATCTGCCTCCTCTTGTTGCAGCTCTGGCCAGCTAACTAGTTTTATTTGCAAGTCAAGTGAAAAGTAACTGCTTCCAGGAATACCATTGTCCAAGCCTCCATATACATACAGCTTAGTCATTGCCATTTAGAATCTCACCTATCACTGGTTTAATATTAGAGATAACCACTGCTTCAAGCACTCCAACTAATTTACTCCTGCTCTAGAATTAGCTGTCTGTAACATCTCCTTGCAAGTCTGCCATTCACACTTGCAAATTCAGAGCATAAATTAGTATGTACCTGGTTTACTGCTGTAATATTCTGGACATTTCCTTTCTATATTCTTGCATGTGGTAATAATGCCCCAGACAGTCTTCCCATACTTTACTCCGTTTTGATGGGATTTCAGTGAGTGCTGGGTAAAAGCACATGAAGTGCCAATGCAATCATTTGGAGAAAGAAAAAATAAAAACCCCCATATTGTATGCCCAGTACTAGAGTCTTAATTAAGGAGCTCTCAGAAACTAGAAATAGAGATGTAAATAATTTCTGATAGAGCTCTTCAGTACAGGCAGTCTTCAGCTGAGCCAAATCATCAAGGAAATAATTTTACTGGCAATATTGGACATAGATGCTTCACACAGAGGCTCCCAGCAGCTTTCATATACACGCCACATTCATACACACATAGGCACAACAAGGCTAATCACCCAAAGGATGATGAACAAGAATTAGCTGGTCATTGCAGCAACTACTTTACAGGATGAGGGCTGAGCAGTGATGGGGCAGCTAGCTGGGGTGTCTGTGCAAAATCAAACTGGCACCTAAAGAGATTCCAAAGGAATAGGGAAGTAGGGATGACTCAGGCACTTAAACAACTAGTCCTGAACGACTCCCTGGAAGGTACTCTGCAGCTGAAATTCTTTGAGAAGGAAGAAGCTATTTTAATTATAGTGCCCTTATATCTGACTCCACAAACCATACTGGTGCTTGAACAAACAAGACTATCCCTAATTAAATGAGTTAAAGCAGAAAGAAAGTATGGTATTTGCACATTGTACAGGATGATAAAAGCTTAAAGTACATAAGAAAAGCACTATCCCCTGTCTTTATGAAAAGATGAGAACATGAGAATATTCCCAATAGGACACACACTTGTTACTTGCCAGAAGAGTTAATAACATACAGGTAGGATTATATTTCCCTTTGGACAGTTGGTCTACAACGAAGCATGGAAACACGAAGCATTCTTTCAACACCCTGGGAATGCTAAAAACTAAGTCTTCTCAAAAGACATAGCTCCCTTCACATAAAAACCCTTCCTCATTTTTGCTTTTGATTTTTAACTTGCAAGCAAAACAAGTCACATACTGACATACTTTTCAGTGGCCCAGAAAAACAAGCATCTCCAAATTAAACCAGTACACTGAGCTATGACTTGGAGGTGGAGAAGCCAGCATCCTTATGCTTCTAGTAACACTGATGTAAAGACTGTAACCTCTGGCATAGAGGCATAGTATAAAACCAAAAGTACTAATGCCTCAAGTTGCTTTCCCACAAGCCACCTTTAGCCCTTTATTAGCTCTTCATCTTGTGTTCTGACTTAATAAACTGCTGGGGTGCTCTGGAGCTCATTCAGAGGCTACCTTCATACAGGACCTTTGGTACATGACATTATCTCTGTAAGTGTGACATTGGCAGAGACTAACCCCAAGCCTGCTCAGAGTTTAACAGAAAGGAAGTTACAAAATACTGTGGGGAGACCCAGAGAGCACAGTGGAGGTACCGCTTAGACAAGCTCAGGGATCTGTACCCCGCCACAGAAAAGCACTCTTCTACAAAGTTCTGTTTCTATGCTAAAACCATGAACTATAGCCGAGAAACAGTGCGACAGATGGAGTTATTGGAAGAAACATTCACATAAATTAAATTTAGAGGGCTTGTGGTCAGGATAGCATCTCCAATCATTACATTTCTTTCAGAATTACAGTCCTTTTTCTTGTAAAAGCTGGGGACGCTTGCTGCCAGGGAGCTCAAGCTGTGCTGTAACATCGCTTGGGACCCTCGGAGCAGCCCCTGCACCGAGCAGCCTGCCTGGCTGGCCTCAGCCGAACGCTGGCGCGGGGAGCTGCCCGGGCACCGGGACCCTTACCCCCCCCAACGGGGCACGCTGGGCACAGTAACAGCTCCATCTCCAGTTGAAATCAGTCAGTTGGCTGCCGCTCGAGGGCAGCATTTCAGTAAAAAAACCACGGGAACAGAAATGAAGGACACCAGACCGCGGTATTGTTTTAGCACACCATGAGAATTTTGTTTGCAGGTTGATCTCCAGGCTTTCTGTATCTACAAAAACAAGGTGGAAATATAAGCAGAGTACTGAAGTGTAAGCAATGAAGGAATAAGAAGTCGACACCAGACAAGTAACAGCAGAGACTGGAAAGCCACTTCAATTTCCATATGCCTTAGCTATCAGAAGGCAAGGCAGATGCACGCATCCCCTAGTCTCCCACCCTCCTCCTCAGTGGAAACAATTTCCCTGAGGGATGGAAAAAATCAGCTTTCACTCAGATCAGCCAACTGTCTGCTAACAGGTCACAAACTTGTTGTACAATTGTGACTTTAAAAGCTAAGGAACTGCACCCAGAAACTGTGAGGATAGCAAACAATGAGCCACTTGGTCCATCACCACCTCCTCCCTTCCAGTAACGCCACTGGAATACTTCTAAGGCCAACTGCCCAAAGTGAGAAGCCTGCATTAAAAAGCATGAATGCTGCAGGTTTAGTGCCCTATTTACGCCACCTAAAAATAGTCATAGGCCAAAAACATACTCCAGTTTTAGACACTGACTGACAACATGAGCTACAAGGCCAATTAGGCCAAATTAAAATATCCCCACAGCAAGAAAATATACACTAGTAAACATCCTGGAAGGTCAAAAGACCTCTTGGAATAGAAACCTGCTACACAGCTTTAAATGCACCCTGGTCACTGTTCTGTCTTCTTAGGGAAAGAGTAGCTTTCCTTCTTACCACTTACAGGAGCATCCCAAGAGCTACCACCTCCAGGCCTGGGGAAGCTGTAATCAGAGGCATCCTCTGCAGTCAGTGAGGACAGGTAATTTCAGAAGCGAGTTCCCTCCCCCTGATTTTCAGCTGCTGCTCTTTCTAAGCTTTTTTTCCTCCAGAAACACGTATACCCTGCAAGCATACATCACAAAAGCAAGCATCTGTATGCTTCTCCTAGCTCTTTCAAGTGGGCAGGGGACTGCTGGGTTATCTGCAGGCAGCTGAACATTTATAGTTTGAATTGCAAAATTACACTCTTAATGACCAAAGGGACTCCACAGATGGAAGCAAACTGGAGTCTAGAGGACAGAGAAAGACTACTGGCAGCTCAGATTCTGTCTTAGACTACTTCAGCTCCATAGCTGAGGCCAGATCCAACCTGAAGAAGGAGAAACGGCAACAAGAAGATCGAAAGGTAGGATGAGGATGGACAGGTAAGAGAAATAGGATCAATGAGCAGGCACAAGGGAAAATAAGTCTAGTTTAGTAGGTAGCACATGGAGACGAAAATCTTGATATTCTGATCTGGATTCTTGCATGTCTTCTGACTTCATTCCTGTTCTTGGGGGTTTTCTGGACAGCTTCTTTGGATTCCCTGATGAAGCAGTCTGAGATACACTTTGACAAAAGAAAGACCTCTTTGAAATCACTAGTTGCTACTGTACTGAACCCTAAGATTCAGGGAAGGGTTAAAAGGTTTTTATTATTCTTCTTTTAAGTCTTCCTGAACTATAACAAATATAAAAGCATGTATAAAATAAACAAGTTATTCTTGACCTGTTAGAACAGGTTATACAAAACTGTTAGTAAAAATAAGCTTAAAAAAGGATGTGTAATAACATATAAATAAAGCAGTCTTTTACCCTGTGGTTCTTCACTTAATCAGGAAAGTTCCCTTTGGCTCTAGACAGTGATGTGACTGGAACTACTTTAGCAAAGTGAGGTGCATAATCACATTTTAAAGAAAAAACACCCACTGACAAGTGAATATTGGAATGATATATTTTTAAAATATTTTTAATGTATGAATAAACCATTTCTAGTGGTGAATCACCTGTTTACAGGTTTTCCAATAAAATATTCTCCAACCGAAAATGTTGAGAGTGAAAAAGCCACTCACAGAGAATTAATGGGGTAAAGACAAGACACTTCCTTATTACCATCCCTGTGGCTATTTTGCACAGCTCTCCCGTATGCCAGAGCTGTCCTTATGCTCACTGTTGGGTTTACATATCAGTGGAGGTGCCATTAACTATCATATTGCATCCAGATTTATTGCATTCATTGCTTTTTTTAATTAAAAGAGGCTAAACCAGGGGTTAATTGCATTGAATTTGAATTCAGCAGGGAAAGGAAGACATTATTATTGTTAACTTGGCACCAGAAGTTGACAGAGCAGTTTAGTATTGAGGACCCTGCATACAGAGGCCTTAGCTGGGGTTCAAGTGCATGTGAACAGAGGAAGCTTATGGGAAGGAGCAGTTAGCACAGACAAGTGAGGCAGCATGAATAGAAACACACAGAAGATAAATTATAAACATGTTTAAACTCAGAAGTATTCTGCAATGACTAATATTCCAATGCAATATGCAAGAACTGATTTTGACATTAATTTCACTCTGGAAATTGAAATCAAATACGGTATCATGAGGTCCAGCAATAAAGGAATCTCCACAAAAGTTGTCTGTTCTTCACTCCTATTTACCTCCATGTTTTCAGCACACTATTTGTGGCATCCCTCCCTGCATTCCTCCCTTTTCAAAATGAGCATGATGTGCTGCCATCACCTTGCAGCAGAGTTTACATGGACAACAACAGATATGCAACACAAGGCATTGCCACCTGCAAATCTATAAGCGATCTTGGGAGGTAAAGGGTATGTTGCCAGTATTTCCTGTCACTAATATGCTGGCTAAACAATGCAAAAAGGACCATGCTCTTGACATATTATGAAGTTAGTCAACACATATCCATCTGCTACACATAATCTGAGGTCACATACATCATTAGCAAGGCATGAATTTAAGCAAGGCTATAGCCCGACATTTTAGTTGTAAACTGAATACATTTAACCCAGGGGTCATTGAAGGACAGCAGATACTGTCCCAGGGCACCTTCCTAACAATGGCTTCTTAGTGTAGAACGGCATTTTATGTAGTTTATGATGTTAATGGCTATATATGCCGCTGCTCCAAATGTTTCCCCCTTCTGTACTGTCGACTTCACTGCCTGAAAACTTATTAACCAGAGATGTAAACAGCTTGATATCAAGGATTATGACTTAAAGGAAAAATTGTCAAACAATAAAAAGGCTAAAAGGATCTATGCAAAAAAAAAAAAAAGAGACTCTGAAGGCCAGAGGCTGTCCCTGAAGAGCCACTGGACAGCTTGTCCCACACTCCTCCAAGGCAGTGTCAGCCGCGCCGCCCTGCCTGCCAAGTCCCCTGTGCTGTGCTGGGTGCTGCCTGCTGGCCCCATGACCCAAGGGCTAATACAGCCGTGGATGCCCCTCTCTCGGATGCAGATGTACAGGACACGGTGATTCCATCTTGCGTGCTCAGCCCACCTATTTTCAGTAGAAATAACTATGAACTGCCCAAGAACTGCCTGCCCTTTCAACACGTACAGGTAGAAAACAAGTATCAGTCAAAAGATGTAGTTAGGAGGAAGAGGCTGACTGGTATCACCAGTCTCCAGCAGATACGTGAAAAAACACACAGTTGGAGGAAACCGAATACATCTGTGGTAGCACAAGCCAGCCCTCACCAAATGGTAGGGAAGGAGAATAAATAAAACTTCAATGGCACTTTATAAAAACCCAAAAAAGCTCTGAGAATGCAAATCTACAGCACATGATATGGCAACATTGTCTTGTAACCTTATTACAGAAACCCATAGTAACCCTTGCTAAGAGCATTAAATATTAATAATAGCTCACAGCTGCTACTGCTACATAATGGCCTTATTTTGATGAGGAATATGTGCACAAAAGTAATGTGCATCAGTTCAGATGAACCTACTTTCCTTTATGAAATTTATGCAAGACCCTCTCCTTACTGCAATTAATTGCAGAACCCAGGGCTATTATTCTTGAAAGGCAGGATTTGTCTCTGATCTTTGTCCTACATTACATCTTTTT
Organism: Falco naumanni; assembly: GCF_017639655.2. Taxonomy (NCBI): domain Eukaryota; kingdom Metazoa; phylum Chordata; class Aves; order Falconiformes; family Falconidae; genus Falco; species Falco naumanni. The sequence continues at coordinate 16,551,601 of NC_054060.1, read as the reverse complement.
TTTTTTGTCAGAGGTTGCAACTTGAGCAGAGGCGGACAGTATAGCTTGATACACCAATCATTACCAGGGGGTAGCCTTCTTTTTTCTATTCTGTCCTAATTACTGTGATTCTGCCCACACATATAACCCACAAGGATGTTTTTTTATTGTTCCTGAAATTAAAACATCCCTGTCCTACATCTGTACAACTATTATAAACAGTAATGTCCCTGGCTTCCATCATCATAAACATCAAAGTTAGGAAATGCTCACTGTTTCATTTAATTCTTTACTAAGTAAATTTGGGTTTCTTTACTGACAAAGTAGCTGATGAATATCTGATCATTAACAGAATGATTACCTAGCTAGAGAGCATTCTCTTCTCTACTTACTTTGCTGCTAAAACGTATGGCCACCTTAACTAGGTTCCATTGATACTGATCTCTTTTAGCCTGTTCATCTACATATAATTTAAAATAAATCAAGACCACTGTGCACCTACTGATCTAGATATGGATGATTTTCAATGATAAAATGGCAGCTAAGTATCCAATACTAACTGGAAGTCAAGGGACTGAATAGACTTAAATACTGTTATTTAGAAAATTCATCATGACGCTCTATTGAAAAGAAAACTCTTATCCTCAGAACAAATTCAGAAATACAGAAGAGGCAGTGAGAGTTCCTAAACTGAATGATTCATTAGAATTACCTTAACTACTGCTGCATGAGTAAATATTGTAATATTAGCTCCCATGCATCTTTTTTGTCCTTATCCAATTCCTGTACAAGAATCTTACGTAAGAATGTAAAGCCAGTATTATCTAGGTCTGAAGATGTCCTGGGGCAAGGGGGCAAGGGGGCAGGCAGAAATGCAGAAAGGGGTTTCCACTTCTTCAGACTCAGCTCTAAGCAGCCTTTATGTCAGGCAGACACTCTACAATGCCTAGTTGAGCTCTCTGAAATGAAAGCTTTGATTTTTGGAAGTATGTTTCTAGCTGCTGTATTTGCAGAAATAACCTGCCAAACATGAAATGAGTAATAGATGTCTGCAGCCAGCCTTAGAACAATGACTCAGAGGAGTGAACTCTTCTGTCCCATATAATTCTGATGAGAGTGTCAAATCCAATCCCCAGTTATGTGACTTCAATGCCAGCGTTACCTAAAAAATTACTGATTTTAATGCAAGAAACAGGTTTGGGCAAGTACAGCTTCTTGGAACTGGATGCTACAGTGGGGAAAGAAATCACAGAAACAGTAATGGGGAAAGACAGAAGAGAACAAGGAGGAAGGACAGGGAGCCAGTAGTGCCAAGAGACTCCCTTGCTGAACAGAGAATGTCACAATTGGGCAGTAAACCAATACATTAAAACTAATTGCCATATAGCCCCTGCCCATCAGGAAATACCCATGTATGTCAATAAGCTGCTGATTCAGAGACCAGAGGGAGACTATTGCTATGGGGAAATGAGAATCCCAAAGCTATAGCAGGGACTCTGATGTGGCAAGATTGATGTTCCTCCATTGAATGCTTGCACCTTGAGGTGATCAGCACAAACCATTCTGCTAGAGGAGCTCGTTCGCTTGTCTGGAGTCAGATACAGGGCAACCCAACAAGCAGGCAGTGCAGGCACAAGGCCAGCTGGCACTACAGTGCCAACTCAAACCCCAGGTAGTATGACATTGTGACACAAGTGAGCTCCAACTTCTACCAAGGTCAAACATGGACCTGACTACTAACAATCTCTCAGGGCTTCTCATCTTAAACTTCAAGCCAAGAAACCCTAGGCAAGCTAGTATTTCCCTTAGCTTTCACAAGATCATAGACCACTCCCTGAAGATATTTCAGCAGCATGGACACAACATTCTCACTGCTAACACAATTTTCTTTCTCAGAAATGAAGTCTTGTTAGCAACACACTTCTAGCTGCTTCTGTAACTCATTTTGAATGCATATTAAAAACATAGGTAAAATGGGTTACCCAGTTTAAACTCTGGCTCAAATTAACACAATTTTTGGTTTAGAGGGTATTTACTTTATGCAGACAGCTAATCAGATCAAGCATCTTGGCAACATCCCAGATCCAGATGTTCCTCTGGCTATAAAATGGACTTTGGGGTAAGAAACAAACATCTCCACAAACTGCAGATGCAAACAAAAGACAATCCAGCAACTCCAGAAGAATCAAGTTTTCAACATTAGAACAGCCATGGTATCTTTATACTAATGCAAGGGATGCTTCTGCTGTTCTCAGAGTTGTGACAGATGACTTAAAGTGTATTGCACACATTCTGCATATAAATAGAGTTTAAGATAACATTAGAGGGAATAATACCGTCTAATATTAGTGCAGCTGTCAACCACATTTTCAAACTAATTGATATTGCATGTTCTGCTCATTGTATCAGTAATATTAAACAGCACTTCCATCTTATTGAACTGAAGCTCCCCTTTAGTAAAAGCCACTTTAGCTGAAGTAAATGGTCTGAGTAATTCCAGCTCTAGGAAGGCATTCAGATGTTTGTAATTTCCATTGATCACCCTTAAGAGGCTGAAGCTGACCCATGACTCCATACCGCACACACAGTAGACACTTTAAATAAATGCTGACCTGCAGTTCAGCTCTTCTGCTAGGTGGGTCACAGCTGAATTGCTGATGCAGCTCAGCAGATCAAGTTATTTCACAAGGAATTGAAAGCACAGAGGTGTCACAATTTGATGCTCTCTTTCTACAGCTGGTATAAACTCAATTGGACATCCCCAGGGGAGCCTCCAACTTCCCAAATATATTGAAGGCTGCAGAAAACTTAAAGTGAACCTTTTCTTGCCGTCAATTTACATAATCTCTTATACTGCCCTGATCTATCTATGCATCGCCTACAGCTCCTGTTTGGACACTCTAGGATTGTCACATTGGCTTCTCTCATGTGATGGTGGAGTGCTGATGTGTCATGCCTTATCAGTAACTCATGCATATTGCAGGGCAGCTTTTATATTTTCCTAACTTATGTCTGGAAACTTGTAGCCAAATTAGCAACATTTGCCAGAGCGGCCTTGCTTTTTGTGCTGTGTTCCTTAGAGACTCCATGAGCTGCCCCGCTGAACATAATCTAAACCCCACAGTTAGGTATTATGTCAGTTCATGCATTTTCTTTTTCTAAATAATTACATGACTGCATACCGGGCTGAGGAATGCTGAGGTTATCACATGCATGTCTTTTTTTGCTTGAGCTGGAGGCCTGTCTTTCTAAGACTTCCCAGGAAAGAAAATTATTATACTGGGCTACGTGTTTGTTAGGCATACACTACTTCCCAGAATCCTAGTGTGGCAGAAGTTGGAAGTGACCTTTGGGAAGCATCTTGCCCAATACCCCTGCTCAAGCAGAGCCACCTAGAGCAGGTTGCTTCTTGGTATTTTGGTACATACTGTGCCAGTACAGGACACGCACATGTGCACCACTCAGTTACCACACAGTTTTTGTTTGAAAGCTCCAGTTCAGTCATCATGGATCCGTTGCCAAAGCAAGCCTGGACACAGGTTCCTCGGTAAAGTACTCACATAAAAACAGTTACTGTATTTGCTTTACAAGAACATGAATATTTTAAATTTTTCCTCAAACTAATTTCGCCACCTGTTACTGTTCTAATAACACTGGTGTAATTACACTGCTTTTGTATTTGTGCACTTATGCCCAAAGTTGTTCTTTTTTTACATTCCTTTTCACACTCCTTGCTGCCCGGTCCCAGCGATCACCTGCGCGCTGCCGGGACGCCGCCCAGCAGCCAGCAGGCCCCATGCTCGCTCCGCCGGAGCTGCTGGAGGAGCCGTGGCTGTTCCCGCTACAGCGACACAGGCTCCGGGACCCCGCACAAAGGGACGGGTGGCCGGGCCTTGCCGAGCGCCGGTAAGTCCCCACGGCCAGCCGACTCCCCCCGGCAGCCAGGGCCCGGGGCCCCGCCACCGCCGCGGCGAAAGAACAGTCACGGGCGGAAAGGAAGCACGGCAGCGCCTCGCCATTTCTCCCAGGACAACGCCACCCCGCTCCCTGCCCGGCCCGCCACCCTGCCATTCGCCCTGCCCCCGCGCATGCGGCCTCCCCCGCTGCCGCCGGCGGCGCATGCGCGGCGGGCCTGCCCCAGCCGGGCCGAGCCGGGCCCAGCCGAGCCGGGGCCTCCGCCGCTGCCGCGGCCGCCGGGCGGGCAGTGCCTGAGGGGGCGGGGGCGGCGAGCCATGCCCGGAGCGGCGGCGGCCGCGGAGCCGGCGCGAAGCCGCGGTCGCTGAGGCGCGGCGGGAGCATGGCCGAGTCCCTGCGGGAGGAGCCGCCGGGCGGGCCGGAGTCGGAGGCCGAGCTGTCGCAGCGGCTGGCCCGCACCAAGGCCCGCTCGTACGGCAGCACGGCCAGCGTGGCGGCGCCGCTGGCCGAGCGCTACGTGGAGCACCGGCTCAGCGCCGGGGACACGCTGCAAGGCATCGCCCTCAAGTACGGCGTCACGGTAAGGCGAGCGCCGGCGGGGCGGCCTGCCGGCCGGGCAGGACTCAGCTCGCGGATGCGGGGCCGCCGGCGGCGCCCGGCTCCCGGGAGGGCGGTGCGCGGTTGTCAGGCCCGGAAAGTAACGGGGCCCAAGGGGGAGCGGCGCGGGAGTGGGAAGCAGCCGGGAGGTCGCAGCGCCGAGCTGTCCCGTAAGCGTTGCCTGCCCGCAGCGGGCTCACGGGCTCGGTTCGGCCCGCGGACACGGTGCGAGTGTTGGTTTCAGCGCCGGAGCTGGTGTCACCTGCCCGCACGCCGCCCGGCCCAGTCCCCAGCAGGGCACTGGGCTTCACCGGCACCGGGCTGAAGCAGGCGGGTGCTGGGCAGGCCAGGCCGCCATGGGGAAAGGGGGTGCCCTGCCGCCCACCCAGTAAACCTCTGCACCCCTGATAGTTCTCCGCTACCCTCGCTTCAGATTACAAAAAATACCAACGTAACTAAACTTATCCTGAAGAGAGTAATTATTTTGAGGTTTGCCCACAGGCTGTGACAAGAACAAATAATTCATTCTAGGACCTTCAGCACTAGGAATCCTTCTGTTGTCATCTACCAGCCTAGAATTGATTTACCACTGATTTGAAAGCATTGCTGCTTTTCTCTTCCTTTTCCTTCTGTGGATAACGTTCACAGTCACAAGCCTTTGAAGTTCAAAGGCATAAGCCAGCCTAAGACACGCAGAGTCCGACCAGGAGTACCAGCAGGCCCTAACCCTGCCATTCCCTGCAGAGTGGTGCTCACCTGCCCTGCCTTCATTCCAGCTTATTTGGAGCCCAGTGGGCTACCAACTGACATGCCTGTGTGCAGTTTCAGTAGTCCCACATGCAAAACTGCTTGGCACCAAGCAGCTGATGGGCAGTCAGTGTCACTTCCACACCTGCTGGGAAGAGCACCTTCCAGTTGGGCTCTTTCTAGAAGATGTACAGTGCAGTCCCAACTTAATAGGTTCTGTGTGGAATGGGTTTCTTTTCCTTCTCTGGTTCTGAAAGATCTACCAAAGCCTTCCAGCAACTTCAACAGCATTCAGCCTTTGTTGTGAGAAGGGTTAAAAATCTGTTTCTCTTCCCTTAAAAAAGATTAAGCCACTTTTGACCAAATTTTGTTGGCAACAGAGTTAATGGCATTTTGGATTTACACTGGACCTCATTAAAACAAAGTTTTGCACGCTACAGGGGCAAAGTGGTCTGAGCTGCTCATTTGATTTGTTTGAATCTTTAATTTTGGCAGTTTCCCATAATAGATAAAAGTCTCAGGTCTAAATGATGTAGCTATATTGTTCTTCATTCAGAAGTGTATTTGCTCACTGCAGTAAGTGAAAAATATAAACATATTCCTAAAATAGTAGTCTTCTAGAAAAGAGGCATTTCTAAACACTTTACAACTCCCTTTCAGCTAAATGAAGCTATGGATCAAACCTGTACAGTCTGAAAAAAAGATTTAACTTACAAACTGTAAACTTGGTTCATAGTCTGAGTTGAAGCTTTTGCTGTGCTAATGATGTATTTAAAGTATATAAATGCTGGGGTTTTTAAACAAATAATGTATTTAATGTTGCTAGTATTCTGCTTAAGAAACTGGAGCTGCATCGTTATAGGCTTCAGTTGAGAAAGGGGCATTTTGTGTCAGTTTAACCTAAGAGCAATGCCAAGTTAGCCAAAGTCAGCCATTGTATTTCTGCTTTGTTGGGTTTTGGCCCAGAATAAGGAATATATGCAAACATGTTTACTTTTAGCAAAATGAGGATTCTTATGTGTTCACACAATGACAAGGAGGGACTTCCTCTAAAGAGTATGTGCTTCCTGCATCTCATGTACTTGGCTAGAAGTGAGAGTTGCTGTGATGGGAACATCAGCATTTTCTTTGGCTGCCATTACCTTCAGTATTACTGTTTTCCCAAGTTTCCCCCCTTGGTTTTCCTCACTGGGAGTTACTTTGTAGCAGGAGACCTCCTGTCCAGTGCCTGCCTTGGCCTGATGTAGCATGGGCAGTTAAAGGTGGATGAAAATACGATGTTGAGGGAGAGAGATCTGTGTGCTTTGTTTGGCCCTCATCCGCTGCCCTTCACCCCTTTCCCCAGATGCTGTCTGTTAATCTTGTATGGCTTGCATTCATTAGACCTTCCTTTGAACACTGTTGAGTAAATTAACACTGGGAATTAATGTTTAGTGCTGTATATATGGTTCAGCTGGAGTTCTGTTTTCCATCATACAAAGGTATCTGTTTAGAAGAGAGAAGGAAGAGGACTATTATCAGTAGAAGCTGGTTTGGTGGATTAGTTCAGCACCAGTTTATGCATTAGTGCAGCTTCACTTAAAGTATTAACAGCAAAGGCTTTAGCACATGCTTTCACTATTAGAGGTCTGAGCTAACAAATCATTCAAGTTCTCCTAGCACTAAAAAAACCCTATTAAGTCCTGCACTCCACACACCTATGAATGTATGGTGTCATTAAGTTGTAGGAGGAGTATATACTGCATTTATCAAGTAACCTGCTCAAGCCTGAGGTGGTTCTTTTTAGAACTAAACATTTCCCATTTCATTGTTACTCAGTGCAAAGATACACAGCCTCCCAAATGCCACAAGATTGTATTTAAAAGGTATTTTAGGAAGAAATAGCTGCAGGTAGAGTTACAATGAAGTAGGATGGAGAATAGCAGTACAGTGCATTATTTATCAGCTATTTTGAAGCATCACCTTCCAACTATCCTGTATCAGAGATCTGTTTTCAGCTTTTGTATTGTATTTTCAGAGAAGAGCTCCAGCTGGCAATTTAAACTTTTTTGTATCCATCAAAACAGACAACTTTTAGACATTTTAACAATTGACATTTACACTAGCATCCAATGGCCTTTATAGGTTTCATTAAGTCAAGTGAACCTTCCTTTATGCCTTTCAGATGGTACTCATCTTGGGAGAGAATTTACACCCTATACTGTGTAAGGCTAACTAAAAATAGTTTCCAGGCTTCAGGAGCTGGAAGAGTAATGAGCTTCTCTTATTTGTAGTAACTTACTGTCTGACACTGGATGTTAGTTACTTAGGTTTTGAAAGGGTTTTTGAAATCTAATAATTTCATCTTTTTAGCCATCTGCATCAACAGGTTAGCATTGTCTTTAAGAGTACCATTTTGTATATTTAATGGGTAGAAATAGCTTATTGCTGAACTTAACTGCACTGTTTTTTCTACTCTCCCATACACCTAGCCTTTCTAGAGAGAATCTCCTATTTATTTTTAGGGAGAACGATTTCATCAGGCTTCCAGGACCCAAGTAAATGCACCTGTACATGACACCAGATCTATAATGCCCCTACAGCAGATACTCTCACTACACAGTACAGGTGTAGCTTACATGCAATAGTTTATTCCAGTTCTGCAAGTGGCCACGCAGTCTTGCATCTGCAGAGAGGAAAGACTAACATCTCCACTGCTTTCCCTTGGTTTTAGACAGCTTCCCCTCCTAGCATGTTCAGTGTAAGAAACACACAGGCATGTTAACCCAGTTATCTGTTAACAACGGTCTTTTCTTTTGTAGTTGGGAAGGACTCCAAGTAGTGGCAAAGTTTAGAAGAGTTTAAGAGTGACAAGGATAAGATGGTAGAGCAATTTTTTCATTATCTGACCACTGAACTCAAGATACTTCGGACTTTGAAGTACTGAGTGGCTAGTGCTTCAAGCACTCAGCTTTTTCTGGTCTATTGTACTAGCAGTAAGACTGCTATTATTACAAGACTTAGAGCCTTTATTCTTACTCAGTTTAGCTCCATTTAGTTTAATAAAACTGAATAACACCTCTAATGCAGGCAAGAGGTATTTTCAGTTCTCTTTATACTTGTTTTCAAGCAGGTTTTGCTTAGAGTGCATTTATCACTGCAGTATTGCAGTGATTAGGGATTTCTGCTTATTGCAATCCCCAAGGAACTAGAATGATCGTTTTTCTTTCACTTAAGATTTTTCTTAATGAAGTCATGAGTTCAGGTTATAACTAAAGCTTGAAGTCACATAATCATGGATACCGATTTCTATGTGTTTTTTAAAAGCTTGCAGTTGAGAAATACAAAGCTAGTTTATTTGTTGTTGACTTGGAAGGGAAATCATGGTAAGAAGTTAAACAACATTCTTAGTAGCAAGGGTAATATAAAGAAAGCAGGAGGTTTCTTTACCTGTAAACTAATGGAATTCTCAGGTTAAATATAGAACAAGTAGTGTGTTATGTATTAGTACACTGAGAAAGAAGATATCTTCTTGCTTCTGTCATTAGATTGTACTGATGAATAGGTTGTCAGTAGTACTTTGGGTAAAAGTTCCATAAAAAGTAGTAGTACTTTGGGTAAAAGTTGCGTAAAAAGTATTTCAGCTGTTATGTGGTCACCTTACCATGCATTATTACATACATGAGGTTGCTGTTGAACATGCTGTAGGTCCAGTTTACTGGACAAATGCAGCCACTAGTTGATGTATCTGCATTACAAAGTGGTTAAGAGTCCCCCCCTTCTGCTTACTGCCTGATTTCTCACTCAATCAGAACTTCACCTGAAGTCTGAAGTTGTTGCATCAGCTGGGGGAAAATACTATGGAGGAGGCATATACTGCTCTTCCAAGACTTGGGGTGCTCACTGTTCGTAACTAACATGTGCTAGCTAGAATGCTCAAGGTAACTTTATCATTTATCACCCCTTGTTTGTATTATGCATGCTTTTTACCAGAGTTCACCTGCAGCAGCTGCTAGCAGTTCTGAGTCTTACTCCAAAGCAAATTCAGATCAGCAGCACTTTTGCAATACTTTTTGTTCTTTGGCAAGTTGTTCATGTGAGCCTGTATAGAGATTGGAAGACTGTTCAAGAAGAGCATCTTTAGGTAGCGCAAGACTTTGGAAAGACCAATATTTTGGAGTCAAGTATACATAAAAGGAAGAAGCTAGGGTGTTAACAAGGCTAAGACAGAACATACATTCTGAAATCACTCTGAATGCAAAAAAATCCTTTCCTGAAGTCATTGCTGCTGTAAAGAAAGTATAGATTTATTGTAACTAAAAGTTACCGTACTACTTCAGAAAGTTAGTACTTTATACTTTGCCAAAACCTAATAACTTACGTTTTTCCTGTCTTTTTCAGATGGAACAAATAAAGAGGGCAAATAAACTGTTCACTAATGACTGTATATTTCTGAGGAAAACCCTGAATATTCCTGTTATATCAGAGAAACCATTACTGTTCAATGGACTTAATTCACTGGAGTCTCCTGAGAATGAAACTGTTGACAGCTCCCCTTCTTGTGATGAAGGACTAGTGACAGTTCAGGAAGAAAGTAGTTCTTCTCCCAGTCCTCAAGAGCCTGACAATCAGCCCACTGCACCAGAAGAACTATCTGCCAAAGACTTCCTACAGAGATTGGACTTGCAGATTAAGTTATCCAAACAAGCAGCCAGGAAACTAAAAGATGACAATGTCAGGTAAATGCCGCTTTTAGAATTAAGCATCTTAATTTCATCTTGAAGGCTTTTTAGTCTAAGCTGAACCCACTTTGTGAGCTCCCTCAGACAGCATCTGTAGTTTCAATTTGTCAACAGTAAGTGTATGCTATTATCATGCACCAGATACATTCAGAGCACACCATCAGCAGATGCCTTCATACAGCAGTTATAAAGGCTGCCTCACAACACATTGCTTATAGAACAGCAATAATCTGTGAGAGCTAGAAGCCCAACATTCTGCGAGATGTCTTGCTGTGTAAATGGGCATAGTTTTCAGTAGAGTCCTAAGTCAAAGTCTATGTGGAAGCTAATTGCATTTTTCTTCTGTCCCAAATTGCCTCATAATTGTGTAAATATTCTTCATGTTGCCGTTTCAGTTATCTCCTTTCCCTATGCAGTCCCTTTGTGGGTCCACCTATGTAGACTTCTCTATCTTTTCTTCAGTATTCGTTGTGCATCCAGGAGTTCCCACACACTTTTCTCATAAAAAAAGCAGTACCCTTTGACTTCTCAGCCACAGTGACGATCCCCTCACATATGTGTGCACCCTGTAGAGAGTACAGAAAGACTTGGAGCAAGAATGGTCTTGAGTAGCATTTGTTTTCCTGTGTCCTTGGGAGAAGCTTCCTCATCTTGTTCACAAGCAGTCTCTTAGGCTGACTGTTTGGCCTGTTCATTCTCTGCAGAAATTGCCTCGGTGGGTGATGCCAAGGTGGCCTTTCTCATGACAATAAAAGGTGCGACTGCAGGGGACTGGCATTGTTCCTCTTGGCAGAGAGCTGGAGGGAGGTTATGCCTGCAGATATGTACTTCGCTTTTGCAAATCTGTTTAATGCAAAACTTCTTCCATTGTCCTGGTTCATTTCACATACTCTTCATTTTGAGTGCAAGCAACATACTTTTCATGTTAAGAAGAAAGTAACCTTTCAGGACCAAATCTATTAAGCATCATTTCTGTAAGAAGTTAGGGACTATTTCAGCAACTTAAAAACTTTGTTCAATATTCAAAAATTGGAGAGGGAGTGTATTGCATTTAGCAATTGGACAAGCCTCGTTTGGAGAAATATCCCCTAAGACATCTTAAGGTAATTCATTACCTATTGCACTCCATATTCAACTCTCTGTTGCCAAGGTTTAGAGTTACAGTCTCAGGAAGGCTGGAATGGTTTCACATCTTGTTAACACACTTGTTGGTTACTTTCTTTTGAATTGATTGCATGAAAGAGGAAAAATAGCTGTTGGAATTCAGACTCTTCTCTATTCAAACTCAATTCACGTGTGTTGTTACATTTACAACAGTGTAGAGGATCTATTTAAATGGGCCGCTGTGACTCTCAGATCATTAAACATACCTATCTAACAGATCAGAGTAGTTGTTGACCCAGCAGTTAAGCTGGGTGGCAGGAAACCCCAGTCCCTGCCAGAGGAGGGCAATTATTTTAACATCCCTTCAACAAAATAACATGCTAATTTACAAAAGGAAATTCACATGGACCTTGCTGCACCATGAGCAGAGCCAATACAGCAAGAGTGACACCACACAAGTAGTAAGCTGCTACTACCAATATCCATTTCCTATATTAAGTTACAACTTGGGAAACTAGGGCCTGCTACCAGATTTTCTTCCAAAGAATAATGGATAGAGGAAGATAAGTTCCTTTACCACATCCTGTTCGGATTTAGCAGGTAATTTTGTTAATTATGCATAGAGCACAGATTTTTATTTGTCATGATGCTACAGGAGGCATGAAGTACAGAGCTGCAGGCTGTCTGCTGAGCAGGGTGTTACCTAAAGCTTCTCAAGTGAAAAAGCTTCCTGTATGTCTGATGAAGTCCTCATCACATCACCTTCCACCCCATCACCTCTGGCTTTCAGTCATGGCTCCCAAAAGCCATCCTTGCCTGATCTTTTCCAGCTGTGTTCACCCCTTTACAGCTGGCAGGAAGTGCCAAAGAACCAGTGAATGCTTACTCCATGCAGAGCAGAAGTAGAGAGAGGCAGCTGCTGAAAGCCCTGGGGATAACTTCTCAGCTGTGTACCATCAATGGCATTTCTGGGCCCAGACAGGAAGGTGGCTACATGCCTTCCTTGGCTCCAGCAGCTCCCCAGGAGGCACCTGTTCTCCCTCCTGCCTGTACCTTGTCCCATGCTTGGAGCAGGCAGCTGTGAAAATTGGACAGCCATCACGATAGTAAACCAGCTTCACAAGTATGCAAATTCTCAGTTCTTAGCAAAAGCCATTTATGAAATTGAGTGCTGTTTCCAGCTACTCTGGCCTTCTGTATTCAGATTGCCTTCTCAAGGCCTGTTCAGAACGTGATATGCACCAGCACTGCGGTAAGAGAGTAAGAAAGAGCACCAGGAGTTAGATCTGCCACCACCAAAAGGAACATTGGAACTAAAAGAACTGCAGGCAGAAGCAGATCTGTCAGTTCCAAAACCTGAAGAGTCATAGCTTCACCATACTTGTGAGCTTGATTTGACAGATGGAGAGAATCACGACATCTCTTAAATTGCTCTTTACTTTGGTGTCCCTTAAAGTTGGCAAGAACACATGCACATACATGCACTGATTCTGATGAAATTGTACCGGCGTTTTCATAGTCAGAAACAGGCTTGTGCTACAAAGACAGCTTACGGTGAATTACATTGTTTAATCGTAACTCTTGAGGTCGCCCTTTTAAGTGCTCTCAAAAGGAATGAAGTATATTAATCTCTAAAGTCAGCTTCTTCCCAGCTAAAGCCTCTTGCTTTTAGGTAGAAAAATTATACACAAAAAAGGACACATAGGTGCACTTTTAGACCAGCTATTGAAGTTTAATACCCGTGCAATTAGATGAGCATTAAAGATTCTGTGATGTGATCTACTCACTTTGTGCCACTCTTAGAGTTTAAGCGTATGGCTAGATCTGCCTGTAATACTACTTTTACTAGAGAGTTTCATTGAGCAAGAAATCACTGGTTAATGAATCCCCCATTCAGCTACATTTACCCAAGATGTAGCTCAAGGCATTAAGACCTGTTTGTTTTGAGCAATATTTTTAGTAGACCAAAAGAAATGCAAAAGGATAACATGGTGGTTTGTAGCATATGTTACCAACACATAGATTTGCATATTAGGGAAGAATACCCATTATTAGTTTATACACACATGCAAGAAAAGCAACTTGTAATAGTTTAAGAAAATAAGGTAGTGCTTCATATTGCCCAGAATGCTGTTATGCATGTTTCAGGATGCTGAAACTGAAATTATGTTCAGTGATGCTTTTTCTGTCAGCTAGTTGAACACCAGAGGTCTAATGCAAGCTCTTTACAGAGTCCTTAAGATTTTAGGGTGGTACTGTGGTAGACTGGAACGCTAAGGCCGTATACTGAGCTTCTGGGACAGGTCATATCTTTCTGCATTTGCCTTGTAGTGTCTCATCTTGAAAACCTTGTAATTGAATAGAGCCACTCTAATCACTATTGGTTGTATGAGCCAGTATAACTGGTGTGCAGCACCATATATTGTCATCTGCTCAGTTGCCTCGACCTGAACCTATGAAAAGGCAGGGTGTTGAACCATTTGAAACTGATAACTAATTGAGTTAATTTGCCCAATAATTTTTCACCATCATTGGCTGTCAGCTAAGAAAACAGATACCTCAATAAAGGAGGCTGCCTGTGGAGGAGAATCTTTTTGGGCTTCCAAAAGTGATTAACTCACAAACTCAGATTGCTGCCTTGTTTAATAGTGGATTCTAGAAGCATCCAAGCATTGGATTAGAGTTTACTTGTTCACACTCAGGTGCACTTGGTCTTACAGAGGTGGTTATTAGCATTTTTATTGTAGCCTGATGCATAGAATAGCTTGCAGTAGATGTCTTCCAGCTCCTGTAACCTACTGGGCAAAGCTGCAACAGCAAACAGGAAGAGACAGCACTACAAAGCATTGTAATGCTGTGCTGTTCCTTTCCCTTTGCCTGAAGGAGAATGTTGTAGTGACTTACCACTTTGCTATTTTAAGCATCTTAAAAGTGAAGAAAATCGTTTGGTCATTAAACATACACAAACTGCCATGTGTGCGCTTGTGGGCCATGGGCTGGAGCTACTACTATGTAATTTCATTTCACATAAAGCTTGGCTTGTTTGTAAGCCATTGGAACAGACTTGTACTTGCTATGTACACTTCTGAAGTTCTACAATAGTAATATTATCTGGCCATTACGTTGGCTGGGAGTACTGTGTTGTAGACCTCATCATGTAGCCAAGTCCTGCAGCCTGGGCCAGAAGGTTAGAAGCTGTTCTTGCCAACCCTTACTGCCAGTTACAGCATGCCCAAGCCTTGGTCAGAAATTTATTTTGAGCATTATAAGCAGTTACTGCTTTGCTTAGGTTCAAGCAGAACGACTACTGCCTGGTTCTCATGTCCCGGCCGTGTACACAAACCCTGCAAAGCTAGCTGGAACCCAAGGGCCAGTCTTGTGCCCTCTACTGACAGCTGCCAAGTCAGACCCCGTAGCCCAGGTGTGTATTTCACGCGGGAAGCGAAGACAAAACAGCCTCGACTGGCCGTTTTGTTATTTTGATGTCTGAAGACCTGCTAACATCACTATTTCAACTCTTCAGTTCTCTGTATTCACCCCTACTCTCCACCATAATCAACTGCAGCTAATTTTGGTTCAGCGTTTGGCTGTTGCTGTGTGTGTGTGATGGATGTTATTCCTATATTAAGGCTTTCAGGAAGAACAACAGAAAGGCCAATTCTGGCAGCCTCTGATTAGAGGGAAGGTCTTTCAGCTGTAACCCTGCCACATTTTACTCTCCTAAAAGGGGAAATAACAAAACTAAGTAGTACAATGTCATTTTCAGCGTACAGCATAGAAAGTGAGTTTCTCCCTTACTGGGCAGCCTGAGGGCTGAAAATCTAACAGTTACCCTATATCCTCACAAACTAGCAGGAGATTGCATTTTGCAGCTATGTTCTGAGCATGTGGGTAGAAACCCATTGCTCCAGAAGGGCATGTATCAGAGCTTCAGAATACACTTCTGGAAATACTTAGCTTCAGCCAAGTAGTTGTGGTTGAATTTTACAGTCCTGCAGTCCAATCTTACAAGCTTGGTATGCTGATAGGTTTCACTTCTGAAAAACGTTTTAAATTGTATTGTCTTGAGACAATTTATAGATCAAAAGTGCTTTGGTGTTTATTCAGCTAAAAAGGAATTGCTTGCTTCCTTACTTTACTGTCATGCTAAGGTATTATGAACAGCATCTGCAAATTGTAGTATTCCATGGCAGTTTTGAATGCAGAATTGATGATACAAGATACTACTTAAATATACACAGATCATCGGTATCTTAAAGAGTCGTGCTTCATACTGGGTCTGTAGTGTCACTAATGTAAAATATAAGTATTTTTAAAGGCTAAAATCTGTTCTCACTACTACTGTAACCACACATCCTGCAGTAATTACCACGTTCATCCAAAAGCTTTTTCTTTGGGGGCTTTTTTTTTTGAGGTTTCATTTTTTGACAAGACTGTTTCAAGGCAAAAGAAATACCAAGTCTTTGGCTTAAGATGATAATTTTGCTGGACTACCCAACAGGGAAGGGCTGGGGAGATGAGTGCAAGTTACTCAGCAGCTTGATTAGTTTGTAGGGTTCCTTCCTCTGATTCTGTTCAGGGGAGGATAAATGAAATTTAAATTGTAGAAAAATTATCATCTTTAGTAGTTCACAGGGAAATGTCTGCATCATTACAGTCTGGAATATACAGTTTTTGCTTTATACCATTACTGGACTGTTTGAATAATCTTACCTTTGTATGGAGGCATGTACAGTATTAAAAGTAACTGGAAATTCTTTGAAGCTCACAGAGTAGCAACTGCTAAGTCTTTCTGTTCTCACCAAAACACTAAAATTGGCAGCAGCTTTAAGAATAGGCTCTCAAGAACATAATTTTGAAGTACAATAGTAGAAAACAATGCGGGATGCCACACTGCAATAGGTTTACATAACCACCTTTTTCTAAAGGCTATATTGTCAAGTAAACAGTAGACAGATACTTTCCCTCAGATTTTTTGAATAGCAACACTACTTTGGTTTATCCAGTCATTACATTAACAGTAGCACTTGGGAGCAACTGGTTTGTCCTAAGAAAATATAAGAGATCAGTCTTGATATTGATTGATACATAGGAAATAACATGTCGAGGAGCCCACTCAAGGAATATCCTTGCAGCATCAAGACACAGATCCAGCTAGAACTATGATGGACTGCTCCTGTTCTTGCTTCATTTGGTCCATCTGTATCTCCTGCCAATCAAAAGGCTGAAAGAAACCTAAAAGTAAGCTTGC
This sequence comes from Falco naumanni, assembly GCF_017639655.2. NCBI lineage: Eukaryota > Metazoa > Chordata > Aves > Falconiformes > Falconidae > Falco > Falco naumanni. The sequence continues at coordinate 16,535,287 of NC_054060.1, read as the reverse complement.
TTTTTAAAAAAAAAGAAATTGAAAGCAACAGTACTGGAACTCCAGCATGCCCTCCACTTGTTTATCCTTTACGATATTTCTTACTGATTTGGCACTTAAGTGTCAAGAATAATTCATTAAACTCTAGATAATGTTCTAATGTTGTTGAACTTACACAGCTTTGTTTTCAGCATTCTGTTCTTGAAACAACATAATCGAGATCTCCAGAGATCATACTGAACAGCAGTATACTGCAAGTAATATTCCTGTTAGGCAATGCCAGTCTTAACCGGTTTTCATAATGGATTAAAATAGATATCTTCATTTGCATTACAGTTTTGCTGTTGAGACATGATATGCTCCTGATCTGATGATTATGATAATTTTCTTTCTAGAGAGGAGGAGGATGAGGAAGGTCCCTATGCAACTTCTTCATATCACCAGTAGAAGACAAATGTGATGGCCTGGAAACTTTCCATGAAATCAGTTCTTAAAGAACTAAACGGTCAATAGTTCAAAACCCAAGTCTTTTGGACTCATCGTCTTGATATACTTAAAACAAGTCATGAATGGGTAATTGCACTGAAATTACGACCTCTTCTGCCTTCCATAGGTTAATGTCCTTTATGCTATATCAACAAAGGGTTTAAGCCTTCCAAAACTAGCAATGGCCTTTATACCCCTTCTGTGCAAACTGTAGCATGGTAGCAATGATGTATCCTTGAGGTCACCTTTATGCAGGATGTTGATCTTTAGTAAAGATTTTGTAAATACTTGTTAAAGTGAAATTTGTTTTAAGTATTTAAAAATATTAAAGTTTGCTTGTAAATGACAAACTACGAAAATAATAGGAATTTAATTATTCTGCAAACACATGCAAGTTTGCTGTGGAAGTTTTGTCTACTTCAGGGCTGCAGAACTTGCCTTGGAACTCTGTGTGTGTGTCTGTGTGTGGTTATGGTGTATTCCTAGAAAGGGGAATTCAGCTTGTTTTGATTAGTTAAAGCCTTTATGGTTAAACAACTGTTTGCATATTGGATTTCTGCTAATAAAAGGGAAGAGTTACAGCAAGAGATTTTTCTTTGTGAGATACGACATTGAAATATCAGATGTGTGTTCTTGTGTGCAGTTATATTTTGTGTGGTTTTAATTTAATAAATACAAAAATACCAATGTGTCTGTTCATAATGAAGTCAGCTTGGTTCTAGTCTGGTTTCTGTGAAGAATGGTTTGTATAGTTACATGAGCTATTAGATGCTAATTTCAGGGCAAGTTATGTCCTTCACCCTATAGCTCACCCTCCTAAATGGGACCTGTAAGATCTAGTTGTGCAGTCAAGAAAACTGCGTTAAGGTCAATAAGAGCCATACAGGTAAGCCTTCACTGTTCTGAGAAGAAATGCTGGTATTCAAGTCTGCAGTGGACCTCATCTGAAGCTCAGGAAGGCAGAGTGCAGATGGCATTCACCCTTTGCCCTGGCGTTAATCTGTTAGCAACTTCTTGTTACGCATCCTGCAAATTTTCCTCAAGTACTGAGTAGGCTTCACAAAACTCCTTTCAGTAAAGAACTGCTAGATCCCCACTGTGATAAATGCTGATTCCTATCTTTCAGCTCATTTATACAGCTTATTGCTTCCTCCAAGCAAAGACTTTCTGCAATATGTTAAGATGAAAGCTGTATGGAAAGTTACTAAAAACTAGAAATAAAAATTCTAAGCTAGGCAAGAATGGGTATTTCCCTAGAGCTTGCAGGAGCTCACACCCAGCAGGCTTATTCAAATCATCTCTACCTCTGGTCCTAAAAAGGAGGTCTGTGGTGGCGCACAAATTAACAAGAACAGGGAAAGCTTAGAGCATGTAAAAGGAAGTCAGAGTGCAGATGGCATTCACCCTTTGCTTTTTCTTGAAGAAACTGGTGAATTAGTTTTAGGTCTTGTGTCTTTCTTAAACTGGGTTTTGTATCTATCTATTCCTTACAAAACAGTAATTTCTATTGTTGTCAGTTAATTTCAGTAAGACGTTACCAGAGCGAGAATAAAGTACTTTTCCAAAGGCAACCCAGCTTCAAGCCCAGTTATATTTTATAATTCTACAGAAAAATTTAATCCTTTTCTACCAAAGACCTGCTACTGTACCAGCCTCACCTACCCAGCACGCCCAGGACCGGGGCCGCCTTGCTGAGTGGGCCAGAAGCACAGCTTTCCTCACATGGCGGGCATGGGGCTGACCGAGCCCCTGGCACCTCGTTCCATCCTTCCCGAGGGCACTGATGTGCTCGTGGGCTGGTGGGCCTTCAGGACAAGCGATGGAAGATCAGTCACACCACTTACGGGTGTTTTTCCTGACGTGAGAAAGCCATACAGAAGCGCAGGTGGAGAAGCAGCTATGCTGGCCTGAACATGGCAGAGACGAAGGCAGACCCGTGACCACACAGCCCTCCCCTCAGGCGGCGGCAGCCACACCAGCACCTCTCAGGCCTGCAGCACCCCAGTCAGCCCACGGCACCTCTCCTTGCCGGAGCCCCCTGCCCCAGCACCTAGCATGGCACCTGTTGCAAAACCACAACCGTAACCCAGCAGACGCCCCTAACTTGTTCGTTCTGCACAGGCATCTTCCAGAAGGAGGGTGTCAGGGCTGCCATTCACCACACAGAGGCTGCCTGCAAGAGGCCCTACCTTGCCCACCGCAGGTCTCCGCTCCTCGCCCGCTGCCCAGACACATGGTGGCGCCCCAGGGGCTCGGTGCCAGGCCAGAGCCAGCCGAGGCTTTGCTTCCACTCCATCTCCTTCGGCTCTTCCAGGCCTGTTCCGCACAGCCCGCGGCAGCCTCCACCCAGCCTGGGGCGGGGAAGCTGCCCTTCATGGCCACGGGGCCTCCCAGCCGGCCCTGACAAGCCCTCGGGGGACAGCTGGGCCCTGATGTGCCCTGAGGGGGCAGCTGGGCCCTGACAAGCCCTGAGGGGGCAGCTGGGCCCTGATGTGCCCTGAGGGGACAGCCGGCCCTGACAAGCCCTCGGGGGACAGCTGGGCCCTGACAAGCCCTGAGGGGGCAGCTGGGCCCTGATGTGCCCTGAGGGGACAGCTGGGCCCTGACAAGCCCTGAGGGGGCAGCTGGGCCCTGATGTGCCCTGAGGGGACAGGTGGGCCCTGACAAGCCCTCGGGTGTCAGCTGGGCCCTGATGTGCCCTGAGGGGACAGCTGGGCCCTGACAAGCCCTCGGGTGTCAGCTGGGCCCTGATGTGCCCTGAGGGGACAGCTGGGCCCTGACAAGCCCTCGGGTGTCAGCTGGGCCCTGATGTGCCCTGAGGGGACAGGTGGGCCCTGACAAGCCCTGAGGGGGCAGCTGGGCCCTGGTGGGACCTCAGGGGTGGGCCCCAGGGGGCAGCTGGGCCCTGCCGAGCCCCCCCCGAGGGGCAGCAGCAGGCACCCCTGCCTTTTGCCTCAGCTCTCGTTACATGGGCTTCCCTTTGCCCTGGCAGCCCAGTTGCAACGCAGGCGAAAATTTAAATTTCACTGTGTTTGTTTAATGCCCATTCCTGGTTTTCAGGTAGGTAGATGTGGTGTTTCATAATCCTTACGGCAAATCCAGGGACTGAATACCTTTTTTTTTTTTTAAGGTATGGGTAAAATACTTTGAGAAATTGCTTTACTATGGCTCTGGAAGTTTCTCAGCCTCCTTCGCTGGCCAGCGGTGCCACCCTGCCCCATGGCACAGGGTGGTGGGTCACACGTGCACCCCAGCCAGGCACCCCATGGCCCCGCATCTGCAAAGCCCTGGGGGGGCTGGGTAGGTGGGAGGAAACGGTGCCTGGAAATACTCTGTGATATATTCGGAGTAACTCAAGATGGAGTTCTCCTACACTGTAAAAAAGGAATCTTAGGACTCTAAAATAACTAATGTTTTAGTATCTTAATCCCTGTTGTCATATTATTACTCAATAAAATGACATTTTTTTCCTGTATATTTTATATCTTTTTATACATTATCCTGGATGTTTTGCTTCCCTGCCTTTATTCTTCCTACATTGTAACTTCATTGTTTATATATTTCTACCAGTCCTACAAGGTGTGGTTTAAGGCTGGACTAGGGCAATTAAACACACAGTGCAGGTAAAATTCCATGTTTTGCAGCTATTTGGTAGTGGGCAACCTGCACGTTTGTAGTTTTGTCTTTACGTATGTCTTCAGTCAAAGCCTGAAAAGTCAAAACCTGGGCAGGCTTTGACTAGGACCTTTTAAAATTAAATATGTGGGATAAACTGATAAATAGTTTTCATTTGGGACTCAGTTGTAATGTGTCTGGAGGCTACTAAACCCCTGTAAATCCAGCTAACTCAGCCTTCAGGTGGTGTAGTTGCATCTAACATTCTCAGAGGGACATGTCGATGAACTCTTAACTGCTGTGTGGTTCAGGATGTCCTCAAAAAAGCTGGGTAGTGCATAGAAAAGATGCATTCTCTTTAACACACAAAAGCAGCCTTGTATTACTTGTGGTTTAACTCCAGCCAGCAACTCAGCCGCTTGCTCACTCCCTGCCAGTGGGATGGGGAAGAGAATCAGAAGAGTAAAAGTGAGAAAACTTGTGGGTTGAGATAAAGGCAGTTTAATAGGTAAAGCAAAAGCTGCACATGCAAGCAAAGCAAAACAAGGAATTCATTCAACGCTTCCCAGCGGCAGGCGGGTGTTCGGCCATCCCCAGGACAGCAGGGCTCCTCATGCATAACAGTTACTTTGGAAGACAAATGCCATCACTCCAAACGTCCCCCCCTTCCTTCTCCTTCCCCCAGCTTTATGTGCTGAGCATGATGTTCTATGGCCTGGAACACCCCTTGGCTCAGCTGGGGTCAGCTGTCCTGGCTGTGTCCCCTCCCAGCTTCTTGTGCCCCCCAGGCTGCTCGCTGGTGGTGGTGTGAGAGGCAGAAAGGCCTTGGCTCTGTCGGCACTGCTCAGCAGGAACCGCAACATCCCTCTGTTATCAACACTGTTCCTAGCACAAATCCAGAAAATAGCCCCGTATCAGCTACTATGAAGAAAATTAACTCTGTCCCAGCCAAAACCAGCACACTGTTGTAGCTTGTGGTAAAGTGTTTAATAAAGTACAGTATCAGAATAGTCTAATAGAAAAGCTCAAAAGGTGAATACCAGATACATTGTACTTGTTACATTTTCAGTGATAATTTAGGGACTGAGGATTTCTGAAGGATCCAGCAGAGGTACAAACAACACAGAAACTGGTTTTTTTTTCAATTTAGAACCAGAGATGTGCAGGTCTTGAATATACCTTTCTCACCAGGAAAAGGAAAACACTGACAGAATATGATTTACTAACTGTGTACGAAACACACTAGCAGCAGATGTCCACTGCTAATGTGCTCCAAGTGTTCCCTTCAAAATAAGGACTGATCTGTAGTGCAGGCTGGAACTTGCGTCACTCGGTTTGATTTTATTTCGTGTAAGTCATGGCCTTTTAGAAATGCAGGGTGATTCATCAGGCTGGCTGTGTTTTTACTGTCTAGTTCTGAAAGGTGCGATATACTGATAGATGTTCATTTGGTGTACCAGCAATGAAACCAGTATTTGACGCATTCAAACAATGAATTTAATGGGCTTGGGCGGGATGGGAAGTGAATCTGGTTTAAAGAACCGTAGCTGAGATTGCTCATCTATCCATCAGAGGGCTTGCTCTGTTCTCAGCTAGTCATCAGGTTGGTTGAATTTGTCTGCACCCCAATGTACCCCAAGTGATGCACAGCAGCAGGGTAAGTACAGAACAGGTCCAAGAACGTGCATACTCTGACCTATAATCAGGTCGTACCCATTGTTTGGACTTTCCCCCCCCCAAATTATGTAATCTATGCTTTGTTGAAGTCATAAGATTTGCAAAACAGAGGTTAAAAATTACTGCACCAGCCTTTCTGTGGACACATACTGTTCATAATCACAGGTTGCTAGATGATGACATCTTTCCATTAGTACCAGACTCCTGAGAGGCCAAAGTAAGAACCTAACTTCCAATGAAAATTACAAATACTATTATACTACTTATTATATTGACAGGAGAAGGAAGTTTTTGGTTTGTTTTTTTTTAAGTAGCCATTGGGGAAGAAAAGTTTGTCCTTTTTGGTTTTTTAAGTGCAGATCCTAGATCACTACCACTTCCCCAGCTGTAAAGGTCTATGGTTAGCTACCTTTCTACCAATTTCTTTCATAAATCAAAATTTGGGAAGCAGTCCAATTTTCCAGTGTGATAGTCACATAAGAAAGTAAGTCACAAGCTGTTGTAGGAAACAAACTGATCTATAGGGACAAGAAGAAATCGTGATCTTTGGGAACACTGACAAATACTAATTAAAAAAATTAGAGGGTTTAGATGAGAACAAATACACTGATTCAAAATAACAGAAATTCTGGTTTCTTAATGATTTTCTCTAGTGTTTCTATGGGACTGTTTTTCAAACAGGAAGGTTACATTGGCTGCATTTCTAGATAGAGTTTTTATCTTAAAAACAAAAAAAATCACCATTAGTGACTGATCCTGCAATTCAATGATCCATATCAGGATGTGTATGAGCGGGCAGTGACATCCTTTTTGATGCTAGAAAGCATTCATTGGCTTCAATGAATCATTCAGTTTTCAAACAGATATGCTGTTACACCTCATTGCTATCATAGTAATTTAATATTTGTTACCAATAATGTTCTGTTGATAACGTTCAGTTGATAATTTCTGTTTTGGGGAGATTCCAAAGTTTACTTCAGTTGGCTAAGAAACATTCCTCAAATCTCCTCTGCAATCTCCAACTGTGATGAGAAAATGAGGAAAGAAATGCCTTAAGGAAATGATTCAGCATTTACAGAACTTTGTGCTGTGCAGGCAGTGGTGTAAGTCAGCATCTTCCTTCATTGGCAGGCACCGACCTCTGCATCAGCTAACATTTTTTGAGTGTATCAATCTCAGAAGTATCAAGAGGGTTTTTTTTTTAGAAAAGCAGAGGAGGGATAACCTCAATTATACATGAAGAATCTGTAAGTAAAGAGAACGGTTCTTTCCTGGAGTTCATTTAGACAAATGACTGCTGCAGGGGTAAGTCTCAGGATTTACATCTTCTGGAATTCAGTTTAAAATTTACTTTTCTGAAAACTTTTTTACCTTTGATCTTGCTTCATGAGTTCTTCACACACAAAATTATCCATTCACTTAAATATAAAAGATCTCATAAACCATTCTTTCTTTAAAAACTATGTAAGTTAAGGAAAAAGGATGAGGGTGACATTTTTGTTTTCCCTTTTCATTGTTTGGGAGGTATAAAATTACTGGCTAATGATAGCATATATATATATAAAAAAAAAGTTTTCCAATGTAATACTGCTCAACACAAATCAGAAGGCAGTAAATAGACCACAGCCTTGATATTCAGAAATTCTGCGATATAATAGGTTAAGTTAGGTCTTTCTGGAAAGTGGGGCCAATATTCCTAAAAACACCTCTAGTTGCAAACTCCCCTTCCCATGCAAAATTACTTTAATTCCTCCCCCCCCCCCTTTTTTTTTTTAAAGAAAGTAATGGCTATTTACACTTGTTATCAGGCTACTCACATCAGAAATTCAACTAATTATGCATGCGCAATCATCAAATGGTGCACCAAAGAATGTTTATACATGCTGAATGAAACAACAACAGGGAGAATACAGCTCTGCAATATGAAAGGCAGTTGTAGTGTCAAAGATTTATCAGATAGCTAAGGACACTATAGTCCAAGTTATAGAATGCTACATAAAGAAATGAAAAAGGGTCAAGAAAAAAGAAAGTATTAGGATTTAAAAACAAGATTTCTGGATATAAAATCATATTAAGATTAATGAAAACTTTGATAGGTAAATTATTTTCAAATACTTTATTTAGAGAACTATGAACTATTTTCTAATAATGCCCTTTACATAGTTGCATCTATAGAAAGCTAGTGGAGTGAGAGCAAGAAGATGTAGCATTAAAAGAACTTTCCATCAGAAACAACTGGTTTATCTACAAAAGTAAACCAAACACAAAAAGTAAATCAAAGAGAACTTTACATAACTGTTTATCCTATCAAATAGAGATTCAGTGTCAGAATTTGGCGTTTAGGATTGATTTGTGAGTGTAGGAAAATACAGTATGCAGTCAGTGTACGGAGCACTATAGCTCTTCATTTCTGTCTAGAAAGTTGTCAGTACAATGTAAACAGAGCACTTCTAATGATATCTTCAAATTAACAGGTCATTAGTCATTGAGCCAGAAGTGGGGGAAACTATACTAGTTTTCTACATCTTTGGCAGCCACTAGCTTTTTACAGGCTGCCATATATGCGTTTAATTACATCTGCCTCTTCCTTGTCCAGGATGCCCTTGTCCACATAAGCATCAGCTTGCTGATCAATGAAATCTCTCAGCTTTGAAAGATCATAGTCTGAAAAATAAGAATTCATTTGCACAATGAGTCATTGCCATTATACTGCTTCACCTAAGAAACAATGTCATTGTAAAATTTATCCAACAAATGCACTTCACCCAACATGAAGAGAATTCACTACAAGTGCAACTTGTGAAAGAAAATTTTATAAAACCCAACACCTGCACAAAGTCTTTTCATGCATCATGGTGCTTTTAATATTCAAGAGGAATAATCATCTCTTGCTTTTGATTGATTGCTGGCAAATGCTAAAGTAAGAATATGTTCTGGTCCAGAGATTTGACATCCTAGTCTGCATGGCAAAAACTGTTGTTAAATCCCTGTTATTTTCACAACTGTCGTGGATTCAAAAGTAAGTATTGAATGAAGTGTTTCCTATTGAAATCCCAGTAAAAATCTCACTTGCTATAAACACCTATAGTGAAAATTCAAGAAAGCAGCTTCCTGAAAATACATTAAAACAATACATTTATTTACCTTGATACAGAACATAACATCTGACATGAAAAATACTGCAGTGCGTTGTCTTTATGATAGTGTTAGTGTCATAGTTGTCTTTGACAGTCTTTGTATATCAATCTGCAATACAGTGCTGAAAGATCCTTCCTCCTTTTCTGATAGATGGGTGCATCTATGTGTCGTGATTCACACCATATGCATTAAATAGACTTTTCCTATGCTGGAAAATATCACTATTTTCCATGAAAAAAATTCTACTGTAGAGCAATCTTTCAAATAACACAAAAAGGTAACCTACTGTTATGTAACTCTGGCAACAGATCCACTATGTCCACACATTAACGCAATGCACATTTCAGTTACATAATTTACTGCATAAAATGTAAAGCCTAATTTGTTAGAATCAAAAGTTAGCAGTCTGGAAAACATCAATGTCTTAAGGGTTCATACTAAGTTAAATGAATTAGTATCTTTCACAAAAACAGATAACATCCTGAATTTTTTCTGTATACATGTCTTACTCCACAGACAGAACCTTCAGAAGGTATAAATACTCATTTTGTAATGTAGTCCAATGTATACCATCATACAGCAATAAGTGGAAGGACCTCCTTAACAAAACAGACAATACTGCCTTTCTGTCCTTTTATGGCTGAGTGACCAAAATTGGATAGAAATAGAAAGCCATTAAGAAGCAAATTAATGCTTGCCGTAATTTTTGTAACAGTACAAGGCAATTTCAAATGAGTAATACAGAAAATTGATATTCAAAACTCCCCACTCCTGCGGAGGTGTCCTCTCCTTATCTGAGTTAATAGGAATTTTGGCATTTGCTGTACTGAGGCCAGGATTTCATGGCTGGTCCGTTACCAGCGTTACTTAAAAGAATGTAAACCTGTTTGTTTCTCTGTCCTACCCGAGCAATAGGGACAAAGAGTACCTAGCAATTTAATAAGGTTGTGAGATTTCCATTCATGTTGACAGAATGAGAGTTTCCAGTCAAAGATACCAAGGAATGGAAATGAACAGAAGAACAAATACTAAATTAATATAATATCCATGTTATTCACATCAAAATTCCTGGGTTTATTTTTCTTCTAGAATAGTATTTACAACTCTAAGATCATTATGTGGAGATGTGAAGGTTTAATTACTAAACATTCTGTATGAGATTACAACCATTAAGACATTATCCCATTCTGGCTAATTTGTATATCTCATAGCAATTTAATTTGTTGGGTTTTTTTTCCTAGAAATTGATAACTGTTAATTTCCAATACTTATTTACAACCTATTAATTTGGACAAGTAATTAGAAAAATCATCTTCGGTTTATATTCACCACAACAGCTGCAGCATTACATTGAGCTGTGAAACTGCTACAGTAAATTAAGTGGGGGCTTATTTGCATATTCAAATCAAGCTATTTGCCATTGCAATTAATTATAGAATTTACTTTAATTCCTAAATGGCTACTGTTAGTGTTATGAAACTATAAACTACCTAAGGATTTTGTGAAAAATCCGAACATGCTATTTGCATGTATTAGTCAAATGACTCACTGTTATGTTCTTTGGAGACTAACTGCAATAGAACACCCAGCAGCTGAGGTCTGATGGTGGGAGTGATGCTAATTGACACAGGAGAGGAGCTGGTCTTAAAGAGCATTGGTTTCAAAGATCAAGCCAGGTCTGGGAGATACTAAGGATAGGCCCACAGAATCTACAGATTGTATATATGAAAACCAACCTTTGGATACAAAAGTCAATCACAAAATCTAAGCTTTTGACACGTTTCTTTAAATCATCCAGATCGCTCAGGTTTACCTGCCTCCTTAATAGGCAATTGATATTTTTAAACTGGGAAAATGCAAACTAATATTTCTAGGGTAATTAGTTACTGAATAAATAATAATTTCTACTGAAATTCATACAAAGATAAGGATCTACAGACATTTCCCTGAAGAAACCTAAACCTCTTCAAGTATATTCAGTGAGTAAACCAATCCATGAACAGGGGTGGAAAAGACTGGCCATCTTAATACGCAAATTGCTTTGCGAACTGCTTTTCCGCTAGCTCCCAGGTGCTAGCTGGAAGCGGAGAAATGATTGATAAAGCACATCAATACCCCCTAATCTTGTATGAGGAAACACAGTGCAATGCATTCACGCTTAGATAAGCTTACCCTGACTGCACTTCCTTTAATGTCATCCCTGGAGAACTGAATTAGTATTCTACAAAAAAAACCCAAACCACACCCCCCCCCAAAAAAAAAACCCAAACCAACAAACTATGGAAAGGCACAATAACAAATGTATTGGAAGGGTAAGAACACTGTTGCAATTCTGTCTTAACTTACTCTCACTTTTAAGGCCCATTTCCATTGCCAGAGGACAATAAAGGTATTTTAGTGCAAATGAAAATCCATCTATACAGAAAGTGTGTATCTTAATACATTCACAGACAGATAAAATGCTATTGTTCTGCAATCACAGCCATTTTCAGACTGCAGCAGTGCAGAGGAAAGGCTACTGTGAAGAGGAGTAAGGGGCTGCCCAGTCAGTATGTGTGATATAGAGAATTAATCACACATGACTGAGATCTAATTACTATAATGAGTATGTTGATAAACAGAAACGTTTATTAGAATTGGCAGGAATACTTGAGCAGATATGTACACCCGCTGCTAACTGCCATCATTGCCATTGTGTGGAAATTATTTTAGAGATGGAAAAAATTGTTTTAAAAGTCCTTCCTACTATGGAGTTTCTGTATAGGAAAATGAATGTTTGGGGCTGTAGGCATGCTTCCATAATCTCTGAAATGCAATTCATACGCAATTCAACTCATACAGAGGGTGGCTGGGTTACCCAGGGCTAATCTCATCTCAGATCTCCCTCTGCTTGGCTGGTGCAAGAAGGATCCTTCCCGCCAGGCGCCAGTCATACGCCAGGGATGGATCCCTTGGCTAGGAACCTTCGTTTACAGAGTGGGTGATGGCAGAAGGCACAATGGCAGAGAGGAGGGATAAGAGGCTGGTTTTACGTAAGATCTTGAGGGCAAAAAATGGTGTGGATAAATAAAGATCTGTGAAAAATACGCTAGAAATCCTGCTGCTGTTAGCTCCCTCCCTCCAGCTCTCACACAGCCCTGCCTCTGGGGAAGAGTCAAATGGTGGGGCAGCTGGGGAGCGTACCCTGTGCAGCTGCTTCAGTCACTGCTCCCCTTCTACACAGCTTTGCGCGTGAGAGCTACAAGTCATTAGAGATGATTTGGGCTGTAATCCAGTATATCACAGTGCTAGTGACATAAGTTTGTATCTTAACTATTTATGGTTATGAAACAAACCTCACTGCTATTTGGGATGGCATGCACAGTGCTAGCCAGATGCACTGAGCTTCTTTAGACACACCCAGACATTTTAAATACCTTTACCTCATGTACAATATCATAATTAAAAGACATGTTGAATTAAGAAATGAAGCACTAGACAAAACTGACATACTGTTACCCGGTGACAGGCATGACTATCTGGACAGCGCATGACTAACTTGTAGCTGGTTAGTCACTGTGTGTTTCGTGGCCCATGGCTGTTCGAGCCAGTTTACATGAATTTGTCTTAGTTTACTATTTTCCTTCAATGATATAACTTCTACATGATCTGTATTATTTAACTCTAACACCAGTAATTATCACTATAATCTAGACAAGTACAGTTTCACATTACTATTATTTAACTTATAATGCTAAGTTATACAACACAATTGAAGTTGCATGCTTTGTAATGTATATTGCCCACCCCAATGTCAAGGCTTTTTACTGCATACCTTCTTTGTTACCTTTGTTGTGTTTTTTTAGCCATTCTATATTCTTCCTGATTGCTTCCAAATATGCCTCAGCTTTTCCTAGAGGAAAGGATGAGAGAGAAATCAGGCATTTCCATCAGTGATTGATGCAGCTTGCTTAACTGGGTGAAGTTGGTCACAGCAAAGGCAGATTAAAACTATTCTTAGTTTCTGTTTAAAAGCTGAGTCCTGTCAACCTTAGTCAGACAAAACTCCCAGAGATGGCTAGCAGGTTTTGTCTGTGCAAGATCAGCGATCCACAAACTTAAAAGCATGGCTTTTTTGATCTTTATATATAACCTTTCGGTGGTGTCCACAGATGCTGCATATGTGGATTAAAGGCAACCTGTAGCTTTTTGATCGTAATAATTGTTCCACAAAGATGAAGCTGTTAAGACAGCAAGGGCTGACTTAAATAAGACTGAGAGCTTTGAGTATCTGCTTATATACAAAGTGTCAGAAAACTCCTCCATACAGTAGTGCTAACAGCATACAGCAAATCTAAGATCATGATATTTTCAAAAGACAAGTTGAAATACAGCTACTTGTATTTACTGAGAAAAAGAATGTATTAAAATTAGATGATAACTCCTTGTTATGGCTGAATTTTTAAAGTGATGGCTATTTTTGGACCAGAAAGCACACAGGACAGAATTAGTTCAAGGATTACCTAATAAGGCCCCTAAGGAAATATTCCAGCTAATGGATTTTGAATTCTTAACTTGGCTGGAGCTTTATTGATGTAATGTTCTTACATTTGTCAGGAAAAAAACCACCTAGTGTGATTACCATGTAGAAGGCTACTACTGCCAACTATGCATGTCTGGCCCCATTAGTAAGTGGATACAGTATTAGATATATGGTAATTTTTGAGCTGGGAGTAGAGTCAGCTTTATAGTAAGTTACTCTGTGAAAGAGCAAAGGGTATTGCATAATAATAGACAAAGAACTAAATACTGAACCAATCTAAATTTCTAAAAAGCTATTGAGCTTTTTTTTTTTTAACCGACTACAAAACATAGATGCCTATGCTGGATCCTGAGCAATAAGAACTCACTGAAAGGTTTCTGCACCAATAAACATCCCCCTTCAAAAGTTCAGCACTGTAAGGAGGCACACCATTCCCTGCAGATTAGTTTTGAGATATAGCAGCTGATTTGCACCGCAGGGACAAGAGTAACTTCAGCTAGTACAGTCTAACGTAACATGGCATGTGGCATTATGTGTCATGCTGAGGCAACTAGGATAATAAAAATACTACTGTGCTAAGTTTGCTTTGTGAGACACAAACTTACTATAATAATGTAAAACAGGTTAACTGCTTAACCTCTGGCAGTGAGTAATGCTAATTGTGTCACTTGGCAGAACTTCTCAGTACCAGCCTGTTCTAACACAAGCTAGAGAAATCAATGGGCTCACTCAGAATATTGAATGTCGTGATGATCTGATTTCATGGAAAAGCCACTGATGCAGACAAGCAAAATCTCTCTGCACTACTGTGTCAAAATGCATGTCATATTGCTCTCAGAAGGGGCTACAAATTCTGTGAAAGACTATGGTCTTACTCAGCAAGGAATTAGTTTCCTATATTTAAAAGCAAGCAGATAAGTACACTTCCGAATCAAGCTGTTGTGTGCTGACTATCAGTAATTATAAACTGAAGATACTTAAGCTAACACAATGGAAAAACAATACCAAAGATAAGAAAAGATTTCAATCACTTGGAGTGTACATATGTAGAAAAGCGATCGCTATTTCGCACCTCCGGGCTCTTCACTGTTTCCTGCTGCATTTTGTTCTTCATTTTTTGTAGAATCCTTTGAAATTTCATATTCCTTTTCCATTTTAGCTGCTTCTTCCTTTGTACTGTCTGCTTCTTCACTATTCTTGTCTAAAGAAATAACAATAAGAGCAATTTTGTATCAAACGTACTAAAAGCATTTCTAAATCATATCAATACGATCTTTATGAAGTAAAACGTTTTAACTGATGACTGAGGAAGAACCTCATGGGAATCTGGCTCAAAGTGTCTTCTACAGGTCACCTCTACCCTAGACCTCTGGAAACATGAATAACTGTTTCTGCTCTTACAAACAGTAGCTGAATACAGGTGACTACAATGCAATAATATGTAGTTCATAAAAGCACATTCCTTTGCGCAGAGGAAAATGTTAGGAAATTTGCATTCCCTAGATCCAAATTTTACAAAGGATGATTTTTTTAATTATTGAAGTGTTAAAAAGCATTGATACAACTTCCTCTGGTATATGTGTAATGTCTGGACTCCACTGAAGAAAAGGACAGTGAATATACTTCTCAAAGATTGGACAATTAGGTAAAAATTTCTCTCTTGTCATGTGTTTAGACATCCAAGCTGTGACTACAGGTCCTTGAGGGCCTATATTTTTAGCTAGCAGTCTGGCTTCTACAGCAATTAGCATGCTTTTAAATCAATAGATTTTAAAAAAATGTGTTATTCCAGGAGAGAAAACTGTAGAATAAGTACCTGCTGGTAGCTTTTTTCTCGTTTTAGTGGAAGGGTTCTCAAGCTTCTTCTTTGTCTGCTCAGCTATCATTGTATCTAAGTTTTCTAGAAATCAAGACAAAACAAAAGCAAAGCCGTTATTCTTCAATGGATATAATGCACAATCTAAATTATATTCTCTGCAACACCATTTTGAATAGTAAGTAGAAATCTAAAAGAACAGTCTTCATCTTTGCCTATGAAGAATTAATGCAGAGCCAACACTAAAAGAACAGACAAATAATCACATGGAACTTTGACCAATCTTACTAAAAAAAATTATCAACTAAATCATGACAATAGGTGTATACCAAATAGAGCCAATGTTAATAAAGACAGCAAATGTGTGCATATATATTCCAATTATTTAAGTCACAGAAGTCACAGAATATAGATAACAGTATCTGTAGTGATTTATTCTGATGAAAGCAATGAAAGGGTTTAATTAACTTCACAAAGTATACAAGACTATGAAATATGTGCTTCATCCTTGTGGGAAAATATTATCCCAAACTACTTATCTGTCTGGATTCTGTATGGTTTAATTGGAGAAGAAATCTAATACAAGGTTTCAAAATATATATAAGTGAAATAAATACATAAATTGAACTGATTAAACCAAATATTTTTTTTAAGTTGCTGAAGTCAAGCATTTACCTGAAAAACCAGTAGACAGCCATGGCCATGTATACAGCTCCAGAAGTCTAGAAATTGTTTTTCTATGCAAATTTCAGAGCTGAACTCATCTATTTTGAAATTAAAGGCAACTTTTCATCAAGATGGACTTTTCAGATACAAACATTGTATGTTTATGTGGAAAAAAAAAATCCTTTTGATACAACACTTCATAGATATTCACAAATACAGATCATCATACAATTTGGCATTTTTCCTCAGTCATATTATGGACGTGGTGTAGAATTTTCTTTCCCATTACCAGCTTTTTTTGAAGGTTGAGTTAAACACGGAACCAAAAATTGATAGATATCAGCTAGTTGGTGAGGTATTTTTGAGAGACTTGGTTTTGAATTGTCAATATACCCTTTACATAAACAGCTAAAATATCCAGTATGTGATGTGGTAACTGTGGCAGAATAGGTATTACAGGGCTAGTAAATATTTTAGATCATATCTTCTGCGTAAGGCTAACATTTTATCCATCAGCTGGAAGCATCTTTTTCTACCAAAAAGATATTCAGCACTGAAGTCTAAAGATTAGTTTTTTTAGCAAGCATATTTCTCTTCATGGTAAATCACCATAAGCAATTTTGCCTGCCATCTGATGAGAAATCACATAATCCTGTCTGAGTCCTCTATATTTTCCTATTTACATAAAATTAAAATCTAAGCAGTTTTTGTTGGCACCCTGCCTGATTGCAGCCTGTCATTTCTACATCATATTAGAGTTTTTGTGTGAAAACTATTTTCATTTGGTACGTATCCTTTTAATGTGATTTCCAACCTTGCATATGCCCTAAACTAAACAGGTCTGAGCTGGGTTACAAGCTGGATCAGACATACTCATGAAGAAAAAAACCAAGCTAGAATTATAGTGGTGGTATTGATGCCTCACTAATCACTTGATCCAAAGCTTATTGAAAGGACTGTAAACATTCGTTTCAGCTGAGCTTAAGATACTATTTTTTATCCTGAATCAGTACATACCAGTATTCCAGCACAAATATAAGGACTTCTCTGTTGCAAGAGGCACAGTTTTTAGGATGATGCAGCTATGAACCTAAAAACCTTTTGTAAGTACAAGTGAATAGATTATTCTCCTTCGCTAATTCATGCAAATGCAAAAATGTCACTGATTCTAGACCTTAATCCAGCCAAATCTACTAAATTAGGCTTAATTTTAAATGTAAACATAGTATTTTAACATAAATAGGAGTATTTAAATGTTTAAAATGCCACACATGGAAGTGCATTGATTCATAAGTACCTTTCATGTTCTGGCTTAAGTGTCTGCATTTAGCCGCTGCTGCAGTAAGCTTGTATTAGAAAACACAAAGACTCCACTGCAGAATGGATTTATAACCCACTTAGACATCTTTAGATTTAAATGTTTGCATACTGATAGTATTTCCAAATGTTTATGTTATGTTGATAGATTGTAGTGTTTAAAAGTTGTACGCATATCCACATACAGCATGTGCTACTGAAGGCAACAGGATTTATACTCCTCCATTATTCAGTTACTTCTGTAAATTCCATCAGGAATTCTACAGTTTCGCTGAGTCTTTCAATTAGGCTAACAATTTCATTTGAGTTCAATATGTGAGTAATAAACAATATTTATTGCTACTTTGTCAATTACAGTAGCATGGTAATATGCATTGTTTTCCAGCCATATGCACTGAACAGCTACATCTGTTATATCAAGTATTATATGGCAATGTTGACCACTAATGATCCGAGCTTTACCACTAAAGCTAGACTTCTAATATGATAACAACTATATTCCATTTTCAAAGCTTTATTTTGGCAGTAAAGATATGGACAGGTTTATATAACAGGCCTTTTAATAAGGACTAGATTTTACAGGAGAAATAGTGAAGCTATCTTGCTAGCTGGATGGCACGTCAACAAGAATCCCAAGATTTCATAAGCAGCTGTATATTCTGTGTGACAGAGAGGAATTAACTAAGCAAGCCTATTCATGTTTGTGGGGAGCATCTGGTGCACCTACATATATGTCACAGAGAGAATCCCAGTTCTTCTCCAACAGGATTTATTGCCCTTTTTTCCCCCTTCAGAATGAATGTCTTTAACAGCTGGTATTGTTTCAAAACATGTTTGTACTTGTCATACGTAGCTAGGCCAGAGCTGAACAATGTTTGCTCTGAGTTACGTGGATGGAGTGAGTCATCTTCTCAACCAAGATGTGCCTGGCCAGCAGCTAAGCAACTGCATATTGTATTTGGAGGTCTAACGAGAACTGATTACTTTTCCGGTATCGTTTCCCTAGCAACATAATCTTTATAGAGGAAGAGTTTAGAAAGGTACTGACCTTTCCACAGAGCTGGCCACTTATTTGAAATGGCACTAATTAAACCAACAGAACAGTAACTACTGAGCTAATGGAAGTGACCTGCGTTGGTAAAATAGGTCACTCCTCTGGCGGCCGGCTTTCCGCGGAGCAGGATAATCTCATCACTCGAACCAGACACCAGGAGTCAGACAATCCGGTTCCTGCCTTGCTTCACTTTCTAACTTGCTCTTTGATCTGGCATGACTCACTGAAGCATTCATGCTGCAGGAGGGCTCCTATTTTGAGTAGGCATTCTGAGACATCCTAGGCCCACTTTCTACAGGCACTACACACCAGTAGATGCTATTAATTGCATCTGAAAATGCAAAATTCCCAGCGCTTTTAAAACTGAAGTCCTTTGACTTGGACATCCAAAAATCTGAATTGCATAGAAGCCGAATGCTTATCTTTACTCTGGGAGAATGCACTTCAGTAACACCCTTTAAATCAATGGATGGAGATACTATGAGAAAAAATATTACAAATTAAATTACTTCTTGTTAGAGAGGTAAACCCCAATATATCCATCTCAGTATTTAATGGAATTGGTAACAGAACCCTGAAATGGACCCTCCCCCATAGACAGACAGATTCATGGTGTTTTTTGGACTCTTGCAAATTTTCCTGCAAAGGGTTTTTCCCTCTGCATAATTGCCTTGCACCCAGGAGGCAGTTTCACATTCTAACCTCATCGAATTGACTGTAGCTGAAATTTCATGTCATTAAACTTCTGCAGAAAGACCTGCTTTGCTGTTCTGTTTTCATACAGCATAGAAAGGCTGTGTTAAAGGAGAAAAAGGGATGATCATGGTACCTGAGATCAATCTTAACGATAGCTAAAAAATTAGTATACTTAATGAGGTCTTACACTACAGCAGCTCCAGCAGGAAAGCTTTGTGCTGATGACTGCTTGTATAAGATGCACATATTTCAGGCATTAAAAAAGCACAGGTCTCCCAGGGCTCTTCTGCCTCCTGCAGCAGATGATTTGAGAGTTTGTAAGGTCTTTTTCCATCTGTGACAAAACTCAGGACATCTCAGTATTTGCTCATGACTGTTCTGTGGGGAACAGCATGCCGGATTAATTCTTTGGCCAAATGCTCCTTTTAGTTTACATAAATGCAGGTCCAAGAACTGTCAATATCCACCAGATTTTCACCAATGTAGCCAAAAGCAGAGGTTGATCTTTAGTCGGCTCATACATATATCATGCATATGTCACATAAACTGCTTAAACTGTGACAAACGAGAAATCCCTCCACATATGGGTCTCAGCCTTGCAGATCTCCTGTTCCCTTCCAACTCCCTGCCTTATGTGGCATTTTCTTTCTGAATCTTCCTGTTTGACTCATTTGTCATGATGGTGTGTCTGAAGCCTAATGCTGCTATAAGGAATGATGTGTCAGGTGACAACCCCCAGGTAGTGGCATTACTTGTAAATGGATTACAGGCAATATGGCCAGAGGGATTTGAAATAACAGCAGCGGTATCATTTGGGAATCAGATTTAAAGCAACTCGAAAAGTAAACCAAAATGAAAGAGATGTGTGTTGAGGTGAACCAAGCTCTGACCAAGCCTCCTTTATTGTCCTTATTAAATTCCCCACCTCATGGACTATTTCTCATATTTATCCTTTTCAGTATTCTACAGGCATTTCTTCACATTACTCCAGGTTTCCTAGAGCTGTGTGGTGCAGTCCTTTCCTAACCCTTTCCCATCCTGACACTGCTGCATGGCCTGTGCACACATTTTAAGTATTTTGATGGCATGCACTTCATAAGCATGACGGTTTGGGACTGAAGCAGCACACAGCCGCCTCTACTGCAGGAGTGGGATGTAGCTTAGTTTTGAAAGTTCAGTGACACCCTCTTTACCCCACACCCACATCCATCATCTCAAATCATAACTTATGGTCTTCAGTGCTCAGTTGTCAACAGAGAGATACTGAATTCAGAAACCAAGGGGTTTTATGCAGCTACTAAATACAGTGAGAAAAATAAAAGTATCACTCTTCTTTCTTTAGAAACAAATGGCTTGGTAGGATGCAAAACCTAGATTTTCAGGAACTAAGCAATATAGTTGCCAAAAGAGACACTACCAGGAGATGGAGATTTCTTACAAAGTATCCAGCTGGGAAAGCATAGAGGAGGCAGTGAAGGGAAACAGAAGAGGCAATATTATTTGCAAGAGGGATGCAAATTTAAAGGGTAGATATTGATAAGCAAAGCAATGAATTGTAATATATTCATTTTGGGGTTTATACATGTGATTTGATGGTCATGCAATGTGGTGGGAAAAAAGAACACTAGAACTACTGGATCTCTCCCAAAAAGGTATCTTGAGAAAATTTAGATCCTATGGATACTGGAAATACTATGCTCTTGCACATATTGTCAGCCTCAGGTGATGCTCATTTTACTGTAGAGTGTAGCAGCAGTCCTGTTTTTTAAGAACTGTGAAATTAGCTGTCACAGACTTTTCACACCACAGCTACCCATTCTTTTTCTATGTAGCGAGTCTGAATGGAGGGAAATAGGAGATAAGATCTAAGCAGTGGGGGCACAAAAACATGTATGTGTTTGTGCAAATGCAGAAGTAGCTTGGGACAGACATGGATGAGGCATGGAATGAGGCTACAGAAAGAAAAACTACAAGTTTGTAGAGGGGTCTGCGATCAACATACTGCCTAGATTCTGGTCTTGTCTGGGGCCTTTGCACACTCTCTGTCCCCACATCCTTTTATCTTACCTCCCTGCAAATTCATCTTGGTTTTAACTAATTTACACATACTTTACACCATCACTGCTGCTCCTCAGTATTCAGCCTCCATCTGAGATGCTCCTGATTTCTACTTTTCAGATATGTAAGAGTCCTTGAACAGTACAGTATACTGGCATCTGTGTCACCTTAGTTCATCAGATACAAAACAAAGAGCAGGGAAAAGAGAGCTGCCTGAGATTAAATAACTCCCACTGGTAGCTGTATGCATCAGTCATATGATAAAGTAATACTGGGCAAGGAAAATCGTCAGAGGGAAATTCAGATAGGGAAAATCGATTAAAGGTTTTAATGCTTATGAAGGAAACCCACAGTGGCAACAAAGAGCCCTTTTAAAAAAAGGACATTAACAAATAAAAAGAAGGTATTATGCATGAACTGTTCTCTGTATGAAATACTGTCAGGGCCCTTCATCTCCCAGGTCAAAATGAAGGAAAGAACAAAAGGTCCACGTGACACTGACCATATATCACTTGCAGCCTCTGGCACTGGTTTAGCCACACCTTCCCTCACCCCTTTGAAATCACACAGTCTGCATCAGGGAGCATCTGCTTCTGGAGACAGTGAGTAGGGGAAAGATGATGGCAGTCTGTGCTGTGATCTGCTCTCTGCCTCACACTCTTGGCTCTGTGCCTGTTCTTGCCTAACGAAACAAATATCAGGACCAGACCTTTGGCCTGCGGCATCTGTGCTGATGAGAACTTCAAGGATTAGTCACAGTATTCAAACGAGTCCTCCTCCCCCAGGAAAAGGCCAGATTGTGTCTACTATGCACTGGCCTATGCTGGGGAAATTGCAGAGCTTTGCCTTCATCAGTGGAGCTGCAGAGGGAATCAAGCATGAATGTGAGAAGCAGAACGGCTATTCCATGTCCCACAGCGTGGAACATAGCAGGGACATGTTAAAAACCAACATAGGGGACTTTCTGCCTCTTCTGTTTCCCCTGGATTTTTTTTCATGCAACCTCAATCTGTCTAGAAGAGAGTACAACAACATCCCAACAGTAACTTTCATAGAATGGTTTGGGTTGGGAAGGGACCTTAAAGATCATCTAATTCCAACCCCCTGCCATGGGCACGGACCCCTCCCACCAGCCCAGGTTGCTCCCAGCCCCATCCAACCTGGCCTTGGGCATGGCCAGGGATGGGGCATCCACAGCTGCTCTGGGCAGCCTGGGACAGCGCCTCGCCACCCTCACAGGGAAGGAATTCTTTCTAATACCTAATCTAAATCTACTCTCTTTATAAAAACTTTAGAAACTTTAGAACTAATGACTGTACATATACCTCAGCTACAGTCCACCAATGAACTATCCATTTCCCTATTGCTAGTGCATCCTGCAGTTTGATCATCTTTCCAATTGTCCATAAAGAACAAACGATGAGGGGGTAGAAGAGATAAACAGAGACATCTGGTCATGCCCATTTCTAACCAACACAATCTCCTACTCAGTCACGGGGGAGAGTGTAGATTCTGACAGTGAGTCAGAGCCAAAGGGAGGCGGTTTGAGAGGTGGCTTTGGTTTGGTCTATGGAGATAGGCAGCTGTGACTCAAACACTGCATACTGATGAACTAGAGCAATTTCTCTATTTCCCTCCTAATTAAAGTTGGGTTTGCTCCCCAACCAGTCTGCTGTGGGCTGTGTGTTGTACACTGTGGCTCCAGTAAGCTAAATGCTTTACTACAAGGAGGTGAAAAGTAGGATCCCCCTCAGAAAGAGCAAAGCTACAGAGTGCTTATACTTAATTTTCTTCCCACTCCTTTGCCTCCTTCTCTTCTCCAGCATTGTTCAGTTATGGAAGATACAGAAGCCCCGATTTAGAAACTGAAAACAAAATGACCAACCTCAATCATAAGATGTGATAAAATACGCATTATATGCCATGTCATAGTGAAGTTTCTATATATCTGTGAGACAAAGAAGTACTGATGGCAAAAGTTTGTGCTACAAGTACTAGTCAATACAGGAGAATTCCACACAAGAATACAATGTGCACATAACTAATTTAAATTTCTAGGGTAATAGTTCGTTGGATAACACAACTTCTATTTGGTTGGGGTGGCAGTGGATAAACTTGCTACAAACCTACTCTTGTAAGCAGTGTACAGCAGGATAATATAATCAATGTGCTGTGTAAAAAGAATTCATACATACACAGTGGTGCCTCATAAGAATTTGTCTATCATCTCTGAAAACTCTATTTTTGTTATGGTCCACTAGGTTCTAATTACAAATATTTCCTAGAATGGTTCTAAAAATCACTCAATATTTTGGTCTTCTTAGTGGGAGATGATTTATGAATGTTTCTGAACAAACTGGCAGAAACCATTTGTTAGTGCTTCTAAGCTGAAAACAATATTACTAAAATAAATGTATTACAAAACTATAGTTTAATCTACGTAATTACTATAAATAGAGCTTCTACCAGGATGGTAGTGGACTGATATGCTTTCATTTTAAAATTAGCCACATAGCCTGGTATATGCAGGAAAAGTCACTCAGCACACAAAAAATTCCTCTTCTTTATGTGGTGTAGATGAAGCTTTTCCTTAATACTTATCTGGTCTGTGATAGATGGCCCTGAGAGAAAAGCTATCAGAGTGAATCTGCACCATGACACTACTCAACAGACAGAAGAAAAATGAAAGAAAGTATGATATTAATCACTAATATTCAAACAGTACAAATATCTATGCAATGCACTCCTTATTCTGCTCAGCTAAAATCAAAGTGAGTTTTGCTATTGGCTTGAACAGCACTTTTTCTCTTGAAGTACTCAGCACCATGAAGGATATAGTACTTTCAGTTCTGCATGGAAAATACAGTATCAGCTACTTATGCAACAGAAACAGTATGAATTCCATGAATAATGAAATATTTTATGCTGAATCAGTCAGAACTCTGAAAGCTTCTTGCTGCTTTCCACTGGTCATTATGTGGAGAGATTCCAACTCCTTCATTCCACCCTTTCACTGCACTCTTGCCAACAGCAATCACTGTTTCAGTAACTGTAGCATGTCCCTCCCAGTGCTCAGCCCATTCAGTGGTAAAAGCCTGTACCTCTAGCATGTTGGGGCAAGCACAGAGAGCTCAGCTGTTCGGGTAGCATTTGCTGGATGCTGACAACCAACCCATAGGTGGATAAGTTGACACCACGGCTGGATCTAATTCACAAGCTACCTGTGTAATGGTGAGCCGTGTCATATGATTAATTAGTTTATGCTTTTTGTACCAATGTTTGTCCATTCTGTTAATTGCAAAGATTATTTTAAAGCAGCTTTCAATCTTCACAGGGCAGAGAGGCTTTCTAGAAAGATTTCTGAAAGCCTTTGAACAAGCTAGAAATGTATCATGAGGCTTTCACTCCACAGAAGATTTTGCTCCCAGTACATCAAAATACAGTATTCATAGTTCAGAAAGAGTGATAGAAGATAGTGGCATTTTGCCACCAGCCTGGCAATTATCAACAATGATGCATTTCAGCTGAATGCACATTTTATATCAGTTTGTTACAGCCTCTCTTCAATGCTTCCAGAGCGATACTGTCTGAATACATACTGTAAAAGGTAGGCAGTACCTTCCGACCTCTTTCATATATATGAATACGTTTGGTTTGGCTTTCTGGGTTCTGTGTTACAGGTTATATTTGGCATATGGAAAGCTTTTAAATATGTATTACATAATATTGAATATATGTATTAAAACATGAATTCCTCTTCCTTGCATTTGTATGTGTGTGCATGTGTGTTTTTCTTGCACCACACTGCAGCTAGATCCTTTGTAACTTAAAGCTAAACCTAATAACATCATTCACTGCAGCAGCAAAACGCTTTCCCCTAGAGTAGGACGCAATGATGATGACATAATGCTGTGGTTTCCAAATCCCAAACCAGCTGTTACTGGTATATGCATTCAAATTCACCATCTCTGCATCCATGTGAGAGGCACAAAAGCTTGGGACTTGATTCAGTAAATGATTTATTATTTTGGATATAATTCAGGGACATAGCTTATGCATGGCTTCAGTCACAGAGTGGGGGAAAGTAATTTAGGCAGTTTCCCACTGTAATAAAACAGAGAAAGGATATAATCCATCTGCACAGACCCAGTAGGTATTTTCCACCAACTAGCATGGGATCTGCTCACTGGTTTTGGACTGAGCAAATTACTAAAAGCTGCCAATGTTTAAACTGTTTCTTCTCTCTGACAAACATTCATACTAATTCCTTTGTCTGCTATAAATAAACACAGATGAGCATTAACCCCCTAACTCAAACTGCACCAAGAAACACAGTACCTATTCAAGTATTACTGGGTATCTTACATTGTAACTTTTAGTTAAATGAGGGTGGCAATAAAACTGCCATGTTTATGGATGCTGCAAGAAGCTACGGTTCTCCTGTGCTTGCTGCTCTTGAATATTTGAGAATATTAGCTCAATACATGAAGGTCAGCTTTAAAGTCGTTTCTCAACAGCAAGTCTAAAAAAAGAATACCACAGAAGCAACCTGACACCTATAAGAAAGCTTTTTCCACTACAGTAAGTTGCTTTGATGGAGTACAAAATCCATCTTTACATAAACCACTCATTTGCAAGGCAGAGTCTAGATACATCAGTTGATAGTCTTACCTTAAATCCAGACTAAATCAGACCTCTGAAACTCTTCACTTAATCCATGCCCTCTGTACTATGTCATCATGGCAATTTGTTTCTAGGGTTACAGTATTTATTTACTCAAAGTAAAGCCAATGTGAACAACTGCCCTGAATTTTAGTAGGAAAAATGCATCCCTAGTGTAATTGCATTATCTGAGTGGTCTTGCTTCAGGGATGAATTTAACCTATTAAATTTTGGCACAACACTATCAGTGATGGCAGTATCTGCTCAAGCCATATTATCTTCATTTGCAGAATGACACTGAAATCACTATGCTTGTAATGAACCATTTATGTGCATCTTTCTTTAAATGCACAGGCAGCCAGAGAAATAAAGGGCTGAACTGTGGTGTAATTTGTTCAAATATTCCAAATTTAAAGGACTTCTCACAGAAAATAAAGAGATAATCTTGGTCAGAGATATAATGAATTCTTTAGGGAGGAGGTGCAATCATGCACTGAATGTGAATCATGATCCACTGGTTTTTTTTGTAGCTAA
Source organism: Falco naumanni (assembly GCF_017639655.2). Classification (NCBI taxonomy): domain Eukaryota; kingdom Metazoa; phylum Chordata; class Aves; order Falconiformes; family Falconidae; genus Falco; species Falco naumanni. The sequence continues at coordinate 16,509,067 of NC_054060.1, read as the reverse complement.
GTAATTGATAATCAATCTGTACAGTTACAGTTGCATCGATCAATCATGTATCTGCAATGGCCCATATTAAACAAGCCAGCATAAGTCATAAAAGATCATTGCCAAGTCCTATCTCTGTGACAGGCTGATCTATTAAGATGAGAAATTGCCCTGAGGTAAACAACAACTTTTTAGGCTAACCCAGACCAGGAATATTTCAGAAAAATGAAAGGGTTGTGCAGAGCTTATGTACATAAGCCCTTCTTCTGTAGCTCTGCTTGCTTAACTAGAAAGGCTACCAACAGTTAATATAAAGGGGTTTGTAAAAGCTGGAAGAGATGTGTGAGAAAAGAAAACCAAACCAAACCAAACCAAACCAAACCAAACCAAACCAGGCTGTTCCAAAATCCCTCTTTGGGGAAATAACAATTTCACAAAATCTGCACAGCCACAGACTCTAAAATGGATCCAGGAAAGAGTGCTTCAAAAACTTCTGTGCCAAGATGTAACACTTTTCATAGGTGAAAGGAGTTTTGCTTGGTAGAAGACCACAGCATTAGGTCCTGTCTACTCCAGCTACTTACAGATGACAGGTTAAAAGTGCTGAAATGCTGGTTTCTTTTCGGAGAATGCAGGTACCTAATCCACCTCAAGATAACTAAGCAAAACACTGATCTTCCACTGACATAAAGCCACTGAAATAAAGTGCACTTCACAGGTGTGAAAGTGGAATAATCCTCTAAATACATATCTGGTAAATAACCTTTCCTTCATTAGATGGAACTACTAAAGCAGTATGGAATTCAACATTGCTATAATGAATAATGAATCATTTAGAGGTACAGCTTTAACACTTTGAATGAGCAAGTCTGGAACAGGACTCATACAAGCAAGGAAGATGAGAAAATAATTACTACTGTTGGTAGAGTAAGAACATAGCATTAATAAGACTGTTGCATAAAGTATGTACTCTCACCCAGATAGGAAACTCCTTCTTCTGGTGTGATTGTTCCATATTTAACCATCATCTTCACAAAATCAATCAGGGTTTTCATGATAGTTATCAAGGTCTCTTTCTCTTTTGCCTCTGTCTCTGTGTGAGGGGATAAAGCAAAACTAGTCAAAGACTTCAGGCAACTCAGAAAAACTCAGTTCTGCAAACTCTGCATAAACTTCATGCATAAAAAATTACCTACTCACTAAAAAGAAAATGCTGTGCTGGATTAGCAAATAGAACTCCTATATATATCTCCTTTGAAACTGCTTCTGCAAAGTACAGCTGAATATACTTTACAACCTCAGGGTCTGGCTCTTCTTTATAGCTTTTTGTCTTAAAGATCTATGTTACGGAAGGCAAATGGTATTAATTCAGTTTTACAGATAAGAACACTAAACACACTGAGATGAAGAGACTTGACAGAGTTCAAATTGCTGGTCAAAGGGCAGATATAGCCAGACTTTACTACAGCCTCTGTCTTTTTCTTTTATTTGTCTGTGAACTACTTAGTAGGCCAGTCTGTATGAGAAAGACAGCTCAGAAATCCTTTCTCCTACAAGATCATTGAAAGAAATAAAAAGTCTCTCAAATGAGATTGTTACCATGCACAAGACCATGACTCAGGTACTGGGAAAACATAATATTAGATGGTTGGGAGCATCACGACTCCAGAATAGGATACAATGATTTTTTATTATAGAGTTATTCTTTCTTGCCCATACATACTGACTGCCTTCATGATCACTGCTTCTTAGCTTTCTTCTTCCACTGTATTTATCAGCTGAACAATATAACTGCTATTTCTGCATGAAACTTCCCCATCACACAGTTACCTGATCTCTTCCCACACCCCAGGTTGTCACTGAAGGACCCAACAGAGCCAGGGGCACTGTCAGACAGGAACACTCAGAAACACACTCCCAGCCCATGCCGAAGGCCAGCCCCTTTGGAGAGATGCTGAACAGGTTTTTTATTGCTGCCTGCAATTTAACACACATCTGTAGGATGCAACTGAATCCCCACTCCTCCAGCTTGGTACAAGCTGGCAGGTGGACAGCATAAAGCAGGAGACAAGGCAGAGATGTCAGCCAGTGGGACCCGTTTCTATTTGCTTGATAACCTGTTAAACCCAACATGCCTTTCTGCCTTGTGAGTAGAAAAAGGAGAACAACTATCAAGCAAAACCACCATGGGAAAATGAAAAGAACAAGAAAAAGAATATGAAGTTTGTAGATTGGACTTGAGCAAAATATGCCCTCGGGTTTTTCATTCTAGCTCTCCACTCATGTGTTCATGGGAACAGTTTGAAAGAAGATTAAGGCTGCTGCAAGACAAGGAATCTGCAGAATAAATTGTTGCTGACTATGCTGGAGAAAGCGGAAGTCATCCTGGCTGCAGATAGTGAGAGTGGGCGTGTGGTAAAGCGTGCTGACAAAGGGGCTGTGGCGAGGTGCCACAATCTCGCCTGCAATAACTGAAAGACCATGATGTCTAGCACCGGAAAAGGAAGAGACATGCAGAGCTTTCATTGCAATAAACAGCAGACCTGTGGTTTGTGAAAAGGCTGAGAGGCTCAGACTCATTTACTGGTACCATCACTGCGAGGATTCTACTGTGGCTTACTTGTACCTCTGTTTGCTTAGAAGACACGGATGTTACTGGAAAGGTCTCTGGAGAAAACTATTTGCCAGTTTTTCATCATGCCTTTACGGGAATGAAAAAAATTCAGGACTCCTGAATCATACAGAACAAGATGGGAAGGGCTACCTAGGTCACACAGTCTGCAATTCTGAGTGCTGTTCCTCCCAATGTTTTGCCATACTCACGAATCAAATTAGCTTCTGCCATGTATCTTAGAGACCATTTATAAAGCACATGGTCTCTTGCAGCTGGGGAAGCTGTGGAGAAGGGAAGGGATAGGAGTAGGAGAATACAGCAATAATCTTAATATTCTGATTTTTGTCCTATATATTCCTGTGAACACGTGATGAGCTTACCTGAGTTAAGACTTTTTAATAGTGCGTAAAAGTTTGGAAAATATTGCAGGTCTTCAAAATTATCTTCAGAAGGCAGCTCATTTCTTCTTTCCAAGATATTAGATGATGACCATGTGTTATCCAGTGTATCATCAATTTCTCCGTTAATGAAACTGTCCTGATCAGCTTTGCTTGACGTCTCCACAAAAGACACAAAAAGTAGTATCTATAAGCACATTGCTTTTGGTGATAAAGTTAATAGAGCAATAAATAGCATCATAATCTTATGCCAACATTTCCCGAATTATGAGGTGAAGACTACACTATTTTCTCAAAGTTATTTCAATTTGACATCTGGCTTCAACCTCAAAGTAACTCACAATTCATTTTTCTATCTGATAGAACTTCTTTAAGAACACCTTTAGTTTCCAGATTGAACTAATTACTTCCTAAAGCAAAGCAGTGTTTTGGTCTATTTCTACCGTTCAGCAAGAGAGTCAAAATGATTAGCAAAGAAATTACCATTCTTTCCTGTTGTTTTTCTTTTGTATCACTGTCTCCTCTGCTTGGAGGGTAATCAAAATCTTCAGATTCCTTCTCACGATCCTTTGCTTCATTTGCAATTAGCTGTTGTAAAACCTCTGCCACTTCATCTTCCAGGGTATAGGCTTGACTCTCTGTGATCTGTTAAAATATTTGTGCAGAGTACTTACAAAATATTGTGTTTTTCCTAGATTAAATATCAATATGAAACCTGTTTTGTAAATGGTTGCTTTAAATATGTTTGCTTCAAAGCTGAGCACTGCCAAATTAGGTGTAGTACCTTCAGATGTGTGTGTTCTATATAAATGTATACACACAGACATATGCATATGTCTTTATTTATATAAATGTCTACATATACACACACATAGAAATACACATCAAATATGTGTGTATACATAAAAACCAGCCACCCACACATACAGTCTCCAATAGGAAAACAAACCCCTATAGGGTTTAACACAGTGGAGTCCAGCTTGAAAGATGGAGCTGCAAGTGCAGTATACCTACGTGTGTATGTGCATATATAAATGTATATGTTCTGTAACATACCTACGTAGAATTGAATAACTACAACAGAATACAGTAATACAGAAAGGGAAAAAGCAAATAGCTTTCTACAGCATCATCAAAATGTTTCCTCTTTGCTTCCTAACACCCATTACTTGAACAAGAACTGTACCATGGAGCTGTCCCACAGCTCCCTTTGTCATCAGTGACAATCAGTATGCAATAGCTAATAGCAAAATCTAGTGCAGACAAGATAAGGTTAGTATTTTAAAAATATAAGGACCCCCTATCGCAATGGCTAAAACCATTGAGACATCCAAAGGTCAGAGAGAAATCCAGTCTTGCTAAAGATCAGTAACAATGAGAAATGTATCCCCAATTAAGCAGCGTCATTGTATGTCCGCTGATGACAATAATTCATAGGTGGATAGGAATGGGCTCAGACCTGTCCCAATAAACATCCAAAAGAAACTGATAATACAAAAGAATAATAAGCAGCAGAAGAGAAATTAAAGGGAAAATGAGGGCAGGCATGGGAGGAGTACAATCAGTGCATGTCTTCTCAACATCAAAAACATTCTGCAGCTTGGCCTATTTTGTTGCAAAGCCATCACAGAACAACATTATTGCAGAACTAAACCAGTGTGCCCAACTGAGTCAAGAAGCTTGCCTAGAGCCTGAATCCCACTCATTTTTACTCAGGTCAGCATTATTAGCTGGACACAGTGTTCATCCAAATTGTTTTTTGAAAGAGCATTAAACCACCCCACAAAACAGCTAAATGAGGTTTTAACAAGATACTTACTAGACCCAGATTTAGAAGTTTTGAAACGATCTTGTCAAACACTCCTCTATCATTTTCCTCATAAATTCTTGCAGCAATTTTTTGAACAATGTCTTCAGCAGTCAAAGGGGTGCCATCTAATTGATGGAGGCCATCTGGATCATCTAAAAGGATTACAGTTTAACTGTGTGTTGACTGTCCTAACTCTGTTGGATTAGACATCTTGTAAAAAATATCTGCCCACATCTTTTTCTCTTCAGAACAAAGCTGCATTTTCTAGGCACATTAGGAATATACTTTGATACACACTTTGGAATCCATTACATCAGTCCCAGTGAAAAGTTCTTTGTGTCCATTTTCCACATCTGAAAAATTTCTTTCTGACTGGCACTTTTGAAAGAGCAGAGATTAATATCAGGAGCATACTCCCCTGTTTATAGAAAAAAATGTAAGAATGAGAGAACACTGCTCACATATCTGCTTATATGCGTCTTCCTGGAATCTACTTTCATTGTATGGCCACTTAGATCAAAACAGATCACGACAAACAGCATACTATCCTCTTGTCCGGATTTCAGCAGATGAAGTTTTATTTATGTAATTGTTACTTATGGCAAACAATATCATCATGACCAATAGGAAAGCAAATATGATGAGTAAGCTTTGGTCTGTGATCAGCACACTTTGATATAATTAAAAATATCCTGTGCTAAATGCTGCTCACAACTCTCAGAGGACTCACTTAAATTACAAGTCAATTAATGACTCCAGTAGTAAAGGCAAGTATTCTTTGGCCTTCAGTAACTTCTATTAGCTTTGTGATGGGGAGGATCATCTGTCATTGCATGTAACACTTGGAACAAATATATGTGATTTAGCTCTATATAAAAGTGCTTTTTCCTTTCAAACCAGAATAAATATATTTTCATTTGAAAACATGTCCCATTTTCCTTCCATCAAATCTAAATTGCTAAAAAACATAATGCAAATCACACAGTTGGATTCTCTTCCACAGAAGACGACTGTGAAAATCAACAGCAATTCTTTTGTACTGTGTTTTAAAACCTAGCTGTAATATGACAAGCTTCCACAATTGGAATTAATTGAAACTGCACTCCAGTAACAAAAAGAGCTCGTGTTTAGTGGTACGACATTCATGATTGCAATCAGTTTGCAAGAGAAGTCTAACCTAAAAGTCACTGAAAGATGATTATAGAATACCTTGGAATTTATAATCCAGCCCACTTTTAGTGGAGTCATAGTCATCCACAAGTCTGCGGTTCTTGGTGGAGTCTGCATCATCAATGGCCAGTTGCTGTTCATACAAAGAGCTTCTAATTGACTCCCTCTCTTTTTCATTCCTCTCTCTTTCTGCTATTGATTTTAGCAGGTTCAGATCATCAACAAAGGAATAATTCCTGAACTCTGGCTTATTTTCTGGAAAATATATCAATGCACACATGACAAAATCTTAAACCTCTTTGAATACCGTTATGAATATTGCTATAAAACCACAAAAGGTGTTTTACCTGTGGGAACTATTTTCCTATTCTTGTCTGCCTCAGCTTCAGCAATCTGATACAAAAAAATAACACAAACAAACAAAACAACAAACAGGCAGAAGGAATTAATACACTAAAGCGTGTGATCTCTTAATTTATCAGTATCAGCAGAAGCCTTAATGCCTGATCTCCACTCTTAGTAAGAAGTTTTCCTTAATAAGTAGAACATGATTAAGCGCTTGGCACTTTTTGTCAGTACCACCACATTCTCTGATCAGAATTGGACATTACGAGGAGCTGCGATAGACTTTTCATTTTAAGAGAAATGCCAGTTACATTTTCCTTCTTCAGTCCAAGCTCCCAATATATTCCTGTAGGATGTCAATACAGAGGGCTGACACACCTGTGAACTGCTGGAGCTAACAACCTGCTTTTGGAATGCTGGACAGTAAAACCCTACATACCAATTCTTAAAAATTATTTGAACTCTATTTTGTACCCAACCCCGTCATCAATATTTCCTTTACTGACAAATCCACTTTTAACTCATTTCTTAAGCCATTAGGATATTCACGTATCTGGTACCTGAAGGCTCAAAATATTATGGGAATACTAAAACTAAAAAACATTGTAAATACTTTTTATTTCACTTACCTGTTCCTCCAAAGGTCTTTCTACACTTAATTGTCTGTTGTGTATAGCTTTATCTAGAATAAACAAACACACACATATATACTCAGCTATAGGATGCATGTGACAAAAGGTCAGCACATTTTTTCTTAATTTGCAGTTTTCTCCCATAAAACATGGTATCTTAAATATGATGCCAACCACTAGTTCTTGTAAAAAAACTCAGTGTTCCAAGAAGAATGAGATAACAGTAACAAAGTCAAACATTTAAACAAAGTGTGTTTGTTTGGGGCAGAGGGAGAGGTTCTTCACAAGATGTAATAGAAATAAAGATACAGCTAGACTCAGCACCCCTTTCTGATGTGAAAAGTCATAAACAAATTGGGGGGGAAATGCTGGAAGAGTGTGACTAAAATAGCAATAATCGGATTGGCACAACCAAGAGATTAAAAATCTCTTACATCCAGAATACCAGGGGAGACAGGGAGTGGGAGAGAGAGGCTTGTGCAGAAACTGCTGTAGAACGGGTGACAACATTGCTGGGAAAAGCCTGCAAAAATCCAGCTTTTTCCTCTACCAGCACCTACATCCTCAGTTAGTATTAGACTGCAACTTCAGCAATCCAGCGTCTTGCGCCAGGAATATTGTTTCTTTAGGATCTAATTGCTTTTAGCCAAGTGGAAGGAAAGTTTTTACTTCCCTCCCTCCGTACCCTGCCAAACTTTCGCCACCTCGGAGAAAACAGACAGCGCGTTAAGGAAGGCGCTTACCTTTGCCCCCCGGTTTCGGGAAGCCGTGCACCCGGCTTGCCAGCAGCGACAGCACCTGCACCACGACCGCCAGCTTGAGGAACATCGCGCCGCTGCCCAGCGCCCTCGGCGGGCGAGCCCGGCGCAGGGACGGGGCCGCTGCCTCGGGGTCGCCGCCCGCGCTGCCCTGCGCGGCCCCGGCCCGGCGGGCGCTTAGCGGCGCGGAGCCGCCGCCCGGCGAGCGCTGTCCAGCGGCGCGGTGCTGAAGCCGCCGCGCAGAGCCGGCCGCGGCGCTGGGAAAGACTCGGCCCCGCGGCCCCGCGCCCGCAGAAATGGTCGAGCCCGTCCCCGCGGCCCCGGGCGGGGGGAGGAGACGGGGGAGGGCCCCGGCCGGCGGAGCATGCGCGCCCCGCTGCGCTCCCGCGGGCCCGGCAGCCGCACCTCCTTGCCTCCCGCTCCCGGGGGAATGGGACCCGCCGCCCCGGGGAGGGGGCCGAGGGGGGGCTTCAGGCGTGGGGGCGGCCCGGCCGCCTCGCAGGGCGCCGCCCGAGCAGCAGAGCGGCAAGGCGAGCTCGGGAGAGCCCCGAGCCTGCGGGGAAGCGGTGCCTGGGGGGCAGCTCGGCACGGCGGGGCCGCGCACGCTTTGCCAGCCACGGGAGTGCAGCTGGGCCCCGCGGAGGGCGGTGAATCACCGCCGCCTGCCCGAGCCCTTTCCGCGGGGCTGAGTCACGCAGCGACGCCACCGCCATCGGTGACTCCTCTGCTGCAAAGAGGGGACATCAAAACTTCCATCACAGCACACCCTGCGCTTTAAAATTTACAATTGCCACAAAGCAGTAGCACAAGCACGTAAGCTCATGCTGAACGTTTTCATAAATTATTTAGCCCTTGCAGACCTGTGCCTGCATCAGCAAATCCCTAGGGGTCGGAGGAAGACATTTCCGCCGTTTTATGGCAGAACAAAGGATCGCAGCCGTAGCTCTTTCAAGAACTATAGGATCTGCTCCCAAAATGGGAGATAAATCACAGTGCTGCTTCTTCAAAAAAGACCTCGTCGTTTTGTAGTCATAAATGCACACATGCAGGGCTCAGCTGAAAACACTTGAATGTTAGAAATCTCGATACTTGCTAACTGCTAAAAAATAAAAAAGCTAAAAGCTCTGTTTGAAGAAATGAAAAGGATCAGTGCTTTTACAATGGAAAATCAGCAACACAGTGGAACTGTTCGATCCCTTGTCAATGTGTAATATTATTGCAGTATAAGCTGGAAAGAACACAAAAGAGTGGGAGAATGATAATTGGACCACAAGCACAAAAAAAATTGTAATTTCTCCCCCCCCCCCCTCAGCAACCACTGTATTTAATCCTCAAGCCTTTGCATACAGTTAAGTTGAAATAGTGATAAAATCTGATGCTCCGGTTTACATCAGACTCACTTCTATAAATTAATCTGTCTGTGATCCACACTTCAAGAGCAATGAAAATAACTTTCAGAAATACACTGATAACTCCAGAAGCCTTGCCTATAGTCAGGTTCCTATTCTTAGAGCTGTACCAGAGCTAGGAATTAGATATTTTGGATAAAAACCTTTCAAGCAGTTGTATGTAAGAACAAAATAGCCTTATTTACACATTGCCTGGTAATCTACAAGGGAAACTACTATACTGAACAGAATCCTCCCTCACTTTAGCAGCACAGAAGACAAGCAGCTTCCATGAGAAAATGTAAAGTAACCTCTGCCCCGCCATCTTTAGCTTATATATATATATATGTGTGTACATACACACACACACCCCAACAGGAATCTCAAAACTACTTAATACTACTGATACAGAAGAAAAAACAAATCATTTGTTACTTCAACGTGGCTTGATATTCTATCCCAGTTTTGTATTAATTCCGCAGTTCATTGCCTAGCTCATGTTCTCAGTGTTCCAAAAATGTGTACTTTCTCTGTGTTTACCCTTCCTGATATTTACTTCTATACCACTTGAACACTTCCCGCAATGCATTGTAAACATGCATCCATTTATAGGACTCTACACATTTAGTCATTCAGACAAAAGTCACCATACAATGCAAAAGCAGCAAATGTATTTTAAATATGCTGAAATTAAGATAGCTGTAAAGCAGTGAAATCAGAAAAGGAACTCTCATTGGTGACAACAGTGCAAAGACGTTGCTGTTTAAAATACACCTATTTAAGTGATACATCTACATATGGCTTGTTGTGTATAATGCTATAAAATGCTCTTTCTGCGTTCAAATGTGTTTATTTTACATGATGTGCTTCTGTTTATGGGATAAATGTTTCTATGTATGGGAAATCTTTTCTATACTATTTCCCAATTCCATATGGTTTGTTATTTCCCTAAATTGCCTCCTGCTTTGCCATGCCTCTCTAACAAGAATTCATGCAGAAGGACCCTGTAGAGGCTGGGACTAATGGTGGGGAGAGAAAAGAATTTGAAACCTGCCATCATCAAGAGGGTATGACTGCAACAGCCACTCTCATTCTTGAAATTTCAAGCAAAAAGTCATGCCAGGAAAGCCAAGCCTAACACTTCAGACATAAGCCATTTCCCTGTTCAATTATGACTCCACATAGAGGCAACGCACTCACAGATGCTGCAACGGGCAAGCACAGAGCACAGCTGCAATGCCATGCTCTGGTTTTGCACGCTTGGCCCAGTACTCCTTGCTAGTGCACTGGTAAGCTTGAATACATAATCTCTGTTAATTATGACAAAATATGTTTAATTGTCATGAAAAAATGACTGGATAAAGTACTGCCTTTGTTTCTCACTACATCTCTGTTTTCATTTGGCATCATTTACATCATCTACTACTATACACTCCTCTTTCAAGTGCAGAGACAATACGGTGAAGAGCATAAGCTCTTCTATTTTGGATTCTATTTTGGCTTATACACAACCAACCCATTTTATATTCTAGCACTATTTATTTCCAGTGATGATTCATGAGCCAGAAAGAATACCACTTGCCTATCAGATGCCAAGGAGAACTTACAGGAATGGCAATTAGAAGTTGTTTGGGGTTTTTTTATTGTAGTGAGTGCAGTTGATATGGAGCCTAGAGAAATAACTGAAATGGGGCCTTTCAGTGCTATTTTTGCAGTTGTTTTATAACTACACTTCAAGGTTTTTCATCTAGCTGATGAAAACAGAAGGCAGATGAAAGCAGAAAAAACCCCCAAACTACCCAACAACCCACCTTGCCAAGTTTATGCCTAGATGGTAAATATTCCTTATTTTAGTGGATTTGCTTTTTCTACTTTATCTCATATTATGCTAAATTATATACTAAATATTCTAGTGCTTAGGAAAAAAAATATTGGAACAGTTACTGGTGATCTTTATGCAAGGCATCAGATGTATCTATAATCATCTGACAATAAGTCACATACTTTGCACATATGTGTGCACTATGAATAGCCCTCTCTATTTCAATGCAATCATCAACAGTATGAAAAATTAATCATGCACAAGCCTGAGGGATTGTACTCTAGAAGTCATTTCACATATAGCATTTACTTGTACACCACCTAAGGCAAAGAGAAGGACTTAAGACCCTAGAATTAATAAAAATAAAAGAAAAAAGTCAAAGGTATTGATAATTCAGCATTCATTCACATTCCATCAGTTTTACCAGCAGCTTTTCCTATGCTTATTGAATTCACATTTTTGGTCAGCAAAGCCTAAAAATCTTTTCTATCTTCTACAACATAGTATTGTGTCTTTACATGAGCAATTCTTAGCTGAGATATACTTAACCAATTCATTTTGTAAAATGAACTTTAAAAAATACCAATCCAAATCTTTAAATGTAGCTTCAAGGAAATGCCAACTTTTAACACTTTTAAAACTGCTAACCTCAGTTTGTTCCTCTTTGGCTTTTTTTTCTGGTGTCAATTTATAGCTTCAGACTTCAGCATGATTTTCTGACCAGAGGTATGTTGGAGATGGGAGGATACTTTCCTTGGCAAAGCTCTGAAGAGTTTACTTCAGTTTCTTCCCCACCTTTTCTAGAAATAAAACCCAACCACCTTTGAACTAAAATATAAACCAGAAAATGTCATATAGTTTGTTTCAAGAAAATATGTAACTGAAAGAGGCATACGTGGGTTTCTAAAATGGAATTAAGCATCCAAAACTACACAGATACAGTATTATTTTAGTCTGCTGTAGTTGGCAAGACGATTGACTCACATATTTAAGTGGCACTATGCTTTTTCCTTGTTCACAGGAAAAACAGTGAGAGAAAACTCTGTTAAAAAATACAGTGAAGACTATCTGAATGTATCTTGTTGCAATTGGCTGAAGATGTCATGACACAAATTGGAAAGGCATATCCTAACAGATCAGGTAAACCTGATCTGGTTAGATGCACATTTTTCCTTTTAGTGTGAAATACCTTATGGAAATTATCTGGCACCCTTCTTTCACGTGTTCATTTCATTGCTTTGCCAGTGAACACCCAGTTCCATCCCAGGTGCACAGTCGTGCGGCAGCCACGTAGGGACCAGGTGGTGTGCCATGGGGGGTTCACAGAGCACAGCTGGGATATGGCCTGCCCCTGACAGAGGAGCTTTTTCTGTCAGTTGAAGTCACTTCTCTGGGTACTAAACGAGCACAAGTAACAAGGCTCCTGTTCGTTTAGCATCTGCAACTACTCCCAGACAGGAAACTAACCTTAACCTGAAAGGCACAGTGTTACAAAATGGCAAAAATGGTTACCTAGAGAGTCAGAAAAAATAGTACTCTTTAACCTTATACATTCACACCTTACTTTTCACGGGTAAGAAACCTTTTGTTTCCTTTGCAAGAGCAGTGCATGCAGAGGTAGATCCCAGGAGCTACATGGTGAAAACCTTCCCAAGATGCCAACCCCCTGCGGGAATCGCCTCAGGAACAGCTCCTCAGGGAGCCTCTCGGCCAAGAGCAACCTCTCCATGTTCCCACCTACACTTTAAGAATATTTCTCACAAGCATCTACCTGCTGTCTTTCCAAAGCCACCTACAAATACCTTGCTCCACTTTTCAGGCATGCCCAATTGCTGCAGAAAGTGGTACAAGCGGCTGAAATGGTTGGGAATGGTCCCATGCTTCCCCGGCCACTGGTGCCAGGCATCTTCTGGGTGGAAGGACGACACATTCCTCAAACCTCAGCTTGCATTTGCTGTGGTTCAAAGGGCATCTCCTATTTTAGCCGGTTCGTTCGGCTGATTCACTCAGTAGTTTTATTCCTGGCTCCCTTGTCTTTGCCTGGACCCACTGAGGACACCGGGTGGCAATGGGAGAGCTCTCTGCTCACCGGGGCCGGTGCGATGGTGATATAAAAAGACCAGCGGTGGGCGGGAGGGCGGCAAGGCCGCCCCTGCCCCGGCCCCAGCCTCAGGGGCCGCCCGCTCCCGCCCCGGTGCGGCCCGCGCCCGGCCCAGAGCCCCGGGGGCAGGTAGTGCCGCCCCCGCCGGGCCGCCCCGCTCGGCACGCCGTGCTTCAGCTCCACCTCCCGGCTCGGCTCGCCGGCGGGGCCCTCTGCCCGCCTGGGAGGAGCGCTGCGGCGGGCAGGCGGAGCCGGGGACCGAGGGAGCTCCGGTGGCACAGCCACGGCCCCCGCCGAGCTTCCCGCCTGCCCGCCCGGCCCGCCCCGCAGCGCCCCCTGCCGCCGGGCGGTCGCGTTACGCTACGGGGGCGGTCCCGGAAGTGCGGGGCGGGGCCGGCGGGGCCGTGGCCCGGCAGGGCCCAACCCTTCCGGGCGGCGGCGGGCCGCGGCGGAGGCCGCCATGAGCGACGTGGTGGAGCGGACGCTGAGCGTGCTGCCCGGGCTGCTGGGGCAGCACGACCCGGGCGCCGGGCCGGCGGGAGCCGGCGGCCATGGCAGGGTTTCGTCCACCTCCCGCCTCGGGAGCCTCATCCGGAGCATCACGGCGCTCACCTCCAAGCATGTACGGGCGGGGGCCGGGGCGGGGGCCGGCCCTTCCTCCTCTCCCTTCCCGCCTCCCTGAGGTGGCGGCGCGGCCCGCTGAGGCGCGGGGGGCGGGCTGGGCGCTGTGGCCCCGTGCGCGGCGGCGGGGCGCCGGCGTCTCCCCTGAGGAGCCCGGGGAGGCACCTGACGGTGCTGCGTGTCGGCGGGCGGCGGTGCTGCGCGGGGACGCGGACGGGGGCAGGCGCGGCCCTGCCTGCGTGGGGCTGGCAGCCTCTGTCAGCACCGTGCGGCATGTACCCGCGGGCGTTGAGAAGTCTCTGGAACGCTGGTAAATTGAGGTGTCTTTTTTGACTTTTGCTTCATCTTTCGCCGCCAGAATTTAAGTGAGGTTGAAATAAGTTTTAATTTTTTCTAGGAAGAAGAAAAATTAATCCAGCAGGAGCTAACCAGTTTGAAGGCAACGGTGTCAGCCCCCACCACAACGCTGGTAAGTTTTGCTAGTGGTTGCAGGCTGTGGGAACAGCAGGCCGAAGGGGAGGAAGAGCGGTGTTCTTCTGCTTTTTGCCAGGTGGAGCATACAGGTTATCTGTGTTACAGATACTTAATTGGTATTAAAAGGTTTTGAGGATCCTGTGATTTTGCAGCACAGATGAAATAGTAAGGATACTGTGGTTCTGTCTGATGGGAATAAACTGGCCATGTGGTACCCAGAGTCTGTCATTCGGTAGTTTCTGAAATAACACAGGCAAAAAAGCTAGCTCTTCCATCAAATAATCTTTGCAGGCTAATGCTGTTCTTATAATGAATTTGTCCTGTATAAGAAGCTGTTGCTAGTGTCCGAGTTGCAGGGGTTGACATAGTCTGGTTCGATGTACTTAATGCATATCTTGGTCCCTTGAGTGAGAATTTTTGAAGGGAAGAATAAAATTTTACCTCATACATAGTGAAAACATGTCCTGGGTCAGCGTAGTGATTGGTGAAAAAGAATTTGCATTAGCAGTGGGATCATCTAATACTTAAGGTAATTCATGTTTTTTATGTTAGTCATAATTGATCTACACTTGATCACATGCATCGGAATCAAAACAAGGTAACATCTTTAAGGGTAGAATACGGCGGGTTCTGTTCTTACAGTCGGAAAACTGATTTACAGAAGAGGTTCATAGCAAAGGAAAAATTACAAGTACCCTGATTTTAGAAGACTTGTGTGAATACACTTATGTTTAGATCAGATAAAGTCCTCTGCTTCATTAGAGCAGTGAAAAGAGCACAAAGTATGGCTGACTTAAAATTAATTTTTTTTGGTATTTCAGAGACTGATGAAAGAATGTATGGTTAGACTCATCTATTGTGAAATGCTGGGGTATGAGTCTTCCTTTGGATATATCCATGCAATCAAGCTTGCGCAGCAAGGAAATCTTTTGGAGAAAAGAGTTGGTATGTTGCATGGTGCTATAGCCTTTATAATATTCTCAGACTTCTAAAAAAGTTTCTTAAGATTTATAATTCCTGTAAAAATACAACTTACTTGAAATGTTCCTCTGCTTTCTCTAGTTTGTGAGCTGCTCTGTATCTGCTTCTAGAACAGAAGGCAGGGTAAATTAATGAATTTTAAACTGTCAGCTGTTCTTTCATTTTTTTGAATTGTGGCACCAAGAAACAAGTAATTCATGAGAAAACTTGCTAAAAAACACATCAAGCTGAAAATTAGTTTCAGTCAGGATCTGGTTTCTTTTGCAAGTACTGTAGTACAAGATTAGACAAAGAAGTTAATGTCAGGCATTTGTCAGAAGTATTTTTCTGTTGCTTGTGGGATTTTTTTTTTTAGTTTAGAAACAGTTATAGGAAATGAGGCAAACAGGGAGCTCTTAAAAGCATAGATGCAGAAGTTCTTGAGGAAATTTGAAAGGCTAGTTCAGATTTCTTTGAAATTTCATGCCATTGTGATTTCCCTGCCTGCCAGTGTGGCTACTAACTTGATTCCAGTAGATTTGGTTTGAAATAGGTGTCAGCGTGTCTTGTCTGGAGAATTTTTTTGCAGTTGCTGATTCAACTGCCTAGTGAAGACATTTCTTCTTGTTTTCAGAGGAAATGGTTTAACTCCAAGCAATACTATGTCTGCATACACAGAAGGAAGGCAATATCTTGTGGGATAGCTTGTTTGATATCCTGTGTTTAAATTTCATCTGGATCATCCACTCAAGTATTGGAGTTTCTGAGAGAATGTGTTACAAGTGATGATTTAAAGTTACTTTATGCCTGAGTAATGAAAACCAGTTTGCAGATGCTCTGGTAGGGATTAAAAAAACCTCTATCTTCGCCAAACCTGAGAGGGCGGGTGGTAAGCTGTTTTGAAGACAATTTTATGACCTCTGTAAGTGTCAAGACCCAATGTGTTTTATTAACTGGTTTGAGACCTTTCTATATTAGGGTTCTTTTTGAGAAGGCTTTGGTGAGGCAGCATATATTTATTATTTTTATTTTAAAATGTAGGTGTCTTAGAGTTCTCTGAACACAAGCACCTGCTTTGATCTGGTAAAAGGATGTTATCAAGAGTATGTGTGTGTGGTTTTCTTTTTGTTGTTGTTCTGCAGGTATATGTGATACATGAAGATGACCTTGTCTGTTCTTGGTGCAGTATGCCAAAGTTTGTATTAAGGAATTTGTTGTCAGTTGATCCAGTCAAGATGGGTTACCCTTTTACCCAGCGTGAGCCTCAATGAATGAGAGCAAACTGCATTTTTGCAGGTGTGCTAAGCTGATCAAGTCTATAGTTTCGCAAGCAGCTAAGTCAATCTAATAGCCCAGACAATAAATAGTTACTTGTATTTAAGTTGTTCATTTTGATCCCTAAGCCCTGAAAGAACCAATCTTTTTGAAGATCCATCTCTGTAATACAAAGATTGTTGTGAGTTGTGGCACACCCTCCCCACCGCCCTAATTTAAGTTCCTTGTTTTAAAAGGAAGAGGAGTCTTGAAGAAAAAGGTTTCTGGCAGGTTTCTTTTCTGGGGTTCTGGAATTGTTCCCCTCTTGTTAAGATATAATGAGGGGGTTTTGGGCATAGGATGGTGATTTTTACTCTTCCAAGCTGAATATAGAATCTATTTGAAATGAAACTTTATTTTTTGGAAAAGAGAAGCATATGTAAGGAAGTGCATTTGTGTTACATAGTCAAAGTAATATACTTTTCTTTTTTTGCAGAAAAGATTGTAGTTTTCCAGGAAGTGATTTTTCATGGTGCTTTTGGCAGCTCTTTAGCTGTAACAGTATTGTGATGTCTCTTATTTCTCACAGCTTGCGAATTCTTAGCTCTTACTTGTTGAGCTTTACTGCAACTTAAATATAACTGTTTTGCCTGATAATAAAATAATGTCTTGATATTTAAAACATGAACAACTGTCATCCAACAGTGGGTTTTGGTAATTGTTTGAGTTAACTCTTCTTGTATTACAGACGGTCTGAAGTTTTCTATCTTGAAGTTGCTTATTGCTTGAAAGTAGTAATGGAGGCTGCTTTCTTTTATAGGTTACTTGGCAGTTTCTTTATTTCTACATGAAAATCACGAGCTGCTACTTCTACTTGTGAACACAGTTGTGAAGGTACAGTGGTTTTGGAGGTCTGGAGGTAAAAAAGAGAATTAAAATCTTAAAGGTGCAGGAGCATGCTGTCCCCATGTGCCAAAAGTCGAGCTGGTGGGGAAGCAGACCAGCCTGGATGAACAGAGAGCTTTGGCTGGAACATGGGAGGGGGACGGGGGAGGAGAGTTTATAACCTTTGGAAGAAGGGGCAGGCAGCTCAGGAGGACTACAAGGATGTTGTGAGGTTATGCAGGGATAAAATCCGAAGGGCCAAAGCCCAGCTAGAACTTAATCTGGATAGTGTTGTAAAACCAATAAAAAAATGTTTGTATAAATATATTAGCAACAAAAGGAGGGGTAAGGAGAATCTCCATCTTTTATTGGATGCAGGGGGAAACATCGTGGCAAAGGCTGAGGAAAAGGCTGAGGTACTTAATGCCTTCTTTGCCTCAGTCTTTAATAGTAAAGACCAGTTGTTCTCCAGGTACCCAGGCCCCCGAGTTGAAAGATGAATGGGGAGCAGGATGAAGCCCCCATAATCCAAGGGGAAATGGTCAGAGGCCTGCTGTACCGCTTAGACACAGAGTCCATGGGGCCAGATGGGATCCACTCAAGGGTACTGAGGGAGCTGGTGGAAATGTTCACCGAGCCACTTTCCATCATTATCAGCAGTCCTGGCTAATTGGGAAGGTCCCAGCTGACTGGAAGTTAGCAAAATGCCTGTCTGCGAGGGCCAGAAAGAAGGTCTGGGGAACTGCAGGCCTGTCAGTCTGACCTCGGTGCCAGGGAAGGTGATGGAGCAGGTCATCATGAGTGCCATCACATGGCATGTACAGGAGAACCAGGTGATCAGGCCCAGCCAACATGGGGTTATGAAAGACAGGTCTTGCTTGACGAACCTGATCTCCTTCTGTGAGAAGGTGACCTGCTTGGTGGATGAGGGAAAGGCTGTGGATGGTGTCTACCTAGACTTCGTAAAGCCTTTGACACAGTTTCCCACAGCATTCAACTGGAGAAACTGGCTGCTCATGGCTTGCATGGACATACTCTTTGCTGGGTGAAAAGCTGGTTGGACGGCCAAGCCCAAATAGTGGTGAATGGAGTTCCATCCCGCAGGTGGCCAGTCAAAAGTGGTGCTCCCCAGGGCTCAGTGTTGGGGCCAGTTCTGTTTTATATCTGTATTGATGATCTGCATGCAGGGATGGAGTGCACTCTCAGTGAGTTTGCAGGCACCAAGTTGGGGAGGAGTGTTGATCTGCTGGAGGGCAGCAAGCTCTGCAGAGGGACCTGGACAGGCTGGACAGATGAGCCAAGGCCAATTGTGTGAGGTTCAACAAGGCTCGGTGCCGGGTCTTGCCCATGGGTCACAACAGCCCCATGCAATGCTACAAGCATGAGGAAGAGCCGCTGGAAGGCTGCCTGGGGGAAAAGGTCAACAGCTAGCAGTGTGCCCAGGTGGCCAAGAAGGCCAACAGCATCCTGGCTTGTATCAGATGTAGTGTGGCCAGCAGGACGAGGGAAGTGATTGTCCTCTTGTGCTTAGCACTGGTGAGGCTGCATCCGGAATCCTGTGTTCAGTGTTGGGCCCCTCACTGCAAGAGGGACATTGAGGCACTGGAGCGTGTCCAAAGAAGGACGGTGAAGCTGGGGAAGGAGCTGGAGCACAAGTCTTATGAGGAGCAGCTGAGCGAACTGAGGGTGTTTAGTCTGGAGAAAGGGAGGCTTGGGGGACACACATGACCTTATCGCTCTCTACAGCTGCTTGAAAGGGGGTTGTAGGCAGGTGGGGGTAACAAGTGACAGGACAAGAGGAAATGGCCTCAAGGTGCACCAGGGGAGGTTTAGATTAGATGTTAGGAAAAATTCACTGGAAGGGTTGTCAAGCACTGGAACAGGCTGCCCAGGGAGGTGGTGGAGTTACCATCCCTGAAGGTGTTTAAAAAATGTGTATATGTGGGGCTTAGGGACATGGGTTAGTGGTGGGCTTGGCAGTGCTACGTTAACGGTTGGACTCAATAATCTTAAATGTCTTTTCCGAAACAATTCTAAGATTCTATAAACTAAACTTGGACCAATTCTTCCCATTTTGTATCACAGAACATCTAAGCTATGTACTTAGAACTTCTATCTTGCTTTCTTAAAGCTGCTGTTTCTTGGGTTAATGATGAAAATTTGAAATGGCTTTCCCTGGCTTTTTAATTTAATCTTGGCATTCCTGCTGTTGAAGCCATATTTTAAAGTTTTTTTTCAAAGGAGATGCACCATAATTTCTTTTATAAAATGTACCAATTGTGTACATTCTCAACTCCAGGAGGAGCCATACATGCATATTTCTATGTAAACTTCTGCTTTTAGCTGACAGCAAGTATCTGTTGGCTTCTTTGAGTCCTTTTGATAGTTTTGATAGAAAATGGAAATATGCTTTGGAGTGACACTGAAAATCTGTTACCTAATATTTCATAGGTCTCATCTTCTGTATTACTGCCTCTTACATGGAGCAATTGTGACTTGTTATAAGAGTGTAATGATTACTTTTGTATTACAGTATCACATAAATTATGGACTGAAAGTGATACTCCTTACATTGTTGTGATTGAAAACTGTTTTATAATCTTTAAAAATCTGACTTGAAACTAGTAGGAATACAGAAAGAACTGAAAAATGAGAGTCCACAAAGAACTAAATGAAGATGAGGATTAAAACCTATCTGGGACAAATGGCCAGAGAAAATAATAAAAGTCACCTGGAAATCTTTAACATGTTTAATTTGTTTTGCAAAATAATGCTGCTCTTGTATTTCATCCATCCTTTTTTGGTTCAAGGTTACAGTGAGCTAGATTTACTATTTTTCAGTTGTATTTGGGGCAGACTGAATTTTTGTTCTTTCTTTTGTAGGATGTTACGTGTAATTTGCATTCACTTCTTAGGTAGTAAGTAGTGTCTTATTTTGGTGCACAAATATGTGATTGGCAGTATTATTGAGCTTGCTCTTTTGTGTGTGGGGTTTTTTTTTTTTTTTGTGTTGTTTTTTAATACTTTGGGCTAGATCAGAGGCACTGGAGAGAATACTGTTGAATTCTGTGAGAACTGACTCATTCCACTGATCTAGTTGGAGGCTCGGCATAGTTTTGCAATCATCAAACTATTTCAGTAAACAAACATTGGTTGTAGCTCTCTGGTTTAATCACACATATGTTTAAAATATGAATGTAGCTCTATAACAGAAGTGTGAGGAGCTGCTTGTTCCTTCTTCCTGTATAAGAGAAGAACTCAATTAGCTCGGTGAGAGCTGACACTTCCCAAATTTGAGCAGACAACAGGATGGCTGGCAGCGGGATGCTTGCTGTAGGTGGGCTCTGTAGGTGGGTTAGATACAGCCTGCTTGTGAAAGATTTGGGGTATGTCTCTGCAGAATTTGAAAGTCTAAATAAAAAATTACTGTCTTATTTCAATGATTGTAACAGGACTTACAGAGCACTAATCTAGTAGAGGTGTGCATGGCATTAACTGTTGTCAGCCAGATCTTTCCCCGGGAGATGATTCCAGCTGTTCTTCCCCTAATAGAAGACAAGCTCCAGCATTCTAAGTACGTATGCATTTACAGAATTTCAAGTGGCCTTGTACAGTTGAATGACTAAATTTTGTAGGTAATTCTAGTAAACTGGTGTATTTTCTCTGAGTCGGTCTTTCTAATCATTACCTTCAGAAATTGTTACTCTCCTAGTTTTTCTCTTGAATTCTTGTCTCGTTTATTTGCAGTCTTGACTGAGTACTGGATAGGTATTAATTTTTTTTCCTAACCAGTTTTGATAGGTAAATGTAGTTGAATTTACCTGCTGGAGTCCTTTTGACAAATATGTGGATGAAGAAGTGTTTTGTAGAGTAAGCGGAGAAACAGAATTAGGATCCTTGAAGTTCTTCACTGATACTCTTTTTTAATAAAGCTCTTTATATAAACTTCGTTGATAAAAGTTTGTTTGCAGATAGACCCTTGAATTGTTAGATTCTTAATTTATAACATCCCCTACACAGAGGATACTATTCTAAGTGTTGTGTTGATTAAAAAGGAAACTGTAGAATGAACTGACTCAGTAACTTCTAGACAGGTATTTTTTGGAGCTGCACATGTGACCACTGCAGATTAGCAGTGGCCAATTTTATTGTTTATTTGGTGTCTGTTCTTTTGAATTGTTAATCTGACATTAAGCTTTACTATGCTTCTGTGTTTGCTTTGTTAATTCCTCATGTAGGTGATATTTGCAAAGTAATTTGTTATCAGATATTTAAAACATGGATTCTTAGCTCTCTCAAATCATGATGTCCTGATGGCTTGTCACATAATTTTACGTTGCTGTAGGAATAACACATGCAAGTTGTTTTGTTAAGTCAAGTACTTAAAATATACAAGCAGCTTCATTTTGTTTTGTGTAATTCTTGTTTCTCTTCAGGGAAATTATCCGAAGAAAAGCTGTTCAAGCTTTATACAAATTCTATGTCATCGCTCCTAACCAAGTTCAGCATATTCATGATAAGTTTCGGAAAGCCTTATGTGACAGGGATGCTGGAGTCATGGCTGCTTCTTTGCATATTTATCTTCAAATGATTAAGGTAGGCAAAGAATTAGAAGCACAACTGAACTTAGGAACTATTTTTATATATTTTTCTTTTAATTTAAATATACAGCGTACTGTGCAGATGTTTTGCAGAAAAAACTTATTTGTAATCATTAAAAAAGTTAATTTGTGTGATTGTGGATGTTTGCAAGATGTTTGTTTGTGTTAGCTCTCCATTTAGTTTGACAGATCAGCTTCTTCCGTTATCTGAATGCTCAACATCACTGGCATCCTTAAGAGGATCTAACTTCTACACTGTGTTAAAGAGTTTGCTGAAACTTGATTGTAATTTTTTTTTTTGCTGTTGCCTTCAAGCTACATTCAATCCCTTTGAAAATCATGAGAAAATAGCATAGGTTTAAAGTGAAGAGCTTACAGGTGTTGGGGAATTAGAGTAGAAGTTTGATTTAAAGAAATGAAACCGTCAGCACAGGTATTTTGATCTTACTGAAGTTGTGGATTATTTTCACTTTTGAGGTGCTGTATCAAAATATTTGAATTGTATTTCTTTTTCATTATATAGGAAAACTCATCTGGATACAAGGACTTGACTGGGAGTTTTGTAACCATCCTAAAGCAGGTAGTGGGAGGAAAGCTCCCTGTTGACTTCAACTATCACAGTGTGCCAGCACCATGGTTACAAATTCAGCTTTTAAGAATATTGGGGCTGTTAGGAAAAGATGATCAAAGGTAACCAGATCTTTCTCTGTAATTAATATTTTGAAGGTACAAAGAATACAGTCATAGACAGCTTTCTGTTTTGTTTTTTTTATAAGAGGATTTCAGTGTTGAACTTCTTATACCTTCACTATTAACCAATACGGTGAGCAGATACTTACTGAAGTGCAAAGTTAGTTTCTTAGCTTCTGAATTGGCTAAACAATTGACTGTTGTGGAATATGCTTGAAATATATTTTTACTGAGACTTCTATTATCAGGTTACCAAACAACTGTGTGAAAATCCAGAGTGAAGATATTTTAAAAAGTGGTGTCATTTTGTGAGGACCTGGTTGTCTGTAATCCTTTTCCTATTGGTGTTTTATTTTTTACACAAGTAGCAAGGGAAGTGTTTTTATTCTTGTGATATGGTAAACATTTACAGCTTTCAAAAGAAACATCTTGTTAGGTGCCATTTAGAAACATGCTATAGAGCTCTTCCATGTTAAAGTGGATCTGTGAATATGAATAATTTGGGTTACAGATTTCGGTACTATTGAGCTGTTTGGTAGAATAAGACTACATGCTTGTTAGTGCTGCAAATAATTTAAATTATTTTTTTTTCTTGTTAAACAGGACAAGTGAATTGATGTATGATGTTCTAGATGAATCTTTAAGAAGAGCAGAGATAAATCATAATATTACATATGGTGGGTGAGGGTTTTTTTGTAATTATCACTGTTTGTAAAGATTGGAAATGTGAGTAGTTAATCATGCTAAAATACTAATGCAGTACTTTTGAAAAACTAACTATATTGTTAATAACTGTATTCTTCACTTTCCAACTAGTAAATTATAAAGTGATTCACTGCTGTACAGCACAGTTTTTTATTACTGAAGTAAAATGTGTTTATATACTGGGAATTCATCTTGACTCAAAAGCCTCTCTCCTATGTTTGCACTGTCCTTGCCCTTAGTTACAGAAAGTAATCTTCATGTAAGCTCGTATTGGATATTGCTTAAGTTGAAATGAAGGAAAGAAAAATTCTAGTTGATACAGCTCTGTTTATTAAAAATGCTTAGATCTTCTTTTTACTGCCCTGAGAAAGACAATAAAAAGTGTGCAAGTGTTACGGCATCAGTCCTTCACAGCTCTGTAGGACTTGTCCTCTAGCCACAGTTAATAAAAATTACACTTGCAGAGTTCAGTGACAGTGGTGCCTGTGAAAATGTTTTTGGCACACATCTCAGTTTAAAATTTCTAGAATGTAGTAGAAGGCTATGTTAATTTCATTATCTTCTCAGTAAGAAAGCTGTATTTCTTGCTAGAACAAAGCAAAAGGAATAATTGCAGTGTTAAGTTTTTGTTGGTTTTTTTTTTAATAAAATTTGAGCAATGTAGTTGAATTTTTCTTTTGTTTCTCCTCCTCAGATCTTAATATCTCCCCAAACACCTAGATTTGATGTTCTGGAACCCTCCATTAGGAGCTGTGTCACTATTTAAAAAAGCCTAAGCCCTCCATTATTTTATGGTTACAGCCCCATAGATGTTGCCAAAGTACCTGTGCTAGTGGAATGGAATGAAAATTGAGACTTCTTTTAAAACAACCCTGAGGGAAAACAAAAAAGGAACATGGCCCAAAGCTCTAGATGTCTAATGCCCACTTGATACATGCTTTGTAAAGCGTTGTGTAAGCTTCGCTTCCACTAAAAGGGGAGATTTGGGGAAGCACTCTCTTTTAGTAAATAATAAATGAGGAAGTGCCTGTCAGATGTTTAGTGTATTCAGTTTATTGCTTCCGTTCTTTTAGGCAAGATTGTACAAGATACTGGGAGGTGTGTTGCCTTATAATGCAAACAATTTGCACTTGCTAAGAGTTAAGCATTAAATTGTAAGCATTTAAGGGACCAGAGTGGGCAGTTTATTAGGTTTTATACAAGGACATAGAATTTAAGTATGCAGGTTTTGTTCACATATGATAAACTTTTTATAAAACTTCAGGTGGTGATCTCAGACAAAAGGAAAATGTAATTCTGGGTAGTTGCACTTTCTTATACAAAGTCCTTGGTTATTGCATGTTTTTTGCTTCTTCTGGGTAATTGAGTTGTTAATATGCTAGTCTTTCTCTGATTTAGTTTTGTAATGCCAGAGAAGAGTAGGTGGTTGTCTGGTGGACGGTTCAGTTAGAGGCTGAATTGCAAGAACTGAAAATTAATCATGATTTTTAAATGCTGGTTAACTCAGGGAGAGTAACTTGGTCTAAGTCTTTGCCTGAATTGCTGCCACAAAGGATTAATTACTTTTTGTGTGTTGTGCAGTTTACTTCCAGCTTTTTCTCAAACAATTATACAAAGTTAATTGTTCGGGTTTTTTTTTAATAAGAATGTTCTTGGGATGATTTTGGCCGTTGGTAGTAGCTAAGAAATCATATGAATTCTTGAAAAAGTATTTTGTCTCAAATCCTTTATAGCTGCCCATTGGCTTTCTAAAGCCCATCCCAGTTCAGTCCCTTGAGTGACTATAGGAGACTTCAAATTTGGAAGAACTTTATGGACAGGAAATTGTAGACACAATGGCAAAGGCTAATAAAAAAAATGTGTATACTAAAGGAGATAAGTCTTTCATCCTGTTTCTACTTAGGCCAGTCGGTATTCTGCAGTTAGGTTCAGCGGGGGTGGGACAACATGGCAATTCCTTGATACTGTCAATGAGCTTGCTTGCTTGTTAAAAATTTTTGCATTATAGAAGTATTTAACACACATTAATTATGTACCTTTTTTTGCCCCTGCCCACAGCCATCCTGTTTGAATGTGTCCAAACAATTTATACAATTTATCCCAAATCTGAACTACTTGAAAAAGCTGCCAAGTGCATTGGAAAATTTGTTTTATCACCCAAAATTAATCTGAAATATTTAGGTAAGGATATCTGGTTTAATTAAGATGTTTTTAATTTGGTCATGGCAGTATACATTCTCATATCACTTTTTATCGCTTATATTCTAGGTTTAAAGGCTCTAACTTATGTTATTCAGCAGGATCCTAATCTGGCACTTCAGCACCAGATGACAATAATTGAATGTCTGGACCATCCAGATCCCATTATTAAGAGGGAGGTCAGTAAATTTTTAAACATCAAAAATTAAGTTAATTTTTACAATGCGTGATAGAATTTTCTAAAATAAGAAAAATTAAAAGGTGTATTGTCTCAGTTACTGTCAGAGAGCAGTTACAAACAATATTCACGTGACAAGCAGTATAGGTAAGCAGTGTATTTCATTTAAGACTTGCCAAATACTTACTGAAGAAATTTACCTGCTTCCTTTTTTGCATCATCAGAGCCAATTAAATATATTTTTTGCTTTCTCTTTCAGACTTTAGAGCTTCTCTATAGAATTACAAATGGACAGAATGTAATTGTCATAGTTCAGAAGATGCTTGACTACTTGAGAGAAAGCAAAGAGGAATATGCTATCATCAACTTAGCTGGAAAAATAGCAGAACTAGCTGAGAAATATCCTTTTGTTTTTCTGAAATTTTGGGGTCAGAGCTCAGGCAAATGAAATGTAGCATTTGTAGCTTTCAAAGCATCTGTCATGATCTTTTGAAGTAGGAAGTATTAACAGCTGTGTTTTTTGCTCTTTCACGTATTTTTTTCTCACATTTGAAAGAAAATGTGTAGAGAAATGACTACAGTGTTTCTTGTATTTCACTGAGGGAAAATAATGGCACTCAAAATACTTTATTTTGGCTTTGGAGTTTAGCGTTAAAACCTTGTGGGTTTGCAATTAAAACTCTGAAGTCTTACACCCCTGGATGGAGAGGGTTGACTCGGTGCTACACAGAGTACTCTTCCATAAAACTGTCAGAGTGATCCTCCTATTAGAGAACTCGTTGTTGGTGTATGGATTTTAAGAATAGCACACTTTCACAGTAATGAAGAAAAGATTATCTATGCCAAAATCATGGAAGTGATGATTAGGGATTTGGCACATGGTGGACGCTGCTGTTAGACCTGCCATTGCCTGATTTTCTGTATGTATTCTTGTCTGATAATTTGAATTGTAAATTCTTTATAACTGAGAGCTATCTTACCATCGTATTTGTATGCTGCTTGGCACTGAGAATAGTGGGGGGGGGGGGAAAAAAGCTTGTTGTCTTGCAATATGCAAAAACGAGACAATAAAATTAATTTTTCTGTACTGTTGAAAACTTCCATTCAGTGAATGTGCGTATTC
Source organism: Falco naumanni (assembly GCF_017639655.2). Lineage (NCBI taxonomy): Eukaryota > Metazoa > Chordata > Aves > Falconiformes > Falconidae > Falco > Falco naumanni. Next base: position 16,482,360 of record NC_054060.1, on the reverse strand, counting down.
AGGCTTTTGTTTGAGGGAAGGCAGAAGCTAACTTCCAAAGTTAGCAAAGGCTGATCAAATTTTAAATACATGAAAAAACCAATGTTACTTTCTGTGAAGTACTTCAGAGTGTTTGTTGTTTTTCAGTAAATCGACAGTAAAACACTGCTGAAAAGAACATAATCTGTCAACATAATCTATCATTGATAAGTGATCCTGGGCAAACAAACTCGAAAGATGCTGCTGGAAAGCTAGCATGAAACAAGTGTGAACTGAAAATACAGTAGGACAGGTTTCCAGAGCTAAATCCTTCAACATGTCTGTTTCTACTCTGTGAAGTCTACTGAAATTCTTATTTTTCATTCTGACATTTATTTGTGCACAACTTAAGACAATCACTGATGCATTGACTGACAAGCTGGCATATTGCACATAATGGATAGCTGTTAAGGCACAGACCTTTTCAACAGGGCAGTAGCTTAAGACTTCTCTACTTGACTGCCAGTTTTCATGAAGTTTTCAGGAAACACTTTATAAAAGATGCAGGAGTATTTCCTCTTCAATTAGTTTGAGCTGATATTTGACCATCAGGCCCCCAGCTTACTGGGGAAAGCAGGATGGGTAGCTTGTTTGTAGAAAATTTGTTTCCTTATGAAACAAACTAAAAAAAGTTATACCTTAGCACTTAATTCCTTAACATCTAGACACGTATGCCCCTGACAATGAGTGGTTCATCCAAACAATGAATTCTGTGTTTTCAGTTGGAGGTGATGTTGTGCATCCTGATATCCCAAACAACTTTCTGAGGCTTTTGGCTGAAGGTAACTCCTCAAATACTCTGAAGAATTAAATGCATTCCTTAATCTGGCTTTTTTTTTTCTTAAAACGCACTTTGAAATATTTGATGGGAGGTGTTGTTTGCATTTCAGGCAAAGTATGTATTGTTTTCTATCTAGGATTTGATGATGGAAAAGAAGATAATCAGCTACGGATGTATGCAGTGCAGTCTTATTTAACATTACTTGAAGAGGAAGATGCATTATATCCACAGAAATTCCTTCAAGTTATGAGTTGGGTAAGGAAGATGTGTGGTCAAAACTGAATACACAGATATGAGGAAACTGTCAAAGGTAGTGATGGGTTATAATAGGTATTTTTAACTTTTATTTTTAGTCATGAATATTCTGGTTTTACTTGAAGTCAAGGTAATATGCTGAAATCTTGTTTTGGTGACATCTCTTTTGGTGCCTGAGGGCTACTTAGGTTGTCATAGTTTGGGGAAAAGCTGGCTTGCTCCCTTTAAGGCATGTGACTGTTGGAATAGCCTAGCAGCCACAGGAATCTGACTGCATCCTAAGAGCCTTTCTGTCTTCATCAGAATTAGGCCAGATGTGGTTGTGAAATGCATTTTTAGCCTTGCAGGTGACTGGCCAAGTGCTGTGCAAGTATTGTCTGGTACCTGGGTACGCTTCAGCTTCCACTCCAGGAGGAGGCTGCAGTGTAAGCAAATCCAATTTTGTTAGGGCCTGATAACTATGTTTGCTGTGTTTAGCTTTCTTTTCAAGACAGCTGTTTGATTTTTACAAAGCTAAAAGTGGAAGATCATTGCAAGCCTTTGACATTTAAATCACAGAATGGGTAAAGAAATAACTTGGAACATTTTTAAATAATAGCTTGTTGAATGTGAGATGAACTTTGTTGTGTTGTTTAGCACTACATTCTGATTTCAAAACTGAAAGTGCTGCTTTGTGTGACTAAATGCATGTTATGTCTGTTTTTTGTGAATAGGTGTTGGGAGAATATTCCAGCCTTGTTACGAATGTTGATCCAGAAGTTATTTTGACAAAGCTACACAGCCTGCTGAAGAAGACATTCGTTACTTCTGAAACGAAAGCATGGATAATGGCTGCGGTCACTAAGATAGCATCACATACCTCTTGTTCGAAAACGGTTGACAAACTGATTCAAGAATTCAGCAACTCTCTAGATACCTGCATGAGACAACATGCCTTTGAACTGAAGCATTTGTATGAAGACAAAGCGCTGATGAAAAACTTGCTTCCATTTGATGCTAGTTGCAATGACATGGTGGTAAGACTGCTGCAGTGTGTGTTTGTTCTTCATGAACCTCTAGTTCAGGGAGTTGAATATTTTGGTGGAAAAGTATTTTCAAAAGGAACGGTATTTGACAGTTCTGACTGATGCCAGTCATTGGTTTGCTTAAAGTGAGTTTTCAGAAGCATACTTTTTCAGGCATACAGGATGAATCGTCATGTTCTATACTGAAAGATAAAGAACCATGGTATTTAGTTAGTAAGCTGGAGTAGCTTTAAAACAAAATTGTGGTTTCATGTGCTGCTTTATTTTTTTGTTGTCTTGTTTTTAAATGCAAGTTAGGCCTGCGTTACTGATAACAGTAATGTTTTTCACTTTGAAGGCTTTGCCTCCTGTTTAGAAACTACTGATTTTGACACTGAAATGTCCATAATAAATGATGAAAAATAGTATTGATATTGCTGAGGTTTTGGAGTTTTTTTTTTAATTCAGTGTTTTCATATAATGGTAGGATCAATAGTTTTGGGAAAACTCCACTCTGCTTTTTTCTTTCTTTTTTTCTCATTTAGACAGAAGAATCAATAGTGGAGGAATTATTTTTAACTTACAAATCTCTAGCTCAAAGTCTGTTTCAACAGACTTAATTTCTGTTAATACAGCAGCTTTACTGGTAGATACAGGAGATGTGAGACAGAGGATCCTGATTTGCTGATAAGACACAATAGTCTTGTGGCAGCATCAGGCTCATATAGATAAAATATTTTCATTGCTTTCTCACTTTTGTTAATTCTGTGTAGGTAGATGCTTCTTTATCTTTTCTGGATGAATTTGTGGCTGAGGGACTTGGTCGTGGTGCAGCACCATATAAACCTCATCACCAGAGACAAGAGGAGAAACTTTCTCAGGAAAAAGGTGTTTCCCAGTTTACTGCTTTATTAAATAGCTGGTAAATTACCTGATCGGTATTAACAAACAGTCAGTTAATATTATTTCTTAATGTTATCTTAATGTGTCTCTTTATAGACTTAGCTAAGTTCAACTTAGAATTTAACAGTTATCTGAGGTAATTATAAATTGAGAATATTACATCTATATTCTCCACTTCAAGCCTCCTTGAAAATTCACAATTTTGGTGGAGAAATACTGAACAAGGTCAAATATGTTGCAACTGAACGTTCTGTACAGTTTTCCATGCATGTAAAGCCAAATGAGGGATACAATTTACTGTATGTCAGATTGAGCTCATGATAATGCTTCGTACGGAGGTGTTGAGAATGAAATTAGTGGTCTTTATTGCTGCAGAGCATCAGTTTAGCACTCTGGTGTTTGCAGTGTTCTTAGAATTTTGCAGGGAAGCCATTGGAGGAACTGGATTATGAATTGCTGTTTTTTCTCAGTAATCATAAGTATTGATTAGTATCTTCCATTGGTTCATAAATATTCTAGGAGGTGAGATAGAGGTGAAGTAGAATATTCAACAATATTCTAGAAGGGGAGTCCACTGAGCTTATTGAAGTTGTTTTTTTTTTTTATAGATAACTAAATGTATGGGTTGGTAGAGTTTGAATATCTTTATGCAGATGCTTTTTATCACAAAGCCCCTTGGATCTGTTCCTTCTTGCTTCTTTGTGGGACAGGACTCTTCCTTAGTGCTGCCTCCTCTTTTATTAGGAGACTTCTCTCATCCCACATGCCCAGCAACTTTGCCCTGCTGCTTCACTTTGCAGGGAAGAGGAAAGTGTAAGGCTGGGGCGGAGATGAGGGAAAGGGGCTGTACTCCTTAGCAGTTCCAGGGCTGCAGAGGAGAGTCTGCGCTCTGCTTCCTCGGTAACAACGGCTGTTTATATTATAGTCCAAAGCAATTCTTACAAGCTATTCAAACTGCATTTCCGTTCATAAAGCATGGCCAAGATATGGCTGGTTCTGAATCCTGACTTGGTTCTTAGGGTCTTAGTCTTGGCGAAGATGATTTATAACCCAGGGTGTTAAGTATGTTTGCAAAGCTGATGGTGATACATGGATGTAACGCTGTGGACTCAATGTTATTTAGGCTTGTGAACAAATGGAAAAAGCTCACTTACGTAGATCCGATATGGTACTTCTATCTACAAATACTGCACTGGCAGATGTTTTAGTGATAGGATTTAAAGTCACTATTTCTGTTTAATTTTGGTATTTAAGACCAAATATCAAACGATTACATGTTTTAAATAAATCCTCTGTGTGTTTAAAAAACTTGAAACAGAAACATCCATTTTTAATGAGGATAGGATCCTGAATGGGAAGCCTGAGAAGTGCAGCAGTACAGCATGTCTTTTTTCAGAAAATAGGGGTTTTTTTCTTACCTTTTGATGCCACATTGTAATTTTAAGTTTCTGTTTGTCTTGCAGCTCTGAATTTTGAACCTTATGGATTGTCATTTGCTTCAAGTGTGTCCTCATGTGGTGTCACTGGCAGGCAGTCCCCCACTGGTTTATCTTTTGGTTCTGATATGTCTGGTAATAGTGCTGAGACAGGACATAAAGAGTGAGTTAATTTGGGTTTGATATGAACTACATTTAAGCTTCTGTTCCTGTCAGTATCACATGTCTTTGCTTCTTCATTCTGTGGAGTTAAAAAGCATACAATTGAAATTGGAAAATTCTATCATGTAAGAAGAAATTCAGACAGCATCTTTGAAATAACCAGGAAAAAAGCTAATGCAGTTAAGACCGGCTTTCCACTTTTTCACAAACTACAAATTAAGTGATAGTTAATGCATCAAAATTGGGACAGGATTACATGATTAAGTACTACTGTCTGGCTTCTTTCTTTTTCTTGCAGGCTATGCTTACTTTTTATGGGCTTATAATAATGTGCCTTTTAAGGAAACTTTTTTTTAGATAAAAGTGAGGCTAAGATCCCCCTTAACTTTTAGAACACTGCAAATAAATTCCATATCCATAGTTTCATACAAATTAATAACTTCGTTTATACTCTGGTAAATTGGTATTGAGGAAAACTTGGAAGATTTTTCAGATTCTTTAACCATTTTGTAAAAAAAAGTAAGCGAGGATTTTAGGTGTAGGAGTTGTAGCATTTAGCCTATGTCTGTTGAGTTAACTTTGTTAGTATTCAGGGTGTCTGAGAACACAAACTTTTCGTAAGAAATAAAAATATGTTCTAGGTCTCTTCTAATTTTCAGTCTCTTACATTAACTTAAATTATTTTTTAAGGAATCAGCAATAGGACCATTTAAGTATGCTTAGAGATTCCCAGAGTCTTTCTCCTGAGGAAGATAGATACCATGTTGCTTATATTTACTCTTAAAAAATTATTCAAATATATTACAAATGTAATCTGAAATTCTGGATGGAGCTGGCAGACACAGTGTATTACTGACTGCAGGTGTCTTAATGCTGACTTAGTCTTAAGTACAGACCTACACTATGTAGACTAGTCCAAGTTTGCATTTGCAGGGTGTTCTAAAAGTAATGGGTGACATTACTAACATAGAACATGCAAATGCAAAAGTGTGCATTTGTATTCCGCTACTCACTGTGTATATCAAAGTATCGAAGTTGTGAATGGTGGTTTGAAGTAGAGCGTTGGCATGTTTTGGAGTGTGATGTTCATATGGTTGATCCTGCCTTGTTTTGTTTCCCTTTTTAGGACAAATACTCTGAAACTGGAGGGAGTACGCAAGCTGTGGGGAAAAGAAGGCTATCTTCCAAAGAAAGAAAACAAAGTAGGGAAAGAAAATGAGCCACAAACTGTTTCTTGTGGCGGCTTGTTAGCGGTACAGGTGGGTGATCCTCCTGCGTTGCAGTCTGACCAAGTTGCCAGCCTCTCTGAGGAAGACAAAGAGAAGCAGCAGTTAGCGTCAACTTTGTTTATTGGGCTGGGATCAAATGCTGGTGTCAGTCTGGTAAGTGGTTCTTTTGAGACATACCAGTTTAAAATTTATATATAGCCTTAGTTACATATATATATATATATATATATATATGTAAATATATATATATATATGTCAAATTACTGTTGTGGTAAAATGAGGCAAAACCCCCTGAGTCATTGAAAAACTGTTGAAAATTACTTTTGTCATCTGATAATTTGTTAAGAACCTGAAACAGGTAGGGTATTACTTGATGGAGCAGCCTCTGGAGCAGATGTGATTCAGTAACTAGAAGTTCCATCTGCTTATGTGTTGTGCTTCAAGTTTTAGACTATTTTCCCTAACAGCTCTTCCTTTACCCAGCTCTGCAGAGCTGTTGGCATTCGTTTGGCAGTAAGGCAGTAAGTTTGATGCCCTATGTCAAGACCCTTTTTAATTTATGTATGGTAATATGTGGAATATGAAAGAAGTCACCATTAGGTAATCTTTTTAAGACTGGCATTATTGTATTAGCCAGCTCAAATTTTGGCATTTATTACTGATTTAACCAGAAAATGTTTATCTGTGCTTGCTTTTTAATAGGAGCTTTTAGTTTGTTTTACAGAACCTAGTCGTTCTTGCATTATAGGCTAATTCAATACCCTTTAAGAAATATAACAAAAGCCTGTTACTGAATCCATTAAAATGTTTGGAATCTATCTGTATTTGTCATCTGAAATGATTCCTTGGTTATTATTTGTCCTTGCTCACAGCTTCATGCTGTTAACAGTAATGCAGCTGGTTGCTAGAACTTCTCCACTCCTTTTTTTTGGTCTTTTTCCTTTTCAGATGGGGAAAACAGACACAGCTACTCAGAAGTTCAAAAGAAAATCAAAGATAAATGAAACTCAAAATAGCGAGGAAGCAACAGATTTCCAAGATAGTGCTGCTTCTGATTTTGGTCCCTTACTTGATACAATACCTGTTAACGTGGAAGACTGTGAAGGAAATATAGACACAGGGTTAAGAAAAGCCTCCCTGCATTCTTCAGATATTGTAGAAGATAATTTAGCATTTGAAACACCTCAGTCCCTCAGAAAATCTGGGCTGAATGACAGGCTTTCAGATAATACGCTGTCACAGTCATCCTTGTTTGCTGATAGCAATATTGAAATTTTTCAGCCTTCTCCAAGTGCTCACTGTGAAAGTGCCAGTAAAACGCTGTTGGCCCCATCCTTACCAGAAGAGCTGGAAGACCTCCCTCACTCTGAAGTTGTGGAACTGTGTCAGAGTGATGCCTTAGCTCTGTATTCATGTAAGGTGTGGACAGATGACTCTCTGTTGCTCACTGTTTTTGTTTCAAACAAAACCACTTCTGCACTTAATGCTGTGAACTTACTGTTCGAAGAAGCAGAACATTTCCAGGTGAGAAACTTTGTTTCCATTCTATTTAAAATTCACTTGGAACTTCTTGCTTTTCACTTGCGCTGAAGTGTGCGATGTTTGGTTTGATGTAATAGCCATGCCTTTTTTCCCAAAGCATTTCCTTAAAACCTGTAGTATGGCAATTACACACATCCTAAAGGGTAGTGTAAGAAATTTCAATACTAAACTTCGTGTCATTTGGTATGACAGTTAGTATCTCACTTATTTAGTTCACCTTGATTTTGTTTCCTACTGCTTGCCTCTGTGTAACAAATACATATGATTTCACAGTTCTGAATTCAGCTTCTTCGTGGTGTTTAAGGCTGAATGCGAACCTAACCAGTCATGCTCAGAACGGTACGACTTGAGCTGTCAACGAAATCGCTGTGTAACTTTTTTTCTCTGGTTGTACCGGCGGGCTTGTGCATTCGTTGGTATTTATCTGATAGGTAGACATGGTGCGATTTCTTCCTTCACGGAATATTTGTGAAAGCTTGCTAGTTTGCTGCAGGTTTTGGGGTTTTTTTTGTTTGGTGGTTTTGTGTTTTCTGGTGTGGTTTTTTTTGTCATTTTGGTTTGTTTTGTGGTTTTGTTTGTTTGTTTTCCAAAGACATCATTGGTTTTATTCTTGTTCTCATGCCTTCAGCTGATGGTGGAGAGGAGTCTATGTCAGTTTATTTTTTGACATTGACTATATCTGAGATTTAACTGGTTGGTAAAAGTATGTGATAGTCTTGATTGAAACTTCTCTTGAATAGTTGGAAAGCTATTTAGGAATTGCTTATTGGCATGACTATCCATGCATTTTGCTGAAAGGAGCACAGAATTTTGAAACTTTGGAGACACTAAGAGAGTGATAACTGGATAAAGAGAATTAAGCAGAGTGTTTCTTTTAGAATTGACTTAATCAAGGAATTGCTGATCGGTTATGAAGTCTTCTTCCTTCCCATTTCCGGCTCGAATCAAACCTGTCACAGTATTGATAGAAAGTGGGCATCGCATGTCTAGTTTTCCCTTGTATTTCACTGAAGTTTCCACACAGGCCACTACCACAGATGGATTCTGTGTGACTAGTTTGTTTGGAGAGGCCAGGAACTGCTGAGTAATCTTGAATTGTTATTAGGGATGATATCTTGCTTTTAGCATATAGCTTGGAGTATGTTGCTTGCTCTTGGATATTATCTGTGGGACTGAACTAAAGAATTCAGGTTCCTGGTCATCAGTTCTTGGTCTCTCTGAGCAATCATTTTGGGGGGCGGGGGGAGGAGGCCATTTGGCAGAAGGAGGTTGATTTCTCCAGTGTTTTAATTCTCATAGAACTTATGTAGATGTTAATGATTGATTTATCCTCGATCAGAGCTGAGGAATGGTAACTCTGTTCACTTGCCAAATAGTCCATGAAAAATATTTTGGAATAAAAGGTACTTACATAATTTTATAGATGTCTTAGCCACTTACACAGCTTGACAGCAAGACTTATATTCTGTATTCCTTTCAAAAAATTATATAGATTTTGGAGAGTCCCACCTACCAGTTTCCTGTAATTGAAGCTCAAAGTGTGGAACATTGTCAGAAATGTGTGTGGATGCACAAAATCTGTACACAGGGAGTTCTTTCTGGCTCCGTTAATTACCAGTCAGAGATGGAATCTCACTTTGAATTTTCAATAACTTTATCATTGATGGACTTCATCAGGTAAATAAAATAAGCTGTCGTTTCTAAAAACGCATGTACTCAAGTAAGTATTAGACAAGAGCAGAATGATTTGGGTATTGATTATGAAAATACAAGGCTTCATCGTGAACAGATTTTAATCTAATTGAGATGAATGTTAGAGATCGTATCTGGGTATTCATACACTCACAAAAAGGGACAAATTTCCAGGAAGAAATACAAATCCCGTGAGAATATTGACGATAGTTACAGGTGAGAAGAGTCTTGAATTACAGAATACATTTTTGAGGAGGCTAATAGAACTGAGTGAACAGAAGGGCATGCCGTATTAAAGTATGGCATAATATAAACATGTCAAACTGAAATAAGTTATTTGAGTACAGAGGGCCATTCATTATATGAAAAGGCTGACAACTTTTGCAGGGGAAGAAGAAAGCTTTCTTCTTGTTTTTGAATACTGTATTTATTTTGGGAGTAGAAAAAGCAAGTGTTCTTTTTCCAGTAGACTTTTCTGTTTCATAGTGAAATGCACCTTGTTTTCCGTAATAAAATCCACCTCTCATTGAACTTGTTTTGACTGTTTCAACGGGCAAATATCTCAATGCCATCCACTCTAGTCTTCCATTTGCATAGAACAATGTATTTTTTTAGAATTTAGAAAACTAAACCAAGGAACAGAAACTTTTAAAAATATTAAGCAGGGGAGCGGCTTGTTTAAATTAATCTGTATTTTGCTTATTGTGTGCTCTGTTGTCCTGTTGCTTCCAGATAGGATTTTTTGGGAGACCAAGTATATTCTGAATAATGTATTTTGGCTTGCTGAGATATGTGGTGAACTTATTTTTAGGCCAATGGAAATGACTACAGAAGACTTTGGGAAGCTGTGGTTGTCCCTTTCCAATGATGTGAAACAGAATATAAAAATGTCATCTTCTGAAGGCTCCCTTTCAGCAGCTCTGAATACACTGCAACAGAAGCTGAAACTCCATATAGTTGACGTTATAGGTGAGTGAAAGCGTACTGTAATGCTGCTTACAGCCTGTAATTGGCTCAGGAAAGTAAGTGCATGGAAGCAGGTATCTTAGAGTTCAAGACAGGGAACGTTTAGGAGCACAGTAAACACAGGAGCGTTATCCTATGGACTTTATTTGCCTTACGCAGGGATCTGTGTGAAGACTGATGTAAGAGGTACAAGCGTACAGTACATTTTCCAAGGAAGCAAACTTGCCCCGTGAAGATTTTGGACAGGACAAAAAAAATTGAAATTAATCTGTATGACAGATAAAAAGTGGGGATTGCATGCAGGAGGCATGATTTTTGTTGATGTGTTAGGAGTAGGGGTGAGAGCAGAAGAGAACAGGAGAAATGGAGTTTGAGAGAGAAAGATAATGGTTTTTTGTGAACTATACTATAGCTGTTGTTAATTGTTACTTCATTTTTTCCTATGGTCTCTGTTTTAAGGTAATGAGGGAATACTGGCTTGCCAGTTACTTCCGTCTGTGCCCTGTCTGCTGCACTGTCGTACTCACTCAGGGATGCTGGCTTTGTGGTTCAGATCGCCTTGTTCTGCTCTTCCAGATGGTTTGCTTTATCAGTGTCAAAAGGTGATGGAGGAATCCTAATAACAATAATGCCTGCCTTAATCTATTTGGTGTGTGAAAAGCAAAGCAAAGATTTGTACAGTTGCACAGATAATTACCAAAGCTAAATTAAGATGCTGCTTCTCAGAAGTATTAGAAGTTTTCTTCCAGCTGGCATGTCATGTGGACTTGTGGGGGAAGAATGATGTCCTAAATCTTGCCTGCAAAAACATGCTCAGGACTGTACAGTAACTAACAAGAAATCCATTAAAGTATTGTTACCTGTTTTAAGTGAAATGTATATTTAAGTTTGTTGTAAATGACTGAAAGTATTTATTTTTATTATGCAGCTTTTATAGATGCCAACACTTATTCCCTGTAGCAACTACTTAAATATTATTTTAAAGAAAACATATCTCCATTATGAGGCCAGACCTGATCAGTTATCAGGATAATCTAATTTTACTTTGATAATTTTTCTAAGGCTATTTTTAAGCACTGCTGGCAACAAGACATGTATTGGTGGTTGTATAAAGTAACTTATGTAGCAACAAACATGTTTTGGAGACAGTTAAAAGATTTCAGTGAGCGCCACACTTCCCGACAGGAGGCAGGCATGTGAAGTTGTATGGAAGCGTCTCCTGGGGGATTATCTAAGGCCTTTCAGGTTAGTTCCTGTCTGCAGCTCTTCCTGCCACATGTTGCAGTCACGTTCCCTTTCCTTAGGGGTCTGTGCCAGCCCTGAATAGTTGTGCATGTCTGAAGAGAAGTTACCTGGATGGAGTCTGAGATGACTGAGCTGGGAGTAGTTGGTCGTGGACATGTTGACAAGTCGGTAGTTGCCTAGTGGGCATGTTCATTGCTCTCCAGTCAGTCCTGCGAATTTCATCTTGCTGATATCTCTGTCCATGAAAGTTCACATGGAGGAAATCTGTCACTTATTTTTACTTTATTTATAGGCTCAGTTTGACTCTTCGAACCTTTGACTTACACAGATGTGGCTGTATTGTGTGTGCATGGCTAGGAACTGCAGTAAGGCATGGAAGATCTAAATTGGAGCAGCACACATGATAAATGTCTGTCTAGGCTGTCTCCTTTTCTTCCTGAAATAGTCTCACAGTCTTGGAGATCCAGCAATCTTAATTTATTTAGATGTTAAATGAGAAGTTTATAACCGGTCATGTTTTTTATTTAAAAACATCAGAGATTGTACACATGGTTCAGACATGGTATAAATGGGTTTTACAGTGGAATTCTCTCCTTTGTGTGTCTAATATTAAACAAGGAAATTCCTTGTTATATTTCAGTGTTACTGATTTTTACCTGATAAGCACTGGTTGTACAAGAAAATAAAGGATTCTGTTTCTTTGCTAATGTTTTGGTGAATGTTCATGGAATCATCATAAGAATGTTAATGTGCTGATAGTTGGGTTTTTTTTTTAAAATCAAGCCACTTGTGTTATCCCAAGTATAATCATAAAATCAAAGCTCTTTTTTTTTTAATTGCTGTTTCCATATCCTCTTACTGAGGAATATAAAGTGCACTGAACCTGTAAATATACTGAATGTTCTGCATACTTTAATGTTTACTTCAAGACAGTTTCTATAAATGAAAATTGGTTTATAGTGGAATAATTTCCAGCAACCACTTTTCCTGCTGGTGAATCAGATTTGTGTTATGCAACTGGACATTTGTAATCATATGAACTATAATAGAGGTACGTGTTTGTGGCCTATGCATTTAAATCATTTCAGCAATGAGATGTTCAATGTCCTAGTGTTTAAAAAGAACAGCAAAAGACAATAATGCCTTCTATTGTTCATGGAATGTTCTTTATAATCTCTTTCACTGTATGAATAGTGTATGTTAAGCTGTCTGTATGCAGATTTGAGGAGCTTTATGGTAACGTGACATAAAGGAGTTGGAAGGGAATTGGACTAGTGTCAGTATTTTTTTTTTTTAGATTGCCCAGCAAATATTTTTCTTAATCTGTCACCATTTTTGCATTTCTTGCAGTTTAATAAAACTGAATTTCATTTTAAAAAAATTGGCTTGATACTTCTTAAATATTGTTTTGCTACCACATCTGGCAGTGTTTCTGCATGTTAAGAACTAGGTTCTATTTTAATTGTTTCTCTTTGCATCTGAACAGCGATGGAGAATGTAATACTGCAGAAGTCTTGAATCCATTGGTGATTTAAATGTCCTGCGTTTCAGCTGGAGGTGTGAAAGAGTATACTTCAGATCTTTTGAACAGCGTTCTGTGTGCCAGCTTGCATTATCCTTTTTTGAATACTACCAGATTTTGGTGTTTGTTTCTAGGCATCACAGGAGACTCAAGAGTCTGTTGTTGTTCATGGTTTACAGCAACACCTTTCTCTGAAGTCCAGTGCTAACAGAACACACTGTTTGCTACAGTATTGAGAAGTAGTTGGGAAGTTTGACATAACTGCTGAACTGAAGGTGGCTGCAGCCCTGAACTAAGTCATGAGGCTGATATAGCGTGGTTGTCGGTGTGTAGCAAAAGTGCGTGCTACGCTGCACTTCTGGCTGATGTGGGGAGCTTAGGCCCTTGAGAACATCAGCAATTCAGTGCTGGGAATCCCTCTGATCTTCATCCATCATTCACTGTCTCCACTTATGCAGCTGTATTTCATTTTATACATTTCAATTATACAAAGAAATATTCTTTCATCTAGTTCTGTACTGAAAACCCTTTATGAGTATCTTCCATTTCTGTGATGTTCTCGTTTACTTTTCTCTGTGACATACTAGACCTTGACGGATTAACCTGTTTTCAGGGAAGGGGAAATAAGGTGCCTGGAAGTAGGCTAGAAGGAAGAAGACAGCACATAATCTCATCAGCATGAAGAAGTTTACTTTCAAGAGGCCATTGGAGGCCAGTGGGAATATATACTGATCTTCCTGAGCTGGCAGGTTAACAGCGCTTGGGACCAAAGCCCTGGGTACCAGGAGCTGGCACTGTTTTGTTGCTCTGTGCCATGGGCAAACTGGCGTTGTGGAGTCAACAGAGAAGTTATTGCATTGGATCCATATTTCAACTGTGTTGTCAGGTCCTCCCCCCCCCTTACCCCAAGTATTTTTTAGGTATTTTTAATGAAACAAATACATTGGTAGGAAGATTGGCAGAAGCGTGACATGGTACTATGGTGCAGTATGTTTTCCTAAACGTAGATGAAATCTCCTGTTGTGTTGTGTTACTTTCTGCTAGGTGCTCCCAACCCCTCCTCATCCTGTGAGGAGCCCGGAGAACAAAACTGAATTGGGTGGCACTGTCTGGAGTTACCCTGTACTCGCAAGGAGCTCATAAATGACATTGCCTGGTGGTTTCTAAATATGGGAAAGGTAGTTCTCTCCTCGAGTCCCATGAGTAGTTTTCCAGTATAAAAAGCTCCATTGGCATTTCTGTGTAGTTAAGACTGTGCATTGTGTTTTTCTGGTGTTGAGGTGTGTAAAGAAGGAAGTAGACCTGCTTGAGTCATCCAGTTAAAACTTGTTTTTTGCATTTCTGTTGCTGTGATCAGAGTCAGTTGTGCTTTACCTCTTAGTTCTCTTCAGGGTCAGCTATTTATATTCCTTTCTGTGAGAACATTTCTCTGATGAGTAAGTTTACATGTTCAGCACGATGTACTGTTCTGTGGCACATGTACAGTTTCATTAGGATGCCAGAAGTGGTCGCTCCCTTGAGAGTTTCTTGAACATTAACATTTTTCTCTTTAACTTCATGCAATAAAGTTGGCAGTGATGAAGCAAGGAATATTGTGTCCTGCCATGGTATGATTCATAAAATTAACCTGACAGCAGTGTTTTATCAGCAGCATGTCTTGAAACACCACTTACACGGATTGTTTTAAACTTTTATTTTAAGGTAGTTGGCAGTTTTTACTTTGTGCCAATCTTTAATTGCTTCCAGTATAATTGCCACGTGAGGAGTTTGCAAATCCCGAGCTCTTTCAGCCAAAACGGTTTGCCTTTTCCAGGACTAAGGATAGGAGAATATATGCTTGCTGTTAAACATTCTGGTAGGTTCTAGTATCTCCATGTTTAGGGCAGGGATTAAAAATCTGTCAGGGATGTGTCTTCTGTCTCACTTAGCTCAGCTTAGCTAAATGTGATTTAAATACATTGCTGGAAAACTTGCAAAGGTGCTAGGTAGAGAGCTAGATGTTAGTATGTGATCGGCCCTGGCCCTGGCCCAGGCTGGTACCTGAAGGCAAGAAGCTTGTGCCATTTCCTCCACCTGGCTTGTGGTGGAGGGACCTTCCCAGCCTGGTGGCTGAACCACGCTACTGAACGCATCGAGTCAGCGTCGGGGACTTTTTACAAGGGCATGTGGTGATAGGAGAGGGGGGAATGGCTGTCAGCTGGAAGAGCGGAGATATAGATTAGGTATTAGGAAGAAATTCTTCACTGTGAGGGCAGGAACAGGCTGCCCAGAGCAGCTGTGGGTGCCCCATCCCTGGCAGTGCCCAAGGCCAGGCTGGAGGGGCTGGGAGCAACCTGGGCTGGTGGGAGGGGTCCCTGCCTGGGGCTGGAGCTTGGTGATCTGTAAGGTCCTTCCCAAACCAAACCTTTTTGTGCTTTGTTAGCTCAGGTGCTTGAGAACTTTGTGGAAAAACAGAAACTTCATTTGCTGCGGAGGCATGTTTGTGTTGTGCTTGTGTGATGGGACGGAAATGTGGCTTTCCCGTTTTCTTTTGAACCCTTAAACTGCCCCATCTCCCTGCCTCCTACCAGTGAGATCCGGTCATCAGAGAGCAAGTTGGAGGTGGCAAAACTTAGATTACACGAATCCCCTCCTCTTACTGCTTAATTCCAGTTTGCATTGGATAAATACATCCAAAGGACACAAAGGGCAGTAATCACACATTTTTAATCCACAAATATGATAATACATCATATACTGAAGGTGACCTGAACATTGCCCATATTTTAGCAATGTTATTACATACCAAGCTACAAGTACAAAAGTAAACAATGAATATACAGGATATGCAAGTATGAGAAATACTTGAAAACATCTTTCCTTAAGGCTACTCAGATTTATAAATAAAACAACAGATGTTCAAGCTGGTGTGTCTAAAATACCAGAATCTGAATATTGATACTTGCAACACACAAAAAGAAGGTCGCAGCTAGAGGATATCCCTTTCCTTTGGACATCTCCCTTTTTCTGGCTTTAGAAAAAGAACTTAAATTTGTTTGCCACAAGTGAAACAAACACGCAGAATCTGATGTGTGCACTGGGACAGGAGTGTTGGATACAATAAATACTGTTCAAAAGCATCAACTGACAAGTACGTGCTTGGAAAAAATGCAGCTACTGGTGCATGTAAATATGGCTCTGCGAATGGCTGAACTTGCAACCCCGAGCGCTGGTATTTCATTACTGTGCTGCAAAGGAATTGTCCACCTTCGTTGCTACTAAATAGTCTTTATGGTTAAGGGAAATACATGGGGGAAATTTCCTTTGTTATAAACCGTTCTGCTAATGTGCTGCCTTTTTTACTGTGTTCCAAAATGGGTTCTCCTCCGAGCAGATACAAATGCATCCAGCACAACCCTCTCATCTGAGTATGTGTATGCAGAAAGGTGTGACAGTCAAACTATAGTTATTCTGGGGTGAGGAAAGAGCAAAGAATAATAAAATTGTTAAGAGTTTTCTCTGCCACCATAGTGCTTAAGCACTTAAATGAGAAATGTAATTTATTTTTTTTTTAATCCTAAAGTAATGAGTGGTCAACACTGGAGATTTTCCTTGGGGAGGAATGGCTTTCAAATATATTTCCTTCTGTCAATTTTCAAGTACGTGCTTCTCCGCATTATAATATATGTGATATGGAGGGTGTTACCTCCAGATAATGGGATTGTGTGCTCTCTGTGTCGGCTAAAAGGAAAGGGTACGGGACACTGAAGTGTCGGTGGAGAGAGGTGAGCCTGGAGGATAAGATGTAGAGGACAAGGAGAGGAGAGACTTCCAAACGTGCTTCCTTCGCTCAGGGGCCAGTCAGCACCTCCCCAGCTGCAAGATCCTGCAAGTGGCAAGCTGGTGTAACTGCTCTGCCTGCTCTGCTCCCCTTCTCCCTTACTCCTAACAAAGCCGTACAGGAACCAGTATTCCTTTGCAAAATGTTCTTAGTTTTAAGACATGGGTATATTTGGTTTAAAAAAAGAAAAACTAAGTCACTGAAAACATTCTGAATAAAAAATCATTCGTGAAGCTCCCCAGAGTCACTAAGACTGTTCTTCTCTTAAGGCTACTGTGGATATAGCTCACTTGGATGGCACTACAAGCGTTGTGGATGGGGTTCCTTTTTTATCACACCTCTAGGCACGAATTAACGACAGGGATGTGTTAAACGGAGAGTTTTATCTAGGGTGAGTATTTTGAGGATAGGGAATGTAAATGTTGCTTTCTCGCTCCCTTGCTATCTTAGTCGTGCTCCTCTTCACAACTGTAATGTCAAAACCTTCACCGAGTGTTTTGTTCCGTCGGGCAAAACAGTAAGGGCACAAAGAGCAGCACAGCCTTCAGCCTAGATTTGTCTGATGTTGCCAAATACACAAACCCTGAGAGTGGGGAAGCTGATGCACTACTTTGTCTAGTTTTCTGGTTACCTTTGAGCTTGAACCACTGAGCTGCTTTTCCAAATTAAAATGAAACCTCCTCTCTGTTACAGCAGGTATGAAACAAAACTCTCTAGTGAAAATATTGCTTCATAGAGCAGTCCTTTACGTTTTCTCCCACTTCTACTAGGTTTGTATTACTTGTTATTCCTCTATTAGACTTAAATACCATGTAAAATCAGAGATGCCTTCTCACAGTGATTCCTGATCCTTTTGAAAGGAGTGAGCTTAATCCATCAGAGCCCTGCTTTCTGTCTAAGCTTTTTCAGTTAGCATAGAAATAATAAAAACATACGCACCGAGGGCCTGGGGGTAAATTCCATGCATTGCTCTTTTGCCTTCACCTGTCTATTTTTACATAGCCACGCGTTTGCTTTCTTTTCAGATGTTCAGCCTTGAACACAAAGCTAGTAAGATCATGGTGTACAGCAGTCTGTTTCTGAACGATAGATACCATCAGCCTTGTTCACTCTGCTCCTTGGAAAAGACTGAATTATCTGAACAAAATGTGAAAATTGATAGCTTTCTGATTTAAGTTTTCCACTTCATCATGAGCCTGGTGAGCACATCCTGGCCCCTGCTTGAGACTGTAGTAAGAGACTGGTGGGAAGGATGCTCGCTTGCTCACCGTGGCTCATGAAGGGTGGCCAGTTCTAGAGAGAGAAGTTTTTGGTTGGTTTCTTGTTTCTGAGTGTAGTTTCAAAGGACCTTCTCATCCAGCAGTTTGTTGATGCCGTCACAGATCTTTTTGAGGTACGGCCGACAATCCCCATCAAGACTGTACAGGGCAGTTAGAAATTCCACATCTGCAAAGTGATTGAAGACGTGGTTGATGCGCCCGTGGGATCTCGGTGTCAGGTGTCGATCTACTAGTTCGTGCACAAGGTCTTTACATTCATTCAGAAGTTCTGCAAGAACATTTCTGTCAAAAGTGTATTCTACCTCATAGAAACTGACAATCGTCATGGCAGTTTGGTTCAGCTTCTTCCTGAACTTGTCTACGATTTCTAGCTCGTCTTGGTTGAACTGGTTATTTCGATAGAGGATCCCGATTTTTATTGCCACTTTAATCAGGTCTTTCATGATTTTATGGGCTTCTTTTTTGTTTCTTGTGTGTTCCTTTGTTACTTTGTACAGCTCGTCGAAGATTTCACTGCTTGTATCATCAATTAGCATGTTAGCCATGGTTTTGGTTGCCATTTTACTCAGGATCTTTTTCTGGGCTTGCAGTGCAAGATTCTTGGAACTGAAATAATCGGGACCTGTTTCGGAACAGCAGAGAAAAAGGGAAAATGTTAACTTTATTTGGTGAATAATTTTCACAATTAGTTAAGAAAAGTAGTACCTATGTGCTTAACTGAGACATTCTGTGCATCACTGATCGTTACATATAGTCACGATTGCAGTAACAGCAACACTTCCAACACTTCGGCAATACTTCTAGGTATCCTTGGGGTCTCAGACATCCATGTTTCAGGTCTTGCTGTCACCAAGGTTTTTTTTTTGCTTATAAATTTGCTTACAAATACAAAAAATAATATTCTGGCAGGGGATATCTCTTCTGCTTCTTTAATTTTGAAGTTCAGTATTAAAGTTTTCTTGGCAGAGAGATCTGTTGAGATGTTGCGGTTGAAATATGCAATCAGAGACCAGCAAAATGAGATACTGACAAATAATTTAATACATAACCTGAAAGAGTTGTACTTTTGGTCATGGGGAGGCACTGTTGTTCCACTGTTACACTGAGCAGCCTCTCCAATAAGGGCTAATAAAGCAGATTCCTAAACGTGGATTTATTTTGCTTTAATCTCTAGTAATGATGCCTTTCCCATTTGTTACCAATTTGCAAAACTATAGAATGTGATTTTTGTCAAATGCTGGTGCTTCAAGTGCATGCGGTTCCTGCCAGATGAAAATACCTGAGCTATTTTCTCTACGTTTATCAAATAATATCTTGGATTTTTTATCTTTTACCTATCTGTGCAAGTTTCAGTCAGCAAAGCACCTGAGCGTGTGGCTACTCCTGCTGGACTTTATCCTATGAGCTTCTATAATTATTGGTCGAGATGAATTTGGCCTTCCTCTGTTTTTCACGTTAATGTTGGGTTTTAGGTGACCCTATATAGACAAAGTAAAGGAAAAGATTTCGTATGAAATAATCATCCAGTGTAATGCCAGGGGAGCGAAGTCTCTCTTGGATGAAAGGGTGTCTCAGCGTGTAGGGAAACGGGGCTGGGCGTGGGTGTACTTGGGCTTACAGCCGGTGAGGCGAGTGCCGAACGCCAGCAGAGTGGCCTCTCTGGTACGTGCTCAGCAGAGGAGATGCCCATCGTGCCCTGCCAGCTGGGGACCTCACTGCTCATAAGGAGACCAGAGCCTTGGCTGGTACCGGCGGGGTGGAGGTAGCCACGTCCTCCACCAGCTGCTGGGAAATCAAACCACCAGGAGATTAAAAATAACAATAAAAATCAAAGCTTCCAGCGCTGATCTGATGCTGGAGCCCGAGTGGGTCCTAGGCTGGTTGGGTCTGGGGGCCCTCGGCACACGAAGCCATCACCCCCCTGCGCAGCCGGCGTCCGCGGTGCGGGCTGACCCGCAGCCTTGGCTTTCCCGCGCTCCCTACAGCCTCACCCCAGGAAAAAGGGGTGCTGGGTGCCAGCGCTCACTTCAGACAGGTAACACTCTGAATTTAAACTCATCTGTCCAAATTCTGTTTTTCCAGTTCGCTAGAATATTAAAGTTGTCATCTTTCTTTGTGTGCTACAGCCGTGCTACTGAGCAGTGTGAAAGAGTAACATTTAATTTCAACTGAACCACCACCTGGAAAAAAAATAAAATTCAATGTGCTTAAAAGAATTGCCTGTCATTTGGAGAGAAAACTGTGGGGCTGAGCTGCTGACTAGAGGAAATAGAGAAACTATGATTTAATCTAGAAATGATAAAACCAGGATGAAAGCATTCTTTCACTTAGCAGTACGTAGGTATATAAATAGTATCTGTGATGAATAATTATGTGCATTTGACACAGTAAAATGGAAGATTAATATTAGCATCTCTTTCTGTAGTAAGTGTGTGCTATTAATCAAGTGGATGCAGTTGTTCAGTATCTGTTTTGATCAAAACCTGAAAGTAATTGCAGTAAATCTTTAGAATATTAATTTTACTAATATTTATGGCATCTCAGCTTCTGTGCCGTTTTCACCAGCTGAGGGCCCAGTGGGCTCCCACCGTGCTCAGCCCCGCTGCAGGGAGAACTTTGCAGAGCTGTTGCAATTCTGTGGCTCGCAGCAAAGCCAGCGGTTGCGGCACACAGGAGGTGGCTTGCAAAGTCCTATGTCCCCCCCCGCACGCCCTGCATCTTTGGTACACTAGTGCGTCTGTGCGGGAGCCAGGACTGGCACAACCACCACCAGCATGTTCTCATGCATGCAGTTGCCCTCTGTCTGTGTGATTTCTGAGGGACAAAATTCGATGCTAAATTAGCACATAAAAGCTTCTAATAAACTTATTAGAAGTGAAGTCTGGCACAAAAAAAGTTGTTCCAAGGTCTGTTCCTGTATTTGAAGTCCTGGCTGTCATCCACACAAGCGAACAGTGTGTGATGTTCTGATGTTCACAGGTGGGTTTCTTCCCCTGTGACATCCCTGGGTTTGGTGCCTCAAATGACAATAACCAGCTCCCAGTGGAAGGTGCGAGCTATGAAACGGGCAGCGCAGCCAGACAGCATTGGGCCGAGTTTAACTGAATGTTCAGGCTGGAGTGTGTTTTTCCATGCCAAGTCCCGAGGGTGGGATCTGCTGTTTAACAGCAGGAGACCGAGCTCTTTCTCATATTTCTAAAACCGAACTAAAGAAACCTGTTATTACATTGGGGCTGATAACTTCTCTCTAGAAGCTGTGTTCCCCTCTCTTCCATCGTTTCCTTTCCCAGTTCCCAGTGCTGTATCCTCTCCCTCCTCTCCATCTCCTGCGCTCTGCTCCAACTGCCTCCCGGCCCTGCTGTGGCCCCTTCGCCACTCCGTGCTGCTCCCTCCAGCCTGTCCCACCATGGCATCTCTGGCCCCTAAGCCCTGCCAGCCACGAGGGCTCAGAGCTCTCCAGGACCAGGCAGATCCCAACAGTTGGTGCACGCTCCCTTCCTCCGCCTCTCACCATGATTTGTGCTGTTCTGTGTATTGTCAAATCTGTAACACCTGGTAATTGGTTCCACCACCATCACTGCCACGTGCTTTCTCCCCGCCAACTGTACCAAGCAGTCAAGGTCCCGCGGTGGAGAAGGACAGTGCTTGGTGGGGACGCCGGACAAGCTTATGCATCTGTAGCATGCTGTGGCGCTCTGGTAAATGCAGAAGCTGTAGCTGCTGCCAACGGTCCCTCCACTGTGTCAGGGAACTGCTGAGAAGCTCGGGGAGGAGGACAACTGGTGCATCCCAGCTGCACTAGCAAGCTGCCAACAGGGACGCCGGGATCGGCACACCACAGAGCCTCAGCCCGTGGTCTCCAGCTGCCCAAGCGCCTGCTGATGAGGAGGTGGCAGACAACAGTCATCAGCCCGTTTGTGCAGCCTAGACAACGGCATGGGGGCTGGTTGCAAAGGACTGTGCTCAGCTGCGCTTAAATTCAGGGTGTGCGCAGTTTTGCAGCCATGTATGCTGGAGGGAGCAAGGAAGGCTGTTTGGATTGATTGTTTGAATTCCTGCCTCCAAAACCACATTGTGCTCAGACACCAAGGTGCTGCCTTGCCTTTCAAAGATCACAAGTGGTTAGCCACATGATTACATTCAGGCTTTCATGGGGACTGCAGGTTTACTGTGGCAGTCTTTTCTTCCTGCAGCATATTGCTCATTACACAAAATACATCTTTGCCTCCTACATACAGCAATTCTATTTTCTGCTTGCTTTCATACAGCAAAACAAATCGGCAACAACATTCTCGATGCTATTAGCTTTCAGGAACATTACACCAAAGCTAAAAATGAAAAACCAACCTCCGAGCACACTGCTTTGCTGGGTCATGATTAGCTTCCATTATAGAAAGTCTGACATCTTAGTTTTTACGAAAGGAAGGACCAGTTCTGCCTTCAGGTCTGCTCTCCGTCATCTGGAGAGCTGTGCATGATAAAAGCTATTAAAAAAGCCCCTTGTGATGGGAATGCTGCCACAGCAATCTTCCATCCTTCGAAAAGTGCAGCTCTTCAGACCTGTGTTTGCACAGCTGTGGTACCCGAAGAGGGAACGCCGCCCGCCCAGCTGCAGGAGAGGCTCCCCGTGCCCGGCCGGTCCCGCGGTCAGCGTGCTACACCACTCCCCACCAGTGATGGCCCAGCTTTGGCACACCCTGCTGAACATAACAAAGATGTCTCACATCCACTAAACTTAATAACAGGATTGCTTAATAACAGAGTTGCTTAATAACAGAAATGTGGAAAAAGTTTGGCAACTCTAGAGAGTGGATGTTAGAGTTCTAAGAGTTTTTCAGACCAAAATGCAAGAGCATCTGTAATATTCTCGAAACATTTTGATTCCAGATGGCTGTACCAAGTGCAAAATGGTTGGAACTAAATGCTCAGCAATACTATTTTCATGTAAATACCCATTCAGCCCCTCTGTACAAAACGCATGGCAGAACCAGTGAACCAGAATATGCCCACGAGAGAGCACGGTCCACATTTTCTGAAAGCAATTACATGGACATGGAAACAACCCCCCTGAACACATGAATCCATTTCCCTCCCAGTTAGCCACATCTTAGTCAAAGCCTTAATAAAGTTTTGCAGCCAGGATACTTTCTCCCCTGGCAAATGGCTAACAGACGCGTTGAAGTGAGCTCTGGAGGGAGCGCTGCTCCACAGGTGAAAATGGAGAGAGTAGGAGTTCACCTGAAAAGCTGCTGTGGAGTCTGCCCAGTGTATTTTTAATTTTATTAGCAGGCTTGTTGTAAGAGAAAGGATACAAAGCCGTTTCTTTCGTTTACGTTGCACCTGTGGAGTTCTGTCTGACACTGGGAGTCGTTACTGTAGTGCCTGCTGCAGCTTGTACTAGTTAATTACCCCAACTCGTTGACTTCACCAGGTCTGAAGTGAATCACGCTTGGAGCTGTGTGCTTACCTCCCACTGCCGCCGTGAGCATAACCCCGGCTCCAGCAGCTGGCGGTGGGCTGTGTTTTCAAGCCGCTGCCAAGCAGTGTATGTGTGGGGGGCACCGAGTTAGCTTGAGAGCGCTCTGGAGAGGTGAGGTGAGCTGTGGTGGATCTAAAGGACTGAGATAAAAATATGAAGCGGCTGCAGGACTGTGGTGGGCTTCTGCAGCCTGGCGGGAGTGGGAGGTGGTGGGAATCGGGAAAGGTCCCTGTATCTCTGCTCCAGCTGTACTGTGAGCAAGCAGAGGGCTGAATCTTAACAACCAGCAAAATACACAGGAAAATAAAGATGATGAAAAGGCCGAAATATTTTTAATACCCCTGAATCCTCAATTTTCAAATGTAGTGCAGCCTCTGCAGCAAAAGAGAGGCTTTGAGGAGTCAGCGACGCTGCTGGAAGTGTGGGCATCCCTCCAGCTGCTAGCAGTTGCTCAGGCTTGTGGGAGACGGACTAAGCCAAGGGACAGGCACACTCTCAGTCTGCTACAGTACGAGATAGTCGAGTTGTGAAAATTGTTGAAGGAATGCGCTGGTTTAATGATTTGCGTGACCCAGTTTGAATGCATCTGTGTATTTTAACCTAGTAACATACCTGTCCCTGAGCATGGAGAGCCTGGGAGTGCCAGCCAGGAGGAATGAGGCACCTGTATCCTAAAGATTTAACTCTTGCAGAGAGTTAAATGAGCATCAGATATCTGAACTGTTCATCCAGCGTTGCTGCTGGTGTTGGTAGTTTGCTGGGCTGGCAGCTCGTTTCATTATAATCTGGAGTTACCTGTAATGTGGCTTTTTCTTTACATAGTTAAGAAAGCATTAAATAAATAAATAATTTTCTTTGAGAAAAATAAGAGCAGGGAATTTTATTAGGCTGTCATGTAAATCTACAAGGACAAGTAAAAGCTAGTGCAGATTTGGAAAGGAGCACGTAGAAAAACAACCCCAAAAATCTAGTTGCTTAATCTGCAGCATTCAGGCACAATGTTCGGAGGCAACGAGTTGCAAACTTGTGTGGTTTATTTATCCTTTTAAGTATCCTTATAGATAGAAGATCACAATATCTAGATAGATATATCTATCTTATAGACAGAAGCTCACAAATATCTAGAAGGCTAGAAGATTGATTAGAATAGTGAACTGCAGAACTCAGGATTTCAAGATAGCTCTAAAAGCAGCCCGGGAAAAAAGTGTCCCTCCCACAGTATTTTGGTACTGAGCGGCCAGGGAGCTAGCTGTAAGTGTGCCTATTGCTCTTGGACAGCTACAGGATCACTGCAGAAGAGACATTCAGTGTTTCCAGTAACTTTAAGCCAAGAAAGCCAATAGACCAGATGGAATATATCAGCTTTCAGGGAGGGCCAATTTAAACATGTGTAAGCACCAGGGGCCCGGTGCTCAAACTTTTAACACTTCTAAATTGTTACCATGAACATAAAAGGCTTGCTCATTTCCGCGGTGGAACAGGAGATTACAGACTGATAATTGTATGGTCCTGAGAGAACGTACCGGTATCCAAACGTCTGAAGGCAAAACGTGGGCATGCTGGAAATGGCAGCAAGAGCCCTGTACAGAGGGAACATGACTGAATGGAAAAAAGAAAAAAGACCGTTTTTCCTTTCAGTGCTTTATGTGAGCAGCAATCATGCTGCAAAAAAAAGCACTGTCTGGGAATCTAGCGACTGGAGGTTCCTAATGATAGTCTTAATTCAGCAGCTGGCTTGCATTAGCATTTACTTTGCTAATAATATATCATTGCTACATAGTGGAGTGTGCTTTTCGATACCTGCCAGAGGTGGTGGTAGGCTGGGGGAGCCCCTTCTGTAAGGAGATGAGGAGCAACACAGAATGAGTGGTTACGCTGTTGTCCTGGTCTGGGTAATGCCTCCAGAGATAATACCCATGGGGAGAGATGCTCAGCTGCAGTTTCCATCAGCTCTGCTAGGGCTGCCAAGAGAGGGGCTGGCTAAGCTTTCCTCCTGCTACCCCCAGCAGCTGGCTGGGAATCGACCTGCACCGCTGTGTTCTTCTCCTGTGCCTAAAAGTGGTAGCTGGCAAGTGGTGTCTGGGCAACAGCCCTGTCCTGTGGCTGAAACTGGCCCACGGCGTGGAAACCTTCCTAAGAGCTGCCGCGATGATACGGCACAGCTGACACGGTGCCGCGATGCTGTACGGCTGCTGCCTGATGTTACAAAGGGGACGTTATGCTCGGTCGTATCCTGAAAGCTGGCATCCAGCTGTGAGAGAGGAAACCGCTCCCTGGCAAAAAGGCTCAGTGAGGATCATCTCCACGCGCTGTGTCCCTGCCCACAGACCCACGGCACTACCAGGCACCAACTGCTTCGCCAGTGACCCAGCCCTCGCGTCCAGCCTGCCAAGTACGAGCCTGGCACCTGCAGGCAGCCAAGTCACCTCTCCGAAAGGGGCTACTAAAGCTCTTAATTTTTTTTTAACCTTGTAACCTGTACCAGAACCAAAAGCTCGATCAGGCTGCAGCACAGGGAATGGTATCTGTCAAGAGTGACTTTCAAGTGTTCGGTTCAAACCCTGCACCTCCCGTTTTGCAGCATGGAGGGAAGCTCTGCCAAGGCAGCAAACACATCTGGCTAACTTTTGGCAATCGGTGGCGAGTGTAAACAATGCTGAGCTTGCTCCACGGCACCCCAAGGTACACACACGGAGTACGAACAAGGCTTTGTTCTTATCTGAAAGTGCTCAGGTGTTACAGGAATGATTAAGTCTGTCTGCCAGGAGTGATAGTAAAATACCGTGTGTTTGGGGTTTTTTAAGCTTAACTATACAACTACAAGAGGTCTTGATACACTGACCGCTGAATTTTGTAAACAGGTTTGAAGTCTTTCAATGACAGCTCATTATGTTGACAGCAAGTGCAAAATACATTGAAAAGACTGAACACTCCTACCCCAGAAAATGCTGTTGTAACTGCCTGATGCTGCAAGGCAAAACACTTGCACGCCGGCAGCAAAGGCTGGACGAGGGAGGTATTTCCCATAGATTGAGCCATAACAGACCGAGGCATTGACCGGGCTGATCTTTAGAAAACGGGAATGCAGGAGGAGGTTACTACCTGTTGCAATGACCTATTGATCCTGTTCCTGTATTCTGAGACAGATATTTACGATTATATTAGTGTTTTTTTCTTTAAATGCTAGCTTGATCAAAAAAAGTCTTTTAGAGTGGCAAGGGCATGCTGACATATCCAGAGCACTACAGCAGGATCTTAGGTAAGCATGGATAGCTCACAAACCCCAGCAGACAGCCACCAAAGCAGTAAGGGTCATCTTGAATTGGTTAAGATTTTTTGGCCTTCGAACTGTCAGTGATTCCCACCCCTGTCCCAATATATGCTACTTTAAAAATCCTGGGCAGTAACTATCAAAGAGTTTAACTTCACTGTCTGAAGCATTTTGCGTCTAATCTCCTTTGTTTTCTCCAAAATTGTTTTCACCACATTTCTTACACCTTCCTTCTAAAAGCATTGCATTTAAAAATAAGGTATCATGATGATTCTGTAGCAAAAGTATCTAATTACATGAATATTATTACTGCTATAGGAAAATTATGATTAATGTCCAGCCATGTAATTGTCACAACAGGACTGTAACAAGTTCTTTGATATGTGCTAAGGAACTTTTATTGCTAAGATAGGACAGAGTCTCTGGGGGAGCATCAGGCATATAATGAATGATAAACCAATTATCTTGTTAAGGTAAAACCGCATCATCTTCTTTAAAAGGACTCAACTATCACATTCTTCCACACAAAAGTAACAATTACCTAGAAAAGAAAGTATTTTCTTGTCAAAGTATTATTTGCCACTGAGACTCTTAAAAGCCATGAGAAACCTTTCAAGATCTTGCAGCTATCCTTTTTTTATCCAGACGCAATTATTGTAGCAACTTCTCTTTCTAGATGATCTGTAGAATTTGCTTGCAGTGTTACTTTAGGGTCAGTTTCCACACTGGTAAATTCTGGTTTGAGCAAAAACTTGAAGAGAAAAAAAAAAATAAATTGCAAGCACCGAATAATAGAAAATCCAGCCTGTGTTATCTAAGCGTGGGGGATACAGCTCTGCATCCTGGAATCCAGCAGCTGGAATCACCTCGCTTCAAGCTGCTGAGGCGTTCTGTTCCCGGTACGTACAATCTTTCCTGCCCTGGGAGTGTAGTAACGAGTCAGTCTCTCCCCTTGCCTCTCTAAAACAAACACCCCCCCCTGCAAAACCACGCACGCAGAACGCAGAGCCAGGACGGAGTGTACAACTGGGTGCTTACCGCCTGTTTTATCTGTGCGCTGGAACTCACTCGCAGCGGCCCAGAAGCCAACCTCCTGGCCCAGCCTCTGGCTGTGCTTCCCTGGTGTAGACGGGGGCTTTGGTGCCCGGGAGCACTGTGCCCTTTTTCTGACGTTTGAACACGTCTCGGGGGGGATTTGAGTCCCATTTTGTTAATTACTTGGATTCTGGATCAGAATGCATAAGCTTTTCTGCGAATTCTTTCATACCCTCCCTCTGGTGAGGGGAAGAGGGCGGCTACGGAGGCATTTGTGCTTCTGTGGGCTTGGTGCTTGGCAGCTGCTGCAGCCATCGCTCCTGGTTAGCAGGAGGTGCAGGTTTCCCTGTGCTTCTGTAGCTCAAATGCTTTCTGTTCCTTCCACAGAAGTCTCTTTAGCATGCAGGACCCAGTTGTTCCCAGCAGGAACACCGTAATATGCTGTTAGTAAAGAAAGGCCTGGCAATATCAGCCTTAAATATTAAAAAAGGCCTCTGTGCCATATACGTGCTTTGAATAGATAGAGTGCAGCTAAGGAATAGGCTGCTAGGTACTGGTTCACCAATTTCATCTCCACCCCATTTCTCATCCCCTCAGTAAGAAATTTCTGAGGATTTATTTTTATGCTTTGAGGTTGCTTGTTGTTGCAGCACGCTGCTCTTTCTCCAGAGATATAACGTCCTTGCCTTTTACATAGAGTAATTCTATTTTTGACTCTAATATATTAAAAGTGGCATGAAAAATAACCACATCTATGCTCTAGGGATGTACAAAATTCCGTGAGAAAGCAAGCAGTCGGGACCCCAAGGGTAGCTGGTCCGAAGATGCTGTGAAACTCCAAGATGGCACTTCTCTGTGGTTTAATATAAGACTGCAAGACAATGGGGGGGGAAAGTATTTCTACTAAACGAGGTCAAGGTGAATAAACTTCCAAAAAACCCCGCAATAAGCTGCAGCTGCAGGAGGTGTCAAGCTGCTGCTGACCCAGCAGGCTCCTCAGCTGCACCAGCTTGAGCTCGGCCATGTCCAGAGGCTGGGGACTGGCAGCTCCAGCACCACATCCCTGCGGAGATACACCTGCACCAGCGGAGCAAACGGGTCTGTTCACCATCCTCCGGCACCCTGTTCAGGTACAGCCAAAACAGCCCGCCTTGTCCCACAGGGGGGGAGCAGCTGGAAGCAAAATAGAATTCACTCTTGTTGTGTGTGTTTGCCTTGTTTTTTTAAAAAACCCAACCCCACTGACAATACTAGTTAGCTGCCTTTGCTTGAGATGCTTTGAGTGCACTGATGCAGGGTGAGTGCCGGATGCGCAGGGCAACACTGAACTGTGTGTGTAAATGAGACGAAGCCAAGGCAGGGCAAGGGTTGCAGGGGAAGGGCAGGTTGTTTAAGCTTGGAATTGATTTAAGTTAATTGCATCTGTGTATCTGGCAAATGAGGGAGATTTTTGTAATGAACACCATGTGCTGTTGTTTTACTACCTTGGTATTTGGTTGCTTGACCACTAGGTTTCGAATTAAGAAGGTGATTGATAGAAGGGGAATAGAACAGTGGCAGAGATCAGGCACATCTGGAAAACTGTACTGTGGGTCCCTAAATAAAACACCAGAGGAGCTGTTAATTTTCCCAATTAACTCCAGCCATGCTTCCAAACTCCGTTTAAACCAGAGAAGAAAGTCCGATGAGGGGAAGAGGACAAGAGTGGCAAGAAGTCTCTGACAGCAGTTCACTTTCCCCAGTCAGTAGCAGACACTCTAGACTGATCACAACATTTGTAAAACTGTTAAGAAAACAAAGTTTAATTAACTCTATGCATAAACTGTTTATTCTCTCATCTTTATTCTTTGCTTATGTGCTTTGGGGGAAGTGAATTAAAAGAAAAAATATTTTGAGGATGGTGATAAGTGCTTACAAATCAGCTACTAAGTCACAGGGCTGTGGAAGATGAGGGCTTATAGGTTACAACACATTCAGACCTGTTGTTTGGCACAAATAGGCGCAGCTACCGCTGTAATGCAGCTGGAACACTAGGACCATGATGTGACTATCACTAAAGAAAACAGAGGATGTCAAACCTGCTGCGACATGAGGGCTTGATAGGGGCATAAGGGAGTTTGAAGTGTGGCTTATCGTGTGACTGACTGATGTTCTTAAACCAAATGAACCAACCAACCATTCCCCCCAACCCCAACAAAACCAAAATCAAACAAGCAAACACCACCACCCCCCCCTAAAAAAACCCAAACAAAACCTATTGATAGAAGAGATTCTGCAGGTGTGTAAGTCAATTACTAAAGAAATATTTCTGAACCCTCATCTTGAGTCATGCCTAGTTAGAATATTTTGTATGTCACAGCATCATTACTTACAAGGTACGTGGGTGCTACCTATGTCCTCATCGTGTGACTGACTGATGTTCTTAAACCAAACCATGCCATTCAACATTTGAACCGTTACACTTCGCTTACCATAATAGGGTACAGGATACAGGTCCGTGCTGTGCCCGCACAAACAGGGCAGTGAGAATTTCATTGCCATTTGAAGCAGCCAGGTCTGTTTTGCCCAGCTCCAATTAGCTGATGCTTAGTGCTGCAGCTTCACAGCACAGGCGCGACACCAGATGGGGATGTCGCTTGTGCAAGTCCGTAAAAGACCTGAGGGCATCCTCCTTTGCTAAGGAAGAGCTGCTGATGGTATCAGTGTCTGAGTGGTGCCTGCTGTGGGTTTTTTTAACTCATACGAAGTAGGTTCCCCCCCCAAAAAAGAGTATGATGATTTTTTTAGAGACTTCTAACAAATTCACTAAGGCCTTGCTGAAACAACACCTGTTTGCTGGTCGATTACAACCATCAGAATTAATATTGTAGAATCCATCTTCAATGAGTTAGTTCAATGGTATAGTTATAAATGAACCAATGGTGTTACAAGTTTAAATTTTTTTTAAAAGAAAATATAATCTGCTTCTCCTGGTTGACAAGCAAATGCATAAATTCATTTTCCTTGTAGTTTAGGGGTTATTTTCCCTTCTTCAACAGAGAACACATTAAGCATGTGCTATACAGAAACAGTTGCCCACACACAAACACTGGCACTCTGTGTACCTTTACAAGAAAGATCTAAACCGAAGGCATCGATACTGGTGATCCAGGGTGAAACCAATGTCTTGTTTTCAGTCTGACAGTGCCAGAAAAGTATTTCTTAACAACAGCAAAGCTGAAGCTGAAAAGGCAAACCCCATGGAGTACTTAAAAAGTCTGCTTAGGCCTATCCGCTGTTGTTCCCAAAAGAGGACAACAAAACTAGAAGAGTCTCCATTTACTTATTGTTTTAAACAATGCTTCACTGTTTGTTCGGCTATTTAAAAGAAAAAAAAGTAGATTTTCACAGTTGCAGAATATTAGGCTGTGTGGAATTCTTGATTATTTTTTTTTCCTTCCCCCCTGCCTCTAGAGAAGGATTAGCTGCTGGGGAGATGGCCAACCCAGATTCTAAATGGAAAACTGACCAAAGGAAAAATTAACGCTGGTCAATGCAGCTGGGATTCATCACACTCTCCATCTCTTACAAGTTTTTGTGCATCTGATTGGGGATTTATTGGTAGGAAGAAAGCACACATTGCCTCATGCCTCAGATGTGATCTACAACCCTGTTTTCCTTTAAGATGAAGCCTGATTTGGACTTCAACGTATCCTTTGGGTGATCCTGTCTGCACTGTTCCTCTGCTGTGTGAGGTCAAGCATCCGATCAAGATGCACAAAACACTAAGAACGGAATATGTGATGGCTTCCAGCCTGTGAAAAAAAGCCAGACTAAAACGTAACTGTCTATCCCCCAGGAACTAGACCACCTGCTGTATTCTCCATACTTGTTCTCTGCAATCCTGTCATAAAGAATGACCACTCTTTATCCAGCATTTTCTTTAATGAAAAGGAGTAATTTTTAAACTATGAAAACCTTAGTATAGCCTAATGAAAATATAAGCTGAGTCTTACAGTAAGAGCAAACATGATTTCCTGTGGAAGGGCACAAAACTCAGTAAGGTGGATTTGCAGGTCAATTCTGTTCCTCCTCGGTTCAAGATCTGCATGAGTAGTATCTGCCAAAATTTAAAGAGTCTTGCTGTCTTACACCAATGACAGAAAAAATCCTGAGGTTATACTGGAAAAAAGGGAGGAGAAACTAGGCTACATATAATGTTTTCCTTGTTAATGGGTTTAATCTAAAGTGCTAAGCGTGGTGTCGGTACTTTCACAGCGATGTAAGGACCCAAGTAGCATAAATCATATCTTACAGTCAAAGCTCCTGTTGAGGATAAATGCTAATGAAGATTATCTGGTTTTGTACTTTTACCTTGTTCATTGTGTGTATACATATCGCAAAACATATGCCAGGAGGAGTACCCTGATATCAGGGACCCTTTCTGTCATCAGGGAGTCTCTAATAACAATTTAACAGCGGTAGCTGTAACCACCCGTGGTGTAGTTCGCTCTAAGTGCAACTCTTTACCGCAGGAAAGCTGAAATGGAGATGATGCTGGAAAAGTACTGAAATGGTCAAGACAGTTCTGGGGAAGTCTGTTTTGTTTTTCTGAGGCATGTGAGTAACAGCAGTATGTTGTGGGTTTTTTAATATATATGTATATGTATGTATGTATGTATGTACCCTCATTAGATGATATTGCAACTATATAGAGTCATGATTGAATTTGCAGGAGAAAAATAAAAAAAAAATCACTGCCTTTATGCTACCTAAAGAAAACCCTGAAAGGACAAGCCTCAATGATAAACACAGATAAGTAGAATGTGCCATCCCTCACGAGGTTTCAGTTCTGTGAAATCTCTGGATACATATGTACTGGGTTTATTTCTGGTGATACCTACACATGTACTGAAAGCATCCAGCTGAATATTCAGGAGAACGCAGAAACATTACCTCTGAATACAGCAGTAACAACAGTCTCCAGAGAGACTGTACATGAATTGAATCAGGCCCAGCCAGATTTTAAGAGAAAGAAATGCAGCGCGGCCCACGTGCTGTTATCATCTCGCTCTTTCAGATGCCAGCAGAACTGCTGCCTTTATATCTGGTTAATGGGAACAGAATAATAGACAATTCCACAGTTCTGCTAAAAAATTGTGCTTAGGAACAAAACCTCATTCCACCAAAACAACTGCTACTTCTGAAGGTAATTTGATGAATTTTGCCCTTTCTTAATGTTGGGCGTGCATTTTTAGAGCGTCTGCAGTACATGCTGAAGAAACAGAGCCACTGGCGTGCTGCGTTTCCCAACAGAGCCATTCAAAGCACAGAAGCTTCTTGAGGCTGATCAAGAGTTTCCAAAGGTGAGCTTAGCCCCTTCTCATCTCTCCTGGATTTGACACGGTATTCAAAGAATGAACACCCGTGGAGCTTCCTCAGATAGTCTAGCAGTTGCCTGAAGGGAAATACTGCTCAGTTTCCTCTTACTGCTTGCTAGGACTTGGTAAATCTTTCTTTCCTAGAGACCTGGTCTTCCATTTCTTAGTCCTGCCCTAAGGCTCTGCTGGCCTCAGTGGTCCTCCTGCCTGAAGCAGCATGACAAAACCCACTCCTTGCTCGGCTCTCACGAGTCCCAGAGGAACAAACCGCATTCTGCCCATCTCATGTTTCCCATCCTGTATTTTCTACAAAGAAGGAAAACATTAATTCCTTTCTTGAAGAACAGTCCTGGTCTGCACAGCTGTGTGCAGGAACCCACCAGAGAGCACTGTTGGGTGAGGATGGGCCAGACCATCCCGACCCCAATTCCAACAACTGGTCCGACTCCCTTTAGCAGGAGGGTCTAACAATCCCTATCACATGCTTGTCTAGAGAAACAAGACTGCTGTGCTCATGTGTTTTGTAGGGTTCCTCTTTTCCTGAAACAACCTCTATCCGTAGCTCCTGCTCTGAGCTCCTGCAGTTGCCGTAGCAAACCCAAGGACATGCACATCTAATTACATCCGCCACCAGCAGAAAGCAGTCCCGGCCGCAGAGAGCCTTCCCTCAAATGGTATGTTCATGCGCTTTTAAATGGAGACTGGAGCGGTAAAAAGCAATGACTGTGGAGCTGTCATTCATTACTGTTATTTCATACACCAAAATGATCTCAGGAGTTTCCTACGGGTTTGTACCACAAAGCCCAGGGAATGATAATCCAGCGTTTGTGCTCTGAGTACAGGTATTGCTATATTGCTCACAGGGAATACACCGCCAGCAGGAACACTTAAATAAACTGCATCATCAAGTTGAACAATGCTCTAAAATAAATCACATTTTACTAATTCCTTATTAATTTAATGAAACTTCCCAGGATAATTTAAGCCAAATGAGAGAAAGTTCGCAGTCCTCCCCATAGAGACGTAGCACATTACATATTCAACACGAAAGGTCTGGAAGAGGAGCCCTTTTGTCTGTTCTTACTTCATTTTAATTAATGCTAATTTGAGCTGCTAGTGTTATGCTATTAAGCCCTACACTATAATATATTTGAAGCTTCCCTTGGCAAATAACTGAGCAGAAATTGCTGACCTCACCTTAGTGGAGCCGATTTTGCTGCCAAACTCGAGAGCTGGCACGCTTTTTTTTTTCTTTCTTTCTTTTTTCCTTTTTCCCACCCAAGTCTATTCAAACGGTTTCTTTTGTAGCAATCTGTTCTCTTCCTCTGGGCCCGATGGCGTTGCTGAGGACCCCTTGGCACAGTGCGAACTATTCAGGCTTTGCCTTTGGGGTGAACTTGCTCACCTGCATTTCTCCAGCCACTGGCAGAATTGGGCCCTCCCTGGCCAAAGGTCTCGAGGTTTGTTGTAGGAGCGATGCTACCAGCATCTTCCCGTCAGTCAGCTGCCTGACTGTCCTTTCTTCGAGCCTAAAGCCTGCAGGTGATTTACCACTTGCTGCTTTTCAATATTCTCTCCCCAAATACTAAATACTCATGCCCACAGACAAAACACATGCGGAAACATTACTTTTCCAGCATCCTTAACAGCCATCCCTCCAATGCAAAATACACTTGTGATAAAATTGCGTTTCCTTACAGCAAACGGGCATCCCAGTGAGCCTCTCAGACTGGCTTCCCACTATGGGAACTCTCATTAAGTGCAGTCCAGTGGTGCTGTGTGATATCGCATCGGTGGACACTTATTTCCCTTTAATATACACAGAAATCACTTGTGGAAAGCTTTTCTCAGAGATACAAAACTCCAAATGCCAGAACCCTGTCTCTTACATAGTTAGAGACTTCCTAGAAATCCAAGCACCATGTTATAGCTTGCAGGATTTCTGACAAATGGAAACAGTCGGTAAAAAAAAAAAAAAAAAAAAAAAAGTCAATTGTTATTGTCTACATTTTGGTTCCATCTTCATGCTCGTCGTTGGCTGATGCATTTTCTTCCTGGAACTCACACAAAGAATACATCCTAAGACAGTAACTGAGGAGAGATTTGTATCCGGTGACTTTTGGTTAAGTGAGATTATTAATGCTATAAATACAAGTCTGTAAATTTGATGATACGCCACAAGAATTTATTCAGGGCAGCACTGATTTTCTTAATCTAGATAGTTGTAATAATTATAGTACTCTGTAAACTGGTCAAATGGAAGCTGATAAATCTCTTTAACATTGTGATGGGTATGTTCTGTAAAATTCTACAGATGCTTGACAAATCTACAGCTATCTGCTTTATTCCAGAATAAAAACCAGAACAACACCATAAAAGCAACGTATCATATTTCAATATTTAAAAAGTGTAGACTTGAACGTCTTCATTTGGATATGCCTGTAATGGCTTCTTCTAGTGCCATTTAATTACTTTCTCACTTTACATTTACATATAGAAGTTCTTTATTTTAAAAAGCAAACATTACCCAACCTATGTATTGATAGATCAATCAAAGAAATTATATGCGTTTGCAGGCAGCTCTCTCCTTCATTTTCTTTCAACACAGAAATTTACAAAAATTGAAATAAATGGCCAAGGTGTTGTGATAAGAAAAAGTTACCTAGGTATCTAGATAACAGAAAACAAAATATTTAAAGAAAATACTTGCCCTTTTTTTATTTTCAAAGGTAAGAAAATGCTACCTTGTGGAGAAGCATTTGCTATAGGAGGATCTGCCTCTGAAATACCTGTAGATCCTAAGGCTGCATGTCAGTAAGGAGATTTAAGACACGGTTCTACCTCCTTTTGCATAGATCAGAATTCTTTTGCTATATTCAGTGTTCCATGAAAGAAAGTCTTTACTGATATCGGTGATAATGGCCTAAACGGGCCACGTAAAATTACGATGTCATGGATGATAGGGAGATTATTTTGCCAAAGATGCTTTCCTGCTTTCCATGACTTACATAGGTTTGTTTCTAAGCATTTCTCATCCAAGATGGACTTAATATCCATCAGGTGATCTTTCGTAATTCTTTTAGAGGGAACCTGCTATTTAAAGGGGACAGATGTATCCCAATCAACCATATTTTTTTTGTGATTCTGTGCATCATGTTTCTCAGACTGTACTGTCTCTGTACAGAATGCCTGGTGTTACCATTCTAATTTCCCACCGCTACCAAAGGATAACCATGCATTGCATGATGACCACTGCTTGAATTAATGTCCCGAATTCAAAAAGCTTGTCTTTCTCATACTTAGGCTCTCATCCTCCAGACTGAGGACTGGATCAGTAAATGCAGAAGACTATTTTCTGATTTCTTTCAGTTATGTTTATTTTTCACTATGGCAACTTCTCAAACAGAGAAGCTGAAATCTTACTGTGTCTGTTCTTGCCTCATTCCTCCTTTTTATTTTCATAAAATAATTATGCAATTCATCTGGAATATGGGAATATAAATTACTTGTGTCAATGGCTAGATTTAGGAGTGACTTTTAATGGCATTATCTTCGCTTTAGCTTCAGAAGTAAAGAGATAAAAGGCACGGGTCATCAAAGCAGCAAATGAAAAAACAATTTCAGAGATAGGAGTGGAGAAATGTGTGCAGTAGATGATCAAAAAAGCTCAGAGTTTTGAAATATCATAGGCTAATTCTACCAAGCTCTCATGATTTATAAGATCTCTGGAACTCTTAGTTCTGTGTTACTTCTTGGCTGTCATTCTTATCACATATGCTAGTTAATGTGTTTTGGCTAAATATGGGCAACTATAATCACACTCTGTTCTTCAAGTCCTGCTTGTGTAATTTTTCCCCTGTTCTTTGTCATACAAGAAAAATGGACTTTCATCTTCAAATAAAAACCTGTGCCAAAGCCAGTTTACACCTCTGACAATGTCTATTATGGTCTAAATGGTAAGGGTATATTTCTTTTTAGGGTATATTTTGATTTTATTTATTTTCCCAGTTGTTTGCAGGTATTCATTTGACCTGGAAGATCTACCACATATCTCTACTTGGGTGAGGAAAGATTAGATGGGGAGTGTTGAACAACACTGAGTGCATTAAGTTGCTCTTTGCTGTTTAATAGACATTTTGTTGCATTAATAGCAGCAGCTCCTGTTTTGTTCATCCCCTTCACAAAACACACCTGGTTTATTTTCTTTAGTGGCAAAGGTGCAAGCTAAATGGACTCTTCCTTCCTCCCTTATTTCTACAAAATAGTCCTCTCGGATATCTTGTTTTGCAGTAATCATTCAGTAGACACACAAATACTCCCCGGCTCTCCTCCCTGCTTCAGAATAGGTTTATCTGCGTGCCGCTCAGTATGCTAGCAGTAATGCCAGAGAGGTGGAAACTGTTCACCAAACACAGGGCTACAGTTATGACACTGTGGCTTCAGCTCCTCTCGCTGCAGGAATAAGCTGTGCTGTCACTCTAGGGGCCAAGGAAAATTGACATGGCCAGGGACTGCTTTGGGTAATACATGTTTAGCAGGTAAGTACAGGGCAATATGAGGTTTCTCAGTAAGGTAGCTTTCATGAGGACCTCCTTATGTCCTTTAAGGACCACCTTCTGGGTTGCGTCAGATAAGATACAATGCCTGCACATAATCGAATGAATGGGGCATTCTCTGCATGTCTGTACCTCTGGAGTGCTGACACAGCAAAGGAGCCATTTGTTTTACTGGTAAGTAATCCCTACAGAAATGTTAGCATGGCAAACGCTCGCAGATGCAACCCTCGGGATAACACAGAAGTAAGGCACAGAATTCAGAAGGGTCATCGCTTCCCTTTCACAACTACATTTTTCTTTCTCATGCAATACAGAATGTGATACTCGCCATCAAAAGTGCTTTGTAATTCTAGCAATTCCCGAAGTGTCCTTCTAATTGCTGCCTTCAGCTGTATTTTTGGACTTGCAGCTTAAGATGGCTACAGTTGGTGTAATGTTGCAGACTTCGTGTTTTCTTGGGGCTGGGAACATGCTTAGCTAAATGTTATGGTAACAGACAGGTTTAGGTGGACACTTCAAAAGATTCTGTGGTAAAAGTTTCCTCTGATTCCTTGCAGAATTTGCAATATTACATCGCAGCACAGTTCATGAATGAGTTCCAGTGAGTAAAGCTGTTTGGTCTGCTTTCCCTAATTGAGATGCACAAAAATGAACTGAATTATCTAAGTGGTAAGTGGAACAAAGTAACGCCTTTGAAGTCCTAACCAACTGTGAGAGGTTAGTAACACCACCAAAGCCACCTCCACATAAAAATATAAAATCCTTACCCTTTGAGCAGTTACAATAATGAGCCTATTCTACTCGGTTAGTCCTGACTAACCCACTGAAGTGGGAAGAAAATGAATGAAAAGCCGTTTCTTTCTGCATTGCCAGAGAACAGCTCTCAAAACAGCGCTTTTCAGCGGTACCCTGATTAGAATGGCTGGCGGCTCAGGGGACTTCCAGTTGCCAGCCTTGGCACCTCGCTGATTTTCAGCACTATTTGTTACTTTTTTTAAACCCAAAGCAAGTTGAAACTAATCAAAACAGGCTTCTTTAACAGCCAGGGATTTCACAGCCAAGCCCTGCTTAAACTTATTCATGTAAATTGCTTTGTCATTTTATAGGGTCTGTTCTGAGTACCATGAACAGAACTGCGTGTGAAACTGAATTTAAAATCTTGATCCCTCCTCCCCGCTGTACCTTTCCAAATATGTCCTAAATTTTTGCCCGTGCTAAGGTAACCCTGCTCATGCAATCTAATATTTAATAGCCAGGTTGAGTAATATCCCAAAGATGAGTCAGAGCATTGCTAAAATTTGCACTGAAGTCATAGAAAAACATAACCCCTGAATCAAAAAGGATTTGTGGTCTTTCCTGTATCTCCTGCCCCAAGGTACAGATCCAGCCTCTGAAAGTATTTGCTCTTCTTTTCTTTTGAAGAAGCAAAATCCTCTGGTGTACATTGGCATAATGCCACCTGCACTGATAAACCGGTACAGTTCTATACCAGTTTATCAAGCAAGGGAGCACTCCCCTCATCAGATTTATTTTTAATAGGTTGACTGAAGAACAACAATCACTCTGGACCTGAAGAGACTTACAACTGGACAGATACTATGGCTGTATCTACTTAGGAATTGAGAACAGGGAAATTCATAAATTATGGGCTATCCCTAGCATTAAGATAAGCTGGAAATGTTATTATTAAGCTGTTCTCATGAAAAATGTTGACCGGTTGAAATACTGTTAGAAATACATGTATTTTTTACAAAATTCCATGTGATTTCCTGTTGATCTCCCATGTTGTCAGACAGACTTTTCTTTGTCTGTCTGCCATTAGCTTTGCTGCATAGATTTTGCCTGAAAAGGTGAGTTGTTTCTTCTGTGCAATAGGGAATCCAGCTCTCTGCTCCTCTTCACACTAACAGAGCTGATAATTGACCTTGGTCTTGTAGCCTCAGTGTCCTTTTGGGAAAAAAAACCCCAAAACACCACCAAACCCCTGTGTATATATATGCACAAATATGTATATACATACATATATTTTTAAATTTGCTCAGGAAATTTTTCATTCTTAATGACAACAGAGCACCGCTTGATTTTCTAGTCTTTCAGCAGCGTGAAGACTGCCTTTTCATCAGGTCTAGTCTTGCATAAACTTATGTAGATTTCTCTAATGATGTTGTAATTTCATCTCTGTGGCACCACAGGACTGACTACCAACTGTTTCAGCATTTGTGATTACCTACCGTCCAAAGCCTTTGTCATTTCATAGAATACCAAATGCATTTATTGGGATACCCTGTTTCCAAAATATAAACAACAGGAAAAGTTATTGTTGTCATAAAATGTTCTAAATGTATGAAGCACAAAACCAATCCTATTTCTCATAAACTCTGCATGATTAAATCACACACTTTGGAGTGCTGTTATTAAGAAATTATTTATGAGTTGAATTATATCACTTCTAAATATATAAAGAGTCGGGATGGCTTCCAACAATTACTAAAGCAGCCAGCCGAGTGATGCTTTCCAATTAAATCAGGCTGACTTTTTTTTTTTTTTTTTTAAACTTCTCAGTGCCCTGTGTTCTTTTTCTGTTTGTTTCATGATTCAAGTAGATAATGTATTAACCTCGTGCAACTGAAGTCTCACACGTCTCCTCTGTGGTATCCTTTCATGTGGTGGTGATCAGTAGGAGTCTCTCTGTGGGTACTCACTACATGAAAGGTTTCTTTCTTGTCCATGTAACTGCTGCTGCTGGCGCTTAAGTTCTTGCTTTTATTTAGGATCAGTTGTTATACAGAGCTTCAAAGCTTATAACTTCTGATGGCTTATTTATATTTGTATTGTTCATTCTTTGATAACAACCATGTTAAAAAGCCTGCACAGAAAACACTGACTTCTGTGGTACTGCCCATGCTGTCCAAGTTATGCAAGGAGACAGATGTAATTCCGTGACCCAATTTATTAGCAGGGGAACAAAGATTAATTAAAAATGAAAAATGCTGAATAAAAAAATCCTCTAAATCACAAAGCATTCCCTTTCCTACTTGTATTGGATGAAACTCAGAAGTTTACACAGAGGTTATGCACTACTGTTCATGTGCTATGTAACACCTGCACCAGCTCTCTACAGAGCAAAAATGTCACAGCTCTCCGCAGAGGTTTCAGTTTATTTCCTGGGTGAAGTGTGTTATGGAAAGTTCCTTATCTAGGCTGAGCCCTAGGCTGCAGACCTGAGCGGACATACCCAAACCAGAGCAGCCCATGAACTTTTTCCAAGATGTCATTGAAAAAGGTAACTAAGAAAACACAGTCAATTAACTGTAAGCTTAGATTTACTATATAAGCAGTCCCAACCAAAGAAAAGTTAAGTAATTTGCAAAATGAAACAAAACCTTGAAAATCCCTGCAGTAGTCTCTTGAGTGCTTAGTCCTTGGCAGATCAGCCTTCCCATAGCTGGCTATAGTCACCGCTGCTGGAGAGTTCATTTTGTTCTGTGCTGAAGGGGTATATCTGCTCCAGAGTACATAGGGCCTGCCTTTATTGCTGGGCTTGGAAGTTTGCCACTCAATCGGAATTATTTATTTTTTCCAGCACTTTGGAGTAGATAGCAAGCTGGTTTGGGTATTTATTTAGCTCTGTTACAGGTGCATCTAGTTTCCAATGATCGTTACAAGATTTAAATAAAGGTTTCTCCTCCATTAGTGCTGGAAAATGAAACCAGACTGTGTTACTTGGAAAAATGATTTAAAATGATGGAAATTATTCTTGTCCGAGGAAGACAGAAATAGCCCAACAGAAGTGCCAGTTGAAACAGCAGCCTATTTTGTGCTACGCCTTTCACCGATTCACTTCTAGGGTTGTTCTCTAAAAAGAATCTACAGTTAGTGGGTCTGAACTGCTGTTTTCTGTCAAGTGGAAACTGAGTGGCTATTCCATAGCCTTTTTCCAAAAGCTCCTTTTGAAAGCTGAAACAGTGGAGCACAGAGGTCTGCCAGAGCACACCACTGGGAACGCAGGAATGCAGCCCTTGCCCAGCGCCTGTGCGGCCAGCCAGCTCCTCCCTTTCTGCGGCGACAATTCCTACGTTCTCAGAGGGGCCGTCGCCACTCATGCCGTACATAGTTTTAGCCAGAGGATTTGTGAAGCCAAAGCCATTTGTTATATGTCCGCATCTCCAACAGCCTTGACAAGAACCTCCCTGAAACAACGTTCAACAGCACCCGGACTTGCAGGCAGGGCGCGGTTCGACGCCCACCGCTTTCCTTGCGGCATGGTGGAATCGCCCTGCCACACTGCTCCGTATGCTGAGGGGTTGGCGCCTTCAGAACTAGCTACTGTTTTCAGTAAAGGCTTCTTTAGGCTGGGTTCAGGACCTCACGTTTTCTGGGCACAGAACTAACATCTAAATTGATTGCTTTTAAGACAGTGCACCCCTCTCTGCGTGGGAAGCAATACATTGGTAGTTCTTGCTGAGACTAACAGAATTAAGGCAATGAATGACACAGCTTGGGTAGGGGGAGGACAGCTTCTGAGTGTGTGTAGAATACCTCTGGTTTTCCCTTATATTGTATATGGGCAGTCAGAACCCTGGCTACTCCTGGTGAGTGCAGTTCTTACTCAGTCCTTAAACAGAGGTAGTCTGGGAGGCATTAGCCAAAGAGCACTCACAAGACGGTGGATGAGCCTGTGATTATTATAGCCGAGCTACTCCAACTCATGGTTAGTTTTACTCACAGATAAATCCCATAAAAGATAATTTAAAGCCACTGTGCCAGGCTCAGAAAGGGCTGTCAGCCCCTCCGGTAACATTCCTTACAATCAAACGATGCATTAAATTTGGGCATCAGCAACAAAACTTGCCATTTCATTGAATGATACCATACCTCACTACATTTTCACAATGACATTCACAGGGCAATGGCACACTAAAATATATATTTATGTACTTTAAACACATGCCCTTAAACAGATTTTTGTGGAACATCCACTGTGCTTTTTAAAACTGCATTCTCACGAGCCAGCAAGCTTCTGTAAAACTCTTACCAACCACAATCAACCATGGATGGCTATTTATGGCTAGAATTGAAGATTTTTCTTCAGTATAAAATATTAACTGGGGGTAAGACCAACATAAGCTCTTAACGGTATACGGACCTTGGGTCCTTATTGATGTGTACCTTACAGACATCTTTTTTACCCATACTTATTTTGCAGTCAGAACTGGGATGGATAGAGGAAGGAATGGGAGAAGGGAAAGCCTTATCTCCCTTTCACCCCCAGTTCTGCTCAATTAATTAATTTCATTATGTGCTTGTCATTGTGCAATATATCTGCCTCTCCCAGGTCAGAGCTGCAGCCATCCCCGCTGACTGCATGCTTTAAACCTTCTTCTGCCCCTCTGGCAACAGCTAGTTGTTCAGCTCACTTCCAAAACAGCACTTAGCCGCTTCAAAAATGAGCGTAGCTCCTCTTTTTGGGTCACAGCCATTGCGCCCTCTGTCAAACTGTTTATTTACAATACACCTTGAAAGCCCTCTCACATCCCAATCAGTAGTAAAATGAAATAATTATTGATTTCTTACAAGACGTATCAATCTTTATACCATTATGGAGGGGAAGGAAAATAGAGGCTTGAGAGATAATCAGAGTAATAACTTTCGAATTTCAGTCTGGAAATAGCAACACACACACACAAATACACACATATTTAACCAATAAGGATTTAAAACATATTGTCTACATTTTTATAATTTGAAAGCTCTCAAAGCATATGAACACAAGTATCTTTCGGGTTTTGGTTGCAGAGTATATCCTGCTTAATAAACCATCACCACATAGCACGCTGGCTCTTACAGATAACTCCTGAAATGAAGGCTGTCTAGCAGTGCAGATCTAGCTGGTTACTGATGTCAGCACTCAGCACTAGCTACTCTGAGAGTCTCTGCCCTGTGAGAACTGGGAAGTCCGTCACTTGTGTTAGAAAGGACTTTCTGGAACATCCCTATTTGGAAAAGAAAAAGGAAAAGACACTGAAGTAACTTTTTCTTTTCTTCTCCAAGTAGAAGTTACGAAAATCCTCCCCCAATAAAATTTACAGAAAAAAAAAAGGCTTTTCACAGCGATCAGTTTCTGAGATACTTAAAATTCCCTTACTTGACTTAGTTAAAAGGTAGTATTGCTGCCACCACAAATTTACTAGAAATGTCCTGAGCTTCAAACAGCAGGCACTCGTTCATTGTTCTTTAGTAATGAAATACCGAATTTGCAGTCATGTTTGGAAATCAAAATAACAAAATCCCTTGACTACAGCTATGTACAATGAAAGCACTAATCAGAAAATTTCCTAGCAAATGACAAAGTCAAGACTTATTTCTGTTCAAGACCATGATGTTTAAACTTATTCAGATAAATAAGAAATGCAGATGAACAAGGGTAATTGGATATATTTGTGTGACCTAAACATTTTTATTATCAAATAATTTGTACAAGATTCTTTCATTTCCACATAAGGAAGCATACCTTCAAATGGCCTAAAACAAACCCTAGCAGCATCTTTTACTTCCCTCCTTCTCCTGAGTTGTAATCCTGTTCCTGCTGTATACGCTATACATGTCAGAGAACAAATCCCTTTTGTTTGTGAAATTTTTCCAATCACATCACCTTTGTCTTTGTACCCATCAGATTTCACACTCAAGCTGAGAATTTTCATTAAGGTCTGCAAAAGGCAAGATTTTGGGACAGAGCTAATCATGATTCCTTTATTTTACCCAAGCACTATAAAACATTCTGGGAAATTTAAACTTTCCAAAGCTTTTTGCCATTTGAACATTTTGATTTAGAATGAATCATCAGTTCTTCAATTGTATTGGTTTGTGCATTTAAACATAAACTTTCTCTCTTGC
This sequence comes from Falco naumanni, assembly GCF_017639655.2. Lineage (NCBI taxonomy): Eukaryota > Metazoa > Chordata > Aves > Falconiformes > Falconidae > Falco > Falco naumanni. Next base: position 16,437,910 of record NC_054060.1, on the reverse strand, counting down.
TTCTCATGCTAGGAATCCCATTTCACACATCAGCTAATTAACTACAATTTAGAATGGAGTAGGGATGATTACTCTACGTAATGCTGCTGTTCCTTAGCAACCATGAAAGATATGGTGAAGGATGTAAAAGAGACCCAAATAACATCATTTTCAGTTTGAGAACTTCCACCTAGAGTAACCTGCTAGTGGGATAGTAAATTAATTTTAAATTTCCATTTGCCTACTTCAGTGCTATGTCCCTCACAGGCTCTAACAGTGTGATTTTCACAGTCCAAGACAGCACTTAAGCGTGTAATTTCCACAGAGCTGATAATACCTGCTAGCTACTGCAAAAAAATTGCAAAATTTCCTTAGAAAATTTTTTTCCTGCTTCCTTCTCACATAACGACTTATGTCTAACACTAACCCCTCACTTGATGGGAGTGTTACCAAAGTAAAACTGCAAGGTTAGGCTTTGCTTCAGGGTTACAAAATAAACAAAATTTATTAATATTATTAGTAGCAAAATTGGTAATTGTTTTTCTGCATAATGCTAATAAAGTATTCCGAGCATTTAAATTGCTTCACTGTACTCTGAAGATAACTTATTTTATGTATCAACCAATTTTACACTGCAAGACAAACAATGCTGTCACTGACTTTTAAATATATTAATGGAATTTAAAAACCAGTCTGACAGCTCAAAGTCCAATTAAAAATCAAATTCCTTTAATACTTGCAGAACCTTTTTATGCCTTGCTGCGTAGCCCTACTCTGCAATTGCTACTTGCGTATGACATATGCAAGTAGCATATGCAAATCAATACTGCAGATGTAATTTTTATTCTGGAAGGGATGGAAGATTGGTCTCTGCGATCCTATTTATATTTTGCTTTTTGAGCATGGGAACATCTGAAACAGAAAGCCAGAGAACAGACTTCAAAGTACCAAAGTGAGGTTAAAAATTAATTCATGGCTCAAAACAACATGAGCCACATACTCAGATTTTGGCCTATGCATGAGACACACAAAACATGCAGTCACAGGAGATATATGTGGTCATACTGTTGCTGCTTACAGCCTCTGGAAACTGGGGAAGCCCCAGCTGGAAGGGATGGAGGTCCAGCTAAGTACTGATAGGCTCATGGCTAACATGAGGATCACCACCCCTACCAGGATACAGGACCCCCATGTGTGTAAGACAGTGCTGCAGCCTGCCATGGAACATTCACCTGGCACAGAGCGAGGGAAGAACAGCAGTGCCAGGATGCAATGTGGGAATCCACCAGCCATACTGAAGCAAGACCTTCCCAGGATAGAGCCAAGACCTCAGCATGTTGCTGTTGCTGTTGCACCCATAGCACAAGGTGCTCCTCGTCACCAAATCAAGGGCTTCACTGACCAGCTGCACCTGGTGCTTGAAATATAAGAGAGGCAAGGGGTGGAGGCCCTCTCCATCATGAGGGAGCACAGAGAAGGTGGTTGTAGAAGACTGAAATGCAGGACACACAAGTTGCAAGGTAGGTGTGTAGCTCCTTGGTACTGCTGCTAGGTCTTCCAACTTGGGAGATTTTGGGGCTGTTGATTGTTGGGAAGCTGTGAGAAACTTTTTTGCTGGTATTGCAACGTACTTTGTTTTTGCCTGGGTATTTGCCACAGCAAGTGGCTGTGCACTGGGCTGCAAGGAGCCTTGGTCTAGCTCGGTGGCCATTCTGTGGAGCCTACAACAGTATTCTGTGCCTGCATGGAAAATGCCTGCAGGAGACAGCAGCTTTCCCACAGCGCTGGGGGGTGGGTACAGGGCAGGGCTGTCCTGGTCCTTCTGTGCTGCTCTAGCAGCAAGCACAGGTGGAACCAGGGCTTGCTTGGGTGTTCACTACAGTTGTGTTTCATTATCTCATAAAACTGAGAATGGATCCAACTGCTTGTGTAAGTTGCTTTTAAAAAAATTATCTTTTTTGAAAGAAGCCAATCTAAACATATAAAGATCTGAAGCCGTAATTCTTCAGTCATAAACTTATAGTGGTGTCTGGCAGGACATTCCACAAAGTTCTGCGTGAGCCAAGGAGCCGACTCTGCTGGCACTACGTGTGGTAGCATGTCCACTGATCTGCCTGACCGTGTATTTAAGACTCCTGCTTACTCTGTGATTTTAATATTTAGGTTAGCCTGGCAGTATTTGAATTTTTGCTTGTTTAGGCTGTGTAGTTCTCTGGGTTGGTTTGTTGGTGGTTTATTTTTTAAAGCAAAGATACTCTTTATTAATCTGAAAGAGAGAAAACTGTTGGGTTAACCAGCATAAAAGCAAGTGTGTGCTCCACACTCAAGTGGTGTTAACAGAAATGTTTTCTTATGGTGTAAGCTCATGTGGTCCCTGGGAATAGGTTTTTTTTTTATTTTAACTGTTTTCTGTTGAGGTATTTTGTTTTTATCTAAGAGGCAAATGAACACTTAACTCCTTTAATATTCAAATAAGTATCATCAAGGCTTGATTAGTTCATTTCTAATGAACTAATAGCTGAATATTGTGCTAATTGCTATCTGTAGTAGTCTTGCTCAAGCACTCCATTTCAGTAAGTTTGGTCTGATTTGCTTTCCTTGCATAGCCCAGAGTGACTCTGTAGCACACTGTTCCAGAGGAAAAATGACTTTTCCCTTGTCTCCCTGGTATGATAAATCTGAAGAAAACACTTGTGTTTACAAATTTCAAACTTGCCACTCCTAGGGGCTGGCTTGCAGGTAAATGGAAGGCAAGACCATACTTTGGAGTCCTGTCTCCATAAGGCAGCCTGCATCTCTTTCTGTAGTCTGGAGACGAAGACTGGTTTCTTAGCCTTGCCATATTCTGAATTCATAAAAACCGAATGAAAGATTTGGTGTTCCTGGCTACAGACTCAGCAGAGCAACTTGGGACCTGTTCCAGTGTTCAGCCGAGTGACCTGAAGGCATCCTGCTCCCCCTTGCATGGCAGCCAAAGCCCCTGGGGGGAAGGCTGAAGTGACTCAAGCCTTTCCCTTATGGCTCAGGATGAGGCTGGAATTCACAACAGGACTCTGGAGTTCTCCAGCTGTGAAGATGTAACCTATAACCTACCAAACTTTGTTTCTTTCATCTCTTGCAGGTGAGACAGTCTTCCTCCCTGCCCCCACTTCAGTTTGTTTAGATTTTTCCAAGGGAAAGTTATAGCATTATGAAGAAAGGAGTAAAGCTAACTATAATTCATAGGTTCTAAGATCCCTTTCTTTTTTTCCAGTTAAAAATCAGATTTCTAAGATAGATGGTATGTTTAGTCTATCTTAGGCCACTTCAGGAACAGTTCTACTTTTGTAAAGAGTTTTTTTCCCCCCCTTCATTTCTTTGCTACTATATATGGCTTTGTTATAATGACATTATACATTAAACATCTGGGGGTTTTATTTTAAAATTGCACTGTCAGTTTTTCCAGGAAGTGTATATGCTCCTCAGCAACTACACTTGGTATTAATTTGCCTCCTGGTCTCACCGTGCTGTTAAGCTGTAAAGCAACATGAAATCAGTCTGCAGGCTAGGAGTAAATGGTCTATTTTTAATTGAGCAGAAGTCGACCTTCCTTTTTTCCAGGTGTAATTTACACCCACAGAGTGCCTAGTGGGCATTGGGCAAGTTGCATCTACAACTATCTACAGGAGATAGTCATATTTTACTATTAGTTAAGGGGGGGGAAGTCTGCCAGTAGGTGTCAATAATGGCTATACAATATGTAAATATGAGATATTATTGACAGATCTCCAGGTAGTTTGCTCATGACTTAGACTGGCTCTTTTTCTGCTTTCAAAGCCAGATGGCACAGAAGGTGGCCGCACCTGGCTTCTGTGGGTACATTGGCTTCCGCGGAGGTGAACGCAGGCCACAGTTTATAGGGCAGTGCCTGCTGTAGCAATTAAGGATCGGTAATACCCGAGGTGATGCTGGGAGGGATTAATCTGAATTAAATCTAAGGAGATGAGAATGGATTGTGAATGTGATATGATAGCATGAGATACACGGAAGTGGTGCACCCTGATCTCACAGTTGAATGCAGTCCGTGGTTTTCCAGCTTGCTGCAGACAAGGAAGGATAAGAATAATCAAGTTGCTTGCTTTAATTTTTTCAGCTGTGTCTTTTATGAGCCTCTGAAACTGACCTGTCTGCATTTATGCTTTGGAAATCAATGTTTGTATTAAAAATCACCTGCAACTTGGTGATAAGTAGCTGATGAATGAACAAGGCTCAAGTTGCAGCCAGCAGGGGTTGTTTGGCTAACATTAGGACCAGTGAGCTCTCTCTACACAGGTATCAACTGAAGTAATGACGCTCTCTACAAAGACTGGAGGCTGTATCCAAAAGACTATTGGTGTTGAAAATGAGATGGACTTAAGGACAGATTTTTGGCAAGGGTTATTCTATCTGCTCACATGGAAAGCAAGGTCAGGATAACTATCTGGTTTGGTGTAGAAAATTGTTTACATCACCAAACTAAGCTTTGAATTGCTGTGTATTGTTTCAGTATCTTAGAAACATGAGGTTGAAGGAATGAACTTCTTATAATCTGATCCATTCCCTTCTCTGAGATAAGACCAGCAGGCTGGAAGACAAACTTGTCTAATCTGTTCAAGACCAACAGCCCTTCAGAGCTTAACGCAGTGCTTGTAACTCCTGCAGCTAGAAAGGTTTTCCTAATGTCAGACTAAATCTCCCTGGCTTGCAAATATGCTGAGTGCTTCTTGTTCTGTCTCCAGCAGACATTGATCCCTGTGTGCATTAACTTTAGCAATCTTCCAGTACATGTGTGTGGGGAAAATGTCCCGTAGTGATTTCAATTCTAGATTAAATAAACTGAGCTTGATAAGGGAGAGAAGGAAAATAGACTATCCACTACAGCTGTTTACTAGTAAATCTTCAACCTGTGTTTCTATAGGCAAGATTACTGTCAGAGTAATTAATAAAAAGACCTGATTTTGGAGTTCATTATTTCAGGACAGGTTTTGTCTGGCTCTCCAGAATTTGAGATTTAGGGCCAGGTTACCAGTTCTTGTCACCTTAGAACTGGATTTGTTATTCCTTCCACTAAGGTATTGCCTGAGATGAAGCACCAGAGGGCAGATGGTTTTAAAGCACAAATTCACACCCTAGAAAGCCAGCTTCCTGCAGAAAAGTCTTAACAGACAGGATTGGAAAAATGTCCATATTCCTTGGCCTGTACACAAGTGAGCTTGGCAGCGAGCATCCTCTCGAGAAGGTTACAGTGTAGGTGGGTTATATATGTAAAGTCCACACAAACTGCTTTATGTAGAAGAACTGAAACTCCGGTTATGAAGAACATAGAGTGGCTCTGCATGCTGTGGGGAATACTTTTCACTCAGTGGGTTTCTCAGGGAGACTGTGGTCTTACACTCACCACAGTCACAGCCATGGAAGAAAGCCTGTGTCCTATCCTTGATCAGGAGCTCTTTTTATGCTTGATCCCAACCTATATTTTGAAAGACTTGTATCAGAAGATATGCCAGCAGTCACGAGCATGTTAATTCTGCTGAACTTTTGTTCTGGTAAATTCTTTGGGTGAAAGGCTTTCCTCACTTCAGTAAGAGGTTCATGTATTAAAGGGAGAAGCAAAACAAAGCAATGCATGACAGTTTCAAATTGTGGGTTCTGTTTTTATTCCAAACATGCATTCATTGCCAGAGACCTAGGCAGTTAGAATTGGAAGCAAATGGAAAAAAAATGGGCTAAAAATCCTAAGTGTGTTCTCTTTAGTTGAGTTGCTAAAAAATATGAATTTTCTACTTCTGTTTGTACCATTCCTTTATTGTCTTATGATGTGCAGTAGCACTGCTTATTGAAAAAAGTAATTGCAGTCATCTGTTTAATATGACAAGTAGTCAAGTGTGGTTAAGATAAATTAGTGCTTCAACTGCAGCCTTTTATGAAAGATTTCTGAAAAACTATATTGAATGCATATGTATCTTTCATATTTAAGATGACTCGTTAACTGCAGAGATGCAGCTTCTATCTCTAGGATGGAAGTTCTCTCATAAAATACCTATAAAAATATCCGCAGTGACCGCACACTGCATTGATATTAGTATTTACTAGCTTTTAGTATAACATCTTGGGATTCTTGCTGCACAAACTTAGAATGAAAGATGCTCCTGACCTTAAAATAGTAAAGATAAACAGACAAAGCAGACCAGGAACGGGAGGACAAATACAACTGAAATACTTGCTTAAGGCTGTGATTAAAACCCTGCTGTCAGTCCAGTACTTCATCCGTCACATTTTGAAAGGATATCATATGGGAGGCTGCACAAAGAAATTAGACTGGTATCTTTACAATGTCCTTAAATCTCAAATCCTATTGGCTTTGAAATTCAGGAAGGTGTTACTTAACAGAAATGGAAAGTGGCAAAGTTTTTGTTTTAAAAGATATACAAATGACAAATACCTTTTACAGTTTATTAAATTGGTGAACAAATTACTAATGTGGAAGTCCAGGCTTGATATGAACACAGTATTACTAGTACACATACCTGCTGGGATGTTATATGAAGAAAGAAATCCTGCCACTGTTTGTTTTGCTTTTTTAATGATGTAAAAACTGAAAAAAGAAAAACCTGGAAAACCTTAGTCGCATATTTTCTTTCCATCTTTTTCCAAATGAGCATGTGGAAACATGGTGAAGCTTCTTAAATACTGCCATTTTCTGTCACTCTGCATGTATCTATCCCTGTGTGCTCTTAGAAACAGCTTTGAATTACATAACCCCCAAATCAGCATTCCATCTGCTCAAATCTGACATATCTTGGCATATCACAGTAGCATCCTCCCTATAACATTTAAACGTAGCCATCTAACATTTCCTCTGTGATGTCTGCTCTACCTGAGTAGCTGTGCTGTGGAGAACTGGTCACCCTGCTTTCCCTGGCTCAGGTAGTACCATCCTGAGATTAATTTTTACTTGCTATTTCACTGTAAATGGTTTGGTTTAAGCAAGCTAACCTCCATTTTCCCCTGCACCATCACAAAATGGGCATGTGTGTCTGTATATAAAAGCCCAGGTGAAAGTAACTTTAGATACCAATCTTATGTGTGTCTACATATAAACATTTTGGAGTGGGGCTTTTTTGGTGGATCTGCTAAAAAGAAAACGGGAAAAACCCCAACAAGAGAATCTACTGCAGCTCCTATCACAATCCAGGTGTGCTACCCTCAAGGCCTGAGAAAGAGGTGAAAATGGTCAAGATGCAGGTTTTTTTTCCAGCATAGCAGCAGCACTGTGTACAGTTCTCCCTTGGGAGGCAGCTTCCCAACCACCGTGCTCCTGGGGTGGGGGTGGGAATGTGTGCACGTTGCGGGGGGGGGGGCGGGGCGGGGGGGGGGGAGAGGGGTGGTGACTATGGCAAGGTAGAGATATCCCTAATAACAGTTTGCAATTTTGATGGCACAAAAATGCCCCATAGCGTTCTCTTCTTCCCCAGAGCTGTTATTCCATGCTGTACTTCTCAAGAGTTGCAGAGCCTATACCTTCTGTGACATAGTCAAGTCTTGACACTTGTTAAAAATATTTAAAATTTAGCTTTAAAGTCTTACTGATGTGTGTATACACCTCACTCATGGTAATGGGGCATGATCATTACTAGAGCGAAAAAGTGAACCAGTGGGATAATGAATTCCTTTCTGCAAAATGCTGTCCTCTTTACTAAGCTGTTTCTGATGTTCTGTGTGTTCCTACAAAGGAAGCTGCCTTTATATTGTTTGTTGTATTTCTGCCTCTTTTGGGATGATGTCAAAAAACGTACTGAAGTCTAGACTTGAAAGTATTTAGCTTTTCTATATACAGCATTTCCATTTCCTTACTCTAGGAAAATTACTTTCATCCAGTTTACATATAAATATAAAGGTTATATTCAGTCACATGCTGTTTGTATTTTAAAAGTTTTCAGCTCAAAAAAAATTTAGACCAAGGCAAGTTTCAAACAAAATGAATTCAAGTAGATAGCTGTAAAATTGTCAGCAATAAAATTGCTGTGGGTTTTATAAGCTGTATGATGTCATGTGTATTTTTATCGCTTTTATCATGGTAAAGAAGCCACATTGCTTTAAAAACAAACTAAGTACTTATTTAAAGATTTGTTTTCAATCTCTTTAATAACATATGACCTGTAGAGCAGACAGACTCTGTATTTTAGTCATTGATGAAGTGACTAAGCACAGGCATCAACTGTCCCTAAACTGTAATCCCTATTAAGAAGAATAACTACTGCTTTAATATCTGTAAAAAGTGAGGAAATAAATGAAATATTCTGGAGTTGTTTAACGTAATAGCACACATGCTATTAGAATTGCCATCAAATGTAGTTATGAGGAAAAAGGAACTCTACAAATACAGAAAAGCTGTTTCAGTAACAAGTATGTAATTTAAAAATCTCTCGCAGTCTCTGGCTGCCTGCATTGGTTTTTTGGTATATCTAGTCATGCTTTATTTGAGGGCACATACAGAGGTATTTCACATGCATCTTTCTACCTGCCTGTCATTGACTGCAAGGAAATTAAATTGTTATATGAAAATATGGAAAACATTGAATAATGGTTCTCCCTACCATCACCCTAAATTCTCTTCCTACACATCACACGTCTCAGTCTTAATAGTGCTCAGCTATTGACAAGCCAGTATTTTCCTAGAGAAGTTTTAGAAGGTAAATACACAGAGCTCTAAGCAGTAAAAGAGCAACTGTTACTCATCTTCTGTACATGGATGGGCAAGCGTAGACATAGCTTTTGGGAATTTGAAAGCTGCACAGACATCTTGGCTGCAAAACCATGTAATGTGAGCACATCTCTCCTGCTGTGCTGTACCAAGCAAGCAGGGAAGGGCTGCACCAGAGCAGAGCTATGCTCTCCCTCCCTCTCTGCTGGGCAGGATGATGTGTCCTCTTGAGTTCTAGCCAGTCACACACAAGATGCTGCAGACTGAGGATGAACGAGGTGGGTCTGGCATGTAGAGTTAGTGATCAGAGAGATGCTGTGGTGGAAAATGGGGACCCTGTTTCTATCCACCCTGGTGATGGAAGAAATCTAGATGTCGGTGCAGCTGCTTGCCCTGCACAGGGCAGGCTCAGCTCTGATTTGAGTTTGATTCAGCTCCGCTAGGTCCATGGTGGAGTGGAAAGGTGGATGTGGGTGCTGTGTTGGTGTTCTGGTGAACCTACACCTTTTTGTCAATTCCTCGACTTCAAGTCCTTTTCCTAAAGCCTCCCTTGGTGTATTTCTGTGCTCTCATCCTTGTCTTGTTAGCAGCAGAACACTGAAAGAGGCATTCTTGTCCTAAGTGAGAGTTTAGTTTCTAGAAGTATCTCTTGCCTTCACAGCTGTTCAAAGCTTCTGCTTGCTTTCTAGAGGCAACCTCTGCGAGTTCTCTTGCAATATCTTTTAATGAAACACTAGAACTTTTAAGAAAATACATTGGCATACAGCTCTACCCCGCCCAAGTTTACCATGGTTCATCACGATACACTGCAAAAGGCCTAGGTTCTGTTTTCCTTTATTCCTTGTAATTAAGATATGTCACTAGAAAGCAGCATCCTCCTCTGACCCGATTTGATCAGTGACAGTTACAGGCTGCTGTACTTGGAGAGAAATGCAATTCTCCCCTGGACCTACTATTCACGCCCAGTGATGTGATCTTACACGGGTGAGGATATACTGTTTCTCCAAGTAACTCTTTGTTCAGGAATGCAGTCGAAATAACGGGGAAGCTTTTGTTACCTGTGGAGCCACTATTCTATTCTCACTTTCTGGCAAATATTGCATCTACCAGTTTAAGTATTTCAAGATAAAATTAACTTTCCTGTTCTCAGCATGCTTTACTAATCAAGATGACATCAATTTCATTTGCAAGCCCACTGTCTATATTGTTTGTTTGCCAGAGGAGGCAGGTTAGTTCCTCTCGCAAGGCAAATCTGTTTCTAATACCTCTAATTACAAAGACAAGGCAATATCTTACTCCCATCAGTTTTCCCTTTCATGAAATTTAACCTGATAGCAGTTACTCCTTTTCATAGTGGCAGAAATTATAAACCCAAGAATATTTGAGAAATGAGTTAAGACAGAAGAATCAGATCAATACTGGGAGAACTGAGGCTTGCAAAAGAATAGTGTATTGGCTGAGGCATGGGGAAATGCAAGATCAGTTATAGTCACATTGTTCTAGGTTATCTAGAGAAGGAATGCAAATTGCTAGTGTAAAAGGTGAGGATGGGTGGAAAGAGAAAGAATAGAAAAAGATCCTGGAGGTCTGAAGATGGAAAATGTAGTCAAAATCTCTGCACCTGCATTCCTGCTGCTCTCTGGTAGCATGTGGCAGTCAAAGGGAGGGTGCAGTGAGGCTTTTGACCTTCCTTGTCTTCTGTGTGCCACAGTACACTGCAGGTTCTGGGCCTTATTTCAAAGCATGAGGCATTTCTGCATGTCCTTCCAGGATGCTGTTCTATGATGTAGTCCTGACATCCAGTTTTACTGGCACAAGCTGTTGCATGTAGCAACATAACATTGAAAGCAGCTATTTCCTGGCTCTACATAACTATGCTTTTAAACAGCCAGCACTGAGTAAAATCAGCACAACTTTCTCTTGAACTTTTAAGTGAATGATACGAACTAGTTAAAAAGAACCCTAGGTCACAGTTTGGAAAGCAGGCTCAAAACTACAGGAATATTCTGGTCTGGAGGATAAACAGATACCGGTTGATCAACAACTAAGTACTGGGACTGTTCGAAGGAATCTGATTTAATCCAAACTGTAAAGTTAAATTATGGAATTACAGAGAACACTGGTATTATCTGTCCTTAAGATGATTTGTTCTTGGCTTTCCATCAATTCATAAGATTTCTGTAAGGGGAAGTGTTTTGTGGAAAAATGTCAGTGGTGACTGTTTTGGATGAATATACCGGTCTGGGGTGTTTTGGTTTTTGGGGGGGCTTCTGGGTTTTTTTGGGGTGTGCGCAGGCTAGAGTGAAATCTCATCCATATTTGCTCCAAGGATACAAAGTGTGATGTTATGCCTTCTTATGATACGGAAATACTCTTAAAAACAAACACAGGTAAGAGAGAAACCAGAGAGGCCTCATAGCTGAGGTTGGGCTAAATGATAGAAGCTGGTTTCTGATAAAGGTGATGTTTAATCACTGAACAAAAACTTATGCTTTTGGTCATATAGATCCTGGTATAGTTAAAGGGCAACAGTTAGTCCAAGCTGGTCAGAATGGCGTGTCCTGGCACTCTAGAAAGTTTGTGGAAGTGGTCTTTACATATACCTAGGCCTGAACTTTTTACCCCGTTCCTAAATCTGTAATCCAAGTCAGCAGTTCTCCTTGTTGATTCTTTATTATTTTCTAAGAAATCCAGTAGTTGTCATAGTGACTGTACTGATGATTTTTGCACCTGCTACTGATACTGATGAGTATCAAAATAGTAAGGCACAAACTGTAACTTGCTTTGAGGTGGACATGAAGGTCACTCTTCTTAACCTACTTCCCTCTGACTTCTGAGAGTTAAAGGGAAACAATGCACAAATACACAAAGTTAAAATGAAACGCAAGTAAACAGCCATAGACATTCACCTGACATAACAGTATAAGCCACAGAAGTTTTGTTGGGAGAAATTATCTGAGAGATGGTTATCTTCATTTTAAAAAAAAATACTCAAAACCCCCTCACTCTGGAAAGTCTAAGAAACTTGTATTTGTTTGATCTGCACCTGTCAGTGATTTGGCCATGTAAACTATATGCTTTAAAAGTAAACAGAAAACTGTTTGGAAAGGAAATGCTAACATGGTAACAGTGTTAATATATTTGCTCAAAGAGAGAAAATGCAGCTTGTGTTACAGGAAAAACTACTTGAATAAACAAAGTTAATGCCAGAAATGAGATGCCCGTTGGTAGTAGTGAGGTATTCTGCTAATTTTTACTATTTGTGTTTCAGAAGATTAGCCTTTATATTAAACTAGCACCAGTAAGATCGGAGGGAATGTCTTAATGGTGAAGTTTGGTTTTTTCGTATCAGAAATGGAAATAATCTTCCTGCTCTATTTTCTGTTGCTACATCAAAAGATGTTAGCCAAAACCCACATCTGTACAGACAGACTGATCACTCCCTTCCTCTGGAGGAAGGCTAGACAAAACCAACCGATAAAACTTCATTTAAAATAGAATCTCTACAGAGGAGGGACTAGTGACCACTGGAGAAGACAGCAAAGTGACTTCTGCTCTCTCAGACGTTTTCATTAAAGATGCCTGCCTTAGCACAGAAAAATCACTGGCTACCAGCCAGTGTCTGAGCTCAGCTTGGCTTACCTAGAAGATGTTTGAGTCTTGGGTATAAAGTCATGATTATAGCAACAGGTTAGTCTGTTTCCCATAAATCTCCTTCAACTGGACTTCTCAGTCTGTAGGATGCCCTCCTGTAATCTAATGGGTAGAGGTATTTCTGCGGTAAAAGAGCAAATAACATGCTTTTAATTGGGAACGGCTTCAAGCCCAGGCCTCGGCCCAAGGCAGCTGCCCTGAGAGAGGTCCACAAGCAGTCCAATAGCCTGGACAGCCTTGAGCTGTGCACCAGAAGTCATGGTAATAGTGCAGAATTTCTGCGCCCTGCTCTGACCACAGGGTCTATCTCTGTAAGTAAACTGGGACAGAACCTGTTGTACATGCATCATACTGCCATCTGAATGCAAGCTAAATTTTTTCCCACACTCCAAATGTTGTTTAATTCATACTGGCCACTGCTATCTTCTGTCTCATGCCAGGACATTTTGTGGGAGGCTATCTGGCATGGGCTGAAACAGGGCCAGGAAGTATATTAATAGATAAACAGTTTAAAGGATTGTGTACCGCTGCTTGGGCTCACAGCCAGGTCCTGCTTAGTTTACTAGAAAAGATAGTGAGCGGTCTTGGAAAGTTACAGGGTTTTCCTGCTTTCCTGGGACCTGGAAATGCCTGTCAACCCAAGGCTGATGCTGTGAGCAAAATACAAATACCAAAGGCTTCTCAGGTGGCCAGGTCTTCAGGAACTTTCTCATCTATCTGGCTTACTGTTTTCCTTTTTTCTAGGGTTTATAGCTTTGTTCTTCTGTTATCAACAAAATCAGGTGACTTAACCTTCCCATGATGTCATCTTAGTCTTTAGTGTAGATGAGAAGAAAGGATAAAAGATTTAGTTCCTCAAATGGGAAGTGTGAGGGTTTTGAGGAGATGCATTCATTGCTTTGTACAGGTCATCCACTACTGCCAAAATATCACATCATATGAAACCCACTCTCACCCCAGGCCTTTGGCAAGGCAGACAGGAATGGTTCATGATTGCTCTGTGGCAGGATATTGCTTCATATTCCTATCTATGAACTTCATCTGGCATCATAAATTCCTGCACCAAGGCTTGTCCATATCCATATACTGGGAGAAGTAGAGGCTTTCTGTTCACTGACTGCTAGCAGCATCATAGTTTCAGGTGGGAGCAGCTCAGTTTAGCACTAGGGAGAGCCCCTTACAACCAGTATTCACTTAAGTATAAAATCAACCTCCCTGCCTGAGAAACAGGCTATCTCTGATGTGGCAAAGTTGTGGCTGGCTTCTGCATGGTATTTGTGTGTCTGGGGGGCATCAGCATACCCTGTCCTGAAAGTGAGTAGTTTGGATCAAGAATATCAAACATTTATGCGCTAAAATAACTTGTTTCATGTGCCTACTGTCCCTACCTGGGAATTGGATTCTGCTTCACCCATGATGACAAGTTCTTTTGAGGCTACATATTTTCATATGCCATCATCTCAAAAGTAGGATAAATTATCAAAGCTATTGAAAAGAATGTTACCTCATATGCTATTAGCTATTGCTGCTTAGCAGTCTTATCCACAGATGTTGCTACTGCACAAGCAGGTGAGCTTGGGCTTCCATCAGTGCTTCATGAAGTTCATATTTCCACTTGATTTTTAAAAACCAGAACTCTAAAGAAATTGACCTGTTCAACTAAACTCTCTATTCTGCTTGTCCAAGTTCTAGTCAACTTGACCTAAGTGGGATTATATATGATCTTCACTAACATTACAGTGTGATTAACTTTTTTTGCCTTTCAAGTTGTCTTTTTTTTTTTTTCGGTTGGACAAGGCTCCTAATCTGACAGTCACTGTGCTAAAGAGGGGTCTGTATGTAAGTCAGCAGCCCAGGTGTTTTCTGGAGGGTACAGTAAAGAGATTTAAAAAAAAAAAAATTCTCCCAACCAGGCTCTTGGCTCATGTGCCTGCCCTAGCTGCTGCTCTTAGACAGCTGCTGCCTGCTCATCCTTAAGTGTCTTTTGCCCACTGTGTCTATGCAAAGAAACTTGGACACATGCTTGCCTCAGTTTGCAGTGTGGCCCAAAAAGCCCTGCAAGAGAGTCCGCAGCATGGGTTCCCATGACATGCTAGTTCAGGTGTGTTGCCTGCCCATCTTTCTTCAGCTAGCTTTGTGCTTTGTTTCCCAGCAGAACGGAGGGGAGAGCCCTTTATTAGAGAGGTGCTAGAAAGTATTTTGTAACAAAAGCATCCACTAGAGTCTGCACATTTCACTCAAAATAGATTTTTGGGGGGTTGTTTGGGGTTTTTTGTGTTACCCCTAGCTTCCATACTTACAACATGCTGTTATTTACCACTTCTGCTGACTCATCTAAAGTCAATAAATATTATTGCATATCTGACTGGGAACTGTCTATGTAGAATCAAAACAAGGCTTCGTTAAATAAAAATCCTCCTTGTTCAAACACAAAAGCATTCCCCGGGGCAAAGTATACCTTTTGTCATGATACACTGAACATTTGAACAATGTTTTACACGGCAAAAAGTTACAAAAGTCCTACTTGCACATTGTATCACATGAGTATGTTACTGATGCCTCAAATAATTGTGCTAAATATCTTACGGCACACTTTCCAGTTTTATATTTACAAGAATATATTAGCTCTTGAACAGCATTTTAACTCTGTAAAAGCATTTAACTCTGTAAAACAGTGATTAAAATATGTAACAGGCTTAAAAGATTAATATCACAAAAGTACAGGCAGTTCATGTAGCATGATAAATTATCTGCAGGAAAAATTATTTGCTAAGCATAGCAAATCAAATAATATTACAGCTCTAGAAAAATTATTTGTGTCTGGGGATGGTTTACAACAGTAAATAATGTTTAAACCTATTGTTGTTTTTACTAAGTATGTATTTATTGTCCAGGGAGAGTTCAGATAACGCATTTAGAATTATTTCATAAATTAATATTTTTTTGCCAAGAGTTGCAGGGTAAGCTCTTGGCCCTATGGAAGACAATAGTAAGACTCCCATTGCCTCTATGGATGTAAGCCTGGTGGTAAGGTTGTCTTTGTTTTGTTATCCCTGGCACCACACAAAGTTTTAGGCTCCACAGTGTTAATGTTTAAAAATAAAATAAATTCAAAATCTTGTCACCAGCTTACAGCTCTACTTGGAGAGCAAGCTGCTCTTTCCTAGGCCAAATGTCTTTTGCCTTCAGTGGGAGTAAAGCCAGAGAAGGGACCCGCAACAGTTTACTCTCCAGGATATGTTAAACTTCATAAAATTAATGAATTGTTTCAAAGAGCATACAGGCAATTTAGTCTCTAGTTAACACATGTTTATAGTGTAACACAACAGTTCCATTAAAATAGACATGGAAATCTATGTTCTGACTTAGTAGCTTGTAGAAAGGATTAAATCAAGGTCACTTAACAGCTTATATGGCCAAATTCCTGCCCATCTCAGCCAGGTGACCTGGGACAAGGCACACCAAACAAAGGTCTGCTGCCATCTTTCTCTTGCATGGGGGATCTCTAGATCCCCTGCAGAATCATTGCTGTTGGTGATGACCTGGATTTT
Source organism: Falco naumanni (assembly GCF_017639655.2). NCBI lineage: Eukaryota > Metazoa > Chordata > Aves > Falconiformes > Falconidae > Falco > Falco naumanni. The sequence goes on along the minus strand of NC_054060.1, from coordinate 16,422,004 downwards.
GGCAAAATGCTACTCTGAAAGATGGCACAGAGGATCATACTTTCATGTGGCAGGCTGCCTGTGAAAGAGCTGGGGAAAAGTAGTCCATAGCTCTACTGAATTTTTCTAAAGAACCAACCTCTCAATAGGTGGACATTAAAAAATGAGAACAATGTTCTATTTTAAGATCACCTGTTCAGTTCTCAAAGGCTTATCTATAGGACAAGGAAGGAAATATGACTAGTTGCATGTACAGTAAAATCCAAGAAATTTCACTGAGGGTAGGTGTAGTAAGCATGTAACTTTTTTGTTTGCATTACAACATAATTTTTTTCAGAGTTGTGAAGACCTAAGCAGCTTAGTGCTCTTAATAGAAGTCTGTCTCATGAGTCACTTTTTTGAAGAAAAAAAAAAATACCAACCAAAAATTTTTGACTATATAGAGAACTCAAATGTGAAGCAGTAATGGATGGGTGTGAGGACTTGTGGAAGCCAAGGCTGCAGCGCTGGATGTTCTTGTATGCAGAGGTGTGGTGCTTTTTGTTGTTTTGAAGTATAGCTAATACTACTTGCGTATAAGGAGCTTTTTGTTTGCACCAAAGACATATGAAGATGCTATCATGACAACATGTTCAGAATAAATACAGAAAAAATACTTCTGCCTCCTTGGAGACTCAGCTTTAAGTGGGCTATTAAAGGAAATGAGGCTGCTGGGATCTCAGAGTAAGACTCCAGCTGGCTCTTGGAAGCCAAGCATGTGTGGCAGATGGTGGGGGCATACAAGGTGGCCTCCTGTCCTGTGCACACCCATGTGAGCCCCAGGAATGGTAGGGGTGCTGTTCCACTGGGACAGAGCAGAAGACTAAGTATTGCATGAGCAGTACAAACCCTTAAATGGGGTATATTTTTAGACATCTGTATTGCATTAGCATCATGGAGCCCCAGTGAGAAATTTTATCATGCTGGACTTTTGAACAGTTGCACAACCGAAGTGGGCAGTGTCTACAAGGAGTTTTATCTGTGTAAGCTGAAGTCACTGCTTTACCAACTTGGTAGTGCAAAGACTGGTAACGAAGAGAGGAAGCTAAACCTTCGAGCTGGTCTTGCTTTTAGTACAAAATCCTAGTTGTTCTAAAATCAATGGCCAAAATCGAGCCATTACTAGGACTTCATCCCAAATACTCCTCTGAGGCACTCTGCTTGCCCTATAAACTGCAGGAAGAATGTCTGTGGTCACTGGGATCGGTGGGGTGCAGCACCTCCCTGAACAGGGGGGTGACTGAAACCCACACTATAACCCCTGAGCTTCCGTGCCTGCAACAGTGACTGACAGCATGACTACTGAACACCCACATAGAGAGAGATACTGCACTGTACATATGGCAGAGTAGAGGAAAAAAAAGAACAAATGAAATCCAGCAAATTTTTCGGAAGAGGATGGGGGATACAAACAGTAAGTAATTCTTTAGTGCAGAAAAAATGATTGCCAGTGGTTAAGACAAAAATGCCAAGTTTTTGCTGTATTCCAGTTTTATTCTACTGCATAGGCATCTGCCACGTATGGTCAAAATACCAGATTTTTCTTCTTTTAGATAGTACAAAGAAGGAATAGAAAAGAGGAGAGGAGACTGATGAGCATCAACACTTGGCAGCTAGCAAGTGATGACATAAAAACCACTTATGGCAATCTCTAAGTATAGTTATTTTTAATTTATTTAAAATCCTATTCAGGAGTCAGTTGTTGGCAGGAGCTGATTACATTCATTTGTCTACAAATGTAATGTTTGTAACTTGTGCTTCATGCGCTGATCTGAATATTTGGATGAAAAAGTATAGCTGTTGGTGGTCTTTGTTGCTAAGTTCAGCCTAATGGAGCTTTTTTGAATATAAGGAGCTTTATTGACCTGTTAGCCTTATTTCAGTCTTTAGGTCTCAAGTAAGAAAACACAAAGCAAGGTGTCAGTGTAAATACCCCTGATATTTAAAGCTGAATTGGGTTTGTCTATGCTATAAAAATGTCTTCTGCTGGAAGATTAGACAAGGTAACACCTATTTTGACTTAATCACTGCTGTATTATTAGGACAGTTAAAGTATTTCACAAAATATCTGGGTGGGTTTTTTCCTGTTACAGTTAGAACAGTTTGGTGTGGAAACCTCTGGTTTTGGGGGTGGGTGGAGGTGCCAGCTGGGATAAAGGACACATCTAAACTGGACAGGTCATGGTGAAAAGATTTTTCTCAAAGATCTCATAATGTAACATGGTAACTTCCTATTTGGATCTATGATGGAAAATATAGGGTTATTTCAGACATCATTCCAACTGCGCTTACTTCTGCCAGATGCCAGTTAAATGGCTTCAGAGAAGGTGCCTGTGACTTCCATCCTGGGAAGCTGGAGGTCCAACGGGTCCCTTCTTGCACCCGTTGTCCGTGATGGCCCAGCACCTGCTGGGTGCCAGCTGTGAGTGTGGCACTGCTGCAGCCTGCCGTGCCGCTGGCTGGGTGACACCGGGGCTGGCTGAAGAGCCAGGGACCCTGGGGTGTGTGCGGGGACAGCAGGTGGCCTTGAGCTGCTGGCGGTTCTCTGTGGCATGCCTGCTGTGCCAGTAGAGCAAACCAGCCCCTAGGCACACTGGATTTCATAGGAGTTTATTGTCCCCGCTTACTGTTTGTGCAGAACAGCCTTTGCTTATGGCCCAGCAGCAGTGGCTTGGTTTCTGTAGGACAGGGGAATGTGGAGACTTGGAAATGGCAGCAGAGATCATTTTTTTTTTTCCCCCTCTTCTGTCTCATCTAAGAACTATGCAGGCTGCAGCAGCTAGACAGCAGCATTTTTATGTTGTTTTGGTGACAAGTTAGGACTTGAAAACAAAAGCCGAGCAGCCGGCGGGCCTCTGAGGGGGGAGCCTCCCCCTCTGCGCCTGGGCTAACTGCTGCGGGCTGGGGCGACAGCAGAGCGCCCCTAACCAAGCCCAACAAAACTTTGCAGCCTCTGGATGTAAAGCACAACGCATCACACGCCAGCACCGCTAATGCAACCGGCTGTCGCGTCCCGGCCAAAGGCAACTCTCCGGGGCAGCCGGGCCCCCCATCTGCCCGCCGCCGCCGCAGCGCCTGAGGGGCGGCCGGGCGGGGGGCGGCTTCCCGCCCCGCCAGCGCCTGCCCTGCCGCGGGGCGCCGGGGACCCGTGGGAGGGCGGCGGTGCCTGCCCAGCGCCCAGCCGCGCAGCCCTGCCCCGGAGCTGCCTCAGAGCAGCGCGGGAGGCGCCCTCACCCCCTTCGCGCGGCCGCCCCCAGCCCCAGCGGGGCGCGGCGGTACCGGTCCGTCAGGCGGCAGCCCCCTTACCTGCGGGTGAGACCAGCTCGCCTTCGCTCAGCTCTCCGGAGTCCGAGTCCATGCTGCGGGTACCGGCGGGGCGAGGGGCGGCTGGGGGCGGGCAGCGTGCGGCTGGCGCCCGCTGGCAGGAGCTCCCGGGGAGCGGGAGACGGGAGCGAGCGGCGAGCAGCGCCTGCTGCCTCCTCCTCTCCTCCCAGCCCGGGCGCTGGGTCCGCGCCACCACATGCAGCCACCTCGCCTAGTGCCATTGGCTGCAAAGGAGGAGCGGAGACGGGCGGGCTCCGGCGAGGGGAGGAGGGAGCGGGGGCGCGGCGGAGGATCGGCTTCTTCCCCCAGCCTGTTACACAAGTTCGTCTCGCAGGCGGCTGCGGCGGGGAAAGGGGGGGGGGTGCCCGGCGGTGGCTGAGGGGTGCCCGGCGGGCCCGGCGGCGGGAGAGCTGAGGGGCCTCCCTGCTCTGCCGAGAGCTCCAGGCCACTTCTGAGGCAGAACTTGAGGGGGAAAAAAAAAAAAATTCTTCTACCTTGGCTGTCATCGTGTCTCCCGTTCACTTTGTCTTTTCCTTTCCTTACGGGAATCTCCACCGACCTTTAGTTGTCACCACGTCCCTCTTCACCAGCTCCCCTTCACGATCAGTGTCCTCAAAGTATTTGCTATTAGAACAGTGGAGGCCAACAGGGAAGTGTCAGCTCCCGTTGGGTTTCAGTGCCCAGAAGGATAGTGAAGGAGTGAATTCTGCTGCTGCCTGTTTGCACGTTACCCACAGGCCAAGGGAGAGGAGACAGTGTAGTAATTTGGTAAATGAAGGCTATGTCAGAAGTTGAGTGTGAAAACTTATAGCTGGAATTCTGCAGGCTTTGCTTGTGTCCCACAGGCTACAGCAGTCCTGAGACAGCGCTTAATTCAGACTGTTGAGAACAATTGTTCAGCTCTGAGGTTTGGCAGATCTTTCTTTTCATTTGCTTTTATGCCTTTCTACCTTTCCTTGCTGTTATAGGTCAAAGATCACTTCAATTCTAGCACCAAAATCCTGGGAAAGTAGTAGCAAGAGTACTTTTCTAACTGGGCGCCAAACATCATCCTGAAAGAGACCTCATAGATCTAACTGATCCATAGATATGTTGCATCCTAAAAGCTAGCCGGTGCCTTGAATGCTTACCTGTGGGTTACAGTAGTCTCAAGACAGATGCTTATGCCTGTAGCTGTAGCCCACAGGTATCTCTTTCTTTACTCTGTAACTCTCCCCCAAAACCATGCAGATCCTCGTTGCCAGAGAAAGCAATGCCTGGACGCTGCTTTGAAGTTGCATGTATGAAGTTACCTATTGCCATCAGACTATGCCCAGCGCTCTTGGCAAATGCAAAGACCCTCTCTGTTAGCATATAGTGGAACATAAAAAAATAAGGAAAAAGGGCTCCTTTTAAATTCAAAGGGCTGTTGTCAAATTCTTTTCAGTGTTGGCTTATCTTGTGAAATGTTGAGCGTAAGAACTAGAACTACCATAATAAAAATGAAGCCAAAGTTTGCCTTATGTTCTAGGCTGAATCCTACCACGCTTCCCTGCCTTCAAATCAGGTTAAGCCTGAAGCAACAGAAGACCTCAAGCTTTCTAGCCCTGTAATACACACGTTGTTGGTATGTTGAATTTAGACCCACAAATCTTTGATCTCTGGAGTGAAAAGTTAGTTGTTAAGTAATTTGGAACGTTGCTGTCATACCCTGGGCTTGTAGTGTTATGACACTTTCAGGTTTTATTCCATGAAAACAAATTCTGACTTTTGTTTGTAACTGCTTTCATTAAAATTAACATGACATTCAAAATACTGCTGATTATAACTTCATAAATTAGTATTGTATAAGGAAAAATATCTAAAAATAAGTGATCCTAGGATTGTGTTGTGAAAAATCTGGATGCAGATGTGGGTGATATAAACGACATAGCAACAGAAAAATGCCAAGATTAAGTCATGAACTATAATCCCGGATACCACATCAAGAACAGAATCTGAGAGCTGGAAAGAGTTCAGGGTTTTTTTTGTCTTGTTTTTTTGTTTGCTTTTTACCAGCATAAATGCAACCTAAAAACCTCCCCAATAAGATTATAACAGTTTAAGTCTAATATGAAGAATAAGTTTGAGTGCAATTAATTCATCTTCTGGCCTGTCTTTAATTGCATGAAACTCTAATAGTAACTTCTAACCTGCACAAATTCTGACTTTGTAATGAGAATGACTGTAATTAGTAAAGCAAAACTTTTTTGCAGGGACATATGTACAGTAAAACCCTTCCTGCTGCCTCAGTGGCAAAGGGGGCTCCCTGGTACAGTGTGTTCTGGGTCACGTCACGAGCTGATACAAAGCAGCTGTGTATGCGCTTCCCAGGTATTCTAGGCACTGGCCTTACCCTGTTTTTATGTGCTTTTTTTTTTTCTTTTTCCTTAGTACAGAACCTATGCTATAATTGCAATTAAATGTTAAACTCTGACTAGCCACACTTCTCTGCCATTGATCATAGTTCTGTTGGTAAAAGGACAGATTATTTTTCATAACCCTCGAAAAGACAGAAGTCTTGGCATGGAATAAGTGAAAACTGAATCCCACTTATTTTAATTCTTGTCAGTTTTTTAAATCTTTGTATAACCACGCTAATAAATATTACAATGGAAATGGTATAACTTAATCAATATTGTATTACGTCAGACTTGTGATATATACATTGGGCATTCTCATTACTTTTGCTGTAATTACTTTCTATTCCACAGTAAATGCTGTTTCAAGATTACTGTGCCTCTTTATTGCTGCTAACTGTAAAGCAGTTATTAACGTTTTCAGCTGTAACAGAATGAGCATATTGTTTCATTTCAAAACATATGGTTAGAATTCAAGTTTTTTCCTTCTTAATGTTCTCTGCCCAGCAGAGTCCAGCACTTGGTTTAACATGTGACCTGGAAAATTCCATATGCTTAGAGCTCTGAAATTCATAGTTTCCACTCATTACAATACTGGTGCAGAAAAAAGCACTAGAGGTTTATTAACAGCAATATATGTACTAGCTAGATGCATGTTAAATGAAACTCCACATGGAGAAAGTTAACATTTCATGACTTATTTTTTGTGTTTAGTACAAATAGCAGTTACATATTCATTGTTATATGCTAAAGCTCTGACTATAGCTCTGTGTCTGTTTCCTTTGTTACTAGGTAGACCTAAAGATTCTTGCGATATTTAGAAACTGGAATGTTTCAAGGCTCAGTTAATACTTTTGCCTGCAAATCTCACAAACATGACTTACCAGGGGAGCTGGTAACACAGCCGATTGGAACTGCCCCATGTGTTGCGTGTATTCCCGGTTACATGATGCTGTCTGTAGCAGCTACATCGCTGTATGGCTCCTCCATTCACATTTCAGCTGCATCTGGTCTTGATCTTCATTCCATATGGAACTTATCTGAAATCCTCCTCTGTCTACTCATTGTATCTGAGTGCTGGAGATCTGCCTGTGAGAGCTTTTAGGATTCATGCTTTTTCACTGTCCTAGCTGCGAATTGCGCTTGCATGTTTGCACAAATATAGTTTCATCATATTCTAAATAGTTAAGTAGCTCAGCTACCATAGCATCTCTCTAGTATATTTATCCTTACAGGACTATTGTGAAATAAGGATAACAGTAATTTTCCCTTTCAGAGATAGGGAAATGAGGTACTGAGAAGCTGTGATTGAGAGTCAAATGCAGAGCACAGACTTCCACCTGTATCTCTTGAGCCATACCTGAACTGTTAGGTTATCCATTTCTGCTAAATAAAAGATTGGCGAACTACCCTTGTGTTTGTGACTCAAGCTTTTCTCCTTCAAACTGAGCCTTAAAACCTATCCCAGGGAGCAGTCTCTTTTCTTTCCATTATTAAATCTAACAGAACCCCCTCTGCACTACCAAAGGTGGTTTGGGCTTGTCTGGTTTAGGTTGCAAAGGCACATGGGTAGGATTACATCTTTTTGTTTCTAAATGTAAAAATGTAGGATTATATTTTTTCTCACAAATAATTTAATGTTATTTAAATAAGGTCTACCCTAGGATGGGACGTACTGTTTCTAATATTGTAGACTAATATTTTGCTTCAGAGTGTATGGTGCCATATCTTTCATATCCAAGTGCCATTGCTTCTGAATGTATTAAACAGAGAAGCATCTCCCACAGGCTGATATACTCATGAAATGTACTGTAGCAGATTTAAGATATCCACACCCCTCCCCCCCCAATTTCTCTGTGGTATCAGTGTATATGTATAGATTTCATAAAAAAACCCACCTATCTGCACCATTATTGGCAAAGCATGGATAACTAGGATCAAGAATCAGCACATTCTGTGTCATGCCAGGAGCTTCTATGGATGTCTGTCTGGAAGCTAGTCAGCATGCATAAACATGTATGTTTTGCATGCATTTTTAATAAATTTTTGTTGCAATAGTGCCTCTGTTGGTGATTTGCCAACACTTTTCGTATTTGATTTAGAATTCAAATAATGAACAAGATATCTGCATTACTTTAACACTTACTCATGTGCTAGTACATGTCCAAAGATCTAGATTTTTATAATACCCAATTTAGGCAGTGCATGTACATCCTATGTTGGGAGGGTAAATATGGAAGACTGTAATATTTTCTTTTTAAGTTACTCTAAGAGATGTAGGGCATCAGCTCTGAATACCTACCATAGTATGGACATATTTTTAGCCATTGGACTTGCTGAATTGTGTTCTGGCTTTGTCTGTTGTTGACGTTTCCTAAAGAAAAGCTGAGGAAGCTGTTCCAGACTGAGACTGCAGCCTCGTACTGGTGCTAACCTATGCTATGTTTTTGGAATATCAGATTTAAAGCTAGGACTGAAATTTAGCTTCAGTTGCCTCAATGCCTTGTACGATGCTCTTACAAGATTTTAATCCCAAATGAAATAAAGTAGAATAGAAAAATATTGGGCTCCTGTGCAACTTACATCATGCTGAACTGCATTACTCTTGGTTAGTAATCAGAAAGGATAATTTTGTCAGAAATTGATATTTTCACCTGCTTAAGTAGGCTGGGACTGTGGGTTGAATAGCACAGGAAAAGTTTAATAACAGTAAGTAATTGGTCTGATCCAAATTCTGACTGCTCATACTAAGAAAGGAAGAAGGAACAATATCTTTTTCCTTAAGCTGGTGCAATGCTGAACAAAGGCAGCAGCTTTTAAAGAAGGAGCAGTTAAACTGGGAGGCAAGCTTGCTAACATCTATGCTTATAGACACAGGAAAAGAGCACAGACATAGTGTCTGCTTTTTCTGTCTTGGTTTTTGTTTGTTTTTTTTCTTCCCGCCCCCCCCCAGCAGTAACTTGTCCTGTTTCCTCTTACCTTATAGTAACAAGACTGCAATGAAAACGGAGCAGCATAAACATATTCATGTCTGTTTTCTGGCCACAAGGATGTTGTTACTTTTCTGTTCACTTAGAGTAGGATTTTGCTCATAGAATGAGGTTTTCCATATTAAATTGTAATTTGAGTTGCCTGGCTGTTTCGTATTTTTGTACTATTTTAGTGATATTTGTCTTTATTTTTTTAAAGCTTCTTTATCACTTTTTTGTGGGATGATGATCTGTGCTTAGAAGGATGCCCATCTTGCAAGTTATGTATGCAGTTTGCTGTAGACTGGCAAACTTTTGCATTCATAACCTTCCATTCTAAGAAATTAAAGAAATGTACCTTCCCAAATTGAAAATGTAACTGTTAATTCTGTTTGGTGGAAATTTTCTTTTGAGGAAATTGTGTGGAAATTTTACTGGTTAGGCCGTGAACCTCACATGTTTCTATGAGCAGGGAGTCAGGCCTCATTATTTTAAAGCCCTTATAAATGATATACTTATTTTACTTACAATTTTAGATTTCATTACAGGTAGGATACTACTAATAATAAAAGATAAGACTGATCAGCCAAAACATGAACTTTGTTCTGCTTTCTCTGTTCTGGTGTTGGGAAAGTAAACTTCAAAGGTTTTTTTTCTCTTTGGAATTGCTGTAAAATACAAGATCAAGCAGGGGATTTTGTTTTGTCCCCTTTCTAATGCTGTCTAGAGAAAACTAGGAGGCAGCTGCCAGTCAAAACCATTTTCCTGTTTGCCACTTTGTTTTGGAATTATTTTTAATTCTTGTGGTGGTCACTGAAGTTATTTTAAAATGTCACATTCCTTACTTTCCACGTGTTGTTTATGTTATTCATTATGAGGGCTGATGATCTGATGGCTACATTGAAGCCTTTGACCATGTCTAAGATGTGAGTAAAATAACAGTTAAACCAACAGATGCTGCTTGTTACTGAGCTGTGTTTCAGCAAGGTTGGAAACAGTTTTCTGCTTCTAGTCTGGAAGATGGGTCATCCTTGTTTTCATCCCTGATTTCAAATTATGTGTAGGAGGATTCCACAACTTCATGATACTCTGAGAAAGCAGAGAAAAATTTGTTGCTAGGAAACTATAGAGGACCTATATTGTACCGTATTTTCCAGAAGGTTTTATAGTTAGCATCAGTTATTTCATTAACTTTTCTAATCCTGTTCTTTATGCAAACATCCACATTTTTTCCTATGGTCACGATGTTTGTTACACGCTTATATAGACTAGAAAATACATTCTTTTTGTAGTTATTTCTGTATTGCTCTCTTGTATTCTTCAACACACGAAAAACAACCCACCAAACATTTCAGATTATGGTGTGTTTTGAAGGCTGATATTTATTCACATGATGATGTTGCCTAGACATCCTGAATTATTAGGATATGGTAGATCATGCTGTCCCACAAAAGACAAATGTGAGATCCAGTGTTGCACATTTTACCTGGAAACTTAATAGCATTTTCCAAATTGGATGTTATATCATGTAAAAATACAGTATTTTGCAGCTGACTAGGTCTGGTTGCTCCTTTATGCTGGATCCTGTGACTCCCATTTTACAGTCATAAGATATATCTGCATATTGGAAAGGTGACTGAATCAATGCTGTGGATTTCAGTCCAGGAGTGGTGCACCTGTGACTGAAATAGTGATGCAACAGTTGAGACTAGTCTTGGTATAGAGCTTGTACTAAAAAGTGTAGCACCCTTTGAACTAAGGGGAACCATAATCTCTGAGAGGCAATCATAGAGACGGTAAACAATTTTTTTGTGGAGCAATTCACTAACGTCCACAGACTTTGCTAAAATGGCAGAATATTAATACACTCATTTGTGGTTCTGTAGAGCTTGATGTGACTTTTAGAACAGTACGGAAACATCATCTTCATCTGACAGTGTGTGGGCATTACTTCATGACCATTTCTAAGAGCATGGCAAAAGGCACTCTGCTACCCACCTGCCTATAAATAACTAAATGTAATCAACCCAGACATAAAATTGCGTTTTATGGGTAGTCTTAGGAACATGTAACATAGGCAATTAGATTACATGTAGTCCTATAAGAGTCCCGGTAAAGAGAATGAAATTACTTAGAAACTTGCTGTCCAGACCACTTTCAGGTGAATTATTTCTCTTGCACACACCAAGAGACTTAGAGTACTGTTAAATACAATATATGAATGACTTGAATTTGACTTGGACAATAAGAATTCTTCTGTAGATGGGTAGATCTAAGACCTTTTGTATGACTGATTTTTTTATTTTTTTTATTATAGGTCTTGGGTTCTCTTTGCAGCTAAGGTAGCTGGAAGGGCTAGAGAACACATATACAAAGGCTCTTTTTAATACTGGTAGAATTCTGAAGGAAACACAAAATGTAAAGGACCCTGACAACTTGCTGCAGTTCTTCAGCCAGCTCTGCAGACTACTTGCTATTGGCAACTCTGCTAAGGGAAGCTAATCCTAGTACAAGATGTGACCTTCAAGCCATGATTTTTTGAAATAAAGCCCCTCCCACAATCCTGATGGCTGCATGTCTTTAGGCAGAATCCTTTGTTCAGCTGGCAACTCCTGTATTTTCCCAAAAGGAAGAATTCATGGAAAAACTTGAATAAGAATCTTACTAGTTCCATCTTCCCTTCTCTGCCCCTCTCCCTCCCTTCTTCGGGGAAAAACTCTGTAGATAAGCAACCCTTTCATTAAGCATTAGAGGTCTTGTAGTCATTATCAATGTTCTGCAGGAGTGGGGAGGAAGGTACTCTCTGGTTGAAAAGGTTTTTAAGGTTTGGGACTGGGGAAAAAGGGAACACAAGGAAGTTGCAGTCATAAACTACTTTTTAGTACCTTTCTATTGAATCTGGAGAAACACAGGTTCACAGTCCTCATTTGCCTGATTGAAAAGAAAGACTTGAACCTATCTGTTTATTGTACATCATGGGTTGTTCTGATTCACTGCATGTATATATAGTTATTCAAAGTGAATAGCTCTAGCAAGAGTGGTTCAAGCTGGGCTGCAGATGTAAATCAGTGGCTGTCTTCATAAACAGTACAGGCACCATCTTCCTTTAACATTGCTGAGGTTAGCACTGTGGGACGTGCCTGCTTAATGATGTCTACTCAACAATTTTATGTAAATTCTACCAATTTCCAGCCTATACAGAGGAAGAGTAATGTTGAGAAGCAAAAAAACAGGTAGCAAGTAAAGCATACCAAAGGGCTAAGAAGGAAAAATGCTTACTAACACACCTGGTATTGTGTGATTTGGAATGAAAGTGCTTGGGTGCAGCGCTTTTTGTGAAAAGTTGTTCATGCCTGGGTGTTGGTACGCTGATACAGAAATAACTGTGGCTGGCAAGTCAGAAAGCAGATATACTTCTGTCCTTGGAGGTATAGATTTCAGAATTATGAGGAAATATGTTGGAAGGTATAGCAGGAGTATTGCATTAAAGTGTCTTTAGTTTTAGCTTTGTTAAGAAAATAAGTTCAGGCTGTCTGTCTTTGCCTGAAGAACTTTTAATACAACTAGCCAGTTTCAAAACTCAGAAGAGGAAAGTGTGCCTCAACAATGATTCAGTTTGAACAAATGGTGAAAATTGGGTCCCCTTCCTTCGCTTGGCAACCTAACTGCTGTCCGTGCTAAAGGAAAAGCAGGGAAAACTCATTGGTTGTTTGTCTGGCAGCAACTGGCTAGACGGTTGTCATGCATTAATTCAGATTTAGTTAGTGTGTCACGTGATGTCCTTTCTTGGTAGGTCTTTTGGATGGTAAATTGTAACTGACTGTGGTATGGGGAAGAAAACAGGCATGATTTAAGTGCTGAAGGATCCACATCTACAGGAGAGAAGATATGTTACTTTCTATGCGTGTGGAACAGCATGTTCGAAAGTGAAATTAGAGTTGTACTAGAGCAGAAAATCACTGTTGTGATTCATTATGATCTATTCCATTTTTATTTTGACCAGGAGGCAGTTGGTTGAAAAAAAAAAAATAATATACCAGAATAAATCCATAATGATAGAATTGTAGTGAGATAAAATAGTAATATGCTTCAATCATTAAACTGGAGTGTTAGGCAGATCAAGAGTACAACATGGAGACAATCTAAAAATCATGGTGAGTGTGACTAAATGAAATCTCTGATCTTTAAGATTATTGATTTTGTTGTTGGTTTGCATTAGAAAGACAAGTTATGAAATGGTACAAGGCACCTGGGGCTCCTCAGCTCTGAAGAAGGGCCTGTTGTCAGCTGGTATGTGAAATTAATGATATGAGGATCAGGAGGAAGGAAGGTGGTCAGATTTTTCAAGGCAACGTAATATTAATTCAGCTGAAGCTTGAACTAGTGCAGATATCATAGAGGATGAAAATATTACATCAGTATGCATATTCCGTGGCATATTTACCTAATGGCAATGGATGGTATACTTTCAAGCCTTGCTATGTGAGATTTAAAAGCCAAGCAGAAACTACTCTAGTTTTTTTGAGGATTGCTTTTGTATATATTGTAAAAAACAGTAGTGTTCCTAAACTGTAGTGATAAATTATGTTAAGGTTATTTCTTAAAGAAAAATGAGTTTTGAAAGTGTAGAAGACATTGAAAGACAAACGTAAAGTCTATGCTGTAATGAGGATTGAATATAAAAAAAATACAAATTTCTATCAAACTAAAGCAAACCTTTAGAGCCTCTCAGCATACAGTGGATCTTATGGGTGAAATTCTGATATCTAAAGTCAGTGGAAATTTTGAGAGTTCAGTAAGGCCTCCATTTCAGAGGTATAAAAGTGACACCAGGATGACTTTGTTTTGTCTCAATAGGACAAGTGAAGTCCATTTCCTCACACTTCATGTGTTATTCTGTGGAAGCACTGTGAGAGATGATCTCTTAGCTTTCATGAATCTGATCAGCTGAGATAAAAAGGAATGGTCTGCTGGGTTGCATCACATCATCTAGGTCAGTGGTGGTGAAGCAATAGGGGAGGTCTCAAAACAAGACTTGCTGGGAATTTGCTTTGTATCAAGGCTCGTTTGAGTATAGAACTTCGTTGCGAAGCCCTCAGTCTGGGAGAAACACTGCACTCATGCATTGGCCCCTTCTTTGCAGTTACCGGCTGCATCTGCTTTATAAATTCTGGAAGAGCAGGCGGATTGAGTTGCGTGCATGTGTAATTCACTGGACTCCACTCCCAGTGCATTTTGCAGAAAGTGGTATCTGGGCAGGCAGTCAAGCTCAACTCATCTGCATATCCTAGGGAGTGGTATTTGGTTAAAACTCAATGACTTCTCACAGCTTTGGTAGGTGAGACTACTCTTGGGAGGCAGGTATTAGACTAGTATTGTAAGACTAGTATTTGCTTATGAAAGTAGAAGAACAGCTGTATTGATCACGTACTTGGACAGAGAAGTCTTGACTGTTGAACATTTCTTGGGGAATTCCTACTGATGTCTGTGTGGGGTGGGGAAAGGAGAGATAATTGTGTGTGTTTGAGGGAAGGAAGAAATCATAATTACTGTTTCTGCTACTTCAAGAAAAAGAAATCCTAATGTGCTTCCTGAAGGGAAGGGGAACTACCCTGAATTTCTGCCTTTCATCACTGCTCCGTGCCAAAGACCTAGTGCAGGACAGAGCTGCAGTGGGAAAACTTAATGCTGATATGCTTGAAGTCTCAAATTGCTTTCATTGCACCACGGACTCTCTTTACTCTTCCACTGCTTTATTTGTGAAAGATTTTCCAGGTCCTTCTCTTTGTAAAACCAACAGTGCTGCATTTAACTGTATAATATTTATGGCTGGCAATCAGTCTGAACAGGCTGTAATAGGAAAAGTACTTGGGTCATAAGATAATTCAGGTTGGAAGGAGTCTCATGAAGTTGACCAGTCAGACCTCCTGCTTAACCTTTAACTCTGTGAAAGGTTTTGTTTATTAAAGACAGAGGGTATAACATTTGTCAGTGGGGTACCTTCTCTCTTGGTTTGCTATGCCTCTGTAAAATAAATAAATAAAATTTTAAAAATTAGACCAGAATTTGTGGGCAGGGAGAATCAGATCCTGTATCTGCAAGGCAATTTAGAGTCAAAGATGACAACGTAGCCATTACTGTTAACGACTATTTCTACCAAGCATCTTGTGAGATCAGTGGATTTGAAAAGAATGCCAAGTAAAGCTCCAGTCACAGGAGGGGCTGAGCATTTCCCATTTTCAAACAAGCAGGTAGAAGTGGAGGCTCAGCATGTCACAGAAAGCACTGGGTACGGCAAGGGGATTGGACTTTGACAGGGGAACTGAGTGCTGATGTGAAGGGTGCTAGTGTTGGATGATTTGATCAGCAGCATGTGGAGCAAAACATGAAGAGGAAACACTGTGTTTCAGAACGTGAGGATCTAAGCTGCCTCTCTCTGTGCACGGCTAAGAAGCCCAGTTCATTACTGAAAACAAAACTAAATCAACAGATTTTGGATAGTATCCATGGGTTGCTTATATAACAACACTTTCAGCTCTGTATCAACAGTTACAATGAATAGCAAGCTGAGTCACTGCAGATTCATCATGGATATCACAAGCCTAGGGGCAGATCAACTGCTGCAGCAGGTGTTATAATGAAAGAATCTGAAGAATGATAGAAAGCAGTCACAAAGTCTACAAACTGAAGTGCTGCAGAACATCAGGGTACTAAAGCAAGCATGCTATTTCATTAGATAAAGAAATGAGATAAGGTTCCCATCATTTTGAAGGACAGTAAACTGTGACTGTACCCCATAATTAACAAAAAATCATGCACAACAAACACCAATCCTATTAATGAGACCACACGTCCCTGAACAGTGTGTTCAGACCTTTGTTAAAGTCAGCCAGTTACCATGAAGTTCTAACAGCATATTGAGAATTTCCAGAGGAGGATCTAAAGTAGTTAGTAGCTGATGTCGTTCTGGAGATAAAAAATATCTTATCTGAGGTAAAACTGGGCCTGGCTACTCATAGTTTTACTGAAGGACAGTATTCTTTGCTCAAATGAGTTCTAGGAGTTTGAGTTCTAATGAACAATGTTCAATGCTGTGAAGGAGGCATGGAGCCTGTGGTGTTGCTGTCAGCTCCTCACAGCATCATACGTTAGGAATGAGGACTGATTCAAATATTCACAGTTGAGGCACCATTGCAATTAAGTTTTGATGTGAACTACTGGAACTGTTAGGAGAGGTGATCCTTAGTTAACTGATTACGTAACTTTTTAAAACTTCCAAGTTAAGGATATTAAGAGATAGAAATGAAAATAAATTTTAAAAGTGCAAGGACATGTACAATAAGCACTACAGACCATACAGTGTCACACTGAACACTAGTCAAACCTGCTTTGGGATAACAAGTTCAGTTTCAGAAATGGACTTTTTGTTGTGAGATGCTCTTGATATTGAAAAATACTATATGAAAAGGCAACCTTACAAAGCATTGGACTTAGCATATGTGGGCTGGATTTAAGCAGTCCATTTGTTGTATCCCTCTCACATGCTATGATAAAATAAATCCTGAAATACCTTGTGTAATGACTCATCTGATATTAAGATGTGTCAGTGTTCATAAACAATGCTGTTCATCTTCTGTGTGTATGTGCATGTGTAAGAGGTGTAGGTGGAAGCTGAAGTTTTAGTTGTGATGACTCAGCCTTTATTCACTGTTACTTTTATTTCTGCTTTATGAAGAAATTCTCTTCTTTCCTGTGCATTCAGATAGGTGAAGTTCCAGGGTTCAGTGAGGAATGTTTCCTGGAACAATCCTGAGATTTTTGTGTCTCAGATGTTTGCCTGTTAAAAATTCAACCTCCTGTCACAGGCAGGGATCTAGTTTTTTGGCCCTCATTTCTTCATTCCCTGTCTTGGTAGTCTATTCAGGCTGATGGGGAAATTTTACCTACCCTCTCCTGTTAGGTTTTACATGCTATTATTAAAGTGCTTTTATAGGTAAAGCTTGTTGAGAGAAATATGCCTTTTATAAATTTAATATCTTCAAAGTAAGTATTCTCATTTTTTTGTCTTGCCAGGGTATGTGATAAGTCTGTGACCAATTCAGATATAATGCAGAATTATTATGCAAAAATTATAGGGGAAAGAACAAATTGTTTTGACAGCAATCTAGGTCTTGATTGGTAGATAGGTTAGCCTATTCAACTTTCCAGCGTGGTTTTTTCTTATGAAGGTTTATATTATATATTTCAGATTCTATAATCTAAAATTATAATCGATCAGCTATAATTTATGTATATTACAAATGTATAATCAATCATCTGATATCTCCTTGAATTAAGTGTGAAAAAGGTGACTTTTCTTGTAATAGGAGGAAGTTCAGACAGAGTTCCCACTTAAATGTTGTGTGACTTGCAAGCCGTATACACTAAGTGTAGCCAGCAGATGGAGGGCTGTACTAACTGCTTAAAATTGTAGTTGTCAGGCTATCCGTGGCAGACATGTTACTGTCTGAAAGCTGTCGCAGTTTTGATGCTTCATAGTTCCTACAAAGAAAGAACATATGTTTTAAAAGATACACCGTGTTACAATTATTTGAACTATCTTTTATTCACAATGATGTATAGCTTCATTTTTGACTTGTAAACCTTTGTGGATGGTGATGGCACTTAAAAACCAGGTGATTGTTGCAAAGCCAGGGCATACACTCATATGTTAATATATATATATGTGGGAGTGGGGGGAGGTCGACTGCATTTCTTTTTAACTTCATGAAAACTCAAAGGTCCATAATAGAAACATACCGGCCAGTCTTGATACGCTTGCAGTGGTATGTGGGCTTTTTTGCTTCCTTGGTTATGGTAAATGTTGACCAGTGTGATTTACCACACTAGATGAGGTTTCCATATACAGCACATTGGGATATGGCTTGGTACCAGAGCTAAGCTGACCTCTTGTCACTTGAAAAGGGCAGGCCTGCTTCTCGTCTCCTCTCCCCCTCTGTAAATGCTGGCACTCTACTTTTGCCATTACTGTCACAATGTTGTCCAGCTTACTTGCTGTCTCCTCCTGAGAACCAGTAAAGAGACTTAAACTGGCAGAAAAATAGCTTGCCAAAATAAAAGTGAATAGGTTTCTACTGATTTAGTTCCTTGAGAAATTTAAACTGAAATTACAAAAGTGTCAGAGAGAAAGGGGCAGACATTTGTGATCAGGGCAAGGAAAAGGGAAACAGGACCTCCTGTTTTAGCTTTCCGTGTGCATAAAAGGTGCTATCAGCATAGCTCAGAATTAATGGTACTTTATGAAAGTTGCAGGAGCAATATAAGTATGTAAATATACACTAGTAGTTGTAGTTCTCTCATAATGAAGGTTAATTGTTGACTACACACATTCTTCTGGAACTTCTGAAGAACATTGTTACACCTGGTCAAATCCACACAATACTTGTTGATATGGCAATCCCTTCTTTTAAGGCATGCTGAGCCTGGGACTTTCTCTTATGGTTTATTTTGTTACCTGCTTACTCCTTGAATAGCTAAAGCAACTTCAGTACAAAAACTTACGGAAACTGTGGCAGCCTAAGCAGTGACACTGGCAGAGAGGAAAGAGGCAGCTGTGCCAAGCACTGTTGGTATGTGAATTGACCAAGGCTGCCATTTTCTTTGCCAATTTCCACTTTGGTCTGACCCCTTGCACTTTGGGGAATAGGGGTAGCTGCAACAGAAGCAAGCTGTGTGTGATCCTCCCCTCCCCATGTTTTCCCCTTGTCTCTTTCACAATGGGTCTGCTGGACCATCTCCCTCTGTTTCTTTTTAGCTGGTCATCCAACCCAGCATGACTTTTTCCCAGGCTGCCTACCATCTGCCTGGAGACTCTCTCCCCCTTTTGTTCCTCTTTAAAAGCTTACTCCTGTGATGCACCAAGAGTATGCAGTGCAATGCTAAACATGCACATTTCCTACTGATGTTTAGGACAAATGATTGCTCAGGATCAATTAAGAGAGTTAGCATCTAGAGATAAGGTGTAATGACTTGTAAAATGGACACACCAGCGATGGTAGCTCAGTTTGAGCCATGTTTTTCATAGCTTCGTAATGATGTCCTAATGAATATTTATCATTATTTGTAAGACCCTATTTTCAGCAGTTGTGTATTATAGTAACAGCTGACAAAATGTTCATTTTGGTTTGTAATGAAATTGTCTCTGTTTTAGCTGTTTATTATGGTGGGGATGTCACTCCCATACCATTGTGTCTGCCATTGTAACACAGCTGGCTCGCAAGTTTAAAGGCATATCTGATTAGTTTGTTTCTTGTCCGAATGAGGGTCTCTGAGTGGAAATGTTAACTCTTTGCACAGTGCATTTATCTTGTAGCAGAGAACAAAATCCAGTCAGGTTTGACAGTCTTTTTTTAGCATGAGAACTCTTCCAAAACTTTCCAAACTTTTGTTTTTAGTGGGAGTCACTAAAATAAAACTCCTTCAGTAAGAAGCGGTACGGAATTGTGTTCAGTGTTAAAGTAAATCCAATTGAACTAAACTTTTATCAACTTTAAATCAGTTGGAATAAACTATAATGTAAGTATTGGAGTAAGCAGTGCTTGTTAGGTATGGGCCACAAGAAAGCTGTGTATGCTGTTCAGCAAGGTGTAATTTAGTAGTACTTTGTTTTGAATAGTAACCAAGCCCTTGGCTCATGTGTCAAACTTTTGTACTTCACCTTTCCTGTATCCTTGCTACAACTGATTAACACAGAGATGTTAGTGATGTGTGTTACTACTGTGGAGAGGATTAGTGCTCATTCTGTACATACGTGGTCCAAAGTTCTCAGTTGTCTCGTACTCTTCTTTCAATCATATCAGACTTAAGAAAAAAGAACAACCTAATTTTGAGTAAATCTCTCTTACATCAAAAGAAGTATCCATAGAGACTGTTCATTAGTAATAGCTATTGTGCTTTAGAGCCATACCCACTTTAAGCCAACATATTGAAATGGCTTTGCTGCCACTTTATACTATTATGTCAGATATGATAAAATAAGGTACGTCTTTAGCATTTGGGGGACTGCTGATAGTGGCTTGAGGCTTTACAATGCATAAAACACGGCCTGACTCCTCTGCCAAAAAGCTGGCAATCTTTTTCAGTGGAATATTGGACAATTCTGCAATCAGTTTTCTGAAGAAAAGAAGAAAAAAAAAAGAAACCCAATCTTTAAGATGTAATGGTGTCTTTTCTCCTGTAGCTATTCATTCTTTTGGCCTGACTGTAAGACAAAGGTTCATCAGAAGGCAAAATCTAAAATATTGCTTGCCTTATTACTCAAAGTAACAGAGATGGCAAATATTTTGTTGCTTGGTACCAAATCTGTTTCAAAAAGCACTGCTACTCGTTGTTTTTGGTGCCAGTCTTTTGGTGTGTTCTTACACACCAAACACTGGTCAACATTTACCATAACCAAGGAAGCAAAAAAGCCCACACACCACTGCAAGCGTATCAAGACTGGCCGGTATGTTTCTATTATGGACCTTTGAGTTTTCATGAAGTTAAAAAGAAATGCAGTCGACCTCCCCCCACTCCCACATATATATATATTAACATATGAGTGTATGCCCTGGCTTTGCAACAATCACCTGGTTTTTAAAGCTGCAGCATGAGTAACCAGGGATGTGAGTATCACAGCATGAAGGAGTGAGTCATCAAGGGAGATTGTGGGAATGATGGTGGTGTAGGGGGAGAAAGGGATCAGGTCTGGAGCTAGAAAGAGGCTGAGGAAAGCAGACTGGAGAGCATGTTCCCTGCTGCATGGGACAGCATGGCACGTGTCATGGTTTTAATGTAGTTTGTTGGTTTGTTTCCGTTCTAAAACATGCAATCACATTTGTATTCATGACCTCCTTATTAGGCAAACACAGTCCTGTTTTCTTCATATGTTTTTTTCACATGTCCTGTTTCCTATAACATGGACAATGCAGGCATATCTATGTTTTCACGTGTACGATCCTTTTGCTGCATAAGCAAGTTGACACAGAAGATACGTATCTAAGGAATTCAAAGAAAGATGTTTTGGAAACTAGGACTTTTATTTTCTTTTCTGCCCTGGTCCCTTGACCTAATGGCTTTGGTGATGCATCTGTAATAAACCCTGAACCTATTTAATCTGGCACACAGCCTTGGGTTTCAGCTACCAATGCCATTATTCTAGATCTCATCAGTGAAAGACACTTGCAATCTTACACTGACATTTAGGAATGTGGTCAAAATGTTTTGTCATTGTTTTCCCAGACAAGTTTTAGCACAATCCATGTTAGTCTGGAAACCTTTTTTACACTGTCTTTCTTTTTTTTTAAACTATGGAACAAAAGAGCATGGAAATACTGTTTAGAGACTTCAATCTAAGTTTCTGCCAACAGAGAGAAAAGCTTTAAATAAACCAATCTTACTTTTGGGATTACTGTCTCCCTTCTCTCAAATAATGCTGCTGTTCTGAGGATGCTCGGTTTCAGGAAATGATATTTTCAGATACAAAGATACTCATTAGAAATTGAGAAGCAGCTCTAACTTAATGCTGTATGATGGGTTAAACCATAAGGTTGTTGTTGCAGTGTTAATTTTGAAGCTTCAGACAAAAACTGGTTTGGGTTCAGCCTCAGTTATATAAAGAAGTTCATTGACATTTGAGTGAAAAAGGAATCTAGATGATTGATTCTGCCTTTGGCCAATCTCCCTTTCAGTAGAAATTGAGGAGAAATGTATGCTGCAGTTGGGTTTTGGAGTTTGGCTCTTGAAAAAGAACCTTGAATTATTTGGAGCTGGATCCCATTTGTTGTTCAGAAATACCAAGGACTTAGCAGGGAGAAAGTTATCTCTTATTTGTTCTTTATAACACAGACCATTAAGTACCTAAGTGTGTCACTGCAGTGCATATTGTACTGCATCTGGTTTCTTCTTACATCCTCAATTTAGAAATAGAAATTCAGCTGTTACCATAATGAGAGCGCTGTGCTGGCATTTTAATTTTTTAAAAGCACATTCTAGAATACTTAAGTTAAAGCAGTAACATTCATTCAAAATTATTGTCCATGTTCCTGTAAAAGTATGTAGAAAGTGTTAATAATATAACACAGCACACAAGAACAGATGTCCCATGGCAAAGTTTAAATAAAATTGGAAGAAATTAACACCCAGTTTGCTAATGCACAGCAATGGAAACTTTGTTCTACATATGGGGGCTCAAGCCTGGACGCCTACATCCCCTCCCCTTCATTACTGAACAAAGAGGAAAATAGGAACACAATAAAAATAGAAACTGATAAAAAAAGCTCAATCGATGCATTCATTTTTATCCTGTAGCAGTTTCATTTGCTGATTTGTTTTCTTTGCCTAATTGCTGATGAATTGAGCTCACCTTTAATCTCCAAAGCACAACTCTTAATTGTATAAATGCAATATATAAAGGCATGCAACATAATCCCAGTTCCAGAACATTGTTACTTTGTTCTTTCCCTGAGCCATTATCTCATTACATTTTCATTTCTGTGAAATTGTTTGAACTCGACAGAACTTGGAAAATTTGGAAGTTTAGATAAATGAATTCAGGTTTGGCCTGTCCTGTTTCAATTGGAGATGAGGAAAAATCAGTATCGGATCGAATGAAACCCACTGTGTACCCAGTTCTTGAAAACTTGTGAGTAATTTTATGCATGCTAGCTGTGTAACTGTACAGGTTACAGTTCAGAAGTAAATTTATATACATATTTAGCATCCAAATCTCCTCTTCCTTACTTAATATTGAACTCTCAGGTCAACAATAATCACAGCAGAGTGCTCAAAGAGGAGATGCCACAAAAAGCCCTTTTTAATGTGTAGATCTTTGCTACCTAGTTGGGGGTTTTGTTTTCACGTTGTGTGTCATTCTGAAGAGACAATGATCCGAAGACCACTCACAAGTGAGGGCTGTCTTCAAAATGCATGAAAACTGTCATGCAGGTTATTCTTTCATGAGAATGAATGAAAAAGATATTGCTAAATTGTTCCCAACTGAGCAATTACTTTGTGCCCAGAAAGGAATGATAGTTGAATAATTATTTTTGGCTTCTTGATCAATGTGATTTTTGAATATCAATCCTTTTTAAGACTTGTGGAGTCAAGGAAATTAGATTAATTTTGCTCATCAGAATAAACTTATTTTACCTATAACAGCCCAGGATATCAGAATTTGACAGCTTGATCTATGCTTTATGGGTTGTCTAACTATACGTTAGTCTGAGAAGTTGGCATGTCTACTCTTGGTAGGTAGGAAAATGCTGTGTTAACTGTTGCGATGACTGACCAACAAGGAAATTCATTTAAGCAGATTATTCACAATGCAAGGTAAAGCTTTCTTTTTCTCTTTATTTTTTCAATCTGTTTTAGAAATACTTAGTTCTCTTAGCAAGGTTTATTGGAGTCTTACGCTTCAGTCTCAAAAATTATCATTCCTTTTCTAAGTGCCAAGCTTTAGCTATTGTTCTTTCTCATCCATAAAACAGATCAATCTAATCAATTTAATCCTATGTGTCTTCTCCATTTCTAATGAAACTTAATTATCAAAAGATGCAATACTCCTTTTATATAGCAGTTGCATTAATTAGACCTTCTCCTGGATATAATCATTCTGAGCACTTCAGTGCTTTCAGTTTGATAATTCATTACATTCAAGCAGATATTGTGGACTTGTGTTAGCATAGTTATGCACATTTTACCTTGTCACGTAGAAGTCTCAAATTTTACCCTTTCAGCACTTTTGAACATCCGCCTGAAAAAAAAAGAATTAGAAAGTTTGACATGTTGAGTTTTTGGATTATCTGGTATTTGTTTGTCCAGAGACTATCTGAAAATTTCCATTTCTGTGCCTGGTTGCAAGAAATTAATTCAAGTCCCTCCTTTCATTATGTCTGAGTGTTGGGGAAGCCCTGTTGAATAGAGCTTGGGAAAGGACAGATTCAGGCCACCTAAAAGACAGTTATTGCAGAAATATATCCCCATGTGATTTACACCTTGAGTCTTTGGGGGACAGCGGTACTTTTGGCCATCAGGAAGTGGTATCTGTGATACTTCTGTACCTCCTACCGTATAACTAAAATACTACTTGGGTTGGGGATTTTTTGTTTTTTTTCATTTTTTTTTCTCTCAGACGACTACAAGAACTTAGCTCAGAGGTGAGTTCATTGTGGAGCTATGAAATTGTACAATTCCATTTCAGAACCATGGACAAAACATGCTCACACCTTCCTTCAAAATATCTTGTAGATACTAATGTAACGAATAGGCAGTTAAGTTTAAAGGTTTTCACCCAGTAATTTAGTGACACGAACCGCAAGTCTAGAATAACGACCTGCTATATAATTTATACTAACGTTTGAAGTCCTATTCATTATTATTTTTTACTGACTTTATAGATTAATTTATAAGAAAAGGATTTGAATATGAATGTGTATTAGGCTAGAACCTGGACGAGGAAAATCCTTCCCTTTTTACTTCTAGAAGGACTCCTACTAAAATATTAGTCTGCTCAGGGTGTTGTATACAAATGTCATTTGCACTGAATAAGGCTGCAATATTTTGCCACTTATGAAGCATCGGAAATACAACAGGCAACTAAGCATGTATTGATCCACTGCCTAACCTTTAGAGACAACCTTAATATAAGCATAAAATGGCTTAAAGCATAATGCAATTGTCAGCTTGTTTTTCTCAAAAAAAAGTGCTGAAGCATTATGAAGTAGTACATATATGGAGTTCTGGGAAGAAAAGAGCTGTAGTTAATATAACCTTTAACTGTGATAATAGGTACACTTGATATTGTTCTATAGGAGAACAATAGAAAAGAAAGATAAATTAGCCTGTAGTTCTTCACAACTGCAAGAGTTTTGAATGCTTAGTGTCCTATTTTCCAAGAATAACTAGAATGTGGTTAAAAAATTAAAAACTTCTGTACTACATTACCAAATGATAGCGAAGTTTTGAAAGAAACATTAAAAAAACCCAATGCACCAAACTCCCAGTAAAAATTCAATACCATTTCAATAACCCTTTGATTTCAATGAAACTGCACTGGACTCTAATGGTTCAGTTCCTTGTGATTAGTAAAACTTGGTGAATTTACAAAAGTAAGTTTTAGTGTTTGTCACTTAGGAAAAAAATGCAGTGTTTAGTATTTGATGACAGGTTTATATTCCCCATTATGGAAACTGTCTTTGACTTTAGGTTAAAATACTTCTATATTATGACAGAATTACATTGACGCAGGTGGCAGAGAGGGAACTATTGATTGCTATATACTTGTTTCAGCAAGATTTTCTAGAGGTCTAGTAAATCAGTTTTACATAATTTACTGGTCTTGTCTACTGGGTTGCACAGAATTTTACATCTAGTTTGTGACCCACACCTGAGAATTATGTGAAATATCACTTATTACAGGAGCTGCTGTGGTGGGACAAGTGTCTGAGGTTTGATGTGAGACAAAAAGATCTTTGAACTATCAAACAGCAGCTTTGATGAAAAGCATGGGGAAGGATTAGAGTCTCTGAAAACTTTTCATCAAAAGACAGACTAGGACCAGACAGTCAGGAGCAAAAGGATTTTTTATTTTTTTTAGAGACATTGTTCCAATAGGACTCAAGGGATGTCTTTAATAATTTTGATAAAAGAACCTTTCACAACTTGCTGTGGTGATATAATGGCTCTGAGTGCCATCAGACTTTGAGATCTGTACAATATGTCCTATACAATACCAAGGTTTAAGAACAACCAGTGTCTGAAATGTCTAAGTAGCAAAAGGGAGAACTTTGATAAGACAGGAAAGAACACTCCACAAGATTTCCTAGTACTGTTGAAAGGCAGCCATTGTCTGCCAGCTGCTAGCTGACTCGAACAAAGCAAAATAATACATTATCTCCCAGCTACAGGCCCTCAGGTTTCTGTGTGTCAACACTATGTGTTAAATAGGAAAAGATCCTGGTTTCTGAGACTGTAGACAGAGAAGACAGGTGCACGCTTTCATGAAGAAAGGCAAGGACATCCTTATGAGACTTTTTGACAACAAAAAGTGTAAGTTACTACTGATTGATTCTTCAGCTGTCCACTATGGTGGAACCGATCTCATTTGATTAAGATAATAGTTCTGTTCTCTGTCATTGGCAGGCATGGTAAAGCTGTTAAAGAAATTTAGAATAAACCCATACTATTTCCAAAGCATATTATTAAAACTATCGATTTGACATTGGCATGGCTTGTGAGGAGGGCCCGTGTGTCCTAGTTATCCAGAGAACAATGCCCTGACCATGTTATAACCCTAAGTAAGGGTCTACCACAGACAAATCAACAACTAGAGAAGAGATGAAAATTAGACTGCTGGCTGTCAAAACTAACAGCTGAGCAACAGGTGAGCAACCCATTCCTGGAAAATGCTACGTTATGATATCTGCTCCTGCAAGCAACTTGGTAGTTATAGTGGAGCCTTGTTCAGGCTTTTCAAGGAGCATTTGGCAGTGCAGGAGATGCCTGCAATCTATCTGATGCTTTTCCATTGTTCCTTCACCCGGTCACTCATCACTGCTCTTATTATTATAAAACACAGAGCACTTAAGTTAAAGTGTGCAAAAGGAAAAGCTTCTTGTGCCTTCAGTAAGCTTCATGCAACCCCTGTTGTGAACAGTATTTGATTATTAAGAACAAGGATCATTAGAGATAGAATTTATGATCTCTGGTTGTTCTAGTAAAGATATTTTCTAGTAAGCTTTTGCTTTTTTTTCAAGGGTATGTTTCACATTTTTTCTCTTCTCAGCTGAAGAGGATAGCTAATGCTTATGTCTCTGCTGTGAACATGCTGTGCTCAAGTAGGCATGGAGATGAAACATTAATTTGCACAAGAATTTTATGAAGTGGTCACTTTTTCCATGGAAGCATTTTCAATTTTGTTTTGTAAAATTTAAAAGCAATTTTTTTTTTCCCCCTGAATTGTAAACATTTTGGAAAGCAGGAACATGGCATACTGCTCTACTACTGAATGGCTTTCAGTTGTCATGCTTGGTGCATTCTATGCATCGTAACAGTGAAAGGCGAGAAAACATTGATATCTGCTGATGTTACTACATCTGATCTCTAGTTTGGAAAGCTTCTCAAAAGCTTTAATGGCTTTAGAATCTCTTGTGGATTTATGCTAGACCATAGTAGTAGAACTATGTATGTAAATCTGGCTTCTATAAAGATGAGGATAAGAGTATCCTTTTCTAATGTTGTTTTGAAGCATCTGTTGCTACTAATCAGCCTGTCAGGATGCAGAGTGACTGAAAGACAGTAATTAAAAAATGTGATTCTGAATATTAGCATGCAAAAAAAAAAGATTAATGTATTTATCTCTAATGGCATTACCAGGCAGACCAGATAAAGTAAAATAAACAAAATATGTCATGTACTTCACAGTACAACACATTAATGCTGGGGGGAAATGAAGTTTGATGCAGAAAATATTGCTGTGGTATATTGTCGCTTTCCTAGCCAACAAAAAATAGGAGACGAATTCAAGATCCTATGGGAGTCTAATAAGCGTCAGGAATCTTCTCATATCCATTCCAGATGGTTTAGACTTTCCTTGGAACTGAATGTCTCATGTAAACTTAGCTCCCTGTTTATTTTCAGTTAATAACAGTTGCAAAGGTGAAAGGAAGATTAATCTAGCAGAAAAAGCATGAGGGCAAGATGTCTGTCTTGTAGAACAGTTAATACTGAAAGATATAATTCCAGTGTATGAGCATAAGGGATATGACTACAAATAAGAGTTTGATTTACTGCGTGTATTCAAACATGTGATGGCATGCAAAGAAAAAGAATCTTTCCTGGTAAGAAAAGGCTTGGTTTCCTTTCAAAAGGTGGGGAAAACAAATAATAATTAAAATATACATATATACATATTTTTTTTTCCTGACTAAAAGGAAAAATCCTGACTGGACTTCAGAACTTTGTGGTTTTTCCCATATTTTTTCCAGTTCTTGATCTCAAATAGATCTTTCATCTTTCACTCCAAGACTTTTATGAACAGAGTTTGATAATCACATGGATTTTTTTTATCATAACTGCTAGTAATTGAGATTTAGGATGAAATCATTTAACTTAACATAGGCAATACTAGACATTATGTACCAGTAAAGAAATGCGGTACCAATAAAGAAACTTTATACCATCCTTACAGGCGAAAAAGGGATCTTATCTATGTTTTCCTGCACACTGTGCCTATGGTAAATGTGGTCTAATGTTACTTTTTTCTTTTATGACGAGTATGCCTTTTTTCTTCAATAATCCATCTCAACACATGATTCAAAGTATGTTCTACTGTTGGTTATATCTATGGGTTTGAGTTTGCGTAACTCCTTTTACAACAATGCGTCTTGCCTTGTCCATAGGCTAGTTGAACTTTTGCTGCACAAAACCCCCATCAAACAACAGAACTACCAAAAAAACCACAACACAAGTCCTTAATTTCACACAGTCATTCTCTTTATCCTGTTCAAGGTTTCCCTTCCTCTGACAGAGCAGCAACTGGAACTGAATGAGGTACAGCATGCTATATTGCTTCATTGGAGCAATGCCAAATGTGTCATCTTCTCAGTTTTCTCCTTCCCTCTCACAAATATTAGGCATCAAAACGTTTAAAACTTCATATGAAACATTGTTACTTGTTTTGAGTTCTCTGTATCCATCTCACTTTTCCTTCAATTACATTTTTAAGGAAGAGTCAAAACCTGTCTTACTGAGTATTTTGGGTTTTGTTGGTTTTTGGGGTTGGGGGTTTTTTTGGTGCCTTTATGAATTTATTTAAACACTGCTGGCAATGTTACTTATTTACACCACTAGATATCAAGTGAAAATTCCAAAGTTTGAAAGCTGATGATGAATAAAAGATACTATCAATTATGGCTAAATATTGGAATTAAAGATACATTTGCTTTTTGCATGAGTAAATAAGGCCTCATTTGGTTCAGGTACAATTACAGCTT
This sequence comes from Falco naumanni, assembly GCF_017639655.2. Lineage (NCBI taxonomy): Eukaryota > Metazoa > Chordata > Aves > Falconiformes > Falconidae > Falco > Falco naumanni. The sequence continues at coordinate 16,393,285 of NC_054060.1, read as the reverse complement.
CCTCAATATTTTTTCCCAAAGGCTTAAAACTGCAGATTTAGAGCAAATAAATGGAGAGTTGCATTCAGCTTCAATTCTAACTATGAAAATATCAAAAAGGCACTTCACTGGTGTGAAGGAGAGGTCTATAGGAAGATGTACTTCCCTAATATCATGGATATTGTGAGAAAATATTGCCGCAGAGTTGAGTTGAGAACATAAGGCTTTCCTGTTGCAAAAGTAAGCACATCATATCCTTAATAAAGGTACTGGAAAAACCTGTTTTGGTTAAAATGGGAGCAAGATAAAATCTGGTTAGAATTTTGTATTGCTTTTTACTTTCTTTTTAAAATTAAATACTGTCAAGATGTCTTAGTCTAGTTTGACAGCCTATTGTGAGGCAAAAACCTTACTGCATTTTTAAAAACATTTTTGAGACTTTGTGGGTTTTTTTTCCCCAGTGTTTTGTGCAAAATTGAGTGGGAAAGTTTTGTTCTCCAAGAAGTATTTTTGTTGTAATTGTCCTGAGAAGCATCCAGTGAAGTCTGACAGGGTTTTGCTGTTGACTGCACTCAATATAATCACCACCCCATAATAATCAGTCCTTTGATATTCTTTAATAATAACCTAACAGTATAGCTGTTGTGGACAACTCTGTTGCTTACCAGCTCTGTGTCTTGTGCACAAGCATCAGTCTACACAAAAATAATTATTTTAGTGAGTCATTGTTTTAGGCCCAAAGATATTATGCCCACTTGGCAAAAACATATTGCTATTAATACGTGAAACCTGAGCTGAAATATGATTTAAGCCAGTTAGCAATGATTGTTTTGTTCTTCTTGTTTGTCTTTAAAAGGAATTTAATTCTAAAGAGGTATTGGAGGCTGGGGATTTAAAATAGAACTGAAAGAACTTGTTCCCTAATTAATTTTAAAAAGTCCTGATGTAGCTTCTTTTGTACAGTTAATTTTGAATGCACAATTGGCCCTACTTAACAGTCTGGATTTATTACCTGGTATTTTCACTACTGAGGGATTATTAAACTGAAGATTGTTTGGGAAGTGTGTTGTCTAAGCATGACTCTTGATGGCTGTATTTGATCCACATGGTGCTCTGTCATCTTGTAAGAGATAATAGGTGGGTTCAAGTGTCTACCCAGTTTGTTCTCAATAGAAGCAATTCCTTTTGTTCAGTGCTTTAGATCTAGCTATCCCAGTTTTGTCTTTGCTGCTGTTTGGGGTTTACAAAGGCAGTTTCTCTCCATGGTATGTGAATCTTAAGAGCTGCAAGGAAGACACAAAAATTCTATTTGGTGAAACCAAAGAGAGTTCTGTGGCACCAGAACTAGGAAAGTCAGATTTATTTCTTGACCTTTCTTGTGTTTCATGAACTGTGAGTAAGTTGGATCTATGTAAGGAGGCTTCATCACATGTTCATTAGACATGTTCCGATGTCTAATAAGTTAAGAGTGGTTTGTAGGGTTCTTTTTCAGTTACAGCATTTCTGTCTTCTATCTTGCTGCATGTTTTAGAAAACTTGTAGGACTGAAAATATTTTTTAAATTTTCTTCCCTTTCTCTCTTGATTCTTTTTTTTTAGTGCAAAATTACTTGAGAAGAAAGCACACAAATAAAAAGAATGTGTGACTGTATAATCCTTATGTCTGGAGTAAATGGCGTTAGCAATTATGTGCCATTCTTTGATTTCCACACTTAGCTATGCATGTACTAGGTAAAACTATCCATGTTTCTCCATTTCAGTATCCTACTTGGTTACATAGAAAAGATGCGATGCATCAATTTTCTTCTAATAACCTAGCAGAATCGTGATTATTAAAGGGAAGGCAATTATTTCTCTTCATTAAACTTCTAAGTGCTTACTTTAAAGTAATCAGGAGACCATATGCTTTATAGTCTTGCATAGCTAATGCATAACCATTTCTGCATTCTCTGTAACGTCAAAGCTCAAAATTATACTGAAGGGTTAGAACATATCTGTGGTCATATGGTGACTTCAGAAATGGCTATAAGGAGCTGTTAATTAAATTCTTAGTTTTGCTAGAGCCATGTTTTAAACTTTAAACAGAGGTTAATGTAGATGTCTGGCTACTACAAGAACCTGTAAAAAATACATCACTGAACGTAACCTGAAGTTAAATCTCAGAGAGCTGAAAAGTTTTAAATATTCTTTTAAGTTTCTTTTATCCACTGGAAATGGATTTGAAGCCAGTAACAGATATGAGTGTGTTTTTCTCAAAGGGAGTTCAGAATGTGAACCTCTTTTACTTGCTAGTCTGAAAATCTTTCTAATTTCAACCAAAACTAAAGAAAATTATCTAGGCTTATATAGAAAAGCTTCGGGTTTATTGGGTTTTATTTCTTCTCTCAGAAAGCCATTTAAAGTAACTCAGTAGAGGGGGGGAAAAAAGCTTGGTATACTATCGTGAATTCAACTGGAAATGGACTTCATTCCTAAAGGTAACAAAACCCCTTTTTTATTGTGTGTTTATGTCTTTGTGTTTCTATTAATTATTTGTGTATTTATTTCTTATCACACCTTATTTATTGAAGTATTTTATTTCTTATCACAAGTTCTTCCTGATGAATTCTATGGTTTCTTCCATTCACAATGCATTATAATGACTGAATGCTTGGCGATGTTTTCTTGTGCATCAGGAACTCCCTGATTTTAGGAACTGTCTGCTGCGAAGGGAGAGGACTAAGGAATTAGCTTGAGCGTGAGACTTCTCGATTGCCTGTGCTGTAGTAATGTTAGTCTGTCCCTTGGCTTTGTTTTGGAAAGCTTCGTCCAGGACAGAGGGATAGTGTGATAGATAAATGTCCTCCAGAATCCAAGCCTTGTTTTCTCCATTATGCCAACAATTTTTACATCTTTCACATGTTCTTATATTTATTTCAAAGTATGCATTAAACCCTTTAGTTTTGTGTAGTTTTATGCATAAAAACATACTGTTTTGAAGGCTCCAGTACAGCACTTAGATTACTTCATACATTCATAAGTGGAAAAAAAAAAGATCAGAGACTAATTACCACGTAGTATGTGGCCAAAGTCTCTGCTTTGGACAGTTTCTGCCTTGATAAATCAGTTAAGCTTTTGTAGCTGCATTTTGTCATGTTACTGCAAAATGGATGGATGAGTAAATGAAAGGGTTTGGAATGCTGTAGAAAAATTATTAGTTTAATGAAATAGCATGATGAAACTGCAAATAGGAAGTTATAAAATAGTGAAATATGTATTGCAATGGAATGACCAGTGCAAAAAGAATAGAAAACGTTTGGACTTGGTGGATAAAACCAGATTGTGGCACAAACTACAGCCTTAATATTTCAGAATTAAAATACTGTGGAAACTAATAATGGCAATGCTTTGCAGATGAGGTGAAGCATAAAATATCTCATATGGCAGGCTGAAGGAAGGCTGTTACTCTAGGATTCACGTTGTACATAGGTACTACTATTTATTGCTAATCAATTAGAATAACATGTGTGTTTGCTATTAATTCTAAAATACGTTTAGAAATAATTTTTCCTTGCTCTCAGGAGCAATTATAACACTTCTAAATCCCACTGAATTTATGTGATATTTCATTAGACTTGCTCAGAATACTGAAATGAACCCCTGTAAACCACACATTGTAAGTTCTAAAAAGGCTTGGTGAATAAATGTCACACTTAAGTTTATTTTTTAACTTTTCAAACTGTGGACTAATATATAAATAGTCATTGGACTCGCAAAGGCTCCGCTGCAGTAATATTCATTAAGGGTTTTTACTCTGATCCAAGTCGAGTCTGTGGTATTTTGTTTGAAAGACTATGGTGTCACAGAAACACCATGCTAATTAATCAGCCTCTTCAGAAGCCAAATACTGAAGCAACGTTTTGGATTGGTTTAATTTCCTATTGCTCTATTCATGCTGTGTCCCTGTGCTCATTTCTACAGAGAACTCCTTGAATTCTCAGAGGAGAATTGGGAATTTAATAATTTAATAAAAATAAAAACAATACAGAAACAGATTCTTGTTAGCAGATTTCAAACAGAAAACTCAATAAATGGTTTGAAAAGTAAGTAGGTCCAATGTTATGCTTCAAGCTGCTCACAAATTGATGATCTATAGCTTGACAACTTTAAAGAATATGGCAAGCTTGGGCTTTCAATAGTTTACAATACTTGGAGACTATTCCTGCATGTCAATACTGCATACTGCGTCATTGCCCTTTTTCAAAAAATATGATGGGCTGGGGTTGGTGTGTTTGTTTCTTTGTTTGTCTTATTTTTTAACAATTACATGCACTCAGATCCTGTTGTTAGCAGTAGTAGCTAAATTGCAGATCCTTGACAGCCTTAAACTCAAGCTCTTCCGTAGGTCTTTTGAGGATAAGCACAGTTTCCAAAGAGCATAGAGAGCCCAGAATAAAATACTCACTAGGGAGTATATCATCTTTGTGTAGTCTGCCTAAACTTCCTTGTCCTGTGAATTGCAAGCCTCACTAGCTCATGCCAATGTTTTGTACTACCATGCTGTATGAAAACCTTTTAACCCTGTAAAGATGTAGTTCTCCAAAACAATTTATCTTTTGTTGGGTTGTGATACAGTTCCCATGGCACTTCTCAGAAATGATTGATAAGTGACTGTGGTGGGTTGACCTTGGCTGGGTGCCAGGTGCCCACCAAGCGGCTCTATCACTCCCCTCCTCAGCAGAACAGGTTGGGGGAGAACATAAGATAGGGAAAAAACCTTGTGGGTCAAGATGAAGGCAGTTTAATGAAGTAATAGCAAAAGTGATGCCTCTGTAAGAACAGGAAAACAAAAAGATGTTATTCCTCACTTCCCATCAGCAGGTGACAGCTGGCCACTTCCCGGGAGCAGGGCTTGAGTACATCTAGTGGTTGCTCTGGAAGACAAATGTTGTAAATAACAAGTGCCCCCCTTCCTCCTCCTCTCGCTTAGCTTTTATGTCTGAGCAGACATCATGTGGAATGGAATATCCCCTTGGTCAGCGTGGGTCAGCTGTCCTGGCTGTGTCCCCTCCCAAGATCCTGTCCACCCCCAGCCTATTTGAGGGTGGTGGTGGGAATGCTGGAGAGGCAGCCTTGGTGCTGGGCCGGCGCTGCTCAGCAGCAGCAACACACTGGTGTGTTCCCACCACCTTTCTGGCTACCAACACAAAGCTTGGGGCTACAGGGGCTGCTGTGGGGCTCAGCCAGACCCAGTACAATGACTCTTAAATTTAAAAGACTTTCAACAGGCTTTTGTATTTGCTAGGTGACGTTCTCCTGTTATGACAAAAAGTTCTAGTGTGTAGCTGGAACTGAGAATAAGGAGTTGTCATTCCTTGATACAGTTTTAAGTGGCTGTTAAAAAAACCCAACCAATCAAAAAAGTGTTGAGATTCTTACACTTGTTATTTTAAACAGGATGCTTACCAGCCATGAAGGAAAACACATAGTAGAGTCAATAATTTACTGGCAACCTGGTTAATAACAGTAAGCAAGCAATAATAAACCACAGCCAGTATATTTTAGCAACCTGTATATATCCCTCTTGAAGTGGTCTCCTTGTATGATTTACATAGTGTTAGAGAAATATTTTCTGTATACATAATCTTATTTACTCACACCATGCATACCCCCTCATAGATGCAGACTCTGGCCATATATCCCAGCATCTAAGCAAAGGTGTTTTAACTGGATTATGGTCCCAGCGTCTTGGGGGTTTGACCAAGGATTGCCCTATGAGTGAAGGGGCCCTCAGAAAATTAGTTCCTGAGCTACGCAGTAAACTGTTTTTTACTGTAACCTTTCTCTGGGGCGTGGGTTTAGCAGGTGAGCTCTGTTTCAAAGACTTAATTGATACTTATAACATGCTTTGAGATCCTTAGGTGAAGTAATATAATGGATTGATAAAACTTCTGTAGTATGAATTTATCTTCTTTGCATTACTCATGTAAGAAGGAAGACAAGACCAGTGAATATAGTTTCATTTGTATTTATACATCTGAGCTGGTGAAACTTCATTTGAAAACATTTCACTTCACATCAAACAGAAAAAGATCTATTTGCAGCTGCTTTAGTATTCATTCAGTAGCTGGATCTAATCCTTTTGCAAAATTTAATTATGTACTTTCTGAAATGGAAGTAAGTGGCAATTTTCTTAATGGAGTTAGCACCATACTTAATATTATAATAATGTTGATTTATACTCTCATGTCTCTCTTGAACTATTGTTTAACACTGAAAAATATCTTCTAACATTTGCTGGAATGAAAAATCATGAATATAAATACAAATATGCACATAGGTGTTAGAAGGTGCAGTTTCTGAATAGCTATTTTGGTCTGTAATTACTTGCCAAGTATCTTTCAGTGGCTGCTAAATGGAGAATGAAATTCAACTCCATCTACATGTCATTACAAGGTAAGGATAAGTTTATAAAGCATTGAGTGAGATGCTAATCAGCTCTTCTAAAACTGAAGAGGAATTAAATGATTGAAATCCAATGGGAGGTATTTTCAGCTCTAATCAGGCAGTTTAATGGAGTTGTGCACATTGTGCCAAATGTACCCTTTTTTGCAGCTGAGTTGACTCATCTTGATTTTGACCAGCAATTATTTAAAGAATAAAGAGTTGTTATGAAGATCTTTTCAATTCTTGGACTAATAAGTTCATAACTACTCTAGCGGTATGCTGAGGCTGCATGAAGTATTGGAACTTGTATTACTCATTGAAGGATCAATACGCAAACATCAACTGTCCTTCAAAGACTAAAGCTTCATTAGAGATTCCTGTTCTACTGTAGACTATGGAAGAATGCCATAAAGGCACTAAATTAAATTAACCAAGCAACAGGGTAAAAATATCATATAAAAATACTATATTAAGAGAAAGTGAGTTAGTATCAATGCATTAAATTAATTGTTAAGCTGAATTATACTTAAAATACCAGCAGAGACTTACAGTTTCTCAGAAATCATTTTGAAACTTACTAAGCAGGGTTCTATCAACCTTGATGCCAAATGATACGTACAGATTCCACTCAAGTAGACTCGGAGAATGCTTTTACTAAAACGTGATACTTGAAAAAAAAGTCCTAATACCAGTATTAATTGGAATAATGCCAATAATTTCTGCCCACACAATTGGTGGTTAATTTTCTCTCCACCTCTATGCTTTCAATAGCTCTAGAATGACTCCACCTCTTCCTAAAGCAGCGTTTAATAACTGAGTAAGACCATAGGAGTTTATTGGCTTTTAGCTTTTGTATAGCACCAGGGTCTTCCATAATACATAAGCTGTTCTTTGTGCATGAATAAATTTTCTGTGTGTGCCATCTGCTGGATCCTGCACAGAGTGCAGTGTTAAAGATCTTTTCAATTATGTTTGTACCTAAATAAAGTTATCTGTAACTAAAGAGATGGTAGCGAAAATATGAACAGCACAACATTATCTCACTTTATGAAAGCAGTAGATTCTTTTTGAGTGACTGTAGTTCACAATATGTAATTCTGTAAAAGAGAATTCTGGATTTTTTTTAATGCATTGATGCATTGGAATGGAATTATTGTACAGTAGTGTAGATTTGTGGAACTGAATGTTTATATTGTAAAATTAAAGATCTGTGTGTGAAAACATTGAATGTACAGCACTATGCAAAACCAGCATTTATATAAATAGATATCATAAAGTTTAAGGCTTACAATAATGGCAAATAGGTAAAGCTGTTTTGAGCCCTAACAATCTTAGCCTCTCAAGTCCTGAGTAACTGCCACTTTAAAATGAGTAAGTCAGCAGCAAATTCCAATCTTAGATAAGCGAACAATTTATTTCACTACAGATAAGAGCAGATTTGGCCCAACATATTAACTGTTTTCCTCTATCCAAGAGTAATACATTTTTCTGCTATAAACTTTCAATTGGGATTTTCTTTCAAAGTTAAAAATTAAGTTTAATGAGATATTAACTGAGGCTGTAACACTGGATTGTTTTGGAGAATGCAGAAAGCGAATAATTAGTAAAGTGAGAAATTTTTATTAATGTTTAAAAATTACTACTAAAGCTTGTAAAATTCTAGGAAAAATGTTTTCACTGTCTTATGTAATGAAACTCAGGTGTCTCGTGATCAGGTTGCTGTCTGAAAAACCTATCCATTTGCAGCTGTTAGAGAGCTCTTGTGACTTGTTTTTTTGCCTGTGTGCCATTTACTACCATCCAATTTTCTCAGCCAAATTCAAGGATTATCACTCTGAAGGCTTTCATTTGAAAGTGAAGTTAAATTAGTTATACATTATACATTAGTTATTCAGTTTGTATGTTTATATATACATATATTTGTCATGCCATCATGATATGAGTAGGAAGAAAGATGAAATTTACTTTGAACTATGTAGATTATTTCTTTGCTTTGTTTCACATGTTACTTAGGCACTTTTCTCACAGGTAGCTGAGCCCTTTGTGCCATCAAGCCAAGCTTTTTTGTTACATTCACAAATCCCTGGTGTCTTAAGAATCACCAAAACCTACTTCTTCTCCCTTCTTAAGCAGCTTCAATAAAATGCATTCCTAGGCAAGCAGTCTTGTATGAACTTATATTACTTAATCTATTTCTGCTTCTTCTATTATTAAAAATTTATTTGCAATAGTATATCCTCCAAAATCAGTGGGAAATTTGATTTTAGAACTTTCCAAATTTCCTCTAATACTTTAATCAGTTCATGCATGCATACACATTCATATGTTTAAATGCTTTTCTGTGATTCTTATACTGGGGAGACATGATGAAACATGATTTAAAACTTGGTTTTGTGCATACAACTTTTATTTGATGATTATTTTCTAACAACATCCCATAATCACAGTGACTTATAGAACATAGTCAAGTTTGGTCTATGTTGATGTATTGAGTGTTAATGGAATAGTCACTTGATGACAGTAGACTTGATGTGGTTTTAAAAGTCACTTAAATTTTTACAGTACCTGGTAATGAAACCATTTAAAATTAGAGCTCTGCTTTGTACAGTGGCATGTATACACTGAAAAGATTTGAACTGTATATATCAGCATGGCAAGCTTTGAAACAATGCTTCACCAACTGCATTTCTCAAACATATGAAATGGGCCTTATCGTGCAGATATTCATGCAAATAGACCACTGCATAACAGCTATAATAAAGATACAAAAAATGGGGCTCAGATTAGATAATAGCTCAGATTAATTAACAGGTCTGTTGTCCAATAGTGGAAAAAACTAAGTACTGTAGAAATTTGAGGACTGGAAACACTGTGCAAAGTATGTCAGAAAGAATATTATTAAAATACAATGGGAAATAATTCTGCAGGTTTGCTTACAAAAAGTAAAAAATTTAAACTGCTTCATTTCTTCCATAGAATAATTATAGTAATCAAGTTTCTGAAATCCCAGCCTACAAATTCAATAATACGTAATACATTAAAGAAATCAGAGCAGCATGCATTTTTGATATATATACATGATTTGATACAATTATTTCAAAATTTGAATGATAAAAATAATTTATTAATTCCATCCTTGTGAAAAATTTTACTTGGAGAGACCTATAATTATGAGATGGAAAGTCGTGGAGTAAAATATCCCTATAAAAATGTTTTTGTGTGTGAAATAAGTGAAGATGCATACCCTGTATAAAATAGTAGCTTATTCCCAAGAAAAAAGACCCTTCAGGGGATTTCTTCAAGTTCTCATACAAATGTGAAATGCTTGTCCACTGAAACACCCTTTTTGGTGGTTTATGATACAGAATGAGTAAGAATGGAATTTAATCAAGGTTTTTTTGGGGTGGTGTCTTTTTCTTCGTTCTCCCAAGAGCTCTAACAATTTTCTAGCTTAAAGGCTATGGATGATGTAGGAACAGAGGTTACATTAGGTATTCCAAAGATTCATAGCACTGTTTCACTTCATGACTTAAAAAATAGAAGTCCTAGAATTATAGAATCACTTATGTTGGAAAAGAATGTTAAGATCACTGAGTCTAACCGTTAAATCCTATTTCTACATATCTTAAAATGCCCAATTTTGTCTGTATTTAGACATATTACAGGATTGTGCTTCACTATTGTTATTTTTGGGTACCATGCAAATGTTATGGAGAAAGCATTAAAAGTAACCTAGCTACAACAAATTATTCTGCTTTCAAATTTGATTTTTCTTTTTTTTAAAAAAAAAATTAGTTTACAAAATTTACATGCTATTTTGCGAAACGACCTAAATGTGCATCTCTTCATTACCAGTCCCAGCCCAACCTAATTGATTACCTTTGGCTGGAACGTGTATTTATTTGTTGAGTTTATGCAGGGTTTTTTTCTGTCTTCCTTTGCTGGACCTTGAGAGCAGTGTCTTAGGGAACAGATTAATTAAATAATTTTAATTAGATTTTCTAAGGACATAGACAATTTTTTCTTTTTTTATAGTTTAACTGACTTGCAAGAAAAAAGTTAATAGAAAGCCTGTTGTACATTGGTTTTTTGGCTGTATCAAGGCTCTTATATCCAGAAAACTTTGGGTTACACAGTATGAAAACTCAAGCATACTGAAAATGGGAAGTCTCTGTCAAGGAACGTTGTCATTAGGCCAGGAAGATCTTTTTGTTCTTGATCGAACTAACAACTCATTAGGCTAGTAGCGATATTCATGAATGTCGAGATTCTACAGATTGCAAGACAGGTCCATTTTCAACAAGAAATGTTGGGTAGTTACGTTGCTTTCCTGTTAAGGACTAAATATAAAATTAAGCCTAATTTATAATTAAAATAAAAACCCATGTATGCAAAAACCCTTTAAAAAATGTTTTATAGAAATCTGCTTGTTAGTTCAGAACTTTTCTTCTTTACCACTACAAAAATGAGCATTTACCCAATGAAACTTACATCTTACCTTGAGTAGATGAGAAAAGCCCATTTTACTTTTGAATAATAAGTAAAAAAAGGTTTACATCTTGCGTCAATGTTTTTCTTCTTATGCTACTATCTTTAAATCAGGGTGTGCAGCAAGATGCTTGGAGAGCAGGATACGCCCGGTGCTCTTTCAAGACAAGCAGTAAGACCTATGTGCAAAATCAGGGAGGGACTTTCTCCCGTGCTGTGGTGTGGGAACATGGGCAACAACTCTGTATCTTAGTCTCTGAAATAGAATTGAGCAATTAAAATGGGATTGAAACAGGACTTGGTTAGGCAGTCTAGAGAGAATTTGAATTCTTCACCAAACAGGTGAGGTGGGAAAGTTCTACAGTTAACCAGTTGAGGTGGAGCTGAGTGTTGCTCCACACCCCCTGTATATTACTAGCGGTAACATTTCATGTTCATTACTTTATTCTCAGGTGGTCTTTACTAAGATGTTTACATATCCTCTGTAACATACTCTGTATCAGGACTCTGGGATTTAAAAACATAGAACAGTTATCTCAACTTTTATTACTACCTGTTATTAGTACTCTAAAAATTACTACCATCAGTAAAATCTGACACTGTAAGTCTTTGGTATCTGTTTCATATGACAACAAAACAAAGTAAAGAAAAAAGTTTGAATGACTTCTTCTACAAACATTTTGCATAACTTATGTATGTCCTAAATTTTTTCATTTCCATAGTCTTAAAATCACCTTTAATATTATTCATTGAGGTGTTTTCAAAACCAGATAATTTTGCAGTATTTAAATACTTTTGCAGTAGTTAAATACTGCTAGGTTCAGCTTCGGGGAGGTGGGGGGAAGGGGGACACCTGTAGTCCTGGAATTAAACATGTTAGGCATGTCCTTTTGCGACCCTCAAACCTCTGCACTTGCACTCTTTGAAAAACAAGGTTTAACTTCATCTAAACTTAATGGTTTTTAAAAGTAGCTGGGAACCCTGAGTCTAATGTGGCATCACCTAGCAACAGGGCTATTTTGTAATTTTAGTCTTTCTTTATTACATTGAAGCTGTGGCCAGAACCTGGTTGAACAAGTTGGCATCTGAAGCTGTAATCATGTAGGGGCAACAAAATGTTTTTACATAAATGTCTTTTTGGAGGAGTGATGGGTATTTCTTGGTGGCGGTGGCTGTGGCTGAGAAAGCCCTGTAACTTTAACGCTGACGCTGATCCATTTTAGTTACCCTGATTATTGTTTGTGTTTCTTCTTGGTGTGAAAACCATCTCCAGCTGAGGCTGCCTTTCTATTGGGTGCATGGATAAGTCATTGTTTTTCTGGATGTTGTTAAGGCCTTTTCCTTTCATTGTCTGTACTCTGCACCGTCTCAGAAGAGTCACCAGAATTGCTTTCATCATTACCATGGCAATAAACTTTCCTACACAGCCCCGAGGGCCGAATCCAAATGGTTGGAAATAGCGTGAAGGAACCTGCACAGAATAAAATAAGGAATAAACTTTAAGACAAATTCTTCTTCATAAAAGTAGCCAAAATGATGATGGAAATTGGTAGCAGTTATATTCTGAAAAAACTTGCAGAAATAATCTCTTAGGATCGATGTTCATTTACTCCGAACAGAACCTCCCACCCAAGTCAGCTGCAATACAGAGACGCCTACAGAAGGTATACCATTTGGAAGGCAGGGATTATAAAGTTAGCCAGCTGAATTCTGCCCATGTATTTCAGCCTGTTCATCCTGTCAGCTACAGGGATTTTACCACAAGCTGTGAAATGGAATGAAGCTTTTGCTCTTCAATATGCATTAAAGTTTATTAAAAACTTCTTCAGAAAATGTTCATTGCAGAGGTTATAAATGTCTGAGATAAAGGCTGATGCCTTGTCTAAAGATAATCATAAAGCCATGCACCTACTACAATTATAATTAAAAAGCTAGCATTCCTGAGAATTAATTTGGCATAAAACGTAATGTTGAAAATTTGATTTGATATCTGATAGAGAAATAACACATAAAAATTATTATCCCTGTCCTAACAACTAAAATGTGAAATGCAGGATTCCCAGAACTGTTGAAGAATGCATCGCCGGTTTCTGCTGCTTTTATTGACAGTCCCAACAGCATGAGTAGTTCTAACGAGCTACAAAGGTACTTGTTATGAGTAAGAAGCAGCAAGTCTAGCTACCAGTAAATTATTTTTCTTCATCTGTGTAGCTTCCTTTTAAAAAAGTAAGGTATTTGCTGTGTTCTGACTTCTTATTTAACCCAAGAAAAGTAGAAAAGGTAACTTTATATCAAATTACCTAGAAAAAGTTGTCTTTTTGTCTCATTTTCATATTGAGAAAAATGTTTTCTGTTTAAATTCTTTTGAGAAATGATAGCTAAATGCAAGTGCTTATAATACAGAGCAAGTACAGCAGCTGGCAGTACAGCACAATGGCAAATGCACAGCCTGGGAAGATGGAAAAATGTTTAGATTCTAACAATACCATCATATCTTAAATAATGGCGTGGATTGCCCTTCACTTAAAGAACTGTGAAAATTGTGCCTGCTAGAATAATTATGTGGGAAACAGAATGCATCAAGTCAGATAGAAAATGTGTGGTTAAATATTTGGTCAAGGGGAAACGTTTTTAGTAGTAAAGTGTACTTACAAAATAAGCAAGAAATTCATTTTGGTAGAAATACTTAGAATGAAAATAATGAGTGGCAAAATGGAAACTATTCTCAGTGAATAGTTATTTCAATAAACTTAATCACTTACTCTCTTCTTGAATTTTCTACAGTTACTTTTTTCTTGATCTGTTGTTTATAATACCATGTGCAGAATTTGCTATGGGTGATCAAAGAGCAGTTTAGAGATGTTAACCAGGTTGTTTAGCACTTATTTGTGTGGCATACATGGTACTCCTAGATTTTTTTTTTAATAGGAAAAATGTAAAACTTAGAGGTGTGTTTCTGGCTTGAACATTCATATCTTTTTCTTCTTTATTTTCATAGTTACTTCTTCAGGTGTTTTTACTAGTAAGTCCATTTTTAGTGGTTCAAAGTGGATCATCTATTTAAATCTGAAATGACTGTGGACACTTATGTGCACAGCTTCTAATATCTCTAATATCTGAAAAGAAAAAATCTTGGCAGGTAATAAAATTATTTTGTTACTTTATTAATTAGATAAAATGAGAAGTATGACAGCTGTAGAAAGCACTAAGCCTTTAGCTTCAACCCCATTCAAGCTTAATATTTGACAAGCCACCAGAAAATGTAGGCGAAGGTTCGCATACCAGGAAAATGGGTGCATCTGTGATAGCAAGGCTAATGTTCTGCAGTTGAGATTCCATTCATAGAACTAAGTTGATTATACCCTCCGCTCTTGCATGACTGTTTATTCTGGAGATTTAATTCCCTCACAGGAGTGCTAACCTAACCTTAGCATTTCGTATTTTGTGTTATCACATGGGTAGCAGTATCTTCTGCTTCCATCTGCACTGGTTAACAGTCAAAAACAATGAGTCAAACGTGCCATAGCATCAGTCTGTTTTCTTTCAGTACAGTCTCAATCTCTCCAGATGATTATTCCTGAACAACAGTTTTGCAAAATAATTTGTTTAATCAGTAATCAGAAGAGTGGGAGTCTAAATGAAACTAAATGATCTGAAGGATGATTTACAATAGTAGGGAATTACAAGTAGGAAAAAAAATCACATGTTGCTTTTGATATAGGAATCTATAATTTAGACTAAAGAAAATTCTAGTTCTTTTAGGAGTTAGTATATAATTTGAAATGCTGAGCTGAGACTGAATTGCTAAACATCTGCAGTACTGAGTTGGTTGAAACTTAGGATTTCCATTTTGATCTATAAAATTTATTTTTTTAATTTTAAACTTAATTAAAAATTAAACCAAAACAAACCAACAAAAAAAGACTAAAATGTCTCCTAATTTTCAGTCTCTTAGGGGTTACTGTACGGCTTCACCTCTCCAGAAAATCCTCAGGTGGCCTCAGCTCTGTGTGGTACTGCTTGTGTGGCTTTAGCTCCCTAAAGGCTCTTTATTTTGTTCTGTGTCAGGGTTTATAATGGGAACTATGTGTGCCTGACAAATTTAATCAGAAATTTTTAATCAAAGTTAAGATGTCTGGGAAAAGTTTGTTTCAATATTGTAACAAATTTTTAATTAAAAAGCACTTTGACAGGGAAATATCTGCCTGGCTTTAATAATAATAATAAGCAGGATGTATAGCTAACTAGGTACTTAGGTAAAGGTAAAACAGCCTTATGGTCACAATGTTCTTGATCAAAGGAAGAGATACTGCCAATAAATAATACCCGATTTCCTGTAAGAAATAAGATAGAAAACTTACATTTTTCTCAAAATTTTCAAGAGAAAACTCATTCGGCTTTGGGAAGAATTCAAGCTTATGCATACGTCCGATATTGAGAATAATGTTTGTCCCCTTTTTCACAGGGTAGCCATCAATTACATCATCTTGTAAAGCTTTTCGCATGATCAAGTCCACAACCGGCTGGTATCTCATGCTCTCATAAATAAAATTCTCCACAATCTTTAAGTTTGGCATGTCATCACTCTGTATGTCTCTGTCACCTTGTGGAGTAAAACAGATGGTGAAGAAGTTGGTTATGACTTCCATAGCTTCATTGTACAAATACCAAAACATTTTGGAAAGTTCTCAGGTCCTGAAATAGCAGGAAGGGTCCAACAGCTTCTAAGGAGTTTTATGTAGCCTTACGTATTTGGGGAATCTGGTACGTTATTCATCAGCATAAACCCTGGTTTATCAATTTATGATCTCACCTTGTTCTTAATACATTTTGAGTCTTTGTTCTGCTTTCTTGTCAATGAAAAAACTCTGGAAATCCTTTCCTGACTTTTCTATGACTGAAAGCAACAAGACCCAATGAATAAATCCTCTGAGAGGTGACACCAAATGCAATCTGGGAATAGGCTGCAGATGGGAGATAACTTTGTAGGGACCTTAACTTTTCACGATGTGATTGGGTCTACTGCTAGGTCTTGCTGTGGCCTGACTATTTCCGTTACCATGAGTAACTTCCTCCCAGCTTGATTCCATCAGCAGCAGTATCAGCACCACGATGTACTGCCAGTGGGAGCCTTACTTTAATTTTCAAGCCACAAGCGGTTCAAGAACTACAGGCTGACAGCTGCAATGGCAGGATTTTAAGATAAAAGGCAGCTTTGCTACCCCAGTTGGTCATTTCCTTAAGGAAAAGGCAACAACATTCTACTGCCTTAGAAATCAAGGCTATCCAAAAGAAACAGGGCAGATGAAAGAGTACTCAATTCTCATGAGGACAATAAGATGAAGTTTATTATTAGAAAAAGACTAAAGCACCTGCTATACATTTTCCAGTGTTAAACTGACCAGAAGGAACTCTTGAATAAGAGTGGATGAAATTACTTTCTACAGTAGTTCAGTATCAAGTTTTGAATGAAGTCTTGATGAAGGGAAGAATACAAATTTGAAATATCTTGATTGTATTTTGAATACTTAAAGGGGAGACCAGTTTGATATCAAAATGGATGACAGCAGAATATAATTATGATTTTCTCTAATCTTTCCCTTCTGCAGTCATAGTGAAACTTAATTTCTGCGTATACACAGAGAAATATTGGTGATTAGAAGTATTTGCAATTAGTGTCCCTTTTTGCTATTTCAAAGTAAAAGGAAAATAATTTCAATGGAACTTATAAGGCAAGTGCTGATCCCTACTGCTGTTGCTGAGTGAATACAGCACTTTCTTTCTAATAGATAGTAAATTCTGATGATTCCTATTTGAATTTCTTACAAATCCCTCATCTTCTTTCTTCTGACCTTGAATAAAATCTTTTACATATAATGGTGTTTCATATATTTTACAGCAAATGCCTCTGTTAGAAGAAAGCACTTACAATTTTCAGCCTTTCAGTTTTAAGAGTGAAATTAGATCAGTGCTGAAGCAAAATTATATTCCCGCATCACTGACTTTGCAGCTCCTGCTTACCCATAACAGTTTCAATTTCTCTCATCATCTCCTCTTCCACTGTGGGGTGCTCTGCAATCAGTATTAGCATAAAGAAGAGAGTCACAGACAGAGTATCAGGAGCAGCAATCATCATCTCCAGCACACACTGGTTTACATTCTCAGCAGTCAGATCCCCTCTGTTCTGAAAAAAAATCGGAAATTTGGGGAAAAATGTTGATTGCTGACCTCCGGTGGCAGCAAAGGCCCTATAGCAGTAGGATGGGACAGACCTAGAATATCTGCTTTAAAGAAAAGTCAAAATCTTGTCAGTCTTTCTATCTTATATGCTAAATAGCATTTATTTTTTTGTCTTTCGGACAAAACCAGAAAACTTGTGTTTTGATGGGTGTGTATTATCTTACAGAAAAGCAAGAGGTTGTTCTTAGCTCAGATTCTTACTTTCCAAACAGAGTTTGTGAGCTGTCAGAAGGTATACAAGATAGGATTTATATAGCGTTTGAAGCCTTTGCAAACAAAAGGCAATACATCAAGATAAAATACAGGGTTAGGGAAAAACTGAAGGACGTTAAGGATTAGATGGAAGAGTTTTAAGGATGTTTAAGCCATGAAAAACATCAGATATGCAACTATTCCAGAAAATGCAACTACTGAATGTTTGAAATACCATTAGGGACTCCACAGAACCCACTAATTTGTACCACGTTACTATGACATGACTTTTAGATAGACATGTTAAGTTTAAGTTGCAAAGCCTGTGGTGTTAGTGACAGGAGGATGTCAGAAAAATTAAAGTTAGCCATATTTTGAGTACATTGCCAATACCTGTGCAAAAATCAACTGGGATGCAAAATCCATATGTTCATCCAACTTTTCAACAGTGGAAAGCTTTTGTCGTTTCTGTTCTATTAAGATTTCCATTGCTTCTTTCAGATCCTTGCTGAAAACAGATTAAACCCAACCTATTGAGAAATATCTGCAGACTTGTAGGATACGCTAGAATATGACTAAAAGCATAGAGGTTATACCAATAAAAACATAGAAGAATGGCAGAAATTAAGTATTCTTAAGAGTAGTTACATGGTTTTCTGCAAAAGTAGTAATACCATGGAAGGTGTGTTTTATTAAATAATTCCTTGTTAGTTTGGACTGCAATCTTATTCTCTTTTTATAAGGGAGACTGAAAAAGATGAAAATGAGTTTGTATATCCTGTTGATGAATAGAGGTTTTAAAAATTTGTTAATGTTTCCAAAGAACTTGTGTACTTCCTTCTATTTTATACTGTATTTTATCAGTGAATGAAATGAACTTAGAGAGCGTGAGGGTTAATTGTTAGAAAAATATAGATAAATGTTAGAAAAATTGTACTGTCTTGAAGGTAGAATTGATCTAAAGTTTTCATATTTAAATAGTAATACTGTGTCAACAGTTTGTATTTCAGTGGTGAAAAAAGCAACATAAACCAGTTTTTATAATTTTTTTTTGAATTTTGAATAAGCTATAGATTTCAGGGCAATTAGTTTAAAAAATATTTTGAAAATTTTTTGAATAAAATCCTCAGGCTATCCATTTGTGTTTGTTATTGTTGGGAAAGAAAATCTGACTGGCTTTGTAGGGGTAAATGCATTTAAAACTTCAAACCTGGTAAAGCTCTTATTATTTATAACATCTTTTATGTATTAGAAATAGCAAAAGGTTCTTTTTGCCAACTTTTATCAGGAGAATATTGGAAGTCGTCATATCCTGTAGTCATTCTTTGCATTGCTTTAAGTCCATCAATCTTTTTTATTTTTTT
The DNA here is from genome assembly GCF_017639655.2 of Falco naumanni. Taxonomy (NCBI): domain Eukaryota; kingdom Metazoa; phylum Chordata; class Aves; order Falconiformes; family Falconidae; genus Falco; species Falco naumanni. The sequence goes on along the minus strand of NC_054060.1, from coordinate 16,374,597 downwards.
TCTTTTCCAGTAGAAATTTATTAATAAATCCATTTTAATGGGATTGCTTTTGAAACATCTGTATTTGCCTGCAGGGGCTTTCTAGTAATTGTGCCACTGCATTTAGCTATTATTAGAATCGCAGAATAAAGCACTAATCAGTGGCATAATAATAACCAGGAAGCACATGTTAGGGAAGGTAAGTCTTGTGTCTAGTTCATAAGAGTTCTCAGTTACTTTAGATGAACCTTCATCTTTTCTTTAAAGCCTATACGTTACATAGCACTACCAAAACAATTTATTACATATGCTTCATAAGTAGGAGTTACTCTCACTAGATGGATTCCAAATCCAAAATTAACAAACTCATTACTGATTCTTTTTATAGCCAGACCTCTTTTGGTAGAAGATGGCAAACCAGATTATAAAAATAGAAAAGGCATTTTGTACTTTTGCAAAGAGGAAGATGGCAAAACATATTTGTTCCTTAGGATAAAAAACCCTTGAAATGGATTATCGTGCTAAGCACCAAGTTTTAATTAAAAAATTACTGTTGACTCAAAAATGCGCATTGAAGGAACCAAAAAATAGGATTATGCTTGGGGGTTAACTCTTCTGGGACAGTGCCATGAATGCAGATGAGTTTTCTTGTTTTGATGAACTGTAGCCTAATGTTTGACTATCCTCAACTAGATAGCACATATAATTTCACCACATGTTATGGCTTTTCTTTGTCTGTTTGAACTGAACCAGTGATTTCAATTTAGTGTCACATTTGAACTGGCATTAACTAATATTTTGGTGAGTAAACTAGGACTGAATAGACAAGCGCCTTAAATCGCCCCTGAGATCAGCCACATGTAACATCAGTGGCAAATCTTGTTCTGTTGCTATCTTGGGTCTGCAGATGGGGACTTCAGCCAACCAGCTTTGCAAGTTTCACAATTTATTTTCTAAAAGGCAAGGAAGATACACTTCCCAGAAAAAGAATCTTACGCAAATGATGTATAAAACTGTTGATACTTACACTGCCTCTTCATATTTCTTGCACAGCCAAGAAATCTTAAAAAAGATGTCAGGTTTTAATAAAAGTGCTTGCCAAGCATCAAAGTAGTTTTGAATCTTAAGTACAATGGCATGTTCTGAAAATAAACATTAACAAAAAGTAAGAAATATAAACCTTAATAGTCAAGTAACACAAATTAATAATACTCCAACAAGGTTCACAGGAATTTGATAAACGACTAGTCTTAGTGATGGTAAGATAACATTATGAAAAATTTGTAGCACACTGTAGAAAAGGTATAGATCTTTGTGAAAACTCTCAGTAGCTAGCTAAAAGGGGAGATAGTGGTGTTTCGACTAGAGCCAAATAGTCTCCCACAGGAGAGCAGAAGCAGAACTCTTACAGCATATTGAAATGGTGTAATTTAGACATCACGGTATGTTATTTCTGTCATAGTTTTGAGGATGAAGAAATCACAGAAGACTTAAATTGTCAGGTGAACTTTTCAAGGTAATCATTTAATTTTGAGGAAAAAATTCTGATTAAGTGCATATAATATTGGGATTGTACCAACTCAGTGCATAAAAATCTCTTTAAATGGTACTATTTATTAAGGTGGGTGTGACAAGCTAGTGTATATTTGTGGTCATATAATATTCTGCATTCAAACTAAAATCACTTACAAATCAATTTCAATTAATTATCTGGTGATATAGGAGTCTGTTCTTGCACTGTTTTCTGAAACAAAACTGCTGAGCGATGTCAGTGAGTTTTCCTTGGATATGCACTTTAGGTCCATCATAAGGGGTAAAAATAAAGCTGTTCGTACCATCCAAAGGGATCCCAAGAAAAAGCTTATTAGATGTGTCAAGCATGATCCGTCTCATAAGATTCAACACATTGATGTTTCCTGCGTCAGTGGTTACCTCCTCTAGTTTGTCCAGGTGATCAATTGTTGATTCAACACAAATCGCTATCATACGCACCAGACCAGGACCAGACAGAGCTGAGATACATGTGCAAAATGATCAGAAGGTTGGTTAGCTTTTGTAACTTAGGTATTGATTGGAGATAACGGTGTCAACAAAATGTAAAACATTGTCCTGTGAGCGACTAGAATACAACAGTTCTGAAACTTAGGGACTTAACATCTTTTGAAAGAAAAAATGTAAACATTCGGAGTTAAAATGGCAATGAACTCAAAGCCCAAGCTTTCTTTGCATCCAGCCACTTTGTATGTTAGATACAGATTTTGTCCCGGGTTCGTACAGTGTTAAGGAAAGATAATTGACATTGTTTGTGCTGCCTTTCTGTGTGGGAGGGTGTCCATGCTCCCTGCTGCACTGCATGCCCTGTGGGTGTCCTGTCACATTTGCTTGTAGTGACACTGAGCAGGGAAGGTAGCTTAGGGATTTGGTGGGGGAGGATGATAGGCATTTCTGAAAACATAATTCCTGGGCGCTCTTAAAGAGCATGGTAGCTTTGCAGTAAGGTACTGGCGACCTGTAGTGTCTCTGTGGACCTACAGAAGCCTAGCCTGGCAGTAGTCTATCCACCTATGAACAGTGGAGGTAGTGTCATGACAGATTTATTGCATTTTAAGAATGCCAAAGCCACCAAAAGCAGTGGTCAGTTCTATTGTGATGTAATTCAGCGGGATTTTGACTGGCCTCAGCTGAAATGGATTCAGATAACTTTTGAATGACTTTGGAGACCTTGCCCTAAGTACTTTATTTATTGCTGTAATTGCCTCAAGGACATTATTTTGTCAAATATGTGTTGAGAAGGATTGTGTGTTTGTAATTCAGAGTTGGCCTGTTTTGTAAATAGAGAGAACTGGTAGTTGTAGGGATAGCTAGTAAAATAAAAATGTTTTTTCCTGCCATCTTCAACCATTACAAAGTTGCTGATATTTTTCGGTAGCAAAATCATGTAGGAAGGGTCCTAGTGTCATACAGGAGCACAGCTGCATCACCAAAATAATAACAGAAAATTTAAACTAACAGATAAATAATTTATTTTAGGTGCTCTTTTACTTTCATTACTAGAATCACTGTCGTTAACTACTGCAGTCTTAGCTGGTAAGAATCTTTTCGGAACTGTAGAACTTGCAGAACAAGTGTGGCAGTTTTGTTAGCAAGGCTGTAAGATCATTGGAAGTAGCCAATTCTAATGATATGCAAATACTGAAGATTTTCAGTTCATGGAAAGAAGGTGAATCAAAAAATTGCAGACTCATGAAATGGTGACAGTTGGAGTTTCTGTAATTTTCTATTTGATTTCAACGTAGTGATGTAAATTACTTCAGTCTTTTTCTCTCTTACTACATTGATTCCATGTATATTAGAGGGATTAAGAAACAGTTCTGCTGTGCTTATCTTAATTTTGAAACTAAAGTACACCCCCCACCCTCCCCCTTTAGAACAAGACAGAAAAGTCTTTGAATTTAGTGGAGGCTGGGATAGGAATATCCAACTACATTTACGGAAGTGCCAGTTGAGCTAATGTAAATGTTGGACTTGAAACATAAAAATATTTAAAAACTTGGCTTGTGGGCATAATTTACTTTTGTTTTAATTGGATGAGATTAAGAATCTGCAGAACTACTTCAGAACCATTTCAAATAGCATACTTAAAAAGATAAATGTGAAAGAACACGTGCAATAAAGTATTTCTACGGGATGTATAGAGAGTACAGTTTTCTGTAAGTATGCAGAGGACATAAAGCATTTCAGAAAAGACAGATGGTGTGCTGCAGTGACACGGTGTCTTAATGTACACTGATTTACCTTTGGTGAAAAAGGGACGGATTTCTTTCCAGTGTGCTGGGTTGTTATTAAATATGATCCCGTTTTCATACATGCCAATGCACTGTAATCCAAGCTTGCTCCCAAATCGAGAAACGTAATGCCAGTGTTTCATTACGTGGAATACACTTGAGGATCTGTGAAAGAAACAGGGGGAGAGGAAAGCTCAAAACAAAAATACTATTTATAGATTGTACACAGAATTTTTATTCTGACGATCTGTAGTTGAAGTGCTGACTTGCATTCCGAATTTAGCAGGAAGCACGATGCTTGACATCAAATGTTGTTCCTTTTACATAATTAAAAATCTCAATGATATATACCTTCAGAATGTGCATTAGAGCAAGAACATATTCTGCTTAGATTTAAAATTGTTTTTCAGTACACCCCCCCACACACATAGATTCTAATTTGAATATTTTGTGTAGATAGAAACATGTAGATATATGATAAACTCAGGCAATGACCAGTGTCAGATATTTCAGAAGATGAGGTGAAAAATATTTTGACAGTTGATAATTACATCATGATGTGCATTAAATTGCAGCTATACTTTTGTAGCTGTTTGGTCACTCCCCGACACATATAGAAAGCAAAAATATACATGCATCATTTAAATATGCAACTTCATAATGTGATGTATGTGTGGGATAACTATCCCTAAATAGACGTGTTAGGGAAATCCATGATATATGTAATTCTTTTTACAGTTGACAAGGTTTATTTACACATGCTGGCAAACAGGTTGACACCAGCATTATTGCCTTGGGGTATAAATTCCTTTAGAGGGAGCTAGTATTTTAGAAATGTTGATTTAAAAATGTTAGAAAAGTGATGAAAACCTGATCAAATTAAATCCAACAAAGGGAAGGAAATTCAGAACAGAGATTGAAATGAAACAATACGCTACTTTACCATGTAGCATACTCTGTGGACCAAATCCCAGAGTTCTTACATGGGTTTAGTTTATTTTTTCCCCTCAGGCAAAGTAAATGGGACTCTGCTATTGACTTCGGCAGCGCTGGGTTTTCACCATAGATTTGCATGACCAGAGGTAAAGTTAGCAGTGAGATGCCATATGGTACAAATAGACAAACATGGACTAAGGATTGGAGTAAAGACAGGGAGGATTGTCTGCAGGTCCAAACTTCTAAGGAACTCAGCATATTCTCTCTTCCCTACACTTCCCCACGTGTTCTCTCTTTTCTAATTCCCTAGAAAGTTTCCGTATTTTCATGAGCATGAAAAGACGGTGTTGGAGTATGACAGCTGTCCCCAGGAATGCAAAGGTGCAGGAGGCTCATTTTGCTTCCTTTTATTCCACACATCAACACAGGAGATGCATAATACTGTTTTAAGGAAGGATTTTGACATAAAACCTTGTATAAGCAGATTTTCCTTATGAAACTATTTGAAGTCCTCCAAAAGATAACTGTTGTAACCAAGACTGCAAGTCCTCGTCTCTGTGCATTAGCACCTCAGTATGATTAGGTTTGACGGTAAAAATTCAGATGACATTGGAAATAGTATACTTTTACAAAATTCAGGTTATGTTTAGTTTTGCAGTGAATTTATGATCCACTGAAAACTTTATTCTGCATTTTTTTAAGTTAAATACTAGTTCTCTGTGTACAGTCAATGCTTTTAACCAAAAAATGTCTAAGAAAAGTGATTTGTTGACTGTAAAGCCTAATGCAGCTGTGGCATTGTTAATCAGCCCTCCTCATTTGTTTCTGGTCAATTGGTAGTACAGAAAGTGGAAGACAGCGATGAAGAGTTCATAGCATTTCACATTACAAAGACATTATAGCGCATTAGTTGATATTTGCAACACCTATGTAGGATAGGAATGTAAATAGTTTTGCTGTCACATAATCTCTTTTTACAGAGGTAAAAATAAGCAGAGATGAAGCTGACTTGCTTTGCATGGCAAGTCCTGTGATAGTCCTCTATGCTACATTGTCTTTGAAAAGCTTCTACATAATGAAAACTCAGTATGAATTGATTGATATTGCTAATAAAAAGGCTGTGATTCTTTATCAATTACATATGGTAAAAATTTTACTGCTGTGTTGGTTTATTTTTCTTTCATGGCATAACTCATAAGCATCCAGAAGATCCAATGTAAAAGGAAAGCAACCATCCACTGGAGCTAATAAAATGATGGTCTGAGGTTTAGCATTATGTTTAATACTGTGTATATTTGAAGTCTATGAGTAATCCCATTAATTGGAGTGGAATTACTCATAATCCTATAACATTGCATTTGCTTAATTAATTTGCTGAATTGGAGCCGTAATGTTCAAGCGTTACTCCCATTTTAAGGAGATACTTAAGAGCACAGGAAAATAAAATTTGGCTTAATTTTGCATCGCAGTCTAGGTTCCTGTATAGCATGTAATCTTAATATTAAATGAAATAGTAAGAGACAGTAAACATTTTTTAAGATTGACCCACAGTGCTTGACCTTCCTTTCCATGAAGAAAATGAGAGAATTCAAATGTATTTCAATAGTAGAGTCTTTAAAGAAACAAGATATTAGAAAAAGGTCTGTGAACAGCAGAAAGAAAAAGGTGTATGTTAGGATAAATTTTGAACATAATAACTTCAATTCTACTTTAGGAAAAAAGCAGCAAAGAGGTGGTAAAAATGTGGAAAAAGCTCTTCATATTATTAAGGATAGAAGATAAGAATTTACTTGCTAATTATAAATGTTTCTTCACCGCTGATCCAAACTCTCACAAATTCTCCATATGTCTTATTGTAGTAGTTGCAGGCGCTACCTACTCCCATCCAGAGAAATCTTCCGTGTGAAATGAGGGGACCGATTCCCATACAGTATCCTGGCCCTAAGAAACAGAGCAAGGAAAGTTTTGTCTGAGCAGTGCTCACTGACAAAAACATACCTCTGAGCATCACCCTTTTAAAAGGAGCTTTTTAACATGATAATCAAAGTCTGCATTGGGCACTTCACATGTAACAACCCTGTCCTGAAGCTCTGTCTTAGAGAAACTTGCATCTACATTGTTGAAGCCTCCTTAGTATCTACGGAAGCCTAAAGTTCTTTCAATGTACATACAACTAATGACACTCATTACTACTTTGCACAATTTCAGACTGCTGCTTTGAGATTGCTTACATGTTGAGGGACAATGGCTAGATACTAGAAAGAAGACATGATCTAGAAAAAATACATATGGTTTATTAATTTGTGATTTTAACAAATCCTTTGAGTGACCTTGGCTGAGTTTGTGTTGAAGTGTCATAGTAACATCTACAAAAGTCGATATCCTTTTGATATAAGTACATGTAATTAATTACATTTATTTTAAAGTCATTAGTACTAGAGTGAGTAAACAGATATTTAAGGCAAAAAGTACTTTACTGCTGTAAACTTATGAAAACATACTTCAGTAGGAGTTAAGAATGGATTAATAAGCATTTAGTCAACAAAGTTCTCAACCAAATCCTTTAACTGTAATTCGCAGATTTTCTTCTTACAACAAAAAGGAGAAAGCAGAGACAGCCAGAGAGAATTTGCCAATAACTACCTCTTTTAAAAGGAAGTTTCCTTCATCAGGGAAAGCTAAATTTGCCCCTTTTGTTTGCAAAGCATAAATCTAACTCCATACAACTAAGTACTCAGAAAACTTTTGTATATTGTTTAATAACTTAGAAGTTGCATATGGCTCCACATACATTCCACTGCTAGGAACTGCAAGACCCCAGATTATTTAAATACCTGTAAATCTAAAGATTATTAATTTAGTTCTGTCTTGTTATTGATCCGATCAAGTATTCAAATAGAATACATAGCCTTCTGTGAATACTTTCCCCTGTTCTCTAACTTTCAAAGAGTTTTAGCATATTGCAGGATACTTGGCAAGGATCTTTTCTCATAATTTCATTTAGGTGCCACTGCATTATGTCAGAATGCATTATGCCAGTGCATTCATTAGGTGCACTGCATAGTTTAGGATTATTCCGTAGGTTTAGGATTATTCCTGTAGTCAAACACCTTTGTGAGATGTATACACCGGTCTCATTCGTGCGGTAGGTAGTTGCATTGCATCTAATGAAAAATAGCCTGAATCAGGAACATCTACCATAAACCCCCAAAACATTACAGAAGGGGGCCCTCTAAAAGGGAAGTAATTTGATGTTGTTTTGTTCTGTAGGGTCTTCAGTGTCAAACACGGAGAGAAAAATTGATAATCTACTTAAAATCTGAAGAATTTTTAATAACAGTAATAAAAATAATAATAGTTTGTTTCTAGTAAAGACAATTTAGAAAGCTTTAAAATTAAAACATGTAAAAAGTAGTTTATAATGCACGTGAAAATGTGAACAACTAGAGTTTGTAAAATGGTATTACATCTTTCTAGCATATACATAATACAGTGGAAAACTAAGTGTCATATATTTATATAGTCAAGCCAGGTTTATTATGGAAGTTCTGAGGTTAGAGCAAGCCTGATTGCTTTTTTATCAGTTATTTTAAAAAAATGGTATTATTTAAACTGACTCTTAGTAAACTTTCTTTGCATACAATCATTATTCAGCATTGCTTTTGCACTTACATTTGAAAACAAACCAAAAAAACCCATACTGTGACAGCTTTTACATGATACTATAGCTAAAGTTAATTTACCTGGTATTGATGAGGTTTCTTCGTGATTCCATATTAGAAACAGAAAGCACATGAGAATGAGTATGGGCACTGTGGCCACTGGCACGGTGTCCGGTATGAGGCCGGTGATGTTGTAGTGCATTGGATTCAGTGTTTCCAGCACCATCTTTTCCAAGAGATTCTGCATGGATTTAGAGAGAAAGGGGAAAGATGCAGAGATTTCAAAGCTCAAAGATCTATTCAGCTTTAGCTGGTACCTCTCAACCCCTTTGCAAGCCCTGTAAATGAGCAAATTAGCTCCTGAGGTAGCTTTATTTTATAATGAGTGACTGCCTGGACTGCTTGCCAGGACAAGCTACATCACAAGCTGAAACAGGCATGCAGCAGATGCTCTTTTTGTTTGGAAATAACAAAGCTTTTCTGACCTTGATGTTGAAGCATAGTTTTGGATACTTTGGCTGACAGACCTCTTATCTCTGATATTGACTTGGCTGGCCAATACTGAGGTTTACTCCTTGCAAATTTCTAACCAAAACACAAGAAATTAAACTTTCAGCACATGTGGAAGCACTGACTGAGTTCACTTGCAACCTTTTGTCTCTGTTCCTTAGCCTTTTTTCTTCCTGCATGCCTGTGGTGCCAGAGTCCTTGAATTTCCAGAATAACTGCATTAATTTTTCATTATGCAGATAGAGCATACCCCAGGGTTTTGTTTGAAATAATGTATTATGAGCTTTTTATTGTCAGCCTTTGAGTATGATATAACGTATTGCATTTCTTTAAGTTCTTCTGCTAAATACTTGGAAAAATATAGTGTATGAATGAGAACTCACATACCCACAGAAAGATACTGCTTGCATCTGCACAGTAATTTCTTAGCAAAATAATTTCTTAATTTTGCTCTGACGATAACTAAGAATAGACTTGCTTTGTTCCTTCCTGCAGCTATTTCATAATTGAGGGATGTATTTACTTAATAGGAAACTCTTTGTTGCAGTTTACTTTCAGCAAGTGCTTTCTTGTTTATCTTCTGCTTTGGTCTCACATTGCAGTAGTACAGCTTTCTTTGCAACTGTCAGTAACTGTCAGTGCTATAATTATATTAAGCTAAGCCAAGAATGTGATAGATGCTTTCTAAATAGTAAGAAGATTGGTATTTATGGTCGAAGTAGAAAACGTACAGAGTACAGAGAAAACTCTGGGGAAGGGAGCAAGCAGTGGCTCAGAGTATTGTAGGTGCATGCAATGCTCCGCTATTTTGGATGATTGCTATGCAAGGCTCCTGGTATGGTGGTGATCCAACATGACCATGACACAATATGCCAGGTGACCTTTTATAAACATGCACGCTATTCCAAAAGTTAGCGCTTCTGGAAGTGTCTGTGTACATATCACATCTTGTGTATGTTGTACTGACTTGCATGTCGTGAAATGTTTTTGTAATCACAGGCATTTTTTTATCGTGTAATGCTATTTATTAGTTTCACTAATATACTGCTGCACACTACTTATATTTGTTCAGTACAAGTAAAAATGCTAGCTTTAGATTTCCTTGAATACTATTTGTTACCACAATAAAAGTATGCCTGTGTGTACATGTAAGTACTTTTATTATTTTCAGTCCCTTCCGCTATATGAGCTTACAGTGTTATAGAAGGAGATAACTACACTTAGGGCATATAGTTTCACTTTTCTGTTACTTTCTCTCTGGATCTGGATGAACTTCATCTTTGTACTCCATTGCCACAGGTTGACTCTGACTTTCATTATTTTTTGTTGTTTGTCTCATCTTCAAGACGTTCGGGTGTGTCTGTACAGTAGTTTTTCTGCCTCATATCCCCTACAAAGAGAATTATGTAGGTGGTTATGCATTTGGGTGGTATGAAATACACACACCTTTACGTACAAATGTGTATCTGTCTATGAATATTGTATCTGTAGGTTAAGCCCTGCTAAGAGTTCAAGATGCTGATATGTTTCATGGTGTACTTTGCCAGCATGAGTCTGCCCCTTTTCGTTTCTAAAATTCGACCCTGAGTTTTGATCTTGCTCAGTTATTAGTTATTCACAGCTAAAGCTTATCTTTGTTTTGACAGAGAAATGGAGGCAGGTGTCTTCCTTTTCAAAATACGCAGATTGTAATGGATTGGGTTTTCAGTTCTAGATTACCCCAACTTCTTAATTTTATAATCTTTTAGTAAAAGAATAAAATCTCTTTTGCTGTGGTATGATACCCTATATATCAGCGTGCACTTTGCTGTTAGATCTGTAATTTTTATATGCTGGATTATGTTTTCATGTGGATAAGAGGCACTATATTAATTTGAATCATTTTTACACTCTTGAACTGATCTGAAACAGTCTTGGTTTTAGTTAAAGTGGCTCCTAAAGCTCTTAAAACAAACAACTGACGTTTCTTGTATTGAGAAGTTTGCCTTATTTCAATGAGTATGATCCAAGCAGGCTTTCAGAGTTTGCTTTTCTGATGGTTTTTTTAATTGCAAAAGGCAACTAGACCATGAAAAATTCACTTTAAAAATAATTCAACTGAACTGCTCGTCCTGCTTGTGCCCATTGTATTTTGGAAGAATTGTCCATGAGGTAAATCGCTTCTAATAAAAACTCAGCCAAGTAAATTTTGATAGTAAGTAGTCACTGAATAGACTGCAGAAGTTTAGAAATGGAACAAAGCTAGAGTACCCATTGTGTGTGAAAGAAACTTTCACTATTCTTGCTCATTTTGTCTTGAAATCTTCTATATGTAATTTTCCTTTTCCTTGCAGCTGGTTGAGGCACGTGCCTGATCAGAGGGGTTTGTTGGTTCTGATTGTTACTTATATGGCAGAGGGGGGACGAAGCTGAGGCAAAATATATTTTAAAATCAAAGAGTGGGAGGAAATAGATTTATAATAAGGAAATGCTTTTGCGACAAAAAAGAGGAATTTGCACAGGCTGCCTGATCCGACACTTGTGGATCTTAACAGCTGGGAAGGCATCTGCCAACAGAGGGCCCTTCAGGCTTTAGGCCTTGACTAAAGCAGTGTGAGCAATTTCTAGGTTCAGTTTAACCTTTTCTTGTAAAAGGTGGTCTGATGAATGACGACAGGATCCACAGTAAAGAAAAAAGTCCATATATCTAAAGGACAACTCTGTTGAACCCTTTTACTCCAGTTAAAGCTTTGTACTTAATGACTGTGTCAGTAAAAGCAAGTTATGCATCGTGTTGTAGAATTGGAGCTGAAATTTTCTGATAATGTTGACAAGGAGCTCATAAAACTGCTTGAAAGCTCTTGAAGGTCTATTTCTGAGCGCTGGAATTATTTCCTCAGTAGTAGTACATCTTTCAGGAGAGACATGAAGGGAAAAATATCTTCTACTTGTTATAAATCCCCAGATGTTAGTGACCAGTATTAGCAGCATCTGAAGCAACTGACCGGTTTTAACTAAATGGTTTGAGTAACTAAAATTTCAAATAGACTGATTTAATACAGAAAGAAATCTATTGGCTTATGTAAGCCCAGTAAGTCTTTATTTTCTCAGACAAAGCATGTCAGATCCCTTTAATAGAGCTAGCAACGTACAAGTATTTTAACGTTATTTTATGTATTAACATTTAATGGCAGATCTGACAAAATCATTTCTTTCTTGAAAATGATTCTATATATTGCCTGTTTTCACTCAGTTCTGGTTGACGGTTTCATGCAGACTGTAAAGGTTCAGTTTTCTCCATGACAGTATGTGGGTATCTTTTGCTGTGTGTTTCACAACCGAGCAGGCTAATGCCCAGCTAGGTACAGCGTAAGTTTCTTGGATTTGTTCTGTGGGTGCTGCCTGAACGTGCAGAAGGATGGTGGCTCATGATTTCTGTACCAGGGTTTTAGTTTGTATCAGGGGCATGCTTTGATAGCAAACCTTCAGATTAATCCTATTCCCATGCTTCAGTACATGTTACAGAGCAATTTCAGAGCATGCAAACTAAAAATAAAATAAATCGGGTAATGTACTCCAAAGGTGTCTCATGCACACCAGTTTTTAATGGGGATTCAAATGACAAAACCAGTTTAGATCTACATTGAAGCGAACTCCCAGGAAATGTGTGTAGTGTAGGGAGTAGATCATTGCCATCTGTTTTATTTTACAGATCTGCTCCCATTTGCCGATGTTGATGTAGCCTAAAAGGAACACAGTACCTTCTGACAAATAGTTGTTTTTAATTAGGTTTAGGCATGTAACAATCTTATTGTATTGGGATTACAGCACTTAACATAGGATGAGAACTGTCAGAGTCTTAACGGCATGTCGGATCCCTTTAACAGAACTAGTGCTGAAGGAGTTCCATGCAAGTATTTTAATATTACCTTTAAATTGTGGATTTTATTGCAAAGTCAGAAATTCTTTTCCCAGCTGTTGAATAAGACGACATATGTGGAACTACTGTAAAAGCAGTTGTATTTGCATGGAACCTATTGTAAGAACCACTAAAAAGAATCTACATTTTTGTTACATGGCTACATTCCTTTTGAAAAATTAACTAATTTGAAGTGGATGATCATCACCAAGTGTCACATAAGCCTCGATACAGGGATTGTCTTATTCCCTTGAAAGTCTGTGGGCTTTAAATTCGAGAATGCATCAAAATACTTTTTTAAACTTGAGAGCGATTACCATTCCTTGTAAACTGAGCTGTACAATTATTCTGTAAACATCAGGTTGTGTGTTTATTTAGTGTCACCCTGGAAATTGCTCCCTGCTATTCTGTGGTCTCTTCTAATGCTAATTCTCTCAGGATGCAATGGGGATATCACTGAGAGATTTCCATCACAATTTATTGGTCATCTGATATTGTGTTACTCTTGTTGTGAAATTCTTTGATTTTAGTATTTTTTTTCTCTTATTCATTTCTCACTTGCTCTGAATCTGTGCTTTAGCAGTCTGATCCTGTGCTCCAGAACCATTATAAATGGTTCCGTTTGCAATTGCAATGTGCAGAACAGCCTTTTTAAAGTTAATGTTTTTATTAATCCACTTTTGAAAGCACTTTGGCTTGTTTAGATCTGTTTTCTATTTTAATTCAATCCTCTGCAACTTAAAAGAAAGATAATTATGGTAGAATGTGAACATTAGGGAATGAATGTACGGCATTTAGTTGCCTTTTTCAGCCATTTCTAGAGTTCGAGTCAGTGGGCTAGAATCTGTATAGTCGCAGAGGTCTATCACAACTAATTACTATGGAAATGTATTCTAGCAACGTTGAATGGTCATTGTAGCGTTGTAGAGTAATCTGGTACTACTTGCTTATTATGAAGTCTGGTCTAAAGGGCACTTATAAATTTTTCTGTTGTTTAGGTTAGAGGAAGAGGGAAGGAAGAGGGGACAGCTTTCAGCAGAAGCTTGGAAGTGGGAATTTAATAACAATCCTCCTGGCAATCTAAAGGGGCTCTTGGCAAGTGAAGGAGGAGGTGGGAGCCTAATGTGCCAGAGGGCAAGTGAGACAAATGCAGAACATATCCATGGTTTCATGGTGTTGAAAAAATGTCTGTACTGTGAGATAAGGAAGATTGTTACATTTGATGGCTCTGCTATTATTTGGAATAGTGGTTTTCTTAATTTTAGTGAGCCTTCTTATGATAGTGCTACCTTGTTTCACAGCTGAATAGGCTTTATCCCTAGAGCATGTTTCTCTGCATTTTTAAGTTCTGTCAGCCTTCAGTATCACGTCTAAAATGCTACCGTATGTTTGTTGTATGTTAGTGGTGGCCACCAGTGGCTCATACACACTGTAAATGATACTTGGCTTTTCTCACCTGCCTCAGTAGCCACTGAAGTTGATTTCTTTTCAGCCCTCCTACTCAAAATGTACTGTAAGTTTGCAAGGCGCAGAGAAGTTGGAGTTGCAGTGCTGTTGTAAATGCTGCAGACATTCCTGTTGTTTGGAGTCTGTTTGGTCAGTTAGTTTCCTGAGCACCAGCTAGTACTAGTGTGTCTGAGACTTAACTGGTCAATGGAGATTGAGCCCATTGACAGGGAAACAAATACATTAAAGATATCTTCTATGAATCTAGGACTCTACATTGCATATTATTATTTGTTTGGGTAACTGCAGTAAAGGCAATGCCTCTTCTCTATGCCTTTACATGATGGTTGCAACCTTCATCTTGTGAACTTACCATCTTTGTGCCAGTCATTCCAGATCATCTACTGAGATATCTTTGGGGTTAAATCAGAAGGTGCTATGTATCAAAAAGGGAGTCATTTACACACACATTAGGGTATCATGGATAAGCCATTTGAAGCCACTGTAATGAGCTTGGAGCTGTAATTTCTGCAAGTGATAGTCAAATAGGTATCCTACAGGCTGCTCTTCTCCTTGTGATTTATGCAAATGGTTTTTCTGGTGCAATGGAGCTGTAAGTCCTGCCTGTAAACATTCCAAAGAGGTTACTGGGTTCTTTTAGTGTCCCCTAATGCCAAAGATCTGATGTTGCTGACATAACCAAGTACCGACCAAGATGATAAATTATCAATGAAATGGCTAAATAAGCTTTTCATGTTGCTATTGATCATGGAACTTAGTGAGCTTCCAAAATAAAGTATTTATAGTATACTGCCCGGTTGGTTGGATTGTTGTCTTTGGGGCTAGCTAGTGAGAGTTCTGTCATTCAGAAAGTCTTGATTCACACATATCCTTCTAGAAATTGCTAGTTACTTTAGATGTCTAAATTGATCTTCAGAGGATGAATATTCACACCCTGAAAAATCACGCTCTACTGGAATGTTAAGCCTTCAAAATAACTAGCCGGTCGTACAACCACGATTGCCTGTAGCAAGCAAGACTTGGAGTGGTAACCTGCTCTGTGTAACTCAAAATTCGGTAGTCATCTCTTTCCTTTCTGGCTAGTGTCCATACTACTTTCTTGTAGCTATTTATACAGCATGGATGTGCGAGGCAAGGTACACTATGTGCTTCCCAAATGACTGTACAATAAGGGTTTCTGCTTTCTGAACAATCTAATTATATGGTGAATTTTCTTTCAGAAGAATAATGATCTGAAATTAGAATTTGGACTATGTCCTCTTCTGAGGTTTTAATTGCAGTCTGATGTATGATTTTGAAAAATAACTTGCCAATTTTAGTACCTTTCACAGAAGGTCCCATTGTTGCTTAGGAACCAACATGATGTCCATGAAAAGTACTAGCCCCGTTAGATGGTAAAAGGGTTTAATCTGAAACATACATCTCCTGAAGCAGAATAGGTATGTCAGTGCTTGTAAGCCATCAAAAAGAGCTATGGAGATACACAAACTTCTGCAGTATCGGTAAGAATATATTTTACTGCCTGTCTACCTCAAAGTTTCCTCAAAACAACATAAACCCCAATTAACTCAAAACTAACTAGAAAATGAGTTGTGGGATAGACAACTGAGATTCCTTTCTAACATGTTTTTTATGGTTTGCTATTGCCACTGGGTGAGTGGGTTTGTTTCTAATTTGGCAGATAGAAGGCAGTACACTCTGCCATAATTAAGTCTCTGCTGTAGTACTTTTATTGCTAGCAAATACTTTGACCAACTTAAGCAAAAAGTTAGTTGACACAGAAGGGAACAGTCTGTAAGAAATGTAAATTAAATTTTTCTGACCTTTTTTTTTGGCTATAAATTCCAAGTATTCTATCAGAGTATGTAAATTAATCCTGCAGAAAATTTATCTGGGTATTTGAAAAAAGAAGACTAAGGAATAATGCATGACTGTTCTTAAACTATTCTTCCTGCAAATGACTTTATTAATCAGAAATAATCATTAACGAAGATGTAGTAGCTTAAAGAAAAACAGCACTTTTCCACAACAAGGCACCAACTGAGAGAGATCAAGCTATGACAGAGTAAACAAATTCTCTGGGTCAGTTCCAGACTTGTTCTACCTGATGACCTTTTGTTAACCTCACTCATAATAGATTTTTTGCTGCTGTTACCATGATGCTTGGAAATGCTGTATTGTCCAAATTCACTCACTTTCCAAGTAATTCTACATTGCTGTACATCGTCAACAATTGGCAGTGTCCAAGCTGCGCTATGTATTCTAAATTAACTTTGTCATGGTGCACATCTTTGCATGAAAAGTAGTGATTAGAACAAAATCCACTTCAAAGTAGATAGAATGAAATCAGAAACCACAGAAACAGTGAACAGGTTTGATTTTTTAATTGGTGGAGCCTGTACCTATAAAACTTAAGAAGTTTTAGTATTTCTTGATGCAATAGAAACAGTTTGAAAGGTTGAAAGAAGTGAATACTTTCTAAGGATGAATATTCTGCAAGAACATTATGGCATCTTTTTAAAAAGAAACTTTGTAGAATATTTACAAAATATATAACATGTTATTGTTATTTTAATACCAAGAATTTGGTTTAAGACCTGCAGATTTTCTACTAAAAAAGAATATCTCTATTTAGATCATGACAACATAAAATTTACACAAAATTAATTACAGTAACTCAGATCAAAGCAGCTCCAGAAGGCATACATCCCACTTAAAAACAAAATAAAAAACATTTCTGTAATGTCCTACTCACACTGTTTGAAGAAAAATGCTAGAATATTAATTAAAAATTTACCTGTGTCCCCTTGTTACTTCTTGTTTTTTACTGAAGAGTGCTATCTTTGTTACTGATGCGCTCCTTTTAAAGATCTGAGTTGGTTTTCTGGTGATCACTGTCAGTGGCATCTTTTATGCAGGTGCTTCTTGTTGCTAAGAGATCAGTTGCTTAGAGATGGAAGTTTGTTTTTTGTAATAGATCAGGGGCCATTGCAATTGAAAAGAAAATTTTGTAATTTTACCTTTACAGCTCGACATATCTGCTGCAAAACAGCCAATGATAGAGATACACACACGTAATGGTGATTAGAATTGTAACTGGAGAGTAAAACACAAAAGTAAACAAAGTTTTGATGGCTCTGAGTATCAAGGAAAGACATCTGTTATTTAACTGGAGGTGCAAGTAGAAGAAATTATATTAATTCTTTGCTTAGCACATCTAAATGTAATTTTAATTTCCAACAGAGAGGAAGAAAAGTCTAAAAGTTTTATGCTAAAATTAGGGTGCACAAAGTTTTCAATAAGCTTTTGTGAGATACAATCCTGCGCTGACATCGGAAAAGTCTTACTGACTATCCTATATATTTTTGTATTTACTGTTTCCTTTATATTCCCAGTTGGTTTGATAAATCTTCGGAATTACTATACAAACTAAAGGCTGGTTTCTCTGCTTTGTGATGTTCCTCTTTTTTTTGCTGTAGCTTTGGGTAACTTGAACAAACTTAACTTGCAAAAATGAAAATGTTTTCAAGAACTGCATTAAGCAATTACAGGAAACATTAAAATAATGACCAAAGATCTATAGGAAAAGGTAATTATGTTATTAAAAGATGAGACTAACACAGGAGTATGAGTAAGGTACTTGTGCCTGTTACCTGCTGTTTTGAAACACCAGAAGTAGTCTGAATTTTCTCAATTTCTGCTATGGGAAATCCTTAGCTGACCCAGCTGCCTATTCTAGAAATTTACCCCTGTGAGTCCAAATAGACGGTTTCGTGAAATAGGTCAAAATCATCTTTTTTGGCTTAGTGCTCTCAAGTTTAGAAAATGCAGTCACTCAAGTCTGTTTTCAGCAAGGGTGTGTTATGTCCTCTGGCAGTAAGACTCTGTGCATCCTTGTCTTTCACTGCCATGCCACAAATGTAAAAAATTCCCATAAAATGTTTTCATTCTTCTTTTTCTGAATTCACTCAAGGCATTAGCATTTAGAGCACTTTTAATAAGAAAACCCATCTAATGGGTAAAAGGGTCTTATATCTAAAGGACTATGATCTCACTTGGAACAAAAGGTGTTTAAGAGTTACGTACAATAGCTCTAGTGATAGAATATTTTTAACTCAGGGAAGGATGGAAGAGGCCTAGAATTTTATTGAATGTGAAATCTCTTTTAAGAAGCCTTTCTTTAAGTGAGTAAGTAAGTAAATAAAGAACACAGACAGTTTGGGGAGAATAAGGGCTGAATTCACCCAGAAATGCTTCCGGCATTACTGCAACCTCATTGAAGATACACAGCTTA
Organism: Falco naumanni; assembly: GCF_017639655.2. NCBI lineage: Eukaryota > Metazoa > Chordata > Aves > Falconiformes > Falconidae > Falco > Falco naumanni. The sequence goes on along the minus strand of NC_054060.1, from coordinate 16,356,066 downwards.
CACAACCAGAAGCCAACAGTTTCATTCTGAGAACTGAACTCTTGTTTTTAGTCCACGTGCACGCGCTCTTCCATATCTGTTTATTATGCAGAGACTTGTTTACAGTACAAGCAGAAATGGGAAGAACTTCAGTGAAGAATTCTTTTGTGTCCTGTATTTAGAGCTGGTCACAATAAGGGTTAAAACCTGTTGCATAGTATCCGATGTTCTGACAGTGTTAAAATTATATTATTTCAAAAAGAGATGATAGGTGGCTTTCATTTTTAAACCTACCTAAAAGTTTTTTGGGGAAGTCATGCATTAATATTTTTTGTTTTAACAAGCCAGCTGTATGTTTTTATTACTTGTAGATTGGGGATATTTACATTCTGGAGGAGCTAGATTTTGAGACTGGTTTTGGTCTAATTCATGGCATATTTCTTATATGCTGTTAATGTGGACAAACTAATATGAACGATCAGTTCTGAAGTAGGTGGATGTTTCATGGATACCAAATTAAGAAAGCTTGATGTAGCAGTACAAGAAAGTTACCATAGAAGGTTTCCAGCTCTTTTCCATGATTAGAAACAGGTTTACTGCATTTAGTGTTGCTTTGATTTCAGCTGCTGGGAAGAATAAATTTGTGTTGAACTTTGGTTGCTAGCTGCCTTGTGTTTTATTTTGAATTCCCCATATATTTTAATCAAAAGTCAAACTCAGTATTTGTTGCCACTGCACATACATCTTTGCTTTTGTGTTCTGTCTAGGATATAAAGGGAAATTATGATACCTCAATCCCTTATGTGATTGCAGCTGTCACTCACTGACCAGAAATGGTGTATTGTTTGATAGTTGTAGGGTCAGGCTGTAGCATTAAAGAATAACATGGGTATTGGAAAAAGAGCCTTTTCATTATTACTGAATTATTTTATTTATTAAAACAAATGTTAGCTTAATTTGAAAGGACCTATATCCTTAGATATTCTTTATTATACATGCAAATGGCAAGAATAAATTACTTGTATTATTTTTAAAAGCCTCAGAATGAGGAGTTAAGTAAAATAAGAAGTTAATACAAGGAATGCAAAACCAATAAAATTTCATTCTTTGTCAGTATGTGTTGCTTGAGGTTTAGGGGAGTCCAAGAATCACCTGGCCAGTTTACAACACAAACGTGTTTTGATCCCTTGTTCCATGATCATTTATTTAGTCAAAAGCACTGATTTCTAAAAATGAAAAATCTGATGAAGTTTTGTTGGAGTTCCTTCTCCTGTCAGCGCTATGTATCTACTTACTGGTGTAAAGAATTTGTGCATGAATCATAATTCAGGGGCAAGAAGCCAGTTGAGCTGGTCATGAAGAAGTCACAAATGGAGTTAAATAATGTGAAAATACTTGTTTATAGTTAAAATACATTTTGTCAAGACTGGCTTCTGTGGGATATATCTTTAAATAAAATATTATTTCTATATATCAGAGAAAATGTGCCTAAGTTCTTCCATGCCAAAGAATTCCTGGAACTTTGTATAATGCAGCCAGAATGATTGGACTTGTTGTTCACTACAAAGATCTATGGTTGAATACTACAAATTCTTCAGAGCCTGAGTAGGCATTCACTGAATTAACAAAGTTCTTTTTTATACCATTAAAAAGAAGGCAGGAGGTTTTTTTCCTAAATATTTTACAATAGACTTTTGAGGAAAAAGGATATAAAATGCTCTTCATAGTTGAGCAGAAGGGTACACAACCCTGTAGGGACCCTGTGGCTCATATGGTAAAATTTATTAGAGTTCTCTTTTAGTAATAAGGGCTTGAATCTGATCAAGAAACTGTGTAGAAATGAAATAATTCCAATTAAATCAGTGGAAATTAAATAATTTCCATATCATACTATAAGAATCCGTGTTGTGAAACTAGAAGGATGGGATCAGGCTCAGATCTTAATTCTTTTTATGTCCTGATGGTTTCACCGCAGTTATTAGCCTATGAGATAAATGCTCACCTTACCCCAAGGATGGATAGCCACTGATAAATCTGTCCCCAGGATACTCCATGCTGTTCTAGGATAAAAGGAAATGAAGGCATCTGTATGAACAATAGACTGTCAGCACAAGGTCATGCTAAAAATCCATCTAGCCCAGTGCTCCATCTCAGATATTGGCCAAAACCAGCTGCCCAGTGGGAGAGTATAAGCATTGGGCAAATATATATACTTTCCTCTTCCTAGCTTCCCTCTACTGTTTAAGGAGAATGGAATTTAAAGTGACAGTCTTAGCCACCCCTATGTTTGCAATAATGGCTACCTGTGTTTTCTAGGAACTTCAAGAAAGACATTGTAGTAATTTAACCAGGCATTTTACTGCTACCTTTTCTCTTACCTTCCCTTTTCCTGTTACCCTAAACAAGTCAGTTGTCAAGTACTAAGAAAGCTGAGACTGCTGCAAGTATCTGTATTCAAATACTTCCTGTGCTACTTTATAATTTAGAAGTGTGTATCAGCCGTGGGAATAGCTAATATTAAAACTGTCAGGTTCTCTCACTGGCAAGGAAAATAGTTCAATGAAACGTACACTGGATGTGTCAAAGCGTATAATGCCCTTAAAATTGTACTGGGTGAACTGCTTGCAATTTTTGTTTTGATTCTCTTTCAGTCTACTGTTAAAGTAATAAATGTTAGTAAAGCGCAAAGTACAGGTGGATGTTTGCAGGCAATCTGCTTTTATGCATGGTTTCCATTTCCAGTCAAGAGTTGCAGCGCTGCCTTGCTAGGTGCCCGAGTGCTTCTGAGCAGCTCCTTCATTTGGCTGGCATCTACTGCACTCTGAAACCTGTTTATCTCTCTTCCCTCGGTGTTCCTGTGAGTTACTCTTCCATCTTTTTACAATAACGTATCTATTCACTGTCATAAATTCACCCTTTCGAAGAACCTATGCAGATGTATTTTGAGGGAGTTAGTAGCACACAATAGTGGAAATCATTATTTTGACACTTTGTGCATGAATTTTTCTTACTGAGTGTCTTGGAATGAGCTGGTCTATTTGGCTGTTCTGACACTACGCTCAGTGCAGAGGTGATCTTCTGTTTTGCCTCCCCAGCAAAGTTTTCTTAATAGAGTTGGGCTTCTCTAGCTAATGCCATCTTAAAAAGATCACCTAAGGACCCTTATATCACAGGATTGGCTGAAATCCATTTATACTGCCCACAGTTTTTCTTTAATGCCCCGCTTTAGAAGGATCTATATTGTTTGCAATTCTAAAATGAGGCTGATTTGGCAATTCTGTTTCTCAGATCTTTGTAATTTGCTTTTTACCTTATCTTCCTAAACCTTCAAACTTTAGAGGGTGTGGGAAAGCGGGCTGTGTGGATGTTCAACATCTACAGTGGCACGTTGGCCTCCCTGTTTCAGTAAAGTACATTACCTGTTGTTCTGGATGTTGGATACTAGGAATTGAATATTTTTAAATTATTATTTATTTTTTTAGTGCTGGGTGAACAGACTAATAACGGCAGAAAATACACATACTTTAAAGCAAAATGTAGTTGTGTAAGGAATTCCATTTCTCCCAGTAAACTCTAAAATCTCTATCTGGGGGTCTGCTAAAAAGAATTAGGATCTTTGAGTCCAGGCCTGGTCGTGTGGTCGTTTACTATTGATCAGGAAATTATATCACTTCACTTTGACCCACAAGATCAATTCCTGAGAAGGAGAGCAGGTGATATGTTGGGAAGCCAGAATAGTTCCTCTTGTTTTGTCAGACTTTATGCAAATCAAACCATCTGCTGTAATGTTGACAGAGAAATTCTACTGGAAAACATTCTTGGTGGAATTTCTCTGCCTGGCTTACTAAACTAGCTGTGAGTCACTCGTACTGACCTCCTATCTGGCCCTCTGGGCAAATAAGCTTTCTGGTGGGAATGCAGAAAGTGAGCTTTTTATAGAATTTAATTAAGAAAAAAATCACAGGTGGGTAACTTAGACTTGTCATTTGGTCTGTCTCCACTATACACAATGGATTTGTTGCGTGTGGTGACTGCTAGTCAGGTTTATACACTCTGTCAATTGTAATAAAAGTAGTCTATCCTGTAAATTAGATCAACAAAGAACAGGCTAGATGCACGCCATAAAGGCACTTGTTTCTGCTCTTTCCGTGGAGGTCTAGTATTTTCCATAACATGTAAGCCCAAACTGCTTTCTGCCTTTTAAGTTTCTATTTTGCATTTAAACAGGTTAGAAAAAAGCCCAATCAGCCAAAAAAGTCACATAATATGCATCTTCATCTCCCCTTGAAGAATAATAAATAACAGAAGAAACAATCCTAGTTTTCCCTGCGGCTCCCCAGGTAATTTGCATCCACTATGGCATGGAAAGACCACCACAGTGGAACAAGAAGGCAATCCAGAATCTGTTGCTTTTCGCTTCCCGACCTGATGAAGTCACTCTATGCAGTGGTGGGTTCTGCGAAGCGAACACTTCTCCGTGTCAAATCCTCCTAGATCGACCAACCTTTTTCTCAGATAATCGCTGCCCCTGAGTTAAGCAGGAGGCTGGGCTAGAGGAAGGACCTCCTGAGGTCCATTTCAACCTTAATTTTTTTGTGGCCCTATTCATCTGAGTTTTTCCCAGCAGCTTCTCTTGTCTCAGTCCAACAACCTGTTTAAACCTTATACCAGTGGCTTAGAGATGGAGAGGTTTTTATATCCCATTTTTCTGTCATCCATAATTCAGCACTTGACTCTGCCAAGACTTTTGACTACCATCTCCTACTCTGTAACTGACAAAGAGAAAATTTCTGCATAAGCTTGATGTAACACTGCTGTATGTGGCAGCTAAATATTTGTGCTGGCTGCTACTCTGTTAATATATTGCATGTAAAAATCAAAATATCTGTGTGTTCAGTGCAGTGTTCTTAAGCAGGCCTTCCGCATGGTTCCACTAGCTACAGGATACTTCCCCAGAATCTCTCCTGCTGAAAAATCTTTAGAGATGTTTAAAGAGTACCAAAAGAAAGAAAAGCTTTGGGAGAAGTCATTATACTGTCAGGTATAAAACAGTAAGTGCCTCTTGAAATCCTTTCTGCCTGTACTGCCTGGAGGATAGGTACAAATCATCGGAGATTATCATCTTTGGGGACTTGGAGTTTTGTTGTTAATGTTTTTGTTGGGCTTTTTGGTTGCTTCTGTTGTTGATGAAAAGGGCTTTATAAAAGAAGTTCTACGTGGGCGTGAACACTCGAAAAGATTTCTTCAGTAATTTCTTTTATCTGGAACAGATGCAGGAAAAACTGTAGGTGGTATGGCTGAACGCAGCTTCTTTAGGAGCCATTTGTGTACATGTTATTTTCTTAAGAATGGGTCTCACTTGGTGTTCGGGTGCTCTGTGCTTCATTACAACCATTGTTTCCCCAAGTAATATGCCTGTGTGTAGCTGCACAGGAGCCAGCGGGCTAATTTGCCTATTTGTTTGAGGGACATTTTCACCCCAAACCTACATCACATAGCTTGAAGGAGGAGTTACACACACCACATGGCGGTTTTGGTGAATAGATATTTTAGTTACTGATAAAAAAAAAATACATAATTCACTGTGGCATGGTATTAATATCAGAATGTTAGCTGTTGCTTGAGGATTGTCTCTCTCAACCACTACTACATGAACAGATTACTGTTTTGGACTGTACTTTGGAATATTTTGACTAGATTTTAAAAAGTATTTAAACGTTTAACAGCCCTTCTGTGAAGGGGCTAGTAATGGCATTCATTGTGAAATGAAAATACTTCACTGAAATACTTACAAAGAAATCCATCTCTTTGCTTGGTTATAATCATACTAATTCATGGTTATCTAGTTGTTTGTAGGAGGTGGTGATCGTCAGGTCTCCCAAAACATAAAAACCTTTCTGAAGCTACAGTATAACGGTATGGAAGTGGTGGGCTGTTTCCTCAGTGTTTGATCAGGACCAGTTGCTAGTCGATACAAAACCACCAGATTCTGACCTATGAAGGTTGTGTTGGTGTGTACTGTTTGACTATCAGATTAATGGATCCTTTTCTCTTTTGTTTAATGAATGAGATAATTTTGACTTTTCTTCACACTTTCGAGAGCTTGACTAATGGGTAACTGTCAATAGTATTTTGTTATGTTTCTCATGCTTCTGGCGGTTAACAGCAGAATAGCTTTTTATTAACACTAAAAATACATTGTTTTAGAAAAGGCTGATAAATTAATGGAAAGCTTTTGAGGAGAAATGGTATGGTAGGAAAGGAGAGGATGGGTAAAGGAAAGATTATGAATTTGTGTGTACTGTGGTCCCTGTCTGCCATTTTTAAAGCATTTTGCTGCAGCACTCACACAAAACGTATGACTAAAGTATGTGGTAAAAACTCTCTGCTGAGGAGAAGCTGTTCGCCCTGTAGTTACAGTTTTCCCTATACTGAATATAAAAGGCTGTATACTCAATGGAGCACTAAAAAGACAGTAAAGTTCAATGGAGTTTCCACTCGAAATGATGGGATTTTCATCCTAACTTCAGTGGGAATAGGATAAGGTGTCTTTTAAAGTATATGAAGAGATGATAAGGTTCCAGGAAATGGATTTTGAAGTTTGATTGTTAAGGCTTGACTTATCTCTGCCTATTTTTACCTCAAAATCTTCTCTCAGAAATAAAGCGTGTGCTAGTGGCATGTGTTAATTTATAATTCATGCTAATTCATGGTTATATAGAAAACAATATCTCTTATCTGCCATGTTTTCCAAATACATCTAATAAGGTTAGTATTTTTTTTCTAATGATCAAAAGGGGTCCTAGGGCTGAGTGGATGTACTGGGCTTTGAGTTCCTTGAAGAAGGAAAAAAAAAAAAAAAGAAAAAAGGAAAAAAAAAAAGGAAAAAAGGGTTGTTGCAGGCTTGTGTTGCTACTGTCTTCTGCAACAGGCATTAGATATCTGTTATTCAGCACTCTGCTTGCTGGATTTAAACCTTGTAATAAAATTAAGCTGTATTTTCTTGGTGACTCCCAGTCACTCTTCTCATTCTGTCCACATCAGGTTGGTAGAACAGCATTAAAAAAGTCAAAATAGAAAGAGTTAACAATATGGATGTTTTTCTCCTATTAGTCTGCCTGCATATAAGTTCAGATCTTCAGACTATGGTAGACTACACTTGTTAATTCAAGAAGTACTGCTTATTTTGAAGATGGGGACAGTGTGTTCTTGTCACAGACAGAAGCAGCTGTAATGAAGTATTACAGGAACAGGTCAGGGATATGCTATCTAAAACTAACTCTGTATTAAGTGTCTGGGCATCTACGGTTTCAGCTTGTTAGCTGTTCAACTTGTTTATGTTTTTTTTTTTTTCCTTCTCCTGAATTGGTATTGCAGCTGGCAAGAAAAAGCAAGAGGTGTGTGAAGACTACTCTGTCCTTGATGTGCAGGAACTAGTGAGGACTGTCTCAGATTTTCTCTTTGTCCATGGATATAAGACTAATTTGAGAGCAGCTCTTTGGGTGTCGGGAAAGGTGCTTTGACAGACAATTTATTCCCTTGTTATGGAAAAATGTGCAGGCTATTCAAAGTAATTTAGGATGAATCTTCAGATTGCTACAGGCTGCTTTGACCGCTAAATACTCTTGGGTTTGGGGGTTTTTGATATTATTTTTTTTTGAGTAAGCTCTGCTGCCACAGTTGAGTTACTATCTCTGCAAGTCTTGTGCAGCATTCTCTTATGTGATGACTGCAATAAAAGTGATTACAGAACTTGTACTTGAATGTGCAGCCACAGAGGCAGAGTACGTTCTATTGAACTTCTAAACCACTTCTGCCTTTTTATTCCATTTTATTTTCTTTAAAGTAATATGTGTGCTGTACAAGTATTTCTTATTATAGTGTGTAAGAACCTGATTTACTCAGGGTTTTATCACACTCATGCAATGTTAATATTATCTACTTTACATTGTAACTGCTTGAATGCCTGAGCAGTTCATGCCAGTAAATTTGTTTCCTCTTTTGCACATGATGTTTAAAATGATTCTTCATCAGAAAGCTGGAAAATGTAAGAGTTGAAAAATCTTTTCTTAGAACTTTCATTCCTTATAGTCAACTTTTTCATTTATAGAAAGGTATGTGTATATGTGAGAAAGTATATGTTTAAAAGCTTGTTTGTGATACATTAATATAACTAAGCGTATATGTGTGGGCCCGCTGCAATGGCTGGAGCTTCTTTTTCTATAATATGTAGTTTGAGCATATTTTTCTCAGCCTGTTGGCAGGATTCAGGTTCTTCTGTCTTTCTTTTGGGGGAAGTTCCTGAAGAGATAGTATGCAGTGCTGGTAGGCACGTCTGTCTTCCATTTTTAAGATTTTTCCTGATTTCTGAATCTTGTCTGTTGCTGCTTACCTCTTCAAAAGTTTAAATTGCTAGGCACTCTTTATGTTGCCCTAATTATACCTACCTGGTGGACTTGTGAACAAACCTCCCTCCCCTAACTCCTATCAGTTTTATCCTGTAGAAGACTAGGGAAGGTTGGGAGTGTCTGCTGCTGAGCATTCTTTACATTGTAATTCCAATTTTTTGACCTGTTTTTAAAAGGGAAGGATAGGATTGCAGACTCGAAGGAAGACTGAAGTGTAGTTTCTTGCTGTTTGGCCAGATAATTGCTGTGTATTGGCCAGGTGCTGGCACTACCCTCCTACTCCTTGTGATCATTCCAGGTATGGTAGGAGGCAATGGATCCACTAGAGGCCACTGGCCTTTAATGTTCTTGTGGGGATGACTTCAGCAGCTTGAATACACTTGCTGTCTATTGCTGCCACTTTTAGAGAAATGCTCCAGTACCCCCTTAATGTTCCCAAGCAAATTTCTGTTATTTGGCCACTATAGGGGGAACAGAAGTTTTTTTGTTCTATCAGGTAGAATTCTTTCTACGGGTCACTTGGATATATTGTGGGATGTTTCAGGCATTTTTTTAACAAATAGGGATGCTTTCCACCAATGGTCAAACCAAAAATGTTAATTTTTTGCTAAAAGGAAAGTATAGCCAAACCTTTAGTGCATATAATCTCAACCAGTCAAAGCAGTCATTGTAAGAGTGCTTACAGAGCAAAACTTTTTCAGTGCTAAAGGTGCTGGAGGCATTGCCTCAGTAGAATTAAAACAATCAGTACAATACTCATGTTTTGCTTGGAAAGAAGGTATGCAATAATCAAAGGAATGTGCTGCCAACCACTCTTAGTTGTTCTGAATCCTCTAAATCGCTTCTTCAAGTGCCGTGGGTTGTTTCACTAATGGTACTGATTTCTCTGTCAAGGCAGCCTTGGCTGCACAAGCTGAAGTGGAGAGGGTTCAGAGAAGCCCCTACACCCGCTTTCTAACCATTGCACTGCTTGAAGTCATAGCAGGTTTGCAAAAAAATTTTCTGCAGACAGGAATTACTGCTTATGTAAGAGGGGTTTCAGTAAGTAGTTTTTACTGTTATATAAATGCCTGTACATCAGTCCAAGTTATAAAGTATTTTGTGACTGATCAGCTTCTCATAAAGTGCTAGGTTTTTTCCATTTGTGCTGTTTTAGTGACTACAAGAAGCAGATGTTTTGAAATGGTCTATGGAGAGATAAAAAACTCCATAAACATTAATGAATTTCAGGTTGCAAATGCTCCTTTAAATTAATTCCCTCTGTGTTGAAATATATTGTTCTGAGGTTCAGTATTACCTTTACCTCGTAAAGGCTGAAAGTCAGCTTTGCCAAAGCACATGTTGTGTATTTAGGCCCTCTCATATAAGTGTTTAATGGACTATTACAACTTCATGCTATACAACACAGTGCAATAATTGTAATTTTTGGCAGAAGCAGCTGATGGCAAAACCGAAATAGTTAGATGTGATTATCAAAACAACCAAAATTGCCCTTTGGCACAGAATTCACAAGCTCTGAGGGAATACTTTTGTTTGTGACCCAGAATATATCCCAAACGCTGTGATCTGTAGAATTGTTTACTAAGGTAAGTATGCTTCATCTGGTCCTTTCTGACAGGGTATGAAATGCAAACAAAGCAGGATTTATTGCAGCCTGCACAGGTATGACTTCTGAATCTCCTGGAACTGTGTTGATCAGCTAGTCCTACAACGAACGTTAACCTGTCCATTACAAAAGTGCTCACAATTAGTGGTGTGTGTACAGAAGTAAAATGCAACGTATTTTCTAAAAACCTAGTTATAACAAGCTGAACCCAAATTGAAGAAGCAATACTAAAACTTATTCACCTGAAGAGACATGTTTGCTGAGAATTATTTCTAAGCAGCATAATGGAAACAGTGCAAAATCCTCTCTGCAGAGTGTTTGCTGGAATCTAGTCAATTTGAATACCTGAAACACTCGGGATTTTTAGCAGTTCTAAATGAAGCTTTTGTAAATGGTCTCACGACATCACCGCACAGTGCAGTACTGAACGGTAAGCATCAGGCAATACTTTGGCAGCTGCTAGGAGAGTCACCGTGTTAGTTGAGTGCTCTCTGCCTGTGATGGGTCTGCTCCTTGGTAAACATTCTTAGGTGGAAGTTTCTCTACTGCGGTTCGATGGCTGAAACTACTGGCTTTGCCGTTCCAGATGTAATGGCTGGTATATGTAATCAAGAGGAAGTCTGGTCTGTATATTTCTTAATGATTTAGGTTATATATTTAGGCGGAGGAGATGCCAGGTCCAGTAGATCTTCGATAAAACCCAAGTAAATAAGTGGTCAAAGACTTGAGTGATAAGCAGGAAAATCAGGTTAGTGTCCAGATTATGAATGTTCTTTCTTAGTGAGTAACCAAACCTGTCATTGTGGCTTTGCTTCATATAAAAATTTATACATTCAGTAATCCTCATCTTTGCTTGTCAGCAGACTCCCTACATACCTGTAATAGACGCTGAGCTGATTTGATAAGATATAAATGATAATCACTTATGCATAAGAGCATGAATTTTAAAATTGGTATCTAATAGACCCAGGCAGCTTTTCGTAGTCACTTAGGTATGCAAAAACAATCATCAGCCTCCAAATTGTATCAAAAACCCAATATTTAAATAATAATAATAAATCCCAGGATTAGCTCACAATCGGGCTGCATCTGATCTCTGCTGGAAGAGTAATGTATTGTAGTGAATCACTCTAGAACTGTCAATTTTAAATTTTTTTTTTATGTAGGTGATTTGGCTGGGGAGGTGCTACATTTCTTCCTTACTGCTATATTTCCTTTATCTAGTAACTTAAGTACTAATATCCAGCTTTCCCACCTGAAGGAACTGTATAATAATGTCTAATTGCATTGATATTAAACCTGCCCTAACATTAGTTGTAAAATCTGTATTTACATACAGATAAGAAATACACTAAATACACTAAATTTTGTGATCATTTCTGTTATGGAGGAAAAGTGAAAACTCTTTTAAAGGAAATGCAGTGATTTTCTTCTTTTTTTCTACTTTAATCTGTGTGTGTAAGAAGTGACAAGTAGAACATAATCCAAAACTGAGTGAAAAATAGTAATAGAAAACAGAGTGCAATCTTTCTGATTTGTTTTACTTGTTTAGAAATATTTTTTTTTTGAGTCAGTTTGTGGCATTTTGTATCCTTTTGTGGTATCTTCAGATCTTTTAACGTGGAGACAAGAAAGATAAATTCAGACAGTGCAATCTGAGGGGGTTCTTCCCAGACACGGAATGTGCCAAATTGCTTGCTTGTTTACGTGGGCTGTAGCTACAATGCCTGTAAAGGAACTAAGTATTCTGCCAGAGTGCCCCCTCCATCCTGTATTCCCAGAACAATTTGAATGTTGTGTCATAGCCATGTGCCATTTTGACATCTGCACAGACTTGCACTTTTTCTACTCTGCAAATTAAGACACACAGCTCTGAAACAAAGGTGTTTGGGAGAAGAGGAGGGAGTATGTCCCTTCTTCTACCTGGAAAAACCTCAGTGCCTTCCACACTTTTTCCCTCAATAGGGCAAAATACTCAAAATACAGTTTTATGTGTTTACATTCTATTATTGACTTATATGTGCAGCTTTCCTGAAAATTGTGCATCTAGATAACTTACATAAAAACACCTACTTAAGTTTAAAGTCTAATCTGATAATATAAATCTAGTATATAAGGACTCCATCTCCCTTCCTTGCTTGGTACCGTACCCATTTGTGTTGTGTCATGCCTTGAGATTATAAAATCTTTGAAGATAGAGACAATCTTTTAGGAAATGTGTCTGAATAAGGTCTTAGTACCCCATTTTCCGGGAGTGGTAATACTGCTGTGGAAACAATTAATTTTCCTTAAGACATGTTTATCTAAATTTGCCTTCTGGACTTGCTTTGTTAGCAGTAGAGGAACAGCAATCATTTTTAGGATGTGATTAATCTTGTTCTCAGGTAGAAGTCTGTGAAGTCTGCGTGGTCACTTGGTTTCATGCCTGTAAGAGGCACTGAGGTGCAATGGGTAAGTTTCTTTAAGGTTCCTCTTTAGTTAATCCACTGTATGTGATTTTTATTCTGATTACGGGTGAACAGGTGATTATTTGGTTACTGGTGGAAACTATAACTCTTCTGACTGAAGAAGATTCAGTTCTAGATTATCAGTAGACTTTAAGATGAAAATGGCAGATGCATTTAAATTGTTTTAATATATTTGTTTTTAATGACATTCTAATGCATGATTTTACTGCTATCTTTAATAGTCTTTCAGCTACCTTTCAGTTATCCCTCTGTGTATTTAAAATTGCAATGTATTTTACTATCAGGACCTCAAAGAATATGTTCTGTGGTTTTGACTTGAGTTGATAGGTAGTGCCTCTAATAATCTACTTAATATGGCTAGCAGTTCTGTTTTTCATGTGAATGTTCTGAGATCATGTTGCCATCTTCTCCATTTATAAATTTTCCCTGTGCAGTTGGTGCATCTTTTGCAGCTGTCTTTGTGGCTATTGTGTTCGGTTTTCTCAAAGTCATAGATACCTGCAGTAAATTCATTATTTGAAATTTCTTCTGTATGATCTGTTAAAAAGATTATATTGTGTGGTTTCTTTCTCTTGGCTTTATAAATAGTCTTACCATGTATATTTATGATGTATATAGTGATATGTCAAATTAGTATGTTAATAGTGCTCAAACGGGCAAAAATAGTTTTAATTCCCTGTGAATCACAATGGTAAATAAAATGAATGACAGAAAGCTGAGGGGAAGCAGGCTTGGAATACTGATTGTGTTCCGTACTTTCTGATTGAAAATTACTAAGGGATACAGATAGCATCAATAAGCTCTTCGTTAGATTGCACTACATGCAGCACTAGCTGTAAGAGGGATGGATGCAACGTACACCTGATATAATGCAGAGAGTAGGAGAATTTCTGAAGTAGAGGCAACCTTAATGCTCCTCTACTTTATATCCAGCTATTTTCCTTCTTCCGGCCTGGTATCCTTGGGCCACACAGGTATCCACACTTCCTCCTTGGAAAGATTGCTGGACAGTGAATGATGCAAGAGAGTTCCCATAGTATACAAACTCCGAATTTTCCTTCTGTTGTTGGAATACCTTTATAAAAAAAAAAAAAGTTCTGTTTGTGTGCCACTCTCAATATAGAGACAACTAGGTTTGATAATTTTTTTTAATAATGAAAATTCAGTATTTAATCCCTGGGTGGGTTCATAGATGGCTGAGGAGTGTCCTCTTCTTCCTTTGGCTCCTTACTGAATGGCAGGATCCTTTGCAAAAAGCAAGGACTGTTCTTCAAGGGTAGCTATCTGTGGATTTCTCTAGTCCTGTTCACTGTTTTCAGATTCCAGTAGTGTTATAAAGTTTGGATAGATGTGATAGAGCCACTTACCGTTTGTCATGTGTTTTGATCAGTTGCTTTTATTCCCAGAGTTTAAGTTACGAATGGGTTGTTGTAGCCATGGTGTTTGAATCGTTCTGTTTGACTTTGTTCCTTGAGTCATCTTTCTCTGTTATTCAGCTCTGATTTTTTTTCTGACGTGTGTTGGAGGAATTCTGAGCAGTTTTCTGGGAAAATAGTCTTTAGCTGCCAGTGCCCTAATGATGCATCTCTAAGGCATCTTCCTCCAAGACTACTGAATGTTCATTCAAAGACAATGAAACATTCTGCTGGCGCCATTGAATAGTACTCTTTGTGCTGCACTACTTGCACAAATTTATGGGGTTTCTTTTGAATTTTAAATGCCAGCTTGGCTTACCTAGTAAGAAATTATTTTGCATTGGTTCTTAATTTATGATTTATCATTAAGACTGGATATTCCAAAATAACAGCTGGGACATCATTTGCTCTGCATAAATTTATTAATTCTTGCAACTCTATATTAAATAGGAATTTCCTGAAATCATACGTGGTACTTAAAGTATATGTTGCTTATTCTGTAAGGAGCTTTGTATCTTTGTGCCGCTGAAATACACAATGGAAGCTTAAAAGGGTTGGGGTATAGCTCCAGCTTTTTCAGGTAGGAATTTGTTAAGCATTATCTAGCAATTCCAATTCTTTCTATGCAGGCTTTTTATTTGTCTGCAAAATATTGCTTGAAAGGATCTAATTAAATATTCCTATAATTAATTTCACTTATTCCAGTGCTGTTCAAGCTGTAACTTTTTTTTTAGTTGGCTGCTCTTTTGGTAATACTACACATTTGTTTAGGGCCCATCCATTTGCTGGAACTGAATAAATGATTAAGCCTTCCTGCCAAAGTATCACAATGAAGAAGTAATTCCACATACCTTTCTTCCTATTAATACCTTTCACCCCAGGTTGATATACAAAACTAATTCTATTAACATTTCTGCAGTATTCTAGAGGAGCATCCAAGACTTCTTCTGTGAAAAAACCCACCTCCTCTGGTATAAAATGATCAGAATTATACTGTTTTCTGTATGTTTTATTTTCCTCTAATTCTTAGAAATGTGTTTGGGGTTTTTTTCCTTGAAAAGCAAGCCTTTATATACCGTATCCAACATGGTATAATCTGTGTGGAATGTATGTGCAGAAATGGAGTGGGTTGCATTCTGGTGTCTGTCACTGATACAAGCCTGAAGTAATGCTGTGGGGTGAGGTTAATCATGGAGCTTAGTGTCGTAAGTCTGCTATTGTGGCTGGCCCTACAGTTACTGCAAAGACATTTCAAACCTACATATTCCATTTTTTTCTGAACTTGAATAGCCTAGGACCTAATATGAATTTCAAAATCAAGCCTTTCTTTTTGCATGCGGTCAGAAGCCTTTTAACATTTTAAAGCTAAGCTTTTGCTATAGAAACAATGTTGGTTTTGGTGCCAATATTGAATTGGAACTGTGATTTGGATGGAGGAACTCTGCAGCTGCTGGGCTGCCAGCACGTCACATGGTTTGAGCAGTGATAACAGAGAAGAAGAGAAGGGGCATTTGTAACTCTCGTTGTGGCTTGCCTTGCTGGGTACATCCGTGCTGAAGATATAGTTGCAACAGGTACCAGTATCAACTGTTTCAAAGGAAAACACCAGAAGCTGACTGAAAAACATGAACTGTTAATCAGTTTAAGAGTCCAAAGAATGATCTTCCCCTTCCACTTTCTAGGTTTGGAGAGTAGAATAGATTTGGAATCCTAAACCAATTATCTTAAACCTCTATCATATTTCCTGAGAAGAAAGGGATTCAATAAAATCTGTCAGTTTTATAAGCTTTATAAGACCTTTTTTTCCACTTTAACTAGTTCAGGAAAAGATTACATTATTTCTAATAGCATTCATAAAGATTACAATCTATACAATCTTGTAATGGCATCATCAGAGGAAGTTTGGTTATCTATCTTAGAAGAGCGTTGCCCTCAGCAGCCCAGTCCATCTTTCAGCATTAGCTCTCCAAGTGAAAATAACGTACCAGTCTCCAATGTGCTTTATTACTGGGACAGCTGTCTAAGTAGATGAGAATTCAGTAATAAGGATTTTCATAAAGTAAAACATCAGTGGGAGCATTAGCTAAGTGTGACACCATCTGAATACATTCTCGGCCTCAGGATAATCAAGTGATATTCTTTATTATACACAGTGTGTAATTTGGATACAAAAATAACTCTTGTGGTAAAGCTATGTTTTATCTCCTAACAATTTATTTCAACTGTACGACTAAGCTGGAATTGTGGAAAGACAAACGTGATGTCGTATCTGCAGTTTGCGTATTTATATTGATAGTTTCTTTCTAGTTCCCATATAATGGGCAGATTTACATCCTTTTTGTATGCCATGCTTCACTGCATGTCAGTTGTGCACGCTTGTGTTAGGACATGCTTTAAAGAAACAATTTCTGAAATGCCAGGAAATAATTGTGCTGCTTGCTGGCGTTCTGCCTACCTGAAAAAAAGACTGATGGGTATCGGGGATAACAGTTTTCTCACATTGGTTTAGATTGCTACTGAGCTTATTTTTTCTGTCATTTTACTAAGGAAATAGGAGTAAGGTTTCCAGAACTCAGCAGCATTCCCAAGCCTCCGTTCTGCTTTGCTGATCACCAGTGTACCACTGGGACCTTTGATTTTCATCATGGAAAGAGAATGAAGCCATCAGGCTTGAAGCTGCATTGCAGCTGACAGCAAGTGCTGTATGGATGGACCAAAATTTCAGATGTGTTATACAGGGACAAGAGATCTAGGAGGACACGTAGGATTAGTAGGGCTGTAGCAGAGCATGAGAGGATATGGAGATATTTGGATGAAGTGCTGGTTATATGGTATGGGGAGAGACTCAGTAGAAAGCTGGGAAAGGCATGTCCACAGCCCAGTAAGACAGCTGCTTCTGCCACTGGAGCAGATAATGGGACTTTCTAAGCAGTCTAAGCTTGGGACCCCCTTTGGCACAAAATGGTGCTGTCAACTGATTCCTGACTTTCAAAAATAGGGCACCTTCTCAACAGAGGTGAGGCTCTGTGTGTCCTAACGAACTAGGCACGGTACTGCACAGACTGCCATATGATCAGTGGTGTAGGCAGCAGCTTTGGAGCAATTAGCAGCCTGGGGAAGAATCCAGCAGCTCTGCCAACTAAGCAGGTTCTGTACCACAGCTTTGGATAGGGTGTTCACAGTGATCCGATGGCCCTTTATAAAAATAAACAACATTAAATTTCTTTTTGATTCTAATGCAGGGGAAACCCTGCAAGATCAGACGGATGGGGAAACCAGAGTGCTCTGTTGCTTCTGTTATTCTCCAAATGGTAGCTCATGCCTATTACAGTCTTTTTACTCTATCATTGTGCTCTGAAATGGACAATAAAGGTGAAGAATTCCCTTTGTTATGCTATATGGCCTCTGGAGTGCCATATATTTATGTTCTCAGAAAGAAAGCTTTAGTTTGCTGTTATAATAGATACTTAATAGTTTTATTATTATCTATGAAACTGTAAACTAAGCTTGCTTAAGACGTAATGTCTTCTGAGAATTTCTGTGCAAGGTCATATTTCTTTTTTTTTTCCTTCACAAGATTAATAGTGTAAGCAAAACCAAAATATGCACTTCTATGATAAGCTAGGATATCAACTGCAGAGCTCACAATTATTCTTATAATCTCCATTGTCATCAGAAAGACTATTCACATATAAGTCGAACTTTGTGATAGCTTCAGAATAGTCTGCCAAGGCCTCAGAAGTGATTTTTCAGGAGGTTCTTACATATTTGGATTTGTTATTATTCCTTAGAACATCAAGATTTTACTGGTGGAGCACATTCTAAGACTTCATCCTGCAAAAAGGTATGCACATCTGTATGATCTTAGTAGTCTTACAGAAAATGGGTTATCTGCAACAATATAGTAAAGAGCTCGGGCAGTAATTTAAACATCAGTGAGATTCTTTTTTGGTAAATGTTTCATTGGAGGCTAGTAGTGGGAATATAAATAGAATCATATAATGAAGGTGCAGTTCTGTCAATGTTTGGGGTTCTTTTTTTTTTGGTTTGTTTTTTTTTGGGGGTGTGTGTGTTTTGTTTTTGTTTTTGTTTTTTTTTTTAAATGGCCAAATCAAGTTGGTAAATAGTGCACTGGTTTCTGACAATACCAATCGAGGCATTAGATTCCCGATCCTCTTTTATAAAATACAGAAAGCTGAAAAACTTACTGTGATATGGTAGAAGCTGAGCAGGATAGATCTGAAGTAGTGTAACTGGTTCCTAGACCATAAGGTAGGAAGTATTTGCACAATACAGTGAACCTTTTTTTCCCAAATCTGTTTGCCATGCAGGGTGAAAAAGGCATTCTGGTTATCCTTGTAATATGTATGAGCTACCAAAGAAATCCCCGTGATTGTTTATTACAGCACACACAAGAGCAGACTTCTAAGATTGTGCAGTGATGGTACAGGACACCTGCTCAGAATTTTGAGAAAGAGGTTAGCGCTGTTGGAGCAGGTCCAGAGGAGGGCCACAAAAACCATCAGAAGGGTAGAACACCTCTCCTGTGAGGAAAGGCTGAGAGAGTTTGGGGGTTTTCAGTCTGGAGAAGAGAAGGCTCCAAGGAGACCTTATTGTGGCCTTTTGGTATTTACATGGGAGGCTTGTAAGAAAGATGGTGCAGACTTTTTTAGCAGGGTCTGTTGTGATAGGACAAGGGGTAACGGTTTTAAACTAAAAAGAAGGTAGGTTTAGGTTAGATATAAGGGAGAAATCTTTTATGATGAGGGTGGTGAAACACCGGCACAGGTTGCCTGGAGATGTCCCATCCCTGGAAACGTTCAAGGTCAGGGTGGACAGACTGCCCAAGGGGATTGTGGAGTTTTCTTCTCTGGAGACATTCAAAATGCCTGGATGTGATGCTGTGAAAGCTGCTGTAGGTGAACCTGCTTCAGCAGGGGGTTGGACTTAGATGGTCTCCACAGGTCCCTTCCAAGCCTGACCATTCTGTGATGGGGCTCTGAGAAACCTGATCTAGTTGAAGGGGGATCACTGCAAGGGGGCTGGACTAGATGACCTTTAAAAGGTCATCTTCTAACCCAAATTCTATGATTCTGCGCTGGTGAGCCTTACCCGTTTAAATGTGTGATGATTTCCTTCCATCTCACCTGTCACTACAGAGATGGAATTGGTTTTGTCTCTTCTACTTTTACCCTGCTCTAAGGCCATTATGACAGTTTCAGAAGGAAAGAGTCTCCAGTGTGATGCCAATGCTTTTTGCAGTACTTTTTTTATTTTTGAGAAATGAGAACTTTAATATGATGGCATCGTTTTTCTGTCTTGGCTCCTCTCCTGTGTTTAACTGACTGCAGCAGAACTGCATGCATTAAATTCAAATTTGATTTGACCTAAATAGTTCACCCTTCAGTGCACTGTGGGACCAGTCTGAATGGCAGGTCAATAGTGTAGTTAGAATGGAGACAAAAGGTTGTACCTGAGCAGTTGCAGAGATCTGCAGAGAATGGTCACATTGACAAGATTGGCATTCAAAAGCTGTGAATTTCTTGAGATCGGTATGAAGTATAGAATCATTTAAGCCGGGAGAGATCTTTAAGATCATCACGTCCAGCCGGGAGAGATCTTTAAGATCATCATGTCCAGCCGGGAGAGATCTTTAAGATCATCACGTCCAGCCGGGAGAGATCTTTAAGATCATCACGTCGAGCCGTTAACCCAGCACTGCCAAGCCCACCACTGTAACCATGGCCCTGAGCACCACATCTACAAGTCTTTCAAACAGCTCCCAGGGACGATGATTCCACCTCACCCTCGGGCAGCCTGTGCCAGTGCCTGACCACCCTTCCAGCGAAGACATTTTTCCTAATCTCCAATCTAAGCCTCCCCTGGTGCAATTTGAGGCCGGTTCCTCTTGTCCTGTCACTTGTGACCTGGGGGAAGAGACCGACTCCCCCCCCCCCCCCCCCCCCCCCGCCTACAGCCCCTTTTGGGCGGTTGCAGAGAGCAGCAAGATCTCCCCTCAAGCACTAACAGTGTGAGAAAGCACACTGCCTTGTCTTGGAAATTAATGTCAGCTTTTAACTTTTCTAAAAAAATTGCTCCGAGTTTAGTAACTTCCCTATTCTTCACGTTTATTTTAGAAAGTTTAGTAACTTTCATATCTGCTGTTCTGTATGACAGTGAAATTCTGGATGGTTCATTTTCTTATCTTTACTAATTGGGAGCAAAATTCGCTGTATTGAAGATACCCTGCATCACGGGAGGGTGGGCAGGAACAACTTGGGGGAAAAGTCCGTGCTTGAAAATCTAAGGCAACAGGTGAAGTGCGATTAGTGAACGACATAGGATGTTCTTAAAAATCGCAAAGTGCTTTCAGGGGCTGCAGCGTGTCGGTGTGTGTACAGAGGGGGAGTTACTGCGCAGCATCCTTTACCGCCAGCCCCGCAGCCTTGGGGAGCGAACGGCAACGACAGCCCCGATGCCTGGGGCAGCCCCGTGCGGGTCGGGCCCTTGAGAAGGCGCCTGGGAGTGCCCGGGCGCAGCTCGCCCGTCCCGCCGGCTGTGCTGGGGGCGGCGTGCCCGGGGTGCCGGCAGCGGGGCGGGGGCGGCCGGGCTGCCCGTGCGGCGCTCCCCCCTCGCCCCCAGCCCCTGCCGCTCTCCCCGGCTCCCGGCGGCGCCGCCACTCCCCCCCGCCCAGCCGGCGGCCCACGGCGCCGGGCGCGGGGCATAAAGCCCTCCCCGGCGGCGGGCCGGGGCGCAGCCGGCCGCAGCGATGGAGGCGGCGGGCGGGCGGGCGCTGCGGGGCGCGCTGGCGGCCGTGGGGCTGCTCTCGGCGCTCAGCGCCGCCGGGACGCTCTTCCTGCTGGCGCAGTGGCGGGAGCTGGGCGCGGCGCTGCGGGAGCTGGAGGCGGCGCGGCCGGCCGCGGGCAACGGCTCCGTGCGGGACCTGTTGGGGGCCGGCCCCGCGCCCCCCCGCAGCAAGAGGAGCCGCCGCGGGGAGCGCGCCCGCGGGCACGTGCGCGCCGAGAACGACGAGATGCTCATGATGATGACCTACTCCATGGTGCCGGTAGGGCGGAGGCGCCCGGCCCGGCGGGGCGGGGAGGGGGGACCGGGCCCAGCCCACGGGGGGCCCAGCAGGGCCGGGGGCCCGGCGCCGAGGACGGCCGTGGCCCCGGGGGCTGGAGCGGGTGCGGGGGGGCGCGCCGAGCCGAGGCCTGGCCCGAGGAGCGCGCTGGGTGCGCACCGTCCCCTCGCCGGGATGTTCCCGCTGCGGCGGCAGCCGCCCGGGGCCGCTCGGCTCCTGCCGTCCCCCGCGGTGCCGGGGCGCTCACGGCCGGCGGGCCATGCGGCTTAGGGCCACGCTTGCAGCGACGCTCGCACGGAGGGATGGAGCGGAGCCGCTCGTTAGTGGCGTGGACTTGAGGAACTTCCCCAAGATGAGTTGCAATAAAAAGCCCGCCTGCCAGCTTCCGAGGGCGTTAAATCTCTGCGCCACCAGCGGCGCCTCACGCGTGTCTCTGGCCGTATCGTGGGGGCCTGGCCGCTCCTGGGGCGCCCGCGGGGAGCCGCCTACCTGCCGGGGCGCCTGAGGGGAGCGGCCGGGGCGCCCGCCCTGCGCTGGCGGGAGCGGCCTTGCTGGGCAGCAGCTGGGCCGTGCCCTTGAACACTTAGACAGGCCATAGGGTTGAAACATTCTGGTCCCATTGAAAAGCTTTTAAGTTCTGAGTCGGAAGAAATAAAAAAAAAATGCTGCTCTTGAGGCCACCTGAGCCGAGGGCCTGTCCCGGGAAGGCCTGAGCCCGCCCAGGGAGCGCGCTCCAGCTCTGCCTGGTGTAACTAGATGTAACCCTCACTAAATAATAAAAAAATACTGACAGAAATTACCTTTTCAGCAATGTTCCGCTGGCAGTTTTGTTAATAAACCCTTGCAATGGTGATTTTCCAGCGATAACATCGCCATTTACACATAGAGCTAATGAGGTTGTAGAATGTAGGGGTTTGTAGCCTAGAGTTTTAGTAATGCAGTTGTTTGCGGTTTTAGAATAAATAACAATTTTTACTTATTTATTTAATCATATTTAGCTAAGGTCATTTAAGTCAGAATGGTTTTAAAAATAACACAAATAATACATATTTCAGCCCTGTGGTAATTGGAGGGGGGGGGGGAGAAATAAACATTATTTTAGGGCAAAGTGGAATATACATCGCTATTTTTTGAACCATAATTCTCAAGTTACTGTTTCTGAGTAGGTTTATTTCAAATTAAAAAGCTTAAATGGCTTTCTAGAAAGATATGCCATAAAAATTGGAAGAAATGTGTTTTCTTTAGATTTTTTCGCATCAGGTAATGTTAAAAAAAATTGCTGCTCCTGCAAAATATTTTTGTGTGCTGTATCTAAGCTTTTCATCAAAGCACTCAGTCAAAACTTCTTCCTTTTTCTTTTAAGAAATCATCTTTGTGTTTGGGCTTATTTTGTTCCATCCGATGGGGTTCTTCTTTGAGTCTAAGGGATCCACAAATAAAATTATGGGGGAAGAGGTTCAGATCCTGGCAGGGATAGTTATGACGCTGTTAGTGCTATTTGCTGTTAGGTGCTCAGCCTTGAACCAGCAGTGGCAGCTGCACTTCCAGATAGTTTTCACAGGGAGCACGTATGGATTAAATTAATTTTATTGCTCTCTCCAAATATCACCAAGTGTTACGGTGTATACTTCAACAGCATGCAGCAAGGCTATTCTCTTGTGCAGCTCCTCCATGTAAATCACCACTGTGATGCTGCTGCGTGCAGTGTGCTTCATTTAAATGGATGTATCCTTGCAGGAGGTTGCTTGGGGTCTTTTTGTGCCTTTTTGTTCTTACAAAATTTCCATCAAGTATTTTTCATCCTGGTTGCTGCTCAGAAGACTCTGTAACTATGTGCAGACCCACTTGCTCAAAGGGAAAAAAATCCTTAGAAAAATTTTCAAGAACCTCCCCTCCCACTCCTGCATTTTTGTATTGTGGATCTAACTCCCACTAATGTAAAACGAAGACTTGAATACTTTTTGTAGCATGAGACAAAGTTCCTTATAGTTGGTGAGACGTTCTCTGCTACACTGGTGGGCCTTAGAACGATATCCCAGCCTCTGCTGAATGTGGGCCCTGAATGGAGGTTTTGTCTGAGCAGGATCTCTGCTGTGGGGCAGGCACAGATTTCTGCAGGCGTGTGCTGCAGGTATCGGTGTCCTACTGCTCTGCACAACAAGGTTGGGGTAGAGCTCTTGTGGCCACTGCTTAAGAACTTTTGAAATAACTTTAGGCATCAAACCCCGTATTTTAGGTTAAATAACGTGAATATATTTTTTGTTTTGGGCCTTTTGTTTATTTATACATATAATAAAATATACCTATTTATTTTGTAAGAGGACAAAAATAGGAAATTGGCAAATGTGATGGTGTAGATAGGCTGATGAGAGGGTAACAGTCCAGTAAGTTTGAAAGTGAGATTTAAGACAGTGCAGAAGGTGGTAGCTTATGGATATCTAATTATCTGAGTAGCTTCTTCGTAGTTTAGGTTGTCTTTTTTTTTTCCTTCTTTTTTTCACCTTTCCCTCATGAGAAAACTAAGCTTTTAGCATTTAAATAATACTTTTCTCTGTAGCTTTTCTTCATGGCAAAGGTGATGCTGGCTGATTGGATGACTGGTGTACTCATCTTTCATAATTAAGCTGGAGGCTCTGTTGTAGGCTATTTGCTATAATGCACTCGCTTCTTGAATGCCATGTTTTTTAATTGTCACCTGAATTGCACTGATTGGTAAAAATAATGCTGCTGAGATAATTGGAGGGCCCCAAAGCAAGCTGTAATCACTTCAGCAACCTCAACAAAACCATCCAGATTAAAATGCAGTTTGAATTAGAGAACACGTGGAGAATGTGTATTTTTCACAAATCACAGGGTAAAGTCAAGTGTGTTTGAGGGGCATGAGGGGAAAGAGAAAAAGCAAATTCTGATATTTAAAACCAGCTAGCTCTTCTCAGCTAATTGAGTCTAAAACCTCTAACTATAAGAGCTGTTCCAATACAGTCTGGAATCCAGTAAATTCTCCATATGTATCTGATAGAATTAAAATCCAGAGTCAAATATAGTTTGATTTTGCAGCAAAATAATACGTGCCGTCAAAATAATTGTCCTTTATTTGAATTAGTTACATTTGTCACTTGAAGATAATGATGCATTGATTTTAAAAATAAGATTGACCATAGCAAATAAGCTTGCTACGATTAAACGTAAGTCTGCCTTTTGGATTGACTTGCACTTGTTTGTTCTGTCTTGGGACTAGTGCATTGCATTATTTGTAAATAGAGCTATTATACAAAGATGAATAAATGTGCAACTCTGGGTAAATAGTTCTTTAATGATCATGTATTGCACAGCCCTGAAATGATGATCTTTTTCTGACTATAAGCGTTAGACTTTCCCATAAAGGGCTGAGGCACTTCCAATGCTTGTGTTTGTAATATTCTCATTTCTGCTGGATGTTTTGGCGAGTTGCAAAACATTTTTAGAGTGTTGACTCTCAGCATGCGGACATGTAATGTGAATGTTTGCCCAGCTGAACCACGTGTATTTTGTAAAGCTGACTCTTTAATTGATAAATTGTAGTCTATTCTAGATTAAAAGCATCTGTATGAATGTCTCTTCCATCTTGGTTTTTATAAAGTCTGTCAGTGTTGGGATGAAGTATTTCGAGTGGACAAAGGTCCATTCCAAATCCACAGATCTTGCTTATTCCAAGATAAGAAAATGCTTTCTTGGAACAGAGGTCATCTTTCTCACTGGATATGCTATGTTGGAAAAGTATCCATCCTTTGATATGAATATAAAATAAAATTGAACATAATTTTTATTGGATGATGTTGGCTTTTAATACCTTCCACTAATAGAGTCAGTGCATGGACAACCACACATGTTTTACAGTAATGTGTGAACTTTAGTGCCTACTTGATGTATAGTGTTGTCTGCCCAATATTTTCTTCGTATTTTCAGTAAGGTTTAAAATGAGGCATATTGACAGATTGACATGAGAGAATCGGTGCCTGAAGAGATGGGTGCTGTCACAGTGTTAAGGTAGTTCTACATGGTTTATTCTTAAAAGCACAGAGTGGCCGGTTGTGTCTTTGTTTTTGGAATTATTTCTATAGGCAAAGTAAAGTAGATACTTTTGTGGCATGGATTGTTTTCAACTTTACTCTCTTTGCAATATTAGGTCCGAGTGATGGTGGATTTATGTAACAGCACAAAAGGGATATGCTTAACAGGTATGTTTACTGCCTTAAGCATTACACCTATGTTACCTTCAGGAGCACAGAATTCCAGTGTTTTCAGAGAACTTGAGGTCAATGACTACATCAAAGAACTATACTATTTACTCTATCAGAATTTACATATCGATTGGATTATTTATTTAAAAAAGATAATAGGTGCTACTTAGGGACTTATCTATACCTTTTTAATAGAAATGCTGGAATTTAAGGAGCTCAGTTGACGTTCCTTCGTGCTGTTTCTTTCCCATGTAATTTCATTAGCAAATCTTAGAGAATTGGATGTTTAAAATGCTAGTTGATGTTTAGTTTTGGTATTTTTGTGTATGTCCCCACACTTCAAGGCTGTTATGGGATGAATGTATAGGATATAGAAACTTGCTTCCATTGTCACTGCTCTGGGGTAGTGGGACTTAGATGAGCAACGTATTTGTTCCCATCTGCATTGGACTGTGGTAACATGACGTTGGGTTTCACATGCCACCAGTGAGAAGCTGGAACGGCTGATGGCTGGGACAAGAGGAGCTGTGAGAATTTTCTATGTGATTTGGTGAAGAGAATGTTAGGTCGTAGCCAATATAAGGGCTGTGATCCAGCTTTGAAGTCTGTAGTAGAGTCATGTGTTCTTTTTGGAAATGAGAAGATTAGAAATAAGCTGCTTTTTATGAGTTTAAGAAGACGCTTCACTTGCTGTCTGGTTTGTATTTTCACACTGCTAAAAGGTCTGTTTGGCTCAACTGCTTTCAACATAAATGAGAATTACCGTAGTATACACAGATGCTAGATACTACTTCTGAAACTGTAGATCAGTTCTGATTTCAACTGAGGCTGAACTACAGATGACCTAGAAGTTTGTTTCTTTGGGCTCCAGAGTTCTGAATTCACACTACTTGGTGCCTCCTGCACCTTTTTACTCTCTTGACACTATTACACTTTGTCTCTGTTAGTGGCTTTCTCTGCTATAGGCCTCTACATTTGCTCCTTTTCAAGCACATTTCTTATTTGTCTTATGCTCATACAAAGGTAATCAAGATCCTCAGTTTTTGAGGTGAGGAAGTAATTGAGCGCACTAATGGGCGTAACATTGTAGCGTGGAAAAGATGGTGGTTTACTGGAAGATTGGCAGAAAGATGTTAACTGATGTTACTGCCTATATTGATTAAAAGGGATAATTGCTGTAATGGTATTATAAAATGGTTTTTGCTTTACTCATAATGCTAATTAATGCTGAAAACTGTCATCTTTAGGGAAATCTGGTAATTACTGTTATTTTCTGTTGTAGAGAGTTTTGTCAAAAGAAGATAGTACTTTGTTGGCTGGATAAAAATGTTCACAGAACTAATTTTGTTCTTTAATTGCAAAGTTTTGTTGGTTTTTTTTTTGTGTGTGGTTTTTTTTTAAATGTGTATTGGAGTTCACATAAGATAGATCTTGTTACAGAAACATTTTCTGGTTTACTGTTGCTTCATTCTTGCCTGCTATGCTTTCTTCTAGTTAAGGCCCCATACCTGAACTCAGTCAGAGTGAGATAGGTTTTATTGTATTACATATTGCTGAATAACAGGAGCAAGTCTGATTTCTAATACACCAGCCAGGTTCTGTGGGGAGCTTGGTCCAGTCTGGAGAACAATTACATGTGAAAAGCCTGATTGTGATTTAGATACAGTTAACAGGAATGATAGCGTTTTGGTGGTTTGTGGTTTTTTTTCCTATTTAAATAGTTTGAATCCTGAACTGCTAAGAAATCTCTGTAAAGCAGAGAAGTGTAGCATGTATTTTTAACGTGTCTTTTCAACAGGGTTTTTAATTGTGACATTCACCAGTATTGCAAAACTATTCTTCTTCTGCTATAATGGGATATGGAGAACACATGTACGGAATTGTACCGAGTGCTAGATGCCTTGCATCCGTGGCATTGTAAAGGCACCTTAGCCTCTGGCAGGGAGATTACATTGTAGAGGTGGTTGTTTGTCAAACCATTATCAGATGAAATTTGCAAAAAGCAAGAAGTTATGTTTATATGTAATCACTTTTAAGGACACTCTTCCAGTGAGTCTGACTTTATGCTAATGCTCAAATAGTTATTTATAATACAAAGCAGTAAAATCCATAGGTGTTCATTTTGAAATTTGAGGGGCTTTCCTCCCCATTTACTGTTCTGATCTGATGGTAATCAATTAAATTTGGAATTGCTTTTTGTTTTCTTGCTAGGTTAAACTCACCATTTCTTCTTTCTTGTGTTCTTTTCCTTGTTCTTGTTGTAGGCCCCCCAGGTCCCCCAGGTAAGACAATTGTGGTAACATTTTTGGGTAATTGAAACAGATGCTGGTACAACATGTTGAAATGGAGAAATGTATCTTTAATAGAATACACTTCCATTGCTAATTAGAATGAGGGAGGGTTGAATGCCTGTCTGCCTTTATCATTTTTGTATTTGGGTCAACTCATGCCCCTTCTGAGAAGGGGGAGGTTGTAGATGTTATACTTTTCCCGTGGAGGGAATAGAAGAGTTTCACATTTACTGAAACATATTTGATCAAAGCCAGATGAAATTAGGAGCGTAAGTAGCATTTAGCTGAAAAGATGAGTGTATATACATAAAAAATAAACCCGAGTAAACTGATACTATAATTCAACACTAAAAACACCTCCTTGGAAAATGGCGGTTACTAATTCCATCCTCCCAACTCCCCCATAACTCTTCCTCCTTTCTTACTTAATTGTCTCTTTCTGTTCTCACTCATGTGGTTGCTAGGCTATGCGAACAGTTACTTGCTTGCTTTCTGTGCTTCGTTAGCTGTGGGTCTGCTTATAATAATTCTCTGTATGAGAAAAGTATCAGGCACGTTTTGTTTGTGGGGGTTCAAATAGTGACGAAGAGGGAGCAATTGTCTTCCCTATCGGCAGATCATGGTTTGGCACTACGGTGTTCTGGACAAGTAGGTAATGCTTTTCTGGTGCTACATGAGTCCTGCCAACATCACAAGCAACATTAAAGCTTATGTGGCTTGTGGAAGATGTTATAGTCACTGCCAAATTTTGAAATAGGATGAGTTCCACTGTGTTTGACCTTGAAGTGGGATCCAAAAGGCTGATCTGTGCTGGCCTTAGCGCAAAATGTGTGCAGTATTCATTTCGGTCAGTTTTCTTACGCTAAGGCCAGGGCAAACAAGCACCTTACCTTTAAGTTTGGTTTATAGTTTGTTTGTTTGTTGTGGCAGGGTGTTTTTAGTTTGGTTTGATGGTGGGTTTTGTTTGGTTTTTTTTTCCTTGGGTCTTTTTTTTTTTTTTTTTTGTAAGAATTGGCAGGGAGAACATAATGGCCAATTAGAGGATTTTGTATGCCAAAGGAATATATATACACATATAAATATACTATACGTAAACATAGTAGATTTAAGGATAAATTGCATTTAACAGTGAAAATTCAGTTATGCTGTTTGATTTGTTCAGGGCCTCCTGGACTTGATGGACTGCCTGGCCACAATGGATCAGATGGACTCCCAGGTATACCAGGACAAAAGGGAGAACCAGGAATAAATGGAAAAAGAGGAAAAATAGGTATATATATATTTTTTGGTGGTTGTTTAAAAAATAATCCTTTCTTACTATTCAGATTTAGTTGCTTTCAGAGCTTTGTACAGGGGGAAGGGTATCAATGTTTAAAAAGAAGCTGCATGTTGCAAAATTCTGTAGCATTCATTATCTTACACCGAGCTTTGGAAGGTTACTCCAGACTACTTCCACAGTGAGGAAGATGGTATACATAGATTAAAGCTGTGGCGTGCACCCAGTTGAATCTCAGTATTCTGAACTTGCTAGTGAATACTGTTATTGTAGGTATACTTCCATTCCCTCAACCTGCCAACATAATGGCCCTTTGACTTCAGATGTCTTAAAAAAAGAAAGCCAGAGTTTGGGGGTGGGTAGAAGCTGTTATATGTTACCATAGTTTTGGTTCCAGATTCATAATACTATGGCAGGAGCAGTATATTTCCATATTTTGCTTCTTTTCTATGTTGTCCATTTAGGCTGGAAACTCTTGGAGCAGCTTTTTTTTTTTTTTTTTCAGTCTCCAGTAAACTTGGTAATGCAGTGGAGTCTCTAGGGTACTATTTTAATGTAGCTGACACACATGGGGCAGTTCTGTGTTTAGCCCCCAAGAAACTATTTGGCCTTACTGCTTTCGCCATGCCATGTTTCTGCTAAGAACAGAGAGAAGCAGAAGCAGAAGTGCCATCGTCTCTTATCTGTCCAGCTCATCAGCAGGCGAGGAATGGGCCAGGGCAAAGGCTGACTGCAGAGCACAGGGGTAGCCCTGGCATGCTAGGTTTGACCGATCAGCGCGCAGTGGCTGAGATAGCAGGTAGGCAGTTACCACACCCCGAGCCTGCAAACTGCTGTGGGGCTGTAAAACAGTAACCAGTTTATCCGCTGAGTTAATGATGCACAATAGCTATGTGCAAGCATGGATGGACAACTGGTGCTTTCAAGGCAGGGTGAAAAAGCAGTGGGCTTGCATGGTAAGAGGATAAGGAGACAAAAGGGTATCAGAATGGTAGAGCTGAGAGGGTGCAGAGAAGAGGAGGGGTATGTTGATGAGTAGACAGACTGATGTTAGCAGCTTGGTACTTGTAGTGGCCCATCTATTATTCTGGATTTTGCACTTAGCTGTGTGGGCTTGCTGGCAGGTACAAGGGGAACGATTGCGTACTGTGTCTTGAGACACTACATGTTCTGTCGCTTCAGTGTTCTCCACAAATTTTTAAAATTGGAGATGAAAGTAACAACCAGTCTTCAGAAAGTCAGGTGGCAGTTGTGCTCAAGACATGTTGCAGGTTTCACCCCAAAACTGTAATTCTGTTTCTGATTTCATGAAATCAATTTGAATATTAAAACCATATATAGGAAACCAAGCATTGTCTTCTCAAGTATTAACAAATGTAATTTATTTGAAAACCTACACCTGCAAGAACATTGACATTTCTGTTTGTACAACTGTTATGTTTCTCTCTCCTAAAGCAAGAAAATCTGTCACAAAAGTAGAGGGTGCAAGGTTTTGATGTGTCAGTTGTACAAACACACTGTTGTTTTCTTTATTGCAAAACTAAATAATTGTTTTCTTTATTGCAAAATTGAAATACATGGGACAAAGGACTACCTTGTCAAATATGTTACTTTACTAAGTGATCAAGTGCAAAATGTGGACTGATCGTGCTTCTAACAAGTGTAGAGGGAGTGTTACAGCAGTCATGGGAGAATGTTACTAGGTAGCTGTGTCTATGATCTGTTGAGACAGTGGAAAATGTTAAAAGTGCAATGCATGCTGTAATGTTAGTGTGTAATTGCTTTAAGAAAAAGTCTGGAGGGACCATAAAAGTGCCCTTTAATATCTTACAAATGTGAAATAAATATAGTACTTCACATCTTCCCTTAGTATTCCTAGTTGCCCAGAAATTCTCCAGCCATTGTTAATGAGGCCCAGTGTATTTCATGATCAAAACTCAGAGATCACTAAGTAAAGAACGTATTATTTGCACCAGACGGATTGTACACAGTTTCCCTTCATATTAGGTTACAATGTTGTTTTGAAATCAGACCAAATTACAGCTACCCAGTTAAATACAGGTGAAAAAACCAACCAACTAGAGTAAATAAGTTTTGCATTAAAAAATATATATTGATTAATGTTTAATATTGGGACAAGCGTTCTTGGTACTGACATGCTTTTTATTTCTAGGTGTACCAGGACCAAAAGGTGATCAAGGACAGAAAGGAGAACCTGGAGAAATGGGTTTACCTGGCAAGGATGGTATGCCAGGAGGAAAAGGTGCAAGAGGAGCAAAGGGTGAAAAAGGGGATGCAAACAATGATGTAATATTAGAAGGTAGGAGGAAGTGCTCTTAGGAGTTCTCTTGCAACAGTGTGCTTGACAGAAAAAGATAAACTCTGCTTCTGAAGCATAAATGTAATCTGCAGGGGCAGTACTAACCAGCATAAACATGTTACCCACAGTGAAGTTTGAGTATTGCTCTGCCCTAGGATATTACGCTCGCTTTTTAATGTAAGTCTTGACAAAGACTTTTCTGCTTGGGCTTTGTGTTGAAGTGTACATAAATTCCACCCTTTCCAGTACACTTCCAGACAGTTGACCTCCCCCTGCTCTTTCTTGCAGTGAAATTTTGTTTTTCTATTAGAAAATGAGGGGCAGATTTCCACTGAGGAATACATGAAACGGCCACATATACAAGCTGTATAAAGGTATAGCACTGTAGCGCTTGAAGTTGAGGTCTTAGAATACAGTAAATAAAAGGCAATGGTGCTTTGTAATGCTCCAGTATGCCTGTAATCCAGACAGATACATTGCATTTGTCTTACAACTTGTGAAGTTCTGTGCGGTTCACCTTCTAACAGGCAGCATCCCAGTTTGTTTATTGCACCGTATTTCTGTACGCAGAAACTTCTTGAGAAGAGAGAGGTTGTTTTGGAGATCTCTCAAAGTCCATCATGTGGACACATAGAGTTATCTGCAGGTTGCCTGTTGCCTGCAGGGCCTGTGACATTATACTCTGTTTTGTACATAGGTGCAAAAGGTGAACCTGGACCCCCAGGCCCCCCTGGACCACCTGGACCCCCAGGTCCTCCAGGAAAACGTAAAGGTAAATGTAAAGCACAGCTGCAGGACAACATCTACAGCAGCAAATGCACAGGTCAGTTCTGTCCACTGTTCTTCTTAGTATTACAAACTGATTGAAGATTAAAGTCATTGCTCCAAGTCTTATCAAACAGTAAGCATGTGTTTAATTTTGCTGCTGTCAGTAAAACTGCACAAACTTACAGCTGAGCGTGTGCTTAGGTGTTTTGCTGAACTATAATTTGGATAAGGCAGTAAGCTATCTCCAGTATAATATTAGTCTTTTAATTGTGCTTTGCTAATGCTTGAGCAAAGTATTACACATGGCGTTTTCTGTTAGATGAGGTATATTTGGAAAGTAAGAGAAAAGCAGTTGAAATTTTTAGGTTTTAAATGCTAAATTTTGATTTTACGTGTAGATATAACACCTGTTAACCAGGCTCCATCTCACTGTATTCTACAAAATGAAATGCCTGGTCATTGGCAGAATTGAAGCCCCTTGAACTAGCTAAGACTTTTAAAAGCTAGAGGAATAGAAAAGAGTTCTCTGAGACTTTGCATCCATTTGAAAATGTAAGTTTTGGAGCAGGATGAGATTGAGTTCTTTTCTGTTGTTGCTGTTTATCATTACTGTATCCCAAATGACGAGTGGATCATGAGCCACTTTTTTTTCCTTCACTGTAGCTGTGTTGGTGAGATATATATGACTAATTGTAATATTTAGAAAAGAAAAATTAAAGACAGACTAGACTCCCTTCAGACTGTGGCTGCAAATTGCATGACAGAACCTGTTAGAACCAAAATATGAGTATCCAGACTGCCATGCCATAGAGTGTATGCTGAAGTGTAGCACCTGTCACACTTTTTTTTATTAAAGTCACTGATTAGAGTGCTGACGTAATTAAGAATTTGCCATGAGAGATCTCTGGCATGATTTTCCGTTGTGCTGGATACTAGTAAATCCTCATAGATTTAACTTGGTATTGTGGATTGTTGAAAAAAACACATCAGTGTTCATGTCACAATTCTGTCCATGTTTTAGAACATCTTTTTCTGAAATAGATTAAAATTGTGCCTCGGATAGAATCCGTGTGTGTGTGTGCATGTGCCCATGTGTATTTTTTCATGAGTGCTGCCTCTGCTGTGTGGAGCATGTATAAAGTTAGTTGGCATTTATCCCCTCCTCTACCAGGTGACTGGCTGGATGTACTCTGCTATCCTGAACAGTGTATTTTGTAAATACGTTGACAGATATAGCCTATCGAGCGTATTTTTCCATGCCTGAAGTTTATATGGATTTAAATATATCAATAATAGCTAAATACTTTGTGGAAGAAAGTGTTGGTGTCAATGAGATACCAGAGACTAAATTAATATTTTATATTCTATAGTAAACACATTTATTACTATATTTTTATAGGCATTTATATTTATCATAGAAAAAAATAATTTTAAATGGGATTATTTCAGATAGGCTTGAATTTTTTTGCCTGTTTGAGTGGGAGTAACTTCTAAGAGGTTAACAGGAACATTGAGACTATGTGAAAAAAGTATTTCCAACTTTTGTAATCAACATCATTTTCAGCAACATTGAAAAGAAAATGTAATCTCTGTGATCCTCGATCTCTCTAATGCTCTAAACAATTCTGTTCTGAATTAGAAGTGTTAAATGACGGTTTGATTTTTCTAAAGGCTTTTCGGTGCCAGTTCAGGCATGTGGGGGCAGGGGGGATGGGTGCAGCTGGGAAAGCTGGTGCTTGGAAATGAAGGATGTTCTTACTCATTTTGTTGTGAAAATCAGCAGCCTTGTTTTAAAATTATTTCAAGATGTGTGTCTGAAGTTGCTGGACTTCTGAATATTTTGGCCAAAAATGTTATCATACGTCCCTGAAAACTGTCTCTCTAAAAAAAATACCTGGTTTTGAGACTTGCATTTCAAATCACTTACTACATACTGGCAGAGGAGAGCCTTCATTTTGGCCAATGCAGAATTAGCAGTGGAAGGGGAGGGCAGCTGGTGATCTGGATGCTGAGGAACGTGGGTTCTACAAACACTGTGATGTTGTGATAACTGGGAAGTTTTGGTCCAAGGTATTAGTTGATTATGGAAAGAAAGCAAAGAGAAGCTGGTGCAAGAACAGCGATGTACTTCTTGATTACTCCAGCTTGAGAAAGGAAGGAAACTTGTGGTTTTGGATCTACATAGCAGGTCTGGCTTTCCTTGTCCTGTACCCCTGAGTGGCATGGCATTGGAGATGGTGTGCTCCTTACGGTCGTGGCTCTCAGTTACCGTTGCTACCCTTACAGTTCTGGGATGAATTTTCCTCCCAGCTGAGACGCCTGTCTTCAGAGAGGTCAGAGTGATCCTATGAAAGAACAGCAAAGGATATCTCAGTTACTAATCTTTCACATTTCTGGAAAAGAAGAAAGTTATCTGCGAGAGTGTTTGCTAAAGTGGGGTTTCTTCTGTAATTGGGACTGTAGTTTCTTGATAGGCACGCTGAAAGGAAGGAGCACAAGAACTTTGTGTGGTTATTAAGTGTGAAACTAGCAGAGCAATTTGTATGTCTCTCCCTTATCAGGGTGATACGTTTTTATGTCACCATCATTCTGCACAGTTTGCTGAGATGAAAAATCTTTTTTTGGTAATAATTATTATAAATGCTCTTAACCAGCGAATATTTCATAGTGGGTGGAACATATATCAATTATTTCCGCTCCTTATTTTTAATATAGCATGTAATTGTAGTAGCATTTAAGAACCTCAATCAAGAGATTCTGGGTATTGAAGTGTCAGAACAGAGCCCAAAGAGCCTCCTTACAATGGGAAGTACATAGCTGGAGTAGAAATCTCATTCCATTTAAAATTCAGAAATGCATGAACTGTTGTACAAGACATAATTGGACCATTTACTCAGGTAGCCTCTTTTCAAGTGTTGGAGCAGAGTGAAGTGCTGTGGAGGATAAGCTATCTGATGGATTTCTGATGGATTATAAGTCCCAGTGTGCAAATGAGAGTTATGCTCAAATAACTGTGGAGATCTTCCTCAATGAGCACTTACATTTTATGAGTCAGTAGGCTGTGAGACCTTATTACCAAAATTCAAAGAATGAAATAGCTTTTGTTATAAAATATGTATATCCCTTTGAAAAAGAGAATACACATGCTGATTTACAACTGTAATTAACTTATTAAACAAGAATACAAGAATGATTTCTTTAAATTGAATTTTGAATCAGGTAAAACTATTTCTTTAAGAGAAGAGAATAATTAGTTGGAAGCTGAGGTATGTTTGTTCTCAATGGTACGATTAGCTGATTATAAAAGAAACAACACATCCCTGCTCCACATTGCCTCGCTCCATCCTTCCCACCCTCCCCAGACAGACGAAATCAATAGTTTTAATGTCTTGTAAACTCCATTAGCTCTCAGCTGGAATATTTTATTGTAGGAATCAGTAGGATATTTATCTTTTTTTTTGATGGAAAGAAAGCAGTGAAAGTTTCACTAGGAGTCTGTGATTGAAAACTCTCTTTTTAATCTTAGGAACTTTCTGTTTCATGCAGCTGAACGTCCTCAGAGGGTACTGCAGATATTCTCAAATGCAAATAGTGCACTCAGCTTCGCTGCAAACACTGACCTGGGCCTTGACTGTTCTATGGTCTTAGATAAACTACTGTATAGGGAACTGTTCATTCAGTAAACTATCCATTAGACTCGGCCCAAGAAAATTAAATTGTGCATTGCAACTTATAACTTGCCCTGAGGATATTCCTTTTGTGAGATATTTTGACAATATTTTGAGGTCAGAAGCTGCAAAAGGATCTAGAAGTATCGCTAGATTCTAGCTATAGGCATTCATCTTCCCGTGGTTGGATTGACTCAGCCTTATTTTGGAGATACGCTGCGATCACTTACAAGCTTTCAATGTCGTATCACCAAATGTCCTAGATAAATGGGTAGGAGAAATATGTGGTGTTCTTGCTGTGTCTTGTAGTAGTTTCCTTCTGCGTTAACGAGATGATACAATCTAAAGGAGAAAACAGCAATGCAATGTAATTTTTCCTTTCTTTCCTGAATGTCACAGTACCCTTTCAGCATTACTTGATAGTTATTTCATATCTCGTTTAAACTTCATCATAGCCCTGGAAGTCCCAGAAGAGGTTGGAAGGAAGCCATGAAAATGCATGTCCAAAAGAATTTGCAGCCTGCATGTCGAGCAGTGTGAAATGCGTAAGGAGATGAAAGTTAAGAATGGAATTGGGAAACAAGGCTGCAAGGAAGTCAGGATATCTTCAGCAAAGAGCTGAGAACCGTTCTCTCTGGTTATTCATTCTAAGCAAATTGACACGTGTCACATTGTTTTAGAGGCAGAAGAGGTATCCAGGTTTAGAGGAAAAGGTCCATAAATAATTCCATTCAGGCATTGTTTCAACAGTAAAAGCTAAGAGGAAATCCAACTAGTTACTCTTTAAATTGTTGAGTGACAGGGAAAAATGTTTCCAGGTGTTTGTTTCTAAACATGAACCATTGCTCGGTGTGTAAACAATACAGTGCATTATTTCCTAGTCATGGATGACTGGCCTGCATTCCTAAGCATTACGTACACAGTGTCTGCGTTAGTACTTTATTGCTGTCTGGGGCATTAACAGCACAAACAAAAGTTCCAGTGTTGCCTGCAGAATACACCCTCTCTGCTGGTGGATGTCGATTTGGGCATGGAGCTTCTGAGATCAGTCACTGCTCCTTCCCAGGAAAGCATTTTTGGTATTACTGCTGGATCAGGCAGCTGCCAGCTGTCTCAGTTATCTAAGGAAAGGGACGACTCTGCCTAAGCAGCTACTCAGAAATTCACAGCTAAGGAATTAAATCTGTTGAGCAAAATTATTTACTTGGTTGACTGTCAGCCTGACAACTTTAAGGAAACAAACCAGCCTGGATACTTCATTTCCTTAGCAGAAGTGAGAGCAAGTCTTTTTTTATCTCATTTTTTGACCAGACCAACCTAAGCCTTTTTTCCCAGATGAAACGGAATCCCAGTTGTTAATCCTTCATTTTACTAGAGTCACTGATGGGCACTTCTGTCACGTCAAATAAAGAAAAACGATGTGTTTTATCCTTTCCCTCTCAACTTTAGGGGAGACAGGTGCTGTACCGAATGATGATACCCTGGCTGGAAAAACTGAAGACAGAACCCCTGGTCCTTCAAAAAAAGCTGGTAACCTGCTACAGAGCACAACTAACTGTTACTTACTGGTTTAATGTCACAGATAATGGACATGTGTTTTTTGGTTTTTTTCTACTAGAATGTGTTATAACATCTGTAGGAAGTCCTGTTCACTTTGTCAGTGTACAGCAAACGTTTGGAACGTGGATGCGGGAACCTGCAAACGTAAGCGATGAAAGGATTTGGCTTACCATGCATTTTTCAGGTACGCTAGTTGTGGTCACTGATCAAAAAAACAGTTGTTACACAAACTTTGCTTTCTGAATTGCTTCAACCTAGACCAATATTTCTAATCAAGTACGATAGGGTTTTTTACCCACATCTTTTTGTCAGAGTGTTTTCCTATTACCTGTGTAATACTTGATGATACATGTGGTTATAGACATTTGCAGTATCTTTAGGCATTCTCAGAGTGAACATCAGATTTTGAAAATTTTAGGGTTTCTTTAACCAATGCAAGTTTAAGTGCCTGTTGTTCATGCCTTTTTACTCGTTTATTTCAACAGTTTCCTATGACTTCCTTAAATTGTAGCTAGGAGTTTTTTGCCTTTTCCTTTAGCTAGCCGTGAAAATGAATTGGATGCTGCACAAGCTACATTTTGTGCAGGAAAATTTCCAGGACCTAAGTGGAAAAAGGGAATATTTCTGTCTATTTACCAACTGTGTTCAGGATTAGGGCCCATCAGGTCTGTTGGAAGCAGGATCTTGGACACTAACTCTATAGGTATATTTTTTGTGCGTGTGTGTCTCTGGCTGCTTTATCATGTACTAGCAAGTTGAATCAGTGAAAACACAAATACAGTCGTTGTCTGTCAGATATTTGATTGAGATTGATCTTCAGTGGAGACTGAATTTTAGGGTAAAAAGTTCAAAATTAGACGAACTAAATAATAGCCCTTTTTTTTTCATGTTTTCCCCTTCGTTTAGGAAACTCTATAAAAGAATATGAGAATTCCAACGCCTTGCTGAATGACAGCTACAGGACCATTAACATCACAGGATTCTTTCATGGATGTGGTCATGCAGTACAAAACAATCATCTGTACTATCAAAAGGGAGGAACCAATGTCATTTTGAAGTAAGTCAAACAGCTGGCTTAAGGCAAGGGGTGCTGTGGAAGGAGGGGAGACGGGTTAGAGTGACAGAGGTGAAGCAGACCACTTTCCTTGTACCATTTTATGTTTCTTTTTGGTCCTGTCTAGAGCAGGAAGAACGGGGGAATGGTTCAGAACTCTTTCCAGAACAAACAACTAATTCTTTCCAATCTGTAACTAAAATGTGGGCCACTGGCCTTCCATCTGTTGTGCAGGTGCTGTGGAAGGAG
Source organism: Falco naumanni (assembly GCF_017639655.2). Lineage (NCBI taxonomy): Eukaryota > Metazoa > Chordata > Aves > Falconiformes > Falconidae > Falco > Falco naumanni. The sequence goes on along the minus strand of NC_054060.1, from coordinate 16,317,700 downwards.
GGGAACTGGGAGGGTAGTCCAGGTCCATTACTCTGCTGTGACAGTCAGTTCTTTAAGCATTGTTCAGCTCTGTCTTAAGTGAGTAGTTACTACGTGGTAGGAGGACTGGGCCCCCAGATGAACGGGTTTTTCTTTTGGCTACCCTGGGGTCCAGTGGGTTTCTATTATACGCTACATTGCTGTGGGTCTTCCTGCACTTGGATTCTTTGCTGCGTTTGTAACTGCGAGAAACAAATGGGAACTGGCTAAGGAGTCTGGGGGTCAGCACAAAGTATTTGATTTTAAAAAAATAAGCTGTGCATCTACCTGCATCAGAGTAAGAATTGGTTCAGCTGCAGTCTGGGGGACGTGGATGAGTGGTTATGTGACTGCAGCCCACTTGTGGAACTTGACTTTGCTGAGCTCCTTGCTGGATTGGTACACAGGCTTTGCCCTTGGCTAGCGCTGTTCGGAGCTGGGAGGGGGTGAGCTGGGGCTGCTCGTGCAGAGGAATGCGCGAAGGCACCAGCTGAGGACATGGCGACCTGGTGAATTGCGCATTCCCAGACGGAGGAGTGATCCCACTGTTTGATTCCCTTGCGATAAGAAGCCCCTACAGCTCTCCCAGTGTATCTCCCTGCGTCGGAACTGGGAATTATGTCTCTATTTCCTCAGTTTCTACTGAGGACAGAGACAATACAAATCAAACTCAAAATCTCATCTTGTGGGAAGGGCCGAAGACAGACAGTCCAAGGGCAAGTCAAAGATTGCATCTGCTTTCAAGTTCTCTTACACGGCTCTGATGTCTGAGCCAAGAACATCACTGTACTTTGATGTCTATTCCCCAGCAGGTGTGAGTGCTGCCTTCCTATATTCTCTTGGATGCCAAGGAATGTGAGCAAGCTGCTTGGGTTCTACAGTATTTGTTCTGCCAAAGACAAGCTCACTTTTTGGCAACCTCCTTTAAATATCTTTAGGGCTTTTCGTTTACACATCAGTAAAAGACCATTTCTGTGATCACACACAGTGGTAGGACAGAGGTTCCTCACCTTTGCTTGGGTACTGTTAATTGGGAAATGCCTTCGTGTACAGATGAACACAAGTGGAATTTTCAAAACCTACGAAGTTGCTGAGACGTGGCCGTTCTTTTCAGTGATTCCCTCAAAGATTATTTACCTTCAGCACAGGTGGAACAAGACACTGTGAATTCTGTGATAGTGAAGTCCTTACTTTTGGACCAGAGAAAAGTTTCTGGGAGCCTTTGTATTGATGTAATGGGAAAAACAGGTGAGGACCTGGCTGGTTCATTTTGCAAATGTTGAAAAAATATTGAAAAGGAGTTTCCTGTCATATTTAAAAGCTGGTAAAACTAGGTTTGTCTGACCTTTGGCAGGTTTTCTCGTGATGGTCGGATCCCTGTTATTATGACTGCTTCCTGCATTCTTCCCTTGTTTTATAACATGCTTTCCCACCTCTGATACTTAGGGTTGACTGCACTTACCTTAGTGATCAGAAAAGTGTTTGTAGTTGAGTTCCCTGTAGCTGATGAAAATATTACACTATATTGTGTCATTTACCCCAAGGTGCCAGAGGATTAAGGAATTCCTGAACAACTTGGAGTTCCAGACTAGACTGTCCTTGAGTGGGGGACTGGACAGAACCTCAGGAATGAGACCACACTTTTGTGCTCCTTTCAGGGTTTCCACACAAAAGAGGAAGACAGGGTGTTCTGTCTTGTAGATCTTGCACGTTTCTAATGAATCTTGAGATGCTTTTTATCTTGGCTTTTTTTTTATAGAAAAAACCCTGAAAATCTGCACTTCGATGTGACTACTTCTGCTAAGGGCTGTCCTTCTCGCCCTTGCGCAAGGTTATTTACAGATGTGAATCGACTATCAGATGAACTGGGTTGGCACATGTTTCTCAGAGATCTCCAGCTTTGAAGCCTTTTTTTTCTTTTATTACACACATGCTGCTGGAATGCGGAGTTGCTGCAGACATGAATTTTACAAAAGCTGGGGGGGAATCATCTAGTTACAGTTACTCTTGACTTTTCTTATGGTGATTTTTCCAGTATACAGCGCCTCTCCCACAGAAAAATTATTCCTCCATTATCTTCCTTCTATTGTAAATTCCTAGATCTGAAATGTGCCTGTCATTAAACTGGGCATTTCAGAGCACTCCTGTAACTGCAGCAGATTCCTGTATTGAGTAACGTTTTTCCTCTATTCGAGGAACAGAGCTATACGGCTGGATGGAAGTCAGAGGATGAGATGTGCTTTGTTACAGAAGGCATTACTTAGGATAAAGCATCCTCTCTCTGCCTCTGCTAAAGCGCTGCGTTACTCAGTGATTAAATGCCAAGCGAAAATGTGTCTTGATAGTAGCTGATGACCCTCTCAGACTAGTAGAGGAACTCAGTCTAGCTGCTCAATGCTGCTGTCCTCAGACTATCATGCCATTAAGGAATTTCAAGGAATAAAACCAATTTTATATGTAAGAGATGAGACATTCAGAGGCCAGCACGAGGTCAGAATTTTGGCTCTGCAGATGTGGAATTTTTATTCCTTTGATGTTTACTTGAGCAAATCACTGCATTATCTGAACTGTTTTAAAAAGAGGAACTGTAAGTTTAGGTGAACCTGCCCAGAATTCATGCTGGTTTGGTCAATCCCATTTTCTCCCTTTAGTTCCCACCTAGTAGAAAGCAAACTTCTGCACAGCTCTCATTTCACAAGTTGGGCCTTCAGCTGGTATCTGATTCTTTTTCATACCCGTTCCCTTCAGTTGCTTCTTTCATCCCAGTGATAATAAAGCTCGTAGACTAAATAAAGTGAAACCTACTGAAGGGAGTTCAGGTTCTCGTGCACCTTTTAGGTCGGTTATTAATTTGGAATTTTCTCCCAGCGTTTTGGAAGGTGCGTTGAGTGGAATACTTAAAAGATATCAGAATGGTCCTTGAACCCAAGTATTTTCAACAATGCTTCTATCTGTAATAACGCACTCTGAATTGCTTCAACCACCCAGCGCGTGTAAACACGACGTTTTAATACAACATACAGAATACTTTATCTCATTTCAGACTTGGGCTTGACAAAGCGTCGCTGGGCACACTGCTAATTGAAAATGCCTTATACCATGGTCGTAACTACCTCTTTTCTAACTCGAAGACGTATTTCAACGTAGCAGTGGATGAGAAGGGGCTTTGGATTATATATGCCTCAAGCACTGATGAAAATATTATAGTAGCACATGTTGATGAAGAAACGTTTTCAGTCATTCGGCACATCAATACCACGTACCCGAAGTCCAAGGCTGGGAACGCATTCATAGCGTGTGGCGTTCTGTACGTCACCGACACCAAGGACACGACGGTCAGCTTTGCTTTTGATTTACTGAAGGAGCAGCCGATTGATGCGAGGTTTGAGTTACGGTCTTCGCAGTCTGTTCTTGCTATGCTTTCCTACAGTCTAAGAGATAAGAATTTGTACACGTGGGAGAACGGGAGCTTAATGATATACCCTGTACATTTTGGCAGATGAATATATTTTAAAATGTCAGGTATGGGAGCCTTGTTTGACTAAACAGATTATTTAAAGCGATACGATAAACACATGGGGGTCTCTCGTTATATTTCTGTTCACTGATGGTGGTTTGGAGTGTGCCTAAAAGGGAGATCAGGTGCCTTTGTATAAACACACTTCAATTAGGCCGTTCTCATCTTCTTAAAAGAATAGCTGTTCAGGATTGCAGCTGGCACGTGGTTAGCGCAGACTTGGCTTTTGTTTTCCCCCTGTTGTTCAGCCGATAATTATATCTAATGTACATTGATTATTCCATGGTCATGTGCTCAGCAAGGACTATTTATAACTTTCAGTTGCAATCATCTTATCTGCAGTCATTTTCTACTCAGTGATTATGATCTAGGATAAATGCCTAAATAACGAACTTTTGTGTACATATACTTTTGTCACTTAATACTTTTCCACCGATGAACATTTCTTTTTGGACAAAAATAGACAGCTGTTAAAAATCATGGGGATGGAAATAGTTGTTTAAATAGAAGAAAAGCAGAAAGCTTCAAAATTTGGCAAGTCCAGTGAACTGTTTCAAAATGAAAAGCAAAATCCAGCCCGAGTACAAGGAAAATGGGAATAACGGTGTTACTAAATATTGAATATACATGAAGTTGTGTTTAGTAAATGGATTGTGGGAAGAAAAGTAACAAGGTATAGAATTGAAGATGTAAAATTTATGATTAAAATTCCCTTTTTAACAGTGCTTGTGTTGCTGCACTCTTCCTTGCCCCTCACCGCTGTGTAAACTATACCACTTAATATAATTAAGCATAGTCATAAACAAGTTAAGTTCTGTTTCTAACAAAAAAAGCTCCCCATGTTCCTCCATCCAAGTGAAACCATGAAATGAAGGGTTTACTTTTTTTGCTGTTATTCTTAGAATTACAAAATACCTTGAGCAGGAATTCATGCACTCATCGGGGTGCTTAGTGACAATTTGTTGTTAATCTTAATTCAGAGATTGCACATTCACATCCAGATTTTTGAGAGCCAGAGGTGAGAAATAATAACAATCAGAACAAAAGCCAAAAGTTGCTATTTCAGATGTCTGATTTGAACATCAAAACATAAATCCCTACTGTTGCTTTGTGTAGCTATGTTCAGAATCACGATCTCAGAAACCCCCCTACCTGCATTTCTAAGCTGCCTGTGTGTATTGGTAAAGTTCACAGAGCTCATTCAAATATTTAGAAGCACAGTGTCACCGAAACCTTGAACTTAATACCCCTCTGTGACATCCAGGCACCTTGAAGGGATTAATGGATTTGGGAACATCTACGCCTGCAGAACCTTGTCTTGCAAATGTGCTGGAAAAATACCTCTGCTGCAGCGTGTGATACAGCCATGACTGGGCCCGGCTGCACGCTCTCCCCAGCACATGTGCTGGTTTCACTAAGGCCAGGACTCAGGCCTTGCATGCTAAGGAGAGAGATGCAGCGCGAAATAAAAAAGCATAATTAATACTTCACACTAGCATATACATCTATACAGAGCAATGGTTTTGTATGTGGTTCTGCTACTGCCTCTGTGGGGTGGGGGTCTTTTGGCGGGGGGTTAGTAGGTTTGGGGTTGTGTTGTGTTTTTAAAAATTGAATGATGGTACTAATAAAGTAGATTCTTTGGCTAAAAAGCAAGCTCAGCAGTATACAGTTGAAGTTATAACTGTATATATATTATATATATAGTTTAATTTATACAGAAACTGTCACCTCTGGCTTATCTTAAATCGTGTTACGTTTCTGAATGTCACTGTTGAAGCACTTGGCTCAGCGCTCGGAGAAGGCAGGGCAGTGCGTTCTGCCTCTTGGCCTGCCCGGGCTGGGGCAGAGCCAGGCTGGCTTCTTGCAGCTGCCGGGGGGGGGGGGGGGGGGCTGAGTTGTTACCCTTCGGTGCTGCTAGGGCAGCTACAATAAAATGCAAACAGCTCCTCGGCCTTCAGCTCGGCACGGTGTGAGGTCACGGTTCAGCTCGCTCCGGCACTATCCCATCAGCCCACACAGGTTTAGTTAAATTAATTTAAACATAAGGAGGAGTTCTGGAATGGACCATTCCCTGAAATAAAAGTAATTTATTTAACTTACAAAGGGAAAACTAAACAATGACATTTACTCATCTTTCTTTTCATACTTCTCCTACATCACAGCCTGCAATTTAAAATCACCTTTGGAGAAAGGTGCTTTTTATTCTAGTATATTTTACAACACAGCACAGACATCAAAATTTTCATTGGAGGAATAAGACAGTTTGTTAACATTTAAATATGCAGACATCCGTTCCAGTCTCTTAAGAACATATTTTTTGTTTACAACAGAAAAATACATCCGACAACAGTAGCTAGTTATATTACAAGCAAACAATATTGAACTCTGCATAGTTTATACAATATACTGTGGTAATAATTCAATTACCAGTTTTATCCACTATTTACTAACTGGCCACATAAAGCCTGACATTCATCTGAAATGTGGCATTATACGTTCCATTGGTATTCTTTTAACAGCTTCATTTAATGAAGTTATTTTCTGGATAAATGAATTTCAAAACTAAAAGCTGGTTAGAATTCGTGGATGTCTTCACTACAAACACTTAGTGCTTACAGTACATTCCTAAAGTAAAGGCAGGTGTCCAATAGAAAATGGAGTTGTCAGAAGGAAAGGACAATAGTGTGCAAATTAAAACCCATTGCATTTAAAAATGTGTTGATGTGCAAGTTACAGTATCAAGTGTGTATTAATACTAACTGGGAAAAAAAATATCTCCACATAAAATGATACATGTCTCACAGTACATTCTTGATTGCACGTTCCACAGCATTTGCATCCATTACACTTTCTTATGAAAATCAAATACACTGAGTACCCTTAATTAAAACTAAACTATTTTACAATGAGGAGTTGTACACATGCTTCAGGTAGTGGGAAAATTGAATAAAAATAATCAGAATCACATCAGAAATGCTTACTGACTTGTAGAGCCACAGTGCTTGTTAAGTGACTGACAGCTGTCAGAATCTTTACAATACACTTACTAAACGCAGTTGAGAGTTACTGAGCGATAACCCCATCTAAGCCTGACTGTGCTGGGTTTAATTCTTTATTTTTACAGTCGTGCATTTCCACCCTGGTGATCCTTGTGGGCATACTCAAAACACACCTGTTGAAAAAGTGGTTTGTGTTTGTTTGTTTATTTTTTTTTTAATCTTTCCCCATCATACTTAATGCTGCAGTAACTGCTTTGAAAGGAAACGACATTTCCTTTCCACAGTGGGTATCACTGTGTTTTTAGCTACTTAAATGGACATTATATAAAAACAGGATTAGCTCACAATGCTACAGAATGTCAAAAATGCCTGAAGGTACATTGAAAGCACTGGGAAGAACCCGCATTTTCAGTGTGCCGTCTGCTCCACAGGAGAAGATACGATTGCCTTGCACAGTTTCAATCTGCGTGACACCAGCACCGATATTTCTGAAAATGGACTGCTTAGCGTGCTCATTTTTAAATGAATGAATTAAATTATAGCCAGTCAGTCTCCACACCTGTATCAAAAGAATGACAAATGACAAAAGGAGATTAAGTTTAGGATTTGTGTTTTTTTTCTGTTCCACATTGCTGGCTGCTCTAAACCCTACTCAAAGAGAAAAGGTATTTTTTGTTGTCGATTAGCAACAATTGCAACAAGTCCAAGAGTCTTGAGAGGCTCCTGCAGAAGCACAGGCCAGACAGCAAGAGGCTGCCTTGATGTGGACCAGCTGGTACATGGCCTGGTGATGCTGCCCTGTGTCCCCTGGTCAATAGTGCCCCTCCCAGGATCCCCCCCCCCCGCCCCGAAAGCTGCAGAAATTGACAGGTTGCATTTTTATCAGAGATAACTCTTGTCAGCTTTCCAGCAGCTGGAAAAGCTTTCCTGCTAAGGAATGCTGCTGAGCATAAGCTGCGTAATTAATGAGAGCAGTGGCACGGCTGGCTGAGCTGCCTGCTGTGTCCCTAGTTGCGGGAGCCCCCATCAGGACCGGGCCACAAAGCCTGCAGAGGCACAGAAAGCCCACACAACAGTATGCGGTCCGGCCAAAAGCAAAAAACCTGCTCCCACCTTCTCTCTGCCATCTCCTTCTATTTCTTTCCTTTAGTATTCAGGAAATAAGCCCTTTAAAACAGGGACTGTATTTCCGTGTTGGTTTTTTTGGTTGTTGTTCCTTGCTACTGTAACATCTCAGTAGCTGCATGGGGGTACAGTATCAGAGAACAAACAGAACCTGGCGCTACAAAAACTTTACACAATACTGAAGTTGCCGAGCGCCCCCTGCGTTCCAAAGAGAGACAGCCAAAGGCAAAACCAGGACATTTTTAAGAGAGAAAAGTCAAGATTTCAAAATAATGCACTTCAAGTTCAGTCACGTAGCTTTAAAAAGACTGTTTAATCTTTAGCAAAGAACTAAACCTACTTGCTTTAGAAGGGTATTAGTATACTGAAGTTTAAATTATAAACTTTCTACACGTTGTAAGGCAAACATCGCGTATATCAAATGTAGGTTTGGGTTTTGGGGGTTTGTTTTTGTTTTGTTACTGCATTCATCTGGCTATTTACAGCGTGCTGATCAACTGACATCAATATCAGCTGAACGCTCTCCTATACGGCTGAGCGCCTCGAGACTTTCCTTACCTTCATGTTACCTTCTGCTGAGCCCGTGACAAAGTAGTCCTCAGAAGGATCCAGTGCAAGGGCCTTAACGGCAGATTCATGCGCTTGGAAGGTGTAAAGGATTTGCCTCTGTCTGATATCAAAGATGCAGACGTATCCCTTCCTGCCTCCAGAAATCAGCAGCTGGTGTTTAGGCGCATACTGAAGTACTGTGGCACCATGATCATGGCAAGTGAAGGCTGAAGAAGAAGGATGTCGGGATTTAATAGATTTGAAACTGTAAGTAGTTTTTGACCTTAAAATTCACTTCTTCTGCAAATTGTTATCTGAATATTTTCTAACTTGACAGATATGTTCCTTCATTTGGGTAATGTCATATCAGCTGACAGCTTTCTGCTCTCATAAGAGCTACACAGATCTAATGCACAAAGCAAGCATGACAGGCAGTCTTAATTTATTTTATAATACAGGCACATACCTGAATTTCAAAAATTCACCATATTATGTTCAATTAAATTCCCGAGTTAAAAGGATAGCATAGCTACAAATTTAAATTAAGTATTAATTACGTTATAGATATTTACTATATTCTAATTTCCTAACCTGTTTTTCACAGGAGCCCTGACTCAGTCTCTTTAAAATGAGGCTGAACTCCTGTGCAATCTGCTAGTTCTAAAATACAAATCTCAGAATGCACCTGTTGCTTAAAGTCCTGCAGTTGTTTGCACATGTTAAGATAGATGAATTTGCTCTTTTAAAAGCCCAGGATATTATATTTGCATTTATGCATATTTTTCTTTCATAAAGCAACATGCTAGAATTTTGCTTTGTTTTTTTTACATGAAAAAGAAATTATTGAACTTGGTCAAATAGACACAAACATCTTTTCAGGCACCCAGCCCTAAGCCAAGGGCAGCAGACAGAAGGAGTTGCTTCTACTATTACCTACAGCTGCCTCTTCCTCTGTGCTCCAGCAGAGTACTGGATATCTTAATTCAGTGACAGTTTAAGTGAAAGCCTGCATACCGGTAAGAGTTCAATAATGCAGCCTTAACTGCTCAGCTGTTAATATCTTTTTCAGGATGTATTCAGGTATTTCAGACTTCGTTAATAGTGTTGGAAAACCAGCTTCGTGTATGGTTGACCTCCTTTCTTCATACTTTTCTATACAGAGCAGACTAACATCATGCTAGAGACTATACACCACGAGTTCTGGTGTAGGCATTAGCATGCAACATGTATCTACAACAGTTGCCCAGTGAAAATTTTTCCCCTTGCCCCAAATGCATACACACACTGTATTTCCTTAGCCAATAAGAAGTAGAGGTTTAATTTTCACTGCAGCACTTACCGTGTATAAGACTGTTACCAGACGAAACCAAAGTGTCCCAGAGGCACACATTCCTGAGGGGGAGGGCGGAAAAAGTCATTACAGCCTGTTCCGAAGTGGTTCATGGGGTGACATGAGCTAGAAAGTGTCACATTCTGTGTCAGCGCCTAGACAGCAGGACTGAACAAGGAGGCCCTTGACTCTCTGCAGTCATTGGAGAGCATGTGCAAGGAGTTAAGAGCTTTAATTCCGTGCTCTTTCATGCTTCTTAGCGGAATTATGCTTTCTACCTTTAGGATGTGAACTAATCCTAGGCTGTACCAAGAAATTACAGAAGCTGTTCTTTTCGGAGAAAAAGAATGATCTTGCCTTTGCTGAACGTATTTCTCCCCCCAGCAACAGCATCACGCCAGACTAGTGACATTTGGAATACACTTTGAAAAAACTGGTTAACTGTTGACCACTCCTCACAAAAAGTAAATTTGGGAAACAAGAAACGGAAGGAATGATGTTGAAATAAATCATCTGGCAAGTTCAAGCTGTAACAAAGCTCAGAACACTGAGCCTTAAAATGTCAGCCACACGTTAACGCACAAAAGCTAACGAGTTATGGAGGTGAATGGGTAGATTTGGTGAAATTCCTCATTGTTTCTTTAAACACACCTGTTATCATTGGACTGTCCCGATGTAGCAACTAGACTTGAAGAGGTTATAAATGCAAAGTCACTTGTGGTTTTACTGTGGCACTGCCAACTCTGTTAAAAAAACAAACCAAAAAGATGCAATCTTACCAGTTGTAGCCTGCATTAGAAGTTACTATCAGTAACTGCAGTCTTAAATGTTGACAGCCTGACAGGCAATACAGTTTGAAACCTCAGGGAATGGAGCAATGGATTACAAAGCCAGTGCAAAATAAAAAGATACTAAAATAAGAAGTAAACTATAACAAATCCACAACAAAGTGTATCATAACAACCTGAATTTCAAATTAAGCATGGTCTTTCATGTACTGCTAAGAAGCAGTGAAAAGAACTGAAGATTTTGACTGAGTCTTGAGATCGTAAAGTCATCACTGTCAGCTCTGATTTTTAATTTAATCATGGATAATACTGAAGTAGTATTTGTAATTACATTGCAGTTTATGGTTATCATGCAATCAGTTTTCCAAAGACGCATCATGGAAATTCTACAAAGTTGTTTTGATAAAGTATGTCAATGAAAAAGCAGCAAAATCAAAAACATTTCAGTGAAACTCTTTACACTCTTGGCCTGTCTGAAGTCTCAAAGACTTAACTTTCCTCTTTACAAAGAAAAAAAATAAAAATTTCTGTTTACTTACCAGATAGGGCTTAGGATTTGATGTGGTTTGGTTTACTTGCCAGATACTCAGAAATCCTTCACCATCAGCAACACCACACTGCCAGGAACAAACCGCATTCGTTAGCGTAACGTACTGGTTATGGGATGCTTACTTTGTGAGAGTAAACAGCTGACTTCAGGAAAAAACCCACCAAACCACTGACTATCATCAACGAGCATCAGGTATAAAAAAGTAGTTGAAGCCAAGTGAGTTCAGAGCTGATTGTTTAATGATTATTTAATGATTGATTCTCTCCCACATACTTCACTCTTTTCTGGAAATGGAGGCTTTTTAAGTGTGGAAGCTTACCTTTCAAATCCTAACGTCAAATCTAAAGCTCACAGAGGCATTGTTACTCCATGACCCTACTTGATAATGCTTAGTAATGTAAGGTGCGTGACAGCGTGCCATAAACGCGGTAAGAACGATTACGGAAGGACTATGCTGTATCAGGAACGGTAAAATGACTGAGCTTTATTTGTAAACCATAACGCATAACAATTAATACTGTATATTCTATACAGCATATTCTACACCTGTAAGTATTTTAAAAATGTTTTAAGAAATACTTATAATTTTTTTTTAATGTTTCCTCCTTTTAGTAAGGTTTCACAAGTCCTGCCTGAGTGACCTCCACATGAAACAGTGGGGACTATTAGTACATCTTAAGTTCTTGGTTAAAATTGATTCCCACATGATGTTAAGATTGCAGTATCTCAAAACATAATCAAACCACTAATTTTTTAAAAAAGTTTAAATGAGATTTTATGCTGCCTGAAAATAGGTATGCTGGGAGATACTTTATATTTCAAACTAATTCTAAACTTTGCTGGTTTATAGCTATCTTACAGTCACAGCCAAACTCCTTTAATTCACTTTTTATGGCTTTTAACTATAATGAAGTTAAATAGTTTCTCAGTGAGAAGACCTGCTAAAAAAACAGAATGGGCAACATGAAATACTGAAGAGGTGGGTATTCCTCCCAATTTTCTTCTTTGTCCGCTCTGTTTTCTGCACCTCATATACCTCAGAGAGTCATTTCTGGCCAAATTGTATGGCTCTCTTCTACTCTTTCTGCTCTCCGCTGCACTGGAGTATACTTACATTCTTCAACTAATAGGCTGCATTTTATATATCTGTATCTTCTAGTCATGCATTCTGTCAAAACTTTATCTTGGCCAGAATACAAAGTATGAAGCACTTCTAGAAGAGCCGTTCCTAGATTGATACAAGTTTGCTTCTACAAAGTAAGTTAGTTCAGTGTGTTTTTTTAATAGGTTTAATTTAAAAAGGTCATCAATTGGATTCGATCAAAATCCAAATCCAAAATCAGAACAGATTTTAGAACAGGGAGAACAAGAAGTCTGAAAATGCAGCAAATGGGATATGGGATAGCAGTGTGAAGCTGACAGAAGAGAAAGGAGAGAATAAGGGTCAGAGTCTTATTACAAAGCTTCCATACACAGTCGTGATACGATACTGCTTATGCCATCGTTCTGGGACATCTCAGCGGTTGTGTGTGTCACCAGTTAAGCTGTTTGAGAGGTCACAGTGCAACCAAAGATTTCCTTATGAATGAAAGAAAAGGGAAAATCCTAACTGTTGTACTTACCTTATTGCCCTGGGAATTAAAATACATTCTTGTAACCCTAGCGTTCCCAGCCTGCCGGAAGCACACCAGTTGCTGGGGCCTTGTCCACTCAAACATGCGAACGCTACCATCTTGTGCTCCTGTAAGATCTGAGATTATAGGATAGGTGTTCATTAACGCTGCAGTATTTTATAGAAAATTATCTACTCCATACTATTAAGTGTGATTCACTTACAATACTGATGGACTGGATGTGAAGCCATCCTCTTGACGTTATTCAGATTTCTTTTAATAAGCTTCGTATAAAACAAAATTAAAATAATTTGGAAAAAAGACACAAACACACTCTTCAATGTTGTTTACACTACTACATGGTGAGTCTCCCCCAATTAAAAAAAGCCTGTTAAGCTAACATTCTTTGTACCTAGTGACGTGTAGTTGCAGTATAGTAACTAAAGCCTGTTTACGAGAGGTTTTTAAACATGAAAGTTCAAATAGTATTAACGTTACCCTCTATTATACAAAGGACTTAAGCACAGGTTGGGGTACATACTTTTGATATTAGTCCCAATGTGAGTATTTTAGTTTGGGATTGTTCCGGTTTTGATTGGCTTGCTTTGTTTTCTTTTGTCCCCAGAAATTCCAGGTCCTACCTCAGAGTTCCCACAATAAAAGAGAAACCCCTGACTTTCCCATTATTGTTTATACCACGATAACTCTATGCCACGATATACAAGGAAATGCTTCGCTTGGCCACCTTTTTGGCTGGGCCTCGGTCATCGTAGGCCTTTTACATCAACACTGACCTAACAGCATGACTAGTGCACACTAGGTCTCTCTACTGACCAATACACTAAACAAGTAACAGTCTCCCGAGCTGCAGGTGACACAAGTACTTACCACACCAGCGCCAGTGCTGGTCTGGCCGCTGCCCAGCCACGGCATAGATGAAGATGGTTGTATTTGATTCACTCCAAAAGAGGGTGCAGTTGACTGAGTGAGCGTTGTGGTAGAACCACGGAAGTCAATATCATCAGAACTGTAAGAGAACAGCAGTGCTCTGCTTTAAACAAACATTCCTTTGCTACCAACGCTGTTTGCTTATCTCATTATCAAGAGCCTAATGGCAGCGCGTAGGGAAAGTGATTATAACAAGACTACAAATTGGTAATTCCTGCACTTACATTGTGTAAACGCTTTCCACGTGCTCCAAAGCGATCAGTATTTAACCTCAACAGGTAAGGTTTAACTGATGATCCCAGCTGTGGTAGAGGGATGTTGCTCCCTTGAGCAGAATAGTGTTGGAATATTCCTGACCTGCCTGTCCATACGTGTATCTGTTCTGTGCAATGGTGTGTGGTATAGACGAGTGCTTGCTGCAGCCGATACATTCACAGTTCTGGGCACAATAATGGAGGAGGCAGTAATTTGGGTGGTTGCATTATGCAACTAGCACCAACTACTGCAACTAGCCTCAGTGCTGCAGTGATGCAACTGCAGCGTTTTTAAGGTAGCACGTCTTTTATTAGCTTATGCACTGTGGGATTTTACTTCACTGTGCAGCACAGACATGCCCAAAATACTCAAACTCCTCAAAACTGTATTTTCTCCATGAGTAAAACAAAGACGGTAATTGTTCTTTTGCCTTTCCTCACTCTTTCGTAAAACAATCTGAAATCTACTGAAGAGGAGTGATTCACTTTTTTTGTGTGACCCACCTCTGCTTACACAGGTATTGTACATGCAGCCTCACAGCAGAGCCATGCTCTTGAATACCACCACAAAAAACGATCCTACCTTTTAGACTCTCGGTCATATTCTTCTCCAATCCATATAAATGACTGAGCAGCCAGCAGAGCCGAAATATCAAGTTCTTGAACGTCATGCGTAGATGCCAAAACAATTTCATTGCTGTTTGCCTATGCAGCACAAATAGAAAATTTATGCTAACTATAATTAAGATGTTTTTATTACTGTAGTATTTGTACAGTTTTCTTCTTGCAGTATTTGAGGCTTACCTTATTAACTGCAAATGCCATTATCATATCTGATTCTTTGTGAATGATTTTTGCTTTCCCTCCGGGGTAGCCAAGATCTGCTTCAACCTACAAAACATGTATAAGCAATTTCAAGTAGCATGAAAATCCATTTTGTCATAGATATATTCAGACTGCAAAAATCTATACAGAATTCATGCAAGAAAAGTTCAGTGGCCTCAGCATTGTTTAGGAAGCTAAACTTTAGACTTCTCATACTCTTTGGTGTTCTAGAAGCCAAAAGTTATTATTTGAGTGTAAGAAACACAAAGTTGTGTGTGCAATGCTATTTACAAGGTGTTCACTCATCCCAATTATCAGGACATCCGAAGTTAATTCGCTGATTAAAAGCGTGCCACACAGACTACACAGAACACATAGCTTCTGTTAGTCACATTAGAGAAAGAAAAGCCAGTTCCACAGAACTTTTAAGAATGTGCTAGAGGTTTGGGAGAAGGGATACTACCTTGTTTTTGTGATCTTCTGCTACGCAGTTTTGTTTGACCTGCTCCACACGATCTTCTACAGACTACATAACATCACACAGTCACAAACACAAAACACATGCACAAACAAATATAAAAAAAGAATGAAACATTCCAAACTAGATTTTTAAAGGCCACTCTGTCAGTAAATGATGACAAATGTATTTTTAACTTTTTATAAAAGGCACAGAAACTAAGACAGGAATCTAAACAAACTCACTTAAAATGTAATGCCTCCTAGATGAACACAAAATGTATGATAGAGTAAATAAATGGAGGAGTAATACACACACAAACTCCATACTTACAGGAATTCTTAAAGACATTAAATAGTATACTGTATTTCCCATGGTACTTATGTGTTGGTTTAAATTTTCAGTTAGAACTCCTCACAGTTGTAACTGGTACAATTCGTAAAACCCCATATTATATATTACTATATAATATTACTTTTATATGTATATATTACTCATGCATATATACATATACACAAAGTAATAGCTTATTTAAATTTCTTTTTCAATATGACACACAAAAATATTCAAATTTATTTACTTATTACTGTTATTGCAAGTGTTCTGTTTCTATATTAGGACAATATTCAAATACATAAAGGTAAGGTGAGATATGTCTTGTTTAAAAATATTCGGTTAAGTTGGTATTTCAATAAACAATGTGAAAGTCATGTTGAGTTAAAAAAAAATCCAGATGCTGTTAAATGAAAGAAAGAAAACTGAAATGCCAACAAAAAAAAGGAAAGAAAAATTAAAAGAAATACTGAAGAGACTGAGGTACAGTTATAATTGGGTTCTTTTCAAAAAAAGTTACATCCTTTGTTTACCTCACTTTGCTTTCTTTTCTTTGTGAATATATATCTTATGAAAGTCTCCTGAAGAAGTTCTTGCTTCACAAGAAAATGCCAGAGCCTTTTTGCTGGAAGAGCCGAATAATCCTTTGATCTGGATAGAACAAGAAGGGAAAAAAAAAAAAAAAGAAAGGAAAAAGCGTCAATGTAATTAAAGCTGGACAGAAAAAAAAAGATAAAGAAAGACTGAACTTCAGGTGCATTTGAGGAAAAACCCACCAAGTTTAAGCTCTAATTGTTCAAGTATCAAGAGAATTTTTTTTTTTGCATTTTTAAAATTCCACAGTATGTTAATAACTTCCAAGTACTACAGTTTAACCTGCTGACTTGCCTTTATGCCTATATTTGCACTCTAATAAAACTGTTTTTATGTTGGAATTATGCTGGCCCTTCAGAATTTTTCTACATTTTTCTTTCAGTATCCAAAATAATTCACAAATACTTAGCTTATATATGAGCCAACTAAAATTCATTGCCTCAGATGTAAGGACAAATATCTTTGAAAGAAACAGTGCATGTTTGTAGGGATATTTTAATAAAACAAAATTCTATAGCAGTATCAATCATGCAAATCCAAAGTCATATATAATGAGCAAACCTGAAGTTGTATTTTAGTATATTTAGAAAAGCAATCTATTTTTCAGCTGAAAACATAGTTCGCTATCTGTGTTTAAAGATACCTGCAAGCACGACATTGGTCTAAACACAGGATGATTGGCTTTACAAGGATCATACTTCAATTTTCTCTCCTCCTCCTGACATCTGCATGTATTATTTTCTTAATTATTTAATTAATTCTTAATATTCTTTTCTTTTGTTGCTGAGCTAGGGTAGGAGACAGCTGCTACTGGAAGAACAGTCAAAGAGGTTGAATATGGTCTTCCCAGCAGCAGCTATTGCCCTTAATTTGTAGTCCTCGAAGCTCAGCTCTTATTTTCCTTTCTTGCTGCAGTTTTGAAAGGTGCAGCAGAATGAGGAAAGGCTGCTGTGGGAGACAGCTGCATAAGAAGGAACAAAGGGACGTGGGAAAGTGGTTTCTGTACAGCATTGGCTAGACCCAAGATCTAGGCAACCTTCCTTTGGCTGTTTAACTTTAGATGGAAACAGCCTCTAGCGTTTCA
This sequence comes from Falco naumanni, assembly GCF_017639655.2. Classification (NCBI taxonomy): domain Eukaryota; kingdom Metazoa; phylum Chordata; class Aves; order Falconiformes; family Falconidae; genus Falco; species Falco naumanni. The sequence continues at coordinate 16,300,713 of NC_054060.1, read as the reverse complement.
ATGATTAAAGAACGTGGTTTTGCTAGAAAAACCCACACTTACTTGAATGGTGTGTTTTCAGGTTCAATCATTGCTTTATTGCGGAGAATAGCTGGTCCTGCACCTACGCCAAGGTCACTAGGGTAAGTATTGATGTAGTTCGGTGGTGGGCCTTCGAACTGATCCATTCTATCTTGAAGAATCTGTTCCCAGTGTTCCAAGTTTTTTATTACAGCAATGCCCAGCGGTGATGTTACAGGCAGATCTAAAGAGAAATATTAACAAACTAAGGCTTAGAGGAAAAAAAGGATAAATCATTTAAATTACAGTGTGTATAAAACCCCAGAATAATAGAACCATTAAAAAAAATCTTGAAAGGAAATGTACTTGTTGGCAATTGTAAGAAATACTGTATTGAATTATTTAAATTTAAAAATGAAAATGAAAAACCAAGAAAACCACTTATACAGAAAAATAAAATATGAAGCAGAATTTAACATACCCGTGAATTCCAGACCAGCAATGGGAAAGAAATTCTTAACATTGTGCAGAACTAATTTTACCATTGTCAGATGCAGAAGAGCCCAGCTGTATAAAAAGAATAGATCTAGTTGTGTTAAAACAACATTAACAGTTATCTGCACAATATTTTTATCCTTCTACCAAATTTACAGATTAGAGAAACAGTGTAGATGCTTCACTGAGATTTACCAGACCCATAAAGCTACTTATATCTCAACTATGCAACATAAGGGTGCCTCTGAGGGCACCTTGCTGCAACAGATGGCATCCTCTTTCCTCTTTTAAAAATCCCACACTACTGTACTCTTCCCCCAGATAAAAGAGTGTGCAGGGGCCTCTGCAAGACCGAGTATTAAATACAAGCCCCCTGAAACACCTCCTGAAATTCTCCATGAAATCACGATGAATATAGATGAGACAATTACTTGAGTTTGGCATTCATGGCAGAAGCTTCCACACTGAAAGAGTCTCACAGATGTTAAAGATACAAATCCTGTACAGTAAAGCTGTCCGAACTAATGAAAGGCCTGAAGAACACAAGAGAGCCGTCATTTTTCTCCATTATTACAATGCTGAGATTATCCACATTATTTCATTTTATCTTGTAATATTTGCTCTTTTATGTGTTCTATTTAATCTGGCCCTCATTCAAAGACTAAAGACCATGCTTGAATCATCAGCCTAAACCATCATTCTAGAGCTGGCATTGTGGTACCTACCTCATGTTCTTAAAAATGTCTTAAAAATGCAGATAGGGATTTTTTGTGTTTTTCCCCTCACCAAAAAAGAGTGAACCACACAGCCTTGACTTCCTAATCCTGTTTGTTGCTTTGTGTTTGGGTTTTTTTTTTGTTTTGTTTTTGGTTTTTTTTTTTTTTTCCTTTGGCAGTAAATGGGGAACTGTTACTGTGATGAGAATTTGTCACTTCCATAATCCCACTACCACAAATACTTACATCCACAGTTTTAAATTATTTTATTTAATCTGGACAGTGCAGAGGATCTGTATTTTCTTTAATTTGGAAGCAAAGGTAAGCACATAACAAAGTATTCTAAAATAGTGGAAATTTCTGCTAACCTGTAAGAATTGGCATCTTTGTGTTCCTGGATCTGTATATCAGAGAGGAAAGCATCATCTTCTTCCTCATCACTGTGAATGCTTTCATCAGAATCATATATAACACCGCTGTCTGATAAAGGAAGAAATGGCTGCAACGCAAAATAAAAGCCTGCTATAAAAGCAATTTTCTGATATTTTAATATTCAACTCTTACTTTAGTTATCACTGTCACAGAGCGTAAATGACAACAACTTAACCTATAAATAAGTTTCCCTAAAACATAAAAAAGTAGAAAGGGAAAAAGCGTTAATCCCTATTATGGGCAAGAGACATGTTTTGTAAGTAATAGGCTTGTAGGCTCTTCATCTTTTATTACAAGGGTAATATTCTGCAGCTCACTACAAAACCCCTCCAAATTTTCACATTATTTTTGTCGTCCTTTAAAAGTTAACAGAGAAGAAATATGCTTTTAGGAACTTTTATGAGAATCTTCCATTTTCAATTACCTTTGCCATAAAATAGTCCCACATGCTGAGTTCTGGGGGGATAAACTTTTCTTTGTAAGAGGGTCTCTCTGCCGGTACAGGTGGTGGTACGGTGCTATCCTTTACTGGTCTTCCTGGCACTAGCATCCTCATGTTAAACCGACGGCGATGTTTATCCATTTCTTCTGATGGAAGAGGTGGTGCTAAATTCAAGTAATTTCAAAAGCTGATACTAATATTGCATCTTTAGAAGCGGTGGCCGCATTTTATGATTGAAGCAACTAAAACTGTTGTTACTGGTACTAATTTCTACTGGTTCAGAAATCAAAGCCAGCCTAAATAAAGTAAGTGTAATCATACAAAAGTTCACATGATAAATTCAGTAACGATGGCATTTATACATTGGATAAATCATGAGAAATACATTTTATTGTCTGGATTAAAAGCTACACCCCCTAAGAACTTAAGTAAAAAGCTTTTAGCTGAAAAATGTCTCTAGAAAAAAATTAAGAAATTTTGTTGAGAAATAAAAATAATAGATACAATTTCACTAACTGTAAACTGCACAAGTAGCAGTAGTTACTTAAAATATAAACCAAGGACCTCTCTAGTGAAGAAAATTTGAAATTAGACAACTGAAGTCTATTTTAAAAGTGTTACAATTTAAAATGTCTTAATAGTTATCAAAATATTAATGGGGAATTTGTTTTTCAAAGTGTTATTGGCAAAGCAACACTGGAGATCACACTTACTTTATTACAATGGAACTAGGTATTTAAAAACTTTTTTTAAAAAAAGCCACTACTAACATTCATCTACACTGCAAGTTTTTACAAACCTTCATTACCATCCTCTGAAACATCAGAAGCTGTAGCAGCTTGCAGGTTAAAGGAAAACAGAATACATCTCAAATGAAGACATGACTTTATATAAAATTATTCATATTAACATCTTGTGAAAATAACTGCCCTAAATGAGTTTAAGTTATTCCATGAATGACAAATATCTGTTGTGCATACTTATTCGGTGCATTGCCTCATTACTGTTTTGTTTTATATTCCTGGTATAGAACATCTGATTTTTGCATATATTTCAAGCCTATCATTGTTTCCAAAGTCTGTGTGGCAGGATTTTCAGTATTGTTGCAGTGTTAAGTCTATGACAAATGGTTGTCCTTGCCTTTGCCTCCAGAGGCTGAATTCAATCTTCACTTGTGCTTTTCCTCATGCAGTATATTAAGACACGCTCATCTGTCTTTGCAAAATTCCTGGGTTTAGTTGGAGCTTACATATGCATGAACCATTCTTCTGACAGAGAAGGTTGATATGTCTGCTCTGTGGTCTTATGCAAGGTGAAATCGTGTCTTGCAATAAAAATTGGTTTCAGAAATACTGTTTCACCATTACTGCAGTCGTTAAACAGTAACGGTGACCCCTCACATGCAGAAACCCATAGGTATTAACGCTGATTTATATAATCTATTTTTTCACTAAAAATTATGACTTAAAGTTCTGAAAAGTGTTATAAGTAAGCATCTAAAGGTGATATTAGCAATATAACTGTACAGTTTTCATGGCAAATTAAAAATGTGCAGTTGTCCTTTGTAACGGCACCCAGCAAGACTAATATTTTTTCTGCTTTTTAATTAACGTAAGTTTTCTTGCTAGTAGATATTTAAATTCTGCTTGCTTGGGTTTTGTCTATAAAAGGAAGGAAATCCCTTCTGCTACATTGCTAAAAGGTAAAAAAGGCAAATCACTTAGTATGACCTTTAGAGAACAAAGTACCTGGAATGTTTTCCGACTGTCTTCTAGGTTTTACAAGAAGTTTCACTCCTCCACCAAAAACTGCAGCCCACATTCGACTGTTCAAAGGGTGGGCTGCTAGTCGAAATAATTCATTACATGAATTTGTTGCAAGGGCATGTATAAGGAGACTCAGGTAGACAGCTACAACGGCTTCACAAAGCAGGATGTTTAACTTGGGTTGATCTTCATCCTGAGCTGAACTTAAGAGATTTATAAGTGAACTCACACCTGCAAAGAGAAAAGAGGAAAAGTTCTGTGTTGAATGAGTAGGAGTACAAATGGAGAGAAAAAAAAAAAAAAAAAAAAAGGGAAATGTTTCACCTCTATGCTTTATGTTAAACATATACTACTAATAGCCACGTGACTTTTATTCAGGTGAAGTATACTATTAGTATTTTTCCTAAAATCATAGAGATCAAAATTAAAAAGCACCTTCTTGGGCGTGGGACTTCTGCATTGTAACTCTCTGCAAATACTATGGGCGGTTCAGTTTGCCTGTGAAATTCCTGCATTGTTTCCACAGCCGACCTCAAAATACTAATTTATGCTCATAGATTGGGAGCAGTTGTTTTGGTGGCTGCACCAAGCACAGATGTCAGAGTACTGCAGAAACACCCAACGGAAATAGCTTTGCTAGGTGGTGAGGCAGATTGGAGGAAAACATTTTAGAATGACAAATTATCAGCTTATTGAGTTTATCCTAAAGGTCACGGTCTCTTCTTCCAGCAAGATATTTGCCATATAGGAAGTTTATCGTTTTGATACATAAAAAAGTTAAAGGCTATTATTAATTTGAGAATTAAATCAGAAACACTTATCCATCACTGATCATCCATCGTATTACAGGACAGTGAAATAATTTTGAGATGTGGTGCTAAAAGTAACCTTATTTTTGTCTCACCAGGCCACTGAGCAGGAGATGAGTTTGGAGTTGCATGCTCCTCAATACTTTCTGTCCTCAGTCTGCGTCGATCACTCAAAAGCAGTCCTTGATAAACCATCCCTGTAAACTGATTTGCTTCTGTTTGACTGCTAAATACAAATTAATATATTTTTCTGATGAGAATCTATTTTAGAATATTTTTGTAATAAAGTATTAGTATATACACATGCTTCTCATTTTAATCAGAAAACACAACATTTAAAATTCTATAGGACTAAGTCAAGAACTTTATAATTTTACAGTATACAAAATGCATCTTCTTATTAAAACTCAAACTGTTTCCATGTGGCACTACCAATCTGAATATTATATGCATAGCTCCAGATTGAAAAAGGCTTTTTCAAAATTTTTGATAATGTATTTGTTCTGAAGAAATTTTTTTAAAATGTTTTTACAGCGTTCTCTTCCAGGTACGGTTTGGGATATAAACTAACTGCAACCTGACTTCAGTTAGCTCAAATATTTCCCCTGCACCCCTATTTGGCAATGAATATGCTGTGGAAAATAGCATTCAAATATTTTTCAGAAGCATCCCAAGTGAGAGTGATACCAGATTTTCCTATTATTTACTGGAAAATATCTGAACGATTGGTGTTGTTTTATCAGTGTAGAACTGCTCTGGCATATCAAAGCTAGCAACAAGCATGAAGAATTTCCACCGTGGATACGCAAAGCATACTCAAATGTAGGACTGCAAGAAAACTTCTGTTTTTACCTGTAGCTGTGGCTGTCACATAGTGCTTGATAAATGGATGCAGAAAGTGAAGCTGCTAAAGAATGAAGTGTGTACACCTAAAATAGAAAGAGCCAATAAGCCATACATAAGTTACATCTAACAGGTGAGTAAACTGCAACTCTTTCTAAACAGCACTGGCAATGTGCTGTTCAGGAATGTAGTTTTAATCCAAGTTCAGCAAATAGTAACTGAATGTTACTTGAAGTTTACATACAGTACTTAGAAAATCACAACTGCTTGTTCAAGATCATTTGATTGCAGCCAAATCCTTCGAATATTAGGTCAAAATAATTAACTTTAATACACAACTGCTGCAATGGATGCAGGAATAATTAATATGATATTTTATTATATTTTATATTAATTTTAATATATTGTATGTTATACTGAAGGAATGATTAATATAATAACGAAAAGCTCCTGGAAGCTGTATTATATAACATTGCCGTTCAGCATAGTAGTAGTTGCTCAGTATGCATAAAATACAAAAGTTTCTGTAAACGTTGTATCATGTGTTATCTGTAATCTCTTTGCTACCTCAGTTACTTATAAATTTCCAGAAGTCTCCAGCAGTAACAAGAATAATACTATTACTGCCTCACAATGCAATGGGAACACTCCAGTTCTTAAACAGAAGGAATACAAGGATTTCTTGGAACTTCTGATGAAATCCACAGTGTGGAAAAAATGGTACTGACAAACTGTTAAACATGTAAACATTTTTTGTCCCACCCTGTGTTCATTTTCATCATTTCCTACCATCTTTCCATTTAATCAAATGCTAGGCCTTAGATTAAAACGATGAATTATCTAAGTAGTTGCTTTTGAGTTAGCAGGTGTCAGCTCTTCTGAATTCTCTTTTAAAAGAAAATGCATGTGAAGTATGAGCCCTTAAAGAAAGACGCTTGCTGTAGCATAATGCGGGATGGAAAAGGAGAGAAAATGAGATGTAAATTAGCTTTTAGAAACTTAACTGCCTTGCAGTGAGAAAACCCATTTAGTTTCTTAATTTTTCCCTACTTTTATTTAGTCAATAGAAATTTAAATTAATATTTTGAATACGAATACTGACTTAAATGTACAAAATAACAGTTTAGCTTCTTATTAATTAACTGGGTCATAGCCTCAGTCTCCTTGGCTTTCTTCCCCCTCTATTTGCTGAATCTGAATAAAGTTTATTCACCCTCAAGTATGGAATCAGGTAAAGTGAGTCACCACAGTTCCTTAAAAACCAGTACACTTGAGGAAATTCGCACTAGAGTGAGGTTTATAATATCTATATTAAAGGAAGGTTATAATGTCACTTACAGTGTCCCATCTCTGCTTTCATTAATCTCCCTACAGGATTTGACCAGAATGATAATGTAATAATTACCTGACTTATATGATCGTGTTGTTTTAAGAGGCAAGGATTATTTACATTTGAAATAGTTTCCTGAGAAAGACCAGAATTTGGATGAAAGGGAACTATAACTGGATTAAAAAGAAAGCAAGCAGTTATCGAGAATTTTCAGTCTTGTGAAAGGTTAAGTGTTGAAAAGTTAACTCAAACACGTTTCGTTTTTCACATGCTCACTCCCCATGTTATAAAAAAGTCATTTTATATTTCCTGAAAGCTTTTCATTACCTTGACATCTTCAACATTAGGATGGGGCGGTGATTTCATCTGCACAATAGTGTAAAGAATATCATGGATGTGGTTGTTCAAATACAGCACAGGATTGGCTATCACCGTTTTTGTGGATGCTATGCTTGCAGAAAGCAATGGTAGTGTTGTGGGTAATGGTAGTGGAGACTGAAGTTGTTTTACAGTAGTTTCCTGTTTAAAAGAAAAGATTGTTTTTAAAATTATTGCTTTGAGAAAAAAAAAAGTTTAAAACCTGATGATTTTAAATCTTCAATTTTTTTCCAAGGTTATTTGTCATTTTTCACTCCTGTCTACTCAGTAGAGACAAGATTTTACTGTGACTGATCTCTAAAGTTAAGTTCTTATTTACTATAATAACATGGATCAGACTGGATAGCCAAGTTTGCTAGAACATTTTTTGATTTAGTGCAGGAGGATATCTTTATGTAGTTCATTACAAAGTGTTGGGATTGCCTATTAAGAAACACTAACTAGAAATGCACTTGCTGTAGCATAAATTGACATAGTACTCCCTGGTCTGAGTTAAATAATAAAAGTAAATTTGCACTAATCGGAGTTTCTCAAGTGGAAATAGACAGAAATTTTTTTTTATTCTTAAAAGTGTGTGCTTAGCCTAGTACCACCAAACCAGTGTCTACTGCTCCTGTTAGAAATGCGAGAAATCTAGGACTAGAGCAAGTTAAATGGCTTGCCCAGTATCAGATTACCTGCTGTAGTTCAGATTAGTCATTAACATACAAAAAGAGTAGTTTTCAGCAAATGAAACAAATGTAAAAAATGCCACCATATAGTATAAGGGAGCACAGCCCTGTCTGACTTGGTATTATTTGTTGAGCCTTGCAGCTAAGATCCCATTCCTTGTAGCTCCCTTACATGATTTGCGGAGGTGTAGGGAATGAGATTTTTGTCATATTTCAGCAACTGTGAGATTAATTTATTATATGGATACCCAAATATTGCGATCAAAATTATAATTTCATTGGAATACACGTATAATGCTGCAGGTATAAAATAAACAGCAACGTTCCTATTCCATTATTATATGTTGCCTAATCCTCAATGTCACATCAGATTCTTAAGAACCAAATAATCAGGATGTGGAGAAGCAGCACACTTAAATACCAAGTTCCTTCTCCAAGAACAATAAAAAAATCTTGACCACTAGACTTGCAGAACACAAGCAGCATCTGTCTAGGCACAACCTTAAGCATTTGACAAATCTGACAGTCCAGAACTGTTCACACCTGTGAACAGAAATTAGCTGAAATTTTTACCTGCTGTGACTCTTGCAGCAAGAACTTCAGCTCCATTCTTACTGATGCTAAACCACCACCTTGTGCCCCATGAAGACTACAGTAACTTAGAAAAACCCTTAGAAGAGCTTGGTTCTTCTGCAGCCACCATTTTCGTCTTTCAGCATGTTCTCGTTTTGCTTGTAACCTACGTCTTTCTATCTGGTGCCGTTCATATGAACCAATGTCTGGCTTATCCACAATTTCATCATGATCGAGTAGATCCCCATTTACTTTGGTGTATGTTTTACAATAGTCTTTGCCCCCTGCGTCATGGTTGCATATTTCATGCATAGCAGCAATCTCTTTTTCAAGCCAGTTGTACAGCTGAAATCTGAGCTTTCCTCCATCTACTTCATAACCTGTAGCCAAAGTCCTCAGTTCAGTCATAAGGATCTTCAAACAGGCTCTGAACTTCAGTTGTTCAGCAATAACATCAACCTCAGTGTCTCCTGCATCAGAAACGTCCCCAAGTGGTGTTTGTGGGATGTTGGTGTCCGAGGTTCTCTCATCATCTTCTCCATTCTTAGAATCAGATTTTGAGTTTTTCATCATTATACCAACATCCTTGTCCTCTTCGTCTGACCCACTTTTGTCTTCACCCCAATCAAGAGTAAGAGGCTCATCATCAAATTTTACCGCTGGTTGACTCCAGTCGAATTGTGCTGAAGATTCAACAGTGTTCTCAAAAGCAAAGGAAGTTGAAGTTGGCTTTGACCAGTCTATATCACCACTTCCAGCACCATCCCTTAGGGCTTTGGAATCTGAAACACCAGCCTGTATTGGAGGACTAGATGAATCTTTCTCTGCAGCCACAGTAGACTTTTTTCTTATTTTTGGAATTTTGGAAAGGACTTCAAGAGCGAGTACAGGGCAGCCCACTTTAAAATGAGCATTTGCGGTAGTGAAGAATAATTTTCTTTCTATAAGATTAATTTTGTCAACAAAGCTTTTCTCAGTTTTTAGACCTAAGGTGGCCAAAGTCCCCTCTGGTGAGCTGAAGTATCTTCGGATGAGCAAAGGGTGAGTCCGAAGATAATTGTAAAAACTGAATACCACAGGATTGCATGACTTGACGATAACTAAGGAATTAAACAGATAACATCTATTGAAAATGGCTTTCAAATGCTATTATTCTGTTTTGCAGTATTTCCTGCGGTACAGAGTTTTGTCAGAACACAAAAACAGAGACAGTTTTGTGTCTAGTTGCCAAAACAAAATGAAAGACTTATTTATTCCCCACCAAAAAAACCCTAAAGGTATGAGCTGGATGAGTAGAAAGATGCTAAGTTGTCTCATTTGCCTCACTATTTAATCCACTCAGCTAGACCTAAAATAAAGCTGGCGTGATCATCTGGGTAGAGATTTCCCCAAGGGAGAGAATATGCCACAGAAACCTATACAGCCACCTGTCACTTAACATTAATCTCAGAAGAGACAGGATAGGAAATCCTGCTAGAACACTGCTAATTCCTAGAAGCAAGAACAAGAATTTAAGTCCGTTGGAATAAAGACTGGTCAGCATACAGTGGCAGAGAGGTATTGTAGAGAAGTACCAAACAAAGGTGGCCCTCCTGAGCTTATCCAACAACAGAACAAAGTTTGGTACTTAGTTTGGGGGTTGGACATGAGTCCTCGGAAAAAACTGAAAAAGATTTTTTCCCTTATTTTATTAAGAAGTAGAAATTGTGTGGGCCAGTAGATAAGCCAATTAATGATTTCAGCATAATAGCATCTCAGTAGAAAGGACTGCATACATACAAAGAAAGTATTTCTCCTTCTCTACTTTATCTTAAAAAGTTTGTCCCATCAGACTAGTGGTTTCCTCTTACCTGGGTTTTCATCATCATCTTTAGGTGTTTGTTCCAGTAACGTGTCCAGTGCTCTAGTGTAATCTTTCATTATCCAGTATGCAATGCTTCTCAGAAATGGATCGGAATGCAATTTAGTACAGCTGAATCCAGCTCCATCCTTACGGCAACCCAAAATCTTTTCATAAAGAATGGAGGTATATGTGACAGAGGTTTCAAACTCTGATTCATATAAACGAGCAATAACCATCGCCAACTGGATGTCTTCCATTTTCTCAAGGCACACCTACAGTAAGAAGTGGGGAAAAAGTTGCTTTATGAGGGAAAGGTAGTTCTTTAAAATAACAGTGAAGTGAATAGCAACATGTGTTTACAGAACAGATGATTTTTTTCTCAGTGTATCTGTTCTTTAAACTATATATTCATCTCTGGGTCAAAAACATGGTAAGTAAGATACACCCAAGTCACATACTTTCTTCCGTGTTTGGAAAGAGGTGTACTTTCTTCTATTTCAGGAATTATGGTATGCATAGCAGTACATCAACATGTAAAAAATTAATACGGCAGAAGTAAAGGTCATTATTTTTATTCTACCTAGTAGAATGAACATAACTTCCAGCTTTAATGCTAATATATCACTGGTAAGATCTTCTTCACACTGTCTCATCTACAGAATTATATCTCTGAGGATAATTCTTTACCTTCTCAGGTAAAGACAAACATACTGCATATAAATAGGGAGGATAAAGGTTCTCTAATTCTCATTCTCTCCTGAGAGGTACTGCTTAGGTTATGATCCTGCTAACAGCTCTCACCTCCCTTGTGGCAGGCAACATCACAGCTCCACCAAAAAGGGATGCTCGAGCTGCTTCAGAAGAGAACTCTGCCTCCTTTTTTCACTCAGTGTTGTAACAATAGGTCATGCAGAATAGCCAGAGGCTGAACAGAGCGCTACAACTTAACTGCGCTGATCACACAGAAAGTTTTGCTGGAAGGGTCATGACTGGTATTCCTAAGAGTGCTTCCACTGAGGACTGATGTACCTGAACAATTATTCTGACCTTCAGATCAGCTTCCAAGCTGCTTTTCACAGTAGTGTGGGGGTAAATGGTATGCCTGCAGGGCACAAGGGGGTCATGTGTGGACATACTGTACAATTTTTGCTGCCGCAATTTGTGAAAACATCAGCAGAGAAAGGCTTGTAAGGATGCAGGTCAAATTAGAAACTGAAACTTAGTTTCTCAAAAGTGGATACCTCTATTGCATCTTTCAGTGAACCTGCTAGCAAGAAAAATGCAGCTGATTGTTCAAAGCGTTGTTTTCCCAACAAAGCAAAAGCATTTTTTAAGGCAGCTTTGCGCCATCTATCTTCACTGAAGTTGTGGCTGAAAAAGGCAGTCATCTTTTCATCATGCTGGGACCTGTGTAAAGAAATGCAATGCATACAACTACTTATTACAGAACCTTATCACAGAATCCCTTGAACATCACTTTAAATTAAACCTTAATCTTGAACAAGTTCTGCTTTGCATTCCTGGTTCAATTAAGATTTAATCAACCTTATGGTTAGCAGAACTCACCTAAACAGACCCCACACCACTGCTTTTTTCTTCATAGCAAGGTAAAAAAGTGCAGCATCTAAGGCATCATTGTTCCTCTGGAATGAAGCTTTTGCAACCTGTAGTAAACAAAACCTACAATTATTACTGAAAACATAGCTGCTTTTAGTTAAACAACATCCTCTGTCAGGGAGGATCGTCGAGGTGATTTGTATTATTTCTACAAAACAACAGTTACTTCCTGTCAGAATGTTTTATTCATATGTAATAGCTCTTGTTATATTGTAAATGTTCTTAAGAGTCAGAAAAACAGCACAACTGCAGATACTAACCCCTCTCAACCACAGTGGGACATTACAAATAAAAATGTTTTCTTTAAAAGCGTTATAGCAACTGATACTATTAGGCGAAATTCCTCTTGCAACCCATTATTTACATATACTTAAGCTAATCTAAGTGTTTCTTTAATGAAGACCGTTTGTTTTTTGTATAGGACTCAAATGTAATTGCATTTGATTTGGAGTACTAGGATAATTAAGTTCTGGTGCTCCTGGATTCTCTGAGTATCCTGTAACTTTTTAAAATGTATTCTTACAACAGATGACTTGGAATTCAGTAAACTAGTAAGTACTTCTGTTCCACAGACATTTCAAAGATTGCATTATTTGTTGTAATTCAAAGGAAAAGCTAGTAATTATTCAAATCCATCAAACTATCAAGTTACAAGGAAGCTGAAATTCTTAAAGCAAGGATTTAAATCTCATTGGTAGCTATGGGAAACAGTGTTAGATATTACCTCAAAAATATATTGTATTTTATCCCTTATTAGATCTCCCATAAGAAAACTCTGCATGCTAATGAGATTTGGTATAATTTTTGTTTTACATAATATAGGTGCATATTTCTATAAAACAGTAATTTTGCGACTCTTCAGAAGAGTAAAAGCTGCACTTATGTGCAGTTCAGTTCTTTTATGTTCTATAGTACTCCATTAAAAAAATATAAAATTTGCAAAACCACCCTTTGTGTAGTTTTTATTGACTAATATTTTTAGATATATTTATTTCTTAAATAAAACCCACTACTGAATTGAAAGCATAATTCCCTTTTTAATCTACAAATACAGATTGTCTCACATACCTGAAAACAAGTTTCTTCTTAAAAACAAGGTACTTAGTATGATCTTTAACATACCATAAAGGGGGCAGAGAAGTTAGGTATTTCAGAAATGGCTTTTCCCTAGTTCAACTGTAATACATCTTACTGTTAAATATAAAAATATTGTAAGCCAGGACTGCCAACATCAATTGGCATGGAAAAAAACCTAGTTACACAGTCCCCTGGTGGGGCTGGAGTACAAAGGAATCTGCTATATAGAAGGCACCATGCGTATCTGTTGAGGCATACGTAATAGCATGTAACTGTAATTTGTAAGCAGTAAGAAGTACCTTCTCAATGCATCTTCGGAGTGTGTTGATATTCCTGACCCACCACCCAATACCCATAGCTCTCAGTTCAGACCACTGTGGGTCTCCCTTCTGGATAGCAGGAATCATATTGATCAACTCCTCCTCAGCCTCAGAATGAAACGCCCATGCAAAATGGCAAGTAGATAAGCCTAAAAAATAACATAGGATAATAAAATTCAGACGATTAAAACTTGTTAATAAGAAAATGGAATATGTGAGAGGTGCAAAGTGGGATCTTCCCACCCAAGAGTTAGGGAGATCTGCGAGAGGCTGTTTCCCTCAACAGGAAGCAGAGCTGCTAAAGGAACAGCTGAAATAACTTTTTGCTTGCTAGGAATGTCCTCTCCTCAGTTTCTCCCATCGTTTTCCACTACCCCATTCATATATGTACTGGAATTATGTGGTGAAAGACCGAAGGAAAAATACTCTGTTATCACAGCAGCAGACCCATTCTGGGCCAGAAACCTTTCTGTCTGTGGTTTAGGTGGTATCTGCTTTTCTTTCCTGTATTTCACAACAGCATTTACTCAGATTAAGCAAGGGAAAAAACCTGTTGTGATGAAAACAGTAAAATAATCTTTAAGATAAGATAAAGCCATGGTCACGTAAAGCAGTATGTTCACTCCTCTGGCAGAAACAAAGAAATATATGCACAATCTTTATGTTACCTGGCTGAAGAACTTATCCATGCCTCAAACTGAATGGGCAGAATCTACCTTCTGTGCTAAAGCTATACTTTTTCTGCTATACTTTTGTTTAGCCTATACTAAACCTTTACAAGATAAGGGCCTTTATGGAACAGATATAATCTAAAATTAACATGCAGATATTAGAAATATCATATATTATAAATCAAACATAACCAGATCCCATCAGCTCAAGTGGGTTGACCAAATGAAAGCAATACTTTGCTCTAAGAATTACCTTGGTGAAGCAGCTGAACTCGGTATAGAGGTGGGAGTGATGTTAGAAGGCAGGTGTGCAAGCGCATGGCCAACAAATACCGTAAGCCACATTCATCTAAGGTATCTCTTCCTGTGAAATATAAAATACTGACTTTTGAACACGCAGATGACTACAAAAAGCATATATACAACTTGCCACGTGCAGTGAGGAACGTATGTTTTTTAACATGCTGAGAACCTGAACTACCAGTTATTATATATGAAATATAAGTAGAGATTTATACTTAAGCGTTTTTCTTTCTTACTTTATCTAATCTGAATGACTGGTGCTAGCTTTCAGCTTTGGTATCCCAGAATACCCAAGGACTAAGTTTACATTTGCTGAGAAGAACAAGAACGTTAATTCAATAATATATCTGTTACTAACCTGAGTAATTCTTATCTCTGTTCTCATCTAGTTCAGTGCTTGTCGTGGCCACGGTGTCTGCCAAAGCAACAAGGAACATCTGCTCCAGTCGAGTGAGGCCTGGCAGACTTGAGTGCATCAGGTGGCTTGAAAGGACACTAGCATGTTCTCTGCCAAAGTAAGTCGGACCATACTGTGACAGGTTAATAACTTTTGATTTACTCTCCCTCTTTTCAGGCTCAAAATCAATGAAGTCTTCAGTTGTAACAGGCTGAATCTGGAACAGATCCGAGTACTGATCCTCTGTTTTCCTCTTAGCCTGATCTTCAGAGCCCTGAGGTATTTTAGAAGTTTCTTCAGAAACGTAAGTGGCATCTTGATCTGCAGCAAGCAGCGCATACAGTGGCAGTGGGGGAATTGAGTCTATCTCTGTGTAGTCTCGAGTACCATCTTTTCCAGCTGTGATGGTATCCTTTGCAGTACTACCGCTTACACTGATGGTACGAGAAAGGTGGCGTTTAGGACCAGTTCCTTCTCCAGCTTCTGTGTCTTTAACTATTGCAACTTCTCCTGCAATACATTTAACTAAATGTGATAGAATGGCTTTGGCTCGACGAACTTTACCCAGATCCATAAGTTCTAATAACTGGGTTGGATGATACTGGGGTAGAGTAGGTGAAAGAACATGAGCAGCTTCAAAAAGGCCACCGTCCTGGATTACAGTTGGAGTGCCAAAAACATCATCCACAATACCCGCCCCATCAATGACACTGGTCTTCTTTGCTATCAAGCTTGTTTTGAGTGAGTCTTGTGTTGTTGAGTCTTCAGTAGTAAAAACATCGCTTTCTCCATCACCAAACTTGACAGCATGTTTCCATTGGGCATAAACATGCATTTCACAGTCCATTCCCACCACCAGTATGCCATCTCTCACCCAGGACAGAGAAACAGGCAATGAAGGAGTACCATCTACAGATGATACCAAATCAATTGATCTAAGCAACACCCACTTTGACTTTATACCTTGTTTTATGCTTCCACCTAGTGGTAAAGTAATGACAGCTACTCCCTCTTTGCTGCTAGTTTGATCCGTTACAATTCCCGAAAGTCTTCCATACATGAAGATGTTGGCACCAACTCCAACTGTCAATATATGTGAACCGTCTTCTTTTGATACCCAGTCCAAGTGCACCAGATGCTTGATACTGGGCACCAGGTATTTGTCTTTATTCAAAAAAGCATCTGATTTACTGTAAACAAATAAATTACTATCTACACTGACCCGCGAATCAAGTACGCTTCCAACCTTAACTAAATCATCCAGATGAATCGTCTGTTCCAAAACCCATTCTGATCCTCCTGTAGACTCACATTCCAGTATACAAACATGCATGGAAAATTCTTTGGAAACAAAACCATTGTGCTGTATGGGTTGTTTGTACGCTACTGCAAGACGTCCTGTGTAAGAACAGCTAACGGCAACTGGCCTTCCTACTATGCTCACTGTACTGCTGTTGTCTTCTCCTTCATCATTCATTAAGGGCCATTTTCTCCAATGGTATGTTTCCCTTTCTTCATTTTTGCTGTTTAGGTCTGTCTCTACAGTACATCTCCAGAACCGCACTCTGCTGTCTGAACATGATGTCACTATCAAATAAGGTGCAAGGCAGACTGGGTATATCGATGAAGAACTCAGGTGACCTGGAGTAAGACAAACATTTCCTTTTAGTAATATAAAGTAGAATGCCTATATGAATAAGGCAGACATAACACTGTCTAACTACTGATAGAGAACTTTACCCAACTCCAAATTAGAAAAATAAATCCAGGTTGTAAAGGCAAATGTATTAAGGCTGGTAACAGTCTTGCGGCTTGAACATTACTATTCATCTGCATTTCTGGTCACTATTCAAAGAAAATAAGCCGAAACTGAACTAATCCCAAGAAGGGGTGGTCGAAAGTCTTAATCAGATGAGATTAAAGAAGTTAAGATTAGGTTCATCTAGCCTACCAAAATGAAACCTAAGGCAGAGTGGGGAAGACAGGAGAGCCATAGAAAAACAGAGAAACAGGAAGTGCAAGTACATCAGGTAAAAAACCCCAAACAAACACCCAGCATGTTAATGCTGGCAGAAGAACAAGTGAGTATAAATTGTTCGTTAATAAATTCAGACTAGAAGTTAGGTTTCCAACTATTGGAGCTTTTAGAGCTTTCCTGTGGGGACTTGATACATGTATGAAAGGGTAACATGACATGGACACAATGATTTGAAAGAGTCTTTTTAGTCCCGCATTGCCTCTATCACTAAATTAGAATGTGACAGGCTGAGGAAATACAATCCTATAAACTAGGAGGTAAATTAGTGGACCAACTGGATAGAAAAAAAAGTTACATTTACCTGCTGAAGGAGTTGCTCTTATTACTTCTACACCAACAGGAAGATCCAGAGGCTGGCTATACACAAGTCTGGAACTCAGAATGAGTTTACTAGCAGTCTGAAGATTAGCAATTGATGAAGATCGTGGAATGGGACTTATACCAGGTGATATATCTGGAGAGGAATCCACAGTCTTTTGCTCAGGTACACTAAGCTTATTTTCTGATGACGTAACTTCTGTTGGTTTTGCTATATATATATATATAAATGCCAACAGTGTTAAACAAATTGTTTCAAAGGACAAGGCATGAATATAACTACAATCAGATTTATTATTTTAGCAGTGCATAAATTACACTGAAAATAATTATATGATGTGTGCAAAATGTGTTAGTTTCATTGCATGCTGTGACTATTTGTTTTAAGATACCCATAACATTCTGAAATACTGACAGTTTAAAATAAAGGTTCCAGTGTGTAAGTACACGCTCATCCTATCAAGAAATTTTTATATTGCTATTGGTATAGAATGCAACCAATGCCTGTAAGGAATCGTACTTCTATTGCATTGACAAATTGTTCTGAAGATTCCTGACTCTGAGGCTTCTGCTTGACAAATGTGGCACAATTTGTTTTAAAAATCAACCACTAAGCCCTTATTTTAAATAATATGAAAGAAGTGTCTGTCTCTAAGAAAATTAGAGTCACTCACTCACCTAAACAGGCTTGCACAGATTTGAGGTGAAGATGCCACATCTGAAGAACAGAGCAGCCATTACTATCTTTCTCAATTACTACTAGGTAGAACTTTTCTGAGAAAGGTGGTGGACGATACCCTGTAATTTAAACATATTATCACTATCATGAAGTTTACATTCAACAAAGAACTTTCAATAACAGAAGACATTAAAAACTGATACTTTTTAGCAGCTCAACAATATTCAAACAGTGTCATTGACAGTATTTTTTAATTGACGTTTTGTTTATGGCTATGGAAGAATTACAGAAACAAAAAGACAGACTGACTTACAGACAACCTGAGTGTTAGTGGCAAGTCTAATTTATTGCATATATTTGCCTTCCCAGTCAGTTTGAACTGTTTTGCTAAATTACTCTTTTCTACCTGCCCGTTTTCTTCCTTTTTCGTTTAAAGTTTTAATTCTACAACCAAATTCCCTAGTTACTTTCCCTTGTATTAAGTTGGGAGTCAGGTGTATTCACCTTATCACCTGGAATTACATACCGATGCAGAAAATACACTTTTGTTCTATTTTTTTTATAGTTTTTTTATATGTAACAGAGCATTTTGAAAAATGGACTTTGTCATGTAAATTCAAATGTTTCACTCTATGCAAAATAGAATGCCTTTGTTTACTGTTACCAGGTAAACAACAATTCATATGACCAACGTGAAACAGCCATTTTACTAAATTCTGCAGATTCTCATTAAAAAGGGAAGTAGCATATGCTGGCTAGATTTCACTAGTCCTTAAGAACATTTTCAGTACTTACTTCATACATATTAGTTATTTTTATGGTATACCTTGTGATGGCTGGAAAAATATCTCAGTTTCCTTCCCTTCCACATCTTCCTTATGTGGTTTGTATCCCAAAATGAAGTCTTCTTGAAAGACATGAAGCAATTGTGTGTTTGAACCACACTGAAACATTAAGCAATAGTTACACTTCCAGAACAGTATAGCAACATTTTGTAATAATGCAATTATTTCTTTTGTGCAATCTAGCTACCGAAGAGGATCACTTTCTTTTATAGCGTTGAAAATTATTTTAATGCATCTGGAAAACTAACCATTTTCCTCTTATATTAAGGAAAGCATATTCTAGAACCTGAATGTTTGTATATTCAAATAATTTCCCTGAGATCTATCATGCTAGACAAATTCTGTAATGACATATTTTGCCACAGTTATTGACAAATGCATTAGTATATGGTTTTTATTTCTTTAGGCATTGAATAAATGACAGTGGCAAAACCTCTTAAGACTTTATCCCTCTTCAGTGGGAAGACATGTCTGCAGTGATTTGCTTGAGAAATCTAAAAAAGGGAATGAATTACAGATTTTCCTTCTCTTGGATATCTCAACAGCTGTCCTTCCTGACAGCAACAGATTTCTTTGCAGTACCTCCACCTCTTTATAAAGGAAGCTGCTGGCAGTGAAATCCTCTCCTGCAGCCACGGAAAAATATGTCCCCCAAAGACAGTGATGGTAAAGTTTCCATGTTGCAGAACACCCTTTTTCCAGAGAAACATGGAAAGAGAGTATTTCCTGTACTAATCTATAAAAGTTTTAGAAAAATAGTTTGTAAATCTGAACTCAAAATTGAAGATCCTATGTGATTAATACTTCAAAGACATGGAAATCTATTGAGAAATACTTCTTTATACATGTCAAAAACATCCAGATGGCTAATTAGGAAATGGCAAAACACACTGTTTTCACAGGCTGCTTCCTAACAGAAAATAGCAATGGAACATGTATGATCAAAATAACTGTAAGTAAGAACAAGGTATAAATAATACTACTTTCTCATTGATTGAAATTTATAGCTAACAGATGGAAATTTTTCTAACAAGACAGACAAAAAAAAAAATCTGGAGTCATACATGGCTATGATTCCTATGCTTTAGAATAGTTAGGTCTAGTTTTTAGGTTTGGGTTTTTTTTAATATTGTTCACCTTTTTGTTTATTTGAGGGGGATTGTTTGGTTGGGGTTTCTCCCCCCGTTAAATTAGAATGGTTTGTAAACCAGTCTCTAATTAAGTTTTGTTTTCATCAAGATTTATGTTTAGAAAATATTGTTACGCTGACAACTTTGGGGCTTTGGGCTCCTAGCAGCTAAAAGAAAGCTATCTTGACTAAAATGTTCCAGGTATCTCAACATCCAG
This sequence comes from Falco naumanni, assembly GCF_017639655.2. NCBI lineage: Eukaryota > Metazoa > Chordata > Aves > Falconiformes > Falconidae > Falco > Falco naumanni. The sequence continues at coordinate 16,280,803 of NC_054060.1, read as the reverse complement.
AAAAATTCAAGGCAGTCATCACCATAGAGAAATGTCATGTCTTTTACCTCTTCTAAACAGACTTCTAAACAGGTTAATTAACAGCCACAACTACTAAACACCTTTATGTGATACCCTTAAAGAGTTAACAATTTATTTACTTTATTTGTTATTGCATCAAGTTCAATAATGCATCCTGGTCGAGCAGTAGATTGTTGGCTCACAATGTTAAACACTTCCCCAATAAGTTTCTGAAACAGAGCAAAATGAGAAAGGTTAGTATATTTTTCTTTGAGACAGACGGAAATTGCTGTCATTTACAATAAACTGATGCTTTAATTATCCTTGTGGGCATAAATCATAACAGATTTCTTCCTGTTGTCATTTTGGCACTTATGAATAATGCGTTTATCAAGACATTTGCACTGTTATGAGTCTGCAGCTATCCATGGGGTTAGCACACCAGTTTTTATGGAAACCAAATCTTGTTTATTTAAAGATTTATCCTTTCATAACATAACATAGTATCTGTGCCATGAAAAACTGAAATATATTGCTTCACTTTAAACAAAATTTTCAGGTTTTGTCACAACACAAAAAATAAATCAGTAAAGATTATATATAAACTGAAGGCTCTTAATTTATGCTGGAATGCGCACAATCATCGCTCCTAGAACAGTTTCCTCAGACTGATCTGAATACTGACAGGCTTTATCTTGTAGGATAGTTTATCAAATACCAGAAGAATGGAAAAAAATATAGGAAAGATGTGCTTCTTTATACAATAACAGTGCAAGGTCTGGCTTTACTTTGCTTTAAGTCATAGAAATGAAAGAAAAAAGGATGAAAAAACTGCTTATTACAGAAAAAGTAAGAACTAATATTACCCTTAGCAATAACCTACTGATTTCCTCATATCCCACCATCTCTACCCTTCCTCATACATAAATGTAACTTAGGTGGATACACCGAAGTCTTGCTCTTCTGTCTTCACCTTCCCACTTACTCTTGACTCCCCTCTTTTGAGAGGGCAATGCAAGAAATCCTGTTGGGGAAACTTGTCAGGACAATTTTGTTTCAGTCCAGCCCCTGTTAGCAGCAGCAGCTGCATTTCTGTCTGATAACATTTCTAGACAGCTACAAAACATGCAATTACGCAAGGTATAATGTGTAGTAAGAATGTAGTAAGAATACATGAAATGGCACAAAAATTACACAGAACCAAGTGAAGACAAACCACTGGAGGGGAAAAAAAGTTACCTGAATTAGTTTTATTTTAATACTTTCAAACCATTGCTACCTAAAACTTACAGATGATTCAGGGTCAGATAATTCATCTAGAAGTTTTCGGGCATCTACAACAGCTTGATAGAGTCTCAGGTTTTTGCCATCAGATGCCACAAAGCAAGCACTAGCAGAGTTGCAGTAAGTACCTAATAGAAAACACAAAATTTCATAGTTAAAAAAAATGGCAGTCAAATGGCATCAAGTAGTTGAACTTTGAAATAACTCCCTTTCTGCTCATTTACGTAACTGAAACTCATCATGAAAGTTGATTAATAAAAGCAGAATTCATTTATGTTTACACACATGTAAAAATCAGCATGTAGTGCACGTAAGGGAATGCTGCCACTCCTTAATGTGGTTATGTTCTTTTCACTGTCACCTCTAAGGAGGTGCTTGGAACGGCTAACTAGCTTCCCCAGATTGCCAGCAATGATTTGGAGTAGGACTCTAAGGTATACTGTTCAGGAAGCTATATTAGCTATAACTTTTTTCCTTGTTTACTGTCTCTAGGCTCTTTGGATAAAATTTACTTCCATGACTATTCCCTTTTACACTCCCCTTAAAAGTGCAGATGCAGAAGTGGAGGGAGAAATATATCTGCAGTAGTGAATAACATACTAAAAACTAACAGAGGGGCTTGTTTACTTCTCTACTGTGTGTAGAACAGGCTTGACACAAGGTATTCTATTCTAATAAACATTTTCATCTTACATTATAAGAGGAAAACAACTAGTTATTTTTCTTTAGAAAGCTTTGTGAGATTCAGACAGCACAGAATGTTACTGTGTGAGCAGAGAAAACCGATTTATTCTATTTTAAATCGAAGACATGTTACGCATTTATTATTTAGGATTTTTGAGGTTATATAACATCTTTGACACCCATTTAATCATTGCAAAGGTCAGGCTTGCCTTAGCATAATAAAATAACCTGGCACTATTAGTATAAAATTTAACGTTACATCCAGCGCAAAATGACATTTTTAGTGCTGTATACAAAGATGACAACTACTACAACAGCATCTTTGTGATAACTCAAAAATAAATATCTGAGGGGCTCAATGGAGTAACATTTCTAGAGACAATTATCCTAACTGCAAGAGAAAGCCCTAAAATTAAATACAAACCCCAAAGAATTGTCCTAGGGCATTACGCATCAGATGTTGTACTGCCTGACCTCTGAAAAAACATTGTCTGCAGTTCTGTAAAGATAATGTAGTCTTTCTTTAAAAATACTCCGTGTTCTAGCTGGACTTCTGTAAACCACTGATAACCTGAAGAATTTTGGTATTGTTTTAGGATCTTCTAAGCAGAGTTCTTAGCCAGCATGTTAGAAGATTTTGCTACTGTAAATTTTGGCTGAAAATCTTTCCCAATGATTCAGATGGTCAAGTGGTCCAAATACCAGTTCAGTTCAACTCACTGCCTCCTGCAGCTGTATATGGCCAACAACCCAGATGCCCAAGTCATTGGAGCATCTGTATTATTAATACCACGTCAATGCATGGACCACTCAGTGACGCTGCCTAAAGCACTGAGGAAAGGGATAGTCTTGTTCTGTGTGAAAGCAATGATTGCTTCCTCACACAAAGAAGTTACTGAATGTCTGCTGATCCACAGTAACTACAGACACACTCAGACCAGATGAAACATTTTGGAGTGGCTTAGCCTCGAATGAAATAAAAATGCTTAATTTGCATGATGCAAGGAAATTGCTGAAAAGTTAATATAAATATACTCCAAATACAATACAATAGTAATTTATTTTAACAAATTAATTCTATGACTCACAGTGTTAACTCTATATGGAAACATAGGAAGTATACTCACCAAGGCAATAGCTGGGAATAAGTGTTGGAAGCCAGGCTACGTTAGAGAAAGCGGAGGTATGAAGAGAGTTAATTCGAGCCAATTCAGATACTCCTCCAGTGTATGACAAAGGTCCAATAGGGTCTACACGCCATAGAATCAGTTCACTATAGATTGCATTTGGATCATGGAATGTACGGGTTGCTGCATTTTTAAGTTGCTGCCTAGAAGAACCTTTCACATGTTTAATAGGATCCATTATTCTGTTTATCCTGTCAGAGTCCCAGCAACTGTCTGATTCAGGAGTTAACAGAGCATTATGGTGAGAAGATGTTAGCAGCAATGGTAAAACAGAGTGGCAAGCTAGATCATTGAGATGAAAACGGTGACCACAGTACCTAAACTTATGTGATACAGTTAGCACAGTAGTAAAAGCTGATTTATCAGCAAAAGTAACTGCCCATTGATTTAGAGAGCCATCTATATGTTTGGAAATCATCATTACTATGGGAGAAATTATATTCACATTTGCACTGTCCTGGGCAGAGCTTGGTCCTTTACTTGCTAGAGTCTTATCTGGAAAGTCCATTGTCTTCTGATGTACACCATTACTGTTATCTTTTACAAAGACAGGGCAAGCATACATCATAATATTTTTGCTAAGAGAACTAGCATCTCCTGATGGAAATGCAACAGGAATCCTAGAAGAAAATGAAACCTAAAGAAAACAAACAAAAAAAAAGAAAATTAGAATAGCAACAACTCAGTGTAAGTCTGAATAAATGTTAGCTGTTTCACAGGAAGACTTAAATTCTTACTGATGTTCAGTTATAAAAGAAAGGACAGAATGATTGTTGATTAAGATCATAAATACTGAAACAATTTCAAAGACACAATACCTGAACTTGTCGAAAGATGCCTGGAGTGTATTCATCCAAGTATTTCACATGCCACACCAAAAAGGTACCATCAACAGGATGGATAGTAAAAAGCATGTCTGGATTTCTGTTCCATTCAGTTAGGAGCAACTCAATTTTCCGATCTAACAAAACTGTTGGAAGAGGCATGCATGGGCCTGCTAGTAGAGATGTTTTAGGGCTTCCCTCTCTTTCTCCATCTTCATGTTCTGAAGAGCCTGTACCAGTCCCTGTCTCTGATTCTCTATCTATAGACAAGTCTGCAACAAAAAAGAAATGTGCTATTTTATCCATTGCAAAGATTTCTCTTTCAGTTTCTATTCAAAACACGGTATTTTTTAACTTGCTAGTAGTACTATCAGATAAGAACATTCATGCACATTGAGAGTAGAAGCATCTTTCTTTGGTCTGTCTGTACATAAATGTGAGGCTCTGGCCTTTGACTATTGCTTTATGCAATACAAGTAGTAATAAATATAACTGTAAAAATACAGATACTTAAGAGTAATGCCCTGCCTAAGACTATTTTGGTCAATTATATAAACCCACACATTTTATATCAATGCTGGTTCCAAATTAACGTGGGGGTGTGTGTTGTATTTTTAAGGTAATAATGAAATATATGGTATGTAATCATTGATGAAATAGTACGTATTGCACGTTCAGGAAGAATTATCACACACTTTACTGCATTGGTAATCTAGATTTTAAGAACCTAAGCATTATAAATGACACAATATATCATCAGTTTACTGTCACTAATTGGTCTTACTGGTTTCTTGTGGTTTAACCCCGGGACATTTCCACAGAAGATTTATTTTTACACATTCTTACTGGCCAAGTAACTCTCCCACAGCAGTGTAAAGTATTTCTGGTAGGATATATTTTCCAACATTAATTTCAAAATATGTCCCTCCATTGTGAACAGCTACAGTTGGGATCATCAGGTGATCTAAGGTTTAAGATTTAAATCTTACCAGCACAGGAAGCATTAAAATGGAGCTATGTCTAACCCTTCTTAAAGCTTACCATAAATCGGTGTGTCATTACTGACAATCAGATTGTAAAGTAAATAGAGAGCAGGTCTTAGTCGTAATTTCATACCTCAGTGGAATACATCCAAAATGGAAGTGAAAGACAAAAGCTACCTGTCTTTTTCACCTTGTATATAACTATTGCGTTCCAACAGAGAGTACATCATGGATTTTTTTCATGCCTACAATTACAGCAGCCAAAATTTCAGCTGTAAATGTTTACTTATTTTAGATCAGTGATAAAATGTTAGTACTTACAATACTTGTGCTAAATAATTGTGTTATTGCATTAATGTGCTTCAAAATAATTCTTGTGCTACATTTCTCAGTATTACTAACCATGATCTAATTTCATATGTAAACCTCTCTCTCTTTCTTCCATTTCTTCTTCCTCTTCAACCTCAGCATCAAAATCTTGTTCTAGTTGTTGTTCAGAAATTTTTCTGAGACGCTGCATAAATACTTCAATAGAGGATGTAAAATTAAACTCTTTATTATTCAACCAGTGAACAACGAAGCCTCCATTTCCTTCATCTATATTAAAAGCTGTTCCAGCCAAGACTGATGGAATATCTGTGGACATTTTTAAACAAATAAAAAAGCTATATATTAAACTGCTCATCTTTACATATATACACACAGAGATATTTCTTAATTAAGACATTTAACTTATTTTAGAGAGAACAATTTGTGCCTGTAAGATTAGAAAAGGTAAGATGCAGATCAAATTTCTACATGCACTTGTAATTAAAAAAAGTAAAGATAGTTTAACATCAATAAATTTACATGAAAATTGATTTTTATATGAATGGAAAATGATACTCAACAGTTCCAATTGCTCAGTTTCATATGTTGCAGTACTGTCGTTTCATACAGATTTTAGGTAAGGTACGTGATTGCCCTTTAATCTTTTCCTGGTTTAAAACAGGCTGCATTACTCTACAAAAAGCAGCTGTTTCCTGCCAAAAAGTCTGGTATAACTTCTACCATTCAGTACATATTCTGTAGGATGCAAATACTATTCATCATAAACCATTGCTTCCCAAAATCCAAACAACACCAAGCAGACTTGAAATTTAGGTTTCTCTTGCTTTCTGATATGTAAAGATGAATTTAATTGGATTTTAAAAGTGCTGAAGTTATTCAGAATAAATTCAGCCTCATTTGTCTTACAAAACTATACGCCAAGTAACAGACTTGTGAAACAACAGTCGTCCTACAAATTCCCTGTATTTGCTTAAGCAAAGCAAAGATGTGAATCTCAGCCCCCCCCCTTTTTTTTTTTCATTTTGTGCAAATATATTATACGTTAATAAATTATTTTATTTCACCTGTATTAGGGTTGATGCTTGCTGCTATATGAAAGTGACCAAGTGCATTTGCGTGATGTGAAATGTGACGCTGAACTTCATGAGTACCCTGCTGATCTGGCAATACATCTGTGTGGGTAACAAGAACTGAAGATCTCCTTTGTCCTTTTCTCATATTTTTCAAATGGTGAATTGTCTAGTACAGTTATAAAAAAATAAATTAAGAAATACTAGAAAACAGTAAGGTAAAAATTCATACTTATACAAAGCCTAAAGCTTTTTAACTTCCTTCTACTTAAGAAGACTAATTTCAAAAGGATTATTTTAAACATGTTTCAACAGAGATTAGTAACACTTATGTACATCAGTTCTGGTCAAAGGCAAAGCTGTTCTAACAGTCTTTTGAAAGTTCCTTTAATATCCGCTCCAATAAGAAGACAGAAGTATGCACTATTCTGTGTAACATTCCTAAACAAGATTACAACAGTCTACAAGCAGTAACTTTTGCAATATCATTTGATAATGAATTATTTTTGTGTAATGGAAAACTGCTGACAGCATGTGGAGAGCACAACTGATTCAACAGCTCAAAGCATACTTTGTTCCACTCTCCCTATTTGTTGATGGTCATGATATGTAAGAAGTAAAAACTTGGTCTGATTGTAATAGTCTACAAATGAGTGGTGGGGTGGTTGGTTTTTTTGGGTTTTGCTTTCTTGGATTTTATATTGAGAAGTTCACAGTAAGGGAAAACCTAAAAGACTTTACATGACTGCCATTGAAATTTAGAGACCACCTTTTGGAAATGCAATTATCAAATTGGATAACTAACAATTACAAAACCCCAAAACTTTACTGCTTCCACTGTTTTCACAATTACAGACTTCCAGACCCACTCAGAATGAAACCATCATTTACTATTCCTCATTAAACATTGTCTCTTCCCATCACTATTAGTTAGCTATAGAAAAAGTATATTCAGTTTTAAGAATACAGAGCTTAGGTTCAGAATTGCAAGGTCTCTGACTTCTTCAATGTTTAGTAGTAGACTTTCAAAAACTGATGTGAAGTAATTCAGACTATCCTGTTATGCTTATATAAACTAGATAATACACATTCTTAGATTTCTACCTGCTTGAAATATTTAAGTATCTTGAAATAAAGAAATGACAAAGTAAGTATTTACTTGTACCTCTAGTGCATGCTGTATTTTGTCCTTTTGCTTTCCAGATTGAGAGATGGTGCTGCTAATGCTGGAAGTGCTAGTTTCACAGATCTGCTCACCAAGAAGAGTATCTTCTGGCAACAGCGTCTCTGCCCATAGCCGGCAGATGCCATCAAGACATGATGTGAGTAACACATTACAGACCAAACCCCTAACAATAGACATATTATGGTTACTACCCAATATAAGTAAATTAGCTATATGGATGCAGCACGAATTAGGGGAGCGTACAACTATTTAGTAGTTATTGTTTCATCCAAATTTCTGCCTCTCCTCCAACTAAAGGTTTTATGTCAGTAGTGGTTTTTAGCATGCTGATAAACCCACAGATTATTGGCAAGAGTGCACAGGAACAGGGAATGGTTATTATCTGATAAATGCAGCAGTTACTCTAAAACTGTAGTTCTGCCTAAACTATCTGACTTGCTGGACTATGTGAAGAATGCATAAATTTTACTGAATAACAAATAGTGAAATCAAACAACTAAACACCTGTATACAAAAAGGTGCAAAAGATGGCTTACTAAACACTAATAATTTTTAAAAATATTTTATTTCCAATGTCATAGCACCATTTGTTGAAGAAAAAGCCCTACCATCCATGCTCCCTGGCATAACTTGAGAAGGCACTGAAGTTCAGACCATATTTTAGAATAGATCTCACCTGTCAACATGACTATCGTTATTGCACTAGGTAATACAGAAGCTTATGGGAAGACGTTGATATGTTTTTCTTTGAAGTATAACCTGAGAAATCTATGTTCCTGATGGCCAAACTTTAAGCAGAGTATTAAAAAATACTTAGTCAAAGGCTTGCTTGTTTTTTTAAAAACCAAAAACTTTCACACCTGGGCATGTACTTGCTAATGTTCCGCCATGAAAATCCTGTCACTGCTCGAGGATGTGCCAAATAAACAAATGAGAACTGGACAACCCCCGAGCTTTTTTTCTTTTCTTCATTCTCTTGGGGCAGAAGAGATGACTTCCAACCAGTCATAGGGTACCAAACCTTCAAGAGGCAGTCATCCTAGGTAAAGTAATAAAAAACCATGGAGTTAGCTAGCTATAATTAAAAATGTCACAAAACCAAAATCCCAAATAATAAGGAAACTGTTGTTCTGGTATCTTTCATGAAAAACTTGATCTGTGGTCCAAAACTATTTGCAGTTTTTCAGACAAGCCCTTCCTGAGACCACTTATTTAATTTATGGCATCCTGGAATGCAGGCTAAAGAAATATTCTGCGGACAACACATCACTCCCATAAGGAATGTTTCTTCCAGTCCTACTACTTTTCTCTGCATTTTCCGCATAGCACATAAGCATGCTTAAATGTCCATTTCCCTGCAAAGATAGAAGCCAGAAATAGGCTGCTACTCATGCTACAATATGAAGCTCACTAACAGTCAATTTCTCCACTGAGACAATTCATACTGTAAGTCCCTGTTTGTTCCCATGCACAGGACACCTGACTCATGGAAAGCGCTGCACCCACTGAGCATAGGCACACAACGGAGGAGCAGATGCATATTACAACCTTGGCCTTTACCAGCACAACCTATGCTACCTTCCTGGCTTGAATGGCTGGGCACCACTGATGTAATTAATTGAAACTAAACTGAATCACTACACAGCAGTACTACAAATGCTGGCGAGACTGGAGTTATGTGAATTAAGGTCAACATTACTAGCATGACAACAGGAAGTTTTACAAAGCTGGGTGCCACAGCCCTGCATTTCATGACTTCCTGCAGGAATGGAGATACAGAATAAAGTAAATAATAAATTTCAAATCTCAGAGTGCGGATAAAAGACGGTATTTCCTGACAAGCATCAAAAAGTACAGTATCTGACCACAGAAGGAAGTCTGACAGGCAACCCTGTTAAGAATTATGATCAAAGCTGTGTATCTCATGAAATAACTAATATAGAGCTGTCCGATAGACAGAAAATTACTTCTGGAACAATACGCCTCATTTATTTCATCAGATTCTTAGCTATATAAAAGTATATTCATGGGAAACAGAAATATGGAATGAAGCACATATTTTGGCAATTTGTTTACAACAATAATTTTGAATGTAATGTTTATTAAGGTGCTGTAAGTATGTTTTTAGTCTTAAAACAATGCAGCTCATGATTCAGCTGTATTCTTTAGTAAGTTTAAGAAAACAAAGGTTCCTAAAATTCATCTCATTCTTCAACCAACGTTAAGTGCAAGCAATAAATCCTTACCTATCCAGACTTGAAAAGCAAAGGGAATCACTCAAATGAGAGGGTGACTTTATTAAAGAGAATTATTAATTGAAAACTTAACTTGAATAGCAATTTGCCAAAAAGGTGCTAATATAGAAATATGAAAGAGACGTTAAGAACTGATAATTGAACACAGAATTAACTCAGTAGGAAATGTTCTCTAATTTATCCACTGAGGTGCGCATATTTTTTATGCAGTTTAAAATATGTATGTATTCTATCATCATGACCTAATATTTATCCTCATTACTTCTAATAAGCAGAAAAATATGCTTATGCAGATCTGAAAGTTCATGTAAATATACTTTTAACTAAAAAAATATATATACACACACAAGTCTGTATCACTGTTACTGTACTTCCAGGTTGACTGTCAAGTATTCAGTAAGAGTACACAGCTAAATCCAGTTTCTTGTTGCTGAAATAAATGGAATCACAAAAAAATACAGTATTACACATGAGATGATAATTTAACTTAGCTCAGAATATGACAGAGTATATGGTCCAGGACTGTTCTATATTATTTACTTTTGTCAAACATATACAAACTACCGCAAACATGTAATTACTCTTTTTCTCTTTACCTTCCCAGCAGTGGCGAAGTATTCACCATCAGGAGACCATGCCATCAAGTGTACTGATACTGCAGTCCTAAAGAACACCAGAGTGAAGTTGTAAGTAAAGTCTATTTATTCGGTACTATTATTCCATATGTATTCAGTTGGTTAAGTATTACCATTCATTATTTAAATGAATATATTAGTATTGTATAGTTGTTGCTTTAAGCATACTTTCGAAATAACAAAAGCATAAGAAGTATTTGCTAAGTGAAAAAACCCATGTTTTTTCACAGTTTTACAGAAAACCAGCCCATTAAATATATTACTTTAAGTACAGCAAGCCTAGGCTAGATCCAATGAGATCACAGAAGTGAAGTTTGTCCCATGTGCTCCACTACTGCCAGTGGAGCCAAGACAAATAGTAGGAAGAAATGAAAATAACTTGTGATACTATTAGTCTGTGCCTACAGCTTATGGGTCAGCTGTCTGAAAGAGGGAAGCAGCCAATATAGTGCTTTGTGGCCACAAAATCTAAAACAGCTTCAAAAAAAGTCATGAGAAAACGGGTGCATAGACAGCTGCTTCCCAAGTCTATGTAGGAATGGCTTATCTCTAAGAACTTCTGTAACGGGGATCTCAAATAGAATTGGGTAGAAAGAGTTTCAGGACCCTCTTCTTAAGGTTCAGGAAGCAGCTCTCATCTTTATCAGTGTAGCATATCTGCCTGGTACTGCTCCTCTGTTCCGTCTCAGCCAGTATTTCAGCACTACTTTCGAAGATGAGAAAACAGGGACAATTTTGATACGTTGCCAGTGCTAGAGTTTGGGTAAGCCTTTGACTAGGTTATCTGGTGATAGCTCGCTTGAAAAAGTGAGTAATTTTTATTTGGAGCAACTTAACATTGTTTGAATTCTATGGTATTTTAAGCTGATCTAAAAGCATACTTTAAAATACAGTTTTGGAGAGAAGATAGGGTTGATATATGAGGTAGCACTGCGATTTGTCTTAAAATAAAAATTCTCTCACTCACTTGCACTGCCAGACACATTTCCAGTCATTTAGAACTGGGAGAACTTTATCATCTTTGATCTGATTGTCAGGATCTTCATCTTCATCTTCTTCTGGAATGTCAGTAGATGGAGGGGCCCACAACTGCAAAAAGTCAGTTGCTGTCAGCAGCCTGTTACCTGAAAGTGAGTAATAGCAAAGCTGTGAAACCAAGATGATGCATGTATATTGAGAGATTAAGCCTGTCATCATATTTTGTTGAGAATTATTCAAAACAGGTTGGAAATCTAACTTTAGAATGTCCATTTTAAATATGATAGGGTATTCACATTATGCAGCTGTTTTTACTATGACATTCTGAATTTAAAATGCCTTTTAAGAAAGAATATCAAGGTTTTTTTGGTGACTTCAAATGGTAAATCATATTCAATAATGAATGTTGCGGATGCTAAATAGCCATTCACGTCTCAAACAAATATATGTTCTTGGACATCTTATAAATATCCATGTCCAGGTACATTGCTGACTTTAATTGTGATAAAATTCTATTTAAATGATTATCAATGGTAATTTAAGTCAGTTAGCAACTTAACACTGTGATTCTGAAACTAAGATCTTTCATGAGAGACTCAAATGCTTGGCACAGCATCTTCACAAATGCTAACTGTAGCCTCACATTTTATGCAACACTGCCTGAGAATAGATAATCTCAAATTTCCATATTCATGCTCTCACTTTTTTACAATAAAAATACTTTGTGTTCAAGTTTTCCTAACTACAAATGTTGAACAAATACTTCACAAACTTTACATTACCTTGAGGGTCCCATGCCAGGTTGTAAGTCATAGAGCTCAGGAAGAACTGCCCAGTTTTCAGCCACTGACACTTTAATTGCTGTAGTTAAGGAACAGTAAAGGATTATTTCTCACATCATCAGCAAAATACAGAGGTATTTCTTTCTTTCTCTATGAAATTGCTATTAAGCTTGTTGCAAAAACGTTTAGAACCCAGTGGTAGATTGCTGAATCTAATTTTTATAATTTAATTGTTTTATAAAAAATAAATGCATCACAGTGCCCTGCAAACCAGACCTGGACTGTCACACACACAAATAAATCTACAGATTACTTTAAACTACTTGGGTCATACATTTACAGAAACATAAGGGATGGCAGCATAGATGCAACAAAGACAGTGAAACCTGCTTGAGAACATGCTTAATACTTGGGTGCTTGGCTGTGGCTATGCTGTTAAAACAAACCTGGGTAACACATATACAAGTCTAAGTCATATTTCTGTACAACAGATCTGACGACCTCTTCAAGTTAAAGAAACACCAGCTTGTCACCATGTCATTCTAGTACAAAATTCAAGAACAAGATGTTGTTAACTAAGGAGGGGTGCAGTCCCCAGTTAGGCTAATGCAGTGAAAGATTGTACCCATCCAATTTTATTACGGATGGTAGAAAACATTTATCTATTAGCCTTTTGTGTGCCAATGTAATATAATAACTGGCAGACAGAATTTTGCCTCTTCTAAAAGCCTAAACCAAATTACAATCATGAAACACATACTTACACAATTTCTTTTATGAGAATTTATACCAAGTGGTTCAAAAATGCAAACAGCATTTCCATATGATGCTGCAATCTGGAAAAAAAATAAATTGAAGACTTAAAATGTAAGGTTAGAAGATAAGTACTATTCCAAAATAGCTAAATAATTTCCAGTACTACTTCTACGTGCTGCAGTTTGAGAAAAGTGAAATTAATGCAAGTGTCATTAACTGTGTTACAGGTATACTTTAAGGAAGCTGTAAAATACATACTTGTGAACAAGCCCGGTTTTTTAACTCTAAGGAAGATGTCTTGTTCAGTGGGATAAACACTGTCAATCAGATCTAATATATTCTTCTAGGGTAACTACTGTTAATGTATAAGGGAAAGCTGATGCCTTTGCTACTTATGCTCACATTCTGTCCACTTCACAGCTAACTATTTAATCATTAGTGTCTGGGTCTCAGTTTGTTCCCAGATTCCATTTTGTATCATAAACAATTACAAGAAATAGGAGGAAATGTAATTTATTTTGAAGTAAAATAGATTTTGAGTAGAGACAAATGGTAAATGGGAAAACTGAAGTACTTCTACAACTGAACCCCTCAATTTCTTTCACCCACTTATTTCACAGAAGCCTCCATACACAAAACAGTCTTTACAGTAATTTTTCTGGTCATGTTCCTAATACTCATATCCTTATGAGCACTTTTGACTATCTTTAAAATTCTTTTTTCTTCCATAGAAGATTTTTAAAAGAAAAACTGTTTATGTTCTTCCTATTCAGGATCTGGTTTCCTCAATATAGAAATGATGTAAAAGTTTCACAATGTTTATTATGAAATCTTATTTCCTCTGGCAGGGGGTGGGGGAGTTGGGGGCAAGGTTGCAACAACACACTCCCAAAGAAAAGCACAGATGATGAGTTCAGAGTTCTGAACGCAAAACTACCCAGGGGTTCATGGTGATCCTGCAAGGGCCACCTCTGCAGCTGGAGTCACTCTTCCAGTCCTACTGGAACTGCACTGCTGCAGTGCCAGCAGCCTTGCCAGCTAAGCCTGCCCGAATCCTAACTAGGGCTTTATCAATAATGCAACACATTTTTAACTAATATTAGTAGGCAGTGACAACCAACAAACAAAATTTGCTCAGTGCACTACCTTAACTCACAGAAAGTAGTTTTTTCTCAGCAATTTAAAGTGATTCTTTAGCATTGTTTAAGGATTAAAACCAAAACCACATAGCTAGTCAAGGGGCCACACAGTTATGATGGCTCACACTGCAGCACATCAAAACACATGAAACATGCCTAAGCTTTTCTGAAAAACAAAGTATTTCTAGTTCATTATTTTGCAGGACACACACACACGTGTGTGTATATATATATATATGAGAATGATTTATCTATGTCTTCTTTATTTAGGTGAAAGTATACAATGGCAGAGACAATAACAATTTTAGTACCATTCCAGTTCTGATACTATACTGTGTAACTAACATATTTCCACATTTTGTGAGACCTGTTATTGCAGGTCCTGCAAAGGAACAAACCCCATTGTTAAAAGATGCCTCCTGCTTCCCTTACCCCCACCCCCTACTCTAAAAAACAAATTACTATAAAATTGAAACAATTCTTTGAGTAACACAAGAGGTGCTACTCAGAAAGTACAGATCAGTAAAACTGATCTTTGTCATGGAATTAACTCATTAATACTATTAATGTATTAAGCTGCTGTTTAATTACTTCATTTAGAGTAGTCAATTTATATTTTTTTAATTCTATACAAATTGATTAAAATCCTTACCCTGCCTTGTCGTTGGGAGCATTCCACACAACTGACTTGGATGTTTCCATGTTTAGCACCGGGAATAATTTGCACACATTCAAAGTCATTTGCCAGAATAACAATGTCACAACCAGAGCCATATGCCTGAAATATTTTTTTAAAGAAATAAAATTAATTTATTTTTTTAAAATGAATTCTTATCAGACGACTGACGTTTTGAGAGCTGTGAAAATCTCCATTGAAACAAATGTTACTATGTAGTGGGTTTATTCCTAGCCAATTCCGTAGCACAAGCAGAATAAACAACAAGTAATAACAAAGTATCAAAGCAGAAATCCTCCAGCCTTTAAATCAGGACAAACAAAAGCAGTAAAAAATAGAAAAACAACCCTACCAAAAAAATAAACTCCAAACTTACTCTAGAACTTAAGCTCTGTGTGTACTTTTACTTTTATTTGGTTTGTGGAGGTTTTTTTAGGGTTTAGTTGGGGTTTTCCCCTCGCCTCCAATTCTTGTTGCCTCTTACAGCAAGGCAACCAAAAGTTTACTATTCAGGTGCACTTATTATTGAATTTGCATATAAATTTCTTAAAATACATGTACGTTGTGCCTCCCACTTTTTTTTTTAAGACTATTAAGTTATTCTTTCTATATTAATCCAGTTTCTGGGCTTTTCTGAGTTTTAAGAAGTGTACATTACTGTAAGCCTGTAAACCAACAAAGATTTGTCTTGGACATATTGTATTTTATGCAATACACACTACAGTCTAATTTGTTTAAGAATAAGTTATAGAACAATGATAGGTCACAGCACATTTTATTGGCACAATAAATACATGTCTGTCAACTTCCACCTGTCCTAGTGGGTCAAAATAGTCTAAAAATTTTGTTTACTCCAGATTACTTGTTCCACTGAGCATTCAGGCACAGAAATCCCTCCCTAGCATCAATCTACGAATAAGCCTTTGTAAAGTAAAGAGTTATAGCTTGAAGTCTCTTTCCTTAAAGTAAGTTTTCCACTGATTCAATACAGCAGGCAGAAATTTTACAACAGCTGAATTAAGCAGACAGTGCAAGTCCTCAACAGTCAATTTCAGATGGTACAAAATTACTTAAGTCATTTCAACTTGTCCCCTGCTTCTTTCACAGTAATTTCCAAATTACTGAGTCCTAGCCCTCTCCTTTGTGGTTCATCAGTTTAAAGGCTACCTGTATTACTTTTGAGAAGTGTATGAGAAATTGTGAGTGTTTCTATAGATTTACAGGCTCAATGACCATTATCAGACACACAAAATTAATTGTGCAAGATAACCAGTGGAACTACAATGGACAATTTAGGTCTCGTGACCTTCTATGTCTACTTCTGATCTTTCTGGAAAGGAGCAACAAGTAAGAAAGTCTGAAGAAAAAGGCTTAATTTAGTGAAAGTACAATCACTGCTAAAAACAAGAAAGGAACAGCAATCCAAAGAGCAAAGCAGAAACTCCTCAGGCCTCAGAAATTAACACACCATAAAACTGCACACACAAAAATGAAAACTGCATACAACACATAGATCATCTAAAAGATTTCCAAGGTCATCTCACAAAAATAAAGTGACACAGTGTTCTCTGAGTCCTCAAGCCCACAACTGTTGTTCTGGGAAGCTCTGAGGAACTGATACTGGAGTTATTCACAATGTAAGTAGGAGGGGGGGGAAAAACCCACAATGGCTAAACTGTTTTTAGAGTGAGATTATCTATGTAACAGAATATTCTAGCTCCTTGACAAACAGGCTATGCAATTATTAGACCCAGTCTGGAAGGGAATAAGTTATTACTAAGATAGAATAGGATTATTTCCAGAAAGTAAAAGAAAGAATGAAGATAGTCTAAGATAAGTTCCGGCACTGAACAGGAAGTCTTTTGTTATGTTTTTGTATTTTTTAATATCAGAATTTGTTGCAAAAAAAGCCTCCACCAGCAGTGTGGAATGCTGGATAGGCCAGCAAATGTTCACAGGTAAGAAGGAAGAAGGTGGGAGACCAGGATGTGGATGCCCATAAGCAGACAGGAAAATAAAAGCAGCTCCTCTTGTCCCAATAATTTACTCAGAATTCTAATGTTCACAAGCGATTCCCCTACTATTTACTTTTTACAATTTACAAATGGCAAGCCAAAGAGCAAAGAATTGAAAGACCTTCTTTTCAATAGTCTGCCTACATAACTACTAATACAAACCTACTAAAAGACTATTTGAATGGTTACCTAATAAACAAACAAACAAAAAAGGTATTGATTCACTTCAAACAAGGACTTAAACCTTTCTGATACCCTGTATTTTCATTGTTGGTATTGATGACTTGCAAATCTGAAGCTAAATTAAATATAAATCATCACTGCTTGTAATCCTGTTAGCAGGAGATACAGGCGTGTGTCTCAGAAATTATAAAGGGAAAGGCAAAGACTTCTCAACTTTAATTTCCTTATGCTTACTGTTATTAAACATGCATGTTTCTATGTGTGTGTACTGTTGACAATGCATGAAACAGAAAATCTTTCATACTTGGGTGTATCTGTTGACTCTGTGAAGCAAAATAATTTAGCACCTTCCTTTTTAAACATTTCCGTTTCTCTTCTCTCCTGTCCCCTATCCACATTCCTTATTATAGCAGCAAAGCAGTATTTTTCTGGCTAATTACATTACTTAGCATATTTTACAAAGTTAAGTAAAAAGGTGGTTATGACTTAAAAGGGTGTTTTACAGTAGATTCCCCCCCCCCCCCCTTAAGAATCATCAAGATGTAGAGATCTCTCTCCTAAGTAAAATCTTCTTACTGTCACTCATATCCTTCCTACTCTGCCTGTGTTTGGCAGCACACCAACAAGTGACTCAGCACACCTAAGTGTCCTAGGCCAACAGAGAGGATTTCTGTTAAAGACCTTAGTCTGTACACATTCCCAACAGCAGAGTATTAGCCTTCAGCTCTAGGTTCTTTGATCAAGTGCCATCTCTTGGTTCTGGGGTAATTTTCTCAGTGTATTTATTTATTTATTCTGAGAATGTGTCTCTTTCTTGACAGTATATTAAAGTATATTTACTTTAAATTTAAGAAGTACATTTATTATAACCCTACCTTTGGGAAAAGGTGTCCCCCCATTTTAAAACAAACATTCGCTTTTTCACATTTGTAGTCTCCAAATTTCTCAAAACAGAAAAGGTCAATATACTTTTTCTATTCCGAAAGATATTTCTGTATTTCACATTATATATATAAAACTAATCAAAAGGAAAAATTGTGTTTATAAGGCTTTTCTAATATACTCAATATATTAAGATGTTTATACTTGAACAAAACATATTTCTATTAAATCTTCTTTCCATTTTCTGCTTTCACTCCTTTAAGCTAGTACTGCAGTAGAAGCACCCTATGTTGGTAAAGAATAGGGAAGTGTCATAATGTTTCACATCAGTAGCTCCTTTTAAGGACTCAGCTGACAACGCTTTCAGGAAGATCACTGGTGCCACCACAGGTCTTTCCTGCCAGAGTAAGTGGCCTCAATATTTGTGGCAACAAACTAACAATATGCATAGCCTGATTAAAAGGAACGGGAAATAGGTAAGCCACAAAAAAGGGAAGATGGAAAATAAGATGCCAAGATACTGTAATGGATGAGAGCAGCACAGAGGTCTTAGATAAACAGAATTATAAGCAGTCACTGAATGAAACAAGTGCAGTAAAAACCACCCATGTGGAGTATCTGCCAACCTTCATTTCTAACGTCACTGGTAACTTCAAAGAGAAAATTAAATGGAGTTGCAAAACTGCCAGATTGCAAGGATGACTTGCAGGATCTATAGGCAACTAATAATTTGTAGTTTGCCAAAGTCTGCTTTAACTGTCAAGATCTGGGACCACTGAAATGAACAATGACAAAGCTCTAATTGAATGCAGGAGCACCAGACAGAAGTAGGACATAGTGTCCTACTGTAAGAGTTTATGCTATGTCCTCAATTTTCAGATAATACAAAACCAGCATATGCATCTCTTTCAGCTGCCCATGTTTTCTGGTCTGGTTCTCTAATTTTAATGTTTAACACTGGAACTAACAGATAGGGAAACAATTATTCCTTCATATTCCCCTCTTGTTTTTCCTATATAATATTTTTCTCTGTATAAAAAAAATAGTATTCTTCCCTTTCTATAATCTGCAACTCTACAAATTTGGCAGAAGTGAACTACACCAGAACTCCTCAAGCTCCAGCATGTACTATTAGGGTGTACAGAGGCATTTTAAGGTAGTAAATGATGTGGAAGAAACAGAATTGGCCACAGTGGTATTAAAAAAAATATTTCACAAACATCTAAAATTATTTATGTTAATTAAACTCTGTATTAAAACTTGATCTAAAGCCAGTATTGGCCTTATAGTACTCCTCTATTATAACAAAATTTATCCTAGTTTCTGGCTATGGATGGTACACATACAAGAATCAGAAATTCCTCCACCTTCCTATTAGCAATGAAGACACCTGAATTCTGAAACGTTTCTAAACTCTCACCAGTGGACACAACATTTACGCTTCCCTCCTCCCCTGCTAAGTACTAGTAGAATTACATACACTTAATGCGAACTAGCAAAGTAACTGAAATAAACCCCAACCCACTACTAGCCTGTGGCTGTAGAACAGGTTTTCCTAAGTTGACATTTGAGATGAATTAATTATTAAATACTTTAAAATACACTTACACACAGAGCTTCGGAAAAAAAAAAAGAACGTAGTAAGGATTCAGATGTTAAGCATTTGCAATCCAGTTCACATAAACATGACAGTGGAGAACATATTATCAATAAATAACAGAGAGATTTGCAAATAAGTGTTTTAATAAGTAATTTTTCAAGACTGATGAAGTAGAGAAACAGCAGAGAAAACCTATTTTGAGTTGCTCTGTCTTGTGGACATAAAGGTGTGGATGAAGATTTTGCTGTTTTCAATGAAGTAAAAAAGTTTAGATGGGTGTGGGAGACTCATCAGCAACAGCTTCTGAAATTCACCACACAGTTCCAGGCCATGTGTCAGTATTGGTATGGAAGATGCCAAGAAGTCTTTTTCAAAAATGAAAAATCAGAATTGAAAAAAATTAACTTATATCAGAAAAGTTCTTACGTACAGACACCCCTAAAATCTGATACCCTGATTCTTCATAAATAATGCTTAGAGTTCCGTATTTCATTTACTGATACCTCTTACAAGTAAATATACATAGTCTTTTGCTTGTGGGACACTAGCCAGTGCTCAGAATAATTATACTTCCAGAATCTAGCCTTTAGGTAATTGACATACCTATGTATTTCTTTATATATACCTAGACTGACCTTAGAAACAGCTACATTCTGTTTGGAGTTTCAGGGGGAAAAAACAACCCTGAGCTTGGGCAAAGGGCAGTAGTCATATGAACAGAATCAGAACAGCTCATCATTTTTATTTGAAACCACCTTACTCAACATCACAGTATGTCGGACTGGTAACATATAGCCCACTCAGAGTTAGGGTCAGTGCCTGAAACTGGCTCAACGTAAAACAACTGCTTAACAACAAAGGCTAAGTGAAATCAACCATGATTTGAAAAATGCAGTTTACTACCTTTAAAGACTTATCAGCTGACAGTTAAGACTATGAGGTTCAAAAAATAAATCCTTCTTCTGTCTAGCCAGGGTGCATGCTGTAAGGCCCTTCTGCATAAAGTTCAGCTCTGACCTTCTGTAAACTCATTTGTGCAACACAGTTAACAAGATTTGCTGAAATGAGAACATGAACTAACAGCAAGTTGAATGGTGCACAGAATCATTACTAGAACTTCTGTCATCTAGTATTTAAACCCTTTGCTTATGTCCTTTCTGAGCTCAAATGAAGGGAGGCTGAAGAGACTGCCTGGTAGAAAACAACACTATGAAACTATTTTGCTTCTAATCACCCTTCAAATAAATTTTCCTGTGTGTTCTCCACCTGCTAGATTGGGTGCGATACAGCTATGCAACATCCACAAGCCAATTTGTTAGGCAAACATCTCTGTGCTTCATCCCTTATTTGGTAAATGCTAGGTATATGTCAGGATTGCTGCAGGCAGGTGTGGGAGCATAGGGAGAAAAGAACACTATATGCATTTCCGATAAAGAACAGACAAAACCTCTGTAGCCAACCCACAGCAACTGTCTCTGCTTCTTCGGAATCATTTTGCTTTATGGAGTCACTAATATTTGTTTTTAGCAGGTTTTTTAGCAGAAAAATGAATGGAAAAATTATTTCTTTTCCCTTTCTCCTCTGAATAACTAGATGACTTTCACCAAAGCTTTAACAAAGTTGAGGCAGAGTATGGTATCATCTTAGCTCTAGCTACACTGACTTAGAAATTAAAAGTTTACCTTTATTCCCAGCAAGAAGACACGTAAACAAGCCAAGAGCAAACCAATGAGGAAAGAAGGATGAAGAACCTCAGAACTGCAGTGCCCCTAATCAGATCAGAAGACACTGTGTTCCTTCTCTTAGAACCCTAAGATTGCTGGAGTTAAGCATCTAAAGCAAGTTCATACTAGGAGGACACTTCTCCTCCAGAAAAAGAAATAGGCCCAAACCTATTAACTAGTGAATACATATATACATGTACCCAAGCTATTTGCTACTGTTAAGTGGAGTAACTTTGAGTGATTCATTTCTGCACACAAAAAAGCCATATTTTCAAGTCCCTGTGATGAATCAGTTGTAGCAATCTTGAACTAGTTCTCACACATTTAAAATGAATGCCCTAACATCAGCCAAAACACAGAACAAGCACATGCGCACTCAAACAGTGGCTCCTCTGCCACAGCCTAGCTCCATATAGATTCATATAGTACAGCACATACTATGTACATCTCCCTTAACCTCTTGCCTTTTACTGCTCTGCTTCTGTTGTGTTCTAGAGGCTGACAGGTACTGGGTCTTAATAGCCTGTCTATAGAGTCAGGCTCTGTTACCAATACTGATTATCTCTTGCCTAAACTGCAAATCCTGCTCCAGGATCTGAGCTAGAAGTTATGACTCCAAACAGCTTAATGGCTTGGTGGGACAAAGCTGTATCAATCCAGCGTTACTGATACTGACCAACAGAATTTAAGGTTAGGCACTAACAAAAGTGCCATCTGCAGTGGTTGGCAGACTATGATGCTACTGAGAGTCCACACAGGTGACTTGCTACCTAAGAATCTGGAAACAAGACCCCAAACGCTTTGCAAGCAGATGTTTTTAACGAATTCAGTTTACTATAGAATCAAGGTCTAGTACAGCAGGAAATAATACCACAGAGAAAGAAGAAAAAGGGAAGATGAAAGTTTGAGCTGTGGAAGTCCAGAAAATACATTTATTAAAACACAGTTATCCCTTTAGTTCCTTCTTTACTGTATTATAAAAAATTAGATGCAGCACCCAGAGAAGACAGCGAGGTCTGTTATATGCAGTTTCATAATCAACATGCTACCAAACGATTCTGCATTTTTCATGTAAAACGTGACTTTTGTTCTTGGAAAATTCTTGTATGAATGATAATATATATTATTCATTATTGATGTTTTCAAACCTATTATGAGAATTAGCATAAAGCTGTATTTCATAATAGCAGTTGACTTTTCAAATTGTCACAGTAAAAAGAAACACATTAGAATATGAATAAGAGTAAATGACTTATATAAATATCAAAAGTAACAGAGGTCCCTTTAATAGCAGTATGGCTGCATAGCAGCAGAACAAGGAAAATAAAGACAGACATTGCATCTTTTATTTCTTAAGACTTTCAAGCATTCATTACTGAAATTAGACATCTGTGATAATGGAAAGTAAGCTTTAAACATTTGTCAAGTCTGCTGACAGTTATCTTAGACTAAACATGATGCTCTATATCATTTAGATTGGGATTGGTTTGTGCCTGGGATATAATCTTGTAAATGTTAATACAAAATCTAACGAGACAATTCATCCCCAAATAATTACATACTGATTAGACGACAGTAAGCAAAACACCACAGAAGCTGATCATTCATTAAAATCAGACAAGCATGTCACAAGCTAAAAAACTGGAAACTGACATTGGAATAGACAGCAATAGCCCGTGGATGATAAACGGATTTTATTATATAGACTACTGGACTCTTGAAATGTACTTAGTGTATCTCTTTCCATTGCTTTTCTCTTCCAGCTTAAGAGGAACATTTGACAAATTTGTGTTTTATTAACCACAGTAATTGAGGCCAAACGCTTATCAGTAGTGGATAGGCTTCTTAAGAAGCCTAGTACAACAGTATCTTCCCTTTGCAGGAGGACCATACACACACACTCAAAAAAAAAAAAAATGCAGCAAGCACCCAGCACAATCTGGGGACGGCCAATTGAGGGGCTTCGCCGGCTCCCTACGGGAATGCAGAGGGCCCACCGAGCACCGGCCGGGGCGGCGGGCGCACCGGCGGACCCTGCCCCCCCCGGAACTCCCCCGGGGAAGACGAGCGGCAAGGCGCCGCCCGGGGCCGCAGGAGGCGGCGGGGTCACGGCTGCCTCCCCCCACCCTGCGGCCCGGGAGCGCCCCGAAGCAGCGCGCCCCCCGCCCCACCAGTAAACACGGCGGCTCCCAACCACCCGCGGCCCCCGCTCGTAATCCCCGCCTGGCCCGGCCCGGTTCTGACCCTGCGAGGGCCGCCAGCCCCCGCCCGGCAGGTTAATCCCCTCCAGTCCCTCCCACCGCTATCCTCAGGCCTACCAAGCCCCCTCCCCCCTCGCCGCTCGCCTCAGTCCGGCCGCCCCCGCAGCGCCACCGTTACCGTGAAGGGGATGTCCTCGACGCTGCCCACCGAGTAGCAATTGTCCCCGGGGTTGACGGCGCCGGTGAGCACCTGGTGGAGATGCATGGCGGCCCTCCCCCCACTCCCCGCCCCGCTCTCCTGGGGACGGCAGCGCCGCGGCCGCCGGCCGAGACCCGGATGGCTCGGCGCTCGCCTCAGGGCCCGGGCCCTGCTCGCCGGGGAAGGGGCGGGAGGCGGCGCACGCGCCGGGAAGCGCCTGAATCAGGTGAGGCCCGCGCAGGCACCGCCCACTGCGCGAGCAGCCGCCCTCGGGGAGGGCCGCGGTGCGCGCGCCCGCCAGCCAGTGAAAGGCGAGAGGGGGGGGCGGGGGCTCGGGCCAGCCTGCCCGCGCGGGGCCCGCCGGGAGGGGGCGCGAGGCGGCAGCTGCCCGCGCAGCGCGGCCCGAGGCGGGCGCGGGGTTTAAACGAGAGCGGGGCGGGACGGCCCGGGAGCGGGGCATGCGGCGCGCCGGGCTGGCGCTTCCAGGTGAGACGGGGCAGGGCCGCTCGCCGAGGCGGGCGGTGGGACGTTTCGTGAGGGTATGGGGGGACGGACACATTTTTACGGTGCTGCGGCAGCGTTCTGGGCGTGAGGAGGGTTCGGGAGGCGTGTTCCGCCCAGCGGGGCGGCGGGTGCTGAGCGGGAGGCGGCTCCCTCAGGGCGCGGTGCTGCCGGCCTCGCGCTTCGCCTGTGGCAGTCACGTGTAGGGCTTCCGAGGATGGCTTGGAGGGGTTTTCTTCTTGGTTTTTGGTGTTTTTTTTGTTTGTGGTTTTTTTTTTTTTAGTTTTTTTTGTGGGGTTGGGTTTTTTTTTTTGAGGGGGTGGGGGGTGGGATTTTTTTGGGAGTGTGTTTTTTTGTTTGTTTTGTTTTTTTGAGGGCTGTTGAGGGGCTTTTTCTGAGGTGGGTTTTTCTGGGTGCTTTTGGTTTTAATGAGCCTTGCATTTGCTCACATCACCTAAAGCTTGTGAAGCTCTTGTGAACCCATGAGCATCCCTCCAGCTGCTGTGACACTGCTCACTGCGGGTGCTCGGAGCCTCCCAGCAGCCAGGCCTGTGTGCGGGCTGGGCAGCGCGTACCTGGTCCTTGTGGGGTTACACTGCGTTATCCACTGGGGCATGAGGCCACCAGTGGCAGTGAGAACTGCTTTGTGTCAGGGAAAGAGACACAACATTTTAGGGTCGTTGTAAATACAGATTTATAGGAGGCTGGTGAGATA
Organism: Falco naumanni; assembly: GCF_017639655.2. Taxonomy (NCBI): domain Eukaryota; kingdom Metazoa; phylum Chordata; class Aves; order Falconiformes; family Falconidae; genus Falco; species Falco naumanni. Next base: position 16,256,014 of record NC_054060.1, on the reverse strand, counting down.
ATTACCAGTACCTGATAATAGAAGAGCAATACAAGGGACATGGAGACCTTGTTTGAGGTGTCCGATTGCATTTTATGCGCAGGATGTGACCTCACAGAAAATATGGTGAGGCTTTTGCTGCTTTATTTGCTATCACTGCCAAACACTTGAAAATAAAAAAAGCCTTTAAATAGCCCTAGCCTTTTTTATCTCAGACGTGTGAAGAAGACTGGATCCTGAAAATTGTTTGGAAGGGATTCTAAACTCTGACGAGGGAAAAAAACCCAACTCTGTTTGTCATGATATAAGGAAAATTCTCCATTTTCTTGTCTTAGGTCAATAGTAGTCTTGCAGTTGTACCACTGGTGCTAATGATTGAAGCTTAATCTCTTTCAAAGTTTATGGCAGTTTTGTCCCAGTCAGGACTGCAAGATACATGTTGTCTTATATTGCTGCTTGAAAGTCTACCTCTTGCTGATTAAATGAGTTTACTCTGAATGTAGATGTAAATGAAGACATAATCAAGTTACCTTTGAATGGAAAAAAAAACATTGTCGTCAGAACACTTGGGATTTTATCTACTCCCATACTTGTTAAAGGCAATCCATTTTTAAAGGGAACAGAATCTGTAGCTGTAGTAAAAGGGGAAAAAAATTTTGATCTTCAGTTGACCTGATTGCATGCGAAACAACTATGTATTGTTCATATGCTTCCAATGATATTTATTATCCCATAACTTTTCTCACTGAAGGCTCTTCCATATAAAATGTATGCTAACTTACAACTGATTTTAATTTTGCATAATTATTTTTTCAAATGCATACAACCGGACTTAGAGGCAAAAACTGTGTGTGTGTGGGGGGGTTGTATTTTGTTTTTCTAAATGAGTGGAATAAAGTCCAGTTAATGTCTGAAAAGACATCTAGCTTTTGAATTGGCACAGACAGTCATGATATGTCGGATGATAGGAGAACAGTATGATCAAAAGGAAAGCATTCTCCTTTGGTCTAGTAAAGCTCTCTGGTTTTGGTGGCAAAAAGTGTGTAAATGAAAGTGGAATACCTACAGGATCAGTTCAGTCTTCCTTGGTAACAGACATGATGACGGACAGTTTTGGTTTTCAGCCCAGTCTTCCATCACCTAATCAGAGTAAGACTGCCAGTAGCTCTTGGGCATGCCAACTGTGAGAAAGGCTTCAACCTTATTGCTTGGGCAGGTGAGAAACTTTTCGGTGTTTGACTTGTGTGGTACTCCAATTCCACTGAGGCTTTGCTGTGAGATGGAGAATGTGTGTTGTCCTGAAACAGGCAAAGTTCCTGTTAAACTCAATTTAGCATTATTTTTACTTTTAATAGTAAAATACTCTATTTGTAGCTGTGGAAACCTATAGAAATGGCTACCTCTGTGTACAAGAGCTTTGAACAGGAATCATCCTGCAAGTATCTGCAGACAAGGCCTTGGCATTCTTCCTGAAACAAGTACTTTCACCTGAGTTTTGCTGACAGGTGGTTTTATTTGCCTCAATCATTCCTTCCTTGTTAGTGACTAAAATACCTCACATTAAAGTAGTTTTCAGTGCATGTAACAGTGGTTGCGATGCCTAGGAACATATATCTCATAAATAATAAAATTCTATAAAATAATAAAAGATTTAAGGGGCCTTCACTCTTCATTTCTTTTCCCTTTCATTCCTTACTATCTTGTTGCCGTGCTCAATACTTACTTTTCCTTAGCGTTAAAAAGAAAGGAATCTGCAGTACCTCTGCTGGAGTCTGCCCAGGAATTCCCTGCTTTGGTTTGAAGTTAACTGGAGTTGTGGGAAGGGAGGCTCTGTTACCTCGGGAGAGCAGCTACTGTGTAGAATCAAAAGGTCTATTTAATTCATGCTAATAAGCTGCAGGTGGAGCTGCCTTAGGTGGAGTTTTAAGAATGTGTTAGGAATGCTGAGGGTACTTTGCTGTTGGTCTAACAGAATAGATCGGATGACCTCAAGACCTTGTCTGCATCATGTATAAGGATGACTGTTCTGGTTTGCCTTCTGCTTTTCCAATTACAGGAAAAGGAAGAGGGAGTCAAAGGAAAGGGGTCCAAATTTAGAAAACAGACACTGAACTACACAGATGCTATGGAGAAATAACTTGATTCCATTTGCTGAATTATTTTCAATTGGCAAAAAGTGATACTATACAAAATAATCAGAAGGAAATACCTTGTTTTGAAACCATTATTATATATAAAAGAAATCTAACTTTTTTTCCCCTAGGTTTTTTTTTAGGGGTAAAAGAAATTTTTGCTTTTGGCAAAAGGTGGAGTGTTCTATGGGAAGGGAGAAAATACTGTGAAATTTGCATAGGGAAGAAATCCTAAAGCACATGCAAAAGAAATGTGCTTCACATAGTCTAGGGAGAGAAAGCAAGACCCATATGAGGCATCATGCAAGATGAATGCCAGTGCTGGACTACCTTTTATTTCAAAGGTGAAATGCTGTACTCTAGCCTTGGTATCCTGAAACCTGAAGAACACACCTTGTTTTGTTTGACCACTCTGTCAGTTTTCTGTGCTCCTGAAGGTCTTGACCTTTCCCCAAGAAACAGAGGAGCTGAGCACAATGCTATCATGATCCTGTGAATGTTTTCCTCACGATCCATGATGATTCTGAAATCTTTACTGGGTTCTTGATTAAATTGTATTTTTTCCCTGAAGAAAAACTACTTGCCTGTTTTTCTCTAGAACTCAATTCAGCAGTTAACTAAACTTGGAGAAAATAATGTTTTTCAATCCATAAGATGCAACACCTGTTCTATTACTACTTTCTGAACTATAACGTGGTGGGTTTTATTGCTCTGCCTTTTGTTATTCCTTATAGAACAAGATTGCCCCCATAATGGTCTTAATTTGTAAAGCATTGTTCATAGTGTATTTCTGTACAGGACCTTAAAAACATTCACCTGTGAAGGATGGTCATTGCTTCTGTACTCCTGAAAAGCCGTTACTACAGCATAATTTTTGCTTGAATATTTTTAAAAGATCATGTTCATGGAAACTGACAGTCTTGCTTTCCCAGGGGTATCTAAATGCTGAACACTTTTGGCAGTGCATAGATATCTAAATATTTCACTTTGTCTAGACCCTTACTGTCCTGTGGAGTAGTCACCCACGCTTCCAGTTTTAAAGAAAAAACAAAACAAAAAAACCCAACCAATAACATTAAACATTGCAGCAAAAATGAAACTTTTCAATACTTCTTTTAAACCACAATCAGGTACTTGTGGAGGAAAGAATTAATGATTAAAGATTCCAGTCTGGTGGGGCTGGGTAAAGTAAAAATAGTTTAAACAGCACAGAGGAGTTGAGGCACTTATTTGAAGGTGCTGACTTTTTCCATGACTAAGGAGAAGGCTATGTCTAGGAGTGCTGTCTCTTACTTTTCTTTAGAAGCTTCAAGGCTTTTGTTTTCTTGCTGGTCTGTCTAATCATGATGTCAGTTCCAGACCAGTAGAGTGTGTTTGGGGAGGGGGGTAGGATTTTTCTAAGAAATGATTGAGGAGTTTGGTGATTTCTTCGCATTTAAGTACTTAAAACTGAACAAGCAGAAGCAGATTAAACATAAATTACTCCCTAGTAGTGCTATGTGGCATGACATTGGACTTCAATGACGTAAGTTGGTTCTCTTGGCTGAATTTATTCTGTGTGCTCTCTGCTAAATGCTTATACTATACAGAAACTCAGGGAAACATCTAGTGAACAACTGTGTTTAGAATAATTTTCTGTGTGTCAGGATCCTAATATATGGTAGGAGGAACTGTTGTTTTAATAGAAATATTTTTCTTCAGATGGAAGAATTAATACTTTTGCATTTCTGATTATCTGTGTATTTTGCGTTTCCATATGTCTTTCAAGCATCTGGAAAATACAGTCCCTCCAGTGAAATCACAAGCAACCATGTGCAATTCATTCTAAGTGCATGTTCTTTAACTTCCACTCTAAATGATGATTTAGTAGAATGACAAATGATTTTACTGTCAACTGCACACAATTAACTTCCCTGACATATGAGCAAGGAGTCTGTATCAGACTGAGTGTTCACTTATGCACTAGGCATATGTGAAAGATGTTCTGGAAATTTCCCCTGGTCATCTTTTATTGAGGAAAAAAGCCAAAACAAGCCTCAGATGCATACTGAGTCATATCGTGCTGCAGCAAAGATTTCAATTCTGCATCTATCAAAGGCAGATGTTTCTGTCTTTAAGGAGGTAATGAAAGGTGTTATGTGGGGTTATTTATAGCACACACTCATCCAGGAACTGGAGGACACCAGAAGAAGATTCCAATTATGAACTTATGATGACATGTTTTCAGGCAGAGACCAGACCTTTGACACTAACAGTTTTGTAAGCACCACAGGAACAGTTCTGCGGTGAAGGCTGAGGAAGACTTCAATTAAAAGCCCTTCTGGGGAACTTCAGCCAAAACATTTTGGTCTGACAGTTGAAAAGCTTGTCATCAGTTTAGGTTTGTGTTACACTCTTAGTAGCTTTTGTACTGTGTATTTCTTCAACTTCAAAGTGTCTTGTCGCTAATACATCCTAACTTTAGAAGATAGTTATTGTTCTTCTAGTAAGAAAAAGAATCTAGGGGAATTATCTTTCTCTTATGTTATTTTCATTTTGCTTTCCATGTGGTAACCTTCTTGAATTTTACTGGCACTTACGTAAACTTTTTTAAAACATGTGCACCTGCATGTTACATGCTGTGTCATTTTCCCTAACTCATTTTCTACAGGTAGCTGAATGTACCCTAAACCAACATATTCTTAAGACTCACTGGCTTTTGGCAAGACCTTAAGTTAAGCCTATTGTGATATTATCTGTTTCACAAGATTGTAGGATGGGATTTTAAGTTGTAAGTAAAAACAACCAAGATTGTAATATTATAGCTGTCACTTTTGCTTCCTTTGAAATGCATATGCAAAAAAAGTATGTAATCATGTATGGAATTAGCTGCTGAATGTCGCTATGATCCTCTTCTTCTGTTTGCAATATTAAGCCCCAATAAAGTTATCTTTAAATCTAAAGGTATATTTGCACTGGGTGAGGAAGAAGAGTGGATACAGTATCCAAACCATTTAATTGTTCTTCATATGCTCAGCAGGGTTTCTGAAGAGCCTATGTGAACATCAGCTCACATAGGCTACCTAGCTAGGTCTTTCAAACTGGCCTCTGGAACATCTTACTAGTTTCTTGACTGTCCAGGGAATACATGATGAAAAGAGGTGTGTAAAATAAAACTGTGAATTTGCCCCTTTTGCAACACCTCACAATTCAGTGTAATTGATGGACTATGTGCCAGTTGCTGGGTCTAATTTGCCTTTGCAATTTTTTGAGGATCTGATCATTAATGCTTAAGTACTTATGTCTGTAGCATAGACTCTGTGACCTTGTTGACACTGGAGCTGAGCTATTGCTAGTTAACCCAGTGGCATTCTCTTGTGTTGAGAACAACACTGTAATGTATCTATATGGGCTGTGGCTCAGGCAGTATGAACATGTTTACCGTGGGTAATTTTGGGAGCATGTGTATTTAATTTGCTTTATGCATTTCCAGTGAGCCTGACAGGACAGATATGAATCATTTGAAGTGAAGCAGAAATTATCAATATTCCCGCTTACTAACATAGCTCTGAGGCATCTCTCACCAACTCTGCTTGGTGATGAAATTTATTTTTAAAACTTGAGGGAGGTTCTCATGTCTAATTGACTTTTAAAAAGCTGGGCATATAGAACTGAGCACTCATTTAATAATAACTGTATGAGTCTGACGTTCTTTCCCCCCATATCAATCAGAGTAAAAACTTGAAAATACATGATATCCAGTGAAATGGAAAATTAAAAAACCCCTCACATTCTTTTTAAGGGTTTTTAAAAATACTTTTTTCCTCCAAATACCTCCACTTTGGCTGTCTTGCAGCCTTAAGAAGCAAAGAACTGCTATGCTTCTCCAGCAGAATACTGAATTAACTGGAATCAGTTCCACTCAGTATTATTTAGCTGGTTTTTTATCCGTGCTGAAACAGTCTTAGTGAAGTAAACTTGAGCGGATAGTAAGCAACAGTAACACCAACGAGCAGTCATTCATTGAGTTAGGTTTGAGTTACTGGCATTTTTTTATTGGAAGAAATGTCAAATTACAGTTTTCAGGGGTCTTTTTTTTAGATTAAGAAAACATGGTGGAGGCAGAGGATCCTGTGTTCAGTGTCAATTGTGAATTGCCTGATTAAGGAAGGGACTGATATATATTTGCTTGTTGTTTGACTCAATGACTTTGATGAATGAGACTTTTAGATGGTACTTCTGTGTAAGAGCTAGTAGCTGAAGTGGCAAGTGGGCAGTTTACTTGGAGCACTTAAGAGACTTACTCAGAAAAGTAGTCTGGGATTTTACTTTTCTTTGTCCTTTTGACAGTGAACATCTAAGATGTTTAATATATCTCCCGGGGAATTGAATTTAGTATCTTGAGTTATATTGTTTCTGTGGTTGGGTGTGTTGTTGTTTTTTTTTCCAAAGTACTAAAAAGCCCTGCAGCTAAGACCTCCAGATACCCTTTCTCACTGAGCCCATTTAGTCATAGGGTATTTTAACTAGAACTGTTGCTATCCCGATTTCTTTTTCAGGAAGGTAGAGGTTTGTCATCTTTGCTTGGGCGAGTTAGTGAGCCATAACTGCCATGGAGTTCACCACACTGCTGCAGAGGTTTCTTGGTTTAACACTGGCTCATTATTTTTGTCCACAGACGACGCTTTGAAAATTTCTTGCAGTAATACATAAAAAGTATTAATATTTCAGGTATATGGAGTGTATATTTTTTAATTACATTATGGAAGTGGCATCTAGGGAGTGTATCTCAAGAGCAAAGTGCTATCTATGTATCCAGTTGCTAAAACAAATCAAGCATCATGTAAACTTTCTCAGAGGTAGCAGTGAGTTTAAGGATGACACATGATCTGCAAAGCTCTATGGACTTCATAGTTTTGAATTGGTGACTGAGTTATTTTGTGGGACTTGTGTTACTCATAATAAATAATAAAAAGCAAGTTACTGTTGATAAGAAACTAAATATATTTCCCAGAAATGTGTATATATATGGAAGAATTCAGTTGTTTGTACCTTCTCTCCAAAGAATGAGAGGTGTACAGGTTTCTAACTGGAGATTCTCAATGCAGAGACAGTTAAGGATTGTTGATTCCTATGGTAACATGTTGGTAAGGAACATGTGGATCTTACTCTAGCCTTCAAACTGATGGCTAGAATGCTCCACTATGTGTAGAAGTGAAATTTGCTTTGTCTCCTATTATATAGCATTGAAAATATCTAGGATTGCTTTGATATGTGAACTGTGTGTTCTGCTCTTGCAAACAGTTCTGAGATTGTAATAAAGATGTGTGCTTATGAGAAACATCCTCTTCTCGGTTCCTACAATTGCAAACAGGATATAAGAAATTAACTGAATGCTAGCCATGATTAATTAATGCTATGCAATGGATTAACTGAAAGTGCACTCTGGCTGTCCAGTCATATACCTTAAATTAAGTAAAGACAAAAGGTGAAATTTGGGCCTAAATAAACAAATAGTTTTTGCCAGTGACTTCATTAGTGGGAAGAGTGTTTCAGGTTTTCTTTAATTTGGGTATATTTCTTTGAGGTTTTGTTGTGCTTTCTTAGCCCATGTCTGTCTGTCTGCCTGCCGCCGCTGCCCCCCTTCCCCTTTTCTGTCATTCCCCCCCCCTTTCTCCAAAACTTCTGAATTCCTTAACTGTGTTTAATGCTGAAGTCACTGGTATATATTATGGAAACTCTTGACAGGGTAGGGAAGAGAGATTTTAATTATGCCCCCACTAGTGGAAAATCTGTGGTGAGAGGTCAATGGTTCTGTCTTGCTTGGCACCACAGGAAAATGAATGTCAGTACCTTCATTTAGAGGAAGGAAGTGATGGTTTTAGAGAGAAGGTTGATGTCACAAGGGACATGGCAGGGCAGTAAGTAGGGGACTGAGGAGGTGGCAGGCTTCATTTGATCCACTGCTCATGTAACAACTGCCTCATGGAAAAGGGGTCCTCTAGTGTTACCAGCCAAATGCGTGTGGCAGCTGGCTTCTTGACCTGTCTCAGCTTCAGTTTCTTGGCTAAATTAGAATGGGTGAATTACAGTTATCTGCCTTGCCTGAAAAACAGAGGGAAATTTAATTTTGAAGGAGTGATTAAAATACTAGCTGTTGGTTGTGTACAATATAAGGAGAAGCTGGTATTGAGCACTTGCTACCTTTCAGTTGAGTGGTATGTGCTGAGCACTCTGGCAGGTCAGCAATGTGTATGCCTGTTCTGAGGGTGAGCACAGGAGTAAATGAGTTAAATGGTGGTAATATTTGCCAGCAGCGTGATATGGAAATGCTGCCCACTGCATCACACAGATCTGCTACCATCTGTTCATAAAAGTTTGCTGCACTGAGAGGAGCAGAAAACTGTATAATTTTTCTACAAGCTTTAACATAAGGAAAACTTTCTTTTGTTTTTTCTCTGGATGTTTATTTTCTCTGAATTCAAGTCAAGTCTCTTTGTTTAATGAAATTTCCATAGATTTATAAACTTAAGCAAAGTAGCCTTAGTCACATAATATTTTCTTCTGTCTGATCAACATTGATATTTTGTTTGTTTTGCTTTGCTATTGAAGCAAATACATAAACACAGTAATTAAGGTAGCAGGACAAGCAGTATGTTATGTGGATCATATGGTATTTTGTATATCTTACTGATAATATACCTAAAAGGGATCATTTCACAATGACCTTATGGTCGTAGTTATCAGACAGTCTATATTTTGATTTTTAGAACTAAGCAGATCAAAGAGTATAATCACAATCATTTCCACATTTGTTACTGATGGTGTTTGCCATTATTCTTGGCCAAATATTTTAAGAGTTTTGTTTTTAGTACTGGCTGTGCAGCCCAGCTAAGGCTGTGGGGTAGTCTGTTTGTATAGGGTCTCAGACTATCAGCCTTTAGTATGAATACTGTATTGTAAAGGTAAGGTCAGCTGGTCTTAAATACAAATTTTTATTAAGAGGACCAGCTGTGTAATAGCAAGTATGAGTAGGACCATGCAGCATCTTTGACCGTTTTCCCATCTACAAATGGCTGTTTGGGCACCAGCTGTGCTGTATTACTGAACCACACTGAAAGGTCTGATGTACAGCGTATGGGACTTCTAAGCAGTATATTCTGATGTTCAAATGGTCTCCAGTTGTCTCTATCCCAACACCTCTTTGTGCCCCATTAACCTGTTCAGGAGTCATCAGCTTTCGCATGCCTAAAGAATTTGTCAGTGTTTTGCTGGTTATGAGAACAATTGTTGCTACCTTTTATCTTCTGCCTCACTGCAGGAGCGGGCTGGAAACTAGGACCATGCGTGGCAATCAGTTAGCTGAGGGGAATGTGCTCGAGCTTGTCTAGACAACAATTAACATGATGAGGCATGTTTGCAGAGCACAGGGGAGTGGGAGACGGATGGCCCAAGGAAAGATAACACCTTGCTGTTAATTGATGGGAGTTAACCACCAATCAGGGATTGCCTAGTATGCAAGGCTTAGCTTCAAGAACCAATCTGTTTAAAACGCGCAGCTTCTGAAAGTGTATAAAAACTCGTGCTTCTGTACAATAAATTGACATTTGCTTGCATCAAGCTGCGTCCCGTCTCTTCATTCACCGCACCTCACCTCTTTGGGGAATCCCTGGAGCAGGAGACATACACGCTGAACTTCAGTGTTTTCCAGCTGCTTTTTACTAGGAGCACCACAGTATACCTCAGTTGTTGCTGCAAGTAGTGGATTAGATCAAGCTTGAATTTGGCCTGCTTTGTACCAAAGAGCCAAAGTAATGCCCGCAGGCTTAAGAGCAAAGTGCTCTCCATTTGGTTCTTGAACTAGGCCTAGTGCCAGTCCAAAGATTAATTATATCCATTATGTCTTGGTCCTAAATAAATATATAAAATGTTGAAGAGGAGAGATGCCTAGGAGAGAGAATTCAGCGTTGCAAATGACTGGATTATTTGGTCCTGCCATGACCAAGAAATGCAGTAGACATAAACTGGCTACTATGAAATTTAGTGATATATTAATTTATTATTATTTGTACAGCTTAATTTGATGCTTGGATGCTTAGACTTGTAGCATCAGTGTGAATTCTCCATCGGTGCAGTTGTACCAATGCAGTAAAGAACTCAGATTAATTTATGAGATGGCTGTTGACCGGAACCCCTGTCTGAAGAAAAGTCTGAAACATTTTATTGAAAAAATATAAACCAGAACAACTTTGAAGCAGGAATTAAAAATACTCAAAGAGATACTGAGGCAATAATTCTTTTAAGTATTTGGGAGTATCAGACACTGAATTGTCTGAAGCGTCTTCCCCCCTGCCCCCCTCCCCTCACCTCCTGAGGTGGGTAACTGGAAACTTGGGAGCTGATGCTGCAAAAGCACCAGGAATCCTTTCCCATTCCAACTGCAGAGACTGAAAGTAACTCTAGTAATTACTTTAATGGGGGAAAGATATGAGAGTGCTTATGTATGTTGCTATATAGAGCCCAAAGGTCTAAGGGATTTATCCTGTTGTCTGCGCCTTTGTTCAGTCATTTTACAGTCGTGTTGACGTGGCTATACAACTTGTATTTTTTGGTGGTAATAGATATATGCAATATATATAAACTGTCAATGCATTTAAAAAACCCCATATCTACATTTTGTGTCCATTTCTAAACTTCGGTCTCTTGACTGTTCCTGCTTCTAGGGAACAGAGTGGTTGAATGTTGCTGGCTTTTTCTCTTATTTCCAGCTGAGAGAAACTGAACAGATGGGAGTGGGAGAAAAAAATAATGACAAGCCAGTGCAGATAGGGTGATAAATTTGTTGGTGTTGTTTTTGTTTTTGTTTTTGTTTTTTTTTTAATTTGGGAGGACAGGGCACTTCAGAAAAGGTAGCAAAAATACACAAATATGTTTTGAGTGTTTTTTGTCCATGACTCAAATTTCTTCAGGTGCTACCTGGATGTGGTGGGAAGGGTAATAGTCTGTGCTACTATATTTAGAAAGGGTTACATCCATAAGGTAATGCAACCACCAGCATTTCAGAACTCTGCCAGATGGTGTTGGCTGTAAGGAAGTTCTGTGATTCATTTGGTAAAATATTTCTCACTGCAAATAAGGAGCTTCAGACTCATTGGTCTAGTCAGTGGTGGAAACCACCACTGGTCTCACCAGATGCAACACTGGACATAAAGGAAACTTCTTATGATGCTACTTTTCAGCCTGGGTACTTTGCCCAATGAGATGCAACTGTAAATTGGTTTTGCTTGTAGTTCCATCTCGGGGTTCAGCAGATATTAAATTAGCTATTTCAAAAACCTGAAATACCTGTTCAAAAATATCAAAATTATTAATGAAATTTTCCTTTACCGTGTGTTTATGGTGATTGATCAAAGGAGAAATGAGTTTTCAATTTAATTAAACACTCTCTTCCCCATTTTGGAATGAGCAGTGGGAACGTTAGCCCAGGAATGGGATATCTAGTAGAAGAACCAAAAAGAAGGGATGGGGGAAGGCTGGAACAATGCTGTGTTTTTTCGTCAAATAACTCTTTGGGGAAAAGATCTGCATAGTAATATCCAGTGATTTATGCTAGCCAAAAAACCCCAAAACAAAACAAACCCCCAAAACTTCTGTATAGCTTTGAGAACAGCACAACTGAGAGCAAACATTTACTGTTCAGTTTCTGCTTTAGTGTCCCAAAGTTCAAATCTGTCCCTCCTTGCTAGTAATTAGTAAGTAGCAATACTGCAAAATATATCAGAATAATTTCCCAAGGAATACTCTGGTAGCTGCCTTGGAAAAGTGACTAAGCATCCTCAGAGGCGACATCACATAACATGTTATGTTCCAAGAAGGACATACACTGACAGAAGGGATGTCTAGAGAGACACAACAGAAGCCTTTCAGACTTTTTATAAGCTTTTATGAGTTAAAGAAAATACCTCTAGGGACATAGATGGTTTCAAATCAGCTCCCCTCCCACATGTAAAACCATGGAAATCCAAGACTATTGCAATTTACATAGTCAGAATTACCTACTTAGGAATAGGGCTTCCTATGTCAAGAAATGATTATGGAAGAATTCTGTCTTAGTCTTGAGAGAGACAGAGCTTCAGCTTTCTCTAGCAGTGCGAGTCAGGCTTTTAGCTCTGGGTTTGGTTGTTTTTTTTTTTTTCCCCAGAAGTGCATGGTTTTTGCTGTTGTGGAATTCAGACACCAGAGAACCTTCAGTTATGAAGTAATTTCTCTGATCCCAGAATATCTATCTTGATACTGTAATCAAGAAAAATGTATTTAGAAAGAACCTGTGCCAAAGAGGTGCTTTGGACCTTGATTAATATACACCAGCACTGTTTTGCTCTCTTTAATATAATTATCTGATTAAATAATGTGAAGTAGTGGTAGCAGGGAGGCTACAGGGGTGGCTTCTGTGAGAAGCTGCCAGAAGCTTCCCCCACATCCAACAGAGCCACTGCCAGCCAGCTCTTGAGATGATCCTGCTGCTGGCCAAGGCCAAGCTCTAACCAGCAATGGTGGTAGCACCTCTGGGATAACATATTTAAGAAGGGGAGAAAAAAATAAAATAAAAAACCTGCATTGGAAGAGAGGAGTGAGACTATGTGAGAGCAACAACTCTGCAGACACCCAGGTCAGTGCAGGAGGAGGCAGGAGGTGCTCCAGGCGCCAGAGCAGAGATTCCCCCACTGCCCGTGGGGAAGGCCATGATGAAGCAGACTGTCCCCCTGCAGCCCATGGAGGTTAATGGTGGAGCAGAGATCTACCTGCAGCCCATGGAGGACCCTGTGCTGGAGCAGATGGTTGCCCAGAGGAGGCTGTGACCTAGTGGGCAGCCCACCCTGGAGCAGGCTCCTGGCAGGACCTGTGGACCCATGGAGGGAAGAGCCCAGCCTGGAGCAGGTTTGCTGGCAGGACCTGTGACCCCGCAGGGGACTCTCGCTGGAGCAGTCTGTGCCTGAAGGACAGCACCCACCGGGAGGGACCCACGCTGGAGCAGTACATGAAGAACTGCAGCCCGTGGGAAGGACTCAGGTTGGAGACATTCATGGAGGACTGTCTCCCCTGGGAAGGATCTCACGCTGGAGCAGGGGGAGAGTGTGAGGAGGAAGACGTGGCAGAAACAAGGTGTGATGATCTGATTGTAACCCCCGTTGCCCATTCCCCTGCGCTGCTTTGGGGGGAGTAGGTAGAGATATCGGGAATTAAGTTAAGCCTGGGAAGAAGAGAGGAGTGGGGGGAAGGTTTTTTTCTGATTTGAATGGTACTAAATTGAAGTAACTTTCCCCAAGTCAAGTCTGTTTTACCTGTGGCAGTAATTGCTGAGTGATCTACCTGTCCTTATCTCTAGTCAGGGGTCTTTCATTGTATTTTCTCTCCCATGTCCGGTTGAGGAGGGGAGTGATGGCTTTGGGTGGGCACCTGGCATTCAGCCAGGGTCAAACCACCACATGATCTCATTAAAATGTCATCCAAATATAGATATATATTTTCTTTATGCACAGATATTTATCTCTTCCTTTTAACAAAACCATCAAATACACATTTCAATATATGATGAAGGATTTAAGTATAGAGAAAAATTCCAAGAGAACTTTGCTAGCTTGCCTGTGATTTACTTTGACCAGAGTGCTTCATTTCATGTCATCTTGCCAGGTTTCTTGGAGCGAGTGACACATGCTGAATGTTAAATTTGCATAGTGCTGGGGTAAGGAAAGCAATAACATACCTATTGTATACATATACATTACATATGTATGGCCTACACGTGACCCTATAGAGTTGCATGTTAGATATCTGATGTTCAATCAGAATATTAGAGGAAAGGGAAATGCAATTCTATCTTTTGTCAGTCAGCATACAGTTTTCACAAAGTGAAGCCTTTATTATGTAGGACCTGATGAGTTTGGAGTGATGTATGAAAGAAATGGAACCACTGGTGATGGTATAAAAATTTATACTAAGGTGTAGTGTTACAGCATAACACTTTATTATTCCTTACATTTAATGTATGCTAGCAAGATTTGGAAAAAAAACTAGAAAGTTTATTCTTTTTGAATAATAATCAATTTTCAAGAATCAAGGGAACAGGTAATGATCTACTTTTTACTGACTAAAGTATCAAAGATAATAAAAATTAGAATTACTAATGAGAAAAGAAAGGGCTTAAACTGCAATGATAAACTTGATCTCAGTATTTTTAGGTTTAAAGTGATTTTTACAGCTGATATTTCACATCTGATCCTTCCAATACAAAATAAAGAAACCTATTTAGGTATTGTACTTAGAAAACTGAATATTTAACATTGTTCTGCTCTGGCAGAAACTCTATCTTATTTTACAGTGAAGACACTTTAAAAAGGTTTATTTTTGTCCTGAATGATTTATTGTTTGTACATCTTTTGTTAAGTGATTATAAGGCTGACAACCTGACACTTGACAAACCTCTTCCCTAATCCTTGTAATTAATTTGCTTTATTCAGGCTAAAATAGAGCATTGCTTGTTAAAAGTTAATTTACTCCTGGCGAAAAAAGAACTAGTGTATAGAATCTCACCTCTAAACCTCACGTACAGATCAACCATACAGACATAAAAAGCACACTGGAAAGTTCTTGTCAGTGCTGGGTTTTAGTATCAGTGGATAAAAAATGATAACAAAGGATCTTTTGATTTTTACCACAGGAGCACATTGGCTTTTTTGTTCTATTTGACACCAACTAATTAGGTTGGTCTGTTGTCAGAACGATTGCATAGAAACAGTTTCTTTCATGTATTGTTATTCTATGGCAGGTTTTCATTGCTTGCTAAATTGAATCCTATTCAGTTAGACTTGAGGCAGAGATAGTATTGATTCTTGGGAAAGCACCCAGAGCTCCTGAGATTCTGTACTCCTATTTATTCGTCTGTTTAATGCTGGGCCTAAATATGTGGGTATTTTATGAAGGCTTGGGGATTGCCAAAGGATGCAGAAATACTTCCACTGGAAAATACATGTAAAATACATTAACTTGCTGCCCTTTTTATAGAACATTAGTGACACCCAGTGGTCATGGAGTAATATACATTATAAAATCTATTCTAAGCCTTTTTTCCTTATAAAAGCTGGAGCTCAGACAACCCATGGAAAACCTGCTCGAGGTCCAAGTACCTTTGTCAGGTCTATATTCTGCCTGTACCTTAGGTTCACAAATTTGAATAAGCTTAAGTGTAGAGGAATGAAGGCAGTGGGTTGATTAGCATTGATAATATGCAGCTGTGGCCTTGCCTCAATGGCAGTGGTTTGGTTGACATGGATGATGTGCAGCTGTAGCTTGTTCTGCTAAGTAGTTAAATAGCCCTGAGGATTAGGGGGGAGTGGTGTGACTTCTGGAAGAATGAGAAACAGCATGAACAGTAGAATCTGACTGGTGGTAAAGTCCTGTGCAGCCTAGTAGTTTGTTCTGCAACAACTGGCATCCCGTGTGAGGCTGGCTGAGTTGGGTTCCAACCTCAACAACTGGTGCCCAATGTACTTGAGACAAGTGGGAGAAACTGGGACCCGTAACAGACGCTGTGAGAGGTGAGCCATTGACAACTAATTGATATGGGTATTGCAATATTTGTTGTCCATCTTAACTCAGATTGCGACTTTTGGCACCCGGCATAGATGGGGACTAATTGATATGGGTACAGAAGAAAAGTCTATGTTAAAAATGATTATAGATATATTTGAAAAAAGAAGCATTAAAAAAACAAGAAGGCAACAAGAACTTTGCTAGGATGGTGCAAAGTAAATGATGTGATAGTTACACAGAAAAATTGTCTCCGGCGTTCAGATATGGCAAAATGCTGGAAAACTACTTTTTGAGGCTACCTTGGGGGGGTGGTAAAATTGCAACAACATCACTACAACATGGAGATTAGTCTTAGACTTACTAGAACAATTAAAAGTGGACAGGGAGACAAATTCTATATTTGAAAAAAAAAAAGGTGGAGACTATGATAAAATAGCAGTAAGAATTTTGCTAGTGTGGTGTAAAAAGAATGATTTGCCAGTTGTGGTGAAAAATGTCTCCAGCACTCAGATATAGCAAAGCGCTGGAATGTTACTTTTTGGGGCTGCCACGAGAGGGGACAAAATTGCTACAGCATCATTGACAACATGGAGATTGGTCTTGGATTTACTAGAATGATCAGAAGTGGACAGGGAGAGAAAGGCCACAGCTGCATATTATCAATGCTAATCAACCCACTGCCTTCATTCCTCTACGCTTAAGTAAAGGAAATAAATAAAAAAAGCACTTCAGACTTGTTTTGGAATAGTTCTCACTTTATGACAGCTTACTGACAATGGGGAAAGTCCCCTCTTTATTTCACACTTTAAAATAGTACACTGTATTGCCGTGTGATTTAGTCTTCTCTTTTGGTATGGCTTAGGTAAGCATACAGAAAGCTGGGTTAACTGTTTTATGCTACTATCATTCCCCTTTTGTACCTTGCTTGTTTTGCTAGGACTTGATTTGTTGTTTTGCAAATACATTTAGTAATTAATATTTGCAAGTTGTTTTGGAATTATGGGTCGTAAACTATCTTTTTACTATGTCAGCTGTGCCTTATTTACAAGCATAACCTGCTGATGAATTCAGTGAGACTTTTGTCCTACTAAGTTCCTGAAGATTAATTTTTTTGATTCAGCCTACAGCAAGAGGTCTGAGCATTTGTCTAAAATATCAGACTTGGAAATAAATGTCCTAAATATGGATGGTCTTAATGGGAGTGATTTCAGCAGAGGACATAGAGGGGCCAGAGAGCAAGACTTCATACCCCAGTGACGCAAAGGTGATATGCTCTTACTAGTACCCGTCTATGCTTGAGAAAGTTGGAGGAAGAAAGGAAAAGGTGCAGTGAGAAGGGAGGTGGAAGGGGGGGGGCGGGGGGAAAAGGTAATCTAATGCATGTGAACCTATCTCTGTACAGGTAGGGGCTGGTGTAAACTTAAGGCTCATGAGGAACATTTGGGTTTAAGTACTTTTACATATTTGGGCAAGTCATATAGTTTTACCTGTGTCTGGTTTTCATCTGTAAAATGGTGATATCAGTGTTTCTCTGTTTTTGAGAATAAATATACTAAAACCTAGTGACAGTATTTTTTACGGGAGTTGGGCCACTGCAGTATGCAACTGCTTGATTTGGTGCATGTAAACTGTGCCATCTCTCACACAGAGAAAGGAACATGAATCTTTCACTGATAGGAAGGTGGTGTGTGTGTGAAAACAAATAGACTTTCTCCTCCACAAAGCCTTTTGGCATTGATTTTAATCAGAAGAAAATCCTACTACTGTTAGGGAAGACTGTAAGACTTTGAGACTTTTCAAAGACAGGTGTTGTTCAGCAAGCATGGTAGACCCAGCAGTTTTTTATCTCCAATTTAGAAGGAAAGCTTATCTAGGATATCTTACGACTTTATTTCAGTGTCATTGTCTTTGTATGAATTTGTTTGAAACTTAATACCTTTGTTTCTTAAAATGAAGTATCTGTCTGTTTCTTGTCTGGCAGTGTGCTAATCTCTTTTCAGAGATGCTAAGGGTAATCTGAGAGACCATGGCTGCATTTATTCAGAATCTGTTTCAGAAGAGATGCTGTTATTGTGAAGGGGTTGATTTTGAGTCTTGGAATGAGCAGCAAAATTAACTGACCATAAACCTGAAAACAGTCACTCAGCCCTCAGGGTCTGTCTTTTGAGCATTTAGTATCTATAACCCTTTCTGTCCACTTCTGTGCAATGTTGATCAATTTAGAACAGGTAATATTTCCATTCAGATTGGCTAGTGCGCTGCTTTTTGATTGCAAAGGAGAATCCATGAAATTTAAATGAGACCGATGTAGGATTGATTTTCTTCTATGTGTCTTACTTTATCAAGACTTGAGCTGAAATATTTCAATATCATATTTTTTTCAGATGCATGCCTTTAACTACAGAATATATTTATCCTATCTCCCAGAGAAATGAATAATACCATGAGGAGCTATTTAATCATGAGCATGGAGATTGCTCTGCAGATTGCTGTGCTCTGACCATGCCAGTCAATACGGAATAAGAAAAATAATGTTGGGAAACAAGGTGTCTGATTCATAGTTACTTAGCAGTAAACATAGCCTGTACTTTCTAAACAGCTCAAAGAGAAATACATACAGACGGAAAGAACAGCATCTGTTCTTATTAACTAAACTTAGCAATACAAAATTAAAATTATGATTTAAAGTTCTTTGTAATGTCTGAGATGTCTCATCATGTTATTAATACTGGGAGGCAGACTTGTAAAGGAGACTGGAATTAAGAATATTCTGAAGGAGACTGAGTTATTTAACTCTTTTTACGGTTAAAGTACTGAGCATATATTCAGTTAGCCTATGAAGCTTGATAGACAATCTGAGACAGTCAGCTCCAAACCTTGAAAAACTTATTATCTTAAGCCTTTTCTGTGTTTTAGCAGTTCTTCCTGGTATAGTTGCACAATGTATTTTGTTTTCCTGGCAGATAAAGTCAAGCTGATATCAGCTGAACTTGTGCAGGTGCAGCATGTGTATGGTGTATGTGTTTCAGTGTGACAATATTAACACAGTTGTGATAAGACATATTTCTTTCACATAGACATGGCCTCAGGCTAATAGCCTTTAGCTTATAAATGTGAGGGCTCCTGTGCACAACAGGAGTTTTAGTGAAAGAGATGGTGCTGTGTGGGAGCCTTCTTAAAGACAAGAGATAAGTGAATGGAAGAAGATCAAGTGAGAGATCAAGTGTAACAATATGCCTGCGCACCCCGGCAAGATGAAGCAGCGATGCTTCACACTGACAGCTATAGGACTTTTGTTGCTCAGCATGACATTTCTCAGTGTTACAAAGACAGCCTGTATTCTGGTTGTCTACAAATCCCATCTGCTTTAGTGACAGGTCTTTCAAGGAAGGACTTTGTAAATGAAGTATCTGCCTGCTGTTGTTCACTTGACATCACCAGAAAAGCATATGGGTATGTGGAGGCCCACATATGCAGACTTAAATATTTTTGCCTTATCCAGTGGTTGAGTACAGGTTTATACCAAGAGAGTATAGGTACGCACATGTGATGCAAGTCAGAGTTTGGACTGGAGTGCAGCTATCTGTTTAGGTAGTGTAGAGTTATTGCCATTAATGAGATGATGTGGTTTTCTCTGGGAGACTGTGTGCACGCTTTGTAAGGTTAAGTCGAATTTTAATCTAAGTAAAAGCCTTTCTCTTCTCAAATCATGACTGAGAAGAAAAATTGCAATAAACTGGCAAGAGTATTTCTTCGGCTTTTGCATTAAAAGCCTACAGCTGAGGTGATTAAAATTCTTGGCTAGGTTTAGCTGTTTGGGAGTATGGAATGTGGATAAGAAAGACTTCAGGAGACTGAACCTGTACTCAAAGAAGCCAATGGTAAGAAATATAGGAACATCAGTGTGAAGAGGAAGAGGAACAACTTCTAGGAGTAGGCATCTTCAACAGCACCTCTGCAACAGCCACTTTCCCTTTAAAATAGAAACACATCTGAGTGGCATGGTCTGAATAACTTTTTTATAAGGAAATTGTGGGTTATTTCAAGAATTTGTTACTCTACCAATAACACTAGAACATAGTTTTCAAGTCTTGTTATTTTTTCTGGTGTATAAATCAGACGTAGGCATCAGCCAGCAGAGATTGAGGTTGGTACCAAGCATCCAATTTTCAAGTAGTTGTATCTTTCTGTTGAGAAGTGTTTACAGCTTCTTGGCAATAACAGATGGATAAGGGAAATGGCTGAGGCAGTGTGGGGGGTGTGTGGTTTTTTTTTTTTCCAGATTTCACTTCTGGATAGAGAGAATGTCTGAAAAATTTCAGTCCTGGAGTATATGTTTCGAAAAATTGAGAAATGCACTATGTAAAATAGAATGGGTGGAGTCGTTCTGCTGGGTTGGAGCCAATATAACACAGTCTTTTCAAGTTAGCTTGAATTCTAAACAGCTGTTTGCTTGGGTGTTAAATAGGACATTTACATTTCTTATTCCTACCTTTGGATACAGGATTTTCCAGTCCTTATTGTAAGAAGAACACATGTGTGCATGGAATGTGAATTGGTTACTTTCTATTTGAAACTATTTTTCTTATTATCCTTCTGAATTCAGAAGAATAAATCATACTATCAAGGTACAAATTAGATAACAATTGCATCCTAGTAAAAGGGGAAGAATGAAAAGTGCACAATTCTTCAACCTGTTGGCTCACGTGTATTTATGCAAATGTGCGTTCATTATTCACAGTTCATAGTTGTTCAAATTAATAATATTTAACTTGAACAATTTGGGAAAAGAAGAATAGGCTAAATTTAGCAAAGTATTTATTACAAATAATAGTAGCTCTAATTTCATATGGATAGAAACACTTTCCAAACATAAGTAACTGCCAGAGACTGCTGAAGTATTTCTTTACATTTAATATGTTTATCAAAATGAATTGGAATGAGAAGTTGCAAAATTACAGGTTTATATATATATTAAAAGAAATGTTAGCATTTACAAAACACAGCAGTAAATTAAAACTAAATATGCCTGTGATAAAATTTAAAATAAAAAATCAACCTCAGGAAATTAGAGGTGAAGTAGTCTTAAAAAAAAAAATCCAATACCGTTCATGCATGCACAATCTCCTACTGGAGTTAATAACTATGCAGTGAGCCCTGCTGCTGGTTCAGAGTTTCTTCTGTGCATGTTATGAAGGGGGGGGGAGAACAACCCAAAACAAAACTGCCACAAGATTTAGACAGGTGCATAGTCAGGGATGTACCCAGCATGGAAGTAGGGGCTGAGTGCACAGGTACTTATATGGAGAAAAATATTTCCAGGTTTGAAAATGTAGCATAGGAAGCAAAATGATGGTGCTTGCAATTAAGGTAACACTTGTAAATATTTTGCTATTAAATAACATAAATTCAGCAAATTTCTTATTTGTATTTTATTTTAAAATATTTACTGAAACTGTTGAAAAGCATTTATAGGATAAAATCCTTTAATGTGACAAGTGCGAAAGTCCTGGGTTAACGATTGGACTTGGTGATCTTAAAGGTCTTTTCCAACCTAAATGGTTCTATGATTCTATTACTTTATGTCACATTCTAACACATCTTAACAACAGTATTAGGAAAAAGCTGAGCTACTTTTTTATATTACAGCTTGATCCAAAGCCTATTAAAAAAAGAAGATTGTTAGGACTTTGTCTTTTATACTTGAATTTCTAGCATTGCCCCAGAAATTATTAAAGGCTCTAAAAATATTATTTTGGGAAATCTGTAACTGAAATATAATATTTGAATTGAGTATTACTTATTTGAATGGAAGGGCTGCCACTATAATAATTCCCTCAAAAAGAATCATACTTGTAATAAATAGAGTGCTTAAATGGGTTTGCTATATGGGTTAAACTGCTAATAACTGATGGCTACTTCATGTCTTCCAAAGAAGAATCCTTGAAAAAAAAAAAAAGTGCTCAAGTCAAAGGAGACCATTTCTTTTCATTTGGTGGCCCTCTTGTTGTGCTTACAGGTAAAACCCTTTAAGAAGTGGTCATCTACAGAAAATGTTCGGATTGCCTGGGAGTTGATCTGTGCTATTTATACAATCTGGAAAAGGTTGGTTTGAAGGAAAGATACAGAAAACTGATATTTATTTCTTTTAAAATGACGAAACTTTGGAGCAATATATGGGAACAAGTTATCAGAAAAAGAAAATCTGAAATAAGGAAGCATTGACTTGATTTTTATTTTATCTTCGTTTTTTAAAATGCTGGATATCATTGGTGGGCTCAGTAGAAATCCCTTGAAGAAAGTGACACAGCTCTTCTGTGTTCCGTTTTTGCTGTAGTAAGACAGCACAGCAATGAAGAGGATCTTAATAATTTCTGACAATCTCAAGAGAAGCTTGAGACATGGGATAGGACAAATATGACAGCTGCTGGATTGTTACTCCCAATCCAGCATATAACCCGCAAGATTTGGTTGGTACAGAATCCCAGTCATTGTTGGTGTACTTGTTTTCCATTTTCCTCCTCACCAATGCTTACATTGCCTTCACATATTTAGGTGATTATTTCTTTGCTGAGGAATGGCAATCGTCAGTACTCTTCATTTGAAGAGGCTGTTTGGGTATTTTTTTGTTTCCTTTTTTTATTCCTTGTGAAAATGGTTAGGTCAGCTTAGCATAGTGACTTGTTGGAAAATGTAGGCATTGATTAGCCCAGTTGTTTCTCAAGTACTGTTGTAAATATCCTTTTTGTTCTTGGGTTTGTTTACATTTTGGTCAAAGATGTATTGCAGTTTAATGCATGCAGCCAAAGCACTTAAAATGTTTAATGAGTTTTGATTCCCAGGCCAATACCTTACTTGAACAAAACTGTGGTGGTTTCATTTGAAAAAGGAGTCTGCCCTAAAGAGCGGCTATATCAACATCTTTTGTGATCGCATTTTAAAAGTGGCAGAATATACTAGATACTCTAATACTCTTCAAATGAAAACTGTAACGTTCTAGTCCCCAAAGTGCTGTGGAGAAATCAGCCAGCTGGGATTTGCTCTGAAACAGCTTTGCAGAAGTATCCCCTACTCAGACATTCCTGTTTTTATCATTGATTGTGCAGCTGTATGTGAAACTTGCAGGGTAATTTTTGTGTTCCTCTGGTTTGGTTTCCTTTCCATATTTCTGTTGATATTATCTCAATTTTCAGATCTGCATTATTTTTTATGTTCCCCTGCTTATTTCTTCTGAGTTTAATGAGTCTGTGAATGCCTTTTTATTTGTTGTTGTTTCTTACTTCTAGTCTCTCATCCTATGTCCAAAATTCATCAGTTTGAAACTAATCTTAAGAGCCCTTGCCTGGAATAAAAAAGTAATAATTGCAAAGATGCTAATGTTCTTTGATGTTCACAGGGACTTATTATGGTATTACCTGCGTGTTCTGGGTGGAGCTTATTTGTTGGAAGGCAGCCTTCAGCAGTTGTGTGGATCAGCCACTTACAAGGGAGAGCTAGTGACTTGGACAGTTCGTAAAATGTAGTTTTGTAGTGTTTAATGGTTCTTGCTAGACTATGAGCTTTTGCCTTTTAAGGCTTCTGATGCAGAGATGAGGTGTGTTAGCTGGTTTCAGGTGAACAGGATTGCTATGCTAAACATGAGTTGGTGTTCATCTGAAGGGTCATAGTAGTCTGTAGTAGAAAACTGTCAATGTGTCAACATGGGCTAATGCAGTGATGTGAGGCAGTCCATCCTGTTGAGCTGTCACATGCTTGCTGCCACGGCTCATGCCAGCTGGCACTCACCCTGTGGTCACAGGGACAGCACAGGTAGGTGCTGTTCCCAATAGGCACCACTGATAAAGCTTAGCAGTATGAGCACAGGCTTGTGCCATGCTGGAGAGTGAAGGCCTTTTTATATACTGGAATCTTATAGACTGAATAATGGTTGGGGGACGCAAAGATTTGGGCTCCCAAAGTTTGACAGTTTTGTTGATATAAGTGGTTGCATTACAATAATATTGCCTATAAATTTAACCTTACCCTAAATTGCCAACTGTGCAATATCCTTTTGCATTCTAATTCTGCTAATCAGTGAGCTGGTTTTGATGTCACCAGACATGGGACAATTTTGCATCTGACCATCCAAATGCACTTGATTTGGGTAAGTTTTTCAGGTTTATTCCCAGTCCAGCGATATAGGATTGTCACAAGAGTTTTATGGATCCAGCTTGAATTTGTCTGGCTTTTTCTGGTGAGAAGTAGACAATATTGAGGCTAGAGAAAGATGAGAATTTGTGCATCATAGTTGAAAGTGTTTCTCTCTTAGGGCCATAGGAGCAGAAGAGTTGTAGCAAGGGCCCTCTGCCCTTTTGACCTCCCAGCAGCAAAGGTAACAGATGGTGCCCTTTGTCTCAGCTGGCTGCACACCAAGCTACACAGGGTGCAAACCAAGGAATTTCAAGTACTGTAGAGCTGGAAGGATAATATGGTTGGTTGTTTTCAAGAGAAGACAAGAAGGGTGTGTGAATCAAGCCTTGCTGGCTGAAAGCAATTCTCAAGATTTCATGGGGTACTACTCTTCGATTTAATAAGATCTCATTTTTTTTACTTGCAAGTAGGCTACTGTTTTGTAAAACTCATTAAAGTTTGTTCTTTTCAGAAAATGGGTTCAATCATGATGCAATTTGGACAACCAAGTTGAAGACTGTCATCCTGAAGTGTATGATGCAGCTATTAAACAAAATAAATGCCACGTTTAAGAAACTGCTTTTTTGATGTGTTGTTTGTTCCTTTTCTGATTGTTCTTTTGACAACTTGAGTGGAATTTTGTTAATTGGTTCTTGGAAATATTGGAGTGGTTTGAACCTATGTAGGTATCCAACCTAAACTCATAACTGTCTGCCAGTTTTATTTTGGCAGCAGATACTTCCAGTGGCATGGACATGTCTCAAAAAATTGTCCGTGTATGTACTTCCTCTGTGTAGAGGTTTGCTTGCACAGGCTTACTCCAGAACCTCCATACTCAAATATGTTAGGGAAACTTGTTAGCAGTGTTAAACAGTGGCATAAGTTATGCTAGCTGGGAAATGTTTCTTCAGAGCAACTAATGCCACTTCATCTTAGTGGACAGTTTTCTCCAGATTATCTTGGTTACTTCTCTGTTACTGCTTCCAACTATCAGTTTGTACCTAAGCACTAATTTCAGTATTTCTAGAAAGCTAAAAATCAGGAGTTTATCTTGTGTGTATCTGTGTGGAAGTTATTATAAAGTAATTGCATACCGATTAATTTTCTTCTCCACTTTGAGAAACAAACGGTTTCTAGAATTCTGTTTCAATACAGTATTCCTTCCCCCCTCCTTGAAAAAAGTGCCTGGAAGGAGCCAATGTGTGCATTAATCATGAAAATTCAAGCATGTTCATTTTTTAAGTTGTCATCAACTAGGAGTTTAACTAGTAACTGTTCTAATCCCTTGACTTCAGATTGCAAGTAACTAAAAAATGAAACATTTACCCCAATTAATCTATTTTTGAAGTAATGCGGCATTCATTATAAAAGCACTGAGCTGTGTTTGGGTTAAAGTCTCGACCTCTCCCAGCAGGAGGAGTCAGAGAAGTATGTTATAATAATAATTCATCTTTATGCATTTTTGCATTTTGTAGTAGGATGGGTTTTCCAGCAGAGGGAGAAGTATACTGAATTATTGGGAGCTGAGCTGTAATTTTGCAACCCCTATTTTAGCGAAGCTATATGCAAAGCTGAAAATTCCTATTACTTTGCTTAGAAGACATACTTATTTGTTCTGACTGATGATCTTTTGAAATGTCAATATATCTTTCTGCCTAATTTGTTACCAGTAATTTTTATATGATCATTGTTTTGGTATTTTATTAAACATAATCAAATAGTGAAGTGCCTGTTTTGTAAGGTGTTTTTCCCCCCACATCCATAATAGTCTGGTCTAATGAGTTGCCCTTTTCACTGATTGCAGTGATAGCTGTTCCTTAATGCTTAACTAAACGGTTAAAATATACTTTAAGGGACACATGTCTGATAACATTGTTTGTAGACAGTCAATGTCAGAATAATCTATGGAGAGCAGCTGTAAAAACCAACCAAACAGAAAATCCCCCCCAAAACCCCAAGAACAAAACCAGGAGTACTCTGTTACAACAGTGTGTTATTTGAAGAGAGTGTGTGTGAAGAGTACAGCATGCTCTGAATTAAGAGCAAATCCCTTGATGTGGCCAACCAAGTATATATGTTTTGTCATCACTTCCTTTACTAGCCTCAAATCTGTTCTCTTCCTCGCCCCTTGCTCAGTGAAGCACTGTGGCCATGTGCTCAGTGCTGCTGATGGCTAGTGATTTGTTGGCAATGCATGGTTTGAAGTATGTATTTTAGTTTGTAGAGCCACTGTACAAAGTCTTTTAGGTGCTATTTTATGAAAAAGAGTAGTGTCATCCCAAAGACTTTTAAGCAATAGAACATTTTGTTGCAGAACATGATAAATCTTGATCACTGCTGTTTCAGCAGCTTTGTTTTAAGAGACTGTCAGAGAGGCTGGTGGAGGTTGTTTAAGCTTTAGTGAAGCCACTTTAGTTTCTGTAACAAAATTAACCAATATGGAAATAATTATCCTGCAATAACTACATCCTCTGTCCTTCTTGTGAAAGTGGCCATGTTCAGCAGTGAAACTAATGGCACTGGGAATATTACTGGGTAACTTGTCCTCCGAGACCAATTCATGTAACACTGTCAAATTACACAATGTCAGTGCAAGGTATTGAAGAACACATTACAATGACAAATTAGAAGTGCAAGGTCCTTTGAATAATGTAGTTCCTGTGAAGGTGGAAACTCATTTCAGAGTAGCTCTTGGGACTTCCCAGGCTACCTGGGATTTATGAATATGGCAGGTATTTTCCTTCTAGGGTCTGGAGGAGGGGGGACCGTAGCCCTGTATATGGTAAAGGCTCTTGTTTATAGGAGATGAACTTGCTTGTTCATATGAGATGGCAATATATCCTGCTGCCTCCCCTCTACAGGGAATTTGCATATGACACTTGTTCAGATAATTCTTTAACTCACAGAGCAAGAATGGAAAAATTAATTTATTGCAATAAGGAATTACTGCAGCTCTGTTAGTAGAATCAATGATGTATAGAAAAGGACAATTACAATTTTAAGCCTTTGCAGGGATACAGCCTGCTTTAGCTGGCACTTGGTAGCACTGAGCAGGTGTTGGATCTCTGTGAAAGGACGCTGAAAACTTTTATAACCAAATGGCATTGGGGACTGGGACTGAGCAAAAAAGGTAAAAAGCTGGATACATAAAATAAAAGGATTTAGGAGCCCAGTCCAAAACTGCAGTTCTTAAAAAAAAAAAAAACAAAAACAAACAACCAAAAAAACCCGAAAACAACCCCCCCCACAAAAAACAAAAAAAAAACCACCAAAAAATGCAACAAAAAACAAAGAAAACCCACCACAAAACAATCAACCCACAAAAAAAAATATCAAACACCCCACCCCCAATAACAAAAAACCCAAAACCCCACCACAACAAACACCCAAACCTCATTTGCTTCCAAGCTTGCAACAGGCTGCCAGTCAAGTCCAGAGGAATTCAGTTTTTTTCAGCAATGTTTCTTAGGCACCCTTGGGCCATGTTTTTGGTTCAATGTTCTTGATAAAGCAAAGCAGTCTGGTGCCTAACTTCTGAGCCTAGTGGCATTCTGTCACTTGGAGCTTTTGAGGCTTATCTCAACTTATATTCTCAGAATGTACCTAGCAGATCACGCTTCAAAGTGTCTTGGAAATATTTTTCTGGGTAATAGTTTCCCTAGTGAGCTGGCATTTGCTACACCCAAACTAGGAATAACCTATAGTGTGAGACTTCAACAATAATTCTGATTTTTTCAGAAGGTGGAAGTTTAGGCTGTTAGTGTCTATGATATGATGAAGCTTTGGACAGTACAAAGACCAAGATGTCTATACATGCTTAGGCAGCTTTTTAATTTGGGGAAATACTCTGTGTTCTCTTCTCAAAGACGAAGATGCATCATTGGATATTATCAATTTAAGTAATTAGTAGCAAGTTTCAGTTGTTTTTCTGAAATGTGCTTATGAAGGCTTTTTCCCTTGGAAATCCTGTGGAATTTGGGATGGAGTGGCTTTCTCAGTGCCGTAGTGTGTGTAAAGTGATGCGTTTGCTTTTTAGAGACCAAGTGGGGTTTTTTTGTTGGTTTGCTGTCTTCCCCCCCACCCCGTAAAGCATGGATTCCATAGTAAAGAGCACAGATTTGCTTTAGCAACATTGTTTAATTGCTTTACTTTATTAAATGTCTACTTTTATAACCAGAATGGAGTAAAATTTGGAACTTCAGTTCCTCACCTGTGTTCCACTTGAAATCATGTGAAATGGCCTCTTGCTTATGATGGTACTACAAAGCTGTAATTCTGGTGTGGGTCATTTCACAACAGACCTGGTGCATTACATGATTTAGCCTACCATGACCTAAATTCTAAGGTTATTGCAAAACCTAAAAATGGGCTAACTTGCATGATTTCTTGCTTTATTATGAATATTTCATGATGAGCTGGTTTGGTTCAGTGGTTAGCAAATAGGCTGACAAACAGTCACTGTGTTTTTACATTGGTGAGTTTATCACTGTAACATCTTCAGCGGTATTTGAAAATTTAGGGTTATTTGCTGAAAGCTGTCTGAATTTTTAAGTGGTTGTGTTTTAGCAGTTTAAGGACATTGAGTTTTCTCTGCTTTCATTTCTTGGTAGTCTTATGAGCAAAAATGCAAGAGCATCTACTAGCTAAATGCCTCTGCTGAACTGCGTAGTTCACAGAGATCCTAACTGGGCAGCAATAAGGTTGGCAGTTTACTCCTTTGGAGAGCTGTCAGCACTGCTGATTGTGGCAGCAGCAGGATGCCTTGGCTAAACCATGCGTCTCAGCGTGGAGAGTCCTTTGGCCGCCTTCTTTCCCTATCGGAAAAGGCACACAAAACAACACGACACTGTTAAGCTCTATTTAGTAAGTGGACCCAATGAGGGACAGACTATGTCAGAGGAGCTTTAAACAGAAATGTGTATGTGCAGAGTTAACTGAGACCTGCCCCAATTATCACTCCAGCAAGCAGGTGCAGTCAGGCCTTGGGGACTGGATGCTTGCTTTGACTTTTCTCAGCGTAAGGTTGTGTTGCCAGCTCAGTGCCAATCTGTAACTGTTGTACCTTGCACTTTTTGCTTCTTTGTGATGACAGATGTGGGCGTACCAGCTCTGTATCCTTTTTGCTGTGTCTTTTTTTTAAATATCCAGTTGTCAGCACAGGCTTCTTATCAAGTTAGTGTATGCTGGGATCAATGGTACAATATTCCAGCAACTTCAGGTATTCTCCTGTTAGTTGTTAACCCAGAAATCCTACCAAGGCTCACTATGCTTAGCTTTAGCTTGTGTTGTCCTGTTGGTCATGGCTTGTTATGCTCAAGTCGTCTTTGTGTTGTCCTCCATGGATCTGTGTCATCCATGGATCACTCAGTAACTCAACTCTTCACGCAGGTAAAGCTGCTGACACCCTTTGTCAAACAGGAGCAATGCTAAGACCACGTGTAGACGTAAGTGGAGAGGCATGTAGTTTGGGCTGCATTTATTTTCACTGGAAGTAGTTAGATACTAGCTTGCAGATTCTGTTGGCTAGACCCGGATCTTCAAGCATTAAAGTAACATGTCTATATAGATGTTATAATCTCAACAATAGAAACTCTATTTAGGTAGAAATTATATGTAAATCAAACTTGTAATAGGATGAGGAAAAGATCGGAAAATGTAAGGATTTATTTTAGTGTAGCCCCAGATCAGCAACATCTAAAGGTCAACTGAAGGATGTGTACATGTGGTAGGTTGACCTTGGCTGAACACCACATGCTCACTAAGCCTCTCCTCAGCAGAACAGGGTTGGGGAGAAAATTAGATGGAAAAAAACCCCAAACTTCTGGGTTGAATTAAAGAAAGCTTAATGAAGCAATAACAAAGGTTGCATGCACAAAAGTGGAGGTCATTTGTTCAGAAGCAAGGGAAAACAGATGTTACTCTCTGCTTCCCATCAGCAGGTGATGTTTGGCCACTTTCCGGGAACCAGGGCTTCAGCAGGCTTAGTGGTTGCTCTGGAAGACGAATGTTTTAAATAAGGAATGCTCCCCCTTCCTTCTCCTTTCTCTTAGCTTTTATGTCTGAGTAGACATCGTATGGAATACCCCTTTGGTCAGCGTGGGTCAGCTGTCCCGGCTGTGTCCCCTCCCAAGATCCTGTCCACCCCTAGCCTATTTGGGGGTGGTGGTGGGAATGCTGGAGAGGCAGCCTTGGTGCTGGGCCGGCGCTGCTCAGCAGCAGCAACACACTGGTGTGTTCCCACCACCTTTCTGGCTACCAACACAAAGCTTGGGGCTGCAGGGGCTGCTGTGGGGCTCAGCCAGATCCAGTACAGAACAATAACAAAACCCCTTTCTCTTTGAGGTCTTGGTAGTATTTACCAGCATATTTCAGAAAGAACTGTATTATTTTTATGTAGTGAAACAGCTGACTGAATTCTAATGACAGTATCATCCTCAATGTATGGGCAGTTCATGTTAATAAAAAATTTTACAGCTTTTTGGGTTCTATGGTCTGCACTGCAACATTGGTTTGCAATGCTCAGCTGTGAGAAAGTTGGTTTTTGTTAGTGGGCAAGTATAAAAATGAAGGATGCGAAACTGCTTGGTCAACATCTTTTTGTTTTATTTAATTAACCTTCGGAACTCTGCTTAAAATTCTGTAGAACAATTTCAGTATTTAACATAGTATTTTCATTCTTAGGCCATGCAGGTGTTTTGTTGGTTTTTTTTTTTCTCCTTTGGCCAAAAATATTTGCTGTTTGTGGACAGTTTTGCTTGACTGGAAATTGGATTTGCCAGTGACTCTCTTTCTTTGTGCAGTACATTTTTTTTTTGTGGATTTCACTCAGCCTGCTCAGCAAGAGAGCAGACTGGTACACAGTCAAACTTGGCCTAAATGCATCTTTGGCAAGGCAGTTGCAGTAGCATGGACTGGTCCTAAAGGCATATTGAAAGGAAAAGTGAAACAAAAGGAGGAAAGAGTGAAATGCAATAATACAAGGAAACAAACAGGAGGAAAGGAAGCAAGTACAGGGGAGATGCTATGTGCATTCAGCATCACACCCAGCTTTTTAGAATGCTTGGTGCTCCCTTGAAACATTTGGTAGGCATCGCCAAGAAGTGGAAGTGGCCTGAATGCCTTAGTAATACGCAAAGAAGGTAGATAGACCTATCTGTCTGAACTCCTCCTCTTTTCTTCTCTGACCTCTAAGCTTTCATTTAAGCCCTGTTACTCTTGCCAAGGCTTTCTGAGCTCATCATTTGATCTCACAGTCTCTCTCCCTTTCTTCCATTACAGCACAGCTTCACTAAACTTGGAATAAAATCGTGTTTCATCTGGCTGTACTAAATATGGTGGCATGCATGACAGGAGCTGGTTGTGTGTAAAAGTGTGATTGCATTGTCACTTTCTTAGCCTAGCGTGCTATGGAAGTGAAAAATGATGAGGTCATGGTAAGGTTTTGATATTATTTGTCAGGCATTACCTGGTTTCCTCTGAACTTGCAGTGTGTTGTTGTAACTGCTGTTACTACAGTTACTGTCATTTAGTTGATTGCTTTAGTGTTACTAATAAATTAGTGTATCCAAATTAACAGTTGTGGTTGGGAGTGTTGCTATGCTTTAATTTATATAAAAGCAGATTTGTGTTTGGTTTTGCCGCTTAAATTTCTGGCACAATGTAAGTACAATTTACAGAGATTTCTGCCTAGAGTCATACTGACTGTTGACCAGTTACAGATGCAAACTAGAATAAAACTGCAAGAGTTTAAGTGATGTCATATTTTGGGTACTTCACATGTACATCTAAATCTATTGTAGTTTGACCTAGAATATTCTTAGGTTATTTGGCTGGGGAGATATACCTTCCACCTTGATCTGCTGTGAGTTACAGTACCTGGTATTTGCATTTTGAAGTCTTGGCTAAAAAGACATAATGAACACTTAACCAAATGTCCACCAGTCACATCAGATACCGCTCCAGAGAGGTTACATTCAGCGTTTGCTTTCTCTCTTATCAGGAGACAAAGATGCCTGACATTGCTAGACTGTCTGACTGCCAACTGGCAGTGCAATCTTATCTGCTCAATTCAAGTGAACTTCAGTGTGCTTTATTAATGTTTTGCACCTTTTCCTCTATTAGAGTAACTGTTATGTAACCAATCTCATATACTACAGCAATGAAACGCATGCACAGGTATGTCCTTTTAAAATTTCATGTTATATGGCAATCTGTAAATAATCCCAGCAACAGTTTTTCCTTCTACTAATTCCTCTGCTCCCATTCCTGCTCTCCCAGTGGGAAAGTGAAGGGAAGGGCTGCAGAATGGGGAAACGTGAATGGTTCCTGTGGCCAATGTGGCTGGATGGAAGGCGCTGCCACACCAGCACCCTAGGCTGGCAGTTGGGTGTAAGAAAAGGCATTTTTTAGCCTGTTCTTAGCTAAATCCAGACTCTCCGCTGCTCCCCCTGGGTAAGGGCATGGTCTGGATGAAAGCAGTAATGTCATGCTGGGCTGGCTAGAGGACCTTGTGAAATCAGTGTTATATTCAGACCTCACCCTCTGCTCTTGAGTGCTAAGTGATTCTAGTCAGAACTGCATATGGACTGGAAAGGGCTTATGCCATGTCCTCGTCTGGATATTTTGTAAACGGCTTCTGGTCTGATTTTATGCATTTGTGGGTACATGGAATCAAACCAAATACTGGTATACATGCTGCTGTGGTGACTGCAACTTGTGTTAATTTACTTGAATGACTTGGGTTACAGCTATGTGGCAGCACAGAGCTTAAGGCAGCCAATGTGCTCTTTAACCAATTTATTAGTCCCATTTTCTTGTGCTATTTCTGCATTTGCACTCGGGCACTTGGATGTTACATAAACTAAACTCTAGTACTACATGTGCTGGCTGTAGAATCAGCTCTGTCAGCCAGGGATTTCCTCTGTGCTACAGGAATGCTCAGGGTTGAGCACATTTCTAGCTGCTTTTTGCCATTTTGCATAGGAACTCTAGGAACCAATTTGAGTCCTGTGCTCATGGGATTTAGTTGCAGTTGTGAGCAGAGCAACTTCCCTTAGCTTAAATTCAAGCTAGACAAAGATTTTACAGTAAGGGAAAGGTAAGTTTTTCAATAGAATTGCTTGGGCAAAATTTTAATGGAATATTTCACTCTTGCATGTAGCTGAATAGATATTAAAAGTTGGGAGGTATTAAATTATGAATGAAGTAATTTTGATTATAGGAGCTATGTTAGGGGCAGACTATGAAGTTGTATTCCTCAAGAAAAGGATTAAGTTGAGAAAAGCTAGGCATGATCTTGGTGATAAAAATGTGTTTGCTGCTGCAAAACTTGCTGTATCAGTTACTCTTGCAAGTTTTCTCTTGTGCATGCTGGATTACCTCTGCACATAGGCTCTTTCTGCAGTTTCTTCATATCGGGCTCAGAAGTTGTAAGTGTATTATACATGGGAAAGAAGGAAGGAGATTTCAGTTAAGTTTAACATCAGAAGAACCTCCCAGTTTCTCTTAGGTCAGTGATGGAAACAACACTTTTAGTTAGTGAGCAAATTATCCGATCTGTTGTCTAATGCAGTAGCTACCATGTGAAATTGTCCACACCTTGCATATGACAAAATAAAGATAGACTAATCTAATATACTTTTGAAGTAGCCAGCTATTGTGATTTAGGTAGAATTGTCTCTGGAGTAATAATTTACTCCCTGGTACTTGCTATAAAATCAAGTTCTGTGAGTTTCCTATTTTTGAGGGTGTCTACCCCTTCCTCAGCGGAGAGGAAACATCTCTGAATCAAATTGGATTGCTCTTTCTCATGTTCCTTAGTTAACATTTAAAGAGTAGATGAGAAACAAGTGATAAGTAGAGGAGAAAATGCATGAGAAAGAGAGATAAAGAAGATGAAAAATGAGACATTTGCTCATGACAAATGCATGGACTTGTTGTCAGTACTTCAGTTCATTTCTGACTGGCACCACAAAACAGGTCTCCTGTGGCTTTGATTTTTCTCTTGTGCTTATGTAGAGTTTGCAGGCTGTATGCTTGACTGGTGTAAATCTGTGTAGTGCTGCTGAAGACAGGACATATGGCTGAGAAAGTGCTCTAGAAGAAATTATTCTGGTGCAAATGTGGTGTAAGCAAGATGCAAATGATGATGTGTGCTTTTATTTAGCTCAGATCCTTGAGCAAAGGGAAGGCCAGCAGATGACTAATGTTGTTAGTAGTGCCTTCAGCACTCCTTGGCTTGAAGGACAAAGTGATCAAAGAAGCAGGCAATGGATGGCGTAGAATCACTAAGCAAGAAACACTTTGGTGAAGGCAATCGATACCTTAAGGTAAATTACAGTTAATATAAAGGAGCTGGACCTTGGGAAAGCAGGCAATACCTGGCGGTTTACTGTGTTCTTAGTCTGATGGTGTTGTCTCTGAAGCAGCTGGTCTTCTGCCTATGCCGGAGTGTGTCATGTGAGCTGCCTCTGTTGAAAAATGTTCCCCATACAATTATGTATCACAAACTGATTTTCATATAACAAGATCTACATTTCAAGTGCATCTGAAGGGCTCACTGTGCTGTTTGGATGTATTTAAATGATCCTTCATCTATAATTTATGTACATGGCTTTTGTCAGGTATGTATTGATTACCATTCTATTGGATGTCAGTTCACTCTCTCCAGAGATGCATGGAGCAAAGCAGAGGGCTGGCCCTTCTGTTAGAGCTTTATTAAGCTGTAATGATTTGCAGCCTTGCATACCACAGAAACTGTGTAAGGTCATGGGTCTTGGGACTAGAGCAGGTTGATCTATCCAGCATGGAGTTGGTCCTCTCTTTGGAAACACTTTGCTGTTTCTTTTCACCTATCATAGCCATGCAGATCTGTAGGGGAGCGTTGTTGCAGAAACTTGGTTGTGGTACGTACCTGTTTACTCAGATTTTAAATGTGAGCAGCTACTCCTTAGAGTATCAGAATGCAGTGTATGCCCATATGTCTAGGCAGGTTTATGACCTGCATCAAATCTATGGCTTTGTTTTTTTTAAGAACTATAGCACACACATACTTTCCTTTCCTCTTCCCTTGTTAGTCACAAGACATAAGATGAACAGTCTTATGATGTTTTTTTTTTCCTTCTTTTTTTCTTCAAAGGCAGGAAAGTTTGAACATCCTGAAGACAGCATTCATTTAAACTTTAGTAAAGCTACTGCTTTTGACTGTTATTACTGGCCTTATTACTGCAAGGCTTGAATGAATATCATGGTTCCAATATGTGAAATTTTGTGTAAACACTAAGCAAAACTCAGCTGATTAGCTTTATAGAGTTTACTACCTGGGTAGAATCACAGGTTGATGTTGTATGTGCTCTTCCCCTAAATGACAGTTTGTTGCCAGCTGGATATAATCAGTGTGCCCACTATATAGCTATGGCATGCTACTGCAGTTAGTTTTCTCTGCGTTATCCTGAGGATACATCTAAAGAACCAAGCTAAGCCTGATGTGGCCAGATGTGCTGGAAGTGGAAGGAGGTAATGTGACAGAGTTTTTGGGTGGTGTAGTAGTTTACGTTACTCTATTGTGCTGGTGGCAGAAACTGTTTTGGATGGCTTTTTTGTACTAAGATAGATATCGGTGAGCTATGTGAAGCTTAGGAAGTTGTTCAGGTGGTGCAAGCTTGCAGAGCTCAGCAGAAGCAATGTTACCTTGAGTCCAGTACTGCACTAACATTCTCTTGCAGAGTGGGACTGTGCTACGCTATGCAGAAATACTGCTTGGATTGGCTCACGACCGGCTGTCCATCCCACACAAATGTATCCTTAGCTTCCCGTTCCTCACTGCCATGAGTCCATAAACAACTTTCTCAGACTGAGCTTGGCAAGTAAGAAAAGCAGGCCTTGTTAGGTATTTATGAACACTTTGTGCCTTTCCACAGCTGAATTTTCAGTATCTGTGGTAGTAGTGCTGAGTCATGCAGCTTGGTACAGAGTTAATTTTGTTTTGCCTCCTGTCTTGACTGCCACCCTGAAAAGAAAGGTTGGATTAAAAGAATTTTTCAAAAATATATCCAGAGGGAACAAATACCACTGATTAATAAGTGAATGAGCATCATTGCACTACAGAAATATACCTCTAAATTGGATTCTCAGTGCAAGAAATCCAAGGGAAGGAACTTGACAATGACAGATATTTCTGTGTGTGGTTTATTTGTAGGCAATGAAGCAATTTGTTGGGTTTGTTTGAGGGTTGATTTTTTTTTGTTGGCTTTTTGGTTTGTTTTTGTCGGTCTTAAACACCGAAGGAAAGCCTAGGTACTTTTATTCATTTTTGTTCACTAATTTATGATTTATATGCTTGAAGTTAGGAAGTCTGTTATTTAAAATGGAACAGAAACCATGTAAGGAGCTGGGTGTAGGGTAAGTGGAGAAAATTCCTGTTTTCCTTTGGTGCTGTGTTCTGATGTTTGAGGCACACATCATTCTCTGTAGCATGCTGATCCTCTTCTGTCTGTTGGCTCTTTTAGATCAGGCAGCAGAGCTCACGATCTGACTTTTTCTTCTGTTTGAGAAGCCACCCAAGAATGCAACATTTAAGTTCATGAGTATTAGCCTGTGCTATATGTAGAGCTAGGTAACATGTATACTCGGATCATGCTTCTGTTGAAAAATAAGTCATGAAGCATTCACAGAAACAGAGCCCTAACTTTTAAAATGTGCTCATTTGGTGGCTTCCTAAGACAAAGAGATGCTTTACTTCTGTGCTTCAGAAAGATTCTAGGCAGAAGGCATCTGGGTGTCCCATGTGTCCTGACACTGGCATACAGGACATTAAGTACAACAGGAAGGATGTTAGACTATTATAGTTATGTACTAAGTAAAAATCTGAGCTTATGTCCTTTACGGCATCTAGCCCTCAGTCTCCTGTAAACAGTAAATTATATGCACTGGGACACATCACAATTTCTTAATTTTCATACCTTTTACCTTAGTTTAGAGACTACTGAATTGTTTCAGAGATAGGTTGTCTTTACATAAAATATCTACTTTTTTCCTAGATATGTCTGTAAATATCTTTATGAACTGATCAATGATATAGACATTTTTTTCTGATACACTGTACTGAAATATCACTTCTTGTTACTGCAGTCAACAAAACCTTTATTTCATGCCTGAACGATGACTGGGACAACTTACATGAGAAATGCTAACATAGTTCTTATTTGTTCAAGGTTTGCCCTTGATGTTTTGTTGTACATCTACAGGTAGTTTTCTCTACTTTGCAGAACTCAAGCAAGTGGCTTATAGAAATCAAAGTGAAAATATTTCTCCTTTATACTAAGCTTTTGAGATAAATAGGATAAGGTTGTGATCAAGGGCACAGAGTCTAGCCTGGAGGCCTGTAGCTGGTGGTGTTCCCTGGGGTCACTACTGGGTGCAGTCCTGGATGAAGTGACAGAGCACACCTTCAGCAGGTTTGCTGATGATAGAAAACGGGGAGGAGCAGCTGATGCACCAGAGGCTGCGCTGCCCTTCAGCGAGACCTGGGCAGGCTGGAGGGTTGGTGGAGAGGAACCCCATGAAGTTCAGCAAAGGCCAGCGTAGGGTCCTGCACCGGGGGAGGAACAGCCCCACGCACCAGGACAGGCGCAGGGCTGACCTGCTGGAGGGCAGCTCTGTGGAGAAGGACATGGGGGTGCTGGTGGGCAGCAAGTTGCCCATGAGCCAGCAGCATGCCCTGGTGGCCAAGGAGGCCAACGGGATCCTGGGGGTGCGTTAGGAGGAGGGTGGCCAGCAGGTCGTTGAGGGAGGTGATCCTGCCCCTCTGCTCTGCCTTGGTGAGGCCGCAGCTGGAGCGCTGTGTCCCGTTCTGGGCTCCCCGGTTCAAGAGAGGCAGGGAACTCCCGGAGAGGGTCCAGTGAAGGGCTACGAAGGTGATGAGGGGACCGGAGCATCTCCTTTATGAGGAAAGGCTGAAAGAGCTGGGCCTGTTCAGCCTGGAGAAGACTGAGAGGGGATCTTAGCAATGTCTACAAATACCTTAAAGGCAAGTGTCAGGAGGATGGGGCCAGGCTCCTTCCAGTGGTGCCCAGCGACAAGGAGCACAAACTGAAACGCAGGAGGTTCCATCTGAATATGGGGAAGAACTTGTTTCCTTTGAGGGTGACAGAGCACTGGAAGAGGCTGCCCAGAGAGGCTGTGGAGTCTCCTTCTCTGTAGATACTCAGAACCAGCCTGGATGTGATCCTGTGCAACCTGCTGTAGGAGAACCTGCTTTAGCAGGGGGTTGGACTAGATCAGGGGTCCTCAAACTATGGCCCGCAGGCCGGATACGGCCCCCCAGGGTCCTCAATCTGGCCCCTGGTATTTACAGACACACACACACCCCCCCGCCAGCTAGGGGCTTGGGGGGGGGAACTGAGCAGCCGCAGATGACTGCCTGCCACTTCATCTGCGCGCCAGCCCCCTGGTTAAAAAGTTTGAGGACCCCTGGACTAGATGATCTCCAGAGGTGCCTTCCAACCCTGACCATTCTGTGATAATATACCTTGTACTTGTGGAAATCCAGTGAAGAATTTTGCTTTTTGCCATATGAGTTTTATCTGCAGCCTAGATGAGCAAAGATGTATGTTGATAATTTCTGGTATTTCTGCACCAGTAAACGCTCTAGTTAATGTTGCAAACAGACTTTCATTATAGCCCTCTTTTTATCCCCACCAACTATTTTTGAAAAATTCTGCTGTCTCAAAACTGCCATCATTAGTCTCAGCTCAGAAGTTTTCAGGAAGGTTTCAATTAAATGCAGTCAGCTATTATGCAAGTGGGAGGAGAATACAAATTTCCATTACTTTTGTTTTGCACATAACAGCTTGAAAATAGTTACATGTGTACTTAAATTGTGGTGAAACATCATTTGCACATGCAGAGCTGTTCATCCTTTTAAATCTTAGACCTGGATTTTCTTTCTTCCTATCATAATAATTAAAAAGTAAACTGACCTAAAACCCTATCAACTTGTTTTCCCCCATTTTCAAAGCATTGTTATAGAATGACAAATGGTTTGTTCTTTCTATTGTATCGGTGGATTAGAAAGGCATTCAGCTGTTTATCCAACAGACTGTATCTATTTATGATTTTTAACTCCTGAGGGTACTTTTAGTGGACAGAAAAAATACTTATATTTGAATGTAGTTTGAAGTAGTATTCCAGTCCCAATTATAATGTTGTTTGTGTTTTTTTGTCATGAAATCACATCAGTCTCAAAGAAACTTCCTAATTCCCTCTCCGTCCAGTGCTTTCATTTAAAAAATAAAATTTTGTTCCAACATTTTTTGAAAGTATTTATGTCAAATTATTTTTTCATGGTATCCTATTAAGTTAGTAGTATTGGGACAGGAGATCACATACCTTATTATGACTTCCATCATTTCCTGACATGTCAGTAGTATTGGCACAAGATATACCTTATTGTACTGTACTGGGGTACACTGTGTCCTGTTACTGACACTTCCTGGCAGAGAAACAGACAAGCTGGTCCATTTTTTAATTTTATTTTTTTAAAAAATATCTTATTGATAGCCACAGTTTAGCACTCACTGAAACATCCTGTAATTAAAATCAAGGTCTCACATTTGTATTTGTAATGACAAAGTGTGATATTTTGACACTTGCTGAAAAAGTAGAAACAGCCTCCATGAACTAGAGGCAAAACTGTCTTCAAAACCTTTGTGTTAGTTCATAATATTCTATAATTTTGTGACAACTGTTTTTCAGAAAAGACTATAATTAATATGAAACTTTGAGTTTTATTTTGAATTAGCGTTTATTTTCCAGATTTACTCTAGTTGGGGATTTTTTTCTTTATTCTGACTACTTTTGTTGGGGAAGCAAAAATGGCAAGTTTTGATCAACTCTTTTTGTAGCACTAATGTGGAGAAAGATAAATATTCTGTAGTTTGGAGTTATTTTACCGATAATGGCTACAGAATTCATAATCCTTGGACTTTGCAAAGGTCACACTAGTATTAAGCTCTTTCAGCGGTACATTGGGAAGAATACAAGTGACGGGTTGATTAACTTTATGTTTTTTAACCTACTCTCCCTTCATTTTTAATAGGAGATCAGTATTGATACAGATAGTGAAGTCTGCCACTTCCCTGCTTTAAAATTAGTGTTATTTAGATTTTCTTTGGTGAGAAAGTGAGTTTGCAGTAAATAACAAAACCTTTAATTCATCTTGAACACTTTCTGATGTTTTTAATATGTAATGTATATACACCTCTCTTTTAAATCTGGCAATGTTTTCTGTAATGCCCCAACCCCCTGCTGCAAGAATAGCATGGTAGTCAAATGGGGGATAGAACCGGTGTGAATTTCCGCAACATATGACATACACCTTGTTTGATACAGTAATAAGCTGAGAGCACCCTTTTCAGATACTGAATACTAAACCTGTCTACAGAGCGGATCTTTCTGTTTCAGCACCTGTCTGCCTTTTACTTTCTTTTACACCATGGTCAGTCCTATCTTCTGTGATGGCAAAACTTTTTTACTAATCTGACCATGGTCAAATTAGTACAAGTTCGTGGTCA
Source organism: Falco naumanni (assembly GCF_017639655.2). NCBI lineage: Eukaryota > Metazoa > Chordata > Aves > Falconiformes > Falconidae > Falco > Falco naumanni. Next base: position 16,215,594 of record NC_054060.1, on the reverse strand, counting down.
GATTAGTTCAATTAGTTATGTTTTTAGTTAGTTTTAGGTCATTAGTTTGCGGTCAGATTAGTTGAGCTGAACTGTGGTTCAATTTTTAGTGCCCTACACTTATCAGTTGCTGTCCTTGGGCTGTTAAGTGACAGCAAAAATTACCTATTTGTTCTTTAATTGGTGCCAGCAGTGCTTTTCTGCTGAAGGAATCTGCCAAGTGGCTAAAGCAATTGGTATTAACCCTGTGTAGACTCATAGCTGTGAGTCTTGAGGTAGGAGGGTTTACCCCCCTCAGTGCTGCTGCATCCCTGAGTGAACCAAAGGCCACTGGCACTGGCTTGCCTGGCAAGCAAACTTTCTCAGTGTGCCCACCAAACTGTCAAATGTTTCTCTGCCTGTTACAGATAACCACTGAGCCATTTCCAGAATAAATGTGGAGAGATGGCCTCCTTTTTTTTGAGACCTAATACCTTCTGACTGCTAGGCTTAGAGCTTTGGTTCATATAAATAATAATTACTTTTGTTGGCTCAGAGCACTTGCATGTGTCTCTTCTTTTGCGTCGGGCTATGAGAAGCCATGCTGTTGGTAGTTTCACTTGTAATTTCTGTTCTATACATCTTTTAGAGTTTCCTAATGAAATTTGACTCATAAAAATAAAATCGTACTTCATTAATAATTTTAAAATACATCTTTAAATTACATTTAAATTTATATTTTATTTTTATAATATATTATATATTTTTATATTATATATTTTATAATAAAATTATATATAAATAAAATAAAATTTAAATTGAAATACAAATTTAAAATGCATAATGATCTATGACCTTCAAATGAATCTGCATTTCTGTAGATCAGGCAGTCCAGGGCTGCACTGCTGAAACAGCTCCCATGTGCTGGGGCTGCAGCAGGTGTTTCTCTCATCACTCAAAGCCACCCAGTTGACATTTGATTTCCAGATGCTCTAAAAGACTATCTTAAGATAGTCCTGCTCATGTTCTCATATTTTATTAATTGTTTTCAGGACATATATTAGTTTCTTCTGATGACAAAGAAAAAGAAAAAAAAAAAGGAAAAAAAAAGATGGCTTTGAAATGAAGTTGTACATCTTTGTAAAGTCAGACCAAGTTTACATCAGGCTGCAACTTTGGAAATTTACTTCTGTGGCTACAAATGATTATACTCATGGGGTGGCCATCTCAGCAGTGCTTAGCTAGAAGCTTTTAAATTCATCTGTGTGATTAGTACTTTTTAATTTTTCTTCTGACACCCTGTTACTTTTCTAGCTTCCACATGTGCTTTTCCTCTTGTATGTCCCTAATTTCTTTCAATATTCTTGACATCTGCAGCAGGTGGTTTTTGGCCTGAATGCTCCTCAACACCTGTTGCCTTCCAGGTTTCCTTTTTCTAAGTATCTCAACTGCTATATATTGGGGCAGAGAACAGTATTTGTTTACATATTATGTGAAAAAAATCTGTTCAAACAAGCTAATCTTGCAGTGAAAAAAGAATAGATTCTATTTTTTCCCCCTTATTTTCACTGTTTTTTTTTTTTCTGTGTATGGCAAAACCCCCTAATACTTCCCATTTTTATCCTGCTGAACAGATGGGCAATGACCAATGAGAAATGAGATGAGGTGCATAGAGAGTCTTTTACTTTTTTTCTGCGGGAATGATATATCACTATTACTTTATGTTGCCTTCTTTAAGAGAAGAGATGTAAACCACAGGTTTTTCAAATGTATTTTTCCTTGTATTGTAGTAGGTGAAGAAACAAAAACCTGAGACATTGGTATTCTTCTGTGCTTCATCAAAACTAAACATTACAGTTGTGTAACATTGGGAGGGTTATACTACCCTGAGATTCTGAATATTTAGTTGGTTCTTTGTGAAACTAGCTGATACCAAAAGAAACTTACTACAAATTCCAGAGATGGCAGTAATGTTCTGTTAGTGATGGCCTAGGATTTAAGAAATGCAATGTTCATAGGGACAGACAAAGTCTTTTAGGAGACCAGCTAGAATATTTGCCTTTTGTGTCTGCCTCTCATCACTGATCTAATAAAAGATAGCTTGTTATTACAAAGCTCGTGTGTCTGGACTTAGGCCTCTTTCCAGGTTTTTTTCCTGCCACCCTTCTTTATCACTAGATTCAACATGTTTGATGAACGCTTTCTCTCTCTGCAGTGTTTTCCAGAGAAAGAGCAGTGATGACTACCATTGATTTTAGTGAAAACCGTGTGTGTACACCACCTCTGAAAAGCAGTTCTATCCCAAGCTGATCACTTGGGAATCCAGATGTGATTCTCCTCAGTCTGAGAAAAATTATGGCATTCCTCTCGATTGGAAAACTTCCATCTTAGAGGAATTCCACTCCCTCCCACCCCTGGTATCATCAAACTATGAATTTGCCTTTCTCAAATAGAGAATAGGGACAGTCAATTCCAAGGTAAACTTGATCTGAAATTGATTGTAATGATAATTTATACAAATAATAGCGTCTATTTTCTTCAGTTCTGGAGTTCTGACTTCTGGGTCCTTGGGTTTTGAATGCCATATGCTTTTTGAGTCTGGCGTTTATACAAATAACTGGCATCACTATATATATATATAACTTTTTAAAAATTGCGTTTGTTCCAGTTACTACTTTTTTTTTAATGAAGTCTGAAGAAGTAGTTTGAAAAGTAAATCTGTAATATGGGCCCAATCCCTTTTCTTTTAATGTTAGCAAACATATGAAATGTTAAGTAGTTTCAACAATCAGTCATGAGGGAGAAGCTTTAAAGGCCTGTTCCTAAGGAATCATTTTATGTTACGTAGACTTTGTCTTTTAAAAAGAAAAAGAAAAGAGAGAGAGAAAAGCAATAGTTTTGGAAGAAGACAGGCTTTCCTCCCCAAATCAAAGCACAAGTTTCAGCAGGCAAGTCTGCAAGATAGAGATGAGCACCTTTAATTTTTATCTGACTCAGCCAGCTCTATGAAAACCTTGTTATGGAGGTTTTGGAGTTCCTTATTTGCTCACACAGAATATTTGCATTCACAATAGGACATGCATCAGGACTGGTATAGGTATCATTGCATATGTTCCCATTTATCTGTTAATAAACCAAGTTCCCGTTTGCCCTGGGAGAAAGTAAGTCTATGAATTTCACACGTTCACTGACAAAGGTCAGTGTAATATTTTAGGCAGACAAGTGCTAGAGTACAGCTGTAGAGAGAAGAGTGATGGGAAAAGTATAGGAAATATCTGCTTCATAACAGTACTGTGGTTTGAGCAACATGTCTGACTGGTATCCATGTGCTGAGGAAACGATTTGTCTCTTCAGAATGTCTGTAAAGATGTAATACGGCTGATTTATTTTGTGAAGCCAGTGTGGTTTCTCTACCTTGTCATCAGACTCCACATGGGCATACAATACTAGGTCATGAATGAAGAGTGTTTTCTGATGAGCCTTGAAGGAAAACAAAACAAACAAAAAACCCAACAGTGTTTGATTTGCACCCTTGGAAAGTTTAAGCTCTGTGAGATGTCATTTTAAAATATTTCATATGTTTTCTTTTACTTACTCTCAATACGTCAGCCTCAGCTAAACGAAGAACTAAATTAAAACTGTCATTTCAGCTCATAAATAACAGATGTCTCACCCACTTAATTATTTATAGTCTTGAATCTTTCAAAAATGAAAATGGCTATACACATTTTTAATGTAGTTCTTGGTAATTTGCTGCATGAATGATAAGATTCCAGATAATCCCAGCACACAAACATGAAAAATAAAACTTTGACTGACTCGCTTATCTTATGTGACTGCTTCTTCGATCCCCTGTGACTTTTTTTAAATTAAAATTTAAGTGAAATCTAATCACAACAAAATGATGTTCATACACTTGCATTAATAATTTATCTGCTAGAGATCACAGTGCAGGTAGTATGGACATTAGAGATTCATTTGCTGCCTGAAAATCAATGCTTTCTCTTTTTGGTAAGATTCATCTTTTCATCTGCGTGAACTGTGTTTGGAGGATGACGAGTCTGAAATAATAATGTTGAAAGAAATTGAGACTATACCGACATCAAAAACCTACCCACCACCCCCTAAAACCCACTCCTCTGTATTCCTTAGCTAATTATGTCACTTGTCTTAATGACTTAATCTCTCTTTATGAACATAGCTAACCTAGTGAAAGATGAACTTACTGGGTTAACAAAGTTCCACGGGCACACAAACCAAAGACCCAGTGTGTGAGCTGAAAGAGGAAATGTGTGGGTTTGAATAGTGCAATTCACTTTGGAAGAAAGCAATCCCCTCAAGCAAACACACCTTTTCCTCTCACCTCCTGAGCAGTGCAATTTCAGTTCCTTTATGAGAAATAAGAGAAGCACTGACAGTCCTTATATAAGGAAAAAGTGTTTGGACTGTCTGGAATCTATGCTGTGTGGCCCAAGAATATTTTATGTTAGATCTGCAGAGGTCAAGTATCATTCCCTGGGTGGAAGACAGGCTCTTTTGGAGGTGGGTAAACTGAGGGAGGCAGAAAGTCCAAAACAGGTTTATAAAAGAAATCTATGTATGGTTAGAAAAGCATTTGCAGAACAGCTGTGGGGGAAAAATGAGTGGTAGTTGGCAGCCTGCAACTTGCCAAGATGCTAAAAGGCTTAAAACATTGACTAAAGATACTGTATTGCTGTTTGGTGTTCAGGAACACAATCTTTTTCACTCTTTTAATAAACAGAAGCAATATCCAGCACCTGATTGTATAATTCTAGTTGAAGCAGTCACTGAGACCCAATTTTTTTAAAAATGCATGAAGATCAGAAGGGTTGCATACAGAAAGCTTTAGTAGTTAAGGCAAAATGTTTATACTAATAAAAAGAAGGAAATCTGGCTCATTCCTTTTTGGAAGAAATTTGGTAGGCTGACTTTGCTACTTCTGATCGGATGCAGCAGCATTTATTAGCTAGGTATTTGTTAACAACCTTTGCAGGCATAAATTGGCTTAGTTCCTTTGAATTAATGGTGTTGCTGTAAATTGCACCTGCTGAAGTTAAAGTCCAGGGTTTTCAGCCAGGAACTGCTCTTTTGATGGGAGGAGATACTCTACCACTGGAAATGGAGAGGTTATACTGGTATGTGGCCTTGAAGGGCTGACTCTGAGAAATAACTTGTACCTGTAGCATGTCAAAGGCACGCATATCTGTTTACTAACTGTTGGATTACTCGAAAGAGAATTAAAAAAGCGCTTCCTACCTTTCTGTTGGTTGTTCAGGCTAAACACTTTCATATTTGCCAGAAAGAATTGTGTGTTTGTGGTCTCTCATCATGATGCATGTAAGGGGGATGTTCTGAGAAGCACTGCTGCTGAGGGGAAGGTGGGCTGACTGCAGTCTGGGGTTGTGGGAAGTGATGGGTAAGAAGTCTGGGGTAGAGCGAAGTAGATTTAAGCACTGATGTTCCTGTTGGTAGGGAGATGAGAATGGAAAGTTTGGGGAGAGAGAAGTAGAGGATGGCAAAACAGAATTGCTGTGGCCTGGGAGAGAAATAGGTAACAACTGTTCCTGGCATGTTCAGTAAGAACTTGGGCATATAGGCTAGCTAAACTGGCCTCCTCAAGCATCAGAAGCTGCTACCTATGTGACAGGGAAGCAGGCTGTTGAGCGACTACAAAACATACACCCTAAGTACTATGAGGAAGGGAGGATTGCCAAGGACAGGAGTAAGATGCCAATTCAAGGAGCTGGAAACAGCTGGGGAGAGCTGCTGGGCCTTGCTTGTTGATGTAAAAGGCAACTTATGAATATGAGTGGCTGGAATACCCACGTAAACTGATTAAGACTTCCTCAGTGCTTCATAAGCTGAACCACTATTGGTGAATAAATGTAGAAAAGCACTTTTACACGTGCCAGGTGACAGAGCCAGGCAAATCAATGTTTTGCAGACACCACCCATCCAAACTTGGCTTCCAGCTCAGTGTGTTTTGCAAATATTATGTCAACATGATACTGCATAACAAAGGGAAAAAGGGTATACTGGCATCCATATTCTCAGCTGCAGGGAAATCTGACTAGCTATTGTAATTGGAGAATGACAAATCAGGATTGCAAACAGATTTCCATTCTCAGTTTACTCTATGTAAGGACTGACAAAGGTAAGTAAAATACTGATTTAAAAATCTGATTTAAGCTGTGGCAGTGTCCCTTTTAATGATGTTTTGCACCAGTGCAGAATTACATATTGCAGCTTTTTAGTAGACACTGCCCTTTGCAAACTTTCTGGAAAATATTTTCCATCATTTTGACATTTCATTTAAAATGAAATATAGAAGATATTAGAAATTCATGTTCATGATGGGTATTATTTGTTTGACTTTGAAATATACAGAGAGCACACATTAATGCACAGTGACTGAAGTGTTACAGGGGTGTGCGTCTGCATATTCATGGGATGCTTCTTTACTCCACAAAAAAGCGTTGCAGAATCAGGAGTGACCTTTTATAGTACTAAAAATCTGTGTGTGCAACAATGAATAATTTAAAAAGGGGCCAGGTGAAATGACCTTCTTCCCAATAGATATACACGTGTGTGTACATAACCAAGAAAGATAGAATGTTCTTTTTCCTTGCAAAGGTGCACAATTCCACAATGTTTTCTGAGTTGCTTCTGTTTAGCAGAATGTTCAGCACAGACATTCTTACCCAAACTGTTACATTTGTATAGGTATATCTATAGTTTAGCTGTAAGCCTAGGATATATATCGAGGCACTTGTACAAATGTGCCTGCTGTGAATACTGCTCCAAATGGGGAGAACCAGCAAATCAACTGACAAGCTGTCTCCTTTCCTGTCATCCTTTTGGAGTTCCACTGGGGGAATATGAAGGTATTTATGTCTCAGGGCTGGAAAAGGGCTTACTGTAAGTTTATACAGAAGTATAAAATGAGAGCTAATAAAGTGGAAGTTCCTGCTGAATTTTATACTTTCTTTTTTTTAATTCTTTGAGAAAGGTGGTTATGAGGCAAATATTTCCTTTATACTAAAGAGGAAACAGGGATATGAATGGTTTAATTGAAGTGCACATAGGCACATGTATGATCAGAGCAGAGAGTAAGTTGTAGAGTGCTTGAAGCTGTTATGAGTGCACCAGAGTATTGATTGACAACTCCTGATTGTTGACTAGATGAAGATAAAATACATTTGAATTTGAACTGACAGTTGTCTTCCTTTATGGTTTAATTGCTGTGTAAAGAACTAGTCTTCAAGGTCTTTGATGACCCAATTAACTGCTTTACAGACCCAACACACATTGCAGGTGTGAGGAAGGCATTTTAATCTTTTTTTTTTTAATATCAAACTTCCTAAAGATTGTATTGTTACTGAGGGATGTTATTTTAATTTATGCAACTTCTTCTGAGGTGGGATTTGTCAACAATTTGTATTTAACCTCGCGCTCAGCTGACTTCTATATTTAATGCGGTCACAAACTTCAGTATGTAATTGTAAAGCTTTTGTATTTCTGATCCTGAGCTTGCACCTGTGGGTGTTGAAGTGTGTGGCATAGCACGTGAAATCTTCATAAAACTGAGAGCTACTAAGTTGGAAATTTATTTATACAACTGGAAGAACTACAGGCTTTCTTCCTTTGCTGAGATGTTACTAGTTTTCCCTCCAGAAAGCCCTGAAATTCTGACCTATTGAAGCAGAAATTCTAATTGTAACTGAATAGTGCTAAAAAACCAACCACCCTTTAATTCTCTTTCCCCATAACTGTCAACATGGGAACTTTGTTAGTTCCCAAACAAGGTCCGAAGTGTTGTTGTTTGTAGTGGGAATTGACTCAATCTGGTGACACTTCCTGTTCTTTGGTCCTAAAACTTCTACTTAATCGTAGTGATTACCATATTTTTAATGAGGCCCCAGTTTCATTCTACTTTGTGTACCTGTATTTGCCTGTGCAGTCATTGCAAGTGCACAAAAATACAAGAAAATTACCAGTGCTAAGTCAATTATTAAATGTTTATGTGCAATCACTGAATTTACATGTGCAATTCTACAGTTAGGCAGTACCCAAGTTTTGGTGATGTAGGTAACTTCTGTGGGGGACGTGCATCATAGGAGAGAATATATGCATCTAATGCAGAATAATTGATTATATCATTACAAGGGTGTAAAATCCTTTTAAAGCAGGATTAGTAAGTAGATATCTTTTTAATTGGGATATACTTTTTAAAATGGCTGATGTAGATGGAACTGTACTGGTCTACTTCCCATTCTGACTTTAACCACCTGGAACTGATGTTTGTATTTAGATCTTACATCATATTTGTAGGGTATCCAATAGCTGCTGAATAAAACAAAGAGAGCCAGTAGGGAAGAGACAACCTTGCATATATACATCTGTCTGAGATGCTGGTAGAAGTCAAAGACAAAAAAAAAATAATCTAATCTGTGAATTTGCAACTAACATCCATAGACTAAACCAGCTGAATAAGTCAATAATCCCTTCTCAGTCTGAAGTGTATAAAACTTGTGTGTTTTGTATTTTGTTCAAATAAAATAATTTTTCAGCTTCCCTATTTTCCTGATAACTTTAGTTTCCAATTAGAATTGTCACAGACCTTACACTTTTGAATGCCAGTGCTGCATTGTTTTCTCATGCAAAGTGGTCTCTGATCAAGAGCAACTGATTATGTACTCTCCCCACATGCATCAGCATGTTGATTATGTGAAATCTCACGAAGAATTACAGTCAATGCCAATCACTGTCTAGCTGAAGGTCAAATTTTACATTCTTCTACTGATGTCGTCATTTTTTTCTATACTAATCTATAAACCATGTAAGGAATCCTTGGATACATGTTCTTAACAAAATGTATTTATGCTTTCAACTAGTGTTTTAGCATGCAAAAACAGAGCTCTGTTCTTGTTCAGCATGCTATTTGTATGATATTTATTGATACTGGGAAAAGGAAACACAAAGGAGCAGCCCCCAGGTAAGGAGTGTTTAAAGCTGAAGAGTGATGTTTAGCTGTTAGGCCTGTTTTGTGCAAGGTCTGCATGTGCGTAGTACAGAGGGGCGTACCTATGCTCAGTGCAATTCTCGTATTATTAGTCACGTTCACTGTTGAGTCTGCTTCGGTTATTTTAACATCTGGATGATGTCAGCACTGCAGATGATGCTTTAGGGGGGTTAGTGCCATGCTTGTACCCCAAAAGTCCCAGGAGCACAGCCCACTGACTCAAACAAGATTGGTTAGGAAAAATATTTTTGCTCAAATGTCCTTAATAGGCACTGTATCTTTATCTGATGTAATTCATTTACATTTAATGTATCTGATTAAATGCTACCTAGTGATTGCTTTGTATTAGGCTCCCATATGGAGCAGTTATTTATCTGGCAGATCTAGGCAATCAACAAAAACTTGATCAGTAAAAAGGGATCTTTGTCTGAAACCAGACACCAGCAATGGAAATAGCTATGCAGTGTAGTAAGCCAGTGTTAAGTCATGAAATGTTTGCCCAGCTAAGCTTGAAGTAATTGGAAAGTCCAAAAAAATGCAGAATACCACCAGCACTACTCGCCAACCCTCCCTGCAAATGGAAAGATACTACGTGTTTGTTTCAGATCAGTTCCTTTCATTTGAAATGTCAAGGGCAGAGATTTTGAGAAGGCAATTAAGCTATATCATATATGTAACATCTACATGTTATTTGCAGACAGTTTATCTTACGTTAATATTTTTCAAATATGGAGACTAGGGATATATATGTGGGATAGAAAGATTCCCCTCTTGTACTGAGTTTCTGCTCATTTGAAATAAAATGCTACTCGGCCCCCAGCCCCATTTCCAGTTACCACCTGTGTAATAGAAATAATAGCAAGTCGTGCTTAAGAACTAAGCCTTTTTTCTAGATTTTAATAATTTGCTACCAGTTTACAGAATACAAAATAAGTATGGAATTAATTTAGCACTTTTTTTTTCCATAATGCTATACTAACTCTACTGTGTCTACGTGGTAGAAGCGGAGTATTTCCCCTGGCAAAATAGGCATATCTGTTGTGCTTTTTGCACTCCAGTACAGCTGCGTACAATGGGAAGCTCAATTAAAGGGCTAGCTGAAAACCTTTTTCCTGACAAGATCACCTAACACAAAAAGCTTTGTACTCCAAATCATGGCTTTGAATGTATAGTTACATTCACATTGAAGGAACTGGATGCAAAAGTTAACTATGAATTTTTGCAGTGGAATATGATGAATTCAGCAGCTCAGAAGGTAGAAGTAAGTAAAGATTGTTATGCATGGTACTACCATGGTAGCCACACGTCTCAGTCAGAAATGGAATCTTATTTCAGCCTTTGTCTTCCCTTAGATGAGATGTGTATGAAAGAGATTGGAATGACTTGACTAGTATTTCACTAGCAGATCGTTGCCATGTGTTTTTGCGTTAGGTGCTTTGCTGTTGCTAATAAGGAAGACGTTTGCAGTATTTGAAACATTTCCTTTGAAATAATGGTTAAAGGAAGAATAGGGTGGTTTTATATTGTGTTTTTAGATAATTTTCACTGTGCTGAAAGTAAACTTTCAAAAAAAGAAGTATAGAGGCTTTTAAAATTTTGCTTATAATGAAACCTGAAATCCATATGAATTCAGTCTGACTGCAGCTCTAACATATTGAAATTCGATATTTTTTTCCATCCATGGCAGATTTTATTTCTTAGGATTCAGTGTGATCAGAGACCCAGTCATTGATTCCCTTCGTTGTAAGGGAAAGTGGTGGATTCTGAGAGGTAGAATCTATCTGGAGGTACCTGTTTGTATTTGGTTACGTGTTCACAGTACTTGTAGTACACTGGTGGTGATGCTCAAACAAGTATTTTTCCAATGCTCAGTGATGGAAATGAACAGGTATTTTGCTGAAAAGTCAAAAATTTCATGAGGAAGGGACATTTCCTTACAAATGCTAGATATAGCAGGTGTTGTGATGTTACTTAAAGGAGGACATGGTGAGAGAAATAGTTATGTATTTTCTTTTATGGGACTAAAGTCCCTAGAAATACAGGCTCTGTCCTGTTTCAGCAGCCTTGGCCAAAACTGTTTTCCTGCAGTTCTATAAGTAAACTAGGATTTTGCCAATGCAAAATATTTATATGGTTATAGAGGTTTTTCCTGATATGATTTATGTCAGTGTGATTCTTAGCATTGAACTGATTTTCAGTGAAGAATCTCTTTTCTTGTTTAATACTGGTGTGAAAGGAAGGCAGAAATAGTATTTCTCATTCGTTAACTTGTATAGTCAAATTAATGCCACTTTAAGAAAGATGGCATTTCTCATTTAATTTTTTGATTTGCATAATTTAGATATAAAAAAATCAATGCGGTGAAGAGTGTGATACCCTGGTGTGGTCTCTTGGAACTGCTCTGTCCAGTGTCAGTCAGTAGTAAAAGACATATGTCTGTTCAGTCCAGAACTGGGAATTCAGGATTATCAATTTCTTCCACATTAACTGTTCCCAGGATTATGCTGTACCTAGCCCCGCTATTATGGCTTCATGGTTTGAAAAATTACATTTGAATTCTGAATCTTTGTATGGAGCCAGTACTATTGAAATAATTTGCAGGAGCGGGCTGGAAACTAGGACCATGCGTGGCAGTCAGTTGGCTGGGGGGAATGTGCTCGAGCTTGTAGGTCACGAACCCTGGGAGGACAAGGAGTGTGAATAGACACAACAGTTGGCATGATGAGGCATGTTTGCAGGGCACAGGGGAGTGGGAGACGGATGGCGCCAAGGAAAGATAACATCTTGCTGTTAATTGATGGGAGTTAACCACCAATCGGGGATTGCCTAGTATGCAAGGCTTAGCTTCAAGAACCAATCTGTTTAAAACGCGCAGCTTCTGAAAGTGTATAAAAACTCGTGCTTCTGTACAATAAATTGACATTTGCTTGCATCAAGCTGCGTCCCGTCTCTTCATTCGCCGCAGTAATTCTTTTCTTGACTTGGGGAAATATTCAAAGTCATAGCTGGAGGGACTTCTATCTTTAACAAAAACATAAAGAACAAGGTAAAAAAAAAGCTTTGCCAGGGTAAATGTAAATGTTCATTGTATACTTCCATTTTAACTTGAATTGCATGTGTAATATTTGTGTTATATTATATTCACATTCATTATATATTCTAGTGCTCTACCCTGGCCGAAAGATACAAATATATTTTGCTAGATGAGATTTTTCTTATGTCCAGTGTTTCTCATTTTTAAATGCATGCAATGAAGTTTCTAGGAAGCTCACGTGCCATCAACTCTCACTATTTAAAATGAAGCTGATCTGAGCCAGCCAGACTCATGATACCTCTGCATCTGGGTCTGTGAAAACTCTGCAGTAAGAATCTGTAACCTCACCCTGAATTAACCTTTTCTGAGTCCCTGCTCAAAGAAAACTTACACATTTTCAAGCAGCTCTGCATTATCCACTTAGATCCGTGTCTAGCATGTTCATTGTGTGGGACAGTGTTCTCTTTTGTGTCCTCACGTTGTTAGTTTTGTTGTCAAGCAATAACATGTGCCAACATGTTTCAGAACAATGTGCCAGACTCTGTCTATAGTTAATTTCTGAACCTCAGCCAACAACATTTTGTATGTCTAGACATATTTGGGAGTAGATTAACTCTTATACCGTTCAGTTTGGTTGTATAGGTTTTCTTTGGACCCCTATGATGTTTGTTTAGATTAATATACAAAAAGTATAGGTCTAATTGATTTTTTATTTTATTAAAGAAATTATCTCATAAGGGCATATCAAAGGTCATGTCCAACACTAAAACATTGTGTCTGAAAAATCTAACTGTGAGTATATAACAAATATACTTTTCTACAGGATTAAGCAAGTCACAATAAAAATATCATTTGACTGTTCAGAAAAAAGAAATAAAAGTATAGAAGAACAGTCTATGCATAGTATGCTTGTAAGCAATTCAGTACAACAGTTACATTGTTCAGTAAGTTATTTCATCAAAAATTATTTATTTTTTTGGAATTTAAAACTGCTGCTTCTGTATTGCAAATGAGCATGCATAACACCCTGTGACTTCATAAGTACACTTATCAATTATACTTGAAGAGTGATTATGGTAGATGGCAGATCGAAGACTTTATGTTCTAGTGTTACCCACAGAAGATGGGTCAGATGAGAAAAACTTCACTAGGGCAGACCAAAGATCTATCTAGTCCAGCAGCAGATTTTTACAGGAAAAGTATAGGAAAGAGTCATTTTATATTCTTGCAACTTGTGGCAATCAATAGCTTAAGGACATCTAAGTCAAAAGTTACAGCCGAACCATTATATCAAATATCCAATGATAGACCTATCCTTCAGGAATTTCTCTAAGCCTTTTTCAAGACATTTATAGTTTAGTCTCTGCAACAGCTGTGGCACAGATGCAATTTTTCATAGTGCAATTATGTTGTGTGCAGAAACATTTCTTTTGGTATGTTCTGGGCTTGCTACCTGATAATACAGCTACATAGTCCTGTTTGTGCTGTCTGGGCTCATCTCCTTGCACTGCTTCAGTGTTCATCAGCCTGTCCCTGGAGCAGGGAATACTTGGGGTTTTAGCTGCTGAACCAAGAGTGGCTTCCGTGGAAGCTTGACTTTCAGCGTGGAAGAAATCTCACTGAGGAACATCTTTCATTCTTTGTAGACACACCTGTTGCTGCTGGATTCTGATGTTAGTCGTCTTCATGATTATTAAGGATGAAGGTCTGCAAATTCAGAGAGATTGTGAACACAATGTCTGTGATCTGCGTGCTTATTAATATGCATAACTATAGCTTTAAAAACAGTAAGCTGCATATTTGAGCAGTAAATATTCTGGGATGATTGTCCCCTGGGTCACTTCATACGAACAGCCTATCGGATAATTTTGACTGGACAGGCTTTCCCCTTAAGCATTTTTTTCCTTGCAGATAAGTGAGTTTTGCCCCCTGAGGCATTATTTCCCTCGAGATTGCTTTCCCTCAAAGAACTTATTTATGGTTACAGTTAGTTTTGGGAAGAGTTAATGGTATATTCTGGTTTTATATGATGCTTTATCTTGTTTATCCACTAAACATTTCAGGATAAATAGTTTATAGCTCCAAAGCTCCCTATCTTTCTCCCAGTGCCAGGAAGACCAGGAGATGAGTCAGTATTTCTCAGTAGCAGTTTTCTGTGAAACTGAGGATCAAAGAGAGAAGGGATAATGTGCTTGATTCTAGTTCAGCAGTTCTGGGCCACCAGATAGGTTTAAGCAGCTACACAAAATCCCATCCCAAGCCACTATGGGTTTGACTCAAAACCTTCTAAAGAATGATATCACAGTTTAGATGACATTTAAAGTAATTTTTATTTTCCTTGGTCTAACTTCCACCTATTCCATTATGCATTCGGTTTGACCCAGTGTTTCCATCTCCACTCAGGCTGATTCAGGAAAAATACTGTCTTAGAAGTGAAAGCACTCAGCGTGTGCCAAGAATATTGATTTTAATAGCAATTGCTGTCTCAGTATTTAGCAAGAGAAGGATTATCCATTGAAACAGAAGTGCATGTTGCTGGCTTTAGCGTGAATGCCTGCTTCTGTACTTCTCAGAGAGAAGGCCTCTGAGGATTCTTATTCCATTCTAGAGCATTAAGAGTGACCTGTAAGTGGGAGTTTATAAAAATAATGCGGTACCAGGAATATGTTGCAAACACCCTGGTTGCCATCATAATAATTTAAGTCTTTCAATATAGTTTTTCCCATTTTTTGTGTCATATGATATGTCCCCACTTCTAATTCAAACATAAATTCATAGAATGGTTTGGGTCAGAAGGGACCTCAAAGTTCCCCCTAGTTCCAACCCTGTTACCACAGGCAGGGACCCCTCCCACCAGCCCAGGTCGCTCCCAGCCCCATCCAGCCTGGCCTTGGGCACTGCCAGGGATGGGGCATCCACAGCTGCTCTGGGCAGCCTGGGCCAGCGCCTTGCCACCCTCTTAGTAAAGAATTTCTTCCTAACATAAATCTACCCTCTTTCAATTTAAAGCCTTTCTTCTTTGTCCTGTTGCTACTAAAAAGTCTGTCCCCGTCTTTCTTATAAGCCCCCTTTAAGAAAATTAGAAACATGTTTCATTTCTAAGCATTGTGTGGATAATACCTGATCTGAGATGTATGCAGCTGCTGACTTTGGTACCTGTTGTTTGAAATTTCAGTTTCAATTTCATCAAACTTATCTGTGGGTGTTTTGTTTTTGGAGTTTTTTTGTTGGTTTTTCCTCTGTATTTTTTTTTTTCATTCCATGAATTACTTCGTAATCGAGGCAATTTGAGAGATACATAAAGTTAACATTTTGGAAAATAGCAGATAGGAACTGTATGGTACTACTGTGGCAGCATGGAACAAGGAGTGAATTAAAAAGACTGAATTTAAAATAAATTAACCAGTATCTATGCTTTGCTAGTGGGTCATTTGAGACATTACTTAGTGCCATAATGATGTATTAATAAAAATGTTATTTATTTATGATGTATCCATGCATGTGCTAGGCAACTCATAAAATAGAGCTGATATTTACTAAGAACAGCTTACATGCTTAGATGGGATAAAATCTCATGGTGATAAATGGCAATATATCACCTGCAAGTCCCAGATTCTGATGATGGAAGACTGTTGGAAAATGTAGGAGAAATGTGGGTTTTTTTTTTTTTTCCCATAAACCACACAATGGAATTCTATTAACTTAATTTTTGGGTTTCTGCTTCATTAATCTCTTTTTCTACTTCTTATTTGATCTCTTCTGATGTTTTTCCTAATACAATACTTGACTATCATATTTACAGTACACGTTGCGGGGGGCATATGAAAGATGAGCAGTCATTTGTGTATTTGAGGCTAGAAACATCTTACAGAATTGCCACGTTTTGTGAAAAGTGAGTTCAAATGATATTATATCTAATACTTTTAAATCTTAATACTTTGGGCAAAAATTTAAGAGCAAATGTATTCATGTTCCTTTCTGTTCAAAACAAAAACAAGTTTAAAAGTGGTCTGATTTTTTCTTTTTTTTTTTTGTGTCTGCTATTGTTTGTTTTGGGAAATGGACTAGAAAAGTAGAAGTAAATGCATATGATGTTGATTGTTTTGTATTTCAGTAAATACAGGGGGTTTTAAATTTTTTATTTTTATTTTTAGCTAGCTTTGGTTGAATGAAATGAATGCTGTGAGAATATACTTGATCTTTACATGTCTGTTTTTCAACTGATAAGAACACTAGGGCTACAATAATCAGATTTTCCATCCTGCAACTCAAGAAATATCCTGTAACAACAGATCTCTACCTCGATCTTTAGATGATTAATTTTTTATGTTTTTTGTTTTAAATATTAGGAGATGCTGTTTATTTCAAACTAAGGTTTTTAGTAAGAATGTATGTGTTGTGTTTTGTTTTTTTTTTTTTTTACAAGGGCTTCTTAAATCCACAGGGCAACTTTTGGTGAGAAGCTGAGGAAATGGTAGACCACAGGGCAGAGTAGTCAGTAGCTTTCCAGTTACTAAAATACAGGCTCTGGGATCAAACGATATTATTTCTGCCTTGTTTAAAAATCTTTAACCCAGGTCTTCATATTCCAGGAAAATCCCACAAATCTGAGGCTGGTTTCTGTGTTTATAGATTTACTGAAGGAATAATTAATCTGTTCTACTCTGAATGTTTACTTCAGGATGAAATGAATTACTAGACTCCAATGACTTTTAACTAGATTTCTATTGACTATGAAGGGAGCCTAGGGTGAATAAGTCTATAGCTTCTAACAGAATATTAAAGATATTCTTGGATAGCTTTAATGTGTGATCTGTAAGTGACAAACTGTGAGGTTTGTTGTGTAAGAAACATCATATAAAATCATATGAATCTCTCATTTCCTTCAGGTAGACAACCATATAAGTATCCAGGGATGTACTCTATGTATTGAAACATCTTTAATTCAGCTTATTGACTGAATCAAACTTTACTGTTTAATCCATCCTATGACCTGCTTTCTAGTATCATCTAGTCCTGCAGTCCTCTTCCATGAAGTAACAGAAATCAAGGTTTTTATGGCATGGTCACACCTGTATGATGGTGTACCTTCAGCTATGAAGTGACACAACGCTTGCTCATATTCTGACAACGTAAGATACCATATTTGGTCAACTGATGTGGTGCCTTCACTTAATTCAAGACAGTTTATAGGAGATTTTGTGACGAGGCCTGGTAGTGAAATGGTAGATATTATTTTGATTTTGGAGGAGACTGGAGGATGGAGGTTGCTGAATCAGCATCAAGCTGTCCTTTAGTAGGTATGTGCTCATGATACTGCAATTGTTCACCCTGTTTTTCATCTGTTATTATGGTTAATAGTTGTTTGTTTTTTTAATCAAATTATACGATAAAACTGATTTAAGTCAACAGCTGCCCTTGCTTTTTTTCTTTCTAAAGTCAAATTGATCAAGAACTAGAAAGATACACAGTTAAATGTAATGTTACTTTAAATGCTAAATGTTTTTGCGAATACGTATTTGTTTCCATGACCAAAGTGGTTGCCTGAAACCCAAGGTAATCATAATCTGAAACAAAGGAGTAGTTAGTTCCTTTCTTGCTGAGATGGGAATTCATTAACACTATTAATAGACTTGCTGCATACTAACCTTACTCTAAAATTATGGGCTCTTTTAAATGCTTTCCTTAACCCATGAATGTATGACACAATCTGACTTTAAAGGCATTCTAGTGAAAGAAAACTTTTTCACTAGACTATATATTGTGAAGAAGTGAGTATGATAAATTGATGTACTGTATATTGTATGACTTTAAACATCTCTACCATAATGAAATAAGTTAACCCAAATGAAGGAGAAAGTGGTGTTCAGGGATAGAAAAAGAACAGAATTGCCTAAGTCAGTGAATGAAGGAATGTGCATTCTATGTAACTTTCTTAATATTTGACATAAATTTTGATGGTTTTCTGACAGTTATGCATCTTCTAGCCACCTGACGTTATTTACAATGTAACACTTGATAGGCAATTTCTATAATAAATACAATTCATTTAATCATTGATTATGCTGATACCAAAACAAATCCACCTTAGGACTCTGAATCACAAACCCACTGGTATGTATCAATCTCTCTGCCATAAATGCTCATGGAAAAGATGGCCTTTGCAAAGTGTCTTGCATATTAATGGATCAAGCCCTGAATTTTACAAAGCTAGAGCAATTGGAAAGGAATGTCATCCTTGACTGACATAAATGTTCAGCCTTAGAAGTCCATTCTCCCCAAATGAGAATTTGACTCCCTGAGCATGATTTGTGATTTAACATCTCATCTGTTGCGTAAAGAAAAAAAAAAAAAGAAAGCGTCTTTCCCTCTTGATGCTAGGATCTACCTGTGTATCTTTTCCTGATATAATTCTGATCTTCAAATATTTATAGGCAGGTCCAAATAATCTCATTTGGTCTAAAGTTATCATGGAATCCTCCCCTAGCAATTTCCAAAACCAGTACTTGTTCTGGTCTTAATGCTGGGGAAGTTAAATAGAAAGAATGGGATTCAGTGTGGTCTGGTGTACTGCTACACTGTGCTTCAGGGGAGAGTTTGACATAGAAGGAAAAGAGAGGAAAAACTGCAGCTGTGTATGTCTTTTTTTTAAGGTACCAAAGAATAGCAAATGGAAAAGCACATAAGAGATTTCTACCACATCCTCTTAAGATGTAAAAGTCATTAAATGGCAGCATGATTTAGAATTCTGTGTTATCAAAGGATTCTTCACTTTCATGTTGCTTCCGTGAGCAGAAGTGTTCATTACTGCTGAAACGGCAATGGTACTTTAGACATAGTAGGCTATGTGATGAGCTTGACCGAAGTATGCACAGGGTGAAGGAAACTGCATCCCTCGTTACGCACCAAATTTCACATTGCAGAGTTGTTACCTGATGGTCTTTATCTTCTTTCCTACAATCAGCATAGGGTCATAAAGTTGTTTTTAGAGGTAGTAGTTTGTGAGAGGGATTCACCCTAGCCTTAGAAGAATTTGTCTATATTTAAAAACAGCTCTCTTAATAATAGTATATAGTTTATTGGTGGTGTTCTTGCAGCCATTCTTTTTTCCTGGGTGGTTCATTTTTGTATTAGAATGACAGCTCTGTCTGAGATATGTTGGGTGCAAAGGAAGTAAAGCATAATTTCTGAATTCCTGACTGGGAAGAAGAGCAAGAATGCAGAAGGTAAAGATGTTTAGAAGGCAGTGACACTGAGTGTCTTCTGGTGCCTCTGTCAGTATTTCAGTGTTAGCTGACAGGAATGCAAACCTGGTTGTCTTAGCCTTTTTGGTCTGGAATCTGGACAGAACTGGGTGGTACAACAGGATAAAACCAGCCAGCTTCTCTGTGGTTGAGTCACGGTAGGATTAAATAATCTTTGATCTTCCTGTTTCATGTAGGGTTTATATTGCATTCATCCTCCTGTAGAACAGACTCTGATCATGGATGACAAAAGTGTCTGATGAGAACATGTGTACTACTAAAATGCAAGATGTAATCAAGACAAATCTACCCTCACTGGAGTCATACAAGTCCAAAATAAAATCTGCTAATGTAAAAGCTTGCTTTTTAAAAATTGTTCATTCATGACCTAAGGCTTTCATGACATCTTTTCACAGTGAGACTACAAGGCTGCACTTCATATATATTTTTTTTTAGGCAGGTAGGGAGACATTTTGTCAGTGGACCATAGACATGTTAAATTCCCCAGTTATCATAAAGTTGCCAAGTTGTTCTTTCTTGAAATTCTGTGCTTGTTTTTATCTGCAAGACATGCATTTTGGACATTTCTGTCAGTGGTTACAAAATCCTGTGAGACATGCTGTGGTAGCAAGATCCTTTCACCTCAGGGCACTTGGAGTTCACAGCAACAAATACCAGCGTAACTCCCCTGAGGACACTTTAGAGCATCCTCCTTTTTAGGCCCTATACCAGGACAGAAAGGCAAGCTGAAGTGCTGCTTATTTTTGCTTTCTCACAAAAACGAATGACATCTCTAATGTGAGCAGCAAAGGCAATGCTGCAGCTGTCAGTCAGTCAGTGCTGAAGGAGAGAAGGCAATTCAGAGGGAGAGGGAGAAAACAATGTGAGAGTGCCTAGAACTGAGGACACAGGCTCATTGAACGATCTTATCTAAGAGTCATATGTATAGTGGACATGCATCCCACTACGTGAGAGGCAGTATCTGAAATTGTCCTGGTCAGGAGTTCACCACGTAAGGAAGCTGTGACTGTTACTGGGTTTTGTGTAATCCCACCAGCTTTCCAGCTGTGGTGTTAATTTTTTATATTATTAAGAGGCCTGAATCAGGATATGGTTACAATAGATGCTTATACTAACACCACCCCCACCTCCCTTCTTTTTTTATGGCAAGAACTTACCATTAGAGTGAAATATGAAAGGGCTGGAAGGAATGTCTTATGAGGAGTGGCTAAGGACTTCGGACTTATCTAGTATGGAGAAAAGGAGACTAAGGGGTGACCTCATTGCTCTTTGTAGCTTCCTGCGGAGGGGAAGCAGAGAGGGGTGCAGAGCTCTTCTCGCTGAAAGAGGTGCTGAGCTCTTCTCCCTGGTATCCAGTGATAGGATGTGTGGGAATAGTTCAGACTGTGTCAGGGGAGGTTTAGAATGGACATTACTAAGTGTTTCACTACATAGAGGGTGGTTGAACTCTGGAACACGCTTTCTAGAGAGGTGGTCAGTGCCCCAAGCCTGTGTCTGAGGCATTTAGACAATGGCCTTAATAACGTTCTTTAACTTGATCAGCCCTGAATTGGTCAGGCAGTAGGACTAGATGATGGTTGTAGGTCCCTTCCAAGCAAAATAATCTGTTCTATTCTATGTGAGCCAGCAGATTAGAGGCCTTGCGAAGAAAAGACAGCAACAGTCTGTCTGCTAGGCTAGTTGTCATAGTTCACCCTTAGCCTAATCATCATGTATCATTCTGCAGCCATCTGAGCACGTGAGGTGTTTAAGAAGGGATTGGTAGGAAAACAATGATACTGCTTGGTTTCTGTGGTGCTTGTAAGGAATCTTTTCCATTAGAGAAGGGCAAAGCTCAAAGGTGCTTCATTTCAGGTTTGATGAGCTGATACAGGAAGATGGCATTCCTCACTGAAGGTGGAAGAGACCTTGCAAGACACAGCACAAGATGATGAAGGCAGAAATAAAACTATATAGTCAATGTGAGTGGTTGAGAATGCAGCAGCCTGTTCCATGCACTTTTTTTCAGTAGGGAAACGTGGTATTGTGGTATATGAGATGCTAGAAAAAGAATGTCTGAGAGGACGAGTGGGGAAAAATAGATCCTGGTTATGTTTTGTAGAAATAATCTGCCGGACTGTCAAGTATCACAAAACAGTTGTGTATTTCACTAAAAAAATTCTGGGCTGAATGACTTCCAGATAAAGTCAGTGGAATGTCTTAATTTGGCCATTCTTTTGACTCAGAGCAACAAAACATTGTAGCTGCAATCAACATCGTAGCTAAAACTAATTAGCCAGCTCTCCCTGCTATTGCTGCAAAGTAATTTATCACTTTTACCTATCCTCTGGCCACAGTCTGTGATTTGGTTTTGATGGTACTGCAGCAGTACGGTTTGCAGTGGAATGCAACATGCTGCAATTAAATCTTTTTATCAAATCTAATGCAGAACTCCTCAATTAAGAATATCCACAGCAGCAGATGTTAACTGTTTCCTATGAAGAAAGTTCACCTCTGAATTCTCCCATTTTTGGAATTTTTTCAGGTTTTATTATTATCCTTACTCAATCAGAGGTGGAATCCTTCGATGTATAATGAGCACTGCCTACTGTATTTTAACTATACCCAGTGCAATGTATACTCAGTTCACTCTGTGAACATTATTTGCAAGGCATCTTTGTAATGGCATTTTTGCCTTCAGATTCCTCTACTTACTTTCCCAGGCTTCAAGTGAGTTGGTCAGCAAATTAACCTTACAGCAGCCTTCAATATTTTTTCTTTTCTGTGATGTGCTTTTCCCTGACTAATCTGATATTGCTGTTCGAGCCACTCTGTTACTGTTACAGGGCAGCTTAGAGCCTGCAAGTAAAAATCTATTGTGGAAATAAAAAGTTACC
Organism: Falco naumanni; assembly: GCF_017639655.2. Classification (NCBI taxonomy): domain Eukaryota; kingdom Metazoa; phylum Chordata; class Aves; order Falconiformes; family Falconidae; genus Falco; species Falco naumanni. The sequence goes on along the minus strand of NC_054060.1, from coordinate 16,193,418 downwards.
GTTCCAGAGTAATATCACATCTCCTTTTAAGCTGAGTGGAGATTTTGTAGAATTTTTTGTTGGGTTTAGTTGTTGTTGTTTTGTTTAATTTTAAAAATAAATGGCTTGATTTAAAATATGTTTTTTGTTCATATCACTTTGGTGCTTTCAGTTTGTGTGGTTCCCCTTGAGATCTGGCTGTGCAGTTTTCTGGAAGGTTACGGGTTTTATTTGAATTCCTTTGTACTTGGCATATCCTAAGGGTGCCCTCTTCCTGTAGGAAAGGAAAATCCTGCAGCATCAGAGATGAGATTGCCATTTGCCACCAATTCTTGGATGACTTCCAATACTGCTTGCTTATCTGAATAGAATTATTCTAGGCTCTGAATCCCAAAACTGCAGTGCCCAGATAACACTTTCTTTCAAGGTACTGAAATACTAGCTCCTTTAGGAATTTAAAATCTGAATCAAGCAGTAATACTGTGTAGATAAATGTCACTGGCACTTTTTTTTCAGCAGGAGCCTATATTCTGCTGAGGTCATTAGTTCTAGTAGCAGTTTTCCCATGCCCTGCCCATGTCGTGTCTTTCACATCTGAAATTTTGACCGCTTAAGTGCATTAGGTAGAAACAGTCTTCTTTTTGGGGGTAGGTGGTATTCCAGGAGGTCACAGAGGTTTTGAACATCCAGAGCATTATGCTTCCACCTAACTGCCTTGTAATGGAATTGCTTGGTCAAGCTTGAAGGGTCACTAGGTAAGTGGACTGGCTGATCAACATCAGCTGGAGATATGGCTGAAGGGAATGTTTCACAATGCTCTCCTCTCCTGCAAAAATGAGAGTGCAGTACGTGGGTGTAGCTGAGCAGAAATCCTCTCTTCAGCTCTGCGTGGACTCTTATTTTGTCCATTTGGCTTCCTGAGCTAACTCATCCACTGCCTTTGTAAGTTCTCTCTGCTTCTAAGCCAGATAGCACATGCTGATGGTACTCCCCTCGTACCTCTGCAACAAGTCAGAACGTTAAGTGGGGAGATGAACTTTTTATGCTCATACCCTCTCTTTTTCCACCTCTTTATACACTACTGCTGGAGTGGATGCAGTATTCACAAGTATTCCGACATAAAGCTAAGGACAGAAAAGTTAGAAGCTCTATGTATTCAGACAGTCGTTCCATTTATGAAGCTAGCTCCTGCATTCCACATTCTTGGCTTTTCCCTCAACTGTTTGAAGGTTGGATGACCTGTGTCATGAACTGTATTGCACTGGTAGTCTTACTGATAAGCATTAACCTTGGTCTCTTGGTAGTAAGACATATTCTGTGCAATAGTTCATAATGTGAAGTCAGCTCAGAACTGTTCTGCAGATACCACTATTCATTTATCTTTATTTCACAAACTTGATGTAACTTTTATAAGCACTATATAGAGAAAAATTGTGTAATGCTTGCTGTATATTTTGGAGCATAGTTCTCTGGCCGTGTGAATGGTTTTCCTAGATAATTCTATAATTATGTAATCAGGGTTTGGGAATGCCCTGCAAAAAGCTGTGTCAGCATATATAAAGGAAGAATGTTAGCTTATTTAAATTTCACCAAATCCTAGTAGTAGCTACAGGCAGAGGCAGGAGTCTTAGATACAATCTGAAATTGCTTATGACCTTGTTGGGGGGAAGACAAAGGAAAATATGTGGCTTTATTAGTTTACTAAGAACAGCCTGGTATCTACCAAATTAATAATGTAAATTCTGAATGTCCATAAATAAATTAAAAAAAGACCAATGAGACCTCTGATTTTTCTAGATTTTATTCCAGTGTTTCGGTCACCTTCAGTCACTGATTGCAGGAAAAATGCCAGATGCCCAGCAAGTAAATAATGTAGCTCAGGCTGTGATTGTTAATTACAATCAGTACTGAAGAACTTGGTGGAGATGATCTCTTCAACCCATGAGGAAAAAGAAATATCAAAAGGACTAGACAAAGAATATTCAAATAAGGAGAATACAAGAAAAAAACCCAAAAACTTTCATCTGTGAAAAATCATTGCAATGAACTTTTTATTATAAAGCACTGAGGGACAAGTGTTAGGGGGTAATTTCCTGAATGCCTGCTCCTAAACTCTAACTTCTTTATGCAGAAGATAGTGCTGAAAGGTAATAATTAATCATTTCCGTTTAAATCTTCCAGGCATTGCACTAACAAGATTTAGCTGCATAACTCCTGTGGCTAAATCCCATGCAATGTTGAAAATGTAGATGATAATATCTCCATCAAAAAACTCAGTGTCATGGCAGAAATATTGGAGCCAGTCCCTGTGGGAAAATGGTAGTGATCTAGTGGCTGTCAGCTGCTATGAGATATCGTTCTCATTTTTGTGTCCTCGCATTACTCCCAGGTTTTGGCTACTGCACAATGTGGTTCATAGTTTCAGTTTACTGAGTAGCATTTGATCATACAGGAAATAGAAAGTACACTAGTAAAGATGATGAACCTTTGCTTGAGTAGACCCTTAATGATAGGGTAATCACATTAAGAATGATGGTTTCATCGTGTGACTGCCTGAAAGATATGTCACATGACCTCAGAAATGCCTACAATTCCACTGCATGAAACTGGGGACTTTGCTATTATGAACTTGAATTTTTCCTTTTAAAGCGATTTGTTTTGTTGTTTTACATTCTAAGACAAGCAAGAAATTTAATATTGCAATTAAAGTAAGTAATGCTCCTGACACGTTACTGGCTGTCACCTGTACTACTACAGTAGTAGGATAATGTAATGCTGCTTTTGTTAGTCAAAATGTCTTATTCTGTTAGCAAAAGGTAAGCCTATTCTTTCTCATATCTATGAGGAAGGTGGTAGCATCTCCATACAGAAAACCTAGAGCTGTGGACTTGTTCTCACAAAAATGTCTTTGGATGTTTTACTTTGTTGTTTGAATTAGCATGGAGGAGCAGTAATTGCCACTTGCTACTGTTCATGCAGATGTTTTTCCTGATATGAATGCACACTTGGCTAGCACCATCAAGACAGTGACTAATGTGGTTTTATTAGGAAGGATCATTTGAAAAGTGTGTGTTTTTTGTAAGGACTTTGAGTGGTAGAGCTGAAAGTTGTTGATAAGCAGTCTAGGAGCTGCTGAGCTTCAATGTAGTATGAATGCATGTTTCAGAAGTGACTAAAGCAAAGTGGATCAGAGCAGAGGTGCAGGTCTAGAACAGCCTGGAAACTTTCCTTCATCTGGTGGAGGTCTGTCATGCAACAAAGATTTAAATAAAGAGTGTCCCTTCCAAGAAGAGGCTGTGTTTTAGATTTTTTCATACGTACATATTAGAGTTAGTAAAAGTTGAATATTCGTGAGAATGTTTACTGTTTTATCTGAACATATCATTCAACTTTAGTATCACAGGTATACCAGGTACAAGGAGCAAAGGGGAATTCTCCCTGCCAACAACTGGCTATCCTTTTACAAGCAGAACTCCCATCTGTATAGTCTCTAGAGTGAAGCTGCAGGCCTAGGTAACACTGTTTACAAATATGAGAAAGCTGGAAGAGATAATATTTAAATTTGGGGCTGCTGTTTCCTCTAGAGGAACAAAACTGTAGTCTTTTTGAAGTTAATGAATACAGGTCTCAATCCCAGCAACAACGTTATAGTACATCTGAGATACGGAGTTCTTGTACCCTGTCATGAGATGGAGACTGTCCTCTGATATGTTTAGTCTTTTTTAATTGTGGTGTTATATCACCAAATTAGCTGGAAAAGATTGTGCTACTTGAAAAATAGTGCACACAGTTAATGGATATACAGGCTGAACTTTGGGTCCAAAGAATCTGAAAATCCCTGTGAAATGTCAGCTTAATATTAGTGTCTGACTGCTAATTGCTTAGTTAGTATGGAAGTATAACCTTGATTATAGATTTCAGTTTTTAAAATGACACGAATGCAAAAGAAATAACAATGAGGCTAGTAATGGTGAATAGACCAGATAACTCACTAAGGGTAGATTCCTTATCTTGTTGTAGCAGTTAAAATGAGAACAAATTTCCTCACCAGACCTCCCAAACCCTTCCTTCCTTTTTGAAACAATTAGCTTGGTTTCCAGTTGTCATTGCATTTCTAGATATGTATTATTCTGTCTCTTATTTGACATAATAGAACTCATTCATTTTTATGAAGGAAATGCATAATAAAGGTTATTTTTGCATGGTCTTTAAGTATGCTTATCTGTCTGACCTTAGTGTATTTTTCTGCCTAGGTACTCATTCACTTTGTAGTATGTTTGAGCTTGGAGTGACAGAGGGGCCTAGTTTGAACTGAATTTAATTGTAGTGGACTGCAATGACTCAATTCTATGTTTCTGTTCTTAGTGTGCATGGACAGTCCTTCTATGTTTCTGTCCTTAGTGTGCAGTGAGAGAGAATGTATTGAGAAATTACTGCATATGTAGTGCTTGCATGGTTCTTCAGCTGCCTTCAGGCAAAGCTTCTCGACCCTTGAAGACTGACTGGCTTCATAACTGTGTCCCCTTTTCTGCCTGGGATGCTGATAACAGTTTTTGTCACTTTGCTGCTTAAGAGCTAGTGAACAGCCAGCACTGGTGCATTTGCCATTGTGAGCTCTTGGAGCTGGCACAAAGCTGATGTTGCTTCGTAAGTTGTACTTTGTGTTTAACAGCTACCTAGGGGTCTGCTGAGATTCTGGAAGGTTTTGAAATGAAAGATTGAAGTGAAGCTGTTCTAGAGGCTGTTACAAAAGTGATGAATGAGTAGGGCACAGTACTAGTGGGGCTGAGATTCTTGTACAGGAAAGCAAAGCTGGATCTCTAGCAGTGAAAGCACTGAGGTAATTAGTGACACTCCATCCTACCCTCATCTGCTTCTGCCAGAATGCAGCTGCACGCTGGCCTTCACATGAAGCAGATTGCAGGGTACTAAAGTTGGCCCAAGCTTCAAAGCTTTCACTATATCACAGTGGAAAGCGTTGCCCTCAGCAGATATCCATTTGCTTCTTAAGTGGAACATGCAGTCTACAAAGTTGCATTTGTTCCTTTTTACAGAGTTCTGGTCTGCAGACATGTTCTCTAAAGAAGTGACATGCAGTATGATGATAGCTGCTGGCACAGCAAGAGGACAGTTCAAATTGAAGTCATCAAATGAAAGAAAACAATTTAGTAGAAAATCTTTAATGCTGCTTTTTAATTCATTAGAAGGAAAACGCTGTGTCAGCACTTTTTAAATTGTATTTTTGAAAGGATGGAAAGAAACAGTCTAGTGTTATTTCTACAGGTTCTTTCAGAGTAAGTTGCGGACGACTTTGAGCAGTTAAAAGAAATGTATCTTCATTGCCTAAATATTGTAAAAACATGGGGTTTAAGTTCTGCAATCAATTTCTCATGCAATGCTTTGAATGGATAAAAAAACATGTTGAAGTAAGAGTAGCGTGATTGGTTATGACTTCAAATCTTGAGGACCTGAGAGACTGGCTAAAATAGTTTTCATGGAGTTTTGTGCTTAGATATAGTCTGCCCTTTGGTACCTCCTGTCTTCTCCCTTTAGGCTCTTGAAGGACATATCCTGTATTTATGACCTGTTTAAAACTACATAATTATCTATGCAATGAAAATAACTCAGTCTGAACGTTCATCTCACAGTTCTGTCAGGTCTTCTGTCTGATGCTTTTTCATACTCTGTTTCAGAGAATATGTATGGGAAGGGATCGAGCTATGCTCCTGCTCTGGTGAAATGCTGCTCCAGAAAGGAGAATCTTGGTTTGAGAGGCTTCTGCAAGCTCTGTACGTTTCAGCTTCTGTTGCTGTGTTTGAGGACCGGTTGTATTTGGAGCCAAGAAAATTCTGTAGAGCCATGAGGGTTACTGTTCAGTCCTGGCACAACTGAAAGCCAGAAGTTATTGCTTGCATCAGCCATACCATATCTGTGTCTTGCCACCTTCGCTAGCTTTATCAACCTAATAAAATGAGAAATCTTGCACTATTGCTCAACCATGGCAAGCTGAGGCTTTCTGAAATTCAGAGGTCATGGTTTTCTATTGCTGGTTGGGTAGCTGGTTCTCATTTATGCCTGTGAAAACCTTTGTAAAAAGTCTTTGAGCATTTTTAATTAGACCGTCCCAATATGTTACTTCTGATTAAAGCAGAAGATTCAAGTAATGAGGGTTGTAAACCTGTGCATAGATGTGTAATGGTAATTTCAACATACCCACTGGCTGTTTGAGATTGCTGCTATCTTTAGTTGTGTACTAAGATTAATTTCTTTCAAAAAAACTTAGACCTGCAGATTCCCAGTTCATAGTAACTGAAAGCACCAGCTTACCTAAAGTAAAATAACAAACAAGGATTTAATTGATAATCAATTAGCTGAAAATTATTGGTAGCTGTTTTGGGGCAAAGTTTGTCAGTGCCTAAAAGACTAATGAAATGTAATTTAGACTTTTGAATCACAGGTTCTTTTGGCAAGTTAAACTAAAAATCAGACTATGGATTTGCAAAATCTTCAGTTACACAGAAAGTCCTGGCATTGCGACATTATTGCTTAAAAGCTTATATCAATAAAATGGTATCTGTGACTGAGTGATCTGTATTACACAGGGTTTTTTAGGCATATCTCTTCTGTAGGCAAGTACCCAGAAAATGGATGATACCAGTATGGGAAACATTAGGTAGTTTCTGTACTTGTAGAGTAGTGATTTCTGTTCTAAATGGCTAAGACAGTTTCGATTGCATTGAGTGTATTTTTACTTCTGAATTTCATTGTCATACATCAAGAATGCCTGAAATTGCAGAGATAAAGGCATTGAAAAAAATGTTGTTATAGCACTTTCTGAGCTTCTGGTAAACTGATTTACATGCAGCAGATCTGGGGTAAACTGAAACAGTAATTGACCCCATTGCCCTCTTCTGGTTATTCAAGGTGGAGTAACCTCAGGGGGATCTGTTCATCTCTCTACCATAGTGCTAGATGACTGCAGAGTAATTACAAGGAATTCAGGTTTAGACTTATAAAGGTTTGTTACTAGCCAGTGGATATCATTGGGCTCAATAAAATCAACAAGCTTATAATTAGTCTGAACTATCTAACAGTAACCTAATTTAAAAATGCAAATAATAAAAACATCTACCATAACATTAAAAAAGTCTTAAAGTATTACAGATTCTAGTCACAGAAGAGAGTGCTGATCTTGAAAAGCTTGATGCCAATTATGTGCTTCACTGAATTAAAATGAACTCATGTTATTAATAAAGACTCAGATGATCTAGTCTGCCAGTCCAACCTTTCACCACCTCACACTTTCATTAGAAATGAAATTTTCAATTAAGAACTGTCTTCCAAAACTTAGTATTGAGTTCCAAAATTAAGTTTTCCAGACTGTGATTCAGTCACATGAACTTAAGTAATACAGAAAAATCTTGCAAAATTTGACACTGTGACATGTCATTCTCTCATACTGCTTCATGGGTCCTTTCACATTAAGTGATCATCTTGTTCAGGCCATTGACAGTGAAAACTAGATCCATCTGAGCGATGATTTTTATAAGAATAAGGCTCAGAAATAATCCAGATGCATACAAAGCATAACACCTTTCAAAGGCAATATGAAATCTGAAAATTGAAATGCAGCTGTCGGCTTTTCTGATGAGTGCTAGAAGCAATGGATGGAATGAAAAATATTAAAGAAAGCTTTGTGCTAATTTTTTTTTTATAGTTCAAAGAACACTTTCTCATTGGAACACTTTAATAATCCTTAAGGAAATTCCATTAATTAACTTGTGAACACTTGACATAAGTAATTTTTGGACTTGGAGAGATGCTTGTGTTGTGATTATCAAGGCCAGGAATCAGAGGATGAGGGTTCTGTGGCTAATTTTATACTGGAGTTTTTGTTTAATGTTGAACAAAATCTCTGGGGATTTACATAGATATTCAGGCTATATGCTACACTCCTCGTTACTTTTAATGTTTATTTTTTATTGGAGTGCTTTGATATTACATACCCAAGTTAGTGAGATTCAGCTTAAGTGGTCAGATACTATTGATCTGGGAGCTGTTTCAGTTGTAAGCAATCTATAGAAAGAATAAAAATTAAAAAAGGTGGTTAACTAGTTATCACATATAGTTATACACGTGTCTGCTATGATGCTTAAAGAATCGTACAAATAAAATGGCAATGCTGTAGTGTTTTGTATGCAGAAGCAGTTGCACTCGCTCTCCCCAAACAAGTTAGACATAGTATTTGGGCTAAGTAGATTTACTACAAAATGAATGGTGAACTATAAAAGAGAGAACAAAAAGGTTAATTTGGTGTGTTCCTGGAAGTGCCTTTGAGCTGAGCTGGCTTCGTGTACACTCATGGAAGTTGAACTTTTTATTGAAGGTGGGTTTTTTTCTATTTGAATAGCCTTTTTTTTTTTTTTTTTTTAAAGGTTCCTACATTTGTCATGTCAGAAAAAGTAAAAGTAAGGACTTCAGAAAATACTGTAATTATTTCCTTCAAAGATAAGACAAAAATGCAAATGCTGTGAATGTTGGCATGGTTTCATATTTTACAAAATATTCTTCAGACTTAGCCTTTGTTACCTATTAATTAAAATTTTATTGTGGGGAAAATTTAGTTTCAGAAATATTTAGAAAATAGGGCTTGGGGGTGGGGGGTGGGCAGGGCATGTGGAGACAAGGTACTGTGAATATTGGAGTGTGAGTACTAGTTTCAGAAGAACCCTGGGGCTGTGGGGAATGAAGTCTAAAGACCACAATCTGGAAGCTGCTTCATTCATCAGCGTTCTCAGTGGGATATAAAATTCCAAAATAATTTTCTTCACCACAGAGGAGGACCAAGACAAAACACGAGTCCATAAATAAGGACTGAATGAGACTTGATTTTCTCCCTCCTCACTGAATTTTGATCAAGGACAAAATGTTAAACAATTATTCTTACAAAAAGTGTCCTGAATGGTCAAATCTCTCACTGAGTGCTTACGACCAAAGTCTTCTAAAAGATCTCAGCATCAATAGTGTGGCGGAGTGCTTTGAAGATGTTACTGTCCAGTAATAGGCTGGAGACTGGAGGAGTCCCTACAGTAACTGCAGTTGTGCCAGTGAAAATCCCTGATAATCTTATGACACCATTTGTGTTATGTTTGGGAGTGGAAATTGTCGCTGTTTTTTCCTGATGTGCACAGGATATTTAAAACATAATTTGTTTGTTTGAATGTTTCGTTCTGCTGTTGCACCTGTGATGAACTTGAAAGCTTTTGTGAATCAGATATTACTTCTCCCACACCGCCTTTTGCAAGTGGAATTAAATTCTCATCCTCTAATACACTTGCATGGTGTGCTGAACCACTGCTTTCTCTGTCCCTTATAACTACGTATTTTGGTCCTGAAAATAATTCCAGCTGCTGTAGCAACAATATTTGGCTTAATCTCTTTAGTAGTATCTAGTGATACTACCGACTTTTGGCAGACAGTAGGGCCTTGTGGAAAGTTGTGTGAGGAGTAACTGGGCTGGTATCCTCTGTCCCTCTTGTCTTTTGTTTGATACACAGAACATAGAGGAAAAAAGCATGTTCTTAGAGCGAGCAACTATTTCACTCAAAATTACAAGTGCAGCAATAAAGTTGTTTTTATAAATGGCTGCCATTACTGCTGTCTGCATATCAAGTTCCAGCTAGCACTTCGAGGTTCACTTCACTGCAGATACTGAAGAACTTTAACAGAGGATGACAGAAGAGAAAAAAGGAAAGCAGAAGACCAAGTGAATGACAGTTTCTCTGGGAACCGTCCTCCAACAGAGTGCTCTGATAAAATTCTTCCCTGAACTGTTTTCTTTTTCTGTACCTGGAGAAGCTAAACAATTCATAACGAAGTGCCAGTCACCACAGCTCTGAGGTGGTACTGAAGAACTTACCAGGGCTCAGAGCAGCCATGTCAGACAAAGGCTTGGAAATATCACAGAGAGAGATAGAGAAGTTTTTGGAATATTTGCCTCAGAGTAAAGTAGTAACATTATATAAATAATGAATGTAATAGGAAATAAGAGGAAGGCAGAAAGTAAGTTTCTTATAATAGAAGCTTTAGCATTATATAATGATATTACATTGCAGGATGTGTTGGGTTTGTGTGCAAGGTTTTGGAAGTGGGAAGGCTACTTCTGTGAGAAGCTGCTAGAAGCTTCCTCTGTGTCCGATAGAGCCAGTGCCAGCCAGCTCCAAGACAGACCCACCACTGGTCAAGGCTGATCCCATCAGCAATGGTGGTAGTGCCTCTGGGATAACACATTTAAGAAGGGGGAGAAAAAACCTGGACAACTGTAGCTGAAGAGAGGAATGACACTATTTGAGAGCAACAACTCTGCAGACACCCAGGTCAGTGCAGGAGGAGGCAGGAGGTGCTCCAGGCGCCAGAGCAGAGATTCCCCCACTGCCCGTGGGGGACAGCCAGCCTTACCGTGGCCTTCCCCTGCAGCCCGTGGAGGTTAATGGTGGAGCAGATTTCTGCCCATGGAGGACCCCGTGCCCAGAGCAGGTGGATGCCTGAAGGAGGCTGTGACCTAGTGGGCAGCCCACCCTCGGAACAGGCTCCTGGCAGGACCTGTGGACCCATGGAGGGAAGAGCCCAGGCTGGAGCAGGTTTGCTGGCAGGACCTGTGACCCCAGAGGGACCCAAGCTGGAGCAGTCTGTGCCTGAAGGACTGCGCACGGTGGGAGGGACCCATGCCAGAGGAGTTTGTGAAGAACTGCAGCCCGTGAGAAGGACTCACATTGGAGAGGTTTGTGAAAGACTGTCTCCTGGTGGAGGGACACCATGCTGCAGCAGGAGTAGAGTGTGAGGAGTCCTCCTCCTGAGGAGGAAGGAGCAGCAGAAACAACGTGGGATGAGCTGACCGCAACCCCCATTCCCCACTGCCATTGCACTGCTGAGGAGGCAGGGAAAATTGGGAGTAAAATTGAGCCTGGGAAGAAGGGGGGGGGGAAGATGTTTTTAAGATTTAGGTTTTATTTCTCATTATTCTAGTCTGATTTGATTGGTAGCAAATTAAACTAATTTTCCCAAGTTAAGTCTGTTTTACCCATGATGGCAATTAGAGGGATCTTTCCCTGTCCTTATCTCGACCCAGAGCCTTTCATTATATTTTCTCTGCCCTGTCTAGTTGAGTAGGAGGAGTGATAGAGCAGCTTGGGTGGGCATCTGACATCCAGACGGGGTCTACCCACCACAGAAGAGTAGCAGTCACTTAATTTTCTGTTTTCAAAGACTTAGATCATTTTCCAGTGGGTTTCATAAGCATATTCTATCAGCAAAGAGAGATAAGACCTGGAAATCTTTGGTTCCAGTCTAGCCTCTTGAAGTAACTGCATCCCCTCCAACCTGCCCAGTCTTGGCTTTTCCCTCCACAGGCTTGTACTTTCTGCTGATAAAAAAAGTCTTAGTCTTCATAAAGCAGGTTTTTCACATGCATTGCCTTGTCAATACTTTATTAGACTTAGTTTATTTAGCTGGCTGCAGCGTCTGACTTCCATATCTTCACTTTTGTTTCTCTTTCGCTTCTCCAGCCTCACTCCCAGATAGTTGCTATTTAACTATTGACATTTGTCTTCAACAGCACTTTGTCTCACCTTCATCTCTTCTCGATTCTACCCTAGTGTCCCTTCTCAGCAGTCTACTTGCTCCTGAGTAGACCTAGTTCCATTTGCTCTCCATCTTTCTTTTGACCCAAATGTTCTGGGCCTCAGCCTGTGTCTTTCCCACCATTCTCCAGTCTCCTTTTCATTCCTCGGGCTCCTCCTCCCAGTCTGTTCCCCTGGAGGATTTGTCCTCTCCCTTTATATTTGAGTTTGAGAACTGCCTCTTCTGTATTGCTTGGGCTTAGTAAGGAGAGTGTTGAAACAGCAGCAAGAACCTCTGGCCTTAGTTCAGGTTCTTAGACTCAATTGCAGAGAAAGACCTCCTGAGGCCCCTGGACCGCGTCCAGGACAGAATGAAAGGTTGTGAAGCACGGCAGTTGGAGCCACGGACGTACTGGCTGTGCGCAAGCCATGAGGCTTGTGAGTTGGGCATTTCTGAGCGGCTTTTCATTGAGCGTGCAAAAGGCACAAGATCTCCTCCAGCTTGTGAGTCCTTAGGCTAAAGCGTAGGTTTTCTTAAAGAAAATTCTTCAGGCTGCAGTATTTTGACTGAAATTTTCCAGGAAAATTAAGGCCAAGGAGATACATGACACATGATCAGAGCTTTCCACTGGTGTGAGTGATTGAGGACAGCATCTTAGTAGAGGAACTAATTCAACCTTAATTGAATAATATTCTGTTAGGGAAAGGTTGGCGGCTTTTTTTTCTGTCTCTCTCTGGAGGTAAGTATTTCTTAATTTTTTTACTTTTAATACCTGTTCCTTAATGCTTGTTATTCTATTGATCTTAATCATTATTTTTTTATCATCAAATCATTTAGGTTGGAAAAGATCTTTGAGATCATCAAGTCCAACCATTAAGCCAGGACTGCCAAGTCCATTGCTAGACCATGTTGCTAAGCACCACATCTCCGTGGTTTTTAAATACCTCAATAAGCAAGCAGTGACATGAGAACTCTTGACACTTGCAGTGAAGTTTGACCATAGATACATACTCCTGCGTAAGTGTGTAACTTGCATTCTTGCTAATGTTTCGTGCTATTCTTATGTAAGTAAACTAAAAACCCAAGTATAAGTGAATAAGTCTTTTGAATAAATTTAATACATCAGAAGAATAAAATTTTTTTTTTTTTTTTTCAGTGGAAGTGGATCAAGCAAAGATGTATATAACTTTATTTTTCCTAGCATCAGATAAGGGAAATGAGAAATAAGGTGTACCTCTTTATTTCCCTCTTGATTTTTAACAGATGTTTTAGCTCCAAACTGTAGTTGTCAATTTATGTCCTTTGAAGACATAAAATCAACCTCAGAACGTTTTTAAGAACTCCATTATAGACACAAGGTCAGAAACTCTTCAGCAAGAACATGGGTTTAAGAATTTACATTCAAAGGTGTTTTTAAAAAGTTATGCTGATCTAATTCATACTCCTCGTTGTGTCACAAATTAAATTATCATATTCTTCTCATGGTTCAGTTTGAAACCCAGCGGAGGCAACCTAGTTATTAGAGTCCTTTCGAGTAAAAATTATGTAAGAAGAACTCAATTTTATTCTTAGATTGCCAAGCTTTGTAGAAAAATTGGTCACGTTTGTTAAAAAGCAAAATTGATGTGGAACATTGTGATATTTAACAAAGACTTGCCTTTTCACCAGTCCCTTTCAACACAGAATTTTCCTGTTGTCTATTTTTCATTAAAAGCTGAATGACTGACAATATTTTTCAGTTATTTCAGACAATGTAAAAGCTTATATTGGAGAGGATTTGTCAATCTGAATTTTATGTTTGTTTAAAGCAACTTTCTACAAAATTGCCAATTTTGTGCTTAGCAATCTAGTTTTTCTAAAACTACACTAGAAAAATTTCTATATTTTATATTATTTTCTATATATATTCTATAAATAACTTTAATCCTTTAAATATTCAGGGAGCCATGGAATCCTCATTGTGCATGGAACTTGTTTGGAGAAGTCCTGGATATCTCTTGGGCATTTAGAACACACTGTGCAGTATTATCCATTGTTTCTGAAATGTTGTGAACATTTGAAATCACTCCTAGATAAGAGTTGCAATGAAAATATACATGTATATATACACCAGTATATGTTAATAGATTTTGCCTTTATGAATGGAGTATTATATTTTAAACCCAGTTGTATCCAATGAGATATTTACCTTAGGCATTCTGTAGGCTGACCTGCACTCTACTGGAGTCACCTTAACATGGACAATAAAGTTTAGTGCAAGTGACCGGGCATTTAGTCAACCTATTATCTGGCAAGTTGTTGAACTAAAGGAAGAAACGTGTGAATTCTATAACAGTTCAGTATTCTTGTAGCAATCAAAAAATCGTTTTCCTAACTTCATTCCATTCTTAGAAGACAGGCATGATTATTATAAGTCATTAAGTATTTACTACTCCTATTTTTTAATCTTTATATCCATACTGCAATGCAAATCTTTTGATTTTTCCCCCATCTCTGGGGAAGAAAGTATGCATGTAGTTTATACTTCGTTCCTTTCTCTCCCCATCCTTTTTTTTTTTTTTTTTTTTTTTTTTGTAAAAAGAAGGTAGTAATTCTGACCTCGTGGAAATGGTTTTACCCGCTTAACTTGCAAAGTCTTCTCTGAACCTGTAAAAAGCTAGAATGTTTGTTTCTACTGTGATAAACACAACAGAGTATAGCAAGCTTATGTGGCGTGTGTTATTCCGTGTGGCTGTACAAAACATTCAGTGCTCTTCTACCAATGTGAAATATGTGAAACACTTATAAGGAAAGATATTAAATGCAGGAAGTTTCGTATTTGCGGTTACTAATTTTTGATGTTTTTTTTCTATATAACATTGTCTTTCCCTGGACTTGGAATAACAAGAAACACCGAGTAAGCCCAAAGAATCTGGAGACACAAGAAGGACTGAAAAATCCTTCTTTTTAAAAATACAGATTGAAGATTTGGCAATGGGGTATGGGCATCTGTTCCTAGACACAGCCTTGCGTTTAGGCAAGGCTGACAGATATTAAGATTGCTGATACTTCTTGTCCTAGTTTTGTGTAGAGGTATCTAATGAAGACCAGATTGCCTAGCATTTATTGACACTTGAAATTTAACTGAGAGGTCTAGGAATAAACTGATGTGGAGGCTGACTAACCTCTCCATAGGGCCCATATAGTTGAACTTTTTGATTGGGTTGTATATTGAAGACAAGGCACAAACTTTGACTATTCTATACCTCCCAAGTGGCTAAATGAAATACTTTGTCGTACAGACCTTGTGATGGCATTAATGAAAATAATTTTCACTATTTATGCAGTTATTGGTAAAAGCTTGTTTCTCGGCTTTATTAGTTGTTACCTTATGATGAACGTTCCAGAAAGGGATCTGTTTTATCCTGTCTACATACTGGGTTTTCCTGTTATCAAAATGTACCCTAACTTCATTTTAGATAGAAGATAAAGACTGAAAAGGAAGCATTGTCTATTATATTTTTCCAGCATTATAGTGTTTTTTTAAAGGCTGAAGACATTTGGTGATATTTATTCTATGTGGAAGAAGAAGTTGGGACTTGGGAAGGATGTTAATAGAGGACGGAGAGCACATATGCAACACAAACTGTTTAATATTTTAATGTTTGTCATTTAGGGGAGTCCATCATATAACTTAATGTCGGGCAGACTGCAACAGTGAAAATGCTGAATTTTTATTCGTTAAAATGCTTGAGTTTTAATAGCAAGCAGCTGCGATGACAAGTTCTAGATCTCCTTGGAAACTATAGTATGATTCAGTAAAGTCTGTCACTCAACGTAGACTTGCTTATGTTCTGTGATTATTTTTTTTTTTTTTTTTTCCTGTGGGAGTAACACTTGTCCAGGATTGCTATGCGAATAAACCCCTTAAGACACCCCACCCCCCCATCACTTACATTAGAAATGAAGTTTGAGTGTAAAAATTCTAAGGCTGTCTGTTTTTTCTATCTGTGGCCTTTGATGACTATTTAACCCTAAAACGACATATTCATTTCTGCTTCTCAGCCTGAAAGATACAATGTCATGTAAAATGATGACCTCCTATAGCTGGCAGCGTAAAAAGGAGCATGTAAAGTTTGTAGAATTCCGCCTGCCTCCACAGGGAACTGCTTCTGCATACTTGGCTTTTCATTCTTGACTCATAACTCTGAACTGCCAGACTGATTATTTAAATTGTAACTGCCAGTTGATCGGCAGAAGGAAGGAAGTTTATCTGTCCATATGAATTATTAAATAGCATACCAAGATGTCACCTTGTAACATTTTGTTAAAATGCCATGATATTCTAAACAGTTGCCTGAAAGCGCGTTGAAAATGGATCCACCTGCAAGTTTGTAGACATCTATTAATGGTTATTGCTGATAAATTACTTGATGAATTGCACTTTTTTCTTAGTGAAATATCTTCTAAGGTCTGTACCTTTCTCAGATTAAGATTTTTTTTATTTATTTTTTGTTGTTATTGTTTAAGATGTCTTTGTGTGATTTGAGCTGAATACAGATACTCCTCAACTGCTCTTTCTGTTCCGAGGTTGGATATTTTGTAAGAGAAGCATATGCATTGCTGTGTAAGTTTGAACCAGTGTTTTGTGCAGGACAGGAAAGCCCACCCTTTAGTTACAGTGTACGAGCACACAAGCAAGTCACTCTGAGATAATTTTTGATTCGTTACCTATATGGGAAACACTCTTGTGCATGTTCATACCTGGATATACTCAACAAGATAATACAAGATAGATTGCAATTTTTCACTGTGGGATAAGTAACCTCATCCTTTTATGAGCTAAAAATGTGCAGTTACCATGGAATAATTAATTAAATTTGTCTTTCTCTGCAGTGAAGTGTTGCATGTGTCTATTGTCTCTCTGATAAACGTGTTTCAGAATATAGTACCATAGAGTCATAGAATGGGTTGAGTTGGGAGGGACCTTAAAGACCATCTAGTTCCAACCCCCCGCCACGGGCAGGGACCCCTCCCACCAGCCCAGGTTGCTCCCAGCCCCGTCCAGCCTGGCCTTGGGCACTGCCAGGGATGGGGCATCCACAGCTGCTCTGGGCAGCCTGGGACAGCGCCTCATCACCCCCATGATGAAGAATTTCTTCCGAATACCTAATCTAAATCTTCCCTTTTTCAGTTTAAAGCCATTCCCCCCTGTCCTATCACTACAGACCCTTGTATGAAGTCCCCCTCTGGCTTTCTTGCAGCCCCTCCAGGTGCTGGCAGGCAGCTGTAAGGTCTCCCCGGAGCCTTCTCTCCTCCAGGCTGAACAGCCCCAGCTCTCCCAGCCTGTCTGCACAGGAGAGGTGCTCCAGCCCCCTGATCATCTTCGCGGCTTCCTCTGGACTCACTCCAACAGGTCCATGTCCTCCTTATGTTGGGGGCCCAGGGCTGGATGCAGCACTGCAGGTGGGGTCTCATGAGAGTGGAGCAGAGGGGCAGAATCCCCCCCCCTCGACCTGCTGGTCACGCTTCTTGTGATGCAGCCCGGGATAGGGCTGGCTTTCTGGGCTGCGAGCGCACATTGCCATCAAGGAATTATGGAATAAATATGGGAAGGAAAAGTTTCTCCTTAATCTCTACCAGATGTTATTTATAGAGCTAAGGGGTATGAGTTCTGGATTTATTTTTGTAATGCCTTGAAGCATGAGGGTGCGTGTTGTTTATTCTGTTCTCAGTAATAAACTTGTATTTCTCCTCATTATCTGTGTATGTCTAACCTGTCTAGTTTCTGGTGTGAATACTTGAAAGAAGCAAATAAAAAATTCACTTTCTGTGTTCATTCATACTGATGAAACTCAATTAAGCGAATATTCATGTAAAGCAAATACAAAAAAGAAGTAAATGTAGCCAAGACAAATATATTTAAAATTTCAAAACTTTTCTTTTTTCTTCTTCCTCTTGCAGTATCTGCTGTCTCTTTTAGAAATCCCAAGAGAACATATGAGTTATCAGAAAATGGATGAATGAATACCCTCTAGAGACAGGCTTCAGTTGGGGAAAATTCCAAGATACGGAGAACAGCTATCAGTGAACATAAACAATACTGCTGTGTGGAGAAGAGAGTTGGGATTTCTCAAGGCTCACTTAAATACGTACAGTAAGTACAGCTTGAAATTTAAAGGGGCTCCTTTGGGCAGAAAATCTTTGAATATTGTAGCTTTAGATGAAGTAATTTTCATAAATATTGAATCTGAATCTCAAAGCAAACTTGTTCTGCATAAAATTCAGCCAGAGGATGTCCTGGTAAGTTCAAAGTAAGGCTTAACAGACTTGTACGTAGATGCAGAAACCTTTAGTACTTTTGTGGCTAACAGTATTTTAGGAGCTATAGGAATTTAAATAAAATCATTGCAAAGGAAATGAACAGTGTGAATTGTGAAATTCTTTTTTGTTTGACAACACTGAAAAGTAGGTGTGAAAAACCTGAGTTAAGCTAAGACAGGCATTTCCCAGTGGTTTGGAATTTTTTTTTATTTAGATAAAAATAAATTCAATTTTGGTGGGGGGGAGGGGAAGGGAAGGCAACTGACAATCGACTCAGGGCAGTTCTGTAAAGAAATACAAATATGATTTATTTTGTTTAGAACAAGTAATACCTTTAAAAATAAAAAGTTCGTTTTATAAATGTTAGAAATCAGTTTTCAGCATTGTTTTGCAAATCCCCTCTTTTTAATTTTTTGGGTCAACACTTCTTCAGTCATGTCACTGTCCATTGAGTGGGGATGGTTGTTTGGGGTTTTTTGCAAACTGGTTGAAGTCTGAATCAGGCTGAACTTTACAGCTGAACCCATGAATCTTTATGATATGAGCTCAATTTTCTGTAGCTAAAGCTATTTGTGGGTTTTGTTGATTGGCATATGAGGGGGCAGATAAATGTTGTGCAAAAACTTTGCTACTTCTGTAGAGCTGTTATTCATACTCAACAGTACAGATCTGTGTCTCTTTTTGAAAAGCAGTGGCCTATAATCATGTGCTTAGTCAATATTCTAAAACAACTTTGTGGTCTATGGTCTTTTAAAACTTTTATTTATTTGAAAACTCCAGTGGGACAAAATACCTGTTTTTAGCCTCTTGAACACAGTGAACTCTGCCTGTGTTCCCTTTAACTGTTTTTCATCAGGGCTGTTGTGTTATCAAGCCACTGAGAGCTCAACGAGAAGTTATAATATACAAATGATAAAGTTGCTGAGAGTAGAAAGTGCCAGGTTATTTGATTTCTTGTGGTATTTCATATCACAACTGTCATTTGAAGGTCTAAGGGAGTATTTGTTTTTCATTAGATGCTCATGTTCTATTTGTTTCCTATGGGATACCTATTTGTTTTTTATAATCTATTTGCATCTGTTATGAAGTGATTATGTATTTAGGGCCTGATTCATGCCAGAATAAATCAGTAATTATTCTAAAGGTGTCATTGACACTCTGCCACTGTTAAACTGGCTTGTGGGAAGAGTACCAAAAAAAAGTGTTCTGATCTGCTGCTTTTTGTTACTGAAGAACCTCAGGCTTTTGTATTGGCTTTGTAATGGTCATACATGTTTGGAAAAGCATTTTTCCTCATGATTAGCTATTATAATTACATATTTATATATATTATATATTCATATATAATATAGAGATAACAGTGCAGAATATGTCTCCTGTGTATGCTCTCCTGTGTAACTGCAGCACTTTTACTGGTTTAGATCCCTCTGGTTTGCAAACACAGAGAGATGCTCATAGAAGGCAGATTTACCTTAGGCTGTCCATTAGCATTTCCAAAGCAGTTTGCATGCTTTCTTGTGTGATAGGAGAGACATCGATCAACTGCCTGGGAAGTTAAATGGTCTCAGCTTAATCATGTAAACTTTTGCTTTTCCTGGGGATTGTGGGTTCTACTGCTGGGAGTCAATGCTGTAATATTTATCTACTCCTGGCAGAGAAATCAGCATCTTGATTTCTGCCAGTCTTCCAGTTGTTTTTTCTAAGCTCTCTACTATAGAGCAGTACATAATTATGGAATTCTTAAGAGACTTCGTTGCTGCATTTTGTTTCTTCATGCTGTAACTTCTGTGGCCTGTACAGGCTTGCCCTTCACCTATTTTGTTGGTTGTTCTGAGAAGGGAGAAGAGAACCTTCCTGCTGCGAAGCGTGTTATCTGCACAGATGATCTATTTGTAGATTTCTGAAGAAAAGTCAAATGATGACATGTCAGCTTCTCAGTTCTGGAGAAATTATCCCACATTACCTTGGCAGTGCTAATAGTTTACAGCGTTCATGGTCTGTAATGGGCTGTTTGCCTTCAAGGGCTTTGACAGTTTTGCTGAACTTAACATGTACTCAGCTAAGAGATGATCTTTCTTCACTACATCACTTGCCATTTGAATAGGTCACATTTTGATAAGATGTCTTTTATTTGCTGACTGTGGAACTGCTGTATAAATCTTCCTTTATGCTTACACATTTCTCAAAAGATCCACTATATTATTCTGAGAGCAAATACCTAATTATTTGCTGCTGAAAGCCTTGTAAGAACACCTCTCTTTATTTTTTAAATCCTTTGATGACATCTGCCACAGCAAGTTTAAATCCAAAATGAATAATGCAATGGGAAGTTATTTTATTCCATGATCTTGTTGAACTGGAGCCTGGCTTTACGATAAGACAAAAAAGCAAAGGCACAGTGCCTGGCGGGGGTGGAGTGGGGGGTGTCCTGAGTGGCTTTGTTAGGGTTATGCTATCATGGCTGAGGAAGTAAAGATCTAGACAGTGCATTGGCTTGTTTGATTGCATTACAGCCAGATGTGGAACTGAGCACTTGTTGATGATATCAATACCGGATCAAGCTGTACAGGTACTTCCACACCTCTTAAATACAGACCTCCTGAGAGATTGCCTCTGAAACTGATTCTCCTTACAGTGTTATGTCTTCCAATTACATATTGGAGGAAATAAATATTTAGAAGAAAAAACACTGCTGGTGTGATAGATGGAGCTTGCTTATGCTCTGCTGACTAGTATCATCATGATTGTATTTGTAGGGCTGCAAGGAAGAAATGTTCTCGGTAAGTCTAAACTGCAGAATGATCTCGGCATTTTTTCAGGATTTGGATGCCTCTTACGGCTGTCTTCAGATTGTACATGTTAGTTATGACAGTGCAGGCCAGCACAATTAGGTGATGAATCATCAGCATCATGATGTCTGTTATTTTAACACCAGTGCACCTGTACTAGGATCCCTGTATATGAGTTCAAGCCCTGTAAAAGTTTGTGCATAAGGACAACAACTCTCAGTAAAATTTCTCTAATGGTGGGTATAAAATTAGCATGAGGCTGGCTTTTCATGCATAGAAGCATTTGAAACCTCTCCTGGAGCTGCAGCAAACTTGTGTTAAGCTGTCGTGACAACACTAAGCTCCAGAGTGGTTCACTTCTTGTTTGCCATTTGGAAGATGATCTTAACTGGATGCCACCATACTGTAAATGTGGCGTGAATGTACTGCACAAGAAAAGGTAATTATTGTTTTAATGTTGAAGGAAAGGGTAATGAACAAGTTCTGTGACAGAGAGGAAACAGTTTCCCTGAGCTGGTATCTGAGTTCCATGCATAGCTCTTTAGCTGTGTCTTCGGCTATCCTCCAACTGGCAAAGCTACTTGTAAATTGTAGTTCTTTGTCTTTGAAATCCATATAAAGTCCATATCCAAACTATCATATATGCAAGCAGAGCAGCCGAGTGTATCAGCCCATTGTCTGAGCATCTGACAATGCCCATAAAGTATCTTATGAATATGATACTAATTCTGTTTCATCTCTTGTTTGGATCTGTGAAGAGGAATTTTCTTAAACTGGGCTCCCAGCCATCAGTGCTTACGTTTGAAAATTGGTAACAGACATTCTGTTTATCACTTGTAATACATGCCCATATGCCATGTGTTAGGTGTCAGGTGGAAGCATCCTTACTTCTCTGGATTGTAGGAAGAAATACTGTGAATTTAAACCTGGCTGCATTCAGAAACCACTGAGTGCGTTCGTTTGGCCAGAGGGCATCCCATTAAGTGGCATAAGGAAAGTCTCTTGCAATCACTAAAGACTTTACTTGCGGTAATGCCTGCTGATCCTGGGGATCTGAGGTGGGAACTGCAACCAGATCTTTTTTTGGCTTTGCGCAGTTCTATGACAATGCCTCCAGGGCTGCTAATGTATTAGGGAAAAATTCTGCCAAGCTTTTCACAAGGTAACATTCCCCCCCCATATACCAGCTGGCTTTAATGACAATTGTGAGATACTGTTGCAGAAAGTCAGGGTGGCAGAATCTTACTTTGTTCATGAGTGGCAGCTGAATAGCTTTAATTCCAGATGCTTAGAAAGAAACCAGAAGCTAGTAAAGAATCAGAAAGTTTTTGCAGATAAATAAAGCACCTGACCTTCCCTTCCACTTTCTTCCATGACACCCCTAATGATCTGGTATTTGCTATACCAGGCAGATCATCCCTGCAAGCTGATGAGTGAATTATTTTTCCTTATATCCATTCATAGTTCTGCACCTGCGTCAACTTTGGTACATGCCTTGTCTTGATGGCATCAGGCTATATGCTCCCTCTTGTTTGGGATGCTTTATTCTGTACCAGTTTAGTGCTTCTGTAGTCATCAGGAGTATCTGTAACCTTGGTGAAAGGCCACCTAGTTTTTCCTTGATAAATAATTAGTAAATAATACATCAGGTGCTGGCATCTTACTTTACCCTGTTGAATTATATAGGGAAAACTTTAAGTGTGGCAAAGATTATTCATGGATTTTTCTGTTGGGTTTATTACCAGTTTCAATTTCCACATCTCTCCTGCATCTGAGAGAATGGAATATTTCCGTTCTGAAAATAACCAGTGATAGTTGTGTGTGTGTTTTCATTTCTTCTGTGTTTCTGCTACTGCTCACCATTCTTTTGTAACAAAGCTGTCCCCCAGTTAGCTTTTTAATGTTTCAGATCACATACAGGTGGTCACGTTTAACAGAGATAATACATTTGTTCATTTTTCAGTTTACCGAATGCACCTATCAATACCTTAAGGTGCCTAAATTTTAATAAGTGAAAAAGATAAGAGAATACTGAGCATATCAGTAACAGCGTTACAGCAATAGAGATCACGAAATCACTTGTGCTGTAGCTAATGGGATGCCCTTGCAAATGTGCTGGCAAAAGGGCTGGTTTAAGTTCTGCACCAGCTGCGCTACCACAGGCCACGCTGCCTGTAGGGTGACGGCCTCCATAAAGTCTGCAGGCAAATGCTCAAAGTGCAAGGGCAAGTTATGGTTACCTACTGCAGTGACTTGCAGCTGCAGCCATGGATTTCCTAGTGCACAAACGAGAGATGACATCAGATGAGCTTTGTGCTAGAGACTTGATTAAATTGAATGCTGTGCCAGGCAGAAAGGATTACAATTGTGTTACAGGTTCTAGCAAAGCATGTAGCACAAAAGACTAGGCTGTACCTCTGTCAGCTGAACCTGACAGCATTGCTCTGTGAAAAAAAGCTTTGTTCTGTGTTTACATCACACTTATGGTTGTTTAAAATCTGGTTTTGGTGCTGCATGTTTGGGTAGAGCAATATGACTGACTTCTAATATTTCAGATCTTCCACTGATCTTTAGCTTCTTTTTACGCATGCACAATACACCAAGTGCACGTTCCTTTCTAGGTACTGTAAATTAGCTACAGTATATGAAGCTCAGCGTGTAATGTGATAGTATTTTATTCATGTTGGAAGTAATGATTTTATTATGTGTTTCGTTCCCAAAGAGAAATAGCATGACTTCAGGCAACAGAAATTAACAGTATGAAACATTATTGTTTGTGATGTTGTTGATGTTTTAATTGCTGATCATTAATCTGTGTTCTTCAACTCCAGTGTTGGTGGAATTATAATTAGTCCAGTGTGTTTTGCTGAAATGTAGAAAACAATCAGTCTGCCACTAATGATAGGGCATGTGGGACTCCAAAACTGAGTATCAAGTCAGTACTTATGTTCCATAGTGCATATTTTATTTATATTGATATTTCTTGAGAAAACTTATCAGGAGAATAACTTAAACTAAGGAAAACTTACGGAACTTGCAAACATTTTCAAAGAAAACCTTGCATGCTTTATTTATTTCCATTTAAATGCTAATTTCAAAATGATGTAACTACTGTATCATGGTACAGTGGAAGAAAAATTTGGGACGTACATGTTTCTGTAAATGTCAGTGTAGTTGATCCTAAGTGTGGCCTTCACACTCTCCTAGCCTAGTCAATTAGAAGCACATATACTCCTTTCATTGTGTTACTTTTTTATTCAGGCAAAGATCAGTTTCATCATAAATGGACACTCAAGATAACGTGTGTGCACATGTCCATACATAAAATTTAAAAAGTGTGTGCTTCAGGATTACTTATGTTGTAGATCCACATCTAGCTGTGTTCTTGGACCAAGCTCATTTTAAGAATAATTTGTTCCTTTTTCAGCCTTTTGTCTCAGGAAAAAAAGATGTCTGATAATGCCATTAAAAAAAAACCCTCAAAACAACACCATATCACATTTTCTTACATCAATGCAAAATGAGTTAACGAATTGCAAATTGGTTTTATGCTTGTACAACTTGTTCAGTAAGGCAGATGTTCACCAGAGTAAATATCTAAGGGTTATAAAGCAACTTCTACAATTTTGCATTGTCTGCAGTGGCAGGGCTTTGCCTGTGTGGGAAAGATGCTCCAGTAAACCAAGGTATATGACTGTAAACTTCCAAAATGGAGTCGATGTAAATCCAAGTACGGAAGACCTTTGTTTCATTTTCTCGCAGTTTAGGTGAAATCAACTGGAAAAAAGCTTTAAACAAGAAGAGCAGCCCTTCAGAAGCAAACGATGAATGTTCCACTGAGGGTTTTGCACACTGACACTACATTGGCTTCAAATGCATTTAGGTCACACTGATACATACTGCTTTTAAAGCATGTATAATCTGATCTGGCTGTAGATGAAGTCAGTGAGATACTGCCACTTACTACGAGAGGGAGAGAAGGTTGAATCATTCTTTTAAGGAGAGAGGGGCCAGTTCTCATTTGGCATAACCAGTGTTTAAATAATTCATCCTGGCTAAGAATCCATCCCCTTCTGTTTAAAAAATAAACTTATTTCCTAGTTAGCACTGATTCTGTAAAATTCCATTAACCTAGTTTTTCTACTAAAAATTACATTAAATTTGTATTCAGTTTTAACACAGAAGCAAAGAAGTGTTTATTCAGTAATTATTTGGTATCATTCTAAAACCAGACTTTGTTTCCACGCTAATCTCTATAATCAATGATGACATTCCTATTGCCAGCAGACAGCTGAATGTCAAGCTCTTAATGACTGCATTTTCAACAAGGCTTCATTTCAGATCAGTTTCAACTGCAGGGAGGGGTACAGCAAAATTACGAAAGTTTCATGGCTGCATGAAGTAGATATCTCATTATAGCTGTAATGGTGGACAGATTTTTGCCTTGGATGTTACTTCACTTTGACCGTCAGTCTAATTGTGTTAACATTAATGTATGATGAATAATCTGAATGTGTATGAAATTAAGAAATAGATGGTTTAAATTCTGGAATCTACTTCTATAACATAATTTTAACTGCCAAGTTCTAATGCCTTGTTAGTTTATGATTAGCACCTGATTCTAAATCAGTATTTGGTAACATATTCTAAGTGGGAGCACCTGCTTGGCTAGTAGAATATACACAACTTTCAAACCTGTACTAAAACAAAGACAGGCTTATATATCTATTCACGAAGAGACATAATAAATAATAATAATATTATATCATGATGATTTAAAATACTTCCAGAATATGGTAAATTTTAGAAATAACACTTTGCTTGACTTTTCTCTGTTGCCAAGCAATGAAAGGTTTATAGCTGAAGTAAGATGTGATGAATGAATCCAACAAATACTTACAAATCCTTCAAAAGAAAGAGAAATTCTGCCACTTCAGAACTAGCTGTGTGATGAATTTGTTTAATACTGACAACTCAGAGAAATTCCCAGAAGGGATTTTTTTACAAAGAATTTTACATGGGAATTTGTTCAGACAAATTCTGATATGTTATGGTTTGAAGTGTTAAGATCAGGGAATAAATAGCATTGGCTACCATGTCACATAATAGGAACTGTTAAAAGTTGCCCACTGTTGGTGTTAATCCTTCCCAACTGCAAAGCAGGTTGAGACTGGGTTGCACTTAAAATGAAAATTGATATTGGAACAAACCTTGACAGCTGTATGACTTTTGCTGGTGTTGTTAAGACAACACTCATTTCACTGATTCATTCAGTATTATCGTGCTGATTATAGGTCCTGCAGAACATCTACACAACCTAATCGGTCTTTCCTTTGTTGTTGAGTGGATGTGTTGTGTTTGTGAGATTACCTAGCTCCCTGAGTGCTGAGCAAGTGGCATTTCTTGGCAGAATGTGCCATTGCTTTTAATAAGATACACTTTAAAGCACTGTGGCACCAAACTGCGCTCTAGAATGGTTTAAATCCTTTCACTTTCGTTTCTTTGCTTTTCATTCTTTGCACCTTATCTTGGAAGCATGAAAGGCAACCAGCTTTTTGGCTTTCATGCTTGCCTGAGGTGTGGGTACAACAATGCTGGTGCCAAAATGACTTAAGAATCAAAATAAGAAACTCCCTGAATGGAGAAAGGGTGGGAGGGAAGCAGGAAAATGAGCAAAGAAGATGAAAGAAGAGCACCGAGGAGAAAAACTACTTCTTAATTACACTACGAACTTTATCTTGCAAGTCTTGGATCTCACCCTAATTAAAGTAATTGGCATGTAGCAGTGTGATACAGATGGAATTCAGACACATTCTGTACTGGGCAAAGAGGTTTTAAATTTGCATTTGCTAGATAGCTTGCAAAAGAGCTGGGTTTTTTTCCTTTCTTTCACTGTGTGCAAAAGGAAGAGTGGGATTACACGGCTGTTAAGAAAGAGAAGGCAAGTAAATGCAAATATCTGTGTTCCTCTTTAGGCTCACTTATGCTCACCTTGCATTCAGGAGGAGTTTGAGCTCCCTATGATAAATCCTCAGAATATCTTTGAGACTGTTTAGTTGTTTGGGGGAGATTTTGTCTAGTCTGGAAGCAGACAGGAGTTATAGCCACTGGGGACTAATCAAAATCCTTTTAAAATGACTGGAGTGACATTGGATGGAAATCTGGCCTCTTACTCTGCTTCTTTCTACTGAGGGAATTCTCATCAGTTTTGAGGTTTATAAAGTGAAGGCACGGTAAAGGATAATCTGTTTGCAAGAAAGAATTTAGCTTCCACTAGTAGAGAAAAAGGAACGTGTACTAATCCAGCGGATCATGAAGGCAAAGTACTTGCTCACTGCTTTTCTAGAGATCACAGCTCTGTAAGTCTGATCTTCTGGGTCTGAGGACTCTTTTCACATGTCCCTTGATCTCTGGAATGAAGATCAGTTCAGTTAAAAACAGGGTTGGGACAAAATACTGCCCATAACCCTGGAGAAGCCATAAAAAAGACTTTGTTTGACTGAGGTTGATCCAGCCCCTATGCAGAACAGCTGCGTAGGCTCAAGCTGCCTGGAATTGCCTGGAGAATGGGCAGCAAAGTGAAGTTACAAACTACTACTAGGACAGTAGTTCCCATTATGGTCTTAGGGACAAAATTTTAAGTTTTCCAATGCAGGTTCCAGTTCAAGAAGTACAAAGTTTGCATAAATCTCAATGAATTCAAAATAGACTGTGGGTTCTTAGTGCAGCTGTGTATCGGGACGTGTCTGTATAGATGGGGCTGAAAGAAAGGAGATTATCTGCCCTTATCCTGTTTCTAGAACTGAAAATCTAGAATGGTAATAAATCCTGTCTTCCATCTGTCTGTGAGGGAAAAAAAAAAAAGAGCTTCCAAGGGTCAGGAGACTATTATCTTTCAAGAAAACAAGCCTGTCTTCACAAAGACCAAGGAGTTACAAACATAAAGGGAATTCTTATTCAGATCACTAAGTGCATTTTCTCAGGGCCTATTGTTCCCTAATTTTCTTGTTCACAGTCTGAGGATCAGAGCGAGCAAGCCACCCAGAGGCTATTAGGGAGGATGGAAAACCTTGACTTTCATCTGAAAAAAAATTTTCAGTTATCCCGACTGCTTCAGATATCAGTATGTCCCAATTACATGTGAATAACATGCAAGCAGTGGTGTGTCAGTGCTGGAATATGCAATGTTTTTCTGGTATTCACATGGTTGTTGTTGACGTGCCACTGATTAGCAGGCTGTGGTGGTTTTGAGTGGAAGTTTTGTAACATGCTTTTGAATTTTAAGGTTTGAATTTTCTGTATGTGCCAATGGAGGAGTTCAGAGCCTCAGAGAACAGCTGATATGTGTCTTGAGTCTGTTATTCAGGGGATCTGTGTTCTAGTAACAAGTGCTGGTCTTCTGCAAACTGGTATGTCTGCTGGTCCCATAAGGTTTCTTTCTGCAATTGCTGCAGTCTACCTAAATAGGTCAAAGAAGGGCATTATGCTGTTAATTGATTAAAAAGGTTTTTGAAGGCCTTCCTCTGCCCTCAATGTTTTTGATATATCTTCAATTTCTGTGGTGCGATTTAATTTTCCAGAGGCAAACATATTCTTAGGTCATCTCTGCCCATGGGTTAAACACAAAAATTCTGATCAAAACCACTGAAGAGTTTCCTGGTAAAAAGGAATCATTCTCATAGGTGGTGGTATTCTTTCTCTTCACCTTCGTTAGCATTAAACCCAGTTAGAACAACATACGGAATCCTTTGAAATAGCAAAGAGTTTAAATATGCTACTTTGTTTCGTTTCATCCTGTCACCCTTGCAGGGGGTGAAATGCCAGGAGGTGCACCATTGTCTTCTCCTTTTGTCAGCTCTTCTGTCTCTTCAAGCAAAGAAAACTTTAGCTTTCTCTTCTTCCAGTGAAGTCTTCCTTTTTTTGAACCTGTTGTGCGATCAAAGGTAGGGGTTATTGGATGGGAAAGCCTCTACGTGGTAAGCTCAGCAATGGAGAAAAAGCGGAGTGACATGGCTTCCCTCTGCTCAGTGACCCATCTGCTGGAGGTGAAGTCAGGAAACATGGCACATCTGTAGACGTACAAAGCCAGAAAGCTTGCTTTGGAGTGCCCGAAAGGAGGCTCAGCTCCCGTCCTTCTCACCGGGAGCAGTGGCTCTGCTGGAACCTAGTGCAGCTAACCAAATGCTTTAATTAACAACCCACGAGCTCTCATCAAGAGGCAGAAAACTATATGTAAATCATCATTAAACTCATTGTCTCAGACCCTATTCCTTATTAAATGTTTTTTGGGCTTTTGTAGTGAAACAGAACCAATGATGATTAGTGGTTGTTGTACATGCTTTGCATAAGTTTAGCATATTTCATAGGTCTAACTATTAGAACTGTGGATAGCCCTAAAGTTAGTTTGAGCCAGTGAGGCACAGTCAGGTCTACCTTTAAATGTTTTTCTGGGCTGGAGCTGTATATACAACTGAGGTTAGCTGTATATACAACTGAGGTTAGCTGCATATACAACTGAGGTTTTCTTCTGGTCGTGCTGCACAGATATTTGTAATTGCCTTAAAGGTATCCTGGATTGGCAGTGAAAATATTTTTATTTCAAAAAGCTTGAACTGAGTTGAATAGTTGTTATTAGAATGCTCCATTGTACTTAAAGGAAGTAATTACTGATTCATTCGTGGTATGTTATTGCTGTGTGCCTTTGCTTGGGCATCTACAGGTATAAGCAAAGCCGTGCTATTTAAAAGACACCATCTCTTATTATGTGCAAAGTGAGTGTATAACATTTTGTAAGGTGGGTGTGTTAGGTTTTAGGGTCTTGTTTTGTTTTTTAAATATACCATTTTTATGGCACTTGGAGTTCTGACTATAAGCAGAAAGCTGCGAGATGAATAGATGGTGCTGTCTGTGCTTAGAGCTGCGTTTCCTGTCATCCTTTTGTGTATCTGACAGATCTGGTATTTTATGGGGGAAAAAGTTATAATTTTTTTTAAGTTAGGAAAATAAGTCCAATGAATCCTGCTAAAAGGCAGTCTCATGCTGTTGTCGTTAATGGCTTCCCCTGAGAAACTGGCAAATTGATAAATTAAGCTTTCCCTCTGTGACAGCCTTTCACACAGTCATGATGTAGTCCTGCTTTAGTCTCCAGCAGCATTAAATCAATCTACCATAGAAATACTTTGCCTTGCTAGCTAGGTACAAAATAGATCTGGAGATTTGGTGCATCGCTTCACTATGTTTAGCTCTAAGTCAACTTCTGGCAATCACAAGAGGCTTAGATTTTGTATTTATGTTGAAATGCATCCTTAATTGAGATGTCTATACTGCTTCAAGCGTCTCTTCTTGAAAACCAATTAATACATATCACACTAGAACATAGTCTTTTTATTAAGACTCAATTAAGGACGATATAATGAGGCCAAACTAGGTGAAGCTTTTAGTGTGTATTACACACAGTCAATCTTGAAAGACAGAGGCAAAGTCAAATTTCACTTTGAACTGTCTTTCATCTAGTAGTAATAGTAGTAAAAAAATCCTATATGGTGACTATACTTACAAGAAGCCCATAAATTAAATAAAACAAGCAAACTTAAATAGCCTTCCGTAAGAGATGGGTTTTAGCTATGTCCTCTATGAACATGGAAGACTGCTGTTTTTGTTGCAAACTCTTTTTGTAATGCTGATGGCTTATTTCATGAACTATGACCAGATACTCCTAAATCATTACCGTTTGCCTCAATCTTCTTTTGTTTTTTTAATCTCCTCCAAGTACGAAGAATTTTTGTAACAGTTTTTTAGCCAAATTGTCTTCAAATAAATCCTAAGAGGTAGTGTAGTTTCTCAGCATTGTATATGCTCTGTTGCTTGAATTTCTCAGGATTCCATGTGCTAAGTTGCTTTAAAAATGCAGAGTGTGATACTTTGAAAGAGCTATGATACTGTTTGTTACTGTATCTTGTGATACCTACAGAACTGAGAAGATAATGGGAAATCTCCATTGTGTGACGATAGCAGTAACAGCTGGTACTGACTGGTTTTAGCAGTCTGCTGGCCAGACTGGTAGAAAACAAGGTAAATTTGCCTAAGCATTTGTCAAAAATCTGAACTTAGGCTACAGTATTTAAGAAAGTTGAAAGTTGTTCAGTTGATTATGATGTCAGTGTTTTAGGCAGAATGTGGCTGAATTAAACACAGATTTATATATTATAACCTGGTTTAGTACATGTATTATTAGTGCAGGCTATGATTAAGTAGAATAAGAAAGATGATGAAAAACTTAAGAAGATAGGGTGGAAGGAAAATTGCATAGGTCATCCTTACAAAAACAAATTATGTAATTGTTGTGGACTCAATGAATCTGACAGCGTCTTTCTTGTTAAATGAAGGGCTCAATTGTTCAGCTCTTGACTGCTCTTGTTCAGTCATATTTATAAAAGAAACTAACTTTTTTGTGTCACTTTAAAAAAGATAAATACAATCTTTCTCAGAAATTGAGTGAGATGACGTTTTGTGCTCTATTACTGTTGATAAGTACTATTATTCGCAAAACACAAAATCTAACGCAACTGGAGGAAGCCTTCATCTTTTTTGATAAATACAATGCATAAACCCAGTAACTCATAACCAGAATAATAGTTTGTTACAAATGGTCACGCCAAGGTATTTTGAATATTAAGATGAATCTTTTTATTTGACTATGCATGTGGCTCTCAGATTCTGTCTTGGCACAAGTTTGATCAGTCTGGCCCTCTTTGCTGATATAGTATGGCAGTTTAGTCATGTATTGAAATATTTGTAGCATCTCGATGCCAATAGGAAAGCATGAGAAACCAAAGTCACATTCTAGCCCCTCAATCTTTAGACACTAATTACTGGCTTGTTTCAGTAAGGGAAAGCATATGAGTAACAACCAACAGATCCCCTTTCACCTCCATCTTTGCCATCATTCATTGCTGCTTCTAGCAATTCATTAACTCCTTCCTTTAGTTCATCATCATCTTCCTTTCCTATGAACCCTTCAGCATTTCAGAAGGCATTAACACACAAAGGGTTGCTTTTCTATGTCGGTACCACGAGCTTTGCTAATTCCAAGTGTCAATAATTGGCCATTAGTTTTCTTTCTTTTTGTAACCAAATTTCACATCACATCCTGCTCCTGATATGCACCCATCTTTTGGTAGTCCTGGCTCACCTCATTAAGTTTTCCTGTCTCTTTCTGTGCATCTAGCTATGCTTACATACTTTATCATGTTTCCAGGTTCTCAACATGTTAATTGTACATTATATTCAAATTGCCATTTAAATTCTGAGGCACAGCGCTTAACTTTGGATTAGGAAGTGAAAACCCCAGATTTCATCTGCAGTGTAATAAAATACTCTGGGGAAAAACCCACTAATAATTCAATGTCTTACAAACGGGTGCAGGCTGAGTAAATTCCAAGAGAGCAAAGGAAGGGATTGTGCTGGCATACTGCTGGGATACCAGAAGGAGACTTTTCCACAAATAAATGGGCAAGGAGGTAAATATTTAAGGGAAAAAGGATCAAGGTTGATGACTCCCTTCTCTCTTCAGTTTTACAAATGAATGAGTGAATTTAATTTCATGCTGAACGTTGCATCTGAAACAGCCTTCCATGAGGCAGGTAGCTCACATCATGAATGAGTTTGAAAGTCCAGTGGTTGATTGTTTTAGCAGTGTATGAACATACAGATACGTGAGCTGATGCTGATATGCACATACATATCTGTGCAAGGGTGAACTATGTCCTTTTATAGAAATTTTGGTTTTGGAGGGCTCTAACTTGCAATCACATGCAATTAGTTCACTGATCCAACCCTCAACCTCTATGAAGTCTGCTGAATTTTGGAAAAGAGAATGGAAAAATATTTTGGTTTTAGAAGAATAGGCTATTAAGTTGATCTCAGAGACATGGAAGTGTGCTGTCATTTTAATGCCATGCTCCCAGTTGAATGCAGCCTACACTGGTGGATAAGAGTCTGAAGCAGTCCAGAAAGGTGTGAACCATTACGTTAATTGCACTAGTTATTTTCATAGTGCTCCACACCCATGCAGTGCCAACAATTAAAAAGCCTGTACATCAAACACCTTTGTTCTCAACTCCTTGAGAGCTTGCTGTATGATTCTATTTAACCTATTCTGAGGCTCAAATGCAGAGGAATTCATATGCTGTCATATCCCAGAATAAGGCACAAGGAAGCTGAATAGCATAAGTTTTTCTTCACATCTCTCTGTCACCTAAGATTTTTCTTCTCTCATAAAGGAAGAGGTATTGTTCTTGGCTATCTAACAAAGAACGTGAACTGTATTTCTTTAAGGATGATAGAGGAAAGGTGGACTTTTGAAGTAAATATTTGACATGAAACTTGTGATATATATTTTCACTAATTTTTTCAGCGTAATTACAAATTGAATAGAGTAACACTCAATGGATGTTGGGTTATATTTTCACATAGATATATAACAGAATGCTGAAGCCATTCTGAATCATCAGTTTGCCAAGATTACTTTGTTCACCAGCATCTGGAAATAAAAGGCTCAGGAACTATTTGCTCAGCAAGTTCTATCTGTGAACAGCCAAATATGAAGTGAGGACACGGACTCAGAAAACGATAATGCAGTTTGTTTGTGCTGAAAATTGCTGCATGAAACCAAAGTTAAAATGAAAAACTTATGTTGCTTTCTTTTACTCTCCAAAGAAGTTCAGGGGTTCACAGGTTCGCATCCTGGAACATTACTCAGATTATATTATATTTGATAGGACTGAGGATAATTTGACATCATTTACAGTGAGGGGTTAGTGCCTCCCATGACGACTGAATTTGCTTTAAGTCAGTCAGGTAAGGGAGGGTTAATTTCTCCATGTTTTACTGTCAACACGCAACAGAATTAGTAGTGTGTATGAGTTCAACACTATGGAAGACAGCAAATGATCACTTAAAAGCTGCCTATTTTATTGCTTTGGGTTTACTGTTGAAGATCTAGATCTGTTATTTGCCAGTTCTCAAACTCACAATATAAATCCAGTGTGTTGTGTGGCTGGAACTGGGATTTTTGAGATCTTGAAAAAATTTGTTGAAATTTATAACAAAGGATGCATTTTTTCCAAGGCCTTGATAGCAAGTTTCCTTGGTAGCATCGTTTCTCACTGCAAGATGGATTCCTTTCCAGAAGTTTTAAACTTGTATATACAGAAGACTTGCTGTTTTTCATTTCAAATACATCATAGTTTCTGTCTTGACAGATACTTATGGAGTCTCCTTATGGACTTCTCCTTATGGAGAAATGATGGAGTGATCCCTAACACGAGTCACGTATGCTGAAGAGATTACTTCCTCATAAATGAGGTCTTGTTGAAGACATGGCTACGCGTTAGCCTAAGCACAGAAAGAAGGGGTGACATTGTCAGAAGTGTAAAGGACCTGAATTCCCCAGGCACCTAGGTGCCAGGATATCTTCAAAATAAGTTCCATTGTGCTTATGAGTATGTGTTAGCTTATTGTTCTTATCATACAGGATGCAGCAATAGTTACGTTTGATTATACTACTTTGATAATTGAGATTTTAAGTGCAAAGGTCCTTCTTTCAATCGGTGGGGTTGTTGCCTTAAAAGTAGTTGAAGAGTTGGTTCTTGGTTTCTTCTTATTTGAAGAAAAAGTAAAATCACATGCACTTGACAAATTCTTTTGAAAATAATTAAGGCAGATGGATATTGCTAATGAGGATCACTGGACTGAAACCTGGATGATTGTAAATCCATTTTCAAGTAATATAACTTAACAGAATTTAATTGGAGGATACTATTAAAAGTAATAAAAAAATTAAATGTTAATTAAAAAATATCCAAAAAGTTTTAGTCAGTATAGCTAAATGAGTTCTGTTGATAAATACTTAAAAGGCTGTAGAAAAAGTAGGAAAATTCATCACATCTTTCTGACAATGTTTAATCTATTTAGCAAGATTTGAAAGAAAACACTTTGGCCAGGCTTCTGAACTGTAGTTCTGTTTTGTCTTGTTTTATTATGGATTTTAGAAAATTTAGTTAATTTACTCAGGCCCCAGTTTGATATTGACTTATTGTTAAAACTCTTGATGACATGTCTCCAAGTATCACAAGATTTTGGGCTGTTTCTGGATGGGTGAACCCAGGCTGTCTTATCTTCTGAAGAGGTTATTCCAAATATCATTATGGAAGAGGGACTTTTTCCAAAACAATGTGCATGGCTGCAAAGAAAGAGGATATTGGGATTTTGGAGTTTATCATTAAATAAACTTTCAGTTCTCAAGTATAACTCAATTTATTTGTTGGATTTAGCTAGACGATAGTCCAAAAAAAAGGTCATTGGGCCTTCATCCAGCAAGGCACTTAAGCATATTCGTAACTTTACATACACGAGTGACTGGATTCAAATAATGAACTTAAGTGTTCTTTTTGACGGGGGATCCATTGATTGCTTTTTGGCACCAATCTCATTCTTTCTTTAAATGAAGTTAGTCAAGAAATTAAGAAGGCTTAGTTCACTTCCTTGTTTGGAGAACAATACCACGTATAGGGCTCTGCTGATGAAGCTTTGGAAGGCTGTGAGACCTTTTTTATATTGAAGAAAACCGTATTGTACATTCCTTCTGTTAATTAGTCTTGGTCTGAAGATCCTTATGGTTGTCTCAGCTTGGCCTGGCCCCAAACATCATCCCATCAAGAAGAATAGAGTCATTTAAGGTTCTTATTTTCAAATTCAGTACAGCAGTTACTCCTTATCCTTTGAGACTTCCTGTAGATTGTGGATGGCAATCTGGTCTTGTGTTTCTGGCTGTGGGTGTCAATAGTTCGTTTGATAACTGGGGCCAGAAAGTAATTTTGAGGCAGTGAGTGGCTCTTTACAGTTGCAAAAATAACAACAAAAATGGGCTGTTCTGTGCAAGAGAGCACCATCCTGCCTCAGCCGCGTTCTAGATTGTTTGGGCAGGCTGTGGTGGTGAGTTACCTCAGCTCGTATACAGCAAAGCTCCATAGTTCCTCATCTCCATCTCCTCTGTTACAGGAAAGGTCATGGAGCCTTCCCCCTGTTCCAGAGCTCACCGTAATGTTGAAAGAGCAGGTTTCTTTCAGCCCCTGAGCTCCACCCAGCTTCTCCCCTGATCATCATTTCCCGTAATGTCTCCTTTGGTGATTGTAGGAGGCATGATGTAGCAGCTATATGTGTGGAGATCTGCTTGGCTTCCTTTTCTGATATTCCCTCTTCACCTTTCTTTAAACAGCTTTAGTTAATTACCTAAATAGCCCATGTGAATCAGATTAGAGAATTTGAGAATCTTTCCGTATGGCAGAATGTCTGGGTTTGTTTTCCAGTAAGATTAGACAGGTTTTCTCTGAATTCTTCATTTTCTGAAAAAAACACTTATTTGAAAAAATCCTGTCCCACCTCAGGATTCTTATATTTTCAAGAACAAACTAAATACAGGAAAGGAAACTGAGTTTATGTTATTGTCTTTCTTCACTTTCCTTCCTATTAAGGTAGAGAATTAGGGTTCCCCAGCTGCTGTGAGTACTTACTGGTTTGTGTCCCTTTGGTGCCTCTTCAGCAGCCCAGCACTGCCTTCTGCACATGTGCATAAGTGGGAGCTATTAGTAGTGATGATTACACTACACAGGGTGTAAGACCCTTGTTATAGAGGCAAAGTCAAATGGAAGGACTAATTTTTCCCTGCAGTATATATTGCTGAAGAAGAAAGAAAATTTTTTAGATCTCTTTCTATTTTGAGATAAGTATAGAAGCAATTCAGGGGTAAATAAAGAACATTTTGCATTGGCAGGTCATTAGAATGCTTTGTGTGTGACTTACCATTTCTGGTTCTCAAGCTGAGAATCAAAAAAAGCAGCGTCCTCAAGTTTCATTACAGGGAACTAATATAATGACCATCCAGATTTCCTGTGATTATTCCTGTTTTTCCGATAGAAATTCACTTCTTGAAAGGAACTACTCAGGGCAGCCTCAAGGATGAGCAGGAAATGGTGTGAAGATACACTTTCTGGTCTCAGACACTGAGATGCCAATTAGAAGGCAGGAACCCTTGTGGGAAATGTTTCCCAGAGGAAACTTGGAAATGCTGTAAGAGCCAGGCTCTGTTGCAGATTTCCTGGTGAGAATCTTTTCTGTTTAGATAGGAAAGATGGTTTCATTAGATAGCTGAAGAATGATTGTGCAGGAAGTTTCCCATGAGAAGGTCACATTTACCTCTTTAAAATTAAACACATCATTAAAAGGTCTTGACTGAATCAAGGCGAAGGGAACCCAGATCAGTGACTCCACTTTCACACTTGAATACTTATGAAGCAAAATGTGTGAGGCTTTTGAAGATTTATTCTTAATTTCTCCATTCAGTGGACTGGTTTGCAGATAACTGAATTCTCTTATCCCTAAGGATTATTATTTTTTTTTTTAAACGTGGTAGCATGCTAACTAGAAATAAAAAACCAAAAAACCCACACCACCATGCTTATTGATGCATTTATTTTTGTGTTTTAATTTATTTTATATAGATCCAGAAGTGTTTGCCAAAAGTTTTTTCTTAAGCAAATGGGAGGATACAGGACCTAAAGAAGCTGTGCTCACTGAATGTATTTGCCAAATGAGTCAGAATAGCACATTTGGAAAGACAAAATGGACAGGGTTCAGTGCATTATTGGCCTGACTGT
Organism: Falco naumanni; assembly: GCF_017639655.2. Taxonomy (NCBI): domain Eukaryota; kingdom Metazoa; phylum Chordata; class Aves; order Falconiformes; family Falconidae; genus Falco; species Falco naumanni. Next base: position 16,156,013 of record NC_054060.1, on the reverse strand, counting down.
AATTACAAACTGTAAAGAATGGGAGGTAGAGGGCATTTTATGAAGTTTGAGAAGTAGCATAAAATCATGGCTATAACCCTCTGTATTTTGGTCAGCAGCTCAGTCATGCTGTGCGATCTGGATACTTCCCTGCTTCATCATGCTGTTTGCAGGTGGATTGTACACATCTGCCTAAGCTGAAAGTTAAACCAGGTTGATTTTGACTGGATGCAAGGAAAAACCTTTTCATTTGAGGATCGTCAAGCATTGGAACAGGCTGTCTGGAAGGTTGTATGGTTCTAGGCTGTGTGGGTTCCTGGGGGTTTTCAAAACATTCCTGGATAGAGGCTTAAGCAACCTGGTCTGAGCTCATAGCTGACCCTGCTTTCAGGAGGCTGGCCGATGGCCCTTCAGGTGAGGTCCTTCCAGCCTGAATAAACCTGTCATCCTTATATTCTGCCTGTGCTCATGGTGGGCCATGGGTACTTTTAATGAAAAAAAAAAAAATGAAGGTTGAAGAAGGAACTCTAAAATGTTGACAAGTAAAATAGGGTCAGCTGACTCTGTATGTGGAGAGTTTAACAAGCGCTTTTTCTTGAAATGTTGTGTTCTGCCATGCCTTTTGGACCTGTTGAAATGTAGCCTACAAAATAGCTGCTGAAACTACCCCAGTGCTAAGCCACGGGGCTCAGGTTAGGTTCTGGTGCTTACTCAGAGGTGGGAAACATTTAAACTGAAGAGATTTCCAGAGCTGAGATAATTATCTTTGGGTAGTGAGATCTTAAGATACCCACAGAGGATTCCACTAGGTAAACTACATTTCCCTGCAGTTGCTTGCTTCCATTTGAACATAGCTGGAATCCCTGCTTTCTGTGGGAAGCTGGCTTGGCAGGAAAGAAAAAAGAAACAAAAAAGAAAAAAAAATAGGTCTAAAGCATCTTTAGATAAGTTTGATATTAATGAAAAATTGACTTTCATTTATTTTTTGATCAGTTGAGGGATTGGAATATAATATCAGACATTTCAACTAATTTTTAAGTTGCGATATAGATTCTGGACACTAGACCAGCTGTTCAGTCCCACTTCTACAAATCATATATGCGTTAGAAGGGGGCAGTCAATGTCCTAAGCCACTATGTAGAAGAAAGGACAATGGAAAATATTTTTCCTTTTACCCCCTACTGCTCTTCCCTTCATGCTGACTGCTGAGAGGTTTTTAAAAGCCCATCGCCGTCATAAGCACATGGTTGGGTTTTACCTTTATCAGGCACAGAGGAGGCAGGCCAATCTTTTGAAATTTCTCAGCAGTCAGCAAGAATAAAGTGGGCGTCCTAGTGGTTGGAGTAATTTTCAGCTTCCTGACAACAATTGGCAGAATGCTGGGAAAAGCTATTAAAAATGAGGTTCGATCACCAAAGTCTATTTTGGCCTATATTTAATGAGATGTGTCAGCTAGAATTTACAGTAAGTGGCTAATTGTTAATAATAGGCCTGTCTAAGACACTCTGTGACTTCAGCAG